>NW_026947487.1:16925000-19425000 GCF_034190915.1 Cavia porcellus | reverse complement strand
ATTCCAGCTACCCTCAGCTGTTTAGTCAAATGTGAGACACCTGAAGGCCTAGGCTCTTACATCCCTTGTAGTGAACAGCCACGGTTATCCCCACCCCTCTTATTCTTTCTAGCTCAACTCCTGGACCACAGATAAGCCCTACCTATCTACACTCTTAACTTTTACCCTTTCAGATGGGGGAATAATCACGTCTCAAACTTCACCCCTCATATCCCCACTCTTATTTTTCAGAATTCTACCTCACTGTTCTAATGATTCTACCTCACCTTGGTCCTGATAAAATGACATATCTAAATCAAAGGCACCTTTCCTTCTACCTCTCCTGGGTCCTTAAATATGATAATGGCCTTCCTCCTCATAGCACCTTCTCTCTTTGTTTTTCCAATCTAATGTGGGTGTATTCACCAATGATAAAGTTGTCCTGGCATCATCTTCTGCATGGGCATCAACTGTCATCCCATCAACCTTCCTAAACCCAATATGATGCCCTCTTTTGCAGAAAGTAGTAAGAGAGAGAGACTTCATCCTTTTTCTAACAATAAAAAAGATGGGAATGAAAGGATTTTGCCTAGATAGGACATTACAACAGTGGGAGGTGGGACAAAGGAATTTGTTTAAATGTAACATCTATTCCCTTTCCAATGTTTTATAGTTTCTTCTTTTCTTTCTGAAATAACTTTTTCTTAGCTCTTTTAGTCACCATCATCTTTCATATGAACAAGTTCTGTTAAGATTCTAATAAGCTTTGACTGACGATTCATAATCAAAACTACAGACTAAGCAGATTGCTGGATCATGCATAGATGGGACTTTTTGAATGAGAAATTTTCACCATCAGGGGGATGTGGAGGTATATTTCACTAAAGAATTGTTCAATCCATATCTTTCATTTTTTTCCTTTGGAGCTGGCAATTCCCTAAGTGGAATCCTTTATCTCCTTCCTGCATTAGCTGTCTTAACTTTTCACTTCCAGTTTTTGGAAGATTGATTAGACATAAGAGGCAAGAATTTGACAATTTGTTGTATAAAATTCCCATAGTGCCTTTATTTTCAATATCATACCTTATTCCTTTGTGCCACTGTGCTTGATTTCCTTGTTCCCATAAACTCTTTTATTTTCTTCCAGGTAGTTACTACACTATGCTAGCGAAGACATATAATGGTGATTTGTTTATGGATTTGTGACTTGCTTTCCTATTTATGAATTAATACATTATTTCGTTTTCTGAGGTAGATGCCTGCTGTCTCCTTTTAGGATATTGCCTTTTATTGCTTATGTGTCAATTTTCTTAAATCTGATAGGTTATTATTCACCTGTGTACTCTAAATTTTCCACAATGTTGAAATTTCTTTCTAAAACATTTAGTCAAATCCCTTATTTCTGTCTTTCTTGGTACTGAGGATGGAACCAAAGTTCTGTGTATGTCAACCAAGGCATTTTGTTACTAAGCTCTACCTCACCCCCATGTTTATACATTTTTAGTGATCATTTCACTATCATTTTAGTAGACAACTATTCTACCATAACTAGTCACCATATCAATGAATATTATACTTTATTTTTCTTTAACAATAAAACAATCTGTCTAAAGAATATTTATTAATATTAAGAAGAGTGGAGCTTCTCCAGTTGAAAAGAAAGAATGAGTAATAGCCACCAACTGGATTTGACCTTTTTCTAGTCTCTAAGAAAGTGATGGTAGATGTCTAAAGATATACTATGGGACATCTTTTGATACAAATATGAGTTGGGTGGATTTTAATTCCAAATAATGATAAGTACTTTAACATAAGATTTTTATTAGATAGAAGAATGAATTCCCATACAGCTCCAACAAACTAGAGACTCACTATTTCTACGTGATTGAGAAAGTTTCTGCAACAAAAAAGTTATTTCTCCAAAGTTATCTTTACCCTCAAGCTGAAAAGTTTTCAGAAAATGTATTTAATTAGTGGAATTTTAATCACTTCTGGAACCTAGTAGCCAGAAAGGCTGAGAATGTCCATTCTAGTCTCTGTGGTTTCCTTTGGGAAGACATAAAGAATATATTAAAAACTTAACCTATGCACTATTAATACATCTGTTTAGCAATCTACATTTGCAGCAATTTGCTTCAATGAACAATATAAATTGAAAATTTTGCTCAATTTTTGTTTTTAAATAACTAACAATTGCAAATTGTTGAATGAGTTTCTTTAGCCATTTTCATTTACCCAGACAGAAGGATGAAGTCAAATGTTTAAATGGTTTCTTAGTTTGAATTTTATGCAGTAAACGTAAGGTTAGAATGAAGCTATAGATAATTAAGGGACATAGCTGACAAGTTAAAAGCCTTTGAGAAAAACAATATTTTAGAAATTGAGATATTGATTAGCTTATTGCATTCTTAAATGAAAAGAGCAAAACTGATTTTTACTATTTTGCACCGGAAGTAATGTGTCAACGTTTATTAGAAAGTTCACAGAAATTCTCCCAGGCCCAGAAATCAGTCTTGAAGGCTATTTTACCAGAAAAATTCAAATTACACTGAAGCATGAATGACATCTTCCTGCCTAAGATGTCTCAGATGCCATAGACAGCATTATGGAGGCTGGCTGTATGTACTGCTCTATAAAACCCTATAGAAAGCTAGATTCTTTTGTCAACGCTCTCAGTAATGGGTTCCAGGGCTACCAACTCCTCAAGGCGCCTCTGAGGTACTGTTTCTTGTAAGTGAATCTAATTAACAATGTCTAGGTACCATACTTGCATCATAGTTCCAAGATTATTTCCTTTTGCAATTTGTCAAAGCAAAGAGCACTAGTATTAAAAAGATGCAAGTGTCCTCTATGATGACCCAGAGAGGACTCATAGGAAACCAAGAAAGCTAGCAAAACAAGATGTTGAAATCAATGGTTATGCCATTGGACATTAATATTTAATTAATATAATCATTGTAAGTAAGGGTATTTAGAATATAATAGGCACTAAATAAATGTTTATAAAATAATAAAAGAATGCTATACCTTTTAAGCATGGCAAATGTGTATAATAAACATTAAACTACAAGTGTGGCTAAACAAGAAATCAACAACATTTTGAAGCTAAGAGTTTTGGAAAAAGTCATTGAAATATAGTAACAATGTAAAATGAATGACAAATTAACCTTATTAATACATGTTAATAGAATTTTAATTACCCCCACAAAATGGTAAAGCAGTTTTAAATATCATAGAATAGACATCCGTTTGAAAAAACTGATTTTCTTTTTATGTCAGAATGTTTTAATAGGTATCATATATATATATATATATATATATATATATATATACATTATACAAGATAATCTAGGTAGACAACAAGGCTTTCAGTGCCCATTCTAAATTAATATACCAGAAATTGTTATACATTTTGTTTTGAATGAATAGCTTATTTTTTTTTTTTGTCTTTTTTTCATTTTTATCGGTACCAGGGATCGAACTCATGACCGCCTGCTTGCAAGGCAGGTGCTTATGCCACTGAGCTAAATCCCCAGCCCCATGAATAGCTTATTTTAATATGCAATTTAAATTGCTAATGTGAGCCAGGGATATAGCTCAGTGGTCTGCCTGGCAAATACAAAGTCATGAGTTTGATTGTTGGTACCAAAAAAAATGTCAAATTGATAATGCATTTTGGCAACAAAATAAAGCATCTCCAGAGCAGCAATTCCCATGAAAAAGCAAAATAGTTCTCATTGACTTAACTTATTGTAGTAGCACAAATAGCACTGGATTAATTTCATCATATGAATTTCCTGTTCTAAATAAACCAAATGAACATGCTCTTTAACTATTTATTTCAAACATCACTTAGTATAACTCACTTCAGATCTGTTGTTTATAGAACTTACTTTATATTATCTCATTGGAAACTGCATGCTAGTGGAGGATTGCCAATGTGCTTGCTTTTGTTCTGTTGCATTTGTTTTATGATAATATGAATTTACAATTTTTTTTTACTGAAGTTAGTTTATTTCCTTTGAGATTTGGCTGGATCGGGGGAGAACATGGCGGACAGACAACAGCAACTACTGAACGCTCTCTAAAGGCTCGGCTCAGAGGCCAGGAATGATGCGGACTAAGGAGATACGAACCAGTAGAGATATGCTCTGCTGACTCAGGAACGAACTGGGCTGAGAGAATCCAACTTGGAATACAGTCCTGGTGCTAAAGTAGGAACAGAAAAATCTCGGTGTGGAGGCTCGACTCCGCGCCATTGGAAACCGTGGTTTGGATTTCCCGCCGCCCGGCGGCCGGCTACCTCCATAGCGGCTCGGCAAGGAGAGACACGCAGAGGCTTGGGAACGGGACTCTGCGAACGGAGTCGGAAACGCAACGGACAGGGAGGAAGGCTGACTGGTGGCGAGGTGAGCAAGGAACTGACTCCCTACCGCAGGTTGACTCCAGCGGAGGTTTTTCTGGGCGCGGGCAGTCCTGTAAGAGCAGGGCGCGGTGGCAACTGCAGCCGCACGTTTCCCTCTCGGACGGGATTGGTGAAAGGTGCCTGGCCGGAGGGACGCTGCTGGCGGACTCCCTAGGCTGGCCTAACCCAGATCCCAGAGCCTGACGGTGGCCCGGAGGAGCGACCGACTCCCGCGTAGGCTGCCTCCTCCGCAACTCCCTGGGGCGCAGCGGTGAGCGGGAACAACTAGCCAGCGCAATTTGATCAAGCTGTGGCTGACAGGCAGGGAAGCCGGGCCTCCTGTGTAAGATTACATTTTATAAGGAACAGAAAATATGGGGAAGGGAAGCAACAAAAAAGGCTCCTCGACCCCCAATCCTGAGAATCAGGCAGTGGACACTGCACCAATATACATTAAGCGCCATTTAGAGAGCCTCATAGACCAATTCAGGAATGAAGTTATCAATGACCTGAAGCTAGAAGTATGCAGAATAGTTAGAGAAATGCTAAGCACCACCCAGGAAAAAGCAGATGGTGGAATGGAAGAACAGAAAAAGAGGGGAGAATTGCTTGATGGAGAAAACAGAGAAAGCATTGAGTATGTGAAGCAGGTGCAAAGGGACTATCAAGAAATTAAGAAGTCTACCCAAGACTGGCATAACAGCTTGAAAGAAACTAAGGACAGACTATCTGAATTGGAGGGCAGACTTGAAACATGGGAGAATGAAATGAAAAACTTCTTAAAAATAACAAAGAAACACACAGCAATAATACAAAGACAAGAAGATGATAAGAGGAGCCATAACTTAAGGATTAAGAACATAAAAGAAGAAGTAGGGACACAAACAAGTGAACTACAAAAGCTACTCACAGAAATAATCCAGGAGAATTTTCCTAATTTAGCAAAAGGTAAAGATACTCAAATGTATGAGGCATACAGGACCCCAGCTACCTACAACCCTAACAGAGAAACACCCAGGCATATAATAATAAAAATTCCAGAAATTCAATACAAGAACAGAATATTAAAAGCTGTAAGAGACAAGAAACAGATCACTTACAAGGGAAGACCCATCAGAATTACAGCAGATTTCTCTTCACAAACCATCAAATCACGAAGAGCATGGGGAGAAATAATTCAAGCTTTGAAAGATAATAATCTACAGCCAAGATTGAGATATCCTGCACAACTGTCCCTGGAAATTGATGGAAAAACGAGGTGCTTCCAAGATAAAGAGGAACTGGGGGAATTTGCAACCACCAATTCAACCCTACAGAAAGTATTGCAGGATATTCTAAAAAAAGAAAAATACAAAGAACCCAGAAATAGGGGCGGGGAGGCCACAACGAATGGAGCAGAGAACAAAATGAAGAAGACAAACTGACAGCTACTGACAGAAAAAGAGCTCAACAGAAATGAGGCAGAGAAGATTGGATGATAGGAACAGCTTTTTTTGGAGAAAATGACATCTTAATAGGTAATGCTGATTTAGTACCATCTTGTTTTGAAGTCTCATCTAGCTTTTGTTCTTCTGTCTCCAATGGTCTAAACAGGTTGTATCTTATTGGATTTTGTTAAGTACGATAGTATAAGAAAAAACCTTTTAAAGACAAGGAGATTATACAGAGACCATTGTTCATTTTCTGTTAGTCGATTCTAAATACTCTATAATGTTGTCATTCTCTTAAATGGATTTACATTGTTTTGATATACTTAATGCTACAGTATATGAAGTTGTACTCAAGGACTTCAGGGAGGGAGTCAATATGGTAACTATTTTTGGGTCAGGATTATCTGGTGGTGAAACACTATTCTGCTTAAATGGTTATGTTTTGATCTGCCCTGTTTCGCGGTTATGCCCTCTTTTTTCTCAATCTCCACTCCATTATTTACTTTTTTATTTTTATCCATTTAATTAAAGGGAAAAATATAGCAGGATATAATATAGTAACCCACTTTGACTTTCTATTATCTCGATTTGAAGCCCTGTGTTACTCTCACCATCTTGTTTTTGACTGAGGTTCCTCTATTCTGTTTTGCTGGATAGTATCAGGTTCGAAAGTTTAGGCATCAGCTGAGAAGATAATGAGATTCATTATAACGCCCATTCTCGTTGATTTTTATCTACTTTTGAAGACCTACAATATCTCCAATGTTTTGGTTTTGTCGGTTTTATTCTTTACGGTTTTGTTCAATTGTATTACAACTAATGATATAAGCAATTCTATTAGAAATAGCGGGAGGCATTATGGTAACCATTGTTGATCACCTTGTATTATGTTTTTATATTATCTATTATGTCCACCCTTTTGACTTGACCGATTCTGTTCTGTTATGTCACATTTGGTTTTACTCTCTTCCAAAAAAGCAACAAGAACCGTGGGAGCAATGAAACCCAAAATGTGTAATAGTCACTGTACAAAAGAGAGGAAAAGAAAGTGCTCTAAACTATATAACTGCATGTATATTTAAGTGTATAAGATAGAAAATGATATCACAGAGTTTTATTGGATCATTGAACAGAACTGTCTGCAGTATCATTGTTGGAATGTCCACTCTACAAGCTTTAATTTTGTGACTTGAACAATTATTTCTAAGATGGCAATATGTAATCCATTAACTAGTGATTTCCTACTGCGCATTTTTTTATTCTGTAAATCTGTATAACTTGTACCCCTTCACTGTTTTTTTTTCTTTCTTTTCTTTTCTCCTTAAATAAAAATTAAAAAAAAAAAGAGAGATTTGGCTGGATCAAATTCTTATTTTACAATAATGGAATATGAGATTCAGTAAAAAACAAATTACTGATGTATATATTCTGTACCATAATGCAAACCTTAAAGAAACTTCAAAAAGATTGAAGGTAAAAGTTAAAAAGAGATGAAAGGGAATTAGAAAAAGAGTAATAAAAAATAAAAGGACAATACAGAAAGAGATTTTAAGAAAGCTAAAGTAAGTAAAAGTGGAAAAACATAAGTGTATTAGTAGAAAATAAGAAAACAATTTGAATGATACTATGCAGATCTGTTAATGAAAGTACTTTGTAAGTTTGTTAAGGGAGGAGAAAAGGAATTGTTTTTAAAATGAATGATGAAGTCCAATCATATCTTCAGATGAGCAGGGCTGCATGGATCAGAGAGTCTTGTATAATGAATATGAGAAAATAACTGTCATTTCAAGTCACATCAAGTCTGGAAACCCAGCACAGTTTCTTTGATGTTTTTTCAGGAAAGCATGGTAGTTGCCCTCCACACCCAAACCTCAGGGAGTCTGTGATCCCTCACTTCCTTTTGGTAACCCATTATAAACTTCATTCATGAATTTATCTAAGCCTTTCCTGAGCCTATTTATATTTTCAGACTATATAACCTTCTAAGGTAATGACTTGCATATGTTTACTACCAACTGTGTAAAGCAGTAAAGTACAAAGCATAAATCCCTTTTATCTTTTATGCTGCAGTGGCCATCATCTCGTCCTGGTGCTGTCTAATTTGGTGAAAGGAATTCATTTTATTCTTCATAATTTGCAGTCTGAATCCATGCAGTCTCACAAGTTATTTTATAAATTTATATTCCTGAACTTTTATAATATATTTTATATTATATAGGAGGTCTAGGCTACATAATATAAAGAGTTTTGCTTTTTATTAGTTGCATATTTTAGGGAAACTTATTTTATATTTTGGCTTCCAAATTACCTTCTATAAATCAAAATTCTAGGTCCTTTCTAAAATCTTTTCTATGCTCGCTTATATTCTATCAACCATCCCACTTACTTCATCTCTTTCCCTCAAAAACTGTGGAAGAGAGGTGAAAAAAGTACTGTATAGATGAGTAAATGATTGTGAAATGGGACAATCACGATTAAAATTCCATTTCCTCCACTTTCTAGCTCTATACCTGTAAGTAAGTTGGTTATTTCTTCATGGTTCACTTTCTTCTTCAGTGAATCAGAGGTCAAAGCATAACCAGACATCTCTACACTCTTGCCCTTTGGAGATTTCATCCAACATGTATTCTGACCTGATGTCCTGTCACTTGATTTTGACGGTAGACTATTAGCAAAAATTAAAAAAGCCTCGTTTTAATAGCGCTTGTGCATAGAGATTACCCTTTCACCATTTATTTATTTATTTGTTTTTGAGATCATTATGTGAACAAGTCCAGTCAACTATCCTGTAGGCTAAATGAGGAGAGGAGCCCAGCCAACATAGCAAAAGCCCAGATTGCAATTGACCCACCAAATATGTGCAACCATGTGAGTAAGCCTCAAGGAACAGCACAATCACCCAGCCAACTTGTGGAACAATTATAGGTGAAATGATTGATCTTCAAACCAATAGAATTAGTATGAATCCTATGATTCAATAGGATTCAAAACAATATTTTGTTTCATAGGATTATATAACTAATGTGATGTTCTCTGGATCCTTACTATGTGCTAGCCTTAAAAATGTGTGGCAACGATTGAAAATTCACTAATTAATTCAATTCTCATTTTCAGAACTACGATATGTACTAATTTTATAAAGAAACGTGACTATACTAAGTTTAATAGGCAAGTGATGTTAGTGTTCCTGGAAATGAATTGTATAGACAGATTCATGTGCAAAGAGTTTAGTGGGTAGTGTTTTAGAGCTTAATACATGATAGAATGTGGAAAGTAGAATTAGGCAGCAGCAGAAGCACAGTTGAATTGCAGTTGATACAAGAGTGTTAACAGAAAACATAGAAACTCTGAGGCTGTGGTGGCCCTACAAACTGTTGCACTTTAAGAGAATAAAGCCTTTGCATCACAGTGTAGAATAGTGAATGGTAAGACTGTTTTTATCTCAAGTGAGATGAACTGTGATCTTATTAGGGAAACAATTTTACCATAGTCAACCACTGTCTTAAACTGAGAACATATTTTAAAATAAAACATGAATTTTGTTAGTCAACTATAATTATAATATGCTTGTTATAGATTTCCCACTCTGAATTAATTCTGTCCAATACAAAACAAGGCAGTGTGTCTGATTCTCGTCATGATCCTATGTGGATTGGTCAGCCAAGACAAACTTCTTTGCTAGGTTAAATTGATAAGAGTTTTTTTAAAAAAATATTTAAAAAAAGGAAAAAAAACAGAAAAAGGTACAAGTTATACAGAATTTCAAAAAAAGTAGGAAATCCTAGTTAATAGATTACGTATTGTCATCTTAGAAATAGTTGTTCAAGTTACAAAATTAAAGCATATAAAGTGGACATTCAAACAGTGAGACTGCAAACAGTTTTGTTCAATGATGCAACAAAAACTCAGTAATATGGTTTTCTATCTTATACACTTAAATATATATGCAGTTATATCATTTAGAGCACTTTCTTTCCCTCTCTTTTATACAATGACAGTTACACATTTTAAGTTTTATTACTCCCATAGTTTTTATTACTTTTTTTTTAAAGAGAATAAAACCAAATGTGACATAACAAAACAGAGTCAGTCAAATCAAAAGGATGGACATAGTACATGATGCAAAAACAGAATACAAGGTGATCAACAATGATTACCATAATGCCTCTTGCTATCTTAAAAAAGAATTGCCTATATCATCAGTTATAATAAAATTGAACAAAACAGTAAAGAACAAAAGCAATAAAACCAAAACATTGGAGACATTACAGGACTTCAAAAGAAGATAATAGTCAAACCAGAATGGGCATCATAGTGAATCTTATTGTATTCACAGTTTTTGCCTATACTCTCAAATTTGGTACTATCAAGCAAAACAGAATATGGTATAATCAGTCAAAACAAGATGGTAAGAGCAATATAGGGTTTCAAATCAAGTTAGTAGAAAATCAAAGTGGGTTACTAAAATATATCCTGCTATTTTTTATTTATTTTTCTCTTAATTAAGAAGATAAATATAAAAAAGTAAATAGTAAAACAAGGAGATTGGGATAAAAGAGGACATAACAACAAAACAGCACAGGTCAGAACATAACCATTTAAGCAAAATAGTGTTTCACCAGAAGATATCCTGACATAAAAGTAATTACCATAGTGTCTCTTTCCTTGAAATCTTTGAGTATAACTTCGTATACTGTAGCATCAAATATATCAAGACAATGTAAAACCATTCAAGAGAATGACAGTATTACAGGGTATATCTACCAACAAACAGAAAATGAACAAGGGTTTCTGTATTATCTCCTTGTCTATAAAAGTTTTTGTTTATATTATCACATATAAAATCCAGTAAGATACAACATGTTAAGACTGATGGAGGCAGTGAAGTGGATAAGTGGGTTTGAGGCATCTACATCCGCGTCCCCATCCTGGCTGTGCTTGGAGAACTGTGGAGCTTCCAATCAGTAGGCGGGCGCATGCTATGCCCAGAGCCCGGCCTATTTGGGACTCCTGCACCTCACCATTGGTGTGCAGAGGAAGGGCTGGGTGGATCTGGGGCACCTGCACCCACCTCCCCATGTGTCTGGAGGACTGTGGATATCTCAGCAAGTAGGGGAGCATCGCAGGTTCCAGAGGCCCTGTGGCCTGTGGTGAGTGCTCAGTGCATTCTACCCAAACCCAGACTGTTCGGGACCCTCCAGCCTTCCAGGTGCAGTGAAGTGCATAAGTGGGTTTGAGGCATCTACATCTGCCTCCCCATCCTGGCTGCGCTTGGAGAACTGTGGAGCTTCCAATCAGTAGGCGGGCGCATGCTATGTCCAGAGCCCGGCGTATTTGGGACTCCTGCACCTCACCATTGGTGTGCAGAGGAAGGGCTGGGTGGATCTGGGGCACCTGCATCCACCTCCTTATGTATCTGGAGGACTGTGGATATCTCAGCAAGCAGGGGAGCATCGCAGGTTCCAGAGGCCCCATGGCCTGTGGTAAGTGCTCAGTGCATTCTACCCAAAGCCCAGACTGTTCGGGACCCTCCAGGCTCCCGGGTGCAGTGAAGTGCATAAGTGGATTTGAGGCATCTACATCTGCCTCCCCATCCTGGCTGCGCTTGGAGAACTGTGGAGCTTCCAATCAGTAGGCAGGCGCATGCTATGTCCAGAGCCCGGCGTATTTGGGACTCCTGCACCTCACCATTGGTGTGCAGAGGAAGGGCTGGGTGGATCTGGGGCACCTGCATCCACCTCCTTATGTATCTGGAGGACTGTGGATATCTCAGCAAGCAGGGGAGCATCGCAGGTTCCAGAGGCCCCATGGCCTGTGGTAAGTGCTCAGTGCATTCTACCCAAAGCCCAGACTGTTCGGGACCCTCCAGGCTCCCGGGTGCAGTGAAGTGCATAAGTGGATTTGAGGCATCTACATCTGCCTCCCCATCCTGGCTGCGCTTGGAGAACTATGGAGCTTCCAACAAACATGTGGGGGCACAGTATCCCTGAAGCCCAGCTTATCTGTAACTACAGAGTTCTAAACAGGCAGAAGAGGGCCATTGGTTCTAAGGCGCAGTGGCTTGGGGTAACTGGGTGTCAGAGTCTCAGGAGCTGCGAACATAGAAGGGGATTTCCAACAGACCCTGAGGAAGCTTTCAAATAACACTTGAAACACAGAAATATAGGAAAATGACAAAATGAAAGACCAAATTACAACCTCAAACCTCCAGCCCATCTCAAGAAACCCTAGGAGCAATGTATATAGAAGAAAATATATGTGATTCACCTCAAATATCAGATGCAATAGCTACTGAAATTAACAAGCAACTCCAGGATGGTTTAAAGGAATTCAAACTCGAAATAATCTCCCAGGTAAAAGAAGAAATGATAAAAGAAATGAAAGAGATTCTCAATATATCTAAAGAAAACACAGTTTAAAAATTGGAGGAACTAAACAAAAAGATAGAATCCCTAGATGAGCAATATAAGAAACAAACAGAATACATAAGGCAGATGCACAGAGATATACAGGAAATAAAAAAAAACTCCACTGAAATTTGTAAAAACCGCCTCAACGAAAGTGAAGATAGAATTTCAGACCTTGAAGACAAGATTGCAGCTAGTGAACAGGAAAGGAAAGATCTTTTAAAAATAACAAGGAATCAGGAAACAACAATTCAACAATTGCAAGATGATGCAAAGAAAAATAACATAAGAATGATAGGGATTAATGAAAAAGAAGGAGACAACATAAAGGATGTCAACAGGATATTTAGAGAAGTAATAGCTGAAAATTTCCCAAGCATGAGATCAGAAACCAACATCAGGATCAGTGAAGCATATAGATCTCCAAATAGTCATAACCAAAATAAAACTACACCCAGACATATAATAATCACCATGCCAGAAATCCAACACAAGAATAGATTATTAAAAGCTGTCAGAGAGAAAAGTCAGATCACTTATAAAGGAAAACCTATCAGAATCACAGCAGAATTCTCAGCACAAACAATAAAGTCAGGAAGAGCTTAGAGTGAAGTATTCCATATCCTAAAGCAAAATGATTTCCAACCTAGACTGATGTATCCTGAAAAACTATCATTCAAAATTGATGGTGAAATATGATACTTTCATGATAAATAATAGCTGAAGAACTTCATGAAC
The DNA here is from genome assembly GCF_034190915.1 of Cavia porcellus. Classification (NCBI taxonomy): domain Eukaryota; kingdom Metazoa; phylum Chordata; class Mammalia; order Rodentia; family Caviidae; genus Cavia; species Cavia porcellus. The sequence goes on along the minus strand of NW_026947487.1, from coordinate 19,412,041 downwards.
ACCAAACCAACCCTGCAAAAAATATTGAAAGACAGTTTAGATACACAAAGGAAAAAACCACTAAGCAAAGCAGATAATTAAACAGAACATAAAGATAAAGAAGCAACAGCAGAGAAATAACATGTCAACAATAAACCAGCATTTAACAGTAATAACCATTAATGTAAATGGTCTCAATGCACCAATCAAAAGAAACAGACTAGCAGAATGGATCAAGAAACAAAATCCAATGCTTTTTACAGGAAACCCATCTAACCCAGAAGGATACTCACAGACTGAAAGTCAAAGGATGGAAAACAATACTTCATGCAGCACGAATCCAAAAAAAGGCAGGAGTAGCCATTCTGTGTGCAGACAACGTGAACTTTAAACCAACAAGGACCATAAAAGACAAAGAAGGTCAATACATACTCGTGAGGGGAAAACTCTAAGAGGAAGAGATAACTAACTTAAATATATATGCACCAAACTCTAGAGCACCCAATTATATAAAACAACTATTAACAGAAATGAAAATTCAAATTATCAACACAATTGCAATAGGAGACCTTAATAAGCCATTGACACCAAGGCACAGATCAACCACACAGAAAATGAGCAAAGAAGTAACAGAACAGAATCACACCTGCGAACAAATGGATTTGATAGACATATACAGAATGTTCCACCCAACAACATCAGAATACACATTCTTCTCAGCAGTACATGGATCATTCTCTAAAATAGACCATATATTAGCTCACAGAACATATTTAAACAAATGCAAAAGAGTTGAAATCATCCCGTACATGTTATCGGATCATAGCACTCTGAAATTAGAAATTAATGATAAAGGATACCACAAAAATCTCACAAACACATGGAAACTGAATAACACTCTCTTGAGTAATCTATGGGTCACAGAAGAAATTAAACAATACCTAAAAGAAAATGAAAATGCAGATACAACACACCGGAATTTGTGGGATGCAATGAAAGCCATCCTCAGAGGAAAATTTATTGCACTGAGTTCCCCCATCAGGAAAACAGAACAAATACAAATAAATAACTTGACGCTACACCTCAAACAGCTAGAAAAAGAAGAGCAAGTCAAGCCCAAAGCCAAAAGAAGAGAGGAAATTATAAAAATTGAGCAGAAATCAATGCAATAGAGACTAAGAAAACAATCCAAAGAATCAACAAATCAAAGAGTTGGTTCTTTGAAAGAATACACAAAATCGATAAGGCCCTAGCCAACCTTATTTAAAAAAAGGGAAGAAAAATCTCAAATTCATGCAATAAGAAATGAAAAAAAGTGAAATCACTACAGACCCAATAGAAATACAGAAGATCATCATCAACTATTTTGAAAACCTCTACTCTCTAAGGTTTGATAACACAGAAGAAATGGACAGATTTCTAGAAACGTATGAAGCACCAAAGCTAGATCAAGAGGATGTTGAATAACCCAATCTCTGTTAATGAAATTGAAAATGTAATTAAGTCCTTACCTACAAAGAAGTGCCCAGGCCCAGATGCATTCACTGGAGAATTCTACAAGAAATACAAAGAACACCTAATGCTGACACTCCTCAAACTATTCAATGAAATTTAAAGGGAAGCAATTGTTCCTAAGTCATTCCTGGAAGCAAATATTACTCTAGTACCAAAACCTGAGAAAGACCCAACTAAAAAGAGAACTATAGACCGATCTCCCTAATGAACACAGATGCAAAAATTCTCAATAAAATATTGGCAAATAGGATGCAGCAAATCATCAAGAAGATTATACACCATGACCAAGTGGGCTTCATCCCAGGCCTTCAAGGATGGTTCAACATACGTAAATCAATAAATGTAATCTACCATATCAATAAAGCCAAAAGTAAGAATCATGTGATCATTTCTATAGATGCAGAAAAAACCTTCGATAAGGTCCAACATTCATTCATGATAAGAACTTTACAGAAAATTGGAATGGATGGTTTTAACTCAATATAATAAAGGCCACTTATGACAAACCAACAGCAAGCATACTAAATGGCCAAAAATTGAAAGTCTATACTTTAAAATCAGGCACAAGACAAGGATGTCCTTTATCACCACTCCTATTTAATATAGTACTGGAAGTACTAGCCAGAGCAATTAGGCAAGAGAGAGAAATAAAAGGGGTAAAGATAGAAAAAGAAGAAGTTAAATTATCATTGTTTGCAGATGACATGATACTCTACATAGAAGACCCCCTAAACTCCATTGAAAGACTCTTAGATACAATAAATGAATTCAGTAATGTGGCTGGATACAAAATCAATACTCAGAAATCAATAGCATTCCTATACACTAACAAAAAAATCACAGAGAGGGAAATAAGAGAAACCACACTCCTCACATTAGCAAGCAAAAAAATGAAATATTTAGGAATTACTCTTACAAAAGAAGTGAAGGACCTGTACAGGGAAAATTATAATACACTGAAAAAAAAGAAATTGAAGAGGATCTCAGAAAATGGAAAGACATCCCTTGCTCATGGATAGGAAGAACAAACATTGTGAAGATGGTCATTCTCCCAAAACTGTTATACAGATTCAATGCAATCCCAATAAAAATACCATCAACATATCTTATAGATCTAGAGAAATCACTCCTAAAATTCATCTGGAACCAGAAGAGACCTAGAATAGCAATGGCAATTCTAAGCAGAAAAAGCAAGGCAGGAGGCATCACAATCCCTGACTTGAAGTTATACTTCAAAGCAACAGTAGTAAAATCAACTTGGTACTGGAATCAAAACAGAGAAGGAGATCAATGGGATAGATTAGAAGATACAACCACAACTACAAACACCCTCAACCACCTTATCTTTGATAAAGGAGCCAAGAAGGTTCACTGGAAGAACGACAGTCTCTTTAATAAATGGTGCTGGAAAAAATGGCTCTCCATTTGCAGAAAACTAATGCTAGACACATGTCTATCACCATGTACTAAATTAAAATCTAAATGGGTCAAAGATCTGAATATTAAAACAGAAACACTAAATCTATTGGAAGACAAATTGGGTAGAAACCTTGAAGACATAGGAGTAGGTAGAGAATTCATGAACAGGACTCAAACCGCACAGGAAATACTTCCCAGAATCAATAACTGGGACCACTTCTTATTAAAAAGTTTCTGCATGTCAAAAGAAATATCCAGCATAGTGAAAAAAAAAACCACAAACTGGGAAAAGATTTTAGTGAACTCTCTCTCAGACAAGGGACTCTTGTCTAAAACATATAAAGAATTAAAAAAAAAAAAAAAAAACCTCAGAGCGCCAAAATTCAAAGATCCAATCCAAAAATGGGCATCTGAGATGAATACACACTTCTCAGATGAAGAAATACAAATGACAAATAAATACATGAAAAAATGTTCATCACCATTGGTCATTAGAGAAATGCAAATCAAAACCACACTGAGATTCCATCTCACTCCTGAAAGAATGGCCAGGATCAAGAAAACCAACAACAACAAATGCTGGAGAGACTGTGGGGAAAAAGGAACTCTCCTATACTGTTGGTGGGAGTGTAGACTGGTACAACCTTTGTGGAGGTCAGTCTGGAGATTTCTCAAAAAGCTGGGATTGGAAGTCCCACTTATTCCAGCTATTCCACTTCTAGGCATATTCCCAGAAGAACTGAAAGCATCATACCACAGTGATTATATGTGCACCTATGTTTATAGCAGCACACTTTGTAATCGCCTGATATTGGAAACAATCCAAGTGTCCATCAACTGAGGAATGGATAAAAAAGTTGTGGTATTTCTATACAATGGAGTATTACTCAGCTATAAAGAAGGATCACATTGAGATATTTATCAATAAATGGGCACAGCTTGAGACCATCAATCAATCAATCAATCAATCTCGCATGTGTGAATATTGAATAGTTTCCCTAATGTAATTAGTGATTCAAATATATAAAAGTATGTGGTAATCATGATTCCCTATTATGTGGCCTGGACGCCTTATAAAGTTTTCACTTATTAATTGGAATGGCTTTATTCTGGGCTTCTTGATATGGAAATATTTGAAGCTATAGGATATGAAGTTTTATTCAAATATTTCAAGGAAAAAGACAGACACTATGGTAACTACTATTCACTCGGGTTATTTGGTGGTGAAGCACTAGGTTGCTGAAACAGTCATGCTTTGACCTGTATTGTTATGTTGTTATAACCTCTTTTATCACAATCTCTCCCTTATTCATTAAAAAAATTATTTAGTTATGTTTTATGGTTTGTTTAATTAAGGGGAAAAATTTAAAAAGTTAGCAGAACATATTATAGTAACTTATTTTGATTTCCTATTAACTTGTTTTGAAGTCCTGTAATACTCCCACTATCTTGTTTTGACTGATAATCTCTGTTCCATTCTGTATGATAGTATCAAGTTTGGGGGAATAGGCAACTACTTTGAAGGCAATAGGATTCACTAAGATGCCCATTCTGGTTTCACTATTGTCTCCTTTGGAAGTCCTGTAATGTTAACAATGTTTAAGTTTTATTGGTCTTGTTCTCTACTGTTTTGTTCAACTTTATAATTCCTAATGAGATAGATAATTCTTTTTAAGGAAACAAGAGGCATTATGGTAACCATTGTTGATAACCTTGTACTCTGTTCTTACATCATGTACTATGTCTATCCTTGGTTTTGACTGACAGCTTTGTTTTGCCATATTTGACTTTATTCTCTTCCAAAAAAAGTAATAAGAACTCAGCAGTAATAAAACCCAAAATGTGTAAATTTTGTTGTAAAAAGGAGAGGGAAAAAAAGTGCTCTAAGGGATACAACTGCATGTGTGTTTAGGAGTTTTAAATATCTGACCATATTAATGTTTTTGGTTGGATCATTGAACACAACTGTTTGCAGTCTCTCTGTTTGAATGTTCACTTTGTATGCTTTGATACTGTGACTAGAGCAACTATCTCTTAGATGATAATGTGTAATCCATTAACTTGTGATTTCTTACTGTTTTTTTTTGTAGTTCTGTATTACTTGTACCCTTACACCGCTTTGTTTTGTTTTGTTTTTTCTCTTTTTTCTTTTAAATAAAATTTTAAAAAAAGAAAAAAAAGAATGGAAAATAAATGCAGAATCCATCTAGCAATTTCTTTACAGCTCATTTCTTTCCTGAATTTTATTGGTGATAAATCTATAATATTAACAAAAAGTTACTCAAAATAACTTTATTAAAGATAATACTAATGTAAGAAAAAAGTGATGATCCCCCCAAGGAAAGCTCTAACTGATTAGTCAATTTATAATTATAAACCTAAAAGTATAAAACAATTATTATAATTGAGCATGGCCAATACATCTAATACTACACTAGGACTAAGCATAACTGTGTTGTGGGTTTATATACCATTTTGTCTGTTTGCCTGTAAATAATAAGTGGTTAAAGTACATGCAGCTGCTTCATTTAAAAATTTTTTGGGGGGGTTAATGTCAATTTATTTTTAAATTTTGAAACGTATTTATTTATTTATTTGCCCTAATAGAGTTCAAATTCTGTTAGAGCTTTCTAGAAGTACAGATGCAGAGAAGAGAAAAGAAGAGAGAGAAAGAAGAGAAGAGAAGAGAAGAGAAGAGAAGAGAAGAGAAGAGAAGAGAAGAATAAGGAAGAGAAAGAGGTAAGGGGAGGCCAGGGCAAGGAAGAGGAGGAGAGGAGATTTATGGTATAGGCTTTGGAAGATAACAGTACTCAGAACATTAAGGATGAAGGCTCAGTGACTTGATGCTATGTATGACTTTGGTTAACATGTATGTTTCTCTGTGTTACTTTCAGGTATATATTGTTCTTTAAATGTTGTACTTAAGTTGACTTAAGAGATAAATGGACACTCATGATATGGCCCAAATGTTTTTTGTTCACCTGGTTTAAGAGTGAACCAAATTAATTTGAATGTTAAGATGAGTAAAGAAATCTTTAAAAATCAGTAAAACATTTTTCATCCATGCTTTTAGCCAATCAAGATAATATCTATCTTATAAATTGTTTTACAAATATGTTGTCTATTGTTTTGTGTGTACACTGACTTAAAAGTTTCTCCTTAATTAAAAAAAAACGCATACAGCTTTTAAATGCTGACTGTGCAATGCTTTGATCCTCATCAGTCATCTAAAGTAACTGTTAAGATGAATAAATAAATAGAATTAATGCTTACCAATCTTTATAACAATACTTCAAGTTATCAGTTGCTAAATATTCTTTTCTCAAAGCTTTTAAAATATTTTTCAGTCTATTAAGTATTTTCATAAATGATTAGCACCTATATAGGTTTGAAATCTTTCTTGAGTTGGTTCAGAATGAAATTTCTAATAAGAATTTATAATAAATAATAATTTTTCCTCAGTGGGGAGCCCTTGGACCTTAGGAACTACTGGATAAAACTCTTCTTTGTAACTATAAGTCCACATGACCCAATCTATTTGCTTCAGTTTTCTCCATTGATGGATTTCTGTTTTGCTCAAAATTAATCCCTCTATAAATATTTGTGCAGGTCAGTTTATGGTTCTCAGTCATTACTTTGGGGTCCAGGTTAGCTCTTCTAGTTTTTTCTGTAACAATTGTGCCATCTGAGAGGACAGGGTATGAACTTTGCTTGACCTGGGGACTTCTCTGGAAGCGTGAGAACAGTTCCTTCTTCAGTGACCGTGCTTTTAGCACAGTGTACAGTGGTTGACCCCTGTCCTCTGGGGTCCAACAATCTACCTGTTCAAGAGATTGGGAGAGAGATCCCATTGCATTCTGGGCTCTGGGTGAACTTTGAGAGCAAGGGCTGAAATATAGAATATCTTCTTGGCTCAGTTACCCATTTTTATTTTAGCTTTGGTCTCCCTGCCTCAGTTGTTGAGTATCCAGGAGGTTTATTACACTAATATTTAATTGGGAACAGTAGGTTTAATTATCATAATCTTAAAACATATTGTAATATGACATATGACCAGAGAACTGTTATTTCTTTTATAAAATCTGGTTGCCTTAGAAGTCAAATTTCTGTAGATTCTTAACAGATAAGATTTGTAAAGTATTTCAGGAAAACTTTGAAATCAAGAGAAAACAGCATTTTGGAATAATGATTATAATAATATTATACTGAAACTATTAGGTCATTGTTACTATCTCTAAAACGCTTAACTTTTTATTTTGCTGCCTATCTTTTCCAATTATAAAACATTAAGTGGCATAAAAACTTTATATCAACTTGTTAGTTTTTTAGCAAAATGTTTTCTAAGTGGAATATTCTTATTTATAGATACACTTTACCAATTCTAATTTTTAATCATCATGATACAGCCTCAATTGTATAATATTTAGGTATATCTAATTATCATAACATGATTATATCCTCACATAAGCATAAAGTTTTGAAAAAGTTTATCATAAATAGTTTCAATATGAGGGTCATCAGTATGAGAAGTTGCTTTCATAGTTTTCACTTATTTGAAGGCCTTTATACTTGAGAAACATAAAAGTATTCAGTATTCCATGAAGTTAACAATAATTAGCATCAAATTGATTTAGAATTTTTTTAGATATACTGTTTTCTCTTACTAAAAAATTAAAGATCCTTTAACAGGTATATTGCACTCATAAGACAAAAAGTTTCATTAGACCGCTTACAAGTTTAGAAAAAATATATTTAGATCTCTTTCAATTTTTAGGAAACAGTTATTAACCACAAATAGACTTATCACTCAATATATGAGTGCCTCATTTGTACAATAACAAAATATTTTTGATCAAAACAAAGTGATGTGAATCAGTTTTTAAATAGCATGGTCAAATTTATAGATATGCCAAATTTTTAAAATTATTTTATATGTGTAAGAGCTAGATATAATATATATTATAGAAAAGAGCATTTATTCATTATATATAGAAAGTTTAACTTTACAGCTCAGTTTTGTAGTATAATCTATCTTCAGATATACATTTATCTCCAGTGAGCTACACAGAGAGGGTATATTACAAAATACAATGATAGCTGTTTATTTAAATAATCAAAACTTAATTATTAAAAATATTTTGCAAATCAACATTTAAATCTTTAACTGTTGAAATTCAGTTTCTTAAGTAACTGAAAATCTAACAATGGAGAATATAAGACATCATCTTAGTAAAATAAAAATAATAAACCAGGTTTTGTAAATTTAACCAAGAGCACTTTATTATCCTATGATAATCTTATGACTTTAAAAATAATAAATTTTTAAAAAATAGAACCTATATATAGAAATGATATATAATTTATTAATATCTGTTGGGATAAGACTCAGTAAGACCAATGAGAAAAATTTTAACCTACATACTCAGCAGGGCAGTATAACTAAAATTATACATAGAAAATAAAAAAGTATTGAATAAACATGTAGACTAGATATAAAAGGAACTCTAAGTAGCATACCAGTAAATGCCAGTTGCACCTATAATTTAGAGCCACAACATGTTTTGATTACCATTCTCACTATTCCAAAAATATTTTTCTCAGCTTCTCTATAGTCCTATTGTGTTGAGTGTAGTTTTTAAGTACTTTCAGATAAAAATTTAGCTTCTTGCTCATTATAATTAAAATGAGAGGGCATAAATTTTCTCATTGACAAAATGGAGAATAGTGTGTGCTCTTAGACTCCACTTGCTGTGTTTGGGTAAACATCTCAGGAAATAACAGTTAATATTAAAGATAAAGAGTATACCAAATGTTGCTGATTTTGATGTCTTTTGAAAACACTCTTCATCAATACTTTGTTAATTTTCGATCCTATCTTGTTTGGAAAATAAAATTTAAACCTCTGACTTGCTAATATCTTTTTCTTCTTTCCTGGTTATCAAAAGATGATGGCTCATCAAACAACAAAACTCATGTCCCTTGGTCTCCATTAGATCAGGCAGGGTGAGAGATTTGACCCCTTGCAAGGCAGGCAACCTCCCCTGCCACCATGAAGCAGTTACAAGAAGGATCATTGGATCCTTTGTATCCCACAAGAATAAAGAATTATAGTTTGAGAGATGGGGAGGAGGCAGACAATGAAATAAAAACAAGGTACAAAGGAAACAAGGAAGCTAAGCTTTTTTTATTATTCAGAAGTGGAGATTTTTAAAACTGTACTTAAAACAACAACAAAAAGCAAAAACAAAAAATAAAACTATAGCTTCAAGACACAAACATTGCTCAAATGTTATTCTTTCCCAGAAAATCCACTCAAAATTTTTTCCAAAGGTTTTAAAGACATAATAAGCTGGTAAAATGGGCTCTGAACATGTCCTTTCACCACTAAATTGCACTCTCTCCATCCTTAAGAAGTACAATGAAACCTTGGTTGGTGAGCAAAATTTGTTGTGGAAACACACTTGTAATCCAAAGCACTTTTATATTAAGGTGAATTTCTCCATAAGAAGCAAAGGAAATTCAGATGATTTGTTCTATATAAAAATATCAATATAAAATGATCACAATATTATACTATGGTATAAGCTAATAAAGAAGATACAAAATGCAAATAAAAATGAATTAACTTGCTCTTACTTTGAAAACTTCTGCGGCTTGTCTGAGGGAGATAAACCAGAGGGAGGTTACTGTATAGGATGACTGTCAGTATCGCTAACAGAATCAGTGCTATCCACTGGCTCAACAGAATCCTTTTTTAAACTATAACTTTAACCAGGAACTATCCATTGACACGTTCTTTTGCCTTTTTTAGGATTTCATATAGATATGTCATTAAACAGATGTGACCTGCACTGGGACAGCCTTATTTGGGTAGTGCTTTTCTACAAAAATTTCCACTGCCTTCTACATTTTAGTTATCTCCCCAATCTCACTTAAAGTGAGGGTTCCTCTAACATTTCTTTCTTTCTTTGCTGATGAGATCTCCTCTATAAACACTTGCTGTTATGAGATGGTCATCCACAATTCTGAAGCAAGAGAGAAGAACATTTGGCCCAGTTGTGACTATGTGACATTCAGTGTTATATGCTATTCCTAATGCAAGATATCTCTTACTTTTCAAGTCAAAATTCATTAGGAATTAGAAATTAGAAATGTTTCCTTGTCTTGGGGAGCACTTGCAGAACAAGTTACTTGCAGTCCAAGGTTTTACTGTAGCAATTTTAGTTGGCAGCATATCTCAGCTTCAAATATATGCAAAAAGGCTTGCATTCTGACACAGCCTACCAGGTTATCTGACAGCCAGTAGGACTATACATTGAAATTACTCATCTTGAAGGCACTCCCAAGACTTCATAAATGTATTCAGCTGTAGTTCATAATGAACCTCATTTCTCTGAACATGGCACTCCATTCGTGAGTGCACACTAAAAACTCTACTTAATAGACCCTTCTGTGCCTCTTACTAATGGGTCTTCACAATTCCTTTTTCCATGACCAAGAATCAGTGGACCTGCAAACTTATTCTGCAAAAGAGTGGGATAAGTTCTTTATTGCAGTCTTATGGAACTCAAGCCAGGTGACATTATTTTTATGCTGAAATGAGGGATATGAACTGATACTATCCAGAGAAATTCATGATACAAGATCATTATTATACTAGTTATCAAAAACTTCGCTTTATAGTCTTCTGTCTCTTTATAGTCTAAGTAACCTAAGGCTTCGGGTAGTGTTACTATGGCAATAACCACTGGTAGATAAAACCATGCTTACAGAAATGTTTGTTTTCAACAAATCATTGAAATAATTTGAAAATAAATTTAATAAGCAGCTTTAGATAAAAGCTTCTTTTACTCAGTGGTCTAATTATTTGTTCAAATTTACAGTGGAGAAAGATTTGAGGTACAATGTATGATGTTAAGTTTTCCTCTTCACTCACCTTGCCGTGCTGTTGAGAAGCACTTTAACTGGAGGTGTAGATTTACTGGGAGTCAGCAGTATCCCCTCTGGCAAAAAGCAATGTATGCAGAGGTATAGTATAGGACATTTTTGGTCAGTACTAGAGCCATGGCTTAAAAGCTATGGCCTTATTCTGGATTGCAGTGCTGAAAGTCACATAGCATTTATTTAGGCTTGACCAAATTTGGAAACTTCTTTTTCTATAACTACAAAGGATATACCTAATCAATCTTGACATTTTTTTTCCCACTTGACTTAACCTGGCCTCACAATCCTTCTCCACACAGCAATTTAAAGATTCTCTTCAAGGGTGGCATAAAGGAAGTGACAGCAAAATGGCAGAGTAGAGAGCTCCAAACTCTCATTCCCTCACAGAAACATGAAAAGCAAGTAGAAAGCTGTCAGAATCAAATTTGTCAGAAATCTGGAAAACAGTCAAAAACATCTAGCAACCACGTAAATGCTGAATAAAGAAAAAAATCAAATTCAGAATGGTAGGAATGATTTGAGGCACTGTTATATGCCCTTGTCCTACCAGAGTCACCTCTGAATGGAAGTCTTGGTTCTGAGGAGAGTTGTCTGCATTTCGAGTGAGGAACACACTGATTCTAGAGGGTACAAAGCAGAACTACTAGCAAAGTACTGTATACATTAATTCTAACCTGTGTGTGGGTCCTACAAGGTACTCATCTCTTTTCTTTAAACAAAAGTATTGAGCATTGCTCAGCAGTATTGTTAGCCTGATTTAATAATTCTCAGATGCCTAAGGCAAAAAGTGACAGTCACAAAAATAATATATTTAAAGCCTTGAGAGCTTAAGCTTGAAATGGTTTATTTAATTTCTAGAAATTATAATATTCAAAGGATATATATATATATATATATATATATATATATACATATATTTGAAAGCCACGCACACAAGATCAGGAAAAAATTCATGCTGAGAAAATAACTAAAAAGATTTTAAACTTTCACATTGGGCTGATCTTTATGCGTGGTTCAAGCCTAGTTAAATATTGAAGTGTTCCCAGCAGGAATCCAGTATGCAAACACTTTTTATTTGTTTTCTATTCATTTGCTCCTAACCTTCAAGCACTTCTCTGTCAAAACACTAGCTGCACACAGGCTAGGAAGCAAAGGTATTAGCACTGTTCTTGGCTAGGAATTTAGTCCTTTCAGGAATAGTTTGAGAAAGTCATTGATCAGTGAAATAATAAGAAAGGTAGCATGCCCAGTTTCAAAAAGTAAACAAACAACAAAAAAACCATACAGGATGATTATTCTAATAAACAAAGTAAATTCACAGAAATCATTCTTGTAGAAGTTCAGAGAACAAACAGCCTAGGTAAAAGCTTTAAGTTACTGTCGTAGTTGTACGTGAAGAATTAAAGGAAAACACATAAGAAAATAACAAAAATTAAGAAAATACTGTATGAACAAAATTAGATTATCAATAAAAAGATATAAAGAGGAACCAAATAGATAATCTAGGGTTGAAAGGAAAAATAATTAAAATTAAAAAAAAAAATTCAAGAGGGACTCAACCAAATAGATAATCTAGGGTTGAAAGGAAAAATAATTAAAATTAAAAAAAAAAATTCAAGAGGGACTCAACATAGAATTTGAGTGGTTAGAAAACGTTAATAAAATTGAAACTAAGAAAATTAAAAGAATGAAGAAAAGGAATAAAATCTAAAGATTTAAGCCTTTGTTTTATAAGGGACTTATATACAAATAATTTTAAAAAATTGAAAAGTGATGGCAAAACTAAACAAGAAAATTAAAAATAAAAATTTCTAGAAAATCTGAAAAGTCAAACTTTTAGGAGTTTTATTTGTTAAAACTCTAGAGTTAATACAATTTTTAAAGTGAATATAAAATGTTTACTTGCTTATATGCATGTCAATAGATTTTTAATAGATTTTAATATATTTTATCTTTTAATTTTTTTTTATTTTTATTGTTACATATTTGTACTACATGATTATATTCCTCATGTGGAGTTGTTACATATATATAATACATCTTAATTTTTAAAAATTTTCTCCTTTCTTCTCTCCATGTTTTAGTTCCCTTCACTTTTGGTAGAAATTGTAGGTTGTTTTTTTTTTTTTTTTTTTGTCATTTTAACTCATTTCTAAAGCTAAATCTAAAACTATATCAACATTATAATTTCATTTTACATATTAATACAGAGCAAGTCTATGCTTTAAGTGCACTGAAATTTGAAGATAGAAGAAAAATATCAAGATGGGAAAGTGATAATCATAAGAAAATTTACTAAAATATTTTTAAGATAATATCTTAGTATACATGTGCTTAGTAAGTTTGTAATTTAAATGTATGTAATCTATTTGCATTGATAGATTAGAAAATATACTATTAAAAATAAAAAGATGCAATTAAAGTAACATATATACAATATTGTGTCCAAAAATTAGAAACAAATTTTGGGTTCAAAGTGGATAAATAAAAAAAAAAAAAGATTGATTTTAAAAAGTGATATTACTATAGAAGAAATAATACTGCAGACCTGCTAGATGTCAGGTATGCTAAGTTTGTATCCCTTAAAATCAAAGAATGAATTCCAAAGGACACACACAGGTAGCTAGGAGTAGGAAAGCTTTATTGAGAAAGAGCTCCTGAGAGACAGGAGGGTCCTTAAAGTGGATTGCCACTGATGGCATTTCTCTAAGAATGTTTTAGAGTAAAATCATGAGGTGGGTACAGAATCAAGGTGAATATAATGTGGGTCACATAATAATCAACCAATATCATAAGTGTATCCACTTAGATAGTATTGATCCAATGGGCAAGTGAGTCAGATAGCAAGAGTATATGGAAAAACAGTTATTTGGGGAAAGAAACGGGTCTGGATGCTCTAGTCACTCACCTGGATGACTGATGTCTATCTGGACTTTACTGGACGAGGTGATTCTAATCATAGAATATAATTTCAATTTCACTGTTTATTCCTTAGGGAGGCATGTAGATTTGGCCATTGTGTCTTTGAGTCTGAACTTCTTCAGATGTACTTTCAATTACAATTTTTTTTGATGATACTGGGGATCAAACTCACAACCTCATGCTTACTGCCAGGCAGGCACTTATGCCACTGAGCTAAATCCCCAACCCCTCCAATTACAATTCTGATGTCTTTACATTTTCTGATGACTTCCTTAAGACCCCTGTCCTTCTCTAGCTGTATACTAATTTCCATCCAATGTACCTGACTATAATAGTCCCTCCTTGAAAGACTATCCCTGTGTGCAGTTAGATGAGATTGGGCAAAATTTCAGTCTACCTGCTTCAAACTGAGAACTGTTGGTATAGGGGAAACACGGTCAGAGGTCTTCTCTAGAGGACTAATCTAAGGGATCTTGGATGGAAGTCATGGTGCAGTGCAGCAATCACAAACCTTCTTTGGAAGGTCAATCTACTGTTTTCTGTCACTAGTATAGGTGTCCCTGCTATTTATGCATATTTATTTTGAGACTAATATCAGTCTCAAAAATGAGAGTTATAGTCTTTGTCCAAAAGCACAAGTTAGACCAAATATAATTGGGATCTGGGTAGAAGTGAGTTTTGATTTAAGATTTGAAGCCATAGTCTTCTTTTCTCCTTTGAACAACAAGGAGATTTTAGAAGAAACAACGAAATCAAATGCTTAAAGTCACAAAACATATATTTTAAAAATAAACTGTACCCTCCACAATTTTTTTTTCTCTACATAATCGATTCTGCCAGTTTTGCAACTCACTCTCTCTTTCTGAGTAGGCAAAAATCTTACACAAAATCTCCGCACATCAGAGACGTATCTCTATAGATACAGTTTTCTCCATATGCTCATTATTTTGCTGGAATCTTTCTATTGCAAACATTACTGTGGCTGTTTAAACCTTTAAAAGTTTTTATTCTAAAGAAATTAAGATAAAAGAGGACAGAACAAAGCAGATCAGAACACAACAATGTAAGCAACACAGTACTTCAACACAAGACAACCCAATATTAACAGTAGCTACCATAATGTGTCTTTCTTCGAAATACTTGAGCATAACTTCACATACAATAGTATCAAACATAACAAAATAGTATAAAGCTATTCAAGAGAATGAAAGTATTACAGGGCATTCAGAACCAAATAACTGAAAATAAACAATGGCTACTATATTATTTCATTTTCCATAGAAATATGTTTATACTATCACACATAGTAAAATCCAATAAGATACACATGATAGAACCAATGGAAACAGAAGAACAAAAGCATGTCAGGACTTCAAAGCAAGGTGATATGAATTCAGCAATGGCTATTATATTGTCTTGTTTTCTTCAAAATTACAATTCATACCATCACAGATAATAAAATCAAACTACCCTGAATAAAACCATTCCAACTAGCGAATGAAAACATTATCAATCTTCAAAGAAATGTAATGGGGAATAATGATCATCATAAATTCTTATGTACTCTTACCTTTTCTTACACTAGGGAGACTACATGGTATTTATACATGTGAGTTTGTTTTATTTCACTTATGAATATGGTCTCAAGTTGCATCCATTTATTTATAAATATCTCAATGTGATCATTCTTTATAGCTGAGTAGTACTCCATTGTATAAAAATACCACATCTTTTTTACCCATTCCTCAGTTGATGGACACTTAGGTTGTTTAGAAAATCTGGCAATTACAAATAGTACTGCTATAAACATGGGTGAACATATATCACTGTGGTATGATGTTTTCAGTTCTTCTGGGAATATGCCTAGAAATGAAATAGCTGGATCAAATAGGATTTCCAATCCCAGATTTTTGTGGTATTTGCAGACTGATCTCCACAGTGGTTGTACCAGTCTATACTCCCACCAGCAGTGCAGGAGAGTTCCTTTTCCCCCACAGGCTCTCCAGGATTTGTTGTTCGTAGTTTTCTTGATCCTGGCCATTCTTTCTGGAGTGAGGTGGAATTTCAGTGTTGTTTTAATTTGCATTTCTCTAATGGCTAATGATGATGAACATTGTTACATGTATTTATTTGAAATTTGTTTTTCTTTATCTGAGAAGTATGTATTCATCTCAGATGCCCACTTTTGGATTGGGTCTTTGAATTTCAGAGGTCTGTTTTTTTTTTTTTTTTTATTCTTTATAAATTTTAGATAGAAGTCCTTTGTCTGAGGGATAGTTCACTAAGATTTTTTCCCAATTTGTGGGTTTTCCTTTCATTATGCTAGATATTTCTTTTGCAGAAACTTTTTAATGAGATGTGACCCCAGTTATTGATTCAGGAAAGTATTTTCTATGTGGTTTGATTCTAATTCATGAATTCTCTAACTCCCCCTATGTCTTCAAGATTTTACATAATTTGTCTTCCAAAGATTTAGTGTTTCTGTTTTAATATTTGGATCTTTGAGCCATTTAGATTTTAATTTAGTACATGGTGATAGGCATGGGTCTAGTTTTAGTTTTTGGCATATGGAGAGCCAGTTTTTCCAGCACCATTTATTAAAGAGACTGTCATTCTACCAGTGAACATGTTTGGCACCTTTATCAATGATAAGGTGATGGTAGTTGTGGTTGTATCTTCTAATCTATTCCACTGATTTTCAGATCTGTTTTTATTCCAGTACCATGTTGATTTTATTACAGTAGCTTTGTAGTATAACTTCAAGTCAGGGATTGTGATGCCTCCTGCCCTGCTTTTGCTGCTTATAATTGCCTTTGCTATTCTAGGTCTCTTCTGGTTCCAGATGAATTTTAGGAGTGATTTCTCTATGAGGTATGTTGATAGTATTTTCATTGGGATTGCATTGTATCTGTATAACAAGTATGGGAGAATGGCCATTTTCACAGTATTTTTTCTTCTATCCATGACCAAGGGATGTGTTTCCATTTTCTGAAATACTCTTTGATTTCTTTGTTCAGGATATTATAATTTTCCTTGCATAGGTCTTTTGCTTCTTTCATGAGATTAATTCCTAAGTATTTCTTTTTTGTTGGATGCTAGTGTGAAGGGTGTGGCTTCTCTTATTTCTCTGTCAGTGATGTTGTTGTTAGTGTATAGGAATACAATTTATTTTTGGGTATTGATTTTGTATTCAGTTACATTGCTAAATTTATTTATTATTCCTAGGAGTCTTTCAATGGAGTTTTGGGGATCTTCTAGTAGAGTATCATGTCATCTGCAAATAATGATAACTTCTTCTTTTCCTATCTTTATGCCTTTTATTTCTCTCTCTCTCTCGTCTTATTGCTCTGGCTAGTATTTCCAGTACTGTTTTGAATAGGAACAGTGACAAGGGACATCCTTTTCTTGTGTCTAATATTAAGGTAAAGGCCTTCAGTTTTGGGCCATTTAATATGATGCTGGTTGTTGGTTTGTCATAGATGGCCTTTATTATATTGAGGTAAAGATTATCTATTCTAATTTTCTCTAAAGTTCTTATCATGAATGAATTTGGACCTTACCAAAAGCGTTTTCTGCATCTATAGAAATGATCATGTGATTCTTACATTTGGCTTGATTCATATGGTGGATTACATTTATTTATTTACGTATGTTGACCATCCCTGCATGACTGGGATGAATCCCACTTGGTCACGGTGTATAATCTTCTTGATAATTTGCTGCATCCTGTTTGCCAATATTTTATTGAAGATTTTAACATCTATGTTCATTAGGGAGATTGGTCTGTAGTTCTCTCTTTTAGTTGGGTCTTTTTTAGGTTTTGGTACTAGAGTAATATTTCCTTCCAGGAATGACTTAGGAAGAATTTCTTCCCTTTTGATTTCATTGGAGAGTTTGAGGAGCGTTGGCATTAAGTTTCTGAATTCTGCAGTGAATTAGTCCGGGCCTGGGCTCTTCTTTGTAGGTAAAGACTTAATTATATTTTCAATTTCATTAATAGAAATTGGGTTATTCAGAAGCTTTACATCTTCTTGACCCAGCTTTGGTACTTCATATGTTTCTAGGAATCTATCAATTTCTTCTGTGTTACTGAACTTAAGAGAGTAGAGGTTTTTGAAATAGGTGTTGATGGTCCTCTGTATTTCCACAGAGTGATTTCACCTTTTTCATTCCTTATTGCATGAATTTGATTTTTTCCTTTCCTTTTTTAAAATGAGTTTGGCTAGGGGCTAATCAATTTTATTTATTATTTCAAAGAACCAATTCTTTGATTCATTAATTATTTGGATTATTTTCTTAGTCTCTATTGCATTAATTTCTGCTCTGATTTTTAAAATTTCCTCCTTTCTTTTTGGCTTTGGGCTTGACTTGCTCTTCTTTTTCTAGATGTTTGAGGTGTAACATTAGGTTGTTTATTTGTATTCATTTTGTTTTCCTGATGTGGGAACTCAGTGCAATACATTTTCCTCTGAGGATTGCTTTCATTGCATCCCACAGATTCTGGTAAGTTATGTTTATATTTTTGTTTGTTTGTAGGTATTGTTTAATTTCTTCTTTAATTTCCCCCATGACCCACTGATTGCTCAAGAGTGTATTATTCAAAGTCCTTGTGTTTGTGGGGTTTTTGCAGTCTCTTTTATCATTGATTTCTAGTTTCATGGTGCTATGATCTGATAACATGCATGGGTTAATTTCAACTCTTTTGAATTACTTACATATGTTACTTAAATATGTTCTGTGGGATAGTATATTATCTATTTTAGAGAGTGTCCCATGTACTGCTGAGAAGAATGTATATTCTGATGCTATTGAATGGCACACTCATATCAAGTCCATTTGTTCTCACATCTGATTAAGTTCTTTTTTTTTTTTTTTTTTTTTTTTTTTTTTTTTTTTCTTTTCCTGATTTTCTGTCTGGTTGATCTGTCCCTTGGTATCAATGTCATGTTAAGGTCTCCTGTTATAATTGTGTCATTGCTAATTTGAGTTTTCATTTCTGTTAATATTTGCTTTGTATAGCTGGGTGCTGTCGAATTTGGTTCATATATATTTAAGATTGTTATCTCTTCTTCTTGAAGTATGTAGTGACTTCCTTTATCTCTTTGGGTCATTCTTGGTTTGAAGTTCACATTGTCTGTAAACAGAATAGCTATCCCCCCCCTTTTTTTTGTTCCTGTTGCGTGAAGTATTGTGTTCCATGCTTTGACTTTCAGTTTATGAGTTTCCTTTTGGGTTAGATAGGTATCTTGTAGACAGCATATGGTTGGATGTTGTTTCTTGATCCATTATGCCAGTCTGTTTCTTTTAATTGGTAAATTGAGACCATTTACATTAATAGTTATAACTGCTATATATTGGTTTATTGTTAACATGTTATCTTTCTGCTGTTGCATCTTTATCTTTCCATTCTGTTTAATTGTCTAGCTTGCTTAGTGATTTTTTCCTATGTGTATCTAGACTGTCTTTCAGCATTCTTTGCATGGTTGCTTTGGTGATCATGAAGTTCTTCAGCTGTTCTTTGTCATGGAAGTATCTTATTTCTCCGTCAATTTTGAAGGACAGTTTTTCACGGTACATCAGTCTAGGTTGGAAATCATTTTCCTTTAGTATCTGAAATACTTTGTTGCACGATCTTCTTGACTTCCTTGTTTGTGTTGAGAAGTCTGTTGTGATTCTGATATGTTGTCCTTTATAGATGATTTGCCTTTTCTCTCTAACAGCTTTTAATATTCTATTCTTATCTTAATTTCTGTGATGGTGATTATTATATGTCCATGTGTAGTTTTATTTTGGTTATGCCTATTTGGAATTCTATATGCTTCACTAATCCTAATGATAGCTTCCATTCTCATGTTAGGGAAATTTTCAGATATTACTTCTGTGAAGAGCCTGTTGATACCATTTGTGTTGTTCTCTTCTTTTTCATTTATCCCTATCAATCTTATGTTGTTTTTCTTTGCATCATCTTGTAGCTGTTGAATTTTTATTTCCCAATTCCTTATTATTTTTAAAAGAGCTTTCCTTTCCTATTCACTAACTGCAGTCTTGTCTTCCATGTCTGAAATTCTATCTTCACTTTCATTGAGATGGTTTTGTCAACTTTAAATGGAATTTTGTTTTCCTGTAATCTCCTGGAATACGTTTCATGTATTCTGCTTGTTTCTTATATTGTTTATCCAGGGATTCTATCTTTTTGTTTTGTTCCTCTAATTTTTAAACTGTGTCTTTTTTAGATGTGTTCAGCATCTCTTTCATTACTTTTATCATTTATTCTTTTAACTGGGAGATTATTTCGAATTTGAATTCTTTTTTTTTAAAGTTTATTTAAAAGGAAAAAGAGAAAAACACAAAACAAAACAAAGCGGTGTAAGGGTACAAGTAATACAGAACTACAAAAAAAAAAAAAAAAAGTAAGAAATCACCAGTTAATAGATTACATATTATCATCTTAGAAATAGTTGCTCAAATCACAGTATCAAAGAATACAAAGTGGACATTCAAACAGTGAGACTACAAACAGTTGTGTTGAATGATCCAACCAAAAACATTAATATGGTCAGCTATTTAACACCCCTAAACACACTTGCTGTTGTATCCTTTAGAGCTCTTTTTTTTCCCTCTCTTTTTTACAACAAAATTTACACATTTTGGGTTTTATTACTCCTTAGTTCTTATTACTTTTTTGGGGGGGAAGGAATAAAGTCAAATATGGCAAAACAAAGCTGTCAGTCAAAACCAAGGATAGACATAGCACATGATGTAAAACAGAGTACAAGGTTATCAACAATGGTTATCAACGATGTCTTTTGTTTCCTTAAAAAGAATTGTCTCTCTCATTAGATATTATAAAGTTGAACAAAACAGTAGAGAACAAGACTGATAAAACTTAAGCATTGTAAACATTACAGGACTTCCAAAGGAGACAATAGTCAAACCAGAATGGGCATCTTAGTGAATCTTATTGACTTCAAAGTAGTTGCCTATACCCTCAAACTTGATACTATCATACAGAATGGATCAGAGTCTAATCAGTCAAAACAAGATCGTGGGAGTATTACAGGACTTCAAAACAAGTTAAAAGGAAATCAAAAAGAGTTACTATTATATATCCTAATTTTTTAAATTTTTCCCTTAATTAAAATAAACATAAGAAATAA
This sequence comes from Cavia porcellus, assembly GCF_034190915.1. Lineage (NCBI taxonomy): Eukaryota > Metazoa > Chordata > Mammalia > Rodentia > Caviidae > Cavia > Cavia porcellus. The sequence continues at coordinate 19,391,105 of NW_026947487.1, read as the reverse complement.
CTAAATAATTTTTTTTAAAGAATAGTAGTTACCATAGTGTCTGTCTTTTTCCTTGAAATATTTGGATAAAACTTCATATCCTATAGCTTCAAATATTTCCATATCAAGAAGCCCAGAATAAAGCCTTTCCAATTAATAAGTGAAAACTTTATAAGACTTCAAGGCCACATAATGGGGAATCATGATTACCACATATTTTTATATATTTGAATCATTACTTACATTAGGGAAACTATTTGGAATTCACACATGCAAGATTGATTTATTTCACTTATGAGTATGGTCTCAAGTTGCACCCATTTATTGATAAATATCTCAATGTGATCCTTCTTTATAGCTGAATAATACTCCATTGTATAGAAATACCACATCTTTTTTATCCATTCCTCAGTTGATGGACACTTGGGTTGTTTCCAAGATCTGATGATTACAAATTGTGCTGCTATAAACATAGGTGCACATATATCACTGTGGTATGATGCTTTCAGTTCTTCTGGGAATATGCCTAGAAGTGGAATAGCTGGAATAAATGGGACTTCCAATCCCAGCTTTTTGAGAAATCTCCAGACTGACCTCCACGAAGGTTGTACCAGTCTACACTCCCACCAACAGTGCAGGAGAGTTCCTTTTTCTCCACAGCCTCTCCAGCATTTGTTGTTGTTTGTTTTCTTGATCCTGGCCTTTCTTTCAGGAATGAGATGGTATCTCAGTGTGGTTTTCATTTGCATTTCTATAATGACCAATGATGATGAACATATTTTCATGAATTTATTTGCCATTTGTATTTCATCTGAGAAGTGTGTATTCATCTCAGATGCCCATTTTTGGATTGGATCTTTGAATTTGGGGGTCTGAGGTTTTTTTTTTTTTTTTAATTCTTTATATGTTTTAGACAAGAGTCCCTTGTCTGAGAGAGAGTTCACTAAAATCTTTTCCCAGTTTGTGGGTTTTCTTTTAACTATGCTGGATATTTCTTTTGACATGCAGAAACTTTTTAATAAGAAGTGGTCTTGGTTATTGATTCTGGGAAGTATTTCCCGTGCGGTTTGGGTCCTGTTCATGAATTCTCTACCTACTCCTATGTCTTCAAGCTTTCTACCCAATTTGTCTTCCAATAGATTTAGTGTTTCTGTTTTAATATTCAGATCTTTGACCCATTTAAATTTAGTACATGGTGATAGACATGGGTCTAGCTTTAGTTTTCAGCAAATGGAGAGCCAGTTTTTCCAGAACCATTTTTAAAGAGACTGTCATTCTTCCAGTGAACCTGCTTGGCTCTTTTATCAAAGATAAGGTGGTTGAGTGTGTTTGTAGTTGTGGTTGTATCTGGTAATCTATTCCATTGATCTTCGGCTCTGTTTTGATTTCAATATCATGTTGATTTTACTACTGTTGCTTTGTAGTATAACTTCTAGTCAGGGATTGTGATGCCTCCTGCTTTGTCTTTGCTGCTTAGAATTGCCTTTGCTATTCTAGGTCTCTTCTGGTTCCAGATGAAATTTAAGAGTGATTTCTGTAGATCTATAAGGTATGCTGATGGTATTTCTATTGGAATTGCATTGAATCTGTACAACAGTTTTGGGAGAATGGCCATCTTCACAATGTTTGTTCTTCGTATCCATGAGCAAGTGATGTCTTTCAATTTTCTGAGATCATCCTCAATTTCCTTTTTCAGCGTATTATAATTTTCACTGTATAAGTCTTTCACTTCTTTTGTAAGAGTAATTCCTAAATATTTCATTTTTTTGGTTGCTAGTATGAAGAGTGTGGCTTCTTTTATTTCTCTGTGATTTTGTTGTTTGTGTATAGGAATGCTATTGATTTCTGGGAATTGATTTTGTATCCAGCCACATTACTGAATTCATTTATTGTATCTAAGAGTCTTTCCATGGAGTTTAGGGGGTCTTCTATGTAGATTATCATGTCATCTGCAAACTGTGATAATTTAACTTCTTCTTTTCCTATCTTTACCCCTTTTATTTCTCTCTCTTGCCTAATTGCTCTGGCTAGTACTTCCAGTACTATATTAAATAGGAGTAGTGATAGAGGATATCCTTGTCTTGTGCCTGATTTTAAAGTAAAGGCTTTCAATTTTTGGCCATTTAGTATGATGCTGGCTGTTGGTTTGTCATAAATGCCCTTTACTATATTGAGGAAAAGACCATCTATTCCAATTTTCTGTAAAGTTCTTATCATGAATAAATGTTGGACCTTATCAAAGGCTTTTTCTGCATCTATAGAAATGATCATTGATTCTTATTTTTGGCTTTATTGATATGGTGGATTACATTTATTGATTTACGTATGTTGAACCATCCTTGAATGCCTGGGATGCATCCCACTTGGTCATGGTGTTTAATCTTCGTGATGATTTGCTGCATCCTATTTACCAATATTTTATTAAGGATTTTTGCGTCTGTGTTCATTAGGGAGATCGGTCTATAGTTCTCTTTTTTAGTTGGTTCTTTCTCAGGTTTTGGTATTAGAGTAATATTTGTTTCCAGGAATGACTTAGGAAGGATTGCTTCCCTTTCAATTTCATTGAATAGTTTGAGGAGTGTTGGCATTAGGTCTTCTTTGTATGTCTTGCAGAATTCTGCAGTAAATCCATCTGGGCCTGGGCTCTTCTTGGTGGGTAAGGACTTAATTACATTTTCAATTTCATTAACAGAGATTGGATTATTCAACAGTTTTACATCCTCTTGATCTAGCTTTGGTACTTCATATGTTTCTAAGAATCTGTCTATTTCTTCTGTGTTATCAAACTTTTGAGAGTAGAGGTTTTCAAAATAGGTGTTGGTGATCTTCTGTATTTCTATTGGGTCTGTAGTGATTTCACCTTTTTCATTTCTTATTGCATGAATTTGAGCTTTTTCTTCCCTTTTTTGAATAAGGTGGGCTAGGGGCTTATCAATTTTATTTATTCTTTCAAAGCACCAACTCTTTGATTCATTGATTCTTTGGATTGTTTTCTTAGTCTCTATTGCACTGATTTCTGCTCTGATTTTTATAATTTCCTCTCTTCTTTTGGGTTTGGGCTTGACTTGCTCTTCTTTTTCTAGGTGTTTGAGGAGTAGCATCAAGTTATTTATTTGTATTCGTTCTGTTTTCCTGATGTGAGAACTCAGTGCAATAAATTTTCCTCTCAGGATGGCTTTCATTGCATTCCACAAATTCCGGTGTGTTGTATCTGCATTTTCATTTTCTTTTAGGTATTGTGTAATTTCTTCTTTAATTTCTTCTGTGACCCACTGATTACTCAAGAGTGTGTTATTCAGTTTCCATGATTTTTGCAGTATCTTTTATCATTAATTTCTAATTTCAGAGCGCTCTGATCCGATAACATGCAAGGGATGATTTCAACTCTTTTGCATTTGTTTAAATATGTTATGTGAGCTAATATATGGTCTATTTTAGAGAATGATCCACGTACTGCTGAGAAGAATGTGTATTCTAATGTTGTTGGGTGGAACATTCTGTATATGTCTATCAAACCCATTTGTTCGCAGGTGTGATTCAGTTCTGTTATTTCTTTGCTCATTTTCTGTGTGGCTGATCTGTCCCTTGGTGTCAATGGCATATTAAGTTCTCCTGTTACAATTGTGTTTGTGATAATTTGAGTTTTCATTTCTGTTAATAGTTGTTTTATATAATTGGGTGCTCTGGAGTTTGATATATATATATATATATATATATATATATATATATATTTAAGATAGTTATCTCTTCCTCTTGGAGTTTTCTCCTTACGTGTATGTAGTGACCTTCTTTGTCCTTTATGGTCATTGTTGGTTTAAAGTTCACGTTGTCTGCAAACAGAATAGCTACTCTTGCCTTTTTTTTTTTTTTTTTTTTTTTTTGGATTCCTGTTGCATGGAGTATTGTTTTCCATCCTTTGACTTTCAGTCTGTGAGTATCCGTCTGGGTTAGATTGGTTTTCTGTAAACAGCAAATGGTTGGATTTTGTTTCTTGATCCATTCTGCTAGTCTGTTTCTTTTGATTGGTGCATTGAGATCACTTACATTAATGGTTATTACTGTTAAATGCTTGTTTATTGTTGGAATGTTATCTCTCTGCTGTTGCATCTTTATCTTTCTATTCTGTTTACTTGCTTTGCTTAGTGATTTTTTCCTTTGTGTATCTAAACTGCCTTTCAATATTTTTTGCAGGGTTGGTTTGGTGTTCATGAAGTTCTTCAGCTGTTCTTTGTCATGGAAGTATCGTATTTCACCATCAATTTTGAATGATAGTCTTGCAGGATATATCGGTCTAGGTTGGAAATCATTTTGCTTTAGGATATGGAATACTTCACTCCATGCTCTTCTTGACTTTATTGTTTGTGCTGAGAAGTCTGCTGTGATTCTGATAGGTTTTCCTTTACAAGTGATCTGTCTTTTCTCTCTGACAGCTTTTAATAATCTATTCTTGTGTTGGATTTCTGGGATGGTGATTATTATATGTCTGGGTGTAGTTTTATTTTGGTTATGACTATTTGGAGTTCTATATGCTTCACTGATCCTGATGTCGGTTTCTGATTAATGCTTGGGAATATTTCAGCTATTATTTCTCTAAATATCCTGTTGACATCCTTTATGTTGTCTCCTCTTTTTCATTAATCCCTATCATTCTTATGTTATTTTTCTTTGCATCATCTTGCAGTTGTTGAATTGTTGTTTCCTGATTCCTTGTTATTTTTAAAAGATCTTACCTTTCCTGTTCACTAGCTGCAATCCTGTCTTCAAAGTCTGAAATTCTATCTTCACTTTCATTAAGGCAGTTTTTACAACTTTCATTGGAGTTTTTTATTTCCTGAATATCTCTGTGCATCTGCATTATGTATTCTGTTTGTTTCTTATATTGCTCGTCTAGGGATTCTATCTTTTTGTTTAGTTCCTCCAATTTTTTAATCTGTGTTTTCTTTAGATATATTCAGAATCTCTTTCATTTCTTTTATCATTTCTTCTTTTACCTGGGAGATTATTTCGAGTTTGAATTTCTTTAAAGCTTCCTGGAGTTGCTTGTTAATTTCAGTAGCTATTGTGTCCAATATTTGAGGTGAATGGCATATATCTTCTTCTATATACATTGCTCCTAGGGTTTCTTGAGATGGGCTGGAGGTTTGAGGTTGTAATTTGGTCTTTTGTTTTGTCATTTTCCTGTATTTCTGTGTTTTAAGTGTTATTTGAAAGCTTCCTCAGGATCTGTTGGCAATCCCCTTCTATGTTTGCAGCTACTGAGACTCTGGCACTACACTACCCCAAGCCACTGGGCCTGCAGAACCAATGGCCCTCCTCTGCCTGCTCAGAACTCCGCAGTTCCAGACAAGCTGGGCCTCAGGGACACTGTGCACCCACTTGCCCCTTGGAAGCTCCACAGCTCTCCAATCACAGCCAGGATGTGGAGGCGGATGTAGATGCCTCAAACCCACCTCTCCACTTCACTGCACCTGGAAGCCTGGAGGGACCCAAACAGTCTGGGCTCTGGGCAGAGTGCACTGAGCACTCACACACCACAGGCTGCAGGGCCTCCGGAACCTGCGATGCTCCACTGCTGCCGAGACATCCACAGTCCTCCAGACACACAGGGAGGCCAATGCAGGTGCCCTAGATCCGCCCAGCCCCTCCTCTGCACACCGATGGCTAGGTGCGGGAGGCCCAAACAGGCTGGGCTATGGGGATAGTGTGGGTCCACCCACCCGTCGGAAGCTCAGCAGTTCTCCAGGTGCAGCCAGGATGGGGAAGCAGATGTAGAGGCCTCAAACTCACTTCTCCACTTCACTGAACCCAGAAGCCTGGAGGGTCCAGAACAGTTGGGATTTGGGCAGAGTGCACTGAGCACTCACCACAGGCCGCGGTGTCTCAGGAATCTGCGATCCTTCCCTGCTTGCTGAGATATCCACATCAAATTTGAATTCTTCTAAAGCTTCCGGGATCTGCTTCTTTATTTCAGTTGCTATTATTTTAGGTATTTCAGCTGTATGGCATATATTTTTTTTCTATGTACATGGCTCCTAGGCTTTCTTGGATGGGCTGGTGGTTTGAGATCACATTTTGGTCTTTCGTCTTGACATTTTCTGATATTTCTGTGTTTCAAGTGATGTTCCAGAGCTTCCCCTGGGCATGTTTGAAATCACCTCCTTTGTCCTTGGCTCCAGACTGAATGGAGGTTGCCTAGTGTGGTTCAGTCAGGCCTACAGGACCTCCTGTGCTGCCACCTCCAAGGTTCCAGGTAGCTGGGCAGGCTCCTAACCACTGTGGGTAATGGTCCAAAGCTCTTCCCGGGCAAGCACTGATGTGCTGGAACTCACTTTATGTGTCCTCAGATCCTCCAATTTAAGAAGGTCACTGGACGTGGTCTATTTGTGCTGCAAAACCTCCCAAGCCTAGTGTAGTGTGGCTGGAAACTGGACAGGCACTTAACTACTGGGAGCAATGATCTTAAACTCTCCTTGAGCCTGCACTGGTGTGCTCTAACACACCTCAGGCAGCCCCAGTTCCCTGGATGGAAAGAGGGTCACTGAGCATAGCCCAGCCATGCTGAGAAACCTGCAGAGCCCAGTTTAGTGTGGCTGGAAGCTGGGCAGGTCAGTGGTTTAAACTTTAATATGCCTGCTGTTTTCATCCTTTTGATGGCAGAGTGTTGCATTGCTATATTATTATATTTGAAACATTAGGTTTTGTTATTACCTCTGAAACATATTTTAATTTCAGATTAGTATAGGCTAAATTTTATAGTGTTATATTTAATTATAAGATATTAAATTACAGAAAACATTTATCTGTACTTGTTTTCTTTCAGTAAATTGCCATGAAGAAAGAATATATTTGAGTATAGTTACGTTTTATGGGTTATTAACATCTAATTTTTAGAGTTATGTCACCTTGACTTCACAGGATTTAAGCATAGCTAAATGTTCTAATACAAATGTGACATACACATAAGAATAACAATGCACAAGCCTTGACAAAGTATCTGCATAACCTGGTTGACTATCTAATATTGTATTGGCATGCACATTTCATCACAGGTAGCATAAATGAAGTAAGAGAAAGTCAGATGTATGAGCCTAAGAAAGTTTATCATCATAAACAACTTCAGCCTTAAGATTATATATATATACATATATCATCAATATTTTACTATTTTTTTCTGTTTTGCACCTTTGAAGGCCTACACACTTGGAAAACACAAATACACCATGAGGTTATCAATAATTGCTGTAACAACTATGTAGAAATCTTTACATATATTTAATTTGTATTCTTGAGACACATTTTAGGCTCTTTTAATGTGTTTTATAAGCCATAACTATATTGACAAGAATTGGAAACATCTTTACTGTTCTTAGATGTTTAGGAAACAGTGTTAATAACTGAAAATACACTTATTATCCATGTAGAAGTGTATATCATTTATTAAATAACAAAAATATTTAATCAAAGCTAGTATATGTAAACGGAGTTTAAAAGTCTCGACCAGATTGATAGAAATGCCAATTGTTCATCATTTTATAGTAAGGTCAAAACAAATATTGTACAAAGAAAACAGTTACCAGTTAGTTCATATGTAATAAATTTATGTTAACTGTGTAAACTTAACTTTAAAACTTAGATTCATGGAATAACTTATTTCTACATGTTCAAACATCTGTGCCCAAATATATAAGGTATATCATAAACTAAGATAGTAGTTGTGTATTTAACCCATAAGGGACTAATTATTGAAAATGTTCCTTAGGTTAATATTCAAGTATTGTTTAATTCTTAAAGCCCATTTTTTAGTAACCAACACCTCAATGATGAGAACATAAGAGACTTATTTTAGTAAATTAGAATTTTTGCTTCAAAATTTATTTTGAATTTTTATTTGAATTTTTAATATATTAATAAAATCTTACTGCTTTAGACATAGAAATTTTATATATATATCCACATTAAATATATCTTAATAATTGCCTTAGATGACTAATGAGAACAAAATCATGACACTTAAACATTTGAAAATAATTATCTTAAATTATTTTAAATAAACAATAGACATTGTTTTTACAAAATCAATCTTGATAGTACCTCAGTTAGCTAATAAACTGATGGAAATACGTTACCAAATTTGAAGATGTCTTCTGTTTTATCTTGTTAAATCATTGTTAAACTTCAGAACAAAGCTATTTGGGCTATAACATTAGTGCCTATTTGTCTATATACCAATTAAAATAGAACATACTTCTGAAAAACAACTCACAGAAACATATACAGCAACCCAATCATATATAATTCTTATTAGACTATAAAGCTTTTATTTTTAAGTGCTGTATAACCTTTGAGACTACCAGTTTTCATCTGCTAATGTTTTAAATAAGTTCAACTACACTGAAACCCCATATAAGTAGTCTTTCTATGAGATTTCTAAAACAAAGCCAAAAAAAAAAAGTTACTGAGCACAAAACAATGTTTTTCTTAAATGAAGCAACTGTAGTTGCTTTAACCAGTTATTAATGCACATTAAACAGACAGATGGACAAGGATAAACACAAAAATCAATTATTTTAAGTGACATGTTTATCACTTAAAATATCATATATTTGACCTATTTGAACTACAATAATCCTTTGACAGTTTTTAAGTTTATAAGTATAAACAGAATAGTCAGAACTTTTCTTATAGGTCATCAATTAACAGAGACACATTGCAGTAATAGTCAGAAGAACAAAACCTTTTACACTTGTAAATCAAGTGGCAAATTTGCATAGGTACTTCATGGGCTCCAGTAAGAACCAGTTGTTCCCCTTGCTGTCATTTAAAAGTAAAAAAAAGAAAAATATGATATTCATCTATTACATTATAGCAACTTTAGTGTTACTTGTTTCTCACGTGAAGTCAGTGTTTGACCTAACAGCAACATTACATCTTCCCAGTCCACTTTATAAGCCAAAGTAAGTTACCTAAAGACCTCAGTATACTTACCAAGATAGTGTGAAAACTTTCCCAGATCTTCTACGCCCTGTTTGAGGTTGGTGAGAGTTAAGAATACACGGGCAAGGATAGGGTTAAACACTCCATGCTCCTCCTCTAAGATGTACTGCCCTTGAGGAGCTTTCACAAAGTCTGATAACAGTAGATATAGCCTAGTAGATTCTTCCAATAAGATTGGCTTAGAAATCTGGTCCTCAGTATATGGAAGATAAGGAAGGGGAACCTCAGGTTTAGCAATGGTAGATGTATCAGATTGTGTTCTAAGCACCAGAGGCATTTGATCTTATAGTGGCCCACATCTATGTTCAAATACAACGAAGGATTGTCTCAATGAAAAGAAAGTTGGAATGTAAAGCAACTCCAACCATCCTGGCTTTCTTTTCTAGTACAACTACAGGCATAAAACAGTACCATAATCAGCACTTTCTTCTTCATTCTACTTTGCCTCCAGGGGAAAAGCAGACCATACAGAAATTATCAAACAAATATTTCTAAGAGTGTGTGGATCAAACGAATTTCAGTGCTTAAGAATACATTCCAAGTCAGGTATGATGGTGCAACCTGTCACCCCAGCACTTAGGAGCCGGAGGGAGGAGGATCACCTTGAGTTCAAGACCAACCGGGGTTACCTAATAAGACCAAGCCCAGCTCAAATTACAGATTGAAATTCTTTCTAAAAATCAAACCAAAAAATACACTCCAAAGGAGTAAGGGAATCTGATATTGAATTTGTAAATAACTATAAATAATTTAGAATTCTTATAAGTAATTAGAACATAAGACTAAAGTACAAATATAAATAAAATAGGCACAATTAAATGTACTTCTCTAAAAAAAACTTTTGTTTGCTTAAAACATTTCAGAATATCTTTCTTCTGCAATCTCAACAAAATGTTTGTAAATTGATTTTGTATTGTTGCTGAAAGTGTGCATTTTAAAGGAATTTTTTCTACTTTCCCTGTGTCTAGCCCTGAATCCAAACATTCAATGCCTTCCTGATTTTATTGCCTGGTTTTGTTGACTGTTTCCTCTGGGGTCTCACTCAGATCTCAAAACTGCCGAGTAACTTAGATGCTTGAAATGGAAAAAGCTTTGTTTAAGCTTTATTTAACCTACTCAGCTCACCAGAGTTGGTTAGGCATTTCTCAAACACTCTTTTCAATAAACTTAATAAAAGGGTTATATAGCCCTCAAGCAATTAATGGCAACTTTATGCCTACCTACACAGAACTCAATAGAGAACTGCAATATGGATCTTTCAGGATTTTTACACATGCCCTCATCTAATGTATTTTAACAAATGCAGGAAAATATTTCTAAATCTTGCTTTATTTAAAATTTTATTGTAGCCTGCCTTTTGTAATTTGAGATTTTCTCTTTCTGTAGTTGTCTTCAATAGAGATAACTTAAAATTTCTGTGTAATTCAAAATGTTATTGGAGATGATTCCTACCTTTAATCAAGATGTGTTTTCTCTGTTTCATTCCTGGTCAATTGGGGATCACAATCCAGTCACTTCACAAAAAATTCAGTGACAGAATTGGATCTTAATTAGGCATGAGATGCACAATTAAGTGATATTAAACTACAAAGAGGTTATTTGAAATGTGCTGGGAACAATATCAATGTGACACCCTCTCTGCCAATACCCAAGAAAGAACCACATAATCTGCAGAAATTCTTGGACCTTTCATGTGGGAAAGATTCTGTGTTTTACTGTTAAACAAACTTTGATCTAGACACTAGAACATATCTAAAGAATGTGCATTAGAAAATATGGAGTGGATCTTCTGAGGTGAAAAAGGATAATTTGAAGATGTGATGTTCCACCACAGTGAGAAGAAAAATATATTTAGATGGTATTACAGAATTTTTTTCAAATTGAGAATATTTTACGAATGCATACTAATAAAATTCCTTCACTATGAAGATGATTGGTAATTTCAAATGAACAAAGGCCAGGCAAAGAGACTCTTTTAAAATGAGTATCATGAGGAGAGCAGAAATTAGAAAGAAGCAGGGAAAGACGAAATAAGTGGAAATATGTAGGTAAGTCAGCTTTCCTGTGACTGGACACAATTTGCAATCAAGCACAAACACCTTAAATAAGATGTTTAATTTCCAGGCTATGATCTCCCGGATTGAAGGCAAAATGTCACAGTGGGGAAACATGGTGGAGGAAAGAGAGAAGATAAGAGCTGGGGACCAGAATACATTTTCCCAAGATACATTCCCAGTGACCCACCTACCCAAAGGCCCTACCTGCTAACAGTGGTTTCAGCCATGTTATCTCAAGTGATCAAAGATGGGGATAGTCCCTCTTCTCATGACCTTGTAAAAAGCCCATTTTTCAATATATGAAAATTTTGAAGATGATTTACATTTAAACCACATGATTGAATGATTAACTCTGGAAGAAGATAAGCCAGAAGGTTTTTGTTTTTTGGTTCTGGGAATAAAATTCAAGACCTCGCACATATCAGGCAGACGTTGTGTTCCTAAACTATATCCTCAGCCCCCAGGCCAGGGGAATTTAAAAATATATGCCTAATATTTATATTTTATTTGTTTAATCCATTGCAATGTATTTCTCTTTCATTATCTCAAACATTTTATAAAACTTGTGAAATATATCAAATAATCAAGGAATACAATTTTTCATATTTGAATCAACATAGTAAAGAGAAAAAAATATATCTTCAAATGGCAAAATTTAAGACAAATCAAATTTAGTAAAACTAAGAATGACAAGGAGAAAGGGAAATAAAAATGTATGAATCTGTGAGGGGCTGGGGATATAGCTCAGCAGCACGGAGCCTTCCAGGCAAGTGCAAAGTCTTGAGTTTGATTTTTGGTACAAAAAAATATGAATTTGGAAATTCAAAAATATCCTAGAAAAGACATGGTGCCAGAGATAGGATAGAGAATGATGCATTTATAATGATTATATAATGAAATATTTTATACAGTATATTAGTAAAAATAAGGTATATTTTTTATAAACACTATATATTATAGTGATTTAATACAGCAAGTTCTGTACTTGACCCTCAATGCAGACTTCTAGGTGCTCTGCATGGCTCAATCAGTGATTCGGGGAACTTTATTAGGTGTTTCTGCTAGTCAGCATCTTGAAATTTCAGTCATGAAAATAGGAAATAGAGAGACAAGTATAACATAAAGCATTATGTGAACACATTGAAAAGGAGTAAATCAGTTTTATTTGCATTTTAGTGGACAAAATCCAGTCAAATAACCCAAACCTAATTATTAGGGAATGTAAAAAATGATTTTCAGAGCACATTTGATGTGTATCTGTCCAATTTCTTCTCTGGACATGCCTATATCTACGGATCTAACCACTTAGATTAGGAAACCAGGAGACTGGAGTTTGGGGTTTGTTATGGTTAACTCTAAAATGGTCCCTAAAGCCTCAAGTGTTTGGAAGCTGATTGGTGACATGATCAGAAGAGTATATCTTTTTTCTTGACACCTCCTTTTTCTTTACTTCCTGGTCGCCAGGTAGTGAAGAACTTTTGTCTGCCAAGTCCATTCCACCAAGCTCTTTCTGCTTTTGAGCCAGTCAACAAGGGATAGTAACCATAAGTCAAATTGTTGGTGTTGGGTATTGTGTTTCAAAGGTGAGAAAAGTGAGTAAGAAAAATTTAGGTAACAGAAGTTGGGTCCAATATTGCCATCACTATAACTGATCATGTGATTTAGAAGCTTTTAGAACTAGTTTCTAGGAGATATTTATAAAGGTTCAGGGATATCAGCTAGAAGAAATCTAGAATGTTGTAAGCTGGTTGGAGCTCAGAATGCCATAATGCTGATAAAAATGCATATGGTCAAGGATAGGCTCCATAAGTTTAGTTTCAGTTAAATACTCTAGAGGTAGTTGAACTCAAGGTCATGTAAGCTATGCTGTGGAAGAAAATTTGTCTACTTGTCACCCATGTCCTAAGGACTTGTGGAGGACTGAAATTAAGAGGAAAGGGCTGGTTAATCTGGAATAGCAACACAAAGCAATCTAATGTTAACATACCTATGCTATGCATAGGTATGACTTTTATCCATATATAATATACGTATATTAAGAAGTAGGAACAAAAGCAAAGTTGAATGATTTGAAAAAAATTGCTGCTGGCTGTAAATATATTGCTTGCAAAACTGGAGCTGAGGAAATTTACTTGTTGAAAAGATTGGCATGAAAAAGGAGCTAAGAATTTTTGCAAAATGACAATAAACATGCTTTAAGGGATTATCAATAATCAGTAAGACCCCAACTTTGCAGGCTGAGAAGTGCAAAGTTGGGAAAATGTCAGTTGGAAAGAGAACCCCTGTGCCCCCCATACTCAAGAAGGGCTGCTTGGGGAGATTGATGTCCTTGGATTTGTTTTACCATACTCCATCGATCCTGGCAGTCAGAGAGCTCTGCAGCCATGATACAAGGGACGCTGGCTATTGCTTGAGATGGCTGCAGACCTTAGAATCATCCATGTGGTGCTGATTTTATAGGTATTAAGAATGTAAGAGTTGTGTGGGTCATATTTCAGAAAAAAACTTGAGACAGCAGGCAGTGTGTGCCTGATAGAGCAGTGACTGAAGCTGCAAGAGTAAAGTGGAGGGGCTGTGGATCCCAGGGAGTTAGAGATACTGGATCACCTACTTTTGGTTGCAAATAACAAAGATATTATCTAAAACAGCCTAGAAAGTTTTCCTCACATATGAAGCATTCCATGGAGGAGTTGTTTCAAGACTGCAACATTTCTAAGTTAATTTTGTTACAATTAATATCTTTCCCCTCTTAATATGTCTAAATATTTGAGCAAATCTAATCAGTGTTCCTATCCATTAGAATATCAAAACACAATTTGAGGGAAGATCCTCTCCCCCAGACTCCTCTTTTTCTTCAAAGGAAATATAAGAAGTTATTTAAATTTTCAACAAAATGCATAAATGTTTCCAAGAAGCTGTGAAATCCCATTTGTGACAGTTGAGTCACTTGACCATATTTTGGTGGAACAGAGAGGCAAGGATTATGTGTATTCTGACATTTTTAGGTTCTTATATAAGAGGCAAAATCTAGCAAGGGCTAACTGGGCTGTGAATTGTTTTTCATAAATATAGCAGTATTTGTCACAGTTCTTAGGTAAACAACTGTCAAATGCATTTTTAACTCTGGTGAGGACCTATGAACAGGCAAAATGTTATGCAACAGATAATTCAATTTTTTTTTGCTGCCTACAGTTGTACATTACTAAGAATGTCTATCACGGGCTATAGAAGAGCATCAACACTTGGCCATCACAAAGCTGCTTTACATATTGGTATCCCTGTCCATGGTACTGGCAAAGTACTCTTCTACAGAGCTATGCTTTGTAATACTGAATCTATTGAGTTTGTTGGCACATTTATTGTGATTTTAAAAAATGCATAAGGACCTTTGCTTAGGATAAATGTGCTTAAATTGGAGGCTTAATTTTTCACTTTTCTTAATAGCAAATAGTTTGTTAGTTTCACATTTTAATAGGAAATAATTCATTCTAGAGCACTGGTGACTGTGTGTAGTCCTAGCAGAAGACAGTGGCTAGCTTTAGGATGAAAGCACTAGGTATCAAATCTTTACTGCTCCTCTCCAGGAACACAGTAGGCTCAATCTTTCAAATTTCATCATTTGATAATTTGAATTTTTCATGAATGATGCAGTAACACAGGACGGTGAGATGTCATGTTTATTAGAATAGTGGAATTCTTCTGTGGAATTAGAGAAATTTAAAAATACCTTGTTTTTTTGTCTGTTTCCTAAACTTTTTTCCCCTAAACTTCTAAATATTTTAAGAACTGTGAGAGTCAGATTATACTATTGATAAATTAAGGTCTATTAAATATTCTTTATGAGGCAAGTTTCTGTGTTTCTATTAACACCCAGCTACATGTACAAAGATGGATAGTACTCAGCATCAACCACTATAATGCAGCTCTAAGCTAGTTCAAATAATTAATAGACTGAACATTCAAACTGAGGCCTGCCAAAGCTCTCTATTCTAGGTGTTAATTCATTCATAGTAGGGTAAGGGTAGCTTAATTTGATATAACTGATCAAAATTACACTACACTCCATCTATTTGGGTCAGAGTTTATCTTCCAATATTCATTATGCTCAGAGGACATGTGATTATAAAGAATGAGCACCAGAAAACAAGTTTGTTGGGAAGAAAGGAGAGACAGTATACAGGTATAAGCAAAAAAAGGTACTTGATATACCCACATTAATCTAAACCAGAATTAAGGGACTAAAGGAATGTACTGCCATCTAGTTTTAATGTATTTATTCTATAGAAAGTAAACAATTTCAAATACTATACAAGAACTTATTGCACATTCATTCAATTATACTTGATATTATTTAAGGCATTGCACATGAAAAATTATGGAAATTCCAACTGTAAAAGTTATAAAGTAAGAAACTGACACTCAGAGAAGGGCAGTAATTTGTCCAGTGCTGTCTGATTCACTGAGTCAGATCATGAACCAGAGTCTATCTATACACCCTAAAACACGGCTTTGCCAAAATCCACAGTGGACTTACTTTACAGTGGTGGTTAATGCATTGTATCTAAAGAAAGAAGAAAGGGAAAGAATAGTATGCATCTACCATATGCTCACACACACACACACACACACACACACACACACACAAGCACACATACACACTGCAATTTCTTGCAAGCTGATCATTTCAAATACTTTCTTAGATTCACTTAAGGGCTGTAATTCAAAGACTAAACCCAAAGGTTTTATGTGAAAAATTTTCTCTGCAAAATATTGAATCTACAACAATTTTCCTGATGAGTAGTTCAGGTTTTTCTAACACATAGAACTAATTCTGAGGAGTAAAGTTAAATGATATACAGTTAATAGGATGAGGGCAGCTGGCACATAGGTACACAGTGTTACAGCAGATGGAGGGTATGTGTACTTCAAACAGTACACCTGGCAAGCAGAGCTGTTAGTAACACCAACAAGAACTGCAGACAGTGGTCCATTAATCATATTAAGATGGAACATAAACCAAATAGCCCTGATGTGACAATGTAAACTGGAGTACAAAAAAGGTAAGTGTTTGTTCAAAGATCATGATATCACAAAAAGAATAAAAGTTTTTATTTTTAGGGAGGAAAGGACAAACATATTTACTGAAGATAGCTTGTAATCAATTTTAAAAGACAGGCTCAATCTAATACTAAAGTAATGACATAAAATTTTAAAGCAATATATGTTTGTAACTTACATATCCCCCTTTTGGGATTTTAGACTATATTTTTAAAACTTTACATAAAGTTTTTCTTAGTTCAAATGTGGATTTTGCTATAAATATCAACTTTTAATATTGTGAAGATTAACCATATCAGTTTTATAAAGTTTTATAAAATATAGGGCAGTTTCTAAAGCACAGGCTTATAGCTTATTCTTTCAAAAATATTTTAAAATACAGATCATCTGCTCAATATTATTTATGGCATATTGTGCCCATCTTTTGATTCTCTTAGCAACACTACAAGTTAGGTAATATGTTATTATCTTGTAAAAGTGAAAAGATGAGGACCAGTATGTTAAAAATTTTCCAAGATAACAGAGCTAGTGAGTATTAGGATTGCAATTAAATACATTTTTATGCAACATACATCTGGTAATAAATTTTGCTTTGTTCCCTCTGTGAAAGAAACCTTTGGACAAGAGTTCAAAGCTACAAAATAAAGAGTTGTGTTTAACTCATTCTTAATAAATCACTCATACTTTCAGAGAGTTTTATGCTTTTTTTAAATGAGTCCAATGGATGATTATTCCTAATTATTAGAAATTTTCTAAAGTGGTATCTATGTTCTGCAATGAGATATTAAAACTTTTATCACTTTAGAAAAGCAAAAAAAGTGACAAATAGTAAATAAATTGAGATGATATTAATTAATATAGGAAATAGTAGACAAGATAGATGTTGCTAAATTTGTGAGATCGTTTTGACTAATTAAATATCAAGAGCTAAACAACTATCATTTTACTTGGAAAATATAATTTATATTTCTTTCAATGAGATTAAAACATAAGCCAAACCACAACTCAAGAAAAACATTTGTTATAAATTCAAAATGTACAGAAACACAACTGAACAAATTGGCTTTTATAGATAAACTTTATAAAAAATATTATGTGAAGAATTTTATCCTAGTTCAAACTTTAAAAAAAAATCTTTTTGAGACAGGCTCTTGCTGTGCAGTTCAGGCTATCCTTGAGCTCACTTTGTAGACTAGGCTGGTCTCAAACTTTCAAATATTCTCTTGCCTCAGCCTCCTGAGTGCTGAGATTGCAGGCATGTGCCATCACACTCAGAGGTTAAATGGATTCTTTTATTTATTTATTGGCTCTGGGAATCAAACTTATGACCTTGCACATTCCAGACAGGCACTGTGCTGCTGAGCTATACCTTGACCCTAAAAAACATTCAGGAACACAGTGAATAAAGAAAAAAAAATACCTTTAAACACTACAGCATCTGATTAATATGTATAGATGACAATTATCACAAAAATGTAGAGCAATACATTTATAAAAATATGGAACAAGAATTTTTTTATAAGTTTCTGTAAACAGATCTGAAAGAAACCCAAATGTAGGTAAGTAAGATTTTAAAAAAGTCAATGGACGCGTAGCTAAAAATTACAAAATCTAACATATAATCCACATGTGAAAATTACAAATAAATAAATGATATTTTCTGTGGGTGCTGATAAGACATTTGATTAGAGTAAACATTAATACTTGATTAAAAATGAATTGCAAAGGTAGTTTCCAACATATCTGTACGGGACTGCAGAAAATGTCTCAGAACAAATGTCATAGTGAAAGATTCCTGCTGAAAACAGAACTATGCCAAGCAAGCCCATCATAATCGCTATTATTTAAAATTGTTCTAAGAATGTATACTAACACAATTAATCCATAAAGAGATTCAGATATTTAAAAGAAACAGGCAAATTCTTTTCAAAAGGAAAATGCAAAAAAAATTAAAACTAGAAACAGAAAGCAATGTATGCATCATAGAGGATTTTTTAAAAAAAGCAATCATAGATCTTGGTATGGTGGTACACACATGAAATCCCAGCTACATGAGAGACCCAGGCAGGAGGATTCCATGTTCAATCCCAACACAGTGAATTTAGGGGGATCTTGTCAATAAAACCTAGTGGGGGCTAAAGCAGTAGCGCGGTGTTAGATTACCCGATCAGAGCGTGCAAGCTCCTGGTCTTGGGTTTCAGCTGCAGTAGTATACTGATCATGGAAAGAAAAACTCGTATTTCCATATCATTTTCTGTCATCTTTGAATGAAGTGAACCTTTGCTCTTGTAGATTAAACAGTGTTAGTGGGCATACATTGATTACCTAGGATAACTGTTAGTTCTGTCAATTTCCTTGGCTTGAGGCACCTAGGAGATTGCTAAAGCACACTTCCATGCATATCAGTTTTGGTGATGGGGTTGGGTGTGACTGGGGACTCTGTGTTCCCTGGCCTCTTCCCTCTAGTGTGCTTCACCAGCTATCTGCTTCCCTGCTGCCATGAGAAGAGAAGCTTTCTTTTGCAGTGCCCTTTCATAGTTATCCTTCCATCTTGGAATGAACTTAGGATGATAGACTAAAACTTCCAAAACTGTGGACCAAATTAAACCTCCTCTTTACAATGTGCATGTTAAGTATTTTGTCCCAGCAGTGGCCCTGCAAGTGGTCTAGCTGACTAGTCCAGAAAATTGCTAGAGAAATGGAGTTCTTGGTGTAACTATATCTGATCATGTGCTTCAGAAGCCATTGAGAATGATTTGGGAGGTATTGAAGATTCCAGCTGGAGAAGCCCTAGAATGCTGTAAGCTAATGATTTTGGTTGGAGCTTAGAAGGCAGGAATGCTGGACACTAAACGTTGCACTCTTGAGATTTCAAGTGGGAAAGAGAATTGTTTGAGGCCATGCTTGTTAACATTCTGAAGAAGAATTTGTCCATGCCTTAAAACCACCTGTGAGTTTGAATTTAATAGTAACTTTGATTAATGGACATGGTGGAAGAAATTTTAAGACAGCCCAACAACCAGACTTTTGGATGTTTTTAACCAGATATTTAGTGAGAATTTGAAGCAAAAAGCACAGCAAAAAGATTTTATTTCTCCTTAGTACCAGTATGGTAAATTTTTTTTCTTTCTCAGATTTCATATAATACAGACTAGTGAGAAGGGACCTTGCCAACAGTGGCACTTTCTTACATATTTTGCTACTAGGTTGATTGCATTTTGAATTTTTAGTATACTACATATTTTTGTCTTATTTGGTTTCAGGTCCATGTCAGTAAAAAAATAGGAGAAATTATATCATGAATTGATAGAAGACAATTCAAAGTGAAAGATTAAGTTCTAATGTTGATAATAAAATATCATTCATCATAAAGTCATAATTTTTCTGTAAGGTTTTTCTCAAAAATTTTATTATGTATTTTTTGAGAAATTTAGGGGTCAAATTTCTTATTAACAAAACTAATCACATTAATTTTACATAACTATTCTATAATATTATTTTCATATAGTAATTTATTCCTACATATACATGATATTTGTAAACCACTTTTGGAAGAGAAGTTGATCTACATTCTATTTTTATACTCATAATTATTCAATTAAAATTAGATATTACATTTTTCTACTTTAGGATTTATTTTGTATCTTTTACATAGTTTCTATTTAATGGATGAGATTTTCTGCCCTTACTTTCACTATCACTTACTTTTTTTTTTTTTTGCTTGAACAGAAACTCAGTATGCTATAAAATATAGGCTGACTTGAACTTATTATGTAGCCCAGGATGAGCTTGGAGTTGTGATGATCTTGCAGTCTCAGTCTCCTGAGCACTAGGATTACAGGTATGTGCCAGTATGTCCAGTATTGCTTAAACTCTTTTTTTTTTCAATTTAAAGAAAAAAAGTAAAACAGAAAAAAAGGGCAGAAATAATACATAACTTCAAAGCAATAATGCTAAGAATCACTAGTTGATAAATTACATATTGTCATCTTAGAAATAATTGTTCAAGTCACAAAATTAAAGCATAAAAGGCAGACAATCAAAAAAGAGAGTGCAAACCATTCTGTTCAATGATCCAACAAAAACTTAGTAATATGCTTATCTATTTTACACACTTACACATGCATGCAATTATATCCTTTAGAGCACTTTCCTTCCCTTGCTTTTTTATAATAGCTATTTCACTATTAAGATCTTATTACTCCTACGGTTTTTAATACTTTTTACACTAGAGAGACAATGTGATATTTGCAAATATGATTCTTATTTGTTTCACTTACCAGGATAATTTCAAGTTGCCTCCATTTACCTACAAAGGCCTCAAGATTATCATTTTTATAGCTGAGTAATATTCAATTGCATAAAAATACCACATCTTTTTCATCCACCCTGCAATTGATGGATATTTTGGTTGTGTCCAAGATTTAGCTATTACAAATAGTGCTGCTATAAACATGAGTGCACATATATCACTGTGACATGACTTTTTCAGTTTTTCTGGAAAATTACCCAGGAGGGGAATAGCTGTATTGAATGAAACTTCAAATCCTACTCTTCTGAGGAATCTCCATATGATTTCCAGAGTGGTTGCACCAGTCTACAGTCCCACCAACAGTGGAGCAGTGTTCCTTTTCCCCTATAGCCTTGCCTACATTTGTTATCAGTTGATTTCTTGAGGGCACCCATTCTTTCTGGAGTGAGATGAAATCTCAATGTTGTTTTAATTTGCATTTCTTTAATGACCAGTGTTAGTGAACATTTCTTCACGTATTTATTTGCCATTTGTATGTCTTTATCGGAGAAATGTGTGTTCATCTCAGATGTCCATTTTTGGAGAGGGACTTTGAATTTGGGTGGTATGATGGTTTTTTTAATTCTTTGTATGTCTTGGATAAAGTTCTTTGTCTGAGGAATTGCTGGTTAAAATTTTTTCCCATTCTGTGGGCTTTCTTTTCACTCTGTTGGTGACTTCTTTTGAAGTGCAAAAACTTTTAAATTATATGAGGTCCCAGTTGTTGATTCTTTGAAGTCTTTCCCTTGAAGTTTGCATTTTGCACATGAATTCTCTGCCTACCCCTATGTCTCCAAGACTTCTACCTATCTTGTCTTCCAATAGATTTAGTGTTTTGGTTTTAATATTTAGATCTTTGATCCATTTTGATTTTAGTTTTGTGCATGGTGATAGGCATGGGTTTATTTTCAGTCTTCAGCATATGGAGTGCCAATTTTTCCAACAATGTTTATTAAAGAGACTATCCCATTCCAGTGATCATGTTTAGCCCCTTTGTCAAATATCAGGTGGCTGAGTGTCTTTGTAGCTGTGTTTGCATCTTCTAATCTGTTCCATTGATCTTCATTTCTATTTCTTTGCTAGTATCATGCTGATTTTATCACTGTGGCTTTGTAGTATAGTTTCAAGTCAGGAATTAGAATGCCTCTGGTCTTGCCTTTGTTGCCCAGAATCGCCTTTACTATTCTAGGTTTCTTCTGTTTCCAAGTGAATTTTAGGAATATTTTCGCTAGATATATAAGGTACGGTAATGGTATTTTGACTGGGATTGCATAAAATCTGTATAATAGTTTTGGGAGTTTGACCATTTTTACAATGTTGGTTCTTTCTAGCCAAGAGCAAGGAATATCCTTCCATTTTCTAATATCTTCCAGAATCTCCTTTTCTAGCATAGTATAATATTCATCATATAGTTCTTTTACATTTTTGGTTAGGTTGATTCCAAATTATCTCATATTTTGATACTACTGTGAAAAGCAATACTTCCATAATTTTTCTCTCAGTGAGTTTTTTGTTTGTGTACAGGAATGCTATTGATGTTTGAGCACTGACTTTTTATCCAGCTACACTGCTGAATTTTTTAATTACCTCTAGTAATGGAGCTAATTACATCTAGTAATGGAGTTTTTTGGGTCTTCTATGTAATGTATCATGTCATGTGCAAGTAATAATAATTTAACTTCTTTTCCTACCTTTATTTATTTCATTTCTCTCTCTTGTCTGATTTCTCTGGCTAATATTTCCAGAATTATATTGAGAAGGAGGGGCGATAATGAACATCTTTGTCTTGTTCCTGATTTGAGAGTGAAAGTTTTCAGTTTTTAACCATTTAGTATAATGTTGGCTGTTGGTTTGTCATAGATGGCCTTTATGAGATTGACGTAGATACCATGCATTCAGAGTTTCTGAAGGGTTTTTATCATGAACAAGTGTTGGACATTTTTGAAAGCTTTTTCTGCATCATGAGATGATCATGTGGTTTTTGTTTTTGGCTCTGTTGATGTGGTATGTTACATTTATTGATTTGCATATGTTAAACCATCCCTGCATTCCTGGAATGAATCCCACTTAGTCATGATGCCTAAACTTCTTGATGATTTGTTGCATTCTGTTTGCCAGTATTTTACTGAGAATCTTTGCATCAATGTTCACTAGTGAGACTGGCCTATTATATTGCTCCTTTTTGGTTGAGTCTTTCTCTGGTTTTCTTATGAGAGTAATACCTGCCTCCAGGAATTATTTGGGGAGGATTGCTTCCCTTTCAATTATATTGAAGAGTTTCAGGGGAATTGATGTCAAATATTTTCTAAATTTCTTATAGAATTCAGCTGTGAATCCCTAAGAACCTGGACTGTTCTTTCTTGGTAAGTATTTAATCACATTTTCAATTTCAATAGCTGATATTTGTTTGTTAAAAATTGCTATGTGTTCTTGCTTGAGCTTTGATAGTGCATATGTTTCTAGAAATCTGTCCACTTCCTGTGTATTTTCCATCCTATGTGACTAGAGGTTGTCAAAGTAGGTATTCATGATCTTTCGAATTTCCATGGAATCTGTGGTAATTTCCTTTTTTTCAGTCCTTATTGCATGAATTTGAATTTTTTTCTTTTTCTTAATAAGGTTATCCAACGGTTTATGAGTTTTGTTTATTCTCTCAAAAAACCAGCTTTTTGATTCATTAATGCTTTTTTTTTAGTTTTAATTGCATTAATTTCTGCTCTGATCTTTATAATTTTCTCTCTTCTATGAGCTTTGGATTTTACTTGATCTTTTTCTAGAAGCTTGAGATACAGCATTAGGTTATTTTTACTCATTCTGTTTTCTTGATATGACAATTTATTGCTATATATTTCCCTCTTGAAACCACTTTCATTGCATCCCACAGATTACAGTATGTTGTTTCCATATTTTTATGGAGTTGTAAGTTTGTTTTATTTCTCCTTTAATTTTACCTGTTACCCACTGGTTGTTCAGAAGGTTTTTATTTAATTTTGATGCATTTATTCAGGTTTTGCTATTTTTGCCATTAATTTCCAATATCAGTGCACTACGGTTAGATAATATGCATGGGATAATTTCAATCTCTTTTCATTTACTTAAGAATATTTTATGGGTTATTATATGGTCTATTTTAGTGAATGTCCCACATGCAGCTGAGAAGATTGTATATTCTGGTGTGGTTTGGCGGAATACTCTGTAATCATCTACTAAATGCATTGCTTACAAGTATGATTCATTTCCATTATTTCTTTGATGACTATTTGTCTAGTTGATCTATCTATTTCTGACTACAGGGTATTATGGTCCTCTGTTACAATTGTGTTCTTGTGTCTTTGGTTTTTCATGTTCATTTGTATTTGTCTTATATAGTTGGATGCTCCTGTATTTGGTGCACATATATTTATAATTGTTAGTTCTTCCTCTTTATTTTTTTTTTCACTGAAAGTATGTAGTGACTATCTTTATCTCTTTTAATCATTTTAGGTTTGAAGTTCACTTTGTCTGCAAGTAGAATAGTTATCTGTGCTTTTTTCTGGGTTCTTGTTGCATGGAATACTGTTTTCCACCTTTTGACTTTAATCTATGAGTTTCCTTTTGAGTCACATGTGTTTCTTGTATACAGCATATTGTGGGATTCTGTTTCTTGATCCATTCTGTCAACCTAATTCTTTTGATAGCCACTTACATTTATGGCCACTTACATTTATGGATATAACTGATATGTACTGGCTCAACTTTGCATGTTATGTTCCAGTTGTTTGTTTTCTGTTTCCCCCCACCCTTGTTTAATTGCTTGACCTGCCTGGTGATTTTATTCTGCTGTTGTTCTGCAGATTGTGATCATTTTTCTCTCTACCGAGTGTGTCTTTCAATACTATTTCTAGAGTTGGTTTGGTGGACATGAGTTTTTTTCAGTTGTCCTATGTCATGGAAGTATCTAGTTTCTCCATCAAATTTAAAGGAAGTTTTTCTGGGTACATCGATCTGGGTTGAATGTTGTTTCATTTCAGGCCTTGAAACACCTCACTCTAAGTTTGCCTTGATTTGAGTGTTTGTGCTGAAAAGTCTGCTGTGATTCTAATGGGTTTTCCTTGATAGGAGAGTGTGACTATTCTTTAACAGCTTTTAGTATTCTCTTTTTACGTTGTATGTCTGGGAACTTAATTATTATATGTCTGAGAGTGGATTTATGTTGGTTGTGACCGATTGGGATTCTATATGCCTCACTCATCTGCATATCAGATTTTTTCACAATTTTGGGGAATTTTAGGCTATTACTTTTGTGAATGGTTTACCGATGTCATTTGTGTTGACTCTTGCATCTTCACTATTAGTCTTACATTGCTTCTCTTGGCATCATTTTGAAGCTGCTGGATTGTCGTTTCATGCTGCTTTGGTATTTTTAAAAGTTCTAGCCTTTCTTGATCACTAATTGTGATCCTGTCCTCAAGGTCTGAAATTGTATCCTCAGCTTCATTTAAATAGTTTTGTCAGCTTTCAATATAATTTTTTGATATCTCTTTGAGTTTATTTCATGGATTCTGCTTGTTTTCTATATTGTTCATTCACTGTTTCCATCAGTTTCCCATGCTCCTGTACTTTTTAAATATATTTCTTCTCTAGCTGCACTGAGCAACTCCTTTACTAAGGTTGTTATTTTTGTCCTCACATGAGATACTACTTCTAATTTGATTTCTCTATAGCCTCATGGATATGTCTTTTTATTTCACTCGCTATCTTTTCAGTGTGTGACTTTTAAAGTCCTCTATTTCAGTGTCTACTTACTTCTGATGGATTAGATGTTTGAGACTGGATTGTGCTTTTTTGCTTTGTCATTTTCATCTTTTTGGCTATAATTTGGTCTTTCAATCCTACTAGTCCCTCCTACAAGTAGTGTATATCTTAGGGTCTTACTGTGTAGTTGATATTTTTCCAATTGCTGGGTGCCACAATGAAGAGGTGGGCCAGTCACCTGAATTCCTCCTGCAGGGCCTGTTAGGTGGGTGCTATATTCTTCCTAGGCTAATAAGCCTAGGAGTATTGATGTAGGTCAACCTTTAGTTCCTGCTATTATTATGACTTCAGGTTGTTTTGAGTCACCAGATCTCCCTATTTATAGTGTTTGTCTCATCTTGGACCCTACTGTGTCACTGAGTGTCTCATAAGTCCTTTTCATTTTCTCCAGGATGGGGAGGCTTTATTGGCACCTTCCTCATTCTACCTGGTGTCCTCTGTGTAGAGGAAGGACTAACCCACACTCCTGCCAAGACAGCCAAGGGTCTACCTCTGGAGGGGGCTTGGCTATTGCTCTGTTTAACTCACTGAAGGTGGCAAACTGTGTTCTTATTTTAGGGGCAAACTCACCACCATGATGGAAGCCTGCTGAGGTCTTCTGTTTAGATGAAGGGTTACTGAATCTCTCATCGACACAGCACAATTAATCCACTGCAATCCAAGGTTCTACGGGGCGGAGTGGGAGCTGAAGATCAACAACAATACCAGGTCCAGTAAGGTGGGGGATCTCAGAGGGCAGAGGCAGGATGGTGGAGGCATAGAAGGGGTGGGCTCAGGGACCTGGCCTTGCATGCCACTAATGGTCCTGTGTCCCGTGGCAGGCAGAGGGATGGTGGGGGTGCAGCAGAGGCTAAATTCTTGAGTATAATTATAATTATTTAAAAGTCTTGTGTATTATTTTCACAATCTGTGTCAGCTCATGACTGATTTCTATCCCTTGTCTTTTCTTTTAAAGATGACTCATATTTTCCTGTGTCTTCATTTCCATATAGCTCTAGGACCTCCTGTCAATGTTTGGGTATGAGACAGTGCATTGCTGAAACTCTGAATTTGTTCATGTTCTGCACAGAACTTTTCGTCCTCTTTAGGCAGATGGCTGATTTAAATAAACTTAAATTGTAGACTCTGTCTCTCATGGTCTGATTAGCAGTTAAATTCCATTCTATTCCTTTCATCCTTAGCAGGAATGTTGAAATCTTCTCTACGGATGTGATCATGAATCAAGCTGGGGGGGATTTTACCCTCAGCTTGAGGTTTCCTCTATCTGTCCATCTCCTGTACAGCATTTGTGCCCCTAATACATGGTGGCTGTAGTTGTCCCAAAATTTTACCTTCATGTCGTATTTATGTCGGTTAACACTACAGGATTTTATATTATATTAACCATAACCTGCCTTTAGCATAAAATCCGCTAAAAGCCTAGACTCTCAAATCATTCAACTTCATCCCTCCAGGTGATTCCAGAATCTTACTCTTTTTCTTCACTTTTCAGTACTTTGGATAGTTGGGGATGATGATGATGCTCAGATTTTATAGCTGTTATCTTGCCTTGATGGGTAGTTAGTTAAGCATTCTACTACCAGGTCCCATACAGTTTTTAATGTTTGAATTTTCTAGAACATAGCATGAGCAGCCTCAGAAATAAAAAGCTATTTTTGTTTTTTTGCTTGCTTGTGGTTGAACCCAGGACCTTTTGCACTGAGATACATTGCCTCCCTCGTTTGTGATGCTAAGTTCCTCAATTAGCCAGGATGGGCTTGAACTTTAGATTCTCCAGCCTTAGCCTCCCAAAATGCAGAAATTACAGGCATGTACCACTATGTGCAGTTATGAAATGGGTCTGTAAACAAGTACCTTTTAAAATATATTAAACATAGAGTCATGAATATAATAAGCCCATGAAATGGCACTGAGCTACATCATCACCCCAAGAACTTATTCCCAAATACATATCTACATAAGTTTTTGACACCTTGCATACTTCCCATTTTCTTGACTAACATACTGTCATGATATCTGAAATATTGAAGAGTTATGCTTCTATATGTGTTTAAATGACAGCTGGAGAAAACAAAATGAAATGAATATCATAAGCTAAGAGGAGAAACAGGAAAATTGGAGATGTGTGGACATGGCTGACACATTTGAGGAAATTTGTTGCTGCTGAGTATTAACCTCTGGTCATGTGAGGAAGAACAAACTCTCCTTGTTGGTACTTTACAGTTCAGTGTCTTTGTTCATGCAATTAAGTTAAATCCTAATAGAGACAGCTATCTGTTTTTAACTTTCAGTCTCATTCCTCCACCAATAAAAATTATAAAGTTTACTCACTGGGAAATGCATAATTATTTATTAGTGCAAAGTCAATATCTCAAAGTATTGATATTATACTTTTATGTGAAATGTCTCAGTATTATTTTATTAATGCTATTAATTAAAATATCCAAATTTTAAAGAGTAATTTTTACATTAGT
This sequence comes from Cavia porcellus, assembly GCF_034190915.1. Classification (NCBI taxonomy): domain Eukaryota; kingdom Metazoa; phylum Chordata; class Mammalia; order Rodentia; family Caviidae; genus Cavia; species Cavia porcellus. The sequence goes on along the minus strand of NW_026947487.1, from coordinate 19,363,458 downwards.
AAGGACTCCAGATTATTTATGAAATATATTGTGATAATAAATTTATATTCTCCTATACCTTTGCAAGTAGTAGATAATGAAGTGAATATAAAATTACCAAGTAATTTATTCATTTAAAGATGATTATGCAAAGAAAGCAATGCATATTTCCCTCTTTGGAAAAACAAACAGATAAAAATTAAAGCAAATAAGTGAGTAGCAGAAATAACACAAACAGTTTAAACTACAGTCTTAATTGGCTTTTAAATTTAACAAGTTTATACTTTTAAATTTAACAGTTATCTTTTAAAAGATAACTGAATGTATATTTTTTAATATTAAAAAATAGAGATGGAATAAGCTGCTTGTATTTTCTGTAGTTTATTTTAGAATGTCTCCTCTCACTTGGCAACATTAGTTTTCTTCCATCTGTTGGAGTCTTAAATAAAATATGAGTTGCTGTCCCTTATAGTTTGTAGAAATGGCAAATGCAAATATTTTGCCCACTCTTTTCACTATTAAATATTGTGCCTTTTGAGTCTAAGCTCCTCTATTTTTCTTTTAACCAATTTCAACATTAAATTAAGCATCACACTTTAACTTTTAAAATATTTTAAGACAATTATGTTACTAAGTAATAAAATAACCAAATTGTATTCATTTGTAGATATTCTTAAATATTAATATTTTAGTTAAAACCCTGCTACTATATTAAAACCTTAAAAAATACTTATTCTTTGTTGCCTTTCCTACCTTAAAATTAATGAAAGACATTCATAATTGTACAGAAAAATGAACATAATATTTTAGAAAAGCTAATCATCAACTACATTAGAAAACAATCAGATGGTAATTGGTATTGTGGAGATAATAAAGTAAAATAAAAATAAAGATAGCATCTGAAGAAGGCTAGTTTTGATTGCCTGCTAAAGGAGTATCTGAATTCTAATTGAAGGGAATTCTTGATCTATGATATACATATAATCATCTCTTATGGCAAAGTTTAAAATATTCTTTCTCTTTTGTCATCTGTTTTCAGATTAGTAGTCCATATTGTGAAGCCAATTTCTATCTTTTATCTTTTACCCTGTATGCACTGACTGTTTGCTACTTCTTTGTATAAGTAGCAGCATCACCTGGATGTAGCACAGATCATGTATATTTATGTCATTTGTTGGGCAAATGTCCCATAATCACATCTGGTGAGGCATAAGCAGAAAACAGATACCTTCATTTGGTTAGATAAAATTTTGGGGTTCTGCTATAAAGCAAAGAATAGAAAAATGGAAATTGGAGTAGAGACTTGTACCGTCAACTTAAATCAAGAGAGAAAGCAAACTATTAAAATTTAGGGAGATTATTTACAGACCATTTGTTGTTCAACTATTTTCTCATTATATAATAGTCTTTACTAAGTAATAAAATAACTAAATTGTCTTCATTTGACGATATTCTTAAATATTAGTATTTTAGTTAAAACCATGCTGCTATATTAAAATTTTTATTTCTCTTTCTACATGCCTAATTATTACACTTTCTGATAGTGTTTTAAGGATACTTGCACATTTATTTTTTATGTTCCTAGAATTAGAAACATTCTGCTGATTTATGTTTAAATTCACCATATCTTTATTCTTTCATCATATGTCTCCTACTGAGCCCCAACAGTGAAATGTTTTGTTTCAGATACCACATTATTCAGTTTTAAAATTTCTATTTAGCTCCTGATTGTGTAATGGAACATATTTTTCTGCTGACAATTCTGTGTATTTATTTTAAAAATTCGTGGGGAATGATGATACAATACATTTTGATTGATAATTTCAACATGTAAATAAACATGGTGTTTATGTTTTAAACTAATTGTCCCTTAAAATTGGCCAGATTTACGGCATTTTCTATCAAGTGATTTTGGATTGTATTCTGGAGATTTGGATATTACATTGCAAAACTGAGTTCTATTAAAATGCTTTTCAGGCCTTTACACACTTTTTTTCTTATTTATTTTAGCAGGCAACTGACATGTTTAGGCTTAAATCAAAACTTTTTATCTGGCTTCTGTGGTAATGATCCACTATCGGTTCAATTTCAGTGTGCTCTTTGAATTTTCTTGTGCATATGTACTAAGAGACTTGTCTAAGTTTTAAGCGTTACAGTATACTATGTTTCCTATTCATATAATTTAATATTTCTTTAAAATATCACTATTCTTCATACGACAAAGTCCATAACACCACACACAATGAACAACAAAAACTGAAATAATTAAAAATGTAGCACCTAAATGTTTTTGAATAATAAACTAAAGTGGTATTGTAAGATCCTTCTTGTACATTTTAGCATTCAGAAAGAAGCTTCCCAATTTCAAAAGCCTTACTTTATTCCAGATCCACGTTGTAACTATGTAAAATATTTTGATACAATGAAGAGGAACATAGTCTAAACAATTACTTTTTCCTGTTAGTAAACTCTGTTTGACACTATTACTCATAATCTAAATTTGGACACAGAAATGGATATAGCAGACGTTCAATACTATGCTGGATGGATATAACCCAATCTATACAGCAGTATATTTCCTAGAATTGTTTTCAAGAAAAAGCATGCATTTTTCCATGAGCAGCCGTTCTCATGTACAATATTAACCTTAGAACTCACAGGTCAGGCATTCCTCTCCTCTCAGGTCATAATACTGTTCTAAATCAGAGATTGAGTTAAGTTTAGTAATCTTATTGTGAGAAAACAATATATAGGCTTAAATAATCATCTAAATTTGTAATGTTAGCATTTACATAGATTACTAAACGAAAGGATTTATTTGTTGAATTTTATTAAATGCCAACTGTTTATAACAACCTATAAAGGTAAAAGATATATAAGATTGTAAAAGTTAGAATACTCATGCTTAAGACAGTTGTAAGTCTGTTGTGGCATATAAAATAATTCGGAAAGTAATTTAAACTGCATAAATATCTGAGAAAATTAACATTTATTGACAATTTATTATACGCTTGATCTTATTTTCTGTACCTCAAAGTTTATATTCTACGTCATAGGAAGTGCTATGATTTTTCCCCACAACAAAAATGCACATACAGACTCAGAAATGAGTAATACATTTCTACGAAAGATTCACTGTTCTAACACATGCTTCAAGTTTGAAAAAATTAATGCCCAGAAAGATTTTGGGATACTTTCTATGACAGATGTGAACAAAATGACCCAACTTTGAGGAAAAGAAAGCAATCTACTTGTCTGATTCCAAATAATTTGTGGAGGTGATGCTTTTGGATATGGGTAGGATATCCTTAGTGTTGTAGAGAGAGAATTATCTTTACAGTATTGAGTAAAGCTTGAACACGGAGGTTGGAAAATTAATTATTAATTTATTTGAGAAACTATCAGTGCTGAGTTATAGGATATTCCTAGTTGAGGGAATAATAATGTGAGAGAAGCTTAGGTTGAAGCTGAGGTTGTTCATCATTTCCTCTGAAAGTTCACAGAGAATGACAAATAAGTCATAATTTACTAACCACCAAGCGTATTTGATAGGAGGGGAAGGGGAAGACATTCACTAGTAATTAATTTTGAGCTTTGGTAATTGAGAGGACAGACATATCCTTGAAGAAATAAAACAAGGAGTAAGATAATTGAGAAGACTGTAGTTTTACACTCATTTTATGGTACACTCAGTTTGAGGTAAGGATGAAGAAGCTTGTGGATTTAGCTCTTAACCAGTAGAGTTTTATTGTGGCTGTTATTGCAGTTAATGGATTTTGAATATGACTGAAGATTTAAACACAGCCAAGACACCTCAGTTTGGGAAGCAATTAAAGACAAATTATCTTTGAAACTCTCAAAGCTAGAGAAATCACCCATGAACCAAGTTTAGAGATAGTTGAAGAAAATGTAAAACTATTAAATTTTAAGATTCTGGAAAACAAACAAGATCAACAAGACAGAAAAATAATGACACCTCTCTTTTTAAAAATGTTTAGGCTACTCTCATGTCATACCCACTGACACACTAATACAGAGACACAATGCCTTTAAAGAAGAATGGATCGCTTCTAAGAGATCATTATTTTTCTTATTGCAAATAATAGTTTTATCTTTGGCACGATGGTCTTTATCATACTTAGGGCTATTATTAATTAGTAGATTGGGTTATCCATGTACTGGGACAACTGCTGAGAAAACCTCAGTGCACTTTGTCACACAAGGAGATTCAAGAAAATAACCTAAATATTCAGTGAGAGCATTCCAAAAGCTTCTGAGGAAGATCAAAGACTAGAGAAGAAAAATGCCAACAGTCCCAGAAACCAGGCTGTGAATCTGATAGGGGTGTGTGGCTGTATCTCCAAGAAAATGCTGTGTACTCTGCGTCAGATCCCCCTCCTCTTGTGTGCTTACAGATGATTCTGTAATTTTACATAGCTCACTGAGATGCTAACAATAGAGAAGTTCGCTGTTGCTCAGATGGAAAGGAGAGGTTCATGCACTCTTGTGGAGAGGACACACACTTAAAAACACAGGCTTGTGCTCCTGATCATTGAAGGCAAAACAGCAGAATGCAAGAACAGACTCTGTGACCAGATAGCTAAAGTTTGTCTCTTGTTGTATGTACACACTGCTGTATGCAGTGGTGGATAAATCCTATCTGTTTCATAGGTTTTTGGACAGGATTCTTATTCAAAAACCACCTTGCCGCAAGAAAATGAAACAAATTAGTATCTGCTATGAAGTACATTTGAGCACTACAGTGACAGTGTAAGATATTTAAATTATTTCACTGTTACATGAAGAAAAATAACTGTTGAAAAATGTTATTAAGTTAAAATTGGTCCCACCATTGAATTAAAAATTTAAAAGAAAAATAGTATCAATGTAAAGTGCTTGAGTAAAGCCAGACATATAGTAAATGTGCAATAATGATTCCTTTCTCTCAATAATAAAATTTGAACAAACTAAAAATAATTTTTGCTTGGGTTAGAGGTAGAGTATAGCATTAGAGAACTTGCTTAGCATGTACAAGCCCTGAGTTTGATACCTTAATGGAAAATGAAAACAAAACCAAGAACATTTGCTTAATGGAGTGCTCATTTATATCTTTCTATGACAGCTCACTGGATTAATTCTTTAATCCTAATGAGATCTACTTCGATTTTTACTTGTATTTGTAGTATAGAAGTGAGTTGTCGTAAAATTTTGACATTTCTGATGTGCACTCTGTTTAGCTGAAATGCTATCTTTAAAAAAAAAAAACTATATTTATTGCTTATCCAAGCTTGGATAAAATGTTTTATTTTTCTGAGAAAGTCTCATGATTTTGCTCATGCATATCTCAAACCCATAATGGTCCTCCTGTCCCAGCCTCTCAAGTGCTGGGATTATAAGCATGCATCACAATGCTTGGTTTGGATATTTTATTGAACATTAAAAAGGAAACACTTGGTAACATCCTTGAAAGCAATTTCTTTATAAGGTTTTAGAAGTTTACTTTTGCATTCTGTTTCTTCTGAGTTGTGGACATGCATGTGGTTTTCTATGTTTCCAGTCCATTTTAACTTCATATCAATTGATATACCTTAATATACAGTGAATAATGTTTTGTGTTTCATATAAATTATTAAAAATAGTACACTCCCTTATTGCAATTATCAATTCAGTAATGTTAGTTTAGATTTCATCACTACTACAGCAATTTAGTGAGTTCTTAAAAAAAAACAACCCAGGGCTGGGGGTTTAGCTCAGCGGCATAAGCGCCTGCCTTGCAAGCAGGCAGTCGTGAGTTTGATCCCCGGTACCGATAAAAACGAAAAAGACAAAAGAAAAAACAAACAAACAAACAAAAACCCAGTATGGTCAGTGTGGGTTTTAGAGTGGGGAGAGAAGGCTATCATTCTTTACTGTGACTAACTCTTAATACTTGTCATCTGATGCATAGCCTATAAAATATGAATTTTTAAAATTTAATTTTACTGGTATTTCTTTATCTAAGATACTTATCCTTGGACTGCGTCTTTAAATTTAGGATTCTGATTTTTCTGAGTTTTTGTATTTTATAGATACTTGTCCACTGTCTGAGGAAGTGGGTTCTCTCTCTCTTTTGTTATGCTGTCTATCCTGTGTGAATATCACAAGAAAGGCAGTGAGTTTAGTGGATTTCCAGCCCTTACATTTTTGGAAGTGAATCTGTCAGAGGTGTCTTGTTATATTAGCACAAAACGGACCAAGACAAGATCACTTATAAATTTGGCATTCCCAAATTGGTACTTTCTTTATATTTTAAGAGTTTTCATTTGCATTGTGTTTTTCTTTTTTATTTCTTCAAGTGGCTTATGCTTAGATATCATATTTCTAGCCATCTTGTTATTTTGTATCATTGAACAAGCAGCATTTATTTTAATCCATATAGAAATAATGAATATCAATATTTTCTTATCTTTAAGGAAGATACTTAGCTTTTAATCCCTGTCCAGATCTTTGGTAAAAATGCTAACTTAAAATTGCTCATTTTAAAGTATTTCAAGAGTTAGGAGTAGAATTATACAAATGTTTTAAACAGAATATTATGAAGAAAATTATCCTTTAGTGGTTTTTCAGAAATACTTTTGTTTGTTTTGTTTTTTTTTTACATAAATTTCAAATTAAAATTTTATAAAATCTCAAAAATTACATAATTTTTGCAACTAATACTTAAATCCAAACCCAGACACTTTCCCTTAGGAGATTTTAAGTTCTTCTCTCTCTCCTTGTGATAATGAAATGCCATGGTTTATTTAGTTGTGATACTTTTGTTAATGCTGAGCACCTTTGAACATGTCATTCAACTTGAGACTGACATGATCAGATTTCAATAGTTTTCTTTGGATGTTTTTTAAATTATTTCTATTTGACTGACTTTTGAAAATTTTCAGATAGATGTTAAAATGACTGATCTATCATCATCTTCATCTTTTTGTCTTTTGGGGACATTCTAAAATACCCAGAATTGAGACACACATCACATATAGTTGTTAAGATGGTACACTCTGGTGCCAAATTATTTGTTTGAGATAAATTGCTAGTTCTCTCACTTACTAGATTTATGAATTGAAGGCTATTCTTTGATTTTTTAAAGCTAATAGTTACTTATTTGTTAAAAAAGAAAAGCTATTGATAATTTGTTTTCAATTATCATAGAGTCTAAATCAGAAAAAGCATGTAAATTAGAGTGTAGTTCCTGTCACATAAGATTTCAATATTTATTAATTGTTTCTGTCCCTGATTAATTTTCTTGAAATTTTTGGGATTTTTCATTATTCTTTATGAGGTTTAGAAGTTACCACAGAATCAGTTACTTCATTTTGTTCCTTGCCTTAAATCTACTACTGGAATTTTTAAAAACATATCACTATTATTAATGCTTAAGAAAACCACGGGCAAAAGAGAGCTGGGCCACTCATCTTCTCAAAATCTGTCTCTTGAATTTTTCCACCTTAAATGCCCAGTGATATCTCTGCTTGATTCTACACATTTTTAAACCTAATGTTTCTACTTGTATTACATTTCCACCTTCATTATTTAGACATTAGATATTTTCCAGTGTTTTTTTCCTCTATATATTAAAGTCTGGATATTTTATAATTTTTAGAAATGTTTCTTTTTTATTGATTAATGATAATGCACTGAAAGGTTATTTTCAGAACCTGAGTTTACTTTTCTGTAAAATATGTTTTGTGTTATTTCCTGGTATTTGTGGCTGTCAGAAAGATTTAACCTTATTTAAAACAATCTCAGTAGAAAGCTGGGAAGGTATTTGGAAACAAGTTTTGAGTGTGTTTTGATGCTTTGCCATTTTCCATATAGGACTCTATGATCTATTGCTGGTGGCTCTAAAAGAAGAGTTCTTTCGTCTATAGGACCTTCTTTATACCTCTTAATCATAGAATTCTGGCCTCCATCAACACCTCTAAAGGGTTGGTTTTTTCATGTGTGAAGGACCAGCTACTTCTTCCTTATTCTCTAAACTCAGAGGATCAAAATTAGTTGCAACTATTGCTTTATTTCTCACTGCTTATGGTTACTTTGCATAACGACTTGAAATTTATTAGCATTAGCTACATTTTGACAGGCACTACATCCTGTTTCTTACAATTTTCAATTATAGTATATTTTCCTTTTTATGGTAACCTTGAAAAAATACAAAAGAGCACTTTATACTATAAGCTATTTTTTAAAATGATCGATAGGGAGCAATGCATTCATTTTCTTTCTGTTTTTTAAATGTAGATTTCAATAAAATAGTCAAATACCACTTTGAGGTTAGTCTTGAAAAGCAAGAGAAAGTCACTGGGAAGTATTATTTAGAGGTCCCATTCTGGCAAGGACTAGAAAATGTTTTATTTTATTTAGTCTTCAAAACAATTCTATGAAGTAAATGTACTTATCTTTTACTTAAGAACTAGTGGAGATTCCAAAAACAAAAATAGCTTGCCAAACAACAAGAAATACTACATAATGAATCTAGTTTATAAAATCTGTTGGCTAAATATTTGATTTCCTCTAAACAAGGAACAATCTAGAAAATATTGTCATACAAAATATTCTTTTACACAGAAAGTATTTCTTTTGAGATTTATATGAATATCATATATTACCATGTAAAATATGCATAGTTACAAAGAAGATTCAAAAAATAAACTATTGGAGAATGAGATAATTTTAAATTGTATGAAAAACCTTTTCAAAGTATACAGGATAATCTCTAGGCAACGACTAAAAATAAAAAGTCAAATATGTTCATATTCCAATATATTTAATCTAGTTGCTTTACTGATGAAAATCTATAATTAATTTATTTTTAATTGAAAATATAAAAGGTTAAAAGCTTAAATATCATATTTAGAATCCTCCACTGATTTCAATTTTAAAAAAAAGAACATGAGTTTTAAAATGAAAATGCCTGTAAAATTAATTTGTGTTATTAAGCAAGTTATGGTTTAGTTGAAGCACTGAATAATGTTACTACGTGCAAAATCATTTCATAATATTTATAGGGAGCAGGGTTGAGACCTGGTACAAAGAGGGAAATGAGATTCCCAGATCAATTTCCAAACTCTTTGTATTGTGTGAGTTCATTTCAAATGCTTCCGCTGGGACTTTTAGATTGTAGGGTTCAGGAAAACTATGCTTTCAATACACATGGGAATTTTTAGGATGTAATCATTAGGAAGTATGGCTTATGTGATTTATCACAGTTAGAGAAAAATTCACTGGAAAATCAAATAAGGAAAATTTCACATTTCTCTATAATTTAATAACAGTGCAAGTTGAAGTATTTGGAGACAGTTACACAGGTGAATTAAGAGTGAAGAAAATAAATGTAGGCCTTTTTAAAAAATTGCCATAATTTGGATGCAGGAGTCAAGAATACAGTTGTTGAATAAATACAGGTTCTAAATAAGTTGTGATGGTCTATTCTTTAAACACTAACCATATTTTAAAAATATGTATTTGTTTATAATTGCACAGAAGTGCTTATGATAGCTTTCAATCACATAGGCTGTGTTTCATATGTAATATAATGTAAAAAGGATTGATTTATAATAATTCAAAGGAAAAAGAGAACTATAACTAGAAATATTATCCCCATACAACAGAAGATGGGAAGGTTTATGTTAGAGTTTCATGTAGAGCACTATTGGATTTGATGACCTAAATGATTTACAATTTGGGGTAAAGGTATCTCTTTGCATTTCTAATTAAATTACTTACTTCTCTGAAAGGTTGTGGCAAAGTTAGAAAAATACAGAAATGTTTAAATAAAACAGGATTTTACTGTAGTGTAATTTAAACTCAAACATACTTGATTTACATGAAACTCTTTCATGGTAGCATAAAACATTGAGGGAACTCTTAGTTCATAAGAGCTAATTACTCTACCTGGACATCAGAAAGTGAAAGCACTCACAAAAGTAATATTGCCAGAGACTAAACTGTTAACTTTTGATTTAGCTGGCAGATCTTGCATTTTATTGTTCTCAGTGTACTAACATTTGATTGTGAAGTTGCTTTCCCTCTGGAACGTCTACAAAAATAGATGCATATCTTAAAAAGCTGTCTAAGGAAGTAGAGTTTTAAGTAAACAATATAATACCTAGTGTAAAGGCTAACCAGATTTTTCAAATATCATAAACAACAGAAACAGTGGAAATGGATTTTTAGTGACTGCTTTAAATGAGTCGACTAAATAATGCCAAACTACTTTAAAGAGTAAAATAGCACAGCTTATTTGAAATGCTATAATTACAAAAGATTAAAATTTTGTGCATATATCTTCATTCTCAATTTAAGTGCCTCTCACATACACTTTAAGCTAATGGACAATACATTTATGAATAGGTGGAATCACAAGTAACTTAGTAAATATAGAAAGCATTTAAGAAGAATTGAAATACATGAGATCTATAGATAATGACACATTTCCACTGAGAATTTGCAATAGTTATCTTCCACGTAAAGTGTAAAGCTTGATTGAACAAAAGATAAAGTTAATACTATCTAATATAAACAGACCATTATAGATCAGTGAAACTGCAAAACAGAATTATAAAACAAGGGGCAAGCCACATTATCTAAATTAACATTTTTCCAGCATGAACAAGAAGGGCCACTGTAGGAAGCAAGAGCTAAATAGTATGTCCTGCATTTAGTCAACCTGAAGTAATTATTAATTTATGGTTGTCTGTGATTTTAATGAAAATGAAAGCTGTGAGGAAAGAATTGAAAGAGATAATGTGCCGTGAAATTGAGTTTCATTTATTTAGGGGCCACCTTTTCCTTTTTTTGTTGTTGTTAAAGGGAAGAAAGTTAATGCTAGACATCCACATTAAAATTTCACTAGAATTATGTAAGCACCAAGTTAAATGGTAATCATTATATTTGTGTAGAGTTAATGCAAAAGAAATAGAAGCCTAGATTTAAGGCCTACTGGCAAAGGCAGGAATAAAAATAAAAACAAAAGAAAAAAATACAAAACAAAACAAAACAAAACAAAAAACCCCAGTGGGTCAAAATTAATGCCAAATGCTAATTATTTGCCATGTAATTATGATGGATTCAATAGCTATTTTATCAAATGGATTCATTTTATTCTTATTGTCATGAAAATGTCTTTTTTGATGATTGCATTGTTAGAAAGAATATACTTCAAGGCTAAAGAGTTAGCCATAAGAAGCAAAACATGTCATAAAAATTCAACCTTTTACCTTGACCTCAAACAAAATGTTTCTAAATAGTCGTAAGAGTGACAAGCCTTCTAGAGAACAGCAGGCGTGTCTAGGGTAATAGCATGGAAACAACAGCAAGTCATGCATTTTGTAGAGCCTCACTCTGCAAAATAGCAACTCTGCTCCCAGAAACATTTTCAAGCAAGAAGTCAAGTGATCTGAATTCCTCTTGCTAAATAATAGGAGAAGAGTATACAATGGCTTTTCAGGCATTTTTCTCTCATAGGAGAAAAATTCATTTTGCTCTATCAATTTCCAATTTTTAGAACTAATGAGAAGATGACACAGAATTGGAATAATCTCTCTCTCTCTCTCTCTCTCTCTCTCTCTCTCTCTCTCTCTCTCTCTGAAAGATGCATACATATATCTTAGATGTCATCATTTGCTTTAGAAAAACTTAGGTAGAGTCCATGAAATGGAATGCATACAAAATAACAGATGTTGCCTGAAAATATTTTAAAGTTCACTCTAACACATTAAATTATGTCTTATGTTATCTAGGTTGGTAGAAACCCATCTGCTGAGAATATATTGAGCAGAGTGCAGGTAGGGAAAAACACCCAGAATATCTACCTCTAAATACTAAAATTGCAGTATTGCAATGAATCTCTCTCTCTCTCTCTCTCACTCTCTCTCTCTTTCTCTCTCTCTCCTATTCCTGCTTTTTCTTTTCCCCATCTACTGAGTCAGCAAACATGAATTGTATTTTTGTTTCTTAAGTATCTGACAGCATGCTGAATGTTGGGAGATTTAAATACACATGATCTCCATCATGCTGAAGCCTACATGTGTACAAATGATTCTACACTCCATGTTTCTGTAAGAACAAAGATTTGAATAAAATTTAGATATGGCGGGGGGCTTACTTTTTAAGGTAAGGGGGTTCCTATTGATGTTAGCTTTTGATACACACCTTGTTGACCAATTGAGGATGTTCATGTAAGGCAATTCAGAGTTCCTGAAATTCTGATTAAAATTAAAGGGCTACCAAAGATGTAAGAGCCAGGGATTAGTGCTCAGAAGAGCTGCAAAGATATCCAGAGTAGCAACTGAATCCTAGAAATCAAGAAACAGTTTGAAGACCTATATCTGGGGCCTGAGAAGATCAGTGAGATTTAAGTTCACAGGCAGCAGAGATGTAGTATAGGTCATCTCATTGAAGAAGAAAAGGACATATTATCTAGGGGGGAGGTTTATGAATTATCCACTGTGACTGACGTGCAGGGCAAGCAGAATGAAGGTGAAAGTAGCAAATACATTACTCTGTGAGTCAAAGACAGATTCAGTTCCCCACAGGGCCGGCCAGGACTCAAATAGAAGATATTATGGATGATTCTAACCAAAGTTTCAGAACACCTAGATGCCTTCTCAGTGTTCCAGGTTAGAAAAGAGTGTTTAATTTACTGTATTAACATATCTTTGTTGCCCGGTTTCACATGTGTTTGTAAATTTAAGCAACCCAGTAAAATGTTGCTACTACAATCTGTGATATTCTGACAGTGTGTCCAAACATTCAGGCATTGGAATCTCCTGATTAGAGTTTTTTGTGCTTAAAGTAGTGTTTTCCATAGCTCATCCGAGTTTCAAGCTTCTAAGCTTATTTTAGAGTCCTGGAAATGTGAGCATTTAAAGAAGCCAAACCACCCATGCAGGTTGAAAGTTAAAAAGTAAAGAAACTATAACCCTAAAAGGAATGCTGAGGCTTAAAACTTATGCTACCTAAAGTACTAACTCTAAATGTGGAAATGGAATGGCTTTTTATTTGAAGAAAAATTATGAGCATTCTAAGTAGAGTTAGTTATTTCCCCCTCTGTTATGTCTAAATGTGAAATGTCCCCCAAATAGCCATATATTGAGTCTTGGTCTCCAAAGCAGGAATATTTGAAGTTGAGGTCTTAAAAAGTGATTGGGTCATGCCAGCATTTAACCTAGTCAACACCATGGGTATGAACTGAATGGGTTGTTAAGAGCTGGGTCCCAGATGGGGAATGTAGGTTTCGAAAGGTTCCTTTTATGGTTTTCTTCCTGCTCTCTGATTCCTGGCTGTTGTGACATGGGCAGTTTTCTTTTGCCATTACTTTTTGCCAAGATGTTTCTGCTTGATTTTATTACATCGTGGGCCGAGATCTCTGGAACATAAGCCAAACTAAACCTTTCTCCCTTAAAATAGAATACATCAGGTATTTTGTCCACTAACAGAAAAGTGATTAATACATCATCAGTGAGAGCATCACAGATTGGGTTATATAAATATCTCTAACTAGGAAAATATTCAGCAAAATATCTCATGGCTATTATTATCTATATTATTTCACTAAGTTTCATTAAGAAAAACAATAAAAATAAAAACTTTTCAGTAGAAAATAATTACAAACAAATGATAGAATGTGGCACAAAACATTTCTCTGAAAATTTTACAATTGATTTGTGGTAGTGCCATGGATTCTAAGCTTTCTTAGGAAGAAATAATAAATTTATGCCTCTATATCTTCATTGAGTCATATTGTAATACCATTCTGTTTTTCATAGCCACACAATGATGAATGGGAAGGAATTTCTTATACTATTAGATATTTGGACCCAAGAGAAGGTCCTTTTCATATTCTTGAGTCAAAGTGCAAAAATCTGATGTATCTGCAGAGACCAAAAAAATGTAGTTCACAGCAATAATTTTGTTTTTCATCTCTCTATTCCATTATGAATACTTTAAAATGAATTTCCCCTCTGGATTTGCCTACCTGCAAGAGTTCAAACACTTCTTTAAGCAAAGTGGCAATAAAAAGCTTTAATAAGTGCAAGCCTTGCTGAGTGAGGAATCATTAGTGTAGAGGTGCAGAAAAGCACACTTTCTTATTTGAAGGAAAATGTTGGGAAAGCACAATGTGGAAATAACAGCTAACAAAATGCAAATATAATAAGCTACTTAAATAAATCTCAGAATAATAATATGCACTCAAGTCTCTTTTCTCTTGCTCTCCCCAAAGTGAGATTTTGATTTTTTTTCTTCCTGCTCTAAATTTTTATTTACCTTAGACCTTGTTGAACTGCTTTTACCTTAACAAGGTTCACCTGTGAATGAAATGCAGTTTGATCTTCTAATAGTGAGAACACCTGTTACTTGTACAGATATGTGTTTAAAAGGGAGGGGAACAGAATTTTGCTGTTGCTCTTGGCCTTCTTAGTAAAATGCTTTTGTTACAAAGTTCTTGAGAAAAAACTGGTGCTTGAAACTAGATAGTTTAAGAAAATAAATTTGACTAGTTATACAATTTGAGGGACTGATAGATACAAATGAAGGGATACTTCTAAATCACTCAAGATACAATACCAAAATACCTACATTTTCTTAAACAACATTTACTCCTTAGAAAAACATTAGTCAACTCTTCATTTTATGTGCATAATAGATTTATTGGTTAGGGTTTCCTAGACGAAGAGTATCTCTTTCTCTTTTTTTCCTCTTTATTTTCTTTCTTTCTTTCTTTCTTTCTTTCTTTCTTTCTTTCTTTCTTTCTTTCTGCAAGATTGTATGATCAGTGACAGTGTACTGGAAAAACCAAAGAATGTAGCAGCTGCTAGTTCAAGAAGCTGGCCCATGCGCTGGTCATCTCTGGAAACACCCTCTAGAAACACCTAGAAATGTGCTTTACTAATCTCAGGTGTTTCTCCACGCAGTCAACATTTCACAGATAATGTTCACAATACATGCAGAGAAAATAGTGCTGAAATCATTGTCTAAGTTCAAATCTACATAAATTCAATGGAAAGTCTTGTTTTAGGAACACTTTATGGCAAAGAAATGTAAATGATAATGGTGTTGGATATGAGAAAAAATAATTAAAGAAAATCCAATGTTATATTGTTGGTCCTGTCATGGCAAGGGATTGAGAAATCTGAAAATAATGAATGCCATTGAAGAAAGACCTTTTTTTACACTGAGATGAATGTCTATGTCTATTTGTAGTTAAATTAAGAAACAAATAAACATATCTGAGAATGAATGTTTATACATGTTTGCTCTTATTTTTTTTTTCTTTTTAAATTTTTACCGGTACCAGGGATCGAACTCACAACCACCTGCTTGCACGGCAGGTGCTTATGCCGCTGAGCTAAATCTCGGCCCCCGAATGTTTATACATGTAACACACAGAAATGTGCAACATACTTCATAGAGTGAAAAATTCTAACCACTGAATTTGTAAATGGTATTAATTTTCATTTTGTGGGTAAAACTATTAGGAGGCTGCATAGGTAATTGAATAGATACATTGGAGTCTACAAGAAGCATAGTTCTCAATTTTCATGATTTTGATGCTATATACTTATATTCCTTCTCTATTGATTGCGTTATAGTATCATGAAGATCAAATTCATGACTTAGATTTCCAAATAATTATTTTCCTTTTAATCATTGGTAATACTTATTCATAAGTCTAGCATATAAATACTTTTAAGAGTGACTAGGAAAAAGAGATTTACTTGGACATGGAATAAGTAGATAAATCTCAGGATTCTTTTGGAAATTGTAAGAATTCACTTCCTATGCTGTGGGGTGGTACTAACATTTGCATGTACACACTTCTTAAAAAATTATCAATTGAATACAAGCAGTGTGGCACATATGGTGCAATACAATTTAAAGTCTGAAAGCTGTATTTTGCTAGACATATTATATTCATTTTTTTCCAATTTACAGAAGAAACAACTGGAATTAAAAAATTTAGAAACTTATGTAATATAAAAAATTATTCAATAGAATTAGGGTATAAACCTACAGTGTTTGATGTTAAAATCCAGTAACTAAAACTCTAGAGGTATAATTTGGAAAGCAACTCTAACACAGACAACTTTTAACATTTGCACTATTGAAGGAAATTTAGGAAGTTAAATTAGAAATTATTTAAAAAATGAAAAAAGACATTGGTAGCAAATTAAAAATTATTAAGAAATGAAAAAAGGACATTGGTAGTTCTGTCTTCTAGAAACTGAACTTATCTGTAAATACAAGATCTGAATAATAGTGGCATAATAAGATAGGGCTCTATTTATTTCCAGTAAAGTCAGTCTAGAGATAGACAATCTGGGAATGAAATGGGAACTCTTGTAGATGAGTTCCTGTAAATTCAGATGATCCTTTAGATTTTTTTTTCCACTAAATTATGCCTGAAGTCTAATTTCCTACCCATTCTGTAGTGGCAAGATGACTGCCAAAACTTCAAAAGTATTTATGTTTTAAGCAAGAAGAATTATTACAAACTGAAAAGAAATACATCTATTAAGATTATCATTATCTAGCTTTTTATAATTTAATTTGAAAACTCTAATTAAAAACTGTTATCAACATCAGACAAGTGAGAATTTGGTCACTTGAGGAGTCTATCTATAATGATGAGTTTTAAATGAAATTTGATAGAAAGACACTTTGCTGTTCTCTTGTTCCAAACAAAAATATATATTGGTAAAGAAGGAGAGTGTTTACTTTATCAGTAATCAGTATTCTCCCCAGTGATTCAATCTTAAATTTATGAAAATGCATTTTAAAAATTTTGTGTAAATATGCATTTGTACATCTTCATTTAAATTTCACAATTCCTTTTCTAGATAGGCAAGATTCAGCAGCATTTTATGTATTTTGTATGTTTTAAATACAAAGACAGGATTATTACAGCATCTCTTTCTAATGAAAAAATTATTTATGCAATGCTCATCCTATTTTCTGATAAAGATATTCTCCTCAAGATTCAACAGTTCTTGATATATATCTAGAAATTCAGGAAAACAAAGGTTAATGTCAATCAAAGGAATCCTTAAATTCCCTAGGAATACATACATTCAGTCTCTAGTGTAGTTCATATATCATCCAATTTCTGATTTGATAAAATTGCCACTATAATTTTGTCAGTACATACAAAGTTAATCATTTCATGTCACTTCCAGTTCTTTCATTTTTAGAAATTAACTCTCAACTTTTATGCAAACAGAAAAATTTGTGGTATAGTCAGGTGAAAGTAGAGCATGAAGTTCTATAAATTACTAGGGTCAGCTTGATTCTTGTAGCTTCCCAATTCACAGTGCCAGGAAACAAGGAGGTACATCTTGAAGATTAAACCAGCTCCAGATCTCTAGTCTTTTAAACCTACGTGAAAGTTTCAGGGTCATGCAGAGTGATGCTAACTGGTTTACTAAGCATCCTTCTCTGTTGGGGGTATAATTGGCATAAGGATCAGACTATGTTTGGAGAGTTTCAGTCCATAGACACCTGGCTCTATTGTTTACAGCCCATTAGCAAAGCACAGTATCAAGGTGGAAAGAGTACTGTGGGGCAAAGCCACTCACTTCACACACATCAAGGAGGTAGAAAGACAGAGAAGGGAGAAGAGAGTGAGTGACAGTTAAGAATGATAGGTTGAGGACTAGATAAAGTCCCCAACAGAATCCCCCATATCCATTTGTAACTAGGGCCCACTTCCTATCTTTCCATCACATCTCATAATGACATCAGAATATGAATTTATCAACAGACAATACACTGCTGAAGGTATAGCCTTCATGATCCAATCACCTTCCAAAAACCCTACCTCTGAACAGTGATACATTGAGGACCAAATCTTTAATCTGAATCTTAAGGGGGACAATTCATATATAAACCATAAGAGTGGTGAACAATGCATATTCCATATAATTTTTGACAGTTTTGTCTTCTCTTGAACTGGCAGATTAACTTTCAGTGACTCCAAAGTATGAATATCAGGAAAATTTGGAATAATACTTAGTTCCATTGTGAAGGGCAGGTTTTCCGTGCTACTTCCTTAATGTTTAAATGCCGAGTACTGTGGAAAACTTTTATTTGTCTTATTCTATCAGATGAAGGTCATATTTTTATGACCATTTATGTCGCCCTGTTTTTCACCTTATTCCCTGTAAGTTTTCAAGCACCATGGCCAAAAACGAAAAGCACTTCCCTTTGTTTTCCTGTGGGACTGGATAGCATTCTTATACCACAACAGAGGCAGAGGATCCAAATGACTTTTTCCTACTGTTAATCTGGCACCAGAAATCATTTCATCTCTACAGAAGCAATTGCAATCTAAATTGCTTTTAGATCCACAGATACATTTATTTTCCTGTTTTCCTCATGCAATTGTTTAGTTTCTTTCCAAACACACAAATGTAATAGACTTTAAAATTCATCTGAAGAGAGAGCAGGCAAATATGTTTTTTGTTTGAACTGGGTTGACACTCTCATTTACAAGTCAATTGTTTTATTTAAAGGTTCTATTTCACCAGGATTGATATGCAGAAATAAACAGTATAACCTAAACCAAAAATGTGACTGCATTGTACTTTTTTTATTTTTTAATCTAATTCTTTTTTATATCAATACATAGAACCTGAAGCTTTAAGAGCAGTCTTCTGTTATTTCCACTACTGCAGAATGTGTTTCATAGATGACTGTTTGATAACTTCATGGCTTAGTATTATAAATTTATGAAAATCACAAAAAAAAAAAAAAAAAACCCTGAAAGACAAAACACCTTTCAGTGACTTAGCTATGCTGGTGGTGAGCAAAAGGCATCATTTCACACTGAAGACATATTTTAAAAATGTGTTGTTAAATTAAATTAATGAACTAATGAAATGTATTCATAGCTAAAGGCACAGATGACCAAGGCCTGAAAAGGTTCATCATCACTTCTCATTGCTAACATCTTTGTTATTATGCAGTTTTTTCATGGTGTAAATTTCACTAATAAGATTCTTAGAGGTTCACAAGATGATGTCTTTTTTGTATTCACTTATCCAAATCTAAAGTAAATCCCAAGATATCAAGTAGATGAGCTGAACTATAAATACTCTGCTAAATAATTTTATGTTATCTCCTCAGCAGTATTTTAACTCATAGAACATAATAATGCATTTTGAGATATTTATGAAAGTAAAAACAAGCAAATTACTTTCCTGCCCTACAGAGAGATGGTTACAGAAAACCCAGGCTAAACTAAAACAAATATGGTTAGTTAGGTCACAATTTGAATGGGGTCAAAACCCCAAACTATTTTCTTAGATATTATCATTAATAATACTTTAAGAAAAAGGATTTTTTTAAAAAACAAAAAAGTCACTGTTTGTAGGAATAATAAAGAACAATAAAATTGTATATGTGTGACCTTTTTTATTGGTGCAAAAGCAAGATTAGTTCATGAAGTCACTTAATCAGCTCATGGGCTCCAGAAGATGCCAAGCAGAACATGAAAGGTCAGTGTGCCGGGCTTTGGGCTGAGTGCTGAGTGGAAGCTACTGTAAGAAAACAGTAGATTAGTAACAATTGTTTGCTGGAGACTCTGAAAAGCTTACCTGTTCTTTCTCAGGCTGGCTGCTAAGGAATTCTCACACACTTAGTTTGGAAGGACAGTTGTTCAACAGATGCATCCCATCCATTTGCTGGGATGGACTTTTTCCTGAATAAATGTTCTTTTTTTAATTTTTCCTAAGATTCTGTGTTAAATAATCACTATTCTTCATAACTTGTACTTAAAACTCTTTCACATCCCCATGTGTGTTGTGTGTGTGGAGGATTGTGGGGTTATATTCCAGGTCTGAGGAAAGTCTCCAGGTTCAGAATAGCCAGAACTTCGTTTTACTTTGGTCAGAAGAAACACAGGACCTGGATGAGCATGATGAAAATGGTGTAGATAGCGAAGCTCCCTGTGTAGATTAATTCAGTGCACAGCTGGGGCCGGGAAGGCAAGCCCATTCTAGGGAATGAAGAATGGCCGATCAGGGGTGGAGCTGCCCGCCTCCCACTCCACAATGTACTAATCCTCAATTTGGCACTGGTTTAAAAGAAAAGAAATCTAAATCGAGGCCAGCTGATTTCTTACTGAATCAGCCAGCTGGATGTGGAGCCAATTTCCGCAGCTTCCACGCTGTGGTAGCCAGGAAATATTTTAATTGAAAGAACTCTATGTTGACAAATACCAAAGACAACCTATTTATAACTTTTAACCAATATTTATGGAATTCCCTGATTTAATAACATTTCCCTTTAAACTCACTTGCAAAATAGAAAAATTGCTGGGCCAGAACCAAAGCTAAATGATGTGGAAGGCAAATAAATAAAACCACAGAAAAGGAAAGGCAAGAAGAATTAGTAAATGTTGCACACAAATCAACAGACACATGTAAGCAAAGCCAATAATATATTCCACAGAAGTTCATGTCACAAGTAGTTGTGATTTTTCTTAAAATTTCATAATTCAGGAGATTTAATATTATAAAATATTATGGCATGTTTTTAAGCTCTTAGTTTTATGTCTAAGTATGAATATCATGTGGGAAATTTATTCCAGCCATTCTGAATGATTTATTTATCTTACTCTTAATATGAAACAAATTTTAAAATAATCTGGAAACATAAAACCTAACTCAAACTTTCTTAACATCAGCGTAATATTTGCACTTGAAATGCTAAGCTTGATTATCTTGATGACATAATTTAAAAATCTTTAAAATATATACTTTCTTAAAAAGTTGAGTTTATTGAACTTGTATCATAGTTAAAACTGTTTGGCTTTTAGTAGTTTCATGACTAATTTTTAATGTTTGAAAACAATTGTTTACGTTCAGAAGTTATTTAGTACATATCTCCTTTATTTTTATATGCTCAATGTAACATATATATTGATTTGACTTTCTTATAATCAAAAATGCTACCATAAGGTTACTTTTACTCAGTGAAAGAGTTCAGGTGACTTGAAAAACACAAACGCTTTGGAATATGATTTTTCCAATATGGAATGGTAGCAAAACCAACAATTGATGATTTGTGAAGTTTTGTATATGTGTGAAGGGAAAATATAACTACACAACTATATATGATTCTGGGAAGATGCTATTACTAAATCTCCTTTTATGGTAAACGCTTCTAAGTGGCTCTTTTTTTCATTACTGTTACTGGTGATGGAGAATTACTCAAAGTGGCAATGCAATAGCTGTGGTATGCTGTAAGGCAGCTCTCCCTAGTGGTCACTGCTATACCCAGGCACAGTTGCAAGAGTCAAGAATGCCCCTGTGAACTTCTGGATTATATGTATAGATACATAAAAGTCAAGAGGTTGAGTATAGTCCCTATGCATTTCAAGAATATTCTTATTCCAAATCATCAATTGGTTTTGATATTGGAATACTCAGAATCACAATGTTATTTATATACATCTCTCAGACTAGGACAAGTGTTTTTGAGCATCATCAACCATCTAATTGACAAGAAAATATATTAACTCATTATGAAGAGATAAGAGGAATATTTGAGTTTACAGAATGTGAAATAAAAGCATTAGCAAATGAAATCCAAGTGTAAGTTTTAAAAATTTTCTAGGCACTATTGAATATTATTGAATCGTAGGGAGATATGCCTGTCACAGAACTTCATAAGTAATCATATTGGAGAAATAGATGCATCTCATTACTTACTTTCTATTTTTATGAAAGGTTCCTCCACTTGTGCAGTGAAGCATTTAGAGGTTTACACCCTCTTTAAAAAAACATTTTGCATTTAAATTGCTCTTCCTATTTCTAAAGCAACCTTAAGTAGAGGAGCGTGAAGCTTAAAACAACAATAGGTAATAAGAATAGTTAGCAAATATTAAACATAGTTTGAAAGTGAATTATTTTAATTTATAATAATTCAAGTTAATTGAGGTATTGATGATTCTATAAAGACACAGTATCATGACAGAGGAAACAGCCTCTTCATGATACTTCAGACAAAGAAATGGATAATACTGTGCTGTCTCAGGGTGTAGAATCAACAAGAAGGACAGTTAAGCATACAATCTATGCCCATCACTGGGTCCTCACTTCTGCTTTTAAAAATGAGAAGTGAAAGACAGACATAAAAGCTGAAACACACCATGAGCCACCCCAGCACCTGTACACTTTCCTGCATTTCTGAAATAGCTTGACCTTTGTTCTGAAGAGTCATATTGAAAGCTACTACTCAGCTTTGTGTTAATGGAAGTATAGATCATGCTAGTATTATTTTGGGGGAATGGGGAAGCTCCATTAGTCCCTAATACTTTTAAGTGATGCTCAGATATTCAAATAGTAGCCCCTATGTACTCATTGACCATGCAGCTGTCTGTCTAAAACTGTGAATAAGTTAATAGTATGCAAGGAAAGGATAAATTTTATTTTCCAACCCACCCTGAATCTGTGTGTTTTTCTGAGTCAATTTTAAAGAGCAGATGAGGAGAATAATCGAATTAAAGATGTACTTACTTTTCAAGCAACACATCAAGAAAGACAATATCACATTTTTCTTTTATGTAGAAGCTTAAATGTTAAACTTATAGAGAGTGGAACAGTGGTTGCTTGAAATTTGAATTGATATGAGGGAACGTAAAACTGAGAAAGGCTGGTTAATGAGCACAGGGATGAAACTGGGTAAGAGGAATAATCCCCTACATATTGAATATGTGTGTAGAATTGTCACACTATGTGTAAATCTGCTCAGGAATGCATCCATTAAGAGGAAACGTTTTTAAAACACCAAGAGATATAGTATTAATACTGCAAATATTCTCAAATTTGTGTTTAAAACCTAGGATTGTCAAAGTTTTACTAAAAGCATAATAAGTGGATGAAAGGCAAGAGAAAAGAGGAAAATATTTTCAAAGTTGAAACCAATCACATACAGAAGTGCAGCGAATTAGTTGAGATCTGAACCCTTCACAGACTGAGGCTACAACTCTTACAGGGAGGAACCAGGAAGAAAGTCAGAATAGTTATGTTAGAAACACTAAGGTCACTAGG
The DNA here is from genome assembly GCF_034190915.1 of Cavia porcellus. Taxonomy (NCBI): domain Eukaryota; kingdom Metazoa; phylum Chordata; class Mammalia; order Rodentia; family Caviidae; genus Cavia; species Cavia porcellus. The sequence continues at coordinate 19,340,392 of NW_026947487.1, read as the reverse complement.
GTGCTGACACAACTTACAGAGGATTTTTTTTTTCTTTCCATCTGCTACATGAGCCAAGAGAGGATGCTTTGTAAATAACTGCAGGAAAAGGAAACATGTTATATACATGAGTAGGAAAATGCATACTGCTCTAGACAGGCACATTAGAAAAATAATTGTTGCTGGTTCTGTAAAGAAGACTTCTTTATCTTGTTTTTTATGGCACCTTTTCATTTTCAGAAGCCAATATGACATTAAATTAGAGAAAGAAAAGAATCCCTAGATGCTGCATGTGCACATGAAGGCTTGTGTTCCACATTCACATTGTATTAAAAGCATGTTACCATGATATTAAATTTTTTATCAATATGCATATGCTAACTTAATTTTAGCTCATTTTGAATATGAGAAATAATGGATCAAGTAAGCTTTCTTTCATAGTGCTTATTCTTGCCAATAAACTACTATTGAGCTGCTTTCTTTATTGTCACTGTGAGAAAATTTAGGTCTGTTAAACACTTTCTGGATATTGTGGTTACTATCTACATTCATATATTTTCTCAACTTTTAAAATTTTATTCCTGTGCAAAAACAAGAATACAGCTTGTAATCAAATTAGTTATTCTCATGACCATGATTATACCCTTTAACCTTCATATTGTTTTTGGTTTCTTTTGTGGTGTCTTCAGAGCCTTGAACATGCTAGACCAGGCTGTAGCATCACACTTATCCACATATGTATATATGTTCTGAGGTTTATATTTTTATCAAGGATCTTGCTATATGTAAATAATAAATACTGTAATAAAATAAAATGTATAATGTAACAACTTCTTTTAGAAGTATTAATTTCTCTGTGTGTGTTACTGTAATGCAGGGAAATTATTGTATTTTTTTAGTACTATTTGAAGTGATGGACACAATGTGTGTGTGTGTGTGTGTGTGTGTGTGTGTGACTGCAAATCAATCCAAAATTGCTGAGCTACATCTTCAGCCTGTTCTTTATTATTATTTTTTTAAATTTTGAGACAGAGTCTTGTAAGTTGGCCACGTTGACCTCTCACATACTGTTCCCCTGTGTCAGCCTCATGAACAACTGGTGTTACAGGCCTGGACCACCATACCAGGCTCTGAGATAAGCTTTAAAAGTATTGTCACATCATACCAGATATGACAGCATTACAGGTAAGGCCTGGTCACTCATGCATCAGGGAGCATCTCATCCTCCAAAAGCATCTTTGTCCTTAACTAGGGTGCTGTATTTTATCCCCATGCAAAAAAATCCCCTCATATTTCCTTAAACAATTGTGTTGTCGGGCTGGGGATTTAGCTCAGCGGCATAAGCACCTGCCTTGCAAGCAGGCAGTCGTGAGTTCGATCCCTGGTACCGATAAAAACGAAAAAGACAAAAAAAAAAAAAAAAAAAAAAAAAAAAAAAAAACAAACAAACAAACAAAAAAACAAAACAAAAAAAAAAAACAATTGTGTTGTTTCTCTATATTATATAAAGTAGTGAATGCCTACAGTGATAAAGTCTTGTAAATAATCCTGAATACAAATGGTGATTCATACATGATTAATGAAAACTACAGTTAGGCAATATAAGCAAGTCTTGTTCTCAGATATGAATATAAAATTTTACCTGACGTTATCCACAGATAATACAGTATTTCTGATTCATATGTTTTTTAAATATGTCAAAATGTTTCTATGCCATTTCATGAAAATTTTGAGAAAGAAAAATTAATTTGCTATTAAACACTGTGGAATTATTAAATCAGTAACTTTGTTTTGAATGTTCGTGACACTGTTCCTTTAAAGGCCAATAACACATAATGAGCCATTCCTTGACCATTCAAATAGAAATCTAAAGACGTTTTACAGTTGAATAGTTGCATTGCATTGTGAAATGGGGTGTATCAACAGAAATAACCCTTTTCATTTTACCTAATCCCAGGAAATAAAAGCTTTAGCTAATAATAACCCATCCTTACACTAGCACTGTAATTCTAGTAACGGGAAAATCTGAAATAGCTGACCATATACCATTTACCATGGAATGTCAAACAGCCATCAGTTCAAGAATAGAATCGACTCACTAAACTAATGTATATGAAAGTTTATTTACAAGTCCTCTTCTGGTGAGAGAAAGTGTGGGTGGGACATTCTCTAGCCGAAACCCTTTCAAATGTTGGCATTTGTATTGGGGTCAGAAATATGAAGTACTCAAAGTTGGTTTCTTCACTTTGTAACTTAAAAATACTTTATAGGACACACACGTACGAACCAAGGCAAATTCATCTCTATTAAAATGATGCTCAGTGTACAAACACAAAAAAGATTTGTGATGAAAAATTATCAACTAAATTCAGTCAAAGTAACAGCTAGTATATATTGTGAGAAATAATATCTCACAAATGGCTCATCCATGAATTTGCTTGATTATTTACTTGATTTTTGTGCATGTAAATATTATATTAATAGTTTCTGTGGGAATATGTAACTTCAAAGTTTGATTAAAGGTCACTGGAATATTATTTACTGGTTATTGCTATTAGTTTACTATGCTTAACAATAATAATATGTTTATTCAATGTCCATAAAGTAATAAATTACTAATTTTAGAGGTAATAAAAGGATGTAACGAGATATACAAACAAAAACTATAGTATGACATTATTTATACATAGCTAAAATCTGGAAAACATAAATCATATTATTTGAAGATGCATTCAAAAGTTACTGTAGGTATTGTTCAATTTTTTCACTTTCTTGATGTATTTTTAGATTGGTATTTACTTACATGTATAAAATTTTATCTTTTAATTTAATTTTTTTTTTTTTTTTTTTTTTTTTTTTTTTTTTTTTGGTACTGAGGCTTGAACCTCGTGTCTTTGTCCTGAGCTATATACCTAGTCCTATGCTTATTTTTATTTTTAGACAAGTTGCTAAGTTTCCCAGGCTGGACACAAACTTGTGTTCTTTTAGCTCAGCCTCTCAAACTATAAATCTTACTGAAGTGTAGAAACTTTGGTTTTTGCTATCTTGTATATTACAACTTTGCTAAATTTACTTGCTTCATTCTTTTACAGATTTCTTATGTAAGAGCTCACCTTACTCCAGTTGGAAAAACTTTCACCGTTTTTGTTGATCTGTGTGACTTTTACCTCTTTACCTCCTTCATTATGACTAGACCCTGCATTAAAGTATTGAATGGAAGAGTTGAACGTTGTTGCACTGTTTTTAGTGGAAAAGTATTTAATTTTCTATAGTTAAGTGTGACACACACCACAGGTTTTTGTAGATATACTGAAGATGCCTAAAATTCCAGAGTACCGAGAATTGATGTCATAACCATATTTTATAAAAAAATATTTTTTTCTGAAGCCATTAAATTGATGTTGTGGGTTTATGTATTTATTAATATAATCACTTACATTAGTTTTATTTCAAAGCTAATGCAAGTGTGCACTTCTGGAGCAAATGCTCCATTACCATAAAGTACTATTCTTTTTGCATTTTGATGGATTAAATTTGTTAGTATTTTGGTAAGGATTCTTCTTCTGTGTTCATGAGGGAACATCACCCATCAATTTTTGTGAATATTTTTAATATTTTACTCTTGAGGATTCTTCTTTCTGAAAAACAAAAGAAAAAAATTTTAAAAGGTATATATTCTGTGTTGATATTTTTCTTCAAATATAATTGTGATATAATTCTCAAACATAGCCAACTACTCTACAAGTTTATTTTATATAGAATATTTGATAACCAACTAAATTTGCTTAAGGATCAGCCATTATTATATCTTTTTCCTCATCGTGTGATTTTGTTTTTTTTTCAATTAATATTTTTAAAAATTTTTGGTTCCCAGCCAGATGTAGTAACACAAACCTGTAAATCTAGAACTCTAAGATGCTGAGGCAGGAGGATTGCAATTTGAGCCCAACCTGGACAATTTAGTGGCTTAGTGAGACTCTGTCTCAAGTTTTTTGAAACAAAGGTGGGGATGTGGTTTAGTGTGAAGATTGTAGGTTCAGTCCTTGGTATTGGAAACCTTTTTTTTTCTCTTGGTTTCTAAAAACTTTAGCAGGCTGTTCCAGGCACAGCACTTTAGATACCTATCTTTCTTGGTATTCTCTGGGCTTCCAAATTCAAGTTAGAATTTAATAAGTCTTAGAAAGACTACTTTTAAAAACTGTTTTCACCTCTAAGTCCTCCTCTTTCTTGGACTTCAATTTCATCATTGCTATAAGCTGCTTGCTAATTCCTTCATGAGGTTTTGCTTATTTTTTTCCAAAACATTTCATCTTTGTTCTCCAGAATGTTTAATTTCCTTTGAGATACTGCTATGGATTGAATATTTATGCTCCTAGTTGGTATTCTGATTCCTACTGTGATGATATTAGCAAATAAAACTTTTGAGAGGTCAGTTGGCTACCAGGGTTGAGTCTTCAAATATGGAATTGGTATCCTTACAGATTAGGCCCTGGAGAACTCTTTAATCCTTTCTTCTATGAAAAGAGACAAGAAAAAAGTTTTTCCAAATTAGAAGAGAACTCTCACTGAACATGACCATGCTGATATCCTGACCTTAAAATTCTAGGTTTTAGAACTTTGAGAAATGAAGTTACTTTGTTTAACTAAACTATCTAGTCCATGTGCTTCATTATAGCAAGCAAATTAAAAATTACATCTTTATGCAATGTGACTTTTCTTTCCGTTTTCGACATAATTCTAGGCCCATCATTTATTTTTTTTTTATTTTAGACATTTTTGTTTCTCTACAATTTAATTTTTTTCTGTTTTTACTTGTTCATTTATAACTCATAAGGCAGTTATACATTATTGCAAGGAAAATCTAGAAATTATGACCTAGTTTTGATTTTTAATTTTAATTTTAGTACTCACAAACCTTTGTATGTTGCAATTACACTTTTGGGAAGACAACTTGTAGTATAGCAATGAATGTTTATCTATAAATAAATAAAGTATAAAATAGACATAACTTCTTTGTGTTGATAAAAGTCAGCGAGCGGGATATTACTAACAGCTAACATATAGGATGCTTCCTAAACACTTATAAATTTCTGCTTTTAGATATGATTGTCCATTACATGAGTATGTTCAATGGGTGAAATCCATATGTTGGTGGTATAATTGTACTTTCATTTTTTACCTGTATGCATAAAAAAGAAACTTCATATTGATAGAAACTGGCAAAGATTGTCAATATAAGAGCATTTTCAAGGAAAAGGGAAAGTTAACTATTAGAATATTTCTAAACAATCAGTTCAAGTGAGATGACCGAGATATTGTCCAGTAATTATGCCATAATCAAGATCTGCTGGGATTTTAGGTACTGCAGGTTCTTGGAATATGATAGAAATTAAATAAAAGTAAGCTTGTTGAGAAGGTAATAAAAGATGAGGAAGAAATTGAATTTCACACAAGAGATAAAGCAGTAATAGCTTTATGCTATATGAGATATGTAAAATTATGTACTAACACTAATGGGAATCATCTGTAAAAAATAGTAGAAGCTGAAGATAAGGAAGGGTGAAAGGATAAAATGATTACTGTTACTTGGAGAGATGAAAATTTCTACAGTCCAAAACAAGTACAAGTGTCACTTGCCTTTGTTAGAAAAAAGGGTACTTCTTACAGTGAGGGGTAGGGGAGGAGGTGTGTAGGATAAAAGGGAAGGCATAGACAATGAACAAAATTGCAATTGGGCATGTAAATTGTCAGAGGAAACATGGGAACATTTCTGTTCAATTACTTATTAAGAGATTAAATAGGAGAAAGGTATGGAAACTGATTATTTGTAGAGAACACAGTCTGAGTTAAGAGGTCATAGTTGTGGGGTAGTCAAGGTACTGACTATATGAGTAAATAGGTAGAATCCCAGTGAGGTTCCCTAAAGCAGTTAATGACAAGGAACTGAGAGGGTGTGCCAATAAGTGTGCATTAATTAAAGCCTCAGAAGTCCTTCACAAGGATCCCAAGAGTGGCAGTGGATAAAATAATGACACTTATAGTTAATGAATAAGTTGTTTGCTAGATGGTCCATTGATAAAAACATTGAGAAAAAGAGATAGACTGTAATATTGTACATTGAAGCTCAGCTTTTCATTGAAGTATAGTGGATTTAAAGATCTGGGCCAAACACAAAGGGCTGACATTTTATTTTTAACTAAGACTGTAATGTTTAAAGAAGATTTTAAAACATGAATGTCTTGGTTGCTTTTCTCTCCTTGCTGGGACAAAATATCTGATACCCAAAATTAAGGAAAGAAAGGTTTACTTACCTCACAGTTTGTGGAGGTTTCAGTCTACAATCTGTATGTTCCAAGGCAGGGTGCATGGCAAAGGGGTAACTCTTTATGGAGACAGAAGACTGAAAAATCAACAATAGAAAAAGGGGAAGATCATGGATAGAAGACTCTGTCTCTTATATTGTGTGTAGGCCATGCCTACTTTGGTATATCACTTACACACCATAATTCCAGCATTGGACCATGAATCAATCACAAATTCTAGAAGGACTGCGTGAAGCTTTGAGGAAGATATCCAGGCACAAACTATATCAGTGGAGAAGTATAAAGAACACAAATTCAGAGTTAAAGGAAGCTAGTAGAAGAGTTAAATGTGGAGAAATTCAATCAATGGAGCATAAATCATAAAATAGTATTAGACGGAGCATTATGTGTTTTTTATGATAGGGGATCCTCTCTTTAGAAGTAACTAGTATAAATATGTGTAAGAGGCCAGATAAATTCTGTGGCTATGCCTTAAAACAATCATCATTGGTTCTGCATGTTTTTTGCAAACCTGTGAGGTAGTTGTTTTGCTTTAGTGTGATAAAGCTTCAATAATATGTGTGTATATGTGATAAAAAGGAAAGGGTGATTGAGAACCATGAAAAAATGTATTAACCCCTAAGTGTAATATATGTGACCTTCGTTCTATAGACAGAACTTTGATATGATGGTTGGTTTGGCTGATAATTGATGCTCTGTCTCTCTCAGTGCAAATGGATGAAATCTTAGATTGGAAAAAGACATGATCCTTATTAGGACAATAAAGATGCTAATTCCTGAAGGAAAACTTTTTTTTTTTCTCAAGGTGAATTATGTGATTAAACAGAATAAATATTTTCACTATAATTACCTCCACAGCCAGAGAATTCTGAAAAACAACAACAACAAAAAAACCATTTTTAGTTATTCTCCACTATTTTGATTTTTAAAATGCCAATGATTAGGCATATATAATGTCTTCAAGATATATAAGCCAGAGAGTAAGATTTATAATTATTTTCCATTAGAAATAAATGAGATAAGCTGCTATTGAAAATTGAAATATCTAGACTTTTTCCTTTGCACATCTTCGGTAGTGTATGTCAGTCTGACAGTGAAAGGACATTCTTAATTCCTATGTAATACCCTGGAGAGTGACATTTGTGTGGAATGTCAAGTTCTGTGAACTAGCTATTAATTACTATGCTTCCTAAGATATTTTTAATTCAAAATGAACTAGTAGATTTGTATCAGATTCTTCCTTCTTTACAGGATACAATATCATTTCCAACTTATCCCAGGCTTTAGCCTTCATCAAATTTCAAAGTGACCTTTTGTTGCACTGGCAGATCTAAGATTATATCAATTATGAATAACAATGTCTTATCAATCAAAATGTTACTTATCAGTCTGCTTTTGTGCTCTGTTCAAAGACATCCTCAAAAGTTATAAAACTATACTTTAAAACATGATACGTTTTATTTTCATATCAGTGGGTACACATAAATTTCATTTCCACTAATATTAATGGGAAGCTTACATATAGATGACAAACACAAAAATAATATAAAAAACAATATTAGATAGAGATTTATCCTTAAAAATATTTAAAAAGAGTAGAAAATGGAAATGTCTCAACAGACTTTTGATATATACATACATGATTATAAAGAGTCATAACTAATAATTAAAAGAAATAATTTTTAATTTTATAACTATCACAATTAGATTTAACATGATACCTGGTGGTATCCAGTGTCTCAAAATTAAAGCAAAACAATAAATATCTTCACTGTTTGGAGACTGAATGCTTAGTTTCCAAAGAAAATGGATCAGACTAACTAGATGAATGTGGTCACACAAATGTTGGGTAGAAATGCACCTTATTCAGAATTAAAAGTGACATATTTGTGTTTATTCTGTTATTTGGGAAAACTTTTGTCTCTAATTCAGTGCTTCTTGATGTCTTACACATATTAGAATACTCTTTAGAAGATTTGTTTAGAAAAGAGATAAAAACAATCTCTTCCATTTGACTAGTATATTTCTTGAAATCAAAGAAATAATATTTTCACAATTTGAATCACGTATTTATTTTTATTCCTCTGTCTCAACTGTTTTCAACACAATCATACATTCTGTAACCAGGGGTGTATCAGAATTAAGAGTATGGAGCAACAAACACCATTATTATATTTTATCTTGCTGAATCAGTTTTCTGTCACTATAGCAAAATTACCACCTTATAAAAAGAAAGCATATATTTTGGCTAATAGTTTCAGAGCTTTCAGTCCATGACCAGACTGGGCCCACTGTTTTACTTTGAGGTGGCATATCCTGGTGGGCGCAGATGGAATAGTGAAACAGTTTATCTCATAGTGAGGAAGCATACAAGAGAGGAGTCCCACGATCCTCTGAAAGTGCCTCGTCTCATAAAAGGTATTGCAAATCCTTAATGGCGCCAAGCTGGAAACTAAGTGTCTAGCTTATGAGTCTTTGGAAGACATTTCAGATCCAAACTTGGGCTAGAATTGAAATCTTGGTGAATCAGACATTATGGTAAGAGAGACCCATACCCTCCATTCTCTTTTGACCTATGCCTTCCTACAGTGACAAACTGCACAACCATTCTTGGTACTTATCAGAAACCCCTGCAGTGAGTCCACAGTTTCCTGCAGTGTGTTACAGTGCACAGTGAAAAGAAGAAGCAAGCAACAAATAGCAATGTAACAGGGATCCTGGATGACCAGTGTTCATGGGGGAAAAAGGGCCAGAAGACGGCCAGAAGCCCGGTGCCTATCGATCACATTTACATGTAGGAAAATGGTGAGATTTTAGCTGGATGTGCTAGATAATTGATTCAACCATCAAGGTTTGTAAAAAAGGGAACAAAGCATTGTTGCAAGTGGAACAGAATAGCCAGATTCAGGTTGTGGTTAATGAGTAACCTGTCTTGAAGCCAACTTTTGGAAAGAACTTTCTCTCTAGTTGTGCAAACCTCAGTAGAAACTTTGTCTCATAGCGTGACCCCAGAGTCTCATGTTAGCCATTGATGAGGAGTAATACTAGTCCGACATGCTACCCACTTGCTTCTATGAAGAAACCCACAGCGTTGGCCAGACTCACATTTGGGTCTGGAGGAAGGCAATGTGGCAGTCCTCTTCTCTGAAGAATTGCAAAGTGAATTTGGTTAAAATAGAGCCTCCCCTTAAATTCTATAGCTATTTAAGGCCTAATTCAAGTTGTAAAGTAATGTTCCTTTATTTGACTTACTTTTTTTAAATTTCCTGATAATATCTTACCACACGAATGGCAATTTTTCACTTTATCTTTCTTTACAGAGTCAATTATTGAGTCCATTGTGGTTTTTAAAAATTAAGATGGGTGAATATTACTCACATTTGTAAATATCATTGTCTCCCTAGTATAAAAAAAACCTGAAAGAGTAATAAGATCCAAATGTACAATAGATATTGTGATAATGAAGGAAAAGAAAATGCTCAAAAGGAAAGAACAACTAGGATAAGAAGGAGAAAAGGAAGAAGGGAAACATATGTATATAGCTAAACATATATATCTATAAACACACATACATGCATACCAGTATGTGTTATGTATGTTTACATACACAAGACAGATGGCTATGCTACTAATCTCTGTTAGTTCATCCAAAAGAACAGTTTGTGCTTCCATTGTTTGATCATTTTTCATGCCTCAACCTTGTAATTTAAATACTTCTAAGATAACAATACTCAATATATTACTTAGTGTTGATTTCTTAGTATTATTTTGAAATTAAGTATCATTTCTATCTTTTTGGTTTTGACTTTTTAAAATAAAAAATTAAGATAGGGTAAAATTCTTTGATCATGTCTCATAATTGTTAGTTCATACTCTGAATGAGCACAGAGGTTTGTTGGCCTTCAGTTTATTTTTATGTAGGCCTGGTATTTCTAAGTGTACTCATCTTGGGTATGTAAATCCATTCCAGCAATCAGATACCAACTACCCTTTCTCAAAATTGAAGTTAAACTCAGTCTCTGAGATTCAGTTCTGATATTTTATCCACCAGCCATGGTCATTTTTTCTTCATAATTTGGTGATTTGCTCAACCTTGCTGAAGCCAATTTATTTTTCAATTGCATCTCGCAATTGTTAATAATGTCTCCTTGAGTTCCTTGGACTGCTATGTACAATTTCAAAGCAATAGTGGTTAACTAGGAATTGTGTGCAAATAATTAATGGAAAAAAAAGATACAGTTCTGGGCTGGGGATTTCACTCAGTGGCATAAGCATCTGCCTTGCAAGTGTGTGGTCATGAGTTTAATCCCCGGAACCAAACAAAAACAACAAAAGTATAGTTCTTAAGAACTATACTTACAGATATTAGATACATTAGATACATTATGTATCTAAAGAAATTTATATAATAAGATAATGATCTATGGTGATATAAATGATTCATCTATCTACCAAAATTGCATCAGTGTTCTGAGAATGGGGCCTGAAGAAGGACTAGCGACATGTGAGATGGAATCTAAAACAAATGCTGTGCGTCAGTCATATAGAACTGCTAAAAGACTCAAGTCTATGACACGCAAAAAGCACTGGTAGAGTCTTGCAAAGCAGATTTTATAATGTAGATTTGAAAAGGCACTTTGTGCAGTTCTTGAATAGAATTTGACACTGAAATGTCATGTATTGAACCTAAGCACAAGTATATACAAATAGCAAAACTACAGTGCGAACAAAGCTGAGGCTATATTCTGAAGCCCAGCTGCATTTGTTCTGTTAGCCAAAGTGGATTCTCAAGCACTTGTTTACTGCTAACCCAAAGAAAGACTTTTGTCAGAGACCAGGTTAAATTAGACACTGAATTTTGTCCCTCGCAGACATGTTTTATATTTCTGCTATTTTCTTCTTGTCTGCTAAACTGTCGCCTTGCAGATATTACGAGGGGTTCTTAAAGTGATTAGCTCATTATTTTCTGTTCTGTTCTTTTGTCAGACTCTGATAGGATTCACTCACAATATTAATGATGAAAATCAATTTCCTCCCCTCGTGCCTTTCATTCACTTTCAAACATACAACCCAATATCCAAAGTACCTTTGTGACTTGTGTCCAGCTTTTTTTTCCTCTACTAAATTCTGTGATCAAAAGTGCTTTTTTCTTTTTTTATCTTTCCTTTTACCTCCTGAATAAATCATCTTTTTCTGCACATCTGTGAAATGCTCTGTCATTTTTCTTTTAACTCTTTCCTGCCCTAGAGCTTCATGTTACACATCTAAAGACCAAGTTGAATCAGCAGAGCCTTACCGAGAATCAAAGAAACAAGACACTGCACTCCCATGGACTTGTCTTTTCTATCTGCTGTTTTTATTACATTTTATTCTCTTAGTCATTGCTGGTACTCACAGAAGATAGCATCATCCTCTTAATTTTTGGTGTCAGTGGTTCATATGACAATTTTCTTTCATGTTCATTTAAGAAAACATATTTACAAACTACAAAGCAAAAAAAAAAAAAAAAAAAACACTAAACCAATCACAAAACAGAAGGTTTTTGTTGTTCTGATGAGTACAGCATGCTAGATTTAGAAGATTTTTTTTAAAAGATTACAGTATTGAAATCTTTTACACAATAGTAAAAGAAAGATTGTGCATATAAATGGTGTAGCTTAGCTGATTGTTATGAGAATCTGTTTCTATATATTTCAAGTTCGTTGTTTCAGAAAATTAACAACAGAAATGAGAATAAAATGTATTTTATGTTAAATTGATACATAAATACAAATTTTAAAATGAATTATTTCACCAAAGTTTCACAGCTAAGAGATAAATAATGAGTTAGTATAAACATATGAATGCTTGAGTTTCAAAAATGATTTCAGGTAGTATTAACAGAAAATTAATTTCAGTTAGCCTGAGTAAGAATGTCATCACAAGAATCAAGAGAGACTAAAAAATACATAATGATGAATAGCTATTTATTGAGCTGAGGTGCTAGATATCTAGTAGAGTGAAGCAAGAATCAATGCAAGATAAATTTTATTTAATATCTTCATTATGCTTGAAAATTGTAGTAACAAAAATGACAAAAATTTTCAAGAATTGATTCATGAGATAAAGATTAAAATCACACTGTATTTATAGCTTTGTCAAAAATGACTTATGAGCAATGATCAATTTTTTAAATGACAGATTGTTTTAGAAGGTTAAACTAGATACAGCTAAGCTAATTTGTTTTCCAGTTGTTTTTAGTGTGCATCTTATTGAGCTTTTAATTTGTGCTAAGTGTTGTTCTTACGTGTTTTACTTGTATTAGTTTATTCAATCTTCAGGACAATTCTGAGTTGGGCTGAATTGAGTAAGAAAATTTGCTATTACAGAGGAGGGCATGGAATAATGATAATAAAAGTAAACTTTTCAGAGATGTCTCACACTTTAAGTAAAATAGGACTGGATGTAAACCAAGGGAAGGGTTCTCCAGTGTAGGAATAACTAACTTGTACTATCTGTTATCTCAAATAAGATTTCACAATAACTATAAAGTATCTCCAGAAATTATTTGTACATGATGTGAAAGTTTAGTACAAGTACTCCTAGACTTATGACATTAACACCTATAAACCCACAGTACACTAAAAATATAAAAAAATGCATTTAATGCGTGGAACATTATATCATAGTTTAGCAAGAGGATACACTGTAGAGAGCAAGTTATTTTCCCTTGTGATCAACCAGCTTACTGGATGCTTCACTACTGCAGCATCTCAGGAGAATTTTATATCATACCAGTAACTAGTGTGTGGAAAGATAAAAATGCAAAGCAGACAGTATTTTGATTTTACTTCACAATTATTTTTCTCAAAGAAATAACTTCTCACTATGTAGCATTAATTGTGAAAAGATGTATTGAGGTAAGAGTCTTTGTGAAGCCTAAAAGTTTATAATTTTATTGAAAATATAATATGTGACTCTGACTAAATGAGCTCTTCTTACTTGTAGCATGTCTAGAATTGAATGAGCCAAGCTGGAATAGCTGAACTGGCTTCCTATTCATTCCGAACCATCTTAGTTATTCGAGTTGATATACTTATGCAACCTAAGTCCTGGAGAGAAGGAAGTTATGAAATTCTTACAGAATATTATTTTTAATTGAATGTGCCCTCTTAAAAGAGCATTTTAATTGAGATTTAATAACTATAAAAGATAAATCTAGCTGCCAAGTAATAAACAGTAATTAATTAGTTAATATCAATTAAATACTAAAAATATTAATTTACATTTAATGTCTAACTATTGTAATTTGCTATAGCAATCTTATTAAATGCTAATTAAATTCCTAAATATTCTCACAAATTTAATGCATTAATAACAAGAATGTAAGTACATATTTACTGTATCTGCACTTCTGAGTTCATTACATGGCAATGAGATTTATCTCTTTTATAGTAATTAAATATACTAAGCAAACCTCAGTAACTTTTCCTAACACATACCATAACTGTTTTATTAATTTCAAATTAAATGCTCATTTAAGGTTTCTAATCTACAGCTGCCCCAAACAATTTTCTACAGGCAAAGCAAAGGTTATTATGTGTTTAATTAAACTTTATTTTTTAAACTTTGGGTGGAAGCTTTCTAAAAATGACTTCTGCTTTCTTAGCATATTCAGTATGAACCTTTTGATAACAATATTTATTAAAATTTTCTCTGTGGACTCTGTTTCTCCTCTGTGTTAGCCTTGTACCTTTGTTCTTTGTCTATTAAGTCTGTAACTATTCCTACTTCTCTTTTCTCTGTTTTTCCGTTTCTCTTTTCCTCTTTAACAAATAGAGTTTTTTTTTGTAGAATCCTCATCAGTTGTATTTATTTCCATTAATTACCACTTTATTCTTAGGGAAATAGTCCCAAAAGGATATTAAAAAAAGCAGAAGACAAAGAAAGGGGAAAGGATCATGTGATATTTGTAAGCAAAAGTGAACCCAATTGGAAAGGCTGCAAGAGTGACTAGGCTCTGCCAAGGTTCCAGCCTCAGGATGATTTTTGAGAGTAGGAAAAAATATAGTCCTCGCGTATATCAAATGATTTAGAGTCTTCAGTCCTTCCAGATATGATGGGAGATGTCATAAAGACAGGAGACTGCTGTGCAGCAAGGAAAGCACATTAGCTATTAACCTTCCCCCAGCCGATCAACTTTATTTTGCAATCTTCCCTCAGAACCATTAGAATACCCTGAAGAAATAACTTTCCAATTAAAAAGGATCTCAGAGAACAAAGCCATTTTATCTCTGACTCCTGGTGTTCTTTATTCCAATAATTTAAATTGGAATTGATTTTTCAATTTAGCCGTTGACTTGCTATGGACACACAGCTGAAAAGGCCGAATGGAATTGCATGGCTGAAATATTTGTCTTTGTGATGCACTTCTCATAAATTCACAGGAGTCCCCCTCCCCTTTCTAAAATGCATTTTCTTCTGCTGCCTTTGACTTAGACAACAGCTTTTTAGCACAGCATGGGCAAACGAAGAAAACATGTCCACCATGACCTAAGGGGCCTCATCTTCCATTCTTCATAGATCTATCTAATTGTTACATCTCCCAGAAAATAAATAAATACAATCCATCTATAATGATAGGGATGCATGCAATCCTCATAGTTATTTTTTGACTCATACAGAAGATTCAATGTCTTGAAAAAAGCAAATTATTTTGTTAATATATACACCTCAAAAATGTATTTTAATTGAGACAGAACTCCTCTATATGTCCTTTAATTATTCGCTAAAAAATGGATTTTCAATTAACACTTAGTAATTTTGGATTAAATACTCCAAATATTAAGTAGTTCTTTATTACCATTTCATATTTTATAATAAAAGTTAGAAATACCCAATTATTAAAACACTTGATTAGAGCCAGAACTTTCTTGCCTATTCACTCTGTCAGTGGCTTTCTCTCTGTGACCCTAGAAGAAATGCCACAGTCTTTGTCACAGTCTCCTTCCGTTTTCTCACCCTGTCACTCCAGCAGGTGTCTCTACTTCCCTTTGTCTTTCAGGCTCCAAACCTGTTCTGAGATCAGCTTTGATGTGAATAGCAGGTATGGAAGGAAGCCCTGAGCTCACCACATTGTTTGATTTTTGCTAAACACCATATTGCTTATTACTCACATGCCCTTGAGGTTTTTGCTGCTCATTGTCTTTTATATGATTGTCTGAATGCATGATCTCAGACTGTCCTTGAATAATACTGGCACAGCAATCTTTTACAAAATCAAGAGTAAAAGAGAACATGGAACCTGTTAGAATGTAAATGCCATGGTAACATGATCGTTAAAAGTATTACTTGCTACTCCATTTCTCATGCAAAAACAGCACTTGGCATCTACTTGGTATTCAAAACTCTGCTGAATGTATGAATTATACTTTGGTTCCCATCTGACTTTTCTTCTCTATAACCAGTTATAAATTAATACAGGGAGAGAAAATACTTGTAGTAAATATGATAAATGTACTTCTGTACTGGCTGCTGAAACAAGTAGATATTAGTAACACTACATATTTTCCATCCTAGTATGACAAGGTTTTGGCATTGGTCCTTCACCTCTGGGTATTGCATGATTTACACTTTAAATGCACCATGATTAAAATAACACCAACAACACATGGCAGCTTTGGTCACGTGCTTAGCGGAAGAATGAGCTTCTCACCAACCAACACCTAAATACAGAAGATGTGTTTGTATAGTATTCATTCACTGAACATATCTACAGAGGCCTTTTGTGTGCTCCTCACTGCTGGAACCACTTGAGACTGTCCAGCAAATAAACCCAACAGAAATGCCTTAGCCCCATATATAACTTACAGTCTAATCAAAGGAGACCAAAGGAGATGTATGAAAACCGAGCATTGTAAAAGGTGATATAAGAGATTAGAGATCACATAGGTCAGAACATGCCTGAAGAAGCACAGCAGTGGAGACGTGGAGAGGGAATGACTGCGATGTAAAGGTGCCTACTGAAAGAGGCTCATTGAGAAGGCATGTGGGCAAAGCTTGGAGGCAGGTAAGGGAAAAGTCTTCCAGGAGGGAGCAGACTGTAGGGGCCCTAACCCAGGAGTGTGAGCAGAAGACCTGGCAGCAAGAAGTCTGTGAGACTGGCGCAGAATGAATGAGGCCGCGAGAAGTTTAGGTCAGTGGAACAGAAGCCAGATTCTAAAGGACCTTGTAAGACACTGTAGGGACAATAGCTTCTATCTGTCAGAGAAACAGGACCACTGCCAGATCTTCCCCAATTATTCTAGCCCGACTTAGAGTAAGCCTGGTGTTCTCTGGTGCAATATCTAATTAATTATTGTATTTATTTTTGCTTTTTCTGGGGAGACAGACTGGGTTCATTTTTTAAAGCAAGGCTTGTACCTTCAGACTAATTCTAAATTTCAGAGATCACACCTTTTAGTTTTCTTTTCTCTGAGTGATAATCATCCATTTTACCCAACTACGCTACTGCTAAGCAGGAGAGTTTCCATATGGTGTCTGCATTGAAAGGTCGACAGATGAAAGCCAAGCCATTGCTCTTTTTCATTTATGTTTTTCCTGGCTCTGACATAGGATAAGGGCTCCAGAAATGAAATATTCACCTTACCTGAGAATTTGCAGAAAGACAAATGATATAATTAAAATAATGTTGACAGAAACTTGCAATCTTCTTGCTTAAACTTCTTCACTAGTTTTTTGTTTGTTTGTTTGTTTGTTTTGTTGTCATTAAAGTTATACAGTTAACAAAATTTCCCAGGAGTCTTCTTAATGCAGGTTACAATCACTTTCCAAAGATTCTTCAATATTTTCTTAGAAAATCTACTAAATTTTAAGATGTCTTCAACTTTTTCAGTTTTAGGAAATTTTTCTAATGTGTGTATGTATTCAAATTCATCCACTTACATAGGAAGAGATCCTTTACTTTCCTGACTCTGGGAGAATTCTCTATTTTGCCAATGACAAAGTAGATATAAACTCTTCCTCATTCTTGTGATGATCCTGTGAAGGCCCCGATCTTTAAAATATCTTCTCGTTAACAATAACAGATGGAGGAAGCAAAGAGCAAGAATCTTTCACTGGTTACACAAAAATATCTGGAATAACATCTGCAGTTTGGAGAATCAGTCTCTGTTATTGCTCGTACTGAAACTCATTCTTCTGCTCAGTATTCAGTAAAGTACGCCCTCAGCAGATGGGAGGACATGCTCATCATGAGAACACCATGGCATACCAGTGTCGCAAGTCAAGGTCTTCTGTTGTATTTTATACATGATTATCCTAGCTTGGCTGTTTATAACAAAATATAGTACGTGGTGGCTTAAACTCTGGGATTCTGATATAAAGGTGGTAGCATGTTAATGTTCTTAATGACAGTCTTCCTCACATGGCATACAGTGTGCTTATTTCTCTATAAGGAAACTGATTCCATGATGCAGGGTCCACCCTCATGACATTATCTAGACCTAAATAACTCCCAGAAGTCCTATGTCAACATCATCAAACTGACAGTTAGGGCTTCAACACAGAACTTCCTGGTGAGAGGTAGTTGACATTGGACAGGCACAAACATTTAGTCCATAACAATGTTTAACTCTGTGTGAATTATTTTACAGGTGACAAACATGACTTAATGGCTGATAAATGGGTGAGTAAATATATCAGACTGTTATATAATGTCATGAAAAACTAAAGAAATAAGACATTAAAGTGGATTGAGAGAAGTGACAACTTCATTTTGTTTTTCATTGTTATTAGTTCTGAACTTTCAGCCTTGTATGTTTATATTATCATTTGAGAAGGATTCAAACATAACAATTAAGAAGCTTTGGAAAATACAACATAGCTAAATCATACTTCCAACATGTATTTAAAATACATGCACTGGGAAGCAGAGTCCTCAGTGCACACAAATGTGAGAGCACAGAAACTTGCTTAATGTGTTCCTCCTCTGTGGAGTGTTCGTGAGCCTTTATTAAGATGAGACTTTGCCTCAGCATTTATGCGGATTCTAACTGTGTATTGTCTTTTCCCCAGCTTTCAATGCAGAAAGGAAAAAAAATCCTACTTATTATTATGTTCACTAACTGCCAAAAAAAATATTGGATTTGGATCAGATATCTAGCAACAGAAAACATTAGGTTTGCTCCAGAAATAATAATGATTTGGCAGGATATTTTTAGGAGAAAAGTAGGGAATAATTTGGAAAATAAACATTAAAATAGTGAAAGCTGAAAACAACAGCTGGATTATTTGATCCTCAATGAACTTCTCTATTGAAGTCTGAATGAGTGATGGAAAAGAAAAGAATAAAGTAGGGCTGGGATATGAGATCAGGAGAGAAAAGAAGCTTTTATTTTCATGTTTCATCTGAATGAACTTGAAGGCTATTATGACATTTGCCTACAGGTACTTAAAAGAAAATCTGAGTTTAGAAAGAAAAAAGAAAACTCAGTGAATAAAACTCTTTGTAAAAGACTCAAAAGCATTCAGATCCCTAGAGGAACCTACACTTCAACTTTTTCAAAAAATGAAAATTTTGAAATAATTGATGCTATTTCCAAATAATTTTATCACTCTTGAAAATCATTAAGTAAGCAAAGAATGCCTTTGTGATTCCACAAAGTCCTGTCTGTCTACTGAAAAATGTCTCTTTTCTTAAATGTTAATTTGACTATGCTCATAATCTGGTTACACTGCAATTAACAATGATATTAAACAAAGAACACTTGTTTAAGGTATTGAATAGTTTATACGAAGGACAGACACTAAGCATGTCTAGGGTTATTGACCTCTACTGGCTCTTGCATTGAAAGTTCTTTCCAGTAACATGTAGCATCCTGGCAACCAGACCATAGGTTTTAGTTAAAATGACAAGACTACTTCATTTTTGAGTACCTTTCTGTTAATTTGCTTTTAAGTTTTGAGAAATATAGTTGGATTTCTAGTTGCCAGATTGGATGTACAAATGGATCTAATGTGTCATCCAGGCAAAACTTCAGTTGTAGCTGGGCATATTGCCCCCCCCCCCCATTTCTTTAAGTAGTTCATTTATCCACATCGTTGGCCATGGCACTTTGTAGTACCTTACTGTTAGAGAGTCCTTGCTTATCATGCTGCTTATGAGCATAGGCCACCTGACTTTCTTTGCCTAATGGAATGTGGGAAGAAATAGATCCAAGCCAAGACCAGTAGAATTAAGTCCAGCCAAACCTAGTAAAGGCTAGCGGAGCCCAGCCAAATCCAGCAGCAGCCAGGAAGCTCCTAAAATCACAACTCTAACTGACCATGAACAAGAAACAAATGTTTGAGACTCCAAGACACTCACTGAAAACTTAAGTGTGTGTGTGCGGCAAATGCTGGCTAATGCATACTGCTTATTCTGTAGATGTTGATAGCTGATTCATATAATAAAATAAGATTTGTTTTTTTAAAGTGACATTAAAAATCATTATCAAAACAAACTCCAAATTAGCCATCTAATTTTGCTTGTTCTTAGTGGAGTTAAAAATCAGCAATTTTGGAAGTCATTTTTGAGTCATACATTGTTATTCTCAGGTTGTATTTCAAAAGTGGGTTCTGATTATGATGGTCGTTTCAGTTACTTTTTAGGGATTGAACCCTAATGCTGGAAATATTGAGTCTTCTCTTGGGCCTATGGACTTCCAATGGATGACTGAAATGGGAAGAAAAGATGTGGCATCTCTGCCTTCATAATATGTCTGTCTCCTCTGCTGCCTTAATCTTTGGGTGAGTCTACTTAGCTCTGCACCTAGATGTGTTGAACTTTGAGAAGAGTTTTCTCAGGAACTATAATACAGTGTTAAATTGAACTAGAGTCGCTTAGCCTCTCTCATCCAGTAAAGGCAAATCAGAAACACTAAACCATAGCTAGAACCCTGACTGGAAACACTGAACCATGAAAAGAACAAAAGAAGTAGCACTTGAGTTCCTAGAAGATCTCTACGTATGTCCTGAAAAGTCTTACATATTCCTTCCCTCTATTAGCTTACCCATCTGCCTTATATTTCTACTTATATCTGTAATCCCTCAAGTCCCGGCAGCTGAGAAACTGTATTGGGAGCGTAGCTCCCTCTTCATTGTCAGGTCACTGAATAAAGAAAGCCCAACACCCATCTCTCAGATACTGGCTTTTCCACATGTTGTTTCCAGACCTGGGGTAGTAACAAAATAAGTTGGGAATGGGAATCAATGGGGAAACAGAGATTTTAAAAGTGTCACACATTGTTGCTATTATTTTTTTCATTAGAATATGAACTAAGTTAAGCCTGGTTCTAAGATTCTTGTGTTAAATTGTTCCTAGAGAATCAAATGGCAAATTCTCTCAGTATAATTGGAAGTGAAGCTGCCCTACTCAGTGTGAGCTGAAGCAGCACCAAGTTACACACACTTTGTCCTGAGATGTATTAGAGTTTACAAATTGCTAAGGTTGCATACGTTGTCAAATTGTATCTTCCAGCACTGGAATATTTGTTTTATACTTGGAACTCACTTATTAGATACTTACTGCAATCAACATCCTTTGTGTTTACTTTCTTTGTCCAGAGGATTTTTCTTTGATATGTCGCACTAAACAACTGAACATAGCCTGACTATACCTACAAGTTTAATTAATGACTTACATAATGTAATTCATTTACACATTTACAAAATGACATTTCATTGGATCACAGACTTGGTAGATCAAGAGGGGACCACTCCCTTAGAATCCAGAGCTTTTGTTATTTCTGTTTTTCTTGCATACTGACCTGATTGATCCACTAAAATACAGATATGAACAATGACATCTGAGTGAGATCCTACAGATACAAACCTACATTATAAAAAAAGATAGTCATACTAGCTTTAGAGAAAAACTCCAGGAAGATGTATCTCATTGACTTAATCATGCCAGCTTGTCCCAGGGAGATTTCTATTTGACTTGACTAAGGTAATTTGTTCCGGGGAAACCTCTGATTGGCTTATCTTGAATGTTTACCATTGTGATCTAATATGTCTTATACCTTGGCTGATCCATTAAAAACAAACAGAGGTAAAAATGATCATGAATTAGTAGAATATACAGGTAAAAGGACTCTAAGTAGACAAAACTTGAAATTATTCCTGGTAAATACAGATCTACTCGTTCATATACTTTATATCCATGTAGGAGAAAAACAGAACTTGCGAAATTTTCCATTTGTTTTCTGAGCATTTGTGATTCTGGACTCTGGGATTTTTTCCTTACCAAGACCAAGCTTCTTGCATATCTTGTTTGCTGAATGTCTCACTGTCTAAAGTTATTTCTGCCTTGCAGTATAAAGCATAGTTTCAAGCTACTTTGTGGACTGTGAAATTAGTGAGAAAATGTTGTCTTTATCCTATCAGCAGATTTCTTGTTTAAAGGTAATGTATTGAGACAAGAATTTTGAGTGTTTGGCAGTGGCAAGTGGGATGTAGGGGACGAAGGTCAGAGAGTTATTGGGCATCCTGTGCAAAGAAAGGGGCAAGTGAACACAGATTACAGTGGAGCGTGGAATCCGACTCAGTGGCAGTTTTATAATCTAAAATATTATCATATGCTACTTCAAATAGTTATTAAAGTTGTTAAAATCAGAAAATGATAGGTGTATGTTGTGTACAGAACAAAATACAAGGGAGTGGGCTTTGCATCTAGATAGGGGCAAGCAAGAGTAGCACGTGAGCTATTCTCAAGGCAGCAAAGAGCACAGGGAAAATTTAAACTCCATGCAACTTTAAGGATGTTGTACTGGGATGTACATCCTGCCAGGCTGTAACTTTGGGGATGTATTTAAGGAAAAAAAATCTGTAACAAGCACAGTACCCATAACTGACTTCATAAATGCTAGTGCCCAGTATCAGTATCTCCATGGACTGATAAGAGAAAGCAGCTATTTTAGCTTCATTGTTGCAAACTACTTTTGTTTTTTTAGTAACAGGAATTGAATTCATGACCTTGTACTTGCCAGGCAGGCACTTGTGCCACTGGGCTAAATCCCTGACCCCACAGCAGACTACTTTTAGTGACCATTTCTTAGCATCTCTTAAAGTATAAACAACCCAAGATAATAGTTGAATGGTAAAAATATCTTGTATATATCACACGAGGCTCTGTCAGGCAGTGTTTCATGTCACCGACTTTAATGGAGTATTTAAGCTGTTTGAAACAACTATCATTTATTTTCTCCTGACTCAGGGCGTCAACAATTTAGGTTGAGCTTGACTATGCTCTTACATTTGGGTCTTGACTAGAATGGAGAAAGGGTCTAAGACTTCTCTCATCTTTGGATTCAGTAACTTAGGTTTTAATTTGTTTCCCACATCAAGACAGAAATGGTCTCAGCAGCAAAAGCAAACCAGACCCCATCACATTTCCAAGAGTCTCCTTGTACCACAGTTACAAAATCTTTATAGCTTACAGATAAAAAATAAAACAAACACATTGTCACCTTCTCTATTTAGTCAGATCTTCTGTAAAAAAAATTTCTAACCTTTAATCTAGGTGTGGCTTCTTAGATTAATCATCATAACCCACGCAGAAACTAGTCTACAAACCTTTCTTGCTTTCAGTGAACTTAGCCATCAGGACCCTACTTATACTTGTAGACTCCATCAAATGCTATTTTTCCTATAGAAATATAAATAAAAACAATATAGGAACATTATTTTCTATATGCCTTATATATTGGCAATTTTGGAGCTCCAAATGCTTTATTAAGCTTCCTTGTCCACAACTCATGAAAATATTAACACTAATCTTATCCCAATCTGTGTTGCTTCTGTCTCATTTTGATCTTCCATTCTTTTAATTCCTAAGTAAAATGGTCCATACCTGCTTACTATTCATTGTTCTGCAACTGTGCACATACCTGCTCACACTATTTCTCAATGAAATTATTATATTACTTACTATGAGTGCCATTAGAGAAAGAGCTAGTAGAAAACACAAATTAGGATGTGTACTAATATGTTCACTTCAGCTAATAGCTCACACAACTGTGAGACCTGGTAAGGAAGTAAAAAATCCATAGGACCAGTTGTTACACAGACTAGAACTTTCAGGCACAATAAGAAATTGCTATTCACAAGTAAAGCTTCCCTTTATTAGAAGTCTGAGTCCTCTTTTTAAGGGCTTACAATTTATTAAATCAGGTCCACTTGTATTATTTAGGATAATTTCATTTGTAATTATAATTGCAACTATTAATAATCTCACTCTATGAGCTTTATTTACTTTTGCATAATAACCTTCACAGCTAGCTCAATGTTTGCCAACACAAATATGGACCATATACTAGCTGAGTTGATACATTAAAAGGCTGTTAACACAATGACAGTTGTTGTACATGTCTGTGATCCTACCACTCAGGAGAGTGTGAGGCAGTAGGATTACAAGTTTGAACCCACCCTAGTTAAATTAGTGATTTAGCAAAATAAAAAATAAGAAAGGGGCTGGGAATACACCTGAGTGCAAAGGCCCTGGGTTCAATCTCAGCACCTAAATAAATAGGTAGAAATAAAAATCATGAAAATTACTAGTATAACTTTAGTACAACTGGCAATATGTTGGGATGAAGAAAGACAGGCTAAATGCAATTTAGAATTGAAAACACATTAAATGAGTAATAATTTTATAATGGATTTTTTTATATGTTCACCTACTAAAGTCAGAAGAGCATTAAATCATTTTTGGTAAGAATAAAGTACATAGCATTTTATCAAACATCAACATGAAAATAATTGTCTAAAGTAGTGATATAAGTGATGATATATATATATATATATTCATATATATATATATATATTCACATATATATATATATATATATATATAAGAAAAGAATGCAAATGAAACAGGAAGTATAGTCTAGTTGGATATACTAGAGGGTAAACATTAAAATCAAATATAAAGTACAAGAAATAACTTACAGAATCCCATTAATTTAAGAAGATAGGTTTCTTTGAAAAAACTTTTTATTAAGAATATGTATTGTATGGACTAATTATAAATTATTATTAATTTAATTACAAAGATATTTACATTTTTATAAAAGATTCTATTAATAAAATTATCATGCATAGGTGTTATTTTATTGATTATATATACAATAACATTTTTGCAGAAATAAATATATTCTAATTTTAATCAATGTACATTTAGCATGTTATTTTTCATTGTGTGAAATTGACTTATAAACACTGAATCCTCTATTATAACTGTAGGGATCAGGATAATTAAGTAGAAAAATGAGGTCTATCTAACTCAAAAATCCAGAAAAATTCTTAACTGATATTCTAATTATTTTTTCAAAAGATTAAAATCTTGAGAAAAGCAAATATACTGACATTCTTGTTTGCTTATGAAGTTAACATTTTATTGTAATATACTATTATAACATGACTACACTGTACAATATTAATAATAGCAAATATAATTTCACGTATGTGTTAGTTTTAATACCTATCAGTACAAAGTTGCTGTCACAAATACTGTAGTGACCTAATACTAAAAGTATTTGAAAATAATTTTTAAAAGAACCAAAGATAAATAAGTTTACAATGGATGTGTTTAAAAGTTAATGTACGTTTTTAGAGCATTCACAGATAGAAGGCAACAGACATCATCCTCTAGTCTAGCACATCATATACTTATAAGATCTATTTGCTTTGCTTTGTCAAAACATACGAAAAATCATTAAAGTGTTTTAATAAATGTCTGGTTTTCCTGCTCATTCATCTTATAAATATTAATTAGCCATGGATCAGGCAATTAAAGTTTAATCAATTTGCACTAATTAGCACCACATACTTGCATAAAAAGATAAAACCAACTCCTGCATCTGGCTGTTATTTGCAGTTTTTGTCAAGTGCTGATGAGTTTAATCTTGAAGAGAAGATTAAGAAGAAAAGAAAAAAAAACTAAATCAAGAAAGTAGTGTTAATTTTATTAAATTTTCACTCAAAGCACTGGTCATGAGTATCATGAAGATAATTCCAGCAAGATTACACTTTTTTTTCCTGAGGCTTGATTCACCAGAATCTTCTTTATAGCTTTGTCCAATAGCTCTGTTTCCTCTCCTTGTGACTGTGTCACATGCGTTTTACTTACCCTTTACAGAAATCCAAATGTAAAACTGGTTCATTTCTGTACTTTGTGATTTAAAAATTTTAAGTGATGTTCACCGTAGCCATCTTGTAAAAATAAACTTTCTTCCCTCAGAAGGAATGAATGCAAATGGCTTCTATTGCCAGTGAAATTATACAGTTATACTTCTATAAGTAAGACTGAATATTTCATCTCTTAAAAATTATGCATTACTGTGACAGTGAGAAAGATCTCGCAAAGACTGAGTTTGCTCTTTGAGCTTTTGTGGACAAATCCTTGCTCAACATGTTTTTGTTCCACATAAACTTTAAGTGACAAACTCCTGCTTCTGTGTTTTTGACTTCTGAATTTGATTAAATAAATTACACTGCCAATCTAGCAAGGAGACATTGTACAGTGCATTTGCATTACTATTTTGTGTTTTAATAACCAGAGAAAATAAAGTGTTCCATTACTGCCTATTCATATAATTGACAAGGATTATAGGGAATGGAACTAGTCTTTAATCACTGATGGAAATTTATCTTAGGCTTGGCAGGTAAAACTACATGTTTTAAGATGATTTAGCATTGTACTAAAAAATAGAGCATGATTCATAAAAAAGCTATGCACCATTTACATAGGAATTTTTATTCACTTTATGCAAGAATAGACCAGTGAATGGTTATTGATATTTTTCAACTAAAGTATGTATGATTCATTAAACTCCCTATTCTCCGGTGAACAAACCACTGCTCTATTAAACACCCTTTGAGTGCATATCTCATAAGGAAAGCAGAGGTAGAAAAGGGAGCGGCATGCATCAATATCTTTATTTTAAAAGTGCCTAAAAGTGAGATCGCACACAGTAACATATGACTCTCTAAACTACCATCTGGGCTTCAAAACATGATTTTTACATTGTTGTTGAAGAAAGTAAACATGTTGTTTGTTAATGCATTACATGCATACTAACATATATATATATATATATATATATATATATATATGTCACGTATATATATATAACATAACAACATATATATATGTCATGTATATATATATATATATATATATATATATACACATATATGTATAAGTTCTTAAAAGTAAGGCTATGGATTGAATCCCCATACTATAAAATATTTCTATATTGAAAGACATAGTGTATGGAAAATGCTTTATAAAGTCTAAATTACTATAAAATCATAAGTTAAAAGGAAAAAGAAAGAAGCTTTTTCTGTTTTCCTTTAGTATCTCCCTCATGAAGGATTGTCCATATTCTTATATAACAAAGATTTGAAATTCTCAGCCTTATGTTTACAGTACTAAATACTCATTAATGTTCTGCCATCTTCAAGGTTAAAAGGTTTAGGCATTTTAAAAATTGCTTTCAGTTTTTATCTTTTCCTATAAAAAAGTATTTATTTACTTGTTTGTACAAAAAGTATTCACCATTTGTTTAAATTGACAGTGGTAGGGATACCAAACATGTCACCCCCAAAATAGTAAAAATAACTGAGTATGTAAAGCTTAGAGAAAATCAGATATTATAGTTTTCTTCAAATATTTCATTATATGCAGTATAAAAATGTGCTTAAAACATACTCTGATTCCACAAAGATAAGGTACAGCAGACATTGGAAAACAAACATTTGTGTCATGAAGAAGACAACCCTTAAAACTGCTGACCAGCTTGAGGCTTGAAATCCACTGGACAGGGTATATTTAAAGAACAGGTGATTATTTCTATTGTATCTCCAACTAACAGCCCAGGTTGGCCTCTTTGTATAATTGGAAAGAATGAATGTTGTGATATTTAATCTTCACTGTCAAGGTGATTTGTTGGAAAGATTAGTAGCATACACATCTGTGAGCCTCTGGGTGTGTCACAGGACCTGATCTTGGAGTTTGTGCCTGGCCCCCGCCCCTGGTCCCTTCCTCTCTGGTGTTCTTATTGAGCAGTTTTTCTCTACTCTGTCCTCCACCAAGACTCTCTGTCTGAGAGCCTGCAAACCATGGAATGAATCTGACTGCAAATAAACTTCTCCTTTAAATTATGGATGTTGAGTGTTTTGACTCAGTAATGCCAAAGCTGACCAGTACAAATAGTACTCATCTTAGGTCACCTCAACTTTAATGCCTAATACCAACAGTTTAGTTCTCCAGACCTGATATTATTAAGTCAGTGACCTTATTCAACAGGCAACTGTAACATGTTTTGGTTATACACATTTGGCTACTATGTTTTGTTCAAGACCAGTTTCAGTAGCTTTTCAGTTACAGTTTGACTGTGTCTTCAAAGGAACATAATATTATCTTTTCTTAGCTGTTTTTTCCGATACCCACAAAGCATTCCACAGCACATAATCTTTGTAGGCAAGATTTTAGTTATATCTAACTTTCTCCAGGAGCACATTTCTGTGAGCAGGCTGATACACCGTATCTCCAGCCTAGGAAATTCATTTGATACTTACAAAGGAGATGGGCAGAGGGAGGTGATCATTGTTCTACACAGTCCAATGTCTTTTCCCATTGAAAATGAGGATTATTTGGTAAAGTATAAGTTTACCACTATTGACCTTCTCAAGACACATTTATTAATAATGAACTTTTCTTCACTGCCTTTTTTGCATGTTTGATATCACTATTCCGGACATCCAAGAAGAGTAATTACAACAAGGGTTTGTAATAGTGGATATTTCTAAACATGATGATTTCTAATAGAACTGCTCAGTGCTTCTGTGGAAAATTGTTTTTTGTTTTCTTGTTTTTCCCCGATTCTTCCTTTGCTGCTTCGATATCTGTATTAGTCAGATTTTCGTTATGGTGACCAAATCCCAGACATAACACAACTTACAGGAGAAGAAGTTTATGTTTGGCTCTCAGTTTCAGAGGTGTCATCTCTTGGTCAGCTGGCTCCAAGGCAGAAGCATCAAGGCTGAAGGGCAATGTGGATGAGAGATGATGACCTCTGGCATCCAGGATGCAGAGTAAACGGCAAAGAGCCTGAAAAGAGGGCTAGGGAACAACATACATTCTTCAAAGCCATGCTTCACCCAGTTAGGCCCAGCTTCTATTTGGCTAGTAAACTAATGAATGCATTAATCCAGTTGATGAAGTTATTACCAGTGGTCAATGATTCTTCATGATTCAATTGCGTTTCCAAACTCTTGGACTCAGGAGCTTTTGGGAGGGCATTTTAGATCCATCTATTCACACTGAAGAGATTTGATACCAGCAGATGCAAGACAACCTGATTGCATATTTGTTTCATTATAGTTTTCTATAAAGATAAATGTTCTACAAATGCATTGGTGTAAACTGACTTTCTATATAATTTGCAAACATATGCCTGGATATATTATTTTCTGATCTAAGTCGGTTTTCTTAACTAAAATTAAACAAGAATTTTTGCTACCTGAGAATTACAAAATGGTATTATATCTTTTTCGTAATAGATATTGAGTTTTAATCTTTCATTTGTTTTCTTTTTTAAAATGATGTTTCATTAGTATTAAAATAAGGGTTTGGAAATATAATAATAAAAAAAGAGGAATGTCTTGTTCCATGTGTGATAGCCATGGTTTTAAAGAAGGGAAAATGTTTCAACATTATCAAAGTATTAATGCAGGAAAAGGAAAAAATCCTAGTTTTTTACCCTTTGACTATGATAAAATCATCTTCTTCTTCCTCTGTGGCCATAAACAATTATATAACTTTAGTTTATAGATCACTTATTTTTTTCATTTGAAATGTTTCAGATAAGTATGTTTAAATGAAGAATTCCAAAAAGTTATGTTTTTAAATACTATTTTAATACTAAGTATTCCAGATTAATCAACATTTTTGGAGACAATACTAATGTAAAATTTTAAAATATTATGCTTATGCCATCTCAAAAACTACGATCACTTTTTCAGCATTCAAAGCCATGAACATTTTGTTGCATTATTTATCATTTCTAAATACCTATAAATATGAATCTTGATTAATGGTTAATCCAGGTGGAATATCAATTTCATTACATTTTGTGCTTTTTTTAAAAAATGGATTAAGTTTCCTTAAACTGAAATTACTAACGGTATCCTGAAGAGAAAATTACCTTCTATTAAATTATAGAATTAATGAAAGAATTTTTCTAAAACGTTTATTGAAGAGTGATTCACACACAAAAAGTTCTACACAATTTGAAATTTGGAAATATGTGCAAATTAGACAGATACTTTTGGATATGATCAAATAATTCTTTGAAACAGGTATTTCTGTTGTGATCACTAGCCTTAAATTTAGGCATGCACCTGACCCCCATAACACAATGAATGATACAGAGGGAGGCAAAGAAAGATAGGGGAGGGATGGAGGAAGGGAAGGGGAGAGAGAGAGAGAGAGAGAGAGAGAGAGAGAGAGAGAGAGAGAGACCAAAGTTATTACAGACGATGCAATAAACCCGTAAATACTACACATGAAATAGATATCTGCACAACTCCAGCCCAACTATAAGAATTCCAACTGGATAAATGTGTTAGCAAACAATAAATAATAACAAAATTTTGTTTTATTGCAGGTACTGATAAAGTTTATGTAGCAATTGATAATCAGAATAAGGTTTCATGCCAGGAAGTGGAGTATCCATCACAAAAACATCCAGTAGTAATACTGTGTTTGAGGTTAGATGAGAACATTTGACCCAAAGAGTTTTACAAGTATTAAAAACTAACGAACAGTGAGGGAACTGTCACTTGAGACTGAAATAAAGGATACATGTTATGTAGCTGCAAAAAGTTCAGCAAGACATTTGAAAATAATAATAAGCCTTATGAATCAGCTGAATCTGCCCAGGACATTTCTACTCCATGCTAAATATGATAATGACTAACTTTTACTGCAACTGACATATGTCTAGTGAGACATCAAGTAAAGAAGGAGCTGTTTGATTTTGATAACAATAATTAATATAGTGTGCATTGTTATCATCAAAATAGTTACTCAGAGTATAAGACATGGATAAAAAAGATTCACTCGTACAAAGAAGAAACAGATATTAGCACAAACTTTCTTTTCAATAAACTAAGAGACACCAGTAATATAAATGAAACAAATTAGCATATGTGTTAATATGTTTTTGAAAAAACAGGGTAGATATTTAAGAAAATTGAACTTAAACTTATAGGTAATCAGTGCAACTTGAGAACTCAAATTTAAGTGAAATAAGTCAGTCATACATGCTTAAAAATAGCAAGTTCTCTTCTATGAAAAACCTAAACTATATATATGCAAATGAAAGACAAAATGAAAGATAGATAAATAGAAAGTGGTGAGAATTTCAGATGGTATCCAGATGAAATTGTTATTTCTGAGCCATCACTTGATGTGTTTATTGTCTCTGGAATAAACATCTAGCATAAGAAATTATCTCAACCTGTTAGATCTCAGAATATTTTATGGCAGTGCCTGGCAGACGTGCTGGGTGAGAAAGATTTCTTAGAATCTTAAGGATGTTGTGTAACAGCACCCTGACTCTCAGCTCAAGGAGAAGAGGTGAAGTTTCAAAAATGATTTCTCAGTTTGACTTCTTTAGGAATAGATGAAAATTAATCCAAAGAAAATTGCAACTTTTAAAATGCCTTATTTAAAATCAATTTTTTTTCTTTTGTGAATCCAGGGACTTCACACTGAGAACATCCCAAGCCCTATTTTTTAGATCTTCATTCAGGGTCTCACTAAGTTGGTGATTTCTGGACTGTGCTAGAATTTGTAATCCTGTCTCAGCCTCCCAGAGTACTAAGATCACAGGCATGAAAAAGCATGCTTGTCCATCAACCAAACATTAAAATCAATAAATCAGCTTGTACTAAAACATTCAGGGGTAGCTAGAAATGAAAAGAAATCCGTTAGCCTTAGAAGTTCCACAGTAAAAAATAGTGTGAAAATAGATGAAAAGGTATTCAACAATAAAAACATAACCACCTTTTTGTTTTTTAAACAGTAAGCCTAATGATTGAGGCAAGAACCCAGAAAGCTAAAGAACCAGTGAAACGTCCTTGATAGTATTTGAGAATTGCTAAGGTCAGGAATGGCTGCGTGTTCCTTATTGTCCTGCCCTGTGTCTCCCTTTTTATTTTATTTCTGTAATGGAGATCAAACTTAGATCCTGGTGCATGAAAGGTAAGTGCCTCACTGCTGATCCATACTTCAGCCCTCTCCGCCTTTCAAGTAACAATGTTTTTGAAGTGTTTCCATCTGATATGGTTCAGATCTATGGTTTGTATTCTCGGGTGAGATTTTTGGAAGGAGACTGGATCATGGGAACACTATACTCAGGAGTTCATAGCTGAATGTACTGTTAGGAGGTGGGACTTTGCTGGAAAAATCGGCTTGTTTGGGACATGAACTGGAAGAATGTCTCTTGTCCCTGACTCCTTTTTCTCTATGCTGCCTGTCTGTCATAGCATGAGGAGCTTTTCTTTTCTTCCTTTCTTTATTGTTTTGTTTTATTTTGCTTTGGCACTAGGGTCTGAATTCACCAGCCAGCTCTTGCCAGGCAGACCGTTATGCAGCTTACCTAAAACCCCAGTTTGGATGAGGAGCTTTTCTCACTATGTTTTTGATTCAGTCAACCATGGACTGAATTCACTAGAACTGTGAAGCAAATAAACTTTTCCTCCTTCAAACTTCAGCTGTCAAATATTTTGCTGCAGCAACAAGAAAGTGATTATTAATTCATAATTTAAAATTTTATGTTGTATACAAAGAAGGCAGGTAATCTCATTTAGCAATGATTGGGTCTTGATGAATTGTGCATGAGAATCAAACCTTGGAAACCACACCAGAAGAGTCTAATCATCCACTGGAAATATTTCTATGATAAGTGAACAAGCTAGAAATGAAAGACATGTGGAATGAGGCTTTCTATTATCTTGGAATGGTCTTAGTGCATGATGACACTAGAAAGAACACAAATAATTTATGATTAGGGGTGATGAAAAGTTTTTAACCACCTTCGTGTTTTGGAGGTAGAGTATGGGCTGCACCTATCTATGCTTTAGCCAAATAGAACACAGTGGCAGTACTTATGACAAGGTCATCCTTGGTTTATGTCTACAAGAAGCTGGCATCTTCTGATCTTCCTTCTAGATGGCAGCTACCATGTCCAAATACCATAAAACCCTTATACATGGAAGATAAATCTGCCATAGAAAAAGAGAGGCAATGTAGAAAGAGATTAAAAATGAGGCATATGATCAAAAGCTTCTTAGATATTCCAGCTAGTACAGCTAAAAGTAAGAACTGAGGCTCTGGAAGTATATATGCAGAGTTGATCCACACCTATTTCCCTAGCTTAGTTACCAGACATTTTGGAAAACAGACAAACCATTTCTCTATGACATTTTGAATAGTTGGAAAAATTAAATAGCTATTCTTTTACAAACAACAGTTTATTTTTGAATTTTCTAGGAAACAAGAGAAAAATGATTCTACCTGAAACATTTGGTCTGACACTGGGCAGATTAATCTCATGGAAATGAGAAATGAAAACACATTTTTGATGAAATTTTGGTGGAAAATACACTAAAAATGTTTTAAAACCAAGTTCTAGAGGTTAGGAAGATTATAAGTCCTCACAGAAAGAAGCATGGAAAATTCTGGGAAGACATTGCCCTGGAAGGAAACCACAGATATAAATAAGCAGAATCTTTTTAACATTGGAATTTATCCAAAATGTATTTCTGTATTTTACCAGTAGGTTTTGTGTTTCAAGTTATAGTATGAAGAGTTTTGATTTGATAATATAAAAATTATACATAAATACATTTTTAGTAAAAGAACTCACAATCTTTTCTTTTGCCTATATCCTGGTCTTTGTTGAATAGTAAATAAAAACAAAAATATTTACAACAAAAATATATTATTTTGCCTGCCTTCTGTAGTTCCTTTAATCATTAGAGGTCATTAAATATTTTTCATTTTAGAATTTCTCTTACAATTTGTGGTTTTTCAAGAATACTGAATGGAGACCATCTCACTCATTTCTGGAACCTTTTGTATTCCTTGAGTTTTCGTGGAGTTCTTAGAACTGTACAAGTGCTTTAATTAGGCCTGTTTTCTCCTGGGATGACATGATAGAGAAATGCAAAGAGGATGCTAGTTAAATATGAGAAAGGGTTACAGGGACCAAAGGGATTTCTTAGTAATTGGTTTTCTATTAATAAGAAAGGGAATTCTAGAGAAAATTTCAAATTATGTTTTGAAGGAGTAAATAGGGATGTTTTATCAGGGGTGGGAAGGCACTAAATTCTGGAGAATAACCGTGACTATTTAGCACCTGTTCATCTATTCCATTTTCTGTTGCTGAAACACAATTCAAGAGATTGGGTAGTTGTAAATCAAAGAAATTTATCTTGACTAAGGTTCTGCCCCAAGATCAATGTGTTGCTCTGGTGATAGCAATCTTACTGGCAGAATTACTCAATAGTTCAAGGCATTATGTAAAGACCTAACCAGACTGGCTAGTATAGAAGATCTACACCCAGGACTGTCCATCAACCCATTACTTCATTATTCCATAACTGAATGAAAGAATTAATCTTTTGAGTGCAAAGCTATTTAAAAAAAAAAACCTTAAAAGTTCCACTTGGTTCTAACTCTACCCTATGACCTTCCTTTTTCATCATTTTGATTCCTTAGAGTTCAGGAATAGATGGTTGTTTTGAACCTAGATGCCTATCAATGTGAAATTGATTTCATACTCCTAAGGAAACTGAGCTTAAATCCCCAAGAAACTGAGCTTAAATCATCTTTTCAAGAACACTCAGTGAACTGGTGCAAGGATAGTTTGCATTTACCATTTGGGTAAATGGTACATTTTTCTCTTACACTTGGGATGTTATAGAAAAAGATATAATGTAAATGGATATTTTAGGGGCAAATAAGTATAAATCCACCTACAGAGATCAAATTCAGTGCAAGCCTCTTGCTCTTAGGAGTTAATCACATTGATCTTTCATGTGCTTGCTCATGTGTAATTTATTCACCCATCTCTGTTTTTAAGAATCCTTTTTCCTAGCTAAAAGTTTTGTGTGACAAATAGAGACACATTGAAATTGCATCAAGTATTACTACTATTAGGTCCTAAGTGAAAGTTAGAATTTTGTCTTCTTGCACATACCTTACCTTCTTTCTTTCTTTCTTTTTCTTTTTTTTTCTTTAACAAATCCAGAGAATGGTTTCATTTATATAATCTGAGAAAAAAACATTTGGAAGCAATTAAAACATTATCATTCTGTTTTTTTTAACTACTGAGTGTTTGTTTAATCACAGATATAATAAACAAAATAAGTCAAATAATAAAAGTTGGTAGTAAATGCATTCTTTTTTAACCATACTTATTCAAAAGCTTTTCTGTGGTACTAATCCCTTTCTTAAGTAAAATTAATTTCTAGGCAGGTCAATGACATTTCTCGTAATTCTTGGATTTTCAAAAAAAATCTTTCTTCAAGTTTAGATGTAAGACGAATTGCAAATCAATGTTAATATTTTCAATTCAGTGTAACAAAACAGTTTAATTCTATTTAAAGTTAAAACTTTCTCCTAACTCATTCCCCTTTTAGGGAAGAAGTCAATGTACAAATAATGGGACCTTACCATCTGTTCTGTCTAGTATCTTTCGGATCTCACCCTCCTTGTCAAATATTGGCTGGATACATGAACTTCTGAAAAATCAGAGAAGCAATATGAGATAAACTTAAGAGACAAAAAAGGATACTTCACAGCTACTAGTGTGTGCTGGCATTGGTTTTCCATACAATGGAAAGATTATATTGTGTCTCAACGTGTATATTCTTAAAAATATCAATACTTCCTCTACCCTCACTCAAGTGATGCATAATTCTTTCTTCATCTAATTTATACTTTTATTAAATTTCTTTTGGTAAAATGTACATGAAGGAATTCATAAAGTATATAATTTTATTAATAAAGATATATAAATAAATATACTACTATAAAGTCACTGACAAACTCTAGATACAATTATGAATGCACATATATACAACCAGAGAGACACAGCCACAGTGAAGCTATAAAACACTTCTTTGCTACAAAGCTTTCTGAATTTCTTTGGAGTTTATCTTCCCAGCTATGCAAGCCATAGGAAACCATTTGGTGGCAATTTTAGATTACTTGCTTTACATAGAATTGTGTATTACTTGCTTCTTCCTATTGTATGAGTGTGTTCTTTTGTGTCTTTCTTCTCTCACTTATGAGAAGAATTTAATGGTTTAGCTTTAATGAATTAAGGACTTAATTTACTTTAAGTGAATTTTGGCTTTACTTATATTGGGTATTTTGGTAGCTCATTCTTTTGTTCACTTATTTGTTTTTCTATTTTGTTTTGGCTAAGGAGTATTATACTGTATGGAGACTATAACATAGAGTACACATCTTATATACATTAATTTTTCAGATTTTATCTCCTGAAAATGGAATTATGAACATTGTTATGAACACTGGTGAAGCCTTTGCCTAGTCTTTCTCCAAAAATGCTGGATAGAAATTTTTAAAATGCCTTTAATAGCATGCCCTGTTTGTTTCATGACACCTTATAAAGACACTCATGAAAGAGGACTTCCAGAACTGCTAAGCTGCTTCACTGTGGCAAAGATAATGGTAATAGAGAAGTATTGTGAAGGATAATAATGCAAAAGTATCTGCCGTGGCAATTTAAAACAATAAACACATCTTATTATATGTTCAGCCCTTGAATGTCTAAATTGATAATTTTTGTAATTACCTTTTTGTGCAATGGCTAAAATTACTAGTGGAATGCTGAATAAAAATGATCATTCTTTTATTATTTCCAATTTTGAGGAATGCATGCAATAGAAAACTTTGGATTAAAGAGAGGAAATTACTTTTAATTTTTTTTCGCTGAAAGTTTTATCAATGGTTATTGACATTTCTTGACTTTGTTTACTCTATGAAAGTGATACTTTCCCTTTATGGTAAGTTTGCTATTTAATTTTTGGCTAGTACACCAATTTTGCATTCCTAAAATAATCTACACTTGATCACACAGTGCATCATTATTCTTTGTATATATTTTGTAATCGATTTGAAGATTTACTTTTAAGGAATTTCATGGCTCTTTCTCTCTCTCTCTCTCTCTCTCTCTCTCTATATATATATATATATATATATATGTAGTATTACTCTGTATGCTATAACTTTTTGTAGTATGTTGTCTTTATCATGTTGTTAGGTATGTCAGTTTTTTTGTATAAAAATAGAAAGAGGTCTCATTCTTTATTGCATGAGTGTTGAAAGATTAATATTACATTTTCTCCATGAATCCACAGCAGAATTTATCTGTAAAACTGTCACATCCTAGAAATATTTCTGTTTTGTTTCTGAAAATATAGAATTAATTCAATGTCTTCAATAGATATATAGAGATATTCTGATAGTTTTCTGACAGTTTGTTTCACTTGTTAGTTTTGGTATTTCCACAATTCACTTAAGTTGTGAAATCTTTGGCACATAAATCTATACATATTTTTCATTTTAATGTTTAAGTTTCAAGTCTTTTGTAGTAACCTTTCTTTCAATACTAATATTACTCAGTTTTGAAATTTTTTCTTCTTTATTCATTCTAATTAGGGATCTATCAATTTGGTTCTCATTTTGTAGATACCTTTTTTGGGTTTATGCATTTTTTTACTATTAATCTCCATTTTCTACTTATTGTACTTATATATATTTTAGTTCTTTGCACTTTGACTTTATTTTAATTCTAGTTTTCCTTCCTGTAAACTACTTAAAATAATTTATCTTGTATCCATTTTTCTCTTACTGCTTTCATTATAGCTAATATATTTTATTATAAATTAGTATTCATTATTTTCTATTTCCCTTCTGAATTTTTTAAACTTGGAATCATTTGTGAAGTATGTTGTTACATTCATATTTTAAGTTACTTTCTCGTTGCTTAGGGGAAGTATCCAACAACTTCAATTTAAAGAAGAGGTTAATTTTTACTCATTCATTTCCTGTGGTTTCTACTGTACTTTTGATTTTACTCTTATAGCTCATGTACTGTCCTTTCAGAAGCAAACTGAATAGTCCCTCATTACTTCTGACATCTGGGTGGAAGTCTTTCTCATCCTACAACTCTTGCATTTTGCATGACTGCCAAGCCAGATCCATGTGATAATGTCAGTGTCTATTGCCAGCTTGAGGAATAGGCAGGCCATTTGGCATCATGATTGCAGAGTCCTCTGAGTGTCTGAACCACTGAGCACAATGAAACAAATCCAGGAAAATATATTTCCTAGTAAGCCTTTCTCCAGCAGGATACCATAGAGTTCACTTCTGTGCCCATGAGCCTGGGAAGGGTATGTTAATATGCCTTCAAAACATTTTTTCTCATCTCCACTTCTTTTTAATGCTAATCTTTTTGATAACCACACTCTGCCAAAATATAGGAGCTTTCTTCCTGGGAAAACTAAAAACTCTTCAATGGAAGTTTTTGCTTCTGATTTTCAGTATAAACCTAACTAAAAGTCATAAGTTATACAGATGACAGCCTGAATGTTGGGCTGTCTTGAAATTTCTTCTGCCAGATTAATCAGACTGCTGCCCTTAACCTTAGTCTCCCATAAAATTTCAAGATATGAGTAAAATATTGATAAATTTTCTGTCATCATAACACCTAGTCTTGAGTCCAGCTGTCAATTGAAACATCCTGAATCTGGTCTTAACTCCTTTGCTTTTCATTGGAATTCTATTCTTTTTGCTCAACCACACTCTCTTATGAGCCTCATCCTCAGACATTCTAGAGTTTCTCTAGGAAGTATTTCCAAATCTTCCCAAACTGTTCTCACAAATCTGTTCTAAAGGCTTTTGAACCACCTGAACAGGTAAATAAGTAATGTCTGTCTCTGATAGTAATATTTGTCCTAGTTATTTTGCATCACTGGGGGCAAATACTAGACACCCAAAATACTGGACACCCAAAATTTATTTTTGGCTCGTATTTTTAGTCCGTAGTTCGCTGACTCCAAGGGAGGAAGGAATGGTGAAAGGATATAGTAAGAGGAATGCTATTCATATCATGAGAACCAAGAAACTTATTAGGAATGGAGAAGCCAAGTAAAGAGATACACCTTTCCAGGTCATGCCATACTGATCTGCCTCTTGGGACCAGTCCCCACCTCCTACATCACATGATGCTAAGGCACTCATATGATCCATTCATCTGCCAAGAGCTCTGCCTATGAGTCATGAGGCTTTGGAAAATATAAAATATAAGCATAAAAATTTTCAAATGTTGGTGGCTTACATAGTTTATTAAAATTCTAACTTTTCTCCATTGCATTCAGAAATTACACTATACATGGTATCAACACATTTATTGTGGCAAAGTTTGAGTTTCAACATATGGTATATTTGATGAATGAAACATGTATACTTATTGACTTGAAAATAACTTGAATTCTATAATCATTGGCTAGTGTTACACAAATATCAGTTATTTAAGATTCTTAAATGGTTTAGATACTTTATGGGTTTACTGATCTTTTTCTAGTAGTTTTGTTGGTTCATGAGAGAAGGGTGTCAAAATACATTTTGCAATTTTGAAGCTCTTTATTCTCTCAGCTTTTGATTAACGTATTTTAGGCATTTACATGTCTATAACTATTCATATGCACTTTTAAATTATTTTTGTATAATATCCCTATTTATCTAGTGCAATGATTTATGCTGAAATACATTTTTCTGATATGCAGATAGTCACTATAGTTTCATGCATTTATTATTTGTAAAATATTTTTCTAGTCACTTACTTTGAACTTACTTATGTTTCTTGCTTTCAGTGATTTTTGAGGACTGCATTTAACTGGATAATACTTTTTTCATGTTTTGGTATATTTTACCACTTAATTGTTTATTTCATACCATTAAATGTAGACTCTTGTTCCACTGACCTTGGAACAATGTTTTGTTCCTTTGCTTGATTATTTTATTACCATTTTCCTTCATCTGGTTTTTCTTCCTCTCATTGTTATTTTATTACTTCAACTAAATTATTTAAATAATTTAGGATATATTTTTCATCCATTTACTAACAGTTAAATGTGATTATTAATTTAGAGAAGGTGTAGTTAAGAATGACTTCAAATTTCTGTTTTAACTTGAGAAAAATGAGCAGAATTATAAAGCTTTAGTATTTGATTAGCTGAAATTTTATTAATTTAGTCAATAATTGTTTAAAATGGTTTAAGAAGAGATAGTGACTATTCTCTGGCTTATTAGAAACTTATTGTACAATTACTAAGAGTAGGAGGAAATTAAAAGAACCAAGATCAGTATGTAGGTCAAAGTTAGTGAATATATTTTAGTGTGTCATAGTGTTACATAACCCTACCTTATTGCTTACTCTACTTTTATTCATAACAGTTATTTTTGCTTACAATCACTTATTAATTTCCTTCGGTCATCTCCTTCTTTTAGAATGTAATTATTATCAGAGCAGGGTTTCTGTCTACCAGTTCTTATTGTGTCCTGAGTGTCTAAAGCATTGCCTGACTCTTTTTTCCCTTTGTTCTTAATATGAACTCCATAATTAATTTTTGAGTTAAATTACCTGAATAAATGAATGAGTAGTTTTTAATACTACTCTCATAGCTCCCCTCATATACAAAACCAAAACATTCACAATTAAATTTCTTTTTATACTCCCCCTAATGTCCTCAAGTTTTAATTTCTCAAGACGTGGAACACAAGTCCAAGTTGCTTTACTGATTAGCAGGCAATGGTATAATAAAGAAACAACAAACAAGTGAGATGAACTGGGTAAATAGTACATTTCAACATACAGTGACTAGGTACTTTCTTCACAGTGCATTTGGGTCATTCAGTTTCCAAGAAAATTAGAAGAGCTTGTTTTACGGTACTAAAGATGAAACCCAAGGCCTTGCATATGCTGAGGGGTAGCCCCTTACCACTAAGTTGCATCTTCAGCCTCCAATTTATTTTTAAAAGTCTAGAAATATACATTTTTTATTCTAAGACCAGAATATATATTTTACTCTTTAAAATGAAAATTTCACTTATTTACATTATAAATTATACATTAACATAGATTCACATTTGCATTTTAAGACAGAAAATACAGTTTTCCTACTGTTATCTGCAATATTTCACTTACATTTGCAACCTATTCTTTCCTTTTTTTTC
This sequence comes from Cavia porcellus, assembly GCF_034190915.1. NCBI lineage: Eukaryota > Metazoa > Chordata > Mammalia > Rodentia > Caviidae > Cavia > Cavia porcellus. The sequence goes on along the minus strand of NW_026947487.1, from coordinate 19,299,730 downwards.
TGAAACAAATGCTCAAAATGTTCCTCAGACTTGTCTTATGATACTCTGGCCTCTGCAACATTAGTGCTTGGATTACAAGTATGCTGCACAAGGCTTGGTTATAATCATTTTAGGGGGGAAGTAATCATTCATAATAGTTTCTGTATTACTCAGATTTTCCACTGCTATGACAGCATACCCAATACCTACTATTTAAGGAAAAGGTGTTAATTTGGCTCGCACTTTAAAGTGATTTAGTTCATAGTTAAATGGCTTTAAGGAAAAACACCATGGTGGAAGTATATAGTGGGGCAAGCTCCTTAGCAAATGGAGGCCAGGAAGGAGAGCAGGGAACTGTGACAAAGAGAAAGGGACAAAGGACAAGACACAAATCCCTGAGACCTCTCCTTTGTGATATACCCAGACACATCCAGAAGTATGATTTACCCATTTCCCCAGCAGATTCTAAAATCAATCAAATTGACAAATTGATCCATTATTGTACATACAACTTCCCTCTCCTTGTCAACAAACACATAATCTTAAAACACACCTACTATATAAATAAAAACAATAATAAATTCATACTTCCACTTAACATAATACAAGTGTCTTATATACAACTGGAAATACACTAGTCTCTTTCCTGAACTTCCAGTAATTCTCTAGTCTTTCAAAACTTAATGTCTCTTCTATGACTGAAAGCAAATTTTGCCCCAGAGCAGGACATAAACCTTGCAAGGCAAATATTAATTATTCATATAGCTCCTTATCAGGCAGTGTGAGCACAAATTTTGAGATGTGAACTCAGAGTGGCTGTGGGCCCCATTCTACAGTATTTTTGGTTGGAGCTCTTGCTGCCTCTCACTTGAGTTGGCCCCACTCATGGCCTGTGTATCAGTCAAAGTTTAAGTGAAAAAGGTGTTACACACACACACACATACACACACACACACACACACACACACACACACACACACAGAATGTTATGGCTTGTATATAGATGTGGCCCTAAAGTCACATGTAGTCAAAGATGGGTGTTTCAAAGGTGGCTGAATTAGGTCATGTGAATATAGGTTAAGGGTGAGAGGCTGAGATTAATCTGGGTATAGGCAGAATCACCCAATAAGCTTGCAGCCTGGTTGGAGAATAAAAGGGTCAGAAAGAAAGCAGCCTGCTTCTCCTGCTGCTGCTTTGTTATTATGGTGCCGACAGGCTTATGATTGTTCTAATTTGCCAAGGACTCTTTCTACTCTGTGATGCTCCGCTGTTGTGCTAATCTGCGTGGATCTAGTGAACTACAGACTGAAACCTCTACAACCTGTCAACTGAAATAAGCCTTTGTTCCTTTAATTTGTGGGTACTGGGAATTGAATCTCAACAACAAGAAAAGTAATTAAGACACACATACACAAATATTTTTTTATGCTTTACAATGTAGACTTACAACAGCCACCTGCATAGTTAAGGCTAGACAAATGCAAAAGGATCACACATGTGATGGAGAGAAGAAGATCCAGCAACAGATGAAGGCTGGAGCTTACTGCAGAGTCCCCTGAAAGTCCAAAAAAGTGAAGGATCTACATTGAAAGACTGGAATCTGTGCTGGAATCATGGAGATGGACGGACATCCAAAGGCAAAGACTGGAACTCCTCCAAAGAAGCAACAGTGAGATTTCCTTCTTCTTTCTCTTTTTATTCCATCCAGACAACAAGCCTATTGATTGGTGTTACTCATCCAGGGTAAGTCTTCTCTTGTCAGTAAGTCTATCATCTAGACCTGCCAGGAACTGTGATAGACCTATGCATTAGGTGTTTCTTATTCAAGCTGACACCACAACTGTCATAGCCTGACTCTTCCCTCTGCAGATGCTCCATGGTTCTGGCATTTCTGACTTCCTTTGGTCTCTACTGTACATTTAGCTTCATTCTTACAACATTGTTCATTACCCTCTCAGGGTCTCTTCATTTGTTTTTTTCAGGTCTTCCTTTGAAATCTGGGTGGAAGCTCCCCTGATCCCATAACTCCTGTGTTTTGCTTATGAACGAAACCAGTATCACAAGGATAATGTAACCAGCCGAAGCTAGGTTCCCTTGGACCACTGTTGCAGCTGCCTCTCTGAGTGGTGGGTTGGCTGTACATAGTGAAATTAATCTTGAAGAACCAACTTCATGGAAGGCTTTTCTCAAATATTATATCAAGAACTCTCTTAAAAAATGAAAGATTTATATATTTACACTGTGAGATTTGACTTAGTCAGGTTTTGGCTAATTTCTGTGATGTGATGAGGATATCTTTATTCTTACTTCTCTAAGAAATATCTGATTTCTTTTAATGGTACATCACTTTATAGACCATATTTCTTTTGGCTCCAATTTTATATGTAGTTGCTTCAGGGCCAAAATCATGTTTTAAATTTTTTGACTGTGTCTTTGCTCCCAATTTCCAATCTAAATCTGGCTAAACTCAACCAGTGTTTCCCATTTCACAATCCTGGCTATTGAGCTGTCTTTGCTAAATTAATTTCTTTTACTGCTCTTAATCCTATCTTCTGCAAAGACTCAGGATATGGACAAAACAAGGACAAATTTTAATCCTGAGTGTAGCTCATGTTCTCTAGCCCAACTCTCAATGGATTTCTTTTTCCCAATTTCTATCTGTTGACCCTGGCCTTTACCATCTGCATTACTCTCAGCATTGTGGTTTTCTGAGTTCCAACCAGAATTATCTGTCAGTCTCTGCATTTGGAACTCCATAGTTTGCATCTCTAAAATTTCCAAACTTCTTCCATAAAACAGTTCTGAAGGCTTCTAAACCAGATATCGACAGATAATGTCACAGCGAGGACATCTCTTGTACAAATTTATTGTATAAGTTACCTTTCCTACTGTACAACAAACTGCCTGGAACCTAATTTAAAAGCAGAGATTTGCAATTTTATACACATTTTAAGGGGATTTAGCCCATGCTTAGCAGATTATAAGACAATTATAACATGGTGAAAGAGCATGATGGAATGAAGCTACTTAGTTCAGATTGGCAGAAGAGGAGCCAGAGAGAGAACATTCAGAAAGAAAATGGGAGGGAGCAGACACAGATGCCCCAAGACCATACATCCGTGAGCCACACAGAAACACAGAATGTTCCCACCATCCCCTGGTAGATCCCAAAGTCAGTCAAGTTGAAAATCTACCCTCTACTCTGACTACCAAATTTTCCTCCTGAGACATCTGTATTTCGTTTCCAAAAACATTCTAATTACCCTTGTCATTTTTCCAATACTGTTCATATTCTCTTCCCCTTCTTAGGAGCAGATTCTATGCCTGTAACTTATTAACACGTTCATCCTTTTTGTGGTCATATTCAATGTCTAATAACATTTGTTTTAAATTTGACCAAAAAGTAAAAACATGTTAAACCTCAGATTCCTAATTCTAAGTATGTAGCTAGCCTTCTATTTTAATAATTCTTACAGAGTAGATACAGTACAAAACAATTTTATTTCAAGTCTATTTATTTCTGTTAGCTTTGAGGCTCTATACAAATTCTGAAAAAATATTCCCAATTGGTCCATTTCTGTTTGGCAAAAGGATTCACACTGTAATACTTTTTCTGATTTAATTAGTTATTTCTAAGTATTTTTGAAAAATTAAAGCCTTTACCTAACACATTTTTCTTCAAGCTGTATTTCTGTCTCTTTACAGACTTAATCTCTGTTTGGAACTCATCTGCTATGTTTTCTGTTACTGTGCACTGTTTGAAAATTCCTTGATTGTGATAATCACTGGGCTCCTGGAGTGTGACCAGTGTGGTGAACTTCTTTGGCTTGCCTTTTATATTTTCTTCGTTTTCCCACAATGAAACAGATTTTAATCTTATTTACTATTATCCTCTAGGTTTTAATTTGTGTTAACTATGTAATTTCATTCATTTTTAGTATACTTTATAATGTATGATTTTCAAATCTTTCCATATTGTATCTTATAATTTTTTTACTTACTTGACATTTGACCACTGAAACTGATTTTGATATTTAAAAACATATTTGATATATTTCATTTGTTCAAATCTTCTTCTCACCTTTTTATAATGCTTTTTCTTGGAATAGTAATATCAGTGTACTCATTATAAGATGGCAGTTAAGTTCTTTATCAAGAGTCCTATTTTAGGATTCTTTTAAATGGTATCTGTATGTTTCTGGGTGAGACAACAGTTAGAGGCTTCCTGAACCATTAATAAATATGAAGTTCATACATTAAATTTGATCTTGCTATCTTCTTTACTAATTCTTTCCTCAGTACCTTCAAGCTAATCCCTTTTTATACTTGTGATTAAATCTCATCGTCATTTGAAGCTTTCTTCTCATGTACTGAGATGGCAGTTTAAACACAAATAACAGGCCAATCTGTCTAATGTTGGTTTAAACACTAAAATATTGAATTTTTGTTAATTTACAAAATTAGAAAATGTATTCTAAAAGATGAGTCAAATGGCTCATTTCCATAAAATTAACTTCATTGTTTAAGCTGCTTCAAAATGCAAAAAAGAGAAAATTAATACAAGTGTTACATTTGAAGCACACACACATACACGCACATGTTATGTTTTATATCTACATGTCTCCACAAAGCCTTGTGCACTAATAGATGGAGCTTTTGCGAGGTGATTGGTCACAAGTGTATGATCTTATCAGTGGCTTAGTCCACTACTGAGTTTATAGCTAAATGTGCTTTGAGAGGTAAGACCTGGTTGGAGGACTTGAGTTACTGGGGAGAGATAAGGTGGGGTCACATGTCCTGGAAAATATATATCTCCATTCTTCTGCCTTTGATTGCTATTTTCTGTCTGACATGCCATGAACAACCTTTTTTTCTGTCATGTTCTACCCTGGCACGCTGTCTTGGAGTCAGCCAAGCATGAACAAACCTGTACAAACTACTCTAAAGTAAATTTCTCTTCTTTAACTTGTGGATGTTGACTATTTGTCCCATCAACAAGAGCAGTAATTACATAATCTGTAATGTATACTGTTAAATAGCTCATTGACCTAATTGGGGGTTTTAAGTAACCAAATATGTTATTTTAAATACAAGATTATTATTACTCTATTGATGACCAGTCTACTTTCTTCTTTGTAAAAGAAACATTTAAGTTCCTTTCTGGTCACAAATTTATTAAGGTTATGTTGTAGCACTAAGCACACTTTAATCCCTCGTTTAAAGTTAAATGAGGTTAAAAACTAAGATATCAAAATAATTCTTTAAGGTATGATCTTTCCCTCAATCTCTTTGGGCCTCTCCATATAGGTGATTCATTGCCTATTAGCTTATGCATGTATAAACTGTAGCTGTCAACAGCTGTCACAAGGAATTTTATAATATAAAGAATGTATTTCCTATTTGTTTTTCCTAAAGGATTATTTGTTACAAGAAATTTTTGAGCCACCTATACCTCACTTATGTGTGAGAACCATGGAATTTCATCAAACAGGTAGGTATAAAAGTTAGATTGGTAAATCAGGCAAAATGATGACTATCACAGCAGATGTGTGTCAAGAAACATCTAAGTAATAACATTAGTGTTATCAATTAACAGTTTCTTTGCTGCCTACCTCTAATCATTTCTGTGTGTGTGTGTGTGTGTGTGTGTGTGTGTTTACTTTGTTCACAATATGTACACATATTCTCTTTATAGTGGATGCTTACAGTAAAATTATTTGGTAACTGATATCATTTGTTTTTAATGGGTGTAAAACACTGAGATCAGAGTTGCTTTCTTGAAAAAATGAGAACAACGTTATAAGTCTCTTGAGAGCAAAAATAAAATGTAAAAATATCAAGTTTTTGACAAAGAAAAGACAAAGGCAAGAGGAGAAATGAAATATTTGCTCATCATTTTCCATGTGATATTTCATATATTATTCAGAAAGAAAACTATGAGTTAGGTATTCCCATTTTACAGATGATGAAACAAATCACTCCTAAGTATTCAAAACTGTCAGACCTTAAAGAGGTGGAATTTCCAGTGGCCTATTCATCTCCACTTGCCAGACTGCTTGTCTGCCTCCTCATAAATTTGTTTTAAGCTATGCCTAAGTTTCATGATGGGAAGATGGACATCAGAGGAAGAAGGGCATGCATCACCAAGAAGTCATAAAAAACAGAGATGGCTGGGGATTTAGCTCAGTGGCATAAGCACCTGCATAGCAAGTGCAAGGTTTCAAGTACAATCCAGTACCAAAAACAAAACGAAACGAACCACAGCTGGGCTTTGTCTGGGTTCTTCTTGCTTCGTAGGTACATGTTTTAATATTCTGTTTTCAGATGAAAGTAAAAATCAATTTATCAGTGTAAGTAATAGTCTTTTAGACGTAACTAAATGACAAGAGTAATTATGCACCGAGTCCAGAGCTCTAGATTTTCCCCAATCTTCAGTGTGTGTGACCATACACACAAATAATGGAAAATAATTTCAAAATTATATTAGTTCAGTAGAATCTTCATGCAAGAACCACAATGTTCAAAGATTTTGGACAACTGTTTCCTTATCCATCCATTTGTAAGACTTTGAATGGTTATCAGGTGGTGCTGAATTTAGCACAATATTTTAGTAAATATTTTGTTCAGATTAATACAGACTTTCATGAATAAAATATCCAAACTTAAATTTGAATTATAAATATTTTATAAATATGTCAAATGTTTAGAAAAATTCTTAATGTGATTTGTACATATTTAATTAATCTACAATTTAGTTGGAAAACAGTGCATTATCATGCAGACAAAATTGGTATTTTCTATGATTATACACAAATCTAGTTGCCTTATGTCTATGTAATTCAATTCCAAGGAAATATTTTATAGCGATATTTGAAAATAACTTACAGACAGTATAGAACTTATAACATTCTTTATAAGCAATTTGAAAGTAACTAGAGATAATCTGAATTTTTAAAAGGCAAAATAAAACTTTCAGTCTGAAACTCTTAAGTTATAATTATCTTTTTTCACTAAGTAATTTCTGTATGATAGTCACAATAATAAAAGCCAAGCCCCAAGTAAAGATTTTATCTTCTAATCCTCAAAACCCATGATATGGTGGATTCCATGGAAAAGAAAATTAAACTGGCAGATGGAATTAAGATTGCTAATCATCACACCACAGAATAGTGTTATCCAAGCAAGTCCAAGGAAAACACAAGCATTTCTACATGTAGAAGTGTGAACAGAAGTATGCCAAAGTGATAGAGTGTAAAAAATACAGGAGAGGCTATTGTCACATTGACGATGGAGGATTGCTAGCCTGGAATGGAAATAGATTCTGTAAGCTGGAAAATCAGCAAATCAAATCAAACTCTAGAGCTTTTGTGAAGGAGCACATCCCTGCTGACACTTTACTTTTAGTCCAATGAATTTGGACTAAAATCAAATTATACTCATTTTATTTAAAATAAAATTATATAAGTCATTTTATATCTACATCCTCACAAACTACAAGACCACAGATTACAAGATTGGTTTCAAACATTAAATTTGTAATAATTTCATTCAGCAGCACTAGGAAGCTAAGACTGCATTATATTGAGAGCTGTTGCATGGTCTAGCGGCTGACTGTGTGCCTTTCATCTGAAGACAGAGTAATAACTTTAGATTTGGGAATCTTATGCAAGGCCACTCATTGGTCCAGGGTTCAAGTCCCTGTTTGGGCGCCAGTTATTGGTTCCTGACCTAGATCCTCGAACTTCCAAATGAGTATGCAGTGGAGGTTAAGTAAAAAAAGACAAATTATATGACGTTTTAGAGCTCCAGGAGGGTCAAAACTCTTTAAATAAACTCGAGACTCCGAGGATTAAGACAAAAAAGTTTTCTGGATCAGTCCATTTTTAGTAGGACCAAGGACAAAAATGGAGAAAGTGAGGAAAGCACAGGCAATGAGCAGGACCTTGGGAGTCACTTCAAGGATGTCTCCAAGTAATGAATCAAGTCAATTCAGTAGCACTGTCTTATCATGAAGAAATGGTAGAAGTGAGATTATAGGAGTAATTTCTGCAGCTGCAGTCTCTATCTTGTTAATTAGGGATGGAACCAAGTGACCGCAGCTGTGGCCTTATCTTCCCCTTTGAGGTATCTCTGGCCTTGCAGGCCACTACAGGCCTAAGCCAGGACCAGTGATTCATAGCGGTTCACTTACTATGAATCAGCTCTCATCGCCAGGCAAGGGGTCTAGGCCTAGCACAGACTCACAGATAAACATAGAAAGCCAATTAATAAAATTTAAATCTTTCGCAGAGCTGCTTCACAGTGGTCTCCAACACTTAAGTATGGAAAGGCTAGTTTATACTTTTTTATCTAGAGTTTCTAAATCTTATAGGGAACATTTTTGTCATATAGGATGCATTAAACATGATACATTTTTTATCTCTATCTATATATGAATATTTATGATTTCAGGAAATGTTAAAAAGTGAAGATTTTCCTAATTTACCTTTGTTACAAACACTGCATCAACTTACAGCAAAGAAAGTAAGTTGATTAACAAAATACTCAACTACCTTTAAAGTACTTGACTTAGAATTTTACAATGCACAATTGATCTCCTCTTTAAAGTTATTATTACTGTTATAAGTGCCTGGTGTGAATAGTGCCTTGTGTGGTAGATTTTCAAAAATATTTATCAACTAAATGAATGGAGACAGACTCTGCTAAGTCCACTAGCTAATAGTAGAACTTCTATAGTTAGCTTTTAAAATGTATGTTCTGCTGAAAAGAGAACATCAACACAAAAATATCTGTTTAAGGGTTTGTATTGGTTTTTAAAATTTATCTCAAAATTATTCATTTTACAAGTGATACAAAAATACAAGAAAATGTGAGATTAAGTTGTATTAAATATCAAAACTTTGCTTCCTTTTATCATTTTATTTTTTAAAAAGCCTGCATTTTTATATTTATGACATATAATTTTTACATTATAATGTGATTGTTTAGTAGAAAGAAAATTCCTATATCTCAGACATTATAAATATGAAGTTACTTTTATATATATAAGATAAAAATTTTATATATAAGATGAATATTTATTGTGACATTTTACTTATTTACACAGGAATCTTCAATGAGTCCCAAAGGAAAAAAATTGTAACTTTACAGAAAACAATACCAGTAGACATCTTCTTCTCTAAGGATTCACAATATCACTAATAACAGGAGAAATCAGCATGATGTATTTGTGGATGTGATACACTAAGGAAGAATACTTCATCATTTATGTGATATTCTTGTGTCCAAATTTTATAACCTTAGTCTGTTATGAAGAAATATTGCACAATCCAAATTGTGATACATTCTATGAAGTTTCTAGCTGTAATCTTCAAAAAATGTCAAGGTCATGAAAGTTGAGACACAGCTGAGGAACTATTCTCTACTGAATGGAACCAAACAGGCATGACAAGTAAATGCAACATGGGATGCTGGATTAGATCTTAAAATGAAAAAAAAAAAATGTAGCTTTAAGAGTCATTGTTTGAACAATAAATAAAATGAAATTTAATATGGAGTGCAAATTAGATAACAGCACTGTATCAGGGTGACATTTTCTACTTTTGAAAATTATATTTTGCCATATAAAAAGAGTATTCATAATATCAGGAATCATCTACGGAACATTTTAGGGACATAGGACACTCTATTTCTTTCTTTTTTGAATAATACTCCAAAATTAGACATACATTTCAAATTAAAGGGATATTTAGTAATAAAATTTTTGATAACAGTTAAGTGTATTTTTTATGAAGAAGGAAGCTTTTTGTAATATCCATGCACCTTTTCTTTAATTTGCAATGATATATCAAAAGAGAAAAGTACCAAAACATAAAAAATAATGCTTGGTGAACATTCATTTTTTTTTCCTGATAAGGTGTTTGTAGATAAAGTATTTGAGTACAGAATTTTGAATATATGAAAAATCTGTTTTATTTTTTATAAAATATGCAATCTTAAAGATATATTATAACAAAGAATATGTAGTGCAATTTTATTTGTTTCTAAACAACAGGTGATAACAATTTTGGCATAAACGTCATTTGTTATATTTCGGTTCTTTTCCTATTTCAAAGATCAAGGAAATAACTCCATTTTAAAAGTTATGAGGCAAGGTGAATTCAGTCCAGATGTTTGAGGATTTATTTTTACTCTAGCATACAGTAGGAAATGTCTAAAATCTAATGATCGGCCAAAATTTTCCGTGTAAGATTGGACATTCATGGGTCAGCCTCCACGCTAAGTGTTTTGCTAACTGCTTTATAGTGAAGTTTGGTTAAAAGACTTGGCAGAGTGTTCTTTGGTTTAATTTTCATCCTGACAGAAATGCTGGCCTCAGTGTGTGTGTGTGTGTGTAATTTAGTTGCTGTGCTCCTGGAAGTCTATGGAAGATTAATGAATAGTGAGGCTCAGTGGCAGTTGTGAGGAGATGCAGGATAGAGAAAACCAGCCACCATCTGTTCAAAATGTCTTTTGTAGAGCTTTTAAGGAAAACACTTACCAGCAGGAGACAAAGGCAAACAATGGCTTTAAATATTAATGTTTCTGTTGTCATAAGTAAATATTGCAATTATATGTCTAACATTTTAGCAAGTAAATATGCATAGACGATTGTGGGTCCATGCTGTATTTTCAAATCAATTCTCCAAAACAGGAAAATTACCAAAAGTTTAATATTCTTCTCAATATCTCCCCTCAGGATTCTGAAGATATAACATTTAGCCCAAAGCAAATGTCTTTTTCTTTAGGAATAACCTCCATCCTTAAAATCATGTCTACCGCAGTCTTACATGATTTAAAAATGCAAAGGCACTATTTTTGTACAGGGTCATTATCTCATTTTTTTTTCTTCAAATAACATTATTTTATAAACTGAATAGTGTTACTTGTGCTTACCCAGGAACATCTACATGGAGTTTTTCAAACGCAAATCACCTGGGGGTCATTTAAAATGCAGATTATGATTCAGTAAATCTGGGTTTGAACATTCAGTAAATCTGGGCTGACTTACTCATAAATGACTGGTGATGATGATGTAGTTGGTCCATACTTAGACTACTAGAAATGATAAAGATTAATCCTTGTCAAATCTTTTCTGTAAAGATTAGAAATATGCTTACTATCTGATTGTTGTCGTTGATATGTCTCTATCTTTTCAAAGTTAATCATACATCCAGCTTTTAAAAATCATCATCATCATTATAATAGAAATACTTTAATGTCTGGTTATATATATTTTATAAATACATTGGACCAGCAGTGAGTGCTTTTATTAATACTTTTTGGTTATATCAGGGAAACATGCAGATAATAATTGGATAATAACTTGTATATCTTATCTTAATTTGTAAACATAAATGTTAATTCTTTGGTCTGTGTTTCACCTAGGCCAAGGTATTTTATTGTAGTTTGAATCTGCTTTTTGGATTTCTGTGTCTTCTTTCATGCATAAAATAATTCACCCACTATTCATCACCTTAGAATCTCACTTTCTATTTCTTTCATATGGACCAATAAGCTCAGGTCACCTGTGAAACAGTTTGATTAAATATTTAGAGTACTTTCCAATACTTAACATTAACTTGCTTACATCTAATTCAAATTCATTAATTTGAAGAAATTTAACTTTATTGAGATTATTCAAAGAACCCAAAATAATTTCCATAAAAACAAAAATACTTTTATATCTATTATTTTAATTCTGTAATGATTAATTTAATTTGAGCTCCAGGGACAGATATACAAAAAAGTTGATCACATTACTTAACACTGGTGGCAGCACTGTCTATGTATTATAAGTGATTGACCATAAGTGTACATACAACATGTCATGTACATCTATTGGTTTGTTTGACAAAAAATATAAGGAATATTTATCAATCAGGAAAGTGCAGCATCCAGGGCACACTTGAAAACCCCCCAAAGTTAAGGAGATTCCAGTCATAATCTCCAGAATTTTTCTTATTATCCCCACTGACACTTTCCCCTTCTCTTGTACATTTGGCCAATTTTCCCTTCCCACACTGAGTCATTTTTCTCATCGCACACATAAATTCCATGTTTTGCCGAGTTTTGCTTTCTGATTCCCTCTCACTTAGCCACTTTAAATCATTCCCTTTTCTCCGTTTTATCAAGTCTTTAAATTCTTTTGAGGTTTAAAATATATGGCTAAAAATGGTAAAGAAGTTAATGTAATACAAAATTATTAACTCCATAAAATATTTCTACATCATACAAATATTTTCTAAAATTATATTTGACTGATTCATCAACTTGTGAATCAAAGTGGTGATGCATAAATTCTATAAGGCATTCCTGCCCATATACAATGAACTAAAATAACATTACTACGGAGTGATGATAAGGATCAAATAATACCAAATTAAAAGTTTATTGAAAACAATGCATGTAAATACCATGAATTTATAACCTGGGTATCTAAACTTTACAAGGAGTTTTTTTGTTGTTGTTGTTATCTAACTTAGAGTATTACTGGGACAAAAATACCCAACACCCACAAGTTAGAGGAGCTCACAGTTTATATATTTCAGTCCATATTTGGCTGGTTCCAAGTCAGAGAGGCATGATAGAGGAGAGTTTGTGTCATGAGAGGTAGGAAAGAGTGAGAATTCATTTTTTAAATTTTTATTCCATCCTGGCTACAAACCTATTAATTGATGCCAACTGTACCTTGGGTTCCCCATCCACACCCAGAACTTTGCCAAATCAATTGGTGGATTGATCGAATATCACACACTCATAATCTGGTATCACACACCCATGTTTCAATCACTCTCCAAAGCCCTACAGATGAGAACATAAGGCTTTGGGAAAACCTGTAGATATAAGATTTATCATATTACTTCAATACCACCAACTGGCAATGAAAGCATTATATATAGTGAAATATAAGTAGATTTTTCAGGCCTTTACTGTTAAAAAAACCTTGTGAATTTTTTCATTATTTATCAGAAGAAATAAAGAGAGAAAAGTGTAAAATATTTACTGTGTTTAAAATACACTAAAGCCAAAATGTCACTGAATATATTGTAGAACTTAATGCAGAAAGATAAAGCTTGGAAAATATGTTTGTAGATTAGTTTATTTATAGAGTTCAAATTCTGAAAAATTTAATTTTTATGTCAGCTCAGAAGTTTATTAACCAAATTATGTTATAGATTATGCATTTTTTGAAATTTATTTTTATTTTATTTCATTTTCCTAATGTATCTTTTGAAATTAATATTTTCAAAATAACACCTGTTATAGAATTATTTAAACCTAAACTAGGGACTGTATAGTCAACAAACTTAAAAAAGTAATCAATGTTTTATATACTATTACATCAAAGTAGACATTTAAATTCAAATTAAAATATGAGAAAATTTATTTTAATCATATAACTTTTCCCAATGAATAGCTAGTTATTTTTATAATATTATTTGTATTTTCAGTTTCTCTTGTTAAGGATTAGATAAGTCAGTACAAGGAAGTCTTTTCAGATTTAGAAATTAGGCAGTAATTAGTAGCACAGGATTACCTTTCTTAGACTTTTTGCTGTACAACAGACACACACACACACACAAACACACACACACACACTCACATTCCACATTAGTATTCACGGAGTCACCGATTTATATGACTATAAATTGATGATACTGTCTTTTAGTCATTATTAGTTTGATCACTTTTTAAAACTCATGCATTGTTTACAGGGCACCTGTACTAGCAAAGCTGATTCAATATGGTATTCAGGTTAATTGCTTTATTCTTCTGGGGGTTTTGACCTGATTTCTATTTCAGTAGGCAAAATACAATGAAATAGTTCTTGCTTATAAATGAATTTCCTAGTATAGATAGCTCAATCAAACTAAAAAATAAAACAAAAACAAAAAACCTAAAAACTGACTACCATAAAAGAATTACTTCTCACATAGACACAATATTCAGCGAACAAAAGAAAAACACTCAAAATTTTTCAGGTGCAAGACTTTTCTTGCAGGTATTTTATTTCCTAAGTTTGTTATGAAAATTTTATCTATCAAGATACAGAAGTGCAACTGAAATCTACATAAATGTGAAGAATCAGGCAAAAAAATTCTAAAAAATTTCACATGATGTTACAAAAGAGCTTAGCTAGACCTCATTGGATAAATCCGTACTACAAAACTGTGCATAAAACAAAACTAATTTCTTTTGTTATCTAGTTGCTTGTAAAGACTGAGTTATCGTGGTGTGTCAATCAGGAAACAGTGCATTTGATAAAAATCACTTATTATCAGTAATTTGAAGCAGTCCTCTTACACACTTAAAAAGACAAAGATATTCTAAGACCTGAAACTTGTACATATATTTCCTTAATTGGCAAAATATGATTAAGGTTACGTTCCTTGAGGTGGGGCTATTAGCCTGAATTAGCCAAATGGGCAAGAGAAAGACTGTAGCAGGAAGACTCTGACAACATTCAGTTGCTGGTTCTCAGATGTCAAGAGCTGTGTACAAGGAACAGAATTTTACCAGCATCCTAAACCAGTGTGGAAAAAATGGATCCTTCCACCTCCTACTCTTATTGTTATTCTAGTAAGTAACACAGGTGAGTTGTTTTAGGCCACTATGATTATAGCCACATATTATAGCTACAAAAAAAGACAAATGCAATTGAAAAATCACATATTCTTTAAGATGTAATGTCCCGTTAGTCTGTGTACATTGTTCTGTAGTTGTTGCAGTCTTCATTGACTTTCATGACTGTAACACCTATAAAGATTGTAGGCAGATTAGGATGCTGTTCATTATGGGATGGTGCTATGTTCACATGGTTCATGTATTTGGCAGACCACCACAGAAATTGCAGACAATGGGGATTCTTGTTATATTTTGTCTGGTACACATGATTTTGATATTATTAATTACAGATTACACTCATTCTGACCACTTGATTAATGTATTATCTGCCAAACTTTGCCAACTGTGACGTTGCTATTTGTTCACTGATAACTATTTTGGTAACTAAGTTGCCAGGGCTGTATCTCTCTTGTTACTTTCTGCCCCAGCCTCAGACAGTTCTGTAATTACAGATATGCAACATCATGCTCAATTCCTTCAGAGTCCATTACAGTTCTGTGGAGAGTGTTTTGAATTATGCAATTATCACATTTGTCATAAAACACTATTTATGTTCATTTGAGTATGATTTCTTGGTTTCTTCTTTAACTCAAGGGTTATAATCATTAGTGTTATTTGTGTCTTAGTTTCTTCTCTGTTTCTCTAATGAACTTTCCTGTTACTCTTCATGGATCTTGACTTTAGTAATCTGGATGGGTGACACACTCTTGGGCTCCAATGGCCCACTCAGACTGTCCCAGATAATACCTTTTTCTGAGTTCTGACATTTCTCACCAGGCTACCCCTCCAGAGTAATACACTTTTGGGATGCAATTTCAATTTTCACAATTTTCAAATTCAATTTTCAACTTTAAGTTAAAGTTTTACTTGCTCATTACAAGTACCAATGATTTAACTTGGACAGTTTATCAGATTTTTATTGAAATGCTATTTCATGTTACTGTGAGATCAGTTGCAATATCCCATGAATAAATAGCAGAGTATTAATTATGCAGTGAGTAAGGAGGATTGTTCTTAGTTTTAGTCATTTAGTCTATAAGCTGAAAATGGAAAATAAGTAGTGAGGTTGTTGGAAAGAATACTATAGATGCTCAAGAATATCCAGCAATACCTAGAGAAATCCTGATGAAGCTACATATTTATCCCAACATATTCTGAATGTGGATGAGACAGAACTGTACGGGAAGAATGTGCCAGAACAAGACCACATTAGAAAAGAAGAAAAGATAATACCAAACTTGAAGGCAGCAAAGAACATACTTACTTTTGTTTGTTGGCAGTGTGTCCAGTGATACAAGGTTAAAGTGACTCTTAGTTGTCCATGCAGAGAACTCAAAATCTCCAACAACATAATCAGGGGCTTTCTATATTTTCTATGGAAGAGAAATGCCAAAGTCTGAATTACAAAAGTTATTTCACAGAACTGGTTTTTCTACCACTTTATCTAATAGCTAGAAAAATATTGTTTGGAGAAAGACATACCATTCAACATATTTCTGCTGTTAGACAGTGCTCTATGTCACTCTCAATTCATGCATGACCTACATCCTAATGTCAAAGTGGTGCATCTGCCACTAAATACTGTGGTGTTCATCCAGCTTATGAACTAAGGAATTTGCAACTTTCAAGAAATATTACTTGTGTCACACTTTTCATCAGTTAGTGAAGGCAATTGATGAAACTGGAATAAACTGTGACAATTGTGGAAGGACTATAATGTCTACAAGACTATAAGAAAACATCAACTTTGCTAGATGTGATGTTTTTCCTGTCACTCTCAATGAGCTTTAGAACAACCTTTGCTTATAGTTTGTTCATGAAGTTCATATACTTGAGAGGATGGGTAAGGAATCCAAACACATCTTCAACAAATTAGTGGATCCTTCAACAAATCAGTCGCCCTTAGAAGGAAACCAGAGCTAGGTGTGCAAGTGGATGACTTCACTGAACTTCTTGCTGTGCAGCATGAGGAGCTGACTAATGAAGACCTGATGGAATCAATGAACCAGTGAGAAGATGGAGAGAGCCATGAAGAAGATGGAATCAAAGAACCAAAGAGATTCACAACACAGGAAATGGCAAGGGAATTTTCTTTCAGTGAATAGGCATTGCTAGGTTTTGAGGCATGATACTCCAATGTAGAATGATACACAAAGGTTGCTGACATTTTTAGGAATACCATCCAATGCTACAGAGAAAAGAAGAGCTACTACTCAGACATAACCAGAATATTTTTTCAAGAGGGTAGATAGAATTGAGTCCATTAGAAACCTGTGTCATCAGCTTACTGTGAATGAAATTCCACCCCCCCCCCCATCTCCTACTGTGATGATCCTTCAACTTCAACATCAGTTGTGGTTCAAATTCCATCTTGGCTCTCATCTCTTATTACCAATGATCTTTCAGCCTCATCATCTTCCACTTACCCTCCCTTCTCCAATTAATGACTCTCTGCTGGTTCCTTCACTCAATGCAATCCCTTATATGGCAATTGTACTGTGTTGTACCACCATTTTAAAGTAACTGTAAAAGTAAAATTTACAGTATTGTGTGTATTTTATACTTCACATTGTATACTTGTGTCAAAGGTGAATGACTCACTTCTTTGGATATATGAATGAATCTGATTTAGAGTATTTTCTCAGAATAGAATTTGTTCATAAATCATGGACTTACTGTAGAGCCAAAATATTAAAAAGTATTTTAAATATTATGTAGAAATCCAAGTCTTGAGTATATACCCTCAAATTTTTTTGTGCCAAAATTTTTCTTCGTTTTTTTTTTTTTTTTTTTTTTTTTCATTTGTAGAAGAAGAACAATTACAAGAATGTGACTTTCAAGTCATCTAACACTGTTTCTGGATACAGTTTCAAAGTCATTTATTACATGACTTTGATAAATTGCTTGGTTTGCCTGATCTTTCATTTCATCATCAGTGAGGTGCTGATAGTAATGGCTACTTCAGTCATTTTAAGTAAGGGAAAATGGGAAAAGGCACATAAACACTGAAAACAGTGACTGTCACGTACTTACAGGGTCTAGCACTGTCAGGTACTTACAGGGTCTAGCAATTAGTAGTATCAATAACTTGTCAAAATGATATTATATGGAAAATTACATTGTGAGTTATGAAGTGCTACATATATACTTGTTATGTTTTTTTTTATTGCCAAATGCTTATTTTTCTTTTTTGATATTATCACAAGTTTAATGACTTATTTTCTAAGCTGTAGTCTCTACTGCAATGTAAGACAGCCCATTTATGGTCAGTACCCTAATAGTCACCTATAAGGTTTTATTAGATTTACTTATGTACATATGTGTCACCATTCATTAGCAAATGAAGTCTTTTCAAGCAGTGTTTGCTTGGTCTTTGAAACATAAATGTCTACTGTATACTTGATGAAAGAATGTTGAATGTCTATAAAATTCACATTGGTAAAAGTAGACAGCAATATGGATCCTATTGGGAACCATCTTGCTAGATCATATATATGAAGTATAGAGTTGTTTAGATGATTTATGATCCACAGATCATTTTTGTTGTCTAAAACTTGAGTATGGGCAAATAAATATATTATTTTGTAAAAATTTCAAGGTAGTTTTAAATATGATAAGCTATTAATTTTTTACTAAATGAAATTGAATAAATTTTCATTACCAGAAATAAAAACAGAATGTTAAAGTAAAAGATGTTCTTCGCTTTAAAATCCAAAGTGAATGAATGACAACCAACTATAATTGCACCAAGCTGAAAAGTGAGAAAATAGAAACTAAAAAAGTCTTTACAATTTCTGTAATTTTTATCAATTTCCTTAACAGTCATGTAAAATCTTCAGCTCTTAGTCATTGTGTCAGACTGTTAGAAATTTTTATATTTTCTCTTGCTTTTAAAATAGTTTTCTATTAGGTTGTAAAAATCTTTAAATTTTATCTGAAAAAAAAAGCAACATATATCAAATTCTTGATAAGGGTGTACACATTGAACAAGGAAACTAAATAACCTGATATTCAATAGGGTGTGGAGAGTACAGTATTAAGTATCTAAGAGAATGTTGTAAATCTAGAATTTACAACATAGCTAGAATGAGAACTTTAGGCCCCTCGAGAGTAAGCTGATAGCCATTATGGCATATGTGGCACACAAGGAGAACTACATTGATCTTAAAAATAACCCTAGACATCATTTGAGTATTAGGATATCTTTAAATGTGATAAATATTAATTATGGCATCATAGCATGTTAAAGTTAACATTGGGTACCTGAAATTTAATATTTTAAACTCAACTTATACTTTAATGTAGCCTTGTGACAAAGTCGTGCTGGTTTTTGCTTAAAAAATGTTTGACTTTATAAAGTGTACTATTTTTCCAATCCATGCTGTTACACAAGCCTTAAAAAATTAATGTATATTGTTTTAGCTTCTCTGATATTTTACACAAGTGATAAATATTTTAAAATGCATTTTTAATGTTCACAATTATTCATAAAGTAAATGTATTTTAGATAGAAGTATATGTGGCCATGTACAATTCACCAGATGCAAGATAATGGGAATTTAGATAGTTTAAAATTTTTAAACAAGGACCACTGACATTAAAGTATTTCTACTAACTACTCAAGGAAGTTTATTTAAGTAATGAGATGAATTCTGAGTCTTACACATTGGAATAATTATTTGTAATCTTCAAAGACCTTGGAGTGTACCAAAAAATAATGATATTTGACACAAGTTGCTATTTATGTTAACAACTGGTACAAAAGGGAACAAGGCAGAAAGATACCACAGGACTATGCATGATGTTTTAGGGTGAGCGGAATTCAGAGTTAGACAGCGCCCAGGATAATTCAAGACCTTTACCCAACCTATCTTTTTATTATTCTATGAGGGGAGAGTGAAGCATCTTTCAGATAATTTGAAGTACCCATCACTAATGTTTCTTTAGATTTCATGTACTTGAAAATCAACAACTTTCCCAAAAAGCTAGTATTAGAAATTTCATTGTTAGTTTCATCATAATCTGAATCTCTATTGCCTGAAATACATTTTTGAAAACATGCAAATACTTCTGAACTGTTGTTCAGCAGTCATTAAGGAATTGAACTTTAAATATCATTCATGTACTTTCTAGACTAAAGCATTAACAGGGTGAGAAAGAATTGTGTATTAGATTTTAAGTGATTTTTTTTCCAGTAGTTTTGTTTTCTTTGAAACATTTTCCAAATTGCTTAAAAGAGACAAGCAAGTTACTACTGCTTTGCACACTTCCACCACTGTTCTCTACACAGCACAGAACCCAGACTTCTCAGCACATCTTTCTATTTCCATTCAGCTGTTTCTTCATTCATTTGGGGAGCAATCTCAGCAGGCTGCTTATTGCTTTCTATATGCATTCATGTGATATTCTCTCAGTGGGAATGTGCACTTGTTTACTTGATGAGTATGTACCCATGGAAAAAGCAGCTCACAGGCCAACAGCCCTGAGAACACTGTCAAGCACAGACAGTATCTGGCACTCCCCTCACTGTAGTTCCCTCTAATGTCACTCCTGTAGCTATGTTTATGGGCTTATCTGTACGACGAGTCTGTAAATTCCTCATAAAGAGCAATCAAACCTTATATCTTTGTGATTCTTTGGCACCTGGACAAAGGAAGTGTTTTAGAAAGCATTGATGAATAGTGTATGAATGAAATACAATAAGGAAATATGACTAAGGTATTAAATAAGCTGAAAACAGGGATTAACGAGAAGTTCAAAAACTAAAAATTAATTCAATTGGCATTTTTCTTAAGAATAAATCATGTGATGCCTTTCAAAATCCCTTACTTCATTAAACTCTATGAAATGCAAAACTGAACAGATGACATCCCATTTTAAAATATTTTGCTTTTTCTATTTTATAAAAAGAAGTTTCATAAAAATATTAAGGGAATGACAATAGTTAATACAGTGCATTATTATCTTTAAAGTAGGTAGAGCACAAGACACAATCCAAAAATCTTCTTACAAAAAAGGAACAATGACACAAAACTTTCTTTTCAATGATGTAATGATGCAGATAAACTAGTAGTATAAGTAAAGCTAATTAGTATCGATAATAAAATATTTATGAAAAATCAAATGCACAGTTATACTTAATATATTCAAGTGTCTATAATGAACTGATGTCCTTCAAACATACAGTTTTACCATCTCCTGAATACCATTACACTCCTCCATCGCTATAGCTGGGTCCACCCCTTTAACAACTGAAAAACATCTGGGTGACTCTGTTTTCTGACACATTTGTAAGATCTTCTGTTTACATTTTTTTGTTTTGGTCTTCTTTCTGGATTTAGCTTCTGTATGTAGCATTTAAATGCTGTTGAAGTTAGTGCCATTCTCTTTAAACACTGTGAAATCATTGAGTGAAGTATAAATATTGTATTATCATCAGGCAAAAAGTTTAATGGAAATATTCTATTTTTGTTTTAACACAGTAGACAAGTGCTTGAACAAAAATGACCTTTTCATATTTTAAGTTTCTCAAATTCACTATTGTGATTCAATTTTGCATACTATACCTGCTGATTTCTAATGCAAACTATCACAGTGTGTGGTCTCTGCTACTATAAACACAGAATCTTTCTTCTTGTGATTTCATATCTTCAGCACTGATTATAATGATTCTTTGTCAGCTCTAAGCTGTCAACATTGTTCTCAAAGGACTGCAATCTTAGTTAAAAAAATTACTAAGAGCTAGTCACCCGGAATTAAAGGTGGACTAATGTTCTCAAATAAGAGACAAAAGGAAAACAAGTTTCTCCTTGGGTTGTGCTATCACCTGCAGTTTTGTTGACTAATGAAACCCAAATGGTTTTAGCAAAGTATTTGGAATCACTTACTTTTTTCTCATTTTACTACAGCAATATTCTAAACCTAAGCCACTGATAGCTATTCTTTTTTTTTTTAATCCTCCTTACACACTTCCTTTTTCATAAAAAGTGATAAACTGCAAAAACACTCAACTGCCTGATTACCTAAATACCTCTGCTAATTTGCCAAGATTAGCAGAAATGGAGTATAGAGTATATTATTGGCTGCACACCGATGAATTGTACAGGAACAGCACCAGGCTATTGATTTCGCACTTTGTAAACAAAATGGTAAAACATACTACAGAGATGCAATACTTATCTAAATCTAAATTCAGGTACCAGCAGTAGCTTTAATCTCTAATGTATTAAATCACTGTCTCTTCAAGTAGTGACCAAATCATTAACCCAATATATAAGATGATGAAAATATTTCCATCTATGAATATCACATAAGCAACATTTCTGATGTAGTGGAAAATAAGTCCACATAATTGAACAGTACAATATCTGGAAAGGTTTTAAGGTTTCACTTTTTCCATTTATTTGTCTTTATTACAAAATACAAGGGGCTGTGGATTTAGCTCGATGGCATAAGTGCTTGCCTTGCAAGGAGGCAGTTGTGAGTTCAATCCCTGGTACCGATAAAGAGGAAAAAGACAAAAAACAAACAAACAAACAAACAAAAACAAACAAAATACATTGAGTGTTTATGAGCTTAGAAAAGGGCTACACATTGAAATAAGGATAAATAACAATATCTGATACATTGGAGATCATGGTATTACATGCCAG
Source organism: Cavia porcellus (assembly GCF_034190915.1). NCBI lineage: Eukaryota > Metazoa > Chordata > Mammalia > Rodentia > Caviidae > Cavia > Cavia porcellus. Next base: position 19,277,432 of record NW_026947487.1, on the reverse strand, counting down.
CTCCACAGAAAAAATTAATAAAGTTTGTGGTACTTATACTGGTAACAATATCTAGGTCACATAAAAGGATCCCCAAATAACAGTTGTTTATGATAATTAAGTTGGCCTTCATGGTTAGGCAATTGTTCTCTTCTACCTCCTCTTCCCCTTGAGACCCAAACTATAGGAGATAGTGGGCTACTTTTGGCTTTAGAATTTTGTACCACAAAGACAAACATGCCTGGTCAGACAAACTAACAAGGACAAGACCTCAATTCAGTGGACAAATATAATTCATCATCTACAAGAGGCAAGATAAAAAAGAAATAATAATTCAGTTTCCCTAATACCATAAAAGATACAAGGGCCGAGCACTTTTAGAAGATACTGTGGAAATGAATGTTACTTTTTAGAAAAATCTGGGATGGAAGGGACATCACAAGGAAATGACAATTGAAGTACAACAAATACACTACAAATATACTGTTAAGTATCTTCTCCCATAATTTAAGGGGAAAATAGTAATTCCTTATAGCATTTCAGGGGAAACTTGGAGACATAGTAGAACATGTTCAACACTGAAATTCCGTCTTACTCCAGAAGGAATTGCTATCATCAAGAAATCAACCAATAATGAATGCTAATGGGGGTGTGGGGAAACAGAACCATTCTCCACCAATGGAGAGAATGCAGACTGGCGCAACCACTGTGGAAATCATTGTGGAGCATTCTCAAAAAACTAGGATTAGAGGTTCCAGTTGACCCAGTTATTACTTTTCTGGGCATCTTCCTGAAAAAGTTGTAAACATCATACCTCAAGGATATATGTGCATCCACCTTTATAGCAGAAGAATTTATAATAGCTAAATCTTGAAACACATCCTCATCGAAAAGGAATGGGTTAAAAAAGATGTAGTTTTTATATGGCAGAGTACTACTCAGCCATAAAGTAGGAAAAACGTGAGATATTTACAGGCAAATGATGCAACTTGAGACCATAGTCCTAAGTGAAATAAATCAGCCTCACATGTGCAAACATTATACTGTCTCCCTGGTGTGAGACACTGAAAAACTAAATAACATTTAAAATGTACAATAGATACTGTGAAATAGGGAGAAATTGAAATTTCAAAAGGAAAATGAAACTAAGTTGGGGGAAAGGGGAAAGGTAGTAAAGGAAAAGGAAAACAAATGTAAGTTACTTATATGATTAGTGTCTCCCAGTTCATTGAAAAGAAGCTTTGGGCTAATACGGACTAGAGAAATTTTCGTGCACATAACTTGTACTCTAACTACTTTAAAGATAACAATATGTAATGTATTAACTACTGTTACTTTCTTATTATGTAGGTTCATGCCCTTTGTTTATATGGAGAGTAAAGAAACAGTGAGACTATCTCTGCTTTGATCAGGGGCTGTGTTTTAACAAATATATAAAGGGACAAGACATTGATTTTGCCCATTAGAGTCACAATTATGATTCGGTGAACACCACCCCTGTTCCTAGAGTGACCAGGGGCTTAGACCCAAGAACCTGTTTGGAGTTTAGATGACCTGGGAAATAGGTACATTCACCATCTTGACACTGTTCCAGTTGATGATTTCACAGAAGTGCTCAGTAACCCAACATGTGCACACTTAAATCATGGCTGAATGATTACCTCTCAGGCATCTCGTAAGTTTGAGGGTTGAATTAAAAATTCCTGTCTCATGTTTGTTTGTTGGTTCATCCATTCATTCATGAAAATATTTGAAAAGCCTCAGTAAGGTACAAAGTACAAATATATATATATATATATATATATATATATATATATATATATATTGTATCTAAGGCAATTTGCTGTTGGATATTATATATCAACAAATCATTGGAAATAAGGACTGTAGTGAAAGGACATAATGAGATAGAAAAGAGATACCTACGCAGCCTTATTTGTGCTTTTGACTTTATGGTGTGTCTCATGGCAATCTCTACCTTTCATTTAACTTCTGTTGTTGAATTTATATCATTCATTTCCATGTGTTTATCTTATATGTGCAGTACTGAGGCTTGACCCCAGGGCTTTACACATACTATACAAGTGCTTTTCCATTGAGCCCCACTTTTTTCTTAGGTTTTAAATTTTGAGACAGGATCTTGTAATTTCCCAGTCTAGCACAGAACGTGGGATTATCCTGCCTCAGTGTCATGAGTAGCTGGATTTACAAGTGTGTGTCACTGTGCCTGGCTCAGTATTTACTTCCAATTTGTCTTGTGTATTTATGACTATTTTTACTTTTACTAGTACATGTTAGTAATGCATAATGATTAGTCACTGTAGGAGATTGGTATACATGTGTAAAGTCTTATTTATAAGACTTTTATAAAGTTAATTATCATATATACAGCTTTGCCTATGACTTTTACTACCATATTTCTGCTAAGTAAATGTTTTTATATTACAATGCGTTCCTGTGTTTTTTAATCATATATTTTAACTTACTCTCTCAGCAGTTTCTTTAGAGAATAGTATGTATCTTAGATCACCAGGTACTTTGTAATGATATTAACTGCCGAATAGAAGTAATCAACTTATACTTTGAAATAACTCTGATAAAATATAACACTTTGGCTTTTATAATGTAATTCCATTTCTCTCTCTGCCTTCTGAAACTTATAGAAATCCCAGGGATTTATACTTTAGGATACATGTGACATGGAAGTACTGAAATGTTTTAGGTCAGAAGTAGGTTGAGTTTCGCATAGGTAAGGCTCCTTACACATAACCATAGGTTGGCTTGTTGAAAAGCCCCCTCATACACACATATAGCTCCTATTACCAAACAGGTGAGTTTCTTTTGCTTTAGGAATAAGCATTTGTGAATAGAAGAGTGTTGTCACTCCACTGCTAATAAGTTTTAAATTGTGCAGTGATGCAGAGTTAGTGCAACCTGTAATATGGAGTTCTCTTAGTGATCCTTCAAAGCACAGGAAGGGCTGCCATGAGTCCGCTTATGCTGCGTTTTAACTTCTTACAAAGTTTAATGTCCATTTCTCTGTGTCCCCAAATAAGTGCTAACTTCTCTTTTCTATCATCTTGTTCTTGGTTTTGGGACTGAACCATCTAATGCCAGCCTTTGGGCATGATATAGAAATATACTGAACTAATTGTTATCCATACAGTACGGTGTGTTTCAGTCATAATGGTAATTCATCTTTAAGACAAATATTTGCTTGCAGAAGAAACATTATTTCTCATATATAAATACTAGTAATTGCATTTCAAGGAAATCACATTTCCTTGAATGGCAATGTGTTATTACATAAAGTTATTTTTTAATAATCATATAATTATAGCACATAATTATATAATCATAAAATTCCCAGTGGTAGACACAGGATTCCAGAAGACTGCCTTTTCAATTCTTATTTTCACTTTATAAGAGATGCTATATTGTTCCTTCCATAAAAGAATTTGTCAGAACCTAATTTAACGGGTCTTCTCGCATGAAGAACAATGACATGTCAGACTCAGGACCACCAGGATATTGGAGTAGAAAATGTCATAGGTCTTGTGATGAACAGTCCATTTTTAGATAGAAATCTAAAATTTAAATACAAAGTTCTATTAATATAAATGGCTCATAAGAAAGTGTAGGTAGAATTTATAAGGAGGGAAATAAACTAAAGATTCACTGAAATGGGTTATTTGTGCTGAATTCTTTGCCCTAAATACATTCAGACAAATGCTTCTTCAGAAAGAATTTCAGGTTCTGAAATGCTGTATAGTTTATTACATTTAGTTTGATTTATAAAATAGCATAAATTTAGACTGATTATTCTGCCATGTAAACTTTCCTTACTAAGTCAGAATTTCAGAGTCTTCCCCCTTTTATTAGATCGTAAAGTATTGTATCTATTAAAGGCAGAAGACTTACTCTCCACAAATCTGCTATTCGAGGAACTATGAATCCTGTACCTCATTTGAATGGCTGGGAATGGCTGCCCATATTTCAGCTCATCTTAAAATCTAAATTTATTTTATGATAATGAAAACCATACATACTTACGGGTTATCGTGTGATTTTCCACGCATACACACATTTTGCAATACTTTAATCAGATTGAACATATTTAGCTCCTCAAACATTTTTCATTTCTTTATGGAAAATTTTTCAGTGTCCTTTTTTTCTAGCTTTTGAAATACATAGTACAGAAGGGCTATCTATAATCACTACACTGTGTAGTAACAGTCCACCAGGTCCTTCTGCTCCTACCCATCTGTTGCCTAGTACAAGTCTATAGTTCTCCACCCCTTACACTCTTCTATCCTCTCCAGTCTCTGGCTAGCACCATGCTACTCTCAACCTGGATGAGACTCCTTTTCAATATTTTGAGTGAGATCACGCACTATTTGTCTTTCTGTGGCTGACTTATTTCATTTATGATCTCTGGTTCTAACCATATTGTGGCCATTGATAATTCATTCTTTTTATTGATCAAATAGTATTTCATTGTGTATATCACCACATTTATTTACCCAATTATTTGCTCATATATGCTTAGATTGTTTCATTTTTTAAAGCTCTTTTAGAGCGGTAACACAACATAAGAGTAAGCTCTATCTTCAGCATAATGACATACTTCCTTTGTATATATTCCCATTAATGGGAGGCTGGATAATAAGCCATTTAAAAAAATAAGGAACCTGTATACTGCCTACTGTAATGATTTTGTTAATTTTTCTTCCCACCAACAGTGTCCAATGCCCTGAAAAATTTCCCTTATGTTCTGTTTTAGAATTTTCATGATTTTAGGGTTTATGCTTACATAATTAACACATCTTGAATTATTGTTTATAACTGGTGAAAGATAGGGATTTATTTTCATTCAATCAATTTTTTTCAGCATCATTCAATGAAAAGTTTATCCTTTTAAATATGTGCTACTTGTTGCCTTAGTCAAGAATCAGTCAGTGATGAAGCTAAGCATAGTCATGCATGCCTGTAACCCTAGCATTTGGGAGACTGAGGTAGGAGGATCACTGCAAGTTTGAGGACAGCTTGGCCCACAAAGTGAGTTCAAGGCCAGTCTAAACTACATAGTGAGACCCTATCTCAAAAACATAAATGAATAAATAAATAAACAAAAAATAAATAAATAGATTATTCAGTTGACAATGAAAGTGTTATTTGTCTTACATTCTATTGGTTTCTAGGCCAATGCCATGTTGATTTGATGACTACAGCATTGTACACTTTGAGATCAGATAGTACAGTGATTCTTGTTTTGTTCTTTCTCTTTCAAATGAGTTTGTTGCTTATACTTTTCTCTGTACTTTGAAGAATTGGTAATTTGATATGCATTGAATTGAATTAGTATATCACTTTGACTGTTTTCATATTTTAATAATATTCATTCTTCCAGTTTATGAATATGGAATGTCTTTCCATTTTTTATCTCTCTTTTTTTTTTAAACTTTTTATCGGTACTGAGGATCGAACTCACGACCGCCTGCTTGCAAGGCAGGTACTTATGCCACTGAGCTAAATCTCCAGCCCCTGTCTTTCCATTTTTAACATATCCTTCCCAATTCCTTTCATCATAGAAAACTTCTACTTCTTTGGTTAAATTTATTCTAGCAACTTAATTTTGTTTTTGTAGCTATTATAGAAGGAATTTGTTTCTTAGTTTCTGTTTTATTTGGTGATCCTGCAGGTTTAACTGAGGGCCACATACATAGCAAACAAGCATTCAACCACTGTACTATATAAGCCAAGCTGCTTTGAATTTTTAGATTGGGTTTTGCTAGGTTGCTGAGATCACACTTGCACTTGCCAGCATACTGTCATACTCTACTGAGTACCTGGAATTATAGGTGTGTGCCACCATAGCCGATTTTATTTTTTTATTTTACTATTGTCATATAGAAATCTACTGATTTTCGTATGTTGATTTGTATTTTATAAGTTTGGTAAATTTGTTACTAGTATTGATAATTTTTTAGTCTATGTAGTTTGTATTTTTTAGTCTGTTTAGTCTTCTATACACAAAATCAAGCACTTGAAAACAGTGACAATTTGATTTTCTTTTGTTCCAGATTCAGTGTTCTTTCTCTTGTCTGACTGCCGCGGCAGGAACTTCTAGCACCATGTTTAATAAAAGTGGTGCTGTTGTCAGGGGTTGCAAGGAGAATGATTATATACAGGACACATAATTTCTAGTATTATTTATAATGGTCACCAAAGGAATCAAATACAAAGAAAGTGCAAGAAATCTGCCCACACACTAAAGACCTAGAAAATCCAGCTAAGGGCCTGGATTCCATGGCAATACCCTACACGTGTCTGCTGAAAGCCTAAAGCCCAAAACAATGATAATGGATCTTCACTGGGAAGCCCAAAGGTCAGTGGTGGGAGCTATAAACTCCAGCCAGCAAGGTGAAGAATCTGTGCCAGCAGGCCGAGTGTTCTGTATTGGAGTCAAGAAGCAATGCTCACAACAAAGACCAGGAATCCCCTGAAAAGTACCATGGTAATCCTCAGTGATACTGAGGTCCCGAGCTTCTCCAGTGATGAAAACAGTTGAGTACAAATCAGGAAGCCAGCATGACAAACTTCTCCTGGAGACTGAGCAGCACACACCTTCCTCTCTGGAGCCAGGAAATAATGCTCAAAGTACGGACCAAAGCTCCCCAAAGTGAACCACAGCCACTCTCAGCATTAAGGCCTCCAGCTCCTCCAGTGATAACAGCCAAGTTCATATCAGGGGAACATGACAAGCTCCTCCAGGAGAACTAATGACTCCAGACAATACCACCACTTAGGAGGACCCACAACACTTACTCTTCCTAAGTCTCCTTTATATGCTGGCAGCAATCCTCAGGTGGTCCATGCACACTCAGCACCATGCTGATTCAGTACAGCTGGTGAACTACTGCTGGTAGTACTACTACAATTCACTACAAGGTGTAAAACCGGATATCCTTGTCTTGTGCCAGATCTTGGAGAAAATATCCCAATATTTTTCCCATTTAGTATAATGTTGTTAGCTTCTTATAAATAGCTTGTGTTACATGGAAGTGTGTTCCTTCTGTTAAACTTGTTCAGCATTTTCATGACGTGTAGATGGTAAATTTCAACAATTATCTTTTCTGTTGAGACGGTAAGAAAATTTTTGTTCTTCATTCAGCGTATCACACTTATTGTTGTACATATGAACCACAAAGTTTAGTTCATATTATATATACTAAATAGATTTGAGAGGAGAAGACCTAAAAGAAAGAAAAGGATTTCAGCATACTCACTTGAAATTAATGAAAATAGGCTGAAATTAGGTGTAGGACTGAAAAAAAACAGAGAACATACACACTAAAATTTAGATTATACTAAGTCTTTTTATTTCAAGAGTGCACAAAATTATGTCAAGTGACTTTTCTTCTTTTGTCTATATCCTCCAATGTAAAAATATGCAAATGAAGAATTTTGAAGATTAATCAGTAAGAAATAGGAACAAAGTATAATTTTGAATGTTTGATTATCTTGGAAGAAATGACATGTCTGGTATTCCTCTGACTTCTTCCTAAGAAGGACTTCAAATCTCTCCATGCATGGTGTGACTTTCTAGAGGTGACAATTTGAGGCATAGTTTTCCAGCACAATGAAAAAATTCATAAGGTAGTTAAGATTTTTAATCTAAAACCTAAATTAACATTATATCACATAATTTATGGGAAATATGCAATATATTTTATTGACTTCATGTAGATCTTGGAAATATGATTTATATGAATTTGCTATTTCAGCATGATGAATTGATTGTCATATTGAGGATTATGGAATTAGCTGGGAGAACAGATGATTAACCACCACAGCGTTTTGGCTAGTGAAGTTTTACTTTCTGATTTTTGAACATTAATAAATCATACTTCAGCATATGGGATTATTTTGGCAATAGAGCCACTTATCAATTTAATCATTTCAAACCTGTGCAATGTGTAAGCTGCAAATGTTGAAGGCATGAAAACCAGTTACTAGGAACAATTAAGTATTATTCTTATAGTCACATTAATTACAACTGAAACAAACCTTGAAGAGCTGAGAAAACATAGCACAACTTATCTACTATTTACTAGGGGAATAAAAAGGAATCAATACAGCCATTAATTGCACAAATAGCAATAAATACTTTGGCTGCTCTCCAGGAAGTGTACCAACTGCGAGAATTTTTCGTACTGCTGGTTTCATTACACAGATCATAGTCACAGTAAAGCGGGCAGTGGACTGCTGTTCAATAAACTAAATTTAATGTTACTCAATTATGATCATCGTGCTCAGATATAATACTAATAGGAATGTCAACCGCGATTACATTTTCAGATTTATGTAAAATAATTCAAATGCTATTTGCTATCCCTCAGATACAAGGTTCATCTGGTTGTTTATGGAGTCGGTCGATATTGATCATGCACAGCAAGTAGCAGAGGAGAGGCCCAATGGCAAGTATATATAACATTCCCGTGCCAGCAGTCAGGGTGCTGTGCCAAGCACCAGGGGCAGTATGCCAAGTCATCAAGCAGATAGCGCACCTCTGCAAAGCTGCCTTGTTGATTTTTTACAATATTTCTTTGAATTGCTCACATGTGCCGAGAATCACTCTTGCCAACATTACCCAGCATGAAACAGAAATGAAGGCAGGAAAATATCTTTCTTAGAGAATTCTTTTCAGACCTAATGAATCTAGTGAAGATATCATCCTAGCATCATTATATATTGTTATGTATGGCTGGGACTGTTGTCATTTAGCAAAGTGTTACTCAGTGGGCCGAGCAGCTGGTATATATGATTTTGTATATCACTTGCAAAAAATACGCCACACATATAATCAACCACCTGGCAAAGAAAGTAAGGTAGCTAAATACTACTTTGTTGTTGCACCCACATTTTCAGGAACTTCGAGAACATAAACAGACATAGGCAGAATGAACATGTGTGCAAGCTAAGGTTTGTTAAAGCTTTTCTGTTCAATAAAGCATATAGTGCCTGCTGTTCAGAGTGCTGTTGAACAGATTTGCTTTATTTCTAATGAAGGTGTTTGGGCATTTTCCTGGCACAAATGGAGTAAAATTATGTACTTAAAACAACATTTTAAAACAACAACACAACAAACCACCACTTCAATTGCACTGAAACAGATTGGAAAAAATGAAAATAGGTATAAACTGAGACTTGATAATGAATTAGTGTCATTACTGTGGATGAATCATTCATTTAGGAGAATGCTGCCTAGTTTTAAACAACCGGTGTGCCTAGTAACTTCTACTGAATTCCTTACTTCCTAAAATATGTGTTTATCATAATGGTCCCCACACCATTACTCCTGGGGAAAATACTTTACAGGTGGCCTCTTTACTTATTTGGCTATAAGTGAATAGGAGAGTAATTTGATTGTAAACTAATCTTTATATCACCAGATTTCCAGTGTCAGCAATGTCAATCTCATTATCTCACCTTTTCACTGGCTCAGCACTAGCTTGCTTTCCTTGGCGATGCACCTTTTAAAATTCTACTCCTTCACTGTCTTGACAGATTACTGGAGGAAGAACTAATAACTAGATGAGAGTATTCAGTGTGGAACAAAGGGGTTTGCTGCTTACAGACCAAGGTCTCTTGCTCTCATTATCTCTATTGCTATAAGCTTAAGCTCATTACATTCTCCCCTTAGTCTCTTTTTAGTACAGAAAGACTAATTTGGGACTTGTGGATGCTACCCCAACTTGTTGTATAAAGCATAAAGGTTTTGAACTCCTAAGAGAGTTCTGCCGTGTGACACTAGATTTTACCTAGATCATTTCTGTGTTTTGGAAACCTTGGTTGTCTCTTATTCCTTTTTTGTTTCTTCTATATTCACTGCAGTGAAGTTTCTCAAATGAGAAATTTTCACATTATCTTTGCTGTGTAAAAACATCAGAAAGTATTTTGCCAATCACTTCAAAAGTAGACGTTTAAAATTTTGCTTCCTCCAGGAAGAAGAAAACAGAGAAGAAAAATTAAAACTAAAAACCTACAAGAAAATATATAGTGTGTGTTGTATGCAAAAACTATGAATAAACAAACTCTGGAAAAGGTGAATTTAACTATTAAATAAAATGTCTTTTAGTATATAATAAAAAGTTACATAATGTCCTTAGAATTAAAAACAAGTATTATATTCATATTTGATGTTCCCTTATGCTATGAATAATATTTCTATAATACATAACTTCTCATCTTTCTTTCTTTTATTTTTGTGATTCACATTATTTTTCAACATTTGTAGGCTTTTTGTTCTAAACTTTGAAACTGTGAGACCATTTTCCACTTCTAAATTTTTGACTGACATTGAATATATTACATTTTGGTAAATATTACTCACTTCAGAAATGTAGATTGTGTTTGAAACTTTTGGGAAGATAATATAACCTGTTTGTGTCTAAAATACTTAGTGCAATTTTCTAATTTCTAGACAATAAATTTAAAATATATATATTTTAATATATTTTTCTTCTGCCAGAGAATATTCTGGCACTATTTTTTGTCTCACCTTTTTTTCAAGATTATATTTATGTTTGTGCTTTTCTTTTTCTTCTTCTACAGAATATTTCAGAATATAAAGTCTAATATAATGATAGTAAGCACTCATTACTTTATGACTAGAAATTCTTTTTTTTTGTGCTTGATAGCTCAATATTTTATCTAAGAATTTTAAGTTCTAAATTCATTTTGTTTTCTCGTTGCTTTTAAAAGTGTTCAACAAAGCAACACTGGCTTGCATAATCTGGTCATACTGGAACTATCTTAGTCATTTTAACTTCTTTCACTTTGTAGGATATACGTATGCTTTCATCATCTTTTTTTCCTTGCTCAGTAATAAGCAATCCAGGAGAACGTACATCTTTCAAGACTAAGTCCGGGAATATTTTCCAATGATTTTGAGTTTTACTTTCTCATTTGAAGCATCATATTATCTGCTTCTGAAACCCTTAAAGGCAATTGAAATTTAATTATTATTAACCCTTTTCTTGCAAATTTATTGGTTATATGTTAAGATATGTGTATTATCTGGCCCTTAAGAGTTATCTATACTATTGTGCTATATGTTGGTAATATTGTTAATTTCTGATATCTTTTGCTGCTATAGTAATTGTCTTTATTTCTTCTTTCATCCTTTCCTTCCTCCAACTTTTCTCTTTACCTTCCATTTTTCTTCTTTCTTCCTTCTTTTACTTCTCATATAAAGAAGACTAATTAGGTTTCCTTGAAGCAATCACCTAAATTTTCTTGATGATGATACTACCAAAAATTTGTCGATGTTGGGAAAAATCTTCAAATATGAGTCATTCTTGAATTGTAAGTTTTATTGAATTTAAAAATATACGCATTTGTCATGAAAATTTAGCATACAGTTTGCCCCAGAAGGACCATTAATTACCTCATGTTAGCACCTACTACCCACCAGTGCTTATATGATGTTACTAAAGTCATATTCCAGCATGCTGCCTCCTAAGGAATGAGCATGTTTACATTGTTTTAAGATATTTAAGATTGAATTTTTGTACATTGGGCAAAAACCCACAAAAATTTTATTGTTTAATTTCTGGGGATGCTAAACCAATATAGAATATGGTTTAAGATTGACTACGTTTATTGATATGAATACTTACCATGTATCCGTGCTGTCAAAAAGGATGAATAAGAAGTACACGTATAATTTTAATCTCTTACTAGGCATTTAAAACACAAAGAAATTGGTGAAATAAATACTAGTAATTTTCAAAAAATATACAAAACATTATTATATCAAAATGAAAATATAAAAATATTATTTTTTATGTTCTTCATGGCCCAACATGATTTTATATTTTGTATTGTACAGCAATTCATATGTTAAATTTTAGCAAAATATGATTCCACAGGCAAGCAAGGCTGCATATGAGTAAATATAAGAGTAATTTAAATCAAATTAATATTTAAAAATATTCTCATTTTCCAACTCTTTCTCACTAAATGTTCTAGTTGGCACATTGGACACTAAAAGAATGAATTTCATGTTGTAATTGTATGAGTCTAATGAGTAATAATCATTACTATTTTTCAAGCTAATACGCATACTGAGTCTTTGCTCCAAATGGAGACAGTACATCTGTCTTCCATGCCTGCTTGTTACACAAAAATCCTGTAGAGATTCTCTGGACAAATTGGTGCCTTGCTTGCATGGCACGATGGGCAATTGTTTCCCGATGGTGAGCTCTCTAAAAGATGGCAGTTTTCAGTTTGCTCGCTAAATGTTTGTACACATCTATTGTCACACATAGCTTTTGTGAGGTTCAAACTCTCAAAAGGTTCGCCACAAGTATATTTGACTGTTCCCTTGTGGTAAGTAGTATGCAAATCTTTTAACTTTCACTTTTGTGAATTTAGTGTGTTGCAATATTTGCTTAAAATTCTCTCATTTCTTTTGTTCTTGCTGTGGTTTATAGTGGGGAAAAGCATATTTCACTGCTGATTGATTTTTGGCTTGGTCATGTAATTTGCTTTGATCAATGGAAGGCAAGTTGGCTTTAAAGGGGCTTCTACGGACTTTCCTGGTTTGCCTTGCAATCTAGCTGCCCTGATCTGCACTACAGAAAATAAAAATAACCTCAATAGTGTCTGTTTCATCAGCTCCTTCTTGAAAATGAAAGACAAAGATAACTTGAGCCCAATCTGCCACCTGAAATATAGAGATCATCTTATTCTACAGATCTCTGAGCAAGAAATAATGCTGTGTTTAAGCCAGCGAGAATTTAGAGACTGCTACTCAGCATTATTACACTGAAAGTTTAGTAATACAGAGAGATTATTTTGTTATCTCCCAGACTGTGGATACCCTGAATATTGACTTAGGAAGAGATATCTGAGTATTCATGGAAATTGATTATAAACAATTTAATAAGAAATATTTGCTCAAATTATGGTCTGGTTTTCAGTGCTCAGCCTCAGTTGCTTCCCTGGGTGTGCGGCTTAACAGTTCTCTGTCTCAATCCCAAGGCATACATTCTGTAAATTTTGAAATTTCTGTGTCTAAGGTTTGGCTTGTTAAGTAGAAAATTAATTTCCAGCCACAAGACTTTCTAGTTAAATGGGAAATTTACTAACAAAATTCATTAAGGTGAAGTATTTTATTGTTTATCCAGTTCACGAGGATTTCTTAAAGTTCAACAATGAAACTCTTCTAATCCTCCAATTTATAGTAGAAATATTTATTTCCGGAGGACTTTTGTTTTATTTTTCCCTTTGTTTTAACATTTTTATAATGACAAACTTATAGCTGAAAAATATTATTAATATGAATTTTACAAATAAAGAATGACCAAGGTTATATTATAAATTCTTATGAAAAGTTAGTGTAATGAATGCTCCTTTGATAGTGGGAGAAATTTTGTTGTTGTTCTACCAAAATATGAAATTCAAACTTGCCAATAACAACACTTTAAGAAAAAAATGTTTTTGAATGAAACAGATTTGAGTGCCATGGTTATATAACACTTAAGTTTTGTGAAATATAATGATTGTAAAATATCTTTCATAGGTAAGCTAGAGTTTATATATCTCTGCCTATATCTACATAAAACTGTCTGGAGTATTCTTAATATTTGGAAATACCTTTTATAATATAAAGAACTCAGATAAAGTAAGAATAAGTGGCATATAAAAAGTCAATGTCACTAAAGAATTACCTGCTTGTACTTAACCATACCTATATTCTGCATAAAACATCATGCGGGGATCATTACTGAGCAAACTGCCAAACTCGTCAATGTAGTGTTACCTAGGGTTTAGTTTATCTAAATAACTGTCTGCAATAAGAGCTGCAAACTAGTAATAATTACATTAGTGTCAGAAGTGTAGGGGACATCGGCAGGCATATGTTAGGGGAAGATAATTTCAATGCTCTAAGTTGGATTTTACTCTATAAGTATTCAGCCACCTATTAATGGTTGTTTTCTAGGAAATATAGTATTTATTAAATACTTTAATGCCTGCCACTACCTCAGTCTAAACTGCTTTCAAAGGGCATGTGATCATTTAAATGAATCAGTAATATATATATATATATATATATATACATATATATATATATGTGTGTGTGTGTATATATACACATATATACATTTTATGAAGTAAAATTTAAATTCATTACTTAAATAATTACATATCCTTAATACTTAATGATTAATATCCTATAGGTTTAAAATGTTTTATCCTATGTCCTGTTCATTTTCCAAATCTATACATGTACAGGAAAAACAACTGTACAAAAATAAATTGTAAATAATAATCCTGGAAATTATATAGTCTATATAGTAATGGTTCTCAAAGTTTATATCTCTATCTATATATCTATGTCTTATATCTGTGTATTTGGCACCAATTCATCAAAAGCAATTACAGAAGAAAAAAAAATAAATACAGAAAGTGATAAAACTTCAGAGGATCTTTTTGTAGCGGAGCCTGTCTAAACATAGTTTTGTACATGAGCAGTACTAAAAAGTACTAATGAGTCAACAGATTATTTGTATTACTCATAGGGATTAAGTAAAAAACACCTTAAAATATTTTACATCACCACATCACTCATTGTTTGTTGTTTTAATATTTTAATATGCTTGACCAGGAATGAGCAGTTAGCAAAACAAAAAAATATTTATGCTGTGAACTCTTCACCACACATTATTCCATTTGTTCTGCAAAACCATCCAGAAGGTTTCACAGACCAAGTATTGTATTTTGTAAGTTCAAAAGTAAAACTTGAATGAGAAAAGCTAAGTGACTCACACATGAACACAGGTTACAGAAACAGATCTAATTTATAGACCAATGTGATTTACTCAAATCACATACTTCTTTCTATTAGATCCATGATTTTCAAGTTAGCATACATTTCACCAAGATTTAAAGTATAGTATAAGCAAATCATGGTGGTACAAACCTGTAATCCCAGCACTCAGGAGGCTGAAGCAGGAGGATTGCCAAAAGTTTAAGGCCAGCCTGAAATACACAGAAGGTCACTGCCCCCCCCAAAAAAATAGTGTTAAAGTATATCACAATTTTTATCAGATAGCCAATATGTGAAATTTATTCTGGATGACTTTGACACAGTTATCTACTTATTTTGATCTAAGATCTGTCAATGGCATAAAAGATCTATTGTTGCTTGGCATTATGGGATCAAAATACACGAGCAATTGGCTTTCAACTTGTATGTTACTTACATTGTAAGATAAATAGCATACATGTATCTATCTATCTATCTATCTATCTATATATATACATATATATATATGTATATATATGTTTGTAGTTTGATAATCGAAAACAGGTTTGCAAGTATTTTTAGGACAATACTAGTTTCATAAACAGCAGTTAGGAAGAGTATAAAAATCTACATGTTTCTCAGAAAGAGAGAGAGAAAGAGATTATATGTAGATGCACAACATTTTTTCACTTTAACACTTTAATGTTTACAATGCCAAGTTCCATACTAGATCCCGGAAATGCAATAAAATAGGGAATATTGTATCAAGCATTGATTCTGGATTTAAGAAGCTTATGGTTTAATTAAGAACATGAATACTATCAAACAGCCTTTTTATTCAATCAAGTAACATTTATATTGTGTTTATGAATGAGAAGTTATTCTAAAGACAGATGATATGCCTGTATAAATACAGATGAAATTGCACAGATACAGAATAATAAGAGTTGGTGCTCTGTGCATTTGGCAACAGGAATATACAGCCAATTCTGCCTGAATACAGAGCTCTCACGAATAGTCCAGCAAGACACGACACTTCTTCAACTATTTAGAAAATGCCAGCTTAACCTAGCAATTGATTTGAAGTCTCTTTCATAAAGTTCACAATATGTGTAACTTGCATTGTTCAACAATGTAATATACATATAAATCATATAATAATATGTACTTCTATAATATAAAAGTGTGTATGTTTTATCTTTTAAAAAAGTAAAATTGATTCCTGGAGCAAATGTACCTAAATGAGAATTGTTTGGGTTAATAGCAAACAAGGCATGTAGAGGATAGGGGAATAAAAGGGACCTTGAGAACTGAATCTCCACAAGGAATGTAATCATTATATATAAGAATAATGTAAAAATTGGAAAGAAAACTATGGAATTAACACTGGTAAATAAATGATGAAAACTGTTCTGATCCATGTTTACAACAGAAGAATATAGCATTGCATTTAGAAAAGACTATTTTTTCACAGCAGTACAATTCATTACCTTATAGAAATTAAAAGATTATATATAGACAGCTGTCTGAGTATAGAATACATACAAGGAAATCAATGAATGGTAAATATACTCTTGACTGCTTTTGTGATGGTTTGGGGTTATAACAAATGCATTTTCCTCAGAACTATGCTCAGTCAGTGGCAATAAGTAAGAACCTACCATGTGCTAAGTATTGAGATGAGCAGTTTCAATAAATCTGTGGTTTAATTAACCCAGACACAAGGGAGAGAATCCCATGGTTAGGAAGCAGTGTGACCATGAGAAAGATAATGAGTTGAATTAAGTATTAGTAGAATTATGACTATTGTTTAGTAACTGAGTCTGGTTAGTAAGGTAGGCAAAAGAAGATACAGCTTATATCACACAGTAAGAATCTTGCTTATGTTTGTTACTAGTAGTATAAAATACTGAAGATACTGTTACTATTTTTGCAGAGTTTAAACATAGTGTTTATGTCATTTGCCCTGTTCATTGCAATAAGATGCTTTTGATGCATGCTTGATCTCAAATAAATGACCCCTTTTCATCCCACCAGCACTTTTACATAGTCAGAATAAGCTACGTTCAAAATGCAAAGTATGAAAATGCAGCAGATATTAGGTCTGAGGTATGTAATTATAAACATGACCCTACAAAACTGTGAGCCAAATATAAAGGGAAACATTCTTTGATCCTTATTTAAAAGCTACAATTCCAATCCTTTACAAAATGAGAGTAGAATGTAGAAATTTCAATGATATACAGGAGTCTTGCTGCGCAAGATTTGTATTATGCATTACAGAACTTGATGTCTTAGAAAATTGGCTTGAGTTCTGTTTTTTTGTTTTATATTCTTTTACATTTTCTTCTACTGGCATATCTCATTTCTTCCTTATATTACATCTAGGTTATCATTTATTTTTTAGATTTTTCTTTACCTGGGCTATGTGTATTACTTATATATTTCTAAAGCATCAGTTCTTTTCCTCTTTACTTGATTTCCCCTCATTATTATGTAATGACTCTAGATTTCTCATTCATTTCACATTTATCCATTTAAAAGTGATAACTAAGAATTGCATTGTTCTTTTTGCCAATTCGGAGTCTCAAATGAATAATATTTTTCAAATATCAAACTTGAAATCCTTTTATTTCTCAGATCGTTTTTCATCTGGGAAATCTTGCTTTACCTCTAGAAAATTACTAGCCTCTAAAAATTTACTGTCCACAATCCTTTGAAGACTAGCATAGGTTCAAAAGTTATGTAATATTTTTTAAAGCGGGAGGCAAAGTTTGTGTGGTATGTGTTTGTGTGTGTGCATTTGCATGTGTTGAACACACGTTCCTGAGCTCAATCTGTGCCTTTTAGTGGTAGCATTCTCCTTCTGCTTTCCAAATAAAGATGTCTTATTTTAAAGAAGATACATAAGCTATCAAATGCAATCTGATGTTTTTGTTAAATAATAAGCAACAGAAGCATACAGAAATAAATATTTCTTATGGAGGTAAAATATATACAACTCTAGAATCATAAATATACTGGAGAATTATAATATGAATTTGTAAATTGTATGCAAATAGCTTGAAACCAGATCTATAAAGACATAAATAAAGCAACAAGACTGAAAGGTTTATACGTTGGCTTGTTTATAGAGTAGCACAAACATTTTTCTTTTTTAATTTGCAATTAATTTTCAGCAGCCATCTAGGTACTTTCATGTCAAATTACTTTCCCTACACTAAACAAGATTAGGCATCCAAGCAGCAAAGCACTTACGTGAAAGTGAGAAACTGACTGTCAAGTAGATATTTTCCACCTATAACCAATTAAAATGTTTCTTTTTTGATGAATGGGTGTTGTAATTTCACATTTTGTATTTTTACCTAAGTACATACCTGTATAACATCGCAGTTCACAAGAGCTAAAAAGCCGTGTACTGAGATTTCTGCTTTTTTCCTCATGCAATTTACCTTCAGACTGAAACATATGAGCATTTTCCATGGCGTGCATGGTGTGAGGGATGCATATTAAAAGACAGAGCTTTCCTATGCTGCTGCACACAAATATTCAACAGTACAAATACACATACAAATTGAAGTGTATGTTTATTTACATATGCATATGTATAAATATACACACATATTTTAAACAATAGTTAAACTTCAAGAAATGTTTCTCTCAAATGGCTTTTAACCTCTCAGTTCCTTGCTGATGCTCATCTTGCATTAAAATGTAAAGATCCCTGTGTTTAAAAGTTAGGCCATTGACACATAAGGTAAAAAAGTAATATATTATTGATAATCTTCAAGTGAATGACATAAAAAGAAAAATATTGATTTTCTGGAAGATGTCTCATTTTTCTTACTTCACAGAAGACTGATGTAGGTTCATGAGCCTATCAATATTATTTGAATTAATGCATATTCCCTACTATTGATTGCTTTAACAATGATTGTCATAACTGATTTATGGGCACTTATTCCTGCTAAATATTTTAAGAAGTAAATATCAGATTTGTATACCTAAGTAGATTGACTTGAATAAACAAGAGTTGGATGTTAACATTATGCTTTCTGACTTAATCCATATTAGAATACACTATGCAACTTGAATCTTTAAGATAGTAAAAAATACCCCTCAAAGTTGACATCAAAAAGTTGATGTACTCATTAGAATTAAGTATAAAGCACATTTTTAAGTTTTGAAGTGATGATTGCTTGAAAACATACTTAACATCTTTGAGGAAAAATGGTTTATTAAACCAAATCATAAAATTCGAGTGTACCTTAATAAGACACATATTTTATTATTTCTTAGAAGAGAGCAGCATATAGACTTGTAAATTTTATTTTCCGCCCACAATGACAATTGATAACCAGTTTTTCCCAAATTCTCTAATGCTGTACTATATCTGCATTTTTTGGAAGCCTTCATTTGCAGAACAAATATTTGAATTTTGTGTTGTTCAGTATATTTTTTTCTTTTATTAACTGTGTTTTTGGTGTATTAACTAATTAAGTCATAAGGAGTTTACAGAGTATACTCTACTGGTTTCATATCTTCAGGTTTTACATTTAGATCTGTATAGTATTGAATGATCTTTTGGTATAAGACATGAGACAGTGGTCTGAATATACAATTTTACAGGTGAATATTTCTTAGTACTATGTTTTGGTGCTACAATTGCTTTCCTGTTTCACTTTCTTGATATCCTTAATAAATTTCAACTGATATAAATATAATTCAACTGATATAATATATATTATACATATGTGTGTATAAATGTATTTATATCTATGCCCATCTATATCATCTATGTATTTATTCTAATCTCACACAGATTTGGTGACTAGCTGTCAGTGAGCTTTGAAATATGGAAATGTGATTATTCCAAAATGTTCTCTTTTTATGGCTGTAATTTTACATTTGGCAAAACTTTTGCTTCTCAGCCTAATATCTGTCATTAACACAGCTTGACCTTTGATTACTGTTGTCATAATATACATTTTCCAGTCCTTTACTTTCAATGCATCTTTGGGTCTAAATGGTATCTCTATAAAGTTTTCTGCTTTTTTTGGTACCAAAATAGGAATTGAACCTAGAACTTTCAAACTTCCACCAACAACTCTTTCCTCTTTTTCTTAGTCACTAAGTTATCCAGACTGATCTCAAATTTGTGAACATTTCCTTCTGCCTCAACCTCCTAGAGTGTTCGGATTACAAATATGCACCATTGTGTCAGGGCAAAGAGCTGGATCTTTATTTCTTTTTTTCAAAAATTTGTTTTGTTAATCTTTGCATTTTGATCAATTTTTATTTTACTAGCAATTTTCTTACTACATATACTTTAGATTTATATCTTGTTACTGTGTTCTTGTTTTACTGTCATTTGTTAAGTACATATATATTCACAATTTAATTTCATTAGTAATTTATAATTAGAATTTTGAATCATTATCTTAAAGTTCATACTACGTCATGCAGTAATCTTAACTTTTGAAAATCTACTTCAGATTTGAGCTAAATACCAGTAAATACATAGGGCAAGTGTCATATATTGATAGAGTCAAAGAATACGAATGTGACTTAGAGTCAAGTAACACTAAGTTTCCATGGTGCCTCTCTAAGTGAGAAAAGTGAAAAGAAGAATCCTCCTTTCAGATGAGAGAGCATGGTCCTGAGGACACCTCCGTTTCAAAGTTCTAGCTCTTGGAAATGTAAAATCATTCCTTTCTGTTTGTGCATGGCTATAGAAGCCCTAGGAGACTGATACACTTTTGTATGTTATAATCTAAAAATAAACTGCCATAATATTAAAGGTGTGTATTCTAACCAGTTGCCACAATTATAGTAGATAAGCAATTCAAAACAATTAAGATTATATGGATTCATAGGTTGACCACCGACACCATTCTGCTAAAATCTGTAGTTGGCTAGGCCACATTAATTTCCATAAGACACAGGGACAATTTGTTTCTTCAACTTTTTGTCTAGAAACAAAGTCTATTAATGTATCAATATCTGCATATCTCTGCCTACAGTCTACATGAAAGGTTGTTGGTGAAGGCAATGATGTTCATAATTATAAAAGAGAATATGGCATATAAAACTCTCTGATTTTACAGATGCTCAGTATTCTAGAGCTACCATAACAAAACATCACCAACTGGGAGGCTTACACTAAATGAAGTTCATTTTCACTCAGTTATAAAGGACAGAAGTTTGAAATGAGTGTATAAATAGGATCATGTCCCTCCAAAGCTCTGCATCAGACCTTTCCTTGCCTGTTCCTAGTTTTTCAAGGAGCGGATGAGACTCATCTTTAGTATTACTAGGATAGCAGCTACACCATGTCAGTCTCTACCTCTGTCATCTGAAATTTCCCATGTTTGTTGGTGTACATGTGCATGACTGCATTCCCCTATGGCTCTACCTTTTAAAAGGACACTGCTATTGTTACAGAAGGACCTATCTTAATTACCTCATTTTAGCTTATTTACCTTTGTAAAATCTTGCTGGGCTGTGATGGTATTTATTCTCAAAAACTGGTTACAATGATCTGGGTTCTTCAGGATGCAGATGCTTGGAAGTAATACCTTTAGAGGCATGGAGTTAGGTCGTTTGGGAGCGGTCCTCAAAGGAGAATGCTAGTCTGCAGGTGTGATTTTTCATGAGACTGATAAAAGTGTGGCCCTGCCTTGAGTCTCCTTGTTGCTTTTCATTTAGTGATGTGATCAGCTAGCTGCCCACATGCTGTCACCACTGCCATCTGTAATGATGTGACTCAGCTGCAGGGTCCTCAGCAGAGCAGAGCTGATGTAGGCGCCTTGATGATGAATTTCCAAAACCATAAGCTAAATAGACCTCTCTTCTTCATAAATTTCCTTACACAAATATTTCATTACAGCAATGAAAACTAATATAGACTCTTATTTCCAATTAAGTTCACCTGCGCAGGTACTGGAGCCTAGGACTTCAATGCATGTTTAGGAGAGGATACAATTTCACTGTATTTACAATCGTCTGTCTTGAGATCTACCCCACACCTTTCTTGTATCTATAACCTACATCATTCACTGAGATTAATTTTATCTGTTAGCAAAAGTGAAATTAATAAGTAACTACATGTTTTATAAAAGTAATTTCCCACAAGATTATCTTTACTAAAACGTACTCTTTTTTGCTTGTGAACTTGGATTACTATTTGTAGTAACTTTTAACAGATTTATTTAGTATTTGTTATGACAAATTTATTAGCAACGAAATCAAATTTTATTTTAGAATCTTTTACCTCTTCATTTTTAATTAAGTTTAGTAGAACAATTCAGATATGCATACTGATCATGTTCATCATTGGAAATTTTTATTCCTATATGATGTATCTTGATCCTTTATTTATCCCAAACTCTCTCCTTGCTTCAACTCTTTCCCCCTCCTTATTTACAAATATTTGTTTCCATTTTATCCTTCTTTTATTATTTTTTTCTCTCCTCTCCCTTCCTATCCATGGGTCTCCTTTTCTTCTAAACCATTTCTTCCTACTGCACATTTTCTATAACACATTTTAGTCCTTATTTACACCTAAGGATTCTCACATGAAAGAAACCATATGATGTTTACATATTTGTGACTGATTTATTTCATTTCAGAGTATATCTCAAATTACATCCATTTATCTATAAAAGTCACAAGTTTATCCTTTTCTATGGCTGAGTAGTACTCCATTGTATAAAATGACCATGTCCTTTTTATCAGTTCCTCAGGCGATGGGCATTTGGGTTGTTTCCAAGGTTTAGCTATTACAAAACTGTGCTGCTATAAACATGGGTGTGAATGTCTCACTGAGATATATGATGCTTTTAACTCTTCTGGATAGATACCCAGAAGGGGGATAGCTGGGTCAAATGGTACCTGGAAACCTGGAAGAAAGCTGGTCTCTTTAGTAAATAGTGATAGAAATCTCCACACGGATTTTCAGTCATACTTGTCTACAATTTGACTAACAGGGGTGAAGTGTTCCTTTTTCTCTCACAGACTCTCTAGTATTTGTTATTGGTTGATTTCTTAATGATAGCCATTCTCTCTAGAATGATATAGGATATCAGCATTGTTTTAATTTGCATTCTCAAATAATGAGTAATGTTGACCATTTTTTCATGTATCCATTTGCTATTTGTATTTCTTCCTCTGAGAAGTGTATAATCATTTCAGATGACCAGTTCTAAACTGGTCTTTGAATTTGAGGAGTCTGATTCTTTTCAATTCTTTATGTGTTCTGTATATTAGTACCTTGTCTGAGGATCAACTAGGTAAAAGTTTTCCCACTTTGTGGTTGTCATATCACTCTATTAGTAATTTCTTTTGCTACAAAAAAAAAGCTTTTTAATAGGATGAGATCCCAGTTGTTGATACTCTATATTATTTCCCATGATAGAACTTTTGTTCACAAAATCGTTGCCTCCTTCTATGTCTTTAAATGTTCTAACTATTATATCTTCCAGTAGATCTAATGTTCTGTTTTAGTGTTTTGCGTTAGTGGAAGTCAGTTTTTCTATCACTGTTACTAAAGAGACTAGATTTCCTCTAGTGAAGTTGTTTGCTCGGTTTGTAAAAGATAAGGTGGCTGAAGTTGTTTTGTTTGGAGTTGTTTCTGGATCTTCTAATCTGTTCCATTGATCTTCAGGACTGGTTTATTTTCTTTTAATCACAGTACTTTTGTAGTATAATTGCAGTCAGGGATTGTGGTGCTTAATGCCTTGTCTTTGTTGCCTAAAATTGTTCTTGTACTTCTAAGTCTGTTTGGGTTCCAAATGAATCTTAGGAATGTTTTCTCTAGTTCTGCAAGACATGCTAATTGTATTTTGACTGGGATTGTGTTAAATTTGTACAATGATTTTGGGACTATGGACATTTTCACTATGTTGGTTCTTCCTATCCATGTGCAAGGGATATCTTTATGTTTTCTGATGGCCTCTTTGGCTTTTTCAGAGTTCTGTAATATGCAATTTTTTTCTAGGGTCTTGTTGCATGGAGTATTGTTTTCTATCCTTTGGTTTTCAGTCTATGAATTTCTTATGAGTTAAATGTTTTCTTCTATGCAGCATATTGCTAAATCTTGCTTCTTAAGCCATTCTGTGTCATTTGACTGGCTGCATTCAGACTTTTTATTAATTGTTATAACTGATATGTATTGGCAATTCTCATATTATTTTCCTGTTGTTGGTTCTGTCTTTCCTCTCTGTATGACTTCTTGTTTTTTTTGGTGACTTCTTTCTAAAGATGTTCTTGGAAATTTGGTCTCCCTTATCTCTTTCTAAAATATCCTTTGGAACATTTTGGAGATATGGTTTGGTAGTCATGAATTACTTCAATTTTTCTTTGCCATTAAGTATCTCATTTCTTTAATGATTTTAAAGGACAGTTTTTCAGTGTACCTCAACCTGGTTTGTACTTTGTTTTCTTTTAGTGCTTGAAATACCTCATTTCAAGCTTTTCTTGACTTGAGGATTTGTGTTGAGAAGTCTGTTGTGATTCTGATGAATTTTCCTTGGTAGGTGATTTATTTTCTTTCTCTAACTGCTTTTAATATACTGTTCTTGTGCTGAATTTCTGGAACCTTGATTATTATGTTTTGGTATAGATTTATTTTGTTCATGCTCATTTGGAGTTTTATTTGCTTCATTTATTTGTATGTTAAATTCTTTATCCACATTGAGGAAATCTTCTGTCATAACTTTTGTGAAGTTTTTTATGGCAATTTGCACAGTCTCTGGCTTTCTCATTGACCCCATTCAATCTTATGTTGCTATTCTTTGTCTCATTGTGCAGCTGTTTGATTGACTTTTCATGTTCTATTGCTATTTTAAGATGTCTTTCTTTTGGTAACTAAATGCAATCCTGCCTTAACTGGTATTATATCTTGGCTTTTGTTTATTCTGTTGTATATACTTTCAATGGAACTTTTAATCTTCTAGATACCTATTTGGATGTATTTCATGGCTTCCATTTCTTTGCTAAGCATTCATGGTTTCCATCATTTTCTTAAATGCTTCTATTTTCATCTTTTTTTTTAAACTCTAGGTTCATTGGGCATGTCTTTCCTTTTGATCATTCTCTCTCTTTTGTGCCTCAGAAATTATTTTTGGGTAGTCACCTCCACTTGCATTTTCATTTCTCTTGCTATCATTTTAGAAAATTGCAATGTGTGACTTCAGATTTCTTCTATCTAATTGTGATTTGGAGTTGTCTTGGGTGGTCTGGAGATCTTGGGTTGCATTTTGCTTCTGTGTCCTGTCATTTTTTTTTAAATTCTACTATTTTGTTTGTTTTCTGTGTTGGTGCTTGCTGATTTTTCATGAGTTATATCTTAATCAATAATATTGAAGAGTCCATAGGAAATTTATATTTGTCAGAGTTGTCTTCTAGATGTAGGTGGCTCTTGGTCTTTGTGTCCCTCCCAAGAGGTTGTTTTCTCAGTTAATTGAGGATGAGAAGTTGTTATCTATTTGCCTTAAAACCCCATCCTTTGATACTGTCCTATGTTGATGATTATTACTCCAGACAATCACAGTATTGTCACATGAGGGAGGAAAACTGATTACAACATGTATGACATTGTGACATAATGTAGAACAATTAGCAATAACAATAGAATAAGTCACAGCCTAACAAAAGACAAAGTGTGGTAATTATTAATTTGGTACCTTAAACTATAGTCACAAGCTGTACTGTTATGTACAAAAAATCCAACATATACCAGGAATTTGTATGCAATGATTTTCTCATTAGTAGGTTAAACTTATCCTGATCAGGGTGGGGAATATTTCACAGGAATAAGGGACCAAATAGAGAATGAATGAGGAAAAATATAGTAGAAGCAAAGGTGTAAGGCAAAGGAGATACCTCTATTTTGGGAACTAGAGAGTAGTGCAGGACAGAAAGAATTCAAGAGAAAAAAAACACTGAGTGAAAACAGAAAGATAAGAAACTATGTTCATTCATATGAGAGTATCATAAAATGAAAAATAGTAAAAGCAAGAGAGAAAGAAGATAAATAAAACAAAGCAAAAACCAAACTAAATGGTAAAATAAATAAAAAAACTAAACCAAAACAACAAAAATAAATAAATAAAAAAATAAAAAAAATCCCAACCAGACTGAGAAAGGAAAACTACTTAAGCAAAAAAAGAAAAATAGTAAAATTCCTCTTGTTCATACTTCTCTGGTAGTGTCCAACTTAAATTCCAAAAATGTGGTGTGTAACAGTCATAATTGCAGTAGGATTTGTGCTGGACTTGGGGCTGATCTTGTCCTCTGGATTTGAGGGCTCCACTGGTCTCAGCTGACAATGTCTATTTCTCCTTATCCATGGCATTCTCTCGGTTGCTGTGCTGACCTCAGGTGGTGTGGGGTAGGATTGTTCCTTATCACGGTTACAGCTGACTCCTTTGGACTTGCACAGCTTCCTGGTTTTCACACCACTAACTCCTTTAATTTGCTGGTCATAGGGTAGGGGGCATACTTTTGTCACATTACAGGCCAAGGCTGGTTAACCACTTGGCTGATTGCCCCACTGGGTTGAGGAGTCCTATATAATGAAGTTTGGTTGATCCCAGTTCTTACTTCTCAGCATAATTCCCTCCGGTTGCTGCTAGCCATCCACTGTTGGATGACTTCTCTCCAGGTCTTTGAAGGAAGAGACCTCGGACTGTTCTGCTGCAAGAGTTCACCCCGAGCCCGTCACTTCTGTGGAGTCTCTCAAGAAACATAGTCTTGCTACACTGGACCTACTCTGCAAGCACACCCTCACTTCCTTTTTTTTTTTTTTTTTTTTTTTTTTTTTTTTTAATACTTAGAGTCAAACTCAGGACCACTAGCTTGCCCGGCAGGCTCTGTGCTACTGAGCTAAATCCCTAACCCTTATCCCTTTATTTTTGAAAGATTTATTAGACATTAATTCTTCTCTGATTTCTTCAAACTTACTTTGCTTCTTATCTCCTCAATCCATCCCTCTCTCTTGTCCTCTTTCTTTTCTCTTTCTGTCTTTCCTTCTTTCTCTCTCTTTCTTTTTCTTTCTTTCTTTCTTTCTTTCTTTCTTTCTTTCTTTCTTTCTTTCTTTCTTTCTTTCTTCCCTCCCTCCTTTCTTTCTTTCTTTCTTTCTTTCTCTTTCTCTTTCTTTCTTACTATCTTTTTTTCCTTCAGTCTGACCTCCCCTCAATCCTTAACCAGTAGTACAAATATCCTTTGTATGATCACCCTCTGGAAATTTAGCCTTGGGAATGCACACATTTTCCAGGACTGCCCAGACATGTGTGACTACATTTTTAAACCTGACTTACTAGTAATTGCTTCATGGTCAAAATAATCTACTATTTAATAAGTGTTTGCTTAGAGGTTGTTCTCAGACCCCTGAACTCAGTACAGCCTTTTGCCTTTTGTGGTGGCCTGTGAGTGACTTAAGGAATGTATTTAGTTCTGTTCCTTGTGCTTCTCTGGGTGTTCTTCAGTTTCTTAAGCTTAGTTCTTACCCACAACCATTCTGCACCTGGAGTGAAATGTCATCCCAGTAATTGGGTTTGGATAACTCTTGCTCTGGCCCTCTGTCAAGTTTCTGATTTCTCTGCCATTTTACTTTTGAGGTTGTGTGTGTGTGTGTGTGTGTGTGCACACATGTGCTGTGTGTGCATCTGTGTAATAAAGTTATGTGTCTCCTCTTAGCTGCTCTTTACCAAAACCTCCACTGTTCTTGGCATCTTTCATTTTTCCCATAGGCACACAATTTTTCACACTCTTACAAATAAATATATTCCATTTATGAAGAATTGTCTATACTTTCGTCCTTATTGCATGCTTCTGTAGAAGGGCACAAACTCTATATAGTTGCTTGAAAGCTGGAAAGAGGAATGGTGGCCCTCGTCTTCTGAAGTTATACTTCTGCTGTGAGAGAAAGTGTTATGCAGGATGTGGCGTGTGTTCCCTGTAGACTTGTCTGGATTCTCCTCTGGAAACTTTAACTCAAAAGCAAGAGCAACTGAGATCATGTCTCATTATTCTTGTCTTGTGCCTTCTATCAAGAATTTGGGAAACTAGATATTAGAATAGAGCTTTGGTCCTTTTAGTCATGACTTCCCAAGATGGAATAATGGGTAACCTGAGGTTTGGAAATGAGAAATGCCAGTGATCTGTCCATGTGGGGTGAAATAGTGGGTAAGACTAGGAACCAGACGGAGAGGGGACACCATGACGTGAAGCCTGTCGAGTGCAGGAAAAATAGGATGCTGCTCAAATGCTTTAGATGTTAACTCTCCTCACTAACATTTAGTAGATTTTACTAATTAATACTTTTCAGTTTTGTATATGCCATTAATAAAATACAGAGATACAAAATAAATTTTTACCAAAATAATTTACAGCATAATATTGGAACGAGAACCTGCTGTGATCCTTATTTTACCAACCTAGAGTTAGTATCATATGGAATTTATGCTTAAAAGTAAATGTTTTGTTTACATTGTCAATGTATTTCTTATGGCAAAAATACTTTAAAAAGCTAAATATTATTGAATATATTTAAATGTTCAACTTAAAATTGATATATTGATTATTATAGTGGCAAAAGCTCTATTCATCAACTATAAAAATACACATTCTGTTATCTTATTAAATGTTTACTTAAAGCATTTATTGTTCTTAATAAAAACATTTAATATTACCAACACAAAAATCATGGTTAGAATAAATTTTAATGATATTGTATAGTATAATCACTGATCTCATTATGCACTAGTTTATAATTCTATCTGTCATAAATATGAATGGATAGCTTCCCATCATATACCATCAAGCATTTGTTCAATGACTTCCTTCAATTACTCTCATTATTACTGATCCTGTGCAAGAGTTGCAAGAAATTTGGGCAACCCTTTAGATGCTACCACTATTTTATATTTCAAAATTGGATTAGATACTATGCATAATGCAAATAACCATGTAATTATTTTGAATTTACAATGTATTTACTATGTAATTGCATAGTAAGTACCATATAATTACTAGATGATTACATGATTATTTCTGCCTTTTACACAGCTTTAAAAGCAAAAGATTTGTTGCAATTATTATTGGCATTTATTGGTAAGTGTTACATAGCAGTGAACAATATTTATCATGTAATCAACCAAGCAGCAACTGTTATAGTAGCAAAATTATATTTAAGCTGTTGTAGCAGACCTAAACCATTTCTAAAAAATAAGATATATTAGTTTTAAAAGTTATCACACTTGAAAAATTACAAGCATAAGTAAAATGCTCAATTTGGTATCTCAGAAACAGTCAATTATTCAGTACAACATTTCAGTAAACAATTAAGATTATATAATTTAGTTCAAGCTTTGAATTTCAAATAATTTGTAAGTATTCCAAGAAAACTGTGATTTATTCATATGAAAACTTCAAAAAGTTAGAATAAATATAATAACTAATTGTATCCATATTATGATAATATAATGTATTATAATATTTATCAATTGTGTTATGCATTCAGTTTTATAAAAATCTGTATTTTCAAAACTTTAGAGAATTATTGACAGTTAGAGAAAATTTTGTGAAGATAGTGTGGAATGCTGTTCATGTACCTCATATGCTGAATTTCTAGTGATGTTAATACCTTGCATTAGAGTGGAATATGTATCACAATTCACGGACTAATACCAGAATAGTATTATAAAGTACATACACCTTTGTTCCATTTTGACTTTAGTTTAGTGCATGATGATGGGTCTAGTGTAAGTCTCCTACTGGAAGACAAAATAGGTAAAAATCTTGAGAATTTAGGGGAGGCCAAGAGTTCATGAGCAAAAACCAAACTGCTCATGAAGTACTTCTAAGAAGCAACAACTGGGATCTTGTCTTTTAAAAAAGCTTTTGCACATCAAAATAAATCACTAAAGAGTGAAAAGCAAACCCACCCTTTGGAAAAAGATTTTTGCCAACTGTCCTTCAGACAAAGCACTTTTATTTAGAATGTATAAAGAATTGAAAAAAAAGTAGGCCTCTCAAATTTAAAGACTCAATCCAAAACTAAGCATCTCAGATGAATATGCCCTTCTTGGATGAAGAACTACAAATGGCAAATAAATACATGAAAAAATATCAACATCATTGATCATTAAAGAAAAGCAACACTAGATTCCATCTCACTCCAGAAAGAATGGTTAACATCAAGAAATCAATCAATGACAAATGAAGATAGAGCTCTAGGGAAGAAGGTCCCTTCTCCACTATTGGTAAGTGTAGACTGGTGCAACCACCATAGAAATCAATATGGAGAGTCCTCAAAAACCTAGTATTGGAGGTTCCATTCAACTCAGCTATTCCCTTTCTGATATTTTCACAAAAGAACTGAAAACATCATACCACAGTAATATATGTGCTTCCATATTTTTTAGGTTGTTTTTCTTTTTTTACAATTTTTATTTAAAGAAAGACTAAACAAAACAGAAAATATGTAGAAATAATACATACATTCAGCGAAAAAAATAAACAGTGAGAAATCACTAGTTGATGTTTACATATTGTCATTTTACAAATAGTTGTTCAAGGTACAAAAATGGAACATGTAAAGTGGGAATTCAAACAGCAAGACTGCAAACAGTTCTGTTCAATTGTCCAAAAAAACCTTAGTAATATGATTGTCAATCCTTTACACTTGAATATACATGCAGTTATCCATGTCTTCATTTATGTTTAGATTAAACAAGCTAAAGCACTTTAAAATCATTCAGAACAAAGAATAATAATATTGCTAGGTTACATATCATGACACTCCATGATCAGCACTGGGTAATGTAGTGTCTTTTTTTAAAATTTAATTTAAAGACAGACTAAACAAAATAGAAAACAGGTAGAAATGATACATAATTTCAAAGAAAAAATAAACAGTAAGAAATCACTAGTTGATGATTACAGATTGTCTTCTTACAAATAGTTATTCAAGATGCTAAAGTGGAGTATATAAAGTAGGGATTCAAACAGTGAAATTGCAACCAGTTCTGTTCAATTATTCAACAAAAACTTAGAAATATGGTTATCAATCTTATACATGCAGTTATCCATATCTTCAATTATGTTGAGATTGAATAAAACCAAGCAGGCTAATATCATTCTGAACAAAGAATAATACTATTGCTGGGTTTCACATTATGACACTCCAGGATCAGCACTGGGTATTTTAGTGTCTCTTTTTCTTCAAACTATCTGTTCATCATGTGTCATAAGATCAGTTCTCATAAACTGTTTATTGATTCTGCACATGCATGAGTCTTAACATGTATTTCTATCCTTTCTATATTAGAGAGAGAAACAAAACAAAGCAAGGCAAAACAAAACATTCCTATAAACACATGAAATGAAATAAACATATAAGAATGTTGTACAAAGAGTTCTACCATGGTTCCTGTGTTGTCTCTTGTTATCTCTAATAGAATTGGTTACATCATCAGACATAGTATAATTGAATATATCAGTGCAGAACAGTATTAATAAAAACACAACTTTGTATATAGTATAGAACTTCAAAAACTGGCAGTTATTAAATCAGTTATTAAACCATTAAATGTGTATGGAAGAGTTTTGAATGAAATCTTCTCTGCCTCATTTCTGTTACGCTCTTTTTTTTTTTTTTTTTTTTTTGTCATCAGTTGTTTGCTTATTTTCTTCATTCTGTTTTCTGCCCCATGCATTGAGGCCTCTCTGCCACTGTTCCTGGAATCCTAGTACTTTTCTCTCTCTCTAGAATGCCCTGCAGTATTCTCTGTAGAGTTGGATTGGTGGTTGCAAATTTCCCAAGTTCCTCTTTGTCTTGGAAGCATCTGATTTCTCCATTAACTTCTAGAGATAGTTTAGCAGGTTATATCAATCTGGGATGGAGGTTATTTTCTTTCAGGGCTTGGAATATTTCACTCCAGGCTCTTCTTGACTTGATGGTTTGTGTAGAGAAGTCTGCCATTATTCTGATGGGCCTTCCTCTATAGGTTATCTGTTTCTTGTCTCTAACAGCTCTTAATATTCTGTTCTTATGTTGAATTTCTGGGATCTTGATTATTATATGCCTGGGTGTAGCTCTGTTTTGGTTTTAGGCGGCCAGAGTTCTGTATGCCTCATATATCAGAAATATCATTTCCTTTTCCTATGTTCAGGAAGTTTTCCTTAATTATTTCTGTGAACAACCTTTGTAGTTCCTGTGTTTGTACCCCTGCTTCTTTATTCACATTCTTTATTCTCAAGTTATAGATCCTTTTGTCATCTTCTAGCCTTTGTATTGTTACTGCTTATTTCCTTGTTATTTTTAAAAAGTTTCCCCTTTCATACCCCCACAGTGAAAAATTGTCCTCCAGTTTGGATAATCTATCCTTAGTTTCTTTCAAGCTGATTTACCATCTTTCCACAGAGTTTTTAATTTCCTGGTGATCTCTTTGAATCTGCTTCATGTATTCTATATTTTTTATATTCTTCATCAAATGGTTCTCTCCTTTGTTTGAGTTCCTCCCTTCTTCTATGTCTGCTTGAGGGGTGCTTAGTATCTCTTTTATTAATCTTCTTATATCTCACTTTACGTGCTTAAATATTTCACTTTTGAACTCATCTATGAGGTCCCGAATATATCTCTTTATGTCTACTGTGTCTGATATTGCATGTTTACTGTTCTCATTCTCCTTGTCCTGGGTACATGTTTTCAGGGTCTGGACCTGGGGAGTTTTTGTTGTTACTTCCTCTTCCCATCTTTTTTGCTTCTTCTAGGAAGCCCTGGTTTCTTTCTATGTTGGTTGCGATTCTTCTGAAGCATGCTGGCTAGGTGATCCTTCACACTGCCCTGCGCTAGTGAGTTGCAGACAGGGACAGATTATGCTGGCCCCTCCTCTCCAGATCAGTAAGCTGCTGTGGCCTGCACTGTATTACTTAGTGCTGCCTCCTCTCCGGGCGGTAGTGGTGTCAGCAGTGGCAGTGGACTTTACACCACCTCGTTTCCAGATGAGTGGTGGCAGTGGCAAGTGGGGGAAGGGGTGCAGGCAGCTAGTCAGCACTGTTGCTTCGCTCCTCCAGCCTCCAGCCTCCAGCAGGCCCATAGTGAGAGGTTTTGCTGGTGGCCCAGAGGTGCCAGTGGCGGCAGGCAGTGTGGGGATCAGTCAAGCTGCTGTAGCATGCGCTATATTTCTTTGTGCTGCCTCCCCTTCCTGTTAGTCAAGCTGCTGTGGCCTGCACTGTCAGTCAAACTTCTGAAGCTTCATTGTGTTAGTGTGGTTAGTGTGCACCACCATTGTAGGGACTTGACCTCGCATAACCTATTGTGTCTCAGCCAAGTCTCATGACCCAGGCCTACCTCACTCCACCAATCCTGTTCAGGAAGGGAACAATTGACTGAAGTCACTGCTGCCCCTTGTACTTGCCAGCCCTGCCCAGTCCCAAAATGTTGTCCACTGGAGCTCCCCTATATATGGAATGGCTCCACTCCCATTACTCACCATAGGTCAATGTAAGCAACTTGCCAATTCAGCTCGACTTTTGGCTTGCCAACCCCCGAACTCAATGTTGAAGTGCCAGGATCTCGGATGGCTTGGCAAGTCGTAGCAGGACCTCTGCAAGTTGTGGCGAGACCTCAGCATGTCACGGCAGGACCTTGGCAAGTCTCAATGGGACCTCAGATGGTCGGCAAGTTGCCTTAATTTCTTCTTAGGTTGAGATAATTCATCTCCCTCTGTTTGGGCTCCTTAATCTGTATTATATTGAATTCTAAGTTGACTATCTCAAGGAGCTTCTGTAGCCAGTTTTTATCTATCCACCATGTTTCCATATTTTCAGCATAATTTGTAAGAGCTAAATCTCTGAAACAACCCAAATGCTCATCAACTGAGGCATGAATAAAAAAGATGTGGTATATTTATATAATAGAATACTACTCAACCATGAGGAATGATAAACTTGAGGCTTCTATAGGTTAAATGGGTGCAACTAGAAACCATACTCATAAGTGAAATAAATCAGACTTTCATGAGTGAACATCATATTGTCTCACTAGTGAAATAAACTGAAAGAGTAAATGAGATCCAAAAGTTACAAACATAGTTTTGAAAACAAGTATGGCAATGAATTTTAAGCCTGTGTGATAATGGTGGGAGGGCCAAGGATTTAGCCCATTGGTATGGTAGCTGCCTGTAAGTGCAAGATTATGAGTTTGAACTCCAGTTTAAAAAAAAAAAAAAAGTTGCAGTGCGTATAGTAAAAGGGAAAGAAACTGCTCAAAGGAAAATTATATTGTATGATCAATCTTGTATGCCTGTATCTGAGAGCCTGAGCAGTTACTCTGAGGATTACAATACACAATATAACAGCCACTGTTAAATTTCTATCATCTTGTTTTGAAATCTTATATTACCATTGTTTTTGCTCCTCTGGTTGTTGCTGTGATCATTTTATTTTGCTGCTTTTAATTTATTTGATTCTTGATTTTTATGGTTTTTGTCTTTAAAAATATAAAACATTTTTGCATCAAAAATAAATAAAGTATGTACTTTACTGCATTAGTGATCAATCTTACCTAAGTATGATCCTATTGTAACTAATTATATCTGCAAAGATACCATTTCTAAATATGTAAAGGGCATTATTCAGAATGGGCAGAACCACAGCTATAAACAGGTTATATGTTTTGCTTGGGAAGAGAAAATTGTCACGCACATACTAATTTATGGGCTACAGGTCATGATTTGTATGAATAATAAGAAATTTGGAAGGAATATAATGGAAAAATTGGTGTAAAAATATGAAGAGTTATGTATATAGGTATTTTGTAGGATAGAGGATGTATAAATGCTCACCAAAAGTGACTTCAGCAAAAGAGGACTTCAATAATCAAGCAGATAAAATGAACTAATCTGTGGATAACAGATTGGTTAATTTCTTTCCTTGGAGTTTTATGTCATGATCTAAATGAACTTGTGGTGGCCATGGTGACTGGGAGGGAGGTTATGCACACGGGCTCAGCAATATGGATTTCCGCTGACTTGGCTTCAGCCACTGCCAAATGCCTGAATTGATAAGAATGCAGACCAATATGAATTCCCTGATACATTATTTCCCAGAGTGTTTCATATGCCATCTGGTGGCAGGTTGATTACATTAGACTATTTCTATCATGGAGAGGGGTATTTTGTCCTTACAGGAGTAGACACCTATCTTAGGCATAGACTTACTTTCCCTGTGTATAATGCTTCTGCCAAACTGTCATCTGTGGACTCACAGAATGCCCCATCCACCATCATGGTGTTCTATATAGCCTTACTTCTGGCCAAGGAATGCACTTCTTAGCAGCACTGGTTCATGCTTATGGAATTCATTGATCTTACCATGTCCTTTACCATTCACAAGAAACTCAGTTGCAGGAATGATCTTTTGATGATGCAGTTACAGTACTATGTGGCAATACCTTGCAAGGTTGAAGGAAGCTATCTAGAAGGCTGTATGTGTTCTGAATCAAAAAATACTATATGGTACTGTTTCCCCCATAGCCAAGA
Organism: Cavia porcellus; assembly: GCF_034190915.1. Classification (NCBI taxonomy): domain Eukaryota; kingdom Metazoa; phylum Chordata; class Mammalia; order Rodentia; family Caviidae; genus Cavia; species Cavia porcellus. Next base: position 19,242,086 of record NW_026947487.1, on the reverse strand, counting down.
TTCATGGATATAGAAATGAGAATGGTACCACAATCAAGTGGTGGAAATGGGAACGGTACCACACATCACTGCTTTATTGATCCAAAATTTTACTTTTATTCCGACAATCTTACTCTCTGTGATCCTAGAAGTCATAGCTCTAGAAAGGGGAAGAACTTGAATAGGAGTCACAAGAAACACTCCATTGAACTAGCTGCTAACACTTCCCTATGGCCAGTTTGGACTGCTGTTACCTCTTATTTAACTCTGATTTTGCACCTTTCATCCACTTGGCTGAACAACTCCTGGATCCTCCAGATCGCCCAGGACTGATAGCCATGGGTTCTCATGCCTCTGATCCAGTAAACCTACCTAATAAACCCTACTATATAATTACAGATATGCTTTCTAGTGACTCTATTCCTTGGGAAAGTCCCAAATAACACTATAAAATTTCACATATTTCATTTCCCATTTAAGTCTGTGTTATTTTTGAGCAAATTTTAAAAGTTCTAGTGTTTGTCTATGTGGTTTTTTTTTTTTTTTTGCATTTGGATATTTGATTGTGATAGCATCACTTATTGAACAATTAAACTTTCTTCAACGATTAAAATTCTCTCCTTTGTCAAAGGTTGCTGGATTACACATGTGTGGGTCTTTTCTGTGCTCCCCATTGTGCTTCATTAATTTATTCTTTCACAAATGCCACACTGTCTTGATTTCTATAACAAGTCTTGAAACTTGTGTGTCAATTTTCTGACTTTGTTGTTCTTTAGTATCATGTGGGCAACTCTTTTTTTTTTTTTTTTTTTTTTTGCTTTCTTTCTCTTTATATAAATGATAGAATCAGGCAGTTTCTTATGAACAATTTAGGATCTGTTATAAGTTTAGCAGTCAGAAGTAAAAGGGAATGATTCTTTTACTGTCAGACTTTTTATCTGTAGTTAATATAATCACTTGTCTGCAGAATTCAGCTCTAAGATTTAGAAACTTCTGTCTGTTAAGTATAGATTCTAAGGGTCAGGGCAGAAGTGGCTTCACTGTGTCATGGGTGATAGCTCAGTTGTCAATGAATGGAAGGCTTTGAGCTAGATCACTGTTGAAGGAAGAGCCATTGCTTTTGTTCACCTTGGTGACACTGCTCATCAGTGTTCTATTCTCTGTAGTTCCCTTTATTACTTTTGGAGAAACCTGAAAACCTGAGTGGTTCATTTCAACAGTTATATGCATACAAATAACAGAATAATTTTGTTTAAAAGTAGATCTTGATTCATTGTGTCCAGAATGGGCCATGATTTTGCATTTCTAATAACCCCTGAAATAGTTCTTTTGCTTTTCATAAAATAAACGTAGAGCAAGAGTTTTTCCTTGCAATCGAGCATGTATCACATAGTGTATACTCTGATTCATTAGTTTTAAAACATGAACTTTCATTTGAATGCCTTATGTTTTCAAGTTATACTGCTTATCTGAGAGTGGTATTGTGAAAACACTGACCTAGAATTTTATCCTACAACTACTCTAAATTAGAGAGATGCCGAGATTTGAACCTATTTGACAGGTTGAACAAAAGAAAATCATGTCTCTACTTATCATTTACTTACCTATTGAGTAGGAAAGTCAAAGCCTGATTGGAAAAATTTTTGAAGGAAACTATACTTACTTGACAATAATGGTAGTTAAAATTAAACTTTTCAGTCAGTAACATTTTTCTTAGTCTTTTATATGCAGAGACAATAATATCATTAGTATATCTTTATCTTATGTAAATAATCCTTTTACCTATAAGTGAAATGATCTTAGTTTTCATTCATATATTGGAGAATCACTATGTGCTTCAAAGAATAATGAATATCTAGACAGGTAAGTTAGCCAGTAGGTGATGAGATATCTAAAGAGTCTAAATGGTTAAAAGGAAAAATATCAAGTCTATGATTCAAAATGTCGCTACCATGACATAAATACATTTGAAGACATCAGAGAAAAATTATAAATGTATGAAAATTCTTGTGATGATTTTTAAAGGCAATGTGATATCTGACAATATGTTAAAATTTAGAAATAATAAAAATTAAACAATAAAATAATTTACAAAATGTAAATCACGAAGACACTAAAATAAAATGAATTATTTCAGGTAAAATGGCTAACTTTTTTCTCAACCATCAGTAGCTACAAAAACTTTCATGTATCTGGAATGATGGAGGTGAAAGGTTGAAATCTTCTCATATCCTCATAATGTTTGTCCATTTTGGATTTGGTTTTCGTGTTTGTTTGCTTTTTATTAATTTAAAAGGAAAAAACAAAAAACAAAACAAAACAAAAAAAAACCAAAACAGTGTAAAGGTACAAGTAATACAGAATTACAAAAAATGGTAAAAAATCACTAGTTAATAGATTACATATTGTCATCTTAGAAATAGTTGTTCAAGTTACGGGATTAAAGCATACAAAGTGGACATTCAAACAGTGAGACTGCAAACAGTTGTTTTCAATGATCCAACAAAAACTAAGTAATATGGTCATTTATCTTAACACACCTTAAACAAAACTTGCAGTTGTATCCTTTAGAGCACTTTTTTTTCCTCTCTTTTTTACAACAAAATTTACACATTGTGGGGTTTATTACTCCCATAGTTCTTATTACTTTTTTTTTGGAAGAGAATAAAACCAAATATGACAAAACAAAGCTGTCAATCAAAACCAAGGATAGACATAGCACATGCTGTAAAAACAGTACAAGGTTATTAACAATGGTTACCATATTGCCTCTTGTTTCCTTAAAAAGAATTGCCTATATCATTAGGTATAATAAAGTTGAACAAAACAGTACGGAGCAAGACCAATAAAACCTAAACATTACAAACTGTACAGGACTTCAAAAGAAGATAATAGTCAAACAGAATGGGCATCATAGTGAATCTTATTGCCTTCAAAGTAGTTGCCTATACCGTCAAACTTGATACTATCAAATAGAACGGAACAGAGTCTAATCAGTCAAAACAAGGTAGCAGGAGTAATACAGGGCTTCAAATCAAGTTAATAGGAAATCAAAGAATTTAATATAATATATCCTGCTATTTTTTTGTTTTTTCCCCTTAATTAAAAAATAAATAATTTTTTAATGAATATGGGGGAGAAGAGTGACATAAAAGAGGACATAACAACATAACAATATAGGTCAAAGCTTGACAACTTCAGCAACCTAGTGCTTCACCACCAAATAACCCGACTTAATAGTAGTTACCGTAGAGTCTTTTTCCTAGAAATATTTGAATATAACTTTATATACTATAGTATCAAACATATCAAGACAGTGTGAAACCATTCAAGTGGATGAAAGTATAATAGGGTTTTTAGAACCAGCTAACAGAAAACAAACAATGGTTTCTATGTTATCTCCTTGCCTATAAAAATTTTGTTCATACTATCACATATAATAAAATCCAGTAAGATGCAGCATGATAAAACCAATGGAGACAGAAGAGCAACAGTTTGGTGGGGCTTCAAAACAAGATATTAAATCAGCACTAGCTAATATGATTTCTTGTTTTCTTCGAAATAGCTGTTCATATCATCACAGCAATAATATTAAGCAGCCCAGAACAAAGCCATTCCAATTAATGAGTGAAAACTTTATAAGGCTTCAAGGCCACATAATGGGGAATCATGATTACCACATACTTTTAAATATTTGAATCATTTCTTACACTAGGGAAATTATTCAGTATTCACACATGTGAGTTTGATTTATTTCACTTGTAAGCATGGTCTCAAGCTGTGCCCATTTATTTATAAATATCTCAATGTGATCCTTCTTTATAGTTGAGTAGTACTCCATTGTATAAAAATACCACAACTGTTTTATCCATTCCTCAGTTGATGGACACTTGGGTTGTTTCCAAGATCTGGTGATTACAAATTGTGCTGCTATAAACATAGGTGCACATATATCACTGTGGTATGATGCTTTCAGTTCTTCTGGGAATATGCCTAGAAATGGAATAGCTGGGACAAATGGGACTTCCAAGCCCAGCTTTTTGAGAAATCTCCAGACTGACTGTCTTAGTTACTTTATGCTTGTCACTGAGACAAAATACTTGATGCCCAAAGTTTGGAAAGGAAAGGTTTATTTCTTACAGTTTTTTTTGAGGTTTCAGTCCACACTCAGCTCCAAGGCAGGTGGGCATGGCTGGACCGCAGTTCATGGCACTGCAAACAGCAAGCCCAAACCAGCAAAGAGCAAGAAACACCTTCTTCCTGCCATTACATCACATCCTAGCTCCACCCCTAAGTGGGTGTAGCACTAACACCATCCATCTAAGCACTATACAATGAACGAGCAAAAAATGCACAATTCAAACTCATGAGGCCTGGGGGACACAAACATAAACCATGGCACTGACCTCCACAATGGTTATACCACTCTACACTCCCACCAACATTGCAGGAGAGTTCCTTTTTCCCCACAGCCTCTCCAGCATTTGTTGTTGTTGGTTTTTTTGATCCTGGCCATTCTTTTAGGAATGAGATGGAATCTCAGTGTGGTTTTAATTTGCAATTCTCTAATGAATAATGATGATGAATATTCTTTCATGTTTTTATTTGCCATTAGTTATTTCTTCATCTGAGAAGTGTGTATTCATCTTAGATGCCCATTTTTGGATTGGATCTTTGAATTTTGGGGGTCTGAGTTTTTTAACTCTTTATATGTTTTAGACAATAGTCCCTTGTCTGAGGGGGAGTTCACTAAGATTTTTTTTCCCAGTTTGTGGGTTTTCTTTTCACTGTGCTGGAGATTTCTTTGGACATGCAGAAACTTTTTTAATAATTGTGACCCCAGTTATTGATTCTGGGAAGTATTTCCCATGTAGTTTGAGTCCTGTTCATGAATTCTCTACCTACCCCTATGTCTTCAAGGTTTCTACCCAATTTGTCTTCCAATAGATTTAGTGTTTCTGTTTTAATATTCAGATCTTTGATCCATTTAGATTTTAATTTAGTACATGGTGATAGGCATGGGTCTAGATTTAGTTTTCGGCAAATGGAGAGCCAGTTTTTCCAACACCAACGAAAGAGACTGTCGTTCTTCCAGTGAATCTGATTGGCTCCTTTATCAAAGATAAGGTAGTTGAGTGTGTTGTAGTTGTAGTTGTATTTTCTAATCTATTCCATTGATCTTCGGCTCTATTTTGATTCCAGCACCAAGTTGATTTTACTATGGTTGCTTTGTAGTATGACTTCAAGTCAGAGATTGTGATGCCTCCTGCCTTGCCTTTGTTGCTTAGAACTGTCTTTGCTATTCTAGGTCTCGTCTCACTCCAGATGAATTTTAGGAGTGATTTCTCTAGATCTGTGAGGTATGTTGATGGTATTTTTATTGGGATTGCATTGAATCTGTATAAGAGTTTTGGGAGAATGGCCATTTTTGCAATGTTTATTCTTCCTCTCCATGAGCAAGGGATGTCTTTTCATTTTCTGAGATTGTTTTCAATTTCTTTTTTCAGTGTATTATAATTTTCCCTGTATAGGTCTTTCACTTGTTTCATAAGAGTAATTCCTAAATATTTCATTTTTTTGGTTGCTAATATGAAGAGTGTGGCTTCTCTTATTTATCTTTGATATTGTTGCTAGTGTATAGGAATGCTGTTGATTTTTGAGTATTGATTTTGTATCCAGCTACATTACTGAATTTATTTATTATATCTAAGAATCTTTCAATGGAGTTTAGGGGTCTTCTATGTAGAGTATCATGTCATCTGCAAACAATGATAATTTAACTTCTTCTTTGCCTATCTTTACCCCTTTTATTTCTCTCTCTTATCTAATTGCTCTGGCTAGTATTTCCAGTACTATATTGGAGTGGTGATAAAAGGCATCCTTGTCTTGTGCCTGATTTTAAAGTAAAGGCCTTCAATTTTTGGCCATTTAGTATGATGCTGGCTGTTGGTTTGTCATAGATGGCCTTTATTATATTGAGGTAAAGACCATCTATTCCAATTTTCTGTAAAGTTCTTATCATGAATGAATGTTGTACCTTATCAAAAGCTTTTTCTACATCTATAGAAATGATCATGTGATTCTCACTTTTGGCTTTATTGATATGGTGGATTACATTTGTTGATTTACAAATGTTGAACCATCCCTGTATGCCTGGGATGAATCCCACTTGGTCATGGTGTATAATCTTCTTGATGATTTGCTGCATCCTATTTGCCAATATTTTACTAAGGATTTTTGCATTTGTGTTCTTTAGGGAGATTGGCCTGCAGCTCTCTTTTTTAGTTGAGTCTTTCTCAGGTTTTGGTACTAGAGCATTATTTGCTTCCAGAAATGACTTGGGAAGGATTGTTTCCCTTTCACTTTCATTGAAGTGTTTGAGGAGTGTTGGCATTAGGTCTTCTTTGTACTTCTTGTAGAATTCTGCAGTGAATCCCTCTGGGCCTGGGCTCTTCTTTGTAGGTAAGGACTTAATTATATTTTCAATTTCATTAATAGAGATTGGGTTATTCAGCAGTTTTACATCCTCCTGATCTAGCTTTGGTACTTCATATGTTTATAGGAATCTGTCTATTTCTTCTGTGTTATCAAATCTTGGAGAGTAGAGGTTTTCAAAATAGGTGTCGATGGTCTTCTGTATTTCTATAGAGTCTGTAGTAATTTCACTTTTTTCATTTCTTATTTCATGAATTTGAGCTTTTTCTTCCCTTTTTTAATAAGGTTGGCTACGGGCTTATCAATTTTATTTATTCTTTCAAAGAACCAACTCTTTGATTCATTGATTCTTTCGATTGCTTTCTTAGTCTCCATTGCATTGATTTATGTTCTGATTTTTATAATTTCCTCTCTTCTTTTGGCTTTGGGCTTGACTTGCTCTTCTTTTTTCTAGCTGTTTGAGGTGTAGCATCAGGTTATTTATTTGTGTTTGTTCTGTTTTCCTGATGTGGGAACTCAGTGAAATAAATTTTCTTCTGAGGAAGGCTTGCATTGCATCCCACAAATTCCGGTTAGTTATATCTGTATTTTCAGTTTCTTGTAGTTATTTTTTAATTTTTTCTTTAATTTCCCCTCTGATCCACTGATTCCTCAAGAGGGTGTTATTCAGTTTCCAAGTGTTTGTGGGATTTTTGTGGTATCTTTTATCATTAATTTCTAATTTGAAAGAGCCATGATCTGATAACATGCAAGTGATAATCTCAACTCTTTTGCATTTATTTAAATATGTTCTGTGAGCTAATATATGGTCTGTTTTAGAGAGTCACCCATGCGCTGTTGAGAAGAATGTGTATTCTGATGTTGTTGGATGGAACAATATGTCTATCAAGTCCATTTGTTCACAGGTGTGATTCAATTCTGTTATTTCTTTGCTGATTTTCTGTCTGGTTGATCTGTCCGTTGGCATCAGTGGTGTGTTAATGTCTCCTATTACAATTGTGTTATTGAAAATTTGATTTTTCATTTCTGTTAATACTTGTTTTATATAACTGGGTGCTCTGGAATTTGATGCATATATATTTAAGATAGTTATCTCTTCCTCTTGGAGTTTTCCCCTAATGAGTAGTAGTAAGCTTCTTTGTCTTTTCTGATCATTGTTGGTTTAAAGTTCACATTGTCTGCAAACAGAATGGCTACTCCTGCTTTTTTTTTTTTTTTTTTTTTGGTTTCCTATTGCATGAAGTATTGTTTTCCATCCTTTGACTTTCAGTCTGTGAGTATCCATCAGGGTTAGATGGGTTTCCTGTAAACAGCATATGGTTGGATTTTGTTTCTTGATCCACTCTGCCAGTCTGTTTCTTTTAACTGGTGCATTGAGACCATTTACATAATTGGTTATAACTGTTATATGTTGGTTTATTATTGACATTTTATCTTTCTGCTGTTACATTTTTATCTTTGTGTTCTGTTTAATTATCTGCTTTGCTTAGTGGATTTTTCCATTGTGTATCTAAACTCTCTTTCAATATTTTTTGTAGGGTGGGCTTGGTGATCATGAAGTTCTTCAGTTTTTCTTTGTCATGGAAGTATCTTATTTCACCATTGGTTTGGAACAATAGTTTTTCAGGGCACATCAGTCTAGATTGGAAATCATTTTGCTTTAGGATCTAGAATACTTCACTCCATGCTCTTCCTGACTTTATTGTTTGTGCTGAGAATTCTGCTGTGATTCTGATAGGTTTTCCTTTATAAGTGATCTGTCTTTTCTCCATGATACCTTTGAATAATCTATTCTTGTGTTGGATTTCTGGGATGGTGATTATTATATGTCTGGGTGTAGTTTTATTTTGGTTATGACTATTTGGAGTTCTATGTACTTCATTGAACCTGATGTCAGTTTCTTATCTCATGCTTGGGAAAATTTCAGCTGTTACTTCTATAAATATCCTCTTGACATCCTTTATGTTGTCTCCGTCTTTTTCATTAATCCCTATCAATCATGTTTTTTTTCTTTGCGTCATCTTGTAGTTGTTGAATTGTTATTTCCTGATTCTTTGTTATTTTTAAAAGATCTTTCCTTTCCTGTTCAGTAGCTGCAATCCTGTCTTCAAGTTCTCCAATTCTATCTTCACTTTCACTGAGGCATTTTTTAAAGCTTTCAGTTGAGTTTTTGATTTCCTGTGTATCTCTGTGCATCTGCTTTATGTATTCTGTTTGTTTCTTATATTGCTCATCTAGAGATTCTATCTTTTTGTTTAGTTCCTCCAATTTTTTAACTGTGTTTTCTTTAGATATGTTAGCATCTTTTTCACTTTTTTTTACCATTTCTTCTTTTATCTGGGAGATTATTTCAAGTTTGAATTACTTTAAAGCTTCCCAAAGTTGCTTTTTTATTTCAGATACTATTACGTCCGATATTTGAGGTGTATGTTATATATTCTCTTCTATATACATCACTCCTAAGGTTTCTTGGGATAGGCTGGAGGTTTGAGATTGTAATTTGGTCTTTCATTTTGTCATTTTCCTATATTTCTCTGTTTCAAGTGTTATTTGAAAGCTTCCTCATGGTCTGTTGGAAATCCACTTCTATGCTCACAGCTCCTGGAACTCTGGCACCCAGTTCCCCCAGGTTGCAGGGCCTCTGGATCCTGTGGTGCTCACCTGCTTGCTTAGAACTCCACAGTCCCAAACAAGCTGGGCTTCAGGGACAGTGAGTGCCTGCCTGTCTGCTTGCTTATAACTCCACAGTTCTCCAAGCGCAGCCAGAAAAGGGAGGCGGATGTAGGTGCCTCAGACCTGCCTAGCTGTTTCACTGCACCCACAAGTGTCTAGGGTCCCAAACAGGCTGGACTCAGGGGAGAGTGTGCGGGGCACTTACCCCAGGACTCCGGGCCTCTGGAACTGGTGATGCTCTCCTGCTTGCTTAGAAATCCACAGTCCTCCAGACATATGGGGAGGTGGATGCAGGCACACCAGACCCACCTAGCTATTCCACTGCACCAGGAAGGCTTGACAGGCCCGAAAAAGCTAGGCTGGGTGGAGAGTGCGTGGGGCACTTACCCCAGGACGCTGGGCCTCTGGAACTGGTGATGCTCCCCTGGTTGCTTAGAAATCCACAGTCCTCCAGACACACAGGGAGGCAGATGCAGGTGCCACAGACCTGCCTAGCTGTTCCACTGCATCCAGACAGTGGGAGGGTTCCAGACAGGCTGGGCTCCGGGGACAGTCATTTTTTTTGTTTTTGTTTTTTAGAGAAGATTTCATTGTATACTTCAGGCTAGGCCTAAATTCGCTATGTAGCTCAGTAGCTCAGGCTGTCCTCAAACTCATGGAAATCCATCTGCCTCAGCTTCTCAAATGCGAGGATGACAGGCATGCATCACCCCCCCACTTTCACTTGTTCATTTCTCAAGTCCACTCAGTATTTCTTTTCTTTTTCAAAAAACTCTTTCTTTCAGCTCATGGGAAAAGTAAAATTTCAAACCAAAAATTGGAATAACAATAGTTAGCATATTGTACATTTTTATCTTCAAAGTAGTTACTCAGAGAACAAGATATTAGCATGGAAAACTCTCCAAACTGTATTAACACATACTTTTCTTTTCGTGAACTAAGAGAAACTAGTGGTATTTCTAATTTACCTATATTATATTATTGTACTTTTCCCTTCTTTCCTTTCCCATTTCCCCTACCTTGGTTCCTCTTTTCTTTTGAACAGTTTCTTCTCATTTTAAAATATCTATTTTGAACATTTATTACTCTTTCAATTTCTCATACCAAGCGATGATATGACATTTATGATGAGCCTGATTTATTTCACTATGAGTTTGTTTTTAAATTGCATCCATTTACCTAGGAATGTCTCAAGTTTATGTTTCTCTTGAATGACCAATGATATTGAACATTTTTTTTCATATGTTTATTTGCCATTTGTATTTCTTCAACTGAGAAGTGCATATTCTTTTCAAATGACCAGTTTAGAACTGAGTTTTTGAATTTGGAGGATCTGATTTTTTTTTCAATACTTTGTATGTTCTAGATATTAGTTGCTTGTCTGAGGGACAACTGACTAATTTATTTTTCCACTTATGGGTTATCTTTTTACTCTGTTGATGATTTCTTTTGCTGTGTAAAATTTTTTGCAGTATTTTCCATATGATCTGGATTTTGTACATTTTCTCAAACACATACCACTCTTTACTGCACACCTATTGATACCACAAGCCAGAAACTGTTTTTTTCGTTCAGTATTAATATACTTGCTAAATGTCTCTTTGCTTTTCTGTATGCACTCAGGCAATTCACATTATTGCTCTATTTAAAATTCCTCATTGATTTATTTTCCCATGTAGAATGAATACTAAATTCTTAAAATTTCTATAAGATTCCCCACATTGCCCCCTTACTCCTCTTGTGATATGTAACTTCTTTCTAATACTCCAAATTACTAGCTATATGCCTGGCTAACACTAAAATAAGTGAAAACTCCTAAAAAATGCAGAAAACATTCTAGAGATCAACTACATAAAATAAACAATTGATAAATATTGTTCCTTGGGGAAAAGGAGTGGCTTCCACATTTTAGTATATCTCTCCAAAGTCCTATAATGATTTGAACAGTTTTTACTTTAAAAAAAAAAGTATTAACTGTTTAAGAAACCAAATAACCTACAATACTAGTGTATGATCTGTTAAAAAATGTAGCAGAATTGGTCATTGCAAACTAGGAAAATATCAAGGTAATAAATAAATTTTTGGTCTTTTTACATAGACTGTTCTCTTGACACTAAATACTTTTTCTTCCTTCTACATATAAAGCAATAGGCACAATGAAAGTATCACTTCTCCAAACTCAATAAAAACTATTTTTCTGTTTCAGTGGCCTCTTAAGATATATATATATATATATATATATATATATATATATATATAACATTTTATATTATCTCATATATAAATTATAAAAGAACTCATTGAAGGAATGTGTATTACAGTGATTACTGTAGGTTGGTGTATGTAAGGTTGTTGAAATTACAATCATGTTCAAAGGATTTAAAATTTCAGTTAGACAAGAAAAATAAGTCCAAAATGTCTACTATATAACAAGGTGACTATAGTTATTAACAATATATTGTGTTTACAAAATGACTATGGTTGTAGATTTTGTATTTTCACCATAGAAAGCATGTTAATTAGCTTGATTTCACCATTCCACAAAGTATACATATTTTAAGGCATTATGCTGCAAATAATAAATATATACCACTTTTATCAGTTAAAATATAATAAATTTGTAAAAGTCAGATGTCACCTTTTTGTAGAATACATGCTTCGTTATAATCTATAGACCATATTTTAGAAAAGCATGGCTAAATATTACCTCTTTTCTACATATTGTGAATTCAAAGAATGTATTCTGTGCTAACTTAGTAAGGAAATGCTATTTTTAATTATAATGATTATGAATACTCAAATTCACAACAGATTGACTGTATCATGTACTGTAAAATTACGTGGAAACAATTAGGATCTGAGTGGATGGCAAATAAATTCTTGTATTTGAGCTTAAGAGAGAAATTTTACAAGGGCAAGGGAGACAGGTTTGCTTAACCACAGTTTATATAAAATGGCTTAGGAGATTTTGTTAACCATACAGCCTGAGAGTCAACAATGTAAAATGGCTGCCAAGATAAGCAATAAGCACAATAAAAATGTTTCACTTTGCCAGGCTCAATAAACATTATTTTACTGTTCTGATGGTCTCTAATTAGGATAATTAAGAAGTAAAGTGTCAACACTGGCCTGTCTACTAATTTCCTGATTGATTATGGATACTAACCACTCTACATTTTTTGCTCTGCATTCTTCTGCTGTCATCTTCTTATAACACTGATAAAGGCCGGCTACTTACTCTTAGCTCTTTTAATGCATTTATTGGACATTTTTGCTTTGTTCTTGACATAAATAATGATAAGAGCTGCAGTTACAGGGACTAGCAAGACATAATAGTATTTTTGCTTAATACTGGAGGTCTACAGAAGGAAAATACCTCTAATACCTTCTGGTCAATACCACATTTGATACCATAATTAAGAATTTGACATTCAAATAGATACAAGATTATTTAAAGATGGCTAATGGAAACATAAATGTTAAATAATTGAGGTAAAATTATGTATTGAAAGGCATTGCTTAGGCTTAGGATATCCATGTACTCATATGTTTAAAAATTAACAAATCTCAACTGACTAGTGATTGACTATTCTGATAGCACAATGCCATTTAATTAATAAATACTATGTCATTTTAAATTTTATTGTAGTAATAAGATAATAGATGATATTTTCCAGTACTCTGGATTGTGACAAAACACCTAAGCTAGAAAACAAATTACACCTGGGACACCTGGATTACTCTTTCAGTATGAATCAATTTACATACTCTATACTTGAGGCATTGACATCATTTAGCATGTTTTTTAACTCATGTATATATCCTGTCTTCATTTTCAGAAAGGCGAATTTTAGATCATTTTATAGCCTTCTATATTTCTATCTGATTGAATACAGAATTCCATAAATAATCTAAAGTATTAGAAAAAAATATAAAAACACATACACAGTGTCCTTTATTTTCTCTACTCTAAACTATGAAGAATATTGATACATGAAGTCAATGATATTTCCATAACTCCAACCTCAAAAACTACTCTTTAAGCAAATGTATTTCACAAGCAACTATAAAACAAAATTATTATGTAGAACTAAGACAAAGTAAATATATAAAATATTCATAACTCAAATTTATTTTACTATTAATTTGAATAATGAACTATTTCTTGATATATATTAATTCTTACTTTTTAACTAGTAAATAATCTTCTGTCCACAGCAAAATCATCTACCAAATTTTGAATCTCCAACTGTTTGTGTTTTTATAGCAAAATACCATAGACTGGGCATTTTATAAAGAACACAAATTTATAGTATCACAATTCTGATGTGTGAAAAGTCCAAGACCAAGGAATCGGCAGGCTCAGTTGTCTGGTGAGGCGTGTCCTCTGCTTTTGAGATGGTCATAACAAAGGGAGAAACTGTCTTCACACAGCCACAAGCAAAGGCAAGCCAAGATAATTCTGCCTTTCATAAGAGATTCCATCTCATTCAGGGGGGTCTCATCACCTCTTAAAAATGCTACCTCTTAGGGCAATCAAATCAGCCATCAAGAACATTCAGTTGTCTGCATTTTGGAAGTAAAACTCCCAAACCACAGCATTCTGAATGCAATGACCAATCGCTCACTCATGCTGTCAACTTCTTAATAAAAATATTCTTCCAATGAGTTTATTCACCTATTTGTATATAATTTAATTTAAATACAAAATATTCTCTTTTTATAAATAGGAACTGGAAAGAACCATGTTTTGTTTTTTGCAATTTTTGAAATGTAACCTCTGATCTCTTGCCCAAGAATTAGGGCTTTATCAGGTTTGTGGTCCTTGAGCCAGATGACTCAAGTTCATTCTTCACAGTTATTTTAGTTTTGGGTTAAAAAATACAGAAGTGAAATTATCTTTAGAATATTTTTCAGGCAGGTGATTTAGCTTAGTGGTGTAAGTGCCTGCCTGGTAAGTATGAGGTTGTGAGTTCAATCCCCAGTACAAAAAAAAAAAAAGAGAATATTTTTCACTGAAAAATGAAACAATATGTGTCCCTAACATAAACAGTGACACATACTTCAGCTTTCTAGGTCTTCCTGTTATTCTCAAATTGATACTTTCTCATTTAATCAAAGTATGTTTTTACTTTTGAATCACAGGAAATGTACCTCACCATTTCTATAAATCTTCATCATTGAAAATGTCAACCTCGATATCTATTTTTCTAGATAACCGGGTTTGGAACTTGATGCATACTTACTTCCTCTTAGACTTCTGCCCTCACTTTAGCAAATCCAAGTATTTTGGAAAACTGATCGGTAGCCTGAGACATTTTAAATTTTCAGACTCATTATAATAAAATTTATGCTGATTACATATGTAATAACCTTGTCAATGTTCATGTGTTTGAGCTTTTTAGTATCCAGGTTTCTTATTTTTGATTTTTTAGATTTTAACCAACCAATTTATAATTATACCATTTCTCTCTCACCCATTTTCTTTCTTCTTTTATATATAATCAAAATTGCATCTTCTTTTTTATGACTTTTTCTGTTACTCTGAGTGCTTTTTGGATTTGCCAGCTCTTTTCGGACAAACCTGAACTCTGTTCTTTTATATTACTATATCATTATTGGCATTTTCAGTTTATTTGCAATCATTGTGTTGGGAAAAATTCAATAAATCAGTAATTCTAAATGAACTGGCTAATTGATTCTGGCTATAATTCCTACATTGAGTTCCTTGGGTATTTCAGATAAGAAACGAACTAATCAAAAGGTAAGTGTGTCTGTGAATTCATTGTATGTTTCTGGACATAAGCACTCGATGTTACCTTAATTTATGTGCCAATTCTATCTACTCATTACTCAGCTTACACGTACTCTTTCCCTAAAGCTTTTCATTAGTTCTGATTGTCCTTCCAAACAGCAGATTTTCTTCCTCCTTTCTTGCAAAGAAAGAGAAGTCTCTGAACTTTGTTTATGCTCAAATTGAAGTTAAATATCATCTCAAATCCAAGTTTAAGGAATTTCAATTCCTGCCTAAAGTTTCATTTTTGCATGTTAGTCTCACCTTAATCTATCAACAATTTAGGGTTTTTTTTTTTTTTTTGTCATTTAAAATGATATCTCTCTTCATTTTCCCTAATCTGCATTGAGAGAATGTGCTAAATCTTTCCTTATTGCTTCAAAAATAATGACAGCAAAATAGACAAATTTCTCCAAAAAAAAAAAAAAATTAGATGTCTTGAACTTTGTAAATAAGCATAAAAATGAGAAGCATTTATTTGAGAAAAAAAATATTAAGGCTTGTGTTAGGACAGTGAGAATCCATGCTTTACTTTCTTTCTTTTTTTTTTAATCTAGACTGAGACCATCCTATGTATCCAATCTCCAACAGAAGTAACTGGTTCATGGCAGGCCATGAAAATTAAGCATTTTTATTTCTGGAAGGACGATTTTGTTGTGGGATAGAACATGAAAAACATTTCCAAGACAAACATCACTGCTGAAAATAATATCAGTCATGAAAGCAGTAAATAAGGTAAGGTCAGTCTTGCAGCTACCAGAAGTTTAGATACTGACTGACTGGATGAATAGGGATGCAGACCTGCTAGAAGTTTATGTAGAGAAAATGAGAAGTGAGACAGTTATAATGGTCTCGACAATCTACCACAGATCCCTGGTGGTCTCAGAGAGAGTGTGTTTGCATGCAAAATGCTGCACATAAGAGGGGAGTTTGGTCTATACCAACATGTCCCCAGATTAATGTGACGTAACATACTCTTGCATGGTGAAGCACAGCAAAAGGCAAGAACTGAGGTAAATTTGAAAGCTGCCTAAGTTTTCATTGTGTAATCCAATTCTTACATAAATGTACTGGCAAAGAATGGAAGTCTTAGTGAATCAAGGAGTCTAAGTACAGTGCATGACTGATTACTATTAAATTATGATAACCCAGATGTTAAGATCTCTAGGATCTTACATTATTGATAATAAATAAGCAGAGGATAGATACAGTAAAAAGGGACATGCCTAGCTACATAGTACAGAAGAGGTGGTTTCTATAGATTATTCCAGGTAAGTAAAATAAATATAAACACTAACAAGCATTGGTGGATTCATTAAGAATAGATGAAGGGATTCACAGTTGCTAAATGTATAAAATGTTTTCTGCAAAATATGAATCATGCAAAAAATCAGGAGCACATGACATGCATACAGCAAAAAGTGCATCAAGATTGTGAATCAAGATGCTGAATTTCACAAAGATCCCAGAGCAACTACTATATTTAAAGATAAAGGAAGATATTTCCATGTAGAAAGAATTAAACAGAAATATGACAATGATTAATCAACGATTAACAACGAAATGATATGACTTATGGGAAAAACAATAGAAATTCTGGTATGGAATAATAAAAACACTGTAATATAAAAATTCACTAAAATATCTAAAATGAATTACCTATGTAAGTAATGAAGGAAGAATAATCATTATTAACCCCCATAGAAATG
Source organism: Cavia porcellus (assembly GCF_034190915.1). NCBI lineage: Eukaryota > Metazoa > Chordata > Mammalia > Rodentia > Caviidae > Cavia > Cavia porcellus. The sequence goes on along the minus strand of NW_026947487.1, from coordinate 19,225,496 downwards.
AAAATATTGTTAAGGTAATAATATAAACATTTTGCCTACAAATCAATTTTCATGGAATAAAATTTTTAGAAACAAATTATGAAAATTAACTCAAGAAATATAAAATTTACATTCACAGTACAGTACTTATAAAAAAGCTTAATAGAAAATAAAATGTTTCCTTAAATAAAATCTGAGATTATATTAAAGGCATGAAGAATAAATTTTGTAAATTTCATCAAAAATTTAATTATGAAATAATAATACTCACAAATTTTTACAGAAGAGAAAACATTTTTCAAGTCTCTATGCTAGATGCTACCTAGATGCTAAAGTTAAACAAAGTCATCACAAGGAAAAAAATAAGAGATGTACAGAGCATTATCATCTTTTGTGAATAGTCACAAAAATCCTCTAAGATATTAGCACAGAAAATCAGAAATGTATAAAAGGATTGCACATTATGAGTAAGAATGATTTATTTCAGGAATAGAAGATTGGTTGAACATTTGAAGACCAATTAGTATAACAGACCAAATGTTAGATTTTTAGATCTAGAATATTTCTTAAAAGTCTCATGTGTTCAGAGATTTTGGAAGGTGATTGGGTCATGGGGCACTATCCTTATCAGGGAACTGGTCCACTGATGAGTTCTTAGCTTAAAATGCTATTAGGAATTGGGTGTTAGCATTCCTTTGGAGGGTGTATTACACTGTCCCTCTCTGCTTCCTAACAGCCATGAAGTTAGCAACTTCCTTCTCCATGTGCTTCCACCATGCCATTCTGCCTGGACCAGCTGACCATGGAATGAACTGTCCAGAACCAGGAGCAAAATTAAAACGCTATTCCTTTTAATTGTGGGTCCCGAATACTACGTTCCAGTTATGAGAAAGCTGGATATATAGAAAATTGACACAGGAAGAGAGGTCATTGTGATTGCTCCTGCCCACGTGGTTTAGAACATTTTGGAACTTGTTTGCTGGAGGAGTTTGTAAAGATTTAGTACTGGTGTCTAAAAAGCCTTAGAATGCTGTAGGCAGAGTTTTCTAGACAATATTGATAGAAATTCAGAAAACCAGAATAGTGATTAAGATGCAGATATTAAAGGCATGGCTCAGGAGGAGCCATGAATTTTAGGAACAAGGAATTTTAGTGTCAGTATTTGTCAGTGCTTCTACACTGATGCAGTTTCTCTTAAAAGAGTCCAGGAAATCTTCTGGTAAAGTTGGCTTCTAAGATTAGATTAACCTTGAGTCATATCAAAATCTACTGAGGTTTTTAAACTGCGTTTAATTTTAAGGTTTTCTTTTTTTATTCTGTCTATAGCAGTTTCTTCGTCTTCTTGTTGTTTTGCAATAATCAAAGCAGTAATTAATGGATACCCTTTAGGAAATATATACAAATTTACCTATATAATATAGGTATATATTATGTATATTCAACTATATGTATCTATAGATTATGTAGTGCGTATATTATATTGCTTTGATATCTGGTTAATTGACAGGGTTGGATGGGAAGAAAAAATCTCTCATGGCTTTGTACATCCTAAGAAAAACATGTTTCATTAATTTGTGTTCTGCTAGCTATTATTTTCTTTCTTCTACTTAACTTGGGTTTAATAAATTAGAATTCTCTAGCTTTGTAAGAGGCAAACTTATAATACTGACTTCAGAAATTTTTTGTAAAAAAGTCATACGATATGGAGAAAGAGACAGGGACAGACAGAGAGAATCAGTTCAAGTGATTATATAAACTAAATTCCATAATATTCTGTGTTTAAGATGAAGATTCAAGGAGTTCAGCTCCATGACTTGGTTCAATTCTGACATCTGCAGTATCAGGAAAACCTTGGTGTAAGGGCAAGAGAAAATACAGTGAGATATCTCAGCTCCAGCAGTAAGATAGTAAAAATAAAACATGAAGGGGAGAAAATTCCTTTATTTTCTCCAAGATTTATTTCCCACCCACACGGAATAGTGTAATCATCTTTGCACACAATAATTTGAATGCTGATCTGTTCTTAAGTATTCACATGGGTACATCATAAATAACATTTTCTGGACAAGTCCTGATAATCAAGATGACACACAAAATAGTTGTGCTTAGCTAGGTATGATTGTACCTTCCTGTAATACCAGCACTCCAGGAGGATGAAGCAGATTGATTTGAAGTTTGAAATTAGGCTGGGCAACTTTGTGATTTTGTGACATTTTTGTCTCAAAAAGGAAGAAGGAAAAGAAGAAGGAGGAGGAGGAGGAAAAGGGAAGAGAGGGGGAGGGAGGAAGGAAGGAGGAAGGAAGGAGAAAAGAAGGAAAAAATGAAAGAAAGAGAAAGAAGGAAAAAGAAGAGGAAGAGGATAAAGAAGGGAAAAGAGGAAGAACAGAAAGACAAAGAGGAGGAGAAGGAAGGAGTGGCCCTGGATTCCCAGAAATAAACAAAATACTATCAAGCTTTTTCTTTATAAATTTAAGTATTATTTTAGTCACCTTCTGTCATTTTATATGTTGTACTTTTGTAATAATTGGGTCATGTTTTCTGATATTCTTGACTATTTTCTTTAATTCATAGATAATTTAGGAACATATTGCTAAATTTGGGGGTTTTATCATTTGAAATGACTCCTTCAAGTGCAACTTTGTGATGTATCATTATTATGGTTTAGATCTAAAATATTTCCCAAAAGTCTGTGTCCTGATTGAAAGAATCTTGCCCTAGGCTGGACACTGTAGCCATAAAGCCCTAGAGGTGGAACCAAGGGGCTCCATCTTCCCCGCCCCTAGGAATTTACCTGTGGCAAGAAATGAATACCAATGGGCTACCTGTGCATCACTAATCCCCGTAGGCTCCATCCCAAACCTAAGCTACATGTATGCCCCCACGTGTCTGGGGAAGAGAATGCCAGCCCCCGGAGACAATGCCAGACCTCAGAGGATCATGGGGTCTCTCCCCACATTCTTAAAATAAAGGTCATTTATATTCCATACTTCTTATCTTTTCAGCTGTGCCACAATTCTATCACTGATGAAGTGTTTTTATAACGTGATTGGATCACGGCACACCATACTTACCAGTGGAACTCACTGACGAGTGCATAGCTTATTGTGCTGTTTGGAGGTGGGCATGGTCTGAAGAGATGGGTTTTGGTCTGAAAAGGTGTATTCTTGACCTTGGTTACTCTTTGTCTTCTTCATGACCACTATGTGGTGAATGGTTTTCTTCCATTATCCCATTTTTGTTTTGAAGCCAGCACTCCATAAACTGAATCCACTAAAATTGTGACCCTAAATCTATCCTTTAACTTGTTGGTATTAAGTACAGATATTGTTCCAGTCCCAGATATGGGACTACTACAATTATGGGTAATGTTCCATGAGCTTGTGAAAATAATCTGTAGTGATCGGCCAGCTTGCTTGATAAGTATCAAGTATAAAAGTTTGGTTGATAATGTTCCCATCCTCTAGATTCTCACTGATTTGTTGTTCTAGTTATTATCGCAATTACTGAGAGTTGTAAAATCTTTAGTGATGACTGTGTTTTACCTATGTTTGCTTTTAGTTTTTCTAATATTTATAATGTTTAAAATCTTGGTATATTCAGAGTTTTCTATTTTCCTGATATGTGATCATTTTATAATTAAATATATATTTGGTGATTTCTTAAGTACTATTTGAGTTGATATTTATTTGGCTTTCTGTGAGTATGCTTTTGTCCACATACCTTATTATTTCCTTATTATTTTTCTTATTATTTGACTTGGTGATGTATTTATATTTGAAGAGTGTGGTTTGTAGAAAGTATGTGGTTATTTCATGCATTTTAAATTTGAAGAAAAATTCTCTGAGGACTAATAGTCTGGTCCATTCACATTCAATATTAAAATTTATATGATCTGGTTTATGGTATGATGTTGTTATTGTTTTCAACTAATTTGTGTCTTGCTGATCCTATGAAGCTCTTTGGGATAATGTTCTTTTCTTATTTTTTATTTTAATACCTTGAGGGGCTTGAAGTTCAGATCGTTATTTTAAAAAAAATGATAGCATAGAATTTCAAACCAAAATGATAGGAGATTAACACTAGTTAATACGTTGCATGTTATCTTCAATGTAGTTCAGATTATGAGACATAGGCATGAGAAAAATGATCAAACAATACAACAATGAAAGCACAAACTGTTCTTTATGGTGAATTCCTTCTTTTCTCCTTCTCCGTATCCCAGTTGTTCTTTCCTTTTGAGCAGTTTCTCTTTCATTTTCAAAATATCTATTGTACATTTTGGATGTTACTGACTGTGGATTTTTAAAATTATTTCTCTTAGCTACTTTTTCCTTTACCCAGATCAGATTCAAGTGGGGGAGACACTATTACCTATTTGAGTGTTTTAGTTGTGCCTTGAGTTATCCTGTCATATTATAAGATCTGGACTGAAACACTGTCTCTTCATAATCTCTAGCCTGCTTGAATTTGGGTTTTCTGCCTTTTGGACTTTAATTGGCCTTGACATTCCAGTCTGCCTTCTTAGATTTTTGGTATTGTTATCCTTCATATGCATGTGAATAAATTCCTTATAAAGAATCCAAAATCTATAGATTCTGTTTCTCTGGATAACTGTGACTAGCAGAGATTTTGCTACTGAGAATAGTACTGGGAGTGGAGATTTAAGCATGAATTTTCTCATATAGTTTCTGGAACTGAATCTCTAATCTGATTAGATTTAAGACATGAATTTCTTTTTTTCCAGAGTTAAAGATAATCAAGTCCATAACATGTTTTAATAATAAAGACATATGAAATACCAGATACTTACCAGATAGAAAGATATGTGTGGCTATAATATTTTAGAATTTTTTACCATATGGGATACATAATGATATTATCTGAATGATCTATCATCACTTGACAAAGTAATAAAAGAAAAAAAATGATCTTCAGGGATTTGAATTTCCATGTCAAGCTCAACATAAATAACCCAAAAGCATCTATGTTGAGTACACTCTGAAAGAGACACATTTTGTATCCATAGAGCAGAGCTTATTGAAAGATAAGTGCAGAACCTTACCCTATTTTTCACTGAGTTACAATACATCTTTTAGCTTCGAAACTCTAAGAATGTCTATTGTCAAAGTGGTACCATTGCTTTGCAAGCAAAAAAGAAAAAAAATGCTAAGAATAGAAGTAGAAGTGTATAGGAGGACCTGCATAAGGCTGGGAGTCTCAGTATCTGAATTTGGATGGCTCTTCCTTATCAGTGGAAGGGATTTCCCAATCTTGAGTAGAAGAGGTATCTTCTCCCTACAAGAAGTTTTACCATCTTGAAGGAGATGAGCTTTTCATTGCCTGAGGATGCTGAAATAAGTCATAGAATTTGCTTAAAAATTTCACAGATTGCTCTAAATCTGTTAGATTTTTGTCAACAAAGCAATGATTGTCTGTAGGATCCACCAATTTGAAAATCCTTTTCAAAGCTATTTCTTCAATAGATCTAAAATATCAATGACATTACATGAGCCATTGTACCTTCTTCTATTACAAGGGCCTGAATGGCAAATAACAATAGAAGTCCTCAAGTAAATTTGAATTTAAAATAAATAATAGGATTTTAGTATTACATAAGTGCTATATATGAGTACCTACTATTTATAGAATGAACATATTTGTAAGATATACTTATAAATGAGTAAAAGTACATATATAGGACATACATAAGTGAGATTTATATATTTGGATATATTTAAACGTATTTAGGCAATTTATACATTATGCAATACATGAAGCATTTATAGTAGAAAAATGCTATTTATCTGAAATTCAAATTTAATGGGGTATTTTGTGTATTATCTAGAAATTTTATATCTATATTCCACCTTATTTCACTACTATGTGAACTACTTGTAAAAGAAAGACTTAATAATTTTGCATCCATTATTCTCTTTGTTAGAGACTATCACTATTCTACCTACCATCAATATCTTTTTTTAATAATCTGGCCAGGGAACCAATCAAATTCTCCATCGTGTTATCAGGACTCAATCTAGAATCAACTATCTGAGTCTAGCTTAAAGGACCTCTGAGGTTACAACAGGGATGCAGGTGCTTGTGATTCACTGAAAGACAGATCTTCATTGAAAACCTTTAAGGAAAACAGAGCAGTCAGAATCGCAAGGAGGAAAGACCTACAGGGAATGTCAGTGAGGTCAGGGCCAGACTGGGTCTGAACATGTGGGAGATTTCTGACATCTACAAAGCAGTGTGGAGGATGCTCAGCTTTGAGCAGAAATTGGAGATAGACTTTTTCCAGTAGAAGAAAAAAGAATTTATTTCCCACGCCCAACACCTGGAGGGAATTCTATAAAAAACAGGGTACTTTCGGATTCTTAGAGCAGACAGTGTATACAAAAGCTGGACAATGGATGCAAAGTCCAAAAAAAAGGACTTCTTTGGAACAACAGTGTCTATTAAAATTACGCTATTTTATATATTCATTTTTTCTTCTCATGTTAATCAACTTTTTGTTACTGTAGGAAAATACCTGAGAAAATTGGCATGAGTGGAAAGCTCTGTTTTTGTCTCATGGTTTCAGAAGTTCCCACCCTTGATTCTAAGCCCCTGTTGCTCTGAAGCAGGAGACAAGGTCCAGCATCTTGGTGAGAACATGTGGCCAAGGAAGCCTAGAGCGGCCTGGAACTGAATGAGCATGAGGAAGTGGGGACCTACTATCCCCTTCCAGGAGATGGCACAGTGACCTAATTCCTCCCAGTAAGGGCACAGCTTCCCAAGCACACCCTTAACCATGAAGCTGTGGGGGAGAGGTGCACAAACCACTGCCACTTGTGTGCTATAGTTCAGTTCGCAACTGTATTTCCTCCACTATTTAGGAAACAGTGTTTTAATTTTCTTACTCAAATAAAAATTCTGTTAAAATAAAAGGTTGCCGAATTAAAGAAAACAAGTGCATACTATTTCATTTTTTTACTTACATGTAGTATGGTAGGTTCTTATTTTTGAAAATATACCTAGAGTATTCCACTGATTCTCAACCAGCTTTTCATACCTCTTCATTCAAGGTATCTTCACTCAAGGTACCCTCTAAATTTCATCCATTCAACTGGTTTATGCTCTCCACTGTTTTATTTATGGTATATTTCCATTATTTTACTGCTACTCATAGACCTGTCACTGTCAACTATGTTATTGTCTTGCTGTTTCTTTTTGCTCAAAAATCACAAAATGCCTATCTAGTCAATGTTCTATGTATCATTCAAATACAAACACAACACTGTCCTCCAAATGTATACTTTTTATTCCCATTAATTATCAGATATTATATAATGCAGACTGATAAAATTCTGTCTTTATTTCATGTCATAAACCGTGTGATTTTTGTTTGTTTGTTTGTTTGTTTTTGAACTCAGGTCCTCATACGTGGCAGGAAGGTGCTATGTCACAGAGCTATATCCCTAGCTCAGTCATGTGATTTTTAAACACATTTCCAGTCCCTACTTTGATCTTCACTTTACCCACGACAACTGTCTTATATCAAGTTCTCATTGTGTCTTACCTAGTTTGCTTTAATAGATATCTACTTGTTTCTGTGGCTTTAACTTTCTATTTCTTCAAACTATTTTCAGTGTAATGCTGTCTCCCCAATCATTCCCATCAAAATCTTGATAACTTTATTCAATTCTATTTTGTTGTGTTGTTTGGGTGACAGTGTCACTCCCCCATCATGTAGTTGTTGGTAAAGATAGTCTGATAGAACCTCTTCAACCTGTGATTTTGAAATCCTTTGGGCCTCAGGATCCTCTGTTACAATGTCAACATGTACTAGAAGATTGCTAAAGAAAATGGAACATTATGAATGCTTTGTGGTCCATGTCTGGAAGAAGTGTATATTTCCTGGGCATATAACCCAATATTATAGGATTTGTTCACGTATCACTATGAAGAAGAGAGGGAGATCTGCTCCAGCTGTGTACCCGGATGGAAATGTTTTAAAGAAAAACTTGTTGGTCTCTGGCATTGCCTGGCATTTTAGCAAGCAAATATCCATTTTAACCTCTTTTCTATAGTTAAAACACAGTCAATCCATTTTTCCAAGAAGAATGGCCTGGGGTTCTTTCTAATTACTGCATCTAGTTCAAAATCTATTATATTTAGATAATGTAGTTTTTAATTCTGTTTTTGGCACCATCTGTCACTCATTCTAGGAACTAAAAATAATTTTTGTTCCTGCCATCTCTCAACACACACACAGACACACACAAACACACAGACTCACAGACATACACATACACACACACACACACACACACACACACAATCCCTTCAAAAAATAAAACTTACATTTGGAATGTGTAATGTATGAGATTCTCAAATCATAATGCATAGTGATTCAGAAATTAATTTTGATGCATATTATAAAATCTTTTATACAAAAAATGAAAGGAAGCCTTGATTAGATACTGACTGTATTTTATGGGAAGATTATTTTACATGCAGCTTTATTTCAGTCTATGTTGTTTCTGGCCATTATTCACTGTGACTATGACTAAAATGCATGTTGCAGGACACTCCTCTGCATAGTTGTTACCTGATGGAGAGTAACATGGAAATTATTTCTAGATTTTTGCTGCCCCAAAGAATTGGACAAGATACATAGGAAAGGCAGCAAAAGTATACGTTTATTAAAAGTGGAAAAGAAATATGCTCTGTGGAGTACAGAAGGCTGGAGAAAGAACTCGCAGTGATCCTGAGGATGAGAGGAAATGGTCTTGCATTTTTGGTGAATCGCTTTCCCTCCCAGTGAGCTCTCCTGGCGGTTTGCAGCTCATGCTGAGCCATGTCCTCTGTGTTAACTGCACACATCTTTTCCCATAATTCACTTGGTACAATTGAACCTATGAGATTCAATTCTTATGAATGAGTATATACTGAGTTGAGGGCCAAAGATGAATTTGGACACTGAGATGTTTCTGATACTATGCCTGAGATAAGGATTTCCCCAAGAGCTCACTTATAGGCTATCTTCTTTGACTCTGGCTATTATCTAGGAGTTAGAAATGTGGATCTCTAGGCAGAATCAGGGCCAAGGCATGCCCTATTTCATAGCATTAAAGCACATTTGTAAACAGGCTCTTGGTGGTACACATTTCTTATCAAATAGTAAAAATACAGTTGCATGGATAGTATACTTTTCTCAAATACTTTTGAGCACTGATCTATCTGTTTCCAGCTAGGTCAGATGCCAGAAAACACATCCAAAGTTATTTTTTTTTTTTACATAATTCTCAAGCCTTATTATTACTGGTGCTCTCAGTTCCATTACACATTAGTGCTGGCCTTGAGGCTATCTGAGATAATACACTTAATTGGAAAGACTAAATCCTTAATCACAATTTTACTGCCAGGGTCTTTTTCTCTTAAATATTTCTTCACTTCATTTTGTACCATCGGGATTCTAGAAGTATACATTTTTTCCAGGCCTACAAATCTACACAAATGTAGACTTTATCCTTTCTTTTTTAATTTTGTTGGCAAGTTTAACAATTTTTATACAAGCTTATCTTTTCTTCCTAATAACTATTGATCAACCAAGCTGAAGTCACATGTTTACTTTTGTGTATAGTACCATTTAACTTCAAGGTACTAATGTCTGTTTCTGAAGAAGCATTGCTAGCTATTGTGGCAGGTAAACTCCCACTGTTGTTTATACACTATGTGTTTAATTCCTGCTCATGCAAAGCCCGATGCAGACTGTTTAAAACTCCACTCAGACAAAAGGACCCAGAATGGCAGAGATTCCGGCAGCCTCACCACATTTGGCAGGCAACTTGATTGCCTTTGCCAGTTTTCTTTCTGAAATGCAAATCTAATAATATGATTTTCCTTGTGGAAATCTTACTATGATTGCTTATTACCTTGAAAATAAAATTCATACTCCTTAATATGTCATGTGCAATTTCATTTTGAGTTCTACCTCTTACACAACTATAGGCCCAGTAACATAGAGCTTCTCAAATATCCTGCAGTTTGAAACCTTTTTTCTACTGTATATAATATTCTCCTTTGGAATTCTCTCCTTCTTCATGGCCACCACATTCATCTACAGAATCAACTCAGTGTCTGATCTTCAAGGATGGCTTGTCGAAAGCCCACATCTGGCAAAATAGTTGATTTTTCTTCCATAATCTCTTGAAGTCAGTTATGGCTTTGCATTTAGCATGATGTATTCCATGGATTTTTGTAATTTGTATTGACCCTACACAAATCCTGTAATTACAGATTTTGAAAATGCCTAGCACTCTGCTGGAAATTAGAGAAAAACAGGAATTTTAGAAATTAGTTAATAGCATATATTCTTCTGAGAACAGTTATAAAAGAAAATCTTTGGGGGGCCAGGGATTTAGCTCAGTGGCATAAGTTCCTGCCTGGCAAGTGCAAGGTTGTGAGTTTGATCCCCAGTACCACAAAAAAAAAAAAAAAAAAAAAAAAAAAAAAAAAAAAAAAAAAACTTTGTTACTCACAGCTAAATAATTGTTTAGAATTCAAATTAATATAATTTTTTTCATACATGAAATTCACAGCTTTCATTGCAAAGCTCAGGCTGCTTAAACCAAGAAGACAAACACCAACAAGACAGGATGAGGATCTCTGAAACATCTGTGTCTAATGCTAATGGGACAGAAGATGCACTCTGAATTCAGACTGTATCCAGAGTGAATGCTCAGAGGCCCAACTCAAAATCTTTGAAGTAACTAAAATGAACCAGAGTCTTTATTGATATATTTCTTTTAGACTCACGTTTAATTATGATAACAAGCAGAGGAAAACTAGATGACTGTAACATTAATCAGAAGTACATATTTCCTACTTTTAAAAAATTAAATTTATTTTTGTATGTTTCAGCTGCATATGAATCATAACGTATTGATGTTGGTGGTACCTTCATTTATATTCTTTGTAGTTTCCAAAACATTTCAGTCTATGGTACATTACTTGGTCACTGGAATGAGGTAAGAAATATTTTCTCAATATAAGTGAGAAAATAATTATTTAAGAAATAAAAATTATTTTTCTAAAATATTGTACAAAGTAAGTTGTAATCACAGGTTCTGATCCAAAGGCTTCAATATTTAAGTAAAACAGCAAAAGACTAAAAAGAACTTCAAAGCTCATAACTAGGAAGAGTCTAGTAGTTTCTCTCATTCCCTGAGGCTTTGAAGATGAGGAGAGTAAGTCCTGCCAATTCTAACTGTCTCATTTATTCAAAGAGATAGACTAGAAAGCTCGGAAATCTTTGGGGGCCCACTCCAAAGGCACCGGATTTGGCACCAAAATCATCCCTAAAGCACAGACTGGAGTAGGAGCAAGGAAAGGCAAACATTTGCAGTGACTGACTTTTATTTTAAGGCTGTTTTTATTATGATTTTATTAAAGGGTTTGCAGGAGTATCAAGGACCGGGACAAACTCAAACCGAGAGGCCTTGGGGATGAGGTTTATGGAAAGTTAAAGCTTGGCCTGTGAACACCAAAAGCATCTTCTTGTGTTGTAAAAATAATAAAATCAAGTCAGATGAGGCATTTGGGGATAATAAATCTAAGGTCTGTATCTCTGCCAAAAGATGCAATAGAAACAGTCATGTTTCTCCCAACTCTGCTGTTTTGTGTTGTTGCCAAATTCACCAGTGTAATGTCCATTAAAATAACATTTTTGGGAAAATAGCACAGTGTCAATGCTATCTATGAAAGTGAGAAAACCAGAAAGAAGAAAATGGTACTTGTCAGAATCTCTGAGTAACTGTGGGACATCACAAATTTAAAAATCCATCAGAAGCAGTGTATAAGAAGCAGAAAAAATTTTGATCACAGATCAAAATAAGTTTTATCATTGAATTTAATAACAACTGTAAGACAAAAGAATGAAATGGATCACTGCATCATTGATTTATAGCTTTGTTACCTTAATTTTACAGCAATGATTGAAACTACTATTCTCTTGAATTTCTGTATTTCAACGTTCTATGCATTGCTGTGACTACACTGGTGTGTAGCTCTGATTTCCTACATGAAAATGACCTTGCATTTGGACATAGTTTAAGATTTTACTAACACCAGTTTCTTGCACTATAACTAAATGTGCCCTCTATTTTCCATGACATAAATTGTACTTTTGTCACCTCATCTTTGCATAAAAGATTTTTTTTTTCTTTTTAACTCCAACATTCCCCTGGATACTAAGCCTCAATAGGTCAATTTCCGACTTCCTATTATGAAGCTGATGGATGAATGTTGTAGTCAGGGATTACAAGGAGGACAATTACACACAGAACACAAATGTATAGTATTATTTTATGATAGTGACTCTGAGTTAAACACAAGAAAGTGCAAGAAATCTTCCCACAACACTAAAGACCTAGAAAATCCAGCTGAGGGCCTGGATCCCACAGCAATGTTATGCATGAGTCCAGAGGAGGACCTAGAGCCCATGACAATGCCTCTCACTTGTCCAGATCGAGGCCTAAAGCCCATGGTAATGATTCACACAAATGTGTTTTATGGATTTGCTGTGAATAAGGCCCAGGGGTCAGTGGTGGAAGCTAGAAAGTCTATGCCACCGGATGGAGGATCTGTGCTAATAGGTTTGAGGGTTGTATACTAAAGCCAAGAATCAAAGCTCAAAATAGGACCAGTGCTCCCCTGAAAAGTACCACAGCCATCCTCAATGACACGGAGGTCCCAAGCTTCTCCAATGATAAGAACAGTTGAGTACATGCCAGGAAGCCAGCATGACAAGCTTCTCCTGAAGACTAAACAGCAGACATTTTCCCTTCCAGAGCTAGGAAGTATTGATCAGTGTAAGGAACAGAGTTCCCCAAAGTGAACCACAGCCACAGCCATCCTCACCCAGAAGGTCCAACGCCCTTCTGATTGATAATGTCCAAATCCATATTGGGGAGTCCAGCATGACAAGCTCCTCTAGGAAAACCAACAGCTCCAGACAATGACACTTGGGAGAACCCACAATACCTCCCTCTTCCTCCCCACATCTCCTTTTATGCAGCCAAGTTTCCTCAGGTGGGCCATCTACACTCAGCTGGTCTTAAGTTGACCACCAGTTTATAATCCGTAACAAGGGATTTATCCCCTTCCAAGTAAGATAGGAACAATGATGGTTAATTTTGTAACAAGTATACTTGGCCACAGGATGGCCATGTTAGGACAGAATTATTCTGTGTGTTTCATAGGTCTTTAGCTTGCTAGCCCATCTTCAGGGTTTGGATCTCATAGCCTTATAAATCAATTTCTAATAAAACTATCCTCCTACATGTATACATATTCCACTAATTTTAATATTCATGAGAGGACAGTACTATGTAAAAAGACTTTAAAATGTGCCTATATCATCCTATCATTTCCATAATTTACCTATAGCACTTTTATCTTAATCCATTGTTGTACTTTTATGAAATTATTATATTTATTGAAAATTTTTATTATATTTACTGTTGTAGATACTTTAATTTCAACATTCAATATCTTATTAATAATTGTCATATTATATAATTTTTGCAGAGTATTATAACTACTAGGATTTATTTATAATAAATTTCTAGATCAAAAAGTTTTATAATGCAGAAAATTAGCAATAAACATAAATGTTGTAATTTCAATAAGTAGGAATTAATAGATTAAAATTATGAATATTTTACTTTATAAAATTTGGAATAAAACTTTAAACATAAAACTATCAGTAGTATACAAGGATTCACTTAATAGAATATAAGTATCTATTACATATTGTCATTTCTTAAACTCTTTAATGTATTCCTAACAATGAAATGTGCATATAATATTATGAAAAAATACTAAAATTTACAGTTATCTTTTTATTTTTTACATTTAAGTATTATATCATTTACACTTTAGACCAGAGATTAGGTGTTGGAGTTGTCAGCTTATGAGCTTGAAGAATTGTGTTAAATGCTTCTATGCAGCCTCAATGATTATTTAAAGTGATATTCCTCTCTAAGCAGTATTGTATTTGTATTTTATGTTTTCACATGCATCATTAGTTGGTAACTGTCTCTGTATATGAGCCTTGGTATTTTTTTTTTAAATTAAGATTTTTTTTTTTTTAGATTCCAAGTAGCTGAGATTTTCAGACTCATATAACTGATCCATATTAACTTTATCAGTTTATGGGTTTCACTAGGACATTTTCACATATACACCTATCCTTTTTTAATCAGGATATTTCTTCTATCCTTTTTATCTTCCAGTCTGTTCTCATTTCCCTTTCTCCATCACTAATAGTACCTCTTCTGCTTTTATGTCATTTTCTTAAAATTTTTACATCAAATATTATGTTTCATCAAATATAATATTTAATGATATCTAAATCTGTTGCTTTCCATGACTTACTATCAAATTAATTTCTGATAAATTTTTGTAAATGTTGTTAATACTATTATTAAGGTTACACAGAAAATAAAGCTAAAATGATTTGGAAAACATGCAATACAAAAAAAAGCATTAAAAAAGCTAAAAAATATAATCCTCAATAATGATTAAAATTGGTTGTTTTTACAAAAAAAACCTTTAAAATACACAATTATCAAATGGAAAATTAAACAGATAGTAATAGGATATTATAAACAGACATCTTATCTTTTCCCTTGTAAACCTGTGAAGCAAGACTACTAGATTAGCAATATGTGAATGAGAAAGATTTACATGATACGTGAAATTATTACTTTTATAGCTTTGTATTATTACTAAGTTATTTAGAGAACTCTGATAGATTGACAACTGTTGGTCAACTTGTGACACCCAGCTAAATTGAATCAGCATGGCACTGGGTGTGGCAGTTCCACCTAAGGATTGTTGCCAACAACATAAAAAGAAGAACTGAAGAGGCAAAAGTTTGTTGTTGTTAGCTCTGTACTTGCTGCTGGTTCTCCTGGAGATCTTCTTTCCTGATGTGGACTTGGTTGTGCTCATCATCAGAAAAGCTCAGGACCTTGTTGTCACTGAGAATGGCTGTTTCCCTTTGGAGGAGCTCTAGTCCTTACAGTGAGCATCGCTTCCTGGCTCTGGAGGGGAAGATGTGTACTATTTGATCTCCAGGAGAAGTTTGCCATGCTGGCTTCCTGACATGTTCTAATTGCCCGAGGAGCTCAGAATCGCATTGTCACTGAAGATGGCTGTCATACTTTTTGAGAGCAATCTGGTCCTTGCTTTTAATGTTGCTTACTGTCTCCAGTGAAGATCCTTCAGCTTACTGATACAGAGCTTTCATCCCACTGGCAGAGACTTTCTAGCTTCCACTGCTGACTTTTGTGCCTTCCCAGCACAGATTTGTGAAACAGACTTTCAGGAGACATTGTCGTAGGCTATAGGCTTCCTGCTGAACTCATAGGGGACGTCGTTATGGGTTCCAATTCTTCAGCTAGACTCATGCAGGACATTGCCATGAGATGCAGGCCCTCAATTGAGTTATTTGAGTCTTCAGCAAGTGTACAGATTTCCTGCACATTTTTGTGTCTGACTCTTTGGGTGACTATTATAAAATAATTCTATAAATTATGTGTTCTATATTAAATCATTTTCCTTGCAAACACTCACTACAGGTTTAATCATTTGATGTTTGGATTTAACATCTTAAGAATAGTACCATTTAGGAGGTGTAATGATTGATGCTTAGGCTTTGAAAAAAAGAAATAAATGCTGTTTCTTTGACAAGTAAAGACTAAATGTTGTGCCTATGTGTTACTTATAAGAAGGTTTGAAGTAATTCAAACAAAGATTTTTTTTTTTTTCTGAGAGACTAAGAGCACTAACTAGGAAGCAGTTGTATAAGTTGAATAATGAAGACTTATAAATT
The DNA here is from genome assembly GCF_034190915.1 of Cavia porcellus. NCBI lineage: Eukaryota > Metazoa > Chordata > Mammalia > Rodentia > Caviidae > Cavia > Cavia porcellus. The sequence continues at coordinate 19,209,631 of NW_026947487.1, read as the reverse complement.
GATTGTGCAGTACAGACATAGGAAATGGGGAAATAGACTTATAGCTTTACCTAGATCCAAAATAACCATGCAGTGCACGCTTACATCCTTTATATATTTCACCTCTAATGATTTATTTTATCAGCTTTAGTAATATGTTCACAATAAAGATAGCTGGTAACTCATGCCTTTTAGTTTTTAGTACTTCATTTTTTGTTTGCCATAGAACAAAATTATTTTTTGAAATAATAGGCTAGCCATTTTATTTTTAGTTGAAGAAATTTTTATGAAATTATAGAAACACTGATATCAATGTTGCTTGAAATAAAAACTATTAAAATTTATTGAATGTTTTTCAAATGTGAACAAAATAAATAAAATAGAAAATTTAAACAGAGACAATCCTTGAAGTTATTGAAGTCACATTTTAAATTTAATGAAAGGAATGAAAAGTAATGGTTGATTTCTTGATCTTGTCTATTCTTTCTGGAGTGAGATGAAATCTCAGTATTGTTTTAATTTGACTAATGACTAATGATGCTGAACATTTTTTCATATATTTGTTTGTCATTTGTATTTCCTCATCTGAGAAGTGTGTATTCATTTCAAATGATCAGTTTTGGATTGGGTCTTTGAATTTTGGTGGCTTGATTTTTTTTAAAAAAATGCTTTATATAATCTAGATAGAAGTATTTTGAGGGATAGTTGGCTAAGACATTTTTTCAATTCATTTTTGTTTTCACTCTGTTGGAAATTTCCTTTGACATGCAAAAACTTTTTAATAAGACAAGATCCCAGTAGTTGATTCTGGGAAGTATTTCCCATGTAGTTTGATTTTTGTTCATGAATTCTCTGCCTACCCTTTTGTCGTCAAGATTTCTACTTACTTTGTCTTCTTGCAGATTCTGCTTCTGAGCATTTCCCCAGAAGAATTTAAAACATCATAACACAGTGATATATGTGCACCCATGTTTGTAAGAGCACAGTTTATAATAGTGAAATCTTGTGTCTATCAATTGAGGAATGGATAGAAAGATGTGGAGTTTTTAACAGTGGAGTAGTACTCAGCTATAAAGAAAGATTTCACTGGAGCTTTTATAAGTAAATGGAAATGACTTAAGATAATACTCCTAAGAGAAATAAACCAAATTCTCATGTGTAAATACTGTATTGCCTCTCTAGTGTAAGAAACTAATAGAGCAAATAGTATCCAAAATCTACAATAAATATTGTGTAAGGGTGAGAAATTGCTCAAGGAGGAACAGTAACTGGAATAGGGAAAGGAGGAAAGAAGGAAGGGAAAAGGAAAAAGACATGATTGTGTGTGTGTGTGTGTGTGTGTGTGTGTGTGTGTGTGTGTGTGTGTATGATATGATAGCTAAGATGACCATACTAATAATTGTATTAGTTCTTGGAAAACAACAGCTAATACTCATATGACGAAATCCATTTTGTGTGTCTGTATCTGGTAATCTAAGCAATCATTTTGAAGGTAACAATATGCAATATTACAGCCATTGTTAAATTTCTATCATCTTGTTTTGAAAAACTATACTGTTATTGTTTTGGGTTTGTTGTTGTTTGCTTGTCTTTTTTGCTCTCTGTTTTTCTTTTCTGTGGCTTTTCTTTCAAATGAGTTTTTAAAAAATGAGAAACAATGCAAATTATGAAACAAAACTGAATTAGTATATCTTTTTCTGGTCTATTATTTTACAATTGAATTTATTTATATTTTATCTCTTAAATCTTCATTAATAGGATTTACTAATCTCTAAAATCTGAAATATATGGAAAGTAAAATTCAGAATCTAAAATATGACATTTGTTAATTTAACTCATTTTAATTGAAATACAGAATATATTTGATTCTGACCCATGAACAATGCATTTTTCATGTTATCTATTAGATATTTTTATATTTTTATCTACAACATTCCAAAACCAACTGTCACATTTTACAGGAAACTGATGCTTTGCTTTATCATTGTATCAATCACTAGAGACTATTTATTATTCCTGTTTCTCGAATATATTTTTGTTTACTAATTTTCCCTGGGAATTAGATATCCATGTTTCAATCTGTGGCTTTAGAAGGTAGAATTTCTTTTCATTAGTGATCCAGCAATAACTTTTTAATTAGTGAAATCATTGTCACACTGCATAATCAGCTCATTGAACACATACATTATAGTAAAAAATGATTTTAAAAATTCCTTGATACTAACATAACTGTCCCATTAGAGTCTTGATTAACTTTAAAACAATAATACAGTATCATTTCACTTCTATAAATTAGCAGACAAATTGGAGATATACCAAATAGTACTCCTGTATCTTACAGAAGGGAAAAATTCTTAATTAAAATAATGCTGGCAACATTAATTTCTTATTGTGGGGATTTAACAACTTGCTTTGGAATGTGAGTCCAAAATTATAGTTCAGCAGCTTTATGTTAAATGTTTCAAAGGATGTCATAGGGCCCCTGGGCACGCATGCCATGCATGGTATCAGAAACAATTGATGTGTGTAATGACAATAGCAAGCTTCCATTCCAGATGAGCTGACCACCCTGATTCCACCCACTGCTCCCGTTTGGTCAGCAGGTAACTTTCACCATCTGTTTCCCTAGTAACGTCTGAAACCTTTCTCTTACTGTGGCAAAACAGCTCTAATATGAAATATAGCTTGTAGGTCATGGTGGATTCTAAGCATTTCTGTAAAATGTGGTAAGACTAATGCTATCTTAGAATATATTTTCTTTTGATTGTACAAGAAGAGTTTTTATCCTGAGCATAATCCGACCAAGGCATGTAAATTTTTAATAGGGACCATACATGTGATTACAGAGATTGCTGTAATTTGCTGTTTGTATTATTAACATCCTTATTATGATATAATAATCATTCCTTTTAGCTAAGTACTTTGCATGATTACTAAAATGTTCATGAAAACTGTAGAGCCGTTAGGAAAACGTGTATACTTCATTAAACAAAAATGTAGATATATTTTTTACATTGTTCTTGTTTTTTTGCCAGATAAACATGATCAGCACTAATGATTTTTATATTTTATTAATTTTTAAAAACCCATATGAAGTAGAAAGTGATAGCAGCAATCACTGCAAAGACAAGTTTGTTGGTTCTGGCATTAGGTTTATAGTAATGGACAATTCTTTAGGTTTTGACAGGAAAAAAATTACTTGACCTAACTCTTTAAAAAACCTGCTCTTTGATTTTGATAAAGGAAAGTTCATAACGACTCATGGTTTTCAACCTTCTGGATCACTTAGGGAAGTGGTTTCAGCCAAGTCCCCTGCCATCCAGGAAGCGCAGCCAAAATTCATGCTTGACCTGCCCCACATTGATAGGAGCTATGTAAATCACAAGGTTGTACCAAATACTTCTGCTCAGTTGTGATACAACATTCACTTACGTAGACATGCCACACAAGTGAAATGTGACTTTATAGAAAATTCTTGCTTTTATTTCTGTATTTCTTACCGTCATTTTCTTGGATGTAATCACTGTACTTTCCTAGCTGGTCCTCAGTCTCCTTCCTCAGTATTTGCAGTTTCTTCTGCCTGGATGATTTTCACATCAGAAGCGTTTGCAGTTGGCTCCACTACTGTCTTCAGTTTCCTGATCCCGCATAGTCTCAGCAAGGCTTCCCTTGGCCACTAAATGTGTAATAGCATCTGCCCACAAAACAGTGGCTCCCTCTTAACCCTACTTTCATTTCCTAAAGACATCCCCAAGCATCTTTATATTAATTTGTTTATTTTATTCTCCTTCCAAGAAAATAAATTTCATGAGGTACAATGTTTGGTGAATTATTTACAGTACAATCTTCAGAAGCTAAAATAGTGGTAGCACGCAGAAGAGTTTCAAAAATAATTATTTCATAAAGGACTTAATTCCATAACTACTTAATCAGTAACTTCTTTCCACAGACGTTATACCTAAGGAAGGTTTTGAGATACAGTGCTGAATACATTCTTAGATAAAAATTATTTTCTTGAGATAAGTTTATATATTAGTTATATGTTAATATACTAAGTAAACCTTCTTTGCTGCTTTTCCATTAGAAATTGTTGAATTAAGACATATCTAAAGTTATTTTTAAATTTTGTATTATGATTCATAAGATCAGGTAGTAGTATTGTGTAGAGAGTCCCAGCCTACCTATATAAAAAAGTTTCATTTTGCGTCTTGCTCCTAAACATCTTTTTATAACTGACTTCCTAATTTATGCCCTTCCACTTACACACTAAACTTGTGAAAAAACTTTGCCTTGTACTAAAAATGTTGCTCATTGCTTCTCATCTGCTCCTACTCACAGAAAGTTATGTCACATATCTCTTCTCTGTGAGATTACATTAGACCAACTCACAGTAATTACAATGGAGTTTGCTGATTAGTTAATTAAATCGCATTTACAGTGAACAAATAAACTGAGACTAAAAGATATTGCTCTGTGCTCAGAGTTTTTAGCCAGTTGATGATAAATTTTGCTTGTGTTCCAATTTAGAGATATTCTGCTGTGTCACAGAGATTATATATTCTTTGTATTATTAATTCTATTTTATTCTCAATTCCAAGTAAGCACCAATCGGAAATAAAAGCTTCCTATTGTAAGAGCTAGGATTTCATGCTTACAGATACATTGAATCATTTTCATTTTTCTACATATCTGACACCTTTAATTTTTTTAAAAATGCAGTATTTAATAGTAAAAAGATTTAGATTTTTATGTCACAAGTTAAAAATATTATAATTGACTAGAAAAATACCTCATATTCTATACGTGCATGTATATATGTTGCCATTTAAGTTTCTTCTAAGCAACTTAGATTTTTACATTTTTTAACAGTTTTAGAAATATTTTAATTTCAACCTTCCTTGTTTCTAAGATTTGTAGAATATTTCATTTCATAGTACTACTGCTCATTTAAGCATGTAAGTGTGTCTCCGTGGACTCTTCAGGTAGTTCTATTTTGTTTTGTTATTCCCAATTATAATGTAATGAATAGAATATATGTATTTAAACATTTTGCATACACACATCATACATATAACTGTTATTTCATAAATTTGTGGGCCATTGATCCTTTGAAATGCATGTTCCTACTTTAGGATGACTTTTATTAATTCAAGCACTCTTTCCTTTTAAAATTTGTATGGGCTCTTTGTAAATTGAAGGTAGTACCTTGGTGTTAATTGTTATAAATATGTTTTGCCAGCTGTCATTGATAGTCACTTCTTAAAACTTGAAACAATTGATGAAAATAAAATTATGAAAGCCATTCAAATTAAATGACTATCGGAGGTGATTATTCAGTACAGTGCATCCAATAAAAAGATACTCAATAACTTTAATATTTCAAGAAGAAGCATTAGTTTGCTTGTTTTTAAGAAAAAGAGTAACTAGTATAATAAAGTAACCTTTTATTTGGCTTAAATAATATTTAATAGCTTCAAAAACTATTCATCTACAGTTTAAATACTATGATGTCATGGAAAATTTCCTCTTCTGAGTTCCTGGTTATCTTGTAAAACTAGTTGCTTCTGGGGCTGAGGATTTAGCTCTGTGGCACAAGCGCTTGCCTGACAAGTGCAAGGTCATAAGTTCTATCCCCAGTACCAAAAAAAAAAAAAAAAAAAAAAATTAAAGAAAGAAAGAAATAGTTGCTTTTGGTAATATGCATATGCTGCAGATTTTAAATGAGAGTAAAAGAAGTTGTTGTTGAGAAATAATGTTGGGGAAAGAATAATAATAATGATTACAATGACAAATTATTCCAAACACGTTCCAAGGAGAATGTAGGGCTCTCTTCACCCTTCTCCCACCCCCACAATGGTAGTAAGAGTTCTGCTGAATCTCCTACATCTCTTTTTTCATCATATGTCCTACATATTTTGTAATTCTCAGCTATTTTTGAGAAAAATTCTAGTGCTTGGTTCCAATTTCTCATCATTTATGTACAGAGTTTGAATTCTCCTGCCTTACATAATTTTTATTTATTGAAAATATTTATAATGTATTATTTTCACTTTTAAACTTTCTGTCTTAAACTTTTTCAATTAACATTTTTCTTCTTTTAAATTATATTTTTTAGTGCCAAATGGTCTCTATTTTACTTTTTTATTTTAACGGAACTTTTTCCAATTACTTCTACATACAAATATATTGTTTAAATGCTTTTTGTAGGCACTATTTATAAACAGTTGCCTCTACATACACACAAAATATTTATGTTAAATTCCATAATAAATAATATTTAATCTGCTCTTCAACAAAATTTCATATAGTATGTATCAAATGTTACCAAACAGAGTGGATTTTTCCCCAAAACTAGATAAATATTCTGGGTCTTTGGATGTGTCTGTGTAAATATGCATATATATTTTTATGTATTTGTATGTCTCTATGTAAATGTAAATATAAATATTGGAAGAAGAGAGAAACTGAGAGTGAAAATTCTACTTATATTTGGTACATTTCTATAATCTGAAAAACTTCCAAAGACAACATTAAGGAAACTGATTTTAAAAACATAGAGTGTCTGGAATAAGTCCCTGTCACCATTGTTACCTAACTGTTTCTGCTAGCAGTAACACAAAATTCTGTGTCTCATAGCTTTGTTTTTGTTGCTATGGCTGAATACCTTAAGCCAGATAATTTATAAACAGTTTATTCAGGTTTATTCAATTCTTGGTTTTGAAGGGTTGGATGGCCAATTTGAGAGCCTTCTTGGGGATGACTTGATGAAAATCCTGAATCAGTGCAAAGCACAACATGGTCAGAAGCGGAGAGTCAAACTGGATTTCATAACAGACACACAGTAGAGATAACCCGTTTACCCACTAACCTATGAATGGACCAGGCCATTCAAAAGGGCAGGAAACTTGTTGCCTAATCACCTCTTAGGGTCCCACCTGTCCCCACATCTTCATATGTCCCGGTGTGGATTGAAGTTCCATGTAAACTTTTGTTCAGATATACAAACTATAGAACCTTGGTTTACTTATTTATAAAATATAAATCATAATACTGCTCATTTCATAATGTGTTGCGAGAAAAAATGAATTAATATGTATAAAGATTTATGAAGAATGCTTGGCACAGATGCTTAGTGAATACCTAATTGAATTATGACTATTAGTATTCCAACTTAAACCTGCACAGAGGAAAATTTTTCCCATTTTCTGGCAACCAGCAATTCTTCTGCTTCATTTGTAGATCGGAAGTGAGTTGGATTTTACAATAATGCAAACAGTGACAGTGCAAAAGAACATACCAATTAATATTATGGCAGCTGAAAAACCTGAACACAATATTTCTCCAGAGAAGAAAGCATTGGGCGCATTGGAAAGCTGGCAGTAAGGTGTCAAAGTGGGCTGGTATCAAACTGTGAACAATATTGGTATATCAAAAAATTAAGCAACCCAGTCCTAGGGAACATTTCTAGAGTATTCCCTTTCATAATGACTTTTGGGGGGGGGGATACTGGGGATCTAACTCATACCCTCACACTTATCAGGCAGGCACTGACAATGCTGAGCTAAATTGATAATGACTTTTGTTCCGAACATTCTTTTGATTGGATTTTACACATTTTTAAAATTTACTTTCAGTCCTTAAGTCAAGCATAGAATAGACATAGTTGGAGTTTGTATTAAATTAAATAATTCAGTAGGATCCCAGATATATAGAAATAGTCTACAAATAACAGGTTTTTATTAATATCATCATTTTTCTGATCACCATAATTATGATTTTTTTCACAGTAAAGAAAAAAGCATAAATGACCAAAACTGCATATATTTTTAAAGATCCAGGGACAAAAATAAGATGAACAAGATTTTTAAAGGTATAATTAAAAATGTTCATTCAATTTGTTTCATCATTTGGCTACTGTACCTCGGGTAAACAAAATAATTCTAACACTTTGTTATGGAATATTAAATTGCATACCACATATTTTCCCAATAAACTTTATTCAAGAAATTCCATGAAAGATGCTTAACATAGAATAGCATAAAAGAGCTAAAAGGAATGGCATCCGAGTGAATAAGATATCACACCAGCATCCTAACCATTTCACAGCCTGAAGACAACATGATGTAGCCAACACAAGGGCAAGCACAGTTTGCCAAGGAGCCAGATGCTATTGCTGGAAAGAAAATTTTCTCAGCTCAGCATCTGGTTCCTCTAAATGCAATCCAGACAGCACAAGGACACACAGAATTTTGTAGAAAAGGATGCAGAATCTTTACCTAAACATTGCGTATGCCATAAAAGCTAATATTTGTAATATATTTCCTTAACTTAAAAACGCATACCAGATTGATATAGGGGACTGAAACTCCCGACCTACTATATATCTGACATGAGCTCTTGCTCTGTAAAATCGAAGAAAGAATTTTAGGACAATGGAGGCTGAGAGCAGAACATATTTATTGAGAGAGAGAAAGTTTCTGCCTGAGGGACAGAAAGAGTCCTGAGTGGGTTGCCAAAGATTCTGTCTTTTCCAAAGATGTTTATAGAGTAAAATTGTAGGGTGAGAAAGGTTCAAGATGGGGTAAACTGGGAACTTGCAAGGCAGACAGGCATACGGTGAGACAGAACTATTTTTAACAAGATTAATTGTTAAAATTGATTAAGTTGGGGATAAATGGGGAAACGAGTCATGTAGAAAGCGGACATTCTTAGGGAGCTGTGACTCTTCCCATGGTGGGTTGGGATGGTAACTCTTGACTTCCTGGGGGTGAAGAGAACTATTTAGAATATCAGTCCTTAGGATATGGGTACATATGTTTGATCTTTTGTCTTGAGGCCTGGCCCACAGCAGGAGGTATCTTTCTTCTGGGCTTCTGCACTAGTTCCTTCTGAGACTTAGCCCTGTCTCTCTGCCTAAAATATTTCTAGCTAACTCAGCAGCCTATAACAAGATGATTTCTTCTCAACATTTCTTCTTGTTAGTGATCACGTCTATGAAGATATTTACTAGTAAGAAAGGTTGTAGTGTCATATTTGATAATTATGATTTGAGGGGGAGGAGTCTAGTAGACCATGCATTTCATATAACTTCCTTAAAAGGAACTATTGCTTTGGCACTGTGGTATTCACTGAAAGATGTAAGACTTACAGACTTTGTAATGCTAGGTGTTTCCTTTAATATAAATAGTCTTCACAAGGATTAAAAAACAGCACACTGAAAAACATGCATTTGGCCAAAGTAAAATTAATACTAAAATATAACAAAATAATGTGTTCATCCAAATTCATTTTATGATCTTTATTTTTTGGGAAAGTTTCTAAATAGATAAGAATAAATTGGCTAAGAATGAAGTATGCATGAAAAAGACATAGTATTTATTTATCTAGAACTATGAAAATTATTATATACCTAGCCCTTCAATGAATAATTTTTAACTTACTTTTAAAATATAACTCAGTTATGAAAGCATAAGATTTAATTTTCTGACTACATGTATCTGATATTAGATAATTTAAGTTCAGGAGACTGCATATTAAATAATAAAATGTAATCCAATAATTCTTAGTTAATGTTCTATTATGTTCAAAGCATTCAGAAATTGCTGGAACCACTTCAAAGACAAAAGATGAACTTTTTTTCTGTTCAGCAGTTCACTATTTATGGAGTGAAGTACTCTACAATAATACCGACTTGTCCTTGTATATCTGCCAGATCAATTTTCTTTTCATTTTTAATTGTCATAATGCCACTTTTTATAATAATAAAAGTAAGCTCAGTAAAAACAGCTATTTACACTGAATATTGTGGCTATTTTTCTATTTGTGAAATCAAATGTATACTGGACATTAGGAATTATTTTTTAAAATGCTCTTTTTAAATAAAAGAAAACATTTCACATGTGGGACTCTCTCCAAATCCTTTGCTTTCTGTTCAATCAATAGCTCTACTTGCAAACTCTCTAGGGTTTTCAAAGTTGCTGAAGAGATCCTGAATTAGACTACTTGAATTAACAGCCTTGTGGCTACCTATATATTCAGCTTTCTCCTTTTGTTGGATAGGAATTGGCCCATAGTTTCTGGCTAGCTAGTCTCTTTACTTTATTTATGAGCCAAATCTGTAAGACTCACAATAAAGTTATAGACCATGGCCAGGTATTTTCTTGGTTATGCTCAAAGAAAACAGAGGGCATCAGAACCCAAAGATGGCAAATGCCCGTTTTAGGTATAGTACACTTGGGAGAGAGCCAAGCAGCAAGTTTGGTGAAGGCTGAGTCCCTGGAGAGACAGGTGAGATAGTTTATTGGAGAGGGTAGTGCCCTTGGGAGGCTTCCAAGTGGACCAGTCAGAAGCAGCACTGCCAGCAGAGAAAGTCCACCCTCTCAACAAAGGATGGAAACTGGTGTGAACTCAAATCTATGGCTCTTTTGTTTTTCTAGAATTTCAGAGATCAGAGAGGGACTTTTTTCTAATCAACTGAAAATCTCTACCCTCTCAACAGGAAGAGGAGTTTTTCAATTCATATGAGCCTACTCTGAACCAGCATGGTGAACAAAAGCCATGGAAGGAAAACAAACCAACAAATAACAAAAATTGCAAATGAAGGTGAATGAGACCTAATTTTGTTGACCTAATTTTAAAATGGTGCTTGTGGTCCAAGGTTTATTTCTGTGGGAACCAAATGTGCAAGACTGGATTAGAGAGTAAGACTTGCAAATGGACATACAATGCTAGTCACAGGAAGTTGGGGACCACAACTCCAGCAATCAAGACCATGAACATCCTTAGAAATTTATCTTAGGGCCCTCTTGCCAATTTCCCAAATCAGCCTATTTCTTGCTTACAACCTCTTCTATCAACCTCTGGCATTTTTAGCAGTTGGGTATTTGGTAAATCGCACATACCTCCAGTCTTCTGTCTCTTCATTGGCTTTGGTAAAAGTCATGCAGTGCACCTAGAACAATAATGACTACAAACTCCAAAGTTAGCAATTCTTCCTGAAGTCATGTGGGGTCCTAAATCCATCCTTGTGAAGAACATAGTTCTTAGTTAATAGTGGCTGTTTGGTGCCTGCTGGAAGGGTGTCATTGCTGACCTAAGTTTTCTATGGGTTTGTAAACCACTCTATTTCTCTGGAGAGAAAATACTTCCTCTAATTCTTTACCCACTTGCCAGCTTCCATTATTTACTACAATCACTTCAAGAAAATAGCTCTTAACTCATCATTGGTTAAATGACTGTCTTCCACAATGTTATCTTTTCCTTATTGTTTGATTATCATATGTGAGAAATTGCTATTCCAAGTTCTACATATAAACAAGCTCCTAAAATCAATTGTAAATCTTCAATACAATAAAAATTATTTATCATCTAATTCTTCATTAAGAGAGAGAAAATTATTTAAGACCATACAATATTTCCTCAGTAGACAAAATCAAGCAGCTATTTGACAATATCTAGCAATGGGTAATTGAAAGCAAGTTAGAGTTTACATATAGGATTAAACAGCTGTATTCATATTTTAGTGCAAAAGATTATATGTTTCAGGAAAGGAGCCTTTCAATTGCCATCTGTTTATTTCAAGGCAGTGGTAATCCAGGTATCCTGAAATGGAAATGTTATTAACTTTAAACAATTCAGTTAAAATGTTTATAAGCTAGTTTACACGGGTACTTAAAAAGCTACTATTAAAAGCAGCTAGTCAATCTTTAAAAAATCATCTAAATAACAGGCATAAAATATACTTCATGTAGTGCATTTTAATTTATCAGTTTACTCAACTTTGGTATGCATGTTGCCAATTCTTTTGCCTTTAAACAAAAATATATGGCAGTCGATCAAAAAGAATATGTTTCTCTGTGACTTTGAAACTACACCAATCTTGCTGCAGTTGTGTTCCTGCGATGGATGACTTTCACAACAGGAAATCAGGCCAATTTAAAGTCCAGGCACCAAGCAATTTGAGAACCACCAGCTTTATGCAGTAATATAATTATTCCCTCCGAGGCTCTTAATTGTATTCATCACACCATGATTTCTGCACAAATTAAGCATGCATTTACTGCTATATATAACTTGCTTTGCAGTTAACATTCTGGAAACAAATTTCAAGGAGATAGAATTTTGGACTTATTCATCCCCTGAAATCACAAGTTCCAAATGCTCTATGTACTTTAAGGTCACATTTTCTTCATTTTATCCTCTAAATAAATGAGATATCATACTGTTTGAAAGACACAGTAAGTATCTGGAACTGAATATATATATATATATATATATATATATATATATATATATATATATCATTATTCTCACAATTTCAGAGGTCCATTTTATAAATATTTCCTCAATGTATATAATTTTATTTTTTTCTGGGAAGAATTCGGAGCCTGATTCAAGATATATATGAATTTAAAATCAAAAACTGAAAGTATGCTTAATATCAAGTGTCAGTTACCTATGAAATTGATTCATATATTTAGAATAGAAATAAAATAATAAAATTGATCCAATGAATATACATAGGCAGTCTTTCTGTCTTATATTTCCACATTATGTTTTACCAGATGTACTTAGAAAATGAATTTTTATGTTTCTAAGAAAGTTAAATTGCCTTTTTTGTTTCATTTATAGTAAGTGATGCAGTTGGATTCATGTTTGTTTATCACAGATTTTGTTATAGTCCACTTTTTAATTTGTGTTAAAGCCATCATTTTATGATCCTTACATAATGTTCTTACTTTATTGAATTTGTTAGTTTATGAGTTCCATGAAGGCAACATTTTTTCTATCTTTGTGTCTACCCACACATTTTACTCATCTATCATTTATTTTCTGTACATTCGTCCATCTACCTTTACTTCTATACTACCAGTACTCCAAATAGTGTCTAGAACATAGTGGGCATTCAATAAATAGTTGTGAATGAAATGCTAATAAACCTCCCATGTTAACACTATCTTATTAGATGAATTACAAATTTCTAGAGACAGTCAGCCTAGTAACCTGCATTCCTTCAGTCATTCATTCAACAAATCTTTGTGAACTTCATTAGTCAAAAAACAGATAAAAAGGAGTATGTATTCTTGGCTTTCATATACTCTATTGGTTCAAATCATAGGTATCCACATGAGTTGCTCTGCATTAGCAGATCATTAACAGTTTAAAATAATTTAAACTATCTAATACTTTGTTCCTTTTTTGCTTGTTCTTTGTTTTTTGAGACAGGGTCTCACATATCTCAGACTGACCTTGAACCCACTAGGCAATCGTTCTCCTGACTCTGCCTCCTAAGTGGTGTTATTTCAGGCATGAGCCGCCACATCTAGGGCCAGTTTGTTAATTTGTAAAAGGAGTTCATATATAATTGTTAGGATATAACGAAATGCTGCATGCATAATTCTGTGAAAATAAGCCTACCAGAAATTAAGGACTCAGTAGATGGTAGAAGAATTCTGTCTTCTAGATTGTTTATTAATATATTATACATAAAAGGTGAAGAAGAGACATGCTGGAAGACTGATTTTCCTAGCTCCCAGCACCATTAGATCATAGGGCACCAGAAAGGGAAGAAAATGTCCTCACTGATATGCAGCTCTAAAAACATCCCCAAAGAAGGGCTTACTTCATAGAGAAATGAGGGAACTAGGCAGGCAGTGGGGGCTAAAAGGAATGGGCTGAGGCTTCTGAGGGTGATTAGAAAACCTTGAGAACAGAATACAAACAAAGCAAAATAGAAAATAGCTTTGAATCCTTTGAATCTTTTCTGACAGATCACAAGATAAATAAAAGAAAATTCGGTGATGAGTGACACAGTTTCAAAATATGTCATTAATGCCAGTTGGAAATCATGGAAAATTGTAGAATAGTAGTTGCAAGATTATAATGGGAAGTGTGGGAGACCCCAAAGAACTGCCTAATAATGGAGAGCAGCTGAGTTTACTCATGGACACTGACTATGAAGAAAAAGTAATCCAGAAAAAAAAAATACAGATATGTAGCTGAATAACTGAATAGTTACATCATGAGCTCAGCTAGAGAGTATAGAATGATAAAAGAATAACCCTCAGCCACATTTTGAATCTATTTTAGGCAAAAAATTAAGCTACACAATTATTAGGGAATATGTCTTCTATTTGCTATTTTCTCACCTGAAATTAATGTAGGTTTTATTTTGCTGATAAATTAATCTACCTGCTGGTCCAATCAACACTCAAGATTAAAAACTATTAGTATTTTTCTTTACTGCTATCTGTATAAAAATCAATTTTTAATTTAAGTAATTATTTGTATTAATTTATGGAAAATACTTATGCAGGAATGTCAGGATGAGCAAGTTCAGAAGTATAGGTTAACATCAAAATAACAAATTATTAAAGCTATACTTTCTTATCTGTAACATGTTGTTTTTATATTAATCCTTCAAGTTGAGGGGTAGAATAATTGATTTCCTGTATATGCATTTGATTGTGATATTTGCCACCACGGTACTGAGCTGAATATTAAATTGGCATTTTGCAAAACCTTTCATTTGCAGATTGTAGGCTTTTAAATTCTGTGCTTCCATCTGTCAACTTCAAGTCCATCCAGTCTATATCCTTTTTAAGTGGTGTTAACACAACTTCATTAGATAAGGATGTATACTGTACAAATGTTAATTATGTATTTGACCTTGTTAATAACATGGCAATGCTACAATTTTGATTTGATTTAAAAAACTATAGATAAGAAAAATTATACAAAAGAATATAGAAAAGATTCATCCTTTGTAAGGCTATCTAAATATGTAAGCATAAAATATTCCTAGCATGTTATTAATTTACTCAGCTTAGTTTTTTGATGAAGCAATAACATTCATGATAGTTTGTTAATTTTTAAAAATAATTTCACATACTATCATTCTTCTGTGCTAATTAAGGAAAAATGTAATATAATAACATGGTGTTGTTTCAAGATACCACAGAAATAATTTAATGTGTTTACTAAGTAGAATTAATTTCATAGACATTGCTTTTACACAGAAAAGGATAAGCACAATATTTGAAGCTCATTATCATGGTTGCATCTTAATCTTAAAATACAGCAGGCAATACATTCTTCAGACTTCTGAATTGATGTTATTTATGTGTATTGCCATATAGTGATATGATAAAGTAGGCAAGCATGTGGGGAGAGAAAGAGATTAGAAACTACTAGATAGCAATAATGATAGTAAGAAAGCAATTAGCTGACCAAGTGAAATAGATTCACTAGTGTTCATAAGCTAAGTTCTTCTAACAAGATCGTATTTTCAGAAAATCAAATCTCCATAAATATGATAAAATCTGGTCTTATTGTAGTCACAATGTTCCAGCATTTTAAAACCACCAATGAAAGTTAAAAGCAAACACACAAAACGTTTTCAAGAGAATCGGTTGTCTTAAAAAGGAAAAATAGAATTAACACAGAAAAAACCAACAATATTCCACAGAAATATCAAGAGAGAACATATTACTAGCAGACCATAAACTGCATAAAGGGAGCATTTATTCATGAATATTCATATCTTTTGCTCCATATAAAGTGTATTTTAGCAAGAGCTTCTTGAACTTTCTTGGCGTGGTAAGTAGCAGTTCAAGGTAGATCCTGAGAAGATAACTCTTAACACTGCATGTGACACTGAGGAAAAAGAATGGTTGGGAAAAACAAATACATTTTTCTTATGTGGCAAGTGTCAGTGGATAATGTCCTCTAAAATGCAATTTGAGACAGGACAATTCAGGGTAGCTGGCATACTCCTGGTTACTGAGTAGGTGCACAAACTGGGAACTACAAGAGCCAGGTGAGCGGGTGTCAGTGGCACGATCCTCTCACTCAAAGTCAAGAGTTAGGCTAGAATTATATTTGTAGTAAACTGTAAAATAATTTACAACATCTTGTTTTCAATACTGCTGTGTGTTTCAGCAAGTGCCTAGTGAAAGATTAAATAATATCAACCTACAAAAAGAGATTCTGAAGAATAACTATAGATATAAGCAATACATATGCTTAAATTTTCTTCATACTATGACAATTTTTAAATTAGAAAATTGATTTCCTATTTTTGTTTACACTGCAGTAAAGAAAAAAATGTTAGTTTCTTTATTCTTATGTGAGTTCTATCAGTTTCTGTAATCTCACCAGAATTTAGTGATTTGAAAATGCTTTTATTAAAGTTTATATTCATTTTAAAGAGTTACTTTGTAGCATTTTCATGTTAATAGAAAGGATAACAGCTCAAATTTGGGACTTTTTAAGAATATTCTATCAATGTACAAGAACTATTAATTTTCTTCAACTCTTCATTTTACAACTTCAGAAATGTCAATATACTTCAGGAGTTTTACAACCTGCAAAGGCAAATTTCAATTAATTGTAGAATAAAGTCAGGGATTATAAATTAAAAAAATTATTAATTCAACACAGAAAGTTTTCCTATTACTGACGAGTATTATAATAGGTATTAAGAATGGAATTATAAATATAAATCTAATCATCCTTTTAAAATGTCTAAGTCATCTTAAAAAATAAACACAATATATTCTAGGCTTTGCTAAACTGGAGAAATATATGTAATATGAAATTAGTGAAAACTGTCAGGAATATTAATGTTCTTATTGCTGTCAGCTAGGAGATTCTCTGTATATAGCAGGAAAAATACACATTTAAAAATGCTTTAAAAATGTAACTCTGTAATGTTGCTGCATTGTGGGCACTATTCTGTACAGGATATGGGAATTAGATAAGAAGTATAATAGTTCAGGTACAAAAATTTAAGCTATCAAAGTACTATGTTAACAAAAATTCAGGTATAACATTGCATGCAGTTCTGAGTCTGAATAGTTGACATTTTACTCTACATAATTGTTAGTGTTTTTATGTGAAAGTGTGTGAATAAACTCCTGTACTTTATTTTTTAACATACACAGGTGAGTATATAGAATATTTTTGCATACATTTTACAAGAATTCCAAGAAACTAGGCATTACTTCGTCTTAGAAAAGGACAACAAATTTAGAAGAAAGACCATAAAAAATGTTTTTCTCTATCACTGGTGTACCAATAGCACTACCATAGTCTAATACTCCCAAATATTCTCTTTACTTGATACTCAGATTACTAACTGGAATATGAACTGGATCGGAAGTATTATGCTGAAAATTCTGCAATAAAATAATTGTTTTGCCCTAAAAATTGCTGTCACAAAGAATTACAGCATTACCTAAACATATGTAATTCTGAACTGGACAAAAAAAGAAAGAAAAAGAAGCTATGGATAGAATACAAAGAGATAGCTGGACATTTATTCCATAACTTAGGTCCACTGTTGGTACCACAGGACCTTCCAAACTCAATTTACAATAATTCAAAACAACCGACAAACGTGTATCTGTACTGATACTGAATGAATCTCCCAACTGATACTGAATGAAACTCCCAACTTACTATGTCTGGTATGATTATGTGTTCTCTAAAATTGAAGAATGAATTTTAAGAACAACAGAGGATAAAAGCAGAATATATTTATTGAGAGAAAGAAAGTTTCTGTCTCAGGAGAGACAGAATTGAGTCCCAAGAGAGTTGCCAAGGACTCTGTCTTTTCCAGAGACTTTTATAGAGTAAAATCAGGGGTGAGATGGGTTTTCAGATGGGGAAAACTGAGAACTCACAAGGCAGATAAGCGGAAGGCAAGACATAACTATAGTTAGCCAATAAGATTAACAGTTCAGGTAAAATTAATTAAATTGGGGACAAATGGAGAAGCAGTCAGGTAGAAAGCAGGCATTCTTAGAGAGCAGTAACTCTGCACTTTATGGGATTTGCATGGTGACTCCTGACTTCCTCAGGGTGATAGGGAACTATTTAGAATAATCAGTCCTTAGGATATGGATGCATTTGTTTGATCTTTTGTCTTGTGCCCAGCTTACAACAGGAGGTGTTTTTCTCTCCTACAGTTGCAAGGTATCTGGACTTTTGTATTGGTTCCATCAAGGACCTAGCTCTGTCTCACTGCCTATAATATTTTTAACTAACTCAGCTGCCTGCAACAATACCTTCACAGACACATAGTTGCATATATACTTCCATATATAATTACTATATTTTTCAATATGAAGGTATTTTAAATTATATTTTTGTTTTTGTTACCCAAAATCTCTAAAGTAATGACCAAGGCAAGACAGAATTAGAAGCTTTAGATTCTAGAACTTTCTGTTTTATAACTAGATTTATAATCCTAATAAGGTTACTTAATATCGTTAAACTTTCACAGTCGTGTATTAAAGATTAACTAACTGCCTTATCTAACCTCACAAGCCTTCCTGAAATTTTTTTGTAAAATGGGAATCAGATGCCCCCAGAGTTTTTGGATGTAAATGATCTAGAGCTCTAAAAGCCTTCATAGCTCTTTGGTATGATGGGGATATCATGCATTAGAAAATACTGACTTATATCAGCCTAAATGTGCCTTGCTCTAATAAATTAACTCACTGTCTGTAGTTACTACTCATTGTACTTTAAAAAGGTCAACAAAGGTGCTAATATTATTTACTTTTTTCTTTTTCACAGCCTTCCACACATGTCAGAAATTTATGTAAAGGGGAAAGATCACCTGTCTTTGCTCTCCAGTTTTTTGTTTCCTTAAATGATTAAGTTTGAAGAAGATTCACAAAATAAAAAAAGTTTTACGTAGAGATGTAAAAGTATTGTTATTCCATATCATTAAAGTTTTAGTTTAAATTATAGTCATACAAAATATGTAACTTTATTCAGTATCCCGGTGAGGAGTATGCTAAGCTCATTAGCGTGTAAGAGGTACCAATTTTTTGTTAAACATGAAAGATAATGATAAGAAAAGAAAAAAAAAAAAAGAAAGAAAAAAAAACTGCTTAAAAGGAGTTTCTAAAAATTTCAAATTTCTCAAAAGATTTAAAGTTTAAAAACAGCAATTCAAGGATTTGTCAAAGTGTCACTGGCCTAAGATAACAAAAAGATGGAAGTTCAGAAATTTATGTGCTGTGACTGAAAAATAAGGGATGTTTAATTTTAAAAAATTATAACAAAAGACACATTGTCATGAATTTCCCTCAAAATACTCCCCATCACTTCAAACTCACTTACCCAATATTGTGCTTGTCCTCCTCGTTCTCCTTCTCCTCTTTCTTCTTCTTCTTCCTCTTCTTGTTCCTCTTCATTCTATTCTTCTGTTTTATTTTTATTTTTTCCTTCATTTTTAGGAAGAAAAGCATACTAAGATATTTAAATGCTCTGCCTAATAAAGTTATGAAGTGACTGTGCATGCCCAAGAAATGGTACAGGCTAAAAAAAGCCAAAGAACATATTAAGTATATTGCACACTGATTTTTGACACAAAGATAGCTATGAATAATGATAACAGCAATAATAAACAAGAATAATAACACAAATCCAGAAGAAAAAAATTGATTGTCTAATTTATTATGTTGTTATATACCAATGTGGAGTTTCAAACAACAGTAAATCTCAAGGGAGTCAGAGAAATGGCAAAATCTGTCTAATACAAAGAGAAATATTTGATACTCTTCCTGCAAAAGATCTGATGGCAGACCAAACATGCTTTAGTGTGTGCTGCTAACACAAGCACATGTAACATGTTTTTAAAAAAAAAAAAAATTTCTTAAAGAATTAAGAGATAGCAAAGATTCAAAAATGATTTATGAGCAAAATAGAAATATCAATAAAGAAATAATAGACTTAAAAGAAGCAAAAATGAAATTCTGGAACTATTTTATTAACAAACCAATGAATTAAACCAGGTGTGGTGGCACACATCTGTAGTCCCAAACACCCCAACAGGTAAGGCAGGAGGATCACCTCGAACTTTAGGCCAGCTTGTGATACATAGTGAGATTAAGGCCAGCCTCTGTCTCTCCAACATAAATAATAAATAAAAATCAACTAAAAAAATAAAGCAACAACAACAAAAAAATGAAACCAGAACATTTTGAGAAAGCAAAAGAAGCTTTAAGTTAGTAACTTTGAGTTAGGAAAGTGAAATTTTTTTTTCACCTGAGGTAAATATTAAAAGAAATGAAATAAACTGACCATTTTCAACAGGATCTGGAGAGCATCAGGAAGTCCACAATCTACACAGTGTGGGTAGGAATGAGAAGAGAAATATAAAGCCACCAAAAGAATCTCTGCAGCAATGATGGCCGGCAACTCCTTTTTTTTTTTTTTTTTTTCAATTTTATTTAAGGAGAAAAAGGAAAAAAAATGAAACAGAAAAAGGATACAAGTTATACAGAATTTCAAAAAAAATAAACAGTAGGAAATCACTAGTTAATGGATTACATATTGTTATCTTAGAAATAGTTGTTCAAGTTACAAAATTAAAGCATATAAAGTGGACATTCAAACAGTGAGACTGCAAACAGTTCTGTTCAATGATCCAACAAAAACTCAGTAATATGGTTATCTGTCTTATATGCTTAAATACACATGCAGTTATATCTTTTAGAGCATTTTCTTTTCCTCTCTTTTGTACAATGACAATTACACATTTTGGGTTTTATTACTCCCACAGTTCTTATTACTTTCTTTTTGAAGAGAATAAAACCAAATGTGATATAACAAAACAGTACAGTCAAATCAAAAGAATAGACATAGTACATAATGTGAAAAACAGAATAGAAAGTGATCAACAATGGTTAACATAATGCCTCTTGCTAACTTAAAAAAAGCTGCCTATATCATTAGTTATAATAAAATTGAACAAAACAGTAAAGAACAAAACCAATAAAACCAAAACATTGGAGACATTACGGGACTTACAAAGAAGATAATAGTCAAACCAGAATGGGCATGACAGTGAATCATATTGCCTTCACAGTTATTGCCTATACTCTCAAACTTGGAACTATCAAGCAAAACAGAATACTGTAAAATCAGTCAAAACAAGATGGTGAGAGCAATACAGGCTTTCAAATCAAGTTAATAGGAAATCAAAGTGGGTTACTATAACATATCCTGCTATTTATTATTTATTTTTCCCTTAATTAAAAAGATAAAAATAAAAAAATAATAAAAAAGGAGATTGAGATAAAACAGGACATAACAACAAAATAGAACAAGTCAGAACATAACCATTTAAACAAAGTAGTGTTTCACCACAAGATATTCCGACATAAAAGTAGTTACCATAGTGTCTCTTTCCTTGAAATCTTTGAGTATAACTTCATATACTGTAACATCAAACATATCAAGACAATGTAAAATCATTCAAGAGAATGACACTATTACAGGGTATTTAGAACTAACAGAAAATGAACAATTGATTCTGTATTATCTTCTTGTCTATAAAAATTTTTGTTTATATTATCACATATAATAAAATCCAGCAAGATACAACCTGTTAAGACCAATGGAGACAGAAGAACAAAT
The DNA here is from genome assembly GCF_034190915.1 of Cavia porcellus. Classification (NCBI taxonomy): domain Eukaryota; kingdom Metazoa; phylum Chordata; class Mammalia; order Rodentia; family Caviidae; genus Cavia; species Cavia porcellus. The sequence goes on along the minus strand of NW_026947487.1, from coordinate 19,188,217 downwards.
GCTTGATGGGACTTCAAAACAAGATGATATTAAATCAGCACTAGCTATATGACATCTTGTTTTCTCCAAAATGGCTGTTCATAGCATCCAACTTTCTCTGCCTCATTTTTGTTGAGCTCTTTTTCTGTCATTAGTTGTCAATTTTTCATCTTCATTTCACTTTCTGCTCCATTCATTGTGGCACCACTGCCACTGTTTCTGGAATCTTGGTATTTTTCTCTTTTAGAATGTCCTGCAGTATTCTCTGTAGAGTTGAATTGGTGGTTGAAAATTCCCCTAGTTCCTCTTTATCCTGGAAGTACCTTGCTTCCAGGGACAGTTGTGCAGGATATATCAATCTTGGCTGTAGGTTATTGTTTTTTAAAGCTTGAATTTTTTTACCCAACGCTCTTCATGATTTGGTGGTTTGTGCCAAGGAGTCTGCTGTAATTCTGATGGGTGATCCCTTGTAAGTGATCTGTTTCTTGTCTCTGACAGCTTTTAATATTCTAATCTAATATTGGGTTTCTGGAAGTTTGATTATTATATGCCTGGGTATCGTTCTGTTTGGGTGGCTGTGGTCCTGTATGCCTCATAGATCTGAGTATCTTTACCTTTTCCCATATTAGGGAAGTTCTCCTTCTGTGAGTAGCCTTTGCAATTCACTTGTTTGTAACCCTGCTTCTTCCTTTACATTCTTAATTCTTAAGTTATAGATCCTCTTATCATATTTTAGCCTTTGTATTGTTACTGCTTGTTTCCTTGTTATTTTTAAGAAGTTTTTCCTTTCATGCTCGCACATTACAAATCTGTCCTCCAGTTCAGATAACCCATCCTTAGTTTCTTTCAAGCTGTTATGCCAGCTTTCAATAGAGTTTTTAGTTTCCTGGTAATATCTTTGAACCTGCTTCATGTATTCTGTTTTCTCTATTTTCTCCATCAGACAATTCTTCCCTTTTTTTCTGTCCCACCATCTGTTTTTTTTTTTCTTAGGAGGTGCTTAGCATTTGTTTAACTACTCTACTTATATCTTGCTTTACTTGGTTAACTACTTCTCTTTTGAACTCATCTATGAGGTCCTGAAGATATCGCTTTATGTCTATTGGTGCCTGATACTGCATGTTTTCTGTCCTCATTCTCCTTTGCATTTACCTTTCCTAGATCAGTGTTCTCAGGATTGGGGACTGAGGACCCTTTTTAAAAAAATTTTTTTTGTCTTTTTCTTTTTTATCGGTACCAGGGATCGAACTCACGACTGCCTGCTTGCAAAGCAGGTGCTTATGCTACTGAGGTAAATCCCCAGCCCCCGAGGACCCTTACTTATTGCTTGCTTTTCCCATACTTTTTGTTCCTTCCATACAAGCGAATATAGGAGGCCCAGTTTCTTTCTTTGTCGGTTACAATTTGTTTGAATTGCACTCTCTAGGTGTTTCCGCCCACTGCAATGTACTAGGGAGACACAGACCTGGGCAGCCTATGCTGGGCCCGCCTCTCCAGGTCAGTCAAGGTGCTGAAACCTTCACTGCATTAGGGTGCACTGCCAGGCATAGGGAGCTGGTTTTGGCTAGCCTCCTGGGTCTTAGTCCACAACGTCTCCCAGTTCAAGCACTTCCCACCAATCCCACTTGAAAGGGGAATATGTGACTGAAGTCACTGCAGCATGCTGTGCCAGCTAGTCTGCCCAGTTCCAGTATGTCCTCTGTTGGAGCGTCCTAGTCTATGAAAGAGTCCCTGTTCCTCTCACACACTGCAGGTTGATGTAGGGCTCCCTGCCAGCTCTGCTTTCAATTCGATTCACCAATTCCCATGCTCAGAGTTTTTGCGTCTCTATCCCTGCTGTGCCAATTCAGATGCAGCAGCGACAGCAGGAAATTCAAGCCACGGTTTCCAGAGGTGCAGGTTCTAGCTTCAGCACTGAGACTTTAGCTGTTCCAGTCGTAGCACTGGGATGGCATTTCCAGTTGGTTTCTCTCAGCTTAGTTCATTCCTGGATTGGCAGGGTATATCTCCCCTTGCTTAGGATTCCTCACACTGCACCATTCCTGGATTCTAAGCTGGCTATCTCAGAGAAACTCTGTAGCTGCTGTTATCTATCTGACATGTTCTCCTGGAAGTCCAAATCCTGATAGAACATATGAGCATATTTAACTTATTCAAGCACTATAAACTCATAGAGACCACACAAGATGCATAATAATCAAATTTCTGAAAGACAAAAAGAAAACAATGACAACAGCAAGCAAGAAGTGACTCACTACACCTAAAAAGGTCACGAATAACACTGTAAATTTTTTTTCAAAATCATTGGAAATCAAAAGGCACTGCAATAGTTTATTCAAAAAACAAATAGAAAGAGAAAAAAAATCACACTTAACTCAACTGTCTGTATTTAGGCCTAGTGTGACAGTGCATTGTCATCCTAGCAGTCAGTGAGCCTGAAACAGGACTGTAGGTCTGAGTCCAGACTGTGCAATTTAGATATAGACTCTCAAAGCAAAAACAAACAAGCAAACAAGCAAAAAAAACTGGGGATAGCTTAGTGTGAAGACTTTAGGTTCCCTCTCCAGTAATACACAGAATCCTGCATCTATCAAAACTGCTTCATCCCAGGCAGAAGCTGAGGAAGTTCATTCTTATAGGACCTTCTATGAAAGAAATGCTCCTGGGAGTGCTCCAAGGTAAGCAAAAAGGATACTAGACAATAACCTGAACTTATATGAAAAAGTGAAGATCTTAAATATGTAAGTACATGGGGAGTCACAAAAGCTAATATGACTAATCATAACTTTAAGTAAATTTTAAATTTTGTCCTCTAAAGTTATTAGTATAAAAGTATTATTGCAACTGTGTGTGTGTGTGTGTGTGTGTGTGTGTGTGTGTGTGGTGCTGGGACCCATCCTAAGACTTCGTATCAGGGGACCCAAACCCTAAAAATTCAGCTTACAATTGTTTTCTATAAAATTTAAAAGGCTAGCACATTTAATTATTTGCTTATTTTGTGGGAAAACAGTATACAAAAATTCAGTATTATGAATTAAACTCAACTAAATGAGTATAAATTCAAATTTATAGAATGTTGAAATTTTAGACAAGGGGCTGGGGATTTAGCTTAGTGGCACAGCGCCTACCTGGAAAACATGAGATCTTGAGTTCAATTTCTGGTATAAATGGAAAGCACAATAGAGGACTAAATGCTGTCTTATGAAAATCATGAAGAAAATAGTTGTATAATGTACAAAAAAGAGAAATTCAAATGTTTAACGAAGAATCAACTAACTACAGCATAGGACAGTAATTAAAGGTATGAAGGATACAATAAGTATAAGGGCTATTGAAAATACATAGAAAATATAGTAAGACTGTCAATAATTATTTAAATGCTCTAAACTAATTAAGTGACAGGTGATTGGAGAATAGAAAAACACACATTATCCAAATCTATGCTATTATTTTTAGATTCAAAGACATAAATAGACTGAAGGTGAAAAGATGGAGATAAAATATATTCTACACAAATAGTTGCCTGGAGAACAGCAAGGTACTTATACAGATAACAGATATAATAGACTTTCAGTAATAGAAGTTTATGAAGAACAATGTATTATACTATGTATTAGTAAAATTTCAATACAGCAGAAATATGTGTAAGATCAGTGTTTAGGCACTAACAGACTAACAATATATACAAAGCGCAACTCATATTGAAGGAAGTAATTGTCAATTCTAAATAATAGAGACCACAGTACTTCATTTTCATTTTCATTTTTTCAGTTATGGTGTTTTGAGTTTATTTATGTATTTGTTTTTGAAGGCACAGTCTCATATGTCATTCGGGCAGGTCATGACTCATTATATACCTCAGGCTCATTTCAAACTCAGCGAAATCCTCCTGGCTCAGCATCCCAAGCACTAGTATTACAGATGTTCACCATATGCCTGCTCAGTAATTAAATTTTAATACTGCATGAAATAATCAGACAGATCAGTAAAGTATCATATGATTGAAAAGCACAGTAGATCAACTAAACAGCCACATGCAGAATACTGTACCACCAAGAACACAATTTTTCTCAATTGCACATTGGGTGTCTTCCAGGATGTAGCATTTGTGAAGTCACAAATTGAGTCTTAGTACCTTTTACGTTATATATCATGCAAACTATTTCCTCTAACTATAGGACAATAAAGCTAGACATAGATAACAAGCAAAACTGGAAAAGTGAAATTTCTAGAAATTAAACCACATATTCTTAAAAACCAATGGATTAAAGAAGAAATCATAAGATAGTTAGAGATTACTTAGAAATGAATGAAAATTAAAACGAATATGAAACCTAAGATTGAGTGCAAGAAGTTCTGGGATTAGAATTTATAGGTATAAATGTTTTCATTAAAATAAAGAAAGACAAAAAAATCCCAAAGCAACAACTTAATTTAAGAAATTAGGAGCAAGCCCTGAGTTATCAGCAGAAAAGTAAATATTGCAACTCAGATCAGAAAAAAGAGATAAAAATCAAAGATACCAATAATTGTTTCCTGGGAAAAGTTTCGTACTTTGAGAATAGATGCCAAAATAGTCAACAAAATACTAGCAAATTTTCAGTTTAAAACAACATGAACATATTCTTGGCCCCTGCAATGTAATATTTTATATTAGTCTGTGTTTCATTATTATGCTGTAAAGGAAAGAGTTTATTTGATGTACCTTCTAGAAATGCAAAGATTACAGACCACACATGAGGATGGGTTTCCTGATGGCAGCATCCTCTGAGCTGGCAATTACTGTCAAAATGTAAATGACAACTTTTTGAATGAAATTAAAAATCTTATTTTGATACTTACATAGATTCTCAATGGAAAATTGTCAATAGCCAAAAATTATTTTAAATGAGAAAAAAATATGTGTGGCTCATAATTTATTTCCAGATTTACTGTAGAAATAGTCATCAAAATGCAGTGGTATTGATATGATGATCACCTTCATAGGTTAACTGAACATAGTGCAATCTAAAAGCAAAACCTTTATAGATAGTCAACTTATTTTTGACAAAATATTGATAACACTCAACAGGAAAAGGGTAGTCTTTTCAAGAACTGAAACTTAAGAAAAAGTGTGTTCACATTTAAAACAGTGAATCTACACTTTTACCTAATGCTATGCATGAAAATAAATCAAATTAGATAAAAGATTTACACAGAATATGTAAATCTCTAGAATGCTTAAAAGAAAATATAAGGCATAAGTTTCATGACATTGGAATTAACAAGATTTCTTGATAAGAAAGAAAAGATACAGAGAATAAAAGAACAAAAGAAAAATATTTGATTTAATGAAAACTTACTTAAAAAGCACTTTGAAAAGTTTGGGTAGCAGAATAAAATCTTAAAAGAAATGAAATTCAAATGTGTAAAGGGTTAATCACCATAATATCCATTAGACGAGGAGAAGTCTAAAATCTTAACAAGGTAGAAGGAAAAATATGTAGTTACCCTTAATAGATACAGAGTTTCAGTGTCACAACTGAATACGAGCTATGGAGCTGGGTATTGGTGATATTCTGAAATATTATGAATGTATTTAATACAAAGGAACTGTATATTGGAAAGTCATTAAGATGGGAAGTTTTATGTTGTTTATTTTATGTGAGAAATTGAGTAAAGAAATGTGGACACTATAAGCAGGAAAGATTTATTGTGTCCATTTGGCTTTTGTTTAACTTAAAGTACTCCAAAAATATTAACTTTATGTTAATTTAGTAGAAATTTGTTGAGTTTTCTAATGAGCAAAATTTCTAAGGAAAATTACAGTTGTGAAAGTAAATTGACTAAAGGTTTTCTGTAAAAATTAGTGAATATACATAATGAATTCTTTGTGAAAGTAAATTGACTAAAGTTTTCTGTAATAATTAGTGAATATACATAACGAATTCTAAAGAAATTCAAGACATTATTATTTTAAGAAAAAGTTTGAAATGACATTAAAATGACATTAAAAAATGAAAGTCTGCATGTAATGACATTGTATGCATAGTAAGAAAATTTAGTGTAAATTTAGGTCCATTATCATTTTGTTTTCAAAGAATATATAAGAACAGTGCAAATGTTTCTAATTCTGTGCGACTAATAGAGATAAAATAGAAGCTATTTTATTATTTTTACTTACAACATGAAAAATGTTTTTAATTTCAACATGAAAAATAAAAAATGCATCAGTGTAATAATAAGATTGCTCCACTGAGAGTATATGAAATGAATAATTTAAATTCTTTACTTTAAATATTTTTCAGATTTCCCATATTTACTGCTATGTAGAATTGAATGCCTATTTTATATATATATATATATATATATATATATATATATATATATATATATGAATGTGCTGGGAACTTCAGATAAATTGCTAAAGGGAACCAATTATATTGGTAAGAAAATTTGTTATTAGTAATATTTAATGTAGCATTAATTAAATATTATATTAAAATTCTCTCTAGATATGACTAAAAGGCTGGTTAGTATTTCAAAGGTAAGTGTGTGATTACCATTATGTTTTCTGTGTTAACTGAGTTAAATTCAATTAATTGTGAACATAGTCTAATGCTTTTTAGAAGAATGATTGACGTAGAACACGCATACAGTGCATCTGCAGAAGCTCTACTGCTATGGAAAAAAAAAGCAAACAAACCTGAAAACGGTGCTAAAAATGTAGAGAAATTTTGCAGTTTAGGAAGCAGCCTGAGAGAAATAGATGTTTGGTGATTTTAGTTTATTTTTTGTTGTTATTATTTTTAAATTGCAATAACCTAGAATGTGGCCTTAAGACAAGGTGAGAATTAGCAGTTTATAAAACTCTGAGATTTATTATTTTGAAAAGTAAAATTTTATATTTTTTTGTAATGAAGGACATAGTTATTTAATTAAAGCTTCTTTTGGGAAGCATATTTTAGTTCTGCACGATAATTTGAACCTAGCAATGTGCACGTGTAGGATCATTATGCGTTGCTCCTACTTGCCTCATTAGACTCAGCATTCAGAAGAGATCAATGACTCGGCTGAATTGACAAAGTATGCGTTTCCCTTTACCTGATGTGCTGCCTAAGACAGATAGAAAATATTGCTTTTGTTTTTTTCAATCCTCTAAAGCATTTCAACTTTCATTTCTGTAAGTGTTATCACATTCAACGACTTCAACACACTCTCCATTTCACTAGCAATCTGTTAGTGAGCTGTGCCTTTCATCTCCCCCCAGCTTTGTCCTAATGAAATCATTATGGCTGAGCTGCTGTTTTTCCTCCACCTTTATTCCATCTCTATATGATAATAATGATCTCATTTTATTTTCAGAAATGCTGACAGACAGCAATAGTTTTGAGTCATTATTTTTATGTTTCTTAAAAGAAAAGTAATTGATTCTCTAAATATTCTATTTCGTGTATTTATTGAAGGTGAATACAAGACAGTAACGCTACAATTATTCTGAAGGATCGTAGAGTGGAGTGGTTAGGAGATGACTTCGGATTAATAAAAATCTGAGTTCAAATTGCTTGCTATTTGCAGTTACCTGATTTTAGCAATTTTATTTAATCCCAGTAAATTTACACTAATTTATAGGTTTACTATAGACATTGAGAAAATGAATATGAAACAATTTTCTCAGCTCCCAGAAGGTAGAAGTTATGCTAACTGCCATGCAAGAACAGAGAATTTGCTCATGATTCAGGGCCATTATCAGAGATGCAGGCAGCATGCCTTTCTTTAGTATAGGTGAATTTATACATTGTTACGTCTTTATCTGTCAGTATCAGCTTACTCTTGACTATCCTATCTAACAATAAAGAAAGAACTAGGGGAGCTGTGTTATGGTTTGTTTCTAGATGTTGCCTTTAAGACCTCATGTGATAGGGATTTCACAAGTAGCTGAATCTAGAGGGTGTAATGCTGGGGTGTGAATCCACTGATTGGTTTGCCGCAGTCCTGGCTAGGATTAAGGGTGTGAGGGCTGCACCTGCCCTACGGTTAGTACCCTATATACAATACAAGGGGTAGAAAGATTCTTGTCTTTCTTGCTTGTTGCTCTTTGCTATCTTCCTCTACCATTAACGATCGCCTTTCAACCATGAGCCACTTTGCATTGGAGCCACCCCATTGTAAACGGAAACCTCCACAGACCATGAGCTAAATGACCTTTTACCCCTTTAATTTTGGGTATCTAGTATTTTGGGCACCTCAGCAACAAAAGCATTAACTAAGACAAGCTGCTAGTCTGTAAGCATTGGTTGTTACTAAACGTGAAAATATAATCACATTGACAGAAAGAATAATTTAAAGAAGAGTTAACACCATGCTGATCATAAGCTTGATGTGTTTTAAAGGTGGAGACAATAAGAGATTCAAACTCTTTTCATGTAAATTTCTTTTTAAATTTCTTTAAAACAGGTGTATGTTGGCAGGTATCATTGACATAAAAAGCTGTGCCTGTTAAACCACAGATATATATATTGTTGTGTGAAAGCAACACAACAATCAAGATGGATAAACATATCGAAAGCATCCCAATTTTTGAATTATCACAATGTAATCCTTCATTCATACTGATTCCTATTCCTACCCCCTTCCCATTTACCAGACTTACACTGATCGCCTCTTTCTATAAAGGGATTTGTTTTTACTACTTAGAATTTTACCTAAATGGCATCCTAGAATGCTATGTTTCATACTTTGTCTGACTTGTTTAATGACATTTTTTTTTGGATATTCAATCATTTATCCTCATACATCAGTAGCTCATTTTATTGTGAAGGTTATCTATTCTAGTTTACTCAGATTTGTTTTTCCCATTCACCCATTGATTGAGATTTAGGTTGCCTCCAAATTTTGGACATTGCAAGCAAAGTTGCTGTGAAAATTACCAAGCATTTCTTTCTGGGAACTTTGCTTCTACTTCTCGTAGATAAAGAGAAATACAGTGGAATTGCTGGCAGTAGAATGACAGGACTGAGTCATGATGGTTTAGAACTATTCACACTGCTTTTCCCGCTGGTTACTGTTGCTTTCCATATCTTACCTGCCTGCAGTGTATCAGATTAATCTGGGTGGAAATGAGATCATTTTAAAACGCTTCATAGAATTTAAAGAGCTTTCTAAACCTGGGATTTTCTTTGTGAAAATTTTAAACTACATACTTAAATTTTTGAATAGTTGAAAGAGTTTCAAGTAGTAAAGTCCTTGATAAATTTTAGTAGGTTGCATCTTTCAAGATTTGCCCTATTCATGTGAATTAATAGAGTTATCGCTAGTATTTTTAAATTTTCCACTTAATTGAAGGGTTACCTCCCTCATTTCTGATATTAGCATTTTTTTCTTTCTTTTGAAGACGGGTCTAGTGGATCACCATTTTAACTGATTTTCTCTAATAAGCAGCTTTGATTACATTGACTTCCCCAAGTTTCTGTTTTCTTTTTCAGTGGTTTCTGATATAAGCTTCATTTTTCCCTTATTATTTCAGATTTTAATAGGAAATAACTTTAATATGGAAATTTAAGTTTCATTGACTTGAGATCTTTCTAATATAATCTATAAAAGGCGTAAATTTCTAACTCAATATACTTTACTAACAATCTATTAATATTAGTGTATTCCTCAATTTTACTGTGTTCAAAATACTTTCTAATTTCTTCTGTTAATTTCTTATTTGTGTTATTTGTGAAGGGGTGTGTATGTGTGTGTGTGTGTGTGTGTGTGTGTGTGTGTGTGAGTGCGTGCGTGTGTGCATGTATGTATAAGTGTGTGCCGTATTTAGGAGTTTTTAGGTATTCTTTAGGACTGTCTTTTAATAACTTTACTCCTATCTTGCTCATGTTGCAGCAATGAGAGCTCTACTTACGGCTTTTTTCCCCATGTCTCACATGTGTGTAATGTTGCCCACTTCCTTCTTTAACTTTCTATCTTTTGATTGTTCTGCATGTGTGTTTGTGGGTGTGTCTTCAACATGAAGCTTACTGAGATACTGGGATATGAGTATTTTATTTTGCATATTGGAAAATAAAAGTTTCTTTCTCTCTCTCCTTTGGTATTAAAATTACATGTATAGATACTAGTTAAAATTGTTGCAGATTTCATAGGTTTTTAAAAAAATTATTACATTCCCTGTGCTTTAGTTTAAATAATTTTTATTGCTATATCTTCAATTTTACTACCTCTTTATTTTGTCATTTGTAATCTATCCTAAACCTTACCCGGTGTATTTTTTCATTTTATTCTTTTTCCTTTCATTTGTGTATGTTTGCAATACAGAATACTGGTATTGCTTTGGGGGACTGGTACATGCATAAAACATCCTGATCATTTTTGATCCATTAACTCCTTTCTCATCTGCCTCTTCTCCCATCTCCTTTCCCATCTGCAAAAGTTTGCATTTTTTATTTTGTACAATTTTTATTCACTTATTGATTTATATTTTATTTTTCTCATATAACAAAAATCATATGATTTAATTATTACATTTGTGGTGCTATGAACACGAGTTTGCATGTATTACTGTGACATGATGCTAGCACTTAGGAAAAAAAACCAAGAAGGAGAATTAATTGTCTATGTTCTACTGAATTTGTTTAATTTTATGGTATCAAGTTCACCCATTTTTCTGAAAGCAGCATAATTTCACGTTTCATTATAGCTGAATATTATATTATCATGCATATATACCATATTTTCTTTATTTTTCTGTGACATTCATCTAGGCTGTTTCCAGAGATTAGCCATTGTGAATTTACAGCTATAAACATGTGTACATGTATTACTGTAATATGATATCTGTATTTTTTTGGTCATATACACAGAAAAGGATAATTGGATAAAAAGGAATTTCTGTTTTAGTTTTGGAACTATAAATATCACAGTTGTCCATCGTGGGTGTACTACTTTGGATTCCCATGAACAACATAGAGCTGTTCCTTCTTCCTATAGCCTCAAGCATATATGCTGGTGGTTGTGTTGTGTTTTTTTGTTTTTTGTATTCTTTACATTCATTTTAACTGGGTTAAGATGGAACGTAAGAGTTATTTTTATTGTGTTAATATTATTGAAATTTTTTATAGATGTGATGTTTGCATTCATCTCAGGGAATTTGTACCTGTGCATGATATATTTTGATCCTTATTTCCCCTCATTTCTTTCACCTCCCTTCAACCTATTTTCCTCTCTTTAATTACAAATCTTTGTAATTTTATTTAATTGTTCTATTCTCCATACTTTCTGTTTCTCCTCCCTCCTTCTTGATTTCTTTCCTAAGTGTTAGCATCATATCACAGTAATACATGCAATCTCATGTTTATAGCACCACAAATTGTAATAGCTAAAATATGAAAACAGCCCAAACGCCCATCAACTTATGAAGGTATAACGAATGTGTGATTTTTGTCTCCCTTTAAGAATGATAAACTTGTGACATTTCTAGGTAAATGAATGCATCTACCTTGAGACTGTACTCTGAAGTGAAATAAATCACACACACTTAAATTTAAATACCACTTTGTTTCTTTTGTGCCAATTTAAGAATATGGGATGTGTACATTTTTTAATATCTTCTTCATTTTTCAAAACTATGTAATTATTAATTATAGAGGTAAAGTTAATAAAGTTGATTTCTCTATCTTTCCTCTTTCTTCCTTCCACTGTTGTAAACAAAATTTTCCTTATTATTTTTTTCTCTTTGGCTTCATTTTTGGTGTATAGGAATTTTTTGATTTTTGTGTTTAATTTTGTATACTCCTACAGGCTAAATTCACTTTTCTGATATAAATATCTTCTGGTGGAATTTCTGTGGTCTTCATTTGCAAAGGAATAATTTTACAATTCCATTTATCATATCACTACTTTTATTTCTTCTCTTGCCATATGCTCTCTAAAATTTCAGGTTTTTTTTTTTTTTTAAGAGGAATGGTGAGACTGGACACACTTATCTCGTTGCTGATATTAAAGCAAATTCTTACAGTTTTGCACCATTCGGTATGATATTGACTTCAGTTTTATCATATACAGCTTTATCTATTTGAGGTAGGGTCATTACAAATCTTTTTTTATTCATAGATTTTATCATGGAAACACGTTGGGTTTTGTCAAGATTTTTTTCTGAATTCACTGAAATGCTCATTTTTAAAAATCGTTTATTCCATTTGTGTAGTAAATACCATTGATTGCTTTACACATTTACCTATCCTTGTATTCCTGAGATTAAGACAATTTGGTTAGGTGCATGAGCATTTTAATGAATTTTTAAATTCTGTTTCCAAGTATTTAGAGAACTGTGCATCTATGCACAATTTTTACAAATTTTACCAACTTTGTATATCAGGGTAATGCTGGCTTCATAGAATGAGTTTGGAAATATTCCTTTCTTTCAATCCCATAGAAAACTTTGTGAAATGTTGTCAATAGTTCTCAAAATTCAGACAACATTCCATATAAATCCATTAGGTTCTAGGCTTTTCTTCGTTGGTAGGATTATTAGGAAACAAATAAAGAAAGAAAGAGAAAAACAACTATCAATAATGTCAACATACAAATAATCAACATATATCAACATACAATTTAAAAATTCTTTACTCTTTCAGAAATCCAGGAAGATGAAGTAATAGTAGTAATAAAAGATAAACTAGGAAATATGAAAAGAAACATAAAAGTGAAAAGAGATAAAATAAAAGAAAAAGTAGGCTTTGATAATGTTTAATATTTTAATTTTATATCTGGAAAGAATAGAGATTTATAATGTTTTGTTAGGGGATATAAAGAAAGAAGTAAAGGAAAGGAAATATAGTGGAATGTGAGAGAGTATATACAGAGATTAGAGTCAGCTAATAAACAAAAAAGAACTCTAACTTAGATGACTGAAGAAACAGTCCCTGGTAAGGGACAACTTGACATATCAAATTAAGCCAATATAGAATCAAAGAATTACCTCTCACACGTAGTTTTATGTACAATCCTTGGTATGGGAGAATATAATGTGACATTATGAGTATTATAGAAGTAAATATAACAACGTGTACTTAAGCACTTAGAACTACAATTTGATCCTGTGGCCCACAAAGAATCATGATTTAAGTCTGATATTTTTCTTGTAATTGATGTTATTTATAAAGGAATCTAAATTAGTCTAGATTTCTCCAGTGCCTCAGACCAAATAGGAAAGGATTTACAGAACTTCAGGAAGGTTAACCCCAATCCTGTGTGGCTGCAGACGGGACTTTGATTAGGTAAACTACTGGCTGCGTTTAAACCATCTACAGATTTGTACTGTTTGGTGCCTGAGACATATGGGGCCAGAGAAACCAGGCTGTCTAATACATCTGTCACCCACAAGTCTTTGGGGAGGTCCAGAATATGGGCCAAAGCTCTGGAAATTTCTGGACTGTGCTTTTGGAGATGTGGCTGGCCAGTGTTCCTGTGCTGCTAACTTCCCTGTAAGCGCTTCCAAGCAGATCAGAGGGGCATAGATGGGGACCTCCGCGTGTGTTAATGGCCTTGGCAGGAGATGGCTGGAGGTACACAATCCTCTGCTAATTGCTCTAGAGGTGCCTAAAGATTCAGGCCTTGTTTAAACTCCCAGAAATCCTCAAGTGACTGAACTCTGCCACTACATTTAAACTGCCTTACTCTGTAGGGACTTGGGGTCTCCCATAAACTGGGATTGGGGTCTCTCCCCTGATTTCAGGATTTTAGTTTTATCCTGTCAGTCACCTTTTCCTGGGTTCACTTTTAAATATTAGCATACGCAATCCCTTCTTCTCTGTCTTGAAGATTTGGAAAATGTGGGTAGTTCTGTGCTTAAATGGAGGGAATTATTAAAGATTCCTGGTGTATTTTCAATTCAATTCCATTTTACAAATTTGATTTGGAGATTTCTTAAATCAAAAACCTCTGTTTTTTTAACAGAACTCAACAAGGTTTTATTGTACATTGTCATTATTGAAAGCAAACTATACAAAAAGTTTTATAAAGATTTTTAACAATCCTTGAAAATCTGTTTATGTATATATACAGACACACAATATTTTACATTATTTTAAATATATTTACAAGTATACTATTTATATTATTTTATAACTTACTCAAATGAGGAGAGGCAGTTATAAAAACATAAATGAATGAAAACTTGAACTAAATATTTGTTTAATATGATATCAAGCTATTTTTTAAAAATTTAGAGAAAATTATTTCTTTGAAGTATCAATACTAAGGTTGCAGTACCAGGCCATTGTGCCATTCATTTTGCTAACAATTTCTAATGTTTAAAATAAATATTTTGACCAATAAAAAGTCAAACTGATAACTGGAATAGACAATATATTGATTTGTGACTGTAAATAAGAAATGTAGTTTGGCTATCATCTGAATCATCTATTCTTGATTTTTTTTTAACATGGAATTCAAAATGACTATTTTAATATCCTCTTCTGTTAATTATACCATCTACATTGATTACAAGTTGATTATAACTGATGGTTTTGTTATGAAATTAGTTGTCCTTCTTCTTCATGGCCCTGGTGAACTTTGGTTGGAAGCAAAGCATAATAAATTTAACTTTGGGAGGTAATTGATAGTTTTGTATGCTGGATATTTTCACGCTCCTACTAATACTCTTCAGCATGATTCAGTATCTAGCAACATTTCTTAGAATCAGGTTGATCACAAGTCTTTTAAATTTTGTTTGATAGTATAGACTAGATAGTCTGGATAGATAGATAGACTAGAATAGTGTTTATTCTAAAGCTGACTGTTCCTTACTGCTACAACCACATATTTTAAGTACTTTGCTTGGTGCTGTGTGTGAATCATGTTTCCCAATCAGATGCTAGAAAGGGACTCTGCTCCTGGGCTTGTGTGATTACTGGGGAATGTCTCTAATCCTCTCAGTGATTGCTCCTTAAGCTTAGACGATTTAGTTACTGAAATACACTGCCCTATACTCCGTTGAATATTTAAGAGCCCTCCACATCGCCATTTTTGCTTTGGCGATACTTTCCTCTCTGTTTATCTAGAAATTCAAGGCCGTCTTGTTTTCCTAAGATCCCGATTCTGTTCTCTCAGTTCAGACAGTTCAATAGCTCCATCTGGTCTTTCTTCCCGATCCTATTCATCCTGAAAATTAAGACACTCAGCTGCGGCATACAGGAGTCAAATAATGTGTTGTCCTTTAGGATGTCGAAGATGTTATTTATTTATATATTGCACATTCTATATGTTAAGCTATCACATCTAATATTACATATTATGCTATGATTAGCAATTGATCTGTTTTTGATTGTTTAAATTGGAAAGTTAGGCCGGGGATTTACTCAGCGGCATAAGCATCTACCTGGAAAACACGATGTCATGACTTTGATCCTTGGTAGTTCTAGCTTGGCAATACTGATACGATCTTGTGCCCTGTATTTGACTTGTGCCCTGAATTTGACCTAAAAGAGTGAAAAATTACTCAATGTAGAAGTCCCATCATAAAAGCAGAATGAGCTGCACCCACAAAAAATTTTAACCTGCTCAACAAAGAAGCAGGATACAGGTCTCAACCAAAAATTAATATAATTTTTCTGGCTAGATTGTTTCCAACAGAATGTTTTGGTTTGTGGTTTTCTGCTTTAAAAGCTCCATAATCCTCCAGTTCGGGGCGACTTAATCTGACTCTGAAACAGAGGTCTTTGCAGGTGGTTGCCATGCTCAGCTAATAAAACCCCAAAATTTGTCAGTTTGGCTGCTTGGATTCCTATATTGATTACGAACCCACCTCAGTACAAAAAAATAAATGGGAAGTTAAATTCTGGTACTTTATCTTTTAAACCTTATTTAAATACGTATTTTTGTTTGTTTTTTTCTGTTACATTAAAGTGAAGTTTTACTCTCTTTAATTAAGTCCTTTGTTATTCTTTCTTATGTAATATATTTAGCATTTTCTAAAAAAGGTAGATAATTATATTTTGTTTTTTTATCTTCTGTTAGCTGATACTTATAAATTAATAAAAAATATAAACATATGTAGGTCTATTAGGACACATTAAATTTCAAACATAATTTTTCAAAATCTTTTTCTTCAATGTATCATAAAATTTTGCTTAGATTTTTAATGTATTAAATTAGATATTTAATAAAAGGGGAATGATCAAATTTTGTAATTCTTATAATAGTGTAGGCATATCAAATGGCATAAAATATATACATAATTTACCAAATATTTCTATTTCTTTTCAGAAATTGTATATCAACTGTTATCAATATAGTGATCAAGGAAACATAGATCCAGTTATTTATGTTAAGAATCCTCATTCTTTGTAAGGCACAAAGAAAAAATTAGTTCCAGAAATTAAGTATAGAAAAAGATACAGGGAATCTGTAACTAGTGAACAAGACACAGAGTATAGAAACTCTTTTATCCATTAGTGATTATTTTATTAAACACAGATAATTATTGTAATCAAAATAATTTAAAACAAGAAAACAGTAAATACTAATGTGACTATTTCTTTTTGAAAGATTCTTTTCCCGAATAAGTGGTTTTTGAGTCACTTGATCTATTTGTATTTCTCAAAAGCAAACTCTCTATCTGAATTTCTCAAAAGCAAATTTCTTTGAACAATATTTACAAGAGAATGAATTATAATGTTTTGGCATTAAATATTTCAAGCCAAGAAGTAATCAACTTAAACTAGCGTCAGTTTTCCTTTCTGCTGTATATTTTTACTACATTTTCATACTATGTTCTGACTAAAATACAAATACACAGATGGTAATACAGTGCTACCAGCCATAAGGTTGTAGTATGTTTGTGTGTGTTGGTTGGGAAATAACTATAAAATGAAGTACTTCTAGACACTAAACAAAATCTACTCTCTCTATATATATATATATTATATATATATATATATATATAATATATATATATTATAATATAGCTACATATGGAGCACTTTAATTACCACAATATATGCTTCTAAAATAAGGCTTGTTTACTTCAGTGAAAAATTATACATCCTTTGAAGGCCAAACCCAAGTTGCCTCCTGTTTTTCCACAAAATGAAAGGAAATATTTTGCTTAGTGTAACCTAAAGGGAATCAGAAAAGAAAACAAAATATTAAACGTATTGAATTGAACCTATATGCAGCAATGTGATACATATATATGTGTATATAAGTATGCATAATTTAAAGTATGTTGCAATGTCCATATGACTTACTTAATGTAAGTATAGCAAGTCTTAGACAAATATGTACATTTTAAAAGAAATCTATTTTAATTAAACAATATTTTATTTTGTTTATTTTTGTTAAACAATATTTAGTTAAACAATAAAACATATTTTAATAAAAAAATTATGGCTTATTATATTCATTCTTTTCCAATTCGAATTAATTGTTACCATGCAAAGAGAGTTTCATTTAAGAAGCTATCTCTGTTTGTACAACAGAAAACATTAATACAAGCATTTTGGGCTGCATAATTCCAAATGTAAGTATTTTCAAAATGATTTTTCTAAAAGACAAATAGAAATATAACAACTCTACCATGTAAAAGAGATTATTTCTTCCACAGAAATATTTAATATAAAATATTCTTGTAGATTTAATTATTGGATAATGAGATAATTGATTCAATGACTAAGAGAGAAACTAAACTGAAATATTCAGCAGACTTTTAATTCAAGCATCACAAGTATAACACTACCACTGAGAGAAAAATAGTCAAGTTAATGATGTTGGCAAAAAATAATGGTTATATAAACTTACCATTCATCTATTTTGTGTTGCAGTAGTTATAAAAATGTAACAGGAAACTCTTCACTTTTAATCCAAATATTTTTCTTTGTTTTAATGATAAACACTGTTAAATGACTACATATACTTAACCATTATTTCAATATCTTTGATTTTACCAGTTGTGTCTAATAACTTAGGGTGAAGTTTAAGCTGAGAAATAAAAATTATTCACTTTATAATTAACCCCATCTTTGAGTATCTGCCTCAGATATTACTTACATTCAACCTCTTTGCATTTTAGCTTGTTTCCCATAATGAATCTAACATATAAATAATTTGTTATATTTTAGAACAAAATTATTTAGTAATTGCATTGTTTTAATGAAGTTGATAATTAATTGTGTTTTCACTTGATCATGCTCATTTAAATGTATGCTTTTCCTTTCTTCAACTTATTTTTTTTATGAATTATACACATCTCTGGGAATTTGAAAATAATGTATATTAAATCTACTAATTGCTAGTTTCCCTAAAGATTTTTTTCTCTTAAATTTAGTAATTGACTGTGAGAGTCATCTTGTGATTTGAGTTCATTGACAACTAATTACAATTTAATAATAAATGTTGAATTTGCAATGAAAATAAAAATCAAAAGCCTGTAATTATTTTTGCTTATATTGGCTTGTCTTTGACCTATCAGAAAGTAGAGAAGACATAATTTTCTATTGCACTAGTTTTCATGACTACGTTACTTTCTAGATTTAAGAAAGAGAAAACCCTAGATATAGACAGTTGAAGGACTCCAAATACAGAAATAATAGGCACATAAATAGATGAAATAGTTTTATATATGCAGTGAAATGAGATGCAGTCAGAAATTTCCCCTGAAGTTTCAGAAATTCTAATATACGTCATTTCCTCTATGCTGCCATCCTGCATCTCAGAATAGGACTCTGTTGAATATATGTAGTTTATCTCACTTAAAATAAATTCCTTTATCACAATCATGGAATAATCCCAGGAAACAATGGTAAGGCTAGAGTCATAAAAGAAAAAAGAGTGTATGACTGCTGTAGGGGAAAATCTTCATTTTCATAATTTTGTGATTCACTTTCCTTTATATGACTTCTGATTAGATTATAATTTTTCCCACTTTGATACTCTAAAACTAAAATAACTTACATTGAAATGGAGCCATAAGCAAGGCAGCTGTCCTATAGAAGATAGGAAGCTTGGGATCAATCCCAAATTGTTTCTACCCTCTATAATCCTTGCCCAAAAGAAAAATTAGGATCCATAGCTCTTTAGATTGTATCACATAAAATAATTTCACATTAACCAAATTAACCCATACATATATACATTAGCTACTTTTTAAAAATAAACCTCCACATTAATATTTGATCATCATAGTCAGCTTTATTAGTAATAGGGAATTTTGCATGTAGTTTCAAGACCACATGCCTTGATCTGTCAGCCTTGTACTGATTCACAGGAGCAGGGAGCCTCCCTGACAATGAGTGTAACCCCTAGCAAATTGTGCAGGAAGTCATTCCCTCACAATTTCTGCATTGGGCAACTTATTCCCTAAAGTGTGAGATTTGATTACCTTTTCTCAGCATGCATTCAGACAAATGTTATTATTGGTCATAAAATTATCCAGCCCAGTGACCTATGGTGACAGTGAATTTCACAAGGTGACTGCCTGCTGAGTGAAGCATCTTCTTTTATTTGTTCTAAATATTTTATATTATGGAGCTAGAAAGAAAGGAGGACTTCAGATGTTTAAATACACTGACACTGGCGTCAAGTTGGAGAGTCAGGTTATCATGTTTTGCAAATAAATACATAAGATACTCAGTTAAATTTTAGTTTAATATGACAAAACAATATTAATATATAGTCCCTGCAATATTTGGGACATCTTTACATCACAAATTTAAATATGTTACTTTTGTGAAATTCTAATTTTTTTCTTGGCGTTTTTTACTATGTGTGGCAACAAATTTTTAAGGAATTCATCTTACCTTTACATCCGGGAAACCATTTGTATTGCTATAGTTTGTCTTTATCTACTTTATTGATGCAATTGACCTTTTAAAAATGTTATATACACAAGTAACTTGTCTGAATTTGCATTTGAATCTCTCAAGAGGTTAGCTAGGGTAGAATGTTTGCTAGAAATATCTGAAGTTTAAACCCTAATACTGTTTGTTATAGAAGGAAACACATGGGCTGGAGCTTGAGAAATAAACTTTTTTTGGTAGGCAATACAAAACATTAGCTCTGAATAAAAGTGTTCATCCTTTTTTTATTTCCAATCCTGAAACCAGCTTTGTGCTCAGATTTGTATGTAAAATTCATAAATGACTGATGAACTGTGCTTTGTTATGTCACTGAATCCAGACTTAACTGCTGTCAGAATGCAACTGTTACTGTAGGGAAATCTGCGTAGAGCTGGAAAGGTCAGGAGAACATCTGCCTAGTTGTTAACTCTTGGTGATTCTGTGTTCTGCAGCCTTAACTAGAAAAGGTGAGCTGCAGCAAAATGTGTATGCACACACACACACACACACACACACACACACACACACGAGTGAACACACACACACACACGCACACGCACACGCACACGCACACACAGGCAGAAGTTACCAAACAAGATAGCTCACTTGCATAAGTGCTCAGTTAGTAGTATGAAAACATTTTCTGCCTCAACAGAAAAAGATGGAAATTTTATTTCTTGAGGAAATTCTCACTGCTGTGTAAGTCAATGCACATTGTGCAGGATTGGAATGGATTTCAATAAATTACCATAAAGTTTTCAAACATGGCTAAGACTCCTTATAGTGACTTTATAGTGTCTACAGTAATTATTTTAAGGATTGTCAATGTACAATAAAAAGACACTCTAGAATTTTTGAAAGTTGGCAGTATAGATGCCCTCAACATTCTCTAGAAAAATCCAGACACTTTTGTGTATTTTTTAGTCTACAGTGTTCCTTGCATTAACTTTATCTATAATTAAAAATAACAATAAACTTTTGACCAGAGAATGTAAAAGTACTTTATAAACATATGAAATGCTAATTCCCTGTCCTATCTCAAAGTAAAGTCCTAGGAAAGGGAGAGTTGGACCTCTGAATACAACTTTTATGTAGGACTTAGGATTTCTGTATTGTTTTGAATTTACAAAATCCTACTTTGGTATGAAAATACAAGTATGAGAAGAACAAAATATCATGCAGTAGTGGTAGTATTACTGTGAAGAGAGCAATACCACTGTTGCTATCAGCCTAGTTGATATAAGGAATCCCATGTATGTAATGCTATGTGGAAAATATTTCAAAAACTCATCTTTCTTATACAGAAGTTCACAATCTAAAATGGCTGTCATAGGAAGAGCTTTGAAATAGATGGTTAGTTGCTTTAAAAGTCTCAGCCTGAAGAGAAAGACAAAAAATTCTACATAGTTATGTTTTCTCTTTCTTGTTGGATTATAAATAAAAAATTCAACTGTTGTGTATTGAGGGCATAATGCAGGCTTTACATACATTATATCTATTGTCACTATCTTTGTAGGAGATAGTACAGATAGAGCTAAAAAGTCTGATTGTTAATCCTGTTTTACAAATGATATCTTCTTTGGGTTCTAACATTATATTGGCACTAGAGGACGACAAGCAATAAAAGACTGGAATAACAAAAAATAATCAAACAAAAATATAAGTAAGGGGAGATGTATGATAGTTTAATTTAATTGCTCCATAATAAATATACTATAATATCATTTTGTAACCTGTAAATATATTTACATATAAGTTGACAGTATTTAATGCCACTTTTTTTTTTTTGTCTTTTTTCTTTTTATCAGTACCAGGGATCGAACTCACGACTGCCTGCTTGCAAGGCAGGCACTTATGCCGCTGAGCTAAATCCCCAGCCTCCAATGTCACTTTTTAAAATGTTTTCTTCTATGAAGTCTATTTGAAATGTTTCTGAAGAAAGGACCATTTTCCCCATTGAGGAAGATTTTACAATGTCTAGAGATATTCTGGGTTGCTACCATTGCGAGGAACAAGGAAAGGGAGTGTTAGGAATTTTGTGGTTAGCAGCTAAGAATGTGGCTAAATACTGTGCAGTGTACAGTGCATTCCCTGTGACAGAAAGTTACACGCATAGCTACGGTGGTAGAGCAACTGTGATTCAGGGAAAGCCTGCTGTTAAGCTGCTTTGAGACCTGTGTTAGCCTTTTGTTTCTGGAAGAGGAAAGTTGTACCTTGCACTATAGTCTTACTTAGGCAGTGGGTAATAAACCTAAGAGCTCAAATACCTCTACTGCTCTCCACACTAGATGCGTGGACTTGAGTAAACTTTCTCAAGGTATGGACTTGAGTTTAACCTATTTCTATGGTCCAGCTGATTTCTCCAACAAAATAGGTAAATTACAAGGAATACAGTTGTAACTCTGCAGCTACCCTAAATCCATGCATGTACATGCAAGTGTCAGCACACATGCACATACTTCCCAAAGGTAAACTTTTGTATTGCTTGAATGATTTAGACTAAAACTTACACAAAGTACCTATTGATACTGGTCTTTCGCCATGTTCTTTATTGTTTTAGAGCGTCACTGTATCTTATCTGTATTTTGGAAAAACTTCTAATTGTATCCAATCTAGACTACACAGAGTCCTGACTATGTATTTCTCTGCTCTAGCAAATGAAAACCAGTCTATCTCCAAATTAGTTTCAGCTGCAAGTTACAGAAAATCAAACACTAGTGTAAAACAGTTCAGCAATGTTCCACACAGCTCGGTAGTAAGCAGATTTTTCTGGGTCACTGTTTTGTCATTGATACAGTATGTTTCTGGTCTTCAAGTCCAGGATAGATATGTAGTATAATAATTCTGATATAATACACAAAACTTTCCTATCAGATTGGCATGCTATTAATCACCTTTAAAATCTGTGTACCAACTACAAGTGTTATATTATCTCTCTAAGACATATTTTTATTATCTAAAGCTAACCTACACACTTGTGGACCAAAATAAATAAACTCAAACATAGAATTGCATAGCACCTTACTTTTTGTAGATATTCAAGAAGGTTACTTTTGTTTTCGAATTCAAATTTAATATGAGTGTGCCAATCATCTTTAAATATAATCTAAAATACATTTATTCTATATGGATTAAAATTTGGACATGTGCAAAAGATTACACAATGATTTTACTCTGGCTTCCTTCATCAGTGTATCAGTTTTTTTCACTGCATAACAACAGACTGTCAACAATCAGTCTCTCAAAAAAAGCATTATTTTGACTCAGAAGGAAACAGATCAATAATTTAAGCTAGAATATTCTAGATTGAGCAAGATTCACTTACAATGCTATATGTGCAGATTTTAACACTGTAAGCTACCACTCTGAGAGTACCCAGATGTAGGGTAGAGTTACTTGGCTCCACTCCCTTATCCTTCTAACAATCTGGGTGGGCATATTATTATGGAGGTAGCAGGAGTCTTATATTAATTGATTACTACTCACGTTGTCAAAGTAAGTCCAAAGTCAATGTGGAAGGGCACTGTTGAATGTTTTTAGATAGATGTAGGTGTGAACTACTGAGGACATTGTCAATATCTACGTGCTAAAAATAGGAGTTAGAACGGTTTGTCTCTGCCTTTTGAGAATTCCAATATCCATAGAAAGAAGGTATGATTACTTTCCCCAGAAATAATCATAAAATGTTTTATGTAGGAATTATCACATGACATGCAAATGGAAGGAAAGAAGAAATTTTCACTGGACAAAAAGAATATATGAGTAAAAGCCAGTAGCAAGAACAAGGATGCTATTTGAAAAGGCAGATTGGAAGATGCCTAAACCAAATTTATGTGAGATTATGTGAAAAATTAGTACTTTGGAAGACATTGCATTATTGTTACTTAAAATGTCAAGATAGTCAATAGGTAATTGTTTACTAGATCATGAAGAGCTACTAGTAAAATCTAGTGGGGAAAAGCACCACTTATACTTAAACATGCTTGCAAAAATTTAGTTAGAAATTTAGTTATAAACTAGGAATAAACCAAAACATTGATAATAATATATCACCACAGATTTGTAACAGTAAGTTTAAAAAAAAAAAAAAACAGATATAACTATGGCCTTACTTTTAAGGAACAATAATAGAGCTCACTGATGATTTTGTGTGGGCAGTGAGACAGAAGGAGCAACATGGCTAAGTTTGGAAGCAGAGTGACACATTGTCAGCAAGACAAGTGGTAGGAGCCAAATGCTGGGTGCAGAGTAACTCATCAGCCCTGGAAGCTTAAAAAATGAAACAGTGACTATAGAATAGATATTTTAATAAGTGGTTATATTTTCACAAAAATGTAGAGGGTTTCTACATTTCAATATGTCAAAACCATTAAACCAAAATTGTTTAATGTTTTAAAATAAACAATGATTTATCAAAGTACTTGAAATTGAAATTTGAAAACGATCCATATAGCAAATATTTTTGTTGCTTTACTTTGAAAGATAAATATAAGTCCATACAAAATAATTGAAGTACTAGAATTGTTGAAGAGATATTTGTAGAAAGTGAGAAGATAAAAATAACAACTGTTAACCGACCTATCTCAGAGTATTTATGATACATAAATAAATTTTGAAATAATTAAAAATTATAAGTTTAATTATGTTATAAAATTTCTGCTAGAGTATATTGAAAATCTAAATGTACTTAAAATCTATACTTGCAAAAAGTACTGAAGAGATCATGTCATAATCCATAATATGATTAGTATAAATCCATTCAAGGTTACATTCTGGAATAACTACTCAACACAAAATTGTACTGACATGTGAAGTCTAGGTGTTTGATTTGATTCTTTATTTCTTGGTCAGACATAAAATTAGAGAACAAACATGTTCAAATAACTTATTTCGATACATATTTTAGCATCATTTTGTATATTTTTCAGAAATTCACAAATTGGTACATTTTTCCTTTCAGCAATAATTTCCAATCAACTCGGTCAATTTTTGCCAAATAGAAACAGTAAGAGAAGAGATATTCAAAACATATATTTTAGTTTCCAAACTTATTCATGTTGTACATGTTATACTCTTGTAAATTAAAAAATTATCTAAATATTCAGCGTTTAGTTTGAGGAAAAATATCAATTCCATTGATTTCAGAAGTTTGGCAGCACTAATTGTTGCTATATTTCACTTCTAAAAGTAAATTTCATCTAGTGTTTGTTCTATGTTAATTAATTTCCCTCTTTAATACATAAATTCTCCCATGGTGAGAGTCACTGGTAAAGTAATAACTTTCTACCTATGTGATGATCATATTTTTATTAGATCATTATGCTCCAGAGCATTAAAGGAAGCAATTTGAGTTTTAAGGATTCAAGCTCAAAACTACACTAAGTTTGAATAGGAAGTACCACAGCATTGTTGACAGTATGAAGGGTTAAATTTTTCTAAAATGTGCAGTTGGCTGGGGATGTTGCTCAGTGGTAAAATATTGCTCGTACACACAAAGCCCTGGGTTCAATCTCTAGTACCACAAAATAAATAAATAAATTAGTTAATTAAAAAAATGCATACAATTGTTTTTATATTAACTTATTTGCCCTAAGCATTCATGTAAATTTTTGTGTATATTTAAAGCTCCTTAAATATATTCTCATATAGCATGGAGAACTAAAGAGTGCCACATTTAAATCTACTTTAAGTTTACATTTCAAGATCAGTGAATATGTATCATCAAACCCCAGAGCTTTTATTCTAGAATTGCTTACGTACACTGACCTAGACTCTGTCCAGTTTCTTGAATTTCTTGCTTTGTGGTCCAAAATCAGCTTCTACTGGTTACAGCATCCATCATTGTAATATTAATTAATCAAAGCCTTTTGTAGAATATTTCTCTCTTGTACTTTTATTATTTTCCTAAAACCAACTGTCCCTTATTTTAAATTACCTAAGGCAGAAATACTTAAACTTTTTGTCCTCAGACACATTTATACCCTTAACACTTACTAGATCCTCTAAAATGATTTATGTGGTTTATAGTAGATTATTGCTATATTATATACATATATAAATTAAAACTCAAATTAAAATAAATGTATTATTTTAAATAAAAATGAACTCACCTATATGGTGACATGCTTTTCAAAAAATTTTTATGATAAAATAGCATTATTTAGCACATGTTTAAAAAATCTGGCTTACTTGAAGATGTTTAGATTCAGACATTGAAATCTTTATAATAGCATATAGAAAAACAGAAAGATATAATGAAGGAACACAGCGAGCATTGTCTAAAGAAATTCATTATAGTAAGAGCATGCTGCAATCCATCTCCATCAAAATTGTCCTCGTTTGGAATACATTTTCTCCATCATTCTTTCCATTTTCCGAAGCCGATCTGAAAGTCCTCTTGTGTCTTTAGCAGGGCTGTTGTTCCAATCTTGATGTCCTGAACTGATGGAAAACATTTACCTTTCACTGAGTTGAAACATTCTGGAAGAGACATAAGTCCTGCGGTGCTGGATCTAAGATGGATGAGGACACAGTGTAATGTTTTTCAAGCCTGTCTTTCCTTTTGGATGGCACTGACAGCAGCCTTCACCATATTCTGATCATATCGCAAAAGACTGTCGTGAAGAGGAATTCCAGAAGTGCTTCAGAAAGTGTCAGGAATGAAGAGATAAGCGTTCCTGAAGAGAAAGTCAGTGTGGGGGAGGGGCGGTAATGGTAATAATTTTCTAAAAAAATCAAATACTCAACATATTTTTCTATCATTTATCACTGTTCTGTCATTTATCACTGTTCGGAACTTGCTAAAGATCAAAGTGAAAGATGTAAATTTTTCAAAATTTTATTTTTTATTTGAAAATGTAAATTTCACCAGAAGCAAATACTGCTATTTTTTCTTTGAACAATAGATATCATTTTGCTAATAGTTAAGAAACTGCCTATGAAGTACCCAAGCCTGAATAGCCAGAAAGTGTCTCTTGGTTGCTTTTTCAATACAACAGTTTCCATTGTAAATAATCAGCACATCTTAATTTGGGCTTCTCTGACATACTTTAGATTTGGCAAATTGTATGTAGCCAAAATTTATTTGTTATAGATCTGCAACCAGGGAAGTTCGAGATCAAAGTGTCGATCTATTTTTTATCAGTTGCAGGTTTGCTCTACTTCTTTGTACGTAGTGCCTTTTTCTGTGTCTTTCCTAAAACCATGTATCAGGAGACTGGGGGTTTAGCTCAGTGGCTTAAGTGAAAAATATTTAAAAACTATGTATCAGGTGTAGTCTTAGGGACTACGAGATCAAGTGGCAAAATTGTTGAGCTATAGTATCTATTACCATAGAATTCATAGTCTATGGCCATTGATTTTGGTATGTCAACTTCAGCGAATTAAGGAATGCCTAGCAAACAAATAAAGTACACTCCTGGTGTGTGTGTGTAGGTGGGTTAAGGAAACAGGACTTTGGAATTATACATGGGTCCTCAAATTCCCACAAATCATGATCTAAGCAGTTTTTCTCCACCACTCTTTCACCAAGTCATTTCTTTCTTAATAATGAATAAGTTGGTACTAAATGTTAAAACAGAAATAGCTAAGTCACAGGTACAGATCTATGGTAATTTTGAAATATTTTTAAAAATTCATTGACATTCCTCTCTTCAAGAAGTAGAATCTACCTATTATTTTTTCTTTCTGAGTTTAGGCTACACTTGTTTCTTATTTTGACTTATTTAAACTTATTTTCACTGGACATCTAGCTAAATGCAGACAGTATACCCATGCCATAGTCTAAACATTGGGCTGCCTCAAAATTTATTTTGCCAGATTGATTAGGACACAGTCTTATAATTTGAACCGCCTGTAAAATCTTGAACACGCACTAAATGTTAACAAGTTCCTTTACAGAATGTAACATACATGGCCTTGAGTCCAGTTCCCAGCAGAATTCTTATTCCCAGCTAAAATCTCACCAGCCTAGCCTTTACAGTCTGCATTTCTATCAGCAATTTGGCTTTCTGAGCTCTACCAAGAATCATCCATCAAACTCTGCCTATAGCAGTCTAGGACTTCTTCAGTTTGCTTCTCCAGACATTCCAAAGTTTTCCACAATCTAGTTCCAAAAGCTTTGGAACTACAAGATCACATATAGTCACACAACAACTCTACTTCTTTTAATCAATTTTCATTAACTTTCTATTATATATTATATTGAAACTATCAAATGATTAACATATTACATTGAAATGCTGTCAGAGGAATATGCTTTTGTTTGTTGACTTCCTGTGACTATTAAACCAGTCCATGCTCAACTGAAGATTTAGGGTTTATGTGTTCCACAGATTGTTATTAGTGTCCTTAATTATAAATATTTTATAAATATTATAAATATTTAATTTATAAAAATTATAAATATTTAGCTTAATTATAAATAGATTGTGTGGATGTTGACATTTTTATTCATAACCAAAGTGCTTATTAATATTATTGCTATAAATATTTTGTGGTATGCTCTTAATGCATATCATAATTATTGAATTTTAAAGTTGACTTTACTTCTTCTATAATGTAAATGATATTGAATAGTTTGAAATCTTTGAAATGTATTCATAGGAACCCTTTTGCTTTTTAATTATTTTTGAATTTCCATTGTTGTCTGCAAGGAGTTTTACTAAATTGTCTGTTCCAAAATTTTCTATATTCCAATGTGGATTTAAGTTTCTTAGTGTCTATAACTAATTTTCTTAACAGACTCTATCAATTTTTGTTGTAATGCATTGCATTCTCCCTAGAGCAGTGAGGTCCTTTTGTGAAGTGCTAGCTAGTACTGTACTATGTAGAGTGGGGAAAACTGATTAATTGCTTTTAGAATAGTAAATGAAGCCTTTTAATTTAATGAATATTTCAACAGAATCAATTCACTTCATCTCTCTAAAGGCAAAATCCCATTGGGAGAACTTCTTTGTGGTGACCTAGAGAGCAAATTGGAGCCTCTGTGAGGTTGACATACAACCATTTGTTTTCCCAAACATGCAGATTATCTGTTTACCTCCAATACATTACTCCCAACCTAAAACACATTAAGTATTTGGAGTTTAGATTTACAAATTATTTTTGAGCATTGTAAGTTGGGGGGTCAGGGCATGAGTTCACCCTAACTGAGATCTGTTTATACTAAGTATACTGCTGGAGTGGTATTGCTTAGAAAGCAAGAGAGTATAATGGATAGATTAGTACACTAAGAGCATGACTATGTGTGGTATTAAAATGAACCGTATCTTAAATCTTGTGAGCTTGACACAGTGTAAATCACTTATAAGACACAGATCTTTGATTCAGCCTGATTTTTATAATCCATGATCTTACATTACAAGTCAAAAATCAATGCATTTTTTATTGGCCTAAACATGTACCTAATTTTAATAATTTAGTCTTTTGAAATTTACTTTCCATTTATTTGAAAATATGGCAACTATGCTCATTAGTAACTGACTTTTATGGTCATTTTTCTGTGGTGGAAAGAATTCTCATAATGGTAACAGACAATAATTATTTTACTTAATTTGAACAAGCTATTATCATGTTCTCATATGCATATGAGAAAATTCAGCACATAGAATAATACCCTCCCATGTATCCTCCATAGTTACTGAAAGCATATGCATACTTTGGTCATTCTTATAGTTTAGAAAATTTAAATTTTACATATATGTCTTAACAATGATTTGATACAAATGTCAGGCAGCAAAGTAGAAACATTTGCATATGTAAGATAACAGATGTGAACATTCTTCTTCAAAAATAAACTTTTTAAAATCCACAGTATACTAAAATAATTTGTAATTTCTCTATTGGCACAACTCTATTTTAATGTTTGCTTTTACTTGTTTCTGTCCTTTGACCTTCTGGTTTGAAATTAACTGAGCCTCCCTAGATCACATAAAATGCTACAAATATATTCATTAAATTGAAATAATTGGAGCTTTATAGAATATGTTGAAATACTTAAGAAGAGTAGCCAAGGGTGCATTACAAAAATGAAGTCCTGTTGTAAGCCAAATTAAATTATAAACAGATGAAAGCTAGAAAGATATCAGAAATGTCTAGAAAGCTGAGCTTTGCATGTTAACAAACAAATCATCATATAATGATATCTCATTCTTAACGATCAAATACAGGTAATTAATATTAAAATCTTATGTGACCACCTGGTTGAGATAAGTACAAGCAATATTTTCTGGTCTAGAACTTATATTTAAATGTAGTTTAATCATGAATCATATACATGAGAATCAATTTCCTCCATGGCAATCTTTATGGTGTACTACAATCTCTCACATTGAGCACCTTCACTCTTTACTACCTGATCTATGGGAAGGTTTTTCCTTAATGTTAGCTCAGAATATTTGAGGAAATTTTCTGAATATAGCCAGAAAAAAGTTAAAAGATTCAGTGCAGATCACAACCAAACTGAACTTTATTCTCGAAGTAGTAATATAATGTTAGGGACTTTTAAATCTCTTTTTATTTGTTTTATATCTGAATTGATCTCAAAGTCTCCAAATTCTTTCAAAACATTTCCAGATATCAATTTTACAAGAATCATCCTTATTCTTGAACTTTTTGGTTTTTTTAGGAGAGACCAATCATTTTCTCTTTTGAAGGTAATCTAAACAGCATGGAACAGAAGATTTACAGAAAACACAAATACATGAATGTACTGAAGACTAATGCAGCACATTTATATAATATGAAGTTTACAGCTGACTTAAGTAACTGGCTAGGAATAAGCTAAAAGAGTTCTGCAAATACACAAAAATGTGCTCGAATCTTTAAGGTCACTCTGAAGACTGATTAGGAAGCATCGTTTGTCATTTTTTTATGTTTAATAATATGAGGTAATCATTAAAAATAAATTGTTAATGCACTGCTAATTCAAATTATTTATTATAATTACAAGTATCAGGATTGTAATAGTTTGCTAGGTTTTCCAAAGAAAAATACGACAGATTGAATTACTGAAAAACATCAAAAATCTGTTTTCTTATAGTTTTGGAGGCTGGACATCTAGACAAATTGTCATCAGTGAAAGAACTGGTCCAGTTCTTTTTCCTTGTAGATGGCTTTTATCATCATCTTGTTTCTTCACACTATTTCCCCTGCATGTTTATTTGTGTGAAATTTATACCCTAATGAACTCATTTTAATTGAATCGCTTCTATAAAAATCCAAATACAATCATAGTCTACAGTACGTGAACTGAGAAATTTAGCATATGAGTTTGGTATAGCTAAATTCACATAAAAATAATAAACTTTAAACTATTTTCTGTATCTATTTTTTTTTATTAAGGAGAATTTTACATGCTATGCACTACAGAAATGTATAGCTTGACCTGTTGTGACAAATGAACATACCCATATCTATAATCCCATCAAGGTACAGAACATTTATTTGACCCTAAATTTTTTTTAAAATTTTATTTAAAAGGAAAAAGAGAAAAAACAAAACAAAACAAAGTGGTGTAAGGGTACAAGCAATAGAGAACTACAAAAAAAAAAAAAAAAAAAAAAAAAAAACAGTAAGAAATCACCAGTTAATAGATTACACATTATCATCTTAGAGATAGTTGCTCAAGTCACAGTATCAAAGCATACAAAGTGGACATTCAAACAGTGAGACTGCAAACAGTTGTGTTCAGTGATCCAACCAAAAACATTAACATGGTCAGCTACTTAACACCCCTAAACACACTTGCAGTTGTATCCTTTAGAGCACTTTTTTCCCCTCTCTTTTTTACAACAAAACTTACACATCTTGTCACCCTAAAAAATTTCATTATCATGTATTTTACTAGTTTCACTTCAAATAGCTGCGTAGGTAACATACTCACTTTCGTATCTGGCTTGTTTTTCTCAGCGCATTGTGTTGAAATCCATCCATGTTGCTCTATGTTCAGTAAAACATTGCCATATTATCCGATGTTCTAGGCAACTGCACTATTCTTTCTGAATATCCTTAGGGACATCTCAGTTGTTCTTTATCTTCATATCGGTAGGTCTGCTTTCTGTTGCTATTGTCTTCCACTTACCGGTCAGTGGTGCTCAACTTTATAAACTTTTCCTACTAAACACTGGATTTTATGGATTTTCTTTATTGTTTATACCATTTCCACTAACAGATTTCCACTCTTTATTTTTTATTTCCTTATTTAATATCATTAATTTGTGCCTCTTTTCTATTAACTCTCAAGATGGATGCAGAAACTTTTGCATTTATATTGCTCTTTTCTATTAAAAACACATAAGACTGTAAATTATTCTCGATTTAAATCACATATCACAAATTTTGGTAGATTCTAGGAATTTATTATCATTAAAGGTATTATTTATTTCTCATGTGAAATTTTTTGGACTTGTAAATTCCTTATTTAATTTTCAAACACTTAGGACTGTTTAAGTTGCTCTTTTTTTTTTTTTTTTCCCTATACTGGGAATTGAACCCAAGACCTTGTTCTTATCAGGTAGATGCTATTCCACTGAGCTATATTCCTGGCCTTAACTCTGTTTTGACTGAGGAATGTAAATTATTAGCCCCATTCTTTTGACTATTTGGAAACTTATTTAGGAGCATGTGGCCTAGTTTGGAAAACATTTATGAACCTGTAAAATGATGCATAACATGAAATTTATGTGGTGATTATATCTTGTATGACCTGCTGATTTTTTATCTAGTTTTTTAATCAATTAAAAATATGTGTTAATATTTCCAACTTCTGTCAATGTGCTTTAAATTGTTACAAAATATATTTATATAATTATATGTTATATGTTAATATTTATCATTTTTCTATATACTCTATATGTTAACATTTTATTATAATTTAGTGATTCTGTTTTCCGATTGCAAGAATTGACACATTTTGGTTGCACACACTTGTTCCATATTTTTATATTCAACCAACTTATTTACATATGCTTAAAGTGTGCATTTTGTAGGCAGTGTATTTTGTTTTATCTTCTTTCTTAAATCTTATTTGAGAATCAACATTTAGACCGGAATATTTCACCCATTTACATTTATTATAATTACTATCATGGTAATATTTATGTTTGACATTTTGTTATATATTTTTTCTTTTTACTTTCAGTTTTTCTCCTTTCCTTTTTGCCAATTTATTTTATTTTATTTTATTTTATTTTTTTTGTCTTTTTTTCGTTTTTATCGGTACCAGGGATCGAACTCACGACTGCCTGCTTGCAAGGCAGGTGCTTATGCCGCTGAGCTAAATCCCCAGCCCCCGCCAATTTATTTTAGATTAATCAAAACATTTTGAATATTCTTTAAGTATCTTTATTGACAGCCAAGATGTATCTATTTGTGTCATATTGGCCTTTATTGTAGGGATTAGAATATGCTTCTTTAATTGAATGCATTCTTCTTACGCTTAGTATTGAGTCAATTCTTTAAAAATCCTGGGTATGCATGCGCACAATTTCTAGTTATAACTTCATTATATTGCCAATCAATGATATGCATTATATCTATGTACACAGAATATTGCTTTAAATTTTATGTTATGTAGTTACATTGTTTTAAAGCAGAAAAGAGTAAATGTAAATCTGTATATGTTATAGATATATATGCCTTTGTGTTGATTTTTTGTATCCTTATTTACTATTTCCTATATTTTTTATTCACATCTCTCTTAAAATCTGATATTGTTTTCTTTATTCTAATGATAAATTCATTTAGATTTTAATTTATATGACCATGTTTTTAGAGTCATTTCATTTTGAAAAAAAAAATTACTAGCTAAAACATTTGGTTAGTAAGTCCTATTTTTTCTTTTAGCTTATCAGATGTGTTTCATATCATTTTTGCCCAAACCTATTTAAAAAGAATTTTATTTAGTTTATTGTAGTAGTCACATTCAGAATCTCTCTTTATAACATTTCCTTTTTAACACTGCTGGGTGTTGAACCAGAGCCTTCTGATTGAGCTACTTTCTTAAGCTCTTTTTTTGTTATTTTTAAATTTTAGAGACAGAGTTTCAATAATTTGCTTATTTCTTGGCTGGTCTCAAATTTTCTATCATTCCTGCCTCAACTTGCCAGAATTCTGAGGTTACAGGCATTTGTCAGTTACACAGTAAAATTTCCTTTTAAAAATACTTTCTGTTTTTCTGAGGTCATCTGTTATCTACAGTATTTTCTTGTTCCTTTTTATTTATTCGTGCATGCTTTTAAACACTGCTGAGTTCTGACTCGCAATGAGCATGTGAAGTTGTTTCTGTAGACTGTCCTCTATACTACCTCTTAATTTCTTTAGATAGACACATAATATGAATTGAAAACTAGCTATTCTAGATACAGCCTATGGTGACTTGACTCTGTTTTCCTTTTTAAAGGATTTAAATTTTGTTCTGATAGCCTTTTGATTGCTTGCACTTAAATCATAAAGTGTTTACTTGTATAGCATATTTTACTTTTTTCCACTAACAGTTACAGTTTTTGTATTGCATTTTTATGGCACACGTTTGCAGTATACAGTTTACTTTCTTAGTGATTAGTTGATGTACATATGAAACACATTTCAATTACGTTTTTCTTTTCTTTTTCTCCACCTCTCCCATTTTTACGTCTGTTCCTTCACTTCCCTTAAGAAAGATCTAACTTCCTATTTTATATTATCTATCTTTACTTGGGTCTTTATAATTTGGCCTTTTTCATATAAGGGAAATCATGTGTTATTACATGTCTATGTGATGTCTTTTAATATTATAACTAAAAGGTACATCCATTTTCCTACAAATGACTCAAGTTTATCTTTATAGTAGAATAGTCCTTCATTGTATATAAATATTATATTTTCTTCATCCATTCATATGTTGGTGGGAATATAACTTGCTTCCAGGTTAAGCTGTTATGAATTGTGCTGCTATAAACATGGGTGTACAGATATCACCATAATACAGTGTCTTTAACTCTTTGGGGAAGATACCTAAAAGGAGAACTAATAAGATAGGTGGAATTTTTAATTTTTTTTCCAAAAATCTCTGTACTCCGTGGTACTTGTACTAGTTTACACTCCCATCACAATGGAGATGTGTTCATTTTTCCTCACAGTCTCACCTGCACTTATTGTTTAATATCCTGATAATAAACGTTCTTTCTGGGTTAAGACAGAATCTCAGTGTTTATTTGCATCTACTTAACTTTTCTGCTGTTAATTTTAATTACTGTCTATTTACTCTGTGGCTCCGGAAGTTTCCCTTTGATTTTACAGATTAGTGCTCAGCCAACTGTTTAAATTTAGTTTATACACAGATTATCATTTTCTCCCTCTCTTCTCATCAATCTCTAGCTGTTATACCTGTCCTGGCCTTTGCCTTCTGACACTCTAAGAGTGAGGTTTAGACCCTTGTTTTGTAATTCTGTACAGACTAGAAATGCGCTAGTTCATAATAAAAACCAAATAATGGACTCAAAAATCTCAGCCAGCAAAATTTGTGTTTGAGGACTACATTATTTCTTTAATTCATGTTTCTGGAGGAAGATCATGGGTCATAGTGAAAGATATTTCAAGTTTCTAGTTATATAATGTTATCCATTAACTGTGATGTTACAGAGTACCATTTTGAGACATTCAAAAGCATTTTAAAAAGTACTTACTATGCACCCTGTTCTAGAATGAAATTGGAAGAAGCACATCCCCCAGATAAAGTGTAAGTCAGGAAAACATGAAAACTCATACAGAAAATACTCTTCTATTTTGCCAGAAAATATCTGTTACCCAATTAATTCAATTAAAGTTGAATTTCAAGTAAGTGGTATTTGTTACTTAGTTTACACATGCAATATCTAGGACATTATCATATTAAAGCACTCTGTAAATTTAACTGTATTTTTAATTATATATAAAGTATGCAACTCCATAACTAAATAATGCCATAATAGATGGTACATAAAAGAGCCAAATTCTCCTTTTACCCAGTATAAAATAATAAAGAAATATAATTATGAAATAAACAATGAGTACTATATTCTTATTTCAGAGAGCTGGTTATAAATTTCAAATTTAAATAGTTAAAATAGTTGAAGTTATTTGCCTCTAAGAAGTACATGTTTGTGAGGGCACATCACCAAAGAAAAAGAACAAACATTAGACAGTAAATATAATTAATGAAAAACAGTCATTTTGTGTTGAAATTAATATTTGATTCAAAACATGAAAGTATAATATCTCATAAGTCTAAATTCTTTGGAGTTTGACATACTAGTATACTAGTGTACTAGCATATTCCATTTCTGAATTAAAATGAATATTACTGTGCATATTTTGATTACTACAGAATTTTAATATTTGGGTCAAGATATGATTTGATTTTCCTTCAGTAGGACTAGGTTCTATTTATGAATTAAATATTCCCATCATTTTCTATTAACAAACCCCATGAAGATTAGTAGGATTGATAAGTAGGACTGATAAGACATGACCATAAAGAAATGAGCTCTGGAAATATTTACCAGTGGGTTGACTTACATGGCTGCTTAACTGAATGTTGCTTGATGGTAACAATTTTTAATTTAAACTTTAAATGGAATCGTGAAAGTTGCATATCCTCAAATAAAACTTGAGTGTTCCTGAGAAAACTTCCACTTATACCTAAATTATGTGTATAATTGGTTGAATAATTGATTTTTCCTCTTTCTTCCCTCCTGCTCCTGCTTTCTCTCCTTCCCTCTTTCCCACCATCCCATATTCCATTCTCCCTTTTCCCTGTCTCTCTCCCTCCCTTACTCCTCTGTCTGCCTGCCTTCCTTTTTTTCTCCTTCTTTCCTTGTTTCTCTTTCCTTTTTTTCTTACATAGACGAGAAAAAGTAAAAATTGACTCACATGATGTCTCCATTGTCAATTGCATTGTTAATTGAAATGAAAGTATATCTGACTTTACAAATCTGTAATATACATAATGAATATGTATTTAATATAAAATATTGTTTTCTTAATATCATAGAATTGTTTCCCAAAATCCTACTAAAGTGGTTGTTTTTTGCTGGTTTAACAGGTAAGGAAACAGAGATGAAAAACATAATAACAATATACGGTAGTCATAATAACAATATACAAGTTAAAAACAGATGGTTACAGCAGTGTGCCTCACTAAATATTTTTCTTCCCTTAGGCTACATTGCCCCCTCTGATCTACTAGGGGTGATAGCTTTCAATTTAATTGTTTAATTTTAATCAGTTTTAAATAAAACTCCATCACCACATATTATCTTTGGGCCGTATCAATACGGTTAATTTAGTGAATTAGGTAATATTTTATGAAATTCTATTATATGAAATTCTTAAACAAAAGAAGAGAACTTCTAAAGAAAAACCAAATTAACTGATATATACAGTTGATGCTTTGTGTGTGGTAAAATCATTTTCAAACAGCCTAATAAATATCTAGCGTCAGGCCAATCTCTATTAATTACGTTTGTTTTGAATTTAATATGATTTCCATAAGTGTTTCTTAAAAGTGATTGTTTTCTTTTGGATTTAAATTTCTGAAGCATTTAGCTTGTATAGGAGAGAATGTGGGAAGGTTAACCGCTTAAATGTTTGTATTTTTAAAGCAAAATCACGTACTGCAATATGCAGAGCGAAGTGCTGTGCCAACTTTTAAATACTATGAGATGATCTGCTTTCGAGATGATAGTCAAAAATGAGTCAGTGCTGCGTGTTTGGTTTACGTCTGCCTTTTAGTAATAGGAAATACTTTCTACTCTCAACCACTCCTATTTACTTCATCTTTTCAAATGGGAAACACTTTTCTCTGAATTGATGACTACTTATTTTTCAGCTAAAGTAAATACAGGTCTATATCTTTTTTCATTTGTGTGAGAAGCTGACACATTCTGTCACAACATAGCTTAAGTAAATGGGGAAGTGACAGCTTCCTGGCAAAATTTTAAAGAGATAAACATCTATTTTTGTTTAAACAGCCACAAAAAAAAATTAGATAGAAGCTTTCCAGGTTGAAAGGAGAAAGAAAGCATGAGTGGTGCAAACCTGTAAATGAATGCTTGAAAGCAAACTTTCGATATCTGCCTCTATGTTTTTAACCACAGCTCAGCATTTTCTGCAATTAAACGGTATGTTTGAAGAATAAATTGTATCAAGTTGACTGAATTATCAACCAAATAGTAGAATAAAAACATGAATACATGTAATTTCTCATAAATTTTTCCTGCTGTTAGTTTATTCCAGTTTTTGGTCAAACACTACATTCCTACAGATTAGGTTTCTTGGTATGAAAATGGCTTTAATGTAATTATCATTATTTAATCTTTGTGCAACACCTTAAAAATAACGTATTTTATTTGTTTTTTTTCTTTTACCATAGCATATAAACATTACTACTTTCAGCTAAGCTTATTGTTTATTATCTCAGACAGCAGCACTTAGAATACTTATATCCTCTCTCCTGCTTGCAATAAGGGCTTTAAAGCAGATGCTTATGATTTGACTTAATTCATGTAACATAGGATGAATGGATATTTCATATTAAATTTAATATAAAGAATTTAGTAATAAGAAAGTTTGTGTTGATTATTGAGACATCAGATCACATTAATGTCAGTCAGAGGTATATATTAAATATAACAGTATCGGATTTTATAACTCATTTACAATTCCTATTGATCTTAATCCTCTTTATAGCAGCACATGATTATTCTTCAAAATGTTCTTGAGCAAATAAATTGGGGTTTGATGCTGCCCCAAAACAAACGCTGTAGAGTTTGTGGGTCTCTCATGCCTTGCACACTGCCCCAGCAAAATCACCTGTGTCCCTTGGAAGAGGTGAAAGGTAGAGGATCTGAATTTAGATTTCAATTACAAAATAGAAAAGAAAATAGAAACAGAGACCAGTACTACTAAGGTTTGGGTTTTTTGTATATATCACTATTCATTAAGTACAGTTATAAGCTGAAAGCTGTTAAATTGTAGGATTAATACAACAAGTACCAAATAAATTAACCAACGGTAAACATATTTAAATTATTCTTGCACTTAGTTAAAATGGATTTTTGGTAAAAGACAGTTAAAGAGCCACAGATCTTATGATGTAGCTACTTTAAAACTATTGCATTGAACTATAAGTATGCAGCACTTTATCCTTTATATTTTATTTTCATTTCCATTTTTTTGTGTTCGAGCTCTAACTCAGGTCCTCCAGAATGCTAAGACCTGAACTACATCCTTGGTCTATATTCCTTTAACAAAATCAAAGTGAAACACAGTTCTAAAATCTTTACTAACTTCATATTAATATCTTTGAACAGAATCTCTTAGAATAAGAAAATGTAAGCAGTTAACACATGTTACATGTACATACATAGCATCTGAACTTGAACTTCATTTTGGCCTATTTCTCTGGCCTTGGCTTTTGCAGTATCATTCTGATTGACATGCACTGAGAAATGTATGCATGCAGTCAAGATGTTTAGGAAAATGCAAAAATGAAAGAGCTGAAATACAGACTATCATGACCAGCATCTCTAATATTCTGACCTTAATAATGACCTACTCTGAAGCAAGAAGTGAGAAAGTTGACCTGGGATTCAAATAAACAGCATATTCATTTTACATTGATGTTTCTTGATTAACAGTAGAAAACATCACTCCTGAAAGCATCTGCAGTGTCAGTAATTCCATTAACAAAGAAGCCACTTTATTATCAACATACTGTAGATTCATTTTAATGTGTCATTTGCACTTCAAAGTCACATAACTTTTATTATGGTAAATCAATTAAAACTATTTCTCATGATAATTTATCTTCAGCAGAGTTTATCATCTCGGAGAATGCAATATTTCCCAATTTAACTTCCAAGACAAAAGTGATGTAATTTGAATGCCTTTTACTGAGCTTATTAAGCATAAAGATCACAGAAATTTCAAACCCTGAAAGATAACTGTTTCATCTATGTGATAAAATGGAAGCCACATTTTTTGTAGTGTGTATAGGTAGTGGAGACAGTATGCTAATTAGTAATATAACCTCATTTACTGATTCTCTGTGTCTCCCATTTTAAAAGATAATATAGTAAAAGCACTTAGTTGCTTTGATAATAATTTTAAAGAGAACATAAAGATTTGTATTAAAAACTTTTAATTGAAATTGCAAATGAACTGAATTTCAAGATGATGCACTTACCTGTTTTGCTAGTTTTAATGATGCAAGAACACACATTTGTATCTTTCTTGTTTTTTAAAACTGCCAATATTTTTTCAATTTATTAAAAATTTCTGAAATAAGCAGTTTTAATATCCATTAGCAGCCTGAAATGTTTGCATGCGAATGAGATTTTATGCTTTTCTAAATTTAGTATTTAAATTTAGAGGATATTTTCCATCATTTACTCCATTACATTTAGCTTTACTGTAAAATTGAATTTAACCCAACACTTCTGTCAGCAGTAACAGAAGACGAAATATTTGTAATTTCCTTTTGAGTGGGAATAAGAATTTTTTTAAATATAATATTTGTTTACTTAAATATATAGATTTGGTAAAATTAATTTTATCATTGAAAACAAGCAGTTTAAATGGCAATAATTTTTCATATTGCCTGAAAAATCTCACTAAGATGGGCACATGATTTATTTTCTTATTAATGTCTGTAGTCTTTCAATAGAATTTAAAATGTTGAGCAATGTGTGTTTAACAACTTGGTTTGCGTTTGTGGTGGTCAGGGTGAAGTGGAAACTTGCTTGGCTTTGGGGATCCGCCCTGAGTAATTACTGTTGTGTGCTGGTGGGTCGTGCAGATATGAACTTGTGCTCTATGTCTGGCCTCTGTCCCTTACTCTCAACCTGGTTCCCAGCGGTACTTTTCAGCCTGCATAAACTGAGCAGCTTTACTCAGAAACACACTTCTACAATGATGTTTCTGCCTTTTAGTGAGCTTACCATGAAGTGATTTTCTGAAAGCTTACTAATACAGTATACACTAATTTAATTATTTTGAGATTATTTCCATCATCTACAGGAGAATTAGATTACCACAAAGTTTGGGAAGCAGAACTATTATCTTTGCATTTGTAATGGGAAAATTACAATTTAATATCAAAGAGTACAAGTCAATTAATTATGATTTTACTATCACCCCGTATCCTTCCAGTGCCTGAAGAATTTCCCTGGGATCCTCGGGTCTTCATAGAAGGCACTAAAGATAACTTTCATTGATGAAAATTGTTTCAATTGGAAGCTGAAGAGATTTAGACTAACACCCAACCTGTGTCATGTACTTATTACTTTGGAAATATTAAAAAGGCACTATTTATTGTTTTGGTTGCCAGTAAAATAGCATTAGTTGTAGTTAGTTGGTACTATTGATACATAAAGCATAATGGAAACCAGTAACTTCATAATCAAGGGAAATATTTAAAACTATGACTTTGATCCTCTTTCTAAGGCTCTACCAATTCCTTAAAAGTTTTAGAATCTTTGAAACAGATTACTATAAATTTCAAAGGGGAATTAGGATTCTACAAAGTCATTCTGAATTTGATTAATTTACACTTCTTTTCCTATCTCTGGCATAAAGTGTTATAAATACACTGGCTTGCGCTGTCCAAAAGAAAATTTGTAAATTAAATTACAAGGTGATGCAGTTAACTATTTTGTTGGTTATAATGACCTTGTAAATAATTAATTAGGTGGTTTATGTAGATCTGTTTTATTTTAAAATTGGCAATACTTCTCCTAATCTTTATTATTTCTGAAATAAGAAGATTTAAAGCCTAAAAATATTTGGATGCTTTTCTGCATTGAGATTATTCATCATTTCTCTATTTTTAGGTCATGTTTTTAAAATAGAGGTAGCATATTAATAGATATACAGAGTGTATACACATACTTATATAAATATATTTACAGAATGCACTCAGATTGATAGAAATTAGTAACATTCTAATAATGTATTGATTTTATCAGTAACTAACATCCGAAGGAAAAATATATATTTAAGTTTCCTCTATTAATTTCCATTCATAAAATCTCAATATTTTAAACTCTGTACTATAGTCCTATAAAACAAATTTATATGATAGTCAGTTTAATGCTATAGACTTTCCAGTTTTCATGGAGATCTGCTCTTTTCCATTTTGTTTTACAGCTGAAAAAGTAATTTATATTTTTATCCATCATATTTTTGAGAGTACATACTTTTGATGTCTTACATTACACAGAAGTCTTTGCTTAAAGATCCCATCTTATGCAGACCTATTTTACTCAGCTTTCATCAGACACCCTAAGGTACATCTTATGAG
Organism: Cavia porcellus; assembly: GCF_034190915.1. NCBI lineage: Eukaryota > Metazoa > Chordata > Mammalia > Rodentia > Caviidae > Cavia > Cavia porcellus. The sequence continues at coordinate 19,146,106 of NW_026947487.1, read as the reverse complement.
AAAAAGTGGCTTAAATTCTCATGTTAAGTTCTGGAGCTCCAGTGCAGTCTTTACTCTTCCATAAATTTTATTTATATCTTTCTTTTGACTATTTTGTTCAAGTTTTTACTTCACTTAATGTAAGAAATAACACAAGATTCAAAAATTCTCAAACTGGGTACCAAAACCTAAATCCAAGATCTGAACCCGTAAGGCTTAGTGCAGTAGGCAGCACCGGACAGAGAAAAATATTGTACAGTACATGTAAACTCAACCGGCACGTTTTTTATGTTTTCACCTAATCATGTTTTAAGATTATTTTCAACTTCTGGGCTGGGGATTTAGCTCAGTGGCATAAGCGCCTGCCTTGAAAGCAAGCAGTCGTGAGTTCAATCCCCGGTACCAATAAAAAGGAAAAAGACAAAAAAAAAAAAAAAAAAAAAAAGATTATTTTCAACTTCTGCACAATAATGCAAACTTGGTAATTTATTGGAATGTTAAATTAGTCTTAATTTGACTAATTTTAATTGACCTCCTTACTTCACTTCTTTTACAAAAAAGAGCTTTTTCTATTTATAGAAGTAAACATTTTACACACATATTCCTCTAAAAGCCACAGGTAAATTCATTTAGCATGTATTAATTGCATCAAAATAAGTTTTGAAGCCTTTAGTTTCACTCTTTGTTTGTTTGGTGCCAGGCATCAAACTCAAGACCTCACACTTGCCAGGCAGGCACTTCTGCTGCTGAGCTAAATCCCCAGCCCTGAGTTTTACTTTTTAACTGGTAATTTATTTTATGGGTTATGGGAATCAAAGGAAGAGTGCTAGCCATAAGTAATTTACTATAATCCACACATTTTTAACTTCTTCCTTGGGTGAAAAATTTGAATAGTTTTGGTGAACAAACTTTGAACTGCATTTGTGGCACCGTTTTTATTTTCTAAACCCTCAAACTTCAAGTACATTTGTATTTTCCCATTGAAGCAAACAATAAATGAGAATAGTATTGTAGTATGAATCAGATAGCGATATAGTTCTAGAACGAAATAAACTTTTACTTTTGGACTTTCTTTGTATAGTGACATGATACATAAGCCATCACAAACTTAGGAGAACAAATTTAGAATAGTGGCTATAGCATTTTCAATTGCAGTAGACAAAATAATGCTCCTGTGCCCCCAGCTATGAGTCCATATTCACATCCTAGTCCCTGAAATTCTGAAACTGGGCATTGCAACCAGAAAAAGTTCTGTTACATGGAAAAGAGGAATTAAAGAGGCAGATACAGTAAATTTTGCTAATTACCTGAATTTTACATAGGGCAATGACCCTGGATTACTTGGGTGGGACTACAGTAGTCAGAAGTGTTCTTAAAATGGAAAGGTATTTCTTAAGAAAAGAATCAGAAAGTTGCAAACACAGTGGAATAATTAAAGAGATGTAGCTTTAAGAGGGAGGAAGGGTTAAATCCAAGGAATGCAGGTGGCTGTTAGATAACAAAAGGCAAGGACATGCAATCTCCTTTGCACTCCCAGAAGGGAAAGCAGCCTTGTCTAAGGCATAGTTTTAAACTATTGATATCCATGATGAGCTTCTGATCTCCGGAAACATAAAACAAAAAAGCTTAAGTTGTTTTAAGCTACTAGATTTGTACCACTTTCTAATGCATCAAAGGAAACTAATGTAATAGCAATTTTTGGTATTCTATATCTAATATATGCTTGCAATATTTGGTATGTTTTATCGGGTTATTCAGAAACTCACTAATAAGCATTTATGGAACAACTATTATGATATTTTCAAGATGCATTTGTAGAAAATAAACCTACAACAGTTAATAAGACATTCTCTATGTTAGTAGAATATATAATGTATAATCCTAGTTAATTTTATTAACCATAATGGCAAGTAAATTGAAAATAATACTGAGAATGACAGTAATATATTCACAACAAATTCATAAAATCTTCAAAATTTTATTGATATAAATGAAGATGTACAAAGGAAAAATCTGAAGATGGTAGGCAGGAAAAATCTTTGATCACACTAACATTCAGTTAATAGCAATTTTGATCTGTTTGCATAGGGTTTATCATATCACATTTTATTCTACCTGAGGTAGGCTTTTCAAATGCTGGACATGTTTTTTAATGCTTATAGGTATCTGCATGTGGCAGTCTCCTGTCTTATACACTCTTTTTAGGCTTTTCACTGGAAAAGTGCATTCTTCTTTTTCATTTATCCTCGTGTCTCACTTTAAGCTATTTCTCTGACTCTCTTCCTAGACCACCTTACTTGGTTGTGTTTATGCTTCAGTTGTCAATGCTCATTATTCTCACATTTTACAAAAATATAAAATAACTTTTCAGTGTTATGTACAATGGAAAATCAGTGCAAAAACAGATGAGGGGTATAAAAAATGTATTTGAAACAAACACAGGAACACTGGAAATTTAGTTTCTAAGTCAGATATATAGAACACAAAATTTTATAAATATAGGGATGAAATATAAAATGTCTGAGAATACGCAAAAAGGAAGATAATTATAAACAGAATTTATTTGAGTGAAACATTTGTCACTGGTAGGTGTAGTGGCGAATGCTGATAGTCCCAGCACTTGGGAGGCTGAAGCAGGAGGATCTCTGTAAATTTGAGGCCAGCTTGGGCTATATAATTGATTTCAAGGCCAACCAATACTATTCCGTGAATCCTTGTCTCACAAAACCAGAATAAATAAATATACAAGAATTGTCACCATTATATGTTGAGGATATCCCTCTTCCCTCAGGGACGAGGATAGAAGTTGTTACTTTCTTGACCCACAAACTATAGAAAGTTTTCCTTCAGAGACCACTCAAAGAACTTGAGAATATATCTCTGAATCTGAGGCACTCTGCACCCTGAAGTTTCACTCATGCCTACACAAGTTCGCAGGGCTTGTGTTGTGTCCGTTAAATAAATAGAAGCTGAGTACTGCCTGCAGCACATTTCTAGCAAATGTCTAAGGAAGCGAGGTAAATATTTCCTATGAGAAATGAGAAGTGCTCTAGACAAAGTAATGCGCTTTATAAGTGCATCATCATATTACATATAAGAGCCTTTATAAGTTCTTTCTTACATTGGTATCTTGTCTTTACCTACTTCTATCTCTCACTTCAACAAAATATCCCTGTAGATGTATTATCTGTAGACCTGTAGCAGGTGGCAGGCCCACAGTGAACATAAAATAAGTGGGACATTCACCGATGAATTAATGCATGAAAAAGTGACAGAGTTAGCGCCAGAAAATGCCCAATTTAAGTAATTATTTAAAAGGTGAAGTGATTTACAAGCAAAACATTTTAATCTAATTTTTTTCAAATATATATATATATATTTTCAAATATTTTTCAAATATTTTTAAAATATTTATCTTCAAATATTTATCTTAAGTGAGTGGGGCAAATATTATCTTTCAGATTAGATAATCCATTCAGAAAAAAGCACTAATTACATAGTAAAAACAGAATTTGTTTCTCTGACTACCGTATTTTTACTCATTATTACATAATGCTGATTTAAAATTTCAGTTGAATTAGTAATACATCATTGTTTTGTGTACATGAAAACAATAGCTATATTTTTATGAAAATTGGCGTTATTCCTTCACTATTGTCACAATCAATGAAAACAATTTATTGATTAAACGTTGAAATCAATTAGCAAAAAACCCAAATCTTAATTTAGCAGTCATATTATCACAAAATATACATAAATGATTAAAATCCCATTGTAAATATTATGCTTTCTACTTCTTTCATTAATAACATTGCTAATTTAATAATCAGACCTTGACCATGAAGCTTTTTTATGGAATCTACTTTCATTACCAGTCACAGTTTTGCCAAGTAAGCTTCAGGGGGCAGTAATGAAATTTAATAGAAGCCACCTTCATTTTGAATCTGCTGTCAATTTAAAGCATTGGGGAAAGGTAATTACATTTAATAGACACCATAGCTTCTAGACGAAGATGTACGGTACGTGACGTTAACCATTAGTCTAACAGTCTGAAAAGTAAAAACCCACTTAAAATAACTACACAAGTAAACTCGACCCTGCTTTGCTTTTTTTCAATTTATTAGAAACAGTGATGTTTATTTGAGTCTTAAATCTGTGATCAAACTTTTCCTTGAAAGATTGAGTTCATTGGTTTCAAGCCATGAAATGAAGGTAAATGGAATATATTAATCCTACTGCAGTATTATTAATTCTTAAGAAAACGTACATTGAAAATTCCTTTAAATTCAATACCATCTTTTTAATTGATGATGCTGGTACTATAAAGTGTTTTTTGAATCTGTTTTAATCTTAGGCTTATTTTCTATGCCGCAAGCTATGCAAATTAAAGATGATTACTGAGTTTCAGTAAATAAGAGTTTTAAATCAGTGAAATATATTAAATAAGAAAGCAGAACATTTCACTTTGGTAAACACAGCTATAAGCCTGACTGCATTTCACTAAGCATTTTGTAGGTTTATTTTGCCATTTGGCTCACATTGAAGTCATCTTAGATTTAATTTTTGTTTTTTTTATTCATGGCATATGAATAATTTTTGGCTTCTTCTTAGACATTTGATATTAGCAACAGTTTTGAATCATATATAGATAATGAGCTCATAGGCAATTCTCATGAACAGTAGTTCCCAAGAGTTTGTAAATTTGAATATGCATGTAGAATTACTAAAATGTACATTATTTTAGAAATTTAGGAGTATTTGTGTTTCTCACATTCTTTTGCTTGTTCATTTTCTGGCTAGCCCAATCATATTCAGACACAGGGAAGAAATAAAGGGCAAGAAAATTAATTAAAATTTTGTTTTAGGATTGAAGACAACAAAAAAAATATTTCAATCAAAAATGATATTGATCCAAATATCACTTTCCCACTTACTGAATATGCATGAATAAAGAAAAATAGATATTATTCAGGTAAAATGAAACATAATTTTTGGAAATAATCCATCTAGAAATATCTCTTTACTTTTAAAAATAAGTTTACTACTTTTTTCATGGGAAATAAAATTCCAGCAATGTTTGTTTCTACAGTAATGTCTCCCAGTTACTCTTAAAACTATGAGTGTTCTATGGAATACCAGTGCTGAGTTCATTCATTTTTCAAGTGCATAGTCAAACTCTATTGGTTGACTATGCTTAATAATGTCACTTATAGGACTCAAGGGATACATTTATATGAAGCTTTCTTCTCCAAAAATGTTAACAATTGTTTAATTATTGGGGGCCAAGTTTTACTGGACTTTTAAAAAGACTAATCAACATGTTTAGTGAAGTAAACAATTAAGATTAACAATATCAGGTGCATTGATTGGGATTCATGGTAGAGGCCCAACGTTTTAAGGTATAAAAATAATTTGACTAACATTTTCAAATATTGTAAATTTGTAGTAATTACTTATAGTTCATCTGAACAAAGGAAAATGAAATCCATAAAAATATCTTGGTTTCTTTCTATATTTAATAGTGCTTAGGTTACATATTTGTGATATCAAGAGTAGTCAGGCAACTTTAATATTAGTAAAATATATTTTCAACATTACCAAAACTAAATGATATAGTCTAATTACTGAATTAAAAAAGAATTTTGTAGGATATTTTTAAAGTTCAAAAGTCTTAAAACTTCTCAGTATTAAAAAGGAACTTTGTGTGAAGGAATATTGAAGGGAGTCAAAATATACTTTTGTCTATTAAACTCTTATCAGTTACAATGAAAGCAATTTAAATACTATTTACATAGATTATTCCAATTCTCAAGTGCTGTAAAATAATATACTAGTTAAATAATAGCAATTTCAAAGATACTCATAAAATGTAAATGTTTACTATCTTTTTTTGTTGTAGTTTTGCTTTTCTTGAATACTAAGTATGGAAAAATTACTTTCTACTACAGCGGATAAAGGACCACAAAAATTGATTTACAAATCTCATGAATTCATGAAAACCCTTCGCTGCTAATAAAGATGACCATATACTTTTGTTCTACAAAAATTATATCATGGTGACTTAGTATAGTAATATTTTTAGAATAATGTTATTGATAATTGTTTGTTATTATTAATGTATACTGCTTAAAAATCAGCATTGATATAAAACATTTAGTATCAATATTTAATATTATAATATATATTTAATATCATATATTTTAATTTTAGTATTTTGTACAAATCTGTGTTATACCTAAACCAAGTACATCTGAAACATATTATATGTTTGTTAATTACTCATATTATAGATTTTATTGGAATGAAATAAGAGAAAAATAGAAATTTACAAACATGTAGCCCACACTGGCCATACTTTTCCTTTTTATCCTTCTCTTGTTCCATTTCCTATATTAACTATTGTGGCAAATATTTCTTTTTTCCTGTAGCGGATCTGCCTTTTTTGACTCTGGCTATGTTTAATTAGGGATTTGCATGTGCCTCCAATAGTCATATTTATTATATTTTTTCAGTTGTCAAATACTTATTCAGTATCTATTAACAAAAAAAGCATTCATAAGTATTTATACTAGTAATCAAACGAAAGAGTCCCTTCTAATATGGATCACACAATTAAATGTATCTTAATACATTTTGTACATCTGTTTATCCTAGTCATAAAAGAATATTATCTTACTTGATTTTTAAATTTATTTCTAAAATTACTATCTATATTTTCAGCATATTAGTAAGTCTACAACATAGCCTGACACAGCGAAGAGCTCTAGGAATATGGTGCTCGACAAGAAAGCAATTTAGTTCTCTGTCAGTGTCACAGTGGAAGATGAAGATTCACTGATGAGTAGATTTTACTCTACAATGTCATTCAGAGATCCTGATTCTACTCTTATAATTGTTTCACCATTTGTTACAATTCCTACGAGACCTATCATGGAAACAATAAACACACACCAAATATGAAATTTAAATTTTTCTTGTTGGCATACTTGAGAAGATAAAAATGTAATAAAATTATCTTAATATTGTGTTTTACTTATGCTCATATATCAAAAGTTTTATAATTTCAATATACGATAAACAAAATGAGCAAAAAAATGGTTTCATATTTTCACATTATGTCTTCAAAACTCAGGATCTCTCATATATATCTGGAGTAGCCACTCAGTTGGGAGTAGTGCCAGCCATATTGGACAGCGCAGCCATAGATCACAGATCACTAGCCTTGATCTGAGACGTGGAAGCTGGCTCATTGGCAATGTATTTAGTGCTACCTTTAGATCTGGAAAGGAAGAACTGCTACTTTGGTTCTGTGCTTCAGAGGGTCCTTCTGTGGACCTCTTCACTCTTGGCACATCATTTCATCAAATAGAAGCAAGTCCAAAAACCAAGATTATATGACAACTTGAAGTATTTCTCTTAAAACTACTGTCAGTATACCTAGGACCTCAGACTTCTCTTTCTGAAATGCCTTGCCTTCAAGGCTAGGCCTGTCTTTCTGCAAATATTTCCCAGGGCATGCACAAATCCAAAGAATCAATATTGTCTTGAGGTTTACAGAGTACTTTGATGTGTGATGTTCAATAGCCTTGCATAATTACAGATCCATTGAAGAAAGATCCATGGAAGAAAGAAGGTTAAACAGAAATAGAAAAGTGATCCACCTTGGGCCATGAGCCAGTTATCCGCTTTCTGAATATTTTCAAGTTCTTATGCAAATCTCAAAAGAGTTTGAAAATGTGAATGTTAAATTTGGCCTTCAGTTTTTTAGGTAGACAAAAGGGTCAAATCAGAAAAATGTGGCAAACTTTACTGTTCTTTTTATTAAATATCTTATTAAATATATTTATATCTTAAATATGTATACCTATTGTATGTGGATTTCCATTTTTGCTCTTATCCTCACTTCTGCACAATGCTAAGGAAATATTTGACTGCTCCAGCAGCAGGCATGCCAAAGGAGGAGCAGAAGATGCACAAATGCATCTCTAATCATGTTTAGTATGATATTAAGAAGATTCAGATAAGGTAACTACTAAAAATTTATGATAAAAGCTCAATCATATGGATTCACTGGATTGTGAAAGAAATTTAATTTTAAGAGGAAAAAAAAAGATATATATTACCCAGCTGATAAGCCATGTGCCTCATTATAATATCTGAATTACGTCACTAAACGTGTAAAAAGAAGATTAATATTGGGACACAATTAGATATATTGGCTATAACCTACTCTGCATCTGACCTACAAACCACTTGACAAACTGACCAAACAAAGATATCATCCATACACTTAAGAAGTTTAGAGGTATAGTGTGGAATCAAGGCAATTAAATAAGCTTTATATTATTGTGCAATAAATTTTATAATAGGTTTAGCATAATCCAAGCTACTTTGAAGAGTTGTAAGAGTTGGAGCATCTGACAAGAATAAAAGAAACATTTCTAACCTTGGTCTTACAAAAATATAATTATACTTGGTATTTGTTGGGTAGTTTAAGCTTGAGGGATCCATTAAGAAGCATATCATAAGTTTTTACTTTTACATTAAATCTTTAAATCACAGACTCTTGGAATATGTAGAAAATATTGACGAGACATTTATTCAATTTATTAATGAAACATAATTCTTCTCTGTAAGATTTATTATATCTTCACCAAATTTTATTTCATTTTGGAGGGGGATGGAGTTTGGGAATCAAACTTACGACCTTTCACTTGCCAGGCAGGCACTTATGCCACTAAGCTAAATCCCCGGCCCAATTTTTTTCGTTTTTCCCTGGTACTTTTCACAAATGCATTTTATTGATTCTTGTATGCTCTCATGTGCTTTGTCTGTCTCTCTAATAGAGATGCATTAGGTTGAGGTATATATTGCTCTCTGCACATCTATTTTATTTCTGAGAGTTGGGACAACTTTGAGACAGAGCTACATTATATTCTTAATTTTTCTAGTGTAAATAACTATGAAAATATTTATTTAAGTAAAGAATAGCTCTTTCACACCAAAGGAGAACAGAAGTTGCAAAGCAATACAGGCAGCACTGGTTTCTCTAATTCTCTATGGGGCCATATGATGAGAGCGCTGTGTCACCAGCACTTACAGGGGCTAAACCATGGGAGAGGACCTTCATGGTCATGAATCGCGGAGCTGGTATAGAAGGCTTGGCACTTGTATCTCTCTGCTCCTCAGGAGAGTAGAAGAGAGATCTTTCTTTTGTAGTACCAACATCACTGCTGCGGGGGGAAGGGCCACATTCCTCACCACTCTGTGAGCAAGTGGCTCCCAGAAAGAGGACTGTTTAAAACCCAGCACAGCAATACACACGCTCCCACTTCTAAGGCACACTTCTGTTCACTGGTTCTTTAACTCTCCTGCCAATATTCTTTGTTCAGAAAACCCTGTTGTGGAAACATGAAAATAATTAACTTCCCAAACTGGTTTTTAATTGTATTATATTTCTTAAATATTAACACAAATTTTGTTAGTTTTCTGATGAGATCGGGCGTGTTCAGGGTGCTATGGCCGCAGACTTTGTTTGTTTTCAGAAGCTGCATAAATTATATCTGTGTGCTGTCTCATTTGTTTGAAACTATGATCATGTCTTTCTTGTTTTGGATGAAATATTACCAGATCCTTCCTCTGCTTTTCACTTAAAGTGCTATCTAGAGATCTCCCTATTTTCTTAGAATTCTTTCTGCTTGCTGAGTTGTCAATATGCATTTTAAAAGAAGGATTTAGAGTGGGTATGGTGGTGCACTGCTGCATTCCCCCTCAGCACTCAGGAGACCAGCCTGGGTGATATAGCAAGTCGCTGTCTCAAAAAAATCAAAAATTAACTAATCATATTAAATAAACATATACATAAAAATTTAAAAATTATTTACGCCAACATAAATGTGCTTGTTTTCGTTAGAACAAAACTTTTTAATCTCAAGTTATAGACATGTCCAAAGTGCTAGAACACCAGGTTGTTGAAACAACTGGTTTGCCTGTATTTTATATCTCTAGTGAGATTCTTGTCAATGTGTGTATCTAGATTTTTTCCTTAAAGAAAGGACACATGTATTGCTCTTTGTTTTTTCATACACTCGTATCACTTCAAATACTTGTGAGTGCATTATCTTTTGATTTTTTGTCTCTTTCCATGTTTACTATTCCTCCCTATCTTACATTTTGATCTAAGTAGATTACAATTCACTAGGGATGGATCATGAGGATAAATTAGTACATTATAATGGGATAAAGTTATTAAAATTCTATCAAACTGTGAACTCCTAAAAGTCTCCCTAAAAAAGGTGGTGCTTGAATAGATTTTGGAAGTAGATTAGGATCTAACAGGCAGGAAACACCATTTCAGATGTTGCAAGGCTAAGGATTATAAGAGAAGTAAGTAGTGAGACATTCTTATCCAAGGTATTGGCAGTACATTGCAACAAGTTATGTCAGCTTTTTACTATTTTGAATGAGAATGATTTACTCCTCACTTGTTAAAAAATACATCAAGGAACAGATATATTAAGTAAAAGAATGACTGAAAATTCTAGGGAATATTATAATTAATATAATTTATATAAACTCTGAGTTATGAGTATTCGTTACCTACTTTTAACTTCACCAACAGAGAGATGTTTAGTTTCTTAAAATAAGAATAGGCAAACAATCCTATTTTCTAATTTTACTTTTGTCAGATTTCAAATTCTTTTCCATACAGATAATATTTCTAATCCTTTTCAACATAATTTCTCAAACTGGTGATTAGATTCTCTTTCAGTATTTTCTTTCATGCTACTAGAAAACTGGGTATCTCCTAGAAAATAAGCATATAAGCTTCTTTAAGAGTAAAAGTAAATGGAAAATTAAAAGAAACAACCTGTGTCCCTCCTTTCTAAGCTGGTTCTCAGTTACTTTCAGAATTCGTTAGTTAACTAGTGCAAAGTTACACTTTGTGGTTAATTGATGAGCTGTTCTTTTTGTCTGTCTTATTCTCCTAAGATTAAATGACCAGGTTTTTGATGCAGTACAGCATGGAAACAATTGGCTTTATATTGAGAGAAGATCTTAAATGTTATTCTCAATCTCCTTTCTCTGGAGATGAACAAGTAGGTACCAATATTTCACTCTTTTTGATAGGTAACATCAAGAGATGATAAAGTAATAATACAATATACTAACATAATATAATAATATAATAAAATAAGTACAGTAATTCATTGGTTCCACTTAGAAATGTGCACATATGAAAAAAATCATTGTACATTTTATTTACACCAATTGTTTAGTCATTTTTTATATTTCCTTGCGGTGCTTTTTCACAGTTCATAAGAGTCACAGATGATGGCAGTAATACTAAATATAACATGTTATATGGTGCTTGCTATGTATTTAAATAGTAAATCAGATATTTCATAAAAGAATGGATTTCTTTCAGCTGGCACTTCCATTTTCCACTAATTTGCCAAGAAACGTAAAAGCAAAGAAGACAGACATCTGATACATGTTCTCTAGAAGACATGCAGTTGTTCCTTTACCCAAATGTATGCTAATCTACAAAAAGAGTGATGTTGTAATCGTTAAGGAATTTACACTGTTCAAAAAGGAATGCCACACAAATGTTACCATGACACAGTTGGAGTCTACAATACTACCCAGCACGTTCTAGACATTTGTGCTAAGGAGTAAAGCACAAGATTCCTGTCAAGGCAAAGTGTACACTCAACATAATCAAGCTATCTAAGAGCCAAGAAACTTCTTACAACCTACAAAGGAAAATTATAAGAAAAAGAAGGGTGTCAAAGAGAAAGGTACCTGTGTTCAACTGAAACACAGGCTGCCCTACCCAGAGATGCACTTTTTGAGAGAACCAGTGGGAAGGAGCCTGAGGTCCTGGAACCCATTCTCCGTGAATTCATGCTATGGTTAATGGTAAAACCATAGTTGAAGTGGAATGTAGTGCAGTAGTTCAGAGCTTAAATACTGGCAAGTTTGCCTGAGGCCCTGAGGTTAATCATCAATGCTCAAAAAAAAAAAAAAAAAAAAAAAAAAAATGAGGAGGAAAGACAAGGATGAATCCATTTTTGTGTTATGATGCTGCAATACGGCACTAAAATAATGCATTAAATTTTATGTTCATCAAGACAACATCATAGGAACCATGATTTCAAAGTAGAACTGTTACTTCAAAGCAGATTTTTACAGATGTAGGATATATTTATTATGACATTGATACTGTAAAGTCTATCAATTGAATAACATTTCCAATTCATTCATATCCTTCCACCATCAATGTTCCTAAATGAAATAAACACCTCTTACAGAGTGACATTAGTTTTCCGTATGTCACTTTTTAAATTATTAATTAAATTTTAATATCAAGGTCTATTTTGATATATTGTATTTCTAAGTTAAAATGAATATATATGCATAACCTGACTTTGGATTTGCTGTTTTACTAATTTAACAGTGTGTTAAGGGCGAGAAATCTAATTCAGCGGCACAGTGTCTACTTGGCAAAAGTGGGGTCATGAGTTCAACCCCTGGTAATTAAAAGAAAAAAAAAAAGTTTAATAATGCATTCATTGGCTTTTTAGTTTAAAACAAGTAATATTTGGAAACCTAGCTATTGAGGGTTTTTCAAATTTTGTAGAATACATTAAGAAAGATTTTCATTAGGGAAAATATGACCTTATGTAAGGACAAATTCTTGATTTTTAAAAATTTAATCAGAGTATGTTTTTATTTCAAAATATCAGTAAAATTTAGAGCCAATAAACTGTAATAGTTCTAAACTTGATACTTGATAACTGAAACTCATAAACTTACCAGAACTATAAATCTTTTTTTTTTTTTTTTTTTTTTCTTTTGGAAACCTAGAAAACATGGAACAGATTCTACTTGTTTACCACTAGAAATTAGAAAAAAATAGGTGTTAAAATTTTTATTGAAACATTAGGAGTATTAGAGAAAGCTTTCTTCTTATGTCACAAACTGAAATATTATCAGATATGTTTGCTGAGAAACATTAATATCACAAAAATATGTATCTTTTCCCTTTGGGAGAAAATCAATTTGATTTATGTTTGTTAATTTCCTTCAGAAAAAAAAGAGATAAAATTAGCTTTAAAAATTTCTGCACAATATCACTTCTGGAGAAGTATTTATACACATAGTATTTCTCTGGGTAAATGTAGATAGCACTGATTTATCACATACGTGGATAACAGTAAACGGTTATTCTAAGCCATAGATTTAATGATGCATATTAGTGTTTAAGTAAAAAGAAGTATGTACTTTGGATTTCAAAATTATGTCCATCAGAATTTGAATCTTGTAAATTTTTTTAAATAATTAATTTTGACAAACTCCATTTACCTTCAGAAACCATTCAGAGTTTAATTATTTATAGTGTTAGTAATAATAACTATTCAGTAGTTCTAAATTATACTTCAGAAACAGAGAATATATAGATTAAACATAAAGACCAATTATTCTCAGATCATACTGATTATCGGAAATGATTTTTTTTATTTTATTTTATTTTTTTTGTGGTACCAGGGATTGAACTCATGACCTCGCGCTTGCCACACAGGTGATTATGCAGCTGATCTAAATCCCCTGCCTACTGGAAATTACTTAAAATGAAAAACATTTAGAAACTATTTCATTTTAAGTGTTGTTGTTTTGGGTTTTTTTGTACCGAGAATTGAACTCACAACATCACATTTGCCGGGCAGGCACTGGGCCTACATACCCTAGCCTTAAGGGCTTCAAACTGTGTGTATATCAATATAAATTTGCACATTGATATAAATTAAAAATAAATGTAAATAAGTAAAATGCATATGTATATTTTGTATGGGTATGCATGTATGTATGTTCTTATAAAACTGTTCTGACATATACATATCCTTTATATATGTCACTGCTTAACAATGATAAGAATAGGAAAAGGAAATAGTTTCATCTATGAAGAAAAATATGCAGTTAAAACAATATCTATCATTTGGAATGGCAGAGGGGGAGGACTTTAGATGAAGAGAAAAATGGAACAAAGAAAAGTCACCTGAGAAGGAATGAGTTTCAACCTAAAATAATATCTACCTGTGATGGCTATAATAAATCTGACAAAAGAGAAGCACAAATTGGAAGACAAAGGTAAGTGACAAAGCATACAGGGTTTGAAAGTGGTTTTGAAGTCAAGCATTGTGAAGTCAGACACATCTTGACTTCCATTTCTTTCCTTTCACTACCTGAGTCCTGCGACAGTGGGCTTAATCTGTTTAAAGCTGTGTCTGCATGTGTAAAATGGGAATCATAATGACCCAGCATCAGAGTGATGTAGAAAGAATAAATAACATTAGCAAAGTGCTGGTTCATCTCTTTGTAATCTCTAAGTAGCTTTTCCTTTTTCATAGAAATGGATGGAGAAGAGGGTGCCATGGCTTAGGGCTTAGGCAATGCATCCAGGCAAAGCCAGTAGTCACAGCAAGTAGAAACTTGAATTTGTGATTGAAAATCTTCTTCAGTTAATGGAAGTGTCTAAAATAACTACTGGCTAAAATGTAATTGGATAGACCAAATCCCTTCAAGTGTGCTACTCTAGGTGCTGCTGAAAGGAGCCATTGGTGAAGGGGAGTTTGTAAACCACTGGCAGAAACAACTGTATTCTTCAGGGCCTTGGTTTTCACATGGGTTCTGTGTCTAGCCCTGGATGTTAGATAACAGAGTCCCACTTAACTTGTCCCAGAGACGTGTCCTTGGCATGTATGGCCCTTTATACATTTCAGAGGGCCATACATGCCATTTAGAGATTTGGAAGATGTCAGATGTTCTACCAACTGTCTTGGCCATCAAAGCCCCACGGCCATCCCCTTAGATCTTTGTCCAGTTGCACTTCCTACACACCCTGGAATGCATCTTGCTTTAAATGAGCTCAATGCCACAAGCTCAGTGTCAGAGCTATAACCACTGAGTGGAGTCGGTACATTTCCACACACTGCTACACCCTCACAGAACCAGATTGTGCCCCACAATCTTTTCAGTGGCCATGAGACCATGAGCAAGTTTCCTGATCTTCCTGAAACTCAGTTTTCTCATTTTTAAATTGGGGCTTATTAGAGCACCTGCCTCACTGGAAAAGTTGAAGTCTATGTACTGTTACATATTTATATAAGCATAAACATGCATGGTGCAGAATGAATGATATGGTAGAAGCCTTCTCTGGTGGCTGGTCCACAGATGTGCTGAACAGTTGTTGGCTACTGCTAGTCGTTAAGGACTCCTGTTCTCTCTGCTGCCTCTCTTCCGACACTGGGGCTGCACAGAGAGGTGAAAGAATCAGTCAGATGGATTACTTGAATCACAGTCTTTATTCCTCCGGGGACTTGCCATGGCCAGCAGTCACCATGAGAGTGTGTTTTTGGAAAATTATCCATGAGTATCACTGCTGTTTTGTAATTTTTTTTTGGTAGCAGGTTTATTGAGTTATAATTTATATACCATTCAATTTACCCATTAATGAGTTGTGCAGCCACTACCATTGTTAAATTTAGACTGTGTTTGCATCTCTGAAAAGACACTGATTCTCTCCAGTTGGTCCTTGTCATTCGCTCTTATCAGCAAGCAATTCCAGATATGGGCAACCACTAAAATACATTTTGTTCTTTTAAAATATGCTAATCTTGGATATTTCATACATGTAGTCATGTTCCTTAATGTCCTACCTGTCTAATGACTGTTAGGACCTACGACTGAGGCAGCTCTTCAGACTTAGTACCCGTATTTGTGTCTGATGCAGACAGTATAGCCCTGCGGTGGTTTCTTCATGGTACAGTTCAGCAACTGTTGTAGTGTACAGTACAGCACTGTAGATTTACGTTCTGTTACTCATTACCATGCAGCATGGGATAGTTAGCAAATAAATTCAAAGTCATCAAGTTGGAAAGAAAAGTAAAAGAAATGAATAAGAAGATATTCACACAAAAGGACAACCGATAATATGGAGATAGTCATCATCTAGAAATTGAGCATTTGTTCTTCAGGCCACTTTGTCTCGCAGGAATTTAGGAAAATAATTTCACTCACAATGTTGGCATAAGACTGAAATCTTTTTCTCTTCATTGAAAGGAACCCCAATGTTTAAGAGCACTTATAAGATCTAGAAAGAAATTAAAGTTGCAAAAGGATTCTTAGCGAATGGCCTAGGTATCAAAATGGTGATATTAGCAACTAAAAGAGGTAAATTTCTTGAGCAGTAGAAATTTCCAAATCTTCAAGAGGTGAAATTAAGATATTTCCAATGCATATCATTTATGATTAAAAATGAACAAATTCTACAGTGATATATGCACACCCCCTATTTATAACAGTGCAATTTATAATAGCTAAGTTTTAGAAATAGCCCATGTGGCCATCAACAGATTAATTGATAAAAAATGTGGTATTTATGTATAATAGAGTACAAGTCTGCCATAAAGAATATAAACTGGGGACAATTTAGGTAAGTGGATGCATCTGAAGACAATGATATCAGAAGGTGAAATGTCAGATGGTTTCTCTTGTGTGAGGAATCCAAAGTGTAAATAAGGAATAAAATTGAGGATATATATTGTGAAGTAAAAAGAACATGTTTAAATTGCAACGTGAACAAGGGGGGATTTTCTTTTTAAAAAGAGAGAATGAGGGAAAAATGGAGTTTTGTAAATTGGGAGGGGAAGAAAGATTGAAGGGAGGAGAAGGGAATGTGAATAAAAAGAATTAAGATAGATTAAGTACAGGTACAAGTTTCCCATAGGGAATGTGATCATTACATATGGCAAAGAAGTACCAGCAAAAAAAGATGCAAATGAAACAAAAACACATCTTAAAGTAATTTATAGTGTAATACTTTTCTGTTATTCTATGTATATCACTTTTTAAAGAAACTTGCATTCAAATTTTTTAGTTTTAATTTTAATTTTTATTGTTTTTATTTTTTTTAAGAGTGGGAAAATTTATTGGAGAATAGGAATAGCTCCTAAGAGACAAAAAGGGTCCCAAATGATCTGCATGCATTCAATTTTTAATTAGGAAGAAATTTATCTGGTTTTTTTTTTTTGTTGTTTTGTTTTTTTTTTGTTTTTTTTTTTTGCACTGGAGATTGAACCTCATGCCTTCACAATGAGCTTCACAGAACACTACATGCTCATCTTTTTATTTTTTCTTTTCAGTTTGAAGCGAGGTCTCAGTGTCTCTCAGTTGCCCACACTGAGCTTGAATTTGAGATCCTAGTAGCTTAGTTTCCCAGAGTACAGGAGTTACAAGTATGTGCCGGCACACACAGTTTGAATTTCTAAAATAGAAACTTTAACACAGTCAAATGGGAAACTTATTTTGTTAGAATAAAACTCACGTATTTTCACCTTTTTCTTTGGAAAATGAAAATTGTTTTATTTTTATACATTTTCCTATTGGCAAAAGTGTCCAAAATCGGAGCTATCTATAAAAGGACAAACTCCCTTAATGTTCCTTTTTAGGCTCTATCAGAGCACACAGTTCTTCACTGCAGCAAAGCAGAAGGATATGCTGACTCTGAAATGAGACTCCTGACACGAGCTGCACGGTCCTGTCCCTCTCCACAATTTCTTCTGACAGATTATAATTAAGCAATTAGACATGACAGTGTGTATTGTAATGTAGGAATAACACAGATCCTCAAATGTGTTATGCAGTACAAGACTGAATTCCATTAGGAATCCCCCCAAAACAATCATTTACAAGAAAAAAAAAAAAAATGTAACCACGACTAGGAACTGCAAGAAGACGTCCATGACAGGATACTTCCGGCGGCTGATGATGGGCCACTGAAAAGCAAAGCTTGTGTGTTGGAGGTGTTGATTTTTTTTTTTTAACAAAACATATTTTTCTGTCTCTAGCTATTATGAAAATTGGTTGGCAAGCAAAAGGTGCTGCTTTAATTTAATTTTTAACCACTAAAATGTGAATATTTTATAATTTCACAGATTTCAAGTGTACCTTTTAGGACAGTAAAAATTGCAAGACTTAAATTTTAAATATTAGGGATTTTTGTGTTATTTCTTTGTAAGACTTAAATTTTAAACACTAGGCCTTTTTTTATGATAAATGATATTAAATACATATGTGTTTAAATTATATATAATTGAAATATTTGAATTTCTTTACAACCCTGATACATTGAGAATTTAAATTTGTAACATGAATATATATGTTCAATAACTTTGATAGACACAATATGTGCCTATCTGATTTTTTTCTGAAATGTAACACTATAAAAACTGTACAATATTTAATCATCAGAAAGAAAATTGACCAAAGCTCAAAATTTAAAATATTTAAGATTTTTATTACTACATTTTAGTTGCAATAAAAAAATTACAAATATTACTAAAACACAGTAAAATTGCTTCTTTGAAAGCAATGTCTCCCTGTTAAACTTTTAAGGAATATCACCAATCAATTTATTTGTGAGAATAAAATATGACATGAGGCTGAGTATTTGCAGCTCACTGACAGAGCATCTCATACTCTATGTGAAGCCGTGGGTTCAATCCACTAGCACTGTAAAAAGAATAAAATGTACAAGAATAAATTTTAAAATTTACAATTGAACTTGAAGTTGAGCAGCCAGTGATGACAGGACAATTTCTCCCGTGTGTGTGTGTGTGTGTGTGTGTGTGTGTGTGTGTGTGTGTGTGAGTAAATGCAAGTATCAATACACACAGGCACACACACACATATATTTTATGTATCCACATATGTTTATAAATCTTTGCTGAAAAAAACAATTGGAGTGTGCAAATATATAGAGATCTATAAATATACTACATATTGATATATGTCCATATATAATATGCAGAAATGCAGTGTGAAAAATAGTAGTACTAGTAACAGTAGTACCAGGGGTCAAACTCAGGATCTTGCGCTTGCCAGGTTAGTGCTTTGAAAAATTATTTAAACATAGAGTTTGTAGTCATACTTTAGTTGAAAATTATCCTAAAGTGTTAGTCACTGATTCTAGGACATTGAGGAAATTACTAAATCTCTGTCATAATGTTTTCCTCCGTTTTAAGAGGATACTAGTCTCTATCTACCTAGCATGGTGGCTGCACAAAATAAGAATCAAGATTATTTTGTGGCCATGTAAAAGCACAGTGACTCACAAACCATTCCCACTTGAAATTTAATGTTCTCCAGTCAGGCCTCGTAATGCTGAGCTGCTGAACTCATGCTTTCCAAATGAAACATGACAGTGAGTACGGGGGAGGAGCTTGCAGGGTTAGTTCCTGTGCAAGCAACCCCTGTTCACTCTCCAGTGATGGATCTTTGGTCTCTAGCTTCTCTAGGCCCTGGATCTCTGGGCCTGTCCAGCTCTCAGCCTCTCTTTGCCCTACAACTCCCGCTTCCATTTCCTCTCCTGTGTTGGGGTGGGGAATGACTGGCCGCACCCTGGTGTATCTGGTGTTTGGTCTGGTACTCATATCTTGACAGGTTCAGGTCTTTTTCCCACCTGTACCAGTTTAAATGTATATCTTTGCAATACACAGAATTTGAAAGATCTTTGGGAGTCTGCCCTAAGTTGGGGTGGCTGACCTATGGGAAAAGAAGAGGGCTGGATGTATACACTCAGGACTCGATTCTTGCCTTGGGCACAGCTGATGAGAGCAGCTGTTGGTACCAGGGGAACCCCTAGAAGTAAAAGTGCCAGATGATGGGAAGTATGGGTGTAGGTCAGTATTGGTCAATTTCAAGGTCAATTGTAAATTTTATCAGCTTCCTGCAGAGAACTGCTCTTTTTCCTTCCAGCCCTGCAGGGGTAAAATACATATAAATATATATTTTTTCCTGTAACCTCATATATATATATATATATATATATATATATATTCTTTTCCTAGAAAAATATTAAATAGTAAGTAAAAGAAACAATCACAGCTCAAGAAATGGGTGAAACAGGGAGCAGGATACCACAAAAAGAGGGAACAAGTTTTATGTTTTTCATCATCATTACTCATTAGAGAAATGCAAATTAAAACCACACTGAGATTCCATCTCACTCTTGAAAGAATGGCAAGAATCAAGAAAACCAACAACAACAAATGCTGGAGAGACTGTGGGGAAAAAGGAACTCTCCTGCATTGTTGGTGGGAGTGTAGACTGGTGCAACCTCTGTGGAGGTCAATCTGGAGATTTCTCAAAAAGTTGGGATTGGAAGTCCCATCTGTTCCAGCTATTCCACTTCTAGGCATATTCCCAGAAGAACTGAAAGCATCATACTACAGTGATATATGTGTACACATGTTTATAGCAGCACAATTTGTAATAGCCAGATCTTGGAAACAACCCAAGTGTCCATCAACTGAGGAATGGATAAACAAGTTGTGGTATTTTTATACAATGGAGTACTACTCAGCTATAAAGAATGACCACACTGTGATATTTATAAATAAATAGAAAATAGATGCAGCTAGAGACCATACTCATAAGCAAAATAAATCAAACTCACAAGTATAAATACTGTATAGTCTCCTTAGTGTAAGAAATGGTAAGAATACATAAAAGCATATGGTAATCATGGTTCCCCATTATATTGCTTTAAAGCCTTATAATGTTTTCATTTATTAGTTGGAATGGTTTTATTCTGGGTTGTTTGATTTTATTGTCTGTGATGGTATGAACAGCTATTTTGAAGAAAACAAGACGTTATAATAGCCAGTGTTGATTTAACATCGTCTTGTTTTGAAGTCCTACCATGCTTTTGTTCTTCTGTCTCTATCACTTCTATCATGTTGTATCTTATTGGATTTTATTATGTGTAATAGTATAAACAAAATTTTTTATGAACAAGGAGATAATATAGTAGCCATTTTTCGTTTTCTGTTAGTTGGTTCTGAATACCCTGTAATACTTTCATTTTCTTGAATGGTTTTATACTATTTTGTTATGTTTGTTACTATAGTGTATGAAGGTATACTCAAATATTTCAAGGAAAGAGAAACTATGATAGCTACTGTTATGTTGGGTTATCTTGTGGTGAAATACTATGTTGCTTAAATTGTGCTATTCTGATCTGTTTTGTTATCTCCTCTTTTATCTTAATCTTTTTAAAACAAAAAAAAGTTTTATTTTTTTTTTATTTTATTTTATTTTTTTTTTTTAGTTACTAAGGATCAAACTCATGAGCTCACACTTGTGAGGCAGGGGCTTACACTGCTGAGCTAAATCCACAGCCCAGAGAACAAGTTTTATATGTACCTCTAGTGGTTATTTCTTTCTTACTTTGTCAAAAAGGTCCAGATGTATTTATTTTACAGTTTACGTAGCTGTTTGTGAGAAGAAACAACAAACGTTAGCTCTTACTATTGTAAAATTGTTCTTTATATTTTCAGGGCATATTATGCTACTAATTCTTACCATTATTGCCTATTTATTAGAAAACTAAATAAAATATTTCTTGATTTTTTTTCTTTGATTATTTTAAATTTGGGCAAGTTTTCTTTGTGTTTTATTTTTAGTTTTATATAAGTGCATTATTATTCACCAAAAGAGTTTTCTATTTTTCATGATTTCTATTTTTATTTCTGATAAACACTGAAAGTTTGTGATGAGAAAGTGAAAGATAAATATGGAATGAAGCCATAAGTATGCTATGCAAATTGGGAACAGTAAATTGGACACAGTGATTAGATTCTTAGAAGGTGTAATAGATTGAATAAGAAGTCTGTCAACCAAGTTTTTGACAGGTGTCAAATACACAGAACTATTTTTTTTTAAAATGAGATTAAGCAATTGCCAGAGTGCTATGTGTACTTCTTATATTAAATATAATGCAGTTTACACTTATTGATATGAAGATTACTTCATCAAGTGATAGCTTTTAAAAAATAAATGACCTTAAAAACTTGTTTGTCTGGTTACAGTTTAAATGTATTCTCACCTTCATGGTTTTCTTAAAATGCAACCTATATTTTGTTAGACCATACACATATATATTTAATATATATTAATATATTATATAAAAATATTATATAATATATATAATATCCATATAACTTATAATTTGAAGGCTAAACATAGAATGCATGTATCAACTATTTTGCTGCTTAGAATTTCAATATTAATATGAAAGAAAATTTTTAAGTGGAATCTCAGAAGAGACTGCGTTCAAGTTACAACCCTAAGTGTTACTAACAGGGTGACTTCAGGCAGGAAATTGTCATCACTAAACCTCATTTTCATGATCTTGAAAAAGGGATAATGTGAAAGAATTTGGAGAGTTTCATTAACATTAATGAACTGGCCTCCACTTTTGCCTCAATTTTTACATACCTATAAGATGTCATTACTAACATGTTATGTTCTTATGGTAATTTGGTATATGCGAGTTAGTTTACATTTACATTTTTATTGTTATCAATGGCTTGTGAGCTACAGAATAGTTGTCTACATTATTCTATGAAAAACCTGAAGCATGTGGAGGGAAAAACAGTCACCCAAGATTACAGATTAATAATTTTGAAACTGAAAAAAATAGTTGCATTTACTTCTCTTTTTTTATGTATAAGACAATGGAATCCTATTGAAATTAGTGAATGCTTCATGATATCTTGGAAAGACAACTATATCACTATATTTTTTCGTCTGAAATTCCTTTTTCTTTCTTATTCTATTTTCTTTTTCTTTCTTATTCTAATTATATAGTACAATAATAGCTTTTTTAGTTAAATCATTTAATCACTACAAATAGAATGAAATTATGATATATTTTGGTAAAGTGCAATATTAGCATTCACAAGTTTAAGTATTGCCTGCATAGACATATTATTCACTGACAGACAAAAAGATAAGTAATTATACAATTAATTGATCATTAAAAGAAAAGTGACAAAACCAGTGAGTTATTGAGACAGAATAAATACTGAGAGGCAAATAGGGCTGCTGATTTAAAATGGATAGATAAGGCTGCTTTGATGAATTTAACTTGAATTCTTTTGCATGAAATATTATTCATAGGGAAGTGATGTAAGATAGAAAGATAGCCAGTGAAAAGGTAAGGGACTTTGCTTGTATTTTAAACATAATGGAAAGCTATGAAAGGGGTATAAATAGGTAAATCTCAAGGTTTGTTGTACACCTCTATGGGATCACCTTAACTGCAGTGTAGACGATGGCTGGAGGTGATGGTCACGGAAGCATATGAAACAAGAAATTAACTTAATAGTCTGTATGAGAGACGAAGGGGATTTGGATGCAAGGCTGCTGTGCATGACTGTATAGTTTGTGCAATGAACATTTCTAGATAATAGCATGAATGGAGAGTGTGAAGACAATGATTCCTTATAGAATTATACAATGCAAAACTGTACAACTATAAATACTGTTCTTGGAGGAGGGTAGTATTAGCAGAATTGTAAAATCAGTACACAGTTTAGAGTAAAATAAGTCATACTTTTTAATTGCATGGACATCAGTGGAGAGAAATTAGCAAATTAGTGTTTCTTCTAGATATTGGCATGTACTGTGCTTTCTATATATTTTCAAATGCTTCTATAGTTTTCTTTTTGCATTTTCTTTCAACAGCTGGGTAAAGTTTTAAATTCATTTGTTAAAATAGTTTTATATGTTTTTAGAAGTTCTGAACTGACTTTGGCCATATGGATATGATGTGAGTTTGGTTCATCAACACGAAAAAATAAATCCATAAAAGATTAGCTTAACAAATTGGAAACAATATGATCTTTCAAAAACTCAAGCTATACACAGTAAGTGGTCAATAGCAGTTCATTGATGGTGATGATGTAGTCTCTCTTTTGAAGAGCTGTTAATAATGCAATGCAAACCATGTGCTATTAAAATCACTTGAATGGTTTAGTTAATAATATGATTAGACTAATTTACTACAAAATTGAAATTCTTATCTAGCATTAGTATGGATGCTAGAACAAGCTTTGAAAAGTGTCACAATTAGGTGCAATGCGTTTTTCAGAACATATCTTTTTGTATACCCAAGTAATTTAGCATTGAAATATTGATTTAAACTATTATGAAATTTAAAATGTTGAGATTTCAAGCCTTCATTGTTGAAAAGGTCCATTTTTCTAGTGTCCAACAAAATACAAAATATTGATTCTTTATAAGGTTTAATATATTAATTTTACTGAAGAAGACTGGTATAAAAAAAAGAAATAATTTTATTGTTAGAGGAATCTTCAAGGCTGTCTTTGAGAAGATCAGCAATTCGTTCAACATTTCAATGCTGTCATTCCGTAATCTGTTGATTGGTGTTCGTAATTCTTCACAGAGATATTGTAAAGATTAATGAAGTAGGGTTTGTAATGTATTTTATCTCCTCAAATGCAAGTTCGGTGAGCTGAACGTTTAGAAGCTTCATTATACGCAGACTATACTCTGCCAGAACTCTTAAATTGTTAGTAAAATCTCTTAAGTGTTACACTTCATCATTGCTGTCTTGATAATGGAGGCCTATCCCTATCATATCTGTTTGGTTTCTTCAGAGTTGTTTAAGCATAGTACTACTGATACTTGACATTTATCAGAGTTACAGTGGTCCTTTTAAATTTAGAGTGTATGGAATTGGTACTAGCTCTATCTTATAATGTTATCTAATAATGTCAGGCTCTCTATATGCACGTCCCAGAATTGCATAAAGAGTGATGCTGTTTAAAACACAACTACACATAATGAACCTCCCAAAGGCTTACATTACAACTTGGTACATTCTGTTTCTTTTCAGGGAAGCTTTAAAGTACAGAAAACTGTATTAAGATATCCAAAAATAATACCTCTTATCAATGTAATTTGCTGCCTTTCACCATAAAATAACATTAATTTCAGAATGTACGTTTTCTGTAAAAACTTTCATTTCTAAAAGAAAGCGAAATCCAACTTCTGTTTGAATTTAATGCTACCTAATTAATTCTAGCTGGTGGAAGAATGAGAAGATAAAGTACTGTACAGAAGGTGCGATGTGGTTCCAGGGGAACCAGATAGCATCACAGTGAAGAGGTGGGATCCTCACCTGCACTAGATTTCTAGAGATACTTGTGCCTCGCAAGGGACTGTAACTGAGAAACTTTCAAAACATATACTATCCCACTCACACAATTTAAGCTAATTCAGTAAACCTAATGCTGTAAAATTTATATTTTATGTCTGCAGTGGTAAGGGATACATTGTATGTTCTGGGCATAATTATTTTAATTCTGGCATTAAAATGTATATAAATACATTTATTTGGCTTCATGATGTAAAAAAAGCTCCAACTGTTTATAATAAAGAATCTATACAACTTTTTCATCCTTTTCTGCCTGATATAATCATCAAAATATTTTGTAACGAGAAAGATTCTGATTCAAATATGGCAAAACAAGTGTAGTATCTAACTGAAGAAGAAAGGTTGGTGACTACAAATGAAGGAAATAAAGTCAGAAGCACACAAAAATATAAAGAAAATCCAGTTATCACATAATTTGATTGTACATTAAAATATCTAATGCCTTTTTTCTACTCATATCTATTTTAATTAATTTATAGTACTTTAGAAAAGAGTAATATCAGGAAATGATCATATTTTTCATAGGAATCTTAAATCACTGGGCACTAGTTGGTTATCTTAAATAATCAAATAAAGTGGCTATGTTTGCATAGGATGCATTAGTACATAAGTAAATGCTTTATTGAGAGAAAAAATATTTCATAAACTGTAGTGGAGATATTTAATTATGGTGAAAATATTTTAACAGATCTTTCTATATATTATAAAAATAATCAACAGCTATTGACAAAAATTGTTAGATGATCAGCAGTTTTCAGATTTGCTTAAACTAGAAAGATTCAATTTAAATAAATCTTATAAATTTTCATATAAACAGTCTATATATACAATTGTGATTGTAAAGTCTATCTCTGCAGAAATTTTGTACTTAACATTTTTGTTATGTAGTCCACATATGGTTTATTATAATAATATAAGTATATATTTTATATTGGAAGTTTCCAGTCAAAAAGTACATTCATCGTAATGAAAATTGAAGATGACTTATATATATCAAATATTCCATATCATTATTTTCTAGACGTTTTCTACTTGAAAGAGTGGAAAGTAAGCTAAAGATTAAAGAAATTGTTACTTCATGAATGTTTATCCTGGAAAAGTAGAAGTACAGTCATTGATAGCAAAATTTAGTGATATATCAAAAGACCATGTTAAAAGCTAGGAATAGGTTAAAACTTTACGATCTTGAAAAAGTTAAAATTAACTTAAAACTAGTTGAAATATTTGATATTTTGCAATACTGAAAAATCAGAACCCTTAAAATTTGACTTTACTAGTAATCTGCAGTAAAGACTCTCCAGTCTGAGGAAAGCTGTCAGAAAGGGGAAAAGCGCCACCTATTGATCAGAATATGCAAATTATTTGTTGGTCTTTGAACTTTTACCAATAAAAATTGCTTTGGAGTAAAAGAATTTACTGTGTTGAAGATTTTACCTACTCAGTATAAAATTCGGCGACTTTCATTCTCAAGAACATGATCTTTTCGTTTAAGGATAAATTCAATACATCTTGAAACAGTATTAACTGGCCTTTTCACTATGCTTTTTATGAGCAGCAAATCACAAACCTCTCAACAGTATGTTTGATGGATTGCCACTGAAATAATGGAACATAAACATATCCCCTTTTTATTAAACAGTGAACCCTGTACATGGTATAAAATGAGCAATCACAATTCTGGGAAAATGGTGCTAAAAAGTCAGATTTTAATTAGATATTTTCAAATGTGAGTTGTTTGACATAACATCATGCATATAGTTTAAGAAATGTATGTGTAATTATAATTATTACTTACATATCTAACTTGAAAATGTTAGCATATGGTAATGAAAAATTATTTCTTTAAGTGACATTTCATCAAATTGTTTTGAAATTCATGGTCCGTGTAATCTGAATAAAAAAGAATTGTTATTTTAAAATAAGATTTTATGCCTTAGTAGTATTGAGAAAGATTGACCTTCACATGAGATATCTCTAGTCTTCTATTACACCCTCAGTATCAATAGAAAACTGCTTTTAATCTACACAAGAGTATCTTTTATTCTTTCAAAGCATGGAAGATTATCAGATTTGAACCCTAAATATATCTACCGGCAGAAACTGCCCCCAGTTTCAGAAGTTCTAGAGAAGCAATTCTGAGTAACATTTAAAAATAGTTCTTGCTCAGCAAAATGAAAACTGTAAAATCACTGAGGCTTCAAAAAACAAACGATACAGTTGCATATTTGAAGGAATTACATAACTGTAAATACCACTAATTATATTCAAACATGCTAAAGAAACTTCCTTCAAATACGATTTGTAACAAATAGTGTTAACTTAGAGACAATAAAGCCAGTGTCCACATTTGCATATTTTCTAAAGATGATGTTTAAGTGTTACAATTTGTTTATCTGTTTTACTAAAATGTAACAGAAATGCCTCCATTGTACTAGCTTCACAGTGAAACTTTACCGGATACCTTTGTTCTTTTCCAGATCAATAAAGTAACAGCCGATAACTATTAATATATTTCTTTGCATCTGTACAGTGAAAACTTTAAATATTAAAACGAAATATTGCAGCCCATATATCATCTACTCTTACAAGACAGGAGTGACAGTATTAAGATGCACATTCAGGATAGCACTCTTTCTACTTTGAACGCTGTCAAGAACAAAGTGCTTTACAGACTTAAAATAAATCTAGGTACTAATCCATTGAATTTCTGACAACAGGAGCCCAAGGTTTCCATGCACTTAGCTGAGTACTGCATAAGAGCTTGTGCATTATTTATGTCCACTAATGGTGTTGCAATGCGCTTTGTGTGAAGCGGTGACAGTGCAGTCTGCTAGATAGCTGCTGCTGTGGACAAAGCCATACATTTTCTTGAGCTTGAATTTTTGACAGAATACTCTATTAATGCCAATTCTGCTTAAGTAAATGCTGAACAGGGGTCAGTTGTTCCTTTTTCCCCCCTTCTCTTATTATTTAAGAAAACAGTGCCATAAAATTGAAAATGATGTTCTGAGGTTTGCTGAATTTTTCAGTACAATAGTAGCTGATAAAGGTCACTGTACTTTTTGTCTACTTTTATGATTTTGTGTGATGGTCCACAGACTCAATAGGAAAGCTCTTAGCACTGGGAAAGGGAGGTGCTATTAATTCCAGTTTCAGTGCCATTATACTCTTCAGTGGATCAATAGAATTAAATGAGCTGAGATATTAAGAAAATATTGAAAAAAGCAGGAGGGTTGTATTGTTTGACCAGGGTTGGGATGAGTTGAAAATAAAGAACCATCCTTAGCAGCTGTCAATAAATCATGAAAACTATCCTCTGAATGAAATGGAATGCAGCATGAAACCTCAAGCTTTAAATGCCCATAATATCTGTTGTGGTTTTTTTAATTAAACATTTTATTTGAAATATCCTTTGTAGTTACCTTTTATCAGTTGCTTACATTTTTAAGTGTTTTTCTCACAGAGGGATTATTCTTTAACTGATATGTACCTGAGGGAAGTTCTCGTGAGCTTAAAAACATATTGCTGAATGAAACTCATCAAAAAGTAGTGGAGATATAGCAAATATTTAAAAATGAAATTCAAACTTTCTACTCACTTTTGAATATCGTATTTAGATGTATAACTTTTAGGATAATAGACACATACTTGATTTTTCTCTGTATTGTGGTAATGTTATACCACTTAATTAAACTGTAAAGAGTCAATATATTCTAGCTTCCTTAATACAAAAGCAACTTAAAAGGATTTAATTTATGTCAACCAATGAGAGATGCATATTAGATTGAACAATAACAATATAATTTTAGTTGAACAAATAAAAGCAGAAAATAGTCATCAATTACTAAAAGATTATACATGGAAGCATTGTGTAATCACAGAAATATTTTCAATTCTTTATTAAACCTTAACAGGCAATGCTGTGATTTAAAATACATCCATAGTGAATAAGCTTAGGGGGTCAAAATATTGTTTTTTTTTAGTTAACTTCTCTAAAAGTCTTTTAAAAAAATGTATTTGATGTGAGAGTCATATTGCAATGACTGCAAATTGCTCATTTAAAAATGTGCTTTCTTCTGGGCCCGGCTACATCTTTTTTGCTATTGTGTGCAGTCAGGTGTGGCCACTTTTCCATCAGATAATGTGAGTGAGTGGTATGTGCTGCTTCTAGGTCAAGACGTTGGTGAAGTGAGTATGCCACTGAGTGTTTGCTTCCTTTCCTGAGTGTGCACGCAGATGGCAATGAAATATTGGAACTACTAAAATAAAACAATATGGACATACCAAGTGATTACTTCTAACTGTCAACACACACCAGTCTGTACTATTATTGAAGTAAAAATCATTCTCAATTGTGTCTGAATTATTATATTTTTCAGGTCTCTTTGTTACCACATTGCTTAGAGTTACCAAAAAAAGGGGGGGGGGAGGTTAAAATTAAGTAACAGTTAAGTGATTATTTGATTAATTGAATTTTTGCACCTAACAGTAATAAAAGGTAAAAATGTTGTTTTTAAAATTATCTTTGAACTTTTCAAAGTGACATACATAATAATCTACTTATTATCTGATCTGTTTTACATGACCTAAGAGATATTTTAAAAAATAAAAAACGCTGTACCTGCCTGGCAAGCACAAGGTCATGAGTTCAATCCCTGGTACCAAAAAAAAAAAAAAAAAAAAAAAGGTTGGAAATGGGTTTGTTATCCTTATTTAAGTCACACACACATATAAACACTCCTATATTTACATATATAAAGATTCCATATATTTCTAGAAGTATGCAACTTCATTTGACTGATTTAATATGCTTAACTTATATCAAGTATTTTGTTAAATAAAAAAATCATAGTTCTGACCCACAGAGACAATAGAGGTTTTCATTTCTTCAAAAACAAGTTTTGCATATTGAGCACAAGATTGCATGTTCAGAAGACTGAATCACGGTTTTGGGTCTCTGTTGATCTGTATGATTTCCTGTAGATAGACTTTAATTTTTGTAGGAAATTTGCACATTTTTATTTGTTTTTTTTATAAGGGTTTTTAAAATAGATGAAGAATAATTTTTTGAGAACTACCTTGGTACTTGACAATGACTCTCATATATATATTTTAAATTGAAAATCATGGCTTTTTAATTTGTGATAGTGGTGGTACTGGAGATTGAACCCAAGACCTTTGCACTGAGTTACATCCCCAGCATTTTTATTTATTTTTCTTTACTTGGAAATAGGTCTTATGAAGTCATTAAGTTGCCCATGCTGAGATCAAACTTGTAATCCTTATGTTTCAGCCTCATAAAGTGCTGCTTGGTGTACAGCTGAAAACCAGATATTAAAGGAACATATTAAACTAGCAAAAGAGAAAACTTCATTTAAAAACTAGAATCCTTTTTGGAAGTAAGTTTTTTTCATTAATAAATGATAATTGTATGAAAGCAAAATTAAAATTATCTTTCACATTCTATCTCAAACACTAGGGTTTAGAGTCCATAATATATTTCTTTTCTATGAATATCCAGGATATTAGTTCATGGCTACTTTTGTACAAATGGTAGAAATATGCTTTAATATGTACTGATATAATTCATTGCACTTCATAGATTCGTAACTTTTTCAAATTTTCTTATGACTAGCAATTAATACATATTTGGAAAATGAATAAGCAATTCACATGGAAAATGATATTGGTGTTAACATGTGTACATAGTTCCAGAGAAATTTTGTTTCTTTATGAACTAACAAAGTTATGGTTAAATATAGACCACTTATGCCAGAGTGATCCCGTAACATCAAGAAGGAACTGAAAAATCCCATTTATCTAGTATCATAAAAGCAATTATAACTTTGTATTGTAACATGTTACTCAAGCTGGTAGTGATGCTGATTTAAAAAAAAATCTACTAAGCCAATAAAAATACAACACAATGTTATGTGTAGTACATAATATGAGATAATAATAACAACGAATCATTTTGCTGGTTTATGTATTCCTGTGACCACCAATAATGGTGTGTCAAATTGGATAGATTAAGAAACAGCCACCAGATATGTATAACATAGCTCTGGTTTCATCCATGGATCAGTTATGTGAAGGCCAGAAAACTGGGAGAGGTAGGTTCACCTTGGATGTGGTAGAACCAACTTAAATGCTTGTAACCTGGACAAAATTAATTAGGGAAGAAGAAGGAAGCAGCCCTGTTTTGGGAGGCTGCCATCATTGCCACTGCCCATAGACCTGGGTCTATAGCTTTCCAGTGTAAATTCAAAGCTCTTTCTTCAGCTATCAACACAAGCTCAAAACCCTAGTGCTGGAGTGGGCTTCCAGATTTTCAAATTTGGATGCATACTTCATCATTAATCCTTCTTGTTTTATATCTTCTGTCTTCTTGGCCTCTGTTCTCTATTTCCTCTGGCCCGGCAGTGCACAAACATAGTGAGCTGGAACTTCACCTGTGACCCTGTAAGCCTGTCTAAATACGAAACTCCTTGGTATTGATTTTATTCCCCTAGAGAATCCTAATACTGATTTGGTATCAGCTGTGGTTCTACCGAAAGATTTGTAAGGATGAATTTCTATTGTCAGGTCCTGGAATTGGCTATCTAATTGATGAGACCTAAATTTGCCAAAGTTTTGCAGATATTATAGGGAATACTAATACCCATGGTAAGATCTGTTTAAAGAAAAATGCAACATAGATCTATTTGATTATCCTAATTTGACATTGGTGAGAGGCAAGAAATTTACTCAGTCTGTGTACAATACTTTTCAACTCTTTGGCAGAGTAAGAAATATAATGATGGCAGCTGGTTGCTCTCAGTAACTCTGGACACACTACTGAAGGAAAATAATGAGGTGCAGGGATACATAAACAATCTAACGGCTTCTAAGTGTGTCCTAAAGGAGAACCTTTTTTTCCTTTAGCTGTAGGGCTTGGGTTGCTGAAAGCCAAAAGCAAGCCCTCATCATACAATTTGATGAATTATAGTATAAGTTTAATGCTTAGCCTCAAAGGACATCATCTGCAGTTACAATGAGGGCTGATCTGCGAAGAATGCTGTCTGGTAACCTGAGACAGGAATATTTAAAAGAAACCTGACAAATTCTATTTAAAGTCCTAATTCTACTGAGATTACCTTACTAGAGGAAGAGATTATCTCATGTTTAATGACAGAGGCATTTGTATACCCACTTCCCGAGGTCCTGGTCTCCCCACCTCTGTCTGAGGAAACTAACTTTTTGTTGACTGTGGAAACACGAAGGACCTTCCCTGATGCAGTGACCAAGCATGGCAATGCCTTGTCCCTCAGGAGCTACTTTCCTCCACTTTTACTTCTGGTGCTATAACCAATTTCAAACCTCAGGAGGCTCCTAAGTCATGTCATTGGCCTTGAGGATGAATGCTACAATCCTGAACTAACTCTTAGGTTTTTCTGATTCATATAGTAGAGGTCTGTGTATAGCTATAGGAATATATTTTAAGAGTACAGGATAATGAAAGAAATAAAACCTTGACTGGGCTAAATTTCTTGACATGGACCCAACAAATTTAGATTATGGATTTAAGGTCATAACTCAGAATATTTTTTTAAAAAAGGTGTTCACTGTTTGTTTGCTTGGTTGACTGAAATGATGATTCACTGTGAATGAGCTAAAGAAGACTGATACTCCTAGGTTTACTGCTCTTGTGTGTATTCATAGGCTAAGGAAATGGGACTGGAATAGATTTTCCTGATGAAAACTGTTCCTCCACACATGAAGGAAGCATCAGGATGATCCAGAGTTCTGTCATTTTTATTCTCCATGTGCCATATAGCATGGTGGGGACCACAGTCATGTAGTTAAAAACCGTAAAAGTGCTTTGTGTAATTGAATTCCAGATGGTAGTGACCAAGTGGTAGTGCTTAACCATCAAAGCAAGGTAGCTGTGCCTTCCACAATAATGGACAACAAAAGCAAAACAGTGACTGGAATGGGCTGACTCAGCTACCCTATGGCACTGGCTAATTGGTCATGGTGTTACCAGAAGTGAGATAGAGAGAAATCTACTAAATTTTATTTACCTAAGCAGAGAAATTTAGGAAAAATTAACAAGAAGTTACCTCAATGTGTAGCATCAGAAAGCCACAGGCCCACAGATGGGTCACTTTAAAGATTTAGAACTCCATGAATAAAGCAGGTACCTCCTTAAGGATGGCACACCAACAAAATGTTATGCTGTCAATCCTTGCTCTCTCCTTCCTGTCAGTCACTTTCTTTCCATAGTGATGAAATACCCAAATCCACAACTTAAAGATTACTTTGGCTCATGGTTTCAATGAATTTAGTTTATGGTTGGCATGTTGAAGGCAGAAACAACAGGCAGAAATATATATCAGAAGAAAGCTGGTCATTGGTGGTCAGAAAACAGACAGAGAAGGACCTAGGAATAAAGATACCCTCCTCAGAGTCATAGCATCAGCAGTGAACCAAAATTTAGATGGAATTCCTACCAGAAAACACATGGTTTCAAGTCTAATTGTCAATGGAGTTCTGTTCCCAGTTGAAATCTTCTGAGCTTTGCCTTTACTGTCTCCATTCCTATCAGCTTTATTGTCTTCTGAGCTCAATTGTATTATGCATCAAGCACTACTCATAACATTCTAGGATTTGTATCACATATCATCAACTTCCTCCTGAAAATAAGTTCAAAAAAATTCTGAATTACATGGTAAGGTATAGTTATAGCAATTACTCCACTTCTACTATTAATTTTCACTACTAGTTAATTATTATTATTGTTACAAAAAATTTGGATTTTGGAGGCAACATATTCCACATTTGGGTATGTTACTTTAACCCAATTATTGAGCAGCTCAAGAGTCTGTTAGCTTTGAGTAGGACCCAGAATAAGCAAAGGCTCAGCCACAGAACCTGGCTACTATGCAGGTTGCTCTACTACTTGGCTCACCTGATCCAGCAAATTTAATGGTATTTGGTGGGTAGAAATCTACAACAGAGCATCTTGAAGGCCTGCAAATATTAATCACAGAAGATGTAGTTGAATTTTAGACAAAAGGTCTGCCATCATTTGCCAATGACTCTTCTACTGAGAAACTGGGCTGCTACTGGGCCTTAATGGATATCTTACTATATGTCCCATTGCAGAGGCAAAATACCTGCCACTCACAAATTAAGGAAGGAAAGGTTCATTTAGTTCAAATTGTGTACAATTTTTAATTCATATGGAATCCAAGCTGGATACAAAGCAGGGTAGAAGAGTATGAGAAAAGAGAAACAGTTCGTGTTGTAGCAGGCAGAAGGCAGAGAAAAGCAATCAATAAATAGTCAGCCTGCCTTTCCCTTTAATTCCATCCAGGCTACCAGCCTTTTGGGCTTTGCTGCCAAGAACTAGACTAATCCCAACCAGTAGACTAATTTAGTATTATGTACTCTTAATCCCAGTATCACAAATTCTAGATCTAGCCAGTTCAAAGAAACCCTAACTATGACTCCATGCAGGTTTGGAGAGAAACGTAGATATAAGCTAAAACAATGGAGATTAAATGGTTCAATATGCAACACAGGTTACCATATGACCAGGGTGCTTAACATATACTAAGTGCTATCTGAATTACGGCATTATAAATATGGACACACACAACAATAGCCCATCATCAAACTGAAGTGGTGTTTACATGAGCAATCCAACCAGGAACTGAAGGTTGAAGTAAGTTATATGAAAAAAATGACTGAAATAGCCATTGTTTCTACTCTAACTAATTATTACAAGGTATTCAGTCAATAGAAGGTTGGTTTATTTGATTCAAGAAAGAATCTGGATTGTAAAAAGGCATGACAGAAGAAATTGCTCACCCGAAGGCTACCAGGAAGCAGAGAGAGATGTGGACAAGAAAATACCATTTCAGATCATGTCTCCAGTGACCTACCTCTTCTAAGCAGGTCCTACTTACAAACACATGACACTTCATGGGACGTTCTAAATCCTGTAGCTCTATGTGCAGCACCTTATGCTAGTTGTGGTGAGAAACGTGCCCCAAAGGGTTTAGATAACTCCCCCCACTATTCCTTTGCTGGTTGGAGTTTGCAAAGGCTCTTTCTTGGACTACATCTGATCACTGCCTGAGGTGTTTCTCAGAAAACATTCCAAATTCCTGGCATTTCCACTTTGCTAGACTCTGCACTATATGTTCAGCTTCAAGTATCATAGTATTAAGGAGCCCAGGAAGAAACTGTGATTCTTTTATACATTTTCACTTGGTATCCCACGTTTTTGTGTTAAAGTTAAGTGGAAACATAACTTGCACCATGCATGTCTGAAACTCAACACCAATTGAATGACACTAATGTCTGCCACCAGATTGAGTAATAGCTTGGCCTCCTTGTACATTGCTATAGTGGTGTCTGAGTACCTGAACTTCCCTAGAGAGATTTAGGATGAAACTGATACTTTAGAGGTACCTTCTTAAAGCAAAGTTTTTCAAAGGAGTTTATGCTATTACAGGCTTGAACCTGCCCAGGTGGGGTCCAGACATTACCTGAGATGGTCTTCAGGCATCTTTCCTATTATCTTGATGCAAAATACTTCTTTTATTTGTAATGCTAATATTTTCAACAATCAGGGTATCTTGGGTCCAACCTTTCAAACACTTGCTTTCTGGTAAAACTGCAAACTTGTCATGTCTTTCAACTTAATATTTGTATTGTACCCCAAAAATGAGACCTCAAAATGTTGTCCAAAAAAATGGGGCAAGACATCTTTTTTAAAGAAAAAGGAGCACTTTTTATTTATCCTGACACCAGTGATCAGTGGAGTTTGCAAAGCTGTGTAACTGGCTTAAAATTTTGACAGACTTTTTTTTATAGAAAGAACTATGAAGAAGACCTTTGTTTCCCTTTGCTTGAAGGCAGAGAAGTTTCGAAGTTGGTGGTCAGCCATTTCCTTCTTTACAAGAATTTACTGCCCTTTGTCTACCAATTTCAGGATCAAATATCTTTCACAAAAGGGGGTCAAAGGTCCAGAGGAATATAGGTAACTCAAGGTTGACTGACAATTGTCCTTTGCAAGGGGAACAAAGTTTAACACAGCAAATAGGTTGTCTTAGTTACTGTTTTACTCATTGCTGAGAGAAAATACTTGAAGCCCAAGTTGGGGAAGGAAAGGTTTATTTTTTACAGTTTTTGGAGGTTTTAGTCCACACTCAGTTGGCTCCAAGGCAGGCGGGCATGGCTGGGCCACAGTTCATGGGGCTGCAAACAGCAAGCGGGAACCAGCAAAGAGAACAAGACACACCTTCTTCCTGCCATCACATCACATCCTGGCTCCACCCCTATGTGGGTGGAGCACTGACACCATCAATCCAAGCACTAGACAATGAACCATCACAAATTCACAATGCAAACTCATGAGGCCTGGGGGCCACGGACATAAACCATCACACAGGTTACCAGAGTGATGGCACATACAAACAGTATGGCGGCACTTTATACTCACAGTATGACACTGGCTTTGGATTCTCTCTGTGAATCTGACTGTAAGCAAACTGAAGTACTTAGGCCTCAGCCAAACTTTGGGGTACCCCAAATTTCTTCCTCAGGATTAATTAGCCATCACCTTTGAATTTAAACTCTGTATACAGTGCTAGGATGTAGAAAAAAATAGACAAATTCTTTGCCAATATGAAACATACATGCAGTCTAGTTCACTGTACAACATAATCTTCTTCCCATCTGAAACACCAAAAGCTTAGCCTTTAATATGGATGTTCTGTACACAGGAATTGAAGGCCAGCTGTACAAGCATTCACAGGTCTCTTGTAACTTTTAATGTGTTGCAACAAATATAAATTCTAAGAAGGAGAAATCATTATTATCCTTCTTTTCTTTATGCTTCATGAACATATTTGATAGAGTCTGAAGGAAGAGGGAATTGAAGAACTTTAATAACACTTATATGGATTTAGATTACTTAAACTAATTTGTGAACAAGAAAAGCAGAGTGTCATAATTTAAAAGTAAAACTTAGTTGGAGATGTATCCTAGAATACAGTTTGAAAAAAGTTAAACAACTGAGATTTGATGAACAAAGAAGTCACAGTAAATGGAATTTCAGCAACACGTGAATCTTATCAAAATAACACTGGTTATTTTCTTTTAGTGGCTCTTTAATTTGATTTAAATGATAATATGGGGCTCGGGATTTAGCTCAGCGGCATAAGCACCTGCCTTGTAAGCAGGCAGTCGTGAGTTCGATCCCTGGTACCAATAAAAAAGAAAAAAGAAAAAAAAAGTGTAAAAAAAAAAAAAAAGTTCATGATAATTATTGAAAGGGTTTTGGCCCAGATAGGACACTATAGCCAGGAAAGCCTCAACCGGAAGCAGGAAGCCCCTATCTCTCCTGCCCCTAGGAATTTACCTGTGATGCCATCTTCCCACCCCTGGAAATTTACATATGGCGCCAAACGTAGGCCTGTGCATCCCTAATGCCCGCCTTAGGTTCCGCCCCAAACCGAGGCTATTTACATACTCCCACGCCATGTGTCTGACAGGGAGATCGCTGGTTGCCAGCGGTGGGGGGTGCCGGTTATCTCTCTCCGTGATCTCAGAATAAAGGCCGCTTTTTATTTTATACTTCTCATCTTTTGGAAATATTTTTCATCTTTTTGAAATAATCCTAGCAAATATAAAGAAAGACTACAATGCAAAAATAGAATACCTTGGTTAATTATTGTTTTATCAATTATTTTTAACAAATATTTCATGTACTGGATTGGTTATATCCTATATTTCTTGCCATGATTCCTGTTGAAAATTTTAAAGGACTGATAGTCCAAAACACTGAACTTACCATATCTGTGATTTAAAAATAAACTTGTATGAAAAATTCCATTCATTTTCTTGGCCAATGTGTTTTCTCAAGTGTATTTACTCTATTATGATCATGGACACAAAGCCAAATAATATGGTCATAATATGGTGATATAGGAAAATAAAACTCCCAACCTAATACTTGTCTGATATGAGTTCATGTTTTTAAAATCAAAGAATGAATTTTAGGAACAATAGAGGTTAAGAGCAGAATATATTTATTGAGAGAAAGAAACCTGCTGTCTGGTAGAGAGAAAAAAGCAGTTAGGAGTGACTTGCCAAATGCTGTCTTTTCTAGGAACTTTTATAGAGTAAAACTACAAGGTAGGATGGGTCCAAAATGGGGAAAATATGGAAACTCACAAGACAGGCAGTTAGAGGTGGGACAGAACTATGCTCAATCAATAAGATTAATTGCTCAGGTAAAAATGACCAAATCAGGGAAAACGTTGAAGCAAGTCACACAGCAAGTGGGCATGCGTAAAGAGCTGTAATTTTTCCTGTAGGGGGTTGGGATGGTGACTTCTGGCTTCCTCAAAGTGATCCATACCTATTTAGAATATCAATCCTTGATGTTTATAACAAGGGTGTGGTTGTATTTGTTTTGTCTTTTGTCTTGAGATCTGGCCTTCAGCAGAGGTGTCTGTCTCCTCCAATGTTGCTAGGCATCTGGTGTTCTGCACTGGCTCCTTTAAGTGCCCAGTCATGTCTCAGTGCTTATAACTTATATACTCAGCTTATATACTCAGCTGCCTTAACAGAGGGACTCCTAGACTCCATCAAGTAATGGTAGGATTTCTAAGAGATCTAACTCACTCTATTCATTAAATTTTTGTGTTTTGACCTTATGAAATGCAGAAATGAATTGTTATGAAAATTTTTACTGACATTGAAATGACAAATCTATAAAGCAAAACTGTTATTTTCAAATATATATGTATGATAATGATGCTACTAGTCTCTTTAAGTTTATCAAAAAAGAACAGTTTGTGCTCTCATTGTTGGTTTGATCATTTTTATGCCTGTCTTATAACCTGAAAAACTACTTGTAAGAAACAAAATGCAATATATTGACTAGTATTAATTTACTATTTTTAAAAATTCTGTATCATTTCAATCTTTTGTTTTTAAAATGAAAATACATAAGTATTAATTGAGAGGCTAGATCCATGAACATGTAACAGTGGGTACAATGATTCATTCAGAAATTGAAATAATCACACTCTTCTTGAATTAAGTGAAATGTAATGAAAAATATCTATTGCAAAGCTTCTGTTCTGTATTCCCCAAATAAATACCTTACATTTTGGCCATAAAAATAAGCTTCAAAAGCTATCCATCATTCTGCACTGACAGAATCACCTCCATCTTTTTTGTCATAGTAGTCTCTATAATGAGGAAATACATTATTATTTTTTGTAGAATTTATCTGAGATAAACTCATACCTAGGTTCACAAATGCTTCTGTTTGCAAACAATTCATTTCATAAACAAGTTTTCAGCAAAATTTTGTTCTCTGTTTGCAAATTGCACATTAGATAACAAACTTGATCAGAACCATCTTCCTCATACAAACACAAAGGCAGCTATTTTCTCCAACATCTAAAACAAAATGAGTTGGTAAACTGAGGTACCACTGTGCATTAAATTGTTAACTTCTACTATTATTTCTGGTATATCAAAATGCTTTTAGTTATGCTATTATTTATTATATGTTAAAATATTTCTAATGTAACATTTCTGAAATTAAATCTTAACAATTTGTATGTAAAGGAAAACATTTCAAACGTTTGTGGATTGCTTCTTTATAAGCAAAATTCTTCTGTTTTTGCTTTTAGCTATATGTTATTTTATGTGATTACCATTCACAGTTATTATCAATGGAAAAATTCCTACAGATTGAGGAATTTCCCAATTTCCTGCTAGAAAAACATTTTCTGAAATAGTTGCATAAAAGATAACCTCTTGATACTTTATAAATTAATTTGAGGTCATCCCCATTAGTTTTGCTTCTTGCCTTAAACTGCACTTACAAAGTTCTATTTATATCACATTATGTAGTTTATTTTATTTTATTGTAAGGACTGGTTGGCATTAAGTTCATTTTTTAATTATTATTTAGAGAGAAAAAACAAAAAATGGAGAAAAAAGGGTAGAAATAATACAGAATTACAAAAAAATTAAACAGTAAGAAATCACTAGTTGATAAGTTACATATTGTCATCTTAGAAATAGTTGTTCAGGTTACAAAATTAAGGCGTAGAAAGTAACATTCAGATAGTGACACTGCCAACAGTTCTGCACAATGATCCAACAAAAACTTAGTAATATGGTTGTCAGTCCTGCACACTTGCTTTTTATCTTGAAGAGGGTAAGCTTAAACATATCAAAACAGAATAAAATAGTTCATTATGAAACAATTTTAAAAATACAGATTTCAAAGCAAGTCCACTGGAGATCTTCACTGTCTATCTGATTGTCTCTAGTTTTCTTCCAAATAGTTGTCCCCATCTTCACACACATTGAATACATACTGCATATTATAGAACTAATCAAATCATTACAGCATGATGAAGGCTTTTTAGTTCTTCAAATCTGACAATGGGGAAGTCAATAATGACTACAATAATGTTTCTAATTCTTTTCGTAGTAGCTGTTCTTATCTTTACATATGCTGAAATTTTACTTAAGCGACTAGAATAATATCAGTCTGAATAGTGAATAATAGTATTGCTAGATTTTATATCATAATGTAAGATTTTATTTATTTTATATCATAATGCTAGATTTTATATCATAACAGAATTAGCATTGGGTTTCTTAGTATCTCTTCTTCTTCAGAGTATCTGTTCATTACATTGTGTATTATATAATCTGTTCCCGTAAATAGTTTAAAAAATTCTTCCTATGTGTGAATCTCTGCATGTATATCTATCCTCTGTATTATAGGGAAAAACAGATTGTAACAAGACAATGAAACAAATTCCTAGAAAAACATACAATGAAAAAGACACATAAGACCACAATATTAGGTGATCTACCATAGTTACTAGGCTTTGTCTTGTTATTTTCAATAGACTTGTCCTCATCATTAGGCTTAATATAGTTAAGCATAGTATTATGTAGCTATTTTTATAAAAGTGCAACTTTGAAAACATTGTAGGACTTGAGAGTGGTTAATAATCAAAACTGGTATGGATATCTTTTACTTCGTGTCATCTTCAGAGTAGTTGCCTCTACTTTTAGACTTGATACTATCAAGCATACCAAATTCGAATAAAATCAGTCAAGGCAAAACCACGGTCTAACAAACCATATTCAAATAAGATCAGTCATAGTAAGACAATGTAAGTAATACAGGGTTTCAGTTTAGGTTAATAGGAAATTACAGATAGTTACCATGGTATAACCTGCTATTTATGGGTTAGATGTCTGTGCCCTCAAATCTGATATGAGTAGACAGACCAGAACAAAATAAATTCAAACTAAACAGAGTGCTAAGACTACTGTGACTTTTAAATGCTGACACACTATTAACAATGACCTCTGCCTTCCCTTTTTAGGCTTTTTTTCACCTTTCCCCTTCTCAAGATGCTTTGTATGTTTTGGGTCTCACTAGCCCCTTTAGTTTTTAAATTAGAGGGCCAGTCCGTTGTCATTCTGAGTGTTGCTGAACCTTTCTACCCCTGAGCTTGATCTTGAGCTATACTCCTTTACTCACTAAAGTCATAGGGTTTTCCTTCCTTCCAGCTGTGTAGTTCTACACTGCCCAAAAGTGTCATAGCTTTCCAATCTATCTGCAGCTGCTGGATGAGTTGTCCCTATTTCTCTCTGGTTTCCTGTCGCATATAGCTTTGCTTTCTCATCTTTGACTTTCAGTTTATTAACCCTCCTTTGGGTTGAGTGTATTTCCCATTCAGAGCATCTCAATGGAGCCTGCCTCCTAATCTACTCTGCCTGTTTTTTTTTTAATTTTAGTGTATTAAGGCTATCTATATTAAAGATTATAGCTTACTGT
The DNA here is from genome assembly GCF_034190915.1 of Cavia porcellus. Classification (NCBI taxonomy): domain Eukaryota; kingdom Metazoa; phylum Chordata; class Mammalia; order Rodentia; family Caviidae; genus Cavia; species Cavia porcellus. Next base: position 19,104,155 of record NW_026947487.1, on the reverse strand, counting down.
CTTTGTCTCATGTCTGCTACACCACTTTACTGCTATAATTTGTCCACCTTACTCCCTTATTCCACTGTCTGCCCTCCATTCTCTGCCACTGTTGCTGGAATCCTGGTACCTCTTCCTCTCTCTCTCTGGAATGTCCTTTAGCATACTTTGTAGGGTTGGGTTCATGGCCATGAACTCCCACAGTTCCTACTTGTCTTGGAAATATCTTATTTCTTCATTAATTTTGAGAGAGAGTTTTTCTGGGTACATCAGTCTTGGTTGCAAATTATTTTCTTTCAGGGCTTGGACCATTTCCCCCCAGGCTCTTCTCAATTTGAGAGTTTGTGTTGAGAAATCTGTTGTTATTTTGACAATTTTTCTGTTGTAGTTAATCTGCTTCTTTTCCCTGGCTGATTGCAGTATTCTGTTCTTTTGGTGAATTTCTGAAAGCTTGATTATTATATATCTGGGTGTAGATCTGTTTTGGTTGTAGGTGGCTGGAGTTCTGTATGCCTCATTTATCTGGATATCATTTTTTTTCCTATGCTTGGGAAATTTTCCTTTAATATATCTGTGAATATTTTTTGTAGTTCATTTTTGGTTACTCCTGCTTCCTCACTCACATGCTTTATTCTTAAGTTATGTATCCTTTTGTTGTCTTCTAGCCTTTGAATTGTTTCTTTCTGGTTCCTCATTATTTATAAGAGGTCTTTTCATTCACGATCATATATCATAAATCTCTCTTCAAGTTTCAAAAGGCTAACTTTAGTTTCTGTCAAGGCATTTTGTCAGTTTTTAATGGAGTTTTCTAGTGTCCTGGTAATCTCTTTGGATCTGTTTTATGTATTCTAGGTTATGTTTAAATTCTTCATCAGATATTTCTCTTTCTTTTCTGATTTCCTCAGTTCTTCCATCTGTGTTCTCTTGGAGGGGCTTATCATTTAATTAACCTTTTTATATCTTACCTCACTTGGATCAGAAGTAAAATTTTAAATTCATCTATGAGGTCATGAAGGTATGTCTTTATGTCCACTGATGCTGTGTCTAGCATTGGGTGGTTACTGCACTTATTCTCTTCTGTATTTACTTCTCCTGAGCTTATTTTCCCAGGCTTTGTGGCTGGAGATTTTTTTTTTTTTTTTTATCTCTTGTCATGTTTCTGGTTTCTTTCAGACTGGTGTGTCCTGAGGTCTCTGGCCCTGTCCATATTGCTTAGGGTCTTTCTGAAATGTGCTGACTGGAGTTTTTGCTGCCCTCCCCAATTTGCTGTTATCTGAGTTACATACAGGGATGCAGGGATGGTACAGGCTAGCCTCGAGCCCCTGTGCCAGTCAATCTGCAAATTAGGCTGTACCTTGTGGATGCCACAGAGTCACAACAATTTTGTACTTGCTTATTGTGTCCCAACCAGAGGTGTAGCTCAGCCCCAGCAGACCCTGCCAGTTCTCTCTGCACCAGGGGTGGTTATCTGATGTCACCATGGCACCGGGCTCTGCCCAACTCCAAGTTGTCCTCCACCAGACCTCTCTGTGCCAGGGGTGACTATCTGATGTCACTGCAGCATCAGGCTCTGCTCAACTCCAAGATGTCCTCCACCAGTCCTCTCTATGTCACTGATGCCACCACGGTGCCGGGCTCTGCCCAATTCCAAGATGTCCTCTAGCTGGCAACAGCAGCTGTGGGACCCAGTCCCTAGCACTCACCAGGAATCAATGCAGATCTTCCTGTTGGGTCCACTGCACACTGCACCACATGTCTTCACTGCATTCCCAGCACAGTGCGGATTGGTCAGAAAACTGCACGGTGTCCAGCTTCGGCGCCCAGGAGCTTCTTGTAGTCTCCTCTAGCATGGCCAGGTGGCGCTGGCTGCTTTGTGGGGCCCCCGTTCCCAATTTCCAGCAGTTGCTGAGAGCCAATATACCTCTTCCCCTTGGATCCACTGCTCCCTGCACCGCATTCTCCTGTTACGGGCCTGGGATTTGCTGACTCCTGTTATCGGCAGCCATGGTCTCAACACGACCTTGGATCCTCTGGGTGCACCTAGTACAGCACAGAATGGGTCTCAGTGAGCGCGTTGGGCTTCAGCTCTCCACCTACACTTTTCCTTCCTCTTCCTAGTTTTATTTTTCCCTTCAGTTACCTCCTTGGTTAATAAGAATTGCTATGTATTCATCCGGCCCTCTCCATGTTGTCATATTCTAGCATCTGATCTGATTTCTCAATAGAGACTCTGTATCCAGCCCTCTAGCAAGCTGTCATTTTTTTCTCCCTGCTAAGTTCATTTTTTTCCTGTTAACAATCTCCTATTTCTATCTTGGCCAAAATTGTGCAATGTATTTTTTTTTTTACTTCAATATGTACAATGTATCCATAGATACATGTTAATATGATTTATTTTCCAGGGTCCCCAATCTCTGAACCATGGATCAGTGCAGGTCCCTGACAGACAAGGAGCAGGGTCTTGCAAGAGGAGGTTGGCAAGGAGTGAGGAAGCAAACCTTTCTCTCTCTTTACAGTGGCTCTCACTTTCTGCCTGAGTGCCACCTCCTAGAGAACCAGAAGAGTGTTATATTCCTACGGAAGCACAAGCTCTACAGTGCATTCCACATGAAAGTTATCTAGGTTGCCTACTTCATATGAAAATCTAATCTTTATGATCTGAGGTAGAGCTGAAGTGGTGATTCTAGCACTGAGTAATGTAATTATCGTGTACTGTAAACATGTGCTAATAAGCAACACTCTTTCCAATCTATGGAAAAATTGTCTTCCACAAAACTAGTTCCTGATGCCAATATTATTGGGGACCTTATGGACTGTCATGAACAAATCCCAAATTATGTATTAGTATTTGAAATTTATTGCTTTGAACCTGTAAATTAATCTTCATAAATGAAGCAAAAGAATGTTCATTAAAATAGTAAAATATTCTTATTAAAATGTATCAGATTTACCTGAAAGAAATAATGTGGGGAAAATTAATTCAATAAGATTAAATGTTAATAAATTATAGATATTGTAATAGTGGGTCTTATGGTAAGTATAAAAATTATCAAAGGACAAGAATACAATTTTGAGATAGGCATAGTGTGTATACAATAATATAATGAAATTAGATGAAGTTTTAATGTTGGATTAAGAGACAGATAGGGGCTGTTAAAAATGGAGCTGGGCTGAATATGTAGCTCAATGGTGGGGTTCTCTAGCACCTCTGATGTTCAGGGTTTATCCCCAAAATGGCCAGAGATACTGATGCTGCTACCTGTACTTTGAAGCATAATACATGAAGATACTAAAATAGTCTATATATCAGATGATTTTTCATAGATCAGTGATTTAAGTATTTTTCAAAAAATATAAATGAAAATGTAATATTAGGATGAAAAGACTTTTGAATTAATGACAAATATCAGATGGGAACATTTGAATTCACTTAATCTAAAACATGATTATTTAGCACACTACTTAATTTTTACAAATTGACAGAAAAAAGTATATTTATTATCTATAACATGATGCTTTGAAGGATATACACATTGTAAATGACTAAGTCTAGCTAATTAAAATGTATCACCACATGTAGTTATAATTTTTGTGGCTGGAGTAATTGTTCATTCTCACATTTCTAAAGAATATATTATATTGTTATTATCTATAATCACAGTGTTGTAAAATAAATCCCTTGAATTTCCTCTCCTAACATAAATTTTATATACATTGAAGAAAACCTCTCTAATCAATCCAGCTTCTTTACTTGGAGATAAGCTGTTTTAGATTCCACATATAACTGAAATCATGTAGTATTTGTCTTTTTGTGAATGTCTTATTTCCTTAACATAATGTCCTCCAGATTCATCCATGTTATTGCAAATGAAAGGACTTCATCATTTTTTGTTATCCAGTAGTACTGGTGTGTGTGTGTGTGTGTGTGTGTGTGTGTGTGTGTGTGTGTGCACTCCACATATTCTTTACCCATTTATTTGTTGATGAACTCCTAGATTGATTCTATAATTTAGTGTGAATAATATTGCATTTAAAAGGAAATACAGATATCTTAGAGTAACTAATTGATTATAGTCATGCTAAGTTTCAAAATGTCTCCTAAAGCTTCACATGCTCATAGTTGGAGCTTCTGAAAGGTGATTGAATTTTGGGGATCAAATAGTTGACTTGCTGTTGGGAGACAGGGTCCAATTGAAACAGATGTATCAAGGGGTTGTGAATGGCTGATATGTCTCCATTTCTGGCTTTCCCCTTTCCTTTCTGTTTCCTGGCCACTGTAACCGAAGCAGCTTTTCCTCCACTGTGCATGTGTACCATCCATTTCTGCCTCAGAGCCAGATCACTAAGGTCTATAACCGTGAGCCAACTTGCGAGTATCTGGTGTTATATATAGAAATCAGGAAGATGGCTAGGACAACTGAGTATATTAAAGAAAATATTTTATACTTAAAAATTTAGAATAATTTAAGGAAATTTGCAAATATGTTTCAGAGTTAAATGTTATGCATGAATCAGGAAGAAAAAGATGAAAGATTATATTTAATGCTGAAAAAGATGCAGGGAAATAGTATCACACATGCCAAGTAGGTTTGCAAATCTATTTAACCTATTTGATAATTTAACATTATGAATGAAACACTTTAATGTTTTGCATAGTCTTCTAGATTTCAGTTTCAAAGCTGTAAGTTTATTTGTGAAATTAAGGTTTGTCTGAAAGAATATTTATCATCTTGAGGTTTTTAATGGAAAAAATAAGTTTTACAGTTTAGTTAATATTTTAGTATGTATTTTCTTTTTTTTAATGCTTCTTTCCTTTCAAACACTAATTCCTTCATCATTTCACCTCTCTTTCATTTCCACCTTCCTTTCTATCTTTACCATGTAATCTTTGTCATAGGTTAAATAAAATAATGCATATTTCCAGTCAAGAAGGAATATGGCTGCATTCCGCTAACATCTTCAGCCAGATTCTTGTGTGCTGCCAAAAATATCTTTCCACTTTCATTTTTTCTCCTTCTCTGCAAGTTGGTCTCTTAACACATAAGAAAACATACTTGCACAGTTTAGGAGAGTTTAAATTCTCAGATTCAGAGGTTATTTTCTGAACATAACTCTTTCTTAGCGGAATCTAATATTGCAAAGTGAGGGCTTATGCTGAGCCTGAAATCATGGACCACACGGCTGTAGCTATTGCTTGGGTCAATGAATTGCCATTAAATTGCAGTCATAATTACTGTTTAAGTAGCATGATGAAGAAAATTACTCAGGTGGTTTAAGTCCTAAAAGAAATACATTGAGACAGCAGGGTTTTAGAATGTAGCAAAATTCCAGAATATCTGGAATCTTGAGATCAAAGATAAAAAGTCAAATATCAGAGCAAGGAAGAGCAATAGGAAAATAACTCAACTATACACTTCATATTAATTAACAGAGAATTGGATAAGACAGCATGATACAAATATTAGTAACATACATTGACATTAAAATCATTTTGGAGAAACTCTTAAATATAAAGAAGGTTTTAAATAATTTAGAAATTGAAACAAGTTAAAATACAGAAAGATATAACTTTAAAAGTTAAATATACGTGATGTATGTAGAAACACATGATGTATATAGAAATATAGGTAATTATTACATTAATGGTATAATGATACTTAAGCTTATTTTGCTTACATCTATACCAAATTTTCTAGAATACAATCATATAGTAGGCAGAAATATATTTTTATTTAATATCTTACATATAAATAATATATAAGCATATATATGGATGTAGGTATACTTCATACTTAGAGATCAACTAATTAAATGGAATAAAAAGAAACTAAATGATTTTCTCAATATCAAGCAATCCACATATCCAATAATAATTCTGTTTCTTCTGGATTCTAAATTAAGCCTCCTTTCAGTTCTATAACAAGTAATATACATGTTCAGTGATTTTTTAATTGTATATATTTTGTGCAAAATAAAGTTTCTGGTTGTTTGAAGATAAGAGCTGAAATAATTTTAAAAAATAAATGGAATAAAAGAATGTTGTACTTTAAAAAAATGGACTTCACTGCTGAATACTTCTAAGGTTTGTTATACACTCAATTATACTGAGTTCTATTTATTCATGTAGTATACTTTCTTCCAATTTGTAAAAGTCAGTTAGAAGAGCTGTCAACCAGGGTAACGAGTGGGGAGACTCAAACCAAAGTAACATCATGATATTATTTCAAAGCCACATGACTAATATCATGTACTATTTAATACATTCAAATTAAGAATTTAGGAATGATATGATAGCTGAATCATTCTTAGTAAACACTCATTAACGCATATCCAGGAATAGAAAATTTCTGTGCAACATTTATATATTTTGGGAAGAAGAAAATTTATATTTAAATTGAAAACTTTATAAAACTTGCTCACTTAAACTCGTATCTCTGGGAAATATATAACAGATGTGCTAATGTGTCCTAAGGTATATGTATAATGGACAAAGATAATATTTTCTCCACAATAACATTTTATTTCCTTCACCTGCTCATCTTTTATGCACCTGTGTCTTGTTGGTATTTTGCTCAGCTTGAATTTGGAAGAGATAACTATCAACATAATCTAATACTTTCCCTTGAGCATTTTAAATTGTTCACAAAATGTTTATAAAGATTCTGTGTGCTGCTCCTATTAAACTAGGAGTCAGACCTCTAGGTATTTGTAGATTTTTGTTGTGCTTCCCAATTTTTCAGGAAAATGAGGACAGAAAGACATGAAGATACCTAATCCAATAGTGAAATTTCATATTTTAAAATTATATTTAATTTATTAGTTTTGTTGGTGCTTAGATTTGTCCCATTTAAAAAAAAAACATTCCTGTTTTCTCTGAGTAGCTATGATTTTTGGGTTGTTTCTTTTGTTTATGAGAAGGGTAATACTACATTTAAAAATTCTGTGTTAAATTTTTTTATTTACCATAAAAATTGTTATGCTTATGAAATCAGGTTTTTTTTGTCCATCTAGTATTCTATGTTCCTGAATAAGTGAAGATTTTGGAAAACATAATATGATTATTTGTAGTCACTATAAATTATATTCACACTGAGATGTAAAATGTTGCCACTGGGTCCTACTGTTTGCTACTCATATAGTGTAATTCACCATTTTAATATCCAGTCCTGGATGTATAATAGTAAAACTACACATGAAGAAGTTAACCAAGTGACATTAACCCATTCTTCTTAAATTATTATTTATGCAATTTGAATCCTAGAAAATAAACAAAATATAACTGTCAAAACAACTAAAAAGTAAGTTACCAAGGAAACTTCTAAATAGGGCACATTAACATGAATTTCATCATGGAGGAAAGATGGCAGAAAGTAACTTACATCACATGTAGTACTTTTCATCACGTGTTGCTATAATATACAATTATCCATGAACCATTTCTACATAAACTGGAAGGGACGAAATTATATGATACTGTATATTGTATGCTTTATTTCTTTGACAATAGCATGTTAAGTAGAATATAAATAGAAAATACTTTTTTCATTTTAAAATATGCGTTAGGCAGCCTAAGTGTAGTAGGAACACGGAGGAGAGAAAAATTCCCATACAGTTGTCGAATTTCCTTCATCCGCTTGAAGTTATTGTCCTTTCTTCATAAACTACCTATATAAACATATCCACAAACTATGCTAGGCAAGTAATGCCTTTCTTTAAAAGGGTTGATCTCGGTAATACTGCTCTTACTTGTTCCTAAATCCTTAACTATGAAATACAGATTTAAATATCAAATTATAAGGCTATTCAAAATGCACTAATCCATTTATGCAGTAGTTTCCACTTTTAAAAAATCTGAACATGTTTAATATAATAGGTGATGCTAAAAGTGACAATAGTTAGCTGATTAATGTATAATTAATGTCTTCACTCAATAATTCCTAAAATATCAGCAAATATTTACTACAATAAATTACAGGTTGTCCTTTTATTCAATTTTCTACTTTTAAGATTGGATATAAAAAATTATTCTCTACTCCAATTACGATTTTACATAGTAAAATCAGTGTATATTCCAAACTTCTACTGCTCTATATTTGGGGTATCCACTATGATGCATATAGTTATTTATACTTAAGTTAATTAGAATTTAATATTATTTAAAAGTAAGTAGTTCAACCTTCGCTAAAATATCACAAGTTCTCAGTAGTCATATATAGTTAATAACTACCATAACAGACAGGCCCCAAATGTCCATGGTTTACATAAATTTCTATCTGTGAGACAGTACTTATAAAATGTTTAAGCCCATCAATATGTACTTTACAATGATCTCTAAGACCATTGTTCTATGCCTGTCTTTAAACAGAGCCAATATAAAACTATGTAGCTTATCATCTAATTTAACTATTTAACATAGATAACTGGAGTGGGTGAGAATCTGCTCTGTTTTAATAATGTGTGCTTTGGTAATTTGGTTTACATAATTCAGTTTCAATTTTGTTGGCTACAAAATAGACTGATAATAATATGTCTTTCTATGAGTTTTAAGATTATAAATAGAATTCATGTAAAATGTGCAATACAAGTTTGGACAATTTATAGCTTTCAGCCAATATTAGTTATTTAAATGGTTGTTATTTTAAGCTCTAGTTCTGTTAGATGACAGAAGTTTTGAAATCTTGAAATATATATATATATATATATATATAAATTTATTATACCACGCCTCTCTATTTATGTTATCATTTTACTTCCTTGGGATCATGTCAAAAGTCCTATGATGGACACTCCATATCCACCATTTTTGCAATTTGAACCATCTGAATCATAAGTCAACTCAGGAATGCCATTTAAGCTGTAATAAGCTAATTACAAAATTGAACTTAACATTACAACATAATGGAATTATTAATTGATCTCCAGATTGCTGAACAGAAGTTGCAGAAAGAAGACAAAGAAGTTTTAAATAACCTCCAAGTGAAAGTGAAGTCATCTTAAATGCACCCAAGCTTTTATTACTATCGACTTTGAATATTATACTTGCCTCAAATGCACAATATATTTACCCTATATAATATTTTTTGCATAATTGCTTCAGCCTTAGAAGTTTGCACTTTTCTTATTTAGTCTTTTGCTGCTTTTTCAAAGGAAACAGTAGGTTGGTTGCGTATAAATGAACTGAGTGTAATTTTCTATTTTGTTCAAAAGCAAATCACTCTAATCATAGAAACCAGACCAAAGCATTGCTTTTAGTGCATTAAAGCAGTAAAATTCCACAAAATTATTTAGCAATTTAGAACATATTTAGTTTATATAGAAAGGGTATGTCTAGCAAGCTCATTTTATCTGGATAGAGTAAGTATTAAACACTGTAGTTGAGTCATTTTTCCACAATTAGCTTATTGCCTGGAGGAGGAAGATCTGAATTACAATATGTTGTATATGAAGAGGTGCTTTAGGAGAGTTGCTGGTACGCATTCTTCACACTGCAGTTCCTGAAAGCAATTCAATTTAGCAAGAAGTTGTTAAAACTAAAAGGCATTTAAAAAAAAAAAAAGAAGAAAGAGACTATATTTTACCTTTCAGTACTAGATACTACATCATAATCACTTTCGAATTACTCAAAGCTAAGCTAAAGGTTTTAATTGTTTTTTCTCTCCTCAGGATCCCAGGACAGATCCATGACCTAGAAAGATGGGGAGATGGGTTTGAGTTCCAGACCTCCATACCACTGGCCAGGGTTTTGGGTTCCTCACCAAAAATGAGGAATCTTTTCAGTGATACTACTATAAAATATGTGATAATCTCCTTCTTCTCTAGTCTGGTATCAGTTTCATGTTGGTACTCACAAATTAACAGATTCTTCATTGAGATATACTTTGGAAATGGCACTTTCAGAGATTAATTTCCTTAGGATTGAACATGAAATGGAATATAAACAGAAGGATTAATCAGAGGAAGCCACTCTTCTCTCAGTTAAAAAAGAAAATATAGGCCGGATAGCAATGCATTTATAGGATTCTTGGCTTGCAATTTTTTCAAAATATACATATCAGGAATAATCAGCACACATATAAATGAACTTCACACCAGGAACTGATTACATTTATCAGCTATATAAAGATTCATTGTAGGTATTGATAAGAAAATACTTATTTTATCTCTAGATTTATTTTTGTATTGTATGAGTGTATAAAAGTTAGTTTATATCTATGCTACAAGTTTTAATTTACTTCGTTTGGTTAGTAATCACTTTCTAAGATTACGTCATATGTGTAATCTGGAGTCAAATTTCAAGATCCAATTTGATCTGGCTCTGATAATCATGTAATATTTCTATTGGACCTGAATGTTTTTTGCATTTTTACAAATAATGTCAGGAAAAACATTCTGATGTAAGAAAAGATATGTTTGTAATGGTAGCATGAATCGTCAAAACCACTTAGGAAAATATGCTCCTTTTTCTTTCTGAATCTGTAAAAATTAACTTTTTATCTTTTGTATGTTCATATGCTCATTGCTGGGACTGTGCCTAGTTAAGATAAATAAGACAGTTGTTTGCAGGTGACATTTTATTTTATCCCATTAACAAGACATCCATAAGTATTTTGTTCAAGTGGCTCTTGTGAAATCTTATTAAAATCCATAGAAATATTATTTCCTTTTTTTTGCTTATTTCACATGAATTTTTTCAAGCATATAAGAGAAAACAATGTATAAATATTCAGATAATTCAGTAAATCTCTGTTGAAAGAAAAGAAAGAAGAAAAGAGGGGAATGAAAGAAAAAGGAAAGGAAGGAGAACAAAAGGAAAACAAAGCGGATGGAAAGGATAATGATCAAGAAGTAGTGATCTAGAGCCAAGAAAATTTTAAGATATGTAGGTGAGTCTCATATTGTCAAAGTTGCTCTTAGAATTTGTCTAACTAGGAAAGAATATTTTATGAGATATTAACAAGTTTATTTGTGCAGTTTTATTATATATTAAATAAAGTTTTCACCTGATATCCTTTCAGTTTACATTTTTTAAATCTGATATGTGACTGCCTTCTGGACCACTGATGCTATTTTCTAATCTGAATTTGGGCTAATTTCTTTGCCTTAAATTTTTCACAATGAATGATGTCACAGCTGTGTGTACCTCTCTGCTCATACTGCTGTCTCTAAATGCTCTATTGTCTTATTATTTATATTTTCAATTATATCTTTCTACTCTACTTAGAGTATACATTTAATTCTTTATAACCTTATACAGTAGAGAGCCTTTATTAGGAGACCCTTTTTAGTTGCATGGCTTCAAGTTTCCAGATGATTTTGTAATATTATACTTTTAGCAATCCCTTCTATACATTTACAGATCACTCCAGTACTTTCTAGTAATGATCAATATAGTACTTTCTAATAAAGATACAGAGTAACTTCAGATACATTTCCATTAAATTGATGAATTATTGGGGGCTGGGGATTTAGCTCAGCGGCATAAGCACCTGTCTTGCAAGCAGGCGGCCGTGAGTTCGATCCCCGGTACCGCTAAAAAAGAAAAAAGACAAAAAAAAAAATTGATGAATTATTTTAGACTGAAATTTAATTGAGCATGTTTCTTACTCAAATTGGTAAGAGATAAAATCGATGTTTATCATTCCATTTCATTATATCATTGCAACTGTTACAAGGAACACATCAAGCTTTATAAAAGATTTTAAAATTCCAATTAAATTTAACTAAGGAGAACAAAAATAACTTTGGCAGAGTTTTCCTTTGCATACTGGCACTCATTTTCCTATGCATTTTATTTTATTCAGTAACTTCTCTGAAAAGCACTATTTAACCTAGATCAGTGAAGAGAAGAAATAAGAACTGCTTACAAACTCCTAAAAGGAAGGACATAGTCTGTATCATTTAAATGATTGTTTGAGTTTCCTTCCAGAACATTCCACTGATAATTCTTAGTATATTGAGGAACTTGAACTGTGAAGTCTGGCAGACACAAGTTCAAATCCTGTATCTTCTTCCTTTCGACTGTGGCCCATTAACCCTGATCTTATCCTCTTTATGCCTGTTTGCTTATTAAAATAGTATTAAACAAGAAAATGAGCTATTTCTTTAATAACTTTATCTTATTTATCATTATCTTGGTTTAAGACTTAGACTTCCACTGAATATATAGCATAAATTAAGCATTCCATTATACATGCTTCCCCCAGAGGAAAAAGTGCTAAATTCATACAACCATTGACTTACATGGACCTAAAAAGAACTTATCTTTTATAAAGTGCATATAATTCTTATAATATCTGTGGAATTATTAGTGTAAGTGAATTACAACACATATCTTGCTCTGTTTTCTAAGAAAAGCAGACATGAAGACTGAAGATCTGCATACGTGTATTGTTATACGTAGGTGGTACGGTCCAGTTCTTATTACAGCTAGTTTGACTCAGAGAGTTGAATGATGGAAGAGGTAAACTAATGGAATGTTCTATAAGATGTGATCAAAATATAGGAGTATTTAAATTTGAAAAATTATTACAGTAAAACACCCATCACAATTGATCCCTCTCCAACAACTCCCCCTTGACTTGAACATACTTATCTGATCATTCTTGCCCTTGGTGAAGCAGTTGTGAGGTCTTTTTTTTGTGAGTGTCTTCTCAAAACACTGCATGACAGAAAATGTGGGCAACGTTGCTGCCCATTGCCATCCAGAAGAAAGACGGTCTGGTAAACACATCACAGTGCATCCTCAGCCACCTTTTCCACTTCTCTGGCAGTGTGCTCTTATGAGTTTCCCTCAAGGTGAAATGACCACAAAAAGTAATTATTTTGAGTCAGTTCAGCTATGAAGATGACCACAGTCATGCAGCTAAGACCCTGACAGAAGAGGACTTCCTGCTTTCCTTCACAAATTGACAAGGTTGATGGGATAGATGTGCTTGAAAGAAGAGGGGCCGTAATGGCAATAGTCTTCCTTTCACAGTAATGACTTAAAAAGTTTAAACGTGTAATGCCCTGTCCAAGCATTTGGCTTTTTATTTAGATTTACTTCTGGTAGCACTCTAGCCTCAGGTGAATAAATACTAACAGGAATCTAATTGCTCCCATAAGTGTAGCATTTAATCCCATCACAACATACTGTCTAGATTAGCTCATAAGCTACCTTGGTAGACTGACTACACTTGATAAACAGCTTTGTTAGAAGCAGTTTTGTGTTAATCACATGCTTTTTTGGGAGGTTTTCAAGACCAGAAGGGTTACAAGCTTGACTAACTCACAACCAGCAGAAATTTTATTACCATTCTTTCTTAGTAGTTGTAACTGGTACTTATCGCAGAGGGATGTACACTAAACAACAGATGTTGGTTGATTCTTTTTCTTTTAATTTTCCTTAGGCTAGAAATTTTTGTATTTATCAATCATTAGTAACATATATGCTGAGTAGCTACTACTCAGCAATTTTAAGCTATCTACCATTTCATTTATTTATCTTGTTGAATTGTGTTATATTGGAAAACATGATTTTTTATGGTTCTTATAATTTTGAGGCATGATTCTTACAATTTAGAATAAAGTAGCATGTGTCATTGGAAATAGCTAACAAGACACCTATTTTTTCTCCTTAAAGGATTACTTTTCTGATTTAAAAATAAACATGCCCTAATTTACTTAGCTAAACATTTCCATTTGCTATTTTCTATTCAAAATATTTCTTGTAATCTTTTAGTTTCATTTCCCTTCACATTTTTGTTAGTGCATATTAGTTGTACAGTTAATTAGTTTTAGTTTGGCAGAGTGGTACATGCATAGATCATATTCAAGTTGTTTTCTTTATTATACCTCATCCTCTTCTCTAGTTTTTCATATGTGGGGAGTGTTCAATGTGCATAATGTATCTTGATTATCCTCATGCCCTTACCTGCTCTTGCCTCCTTTTCCTCTCCTGTTATAAAAAAAAAAAAAAAAAAAAAAAAAAAAAAAAAAAAAAAGAACGTTTCTTTCCCACATTTGCAAGTGAATAAGAGTATTTATCCCCTGGCAAACAAAATGGTTTTTTTTAAACCAAAGAATGTTTTGAAATGAGGAGCTATACTTTTCCTTCAGAGGATAAAATGTTTGCATTATGGAACACTAAACTCTATACAATAAGAAAAAAAGATATTCTAAAACATTAGTTCCTTAAACATTTTGAAATGATGTTGTATATCTGACATTGCTACAATATATATCTGATATCTGATGCTGTTCTAACCTTCCATATTAAAATCAGATTGTAATTGAAGTAAAATAAAAACAAAAGTACAATCCATTTAATACACATTTTTAGAATCAAGTCACGAAATATTTTCCTTGTTTAAACTGAAAATCCTGCAATAGTAATATGCTTAGAAAAGGAAATTCATTTTTAGAAATATAAAGTGCTATAAACAAAACCCTAGAAATTATGTAATCATATGCTACATATGAAGTTAAATTTCTGAGAAGTAATTAAAAGTCATATACCTATTTTTTAGGATATCTTTGCAGTACATAACGTTTATATTCCTTATGTGTACTGGGGACATGAACGTAACACTTCTTACTTCCTTTGTTCACTCCTTCCTTTTCTTTCTTTACTCCGTTTCTTGATCCCTTTGGGATTCTCATATAGGAGACACTACCTGATATTTAAGCTTATGTGTCAGAGCTATTTCTCTTAACATTATGGTCTCTAGGTGCCTCCTTTTTCTCTTGTGTGTAACTATCAGATTTTCCTTATCTTTTCATCTGTTGAAGGGCATACAGGCTCTTGCTAGATTTAGCTATTATAAGCTGTGTTACCATAGATGGGTATTCATATATCACTGTGTCTTAATCACTTTCTCACCCAATACCTGCCATTCACAAGTGAAAAATGGAAGAATTATTTTGGCTTACAGTTTGTGGAGGTTTCAGCTGGCCCTAAGGCCAGGTGGCACAGCAAAAGAGCAAACTAGTGAAGAACACATGGCATGGCAGGCAGGCAGTAGAAACTAGTCAAAGGTGAAAGAAAGGGACCTCTTCTTCTGACCAAGCTTTACCTCCCAACATCAATTTTAGCTATAAACTTATCCCTACATTGGTCCATGAAGCTTTGGATGAAACATCTGGATTTAAATGTGCTACATGTAGAATGATGTCTTTTAACTGTTTTGGGAAAATAACTAGAAGAATATCTGGGTCAAATAGAATTTCTAGTTTTAGATTTTGTGGAATCTCCATAGTGATTCCCATAGTGGTTGTATTCTTAAATTCCTGCCATCAGTGTACAAAGTTCTTTTTTTCTTTAGCCTTGCCAGCATTTGTTATCATATGATTTTTAATGATGGCTGTTCTTTCTGGGTAAGATGAAAATACCTTCACTATGGCTTAATATTTTGACTTGAAAGAAGGAAACACTGAGTTATAAAGTAATACATTTTAAGGTCAGAGATATAGCTCAGTGTCATACGACAAGATCAAGAGTTTGATTCCTCATACAAAAAAGTAATTCAATTTATAATAGTTTCACATATTCTAATTTGGAATATCTAATACATATTCTAATAAGGAATACCTAATATAGAAGCTCAGTTAATTCTGAAATGTCTCCATGTAAATACATTTAGTTTAAGTCAATGTACTATATCTCATGTTTTAATGTTTATAAGCTTCTGAGTTTATATTATTTTAAAAACATTTTACAGTCCTTCACTGAGAACATACCATGGATTTTTATTGTTTGTTTGATTTTGTCTTGGTTTTGTTTTATTTTCTGTATTAAAGCCTGTATCATTTCCTTGAGAAAATCTAAAATATTATATTCCAAGTATTTTTAGGATTAAGTTTTCTGTTGTAAAACTTCAAATAGTATCAGCGACATTTGTGATTAAAGTTAAAGGGTATTTTTGAGAGTTCTGAAGGTTGTTATTTTTCCAATACTTCAACAAAGGCACACACAAATTTAGAACACGCGCGCGCGCACACACACACACACACACACACACACACACACACACAGTTTTCTTGTTTAGCTACTATATACAACTTCTCTTGCAGCATCTTTTTGAAAAAGCAAGTTGGAATTAAATCCTCAATTTGTCTTATCTTAAGAACAGAAGTATGAGGAGTAAAACAAAAGACGTGCTTAAGAAATTTTTCCCTGAAAAACAGTATCTTCCTGAATAGCCAAAAATTCAAATGTGTATGAACAGGGAACAGTAAAAAATCCATCACTAGTGTAGTCATGCAGATCCTTACACAGTAAGAAAAACATACCAATGAGTAATATGCGCAATTTCAATTTGAAATTTCCTGTGATCATTGGGGAAGTTAGCATTTCTCAACTATTTCAGGAAAAGTCAGCAGTCTTCTGAGGCAAACTGCTTCTGGGAAAAACCCCACCAAAATATGTAATAGCAAGGGCTGGATGCCGTCCCCAAACAGCGCCCAGGTTAATATCTCAAGCAGCTGTCCCGATCTCTGCGGTCTAAGCTTTTAACTAACTTTAATTAAATGGAACCTTTGGTGTGCAAGGGTACATATGCCTGGGACATGAATAAAAAGAAACAAATGGCAGAGCCTGGCATATGGTTGTACACACATGCATCACTGGATTTTTTATTTTTTCCAAGTATATTTTAACATTCATGAGAGGTAAAAGAGATGAGAGCTGAAATAGAATTGTCTCCCTGGACTTCAACTTTTTGCTACTATTCCTACAATCACAGCTAGGATTAAAAAACAGTATAAGTCTTAATTGTCAGATGCACAATCTGCAGTGTTTAAATGGACCCTGTGGATTTGGGTCCAAAACCAAACCAATTGGTTGCAAGCGATTTTTCTCTTCCGTTAGATGTTCTCCTAAAATATTTGCATAAATGTAACCGTGCTGTCCGTCTTTTAACTTTCACTCAATTAATTATGCTTCCAGCCCCCTGCTGATGGACAAAAATGAGACTTCATCTGCAAATAGCTTCAGCAGTTTACAGCTTATTAAATGCCAAAATCTAGTTAAGACAGTTTGAGAATTCTCATGTCAGGCATTTCAACGTGCCATTTTTAACACAAATTCTTATTAAAAAAAAAATGAACCCACTTCTCCAAGTCAGGGGGAAAAATCACTAGTATAAAGTAATGAACGGAATAGAATTTTATACAAATTGTGTACTTAGCATATGCGGCTTACTCTGAGCACACTTAATTGGTTTGCCTAATAATGAAACAGCTATGAGAGAGACTACCAAGTTGATAAGAAAATGGTCTCTACAAATTACAAAAAGCTTTCATCTATGGAAGCAGCTTTTATAATTTATATAAAAGTCTGGGCATAGTGTGAAAAAATAGATGAATAGGAGTTATACACTCAAATATTCTTTTAAAAATAACTTTTCTTGTACTTCATGTGACATCTTTTACATATTGCATCAAACATCTGGCACAATCATGATCCAGTATTCTTTATACCATGTGGGGTTAGTTCCACATTAAAACTACAGAAAAAAAAGAACAATGTATCTCTAAAGCTGAATGAATAACTAGAATATACAACATTTGTATTCTGCTTGGTAAAGAACAGAAATAAATTCATTGTAATGCTTTGACATTCCAGCATCTTCATGCTCTATGAGATCAAATAAAAAATTTTGTGAAGAGATTTTCTGTATCTTCATCATATATTCAGCATAAAACATTATGATTTTATAGACACTATATTTAGCATGTTTTATAATGATACTTTATAAAAAATCTGATTACACTTTCTAAGTTTGAGGATAGGGGCAAAACATTACCATTTTTCATTGAAGGAAATATTTCCATTGAAGGAAAAACTTAGTTAAAAATACTTGTATTTAACTCAACATTAAGAATACTTTAGTTGTCATGGGAGAGTCAAGTTATATTCTTAAGGCAGTTGCCAATCAGTCTGAAGTCTAAAGTTCTTGGTTTTTTCTTTCATCTTATTCCTTATCAAATGTTACTCTACTGTTTTAGATTTTATTGACAAATTATGTCATGTTTATGTTCTTTTCTTATAAACTACCATGATGGAGCTGAATGCGACATGATGATTTATGACAGAAATGTCAGAGATTATTTTAAAAGCAATTTCTGTCTGATCATATACCAATTAACAGCTTTCATAACAAATTCTCAAGTTATAGTTGGCATTTGATCAAAGAACAATATTTTATTCCTTATTTTTGAATATCTGGAATATCTTGAATATCTAGTAATAAAACCATGTTATTTACTCTTATTGGCTATTGTTATGGAAACAAAAAGAATAATTTTTGACACAAAATGTTATCATATTATTATACCAAAGATGTGGTATATCTCTGCTTTTTAGATCTTTTAATAGAGTATAAAAATGTGGTATTTTCTTTATGCTTTAATGAATGTTGATGAGGTTTTATATGTGTTTGATAATAGCAACCAAAAGCGTATAGATTTCAGGAGTAGATAAATCTGAGATGATGCTGTGGTCTAAATGTCTGTGTTCCCTCCCAGTTCATACGTTGGAATCTAATCTTGTCATGTGACACAATTAAGATGGAGGATCTTTAAGAGGTAGATTACATCACGTGAGGTCTGCCCTCAGGAATGAACTTAGTGTGCCTCTTTAAGGGTCCTGAGGGAACTTGTTTCCTATGTATGTAAAGACATGGCAAGATGACATCATCAGTGAGGAAAAGGACCCTCACCTGATCAGTGACTGTCTGAGCACCTAGATCTTGGACTTCTCAGCTTCCCAGAACTATGAGAAATAAATTTCTATTGTTTAGAAATTACCCAGTCTAAAGCATTTTGTAGCATTCTGAACAAACTATGGCACATGATTTTGCTAACATAGAATAAGGAAATATTTACCACAGATGAAGCTTTAAACTTCATCTAAACTTGGTAAAGCTGCATAAAGTGTGTTGTATACCTGGTTAAGCAACTCTAAGCTAAGTGGAATTTTTTTCCCCCCTGTGGATAATTTATATGCTTGCCAGTAGGAGGCGAAAAAGACCTATCTTTTGTTGTTTTTTGGGTTTAAAAAATACAAAGATTCTTTGCTTTCTCATTCCTCAAAAAGATGAAAAATCTGAGATTTTGATATGTCTGCAGGTTGTTATGAGATGGAGATATGTTCTTGAGATACTTTACAGGGATTCGAAATTTATGTGATGAATGTTGAACAACTACAACTCTATGTAAAGCTGATTGAAGGTTATTTTTTCTGCTATAACTAGATCATGTTAGTGTCATGCACGAGGGTCATGGACACGCAACTCCAGCACCACAAGCACAGCAGGAATCGTTAATGGCTGAGAGATTACTTCCCAGCACAGAAGTAGCAGAACATGTGTATTCTTGTAACCTTTCATTTTTCCATAGCATAGTATGAGCATGATGTTTTACCTGTGCTGCTTCTGTCACACGGGGTGTAAAACAGGAGGAGGGGTTCTCCACGAAGAACTAGGACCTACATTATCTACACTCCTTGCTTTCATATTTGTCTTAGGAATTACTTGGATGTTGAAATGGATCATTGAAGGTGTTTTCCTAATAGAGAACAATACTAAAGATTATGAATATGCAGAGCTCTTAATTTAGTATTCAGGAATGATGACACCATCCAAAAGCCTTATCTTTCCAGATTGACTTTGTTCTGAAAAAGCTGTGCTAGCAAATCAAAGCAGGGAAAGGAAAATTCTGCCTTTGGCCACTCAGTCTGGCCTGTAATCAGATAGACAATTGTTCTTGGTCTCTCAGTTACTCTAAACACTTTGAGCTCTACTGCCTATCCAACCACTGCACATTACCAATTATTTTAAGTGTTAAAAAATGATTGTTTTCTTCTCATATCCTTTCAGCTATCAATCTGTTTTCAATTTCTTTTAAAACCAAAATACTCTGAAGCGTCAACTACACTCACAGTGACTATGTCATCATTTTCCCTGTACTGGGGCTCTAGGTTAAATCTGGTTTTTGATTCATCACTCCACTGAAATATTTCTATTAAGACTAGCAGTCACTTCTGTCATTAAATTCATTACTCAGGCAGCAACATCTTTTGGACAACTAACTCATCTTTTGCATACCAAAATACCTCACTCTCCAAAGTTTCCACATTCTTCATTGTTGTCTTAGCTACCTTTCTTGTTGCTGAGACACAATACCTAACACCCACAGTTTAAAAGGTTTATCTCGCTCTCAATTTGTAGAGGTTTCAGTCCACAGTTAGCTACTTCCTGGAAATACTGCTGACACAGGAGCACGGTAGGAGGAGAAATTGCTTACGGCATGGCTGCAGGAAAACAGAGATTAGAAAGGAGCCTGAGGGAGGAGTGAAATCCTTCCAGGTCACGCCTCAGTGGCCCAACTCTTCTAACTTCTTCATAGCAAGTCAGCTGAATCTGGCTTAAATCCAGTCACCTTCTAAAAGCCTCACCTTTAGGGGCAGGAGACTGTGGATGGAGGAAGGAGACAGAGGGGAACTAGACAAAAGCTATAGCAATGTACCATTACATGGAACATTTCTCTGCAGCTTCATTGTTTCTTGCCTGGCCAGTGTGTGCTGGGGATTTGCAAGACTTAATTACATGTAATTCACATTTTTCTCTCTTCTAGACCCCTTTAGGCAATTTCATTAATGTCCTGCTTCAATTATTGTTGATAGCTTCAGGACTACCACAGCTATGTCTCCATCCCACAGATCTCTCCTGAATTCCAGAAATGTGTACTCTCTTCTTCAGGAGTATTTCTACTTAGATTCTTCAAGCACTTCAAATTAAACAAACACAAGTAGAAATAATAACCTTTATCCCAACACTGGTTTTCTCATGTTCTCCAAAACAGATTTTACAAAGTATCCAGCTTGAATTCACTCCTAGCATATACCTTTCTCACTGCAATATCCAATCTCTTACAAACTTCTACTAAGTTATCACCTAAACACTTTCTAAAACTATTCATATTTCTATATGGCCACAATTTTTATTACATTGATCACTTTGGCTTTAACTATCTAACTAACTGAATAACTAACTAACAATATTTGCTTAGGCAGTTTCCTGATCACAGTATTTTCTCCTTTTACATAAATACCTATATGGCATGTGAATTTATTTTTTTTCAAAATAAACTTCTATAATTAAATACACACACTAAAGCCTTTAAAAGACTAGTGTTCATGAAGTGGATTCCTTAACATAATGCACGAAAACATTTGTGATCCTAAATAAGGGTTATTTCTTCAGTCTTCTCTGGTTCCACTTCATCTGTCTTTGTGCTGGAGTCCCTTCTATTCTCCAGAATTATATAGCATGACCACTCCACACCCCTACCAATAACACTGAGGCCTTCTCTTGCATCATGAATTCATCACTGTGCAAAGAAAGTGCTAATAACTGATTTTCAGATCAATCTTTTAGTTTTATAGATACCTGATAATGTCACTTTTGAATTAGTCTCACTGTGACATAAAATGAAGAAATCTTAGACAGATATGGTAACCAAGAGACCTAAAGATCTGAATGAGGCTTGCCTGCACAGAGTAAGCCCTTGTTCTATATTTCCTTGGCAATTTATCCAGTCAAGAGTAACTGGTCATGCTGGATGTGGTGGCACCTGCTGGTAATCCCAGTACTCTGGGAGGCTGAGGCAAGAGATTGTAAATGCTAGCCTAGCCTGGGCAACTTAACATTTTTGTAAAATTCTGTCTCATAAATAAATAAGTAAATAAATAAATAAAAAATAAAAAGCTGGGGGCCTAAACCAGTATTGGCAAATTTTTAAAAGGAGTAACTGGTAATAATTAATGTGATGCAACTATACTGTTTATTTCTGTCATCTTTATTAAAATAAATCAAAATGGTTTTACCTAATAGGTTTCCTTAATATGTTTAATTTACCATATAATATTCACTGATTTAAGCTTTAAGGAAGGGTGACCACGTCTGTTTCAGCTCACTGTCACATCCCACAGGGACTTCTAACCTCTAACACTCTTTCTAAATAAGAGTTAGTAAGTGCAGAAAGCAAGAGTTCGGAAGTAGTAAGTCTAAGAATGCAAAGTCCACATTGTAATATCAAATACATTGATGTGTGCTTTAATATGAGGGTTAATAGTATATTCCTGGAGGAACTCACATGTGGTTAAAGCCTAAAGTTTGATTGGTAGGTGGACCTATCGAAGTTTGATTAAAGTTGGACAAATTAAGAATATTTCATTTTAGCCTGGAGGTAGAGTTCAGTGGTAGAGTGTTTACCTAGCATGCACAAGATTTGTGTTTAGTTCCCAGTGTATGAAAAAAGAAAATGCATTTCAGGTAAAAAAAATGCCTTTTAAAATTTGATATTGGAACAGTGGAAGAGGAAAGCATGTCACAGTAACGTAATGAACAAAAAGCAGGATGGTTGGAAATAGTTAATAAGAGCGTGAGTTAGGAAGCACAATTAGAGATAAACAGTCCTCAAATCAGAAATGATTAATGGCCCTATTAAACGTATTGTTATATAAATTACTTAATGGAACTCCCTAAAGGAAAGTGACAAAGACTTTTCTTGTAAATTTCACCCTAATTCTCAGCCCTGTTCCTACCTATTCTACAGGTAACAGGCTCTGCAATATTTTAGAATCTCAATTTCATGTTTATTATTTATATTTGATAACTGAGATAAGTTAATACTTATGTGTCTCTAAACTTTTATGATATAATACGGCAAAAATTAGTTTTTAATTCTCTGAAAGGTTTAAACTGACATTGCTATTGGACGGAGCACTTTCTCTCACACCGTTTCTCAGCAAACTAAGATCTTTCATGTAGTTTTTAAAGCTTCAGGCTAAACAAGTACACATATGTTGCCTTTATTTCCTGGCTATGACCTGAACACACAATGTGAGAGGACTGGGAAATAGCTGTGGCTCAGAAAGATTTGAAAAGCACTGATGTTGGACAGTTAGCAATCTCTGCCTAATTTGTCACAAATATCCGTGCACATTTTACCCTCCGCAAACAGAAAACTCCTTTCACCAAAGAACACAGTGTAAAATCCTACTGAGTTTGTGAATAAAGTTCATCACACCTTGCTGTATTCCCAGTCTGTCTGTCTGACCTGAAAATTCTTCTCTTGATCTGGTCTAAGAGGTTTGTTATCTGCCGCCATCCTCTATTTCCAGCTCATACTGCACTCTCCTTTTGGATCCACAATTGCACTTGTGATACAGGGACACAAAATGCAATTAAGACTTTTATTTGGAGAAAGAAAAATTGTAGACCCAAAGAAGTTACGGTCAGCAACAATAAAATGCTGCTGGGCAAGGTTTGCAAAACACCTTCCCTACCAGGGGAAATTTCTTTGATTATCTTTCTATGCTTCTAATAATTTTCAGAGGGTCACAGCCCCATGAATCATGCATGTAGAAAACCTGCTTACTTGCCCTAACCACCCCTTTTGAATTGTTATATAAGGAACACAAAATAAACTTCAACTGTGTCTGAGGCAAACATGTTGGGGTCTCTTTGGTACAGGAGGCAGCATTTCTTAAACTAATCATACACATAGCAAAAGTAATGCCAGTTTGTGACTAAAGCCACTTGGTAAAGAATAAAAGAAACATTCCCTATAATGCAGGCATAGCAGCAACTCAGAAACAAACTGGAACAAATTTGGGTGACCAGTTTACAACAGATAATATGGGAATGATAAGAATTAAAATTAAATTTATTCAAGAATTACTATGTGATTTTTAAAGAGAAATCAAATTACTCCTTATAACTAAATGCTTTCTTTCTCTCTTAAGAATCTGACATCACTTAATAAAACTTACAAGCACTGGTCTATTGAGGGGGAAAACAATGAATGTAGGTACTGAAATATATAACAGTCTCAATTTGAATTTCAAAATTTATCAATTTATACATTTTTGAATGGGTAAGCGAATATTAAGAATATTAGTAAGGGTTTTTGAAGAAAACAAAATATTCTCATAATATGAAATTATGAAATTGCCAAGTGCTATAATGTTATGTAGACTGTAATATATGTTTCTTGAATTAGCACAAGGTCTCTAATTTCTTGTGTATATTACTTTAGAAGGCTTTTGCTACAATAATTCTGGGAAAGTAAAATACTAAAATAAAAATCAATTATAGAGTGCTTGTTATGATGAGACTAAAATAAAAAAATACAAAATGATAATTTTGTCTTCTTTTTCTCCTTTTTCCCAACTTTCAGACATTCATTTCCCCACTGCTGTACATTTATGCAACAGCTCATTCTCTCCGACTTTGGAGGACATGTCTCCAATATAACACCCCACTTTCTCCATTGTTTTCCTTAGTCTTTCTCAAACTACCTGCTGTCTGACTGCCCCTTTACTCTGTCTCTTTATTTCTGGTATAAGAATAAAATTTACAAATGGGCAGTACTGGTTCCGAATGACTTCACCTAGTAAAGTCTTCTTCTATCGTTATATAGCTTTATATGAAACACTGTGTGCCATAGTGGGTTTTTCTGAAAGGACTGCACATCATTAATTCACAAGAATGATAGTAAATACAGAAAGACTATTTTAAGGCATTGTATGCTTCTCCTATACATAGGTGTTCATTAATGAATTTAATATTATCTGAACCTCCCTCCCTTTAGCCAGTGTATGCTTGAAAAACCTCCAGATAATCCGATACTCTCTTCTCTTCAGAGACTTGACTTATATTTACCTTGAATGGAAGTGATCTGCAAAGACTGTTATATACGATATTCAAAACAGTTTTCAAAGCTCGTTTCATTGTGATGGTGTCTTCCAGTCCTGGATGCTACTGATGTCATCCTCTGATGTATTGTTTATCACATTTCATTGTCAATTTTCTAACTCATCCATTGCATCACTAAACTTTGTAAGTTTATTGAGGACACAAGAGTATTTGCATACTTTCCTTAGCTTCACAATAATTTTTTAAAATTCTGTGAAAAAGATGAAAGAATGGATGGATAGGCATGTGGATGAATTTAAGAGTAAAAGTGAAACATGGTGATATGTAAGCTACTTTTAATAATATAGTTGAAGCCAACATACACATCTGAAAAAGGTAAAAGGTCAATTAAAGCTGACATACAAATTATAATATTTGATCAATTAAAGGCATATAACCTTAAAGTGAAATATTCCAAACAGTACGTTAGCTGGCATCCATCCATTTTCATTCTGAAATTAACAACGCAGCTTTAACATTATTCTTCTTTGATAAAGTATTTTCCGCCTATCATAAAATCACATTACAGATTTGCCTTAGTGCAATTTTAGTAAACTTACAGTTCTGTGTAATCACTATTGAAACCACTGAATTCTTCCTCTTTGGGGCATAAACATAAATCTCAAAATTGAGGTATACCTTCAACCTTGCTTTCTGGATTTAAAACAAGTTACATGATACATACTCTGTCTCAAATCATATATCATATGTCAAATATCTTCTAACAATAGCTAATTTTTGAGAGCAATTTGATTGTATATTAGATAACCAAGTGCCACTAAAACTAGCTAATTTCAAGGTGATTAGCTTTTTACTTCACACTGTGAAATAAATTTGGATGCCCTGTTTTGTAAGCTATAACTCAATGATTACTTCTAGCAAGTACAAGACAGAAAAAGCAATTGAAATAGAAATAAATACCTATTGTACTTCTCTCTGTATGCACTTCTCTTAATGAATGGACACAAATATGATCATTCTACTAAAGACTACCTTTGCTAGAACGTATCTGGAACTCTAGGATTCTTGGTGTTTAAGAACTCAATATTGAATCACTCCATCTTTGTTTAGGGAATGTCTGTGTGTGTTAGATCGTGAGTATCCTTAATTAATCCTGTCCACCTGAGCAAAACCTCCATGTGAATCAGCTTTTTCTTTTTCCTCTTCTCTTTTCTTCCCCTCCAACTTCCTTCACTTCTCCCTCCTTCTCTTTTTTCTCCCTTTTTCTTGCCCTCCCCCGCCCTATTTTTCTTCCTCTTCTTCCTCTTCCTCCTGCCCACTCCTCTGCTTTCTCTCCCTGTCCCTCTTCTTGTTCTTGGTGTTCTTGTTGCTGTTGTTCCATTCCTTCCTCTCCCCTTCTCCTCCTCTTCCTCCTCCTCTTCCTCATCTTTTTTGCCTCGCCTCTTACTGCTTCATTATTGACAAGTTCTGGCATGTAACAGAATTCCATAAATATTTGCTGAATCATTATATTAAATCCTTTATATATAGATATTTTTAGGAGCCCATTTTTGGTGCCACCAGGCTTATAAAAATGCAAATAAGAAAAATCTTTTAGCATGGTTTATTATGAACATTTGATTCTTTAAAAACAGATACAGCCTGTGGTACATACCTTACTGTGAGAATTTACAGTAAAAATGAATATTCTCAGAAACCTTGGCCAATCCAAAGTATACATGTACAATTACAAATCCATGTCCCTTACCATCAATGAATGTGAAATATTTGTCACTATGAGTTAAAATGTGTATATTTCTACCATATGCCATCTTTTTAAATAACTCAATAATAATCTATACTACTGAAAGTTTTCCTCATTTGAAGATGTCTACTTTACCAATTTTATGAACTTGCAGCAGACGGTGCCCTCTTGTTCAGAGACATCTCTAAATCAGTCTCAAATCCTGTATTTTTTCCTTTTTATTTTATTGGCAGAGATAAAGTATCTGTCAGAAATGCTGAATCCCCTGCTCTCATGCACCAAAGAAAACAGTTCTGAAAAACTGGAGTTAATATTCTCTGGTTTGACAGAAGAAAGTGCTTGTCAGAGTGCACGTTGCATTGAGTGAGATAGGTGGATTTAAAAACTACGTCTGCAACAGTTAATTGACACTGAGATTCCAATTTGTGGCAAGTGTATTACAGACTGGCCAGGAATAAATTTGAAAGCAAACGAAGCCTCATTTGATTTATATAATAATTTAATGTATAGAAAAATAATTCTAGATTTGAAAAGCACAAAGCTTGAGGTACCATGCTGCTGGCTCAGGGCCCTCTCCCCTGTTTTAAACTTGAGTTTGCATGCAAGGCAAAGTTTGAGCAGAGCAGACCTGTGCCTTTGAGTAAGATCTGTGTGTTCATCCTCCAGACCAACAAGAGGACTGCTTGGGCTTTTGATTTCTTACAGTATGCACCCTCTCCACTACCTCAAAGTAATACTCAACTCAACATTTCATAATAAAGTTTTCTTACTTTTTTTTTTACTTTTCTCACATTAAAATTATAAAATTTGTATGATCCATCATACATTGTACCATGTTAACTAAGATCAAGTTCTAATTCACTTTTTCAATTTCATCACATTTCTATAGGTTTGTAGTATTGCACCTATAATTCCTTTAAAAGATGTTCTTTACCTAAAAACATTGAATTACAATAAAAATTCATTAATATATTCTTTCAGTTGGAGTGGTAGTGCATGCCAGTAATCTCAGCATTTAGGAGGCTGAAACAGGAGAATTGCTGTGAGCTTGAGGTGAGCCTGGACACCAAAGTGAACTCAAGGTCAGCCTGAGCTACATAGTAAGACCTGCCTCAAAAAAGACAGAAAACAAGCAAATAAATAAATAAAAGCATAAATAAACATGTTTTTTTCTCAACTCCACCATGTTTTTAGTTATATTTAAAATGTTTTTCATAATGACAAAACTAAGCAATGTATAGAAAACTCCAAATATTTGCATGTGTTGATACGTTATATTATTTTTAGGTAAAAGTGAATGCTTTCTATAAAATATAGCTAAATGATCCATATTTTTCTGTATTGAACTGAACAAAAGGTGAGTACCTCGGTTAACTAATCACAAATCAAATATGTCATAATGAAATAGTGGAAAATGAAGAGAAAGGAGTAATATGTCATGTTTGTGATTGGTAAAAACTAAGAAAATGTAGCATAATAAGAAAAGGGAATAGGAAAGTGCTTTCTGAGGCTTAATAACCCCAAAGATATCAATATTTTTCATGTTTTATAAAGTACAAACCTAAAATATATTTTTCCGTATTAAAAATTACTCATTGCCTCTCTGATAAAATCCAAATTCCTCCAAATGAAACATCACCATATGATGATTAAGGTTAAGTCTGAATTATCTTTCATCTCTTATTTACCACAGACCACCTCTTCTTCCCCGGTTACACTGAATCTTTTGAATTATGTTCTCTTTTTTTCCTCTTCACCTTTCCCACAGCCATGAATTTTTATATATTCTTCATTTTTTTAACTTTTTCTTACCATTTGTCTTAGTTAAGATTTTCCAGAAGGAGATCCTGAGATGAGATTTAAGAAAAACTGGCAGACAGGCCGCAGAGTGGGGAATGAACATAAGATGTGTGAACAAGTGGAGTTTATGCCATCAACCAGGCAAACACATAGGACGAGTAATAGTTAAACCCATGAGAATCCTTGCAACAAGCAGAATGAGCACCAAAGCTCTTCCATCGACCACAGGCAAACAATACAGCTAAGATATTTATTCACCGACTCCCAGAAGTCACAATAGATAATCATTCATTTTTAAAAGTTTGTTTACCGTAATTATCTCTATCATGCCAGTAATATTTGTTGTCAGATTCTTGTTTGACTTTTTGTCCATTTCACCTTGAGGTAAAAAATTAGAATTCTGAAAAGCAATGAAAAATATAATCCTATAATGTGGATCTGGAAATGAGAATAGATACTTCTAACTCTGTACATCTTAACCAGAAAGTGTTAGAGGGATATTTGCAAAAGAATACTATGAAACTCTACACGTTCAGTCTTATCATGTTTGTCATTTTCACAGCAGCTCCAGAAAATTAATTTGAGAACAAAGTAAGCAATTTCAACAAAGCTCCTGTTAAGTTTCTATTTTGTTTATTGTGTGTTCTGAATGAGAATTGAAGAAAACCACTACTTTAGTTTTCAGTTGTTTTTTTTTTCTTCTTTTTACTGCTGTAATGTCAAATCATATACAGTATATCACAGTAAAATAACCTTCTAGGGTTTCTTTGAGAGTTAGTGATGATGTTTCTCATTATTTGTTTTTGCAACAAAGCATTCTAACAATATCGGAAAAAAATAAACTTTGTAAAACATTTTATTACCTATTTATCTTAAAAGTTTCATCGCATTTCACTGTGGTACAATATTGTAGTACAAAATTATGCAAACTAAAAGGCATTTCCACCTGCAGAAACTGATTGCTCTTACTGAAGCTGAGGAATGAAAGCAGATGAAGGGAGTCATCTGTGTTGTGTTGCACCAATATGTTTTGAAAACATAACCCAGAGCTGTCAATATCTCAGTGATTACCAGTTGTTTATTTTTTTTTTATGTGCAGATTTGCTGGCCATGTTTACCACAAGCAAGATATCAACAATAATAACGGGGAAAATAAAGGACGTCTAAATGCAAGTGATACATGCACAGAAAGATGCAATACTTAGTTTAGTGTTATTCTCCACACTGAAATCTGAATAAAAAAAATTTGGAAACATATAAATACACACTTGATTCTGAAAAATATAATCAAGAGCATAAGACCCAAATATCAAATGTAAGCCTTTCAGTGTAATATTTTTATACTATGATGATTACACTTATAACTCTGGATTTCAGTACTTAGATGCTTGAAGTCCTTGCTTCTCCATGAGCACTGCCTGCTCCACAAAAAGTGAAAACTGTCCTCTCTCAAAGTACTTGAGGTGCTCTTCAGATAATCATAGCTCTCCAGAGCAGTCAGCGCCTGCACCCTGGGCCACAGGGTGGATCCTCAGGTGTCTGAGCAGACCCTGAGAGCACGTGGAACGCTCTTAAATGGGAGTAGCTGGAACAGTGTGGGAAGGGAAAAGAAGATGTGGAAAAATTTAAGGTGTGTTATGCACATGAGTCAACTTGCCAAAATGAATGTAATCATTACATACTGCAAACATGTACTAATAAATTTTTTTTAAAAAAATAAGTGCATTGTAGAAGTTACCAAAGGGAAAGAAAGAAAGAAAGAAAGAAAGAAAGAAAGAAAGAAAGAAAGAAAGAAAGAAAGAAAGGAAGGAAGGAAGGAAGGAAGGGAGGGAGGCAAGGAGAAACTGTTCCTCTGTGTGTACACTTCCTCCAAAGTGAAGCATTAAGTTCACCTCCTGTAGTATATAGGAACTTAGATTATCGGATTTCTCCAAAACATATTATACAATGGAGAGAAAACTTTACATTATCATGCTAGGTTGAAAACTTAACCCATTCCAAGGCTTTTCTTTATTTCAGAGTTTAGATAAAATACATAACATAGTATTTGAGATTTAATGTATTTTTCTATTTAGATTGTATAATTTTGTATTAGAAATTAAAGTTCCTGAAGTTTGAATTTAGAGTGAGCAGAAACAGATGACTTACATGGCAGTAATTTTGGTTCCTGCTGAACGGTTTATGCAAGCATACTCTATGAGCTTCAAAATGCCTACAACCTTTTGGCTAAATAACCCATAACTCTTTGCTCAGAGAATTTTTTTTTTTATGTTTTCAAAATTGAGTTTTCACAAATATATGAAGTTGGATGACTGGATATTCTATTTTTGTCTTAATGTGATCTTTTATAAACTTCCTTTTCTGCTATTTCCAGAATTCCAAAGTTTCATTGTGTTTTCAAGACATGGATCCCTTAGTATTGTCACTGATTGTGTCAGTTTTAGGAATCCATTTTTCTGAATACTTAAGCTCCTTTCCACTCACCATGGTGTTCTTTTTTGCTCTGACCTTTTTTCTGATTCCAATTTCTGTATCAGAAAAGTATTATCTGAATAAGTCTTTTATATTCTGTAATCAGGTATTTTTCTCGCAATTGTTACACCTTTGGTTTTTACTTGGCTTTGATTTCTGCAGTGTTTCTGGAGCACAGGTATGTGTCCATGGAGCCGGTGTCCCTGCATTGCCTTCAAAAATATGACGTAAGCACCTTTACAATGCACTATGTAGCTTTAGTTCAAGGTTCAATATTGCTCTCTCTCTCTCTGTCTGTCTGTCTCTGTCTGTCTCTGTCTCTCTCTCTGTGTCTCTGTCTATCTGTCTCTGTCTCTGTCTCTCTTTGTCTCTCTTTTCTCTGTCTCTCTCTCTGTGTCTCTGTCTCTGTCTCTGTCTCTCTCTCTCTCTCTGTCTCTCTTTTTCTCTCTCTCTGTGTCTCTGTCTGTCTCTGTCTCTCTGTCTTTGTCTCTCTTTTCTCTGTCTCTCTCTGTGTCTCTGTCTCTCTCTCTCTGTCTCTCTCTCTTTTTCTCTCTCTCTGTGTCTCTATCTCTGTCTCTCTCTGTCTCTCTCTCTGTGTCTCTGTCTGTCTCTGTCTCTCTGTCTCTGCCTCTGTCTCTCTGTCTCTTTCTCCCTCTGTCTCTGTCTGTCTCTGTCTCTCTCTTTCTCTGTCTCTCTGTCTCTGTCTGTCTCTTTCTCTGTCTTTCTGTCTCTGTCTCTCTCTCTGTCTCTCTCTCTGTGTCTCTGTCTGTCTCTGTCTGTCTCTCTCTCTCTGTCTCTCTCTCTGTGTCTCTGTCTCTGTCTCTCTCTGTCTCTCTCTATCTCTCTCTGTCTCTCTGTCTCTCTCTCTCTCTCCTTCTCCCTCTCTCTCTCTTCATATTGCTTTATATGAATTGGTCAGTTCCTTCTGAGTCTTTTGCTGCTTTAGTTCCTTGATTTGTGTTTTTCAGTCTATTTTCTCTACCTATACATTTTTTCATATTTAAGAGAGATTATGATTTCTGAAATATTCATTGTGATCATTGAAGTAAATATTGAATGTTATCATAAGGATGACATTTACTTTGATTTTTTTCAGCATTATTGCTTACTGGAGGAATTTCACATAGGAAATATTTTATCCTCTTGCTTTTATCTGATATAGTAATAAACTGTACATCCAGCCAATGATGAGTAGACATGTATGTAGTCTTCGGGTTCTTTCCTCATTTTCTTGATCTCAACAGATGTTCTTTCCTCAGTATGAAGAAGTCGGATGGCTGTGAAAAACCTCAAATGAGTGCTCAGGTGAACAAGTAGAAGAGTTTCACCTTCACAGGCACTTCTCTCTTTAAAGGAGAGTTGTTAATTGCTATTAATAACCAATTAGCAGGAATTATAAACTATACCAGAAGCAATAAATATTCATACTGACTTTCCTTAATGACTCTGAAAACTAGGTAATATGATAATTTTTAGTATTGCAGTACTATTGATGAGAAGACTGTTTGGCCTGTTCATGTATTAAACTTCATGTAAAAAATATAGCCAAGGGGCTGGGGACTTAGCTCAGCGGCATAAATACCTGCCTTGCAAGCAGGCGGTCATGAGTTCAACCCTTGGTACCGATAAAAATGAAAAAGACAAAGAAAAAAAATAGTCAAATATTAATGAAAACAATAAAAGTTATGAAACAACAAACGAGATCAAATTCTGTAGCTATGTGGTTTTCTATATCCATTCCAAATTTTCAAATAAAGAAAATAATAAATTAAAAAATAATAAAAACAATATAAATATTTCCAGATTTTTATTGTCTATAAATTTTTTCTATAAAATTTCATCTAAAGAAATGTTTATAAAAATGAATCTTGATCTTTGAAGAGCTCATATGGGTTTACTTCTCTTAGATTAAAACAAACATTTATGCAATAATACTCCCTTTCTTTTAAATTTTGCTTTAGACAACATAAGAACTTTTACAAAGTTTACCATTTTCTTAAGTGTCTGCCTAATAATTTTAAATCTCAGCTTCCTGAGAACAAAAATCCTTGAAAATTTTGTTTCCCTAGCACCCTGTGAGGAATTGTATTATATGTTTCTGTTTAATAATGATTGCTGTTTCTATTTAAGCTTCCTTAAAATAGATTAAGGACAGTTAAATATGTTAGAAATGTGTTGTAATTATTAAAATGGAATACTTCGTTCTTAACTTACTTTCATTAAAATAAGTCATTATTCGCAAACATGTAATTATCTTGTTTTAATCTTATCACTTTAGTTATCTACTAAAGTAATTAGTTTTTTCTTTGCTTTTTACTTAGAAGATTGCTGAGGAATCAATGTACAATATATCATTTTCTACTGTACAGCAACAATTACTTTGACTGTCAGTATAAATTTATTGATTTCTCTTTTTAGTACATTATCACCAGATACAGCATGATGTTTATTAATTAATAACAGAAATGTAGGTTTATGTGTGACTAGTTCACCTTATAAGTTTCTTGTCTAGAATTTGTGTAGTTAGCATGATACTGTAGTGGTAAGCATAAAAAAAATCACGAATGGTATCTGTTTCTCATTCTCTGATTTTCTATATTTTTCTGCTGATATACAGCATAACCCTAGAAAAAAACTACAGAAATACATATAGAAAATGCTTATGTAAATTATAAACCAGCAAAACTGCTGTATTTCTCAACTTTATTCTCAGTTGGATGATTTTTTTCTTTTCTTATGATCAAAGAATAAAACACAAGCATATGGTAATTCTTTCCTACTGAAATATTATGTTAAATAAAATTTATAAAGAGTAAATATAATACTGTATATATAATTTGACTATACTTTCTGATAACCAGTATTTGTCTTATTCATTTACTAAATCAAAATCCTGTACAGTGGAAATCGAAATAAATGATAAAGAAATAATTATTAAGCACAATATTACATGACAACTTGTCAGGTATCTTTATATGTCATTTTTATCTAACTATTATTCTATTTTCATTTAACATTAAAATTCCCTATTTGTGACAGGTATTATTGAATTCTAGGATAATTAGGAAAAAACAAAAACTCATGGGCTACTAAACCTCAATTGTAATATGAAAGGCAATAAAATAAGTAATTATATAAAATAGAAATAAAGTTCGATCAGGCAGATAAATTGAGTCAGAAATTTAAAAAGCAGGGGCTGGAGATTTAGCAGCATAAGTGCCTGCTTTGCGAGTTCATGGTCGTGAGTTCGATCCCCGATATCGATTTTAAAAAAAGTTAAAAAAAAAAGATTTAAAAAGCAGGCATGATATTCTCAATAAAGTAATCATGGAAGATATTCCTACAGATGTGAAATTAGAACAGAAAAAAAGATTGGAATAATAAAGTCATCCATATGGACCTCTGAGAGAACAGAATTCTCGAACTGCAGTCCAGGAAGTACAGGGCTTCTGACCATAGCATGCTTTGGAAGGAGGAGCAACAGGGCCAGGCGTAAAGTGTTGCCCCTACCCTGTTTCCTGCACCTGCTGACTCTTTGTTCTTTCTTGTTTGTTCTGTACTTGTTATAGTGTCATGTTTGTGTGTTCACATTCACTAACATATTTCTTTATTTGTATTACAGGTTTAGGGAGTTGAGTATACTTTAAAAGATACCTCTTCTAACTCAAGGTTTTATGAAGTGTTTGTCATATGTTTGCTATAATATATAGTTTTTATAGTAAATTTTAAAAAAAATTAGAATTGATCATTAAGAGAGACATAGGTATACCTTTAGATTATTATTTATTTTATTAAATAAAATTATAAATGATCCAACCTCATAGTTGTCTATTCTTTTACATCTAGCTTGAAGTAATAACTTTTATCATCTCATGAATTCCATTTTTCCATGTATCACTGTTTACAGTTATTATTTTACTAAGGTCTATACTTACATAATTTTCATATTTTATAAACTGTATTTACTTGAAACATGGTAGATACGTTTGAATTTGATAATTTTTTTCCAAATTTACACAACATATAATTCAAAAAATCATATCATCAGTTTATATGAAAAGCTCCTAGATTTGATTGGGACAATTATTGATTTGATAGATGAATTAGAGTTCTCATCTTTATAATTTTTAATATAGTCATATATTCTTTATATTTGTCATCAGCAGTGATGTGGGATTTTTTACAGAAGTTTAAGAAATTTCTTACTTAGTTTATATGTGGATTTTATTGGCCTTGTTGATAATTTATGTGAAATATTTGTACAATTGAAACTTTTTAAGTTATGCAATTATTTTTGCTATTTGTTTTTGTAGGTCAAGAGAGAAGAAAATATAATATTTATATTCTAACATTTGAACTTTACAGTGTCTTCTAAATGGAAATTTTTAAATTGCCACATAGCAATGATACATTTTTATAGGTCTTAGTGATAATTCTATATGTGCAAAAATGTATGATCAGATCATGGTAAATGCATATCCATCACCTTAATCTTTTGTCATTGCTTTATGTTAGGAACATTCCAAATGTTCTCTAGTAGCTATTTTGAAATACAGAATGAATTATTGTCTCCCATAACTATCCTGCTGTGTAAGACAGTAGAAATTATTACTCCCATCCAGCTCCACCCTACATTTGCTATCTCCTCACTGACCTCCCTGGGCTCTGGGCATCGCTGCTCTACTCTCTACCTCTACAACATAAACTTTTCAATTTTCACAGAAATGTAACACTTAGTTTTCATTATGTATATGTTCAGCCAAATTGCATATATATATATATATATATATATTAAATTAAAATTCATATTGCTCCAATAAGCTACAGCAACTGCAATTCAACCTCAAATGGAGTTTATGGATTTAACATTCTGCTTCGATGAAATTAAGTTCCTACCATTAGAAATGCTTACAATGAAGTTATTTGTGTCTATATATTTTATACATTCCATCTTACTGAATTTCCTAATAAGTTCCTTGTAAGTAGCTTTGAAGGCCAACAAATTCCATGTTCTCTTACATACACAATTACTTACACTATTGATCTCAAATAGGATTTTTATTTTCTCCTGCTGTTTAAATCCATTATTATTGAGGTTATGTAAAACACATTTGGAAGGCCCACAGAATAAGTAAATACCTGTGTACACAGGCATTGCTGAGCACAGTATGAATTTTTTTGTTTTAAAATATTTTGATCAATAGACATGGCTTGTATACATGTGTCTTAGCAGCTTAGATAAATATTCATAGGCTTGCTTTTTAGAACTAATGTTAACAGATAACATTTTAGAGCTAGATAAGAAAGTTAACTGTTAGTTTGGTTGATATGAAATATTTTGGAAGAAAAAGTGCAACAAGTGGATATCTTTGTTACAGAAAATGATCATCTGTTTACTCTTTGTATTATGGCTCATCAATCCCTCTTACAAAGTTCTGACTTCCAAAGGATACACTCCTGTTTTGCTTTCTTTGTTTTGTTTTGTTTTGTGTTTTTTTTTTTTTTTTGTCTTCTTCATTTTTACTGGTACCAGGGATTGAACTCACGACCGCCTGCTTGCAAGGCAGGTGCTTATGCCGCTGAGCTAAATCCCCAGTGCCTTGTGTTTTTTTTTTTTTTTTTTAGAACAAAAAAGATAGAAATAATACAGAATTTCAAAAAAAATAGGAAATTAATACTGGCTAATATATTGCATTTTTTCTTAGAAATAGTTGTTAAGTTTAAAAGATTTAGGCATGAACTTCTCCTTTATTCTCATTATGATTGTTTTAGTATTCCAGTAAAAAATATAATCATTTCTCATTTTCTTATCTTAGTATTGTTTCAGAGATTGAACTCTGGGGCCAAACTGTGTTTCAGTTTAGGTCTTAACATTCTTTGGCTGTGTGAACTTGGCAAGTGGCTTTATTATTCTGTACCTCATTTTCTTTGTCTTAAAATTACAACATAATAATAATTACCGTACAGTCATGTGGCTATCTTTAAATATATTTTTTCACATAAATTGACTACTATAGTGTTTGATTTGATCTTAGAGATTATTTATGTCTATATCCTGATCTCACTGGGGTTCTTATTTTCTGCATTGGTTCCGTATTCATTATTATAGGTAACCTGACCACATCACTAGATGATTTCATGTTTTATAAGCATTAGATTTTATAACTTATTGAAACTTAATTATAATTGTAAACTGAATGCCAAAATCATGTATTTGAGCTACTTATCACTGTATTTGAGCTACTTATTCTCCCACCTTTATAATTATTGTGTTGCTAGAAATATTTACCTTTACTGCATTTCTCATTATCTATTGCAATCTTAAACTCAGATCTCCTGTTCCCTTAGTCAAACAAATATTATTTAATTGATGTCCAGTTTATATAATTTCTGAAAAATAATAAAATGAAAAATATGAGGCTAAATAATTTTATCAAGAAAAGAGGTTTATTTGGTCACAGGTGTGGAGGATCCAGGGCACATATCTGATGTTGACCTTGTTATAGGTAGAACACGAAGGCTGAGCAAATCGATAATGACAACATTCAAGGGAAAGAGTTTCTCATCTGATTTTTCTACCTTAAGAGGTAGAGGACAGCTTCTGGACATGGAGACTCTAGACTGAGAATATTGAATTCTGACCATTCCCAAAGGTTCCACTTTTAAACCTAATGGTAAGATTAAGATTCCATTCTTTTACTTCCTCGTGATGAGGAATACATTTTAATTCACAAACCTCTTGAGCATGTCTTCAAGGCATGTCCAAAACATAACAGATACCGAAATCCATACATGTGCATGTCTGTTTTTAAGATGGCGTGGAATTTGAATATAACCCACCTGCATCTTTTTGCAGTTTAAATCTTTTTAAAATTACTTATATGCTTAATATACATAAATGGTATACAAATAGTTGTTATACTCTGTTATTTAGGAAATAATGACAAAAAGAGTCTTTATATGTTCAATGAAGACATTTTTTTTAATATTTTCAATCTTTGGTTGATTAAATCCTAAGACAAAAGCTGGGGATACAGAGCTGGGGCTGGCTACATATATTTTCTGCAACCTATCTAATGAATTAACGTTTTCATTAGTACATTGTTCATTTCTTCATTTGGGAAGAAATCTACTTTAATTACCACTAAGCCTAAGTTTTCATACGTATTGAATTCTTTTCAGACTATTTATGCCTCAGAAAAGTTTCTTACAGATATTTAGTACTCTTGACTTTCAAATCAGAAATCATTACCATATCATCAAGTAACATTTTATTCCACATGTTTTATTTCAAGGGATGGACCACTTATGTATCTGTATTTCCTCTTGTACACCTTGGCTCATCTACACCTACATCGTATTCATTACTGAAGCACATTGGAATGTGGACTCTCTACACAGATGTATAGATACCACCTTAGTGAACACTTTTGTCACTAATCAGTTATACTTGTGTCCCCGATAATGATATTTTATGTTTAAATTTTTAAAATTATCATCTAGATTCTAAATATTTATCAGTTATTTTCATGTATTCCTTAGTGTCCAGTGTTTTATTAAGTTATCTCTGCCAAAACTTTTTTATTAATACATACTTGTGGTACATAATATTCATTGTGGAGGGTTGGTATATATTCGTATCACATCTTTTTTTAAAATCAGGATTTTGGTAGTAGTTTATTCACTAATGTTCTTTACTTCAGTCACATTATTCCTCTTTAGCCTCCCAAAAACAGCCATGTTGATTTGTATAAAACTTATCCCTAAAATAATTCTTTGCTTCTTTGTGCACTTCATATCATTGACTCAAAATACAGAGAAACTCCTTAAAACTCTCACCCAACCAGGATTTAACCCTTGCTTATTTCTTGATTTGCAAAATCCTTCTTCATTCTTATTTCCCAAATATATCCCATGGTGTTTGATATCTGTATTTTGGTTGAATCATCTGCTCATTTAAAATGCATTTATTCACATATTTTAATTGTTAACCCAAATATAAATTGAAGACTTCATATGTTCTGGGTGTAATAAGAGGTACTAGGAATGCCTGACCTACTGGCACCATTCAATATTTTACTTAGAAAATTCAGCTTTTCCAGCACCTCTTCAATAAGAGAGGCCTTCTAACTTGTCTTTATCATTGTAACTGTACTCCCATTGTAACATATCCATCCTTGTATTTGTTACAGAATATCAAATGTTTTGCTAGTATAGCATACAGATATACAGAAATATTAAAGCTTTTTTATGAAGTAATTTGTGATTTATGATACTCAGTGTAATATATATACATATAGTATTTTATATGTATATATCAGTTTATAAATGTTGCTTACTCAGTGTATTTTGTGAATATTTGGATGCAATTCTTATGTTTACTTATTAGTTCTGTGACACTGCAGATTTTTTGAATTCACAGTCCTCAATATTTTCATTCTTAAAATAAATGAAAGTTATCACTGTGCCAAATGGAACAGATATTAATAATGTGGACGTATAATTGAGAATAGATTCAAATTTAGTGTCATGTGAACAAAAGCAAGTGTATTCCCCTTGTTATTGGAGTTTTAGGGCAAAATCTCCAATCCTGGCAGTTCCAACACCTCAGGCTCTTCCACCCATCCAAAAATGCCAATTAATGCCAATCAGAATAGTGCTGAAGGGTGGGGAAGAACCATTACTCAGGCTGGCCTTGCCAAAGGACAGATATAGAGGTTTAAGGCCTATCTTCAACAACTCGCATTTTTTTTAATTTAAAGAAAAACAAAACAAAACAAAACCGTAAAAGGCTACAAGCAACCCATAATTAAAAAAATAAACAGCAAAAAATCATTAATAGATTACATACTGTCATCTTAGAAATAGTTGACAAAGTTACAAAATTAAGCATACAAAGCAGACATTCAAACAGTGAGACTGCGAACAGTTGTGTTCAATGATCCAACAAAAACTTAGTAATATGCTCATCTATCTTACACACCTAGACACACTTGCAGTTGTGTTCCTTAGAGCACTATCAGAGCAAAAGTAGCATTGGGGTTTGCAGAGTGTGTGCTGATGGGGCAAAGGAAGTACATAGCCAGTAATTATGGTAGCAGGGTGGCTTCATCATCATAAAGCTGTCTCCTCATGGAACTCTGGGATTCCCAGGCAAATGAGCCCTTAAGCAATGACAGGAGACCTTTAGGTGCTGCACCAGAGGCCCAGGGTTCTGGAACATGACATTGCAAAAGGTAACAATTGCATGTCCCTGCAAAACCAGAAATCTATTTTAGTTCTTTCTCTTTTTTTTTTTTCTTCCTTATTTTCGAAGTGGTTTGATATCAACCTAGGCAAATTTAAGACTGATAAACTTTGTTACTGGTTTTTAGGCAGACTCTCTTTGAGTACAGTAATTAACAAGACTAAGTACAGAGCTGAGCAAAGGTCTGGCCCAAATGTTAAGGTAATAAGAGACACATACAGAATGAAGGCAGATAGACCAGGCTTTACCCTGCTCTTAACTACCCACTGTGTCCTTACAGTCAACCTTGTATGTCCTTGTCATACTCTCTCTGAATTATAGCATATCCCAAAGCCAAGTATGGTAATAATTTGTGCCACTCACTCATAGTAGCTTCTCGTGATCTAATAACATAATTAATATAAAATATTTTGTAAATTATGAAGTATGATGAAAAAAAGGTATTTTGGACTGACATTTCAGGAATGGATTCCATGTTCTTACTGGTGCTTTTCCCATATCCCTGGGAAAGAGATGACTACTTTACCAGTCACCAGCTGTGGTGGGGGTTGGCTGCTAATGACAGCCTTCACGTGGGCTGTCTCTGGAAATTCGCCCACAGGCTGAGCTTGAACAGCACCTCTTGGGGACACAGACACTGTCTTCCTGACTCCCCAGAGCTTACTTGTAGTTACTGTTGAACAAAGGGATGAAAGTTCGGGGTCCACTTCCCTCAACATGAGAGTGTTGTAAAATGCAATTCGTGTTCTAGAGCTTCCTAGAAAACCAAGCTGGGGATCAGCTTGCTCCACTCCTTCACCTCCTCTATCCTGGATTCTTTGCTCCTTTCTTACAAGAAGCTCGATGAACCACAAGTATCTCAGTCCTTTGTTCTGGGATCCCAATTTACAGCATTACTTTACTTAGATTAGAGCTGCTTCCTTCATTTTCTCCTAAAGTGCTGAACCTACATGTTTAATAAGTATTGAAACAACAGCTTAAAAAAATAGTAAAAGCAAACCATTTTGGAAAACATGAAAGGCTGGGGGAAAACAGTGTTTTGGGGACAACAGTGTCAATCTCCTTACCTAGGATTGTCAACAATTGAGATCACTTTCAAAAATGATTAAAAATATCATGGCACAGCTTTGAAAAAATGATTAAAAATAAAATTATATCATAATCAAGGGAAATATGTAGGGAAATGACATGCTTGTTTTTTGGGGAAAATCTTTAATAAAATTTTGATGTGAAAAAAATCATGAATGTGAATAATCTCTATTCTGTTTATTTATTTTAATTGCTTTCTGCTGCTTTTAGCTATTATTAATTAGAGATAAAATATGGAACCTGTGTCTTCTTCCATGATTTTTTCATCTTGAAAGGATTCAAAATATCTAAAGATCATCTCCATACACTCAGGGGAAATGTGGCAAATAATCATGAAAATATAATGAAGGAAAATATAAATTTACAGAAAAATATTCTCCATAAGAAAACTCCAAAATATTTAAATGTGCCTTTCAACCTTAGCAGACGACTAATCCCATTATCATAATTTATTAACCAGATCTTTTGTTCTACGTAGTAATACACTGTGTTTCCATGCTGTGTATTTTTTATCCAGTGACCTAATTTGCCTAAAAGGAAACTCTTAAAACTCCCCTGTTGTAATGAATAAAATATTAATGAAGAACTGCAGAGAAATCCCCTTTGCATTAGTTCCATATTCCCAGGAACATCATCATAAATTTGTTTGCCTGGCTCTGACAATGGTAGTGATGTTCCAGCTGCGCAGAAGCATAGTAATGCTAAATGGTTCTGATGGAAAAGTTAAAGATGTTCAAGGCACTGTCATCTGGGATGGACTATGAGAAGTTATCTTTTGGAGGGAGTTTTTGATGGATTTGGCTTTCAGCCAATTTTTTAACATTTATGATTTGCATTGATAACTGCATTACTGGAAGCTTTTTTGCAAAATTTTGGATGAAAACTAAGCAGTAATTTTTTTTTTTTCGAAATGCAGTGCTAAGGCGGTGTTCTTTATTTCTCTTTATTAATATCACTTTTTCTAATTTCTTGA
Organism: Cavia porcellus; assembly: GCF_034190915.1. Classification (NCBI taxonomy): domain Eukaryota; kingdom Metazoa; phylum Chordata; class Mammalia; order Rodentia; family Caviidae; genus Cavia; species Cavia porcellus. Next base: position 19,062,150 of record NW_026947487.1, on the reverse strand, counting down.
TCAGATGATTATAAACACAAATCTAATGACTTAAAAATATTTAAAATTATTCTTGACTGAAATACCTAATCTTATCTTTTTGTGTGTGTGTCTAGATCACTCTGGTGCACTATGAAGTACAAAAAATAATTTAAATAATGATATGAGAACCATGATAACCAAAATAAACTGCAGTGCCTATTTTCAATTTAATCATTGATATATTTAAATGAATACAACAATGATAAAATTTCCAAATATAAGTTTAAAAATTGATAACTACTGAACTTTGAAACTTGTGTGTCTTTCATACCAAAATCCAAAGAACAATTTATTTCTTAACATCCTAATGAAAAATTCGATTTTGAAAAATTTAAGGTCATAATGTGTTAGTATCAATTTTAACCCTTCCAGAAAGATATGACTATATAATAAACAAGAGGATACACTTTTATTTACATAAAATACTTTAAGTATTTAGTCTACATATTTAAAATGAAAAAAGGAAACTCCACAATGAACAAATACAAGCACATTTGTTCATGGCTCAAACAAATACACATTGTACACAGAGAGAGGCAGGATGCAGATTGTTGCTGATAAGAACATGAGATATTCACAGTAAGATTAGATAAAAATATGGAGGGTAAATCCTTTTAAGTCAAATACAGTGACAGATGGTAGATATCATAACTATGGAAGTAAAAACAATGAAAATTGAGCACTGAAGAAAATGTCAAAATGTTCAAGTTTTATCATCGCCATTTCCAAGAATATTAACAATAAAAGAAATAAATTAGTGACTTTTTCATATTACTATTCCTACTGCCTTTGCTGAAAAGTGGTAGGATGGTTCAATGCTACAATATGTTAGGGGAAGAGTCTATTAAGTTCAGTAATATTTAATATTTATTATAAATGTGTGGCATCAATTAAGATTGGAATATATTTAAGAACTTGAATCCATAGAAATATTCATAAATAATAATATAATTGCTATCCCTGTAGTCATATCTGGTAATAATAATAGATTTCTATCATAATCTCTAATCTATGAGGATTTACTATTTATTAAAAGTATATAATCTTTAAGTGTTGAAATATCTCTAGTTAAATTTCACTAGAGCATTCAATTATTATAGTTTATTGTGAAACGATTTCTAAAAATCTCTATTTAAAAGTTCTTATGCTATGGGGGACAATGATGAAATTACCTTTCTTTAAATGAATTTCTCCTAAGGAATTCAACTAATACTGTCCAGCAAAAGGCACACAAAGAAAAGCAAAACACTCAGGGAAAAAAACTGCTTCCATTATCAAATTTCTCATGTTAAATAGGAAATAGGAATGTTCATTCCTCTTTGCTTCTGGGAAACCTCACATTCTACTTCACTGTTTACTAAGAGAAGTCGTGTTAAGGGTCGTATTTATTTCATATCTTTTGTTGGCTTGTTGGTTTATTTGAGTTTAACATGGCTTCTATCTAACCAACTCGTATAGTACTCCAAGAATTAAATATTCTTAGATAACTTGTACAGAGAAATAATAGATTTTTAAACCACAGGAGTTGACACATAAAAGAGAAATATCAAATATTGGAAGATTTTTCCATGTAATAAAGCTGTATTTGAAAGAGAATATCCTGAAGATGGAAGGAGGAGACTAGAAGGTCTATGATATTCTTAGAATGTATAAACCACATGAAATAACTTCAGGTCGGAGTTAGCAAAAATATGATTGTAAGATCAACAGTAAATCTATTCTTATGCATATTAAGATGGACAACCAGAAAGAAACAGGATGAGTGATATAATGATGCCAACGGGTCTGAAAAAGTGTGTCTTAAGACTGAAAGGAAAAGAGCTTAAAAAATCACCTGGCATTGCTGGTGATTAATGTAAGCAGTATAGTCATGTGCTCAATTATTGTTCTTAAATTGCTTGAGGTCGTTGAAGGAGTCATTATTGATGAAATTACTTCCTTATATATTAGAAATTAAAAATAAACTGCTTTTCAAAGAATGAGTATCATGAAATAGATGCATTCCAGTAGAACATGAACACTTAGCTGTATCATTTTTGTGGAACAAACAACTGTGAAACACTTTGGGGACTGTACTACACATGTCATTTGCCTTTTAAGCTCCATGTCTTTCTAAAACTATTCATTTTGTGATTTAAATATGTATATTTTAGGCAGTTATTTCTTGTATGATTATTTTTCAGAATAGAATGTTCTAATTTTCAAATTAGCAAAGAGCGTGGAAAGAGAACAGAGTGTTTCTGGAAATCAGGCACAAGTCCTATTCCAAGAGTGCTGGACTTGACTCAGCCCTAGCAAGGGAATAAACATGCTCATTAGGCATTATCAGCTGAAAACTTCTGAATTCTATACATTATAAAGACTTGAATATATAGAATAAAATGAGGAACATTGAACATGTGCAAAAAAGCTTACTAAAGTATTAATTAATATGTCAATATATACATATAACATACGGGAATGTACAAAGTAATGCAAATTGAAAACTGGGGTAAGTTCAGAAAAACAATCACAGCGTGATCATGAAATCATCCATTTTGACTGGGTTAATAGGAAGCAACTCATTTTTACTAGTAATATTTCCAACATTCTAAGAAAGGAATAATGCTGATTCTAAGATGACACTGCCAAAAATTAAAATTAATTTATTCCTAATTTATACTGTAGCTAAACACATACTAGACAAAACAAAAGGAAATCATTTTTCTATATTCTTACTTTGTTGTATTCACTCTAAATATTGATTAATGAATGTTTTTCAAACAACTATAAAATTGCATAATAACTTACCCTTTTAGATGGCAATTTTTTTAAACGAAGATCATGTAGGATAAGTGAGCTGTTATTCTTGGATCATAGAAACATAATCATAGTCGCCAATCTCAAAGAACACATATATTTAGTAAGATACTGACATAGGCAGAGTGCTATATTGACACACAGAATGATATCTACCTAGTTGTGAAACTGAAAAAATCTTCATGTATTTCTAAGAAATTCTAAATCAATTATAGGAAATATTAGCAACCTAATAAAGAGAAACTGACTCTGATACACTGAATTTAAATCTCCCATATGTGTAGATTATCAATAATATTTTATTTACTTCCTTTAGTAAATGCATTATTTTGTCAAATGTTTTTATTAAAGGATGCACATCTTTTTAAATATATAGTGCCTGTTTTAACTGCCTAAAATCCAGTTAGACATGAATATCTAAATATGTAGAATGTATGAAATAATTAGAATATGACAAAAGAGGAATGTGGTAATGCTGATATCCATAGAAGGGATGATATTGTTTACACATTAGAGATTATAAAATGCTTTTAAAATACATTTAAGAAGAAATATATCTATATAGTTAAGATAGTTACATTCAAGAGTAATATGAACTTTTGAATTAGCTTTAATTTAAAAATAATTTTGTATTAAAATTTTTGTTTTATACAGCTGCAGCTTGATTAGATCAAAAATCATGCAGTGAAAATATTTTCTATCAAATTTTATAATTGATAGTGTACATAATTTGTTCACAAAATCAAATAACTAAATAATTTGCACATGGAATTTCAAGCCTTTTTACTAAAAGTCCTTTTTATTATAAAATAAAACATAATAAATACAGGAATATCTTCTGTAAGATCTAGGAATGTTTACATTAAGTAAATCTTGACACTAATTTTGGAAAAGAAAATAACGGTAAAGTAATTTTAATTTCTAGCTTTTATACATTTTCAAGGAAACTCAAAGTTAATGTCCTTTTATGTAAAGGAATTTTTAGCTCACAGAGCATTTGATTAGAAAAGGTCCTTAGCTCACCTCAAGTATAATTGTACCCAGTTCAGCAATTATTTCAAGTTATTTGTTCCTGACCAATTTATAAAGCCACCTGAAAATGGATGTGCCCACTTCTAGCCTAGTCTGAGTAATTCTGCATAGTAAAGCTTTAAAATTATCTTGTTATCAAAAAACTAGTTCAAGCAATTATGCTTAAGTGACAATGTATTTATTTTATTTTATTCTTTTAAAAAGGTTTACTTTTAATATAAAAGAAAATGAAATGAATTTGTTTACCAAGAAGCACCATTTCCAAATAGTTTTATGAAATTATGCATGTCTATTTGAAGAAAAACTGAAATAAATGTAAACTGTTAGTATAACCTTGATTTCAAGGCATAGCTGAAGGCTAAGAAAAGAAAAGCGTGGTGAATGACTCTTATTAATCTAGCTTTAAAATGGATGAATAATATGTTACAACCCTTCTGACATATGGTGAGGTTTGAAGCAAGTTTGGCATAATGGTTTCACTTAATAAACACCTGATTAGCATTGTTTAACAGGTTTGGAGTGCATGAAAACAGTCAAACAGCAACATTCTGTCTAGTTAATTCCTCATTAGCAGACTTACAGTCCCTGCATTTGACAGATTGTATACCAGCCTTGCCACAAGGTGACCTCTTGCCTGGACCTGTTCATCACCTTCAGTCTGTCATAAATGAAGTCAGTATAAATGTCAGAGTGAAAGTGACATCACCAGAGACTTCATCTGATGCCTTGAAGGTTATTATTTTCCCAATATTGTTATTATAGTCACAGTGAAACTATGTAGTAACAAATAAAATGAGAACAATAAACTAGGGTAAATTTTACATACAGTAAATGCAAGCTTCTGATTAGCATTGTATATTATTGTAACAATGAATGTGACCCTAAAATAAAATTTAACAATGATTATTTCAGTTTCTTCACATCAAGTGTTCTTCTCAAGACTGTGTGAGCTTCAACGAGAATAGATAACATTTGTAAGATAAATCATGATATTTAATTAATTTTGAAACATTATTCTTATTTAGTGTATAAACCTCACTTTAATGCTGACTTTATTTTTCAAAAATGATAGCCAAGTACTTTAGTAAAACAGTTACACTGAATTAAAATTGCAAACATAAGCAAGTTTTCAAGGAATGTACTTTGTTAAAGAAATCTTTGCAAATCCTCAGAAAAGTGAGCATTTAAGTTCAAACATTCTCTGAAAATATTCTCCATATTCTAAGGAAATACTCATTTACTGTTTTCATCAAGCTTGACAAATTATCTCTACCAAAGAAGCCCTCATTGAATCATAAAATCAATTATACAATTGCACAACATTTATATCCTTCTACTTGACAAGTGAAAATTGAGCCAGTTTCAATGTATCTGAATAAAGCTTTGATTAATGCAATATGTTATTACAAACATAATAAAATTGATGTTTTCTTTTTTCTAACCATCTATAAATTTATTACCAAGAAAAACTTTTAAAATGTGATTTCTTAAACTTATACCCCCCCAAAACGTCAATATTTAAAAGCAGAGAAATGTATTCCTCTGACTGGACAAAAATAAACATTTAATAAAGACCAATTTTAGCTCATAAAATATTAAAAGAAAACATATACCTGGAAAAACTTTCTTTTTAACAGGAAAAAAGAGAATTAAAATAAATCTTCATTATAAAAGTGATCTTTATGTTATGAATATCAATGAGTGGGTTTTAAAAGCATTTTAAAGTGATTTCTTTTACATTTTATATAAAGTATGTTTATTCAGTGTGTAATTCTTTTCTCATTTAAGTTGTGCAATTTTATGTACCACTTAAAGTGATCATAATAACTATAGTTACATATAATAATTAACATTGTTACCTGGTTATATTCCTCATCTTTTAAAAATCTATATACATTATTTCATCTAAGCTGGCACATTTAATTATCATTGCCCTTCACATAGTCAGATAAAAAGGAAATGCAGTGAGTAGGATAGAAATTTCCAAGACTGTAACTAAGTTAGGAGTTAGCCTAACTGTCTTTATTCTGTAAGTGAATTCATACCTCAGATTTAGATATGTGTTTAAAGAGGGCTTCCTGACACTTTGTAATATCAACCTGCATGGTAGATCCTGCTGTCATTCTGAGGGAGGAAACTGATACCCCAAGTTGAGCAATTTGACCCAGGTCCTATAGCTAGTGACAACAAAGTTCAGGATTCCAACCAGGCTCTATGTTATTCTAAAATTTAGGCCAACTCATGAAACTCTTCTCTCATTTCTTGTTCACAATTCATTTCATGATCTAATTTTTTCTTTTTGTTTTTCTACTACTATACTCTGATTTTTTTTCAATAATCATCTTCCTATAGTTACTTTCTCTATAGGTTTATATGTAGATGATATAGGTTGAGTGATTATGTAATCCTTTTATGTTTTATCTCGTTTATAATTTATAAACATCATTTGGTGAATCAACATCTTTCATTGTCATCATTAATTAGGTAAAATCCCTTTTCCTTTTGTCCCCAAGCTAATTGCAAGTGATTCAATACTGGTGTACAATTTTCTTAATAATCTATGATATATCACAACAGAGGCAGCTGATCTATAAATGCTCATTTTTTCAAGCAGTATTCCCTTATCTGCCTTTGTCAAATGTCATTCTCCAATGCTTTTCATTATTCTTCTAATTGTCCAAATGTATTTTATTCATTTTTATTGTCAAAGACAGGTTTACCTGAGGGCAGTTGTTAAAGCTATGAAATCATCCAGATTCATTAATAATTTCAAGTACCAGATTATTTCATTTTCATTATATTTATTATCTTCTAAAGTTGCAGAGAAATTTATGAATAAATATATTTAAAATAAGTGCGTAGGTATTTTCTGGCATCCTTGTGAAATCAAGTAGCTGTAGTTTAAATGCCTTTTGAAAGTAGTACTATTGGGCTAGGAAGTTGCTGATTAAATCTATGAAATTGCAGTTAGCTAAAAGAGTAAATTTCACGACAGCTGTTACTATACACCATAATGACTAAAGCTAATGATGCCATACTGTATTTCTGAAGAATATAGAACGTGGATATTAAGTATTCTCACCACAAAACTTATGTGAGGTAGCATGTGTTACCTAGACTTCCATAATATATATGCACCTTAAGAGATCATGCTTTTAACTTGTCCATTTAAAAAATAAATATTTTATACTTTTAAAATAAATACATATATATTTAAAATAACTGTATATTAGTACAACTTCAAGAATTCTCCCTTACTGTCTTGATGGTAGCTATGAACAGAAAAGACAAATTCTTTTACTTATCTGAAGTGGAGTTCTTCAGAGATAATCTGTAGTATTTTTTTTTTTTATTTCAACATCACAAGCATTACCATTTAGCTTCATATACTTGGAGTGTCAGATGAGAATCTTTATGAATAAATACAAACCTTCATGATAAGAGTGTTTGCTTCCCCATATTTTGTAGACAAAGCTGAGAGGCTACAGGCTGAACTGAAGAAGAGTCCATGCTGTTCTCAACCATTGTATAAGCACAGAAACAAGTATCGGTGATCCACAGTTTTAATGCTTTTCTTTCCCTTCTCCAGAACAATAAAAAAAATTAGCAACTTGATTCTATCAGCTTCTTCTGTACCTATTTCAACAATCATTTTGTGCTCTGATAAGCTTTGTGTACTGAGTGATTTTCACATGCTGATCAATCCTGGGTTGAATAATTGAAAATCTCAGTATGTTCTCAGTGCTGTTCCTTCCCTCTCTCATCTTTTGCTTTGCATTGTTCATGTCTTTCTTGTAAATTTAGAGACTTACTGTATAATTATTTGGTTTCTGCTTTTGGTTCAACTTTATGGTCAGAATATATATATATATATATATATATATATATATATATATATTTGCTGTTTTCACTTAAAGTTTTATTTAAAATACACACTTTGTCAAATTAACTTATTTTTTTTAGTTAATTGGTGAAACAGACCTAGAAAATTTTGTATGTGCTGAATGATTCTTCAATTTATGGACTATATCATTGTCAAGTTTCTTCCTGCTAAGAACTTTTGTAGGATTTCAATAGTTAAGAAAACTTGATAGCATATTTGTGAAATTGAGATGACGCCAGTGTTTTAAAATTGCAAAGTTGTTCTAAATTTTTGGCACAGAAATACCATATGAGAAAAAGACCTCTGTAAATAGGTAAACCATTTTTTAATCTAAGGATTGTCAGTGTAGACTGAGCCATTTATGGTAGGATGTGTATCATACATCATGAATATTATGGAATATTACTCATTTCTAATTCATTACAAAAATACTTCCCTGAACTTGCATATGTGATGGATGGCAAGAAACCAGGTATTCACATCTAATTATAAAGTTTTTTTTTCTTGTGCTAAAACAGACTCTATTTATTTATCAGTGCAATCAATCCATGCATTTTTTCTGTGTGTCTGTCACTGTACTACCTAAGCACTTAGCAAAGATATTAAATTAGCCAAAAAGTGTGGAGTGGGATGTTTTCCTTGTCTTTACTACATTTATCTAAGCCAACCTAAAGCTAAGCAGACTGTGACTAATATTGGAAGCCTTATTCTTATCTCAGACAGAATTGTTTTCATTCTTGTTATTATTAATTGGTTGAATGCCAACAATATATTCAGCGCAGGACATAATTGCACAATATGTTCTTTCTCTTGCAACCTAGAAGGGAATCAACTGCTTTCATCTGCTAACATTGATGCCAAAGTGATGAATGCCCCGTCATAACCCCCAGGTCCCTCTTCTGTCTCCTTTCCCTTATCTACTTTCCTCACCAGTGCTTTATCTTTTAAAGAGATTCAGTAACAGTTATTTCTTCATTTGAGAAAAGGATTATATAACACAACTAGTCTCCTTAAAACTTAGTAAGTATTGAAATATGAAAAGGCACATATGCTTATTTTGTTTCTTTGCAAATTATAATAAATACATGATTAGAGTTTCTATTGACATATCTGAGGAACAAGATAGAGTGTGTGTGTATATATATATATATATATATATATATATATAATGTGAAATACATCTACAATGTAATATAAGTATATATTTATATATTGTAAAAAACTATCCGATTAGAGTATGAACTACATTTGTGATACTCCATAAATACCATACGATGTACAGATTTTTAATAATGTCATCCCCCAAAATAACCAAAATTCCTTTCACAATCCTATCCTATCTTACTACCCCACCTTATCTGACACTACATCATCTGCTGAAAAATAACAAAACCCACCTGTATTTCTTTAGTTTAGTTTCAGAATTTTTTTTCTAGATTTTTCTTTTGTATGTAATTCCTTGAAAACTGTGTGTATTATATCTAAAATCAAACTAAGATATGTTGAAAACTAGGGAAAACAAATACACTAAACAATTTGTGTTCATGTTTTTTTTTTTTTTTTTTTTTTGTTTGTTTTTGTCTTTTTTGAAACGGGGTCTCACTATGCAGTTCAGGCTGGCCTTGAGCTCACTTTGTAGCCCAGGCTGGTCTTGCAAGGATCCTCCCTCTTAGCATCCCAAATGCTGGGATTACAGGCGTGAGCTACCACACCCTGCAATTTGTGTTCATCATTAACAAGAGTATGTCTGGCCATAAACAGCTTTATATTAATTATAAATGATTATGACCACTAGTAAATTACAGTACCCATTCATTTTACATATTGTGTTTACCCAAGTGGAAATTAAGAGCAGAATACCCCTCAGGGCCTGCCAATCTTAAGAAACTTAAACTTATGAAATTTGAACCATGAGCCATTAAATAAGTGCCAACTTTACATTAGATAGAAAAGTCAGATAAATCATCCTCATTTTTATAGAACTTTCCGTTTGTGAGTGCACTGCCCTGATGGGTTAAATGTTTTAGCTCAAATTGTATTCCAGAATAGTGTAAGATCTAAAACAAAATTTGTTAAAAATAATGTTTTCTTTGATATGTATTATTTAATTTTGTGAAAAACACCCATTTCAAAATGATTAAAACATATAACATAAAATATAAAAATATTCAAAAATCTTTCTGTAATCTTACTTAATAGAGATTTGTAGCAGCATTATAATATGTAGTAGATAGTGTAGTCTCAAGAAACAAATTAAAATGGATACCTAGGAGAACAGAAAACATTTACAGCATGATAATAAAACTCACTTTGAACTGGTCTGATTGGAGGAAGTGCACTGTAGCAACCAGGAATATTATAGGTAACTTTGTGTGAAATCAATAAAATTAATTCTTGTGAATTTTGATCAAATTTCAAAGGTATTGTTATAAATCGGAAAGAAGAAAGCAATGTAACTTAAAATGGTATTTAATTTGAAATTTTAAGAATAAATCTCCGTTTACCTAATCAGAAACCTGATATTAGAACCTAATGGAAGCCAAAACAGTAAGTTGTTTCATATTTCCCTTATTTTCAACATTTCACAAAAATTCTTATTAAAAACTATTGAAAAACAAAAATATTGGGCATTCTTAAACTATTTCAGTATCTTTATCAGTTTTTAAAATTTCTGTAATTTTTTTCTTAGTTAAGGTTTATAAGATGAAGGATTAGTTTAATAGAATTTTAATATCACTATAAAATATTTTTATAATATTTTATACTGTTTTCAGTAAAGGAAAAATTAAAGATTGTGAGGATTATTATAATGTTAAATGTTTTAAAATTCTGGTCCATAAATCTTTAATGCTTAAAAACATTAGACATTCCTCTTGTGTATGCAACATTCAGGGCAGATGTAGAGGTCAGAAAAAGGTTCTTTTCCACAAAATTATGCACTAACACATGGTAAGATATAGTCTGCCATTTCTAATTATAAGTTCCACATCACAGTGCTCATCGAACACCAAGATAGCAGAGGGGGAATAGATCACAGATTAATGTGTCGGGAGGTGTTATGGGTTGGCCCTGCAGTGGTACACATAACTTCTATTCTTGCTGTTTAGTACAGAAGCTGCTCACATATCTGCACTTAACCTGAAGTGTGGCTGAGGAGTGTTCAGTAGATGGCACTCAGCCAAAGAGATACAATTTTGGTGCAAACTAGTATGTCTATGACAATCTTACTGTCACCAACTAACCATGCGTGCCCAGTTCCCAGGGAAAGAAAGGCAGTCACTTAAAACTCTCTTAGGAAAGCAAATCAATGTTATGATTCCTAATTACGTTCTGCTTCAGCAGAATACCGTAGGTGGAGTAGTTTACATGTATATTTGTAACAGTATATATGAACATTGCATTTTCATAGGCAATAATTTATTTCTCAGAGTTCTGGAGATTTGAAAGTTCAATATCAAATGTAGCTGATGAGGGATTTTCACTGGATCATCCTGTAGCAGAGGGCAAAAAAGAGAACATGAGGAGGATGGATGAGAGATGAGAGAAGAGAGAGACACAGAGGAACATACAGGAAGGCTGAAGTAAAGCATTTTCTGGAAGGGAGCTCACAATGAGATGAACCCATTTTTCCATTCATGGCTGAATCTCCTGTTAAAGGTCCATCTTTTAACACTGTTACACTGCATATTAAGTTTCTAACCTACGCTTCTGGGAGAGGGAGCACATTTCAACCTTAGCATGCACTAAGGACATGCGGCTCAGTGTCCAGGGTATTCATTTGCTTTGTTTGAAAACCTGGGCACTGTTTAAAGACCTATGATGCAGAACACAAGTTATCCTCCTCTGCTTTCTTCCCAGTGTTCTATACAGAAGTTCAGCAAAGCAAGTCCACACTAACCTACGCAGTTTGAATTTAAAAAGAAAACAAAGAACAAGAGACAAAGAACTATTACTGTTCAGTATCCCTAAAAGACCATAATGAGCAGGCATTATGTAGATCATATGCCCAGAGAAAATGGCTGCTTCATGCTCGGGCTATGCCTAAAAACAAACTTTCTTGGTATTGTTTTTCTGTTGCCTCCTAATTTGGTCTTTTAGAATCTCTGCCTTACCATTTGAGGAATGTCCTTCTTACATGGTATGTTTTCTTTGGAGGACACTTTAGAGAATTGCCATTAGTTATACACCTACAAATTTTCCCAGGACAGAATCAAGGAAATAAAATTCCCTCTAATATTTAGAATTCTTTAGATCTGTTTGCGTCTTGATAGTTCAAAAGCGAATGACCAAGTATAGTGCTGCATGCCTGTGATCTCAGCATTCAGGGAAGCTGAGGCAGGAGGACTTAAATTTTCAGCCCAGCCTGGGCAATGTAGTGATTCAGTGAAATTCTGTCTCAAAATAAAACAATAAAAGTGGTCTGCAGAAATAGCTTACTTTGAAGATCCTGATTCAATATCCAGTACTATACACATGCACATACACATGTACACACACACACACACACAGATACACACTATCAACCAAAACAAACTGAAATGAAACAAACAAACAAACAAACAAAAAACTACAAGTAAATACACTTAAAATGATTACTTCATCTAGTCCTTATGTCTCTCTCATTTCTCTGGTTCTACATTTCCACTCATTCCCTAGATCGGTGATAAGGAACCAGTATTAGTAGTAACTACATTGCCGCTCAGCACTTGATCTGTTTTTGATCAGCTACATATTTATGAATCAATCAAGATTTCATTATGAAAGACTAAAAATTTATTTTCATTAGGTCAGGCTAAAACTTTTTTGACTGATATCCCACTGTTTTAGTCCCCAGAAGCTGCTAGCTCTTCTAATAGTAGGTATTTTCAATTTTATGAAAGTTCTCTTAGTCCTTTTTTATTTTTGTTTGGAAGGAAAACAATTTCCAGTCATCTGTTTCTTGCAATATGTTGCTAAATGCAACAGGTTAAGACAATATACAATACAATACAGAAACAACAGGTTCTGGCTCTTTCCCGCTGTTTCCTCTAGAACCACAAACATGTTAAGTATTTGTTTTCCTTTCTAGTTGTTGGGTAGCAACAGCTTTGCTAAATGTTATGCAAAGAAGTAACATTTTTTTTTCTGCTGTTAGTCTTACCAAATAGTCTCTAAGTATAGACACTAAAAATCTAGGATTGTTTTTGTAATAGTATTTTGCTTAAAGTTCTCTATTACTTAAACTAAAGCTGTTTAACCTTATAAATAATATGAAAACATGGCTCTGAAATGGGGAATTTACTTCTTGCACATATAATGCAAGAGTAAAGAAGTAGGGTGGCCTAACGAGCTGCTTCTTCATGTCATTAAATTAGTAATTCAGTAATGATGTCATCACCATTTGGTTTTCACTTTTGCTTTGGTCATCTCCTCTAAAGACAGGACAGAATTTGGGAAAAATCCATTGGGAAGTCATTGGTTATTAAGGTCTATAATTTGCGTGTCTGCCTTCTCATATTTGACTGAGTATATCTTTCATACCTGATTAAAATTTATCACCAAGAAATTTGGGACATTTAAAATGTATCCTCTGGCAGAATTAGAGATCAGTCAGAAATTGCTACATCTCTGGTGAATTAAATAAAATTAGAATTCTAGCTTGTTTACCAAAAACTTCATGATTGTTTGTTATAAAACATAAATCAAAGAAAATGTGTATCTTAGAAGACCAGATTAAGCAAATTGACAATTAATATTTTATATACATACAGAAAATTATTAAGTTTATTTTATGATTGTTGTGCAAGCATAATACTAAGTTCCATAACTTGCACAGATTGCCAGAAAACTCAGAAGGGTTCAATGGTAAATTGTAGTTGCTTCTTTGAAGCAACTACACTTAAACATTGTAGCACTTAAACATGGAAACAATCACTACTTACTGAATTAATGCACATTTGCTTTCTATTCTAGTATCATCTTCAACTTTTGAACTAACTCTTGTTTTCTTAGGAAGAAACATTTTTTAATCTCAAACACTTTAGGAATAAGATGAAGTAACATTACTATATTTATTGAAGTCTTTTTATAGCATGAATAACATGGCCTAGAATTTAATTTGGTTGAATAGACTGCAATTTAAATTTAGATATTAGAGGAAAACCTTTATTATAGCAATGAACTCTCATTCTGTTGGTATAAAGGATATCCCTGACAAATTATAGTTTTTGGTCCATTAAAAATGATTCTGAAAACTTCTAGACTGGAGGAAAGTACCATTCAGTTCCAGCTGATATGAAATGGGCTTTTAAAAGTGCCATTTTTCTGCTTAACAAAATCAATAGTCTTTATTATATACAATAAGCATAACCTGCTGCCATTTCCCAGATCAATAAAATCTCCTCTTCCTTCATGATGTTCAAGTGCCTTGGATACAATAAAGCCATTTGAATATTAATTCTGCTACTGATCTGACCTCGCTGTTAACTCTTAAGTCAGCAACATATGTCTTAATTTTATAGCATTTTACTTGTCATGAAATTCATTTGGCAAAAAAGATTATATTAGGAAAAGTAAACATTTACTTTGTACGCTGTAAAGAGACAAAAATATCTTATAGGCTTCTTAGGGAGACTTTACTTCTTAATTGGATGTGTTTTACCTACTGGCTTATTTGACATACAGGCAGATTGACAACTGGTGGCCAGCTTGTAACAGCCAGCTGAAATGAGTCATCCTGGTGCTGAGTGTGGGTGGCCCACCTGAGGATTGTTGCCAACATAAAAGGGAGAACTGGAGAGTTGCTGGTTTTTCCATTGGCATTGATTCTCCTGGAGGAGCTTGGCCAGTGTCTTTCTTAATATAAATCTGGAGGGGAAGACTGTCATGCTGGTTTCCTGTTATGAACTCAGCTGTTCTCATGGTGAGAGGAGCTTGGGACCTCGATGTTTCTGAGGGTAGCTGTTGTACTTTTGGGGGTAGCCACAGCCCTTACTTAAGCATTGATTCCTAACTGCAGTGTAGAACCCTCAGTCTACTGACACAGATTCTTCACCCAGCTGGCGGACATTTTCTAGCTTCTATTGCTGACCTTTGGGTCTTCCCAGCACAGATCATGAAACAGACTCGCATGAGTAATTGTTGTTGGCTCTAGGCTCCAGTTGGGATCGTGAGGAGCACTGTCATGGGCTCTAGGTCTTCAGCTTGACTCATGCAGACACTGTTGTGGGATCGAGGCCTTCAGCTAGATTCCTTGAGTCCTAGAGTCCTAGCCTGTGGACAAATTTCCTGCACTCTTGTATTTAACTCTTGGGTGATTGTTAAAATATAATTTCATAAATTGTGTGTCCTGTATTAAATTATTATCCTTGCAAATCCATGACCATAACAACAAAATAATAAAAATTTTGTTTTAAATGACCAAGTAAAATATATCTAGATTAATTACATTTTATGCATACCATGACTGTTGTGATACCATGGATTGAACCTCCATACTGAGTTATACATCCAAGTCAGCCCTGCCTCCTTTTGAAGTTTTGAACCAAGGTCTAATTAGGCCACTGATTTTCCTAGGCTGTATTTGTTTGTGATTCTCCCATTTTGGCCTCCCAGAGGACTGTAATTACAGGCATGGGCTACCATAACCAGCTTGTTAACTGCAATTTATGTGACGTTGCCACAGGCCCTTTAGACAGTATACAGGAATTTAAGACATTGTCTGCTAGTTTCTGTGAAATTAAAAATTATAGTTCTTGGTTTTAGTCCTGTCCACATAGTTTACTAGCTGAGTGTATTTGTATGAGTTTTGAAAAATAGAAAGTGTGTTAAAGGAACTAGCAAAAATGTATTTTTTCTGCAAAGTGTTAGGGATCATCACATATATAATCTCAATTAGCAGTTAATGATTGTAGCATTTATGTTTTCTGGAATTAATGTATGCTGGATAATATTCTTATTATTTGTGTAATAGGACACTATATTATTATTTTTTGATTTTTTAAAATTTTATTTAAGGAGAAAAAAGAAAAAAAAAAACCAGAAAAAGTGTACAAGTTATGCAGACTTTCAGAAAAAATAAAACATAGAAAATCACTAGTTAATTACATTTTGTCATCTTAGAAATAGTTGTTGAAGTTAAAAATTAAAGAATATAGAGGGGACTTTCAAACAGTGAGACGGCAAGCAGTTTTGTTCAATGATCCAACAAAACTCAGTAATATGGTTATCTATCTTATACACTTAAATATATGTGCAGTTATATCTTTTAGAGAACTTTCTTTTCCTTTCTTTTGTACAATGACAATTACACATTTTGGGTTTTATTACTCCCACAGTTGTTATTACTTTTATTTATTTATTTATTTATTTTTTTTTGAAGAAAGTAAAATCAAATGTGACATACCAGGACAGAGTCAGTCAAATCAAAGGATGGACATAATACGTAATGTAAAAACAAAATACAAGGTGATCAACAATGGTTACCATACTGCCTCTTGCTATCTTAAGAAGAATTGCCTAAATCATCAGTTATAATAAAATTGAACAACACAGTAAAGAATAAGACCAATAAAACCAAAATATTGGAGACATTAGAGGACTTCAAAAGAAGATAATAGTCAACCAGAATGGGTGTCACAATGAATCTTATTGTCTTCATAGTTGTTGCCTATACTTTCAAACTTGGTACTATCAAGCATAACAGAATAGAGGAAATTCAGTCAAAACAAGATGGTGAGAGCAATACAGAGTTTCAAATCAAGGTAATAGGGAATCAAAGTGTGTTACTATAATATATCCTGCTATTTTTTATTTATTTTTCCCTTAATTAAAAGGATAAAAATGAAAAAGTAGATAATAAAAAGGAGATTGAGATAAAAAAGAGGGCATAACAACAAAACAGCACAGGTCAAAACATAGCCATTTAAACAAAATAGTGTTTCACCACAAAATAATCTCGACATAACAGTAGTTACCATAGTGTCTCTTCCCTTAAAATCTTTGGGTATAACTTCTTATACTGTAGCATCAAACATATCAAGACAATGTAAAACCATTCAAGAGAATGTCAGTATTACAGGGTATTTAGAATCAATTAACAGAAAATGAACAATGGTTTCTGTATAATCACCTTGTCTATAAAAGTTTTTGTTTATATTATCACATATAATAAATCCAATAAGATACAACATGTTAAAACCGATGGACAAAAGCTTGATGGGACTTCAAAACAAGAGGATATTAAATGAGCACTACCTATTATGATGTCTTGTTTTCTCCAAAATGGCTGTTCCTACCATCCAACCTTCTCTGCTTCATTTCTGTTGAGCTCTTTTTCTGTCATTGGTTGTCAGTTTGTGTTCTTCATTTCACTTTCTGCTCCATTCATTGTGGCTGCTCTGCCACTGTTTCTAGAATCTTGGTATTTTTCATTTTTAGAATATCCTGCAGCAATCTCTGTAGAGTTGAATTGGTGGTTGCAAATTCCCCTAGTTAGTCTTTATCCTGGAAGCACCTTGTTTTTCCATCAATTTCTAGGGACAATTGTGCAGGATACATCAATCTTGGCTGGAGATTATTATCTTTCAAAGCTTGAATTATTTCCCCCCACGCTCTTCATGATTTGATGGTTTGTGTTGAGAAGTCCGCTGTAATTCTGAATGGTGTTCCCTTGTAAGTGATCTGTTTCTTGTCTTTGATGGCTTTTAATATTCTGTTCTTATATTGGATTTCTGGAATTTTGATTATTATATGCCTGGGTGTAGCTCTGTTTGGGTTGTAGGTGGCTGGAGTCCTGTAGGCCTCATACATCTGAGTATCTTTACCTTTTGCTAAATTAGGGAAATTCTCCTGGATTATTTCTGTGAATAGCTTTTGTAGTTCATTTGTTTGAGTCCCTACTTCTTCTTTTATGTTCTTAATCTTAAGTTATAGATCCTCTTATCATCTTCTAGTCTTTGTATTATTGCTGTTTGTTTTCTTGTTATTTTTAAGAAGTTTTTCATTTCATGCTCCCACCTTACAAATCTGTCCTCCAGTTCTGATAATCTATCCTTAGTTTCTTTCAAGCTGTTATGCCAGCTTTCAATAGAGTTTTTAGTTTCCTGGTAATCTCTTTGAACCTGCTTCACGTATTCTATGTGTTCTCTATTTTCTCCATCAAACAATTCTCCCCTTTTTTTCTGTTCTTCCATTCCACCATCTGTTTTTTCTTGGGTGGTGCTTAGCATTTCTCTAACTATTCTACTTATTTCTTGCTTTATTTCATTAAATACTTCATTTTTGAACTCGTCTATGAGGCTCAGGAGATACCGCTTTATGTCTATAGATGCCATATTTGATATTGCATGTTTTCTGTCTTCATTCTCTTTTGTATTTACCTTTCCTGGATTAGTGTTCTCAGGATTGGGGACTGAGGACCCTTTCTTGTGGCTCCCTTTTCCCATACTTTTTGTTCCTTCCATACAAGCATATGTAGGAGGCCCATTTTTTTTGTTTGTTTTGTTTTGTTTTGTTTTTTGTTTTTTTGTTTTTTTTTGTTTCTCTTTTTCTGTTACAGTTTGTTTGAATCCACCAGCTAGGTGTTCCTGCCCACTGCAGTGTACTAGGGAGATACAGACCTGGGCAGCCTTGCTGGGCCCGCCCCTCCAGGTCAACCTACAGAATGTTTCACTGCTAGGGTGCACCACCAGGTGCAGGGAGCTGATTTGGGCTAGCCTACTGGATCTTAGTCCACGGCATCACCAGGCCAAGTGCTCCCCACCATACCTGCTTGAAAGGGGAATATTCGACTAAA
This sequence comes from Cavia porcellus, assembly GCF_034190915.1. Lineage (NCBI taxonomy): Eukaryota > Metazoa > Chordata > Mammalia > Rodentia > Caviidae > Cavia > Cavia porcellus. The sequence goes on along the minus strand of NW_026947487.1, from coordinate 19,043,641 downwards.
GTCACTGTAGGGCCCTGTTCCGGCTAGTCTGCTCATTCCCAGAATGCCCTTTGTTGGAGCCTCCTAGTCTATGAAAGGGTCCCCATTCTCTCACTCACTGCAGGTCGACGCAGGGCTCCCTGCCAGTCCCGCTCTCAACACTGTTTGGTTGGCCGATTACAGCTCTCAGAGCTTTCATGCATCTCTCTCCCTGCCATGTGGATTGGGATGCAATACCAGCGGCAGGAAATTCAAATCACGGCTTCCAATGGCGCGGGATCCAGCGTCTGCACTGAGATTTTATCTGTTCCTGTTATAGCATCAGGATTGCATTTCCAGTTGGTTTCTCTCAGCTTAGTTCATTCCTGGATCGGCAGGGTACATCTCCCCTCATATAGGACTCCTCACATGGCACCGCTCCTGGATTCTAAACTGGTAATCTCAGAGGGCCTCCGTGGCTGCTGTTATTTGTCCTCCGTGTTCTCCCAGAAGTCCACTATATTATTTTTGTACCTATTTGGAAATTAATCAAATGCATAAGTATACAACATTTCATATTGAATGTGTTGCTTTCTAGGTCTATAAAATCATATAAACATATGTATAAACTCAGTGAACCAATGCAGAGAATGAAGTTTAGTGTGCTAGGTGATTTATTTAGGATCGCACAGGCACTTTGTGAGGGAGGACATTATGAAACAGTCCTGCATCTGTTACACCTCGTTATGACGGGTGCCCAGTGACTTGTTTGTTGAAGGCATGATCCTTGGTGAGGCAATGTTCAGAGGCGGTTGTGTCATGATGGCTCAGCTCATCTGTGGATTCATAGATGCAATTATAGGGAACTGGAGGAGATGGGCCTCATGGGTATGGGCCTCATGGAGGAGGTTGATCACTAGGTAATGCCATTGAAGGATACATTTTGTCTCCATCTCTGTGCTCTATCTTTCTGTTTCCTGGCTACCCCAAGGACATCAGCCTTCCCTGTCTCATGCTCCAGACCCAATGACATTGTATCCTACCTCGAGGGCAATGAAGCCAGCAAATCATGACATGAAACTTCTGAAACCATGATCTCCAGTACAACTTTGCTCCATTCAATTGGTTTTCTCAAGTATTTTGTCAATATGTTAAGATACGTTTTTATACCACCATATTTATTTTTAATGGAAGAGAAGTGTATTATCCTGGGTAATATAACTCTGATCTGAAATTATACCATTGAGCTTTCTCACCAACTAGTTGACAAGTGAACACAAAGCAAACAAAAAATGGAAATTGAATAATAGATTATCATTAATAAATCTGAATTGAAAGGCATATCTTTAATATTGAATTAAAAACAAAATTTAATCTGCTACTTCTATCACAGGCAGTACTTAACAAAACAAGGTAGTAGTGTCTCTATTTAATATCGTAATTTTCATTTCATATTTATTAGTAGAGTCAAATTATGAAACTAAGAACTTTAATAGGGGAGATTCTGGAAATATGAGGAGGGGACATTTGATACTTTACAATTACTCAGGGATGCTACTGTTATTTAGTGATAAGAGTTTCAGAAATAAATGTCTCCCAAAGCATGGATTGGTCCATATGCAAATAAAGCACCAAGGAAACAGTAGCATTATTTTTTGTTTTTTTCTTTTTTTTTTTTTTTTTATTGGTACTGGGGATTAAACTCACGACTGCCTGCTTGCAAGGCAGGTGCTTATGCCACTGAGCTAAATCCCCAGCCCCTAAGTAGCATTATTTTTAAAAGTACTGCAGCCCACAAAGAGGATGCTCTCCATCTGCCTTTGCACACAGTAAAGACAAGAATGCTCCTTGCTTTCAACACCTAGATCCAAATGATGTCAGGCAAGACTCGAATCAGTCATTCTTGAAACATGAGGATCACAAGTTTGAGCCTAGTTTGGCAGCTTCACAAGACCTTGGCATGAAATAAAATTAAAAGAACAACAACAAAAATACTACGCCCTTTACAAACATGGAAATTTAGCAAAGCTAAAGAAGTAACAGAAAACTTATTGGGTATCTTTAATGGCTTTACATTAATTTTTCTTATGTGGAAAAACATTTTTTAAGTTTTGTATTGTAGTTAAGTGGACCACACACATAGTATAAGCAAATATGAATATTAAATACATGTTAATAGAATGTAAGATATTATTGTCATACAGTGGGCATGTATTTAGAAACAAGCAAATTTGAAAGATAGAGTGCATGCTTAGCAATATGATTTGGATAAACCAAACATGTTTTATGTCACTGTAATTGACTGGATATTATAATTCTTCCTACATACTATTTAAAATAGAACCAGTAACCAGATTAAAACTTTAAAGCACAGAATTAGGAAAAAAAGTTCCACTCAGTTATACTCAAAAGTTAGATTTGATAATGATTTCATACAATAGAATAGAATATAGAATATAGAATACTATAGAATATAGAATATAGAATACTATAATCCACTTAAGCCTGTAAGGAGAGCAAAAGAATGTCATCACTGAACTCCATGATATCCATAATTTCCTAATCATGATCAATTAAAAAGTGTGTCTACTTCTTTATAAGTTCCAGTGAATACTGCTCCAGAGGAGTAGTAGAAAACTAGGTAAAAAACAAAATTAAAATATGTCTACTATTATCAATGATTATAAACGTTGTAGATAATTATGAATAATGCATGTATGGTTACATCATTTAATCAGTGCAGTGTAATCAAAGGTTATTATCCTCATACACAAAGAAAAACCTGAGAATCATAGAGTTTAAGTAATTTCTTCATTCCATGACATATATTAATGTTTAACTCTACATAAAATCAAAGTTTCTTGATCCAAAATCAGAATCCTTTGATGTTATACATTGAAGAATATTCTAGACTGCATAATGGGGCTTTCATTCCAGTTCTTGACATCATAGTTCTGCTCCTTAAAATTGGAACAGGATCTGGTTCCCCTTTCTTATCTTTGCACAATTGCACTTTTTAGAAGAAATCTGAGGAGGACGACACACTCTGTTTTAGTTCTTTCTTCAAATCTTATATCACTAGTGGGGCTGGGGATTTAGCTCAGCCGCATAAACGCCTGCCTTGCAAGCTGGTAGTCGTGAGTTCAGGCAGTCATGAGTTCAATCCCTGGTATCGATAAAAAGGAAAAAGACAAAAAAAAAAAAAAATCTTACAACACTACTTTTGTTTATAAAACAACAGGCACAGAAAGGGAAAGAAGACAGCAGTGAACGAATGACCAAGAACATAACAGTTAAAAAGAAGAAATTACTGTTTTTAACTAGTTTTTGTGGTACCTCAAATTCAAGTTTAAGTGAAGGCTCTCTGTAATAGTCTCTCATTTCTACTACTGATATTCTCCAAATCTAAGTAGATAATTAAGCATGGGTCAGAGAAGACACTTTTAGTCATTCATTCATTTGGCAAATATGTCACATTCAGATTTTCTAAAAATAATCATTGAAAGCTCAAACCCCTCACACTTTTATCTATTATTTTCTACAATGTGTATATTTACATATATTTCTCAACCAAAAACTGGATTTAAATAAATCATGACAATTTAAAAAAATTAAACTCACACATTAAATCCATTTGATCCTTTTTTTTTCCATCAATCAGAAAAAAAACTTACTTTCTCATTGTATGTATTTATTTCGAGGCTAGAGGTCCTTTAGTAGTGGCAAATTCATATAATTTATATATTTTATTCTCTTATTCAAGGAGGTCTTTACACCGAAAAGTTGCATTTTCATTTAAAATATAAAGAAATAAGGTAGCACTAATTCAACATTACATTATCAAATTTAACAGATTAATGATATTTTATCCATATGCCTCTTCTTTCTATTAGGATTAAGGATGATTCCTGAAAATAAACTGTGCTCTTACATTATGCAGGGGTAATTTCCTTCCACTTTCTTGTGATCACCAACATTACCATCACTCTCATCATCATACTGTAACTATTATTTGATCAGATAAGATACACCAGATACCCCCCACACACACACACACATTTCACTCAGCTTTCACATAAATTGTGGTTTTATTTTTCCTATATGAATGATGAAGAAACGAAAGTCACGACTTTGCTTCACAGGACATTTTCCTCAACTTAATACAAACCCACTCTAAACTAAGCCATTTTTCAAAAAATGAAAAAAAAGTCTCTGAGCAACACATATTTCCATTTTGTGTACAACACATTTTATCCCTTAAGAGATGACTGAAAGCGTTTACCTTTTTTTCTCCATTATCTTCTCAATAAAACACAAGCAAGGATCTTTATTTCCTGAAAATAATTCTTAAGAATATACGGTTATCTTCTTAATTTTGTCAGGTCAAGTGATCAATTTTTGGTCTTTGCTTTTCTATTCAGTTTGAAGCAGGAAATTGCTTTATTTTTCAGAAAATCTTTTCATTCATACGTTCATATGACCCTGTTCCTCTGGTACTTCCCTGTAATCACTGTATAGAATTTTTCCAGTTTCCCTTGCTGTTCCTTACTTGATAAAGCATTAAGGCTCTGTCATGTGCTGGCTGCTCCATGTTCAATCTCGCTCCAAAGAATTTGATTTTGTCTCGTGCTGTATGTAATATAGATATTCAGATGTCAAGAAAATGTTTACTGGGGTTCCAACTTCTGTCATCACTTCCAGTTTCTGTCTGTAAACTCACTGAATACATATATGGCGTTGTTTAATGTCAGGGCAGTTCTGATCACTGAGCACATTATTCTTCTCCAGAGCTTCCTTCTCTACAGGTAACCTAACTGACACAGGTAACTGCACAACACTCAAGAACCATTTCTGACTTCCACCTTTGCAGTTAATTCTACGGGGAAGTCAACAATGCATGAATTATTCTTCCAGCCTAGTGTGAACTATTTTAAGATTCTCCTGTGCCTTTTTGCCTCCTCTTTTTATGTCTTCTCCTACCCCTGCTTTACATGTACAAAATGTCTGAAAGTCATATATATATATATATATATATATATATATATATATATAATCATATATATATATATATAATCATATATATATATATATATATATATATATATATATATATATATATAATCCCTCTGGCTAGCTTGCTATTATTCATCTTCTTCTGTCCTCAATTTGCAACTCTTCAATGGCTTTCCAAATGAATTTAAGTAAAAACTAAATGCCTAAGCTTAGAATTAAGTTGCAACAGAAATGTTTATTAAACATTAATACTTTTGCTAGTACATATTAAATGTTCAATGAATTTGAAAGAGTGGTCTTGCTATTGCCAGCATTGCTATTTGATCTCCCATGTCTCTTATCATATCTTTAATTTTTTTCTGGTCTCACTGCCATCCCCTTTGTCCATCCTGCCCCAAGCTCCTTGCTGTCAGATCTCTGTCTCCCAGTTATCTGTTTCTGGAATGCCACTCAGCCACTGATGCACGGCTTCCCATGCTCAGCCCTCAGCATAAGGCAGCTTTCACATACGCATGCCCCGCCCACCACTGCCACCTGTCATTCACCTTGCCATACTCTTATATTCACAGTAGCACTTCTCAGTATTGACTTTTTCTTATTATTTTACGTGTTAGTTGTTATTCTTATCTGATCATGACTTAAATCTGGTGAAACCAAAATCTATACAAAATAGGTGCTGTATTTGACAAGACTGAAAGTATCTCTAATCTTATAATAATCATAGTAAGTTATAATTCACAAACTCTACATATTGTTTTGTCTTACTTCCTTAAGAGCCCATTTTGTCAAGTAACTTCATGAAATCTTTGAATTTATCTGAGAGCATTTCCTACCATCCAGAAGCAATATAGATTTCTCTTGGTAGCCATGTGGCAAGGTATCAGATGTTTGATGGGATTCATTTGTGTTTGTGTAGAAAGGAAAATATTTGAATTTATCTCCAAATTTATTTTTTTTTTTTACTATTTAGCTTTAATTAGTGTATGCTTGCCATATATTATGGTCACATTCATCATTGGGAATTTGTACCTTTATGAATGTATCTTAACTCTTCTTTTCCTGTCATTATCCTCCTTTCTTTTTAATACTTCTTCCCCTCCACATTTCACAGGCTTTGTTTCCATTTTTCCTCCTATTCTCTTTTACAATTCCTTTCCCCTTTTTTCCTTCTCCTTTCTTCTTCTTATGTTCTCCTTCCCATTTGAACATGCTTTTCGTACTTTGCGATATCTATCCTTTGCTTTCAGAAGTCAGGACTTCTGTGTAAAAATCTCACACTCTTCATCCTTAACAGTATAATTTTTTTGTTATATCATTATGAAAATCTTCCTTTTTCTTTTCTTTTAAAGCAAATAAAATAAGAGAGAACAGAACAAATCAAATCAGAATAGAACAATACAAGCAACACAGCACTTCACAACAAGACAACGGAATATCCACAGTAGCTACCATAATGTCTCTTTTCTTTGACGTAGTTGATCAGACCTTCTCACACAATAATATCAAACACAACAAAAAATATAAAGCCATTCAAGTGAATGAAAGTATTACAGGACATTCAAAACCAAATAACAGAAAATGAACAATGGCTATTATATTATCTCATTTTCTTTAAAAATTTTGTTTGTACTATCATACGTATTAAAATCTAATAAGACACAATAGGATAGAACCAATGGAAACAGAAGAACAAAAGCATGGTAGGACTTCAAATCTTTTTATTTTCTATTAAATAATTTAGAATAAATTATTCTGCTTACCAGCATAAAATAATTATTTAAGATTATATATTGTACTTGTTTTTCAAAATATAAGCAACATTTAAAACTAGTAAACTTTTTGTTCATATTTTTCCTTTAAGTCTCTTTTTCAGTGAGTGCCACAGGACATTATGAACTCAATTTCCAGAATACTACATGAACATTATATCATTAAAGATTTTCTCTAAACACATTTTTTCTCTGAAATTAATGCATGTGACTAAATTGATTAATAAATGGTAACCTTGAAGAGCTTCGAGCTAGTATAATAGTTAAGCCACAGAAGTACAATAATTTTAATCTCTGGAAATTAAATTATGAGTTAAATATTGCTACTTGAAATAAATAGTTTATTACAGTGCTCATATTTTCATTAATTTCAGCCAGGAATATTTGCAAGTTTTTTAAAAATTGTTTTAGTTGAGTTTTTTTTTTTTTTTCTTGTTAGAGTGGAGGACTTTACAAAGTTCTTTTCTAACTCTTTCACCTGAAATTTGAAAAACCGTTTAGCAACATTATATTCCTGAGCCATTCCAAAGTGTCTATATACTAACAATTATTAGTATTAGGAAAGTATCTCCCCTTTAAAGATATATAAAATGTACACACACTGCACCACTGGTCCTGTTGTTATTTCCATAGAGATAACATGCTAAAATTTGCTGTAAAGTTTTATGGTGCTACAGGACTGTTTCATAGCTAGTTCATAGTACTGTCTCCTAGCTTCTGATATGAATGGAGAATGGCAGATGTTGCACAAACAAAATCACGCAGCTATCATCATTTTTACTGCCAAAGCAGGAAAGATTTTCCAATTGTCTGCTTTATTTTTTCACCTTGAGACACTACTGCACTGAGAAATTTTAGTTTCTGACAAAGCATTTCAAAAGATGATTCTGCTCTCTTCAGTGTTTAAATGTTTGTCAAGGCATACATGTAGCATAGCAAAAGTCAAGTTGTTAGTTATGATGCCAGGAAATCAAATATTCTAAGAAACAGTCAAATTCCTATGGGAATAGCCTTGTAAACACTAGAGGTTACAAATGTGTCTACCTTTCTTTAGAAGTCAGTCGTAACAACTTATTGCAAGTTACCTGAAAAGTTTATTAGCATAAGAATTTTTTTATTTCTAAACTAATCAGATTATAATGTAGTATGCTTAATAATCTCTTACATTTAGGCCCACCAGAATCATCCAGCTTTTGGATATGAATTTTTAAAATGGCTTACAGTGATTATATTTAAATAAATTCAGAAAATGAGTAAGGGCATTTATATATTATATCTTCTATTATTATCCCAAGACTGAATCATATATGTATGTGAATTATTCAAGATTATACATGCTTAATGATATCATGTTTCTCAATCTGCATTATCTAGGTAGTTACTACTATGTGAACTTATCCTTTGGGGAGAAGAAAAATAAATAGTGTTCTTTTTCCCTTCAAATGAAAATACATCAATATTATTTTAATAAATTTTCTTTAATTTTTAGCCTTGATATTAATATATTGTGGTAACATATTAAAATTGAATATAAGTTTTAAGATAAAAAGTTTTTCTGGAAGTCTATGGTCATCCATCTTGAACTCCAATCATGTAGGAAGACGTAGGTAGAAGTATATTAAATCTGACAAATGACCTCCCATGTGCAAAGGAGGAAATAAAGATTCATTCTCTGTGTTTGTGAGATCATTTTGATGAAGGAAAGACTAATTGGGGGTGACATACATTCTAAATCTAATTCAAATCAGCATTTTTACATGAAGACTCATCACATTTCCATTGGTACATGCTACTATAAAACAGCTTAGTAAAGACATTTAGAGTTTGATTCGTAGAATTTTTTTTAATGCTTCATCAGAATTGACATTTTTAGTGGTAATGAGTTTCCAATTTCAGTATTAGTCCAAACTGTGTATCTGTGGTATTTTGAACCTTTTATTAAAAGAAGGATTTTTTGTTAGCATAATTAAGTCTTATGTTGCAGAGAAATTTGCAACTAATATGTGATTATGCTTAGCAAACATGTGGCGAAAGTGCCAACACAGGGCTTCTCACAGTAAAAGCAAATCACCTTGAAATGATTAAAATGTTAAGTTATGAAAGACTCATCTTGTGGCATTCAAAAATAATCATACTCTAAGACCAAGTGGCACTATTGTTGTTTTAAAAATGAAAAGGTGATTGCTAACTTTTTCCTCTTGAAATGCTCCAAAATCAGCATTAATATTATCTTATTAACACACATTTAATAGCTCGACTCAGTTAAAAGACCACCTTATTTTTATCTGATAGATAGTTTTTTAATCTTGCAAACTTCATAATAGGGATACCATTTATTAAAAGTAATGGTCATTTGCATTTTATACTTAAAATTGTATCTGGGCTATGTTTATACTATCGCATTTCCAAACATGCAAGGTAGGCATTTACTAAAGGATCAGAAAGATACAATATCTAGGAGTTGCTACTTAAAGACTATACACTACCTATCAGTCATTATAACTAATTTTTGAAACAAACATTTCTGTGCAAGCCAGTGGCTGTAAAGATGTCATATACAAAGATCATCAGCCTTGCCTGCTTAAAGTAGTATGTATTTTTATCTATATTATAGCCATTTGGCCTTCCTCCAAGGGTAAAGTAAAACATATTGCTTAGCTAACTACTTTTTGATTCAAGAAAAAAAAATCCAAGTAGAATATATATGTGAAAAATTGCATGCCAACTCTGTTTTCAACATTTGTATATTTGAAAGATTTGATTTTACCTGTGGATTGAACAAAGAGCTTCTTATCTCAAGTGTTTTAATGGTCAACTGTTACAATGACATATCATGCCTTCTTTACTCCTTAAATTTGTGTTTAGCTCTCAAATCAAATGAGTGTATAATTCTTCCACTTATTTCCAAAAGGGTTTACTGAATAATAAATTGTTTGTTTCCAGAAATAAATGGAGAGATTATTATTATCATCAGCCATGATCATTTTGATGGAATGATAAAAAATTAAGTTGCTCACTTTAGAGGAACAAAAATTTAAGAATCAGAAATTCTAACAATTTTTCTGTGAGTTTTCTTCCCTTCATTGTGGGGCATAACAATTTTCTCGCAAAAGTATCATGAATAAGTAATAATTAAATTTATTTGAAATACATCTTTTCAGGTTAGTTTCTAACATTGTTACTGAAGAAATAAAAAGATGTCATGAAGATATGGAATCACTTTCATTAGTGAGATTAGATTGAAATTGGTTTCAGTTGATATTATATTTTTAAAATTTTATTTTATTAATACATGTGTTAGTACTTCTTACAATTAGTTGGTGCAGGCAGATAACACAGTTTAATTCCTTATCACCCTCTCCAATTCCTTTTTCCATTCCGTCCCTTTTTACCCTCCTCCCTTTATCTTTGGATTCATTTCCACTTTGACAAAGATCTATCTTCCTGCTTCCGCTTTTCTTATTTTGCTCTCTATTTCATTTTGTGCTTCTCATATAAGAGATATTTGAGCTCCCGTGTCTGATTTATCTCATGAACATTATGGTCTCCTGGTGTTCCTGGTTCATCCATTTTCCTACAAATGACTCAAATTTATCTTTCTTTTATGACAGAGTAGTACTACAGTATGTACAAATACATTTCTTTACCTGGTTATCTGCTGTAAACATGGGCTTGCATGTGTCACTGTAAAATGATGTCTTTTTGTTTGTTTGTTTGATTGCTTGCTTGAGACAGGGTCGGGCTATGCAGTAACAGCTAGACTCAAACTCACTTTGTAGCCCAGGCTGCCCTCAAATTCATGGCAATCTTCTTGCCGCAGTCTTCTTTGTGTTGGAAATACAAGCATGCACTAACCCACTTGGCTAAAATGATGTCTTGATATTGTGTTTTTAAAATTGAATTTCTTATACGGTTATGAATAACCCCACACAAATATGGACAATGGCTTATGGACTTATCCCCTTTTTGTACACAAGAATTTATCATTCAAATGTATTTACTTCTTTTGAATTTGAGTGAATGTTGGCTCTTAGGAGCAGCCTCATTCTGATCTTTTTGTTAGCATGCCTAAGAAAGATGATATTAATAATTACAATCATACATATTGAATATTTACTCTTTTAGATCTGTTTTCAAAAAGTATCGTACTACACATCTAGAAGCTTAACGTTCATGTTCTGTAGACAATGAGACAAAGAACATAGAAAACATACATATCTTTGTTATTGTAGCACATCTACTCAACAGGACAGCTGTGAATTGCTACTTGTTTCAAGGCCAATACATTTAATTGACAAAATTAAATTAATGAGATGAAATATTCTGACATCATGAGAAAGTATAACTATGGGAAAGGTACTATTGTCTTACAGAAAAGTAAAATTTACTTCTTAATTTATCAGAAATATGGTTGGACTTTTAGTATTTTCCTCAAATGCAAAAAATATACAAGGCCAAAATAGTAACACAGCAAGCAAATGGGGAGAAACTGTAAGCAACTACTAACTGTGTAGAAGAGTATAATTAGCTATGGAAACACCTCAGGTTGGATCTCAACCAGGGGGAAAATAACTCAGGGAAATTTACAATAATTTCAGCCATAAAAGAAGGTTAGAATGAAGGAAAACGATAAATATATTGGGATGAAAAAAGAAAAAGGAAAAACAGGCTTAAAGTGTATACTGTGATTTGAAACAGAGATAACAAAAGGGTTTAGAAATAAAGTTGTGAAATTAAACAAGAATAAGGACTTCAAAACGTTGTCACAGGTTAATAAGAGGCACCATTTTTCTGCAGGGTGAGGCATAAAAGACTTACTGTTGTAGAGTTATTATAGCAACATGAAGTAAGGTAGGTCATAGATTATTCTCATGAAAAGCGGACCAGCCAGGGGACAAAGAGTAGCCTGATTGATGAAGGTGTTGAGAGTAATATAAGCATCAAGAAGAAATAAGTGTTAAAAAGCACATATGAACTTTAGTTTGGTAAGGTAAAATGCCTGATTATGCTTCTGCAAGATGGAATAGAGAATGTTAAGAATCTGTCAGGTCATGGTTTGGACAACTTAAAGAGACTGGAAAACAAGGATACACTTAGTGAGACAAGCATTCAAGAAAGAATACTTTGGGAAAGAATATTTCAAGGATACTTTGAAAAATGCTGATGATATGTGACTTACATATCAACCCAGGGTATAATATCAAATTAACAACTCTATGTACAAACTAGTAATCAGAATTCATAAATATTCTGAAATGAAAAACAAGAGGTAGTAATTGTTTCAGTCTCCATAAAATTGATGAAAGCACCAAATTATAGTCTTATAATGTATGATGATAAAAATATTGTAATAATGAGGAAAATGATGCTGAGACACTAAAAGTCTTTTATGCAGGTAGGATGCAGTAGTGTTCAGATTTCAGAATAAGGGACAAAAAGTGTATGTGTCTTTCGTCACACTACTGCTTTCTCTTCTACAAGTAGTCCTCCACATATAGGCAACAAATGTGGAGGATGAATCAGATCACTGATGGAGACTATTGAGGAAAATTAAGGTCAAGGACAAATTATTGAAAACTTACAATTTTTAGAAAGGCAGATGCTGTGAATTTAGTGAAGGGAAAACATAAAATGAAAAAGATATAAGAGGTCCCAAAAGCAAAGAAAGAAAAGAATTTATTGAAGATGGAAAATTGAACAGTATAGTATAGCAAAAAGGGATTAATAAAATATGCTTTTTGCAATTAGAAAGCATTATTGCTACTTGAGACTGACAGCCCGAAGGGGTAAAACACCTATACTTCAGGCATCTTTTGCAACTGTACATTTTGAGATGAGGAATATAAAATGACAGGTGGTGATAAAACTTCTGTGATTGCATTTGCATGTTGTAAGAAAAACTATGCATATCAAATAAGATTTTTTTTTCTTGGATTCCACTTGTGTGCTGAGAACAGTGAGGTTTCCAAATGGTGAAGCTTAATCAAGCGTGACAAATGAGGTATAGATAGGATTTTTTTTCACAGAAAGTACAGTAGGACTATTAGAAAACTTGACTTTTTATATTTAAAGATGCAACTAGCCCTAGACTTCAAGGTGTTCTATATACATTACAGGTGGCAATTGAAAAATTTTACTCATGGCAGCCCTTGGGTATTTGTAAAGGACCTACATCTGCTTTCAACTATCCCTGTTCCCTGGAAAGATAGTGTATTAGGCACTATGTTGATGAGCCCTACATGGAAGTCTTGGATTCTCTAATGGAAATTGTTCTCTGTCCTGCTCTGTTCTCTCATTCACATTCTTGCCTTTAGTTACTGTGTGTCCACCAAAGACTTCAACTATGTGTTTCCAGCTCAGAAATCTATGTTGAATATTACAACCATTTCTGTTTTCTCAGCTTTTTTTTAAATTGGGAATCAAACTCATGGCCTCACTAATCAGGCAGACACTGTGCCACTGAGCTATATCCTTGGTTCCTCAGTTCTTTTTGATGCACTTCTCAGAGAACTGTTGCCTTTAGTACACTCAAAGGTCATCTTCCATCTACCAAATGTTGCTCAGTCTCTGTACTCTAAGTAAGATATGAAACATTCATATGCACATGAAATCCTGAAAGTCATCTTTGATGCATCTTTTTTATTTACCCATTCCAGGTCTCACCTATTACTTCTTCCATTTTTCTAAATATACAATGAATGTGCTCGTTTTTTCCACACTCACTACCTCATTATCCATACTTCCCTTGCTCAAGTTCCTGCCTGCTGATTTGAGTTATTGTAACAGCTGTAGTTACCATCTTACTTTTGTAACATTACTCTCTTTACCAATTACTTTAGAATCAAAACTCCAATATAATAAATATCTTAGTATTTATACATAAAATACTTTAAGAACTTCCCTTTTTTTTTTATAAAAAATGGGAGAAATATGTCCCGATAACTACTAAACTCAATTTCAGTAACTTTAGTCTAAGTGTAAAGGTCTCTTTATGCAATTTTCCCTATTTTTATACCCAATCAAGCCACAGTCACTTTCTCCTTCTCCATCACATTTCACCCTTTTTTCTGGTCAAAGTGAAAATCGTTGGTGTTCGCTAAAATGTTCCCCACCACTACCTAGGTAACTTGCTGTTGGCTTACTCCACATTTGCTACTAGAGCAAAATATCTGAAACTGGATAATACATGAAATAGAAAAGTTTATATTCCATAGTGTAGGAGGCTGAATCCATAATTAGGGTCCCAGAAGGTTCAGGTCTGATAAGGTCTTTGCTTCTAAATTGATGCTATATCCTCCCAACGGGGCAGTACTGTGTGCTCACACGGTAGAAAGAACAGTAAAGGGGCCAGATGTATAGCTTAGTGGGACAATGCCTGCCAGGCAAGTGTGAGGTCCTGAGTTCAATTCCCAGTACCCCCTCCCACCAACAAAAGGCACGAGGACAAGAGAAAAATGCTGGGTCCTCACACTTCAGAGAGAAAATGAATGAGAAACTCTGTGAGGTCACTTTTAAAAGACACTAAATCATTCATGAGGATAGGTTCATATGTTAATTACTCTTCAGAGAACCTCACCTTTTCTTCTGTTTTGGACCCAGAGATGAAACTTACGACCTCACACTTGCCAGGAAGGAGCTTACACCACTGAGCTAAATCCCCAACCCAAAGAGAACCCCATCTTAATACATGTGGGTTGCAATATGAACTCAGGGAGTGGAACACCCTTATATTTCCCATCTTCCTAGGAAATCTTGTCAACTCTTTCTATTAATTAATCCAGGTCTCCCCCACCCCCAAGGCACCACACGTTCATTATTTCTGGTCTTATTCTACTGCTGCAGTTTCAACATACTTTCTACTAGAGCTGAGCATATTAACTGCAAATTATATTGCTTTTCCTAGGGTTTCATTGAGCAACAAGAATGCATTTATAATTCTGCATGAATATCTCACATGCTCAGGTATCTGTTTTTTGTGCTTAAAGATGCACAATTTAAAAGTCATTAGTCATTAACATCAACCTAGAAAACACTACTAATAAAAGTTCCAATATAATATATATTTTAAGATGCTCTACTGGTAGTGATTGCATTGTTCTTTTAAAGCTTCATTTATTCTTGACAGAAACAATTATGTGAAGTAATTATATATAAAGTCAGGCAGTGTGTACTGTTCAACTGGGAAGGTAAAGAACATTTTTGACTGTTGTTACTATGCACCTTCCTGATAGAGAACAAATACTTGCATCAATAAGAATCATATACTTTGTAATTTATTCTTTTATTCACATATGCTGTTGTCTTAATAAGTACCAGGTTAACCACCTTAAACACAGGACAAAATTACTAGAAGAACATCACTGGAAGAAACAGTGTAGCAGCAGCTCCTCTGTATTTTACTATAGTGGTTTGTTATTGAATAGAGGGTCTTTTTCTTTGCATGACCAAATGTTGTCTCATTGATGGCCCAACATTCTTCAAGATATCTAGATTGAAAGACCAAAACAAACTCATTCTTAGTATGAAAAATAGTTAATGTTACCAGATTCTGAAAATTAAATGTTGTATGTCTTAAGCATACTTATTTTCTCAAAAACAAATTAATTCATTTTTAAAGATATATAATTGGATACAAAGTGTTATCTATAGTAATACATAGTTTCCATGTAGTTTGAAGGAGTCCACAATTTCTTTGAAGTTATCTAAACTGTAACTAACCAAGCTGACATAATTGTCTTTTTCTTAAATCTCAATAAATAGGGTATAAATTTATTAAATAATTTCTGACAAGAGAGAAAATGTAAATGTTAAACATTTTCACCTGAATCTGCCTTGTTCCTTTTCTACTGTTTTACTTGATAAAACAATTTACCTATGAATTGATTAAAAATTTATCTTTGTTTCAAGAGGAGAGCTTGTGTATCTTTAAGAGATTAAATTAAGTGACATATTTGAGGATGTCTTACATTTATTTAAAGGAATTCTCTATTAAAAGAAATCAACAATTTGTGTTTCTAAGAGATAGCAATGAAAATAGCTTTATGATTCCTCAAGAAAGATAATAGTATTGTTTCAAATTTATTTAAATGCCTACATGTAATCTTAGTCCAGAGAAGTATTAATTCATGTGTAAAAAGTTCATTTGAAAGCAAAAGGAACTGGATAAAACTATCAGATACTGAAATACTTTGTACTTTTGAGTGTGTGTTTCATTTTTAACTCAAAAAAGATGGAAGAACAATTAACTTTACAGTTATATGGAACATAATGGTAGATTTTTAGAAATATGATTATATTTGCAATTATAACAGTTAAGGTGTAAAGCTGTGTCTTGAAACATAGTACAAATTATTTTGGATCACACGTATATATCAAATACAAGTGAAAAACAGTAATGTGGCCTATATAAATTTCCAGGGTCTTCAGATGCTGATTTAAAATCCATGAACTCCTAAAATATTGTGATATCTTCAGTTGTGTGTTTTCTGTGATCACTGTAAAAAAATTTAGTTAGTTTCCCAAGAAATTGTGAAAACTAAATATTTATAATGCATTTTATTTATATTTATAGATTTTTCAAATTGAGACAAATATACAGAAAATCATCAAATAGGCAAGGTACGGGATCGTATGCCAGTAATCCCAGCATTCTGGAGGCTGAGGCAGATCGCTGTGAATTTGAGCCCAGCCTAGGCTACATAGTAAGATCCTGTCACAAAAAAAAAAAAAAAAAAGTCAAATAATTAAAGTTTGAAAAAGAGGAAGCATGTATATAATACATTTAAAAATACCTTAAAACAAAACAATTAGTATATATCTTGCATATATGTGAAGGCTAAACAATTTTGGGAATTGCGATCACATAATCAGATACTATCTTATTCAATGGGGTCAATAGAAATGTAGAAATATTATAATCGGGGCTGGGCATTTAGCTCAGTGGCATAAGCACCTGTCTTGCAAACAGGCAGTCATGGGTTCAATCCCCGGTACAGATAAAAAGGAAAAAGACCAAAAAAAAAAAAAAAATATATATATATATATATATATATATATAAATATTATAATCAATGCAAGAATAATAAATTGCCTCTAAGTGAAATAAATATCATTAAAATATAAATATTGAAATATATAAGAAATTTACAATGTATAAGAATGTATGTTAAAAACTGAAATATATAATGTAGGCATAAGAACTATGATTTTCTTCTGGAAATGTATAAGAACTATACATAATATATACATTAGAACTACACATAAGAACTATGATTTTGTACAAGATGTATAAGAAATATATAAGAACCATGTATAATAACTATAAGAACCATAAATGTATATATAAAAACTATGATTATTGCATACGTACTATGCATATGAAATCTATTAGAACTGTATAATATATAAAATATATAAGAACTATATGTAATAAATGTGTAAGAACTATGACTTTTACTGGAAAAAAGAAAATATTAATATTGACCTAAAATTAACTATAAATATAGTTAGTACCACAGTAGAATATTATATGGGGTGGATGCATAATCATAAAAATAACAAAAACATATATATCTCAAATAATAAATAGATTATTATCATCTGTATAATATGTAAGCATTTCAGAGTTTTATAAGAATGAAATCCTAAAGCATAACCATTAATAGTTTTTTCAATCAGCACATTTATTTTCAGAGTCAACCAGGTTGTACTGTGCCAAGACTTCTTTCATTATCCTTGATGAATAGCAATCTATATTGTGCAGACATACTAGATTGTATAATCAACACTAGTTTGTAGACATTTGGATTTTCCTCAGTGCTGTTTTTATTTAATATGTTAATAGCATATTTCTTTGATGAATTCTTACATTTATTATCAAAATATGCATATGTTGAAAGACTCCACTCTTATGAAACTCTAAAAACATTAACTTGTACTGATAGAGTGTCAATGAGGGTAGGAAGAGGAGAGAGGATTGTGAAGGAATTGCTATGATTTATCTCTAGATGTCCCCCCTCAAAGCCCCATGCACTCACAGGCAAAGCTTTGAAAGCTGATTGATTCATTGGGTGCTATATTGAAATGTGATGCTAGGAAATCGGTCTTGGTGCCAAGAAGAGGTCACTGGAGCTTAACCTGGAGGGGTGTATCTCCCTTCCCAACCTCTCCTTCCCTCTTTCTGCTCCATGGCCACCAAGGTGTGAGCAGCTTTGCTGCTCGAGGCCCCTTCACCAGCTGATCTTCTTACTTTGGGATCCATTGGCCATAGACTGAAAACATGAGCTAAACCTCTTTCAAGTTATGGGTGTCTGGTATTTGTCCTAGCAGTAAGGAAATAGACTAAGACAGAGACATAGCAGAACTTATGGAATAATAGATATGCTCTTTATTGTGGTAATGATTTCAGAGAAGCATACATTTGTCAAATTTTATACCTTAAATAAGTACAGTTTATTATACATGGGCTCAGCTCAATAATGTTAGTTTAAAAAAAGATGGAAAACCCAAACCTTTTAACTTAGACATGAAGATGCCTTGAGACATCCTTCTAAAGCATATTTGCGTTGATAAGGATGTCTAAAATCATCCTGATTTTATGTCATCTCTATCAATAGGAGCATCAAATTCTTGGTGCCATCTGCCAAGTCTCTATGTTCTGTAATCTGTCAGAGATAATGGCTGAGTCCCCTACATCCGAAAGTAATGGTTAAATAAATTATAGCTCATAGATTGGCAATAAATTGATTTTAATTTAATTCATTTTAAGAGGAAGCAATTTTACCTCATTGATTTTCAAATTTCTTTGTACTCACCTGTTTATTAAAGATCACTTTATCTCCCTTTGATTTATTTTTGTCTGCAATAAATATTAATTGTGAATAATGAAGATTTAATGCAAACTTTTCTATACAAGAAATAGGTTTTAATGTATATTTTCTTTCAATAAATATTAATTCTAACATATAAACATTAAATGTTTATTTTTGCAGATTCACAAAGCAGTTACTAAATGATTTTTTATTATATTCACAGTAAAACCAAAAACCTCAAGAAATCTAAAATACCAGCCTCCTAAGTCTCACAGCCTTGTACACCCTAGTTTTTCTCTAATTATTGTAATCTCCATAGGTACAAAAGTGATTAAGAATCTATTCTTCATATGCTGTTAAAAATTAATGATTTACATGCATTAGCTCAAACATGTATCTGCAATTCTATTTCTTTAAACATTTTTACCACTTGAAATATTTTGTGATATGATTATGCTTTCAGTCAATTTAATGGCAGTTTTATGTTTATTGAAAAATAGTTTGAATAAGTAGAATCAATTAAAAACAGTCATTGTAAAAAAGATCCAGAGATAGTAACTGAAATAGAGCAGTGAGGAGAGATGGAGAGATAGGCAAGAGTTGATATCTAGAAACATTGGAGTGGGGTTATACTGTCTTCTTGACATATGAAGCTCAAGTCCTCTGATAGAGAACCATCCCACACGTGACCTTAAATTTATTTGACACTTTCAACATTTGGACCTTTTGCTCTACTCATGATGGTGCCTAGAACCAGTCAGCAAACAAATTAGATTTCATCTAGAAATAATAATTTCAGATACCTCCTACCAGATCACTTACTTTTATACTTTGGTTTTTCATTTAACTCTGGTGATTTCAGGAAAATTTCTCTCTCATCACCATCTCACATTCAGTGCTTTCTTTTGTATGTAGTTCATGACTTGTGCCACCATTTATTCTCAATATAATGTTTGCACAACTCCTCAAACTTGAATGACTCTACTGTTTTGTCTGGATTCCCCTGTACTCAGGGTGCTAAATGTTACTGAAGCAAAGGTCATGCATCACTGTCCTCTCCTGTGCATTTCTGACAATCCTAAGGCTCAACTAGCTCATTCTTTGGTTTGCCCTTTCTTCAGTATCCTATAGCTAGTTCAGCAGTTATCCATCACTTAAATCCCTTTGTCTTGCCTGTCTATCTTATTCTGGCTCTCGGTAGATGGTTTCAGTAATTACACTGAAAGCATACTAATAAGAGAAGCAGACTGTAAACATCTTGTAACTAGTTACACAAGTGCAAAGTAATTACATTTACGCTGTCCTATGCTTTGATTGGATGCTCCTCTTGGTTGACACTGCTACCCATATTCCCCGGGCAGCTCTTTCCACCTTCATACCTGTTTCCCTCACTCAGCCTCCTAAACCCATACCTCCATCTCTGCTTTTCTTTTGATGAAATCCTGTTATACCTATCTCTTGAGATATATTTTTCTTCTTTATAATTTAATCCTTTCTTTACCTATCCTAATTGTCCAATAAGCATGCCTGCACATTGCTGCCAGGTCATCCTTTCTGAGAGTTCATTTTCAAGTTTGTTGAAATAGAAAAACAAATCAGGTGTATATCTTCAGAATGTCTTTTCTACCCCTCGGACAAATTTATCAGTTTTCTGGTATAGTTTATAAGCTAGCTACTCTAAACAAAGTTAAACACCTGCTCTCTCTTCTGAACCATATGCATTTTAGGTGAACCATATCCATTTGGAAACTCCAAAATCTCGAAACTAGTTATTGTCTGAATTAAGATTTCATCATTGGCTCCACAGCCATGTCCACCAATACTGTAGATGAAGAAAAACCTCCACTACCCTGTCACTGCAGCCAGAAATGACTTGAGTTACAAATTTTCCCTTTATTTTCCCACTCAGCTTCCAAGTCCTAACAATTGTATACTTTATTTTTCTATTAAGTCAATCTGATACTCTCCATATCCAGAATTACTCCTTGGATTTACTTCTCTAGTGTCTTAACTGTTACACAGAATCTGGCTTGACTTTCCTGCGTCATTATATCTCCACTCTACTCCATAGCAAGACGTTAAGAACATGATCTAATTTTGGAGCTGAGTCTTGGGTATCCTATGTATAGATTTCCATGAATCTGCTAGACAAGCTCTACCACCTAGATGTGTTTTCTCACCAGTAAATGTGAATAGTGATCGCATTTCATCAGAAAGCTGTTGAGGGCTTATATGAGATCTTTATGGTAATAAATACTAATTCTAAAAATGTTTTCATCACATTACATCATTTCATCACATTACAACAGAAGCTTATTTGTGCAATTGTTCAATGTCTTTATGTCTGACCACTGACTTTTCTTTAGTAGATAATACCAGCTTCTTACACACCCCATGAAGTGCTGGATTCTGCCAGTGCTCAGCTCCTCAGCTTCGTATCTGTGGCCTCCATGTGAGATTCTCAGAGTGAGTTTCTCAGAGTGAGCTCTTCATTCTGAAAACGGATAGGACAAATTTGTGGGTAGCAACATTACTGAAGGCCCTTTAGGTAGGAAAAACACTGACAAAACAAAGGACTATAGGTAACAAGTTAATGAATATTCAACATAAATGCTGAATTGAAAGGAAGGTTCCAAATCATTGAAGACTTTAGAGATTCTCAAACTTAGCACTGTTGGTAGTAGGTCGTTCATGTGTTGTGGGTATAGTTTATAGAGTTCTTAGCCTCTCCTTACTGGATATTAGTAGCATTTTCCTGACTGTGGCTATCAAATACATCTCTATATATTGTCAAAAGTTATCTGAAGAACAAAGTTACACTTTGCAGAGAATATCTTTAGTGTAAAAATAGTGGCCTTTTATTTATCATATAGAAGATACAAAAGGTTACAAAGTACTGGAAGTTTGTGACATGCTTTAACTTACCTTATATGTGAGTTTGGAGAGGCTATCCCTATAAACATTGGATGCTTCTGGATTGCAAATAAGATTTGAAGACATGTTCTGAGTTGTGATATTCTGAGTTAATAAGGACTATTTGAGGATGTGCCATCAAAGTTAATAGATAATAGCATAGAGATAAATTAAATACCAACGTGGTAGTTTCTGCAAAATTTAAGGGAAGGGGTGCAGAGAGGGTTTAAACAGAAAGAAAAAGTAGTAATCTATCATCACTGTTTTAATGAGACACAGAGGACACAGTGAGGCCTCAGAGGAATTTAAAGAATAAATCAGGTTGGGTGAGTTGTCACAGGGCTATGCTCCTAGCATTTGGGTAAACAGAGCCAGAAGCATTGAAACTTCAAGTTCAGAGTGGACAAGACTTCTGGTAGAGGAAAACTGCTCAGCACATGTCCTTTGGGAAGCAGAGAACAGAGGAAGAGCCTAGAGAGTACAGTGCTAGGGGATAGATACACAGCGGTCTCCAGGGTCATGGCCATGTGACCCATCCAGCCACATCCAGAAGTGTGCTTTATTAATCCTGAACCTCTCAAGTCAGCCCATTTGAAAATTAATGCTATAGTCACAGCTGTCTAATGCTGAGATGGTGATGTAAAGGATGGTCACATTAACTGACTGCACTTCCTAGTTTAAGAATACAGTAGATGGAACATCAAAAGAGGAATTTAGAGCAATAGACGACGAGAGTAATGGGTAGATACATGGTTGCTTTTGTATCTTGTCTGAAACAGTTTTGTGTGTTTCTCACTCAAAACAATTCTTGGGCTTCCCTTACCCTGAAAAGGAGCGAACTCTCTGACCTGGACTCCAGGCTCTGAGCATGCTTATCTCTCCTTACCTCTTTTGCTTACTTCAGTCAGTCCACGGCCTGTTACATTTTCTTAAATTTCCTTAATTTATCTTTTCACTAATCACTTCAATTCTGATGAATGTTCCCTTGTGTGCATTGATTGTGTGCACAATGAGGGCTGAAATGCCATAAAGCTGATTGACTGGGAAGATCAAATGATCAGAATCTGTAAGAAAGCAGCTGATACAGGAAAACAAAGGAGCATGAATTTAAAAATGGGACTGAGCACAAGCTCCGCTAACATCTCTTCTTTTCACTCATAACCTTTATTGTACTTTATTGTACTTTGAAATTGCGTATTTTGTATTCTGAGTTGTTCTTTTCATTGTGGTGATTTTATTTTTTACCTGTCCAACTATGCCAAAGCTCTGTAAGATCAGGACCTGGTCTTTTCAACTATCTATTATATTCCCAGTATTCAGCAGAATTTCTTTCTGAATAATTTGACATTAGAGTAACAAAAATATCTACAAATAAATAAATACACTAGTAAAATTACAACTGATAGAGTGTTTCTTTTAAGCAAGACATTTCACAAGTAATACCTATATTTCACAAGTATACCTATTCATGAACATTGAAAAGAGTATATTATAGTGGGTAAGGGCACTGTCATTAAAGATTAATTTGAGTGTACACAGTTCTATATCTGGAATATTAGATAGGGCCAATATTTAACTCCAATGTCCAATGCATTATATCTCACATCCACTCAATACAGAAAGGAAATTGTGTTCAAAAATCCGTAGTGAAAATTAATATTATATGTGCATGTCTTCTTCATGTATTTTCTCTCATGGACTCTCTAGTCTGCTTAGGATGTTTAAAGTACACTGAGATAGATAATAATTAAGGCTGATAATATAAACAAAACATAGTAGGTTGTGGGAATGAATGTACTTGAAAGTGACTTTGAAAATATTTAATAATCTCCCCCCCCAAAAAAGTAATAAGAACTAAGGAGTAATAAAATCCAAAATGTGTAAATTTTGTTATAAAAAAGAGAGGGAGGGAAAAAAAAAAGAGCTCTAACGGATATAACAGCAAGTGTGTTTAGGGATGTTAAATAGCTGACTATATTAATGTTTTTGGAACATTGAACATAGCTGTTTGCAGTCTCTCCGTTTGAATGTCTACTTTGTATTCTTTGATACTGTGATTTGAGCAACTATTTCCAAGATGATACTATGTAATCTATTAACAGGTGATTTCTTACTGTTATGGTTTTTTTTTTGTAGTTCTATATTATGTGTAACCTTACACTGCTTTGTTTTGTTTTGTGTTTTTCTCTTTTTCCTCTTAAATTAAAAAAAAAAGAAAAAGAAAATATTTAATAAAATCAAAAGTCAGTTATTAACTGAGAATTGTATATATAAGCATACCACTTTTCTTTTTTTCTACCTGCTAGTTTTATTTTTAAATTCTACTGGGAATGAATATTGACCACCTGTCATAATTTCTATCTGAAAAATCATCTTCCTTACTGTTCTTGATTTTATTGCCTCCGAACTTAACATTTCCTCTCAGAATATCTATTCCATTATTTTATTAAGTATTGATGTCATTTTTTCATGTTATTTCAGATCACTCTTTTTAACTTTTAAAAATAATCAATACAGCATTTGTTCCCTTCCAATCTTCCTTGCCTCCCATATTCTTAGATTTTTCAAAAGTATTTTTAAGTGGCTGAGTAAGTAGGTTAGCTAATACTTTTAGAAACCTAGTACATAATCCATCCATCACTTATATTTGCTATGCATGACACCCTTCATGCAAACATCTCAGAATGCTTTCCTGCAATTACTACATAACAGAATATACAATTAAATGGCAAGTTGCAATCAATAAGTCTAGACTTGATTTAAACTTAGCCAACTTTTTGTATCAATAAATATGAAAGAGAAGCAATAACAAAAAGTAAGAGCAAGGGTAAGCACATGATTATCATCTAAAATTACATGAGCCTAAGATGTAACCCAGCAAAAGTTTGGTTTTTATGTCTTTTTCTTAAAGTCATAATTTAAAAATCATATGAATATTATGCTCTCTTTTCCTGGATGATGCATTAAAAATGAAAATTTTAGTGTTTCTATTTTGAAGAATTCCAAAAAAATTCAAAACATTTATATAGATTCTATGTTAATATATTTTATGCAAAAAACTTAAAAGTATTGACTTTTTGTGTAAGAAAAGACAATTCCTACATTCTAGACGTTTTCTGACGATAGACTGTAAGCTTTCAATGATCACTGTGTGCATTAAATGAAGTCATATCTTTTTCAGGCCTTATAGAGAAAAGCTTTCAAAAAAGTTTGAGGCATGTCAAATACAGTCACCAACTTCAAGGTAATGAATCTTTTACTAAATGCTGTTTAAGGTATGAAAGGAAAAACTGGAATAGCACCAATTGATTTTTTTTCTCCATCAAATTGATTAACTCTCTTTTTTCTTTGTCCATAGTGAACAGAGTCCACATAAAGCACACTTGCTAAAAGAACCATATAAAACATTTAACATTTCATCCGTTATTCTTTCTTGAAAGCTAGTAATTCAAATTTCTTTTGAAATATACTTTTAAACTAGAATTCATTATTTGTAGTAGTTGAAGTGTCAATAAGAACAATCATTTAAAAGCAATCTGTTACTTATCTCAGATGCAGTGGAATGGGTACACGGGACAAGTCCTGAAAAACTGGATTTTGACTTGGGATCCAGTGTAGGACTGCACAAATATTGAAAAACTAATTTGGTTTATGAGATAACATACAATATATAATCTGACGAAAAAGTGGGCCAAAGTTTTCCCTATTTGATCTAAGTAATCTATCATACTGCCAATTATAAGTTTTGCTTTGTTTTTTTCTTTTGAACCCTATATTGTAAATTTACCTTAAACTTGGTAAATGTTGGTCACACTGACATTGGGATCCCTACTTTCTAAATGAGGCCTGTTTTCCCTTTTGTATGATCTCCTGATTCTCTATTTTCCAGAACACTTACCACAAGTATGAAATTTAATACTGCATGATTTTGTATGGAGTGGTATATTCAATTTAGGAACAAGAGACCATGTCTTTTTCATTTGCATCTGGAAGTCTACTGCCTAGACACAATGACACACACAAAATAGTCTCTTAAAAACACCTGAAATGTGTATCATCAGAACTATCTTTCTGAATCACCTCACAGATGCATGGTTCACAGAAAATCAAATGTATTCTTGTTATCAATATTTTAGACAAGTCATTTTTCTGTTTGCAGGAGGATTTGCACATTTGTTTTTAATCAGATATTGTTCTGTTTATGTACAGAATATATGAAGCTAAAAATCTGAGGTTATAAAGAAACTCAGAAAATGACATGTTGGTAATTTCCTTTTAGAGGTGAACATACATTTCATTCAATGTGTAAATACAAGTTTAGGATTGAAGAAAAATAGCATAGCATCACAGTAAAGGAGAACATTGATGATGAGTCTTGGAATGATATCTCTGCAAGCTGGACCTTAACAAGACACTGCTGTATGACTTTCTTTGCAAGGGGTTGGGTACAAATCATCAAACTTACGGAAATGTTTTCCTCTGAAGACTCAACCTCTAAATCATTGAACTTTAAATCATTTAGTTGTGATTTTTTAAAAGAACTTGGTTTCAATTAGAATGGAATCATTCCTTTCTTATGTACTCTATTCATCTTGTTTCACTCTTCTAAACATTAATTTTAATTTTCTATTACTACCAAATTACTTTTTCACTTTAATTTACTTTTTGCTTCTCTTGCATCTAATATTTATCTTTCAAAATGTACTTTCATATGAGGTTATCCTCATATGAAATCTGAGGATAACCTAAAATAACCAACTAAATCTGAACCTAATTGCTATAATATTCACAAGATACAAAACACACAGAACAGGAAATTAGCTAAAGTTTTGCAGCTGAAACATATCATTTTCATACTATTTCATGCTATGCACATCATTTAATTCATAACAAAATAGAAACCTAAAAGGAATTGAAACTGTAAAGTGTGAATTTTTAAATAAGAGCACTGAGAAATGTAACCTGAGTTACCTTTTTTTTTTGCATGATTTAAACTTGGTATCTTGCTTTTATGGTGATAAATAACACGAGTTCTTGTGTCTATTCATACACATTTTGACATAAATGGTTTACTTATATTTCCTGGTGCGTATTTTTCCCATTTTAAAGTAATACTTTTGGCAAAATTATTTCTTAGTTCATATCCACATCTAAAAGTCTGTGTCTCATTTATTTATTTATTTGCTTTTCTTCATTTCAATTAAAACTCCCATCATTTTATTCAGGTCCTTTGGATAATATTTTGTTACAGAAATTCAAAGATATAACTAGCACTTAATAAATACAAATATGCGTTGGTACATACAATTTGGTAATACAGTTAAACATTATGTATTTTACCACCATTTTATTAGCAAAACTTCATTACCTGGTGTCAAATTTAGCTTTATTTCTTGATTATATGCTTTCCATCACAAAGCTGGCTAATTATTTTTTAAATGATACCACAGAAAGGATAAAACCATAATCATAATCTACTCTTTTTCTTCTAAAGTTGTATACTGTTCATAATTCAGACGATATGATGTTGCAAGTTTTTCTCAGTTGCTTCCCCTGTTTCTGTATGTCGATGTGTCTGAAATTCATTACAGTTTTGATAATAAACACTCAATGTGAATGCTAACCAAAGGGTAAGAGTTTATGAAACATTATGTTTTGAATTAACTTTAGATAGTAGGACATTGTGACATTTGTGGAAAAGTTCAAAGAGAAATGGAGGCTATGACTTCATTGAGAATTTATTTTTAAGACTGTCAGATAGTTCAGGGGAGAACTCAGACCTGGAATTCAAAGGGCAAAACAAGACCTATTAAGTAATTCAGTCTATTCTATCAAGCCAAAGAGAAAGAGTATGAAAATGTAATCATTCATTTTATGAAAGCTGAGATAAAAGAATCAAGGTAAGGATGGCTAGGGCATTAGTAGCAAATAGAAAGATTCAGTGGCTGCCTTAAATTGACAGCAATTGTCTGGCTTCTGCATGAACTAGGGATACTAAACAAAGTTGTGCTTACTTGCAGAAATATAACCAACACCATTGAATGTGAAACCTGCAATGCAATTTATTTTTTGCATTAAGGTAATATAACACAAAGAACTCTAAGACATTATTTTTCTGTCATTAAATTGCATCCGTAAGTTGATTCAGGCTGAAGATGAACTCCATTATATCATCATTTTGTTAAACAATAAAAAAGACAAAACTTCCTTAAGTTAATGGATACCTAAGCCTTGGATTTATTTGTGCATATGAAGGCATGTAGTCTGGTGTATGTGGCTTCATTTGAAAAGCACTTAATCTTCCAAGAAACAAAACTTCTTTAATAAAAGTTAAAAGAAAAATGTTGTAGAATGTAGGTTCCAAAATTCCAAGCTTAATTACAAATTTTTTGAAATCATTCTGAAATAATAAAACTAAAGACAATGACTTATTCACTCCCAATTATTTGTTTTATAAATGTAATGTATACTGATAAGTATGGTGTTGATTTCCACACAAATTCAGTAGCTGTTCTTGGATTATTAAACTATGGGAATACAATCATTTTAAAGGAGATCATAATTTCCTAACCAGCATATTCATTATATTTATTTTCTAGTTTCATGTTGTGCCACCTGTGATGTCATCTCAAAAAGTACTTACAAAATGAATGAAAAATACGTGGTGCTAGAAAACCTAAATAATGTGCTAAATTACAGTACAGAGCAATGATTGCGAACCTTTAGATCTTTCAATGATATAAAGAGCCCACCGTTCCACATATGCCATAGGTTTACCAACACTTGTATAGAGGAACAGTATACAACTTTACACTTGTATCAGAAACATGAAAACTCTCTTTGTTTAGGTTATAGATTACACAATTTTGAATACATTAAAAATGTTAGAGCACACTGATTTTGCAAATATATATTAGTATTTTCCTTGGGCATTAGTATGTCAAATATATTAAGACATCTTTGAAAGGAGAGATTAATAATACATTTTGTGGTTTGTCAAAGTTGGTATTATTAGGTTGAACTTAAATCTTCCCTACATGCATGTCATTCATTTTGTATTTTATGATAAAATTTATGTTTTAATTCTACAACTTTCAATAATTTCAAGTACATTAAACTTTATCATACTAATCTTATGTAAACTTAAATTTACTTTATTATATTCACACTGTAAGAATTAATCATAGACTCCACAAGTATACCCAACATAAGAATCTCACATAAGCAGGTTTATAATAAATTTGGTTACAAAATGTTTGAATCAATCAAAGCTTGCAAAAAAAAAACTTTCTAGTATTATATTAAGTAAATTATTTATAAAATATATTTTGAGAATTTTTAGAAATTACAAATTCAAATTGGCTTTTGTCCAACATCAGTAAAAAATTAAATGGATGATATACCATCATTCTTTATAATATTGTAAGAAATTATAAGTAATTAGTTCTGTAAACTTTGTTTACTGAAGCCCTTTCTTAGTTTGATGCTGCATAGAAAATATTTTTAATGGCAAATAGTTTATAAAACTAGCAAACTTTGAAATGCATGAAATCCATGAGTACTTCTAATCATTTTTCACTAAGAAAATAAATCACACAGATTTACAAATACCTATCTATAAGAATGTTAATTGCAGCCTTATTTGTATTAACAAAATCTGAAAAATCATTTAGATTATCAGAGTTTCTGTCATGTAAATTACGATATGATCATACAATGACTTACAATAATGCAATAATAAACATGTGTGTATAAAGAGCAAGTAAAATGTGAAGATTAGCACATATAACAGTAACTCACTTTGTGCTAATAAACTATTTTGCATATCAATACAAAACACTCATAGTGTGCAAAATAAATAATGGCTATCCTTTAAGTGCAACAACTGTATTTTGAGTACCCTTATTTGCCTTTACCATGATTTGTCCATGACTGTAGGCTGTTTTCAGAATTCAGAAGCATGCTGTCCAGGCAGGATTAAAAAAACCCTGTATATTTGAATGCTTAAATGTGCAATTTACTTGTGTAAACAAATTCTATTTTATTTTATTTTGTTTTGTTCTTTTGATACTGAACTCATGACCTTGTATTTACCAGGGAAGTCCTTGAACCACTCAGCTAAATCCCCAGCAAGGTTTTTTTTTTTTTTTTTTTTTTTTTTTTTTTTGTACCAGGGATCAAACTCATGTCCTTGCACTTGCCAGGCAGGCACTTATACTGCTGAGTCAACCCCAGGCCCCAAATTTTATTTATAAAGATTATAAAGAGCAAATACTTTGCCAGGCATGATGGTGTAGTCCTGTAATAGAGGTTTAGGCAAGAGGATCACCATAAGTTCAAGGCCAGCCTGCACTATACAGTGAGAACCTACCTAAAGGCAAAAAAAAAAAAAAAAAAAAAAAAAAAAAAGAACACTTTAATTTTTAATTAAACTATTTCCAATTCATTAGCTTATTCATTAGATTATTGGTGAAATATCCTAGTTAACTACTGAGCTAAAAAGATCTCATAATTACATTAAAATACATAGACAAAACTAGTATAATTGTTACTCAAAATGTTCAGTCTAGAATTCCACTGAGAACAAACCTGAAATAAATGAAAGAAGACATTTAAACAGATATCAATATAAAAACATTCCTACCAGCAGTATTTGTCACAGCCAAAAGAGGAAACAAAATGCCCATTAACAAATGGATTGTGAATCCACTGTGGTGGCTATTGGCTGCAGTCCCATCACATGTGAGGATGAGGCAGGAGGATCATTGTGAGTATGAGGCTGGCCTGGGCTACACAGTGAGACCCTGTCTCAAAGACACAAAAGCACAAACAATGAGCTGTGGATACCTATGTCTTGGTTACTTTTTACTCATTGCTGAGACAAAATACCTGATGCACCAACTTGAGAAAGGAAAGGTTTATTTCTTACAGTTTTTGAAGTTTCAGTCCATACTCAGTTGGCTCCAAGGCAGGGTGGCATGGCTGGGCCACAGTTCATGATACTGCAAACATCAAGGCAGAAACCCTTGATGAGAGACACGCCTTCTTCCTGCCATTACATCACACCCGGGCTCTACCCCTAGGCCAGTGTAGCACTCACACCCCCAATCCAAGTGCTAGACAATGACCAGTCACAGATGCACAACGTAAATGCCTGAGGCCTGGGGGCCACCAACTTAAACCATGACAACCTACAAGAGAAAATCATTAAGTTTTAAAAAGGAATGAAATACTGCTAGCTGCTAAAACATAGATACATTTTGGGAGCATAATGTGAATTAATGTAAGACACCAAAGGAAAATGACTGAATGCTGCAAATCTGTAAATTTGCTATAACAGGTAAATGCTTAGTGGGGGTGAGGGCAGATGATAAAGGAAGCCAACTTTCAATGGGTAGAGAAGTTGAAGCTAAATTAGGGATGATGAGTTTGAGAGGCAGACAGTGATAGTTAACACAGCAATGTAAATGCACTGAATGCCTCTGGATTGTACATGTAAAAATGGTTACAGTAGTAAATATCACATTATGTATATTTTACTACAATAAATATTTAAATACGTTGTTTTCTGCTTTATCTTTCTAAAATGAAAGAGATTGTTAAAATTTTATACAATACAGTGTCAAGAAGACATTATTCTATTTGTTAAAATTAATTTAATTCGGATTCAGTTACAGAATCAATGAAAATTAACAATATAACTCTTTTTGCATGTTCCGGCTAGATTTATTGTGGGCTGGATGAATGATTCTCACAATGATTTTACCTGAGGCAGTTATGTGGACTATGCACCCTTAACATTTGTTTAGCCTATAATAAATGCTACACAAATCAATCTTCTTGATATGGTATTATGAGCAGTAAAGCTTTTATTTTTAATGAATTTCCTTGCCAATTTAGCTAGAATCAAAGTGAAAATTAGCATTAAGTTAGTAATTTGTGAAAAAAACACTCAACAGCAAAAAGTATAAACAATTCATAGTTCACATACTTTAATTTATTTCATGATAGAATTTGTATGACTTCAGTTTTGTTAGTATGCTGTGAAAGAACTAAATATAA
This sequence comes from Cavia porcellus, assembly GCF_034190915.1. Lineage (NCBI taxonomy): Eukaryota > Metazoa > Chordata > Mammalia > Rodentia > Caviidae > Cavia > Cavia porcellus. The sequence continues at coordinate 19,012,116 of NW_026947487.1, read as the reverse complement.
ACTTTCTTGGTTTCATGTGGCCTAGTGATTTTAGTGTAAAAGACATTCTTCCATTACACACTCTTTTATGAATATATAGTATGTTGGCAATTAACCATGAAAGTTGAATGTCTTATATTTAACTACTTTGAAGTTTGGCTTTACATTAGTATCAATGTATTTTCTTTAAGTAAATATGCTTGCCAAGTCTTTGTATTACTTTTACACTATTTATATTTCAAGTAGTATGCTAGATAATTACTTTAAATATGTAATTACAGTTTGTAGTAATATAATCTTTATATTTTACTACCAAAAAGAAGAAAAGAGAATATTTATAGCACACTTATGTGAATTCAATATTGGATCAACTGAACATCCGTAAATGATGTGTATGTTAAGATATATTAACCCTGAGAGTGATTTCTGAGGATGTCCTACTAACAATTTCTTACAATTAACTTCAAATCACTATTACATGCCTGGGTAAAGATACAGCATATATACTTACCTAAGTCTAACCTGTTCTGCATTGTAGGCTAAATCACAAATATTCACATATTCCTACAGCTAGAAAATGTAATCATCCATTAGAAGTTGCAAATATTTGCACAAAATGTTTATTCTATCACAGAGTAATATTCTTTCTCATCTGATAAAAATAAAAAAAAAATAAACATTCTTCTGTCTTGAAAACCATGTGCTAGCTAATGAACAGCAGGTGGCTGAAAGGAACCATAGTGTTCAGTAAGAATCCATAGGAACATCAACCTAAGATGTGGAGGTCTACTTTGCTTCCCAATTTTTACATTTATTGTCTAACAAAAGTTATTAAATTATCATCATGTGAGATCTACAGCATTGTTTTTTCGAATGCTTAAGAAATCTCCAGAACAAATAATTTTGGACAGCTAAGAAAACACCAAAAAATGTATTGTAGCAGATGAGTTTTAAACTGTATGTAACCAGGACTAAATTTAACAACAAAATTAAATGTTTTAATAACATCAATTATAATTTTTAAAAGAGTAGAATAAGAATGAATCTAATTTAGATCATTATTGATGATTGTATTAGCTTGACTTTAAAATATTAATTTTAAGTTAATGTAGAAATGGTGTGATTGAAAAGCAAAGTCACCATCAGGTTTTATTATTTTCCATAGTGGGAAATGAGGAGGTTTTAAAAGCAGTATCTGTGAAAGCTAATTAGTAGAACTATAATTTTGAAAAACTCATAAATACTAAAAGATATAAGAATGAAAAAGAGGCACAACTAATTTAAACCAAAGTACTGGTCCTGTTAATTAATGTAAGTTGCATTATATTGCAAATCAAAAGCAAAATAGTTATAGGTTACTAACAAAGCAAGGTCCAATTATAGTCTGTATTGTATATTCTATAATAAGATATACATGAAATGCAACAACAAAAAGTATAACAGTATAAAGTAAAATGCTATACCAGGATCTACCAAGAAAGTAAAAAATTAAATAAATCACAGTTAATGAGCTTAGCTTACAAGAAGATAAAACAGCATAAAAACTATGTAAGACAAATAAAAACATTTTATGGTTCCAAGGATTATAATTGAGGGTGAAAAATACAGCAATACCTTTTATAATACAGAAACCATTAGAGATGTAAAAAGAAAGAAATACATATAACACAAAATGAATTACCTCAAATTACTAATAACAAAATAGTAGCATACGCTCTAAAACCAAGAAAAATTAAGTTGGCAGTATATTAATAAGGTAGGTAAAAGACTCAAAAAATTATAATCAACATGATAGATATCATCGTGTTATATACTTGGCTGTATGTCCAGGTCCTAGTAGATGTGTCTTTTCAATTGCATGAGTAACAGAAAATCTGACCATACGTTAAAACACAAAGACAGAGAATAGGTCTTAGGAAAACAAAGAAATTTTTTAAAATCCATGAAAAATGTCTAACACAACAAACTCTGGAAAGACAGGAAATTTTACAAGGTATTAAATAATCTGGAATAGATGAGGTCATTCTATTTCTATAAAAATTATTCCAGAATATAGAAAAAGAGTAAATATTCACATATTGTTTTATAAATCAACAAGAACACAGATAACAAATTGTGAAAATAAATGGTTTAGTGACTTTCCTTGTCGCTGAGATACAATACCCAACACCTATATTTAAAGAAGAAATTGTTATTCTGACTCATGTCTTCAGTCCATGTTTGGCTGGCTTCAAGGAAGAAATAGTGTGGCAGAGAACATCACAGAGACCGGGAAACAGAAAGGAGAGCTTGGGAGCATCTGGGTTATGCCCCACTCACCCAACTTTTTCGACTGGACCACACCTTGTCAGCTACAGCATTTGGATCACCTTCCAAAGCCCCAAATTTGACTGTAAAAGAGTGTTTTTACAGTTTAGCTGTAAGGTAAAATTAGGAATCATATTAATAAACTATTAGATTAATGTTTATATCACTCTGTTACACATTATATGTTGCATTTTAGATGATTCTGTATTGTATTTTATCAGTGCCTGTTTATATCACATATATAAATCATTTGAAAAACTATACTCATTTACTAAATTAAACAGATCTTCCAAATTCTAACATATCTCTTTTTGCAGTTCTATAAGCTGAATTGTCTCCCACAAAAACACACAAATTTATATATTGGTTTATCTTAATCCAATTGGTTGCTATAATAAAATGTGATAAACTGGTCAGTGGGTATATATTAGGAATTTCTTACAATTCTGGAGTCTAGAATGTCAGAGATTATGGTGCAAAAATTCCGAGACTGTACTAAGGGCCTTCTTTCTCACAGAAAGAGTTCTTTTATTATGTATTCATATGTCAGAAAAAATGAGTCCTCTTTGAAGCCTCTTTTATAAAAGAGCTTAGCCAATTTTTAAAGTTCTTCCCTTAAGATCCAATCTCATCCTGAAGGTTCACCTCGCAAGTACCTCCATCTTGTTGGTTAACACTTTAGCCTGTTAATCGTGTAGAAGATACAAGAATTCAGCCCAAAGGAAAATTCTTACCGCCAGTATCTTAGACAATGACATTAAAAATAGGATTTTTAAAGGTTTAAACTTAGGTATTTAGAATGGACTGTACTCATAAAAAGAGATTACCACATACATAGAAGCCCAGTTAAGACCAGTTACTGGGACTAGAAAAAGAGCCATTTACAGCACAAGGAATAAAGCCTCAGAAGAAAACAAGTTTGATGATTTTTTGATCATAATCTTTTGGCCTTGATAATTGTGAGGAAAATTTTCCTTCTGTTCACACTACCTATAGTACTTATACTACTTTGACTTGGCAGGCTTTGCAAATTAAAACAGTGATGTCTCCATTCTTGAATTTAATCTCTTCTATGGAAAACATGGCCACATTTGTGTTTGTGTGGGAAAGATGCTCAGAGTCATGCTTGTCACCCAAGTCAGTTTGCAAACAAAATCAAAATTTTACCAAATGGTTCTGTTTCTAAACCAAGTTGTTTGAAAAAAAAAAAAATCATGAACTGATGTTCCACTGTGTTTTCTAATCACAATGAAAATTTAGTCTGTTCAATTTTATCATAATAAAAATTTATTAATTTTAGTATCAATCTAATCAGAAAGGCTTTTACTCAAAAATGTTTAGCTCAGGGTGGCAGACCCATTTACTAAAAATCAACCTTTCACCTGGGAGCTATATTTTATTAGTTGCATCAAAACTATAGCCACTGTGCTTGCAGCAATGGACTTCCTTCAATCACTTTTCAGAATATGTTTTTAAAATGCAAATAATTTTCAAATAAAAATGTTGTTTTATTAGTGCAAGACAATATGGTTTACAATTATAGAGTAGTTACTTTTGGAACTAAACAGCTGCATGAATTCATTTGCTAGGGGCAATCAGAGTGCCTTGGTGTTCAACAGAAATATTTTCCATGCACTTTTTTAAAATACAAATTTAAATATATTCAAGGATCAATATTTAATAAAGCTAAACTTTAACAGCTTTATGAAGGACAATTAAAATGAGACTAAATATGTACTGCTCTCCTATGCTATTGGGTCCTTGTATTGAATGATGAAGATTGAAGCCTACAGAACCACAAGCACGGAATGACTGAGTGTATGCTTGATGGAAAGCATAAAAGAAAAACTCTCTGCTTGTTGGGGAGGGTTTTCATAAGGTGACACTGTAGATGTTTAAGTCTTTTAGCTTTCTATGCAGTTTTGTATAGGTGAGCATGACAGAATTTGAGACTCCTCCTGGCTGCAGCAAAGGTCTTTGAAGTCCTGAAAGCAGGCTGCTTCATTTGCATGTCATTACCTCTACAACTTCTCCCATTTGCTTAGAGACCCTTTCATTATCACTTCCATTCCATTAAGCCCTGAGAGTCAATTTAAATTTATTACTTGCGCTCTTTGTTAATTCATTTAAGCCCTGAATTTTAGTTTACTTCAGGTTAATGGCTGAGCACCTCTGACCTGTCTACCTAACTTCTCTCTCTCTTGGCATCACTTCTGGCAGTGCGAGGCAGTGACCAGTAGTGGCTGCAATATATTTGGGTGTCACTACTTTAGTCTGTGCAGTTTTATCATTCTCTTTGCACTGTGAGTGTCAGCCCAATGAATTAGACAAGTAATATCTTGATTTTGGTCTTTAGTTTTGCAAATAAATTGGATATTATTGGGTGAGGGTCAACAAATTAAAAACTAAACTGAGCTGGGGATTTAGCTCAGCGGTGCAAGTGTCTGCCTGGCCAGGTCATGAGTTCCATCCCTGGTAACAAAACAAACAAACAAACAAACAAAACCCTAAACTGAAACAGGGAACATGGCAGATGACCTGGGGGATATAAAAAATGAGTCCTTTGCACAACAGTGGTTAGGTTCAGGTTATCTTTTCTTAAGGCTTAGGTGTCATTTCCCTGAAAAGAGGCTCACATCAGTAATTTAAGTAATCAACTCCAGAAAAGCATGGTGTGTATTAGAAAACTTATTGGATGAGTTGGGTCCTGTGGGTGGGTGAAAATATTTACAGAGTGATACTGGCCCTTGATGGGGATGAGAATGTGCTAAGGAGAGCAAGTCCAGCAGACAGGACAAGCTCAATGAAATGCCACGTCCAGAAGGAGTCAGTAAAGGACACTATCCGATGAAATCTGAGACCGGCGTGCTATTGAAAAGCCAGGCCCAGTGATACAGACACAAAGGCCAATGTTTTTTGGTGACCCAATTAGCCAGGTCTTGGGTGGCCCAATTTTCAGTGGGCAGCCTTCTTTTAAAAACTGACTCACAAATAAACATTACCTGAATCTTCTGGCTTTTGAGTTTCTGGCTGGCTACATCAGATAATGTTAGTAGGCTTTGGATTATTAGCCTCTCCTACTAGAGTTGGAGTCCAGGTTCTTTTTATCTTAAACAAAGATTTAAAATAAATAAACAAATAAACAAAAAAAAAGAGCGACAAAATTTACTTGAAAAAGCAAAGTGAGGCATGAGGAGGGAACTGGCTCTGCATAGTGAGCTTGGGCCAAGTAAAAGAGGAAAAAGCATGCTAAAACTTACACCTTGACAGACACAGGTGGGCTATGATGAGGAAAAGCCACAATAGCAAGCTCTGCATGGTGTCTGCATCATCTTATAGCATAGGTATCTCAAGGCACTCATAAGAACTTTTTTAAAAAATTTTATTTAAGGAGAAAAAGAAAAAAAAAAAACAGAAAAAGTGTGTAAGTTATACAGAATTTCAGAAAAAAATAAACAGTAGGAAATCACTAGTTAATAGATTACATATTGTTACTTTAGAAATAGTTGTTCAAGTTACAAAATTAAAGCATATAAAGTAGACTTTCAAACAGTGAGACTGCAAACAGTTCTGTTCAATGATCCAACAAAACTCAGTAATATGGCTATCTATCTTATACACTTAAGTATGTATGCAGTTATATCCTTTAGAGCACTTGCTTTTCCTTTCTTTTGTACAATGACAGTTACACATTTTGGGTTTTATTACTCCCACAATTCTTATTACTTTTTTTTGAAGAGAGTAAAACCAAATGTGATGTAACAGAACAGAGTCAGTCAAATCAAAAGGATGGACATAATAGATAATGTAAAAACAAAATACAAGGTGATCAACAATGGTTACCATACTGTCTCTTGCTATCTTAAAAAGAATTGTCTATATCATCAGTTATAATAAAATTGAACAAAACAGTAAAGAAGAAAACCTAAACATTGGAGACATTACAGGACTTTAAAAGAAGATAATAGTCAACCAGAATGGGTGTCATAATGAATCTTATTGTCTTCACAATTGTTGCCTATACTTTTGAACTTGGTCTATCAAGCAAAGCAGAACAGGGGAAAATCAGTCAAAATAAGATGGTGAGGGCAATACAGGGTTTCAAACCAAGTTAATAGAAAATCAAAGTGGGTTCCTATAATATATACTGCTAACTTTTACATACAGAAGCAGTGTTGGGATCCCATGCCTTTATTCCTAACCAAAATCACCCCATCTCCTATCTCTGATCTCTCCAAGAAACACAGATCCCCATAGTTCTTTACGAGGCGATAAACAAGTGAAGATTCGTCTTCTATATCTTTTTTAAACTGCAAGACACTGTAGAATGTACCTACTGAAGAATATGTGCTCTCTAACTACCTTGGGGTGATGTGACTCAATGGCCAGGAAAGGAAAACTGTCAGAAAACTATTAATAATGAGTTAATGCCTGTTTGACAGGAGAAACTTCACTATAAGCCCATATGTGAGGAGGAGATAAGATCTCCATACTTCCTCTGCAACAGTGGAGCCTTGCTTTTTGAAAAGAAATCTCAAATCCCCAGAGACTCATAGGAACAGCTTTCTGTTTTTAGATGATATGGCCTGTGTCTGGATGTCCTGTTTAATAACCTCATGCGCTCATGGGGGGTGGGCTTTGGAGGTGGCTGAATCTAGAGTTTGTGGCTGATTCATGATCCAGTGCTAGCATCTGGGGTGATACTGCCACACCAGCCCTAGAGCAGGTACCTTGCATACAATCCAAGGGACTGGAAGAGCTTTCTTTTTGTGTCTCTCTTGTCTGTCTCAGTTGGTCTGTGTCTCTGCTCTCTGTCCCTTTGTCTCTCTGTCTCTTCCTCTCTCTCTGTTTTAAATAGAAAAGAGCAGGGAGAAAGTACCTTCTTCCTAGAAAGACTGATCAGAAGAGAAGAGAAATTTTTCAGTCCTCACTCACAGCCTATATTTGCCAGGCATTCTAATCTCTCTCCTGCTGTTCTCTCCCTCCCTCCCTGCCTCTTTCTCTCTCTCTCTCTCTCTCTCTCTCTCTCTCTCTCTCTAACTCTCTGTCTTCACTTGTTCTTTTTGCTGTTTTTCACCACCATGATGTATTGCCCACTTTCCATGCTTCCTTGGGTCCAAAATTTGGGAAACTGAAACCTCTACAAATTGTGAGCTAAATATATTTCTTCCACTTTAACTTTGGATGTCAGGTATTTTGGATGTCACAGCAATGAGAGAAAAGAACAAAAGTAATTTTGTTATTTGTCCAGTTCAGGTGGGGCTGGTTTTATCCCACAAAGATGAATCCAATTGTCCAAGGAGACAGACGCTAAACCATTTGCAGGCTCTACCTAGTCCTTTGATTCCCATGAGATAAAAGTGGTATGTTTTCCTCAAGAAAAATTCTCGCTTGAGCCTTGATGCCTCAGCTGCTATTTCAAGTCCCTTACTGACTCTACTTAAGCAGAATGGAACCAATTAGAAAAACCATATCTTCCATTTACTCTGATCGTAAAAATATTAAGAATGAGAGTGACTCTGCTTTCATATGCTCACAATTTCTTTAATTAAATTTTAAACACCGATTATTTGTTCTTCACAGGACTTCAGGTATAGGTCTTCAGTTACCTGCATTTAAGTAAGAAACAAACCCTGCTAGGAATCTACATCATCAGACAGGATTTAAAACAAGGAAGAAGTGAGTGGGCTAAAAGTGACTTGAACAGGCTCTCCTGGCCATTCCCTTGTTTCAGCAAAAGCCTCAGGCCTTTCTTTTTAAATTGAACAAATGTTTTTCTTCCATGCAGGGAAGAGTCACAATTCTGGTTAAAATAATTCAAAAAGAAAACAGATTTCTCCTTCTTTTTCTCCAGAATCAGAGGCTTAACTCAATAATCCAAAAAAGAAAAAGATAGTGGATTTGAGCCTGTTTCTGACTGCATGATTCTATGCAGGTGTTAAGCCTATTCATTGATGCCACCACAATCAGATGGGCCATTTTAGTTCTAACATTGCACCTTTCACACAGCATCATACCAATACCCAAACTTAGAAACAAAAGGTATTTACAAACCGGGATAAGAGGAGACCAGGCTAATTTTACAAAAGAAAATAAAAGAGTAGCAAACAAATATGGGGGGGGGGATATCAAACAAATAAAGGGTGGATGACAAGACATACTGAAAGAAAGAAAGAGAGAGAGAGAGAGAGAGAGAGAGAGAGAGAGAAAAGAAAGAAAGAAAGAAAAAAGAAAGAGCGAGAGAGAGAGAAAGCAAGCAAAAATTTTTTTTTAAAAGTCTATTGTAGCTGGAAGAGAAACAAACGCCATCTCATACAAAAGCCATCTCATTTCTTCCCTTGTTCCTCATAGCTGCAGCTCTCTGTGCATGCCCTGGGAAGAGCCCTTCAATCTCTGGCTTCAGGAGCAGGCAAAGGGAAGAATAAAACAAAAAACAAACAGAAAAAAAAAAATCATGCTATTTACTAAAAAACAAAAAGGTGAGCCCATCAAACCTTACCTAGTCTCTTTTGGTTGACTATGCCAAATAATGTTACTGGATAGTCTCCTCAAAATTGGCTTGGCAAATAAACTTTACCTGAATTTCCTGAATTTTGAGGCTCCTAACTGGTTTCACCATATACCAGCATTTGTCTTGCTCACCTCTCCTGCTGGAGTTGGATTCCTGATTCCTTTCATTTTAAAGCAGTAAACCCAATGAGAATAAAAATATTTCAATAAAGTTCATTTGAAAAGCTCATAGTGAAGAGTAGGAAGAAACTAGCCGTATAGAGTGAGCTTGGGTCAAGTAAAAATGAAAAAGTAAGATAAAAGTACACCAAAGAGAACACAGGTTGGACTACCCTGAGGAAACACAATATAGAGAGCTCATTTTGATGTCTGTAATTTTATGCTGTTCAAATCCCAAGGGAATCAATAAGCACTTCTACATTTGGGTCCTGAAATGCAACGGAGGGATACCACGCCTCTGGCTGATGTCTTGTCTATGCCATCCTGTTGCTAACCTTCTTTAGTTCTCCTAAGGTCAAGGCTTTGGAAACTGTTCTGTGCATGCAGTATTGGATCTTGCAATAAATAGATCACATGCACTTTCCAATCCTCTGACAAGTCCTGAAAATTCTTTTTCAGCAACATGATTCAGTGAACTTAATAATAATTCACTCTACAAAAAAAGGTGAATTAAACTTTGTGTGTCAACTTCAGGACCTTCTCAAATATAGCTAGGTGACACTTTGAATACGTAGAAAGATTTTTGAGGACCACAGGGATCAAGAGGCTGCTTTGAGAACTACTGTTATTGGGGCACTGTTGAACATATCATGCCTCTGAAATCCTCTCACTTTCAGCAAACCTATGTTTTTCTGAATGATTATTTTCAATTGCTTATATAATGAGGGTTACACTGAGGCAGATTAGGGGACACCCAATTAACTGGGAAAGCAGACACGATCTATTAATTGCAAAGTCTCAGGACCCCTGCATAAAGCCGTTCCCAAACTCCTCTTTGTGGATTCAGAGAGCACTATCTTCACTTTTTTTCATGAGAGTTTGAGCAAGTTTATGATAAGATGGCCTAGACCTTAGTCAAAATGTGAGGTCTGCCTTCCCAAAGTGTCAAGGAAGGGATCAAAGGCTCTGAGAGGTAAGCACACTAAAATGGATCTGTAGCACCTAGGGCAATACCAGATATTTGTGTCCAGTGTCACATGATTTCAAGGGACACTCTCCTCACTGAAGAGTTAATATCACACTAGTCAGAAGGCACCAGCTTTGCCAATGAGGTCTAAATGGTTTTATTCCATATGATGAGTCTCAGAATAAAGCTGCTGCTATAGAATTGGTTTTCCTAATGTTACCACTCAAATTTGGTACAGTAGAGGATAGATGTCAGCACTTCATCCTTCAGAGCAATGTGAATATGGTCACTATAAGGGCCCTAATGGACAAGAAAATGAATAGGAGGTGTACAATGGGTCAACTCTTGATGATGACTAAAAGGGAAGGAATTCCTAGGTTTGAGTTAGGAATCTATGCCTATGGAGCTCGAATTAGTATTGGAGTATATAGATAATAAAAACCTTAGGAGTCATAGACAGAAAGCTTGGCTTCTGATTCTAACTGCTCACAATAATCCTATTTTGATGATAAATTATTCTAATTGCTATCAGTGAGTCCACTTCTACACTGGCATCTATGTTATTCAAGCACATTTTATAGAGGGAAGTTTTCTGAACTTTGGTGGTATTTCATATTTCAAGTTATTGTCTTTGCTTCAGCAAACATGGAACAAAGCGATCCACTCAGATTTCTAGTCCTACATGATATTTACTTGATTATGGTCACTTCTCTCAGACTTTTTTAAAATAAGACTCTTAAAGTAAGCAATAGAATTTCTACATTTATCAATGTAGACTTCAACTTTACTCATGCTTATGCAATTTATCTAGCTTCATGCCAGTTCCATTTTTGGGAGTCCTTGACAAAGTGCATATATATAGATATTGAATATTCCCATACCTAGTAGGACATCCCTTGATCCAGCATTCTCAGAAATCAGCCTACGATTTCTCTTCTAGCTTTTGTTGGCATACCTTAGTTAACTCTGAACCTCCTTCTAGGGATGGTTTCTTTCCTTCATTGGCATTCCAAAACCATCTCAGGTCAATTCTGTTGTGAGTTCATTCGAGTTCCTGGCCTAGTGACAAAAAGGGAAAATATAGGCATACAATATGGATTGCATATTATTTACTTTGGAGTGTTTATATCATCATATTTAGGCAAGGAGTATATTCCACTTGATAAGAGACAAATGACAGCTTAAGTCCACAAGACATATGAGAATGTGGAAATCAAAGACCTGGGGATATATAAATTCTAATTTCCTGGTCCCATTACACATAACTCAAAGACACATTCTTTCCTCATCAGAGAAAGTTTTGCCAATAGGTGTCCATTCTTTCCTATAACAGGGAATTAACTCCTTATTGTTAAGTGGCTGGCAACTAGTTAGCTGTAGAATATTATGGTAGCATAGTTTTTTCTGAATAGTGCTGAACCTAAACTTTTATAGACTAACTTGCCTGAAAAAGACTAGAGATGGAGATTGATGTGCAGGAATTTAGTAAGCTCCTGATTTGTCCTGATCTGGGGATTAAAGACTTGTTCTTTGGAGGTTTGTATTTTCTATCATTGGATGTAGATTGATAAAAGAGAGTGGCATCACGACCCAAAGGTGATTTCTCCAGATGCAAAGCAGACAGGGCCCTTCAGCTGACAATGTTCCTAGCAACTTGAAGAAGTCATTCTGTCTGAAAAGGAGTCCTAGTAGTGAACTGGGGCTAGAATATCATGCACTATCAAGCCAGTTACTTTACTGTGGTTAAATCTGTCATGCTGGAGAAATCTGAGAATCAATGTATAACACTGGCCTTGCAGTTATGCTGCCTGAGGGCCAACAAAACTTTGTAATTACAAATAATTGACTGAAAGTTTCTCTGGCATTTGTTGTTAAGGGGGTGATAGTGATAATTTTGTGATTGTTCAGTGTCATGTGTGTTACAAGAGTGAATTCTAGTTGTCAGAGAACATTTTCAAGCATGCGTACTGTGCATGCTATATGTCAATAGTAATGTATTAAAACTGAAAATCTTGTGAAATTATAAGGTAGCCAAAAAATTCCTTTCAAATTTATGATGAAATGTGGACCTTATCTTTCATAATCACAACAAAAGATAACATAAAATATGTCTATATAGATATTTAGTGATTAATATCTTCTTGAGAATGTGTAAAAATGACTTCCTATAACAGTACAAATATGCATCAAACACATTTGCTTATTTGTATATTTCAAGATATCTATTATATTCCAATATTTATATATTACAAGGTATCTATTATAACCCAATGTAGTTTCAGGAAAATTCTACAACTTATTATATACTTACTTATGTATTTATTTACACATTTATTTATTTAATTCTCCCTATGGTTGCCCGTAGTGTACCAATTATTCCAATCCTTAATATGTTTTGAGAGAGGAGGGACCAGGTCTAGTCCATATTGATCATGCTGACACATTTCATGGTGTCCCTTAAAAATTTATTGATATTAAAAAAAACATCAAGAATGATCCAAAATTTCTCCTTTTATCTGGTTTGTGACTTTCCTTCATTGGAAATCTATTTATTTCAAAACAAATGTCTGAGAAAAAAAAATTGCTACAATAGTCAAACAAAGCTTTTTCTGAATTACTCTTTCATGCTTTAGCCTTAGCATTACTATATTTCATTATAATTTTAATGTAACCTGTTTCATTTGAAAATCTCCACCGTCCTCTATATTTTATATCTAAGTTAGCACAGATGATATGTTAAAAGCAGTCTGTCTGTGAAGTTGTTGGCCTGGAAAGATGCTGAATTCTTGCCTGAAACAAAAGTTCTCTTTTCTTGCAGGAAAATAAATATGATGAATTATAAAGTTATAAAAGATAAGACCCTTGGTATAGTACATAAAGTAGAGATATTTTATTCAGCTTTTTTATTACTACATAATGAACTACCATGTACTTGGCATCTCAATCGCCTTAATGAAGTTTTTGTTTTATGGGATTTGCTGGGTTGCTTGCTTTACTTTAGGAAACATATCCCGTAAAAAGCAGCAAGGAGACAGGATGCTTAGGGGTGCTGGTAGAAATACTGAGGAGTTCTACTTGATGAGCAAAGTTCATAAAGTTCTAAGAATAGTGCTTTTTTTGAATCATATACAAATTATCTTCTCTTTGATAAACCACTTACTTTATCCCTAAATGTTTGGTAAATGTCTCCTACACAGCAATTTTAGGTCTCTAGGACTTTGAAAAAGAAACCAGAAAGGGTGAACTACAAGATAACCCAAGCAGTGTCCAGAGGGAAAGAGGCAAGGGCTGCGACAGAGTCGGCATGGTGGTTAGGTCACCAGTAGTGGCTGAGAGCTGTGGGGAGAAGCCACAGAAGAGTAAATGCCAAGGGCACTTCTTCCCTCTCACGGGTGGCCCCTGACTTTGGTAAGGAGTCTGGATGCAGGCCATATGACCTTTCTACACATAGAATAAGAATCTGAGGAATTTAATTTAGCAATAAAAGAGAAAGGCGATGCCAGGAAGCAGAAAAATAACTCTTTGTGATAGTCAGGAAGCATGCTCTCTGCTTACATGTGTATAAACTGTGTAAAACACTGACACATTTTACTGATTTGAATTTATTAAAATTGCAAGCATTGCTGACAAGTAAACAAGAAAACAAATGGTCTATTATTGTCATTTTTATTTTGAGACAGTCACACCACGTAGTTTAGTCTGGCTAAACTAAGTGTTACCAAGGATGACACTCACCTACCTCAGATGCTGAGTACTGGGATTACAGGTGGGCACCACCATACCTGGTTACCACTATCATTTATGGACAATTGACTTTGGGATAAATGAAATAAAATAGATTATTTTTCTTTTGCCAATTTGTGTTATATATCTGTTTATCTATATGACCATATATCTTTCTCCCACTGTCATATGAGTCTATTAGAGATAAGTACATAATCAATAGATTCAAAATATTTTTGTTTTCTTTTCTGTATAAATTTAAATTTAAGATAATTTTATTTTACTTAAGATTTCAGAGTAAATCTATGTGTTCAGCTATCACAACATTTAATATGTCCTAAAATTAAATTTTATAATCCAGAATATCAGCAAGATATTATATTAATTACTGATCATTCTTTCCATATGTATCTGTCAAATATTTCTTTAAAAGGAAATCTACAGATACTGATTTTGAAATATAACTGCACTATTTGTATGAGTAAATCAATTTTATGTCAAACATCACTATTACCTGGATTCTGTCTTGTGACACATGCAATTATCCTATAGAAATATCATGTTTGACAATTTATTTTTTGGAATAAGACTTGTGTGCTAAGTTTGCCAGTTCATGGTGCATAGTGCCGTACTGTTTAACTGATCATTAGTGTACTGTGGCACTTCCCTATTCCAACAGTGCCTGTCTTAATTCAGGACTTCAGCTGAATTTAGAGCAGAGTAGTCATAGCTCCAGCACTGAAGCTGCGGTTGTTTTCAAAGTGAATGGCATGTGATGTCTGAAGAACAGCAGGTATAAAGCAATTGGTCATATGAGAATTGACAATTCAGGACTTCTTTTTCTTTTAAAATATATTTTAAAGTTTAAAGCCTCTAATAACCAATATTCTCTCTCTTTTTGGTATGACTGACACAAATTTTTTTATCTTCCCATTTCAATCATATTCATTCTTTTTTTAGTTAATGTAGTAATATTTCATTGGATGTTTGTTCTGAGCAAGTACTGTAAAAATCATGTGAATTAATGCAGAATACAATGTATAAATACTTAGTGACATGAGTTTGTATAATGTAGAAAAAGAGAAAGCATTAAAATGTATACACACAATTATTTAACTTGAAATATATTTTTTGTTACTAAGATGCAATAAATGCTTCCTTAGAAAGTAATATTTAACACAAAATGTAAAGGAACTTGTTCAGATGAAATAAAATGTAAGGTAGAAATTCCCACAAGACTCTGGGTGCTACATGATGGAGGAAATGGTTAAATATCATATGGTTTCTCTTACACGAGAAACCTAAAACATAATTTAAAGAGCAAATTAAACAGAGGTAATAGGTGTCTTAGTTACTTTTCTCCTCCCTGAGACACAGCACCTCACACAACCTTCTTTCAGGTTCATGTTCTTAGCACGCAGTCCACTGGCAGACAGCAGAGCTAAAGGACATGGAAGAGCGAACTCTTCAGGTCAGGATGGACTGAAAGCAGAGAAAGAGGAGCCAGGGTAATAGGATGACTGCGTTCAGGAAGACTGAAGGTACCATGCGCTGTCAAAACTGCAGAGAATCAGGTGGGAGTGTAAATAAGTGCAACCACTACGAGAAACAGTTTGGTTCTTTTGGAAAAAGTTTAATTTATTGTATACTAATAAGTAATTGAAAAGCTCATTTCCAAATGTTATTGTAAGTAATGAATATTAGTTTGTCCACACAAATTCTTGAACACTCACAGCGGCATTATTCATAAGTAGTCAAAATCTGGAAACTATCTGAATGTCTATCGAACAGTAAATGGGTAAACAAGATGTGGTACATAATTGTAAGTTTTAAATTATGCTTTAAGCTCAAATATGTTTTAAGTAAAATAGCTAGATCCCAAAGTGACATCATGAGTAACTTATATAAAATATATTATGCGGGAGAAGAATAAAATCACATTCTTTTCCTAGGATTAGATACAACAGGGCAATTTTCTGCAAATCAAGGAAATGCACATTTTAGTGTATAGAAACTGATCTAAAAATGGAATGCAGTGGCAATTGTGTACTGCATATATTTACCAGACATCATTAAACTATATGCTGACAAAAGGGCATTTTGTGATGTGTAAAAATCTGTTAAGAACACATTTAATAATTTAAACATAATTTCTAATTTTTGAAGCTATTCCTTGTCTCTGTTCTTTTTGTGCTTCTTAAACAGGAAACATGAAATTACACAAATAATAAAGAACAGAGTTTTTCCTCTCAGTACTGGAGAGTAGAGAGTCCAAGATCAAAGCATTGGGACCTGGGGAGGGTCTTCTTATTGGATTTTCCTGTAGCAAGTACAAGGGAAGAAAAATGCTGGCAGCAGAGCAGAGCCAACCCACTCTGCAGTCCCTTGTCATGGTAGGTTCACCCACTGAGCAGAATGGAGTCCTTGCAACTGGAACACTTTCCATTGGCTCAACCCCCAGGTGCTTGCATTGCGTCTCAGTTTATCAAAAAAGTTTCCAACAGATGAATTCTAAGGGGCACATGCAGGCCAGAGCATTCCTTTGCTTTGAAATCATATGCCTTGATATCTTTGCTGAAGTTTACCCTCTGCTGGATGAGATAAAGCTCATGGACACAAAACAGCAAACTTACAGCACTCATTGGCGTCATTCCTTTCTCTATTTGACTTCCTTCTTACGTTTAACTTCCTTTTCACTTTTGACTGTGCTTTTCCTTGAAACTCCAAAACAAATAGTTTATAGGATCAGTCTGAGATTTGAGGAGTTTCTACCAAGGAAGTTTTATAATCTGTTAGTGGGGCTTGGTTCCAATGGTGTCTTTGCTATTTTTTCAACAGGTCTTCTGTTCAGAGCTCTGTCTTCTGACATCTGGACCTACCAAGATGAGATTTTTTTTTTTTTTGCTCCATTAGAAGATTAGACAAATATGAGCAACATCTTTAGGCACAAAATGCCAGAAACTCACAGTTCTTACCTATCATAATATCATAATCAATTCATTCAATAGCAAATGTTCAGACTGCCTGATTATACATTCTTCAGTACTCATTTTTATACGTTCTGTATTCCTAGGGGATAGACTTTTATGTTATTTTATATATTGATATAGTCTGTTTAAGACCTGCTACATTGAAGCAATTAAAACGATTCCATTTCGTATCATCAAACATCAAAACACCCACATGCAGCCAAGGTCTGAGAGATGTTTTACTAAGAACTGAATGAGAGCTTAGCAAGCAAGAAAGTGCTTCCTGTACAAACATAGAAAAAAGAAAAGGAGAAGTTTTAAATTTTTCATTCATTGGTAAAGAGGGAGAATAGAATGTTCTAATTTCTCTTTGACTACATATGTTTTGTTCTCATTAGAAAAATTTTAAAAAGTTATATAAATTTTAGTGTTTTAATTACCATCAATAAGAATACATCTCCGCCAAATAAAAAAAAATAATTATTAGAGAGAAATTGAGAATTCAGGGAGTAGACAAAAGACGAATAGAAAGATCTATGTAGGTGTCAAAGAGTTAGGAAGCGAAAAGTAAGAAGTTTGTCAGGTAACGTGCAGCCACCATGTGAATGAGGCATAGCTAACTTGTCTTTCTCTTTAAGCTTTCATGTAGAAAGACCAAGTGGCTCAACGTCAGGTCACGTACCCTCATCAATGTTACTGGGAATTGATAAAACAAATTGTACATAAATGCTGTCAAAGCTCACACAAGTACCTTTTAACATTTTGTCTAAATTTAAAAAGGCAACCAAGAAAAAGTTGTAATTCTGGAAGGCAATGGGTGAGGCAATGGATACACAGTCTTTAAATTACTCATTTTCCTGGTCCAAGATTTACGCCCTTGTACCACTAAAGTTTTCAGTCCCAATATATTGTATATGAACACCTGATCCATCGTAAGTAAATGTTTATTAAGTGATTGACTCATTATGCTATTAAAAAGAAATCTCTAACACTGAATGGGGACATTTTTATTCATGCATTTTTAAATGGATAATTTATGATGCTGTTGATAATATATTTACTTTAATATGATTAAACAATCTAAGTAATGTGTATCCTGTCATTATAGAGTTTCTTTACTTAATTTTTAAAATTTTAGTAATTAAGAAGAAAAATAACATCATAAATTGATGAAAAAAGCAGAAAATGAACTCAGGCATGTCTGTAACAGATGGTAAAAACAAACTCATCATTGTTACCGCTTTATTATTTCTCATCAAATTCATTATTGATTCTAACAATTGCATTTACATCGTGTTTCCCAAGATGGAACGAAAAACGCTTTATATATTACTGAAGCAGGGATGAAAATGCTCTTGATGATTTTTATTAGAATTTGATTACATATAATTACACTTGCTATTCACATAGTATATCTGGAGATAGTGAATGCAAATCTTGGAATAGGCAGAAGGCTAAGACACAGAGAAAACAGTGAAAAGCAGTGGTAGAATTAGACAAATTCACCCACCTTCCAAAATAAGTATCTAATGGAGAGAAAATCTGAACTGCTCCAGTGTTATTTGACTGGATTCAGAGCAACAGTAAAGTTGCACTGACAGTAAAGTTCTGGAAGAGCCAGAAGTCAGATGGTGTCAGATCGAGTAACGTTCACAACAACACTCTACAATGTTCTCGTATGACAGAAACTGCAATGCTAGAAGTAGTAGGTGACATAAGTTGTTATTGTGGTGAGAGATGAAACTACCCATTCTCAGGCCATATTCTCTGCACATTTTTTCCTAAATACTTTAATAACAACTTATAATATTCAGAGTTCACCAAAATGTTGCTAAGTGTAAACCCAATGGCACAATTCTACCACCACCACCAACAACAAAATCCTCAATCAACATTACCATGATAATAACCTTTATCGATGCATCTTTTTCCCACAGGACTTGGATGACTTTCACTGAGAATCTTGAACCTTGGTCTCAGGATCATATCCATGAACACAAGTTTCATTTCCTATAATAATAGTTATTTTCAAAACTGGATTCAGAAATGTTCAGGACCTAGCAATACCAATGAAATTGATTAAATTTCATATTAATGTATTGTTTGTGATTTATAATTTTCAGGAGTTGCTAAAACATTCTTTCAGTAGTAACTAACAATGGATTGCATCAAACAAAGTGAAACTTGTTTACTGAGCCTTAAGGAGCAACATTTCTTCTGTGGGTAATGTCCATTTTTCCATATGAGGGTACTCAGTATTAGAATTCATTTGTGTGTGTGTGTGTGTGTGTGTGTGTGTGTGTGTGTGTTATGTGTGTGTGTATCATACTCCATCATAACTATTGAACTATTCTAAAAACAAAGAAAGAACAAAGAAAGTTTTAGTATAGCTTTCTTAAGAAAGCTGTTACCTGGTTGGATGTATTATTCAGTAGTAGAGTACTTTCTAGCATGTATGAGGTCTTGAAATCAACTGACTACAAAAGAAAAAATAAAAGTATGTTAGGTAAGTTAAACATTACACAGTATTTCTTTTCTTTTCTTTCTTTTTTTTTCTTTCTTTCTTTTTTTTTTTTTTAAGAGAGGGTCTCAACATGTAGTTCAGGCTGGCCTCGAACTCACTTCATAGCTCAAGCTGGTCTTGATCTCACAATGATCTGCCTCAACCTTCTGAGTGCTGGGATTGCAGGTATGTGCTAACATTACCAACTTAACATTGTACAGTAGTTCAAAACAACATGTTATGAATGATAAATTAGTACTATTATTAGTACTCAATTAAAAAAAATGATTGATCACGCCAAATGTTGGAGAAGATATAGGGCTAAAACTCTTACAAACTGTTGTCAGGAATATAGTATCATGCAGCAACTTTAAAATTCAATTTAATATTTTGTTAAAATGTTATTATCCAACTAGTCTGCTTTTAGGTATTTGCCCAGAGGCAATAAATGTACTTGGTTACAAAAGGCTTGTACCTGATTATTCATATTTGTGGATTATTTTATAAACGGAAACAATCTAAGTATCCACTGAATGTGAATAAAAACATTAACTTTTAATTATTAAATGTAACACTACTTCATAAGAAAATCAATAAGCAATTTATACATGCTGTATGGATAAATCTACAAATGAAAAGTGCAGGTAAAATATATTTATAACTTGATTTGTATAAAACTCTAGAAAATACTAATTTGCTGTGACAACAGATTGGTGATACCTGAGGAACAAGACAGGATTAAAAAGAAGGAAGGGATTAAAAAGGAAGAAGAGGAAACTTTTGGAGGGAATCCATATTATCTTGACTACCATGATGTTGCATAGCGTACATACACGAAGCAAAATGTATCAAAGTATACCATAAATACATATAGACCCTTGTTCTTTAAAGCTGTTAACATTTATGAATTTAAAAAGATTTGTTTCACTGATGTAATATAGTTACATGATAATAAATTAGATATCAAATTCCTTTTCCTGATTCCTGATTCAACACAGTTTTGAGTGAAACTATGACTTACTATTTTAGAATACTCGTATGGGAGCTTTATACTACAGAGTACTTCACTGTATTTATTTCATAAATCATACCTCTAACACACTAAACATTAGTACTTAGTAATCTATTAAATTTGTTAGACACATATGCGCTAAATGATTTCATTTGTACACACAGGCACTGGGATATTTAACTGATTGTGCTCATTAGAGTAGGAAATGCCTAAATTGCATCAGCATAGTTCTGAGTGTGGCTGAAGAATTTATAGAAGACTCATCCCGGGTATGAGCGGCAGCAACCAACAGGCTTTTGGCATAAAATTAAAGGGGAAATGAAGAAGAAGGTTTGCCATGGCCCACACAACCAGTTAAGTTCTGAGAGGGGCGATGGAAAATTAAGAAAACACAAGGCATATAATAAAAAGAAAGCTTGGATCAGGCAGGACCTGACCTCCTGAGGGAGAGGCAGTGACAACCCAGCATGGTCTGTGTCTTTTTTATACACAGAAAAAAAGGGCGAAACATGTGTTACAATGTTTCGCTGAGAACATGGAAAGGGAGAGATTTTCAGAGCTATCTGTGCTGTTGTTAACGGGAAGTAACACCCAGGCTGGACACCTGTTAATATGCACCTGCGTTAGAGGTCAACTTGTTGATTAGGTCTGCCTCTGGCTTTCCTCGTTCCTGGAACTGGCTTTGCTGCGGTTCGGAGGAGTTTACCAACCTCCCCCTCAGCCATGGCTCAGTGACTCCGCATAAAGGCTCATTTCCATTTCTTCTGAGCAGCTCAGAGTCTTCACCTTCACCATGGCCATTGCCTTTTGGTTTACAGGGCAGAGACTTCCACCTTCCACTGAAGATTCTTTGACCTCATGGATTTACATGGGACACTACAATGAGCTCCAGGCCTTCTGGATGCTTCAGATAGCTCTCTGTACTCTTCCATGCATGACTCTGCGGGTGGCCACCGAGGGCCGATATTATAAATTCTCATGTGTTTGTAAGCTCTTGCATTATATTGTATATCTTGCATTAAATCTATTTCTCTAATAAGTACTCACTGATAGAGTTGGGTACAGGGAGTGACTCTAGAGAAAAACAACTGTAAACATGAAATTCTTTAATAGTTCTACTGGTTCCTGGAGTGGAGGGTCTAATTTGATGAGACCTAAAGATGCCATAGCCTGATAATGTGGAGAACAATGACAGTCTTGGTGGGAGCTGTTTGAAGTAATATATAAGGTATCAATTTGATTATCCTAATTCCTGAGATATAAGGAATTTAGTAACCCCATATATGACTCTTCTGAATAATTTTTATAGAGTGGAAAATGTAATGATGCTGGCTGGTTGCTGTTATCATCTCTGAACAAACCACTGAAGGAAAATTATAACGTTGAAATATGTATAGAAAATCTAAAATCTATCTATGAGGACAAATTAACGAAGAAAAATAAGGAGACAAAGAGACACATGAGTAACCTTAATGTTTCTAAGTGTGTCTTGAAAGAAAATCTGCTGAGAGTGCTGAAACTCAAACACAGGCCCTCATGATTCAGTTGACTGAAACACAGTATAAATTTAATGCTCAGCCTCGAAGGGTATCTGAATTAAAGGTGAGGGGGCTGATCAGAAAAAAATGGAATCCTGAAATTGGAATGGAGACTTTTGGGAGTGTCCTAACAAGAGTGAGGATGTCAAGCTCCTAGATGCTAATGAGATTATTTTTCTGAGGAAGAAATTTCTCCATCCCCACCCTGAGGTGTTAGACTTGTCTAGTATTCCTGAGGGAACTAATCCTGTGTTGATCAAGTCTGATCATGCTGACATTCTGTGGGACCCACACTTACCACCCACTTTTGCCTGAAGGTCTATAACCCAAAAGCAAGATACATATTATGACTCACAAGAAAATCTGCTATTGTACCAAAAAATCTAACTTTTATAAGCAGAAAAGCCTAATGAACAAGTGTGTGAATGCATTTGACAGGTGTGGGGTAATGGTGACAAAAACATACACCTGGATCAGGCTGAGTTTGTCTATATGAGCCCATTAAGTAGGGACTCTGAATTCAGTGCTGCAGCTTACAAAGAAACAAAACAAGTTAGTAGTTCATTTTGTTTGTTGTCAGCATCATGGATCAAAAAATGCCCCACTGTAAAGGAAATAGAGATGGTTGATAGTCCATGATTTGCTATTTCCAAAGGAATTCAAAGGGGCAGGTAATGGGATGCTGGGTAGATTTGACATGTTAAACTTAATCCTTCACACTGAGATGAGCCAGAAAATGTATTTTTCACTAGTACCTTGAAAAACAGACTCATGAAGGGAGCACTGACATTCCTTAAGAACCCATCTCTGTATGTCAGATCTTGCAGTGGAGGCCATGGACACTCAATTGCGAAATTAAAGTTAAAGGTTTACATAGATCCCTGGTGGCAGGCCTGGGTCAAGTGGCAGTACTTAATCACTAAAGGCAAGGTGTGTGCACTTACTGTAATGGGCAGCAGAAGTGGAACAATGTTTAGAATGGCCTGAAAGGTGTAGATCTATGGCACTGACTGTTAAGACATGGTGTTCCCAAAAGTGAAGTGGATAGCACCCCTACAAAAAGTTTACTAAGATAAATAATAAAAAAAAAATTAAAAGAGATTGAACAAAAGCCTATTTCATATGTTAATACCAGAATCACAATAGCTAAATGATTTCCTGGATTTGAGTCAGAATGTCTCAAATGAAGGGAAGCTCCTGGGGCTGCTTGAGGAGTGATCTAAGGCATCATCAAAAATCATAGTCAGTCTTTCTCCCATCCTTCCCCAAAAGGTCTAAGACTTTTTACTATAGTAACCATATATTGGGGGAAGAGAAGCGATCACATAGTTTGGAAAATTCTGAACACTGATTCTGAATTAACATTGATTCTAGGAGATCTAAAAGTCACTGTAGTATTTTAATAAAAGTAGAGTTATATGGAGGTCAAGTGATCAACTGAGTTTCAGTTAGATCCTCATATCCATCCTGTAGTTATTTCCCCTATTCTAGAATTAGGATCGATATACTTCATCTTTAGCAGAATCCTCACACGGGTTCCCTAATCTGTAGTGTGGAATGATTGGAAATGTCAAATGGGGGCTATTAGACTTGCCTTACCAGGTAAAATAATAAAAGCAAGACAATATGGAATTCTTGGAAAGCATTATGGAGATTCCTCCCTCTAACCAGGAACAAAGGATGCAGAGGAAGTGGTTCCCAGCACATTGCCATTTAATCCTCCCATTCGTTCTGTGCTGAAAGTGAGTGAGTCTTGGAGAACGATGATGAATAACTGTAAACTGAGTCAAATGGTGATTCTAGTCACAACTGCTGTACCACGTGTGGTGTCCATGCTTGAGCAGATTAAGGCGTCTTTTGGTACCTATTATGTAGCTACTGATTTGGCAAATGCCTTCTTCTCCATACTTATTCATAAGGGCCATCAAAACCAGTTTGCTTTCAACTGCCTATACACTAGAAATACACTTTTATTGTCCTATCTCAGAGGTACACTGACTCTCCAGACCTGTGTCATGAGTTACTGCCCAGTGATCTTGATCACTGTTTTCTCCCACAAGGTATCATACTTGTTCATTAGGTAGCTTAATAGTATGCTAACCAGATCAAGAAAAGGAGGAGATGGCAACCACTCTGGATTTTTTAGCAAGCCAGAGGATGTAAAATAAATCCAAATAAATTTAAGTTCCTTCTACCTCAATGAAATTTCTGAGTCCAGTAGGATGGGGATGTAGATCCTTTGTGAGGAAAAAGATAAGGTGTGGCATCTGGGTCTATCTACAACCAAAAGGAGGCAAAATGCCTTAGGGGGCCTATTTGGATGATGGAAGTAACATATTCTGTACTTAGGTGTCATACTCCAGCCATTTACTGCATGACTTGGAACTTGCTAGTTTTGAGTGGGAACCAGAATAAGAAAAGGCTCTGCAAAATTTCCAGGTTACTGTTCAGGCTGCTCTGTCACTGAGTCTATAGGATTCAGCAGATCCAATGGTACTTGAAGTAGCAGTGGCAAGTAGAGATGCTGTTTGGAGTCTCTACGAGGCTTCATAAGAGAATTGCAATGAGACCTTAGGATTTTGGAACAAAGATCTACTATTTTCTGTAGACAACTACTCTCTGTTGAAAAAAAATAAAAATAAAAAAATCTCTTGTCCTTCTTAGGCGGCTACTGGGCATTGCCTTTCATAAACTGAGATACCACTGTATGTGGCTGACCTAGAACAGGTCCACAGTGCACAAGTAACTTTCATGGAGAAGTTGACCAGATGTCCATGGCTCTTACTCCTGTTATATTTTCTTCTGTTTTCTGGTATATATCTATGTTCTCATGGATTATACCACATGATGAGCTATAAAGGAAGTGAAGGCTAGGGTTTGATTTACAGATGATTCTGCATCCTATACAGTCATCACTTATACATGGAGAACTACAATCAGTTTCCAAGACATCTCTAAAGGGCAAAATTCAGGGCAAACTTCACAGTGGGCAGAACTTCAGGCAATACACCTGGAAGTACATTGTTCATAGAAAAACGGCTAGATATGTATCTTTGTACTGATTCATAGGCTACAGTCAATGATCTGACCAGATGGTCAGGAATGTGGAAGAAACACAATTGAAAAACTGGTGACAAGATATTTGAGGAAGTAGTATGTGCATAGATCTCTCTATACAGGCAATTGATGGAAAAATATTTTTACCCCATGTACATACTCACCAAAAAGTAATCATAGCACAAGAAGACTTTACATATCAAATGAATAGGATTATCCATTCAGACGATAGTGGTTAGTATATTTTTACAGATATTCCTGTCATTTCTCACTGGGCTTATCAACAATGTGGCCATAGTGACATAGACAGAGGTTGCACATGGGCTCAGCAAGATGGACTGCCGCTCATCAAGACTAATCTGGTTATAGCCACTTCTCAATGCCTAATATGCCAGTAACAGAGACCAACACTTAGTCACTGATATGGCATCATTTCCCAGGGTGATCAGTCTGAAACTGGTGGCAGGTGGATTATACTGGATGCCTTCCAACATGAAAAGGATAGCACTTTGTCCTTGCCAGGATAGACATTTATTCTGGATATGGATTTTCTTCCCCCTCATGTAACGTATCAACTGTGAACTTACATCTCCCAAACGTACCAACTGTGAACTTACGGACTGTCTTATCTAGCATCATGGAGTTACACACAACATTGCTGCTGACCAAGGAACACATTTTTAGGCCAAAGAAGTGAGGCAATAGGCTCTTGGTCATGAGATTCATTACTCTATGTTCTTCAAAATCAAGAAGGGGCTAGATAGATATGATACTGTGTCTACCCGAGCCAGGATCCAAAAGTACAAGAATCAAGAGATGGAAATAGGAATAATTTCAGGGACCATATGTTTTATTCCTACTATTGTTCTTATGTAATATAATGTGGATAGACTTAATATTCATTTTTGGATATTAATTGCCCTTATAATGTTCAAGTTATAAAGTACTAGAAGTAAGCATCACCCAAAGAAAATATGTCTTCTATACTGTGGAGGGAATCAACACATTTACATTTGTATGTAGGACAGTTACAATATGTTTAGCATAACTATGGATTTGTCTTTGTGTTTGGGTACTAAGTATGGTTTAATAAAGTACATTTAGTTGTCAAGTTGACAAGAGGAAGACTGATAATTAACTGACTGTGTACATTTGAGTAACCAATGCCCAACTAAACTGCATCAGCATAGGTCCCTTGGTGTTAATGGTAACCACAAATAAACTTGTCACCTGAATAGAATAAAAGGAAAATGAAGAAGAATGCCTCCATTCTGTTTCTTCAGAGAAGCCCTAGGCTGCATCTTTACCTTGGACACCGTCTCCTGGCATCACCTCAGACCCATTAGTCTTCCATCGCAGATCCTCTGACCTCCTAATATGACTCACAGAGCACAGCACAGTGAGGTCCGGGCCTCTGAGTGGATCACTTTGATCCCTAGTTTGCAGATAGCTGTTTCGTACATGTCCACATCTGACTCTGTGAGTGACCAGTGTAAACCGATCTTGTAAATTCTTACATATTTAAACATGTTACATTAAGTCAGTTTCTCTGGCAACAGACCGATTCAGATACAATTATCAGAAATATGTAATTCTATTAGTACTCAGTAGAGGAAACAAGAATGTTACTTATCATTTCTTTGCTACATAACAGTACTTGTAATGTTTGAACTTTTATCCGAGTAGCTCACAAATTAAGGCACTTTCCACTGTATCATAAAAGATTCTGCAACGATATATTTAAATTCCTGATGTCACAATATATATGTGTAATGCCCTGGAGGTATAATTTATGCTAATGCTGTTCTCTCCTATTCCTATTCTGGAATCCAGAAGTCAAGTACTGTGTTCTTTTTGTGCTGAGTCTTCATGTTTTATGAAGAGCAATTCATAAGGGACTGTTTAATGAGTGACTGAATAATGTCCACTCTAAGTACAAAGGATAAGAGAATAAATGAGAAAGCATGAGTTTTAGGACAACGTTAGGAAAATGTCCAAAGAAAATGCTAAAAGTGGAAATGATCAAAGATATCCTACCAATAGAGTTGTCTAATTAATGTTTAATATTTCGTTGCAAATCACTTTACTTTCTAATAGTTGAAACCTATTTTTTTCTCTTCCATAAGTTTTTTAAAAATTATGTTGCACTCCTAAATTATTTGCGTAGTATTTCTTTTGAGGAGAATTTATAAAATTGAATCCCTTTGTATGGATGTGCATGTCACAGATTGGAGTCAGTAGTGACTGACATCATATATTTTTTCTAAAAAATTTACAGAAATATTAAGGTTAGTTTTGATCCTTTAAAGTTTTCTTTATTCTTTTGCATGTCATTTGGACTATTATATACTTTTACAATTCATTGAAGCTTTTTAATAATAATTGATGTCACAATTTAGTTGCTTTTGAAAACACATACAAATTTTGCTTTACGCAAAAATAGATGCATTTTATATCAGTATTTATTCCTTTATATGAAATTCAGCAGTTAAAATGTATACTATTTTTTTTTTTTACAAAAGTTTAGATAGTCCTCATTAGAGAAACTGACCTCTTAGCAAATGTATTGGAATGGTAACTCTACAGAGGTGACAGAAGGTTTCTTCTCCACAGGAATAGAGCCAATTATTCTGAATCAAGTGTAACTTCACAGGAAGGTTCAAGCAAGACATTCTAGCATATGAAGCAATGTTATTTTGTTTACTGAAGTGAAATTGTTTTTATAAAATTTTAATTTTAAAGTTACCCTCAAACAATTTCCTATAAAAATAAAATCTATGTTTCTATTTAAATATTACTAATTATATTATTGAAACTGAACATAACAAACAACAAATATAATATAATACTGTGTCTGTTACTTTAATGTAATACATAAAATGATAGAATGAATTACATCCTACAGTGCCATATGAAAAGAGTTTTTATGTGAAAATATCCTCACTTCTTTCCATTTGTTAGATATCACAGTCAAAGATTGTTTTTTCAGTGCAAATTTGCCCAGGTAGTTTCACTTCCTTTTAAATTACCTTACCTATTATTAAGGAAAAACATTTTACCTATTTCACAAGGTTTTCTTGGTCTGGTTTTTCTGTGTCTCCGCAGAATCCTTCCTTATTCCTCCCTCTGTTCCTCGTGGCTGATCACTCAGACTGACTTTACTTCAGCTATCTGACGTTCTATTTCCTAGACTGTAAGGGCTTTGGTTGTCGTTCTTCACTTTGCTAAACAGTGCTTACGTGTCCCTAAGATTTTTTTCTGAGACATTACTTCTTTTCTGATTATCCAGACTTAATCATATTACCCTTGTAAACAGTTTCGTGGTTTCCTTTGAAGTTCTTTTAAAATTAATGCGACTGTAGCTATTTGATTAATACATGCTTCTGATCGTAACTCCCATCTGGACAGATGGCATCACTGATCTGCTTTTCATTTTATTCGTAGCACCTATACAGCACTATTCTTGATTTTTGCCAAAAGAATCTTAAATAAATATTTGTTGTAACTTATTTAAATCAAAGAATTTATTGTTTACAAATTTACAGAACTGCTATCAATGTTTTGGTGGGATAATAGGAATAAATTGGAAAAAGCCCTTAACAAATAATAACTAAATGTCAGATTTTAACTTTTAAAATTGTTATCTCCCAGTCCCTGTAAAGGAAACCATGGAGTTGTCTAATATTTAATATTCAAGTGTGAAATATTTTACTTTCTGGGATTGAAACCTATCTCTTTTTTCTTCTATAACTCCTTTAAAAATTCTACTTCATTGCTAAATCACCTGCATGGTATTTAATTTGAAGAGAATTTATAAACCTGAATCAAAAATGAATACTTTGTTTAAGAGAAATTAAACAACTATTGAATAATATACATTTTTCAAGATTATGTCATTATTTTCTATTGATGAACTCTATTTGTTAGATAAAGATGCATTTATGTCACCTTTTTTTTTTAACAAATTGAAGAATTACAAAACGATATTGTGTGATTTCCACATCTAGTTTAGAAAATGCCATAAATCTTGTGCTTAGCTATCCTGGCACACTTACCTGTAAGCCCAGCCACCGTGCAGGGAGACAGCTAGATCATATATAAGAATTCTCTGAAAAGCCTTCCTGAGGTCTCAGAATCAACTTCCTAGAAGAGGTGTGATGTCACTTTGACATGAGCCAAATTCCAGCTGTTGACTGCAACTACATGAGAAAGTCTGTACAAAGACCATCTGCATGAGTCTACTGCAGTCTCAGCGTCCACAGATCATGATAAATAACGCTACATGATTATTGTTTAATGCCAGTTGGTTTGGGGAATATTAATAGCATATATATCATTATTAAACAATGTGGGGTGGTATGGTAGGCAGGCATCAAAGAGGAGAAACTGTTCATGGATCATAGAAAGCGGTAAAAATAGTAAGCAGCAAGTGACCACACAAACATTTTTCTGTCTTACATCCAGACTACTCAGTCTTGGAAGAGAACACTCACATCAAGGGTAGGGAATGCTTAGTTCTGTCTGGGACTATGGCAAACCAATTAGTGGACGAGTTGGTACTCCCAGGGTCACACACTCAATCTCAGCATCACATACTCAGATTCAGGCACTTGGAGGACGTCTAGTCACAAATCATAACGCCTAGGAAAAACCAATTATTATTTTGTCATATAAGAACTAAAATGACACTCTCCATGAGAAACTCACAATGTAAAGATACATACTAAAAATAGAAGGGTAGGGCAGGTGGTGACTTAACAAAAATTTATTTCAAAATAAAAAGAGGTTGTGATACATCTCAGTGAAAATGTTCTGAGTTCAAATGCCAGTTTTTTTTTTAAAGACAGTACAAGGATAGAAAACTCATTTCCACGTAAATAATAATTTAAACTTTAAGCGACCATGTAAAGTAGACTGCATTTAAGAAATACTTTTCAGGACAGAAGAGTATATGTTTTAAACTGTGGTGATAGTTGCTGCCTAGAAACTCTCTGTGTACAATTTCCTCAGTCATGGTGAACAATTTGCTTATAAATGTTAATGCTTATCCTACTCATGTTTCTTCACACAAAGGAAAATGACGTCAGTCAATTTTTTATTGAAGCACACTTTTTATTTTTAAAAGGCAGCAAACACTCAAATATACTCAATAAAATGTTCTGAAAGCTGAAAAAACTGATAGCATATGTTAAAATGAGGGAGACAATTCATCAAGACTGCATAATCTTAAAAATATATAACAAATATATATGATATATATATATATGATATATATATATATCATATATATATATTCCTAATAAAGGAGTTCTATGAGGCAAGCAGTAACAGCTTAGAAAAAATAAAAGAAATAAGTTTACAACTTTAGTTGCAGATTTCAATACTCTCAGTAAATCATAGAGCAAGTAGCAAGTCTACTGATAAAGGAGGGTTGAACAGCACTATCAACTAAGTTTCAAGGCTGTGAGGAAGTGGGCAGAGATTGAGAGAGACAGAGACGGAAGCTTCGGGAGATAGCATTGAATGCCAGACTGATATTTTGAAGAGTTATGAGAATATTGTGATTTTATACCAATACATTAGACAACTTGAATTTAATGTTTAATTACCTTGAAAGATATAGATGACCAAAGCTTCCTCATGAAGAAATTATAGTGACACTGGTTTTATAGTTAGATGGAAATATGAAATTAAAATTCTGTCACTGAATATTCTTATAACGATGGACCCCTATGCGCACTAAATGAGCATAATTTATGTGAACCTTTTCACAGTGAAATGTTTCCCACATACACTCCTATTTACACATATGTCTTCTTTCTTTTGAAGATTCACATGTGAAAAATAAAACTATATTTAATACATTCTTTTTACTCAAAAAGGTTTTTACCATTCTGAAATGTCCTGGAATGAATATTTAAAGTAACTACTATTCGATGAGAAATTATCTCACCAAATTAAGAAATGTAATGTGATTTTAATATGTTAACTTATAAATCCACATTTTCAATAATGCTGCATTGTATACTTTAAATGATACAAGCCTGATTAGCATATAAGGCAGATGGTCATTTGGCAATACACCAAAGTTATAATTTAAAAAGACTTTGAAAATCCTGGTTAGAACCTTCCTTGTTTTCTATGGCATATGCTTTTGCTGACAGAAGATCTGAATATATGATAAAATGAATGATAAATAAGGACATATGGCATATATCTGTCTACTTTAATGAAGTCTAATTTTAATAATTGTGCTAAAATATTTTTAATTAATCCTAAACTACAAAGTATATTCTAAGTCTCAGTTTTTTTCTGATTGTTTCCTACTTTTAAAGTTATTTCACTAACTCTTTAATTAATTTCCCTTAAAATTGCCCTGTAATGAGATATATATTCTTTAGTCCTAAAGATAGTAAGGTCAGATAGCCAGGATTCATAAACTATTACAGTCAACCTTTAACTGTTTGACTGTATGATTCCTTTTTAAAGTCCAATTTACAGTATCTCCAGATAATATGTTGATGGCTAAAATAATCCATATTGCCAGGCGTTGTAATGCATGCCTGTATTCCCAGCTCTCAGGAAGGTGAGGCAGGAGAATTGCTTGGAATTAAAGGCCAGCTCACACTAGGAAATAAGCTTAAGGTGTGCAAGTGAGATCTTGTCTCTAAAAAAATGCACACCAAGAATTTAGAAAGTGTATTATGAGTAATATTAAATAATTCTATTAACCTGTTTTAATTGTTTTCTGATTGCTGGGGCAAAATACTCAACACTCACAAGTTAAAAGAGAAGAGGTTTAGTTTGCTCATAGTTTGTGGAAGCATCCATGTGTAGTCAGACGGTTCCAAGGCAGGGAAGCATGTCAGAAGATAGGGCAGAGAAGAAACCATTCATGGCATGACAAGGCAAACAGGAGGCATTAAAGGATCAAGGGAAGAGATGGGATACATATAGTTCCAGGTGGGGCATACACAGTTCCAGGCCGCACCAACAGTGACCCACTTCTTCCTACCGGGCTTCACCTCCCAACATCACACCCATCAGGGAGCCACTCCAGTGATGAGTATCACATATTCATGATCCAGTCACTTCCCAAAACCCCCACCCTTGAGCACATGAGGCTTTGGGAGGACATTTACATATAAACCATAACAAAAACTTTTTCCCTACTGTCAGTGTTTCATATGCATAAGAATTTCAGATGTTTTTAAGTAGTTCTTAATTTTTAAATAATTTATAATCATTTGTAGATGAATAAAAATTGTATTTATTTTTTCCAATGTGTTACTTTGAAACAGTTAAGTTGTGGAATGTCCAGGTCAAATTAATTAGCATGTAGATTACATACCTTTTGTGTTGAGAACACTTAAAATTCATTCTTTAGCAATCTTCAAAAATAGAATACATTATCATTAAACATAGTTAACATACTATGCGATAAATATTTGAACTTATTCTTTCTATCAAGTTAAAGTTTTACATCTTTTGGACCTCATCTTTCCAGGTCGTGACCCTCACCCATATTAACCTACTGTACTCTCTTGGAGTGTTTTTGTTTTAATATATACTGATTATTTATACAACCAACATGTTCTCATATTATTCAGTACAGTATGGAATGTTAATCTTCCTAAACAGCTACCTAAATTGAGATGAAATATTTGGCATGTCAAAAAATCAAGAAATCCCTACTGCAAGTTCCTGATAGGATTGAATTTTTTTATACTTTCAGCTTGGAAACAGAAAATATGGCCAGAGAGCTTTTGTGTTTTATTACTTATACAGGCAGCATAGTCAATACTGTATGGTGTTAGTCACTTATGTCAACAGAGGAAAACAGTGAACCACATAGACCACATGGATGGTGCCATGAGCAGCGGGTGAATCTGTTACCAAAAAACCAGTTCTGCACTATAGTGTGCTACTTTTATGCACAAAGCTTTATCTACGTATAGCACTACTGAAATGCCCATGTCTCAGCAGCAGTAAAAAGATGGATGAGGAACTAAGTCAGTGCTGTCTCGGAAGGCAGAGAAGTAAATTAGGAATATTTTTTGATAGCTAATAAGATCACCTAATTTGGCAGGATACTGGTCAGAATCAGAAGTCACTCGCCTAGATTTGCATGTGCTTGTAGTAAAGCTGTGGCTATGTGGAATCACACAGGGTTAGCATCATGTGGTGACAGACCATCCACCTACATGTCCAGTCATTTCTTTTTTGTATGAATTTACAAAAGAGAAAAGATAATTTTTGTCATCTCTGCTATTGCCTCTAAAATCACAACTATCATCATTGTCACACAACCCTTAATAGAATTCATTACTTTCCAAGGACACAGATGTTTTTCAGCACTATCTGTTCCTTACATCTCACTTAAATGACTGATATCATTAATAGTCACAGCCTATAGGTAAAGAAACCGATGCATTACAGATGATACATCACATAATTGTAAATTTTATGTAGTCTTTTTTAAAGGAAAATATTATCTATCTTCTCAACTTTTATGTATTGACCTGATTTCTACACCAACTGACTTCAGTGCACATTCTTATGTAATTAATTGGCATATACACTAGCATTTACTTTTTTATCTTTTCATATTTTAAAAAAAGCACACAGACATCAACCTCACTAGAATTGAATCTACTTTTTAAGCCCACAGGTGCAATGTATTTGTTTTTTCCTACAAATTAACCTATTGTTTTGTTTCTCTGTATTATTGATGTTAATTAACTGAATATTATATTTATATTGTTGGCTTATTTTGAAATCAGTTGTTAAAAGAAATCTTTGAAAATCTATGGTATAATTATGAATACTATTCAGCCCATTGTTATTTGCATTGCGCTACTTATAAACCACAGAATGTCTATATCTCATTACAGATACTTTGCTCTTTTATTTTTGCGAACCTAGTTTGTTTCATTTTCTGATAATGATGAACAATTTAATCCAAAATTCCAGAAGTCATTTAAAGAAATCTGTTCTAGCACTTGAGAAACTGAGGCATGAGGATTGTTGTGAGTTCAAGGCCAGCCTGGGTAACATAAGATGCTGAAGACCTGCCTGAATCATGGAGTGAGACCATCTCTAAAACAACCATACAAAGAAAGAAAAAGAAATCTGTTCTGTGTATTATTAATAGATGCATTAGTTTTAAAGAATAATTATTACTTGGGGGTGTATTGGCTTTACGAAGAAGCAAAGTTAATACAAATTACATTTCCATATTTTTTGAAAACTTACTATGTAAAATTTAACCATTTAAGGAGAATGTAATGTGACAGATAGTAAATGTTCAACTGGTCACAGATTTTATTTCTAATGCATCAATCATTATCAGTTAATCTAGTTTCTGGTCATATTTTACTTTAACCTCATGATAAAAAGTAGTAGTATAATAGGCCTTTGATTATATATTAGGAAATGTATAACACTATGCATTAATTCTGGCTTCTATTCATTATTTCTTTACTCTAAATTGCTCAAATAATTTTCTTTTACAAGCTAATACTATTTTATCTTACATATTTAAAGACCTAAATTCATTTTTAATTAAAATTTCTAGTAAGTGTCAAATTGATAACCTGTTATAATTATAGAACAAATTGTTTATTATCACTTTTGTCACCTAGAACTCACAATAATGCAAAAATTGTATGGTTATTTTGTATGCTTTTTTTTTGTTTTTTTTTTTTTTTTCTTTAGTTGTTATTAATGTGGAGTTTTGGTATCTGGAGTAATTTAGAATTTGGCTCATTTTATATAACTCATACCATTGATTCTAGTGGGGAAAATAACTTTTCCCTAAATTATTTTTTTTACATTGTAATAAGATTCAGAAGCAAATGTACATTATTAAGGCGATTGAATTTTCTTAAACATTTTCAACTCATACTACAAGTTCTCAAAATCAGCCTCAGGCACTGAAAAACTTAAAAGCTAGTCTGATGGTGTTTCTTACAAATATTCTTTGAGTTTTATGACTTGTCTCCCACATGAGGCGTAATAGTTTCAATGTTCTAATTAGTACTTGTGTATATTGCCATTACTTCGTCTCTTTAATCACATTATTAAGACTGTTAGGAGATTCCTTATAGAATCACACTTTATTATAGTGTTTCTAATTTGAATATGTCCTTTTTTATGTTGTCTGATTCTGAAACATCATAAACTCTTTTTATGAGTCCTTTGATAGTATTCACTTCCCTTTTTTATGCTTGATTAGAACATACAGTACTTAGTAATAAAGAATTTCCTGAAGCTTTGGAGTTTCAACATACAGAAAAAAATGAATCTTTCCCCCTCATGCATCTATGCTGGGACAAGTACATGCATTTTTACACTAGTATTGCTTTGTGAATGTTTTCCTGGAATGTATACAAGGAGTTCTGCTGAATTAATACTTGACTGACTCTTACTTTGTTTTTTAATTCAAACTCAATTGTCATTACCTTTACACTTCTTAAAAGCTTCTCTTCATAAAAGCTGCTCATTTGAATGTCAATATGCATTATTTTATAAAGAAACAATTTACTGTTTTACATTGGTGGCAAATAACACAATAAAGTAAAATTATGAAACTTTCCAAGACCACCTAAAAGACCTAAGATCATTGACTAGAATAGTGTTGTCTTTATTACCATTGTTTTTCTTGAAAAGGAAAGTAAATTGGAGAATTCAAAATGGAAACTTTTACAGAAACTTTGTTATATGTTTGGATCCACATACATTTAGGGATAATTT
The DNA here is from genome assembly GCF_034190915.1 of Cavia porcellus. Classification (NCBI taxonomy): domain Eukaryota; kingdom Metazoa; phylum Chordata; class Mammalia; order Rodentia; family Caviidae; genus Cavia; species Cavia porcellus. The sequence continues at coordinate 18,976,637 of NW_026947487.1, read as the reverse complement.
CTAAAAAGCCTTTCACAGTCAAGAGTATGAATTTCGGTTTCAGTTTAAATGTCAATATATAATCAGTTTAATAGAATAGGCCTGACATAAACTTATTCTAATGCATACAAGAACATCTTTATACATTTTTTAAAAATTTTATTAAAGGAGAAAGAGAAAAAAAAAACAGAAAAAAGGTACAAGTTATAGAGAATTTCAAAAAAAATAAACAGTAGGAAATCACTAGTTAATAGATTAAATATTGTCATCTTAGAAATAGTTGTTCAAGTTACAAAATTAAAGCACATAAAGTGGACATTCAAATGGTGAGACTGCAAACAGTTTTGTTCAATGGTCCAACCAAAACTCAGTAATATAGTTATCTATCTTATACAGTTAAATATACATGCAATTATACTCTTTAGAGCATTTTCTTTTCCTCTCTTTTTTACAATGACTATACATTTGGGGTTTTATTACTCCCACAGTTCTTATTACTTTTTTTTTTTTGAAGAGAACAAAACTAAATGTGACATAACAAAATAGAGTCAGTCAAATCAAAAGGTTGGACATAGTACATAATGTAAAAACAGAATACAAGGTGATCCACAATGGTTACCATAATGCCTCTTGCTATCTTAAAAGTAAATGCCTACATCATCAGTTATAATAGTATTGAACAAAACAGTAAAGAACAAAAACAATAAAACCAAAACACTGGAGACATTACAGGACTTACAAAGAAGATAATAGTCAAACCAGAATGGGAATCATAGTGAATCTTATTGTCTTCACAGTTGTTGCCTGTACTCTCAAACTTGGTTCTATCAAGCAAAACAGAATACTGTAAAATCAGTCAAAACAAGATGGTGAGAGCAATACAGGTTTTCAAATCAAGTTAATACGAAATCAAAGTGGGTTATTATAATATATCCTGCTATTTATTATTTATTTTTCCCTTAATTAAAAAGATAAAAATAAAATAGTAAACAATTAAAAAGGAGATTGAGATAAAAGAGGACATAACAACAAAACAGCACAGGTCAGAACATAACCATTTAAGCAAAATAGTGTTTCACCACAAGATATCCAGACATAAAAGTATTTACCATAGTGTCTTCTTTCTTGAAATCTTTGAGTATAACTTCATATACTGTAGCATCAAGACAATGTAAAACCATTCAAGAGAATGAAAATATTACAGGGTATTTAGAACCAACTAAGAAAATGAACAATGGTTTCTGTATTATCTCCTTGTCTATAAAAGTTTTTGTTTATATTATCACATATAATAAAATCCAATAAGATACAACATGTTAAGATCGATGGAGACAGAAGAACAAAAGCTTGATGGAACTTCAAAATAAGATGATATTAAATCAGCATTAGCTTTTATGATGTCTTGCTTTCTCCAAAATAGCTGTTTATAGCATCCAACCTTCTCTGCCTCATTTCTGTTGAGCTATTTTTCTGTCATTAGTTGTCAGTTTGCTTCTTCATTTCGCTTTTTGCTCCATTCATTGTGGCCTCTCTGCCACTGTTTCTGAAATCTTGGTATTTTTCTCTTTTAGAATGTCCTGCAGTATTCTCTGTAGAGTTGAATTGGTGGTTGCAAATTTCCCTAGCTCCTCTTTATCCTTGAAGCACCTATTTCTCCATTAATTATAGGGACAGTTGTGCAGGATATATCAATCTTGGTTGGAGGTTATTGCCTTCCAAAGCTTGAATTATTTCACCCTACACTCTTCGTGATTTGATGCTTTGTGCTGAGAAGTGTGCTGTAATTCTGATGAGTTTTCCCTTGTAAGTGATCTGTTTCTTGTTTCTGATGGCTTTTAATGTTGTGTTCTTATCTGGGATTTCTGGAATTTTGATTATTATATGCCTGGGTGTACCTCTGTTTGGGTTGTAGGTGGCTGGGGTCCTGTATGCCTCATACATCTGAGTATCTTTACCTTTTGCTAAATTAGGGAAATCCTCCTGGATTATTTCTGTGAATAACCTTTGTAGTTCAATCCCGCGTGAGAGGGGAATATGTGACTAAAAGTCACTGCAGCGTCCTGTTCTGGCTAGTCTGTCTGGTCCCAGAATGTCCTCTGTTGGAGCCTCCTAGTCTATGGAAGGGTCCCTGTTCCTCTCACTCACCACAGGTCGATGCAGAGCTCCCCGCCAGTCCCGCACTCAACTCTGTTCACCGATTCCTGCTTTCAGAGGTTTCACCTCTCTGTCCGTGATGTGCAGATTCAGATGCAGCTGCAGCAGCAGGAAATTCAAATCATGGCTTCCAGAGGCTCGGGTTCCAGCTTCAGCGCTGAGATTTTATCTGTTCCGGTTATAGCACCAGGATTGCATTTCCAGTTGGTTTCTCTCAGCTTAGTTCATTCCTGGGTCAGCAGGGTATATCTCCCCCTGCTTAGGACTCCCCACACCACACCATTCCTGGAATCTAAGCTGGCTATTTCAGAGAGCCTCGGTAGTTGCTGTTATCTATCTGCCAAGTTCTCCCAGATGTCCATCTTTGCATTTAAATGAGCTAATTTTAATTTACTATCAAAATCAGAATAATAAAAATTCCATCATTACTTCTTAATTTTTTTTCTGTTTTTTCTTCATTTGTTTATATTAAAATTATTTCAACTTCAATTGGTTTCTCCCATTAACCTAGAGAAACTCTGAAAATTCAATGAACCTTACAATCACAATGAATGAGTAGGTACATCTCATAGAATAGAACTTAGTTCAGTTTTAACTCTGCTTCCTTTATTTTGAAATACAATTTTTACCACATTTAGAATAACAATGTAAGACACAGTTAAATTTACACTTTGTGAAAGGTATTTTTATTATATTCTATGAAATACTTGGTATATATTTAACACTTTTCCTCTTTGAGTACATAAGTGATTAATAGTTATTCTCTGCTTGCTCCAAGCTCAGGTGACCAGATAATTAAATTTCCATTTGAGATTTAAGAAATATAAACTTTAGAATGGGTGTGAACTTAAAACTGTTAAGTGTTTTATAGTTTTTCAAGGGTGTTGGATTATCCTAATCACTCTAGCAAGGACAGTATTTGTGATTTAAAGTATGGTCAGAAGTTAAGAGTCAACAGTCTACTCATAAAATATTGATCTTAAAATTGGACTCAAATTACAAAGCAATAACTTTCCTCATATTCACTTAAAGAAGACTGGTGACTAAAGTCTTGGACAATAACAAAAATACTTAGTCTCAGGCAGAAACATACTGAACTTTATTTAAACAAGGTGACTATGAAGTTATACAAAGGGCGCAAGAATTTAAAGTCACAGGAGAGCACAGAACTCTAGAGAAGTCAAGGCAGAGGTCATTTCCATGAAATAATTTAGAAAGACAAGCTAACATGTTAACATCACCAAGAGTAAAGAAAACTCCCTTCCTATCATTGTGGTTTCTAAGGATGGTATAACCAAGATGAAAAAAATCTATGACAAAAAGAGATTGATGGAAAAGCAGAGTAGTTTAAATTACACATGCATATCTGAGTGTGGTGATATACACCTGTAATCCCAGCACTTAGAAGACTGAGGCAGGAGGATCAGCAGAGTTTGCAGCCAACTTCAGCTACATAGTGTGTTCAAGACCAATTTAGACTACATAGGGGGACCCAATGTCATGGTTTATGTTTGTGTCCCCCAGGCCTCATGAGTTTGCATTGTTCATTTGTGATGGTTCATTGTCTAGTGCTTGGATTGATGGAGTCAGTGCTCCACCCACATAGGGGTGGAGCCAGGATGTGATGTAATGGCAGGAAGAAGGTGTGTCTTTCTCTTTGCTGGTTCCTTTTTTGCAGCCGCCATGAAAGGCAGCCCAGTCATGCCTGCCTGTCTTGGAGCCAACTGAGTGTGGACTGAAACCTCCCAAAACTGTAACAAATAGACCTTTCCTTTCCCAACTTTGGACATCGGGTATTTTGTCTCAGCGACGAGCATAAAGTAACTAAGACACCCAGTCTCAAAAAATAAAAAATAAAATAAAGTAATTAATTAAAATAAATAAATAAATCACACATGCCTGTACTCACCCACTAGGTTTCATTTTAGTACAATTGACCCAGTATTGGCTTTAATTATTTTATTAATTAATTTTTGATATAAAGTCTCCCTTTTCTAATTCAAGTTGTTCTTGAAATCATTATGTAGCCCAGGCTGGCATCAAGATCACAGAAATTCTTCTGTCTCTGTCTCTCAAGTGCTGGGACTACAGACATGTGATACCATGTTCAACTAATTTTTTCCAGCTTTATTAGAGTGCAATTGAGAAATAAAAATTGTATATATTTAAAGTTTAGAGCGTCACATTTTTTGTGTGTACACATTGTAAAAATCTCACCACAGTCTTTTACTAGTATATCCTTTACTTTCTATAACTAACTTTCTTTTTCTTTTATTTTTTAGTGTTGGTGAGGACATGAAAGTTTTCCTGGCTGCAGTTTTAAATATAGAGTACAGTACTGAGCTATATTCACACTGCAGTCTCATAAGTCGCAACACAGTCATGTTGTATAAATAAGGCTTTGTGTACTTGGTCAGCTTTTCATCTTCTCCACTTTCCAGTCCCTGACAATTACCTTTCCACTGTTGGCATCTATGCATTTGACTATGTATGAGGTGCTGGTCAACATCATTAATCATCTGGGAAACACAAAACCAAAAACAGCAAAGAAAGTCTACCATGAAAATATGAAAAGGTAGCCAGTTCTCCTGAGGATGGGGAGAAAGAGGGACCCTTGTTGCACACTGTGGGTAGAAATGAAAATTGGTGGAACCATATGGAATATAGTAAGAAGCATCCTCAAAACTAAAACAAAAATCTTTGTATGAATATGACTAAAAGATACTTGTAATCATCAAGTTCTTTGGAAAGAATGGCTCTGTTTAGAATATTATACTAGTAAAATAATTTTTCTTCAAGTTGCCGTTTCTATATAAAACTTCTTTTTTAAAGGTCCTATTATATATTTTATTCATAGGTAGAATTAAATTTTTGTTCATAACTATGCATATATAAGTGCTGATCAAAATATACTATTAATATTTAAATAAAATTTATTTCAGTCAAAATACACTGTCATCAATCTCCTTGACTGTATTACTCCTCACTTGTAGCACATTTATTCATGATTCTTGCTACTTTCTGAAGCAGTTCTGCAGGCTTTTTTCTCTGAGTGTTTTCACCATGTGTGATCAACAAATGCAGTGCACGCTGCTGCTGAGTGCCAGCTAATTGAAAGGAAGACTTGTAAAATCGTTGTGGTGAGTCCTCATCCACCTCATTCACAGAATTGGGCCCTATACCACTTCTAGTTTATCCCAAAGGCAAAATGATCAGGAAAAGTAAATGTTTTGAGCCAACTCCAGTCACTAAGGTAGCCGTGACAGAACAACTGAGATGATTCTTTTTACTGTAATAAAATATTTACATGTAAATATTCAACATATTCCATTATATCTAATATGTGTATACCTTATATATAAGACAAAGCTTATTATTTAAAACTATTTTTCTTCACTTGTACTTTCAGACACAATTTATTTTTATCTGGCTAGGATCTTTCTCAATTATTTTTAGACAAATTCATGAGTGAAATTTGCTCTGTGTTCTTACATAGTCTTTTTCATTTTTTTGTAATGACAGGTGAATTTTAGCTTGCCTTGTTATTAGTTTATATATTACTGACTCAGATGATAGATGGGTACCATATTCTTATTTAGTTGATGAAGTAGCAAATTGCTTTATTAATAATTTTTTTCTGTCTAAGAGGCTGCTATAAATTCTCTTTTGCCTTGGACATAAGGAATTGTTAATTGCTGTATTTTCAAATCAAAATGTTTCTATATTAAACTGAAAACACACGTTACCTTAGTAGTGATCTGCTAAATGATATTTACATAAACAACATAAGAAAGAAAATTTTATTTGAACTTTAATGCTTCACAGTGAATTTAAAATAAATGTTTAATGGGAAGAATGCATGCAGTCTGAGGAGGCCAGCTGCCACTGTGACTGGTCTAAACTGTACCAAATTTGGGGACCTCACAGTTACTCATTGGTTGAGCTTTGAGTCTGAGAAAATTGCTTTTGCTCTTCACACAAAGCTGAATGAAGATTTCATTCTAAGAACCTAAAAATGCATGAAATACATAAGAATGAATATAAATATTTTCACAATAAGTGAAAAAATAAGAAGAAACACAAAAAATAAAAATTATTTTAGTCAACATATGAGTCTTCTCAACCATAGATAGACCTTAGTTAAAGTCCCATTATCAGAAAATCATAAAATATGCCACACAATTTCTCACATTGTGGAAATACATAGAGACACAGCACTGGCCAAGACAGGAGTGATTCTTGTCATCCAGAAGCTTATATGAGAGTTGGAAGGACAGACATTTTACAAACAAGTAATTGGAGAGATTGACAAATAGATGCCAGATTACTTGTACAGCGATCAGCAAATTTTGGAGAGCATAACCTATGCACATATAGTGTTACTTGATATAGCAGTGAAATTATGAGAAGTTAGTGTTCAAGCTGAGATCAGAACATGGTTAATCAGATGAAAAAGCAGAAGAAATGCGTCCAATATGGGGAAGTGCTCATGTGCAGATTCGCAGACAGGGAGAGGTGGAATTCTAAGTCACTGAGGCTCTCAAACCTGAGTAGCAGAAAGCAACAGGAATAATAGTGAGAGAGAAGGTAAAAACACAGAAATGGTGCAGATCAGACAGGGCTGTCAAGGGAATATGGGTTTTGTCCTGAGGGCAACAGAAAGGTTTTGAGCTGTAATTAACTGATGAATATTATTTTTCTTGGGCAGCCTGCTCGGGACCCCATCTGTCTATCTTTAGGCAGAAGCTTTCTTTCTCTCAATAAATATATTCTACTCTTAAAAAAAATATTATTTTTCTTGTATTAAGATAAACAAAAACATGTGAGGTCCTAGGAAAGAGCAAACTGTATAGGGACACAAATATAAGTAATGGGATGAGAAATAAAGGACAAAGTAGTCTATACAGTCCAGAGTAGCATTATAACAGTAAAGAAGACAAGCTATGAAACGACTGTAGATTTATTTGGAGAGAAATCACAAAATCACAAAATTGGGAGTGGATTTCTTAGGTGAATTGAAGAATAGAGAAACTAAAATTAGTAAAAGTGGATGGGTGAAACATCCACTTAAAAATATTAAAACAGAAGCCAAAGCAGATGGGAAGGGTGGATGACACAAATTTTTAACTTGAGGAAAGATAAGATAGAAAAATGGCTGAGACAAAATGTGGAAATAGGGCATAAGCATATAGCTACATGAACTGGGAGCAAAATATATCGTCTGACTTTGCATTACATTTTCAGGTATAAAAATGTATTTACACCTATGAAGATAAGATTTTCTAGTGAGACATGGAAAATTGGGAATAAAACCTGGCCAGGAAGGACTGTGAAGAAAATCAAATATTTAAAAGGTGAAATGGAGTATCCAGCAAAGGAAACTGGAAAGAAACAGTTCGAGGAAGAAAAGGACACAAAATGTCAGAAGAATAGCCCTTTTAAAGAGTAAAGCATGCTTTAAAAAAATAATAAAGATGTGGAAAGTTATTAGAAGAAGAATATAAATTAATCATATTATAATATAAATTAATCATTAATCTAATCTAACCATCAGTACCATAATAATTACTAAGGCTAATATAGACTGGGTTTACTGGTGAATCAAGCAATTTAAGAAACAGAGATTATATATGTGGCAACTTTTCAAGAAGCTGTAACAAAACCAACAGGAGCAACAGAAAGGGGAGGGAGGGGGAGAAGAGAGAGAGGAGGAAGAGGAGAAGAATGCAGCTGGAGGGAAGGTGTGTTGTTTTTCAAAGTGAAAGATATCATGGACAATTTGGAAATCAGCAAAAATTATCAGAATAGACAGGCAGATTCTAAAATCTGAAGAAGATAATGAGATAAGCACACTGATAGTGGGTACATACTTGGGGACACGAACATTTTAAAGGACTTGAAAGTTGGGAAATAGAAAATGAAATATTTGATCTAATGAGTGAGAGAACTTGTATGAGTATGCCACTGACACTTCGGGAAATTATTGATAATGAATCTATAATTCCAAAATTTCTTGAATCCTGACTTTCTTCATCATGCAGAGAGGAAGACATCTTAACTTACTGTGTATTCTAGGCAGGTATATTATAAGGAGAACAAAAGAAGGTATTTAAGGCTATGTACAAGGGAAAGGATTAAAATAAAGATCTGTGGTAATTACAATTACAGCTTTAGTTGCTGTAAAACACCTTATTTTTCATGTGATGTTCTCGGTGAAAGGTATGCATTGGCTTCTACCACCATACCTACCGTTCAAGGAAAAACTTGCTATGAGGACACATCTCCCCACAAGATAGCATAAGAAATATGGCCTTGTTTTCTGACAACCCAAATATCAAAGTTTAACATAGAAAGGGGAAGATAAGCAGCCTCTGCTACAAGTATTAAGGCGTCTGTGCTGAGATTATAGATAGCAGAACAGCATGGAATCTACTCAAGGAACAGCTCCCCCATGTATTATGTTAGTTTTCTACAGAGAAAAGTGTTCTGAAAAAGAGCTTCCATCTCAAGTGTAAAAACTGTGCAATAAAGATTTTACTCTGTGGGCATAGGTTAAAGTCCTCACCCCTCTAATTAGAAATTTTGGAGCAAAAGCAGGTTATTAAACTCAAATGTGTGTATTGTCTTTAAAATGAAGGAAATAATGTTATTCTTTTTTTCTAGAGTGTGTACTTCTGTAATTTAGGATAGTTTTGTGCATATTTCATTTAACAATAAAATGGTGGATAATTCTATAACAGGACCACATTATTAGAATGTGACCCATCTTCAAAGAGTAAGGAAACCATAATTTGTATCGCTTATGCTACACATTTCTGAGAAGAATCATAAATCCTATTAATCCTTCTTAGTTCACAAATTATTGATCTGACAGGCAGTAATCTCTGGGTTTTATGTGGACTCTGATCCTATAAGCCTATATATGTATATCTATATCTACATCTATATCAATATCTATCTATATTTGATTCTGGTCCTCTAGAGAACCCTAACCATCGTAGTATGTATTTAATTGTTAATGTTTTAGGCTTTGTGCTTATAATCCCACTCAACTATTCATAACCAAATATCTTCTGTTCAGATTAATTGCTGTCATAAAGTTCTGAAAATAATGTTTACTGAACTTGCTCATCAGGCGTTAGCTATGGTTTGGATAATTGTCTTTCAGTAGCTCATGGGTTAAAGGCTTGTTCCCCGGCACCGTGATATCTTTAGGAGGTAGGGCAGTGGGAGGACTTCCAGCTATTGGAGACGTGTCCTTGAAAGACACTGCACTTTGCCTGTTCTTGTTCTCTCCATTTCTGACCATGAGATAACTGGATTTCCCCTGCCATAAGCTCCTGTAATGATGTATGTTACCTCTTCCCAGGCCCAAAAGCAACTGGGCCAACCCACCTTAGAGGGAAACACTACTTGGAGATAAAATAAATGTTTGCATAAGTTGATTATCTTAGGTATTTGTTGCAGTAACAGAAAGTTAACACAGCTTGAAACTGGAAAATTTGTGCTGTTATTTAATTGTCAGTCATAACATAAAGTTCATTATTTGAATCTGTTTGTAATAATTATACTTTTAAAGACATTGACTCATAGGCTTTAATAACATGCATTTAATTCATGATGGAAATGCATTTAAATAGATGGATGATTACTAATATAGTCTGTAATTTTATAATGCCAGAAGTATACATTTTATTAGCTTCAACTGAAGGGAAATTAATCAGAAGCCTTTCCATTATGAGTAATAGAAATTCAACCTAATCTCACTTACTTGGAAGACAGAACTGATATAGTAATGTAAATGGCATATTAACAAAAAATATCATTACTCATAGGAGACAAATATAAGAAGGAATCCTGATTGTAATGAGTACTGTGCTTGTAAAGGATAAAAAGGGATGGGAAAGTGGCTCAGTGGATGAGCTCTTTTTTGACATTGAGAAGACCCAAGGTTCAATTCCCACCACCACAAAAACAAACAAACAAACAAACAAACAAACACAGTTGTTTGATTGAGCTGGTCTACACCATCTGTTATTTTTTGTAACTTTGTTTACTTAGATGACTCTAAAGAGAATAAAGAAAAAGTAAATCCCAGAATGAATGCTGGACAATCAAAATATATATGTATGTGTCTTTTTCAAGGAAATTCTCCTCTTCCAACAATGTTTCACTGATGTCGAAGAAAGAGTCTCTTATATAATATGCTAGCTGCCTATCGCTTCTATAACACGAAACCACAGATATAGTCCTTTGAGCAACATAAATGCATTTTGTCATAGTTTCTCTAGGTCAGAAGTCCAAAAAATTATGAGATGGATTTTTCCCCCCTTCTTATCAGTATTGGGGATCTAACTCACGACCATCTACTTACAAGGCAGGTGCTTATGCCACTGAGCTAAATCCCCAGCCCCATGAGGTGGATTTTTCTTCTTCGTTCTTCATAAACTACAATCTAAGCCTTAGCTAGGGCTTTAGTTCTCTTCTGAGATCAGTGATTCCCTTTTAAGCCCATTGGTTGTTCTGTGACTGTATTTATTTATTATACTCCCCATGCATTACCTTGCATTACACATTCTTTTTCTTTTTTATTCAGTATATGTTGATTTGCCATTCGTTTTTATGGCTATCATACTTCTATTAAAAAAGAGTTAATTTTTATAAGATTCTTATCAATTGTAATTCTTTTTTGATGTATCTGCATCATCTCTCTTTTTGTCTGGTAGGTGACTGTTCCATATTTAAACTAGTTTCACCCAGTATCTAGGCAATAGGAGGCACTTAGTAAATGCTGGCTGAGTTAGTGAAAACCCAAAGGAAGCCTGTGCACTAGAATGCCAATTTCTTATGGGCATCTTATATAGCCAACTTAAATACTTTTGAGAAGGAAGGTGAGATAGGATGAGTGTAGTTTGTCCCCCAAAATGGATATAACTGAATCATGTTCATATTAAAACTGAATTGTGTTTGTTAAATAATAAAAAAATCAGATCCATATTGGTTAAAGATTTTGAGGTGTGAGGATTATTCTCAATTAATAAGTAAGTTCAATGTAATCACAAGCGTCCTAATAAGACAGACAAGAGAATCAAAGGAGAGAAACACGTGGCCATGAAACAAATGGTTGGAGCAATGTACTTGGAAGATGAATAAAGGCGTGAGGCCAGGACTGAAAAAAGGCAACATGACAGTGTTATCTTCTTTATTTCTATATTGCAGATCTCTACATCTATACCAAAACATCTCAGAAACAAAAATGTTTTATTTCTATACCTATGGACATTGTTGAAAATAACCTCTAAAGTATATATTAAAACACTGGTCAAGAAATAAAGATCTAGAATAATTTAGAAACCAAAGAATAGATTCGTGTACAGAAGCATTCTGAGGAAAAGAACTTACCAATAGTAGGGGCCCTAATAGGACAGTTGCACAATATAAAAAGTTTATCTTTAAATACTACATGCTACTTAAAGTGTTCAGAATTAATATACAATATTAAAACATTTTAGTGGGATTTGCAATTCTGGTGTCTCTGATTCACTTGAGCAGTAAATATGTTCTTTGCTTATAACATACTTGTTTTAAGTTGCCCTCTGCTAACTTTTCTTAATTGGAGAAGTTATTTTAACAGTTGTTTGTAAAATAAACTCAACTATTCATGTATAAGTAACCAGTGAAACTAATTGACAATCTTTCTGTCACAGTTGATTTCAAACATCTCTGTAATGAATCCTTTAGATAATTAAATGCATACTTCCTTTGTGAAATAAAAGTAAATGCATTTAAAGGCAAATATTTTTAAATTCTGTATGGATATAATCAAGAAGAGGCAGAATTATAAAATAAAACTGTTAAAAATTAAAATCTAGGAGAACAATTTGAAATAAAAATATATAAATTTCTTCTTGATGTATGCTTAAAATGCTTAAATAATATTTAGCTGTAAATAAATTGCCAACATGTAAATAACAAGATTGTAAAAGCAAAAATAAAAATGTAAAAGAATAATAAATGTGAAATAAAATATTTAAATATTTAAAATTATAATAAATGGATTATAAATGCATGTGAAAACTATATATACAAATTTTTGTATGTGGGAAAACTTAACAGTATTTTTCTTATCTTCCGTGAATCCTAATTGATGTTAGTAATGAGTTAATATATTTGTTAGTAAATAAGGAATAGGAAAAAAACAAAAAAAAATTCACATTAAAACTGACACTTTTGTCAAGATAGACAGGTATAATTCCAAACAGTATAGCCGTACTGATTGAAGCATGAAGAACAGTGTTGTTAACATCTTTATTTTACACTCCAATTAGACAATTAGGGCACATAGCAGTCTGATTAATTTTCACCTTTAAAAAAAAATACAACTCTTGAACTACACTTCTTTTTTCTACTTCCTTGGCTAGTATTCAATTAATAACTTTAGCATAACTTTTTAAATGACCTCAGAATCCCAACTTTAATATCTATTCATGATTGTGGCAATTTGTTTTGTGCAAAATTATCACTCTTTCTCACTTTGCAAAATTTTATAATTTTCCTTTTTAAAACAAAGTTTCCTACCATTTTCCTGCTCCTAAATAAAAATTTAGATGCTTTTTAAAAATAATAAATTGTTTTCCTCATGCATGTACAAGTTTGATTTGAGCTGTATCTATTTATTTTACGGTTTTCAACAGGTCTCCCATTGTCTTCTGTTCTTTGACTTATTATACCTTGTGTATTCTTAACTTCTACCTACATATAATTTAGAACTACTAAAAAACTTTAAATGATCCATTATATTTTAATTTACATGGTTCTCCTCCCTCTTATGCCTCTCACTAATTCTGAATTTCTCCAAAATTCAAAATCTCAAAATAAGGGCAGACCCTAATCTTCAGTTTTTGCAATTTAGACAGCATCTTATTCCTTGAGCAAATCCCTCATGAACAGCTCATTCACAGATAAAATAAAAACTGACATATAAGCTAACTTCATCCGATTAGTTTTTTCCTCAAGGCTATCCAAAATCTTCAATTCACAAAAGAGCCAAGAGCAGAGATATTTCACACACACAAAAAGTGAACTCCATAATTGGTTGGTCTCATGCAAAGTATTTACAGGCCATCTTAATGAACACCTGATCTTCAATTCATTCTTGAACTCACTGCAATCTGATGTCCTTTGATTTTACCAAACATTTTGTAGTGACAGATAATTCTAACTCTTGCTACTCTTATCCTTATCTAATCTTTATAAAGCATTGATCCTATGATTGAGAACTTTCTCCTTAGAAAATTAACAATTTCTTGGTAAATGTTAAGGAGCCAAGCAGTGATGCAAAATAATGAAATTTGTATTTTAAGATATATCTTTGTCCCAAGATAACTTGATTAACTAGTTAATGAAAATCATTAAGTGAAAAATACTGAAAGTGTTCTTTCTACTAGGATTTAGAGAACATTAAAGATCTTCTGTTTTATAAACTATAAACTATAAAAAGAAATAATTAAACACATAGGAAGTATTTCTGTCTGGGTGACAATGAAAATGCCACATAATGAAATCCATGGGCTGCAGCTAAAGCAGTTAAAAACACTACATTCTTGTGCTGAGGGAACAAAAATATGAAACCAATAGTGAACATAAAGAAACTAGAAAAGAAACATAAAGAAACATCAACATAAAGAAACTAGAAAAAAGAGAATAAATTGAATACAGCCTATATAAAATAAGGAATATAATAAGAGCAAAATTGAAAATCAATACAGTAGAAATTGAAAAAAAAACCCTCCACAAGTTCTTCTTTGATATTCATTGATAAAACTGATAAACAATAAGGAAGACTCATTAAAAATAAGACTCAAAGTACAAATAATAAGACTGTATGAAGGGATATAATGAAAGTTTCTGTAGCTCTTAAAAATAAAATGAAGAAAGTACAGTATCTTATACAAATAATTTAGTAATATGGGTGGGAAGAATCAGTTTTATTAATGAGCAGTTTAAAGTAACAATGAATATTATTTGTTTATGACATTGTTTCACACCTTCTGTTTCTATACAAGTAAAGAATAGACATCTGTTGGATAAATCAAGTCCAGAATATTTTATAGGTAGTTATACAATCTTACACAGTTGAGTTTCTTCTATACTTTTCCTGTCTGCTAAGCAAATGTGTTTGACTGAGACAAAGTCGTTTTTGCAACCATTGAAGTTTAGTTCACAAAAGTCGTCATAAGCTATTAAGTTTGTGTCAGGTTCCTTAAATTTTAGCTAATGTTCATAACGTGGTACTTTCATTTAAAAAGTTTACTCTTTCAGTTATTTATTGAAAAAGAGTAGCTTTTGGTATCCTATGTGGTAATCATGAAATTTAGTTTTACTGAACATCGCTGCTTTATTTAGTATATTCTGAATCTTTCATATTTCTTCAATCTTAATACTGGGTGACTTATAATTTCATTTAATAGTGTAGTAACTAAGATGAGATATAATTCTGATATTTTCTTTCGCTAAGTAAAAAAAAGAAAAATTAGTTACAGATATAGATCCACTCCTGTGTCTGAAATGCCCCTTAAGTTAATACTGGATAAGCATGCTGTATAAATAGTACTGTGAATATGCAAAAGATTTTTCTGAAGTCAAGAAGATAGAATAATTTTACCATGTACAAGTGTAATGCAGGACAGAGAAACTTGAACACTGATGCTCTAGTTGACATAGGCAATCATCTATGTGCACCAAAGGTATAAGCAAAAACGTTTTCCCCAGAGGTATGACTTCCATGAAACATATTTTTTTCTTCAACTTTGAGGCATTTATCATATAAAATGTATCTTCATGGGCTTTAACTGTGGCACGTTACTGATTATAGGTCAAGATTTGTGAGAATATATTTAAGCCTAATTTTATGAACTAATCTCATTAATGATTAAAGTGAGTAAAGCAATGTTTCTGTAACTGGCATTTGGAAAAATATCAAGAATGATTGGTATAATCATTATTTATGTATCCATGTTTACTTATGGACTGGGTTGCTAATGTTTATATGAATAATTAAAGAAAAATGCATATAATTCTTACATTATTATATACTATTTCGAGTAAAATCTTCTGCTTGCTTTCGTTTCAGCAAAATCACTGTGTTAATCAAGATTTTTATATAACTTCTGTTCTATTGACATAAGTGCCAAACTAGATGAACAGCTATGATTTGTTAGATTTGGAGATTTTTGCTCTCTGCTGAAGCAGTAGCAATTAAATTGTCAATACTATTTTTCAAAGCAATATTTACATTGAAAAATCAACCACGAGTGACATGTAATGTGCAAACACTACAATTAGGTGGCCAAAATTATTAAATTAAAAATTCATTATTATATATTTGTGATATTTTCATTAACCTTGCATTCATTTAAATAGTATCTTAGATCCATAAAAGTATATTAAAGTTTTCATGTTGAATTAATATAAAATCATTTTTATTTATGATTTCATCTATATTAGCACAGCATTGAAAAAGTTTGTAAGAGTATGAGCTATGATCTGTAAACCGAGCCAGTGCCACAGTAAACAGTTAATTGAGTCAAGAGGAAGTTGTGTCATTAAATTTCCTTAAGTTAATGAAGCAGAGCTAAATAATAATGAATAGTCATAATTTCATTTGTGCAAAGAAAGAAGTTTAGCATTTGCTCTCATGACTGGTAGCTGGTGAATACCTGGCAGAGAGATACATCTAAAAGTGATTTTCTGTTAATGTCCTTAAATATTAGCATTATATTGGACTTTTCCCCCCCAAAAATGGAGATGACTTGATTGAGAACTTTTTGTACATTTGAATTATTTTTATAAACTGTATAGTTAATGTGGCTTAGAATTCAACTACTAGAATGTATTCCACTTTCATAGTATATTGCAGTCATGAAGTCATCAGGTAAAAAAATTAGCAGAACCTCAAAAACTGCAGGTACATATGACATATTCTAATTTCTAGTGAGTGTGTACTCTAGGTGGTCCCATTAGCCCTGCTCACATCTTAGTGTTACATGAATCTGAATGATCGGCACATATAATTATATAAAATGGTTAATTGTATTAAACATTAGGAATGGACACAAAATGTAATAGCTGAACATGCTTTTTACTTTGATATAATTTAAATGTTTATACTTGACAGATTTTCATCTTTTAATTAATGAGGCAACCAGTTTAAGTAAAACACATCACATTATATTTCTGAGTTTAATTGGTAGTTCTTTTACAAAGAAAAGAAAGTTTGGTCAAATAATTGTTAACTCTAATATTTAATTGAAATTTATAAAAATTTTAGGTTTACATTCAATTTTAAGGAATCAAAGTGATCCCTGAATACATTGTATATTTCTCCAAGAATAATATTGCGTCAAATTATATATTAAGACCTCAATCAGGATATCGATGTTAATCTACTTATCATTTGGTATTGACATTATTAGATATAATCATTTTTATTTATGTGTTTGTAACTTCCATGCAACTTTGTAACCAGTGTAGAGGGTCATGTATTCATCACCCAATTGAAGGGTTAAAAGGTTCTAACACCAAAAAATTAGAGTTAGTCTTTATAAACTATTAATGAAAAAAACAGACAAAAAACTCTGCAAAATGTTCAGTACAAAGGAAATTACTTCAACTTGATAAAGTTTATCTAAAACACCTGCAGCTAACATTATACTTGGTGTCAAATTACTGAATTATTTCTTCTTCAGATCAAGACAACCTCTGGATCCCTGAGCTCACCACATTCAGTCAGTGTAGTACTTGAAGTTCTCATCACTTCAATGAGGCAAGAAAAAGAAATAATATTCAGAGTGGAAGACAAGAAATAAAGCTTTCATTATTTTATTCCCCACATAAAAATATCCCAAACCTATAACTGTAACCACTAAATGAGTTCAGTAATCCTGCAGAATACTAGATAATCAGAAACACTCAAAATTATACCTTGGTATAATAACAGTAGTGAAAAACAAAACAAACAAACAAACAAAAAAAAAAAAAAAACCACGTTGCCAGTTAGATTCACTCAAAGCAAAGTTAAATGCTCAGGTAAATGTCTAGTAGAATACACAGCATAAATATGTTGAAATCTTCAAAGTGCTAATAAAAGTGAAAACACACTAACAACTGAGTTTACCATGTTCATAAGTTAGAATTCTCCAGAGAGAAAATAGGTCCACTCACCCAAAATTGATCTATAACTTCACAGCCATTTCTGTACAAGTGCTAGCAAAATATTTTACATGCATAGAGATTATTCTAATGTAAGAGAAGTATACGGAATAATACACAGTCAGCATTTGTGAACTCATAAAGTGAGGTAACTGTGCTAAAAACTAATGACTACAAAGAGCTTAAGATACAGCCTGCTAACACAAATTTTCTTTATTTTCTCTTATAACATGAGCACTATTTTTTCATATCTCATTTTGCCACTTATGATACAAAATGGATACATTTGCCTCTTCCAGTTATGATCTATCACTGTTTTTAGCACAACATGGAAGTTGTGTTATATACTATCATTATCTCAGTAAAATGAAAATCACTTGGCAAGAATTTTTATGGGATGTCCAATGTTACACAATGAATTTAGGAAGCATTTTTACCCTAATCCAAGCTCAACGTGATTTGAGAGGCCCAGTGGAAAAATATTAGTTATTCTTATCATATTTAAATAGATATTTAAAGTAGTAAAGCATGCTAAAGAAAGCTCATTCTTAAAGAACCCATAGTAAATACTGCTGTAATATTTTTGAATTCTGTTTTTTATGTGCCTCAGAGCATAAGAACCATAGGATTTATGAAAAACATTAAAGAAACTGGCATGAAGTCCATGTTTTCAATATGCAATAAAAGTTCCAGCATGTGGAATGCTACATTCAAAGAAATATTAAGATGATCAAATTGGGAATTTTTCAGTCATTTAGAAGCATATATTGCATATGTAATTTCTTGTCACTTTTAGGGGAAAAAATGTAACAGGATATAAAACCTGGATAGCCAGTACCAGTGGATTAAAATCTGAGTAGTAACTCATTACTTCTATGCCAATGAGCAAATTAGTTGGACTATTTGAAGAATATTGTTTCATTTATAAACTAAATCGAAAAACATTGATCAACTATGTAGGGAATGAAGTATTTGATGTTCAACAATTCTCTTGCCTCAGCTTCTAAAATCTAGACTACAGGCATGGGCCACTGCACCTAAATGAATGCTTTAATGCCTTAAGTACTTATTATAACGCTATCAATGGCACATAACCTGTAGAGATTAGGATAATATAGTATGACTATACTGTTTATCTTTTATGTAGTTTTTGTATCAGGGCTCTTTGGTTGGTATCTGCACTGAGTTATGGTAGCTAAAGATAAGATAAGCGTAAGTTAAATGGGTGGCTTCTATAATTTTTTTAGGACCTTGGAGTCAAGTGACTATGATATGAGAAAAGGAGCTACACAGCTTTCTCAAGAATGATTTTAATTTAAAAAAAAAATTAGACAAAGACTAATGGAACAGGAGTTCTTAACCTCAGCCTTACTAAATAAATGTTCTCTCTTTTGTAAATTCATTCATTACTCTGGTCTCTGGTTTTAACATCTTAAAAAGAAACAACACAAACATTGTTATGATGTTTCAACAACTCACAGCATTGTGGAGATGACCAAAAATGATAATTAGTTAATGCTTATGAATTTCAAATGTCACAAAGGAGAAGATTACAAAGAGTGCACTATACTGAGTATTACATGAAAAAGACTTAACAGCTAATGTGCTAAATACCTAAACAACCTGTTTCCCAGGAAGTTCATTTAGGTGTGCATCTGGCAGCCAGATGAGGCATAAATAGCATTAAAAGCATTAAGCATAAGTATTAAAATTCTTTGGTAGAAAGATCAGAAACTGTATAGTAGGCAAAACTGCTGGTAAAACCATGTAATGGACTAAATATAATAAATTGCATGAGTTTAAATATTGCTGTTAAGATTAAAAGTCCAGATACATCTCATGGTGATAAATAACAGCTTGTCCATCTTAAATAAGATAGACATTCTAAGTTCAGGTACCAAAATAATTGTCTTCTTATAGTAAAACAGTTTGAAAAACTCAGAAAGTGATACCAATGAAGAAGCAGAAATAAATATATACAATATGCATATATGTGCATGCTTATATTAATATATACATTTCTGCATGTACATTTTGTTCTTTAAAAATAGTAGACACATTATAATGTAAAAGGTTTATTTTAAAATAAAGAAACATTATGTAGATTGCAAAGCATTTTCTGACAATGTTAATGGAAAATAATTGCATATTTTATCTGTTCCACTGGTATCATTTTGTACTTCTAATTGCATTCATTTTAGAAAACAAATTTCAAAACTGGTGCTAGAGGGTATGATAAGTTTCTAAAAAAAATTCAATAACAAGTTTTTAGTAGTATTTATTACTAGTGAATTAAAGGTTTCATTTTTGTTTGATTACAAACAAAAAAGTTAGAAAAATGAAATAATACTGAAATTTGAATTTAAAAGAAAAATGCTTCTTAATGTTTTATAATTATTTTTAGTGTAACGTAGACATTCATAAAACATAGCTATCTTTAAACTTTAGCCATTTACACTTTATAGGAAATAATAAAATTCAATTCTGTATTAAAGAGAGTGAATTTCTAATAGTCACTTATGCTATTCTGAAAGAATTATAAGGGAGCAGATCATCATTCCACTAACCTGGAGTTATGAGGAAATACAACTCCTAAACTTCAAAGATATCTTTAAAAATCTGTCACAGGTACTTAAAAAAAGAACATAGAGAAAATTCTATGATTCTATAGATTCAGTTGAGTTAATAATGCTCTTTTCATTCATTTAGAGGTCACTTCAAATTGCTCAACCACGAATAATGTAAATTCTAAGTTAGAAGCACGTTAACTATCACACAGAGCATTTAAATTTGTGACCATGTGAATAACATCTAAACATACTTTAAGAATCATTACATAATTGAATAAAAACCTACAATGTCATTATAAAACACAATTAAAATTAGAAAAAATAAAACAGCAGCACAGAATAAAGTTAAAGAAAAATAATGTGGTTTTATACTAATTTTCAAATCATTGTTAGTATCATTTTGTAACAGGGATTCATACGCTGCTCATGAAGTACATTGGATCCTTTGGAAACAACATACACTAAAATTCTGTTCTGATGTATTTGGAAAAACAAACAAATAAACAAGAAAATAGTGCCTTATATTAATGCTAAATAAAAGTTATTTAATAAAATATCAGATTTGAAATGTTGAATTTACTATTCAAATGATTTAAATTCAATTGCTTATTTTGATGTCTCAACTAACATCCATGCAATACTAGGACTTTTATTTATTTATGTGAAGTGAGTACAGCCAGTCTACTCAAAAATGACTTATTTCAGACTTCATGCATTTGTTAGACTGAAATAACATCACATCTTACATAAATTAATGGATAATTTGATGCCCTATTAATTGTCACAAGATACAACACTGAAGCAATTAAAAAAATGCAAATATAGAATGAGCAAGTAAAAAGCAAAATATCTAAATGTACACACTTAGCCATCTGCTTAGATATCTAAAAACTTTACCCTAGAGAAAACTGCCAGCAGCCACTTTGAAAAAGCTTATACATGTCAATTTACAGCTGTCAGAAATCAAAGGCATAGGACAGGCACTTAAGAGTTTCTAGTCTATGCTGATTCACAGTCTAAACTGTAGAAATTTTATTAAATAAGAGAAGGGTTGTTTGAACTGAATTCCACTCTACATATTATCCCCAAAGGACCTCTGAAACTTAATTTTCTCAACATTGTGTTCTCAAATTTTATAATCTATACAATCCACAAAAATGTATAGTCTTGATTATAAGCACAAGCATTGATTGAACCTCTCATCCATATTTATTCTACGAGCTAAGAGACTCAGGGGCAACCTGAGAGTTTACATATCCCTAACTCTTTAAGGAAAAACATATTCTTTCACATATCCATTTATGATTTTTAAACTTTACCTGTGCATGACAGAGATATTTTAAAATGGCCTAATTATACAAACACTGTCAGTTATTTTCTACTATTAATTTGTTTCCCTTTGGGAAACATCTGCCATTTCTTATACCTCTACCTATCCTAAAACTAATACTCTTTTTGATTGGTATAAGAATCAATTAAACTATTTCCTTTTTTTCCTCTCAGGCATATTCTACCTTTCATAAATTATTGTAGACAACTTCCATGGAAAAAAGAAATAAAATTAAAAATTTGATCAACATACAATTTTACATCAGGGACATATTTCATAAAAATGTGGCTATATAAAAAGTTATTTTCACTGTAGTTGTAAGATCATAACATGTTAAAAGTAATTCCTTTTTTGTATGGAAATTCTGCAAAACTAAAAAGCAATTTTCGGAAATACTGAAAAATTTTTTTGGAAATACTGAATATCCTAATTTGTAGTGTTTTCACTCACAGACCAATAGAGATAAAAGTAATCATACTCTATAATAAAGAAGATATCAATTTGTACTAAAGAATGTTATTGAATCCACTAAAACTATTGAACCTACTAAAAATATGTTTTTCAGCAAATGAATTGAACTCTAATTTCTTACCTTTTTAGAAAATCAATCTGAAATCTCAGATCTTTTGATAGAAAAGATTTCCTCATTCATGCCAATAGTTTGGCTAGGGTTCTTAAGCTGCAGGAGAGTAAAAATCCAAAAGAAACAGCACACAAAGGAGAATAGGTTTATGAGATGCTTGCCCTGTCATGTTTTCTTTGTCTCTCCCGAGACTCAAATAGGCTAAACTTTTGATTACTCTGTCTTGAAGTGAGAGATAGCACTTACCTCATTTCCTCTCTTTAGTTACTTTTATTTATTCAGGATATTCACTGGATATTCATGTATTAAATAGTCACAATATTTAAACATATAGTTTTGGTCATTTACTTTTTTGTTTATCTTGCATTTCTACACATCTCACAAAGCAAAATATTGACTACTTTTGGTACTGACTGTGTGTTTAAAGATTTTTTTAATAGTAAGCAAATGATATTGATGGTGTCTCGCTCCAGTGCAAAAATTAGACAAACTTAAAATGCCTCCATTCGGTTCAAAGACAAGCATTATTTGTGCCCATTGTAACGATTTGGGCTTCCTAAACTTACATGTCCTCTCTTGAAACGCAGCCCAGTATATGTGAAGACATCCACACTGCTACTCTGAAATTTGGAGCAAGCATTCCTGACAGCATAAATTTCCTCTTACCCAGATTGTCATTTTTAATGCCAGTAACTAGGAAATGTGAAAGGCTAACTCGTGGCCCTCTACATTGAGTAACATGCCAGCCTTCACAATTCTTGAAATGTATGATCAAGAAGTCTATGGAGATGATCAGAGCAAAAAGAGAGAAAACATGGTTGACTTTGAGTAGCTTGATCTTCAAGTTATGATAATCCAATTTATGCTATCAGTTGCCAATGGAGTTTTCAGATTATAGAAGGTTTTAATTTATGTAGGATATTCATTTTTGTAATGAGACTTCATGTTTTCCTTCAAAGAAATGTGTTCTTGTATTGTGGACTTACTTATCAAGAATGAATTTTGAGTTTTTTCCAGATGTCTGATCAGGGGTTTTCAGGGGTTCAAAGATAATTTCAATGAATAACTTAAGATACAACTTGACAGCAGCATAAAAACTCTGTATACTTCTGTGAGTAACAATATAGACTTAGTCAAGGATACAACTTGATATGTTTGACACAAACAAATGATGCCTTAAAATATTCAATTAAGGGATTATCTATAAAAGCATATGATAATGTTTCTAAAAATACTGTTAGTAAGTTACCACTAGAGAACCCAATATTGCTAACTACATTCCACATACTCTGTATTTCTAGACTGCTCTGTGCTGTAAAACTGAAACTTTTATACTGTTTTACCTTCATTACTCCTTACCCAATTACCCTGCTCACCTACATAGCCACATTTGTATTCTCTGTTTCTATGTGTTTCTGTTTGTATGTGTGGGTAAGGTTGTTTTTTGTTTAGATGCCATATATATACATACATATATCACATCTACCTATGGACACACATATCTGTCTCAGTGCTTTCGCTATTTTGAGCACTTCAGGAAGGATGAGATATAGATACTTTTACAAAATGGTGATTTCATTTTCTTTGAATCATACCCAGAAGAAAGACTTCATATGGAATTTCTATTTTTAATATTTAAGGAACATCTATATAACTTCCACAGTGGCTCCACAAATATATATTTCCACCAGCAGTATATGAATGTTCCCTGTTTTCTAACCCCATAGTTAACACTTGTTCCTTCTTGTCTTTTTATTAATAGTCCTAACTAGTATGTGCTTTTGATTCACATTTCCTGAATGATATTCTGTTTTGTTCTTTATTCAGAGATTCTTTGTTCCCACTGAACAGAGATGGACTGCATTCTCAGTTGTAGTCTCTTGATATACGTTACGGAGTTCTGTGGGATGGAATTTTTCATGGTCTTATATAGTACCCTCCTCTTAATCCTAAATTGATGCTGATTTAACAAGCGAACGAAATAGAAGTAATAATGTGAAAATTTTAGATTTAAGCTTTAACAAGGTCTAGGAACTTATACCTTTGAGTAATTGGAACCTGCCTACTGTATCAGAATTCTTTTCATTCTAAGACTTTTATGAAGAATGCCAAGCAACCATATGAACAGGTCAGGTGCAATCAAGGACTTGGCCATACCAATTACCACCAGTTGGATAAAGCAATTTTAGACTTTCCAGCTAGCTTGGAATCTCAGCTGATTCTACTTGAAACAGAAAACATATTGATTTACCTTCAGTTTGCATAAGAAAAAGTAAATGATTATTTATTTGACCAATCTCAGATTTAGAATTGTTTTATTTCAATAGAATAATAAATCAACCAAATAAGTTTAAAGACACTGATCTTAGGTTTTCTATTCCTGCCATTAGCATCTAGAAGTTTTTGGGATTCACTCTACAATTTTATTTTTAAGAAGTATAAATTCTGTATTTGATTCTACAATCACTAACTCCTTTTATTTCTTATTGCTCTCCCATCAAATGGCAATGTCTCTGAGTCAGTGAGTAGCTTGATTCAAATTATTTCCTCAATTGTCTGTCTCATTCATTATATCCAAAATTATATTTATTTTTTACCATAGTCTAATAATAGGAAAGGGACATGATCTAACTTGCATTCTGGATTTCAAAATTATTTGGGTATTTTTTTTAATTTTCTGCTTTAAATTAGTTTTAATAATCTAAAATCCCCTTTTAATAATTTATGTTTAATGGTGAAGAATCTCTAAAAGCCTTGCAAATAAATATTCCAGACTAGTTCATAGAAAGTTACAAATTAAACCATAAAGCATATATTTACCATCTTCATAATGTAAGAAAACTGGCAAATGAAGAGACAGTGAAGTCCCAATACTTAAAGGAAAAATTAGAGGGAAATCCTAAACTACTTCATCTTTACCAATGACCAAGACATATGCATTTGTTTAATCTGTAATTTTTCCATTATTACTGCAATTGGTTAATGGATTACAGTAAGTATAACACATACTTTAACACA
Organism: Cavia porcellus; assembly: GCF_034190915.1. NCBI lineage: Eukaryota > Metazoa > Chordata > Mammalia > Rodentia > Caviidae > Cavia > Cavia porcellus. The sequence continues at coordinate 18,951,793 of NW_026947487.1, read as the reverse complement.
CATATCTTTAGAAAACTGCTTGTTTGCTGTCTCTTGGAGATTATTTCCTGCCTATGGTAATCAACATTTTGAATAATAAATATTGTAAGGACCATGGTGAATGACCTAATAACTTCCTCTCTATTGGAACAAAATACCTGATACCCACAAATCAAAGGATGAAAGATTTAGTTTAGCTCACAATTTGTAGAGGTTTCAGTTTGTGCTCAGCTAGCTCCAAACCAGAGTGGCTTTGCAGTACGGGCTCACAGAGAAGAAACAGTCTATAGAAAAGCAGGCAGGAGGCAATTGTGTCAAGCCTCCCCCCAACATTTTATCCCGTCTATGATAAAAGCCTTTTGAGCTAAGCCATGCACACCGAGGGTGAAGCTTCCCATTTTCCATTTCTACCACTATGATAGACCAATGAGTGAGCTAATCTGGTACCACTCACTCTTAATTCCAGTGTCACACACCCTACATCCAACCACTCCCCAAAGCCCCACCTATGTGTGCATAAGGTTTAGATAGAAGCCATAAAAGTAAACATCTTTTTACTTTATTTAACCCCAAATAGTTGAGTACAGTAATTCCAACAACGATGAAGGAAATGTCAGAGACAGGGAGAAATTTCCACCAAGTTGAGAGTTTACCCCTTGTGAAACAGAATACATTGATGTTCCATATTAAGAAAATTGGGCTACTTCACATTTTTCACACAGTTGTTTTAAACAGTAAATCAAGTTATATTGTCATTAAAAATAGGAAATAAATCCAGCTTCCTGAAAGTTGTAAGAGATATTACAGAAGCTATGGCAAATACTGAAATGTATACTCAGTAGCCAATTTAATTGAGTTTGGAACATTTCAAGACAAGCACATTTTAATTTTATTAGTATAAATAAGACAGATTTCTTCATTTCCCTAGTGCCATTTATGCATGATAAAAAAGTATTTTTAACAAGTCTCAAATCCCTTTCCCTCACCCCAGCTGTTGGATGACTAGAGAGCTAGAAATGCAGATATTTGTTTGTACACACTGCTACGATCATGTGCCAGTTTTATTTGTATTCATTCTGATATTGGTACAGTCTTAATGTATTTTACTTGATACAATTTTATGCAGATATTACAGCACATTTTTCGACCACATGTTGGAACATTTGTGCACAAAAAATTCCCATCTTTATGTTTGAAATTTATGGGAACACAATTAAAATGAGAGGGGTCCAAAGGTATCAAGATAATTACATTTTTCTAATCTTACTAAACAAGATAAATTACCTGCAGGCCCTCTTATAAAAGATGAAATCTTCATAATAAGTGAATTAATCAAGCAGCAGCTTGCTACTGCACTTGCATTTATAACAGAAATGATTCAAAGACTTATTTTATGGGGAAATTAATGGAAACAGGCTTTTCATTCTTCTGCACCAATTGAAAACCTCAGCAACCAGCTGCCCACTTGTCAAGAAAACAGAAAGAAGCTGGAAACAAAGATAAATAAAAACACCTTTTTCCTGGCACTTTTGAAGAGAAAAAGGAGCTCTCATTTACAGCAGCCATCTGTTTGTTATTTAATATGGGTGAATTACATGCTGTAATGAGTTTGTTTCTGCATCACTCAGTGCAATGGAACACAAGTTCACTCTCATAATGGGCAGCAGTTTTTAAAAGCTAATCATTTAATTGGACACAATCGTCAATGACAAATGGAGATGTAAAAACTCAGCCAGCTGTAGAGTGAATATGTAATCATTGTGAAATCATATTATTTTACACGCTTGAAGACTTCTTAATAGTATCTGATGTTGGTCATCAATGCAGACTCTGAAGAATTGAAGAAACATGGTGAAAAACAGCCTGTCAAAATGGCTTTGTGTAATTGGCCTATATCAGTGCCTGTGTTAGAACCTCCATTTGACTTAGGTATGTGAAGTCTCTATAAAGTGCTTATTACTGCTGTAGTTTTGGTTTTGATTTTTATGTTTCTCATATATTCCATGGGTTAGCAGATAACTGTTAGTGGTCAGGAGCAGCTAGGTAATTTTTTTAAAGAATCTGCTTTAGTGATTTGCACTATTTTTTTTTTTTTTTTTGCTTTTGCACATGACATCACGGTTAAATAAAGAGACTAGCAAAACTGCATGCCAGATGAATTTTATTTTTAACCTCTGTCTCTGTCTCTGTCTCTGTCTCTGTCTCTGTCTCTGTCTCTCTTTCTCTCTCTCTCTCTCTCTCTCTCTCTCTCACACACACACACACACACACACACACATACACACACACTACTCTACTCTACTCAGGAAACCAAAGCCAAGGGCCTATATTGCATTAATTACAGACAGTATTTACAGAATGCTGCCATAGTCTGGAACAGAAGAATAAAAATTTCCATCACAAAGAATTTCCCTTTTGTATTTTACAGAAATTATCCTTATTAGAAAATTTCCACAATAGGAATCATTTTCTAGTTTCTAGATTTCCCAAAGAAATGGAAACAGAAGTGAAGCTATTGAATAGATTATTTTATAGTTAATCCTACAATTTCTATATGATTTCTATACTGTATTCTGGGGACTCTATAACAATATACAATCATACATTTGTTTTCCTTCTAATAATGATACACAGATGAAAGATCTCATGATTTAAAAAGTAGTACATAAAAGTTTTTATTAAACATCTACTGGGCTATGTCTATGTTGCACTTATTATTTAACTTGTAAAGAATATTTCATACAGGCAGATAAGAAATAATTCCCGTTTAAGAAGTCTGCTATCCTCTTTATACAAAAATATGTATATTCCTCTTTTATTGCTTGCCAGTAAAAATCCAAATAATTCATTTCTTGAATAATCACATGTATGTTATGTAATTTTCTGTAGCTCTCAATATGATTGTAGTTATATGTGTTCTCTTTTTATATTCCAAGCCATGTATTTTTTTTTCTTCTAAGTGTTCAAGCCCTTAAAACAAAGACAAACGCAATGGTTTTATTTGGTTTTTCTTTAGGAGTCCTTAGCAGCCTTTGCTCCTGGTGACTCTTTAATAAATAGCGTTTATGAAAACTTGTAGTATGTTAAGTGGGAGGGTTGAAGCTCTAAAGTTTTTTTACAGAATAAACAAATGAAAATAGGAGAGACTTCCATGTATTCTTTTCATTTCTGTCCAAGTATAGAAATTCTTAAAATAAAAAATGAAAGACAATATTCAATGTAAATTAATGACTAGAAAAAAAATCACATGAAAGGAAAAAACAGACACATTTAAAAGCAAAGCAGAAAATCACTTTGAATATACTAGAATAATTGTTAGGAAATAAAATAAAGACAGACACTTTGTGTATTAAGAAAAAAGCCCAGTCATTTGGAGTAAGAATGCCCTGATAGAAACTGTTACATTCTTTCATAAAAGTATTATCAAAGAGGAAAGCTGAGTACATTAAGACATAAAGTATCCATGTAAATATGAAGAAACCATAAATCAGGTCTAAATGTAAATGTGAACTAGTACAATTCGCTGCATAATTGTATCAGCAGAATAATACTTAATCATAGTGTTTGGGGCCCATTCATGTGGACAAAGCTATTCTGATGCGAAGACATTTTTACATACCAGAAAGACTCTGTGGAGCAAAAACACATGGACTTAGATACTGTTTGATATGCTGATATATTAAAAATGAAAATTACAGGAAATGCCCTCATTTAAAAAAAATAAATTGCTTTGTTTTGATTTGCTCTCAAAGTTGCTACTAGCACAAGGAATCAAAGAAGTATCTCAAGGAGAATAGTTTAAAAAGGAAAAAGAAAAAAGAGAGAGAAAGAGCAACACAAATTGAATCCCAAGTGTTCAAGTAAAAAAGGGAGCAAGAGTATGTGGTATAGACTTTGTGCTGGAGAGGTACATGTAATCACCAGTAACTTACAAAAGAAAACTTTAAATAGCTGCCATGTCCATGAAAAGTCCCTCAAATAATAAAGATCTTTCACCATATCAATGTTTCCTACATCCCAAGGTGTACATTGATAGCTCCTTAGAGAAATCTGTTACTTTATCTTATATGAAATAGGAAGGCATTGTAAACATATGTAATTTAAAGTGTTGTACATGATTTAAAATATTGAACTTTATTTCTTCAAAGCCAGGTTCACGTATCATCTCCTGTGTGGAGCTCTTCTTCATGATCTCCCGTTCTGATAAAAACTTGCTCCTACTTAAATTTCCGAAGGACATGACATAGGCTCCATTTCCGTGGAATTATTAAATTGCATATGGACGTATTTGGGCCTACCTACAATTATCAAATGGCAAGTTTTAACAAATGTTTGATTCACTGGATTGTTGAAGCTTTCTGGATGACAAAGTTAAATAATAGGTACATGACCTTTTAAATATTCTCATCTAGTGATATTAACATTTCCAGTTATGTTACATATAAAGTGCCATCTTTCTGTAAAGCTTCATGGGCCTTTGCAGAGTCAGTTTTTCCCAGCATGCCCCATATTGCATCAGGATACAGTGTTTAACCTATTATTATGCTGTTTCTGTACTGTTTGACTTAGAGAACTTGTCTTATTCTTTTTTTGAACTATTATTTCTGTCCCTAACATATCGATGATTAAACAATTGTTCATTGACATGAATTCTCTGAAGGCAGAATGTACAGAGTCTAGTATGAATCAGATGCTCAAGAATTATTGGTTTAATGGCAAATGGAGGAATTATGGATGACACACAGATATTACAAAGATGCATAGGAAACACCAAAAAAAAAAAAACATTTAAGGTCTTCACTTTAACACTTACATAGAATTATAAATCTTGAAAACATGTCTTGAACAGATGATTTTTCCCTGGAAGAAATTGCAGACTGATTGCTAAGACCCATTGTCCAAAGTCATCCAGCTAGATAACCCTGAATCTCAGGCAATGTGCAGTCTGTATCAAATGGTCTTGAGACCTTAATTTTAAAGGTCTCAGCCAGTGCAATGATTTTATCTGAGGTGCGGAAATTAAAACAAATAAGAAAAGGAGTTTGTAAAAACTCATCATATAAAACATGAGCTAATATAGATGACAATCTTAAATCTCAGGTGCCTTTATACAAGAATAGCCAGATAATTATTATATTACCTTTTGTTCTCAGAATTAAAACATATAGAATAAAATGATTTCAAAACCTGCAAAATGAGTCAGTCATAGTGTTGCATTTCTGAAATCTCAATACTTTTGGAAGCCGAGGCAGGAAGATTAAAAGCCCAAATCTCGTCGAGGCAATTTAGCTCTGTTTCAAAACAAAAATTTATAAATAAAACCGAAGACAAAGATACAGCTCATTCTGAAGGTCTTGGTGCATTTTCTGGCACACACAGAAACATACACACACACACACACACACACACACACACAAATATCCCATACAAAAACAAACAAACAAAAAAAAAAAAACTACAGAAGAATCATAAGACTCTGGCACATTACTATAAAATATAGGTATAATTTTTGTATTGATTCCATTATTCAAATGGAACTAACGCAAATGTAAATTCATATTTCACATAAATCACCAATATAAAGCTAATAATTTCTGAAATAAACTTTATTTTAAAAATATTTATTGAATTGTTACATTTTATTTTTTGTACTGGGAAGATAATCAGGAATCCAGCTTGATAGCGCATAATTGATGAATCAGGTTAGAATAATTGCTGTCATAAATTCATAATCAGAAAAGTAACCAAAAATTTAGTTGAAAAGCTTCTATGGGAAATATTCTGTATAAAAAGATTTAAAATGAACATCAATGGAGGAACAACACTCTACTAATAAAAATGATCAATTCATTGGAACAGCTGCAGTATAGCAAAATTAATATTTTAAAAATATATACCATAAATATTGTACATAAAACAGTGTTCATAAAACACTCATGATTTTCAGATGGTATAATTATGGTAGTAGATTTTAGTTTTTCCTCATCTTTTTTCAGCATAGGTCGCAAATAATAAAACACTTTTACAGAGCCTTGCGTTAGATGAAAAAGACCTGTATGCAAGTGATACTTTACTTTCAGGGCTTAATTATCTCAACAGCTCTGTTAGCCATTTAAGGAACATTAATATGTCCTAAATTAAGAAACTCTGACATTATTAAGAAGGAACAGATCATATTCACTAATGTTGTTATAAGGGAAAAATTCCCTCAATTTCTCATTAGTATTTTTGGCAGCTGTTTGAAAAAATCAATATGACAGGTCATGCACTTTCTAACTTATTGCATATATTAGTAAAAGACTCCTACAGGTTTTATTATAAATTTATAAACAAAGTAATTTAAATAAATTATAAGATTGAATCTGTACTTCTTCTTTTAGGCATTTGAAGTTATATTAATTTCAGTACTTTAATAAAAAAGAAAGAAAACAACTCAAATCTTGGAAATTTGAAAGACACTTAAGAAATTTGAAGAAGTAAGACTTTCAAAGAAAAATTCTACACGACAGAATGATGAGAGGGAAGTACTACTGAGGAAATCTAAGATCTGTTTGCCCTTGCATGAGTGGGCCATCTCAAGACATTCATTAACAGTGTTCCTAAGGATGTGGCAGTCATCACCTTTCACAAGGTGATAAACATTTTTTAAAAAGCCGAAAACATTATCGGGATCACTTAATGCACAAAATGAGATTAGTAGGAGAAAAGAGAGGTGATCAAATAAATGATGTTTTATATATATTCCTCATACTCAGTATAGAACAAAGGAAAATGGTGTAATAGTGATCCTCTTATTTGCATAATTTATCATATACATCTAATGATAATGTGTAATATTATTTCTTAATATTTTCTTGTAACAATAAAAAGTAGTTTTGCCTACTATCTATGTGAAAATGTTTGGTTTATTCTCAATCTGTGTTTTACATAGCTATAACAACCAGTGCCATTTCTAATAGCTAACAGTGTTCTCCAATTTGCTGCACTATAAAAGAAGTTTCAAGAATTGCTAGCCACTTAGTAGTCTTTCATGACTGGACATTTAGAAAGAAATTAACATGGGACAGTCAGGGTGCTGGGAATGCTGGAAAGTTAAAAAAAAAATTGACTGTAGTTTCCACTTAAATTTGAACTACCAGAGGGTAAAAAAAGAATTGTTCAGAGGGTAAATTATTTCTTTTAACTCAAGAATTATAAAATCATTTATCATAATGTCCAGATATTTTTCTTAACAATATTGTAACTCATCCATTTTACTGTCATGGAAGGCCCTGCACCTACGCTTCTAATTTAAGTGAATACAAAATAACTGGGAGGCTATAATGCCTAAGTTAAAAGAGAAACAAAGATTAAACAAAGCATGTTTGCTGCAGACAAGCAATGTTAGACAATACAGAACTACACTCTGTAACTGACATAATGTATGTTTTCCTAAATGCTATTTTTCTTTATCGATACTTTTCTGAATACTATAAACTTTTGCACTCAGAAATTGATCAATGTAAAAAAAATACAATTGCTGGGTAATTTAACAAAATTACTTTTTTTTTTTGAAAATGCAGAGTTATGAAATTCCCCTTTTACATTTTCTTAATTTATTATTATCTCCCGTTATTCAGGACTGATACCAATAGTCTATGTTTCTCAAAGTTCTGTGGAGAACATAACAAAAAACAAGTTGCTAGCTTATGTGCTTCTATTTCATGATTGGTTTAACTTTCTTATTTTATTTCCAGCCATAATTTATTGTATTTAAAATTATTTCCTGAAACACAAGTCATATAGAGAGAATTTTACAGGTTGTCGAATCAGATATTTAAGACTCCCAAAATATTAAGTACAAAAAGGAAAAAAAATGCCACTGTAAGCTAATGAAAAAGTGCCACAAATAGAAATAGAATAAATGCATATGCACAGAAGAAACTCAAATTCAGTTGTCTGAAATGACTGAATTTAGGCAAGTTATTTGCATATGTAACAGCAGAAATCCTATGTCTTTAACACATTATTGCATTGGCTAAACAAAGTGACACCTGTGAAGCACTTAATTACTTAAAAGATTATAATATAAAACTTTCCAGTAAATATAGTCTAAAACTTTAGAATAAGTATATGAAAGCATATGCTTAGTCTTTTTCTATAACTTACAGAATTTTCATGAATATCAAATATATCAATAGTTATGAAAATACACAGGATACGTGCTAAGCAGTCAATAAACCCCTGTACCTAAAGGTACGGGTAATCAATTTCTTTAACACTTGACTTTGAGAAGATGTACAAAAAATGGTTAAAAAATGATAGCTAATGTTTAAATTTTTGAATGATTTAGTATAGTCAAAGGAACGTTGCTATAATCCACTTCAAAAAGTTTCCCCTCACTTGAGGCATCTGTATTTCACTGCTCGTCTTGCTTTCTGAAGCAGTTCTACAAGTCCTTAAGTGATTGACTTTAGCACTATCATGGCTATATTGATGTTTTGAATGAGCACAAAATGTTTACTTTTCATGGTCATTCTGACTTTGGACAAGAGCCACAGGTGCACGGTGCCCCAGCTGGTGAGTAGGCGGGTGAGGACCGGCACGCTCATGGATGGCTCACAGCAGCAACATTCATCCCACTGTGTGTAACACTGAAGACACTCATTGAAGAGGGCTTCCAGAACTGCTTTAGAAAAGGACAAGGATGATGGTATAAGTTTATTTGAAATTAGGGGGAGCATATTGAGGAAGACTAACGACAATATACCTTTGAGTAATATATTGTATTAAAATTTAAGTATTCACCATATATATTGATCAATTCTGGTACATTTGTTGTAAGCTCGGTGTTTTAACATGTATATTTATCATCTCCACATTTTCTATTTAGATTCAAAATGGAAAACTTAAAAATCTAGGTTATATACTATTTCAATAGAGTGTAAACTTGCAGATGGAAAATTTTACTGCAGTAATTTCCACACGGATTACCGGGTTATTTTTGGAAACACAGAAGCTATCAAAGCTGAAGTAGTATAAAAAGAATGAATAAATAGATGTCTTCAGTTCTGCATCATTTCTGGTTGTAGTAATATATTAATTCTTTTGTTATTGAATAATCATTAATTTTGCTTCTACTATGTTCTCTATTTTGTGTTAGAAGATGAGTATACATAGATGGGTGACTTAGGTTCTTTCCACACAAAACATTCTGTTTATGATGAAATAGTCAAAATGAGGAAAAACACATACTCATGCACACCTACACAGAAACAGGCACACAGTGTAGTAAGTTGTATGAAAGTGTTCACAGAAGATAATGAAAACAAATAATTTGGTATGGTAGGTGGGAACTTGTTTTGGAAACTATCCTGAGGTACTGACATTTGATATAAGATTAAAAAAATTATATAAAGAATAAGTTGCAAGAAAGCAGACTTCTAAGTATAAGAAGAATAATATTCATAAATAGCAACATATGAGAGTACATAATTAAAAGTAGTTCACTGTGGCTTATTTGTTAATGATAATGGAAGTCATCATAATGATGATACCCAGAGAATAATGTAGCTTGTAAGCCATGTGCTAACCACAATTTAGTCTTCAGAATTCAATATGATAAAGAACTAGTAGAATGTTTTAAATAAAGGAAAGACTTTTGTGTATTGCCAATAACTGCTTCATGCACAATGGGGCATGACTTTTAATAATAATCATATTAATAAGAAAAGCCTTATAAACATAAAAGAAGAAGTATTATACAACTAAGTAACTATTAGAAATAGCATTTTTTATTATTACAATAATCTGAGTCCCTCAACCACCAAGTGATTTGTTACCAAAACACTCAATGAAAAAATTCACATTGCAATATGTGAATATTTATTGAATTATATTTTGTGTGATCAAAATGCTGCTTCTTTTATATATGATTTATTACATGTCAATAGCTTATATTACAACAGTACATTATGTTTTATGGCAGAGAATCTCAAAACTAGCAGAGTCCTAGAACTTGCAAAGAGTCAGAGTAAAAGTTATGAAATCTTATTTTATTTAGCTGCTTTTATTATTAAACACCAAAATTTCAATTAGAAGAAGTCCTTCATTGAGTTTAACAGCACGAGAATGTTTCTAAGAACAGTAGCTCACTGAGCTCAGTGAGCACAAATGAGGAGTCAGTCTTATCCAAAGAAGGGAGGGTTTCACTATTGATTAAGAGATTTAATGACCTGCCTTGTTTTCAAACTTTCATTTTTAAATTCCATAATACTACCTTCATCGTGGTAAAACTACTGAAATATTCTCCAATGATACTTGGTGCTAAATTGCTCAACTGACAAAGATGAACTATTAATTAATAGCCAAAATATGTGGGCTGAAAGTCGTGAATTGAGAGCGAGTGGAGATTTTCAATATGTGTCACTTTAGTGTCACACTGATTTACACATCAGTAGGATTACAGTTTATTAGTCAAACTAGGACATGTATGAAATAAAAAGAGTATTATTAATAATAATGTCAGGAGAATAAACTAAACTGCCCCAGATAAACTGGAGTGCTTGTTTGTCTTAACAATAGCACATATCTATATTACTATCCTCCTTTACATATTCAAAGACTGCGTAAGTCGAAGAGATTGTTGGTCAAGAAAAATATATCCATAGCATTTTAAACACTGATGCATATAAATTTGGACAAGAATCACCACAGATAATGTATCCTTTATATTTGACGAATACCCATTTTTGCAATTTTATGCATCTGTATTGTTCCCTGCTTTAACAGGAATTTATAAACAAAAGTCGTGCATACTCATATATATAATATTTAATCAGATGAAACATACCTTCTTAAATATTTGTCATTTCAATATGGCAGAAGTATTCAGAATCATTTTATTTTAATTTTTGGAAGGATAGAGTCTATTTTTATTGTCTATATCCATTCTAATATGCAATAGCACGCAAGAACTCCTTACTGCTAGTAATCATTGTTAGTAATCATTGATCTCAACTTGGTAATCGCTGATCTCAACATTGTCCCATCTTTGTAACTTAGAAATCATTCATCTCCTTGCCCTCCATCCTTGGCCCCATCTTAGTATTGATAAAAATTAACCAGTCAGTATAGTGCCTACCATAGAAATGCTTGTTCCTTTAGTAATGTCTCTGTTCACATCAAAACTGTCATCCTCGAGATTATTAGGAACCTACCCTGAAACAATAACCAGCTCTTGTGCTCTAGCACTGAAAGCTCTTGATGCTGCCCCAAATGTGAAAATAAATCTACAGGAGAAAATGTGGGCACTCTGTAATATTTGGATATCTCCCTCTTTTTTTGCAAAAGGAGTCAAGTCTATCTATCTATCTATCTATCTATCTATCTATCTATCTATCTACATATATATAGCCATATATCCATGTATTTATATAAATGTGGTTCAATTTCAGTCTTTCATCTCTCATAAAATGTTATAACAATACTAGGTGAAGTTCTTTGTTAATGTTCATACCTTTTACTCCCATAGGTGTATATTTGACACAGGTATCAGTTGTGATATAATCCCAAAATTCTGTCAAATAATAACCTAGGTTCACAGTTGTTAAGCTTCAATTGCTTTGGCTACAAGAAACAATGGACTAAACTCCCATTATTATACAAGTTAGCTAGAAATGTTTTACCCAAAAGCCTCCTATTCTTGAATTACTGCTAAATGTTTCTTCTGCCGCTGCTTCTTTTAATGTTTAGCATTGTGCAAGGATTTGCTGACAAAGGCGCATATTTCCATTAAGTTTTCTTAGATGATGAAACTTCCGAGTTTGAATATATTATGTATTCTTGAATCATATGTAAAGTTATGACCTTTTTCTTCTTTATAAATTAGACTCATGTATAAAGTCTTTATGATTCTTTTACTATGATACTTTTGTTGCATAACCGAAATAATCACCTCAGTTGTTTTTCCTTACACTGAATTCTATAAATATAAAATATATCCTATAATCATTCTGATCATTTTAAGGTCTGTATATATGAAGACATTCCCACTTCATGCTTTCATACATGACTTCTATTTTTATATGTCTTCAATTCCTTATGCCAAAAAGCCCACCCTTTTATACACTAATTAAAATATACTGCATTTTTCTATATTTGTCTGTCATGTAAATTACAATGCTCAATACAGATGAATTTTTGTCCATGTCTGGTTTTACAATAAAGTAATACATTTTGTTCATTATTAGAAGAAAGAACCTAAGACTTTTGACTGACTAATAGAATCACTCTTGAGAGGAGGGCAAAGCAGAAAACTAGTTTATTTTGATGTTTGCCAGCATACCTAAAATGCCAACCTACAAGGAGCTCAGAAGAAAAATGCTGGAATCTTTCAGATGTTAAAGGGGAGTGGGATAACAAAAAGCACAAAAAAGACAGCAAAATCAATAGATGTGCTGATCTATTCACTTTTATTACTGAACTTCAGGGTTTTGAGCTGAATTTCAGCTATTTCACATGTCCCAAGATATAATGAAGGGATGATATAGACTTCAGTAAGTTATGGGGTTTATCTCATATATGTGATTGCCTCATAACTTATTAGGGCCCAAAGCTATAATGAGTTATGTTACAGTTCTCATACAGCGCCTTCAAAACTTGTAACTCACCAAAAGTCTGGGTAATTTCATTTATTTAATGCTTTGTTAGTACTGGAGTTTCTAATACAGAATTTGTTAATTTTTTTCATAGTTACTGGGTAGTGTCCCTTGTGATATGTTAAATTCAAAAGGTCAGAAGTCTCAATATATTTTGCTGAAGTGAACATTCTCTGCCACAACATCTAAAGAATAATATTTGGAGGTAGCACACTAATACATCATGTCAAGCTGACATTTATATCATAGAGTTTACTGTTTTCTGGTGATATTGTTCATAATATAAGCCTTTGACTTGCTTGCAATCACAAGTTGGTAGGATATAGTGTTCTGTTAAGCATCTCTGGTAGTGGTTTGCAATGAATATGTGACTGCTCTACAAATTTTCAGCGATGTTTTGCCCTTTCATTTTGGTAGGAGTATAGAGAAGATGATAAAAGGCTCTATTCATCAAAAGTTGCTTCTGTGGGAGTATCTTCACATTTTCCTAGATTCTCTTTTCAGGTGGCCAGATGTGTGTATATGTGGTTCATCATTCTAAACAATAGCCCTGAAGAAAATTGCATTTGTTGGAACTGATTCCAAAAACAAAGTTGTATTAAAAGTAGTCTTTTGAACATAATAGAACAAGATTACTTTTGGTTGAATCTGCCTCTCCAAGGTGCTGTGGCTCTTAGTTAGCTTTGTCCTAGTATGAGACAGACAACAAATAAGGTAGAAATTCCTTAAGTGCTAAAATGCATCTCTTTTGAAACAAAAGTTTAGAATTCATGTAAGAGAAACTGGAATTATTTAGCTTAATGAATACAAGTACTTTTGAAGTAATTCAACATTTTATAATTTAAAACTTTATAATACAAATAACATTTTAAGACCTATGACAATGTTGCCATTTATTCCTATTGGTAATAGTGACTTGTTCTGAGGAGTTTATGTGTAGGACTCTAGCTTTAATATATACTACTTATCCATTTCACTATGTATAGCATGAGTTCCTGTCCCATTTGATGCATATTTAATAAATAAAAATTAATTTTACGTGAATTTTTTAAAAATAATAATTGACAAAATGAGTGTCTGGAAACAACATAACATAGTCTAGTCCAGAGTCAAAGGTAATTATTTTTTGGTTTCCTTTGCTGGAATGTCTATATGGCTTCTCTATTCTACATTTGTGGGTGACCGAGAGTTGATAGAATTTGTATACATATTTTTAAAAAGCTTACATTTTTTTAATTCTAAAAGTCCATTAAAAAGCCTATTAAAATAAAATAATTGAAATCCTTAGAGAAAATTGTTTTTCCCCTAAAAGTTCAGCTGCAGTCTTGAAGAGCAGATAAACATGCATGTCATGTCATTTGAAAAGCTAAAGTTAAGTTTCTTTAAAAGTTAAAGAAATTTTATAGTGGGTCATGCATTAGAAATAAGCTATGAACAATTTATTATACACTATTCCCTTATTTTAGATACTTTAGATACTTACATTCTAGTACCTTTTTTAGTTTCTAAGTTTGATCATTTTACATTAAGATCCTGACAAGCCCCAAAAAGACATACAGGAAAGCATTATAAAGACAAATGATCAAGGTCATTCTCCAGTACATGCTAAGCAACAAATTACATAAAAGACTAAATTATTCTTGTATTAATAAATTAGAAATTATTTTCAGAATAATGTGGCAAGCCATTTGATTTAATTTTCAGACCTCCATTGTCTTCCTACCAGTTTAAAAAAAAAATACAAAAATCCAGAAAAACTACAAACCTGATAAACCAGCTAAATACTGGCTGGCACCTTCACATTCTTTTTTTTTCTAAATTCTACAATTAAAAAAGGAAAAAACAGGATGTAAAAGTGCCACATCTTTTTTATCCATTTCTCAGTTGATGGGCATTTGGGTTGTTTCCAAGATGTGGCTACTACAAATTGTGCTGCTATAAACATGGGTACACATGTCACTGTAACATGATGTTTTCATTTCTTCTGGAAAAATGCCCAGCAGTAGGATAGCTGGATTAAATGAAGCCTCTAATCCTAGCCTTTTTAGGAAATGCCACACTAATTTTCACAGTGGTTGCACCAGTCTGTATTCCCACCAACAGTGGAGAAGAGTTTCTTTTTCCCCACAGCCACTCTGGCATTTGTTATTGGTTGATTCCTTGATCTTGGCCATTCTTTCTGGAGTGAGATGGAATCTCAGTTTTTAATTCAGCTATAAAGAAGGATTGCATCTAGGTTTTTACTCACAAGTGAAATAAATCAAACTCACATGTGTAAATACTGTATTGTTTGCCTAATGTAAGTAATGAAAGAGCAAATAAGATCCAAAATCTAAAGTAAATATTGGGTAAGGGTTAGAAACTGTGCAAAGGGGGAAGGTAACTGAGATAGAGGGAGGGGGGAAGGAAGTAAGGGAAAAGGAAAAGATCTAAATGTGTGTGTGTGTATATATATATATACACACACATATATGATAGCTAAGATGACTAATAGTTCTATTAGTTCTTGGAAAATAACAGTTATTACTCTTAGGATTAGATCAATTTTGCATATCTGTGTCTGGTAATCTAAGCAACTCTTTTTAAGATAACGATATGCAATGTAACAAACATTGTTAAATTTCTATCATCTTGTTTTGAGAGCCGATATTGTTATTGTTTTGGGTTTGTTGTTGCTGTTTTGTGTTTGTCTATTTTGCTTTTTGGTTTTCATTTTCTATTTTTCTTTTCTCTTCTAATTAAAAAAGGGAAAAATGCAAATCAGCAATAACAAAAAAGGTATCATTTTAAGAACAGAAGCAAAAGGGAATATGACTTGACCTGGAAGTACATCTAAGTGCTATTTTAAAAGTTCGTACAAGTTGTGACAATCAGCCTACATTGCCACCTTGACTCTACAGACCCTGATCAGATAAAGAAAATGTGCTTCTGGGATGTTCCACTGAGTCGTGGGGTGATGTCATGGAGGTCTTGGCTCCTTCCTCCCTGGCTTTTGCATGGTTTCCACCGTGGAGTGAACTACTTTGCTCCACCATGCTCTGGGCCAAGACAGTTCGCAACCCAAGACCAAAAGCAATGGAAGGAGCTGATTGTGAATGGAAATTCCAGAAACCACAGGGAAAGCTTCCTTATTTTACTATGTGTATGAAGGAATTTTGTCTCAGTAAGAGTAATGTTGGTTAATTCCTTGATCTTGTGGAAGCAGTTGGTATACGGGTAAGAAGAGTAATGAGCGCATTTAATCTTTTGGGAGCAAATCATAAATATTATTAACTAAGCATCGATTTAAAATATCACCAATCCTTCATTCAAATCTTCGCATTTGAGATGTTTGAAAGAACATTTCACTAGACTGTAATACTGACTAAAAGAAAGTCCACCAATGTGATAGGCCTGCAATGGCAATGGTTTATACAGGTTTTAAAAAGGAATAGAAGGCCAAATTATCAGACATGAACAATTGAAAAAGGTTAAGCCAATAGTTAGAACTGGGAATGAGGCCTACAGAAGCATGGAAAAAGTTATACCATCTGTTAACTACAAGGAGGCCATACTTCCTTAGCAGGCCTACGAATTTTTTTGTAATTTAGTAAGAAATAAGATTTTTTTTTAGACAGTTTCTCACTGTGTGCCACGGGGCTGGTCTTGAACTTGTTTGTGTAGCCCAGGCTGACATCTAACTCACAGCAATCGACTTGCCTCAGCCTCTTGAGTGCTGGCATTATAGGTGTGCTCCACCACACCCGACAAAATTTTATTTCTTGAAAGGTTGTCCAAAATATATAATGTTGACTAATCCAAAATCATATCTAAGCTGTAGTGTATGCATAAAGTGTATCAAGTAATGTTTGGAATAGTATATTCATATTTGCCCCATTTGTCCAGCCTTAAGATATAACTGACCACAATTTCAGTGAAATCCTAACTGTATGTCATTATTGTTACCGGCACACAAAGTTAAGATTTTTTTCTTGGGAAATTTTTTAAATCTATAGAATCAGAAGCATTGACTCATACCATTCCCTTGTTTATGGTTTCATATACTTTGTCTCTATAGTATGCTTATTTAGAAACTTTGATATCCATAAGAGAAAAAATGTATAAAAAGCTTGCCACTATTCACACATCTTTACTGTCATGTTTCCATAACCAAACTGAAGACAGGCAACTTATCTCAGTTTTTCGTCCTCCAAAGAGCTGCCTCAGCTATCTCCAATTATCTAGGTTCAGAGGAAATCTTACAGGAATGAAGAACCTTATGAGATTCTTAGAATAAGCCAAATAATAGAGATCTACAGAAAAATAATCCCTTCATGAATTCCCCATATTATTAACATGTTGAAAGTTGAGAGACAGTAAGAATTTTTTTTTTTTTTTTTTTTTTTTTTTGCAGTGTTTGGGATCGAACCCAGGCCTTGTACTTGCAAAGCAAGAGCTGTACCAATGACCCACATTCCCAGCCCAGAGACTTTTGAACATTTTAAAAATATTTAATAGCTTATCAACATTGTATCATCTGCAGAAAGAGACAAAGTAGTGCTTAGAAATAGAGTTCAAAAAAGCTCTTATTAAGTAATTTGTACTCACCTACCAACAAATTCTTGGAAAGAATGTACAAATAATGGTTAAGGATGTTATCTCCACAAACAAACCCTTCAGTTTGAAATCTCATTTCAGTCATTTGCTTCCTGGCCTTTGTCAACATCTTTGTTCCACTGATTTTTCATTTGTAAGTAGAAATTATGAGATTTTCTTCTCAGCTGTGTTGTAACAAAAGGATTGACATACGTAAAGGACCTAAGAAATCACCTGGACATTCAATCAACAATACGTAGTGTTTAAATCCTGTGCAAGGACCAAATTTTCTCATTATTTGTAATTTATTAAAATCAAATTATGATAGTCAAAATACTTCACAAATATCTCTTACTAAGTCTTGTTATTTTCAGCCATATTTGCTTGTGTTTTCCATGCTGGGTTGAACCTTCTCTAGAATTTTTTTTGTCTTTTTCTTTTTCTATCGGTACCAGGGATCGAACTCACGACTGCCTGCTTGCAAGGCAGGCGCTTACGCCTGCTGAGCTAAATCCCCAGCCCCCCTTCCTCTAGATTTTTGAGTTAATCTAAAAATTCTCATTCTTAATCAGATAGTTTTGAAAACAAAATTGTTTATTACAGAACAGATTCGTTTGTAAGTACTATGCAAAAATAACCCAAGTGGAAAGATGTATACATATTTTTACTTTAATATAGCTAAAGTAAAAATACAAGGGACAAAACCTTAACGTTTTAGTGATAAGAAAAGGTTGGATATTAATATATCCAACCTCATAAGGATAAATGTGTTTCTTATGCTATCTGGTGGAATTAAAATAATTTTAGTTTACTGCAGAAATGATGACTTGGAACAACAGAATTGCAGCAAAGTAAATTTCTCAACTTCTTTTTTCCCTTTCATTTCTTTACCTCTTCTTCTTCCTTCTCCTGTTTCTCATCCTGCTCCTCCTTCCTTCTTTCTTCTTCTATTTTCTATGGCAGCGAGGAACAAAAACAGGGCCTTACACACGGTTAGCATACATTCTATTACTTTACATTGCCTGCCACGTAATTTCCAATCAGAAGGTCTTGATTACACCATCACTATGCAGCTTAGGGAAGATGGCTGTTTCTTTCTCCACAGTATGTCTTCCAATATTTTTAAGGTAGTAAAGTACAAAATATGTATGATGCAACACACAAATGCTTATGAATGACTTCATCCCTATACATCCCATAGCATAATAATCCTAGTTATAAAGTCAAAGGGTTTTAGAAAGTTTTAAAAGTACAAGTGTGGTCAAACATACAGTGAACACTTAAACTGAAAACTTCATTATAGTGAAAGATATATTTTCATGAGTCTCCTCAAGATACTGTTGCTGGATTCCAACACTCTTATCCCATCATTTCTCTTACTCTCTGAAGCAGTTCTGGTGCCCACTTTGATTAGTGTCTTGAGTTTTTTTTTTTTTTTTTTTTTTTTTTTTTTTTTTTGGTCGATCCCCGGTACCAGTAAAAAGGAAATAGTGTCTTGAGTTTTACTATCTTGGTTGCCTTGGTGCCCTCAATCCATTCAAAACTCTTCCCTCTCATGGTAATTTTGACTTTGTGGAATAGTCATAAGTTACATGGTGCTGCATATTGAATACAATACATAAGGACACACTGTATTTTCTTTATTTCAGTGATCCTGCCTTTTCAGTGGATGACACTCAGCAACAATACATTTTTTTATTACACCTTCTACAGACACTGGCATTGGCAAAAGTAGACTACTTGAGCTGTGTCAGAAGTGTGAAGAATGATACACTAAGTGTGTTCCAAGGCAGGAAAAATATCTTAAGAGGGATTAATTATAATATTTCTTCCACTATAACATTATTTAAAAATTTTAAATATTAAAAAATTTAAACATTCACTTTATATTTTATGATATCTCATGTTTATGATTTAAGAGGTAGTTCATCTGATCTTTCCTTTATTCTCCCCTCAATCTTAAAAGGAAAAAAATTACCCAAACAGGCACAAATCAAAACATTAGAGCCAGTGAGAACACAGTAGTAGACTCAGCAGTAGCTTTTGTTCTCTTAAAACACATATGTGACAATTTATCTGTGACCTCTCTCTGTTTCAAAAATAGGATGGACACTTTATGCAGTGCTCTCTCTCTAATGATAGCATATTGCATCAGTAAGTAGTTTAATCTTGATTGTTTCAAGCATTGAAATTGAGCTGCAATATGGTAGAGCATTAATTTTTCTAGGAAAAATACTTCGAATCATAATTTGATTCTAAAGAGTGAGTAGAGTAGAATTTTGGATGCCTTCCTTTGATATCAATTTTTTGTTTTTGTGACTAGTACAGAGTGGCTCTTTGTTTTTTGAAGGTCAGGTGACAATTACACTAACTGTAAACATTCATTCTATTCCAGCACTAAATGATTTCTATTTTAAATTGCTTCTAAATCTTTTCTCACCCACCTTAAATCCAATATTTATTTTAACCTTGAGCTGCCTAAGACCTTTAATAGGAAGCTTCAAAGCATTTTAAAAATCGTATCCTTTTAAATCTTTCTCATTTGAATGTAAGTGCCTTGAAAGCTCAAACAGTGTTGGTTGTTCTTATTGAAGTTTATAATGCTTTAGATATTCAAATCAGCTCTATGTCTTCCATTTGTTATGCAAATCTTTAAACTTTATATACTGCATGGTTTATCTACATTAATACAGCTTTCACTAACAGGTCTTACCAGAGCAGACATATACTCTAAAGGTGCACATTTTTAGTGTCTTGAATTACCATAAAAGCATAAAAATAGTGTGTATTGCTTTACTCTAATCAGACTCAGTTTTATGTGGTTGTTGAAAGCCCTTTTACATTCCATTCTGTGTCTGGAGGTCTGTGTATAACACTGATTCAGAAAAAGCAAAGTGAAGACACCTGCTGGCTTATAACACAAATACTAAAATATCTTAGAGCCTGCTGAAAGGAGAATTGGAACAATATGTCATTACTGAAGGCTCACTTGCAAGTTCTAATGTATTATAATGAAAACAGTATGACAAACCTAATGAGACAGTGAAGATTTGGGTAATTGTTCCTACAATGTATGGTAACTTTTCCAGCCGTTATTGGCAAACATAAAACCTAATGAGATTTTATTAATTTAAATGCAATACATCTGCAAAACATTTCCTTCCTTGCATTCTCCTCTGATAGTCTTCCTTTCCACATGGACTTGATCCTTTTAAGTTAATTGTTTTGTATAGTACACTCCTCAAACAAAACACTTGACATAAATGTGAATCAAACTTTTTCCATTTATTTTTGTATACATTACTCTGAAGCGTAGCATTTCAGACAAGCTTATGAAGACTATCAGTACAACTTTTAGTAATAACATAATATTTGCATTTATAGTAAAACTATGTTTTGCTAGAATCTTTTTGGTATCTTATGAAGCTGTAGGAATGCCTTCTCTTCTTAATTTGTGAAGGGAAGAAATTAATTTCCTGTTATTGTCAGCCATATGCTTTAAATTGTCAGAAGACTAAAGATGAAGCAGTGTTCTGCCCATTGCCTCTTATTCAAGAATAAGAAGCAATTGCTACTTGATAGTTTTGCAAGTATTAAATATGCCTGGGAAATTCAGACTACTTCTATGAAGTGTAACTTTAAATTTTTGGCATCATTTCATAAACAACATAAAGATGTTTATCTTTAAAAGTGACAACGTTTTTATCTCACAGAATAGCACTATTTAAACAGGAAAAATCGAAAAGAAAATGCTAATTTGTTGTTGTTAGCCTTCAATTCTTTTCTGTTTTCAGCTCAATTCACTTTGTCCTGTGTCTTTTTTCAAGCTATAGTGTTATATACTTATGATAGGTGAAATTGTGACTTTGTAGTGTTAGGAAGAAGAAAATTTCTTGATGAAGGTGCCAATAACACATTGCCAGCTTGTGGCAGAGAAAGCTACAGAGCTGTCAAGAAATTCAGAAATTATATTGTCTGTGCAACTGGGAAGAGATCATATCCACTTTCCCCCTGAGTTTTGCAGGTCATTTTGAATTTACAGTATAGCATTTTATTACAGTTTGGAAACTTTGTAGAAAAACATGTCTAGTTCATTGTTATGCAATGTATTTCAATGAAAACAAACAATTGAATCAAAATGCATTTGTTTATTTCTGTGAAGTTTTTCTAAACTATGAAGAAAATTATGAAACTAGAACTAATTGCCTTATTTATTTTAGGTTTTAGGTTACATTATTGATCAGATAAATTTTGCAAAATACCTTAAAAATTAAGGAGATCAATAATTTCACAGTATCCTTTAGAATGCTTTTGTCAAAACTGACATTAAAAAGTGTGATAAATAACAAATATTTTAACATCAGTTTAGGGGAACATGTTCTTAAATTTACTGTGGCTTAGGTTAATATTGTTTATTTTTGTTGTGCTTCAAAAATGTTTTTGGGATGAAGCATTTCCTGTAAATATACTTAAGAACAATTTTGATTATACAAAAGAATATAAACATTTTCTCTCCCTCCTTGGTTTTTATGAGCTACTTACATATACTTAAGTAATGCAGGGTTTAAGAATACGGTTTTATTAATAAAATTGAGAGTATTTTGTTTTAACATCTACTGGTTCTGTCAATTTCTTTCAATGTCATTATTCAGAAAGTTATATATTTATAGCAAAGATAAAACAAAGGGTTGGATGACAGGATTTCTATGAATTCCTGTTGTTAACTTTAATTCTACCATTGAAATTTTCTGATGGAAATACTGTTGAAGGGTGAGGTCTTTGTGTAATATCTCAAAAGCTTATTTCCTGTTGTTTTTGTTGGTGCTGTTTAATTTACTTTGTAAATGTTTTAAAAAACACATCTGTTTTTGTCAGGCAATATCTTCTGTTAAAATCTCAATGTGCTCTAGAGCATAGGATAGAGAAAATATATTGTATGTGAACACAAAAGTATGAAACAGTGAATAAAATAGATTCCTATGGATTCCTAGATTTATGACAATAATATATGGTCCTTCTATTATCAACAGAAATTAAAATGTGTTTCATACAATGTGTTTTAAAGATTGTACAATTGGCATTTTCTTTCCAAAGTTTCAGTGTAAATTGCACACACACAAACACAAATGCATGCATACAACATTGAGTACAGTCCAGTTGAATTAACTGTTGCTGTTTTAAGGGTTAATAGTTAATAAAAGTGAGCGTGAAAATATTGTTGATTAATCATTTGCCCTTTTCTTAATCAGATACTGATTCTTCCACTACTTAGTAAGAATTGTCATTTTTCAGCATTACTTTAGTTTACCAATAAGAATGCTGTGGGCTATATATGTTGTACAAAGGGTTACACATGATATATATATATATATGAAAGAAAGTAGATGTTAAAACGAAATACTCTCAGTTGCATTAATAAACAGTACATTATGTGTCAGCTGCTCAGAAAAATCAAGGAGGCAGAGGCCAATATTTTCTAATGTCTGAACTTTTGTACAAAATCATCAAAACCAACTTCCATCACACGGATTTTTTTGCAAATTGTATGTATCTCTTACTATAGTAACCTTGGTAAGTTATTAATTTCCTCATATCTTCAATTCATATATGTGATGGAGATAATGATGAATACTTTTCTGGAACGCAGAAAATATTATGTGAAATAATGTATTTTACATGTCTTCCATGTTGTGGCACATAATAAATCCTAAGTAAATGCTTCCCCCACATAAATCATTTTTGGGCTTAGTCTGTCATGTTTCCGATTATAGATTAATAAAGTTCAAATGGTTTCTTGTTTTTTTATGAAATAAAAAATGGATACAGTGACACATGTCACTTGCATATGATTGTCAACAATTCATGCTATCTATAAGTGGAATAAAGTGTAGTTAATGAAAATTTACTTTCTAATTCCCAAAAGGACACTCATAAATTCAGTTACTGTGTGGGTATTTTTTCATTTCCAACCTTTAGTCATGCAAAGTTCTTGCCAATGGTTCTTTTATCTTCTTCCCAAAGATAAAGCTCTAGGCTAAATACGTCAAGAGAAGCACTGTCCTTTAAAAAGTGTTTATGGTAAGTGTTAAAAAGAAGTGTTAAGGGTTTATGGTAAGTGTGAAGAAGAAGAAAAGAAGAAGAAAAAGAAAGGGAAAGAGTGAAAAGAGATTGCCAATGAGCAAAATAGATTTTCTGTTTAGCTGTATATTTTTTTTTAAAAAATTTACTGTTACTGTACTTCTCCAAAAAGGGGGAAAAAAAGGTTTTGCTTTAAGAGGCTAAAAAATCAGTACTCCTGGTAAGCAGTGACAAAGGGACAAGGCGAGAGGGAGATTCTTCCCTAATATAGACAATAAGAGAGTGAACTATCAATAGAGAATTTAAAACCAATGTTAACACTGAGCATACTTTGTCTACATTTTACTACAACTCTGCTTTACAAATTATAAACAATGCCAGTGACAAATTTCTTCCTCACTGTGGCAGACTATACCAGTTATACTCACAATTATATTAAAAACAATTGCAAATACATAATCCAAAAATATGGGAATGGAAATTATATATACCTGAACAGTGAATAATCACTGAGGGTGGAGTGCTTTAGACTACAAGGTAGGTGATTTTATTCACAAGCTTACTTAGGTTGTATAAAGCATGTGTAAAAATTATCACACATGATTTTTCTAAACTATCATGTGCATCATACACAAAATATAGTTAGCTAATTTACTCTGGATACATATGTAAAGTTGAATGTTTTTCTAAAGTGTTTTTCTTTGATGGTGTAGCAGGTAATGTTTTATGTTTAACAGAAAATAACCTACCTTCTTCAATAACAGCTAAAAGTATGACTCTAGGAAAACCTCACAAAATGTATTTGTAGAGAATTGGATTTTTTGTCCCTTTACCACAAGACAGCATTTCAAATTCATATGCCATTTTATAGTTGTTGAAAAATGTGTAATAAATTCACAGATTAAGTACCACTCCAACTAAGAATAATCAATCAAAAATGACAGCTGATTGATTTCTTTTGTAAATGAGAATATACTTATTGTTTAATTGATTTCAATATGTTCCAAAGGTGATTTGAAAGTCATATATTCAAGGAATATTGCAGTTATTTTAGTGAAATTTTAGAAGTTCAAAATGTGACTCATTCACTGACAAAATTTTTTTCTCGAATCCAGACAAAGAAATTTATGAGCTAGTTGCTTGCTTCAAATTTACCATGAATGTAGATAATAAGAAAAAATAAAACTTAACCTCATAAATGTCTCAGTTTTTAAATTTATCAACAGTTGCTTCCTAGCTACTTTGGATTATGAATCAAATTATTTCTTGTGAATGAAATGTAAAATGACTCATATCTTGAAGAAAAATTAAGGGAAAATCTCCCTTGGGTCCTATGATTATAGAATTTAGATACCTTAACAGTAAAGAAACAGATGGCTCCATAAGACACAAATATTTTAAAATAAACATTAATACAAATTGTACAAAAATTCTAATAAAGAATGTAGTTTTAATCATGTTAACTGTTTTTTGCCTTTGTTACTTAAAACTATTTCATAGATTCCAGAAGGGGAAAAAAAGTAATTAGGATCAAATATGCTGAGTGTACGCATTAAGATAGTATTTTTATTTCATGATATATAATCTATAAATATTTTAATTGTTTTATGATATCTGAGAAGGTTTACTGTTTATTCTAAAATGTAATTGCTAATTTATATGATAGTCTACTGCATAAGGATCCACACCAATACAGTTTTGTTCCTCAGGCTTAATAACTATAAATGTTTAACTGACCATGTAAAAACACATACCATTTCTGTGGTGATCTAGGCTAAGATACATTTAAAGATATATATATATATATATATATATATATATATATATATATATGTATATATGTATATATATATATATAATTATCCATGATGTCTCCTCATATAAAAATCAAAACTATATGTACATATATAAAACATTTTCACTCTTTCTTTCTATAATGTGTGTGCATATTTTCAAAGGCATACTTATTTCATAATAACATCCTCTATGACTGGGATATAATTTAACTATATGCCCCAAAGGTTTATATGTTAGAAGCTTGGCTAGCTAGGCTTCCAGGACTAGGATGTTGCCAAACCAGTTGGTGGGCTGATTTAGTAATTACACATCCTTGATTCCAGCACTGTACCTGGGATCAATCGTACACTCTATATCTAGGCACTTATAAAAATCCCGGCGAGAAGTTTTAGAGGGGGCCACAAGAGGTTTTGGCCTATACATCTATACATACACCATAACACCTATGAACCATGTCAATGAGCTAAGCATAAGTTCTATGCTTTACCATCTACTGGCTATAGTTTGGATCTTTGCTTTCTCCTGAAATTTTATGCTAAGGGCTGGGATCTTATTTGTGTTGGTCAATACTTTCATTGCTGAGTAAAAACACCAAAAGCCCTCAATTTAAAGGAGAGCATTATTTCTTTTTCTTTTCTTTTTTTTTTTTTTTTTTTTTTTTTGTCTCTTTCTTTTTACCGGTACCAGGGATTGAACTCACGACTGCCTGCTTCCAAGGCAGGCGCTTATGCCGCTGAGCTAAATCCCCAGTCCCAGAGAGCATTATTTCTTAAAATACCAAAATGTAAGTTTTCAACATTCTGTATCTCTGTATTTTACTTCACAAATGCATTATTACTTATAATTGTATAAATAATATATGAATTATGTATTTATACAGTGTATGAAATGTATATATGTACATGAATGTGTCTATATATTTATGTATATATAGATGCACATACAGAACTTTGTAAGTAAATATTTCTAGCCTTATCTGATTCTATTCTTAAAACTATTGAATCAAAAATTTTATGTTATTATATGGAAACTTTAAATTATTTAATAAACAGTGAACTTGCCTTCTAAAAAGTGTACCTATTTATATTTTATTTTTCAAATTAATTTACTCTTTAATATTTCTCAATCACTACCTACAGTGTGAAGTTAATATGTGTAAATTTGTTAAACAATAGTATTTTACTGGTTTTAAAGATGATCTACATACACTATTGGGGAAGAAATAGTAAAGTAGAAGCTAGAAAACTTAAAAAATAAAGATTATTCTTTCTTCATAAGAATTTTTCTTTTTTGTGTCTCAAAATTTCCTTTAACTATCAGAACTAATAGCCTTGCTTTTCAATTTCCAAATAGATGCGTTATCAAAATTACAAGTTTAAACCAGGGGTGGTAGTTCATGCCTGTAATCCCAGTACTCAGGAGGCTGAGGCAGAAGGATCGTTGCAAGTTTGAGACCAGCTTGGGCTACAAAGAGAGCTCAAGGCCAGTCTGAACTGCATATCGAGACCTC
This sequence comes from Cavia porcellus, assembly GCF_034190915.1. Taxonomy (NCBI): domain Eukaryota; kingdom Metazoa; phylum Chordata; class Mammalia; order Rodentia; family Caviidae; genus Cavia; species Cavia porcellus. The sequence goes on along the minus strand of NW_026947487.1, from coordinate 18,925,216 downwards.
AAAAGGACTATATATATATATATATATATATACATGGGCTTGACTTTGAAAAAAAACACTGAAAAAGCAAAGGATTTTCACCTTCTTATCTCAGTACAGAGCAAGTATCATAATTCTCAGAAAGGACATCCTGAGATGAACTCAAAGTTTTGATTTATCATCTAATATATTAATTTGCTGTTATGATTTTAACGTTGTAATTGATCATATATCCTCCATACTGAATGCGCAGTATGTATTATGGAGAATTTCAGGCTATTTTAATCTGTATTTTCAAAAAAACAAAGTTAATTTTACTTTTCTTTCAAAAAATAAACGTTTGGCAAATAGCAGTCTGTAAGCAAAGAAAAAATAAGTAAAACACACAGAGTCATATAGAAATCATGTCACTAAATTTACAATATTGGGCCTGAAGATCAGACCAATATCTGTGGTCACCTATGCCTACTGAAGGCTTGTCAGCATTTTTTCTTCCGACACTTTTAACAATGTCAATATATTTCCCTACAGAACATTGTTAGCGTAGATATTGAAGATAATCAAAATATAAAGTAAAAATGACGAATTTGAGTTCTACGTTTTCTGTTGCATTATCCAGCCTGCTTTCGTGTCCGTGTTAAATTGTACAGGTGAGCATGCTTTTCTCGCTCGAGCTATCATCTGTGTAAAAAAATATTTTGTGGACATACTTGGATAAGCATACTGTTATCTGTGACGCTCAGAATTTTATAGGATGGCAGAGTTTCAGAAAATTGATTTATCAACATCTTAATATGTATGTTGTAACAAATTGTCATCAACTAGATGCTGTAAGACATCACATTTATATTCACAGTTCCAAAGTCTGGGACGCTCAAGGAATAGGTATCTGCATACTGGGTGCTTAGCGTAGGCCCTCTTTCTAGAGTGCGAGCAGCCATCATCTAACTGTAACTACGCATAGTTTAGAGCGGAGAAAGTAAGTAGCTCCTGTATAAGGGCATTGAATCAACTGATAAAATCTCCCACCTTAATGTGCAATCATTCCCCATGGTTCCTACTCCCCAGAACAATCACACTGAAGAGTGGGATTTTGGTGTATGAATTTTACAGAGATTCAAGCTTTCAGTCTATTACAATTAGCAGTCTAATTTTTGATATTCTAGTTAGCACTGCATTATTACCATATGTATAAAAATTATCTATAGATATTTGACACTAGAAAAGAATCCATTTTGTTTTAGGAAAATTCAAAGAACTACAAGATATATATATAATTATAAATATATATTATATATGTTATATATAAATTATATATCTATTTTATAGGAGAACAAGAGAAAGGCACAGGAGAACAGGAAGCGCAGAAGCATTAGTCTTACAATTGTAAATGAAAAGATTATCTGAGGACATGAGTTGAGTAAAGCACATTAGGTGAGCACATTATTTTAGGAAATTCTGGGTAAATAGTTGAATGTTGAAATATCGATTGTGTAATTTTGTGTGAAGTTAAAGACTTTCTGTTTGTGAAGTGTACGTATTAAAAATAAAGTTTTGAATTAAAAAAAAAAACACATCAGATACAAAAGCTAATAAATGAACTAAAATCTAACCACAGTTAAATTAGTCTCAAAGCAGGTGTGCATTCACTTATACCTAGTAACAAACATTTGGAATCTTATACTGGGAGACGATAGTTACACAAAACAAATGTGAATTTTATCAAACAAAGGTTATCTATCTATCATTTTAGAGAAAAGACTGTAATATTTGTTCCTAAAGGAGACCGTGTGTGGAATTTTCTTTAAAGTGATCTGAGTGTCTCGGCAGGTGGCTAATTGGGTAGCACCTCAATGAAATCTAGCTGGCATTGCATAGTGGGTACAGGGCACTCCTTTATACCATATTCTTTATTTTTTGCTGTACCTTTAAAATTTCCTATAACATAATGATCTTGTGAAGTGCCTCATTTGTAGAATCATAAAAATTATTTTCTCATTTATTTCTAAAATTGTATTCATGCAACCTGGGGTCCATCAAGTACATTAATTCTTTTTGAAAATAATACTCTTATCCACTAATTTTTATTATGTGTCTACCCCATTCACTAGAGTTTTGGTAAGATACAATCAAAAGTAAAAAGGCAATTCTAAACTCTTTTTTAAACAATGAAACCATTTCCATGAATAAGAATTTTGTATCACACAGACATGAAGTCACTGTCTCTGGTGTGGTGGCAGTGTCAGATATTCCGTCTACATTTTCTATTATTAGAACGAATGTCAACACAGAGGAAAGGGTGTTCGTGCTGTCACCGGGTGTATACTTAAACTGCATCTGAACATTATTTTTGAGAAAGAAGTGTTCAATGATTTGATCACTTGTCAGAAGCATCTCAGTGAAATATCTTGCAAAGCCTTCAGGTGTCTTTTCTGTTTTAATCTGGAAAACAATGAACAAAGGCTCCAATTTTTAGTGTGGTTTATAGAAACCCAAGTGTTTTGTAAAAATCGTTTTGACTATCAGGAACTATATAGAATTCTTTCTATCTTTATTCCACTTTAATCAGGCTCATTACTAATTTTGCATTTGTATTATTTTCATAAGCTTATCCAATGTGATTAGATTTAAGTGATCATGGAGGGATTTATATATAATTGCTTGGTTAAAAATGGCTTTTAAATAACTCTAAGTTCAGTTATACACTAGACAATGCTGATGAATATGATACAGTAATATTTTTAAGCAGATGGTACCCACAGTGGTAAATCTGCAATTTCTCCTAAAGTTGCTTTCTGTCATTGATTGAGCCATACTGTAGGTAAAAGTGAAGCTTCAAAAAACACTGCCTCTAAAAAAGATATCACAGCATGGTGACTACTTTCCATTCACAGAAATGTTGGTTAGACAAATGAGATATTAGATACAAAAGTCCCTTGAGTATTTCAGAGGTAAGGTGCAAAAAAGCAAATATATAATTATGTACTATAATTTGATCTAAACCCTACTCACCAAAATATAATTTTGGTACCTGTCAAATAGAAGACTCTTGCAGGCTATGATATTCTTATTAAGATTTATGATTGTAAGATCTTCCTCACATGAAAAAAATGCACCTTGATTTTTATTCTCCTATGTATAATACTAGTGTATAATATTTATTCTTATGTGTCTTTGTCAGTGTGTAAGGCAGGGAGAGGTTTCCTATTGCCTCTGGCATATTCTTATATATGGACAGGAAAAGAAATTCTTATTTCTTAACTAAAAGCAATATGTCCAACTGTACCAGGATTCTCCTTGACTTGCTTTCAAATGACTTTGGGTGGGGGAGTACCAGAAATCGAATGCAGGACTTTGCACTTGCCATAAAAGCACTGTGCCACTGAGTTATATCATGGGCCCTAACTGTGCCATATTTAGACCTGGAAACTTCACATTTTCAATATATAAATATTTCAATGAAAGACTTTCTTTTGCCAGCAAATTTGTATGATCTAGGTATCATTGGAGAAAAACAGAAAGACATTATCAAAAATTCTTTAGATCAGAATTGTTGGAACTTTGTTCATGCAGTGAAATTAACCCAAAACAAATTAACCCAAAACAAATAAACAAGGTTGTTATGTGAAAAAGTCAAATTTTAAGGACTGAAGCCTGGCATAGAATACATGGAGGTAGTCCTATGACTATGCCCAAGGACAATGGCCTGTGTCCTTTTTCACTTTGCAAAGCTTAAAAATATGTGAAAATTTTCTCTTTTCTTTTGAGATCGCATCTTTCATATATTTCGGCAGCAATAATGATTTTTCATTGTATTATCATCCACTGGTATTTGTAGGTATTTTATAGTAACTGGGTTTGAAATGCTATCATGTCATTACCTAATGTAATTAGCATTTTTATCTTGGTCATTTACTGATAGAATCATTACCATTGCTCATGCCACTCTGGCATAAATACAGACACCTTCATGATTTTTAAAGTATAAAATCAACATTCAAATAGGATTCTCTTTATTTAAATAGACTTATTAGAAATTTAAAACAGATGAAGACGGTTTCAATGAAATGAATAAATAATTAAGGCAAATCTCTATACTTGTCAGGAACTCCATATTAAGAATCAGGTGAGGGGAGACAGTCTTCTGACAGGTCTGTCATTTTTTTTAGTTAAAGGTAATGTTAATTTTTTTTTTAATCTTGATGCTCTTTTCAAGTTTACTTGATCAAACCAAAAACCTTCCCCAAAAAGCTGCCAGATAACTTACACAGGTAATAATCAGAACCTTTAATCACGCGCAAAAAGAGCCATTCATTTCTATGTATTGCAAAAACAGTCAGCTGGTTGGGCAGGGAGATTTTTGGACTTCAGGCAGTTTTAATCATTGATCAGGCTGTGAAATAAAATAACAGATTGCATTTTACAAACTGGTCACTAGTAATGCCTTGTCAGCAGACCCAGACAATAATCCCTGAGAGTTGCAGGACTGCAGCCGTTAATAACCTGGCTTGTTAGTTGAAAGCTGGCAAAGTATCAAGCATTTAAGAGGATTACTGCTATAAACCATATTAATTTTTTTTTCCTTAACATTCAAGTCCGTGGTGATGAAGAGCTACTGTATTAGAAATAGTGAAGTCATATACACAACAGAAATCCCTGCAATTCCTTGTTGGTTAGTGTCAGATTTAACAAGAGGAAAATAAAAGTCAGAGTTCATTACATTAAATTCTGATGTTAATTTTAGAGGAAATAATTTTAATTGCAAATTCTCAAAAAAATAAGACATTATTTTGGAATAGGCCGACAGAATCATTTATTTCTATTAAGACTTGTTCAAACATTTTTTTATATTACTCTCTCTCACTTATTATGGAAAGAATCAGACAAAAGCTCAATAAAATCAAAGCTACCAACTTTTGACCTTAAACAAATTTATCAGTGTCATGTCATATGCAAAGTTAAAAGAATATGGACTCTGGGTCAGATTGCGTGGATGTGAATTCTAATTTCATCACTTCCTGCTCCCTGCATGCGAGCCCTAATCCTAACTCGAACTCAAACTCTAACCTTACCTGCAAAGTCTTCAATAAATTTTAAAATTTCTCTGTACCTCAATCTCCTCACCTGTAAAGTAGAGATAATATTAGTACCTAGCTCTTAAGATTATTCTAAAAATTTTACAATTTAATATTTGAATAACTCTTGAAATAATGTCTACTAAATAATAAAATTAAGTTCACAATATTTAAAAATAAGAAAATTAATGTAAACCAAAGATATAATAAAATGAGATTTAGGATGTGTTAACCATGGTGTTAGAATACAGATCTAAATTAAAAACACTCAGTCAAAAATACTAAAACAGCAAATATTTGAATATACATCTTTAAAATTTTACTTTAAATAATGTGTATATAGAGAAGAAAAAGTTATACCAATTATATCTAAGAAAATTTTTCAGAATCTGGGTTTAGATAATAAGGAACTTTGTAAGTGAAAATATATATATATATACTCAATATTATGTCTTCTATGAATGGAATATTATTTTTTGAAGAATCATTCTTAAAGAGTGAGAATAACAAAGGCATTTCAAACAAAACATGCTCTCCTACCACTTCAGAAATGTGTTGGTATGTCATCTTGTAGTTTTTAACTCAGTTGATAGATAATTGAGTCTAAGAATCTGCATTTTAACAAGAGTCACAGAAATACATAGGTCTGGAAAACCCATTTTAAGAAGCAACACTGTTTAGTATTGCTGTTACAGAAAGCATTACTACTCATGTTGTTTTATATCATGTTCAAAAAACATGGAATTTAAATAAATAATATATTGTTCTCTTACTCTGTCTCTTTTTTAAAGAGCACACTAAATAAGAGTACTAGTTATAATTAAAGGACACACACATGCACATAAATTTCTGAAAATGTGTATTTTGACCATATTATTATTAAGTATTTTGGAGAAAGGACAGCTAAGAATAGAGTAAATATGTTATTAAATACACAACAAGAGAATAAAAAATATATTATATTAAACCTAATGAAATCTGGATTCATATAGACCATGCTATTTCAGAAATTAGTTAATTCTTTATATGGTACAGTATTTGAATAAGGTAGTTATAAGTTGAGCCATCTGGTTAGTTGTTTTAAAAGATACAGCGTTTAATTCAAGTCAATTATATTTATTTTTTAAATTTTGAACTGATAAGTTTTCATGGCTGTTATAAGAAGGAGTTGAGGAAACAATTAATTCTGTGGTTACCTTGTTTTCCAAAAGATTGATATCTATAAGCTTAGAGGCACCAGAAGATAATAAAAATAAGTAAATGTCAGAGAGCATGCTATTTATATTATTTTGTTCTTACTCATTTCTTGCAAGAGTTTATGAGCATATAGTGTTAAGAAGTTAATTTACACTTGTGATTATTTTAAAAGTAACAATTATTTATTGCATTAATTGCTAAATATAATAATCATAAAAGCCACAAAATTAATTTAGTGTATTTGATAAGGAGATATTCAAAACAGGGTTGCCTGAATATTATATTCTCTGTAGCACTCTATTCAATGACCTTGCAAAATTTATGTTAGCTGGTGTTTCCTAAATAATACAAAAAGTATTTTTAAGGTTCTTTTCACATTTTTATGTTTAGTGTTCAAATAGTTTGTGTCAGCTGCTCTTAATCAATGGCATTTTATCAATGTAGAGATACTTAGCTGCTGTGGTCATGACCAGCTAGTTCTCTGTGGTTTGTTTCTATGCTATGCTCAGTGTAATCAGTTTACCACAATTTACAGAAGATCTATGGACATCTATTGAGGTCAGTATACCTAGACCTACAATGAAGTATGTCAATTTATCTTCACAGAGGCCTTAAGAAGTATTTGTTATTATTGGTCTTGTTTGTTAGTTAAAAAGAATAAATCTCTGAAAGATATAATCTGTTCAAGGTTACATAGGTCATAACTGACAAAGGCTAGGCCTTGGTTCCAGGACTCTGAAAATAGTAGCTTTCCCTAAGTACAAGTGTCTTAAGTGAAACTTAGGATCATTGGGTATATTATCAATCTTCAGTTGGGAATTTTAAAATTGTTAGCACAATTCATGCCAATTTTTAAAAATTATGGGAATTGCAGCAGATATTCATTTCATCACACTGGGCTTATTTGGCACATTCTCCCTACGATCTTTTGTCCCAGCCCAATAACCAGTGTCAACTTTTAGCACACAACCTTGTGCATTTAACCATCTTTTGTAAATACATGCATGCCCTTGATGACTTTTTTCATGACTTCCCATAGAACACAGGTAATTTTCTATAAGTGAAATTTTCAACCTCCTTTCTACATCAATACCAATAAAATTTACCCACTATGTTACTTGTTTTCCTTAAAACCAAATTTCAATTTCATTCTAGGAAAATGAGTCCTCACCTTTGAATATCTTGCTCTTTTCTGCCATTTCCATTGCTCCCATATCACTTAATTCACAACACTGGTTTTAAACTTTCTCTATTGTACCATAATAACTAACACTGGTTTTAAACTTTCTCTATTGTACCATAATAACTTTTTAAAAACATTCTTCTATAAGATTGTGATTAACCTGAGAACAACTATTACAGATAGCATCCTGACATCAAGAACAGAGTCAAAAGGAGTTGGAACAAATAAATAAATAAATGATTAAATAAATAACTAACAAACACTTCTGTAGTAGATAAAACCTTTCTTATTTCATTGTAAATGTTTTATAATTATTGTTAATGTTTATGTAATTTTTGTGATGACTCAACTCTTCTCCAATTTTGTGATTTCTATACAATTTTGAGACTATATTCTATGAAAAGTATCTTTCTAAAAACACCAATTTTTGACAATTTTGATTGATTACAATAAGTTTTAAAACTGACTGGTAATACCATGCAATCATGTCTTCTTGTCTAAATAGAATTCCATAATATGAGAAACCAGAATTCCTTAAATAAAAGTTGATTATAGAATTGGAACATGTGACATATAGCATGAGCCTGCGATAGTCCTCAATGCTAAAAAAATAAGGTAGAGCTAAAGATAAAAAGCATAAATAAAAGTACAGCGTGCTAAGAGTATGTCAAAGGACCATACATATCAACCCAAAAGAGCTCCAAAAGACAAACCTACAACAATTTTAGCATCAAAGTACCTTTATTGCTACAGAATTCTGACTCAGTTTTAAAAAACACATATACATAATTTTATACTTCTATCAGATGACTGGATAAAAACATGTAAAGTAAAAAATATCTCCATGAAGGTGGAGTTCAATATTATATAGAGATATTTTAATCAGAAAGTAGGTCTTAGCTCTTTTCTTATTGAATGTGGATCGAGCTTTGGTGACTCAATTTCATAGAATAAAGAAAGAAAAAACAGCAACAACATCAACAAAATTACCTTTGCAGTGTTTAAACTAGGAAGACACCACCTAAATCGTATAACCAGGCCTTATATCATCAGAATAAATCATATTTATGGCCTGCATTTCATGAGGTGATGCCATGTGAAAGGGACTTCGTCTCCAAGGAATTCTTCTCCAAAATCCCATATAGCATTCTAAGCTTGAGTAGGCAGGAGCCTAACTCAACTGAAAAAAAAAAAAAAAATCTATGAAACACCTGACCAGTGCTTTTAAAGCTGTCAAGATTATGAAAAACAAGGAAAGTATACATGCATTGTTTCAGATTAGAGAAGACAATAGAGAGATGATGACTAAATGCATCTTAATAGATCTGAGTACACTGCTGTTAGTAGAAAAACTCAATGAAGATTGAAGAAATCTAAATAAAGTTTTTCACATACTTAAAAGAAAACATAATTATGAAAATTTCTCATGACCAATTTCCTCTTACATTTTTCTGTACACAAAATTTAAGTGGAAGAATATTGAAGCAAATATCTGACTTATTGAAAGTCATCATCAAATGTGACGCACTGGTCTTACTCTGTAGATAAAGCACTACACATCGCTACGTTAGTGCAGATAGTACCTGGTCATCAGAAAAATTTTAGTAGGTTGTAACTTGAAGCTGTTTTTATTTCCCCCTAAGAATATTCTTTTGGAAAAATCTCAAGAAGAAGATAAAGCTTGAAAAAATCAAGAAATGAGATCTTTGATTTCCTTCTGTTTTTCCATGAGCCTCGACAGATTATTCTGAGGTTCAAGACTCATTGATGAGGAAAGGAAAGAGTTCCGTTTCTGAAAGAGAGATAGGTTTCCTGCTTGTCTCTATCCAAAAGGATGGCCTGTGTGTTGTTTGGCTTGATTTCTTGAGGTAAGCACGCATTGAAGAACTCAGTAAAATAGAAGATTTGAGTTTTGCATGCACCTGTGTGTACCATAGAAGTCACAAATCATGTTACTATGTGGTTCTTAAAGTTCTTAGCTGATATAATTTTTTAGAACACACAAAGAACAGGGGACAGTTTGTTAATGCATAGCTAGAGCCATGTATCAGTGACATCTGTGCAGAAATTTCCTCATGGTGATGAAAGTGCTATAATTTTGTATTCCTGAAATTAAGACATAATTTATCTACTATGCTGTAATTTCCTGTACATTCAATTTTAGTGAGGAATCTAAGTAATCTAAGTAATCTAAGTAAAATGATTATAGTACTTCAAATTTATATTTTTCTTCATACATGTCCTGATAATTCTAAAGGACAAAATAAAATACATAATAAAAGAAACATAATTTTGGACAACTCACATTTTGTCTTAATTATCACGAAATTATTGGACTAGAAATATTTCTCATGTGAATTGTGAGGTGACAAGTAGAGGGCACAGTGATACAGTATGCCTCGAGGAGTAAAGTTATTTTTGGTGTGTAATTATAATACAGTACAGTATTTTTAAATGCACAATTTATAATTAAGACTCAGTAAAATGCCCTGAAAATTTCTTGACATTATTGAAGTTCATTACACTCCCTCAATTTTTCAAAATATCAGTGAGTTAATGAAAGGTGAATGAGTATAAGTAACAGACCATCTTAATTATTAGCCTATTTTAACCAATTGCAGTGGGCAAAGTGGTTCCCTAAATTTTGTGTCAGCTAACTTCATTGTTTGTATACTGTATCTCTGCTAAGGATTTCTTCTTTTCATTGTATAAGTTCTGTCACCTATTCCAGATATTTACGAATAGATATTTATGATAACAATTATAGAAACACATTACAAATTTATGGAAGTGCTCATACACAATCTGTTATTTTTTTTCTCAGATCAGGAAGAGTTGTTGAAAATATTTTACGCTTTTAAATAAAGCTAACTGTAGCAGATTGGTAACTGATGGTCAATTTAAATACCAAGAGAACCCAGTCAGCATGGTGTTGAGCATGGGTGGTCCACCTGAGGATGGTTGCCCGCATAAGAAGTAGAGGTAGAGAGGAAGAGAGACTGCTGTGGTTTCTTCTAAGTGTTATTTCTTCTAAGCTCCTGGAGGAGCTTGCCATATTGGCTTCCCTAATATGAACTCAGCCATTATCATTAGAGGAGCTCAGGTCCTTGTCACTGAGGGTGGTTACAGTTCATTTTGGGGAGTTTTGGGGGAGCTTTGGTCTTTACTTTGAGCAGAGGAAGATGGGTGCTGTTTAATCTCCAGGAGTTTTTTCACACCAATTTCCTGATTATGTGTTCAACTGTTCTCACTGTGGGAGGAGCTTGAAACCTCATTGTCCCTGGGGAAGGCTGTGGTACTTTTGGGGGGAACCTTGGTCCTTACTTTAAGCGTTGCTTCCTGGCTCCAATGCAGAATCCTCAGCCTGCTGGCACAGATCCTTCATCCCGTGGCACAGACTTTCTAGCTTTGGGCTTTTCCAATGCAGACCTGTGAAACAAACTTGCATTAGTCACTGCTGTGGTGCTGTAGGTCTTTAGCTGGACTCATGAAGAACATTGCTGTGGGATTCAGGCCCTTGGGTGGATTTTCTAGTTCTTTAGTGTCATGGACAGATTTCCTGAACTTTCTTGTATTTATCTCTGGATAATCACTATACATAATACTATAAATTCTGTGCCCTGTATGTAATTGTTCTCCTTGCAACTCTTAACTACAACTATTGCTTCAAAATAGTTCCAGATATTATTTGCTCCTCAAATATTATCTATTCTCAACATACTGACAATTTTAAATGTTATTTTTTCCTGTAGAATAATTTCTATACCTGTGATGAGTTTTTTGGGAAAATAATTTAGTAGTATAAAGATTGAATTTTGAAATTGGATGATCGTTATGAAAACTCAAATCATGTCACCAGAAATGCTACTTTGGTAAGTTAAATTACTTCACCACATCTCTATTTGTTCTTTTTGTGGAATACATGAATAATATGCAACTTACGGCCATAGTGCTTCGTAATTTCTTTGACATATTTTTGTTGATTGAGAATCTCTGAGAACAAAATTCTTTCATTTATATTTTTAATTCATAGAATTAGAAGACACAATTTCCAATTTATTACTTGTGAATAGAATAGCTTATTTAATAGAATAAAAATTATAACATTTTCCAAACTTTTGCGAAAGACTAAAATATTTTACACTGTGAAATTTCCCAGAATTCCCTATTGGTGTTTTCTGATCACTTCAATGGAATTTTGATCAATTATAAATATGAACCTTAAGTACAATGGTGACCAGATGTGTATGAAAGTGTACTTGGTTAACTCAAGTGTAAGAACCTAATCTGATATATATTTTTAGCTCCCATAATGATTGTAGTGTCCTGCCTCTGAAATTTCTTCATAAATGTTTATTGAGAGTGCTGAATGCAAGATATTTTAAATATTTTTATTTTTCTCAATTTGGGTTATATATATTCTGAAATATATAACACTTGTGAATGATCTCATATCTCTAACATTTTTCCTCATTCTAAAATAAAAAAATTGTCACTATTTTTGCTAGCTTATTATTCACAAAAACATACAGTCTATATAATATCTGTTAATCATTTTATATTAATAGCATTATAATGGGAATATTAATAAATGTAGTCTTTCATCATTTGAAATTAAATCTTTCACAGTGTATTAATAAATATTTCATAAGTGCACATTTCAAATACAATGGGACTTTTTTGTCCAGAATCTAATTCAAGAATTTATTGATAATTTAAAATGATATGAAATACAACTGAAATCATGAGTGATAGGATTGAATATTGATAGATAGAAATTTATAATGTAATCCCCCACTTCCCAGTTGAAGGTCAAATCCAACTTTGTCCACTGACTATTATATATTACACAAATATATTTTATCTAAATTTACAATTCTTTACTGTTTTAAGTACATTTGTATGTGGTTTTCTATTTTCCAGAAAATCAAGTACATAAAAAAGATTTAACATTTTATCAATAAAAATGTTTTTTATAAAGCAGTAAAAATTCTTATAAGTTATATACAAGGACAGATTAATATGCAGTAGTAAAGAGTCAGATTATCTTGAGCCTGTAAGTCTGGAAAATAATTAAGCAATATACAGAAGCGTTCTGTTGAGGAATTCAAAGATTCATTTTGGTCTGTGGATTAGTAATGACATCTTTACTACTAGTTTAAGTACAAGGAGCCTAAATTCTCAGCCATCTGCTCTTTTGGGTCTGTTTTCCAAGAATTGCTGACATGATAGTTATCAGATTTAGAAAATATATTCAGCTTTCAGTGACCCAGTGTCTGACAGTATTCATATGTCCCACTACAAAGCACTTTTAGAAAAAAAAATTAGGACACAATAACATATATCAAATTATACCTGTAAGAAAAATGACTGGAAAAGTATCACTCCAGACCGTGTGTTTCCTTAATAGTCAAACATAATTTCCCAAAACACAGATACAGTAAATACAGAAATTATATTAAAGAGCTATTTTAATGTGTTTTTGATGTAGAAGACTTGAGCTGTTTTATAATTAATACAAGACTAAATTTTCTGAGCCCTATTTTCTATAGGACATTTGGATTTCTTTTACTTATCTCCAAGTATGCTTCTTTCAGTCAGAGACTAGGACAATTTGTGATGTTACTTTTCATGAAAAATATAAAGATAAGTTTGCCCAAGTTTTACAAATTGAAGTTGTAAAACACATCAGCTTTTTTTGTCAGTTTAGTTGAGTAACCATCCATTAATTATTGAATAAAACAATGACCGAATTTGTATTGGTCAGTATTGTTGGTAAATTAAATTCGATTAAAGAAAGAGATTAAGAAGCACTTTGAAGTATCTCGTATCAGTGTAAGTGACATTCATAAGCAACCAAAGAAAAATAATAAAAAGGTATTTACAACATCAGAAGGCTTGACAAGACTGAATTCTCAGTTAATATTTGGTCAATGATTTAACAACATAAAAAAAACTCATACCCATATATTTTTACTCAAAAATATTACCATTGTATATCCATTAAGGTCATCTGTTGCTTTATGAGATGCCAGATTTTGTTTGGTTCCTTATTTATGGAAATAGTTATTTTCTTGTTAAACCCAATAAAGGCAGTTTCTGGAAAAGGAAGTCAAAAGTAAACATTTTTTTTAACATTTCTATATGAAAAGAAGTTTAGGTGGGGATGAAATATGTACTTTTAGATTTTCTATTAAAATATTTTACTATTGTAACATGGTTTCTCGTTGAAAAACTGGAACTGCAAGCTCTTAAACTGCTGATGTAAATATGAAATTGCATACTTTCCTTTGCAATACAATTTGGAAGTTTCTCACAAAATAAGGTTTACATCTGTTAATAAATCAGGCATTTCACATCTGAGTATTTAGTCAAATGGTACAAAAGCACATACACGTACTCATAACAGTTTTACTTTTATTATCCAAAATAACTCATATATGAACTGATAAAAGAATAAACAAGTTCTGGCATATCCACTCAAGGAAATTTTATTCAGTAACACCAATGATTGTAACATGATACCACAGATACGTAGATCCATAATAATTATACTAGTAAAACAAATCAAATTTTTAAAAACATGAATAAAATGTATAGTCCTATTCATATACAACTATAGAAAAGGCAATACTGATTCAGTGTTTTGAGACTGAGAAAGTTTGGGGAGAAATGGTGGAGAGAGATTTTAAGGAAGTATCTTAGGTTTTGGCCCATCTATGTCTTCAGAAACTTACTTGGTGTTGATTGTATGGTTCTGTATCTATGAAAGTTTGTGTGTACATACAAGTGCCATGAGTGTATATATTTATAAAAATATATCACATTTCTTACCAAAAATAAGTGGAGATTTTTTATATCAACTGACACCTGCACAAATTGCATAAGCATGATATCTAAAGTTCGTATTTAATATTAACATCTCATCATTATTTCATTAGAATGAAATGCTTATACCAATGTAAAAATATATTTCACATAAATATTATTGGTTCTTTTAAATGTAATCTTTTCCATAATATTTGGATTGCTATGAATACATAGGAGACAAAGCCCATATGACATTTTTGCATTATGTGTAGAGTCATGATATAGTGCATATCTCAGTGTTAGAGGGGTTGATCAGCATGTGGGGCTCTAGGTTCAAGATCCCACATTGCAAAAATAAATAAGTAAATAAATGAACAAATAAATAACATGTAAATCAATCTCAATAAATATATATTGTGTCAAAAATATATATTGTGTGTTTGGTATTATCTGTTACAGTCAGAATACTTATCACTTTACAAATTTTGAAGTCTTGTTCTTTTAAACTTTTTTTTTTGACTAGTAGCATATATCAGTAGGAACCATGCATAATTTATTTTCTGAGCGAATTACTGAGACACAATTTTCTAATCCTTGACCTGATAAAATGACTATCAGGAAGAGGTACTTAATATTAACTATTCATTTTAATGTTCAGTTTTAGTGCTGGTTAGCAATATAATACAATGCCCACTGAGAAAGAAATATTTTAAACATTTTATAGTAAAATTAAACAGAACAAAAATGCAGCCCTATGTACAGAATAAATTATGAAGACAATAGAATAGAATCTGACTTTTTTGTTCACTCAGTTTCCTCCTTATATGACATTTGAAAAATCCTTTCATTTTGTGGGAAGCAAAGAAATTAATTTGGATGCTAAATTTGCTTCCAACTCAAACATGGATTTTGAAACCATAAAAGTAGTGATGTTGTTCTGACTTTGTTTCTCCTTTTTGCTACTTGCATATTGTGTGACAATATAAAGTCACCTAGTCTTCATCCATCCCCTTTATTTAAAGGTTACAGTAACAAATCTGTGATTCGGTGAAGTTGTGCTCATGTGCTTTGCACCATTGGAGTAGCTCACACCAGGAGAAATCAGTAGGCATCTAAGGAAGAATTTATCACAGAGGGTTTAATTTGGGATTTGAATTTGTGTCTGTTGCTATTGCAGGATGAGAGGTAGTAATATCTTGCTTTGATTTGATGTTATAGTGAAATTGGGAAAGTTCCTGGGGAAGTTAATAATTCTTATCCAGAACATAGAAAGAGCAGAACAAGTTTGAAGCTAAAATTGGTGTCACAAGGAGATTTTTGGCCCTTTTTATGCTATAAATAATGTCTCTTATGCCTCCACTGAATCATTGTTATTTTACGTTCTCATTACACAACAAAGTAAACTTGTGACGTTTCTATGTTGTGATTTAAAAAAAATATATTCAATTAAAGCAAGGTTCTGAGTAGTAGGCTAGCTTCTATCAATGCCCTAATAATAACACCATCTTTGTAGTTTCCAGTGGTCATGGGCTGCTCTTAACTTCCTCCACTTTCCATTGTGGTTTTCTTTTTTGTAAAATGTGATAATTATACTATGCTCTAAAGGAACTGTGCTGAATAATTGAGATAGTAGTACCTATGAAAATTAATAAAATGCTTTTGTGTTTTAAAAATAAAAGCCATCTGTTCATCATTAGTTCATAATAGGGTATTTGCATAAATGATTAAGAAAAAATTAAATAATTTAATAAAAAAGTATATCATAACAGAGTAGTGATCTCAGATGTACAGAGCTGAGCCACTGTGAAGCCACCAACTCAAACTAATTATAAATGATTTGTCTACAGCTCTTCCTTAAAATCTTTTTTAGCTTTATAACTAGAGTATTAGAGTATTCTGAATACAACTTTTGGTTGAAATTAGTAAGAAAAAAGAAACATATGCGATCACATAAATTGATACACAGACTATTAGGTTATCAAAGTGTCCATTTTCAAGAAAGCAGAGTATGTTAGGGAAATGGCTTGTGAATTTAAAAACACAAATTAAATTTTGGTTTGCTCAACCAATTACACTTTTTAAATTATCTCTCCAAACTTAACTTTAAAGAGATATAAACATGTGATAACATATTCAGGAATGAAATGTTTTATTTACTGATTTCGAGGTGTTATTTAGTTGACTTGACAAGGAGGGAAAAGAAGACATATCTTCCAAAATTCTTTGCTTTTTCTTAATGACAATTCTGAACATTGTTGTTGAGAATTTGTATTGTCTTTTCAACTTTGTATTTTCTTTGACAATTATACTGATTTATCTTTACATACATTCTATTTTAAATAAAATGGACCATAAGTTTCCATTGGGTCAGTGGCACAATAGTTTTAACTTACAGAATATTTAACAAAACTATTGATTTTTGCCTTGAATTTTTGTTAGCAAATGAAAATAAGGACATATGCTCTGGTAGGGGAATCACTGATCATTAGCTAAATTTCTATAGTTACAATCAATTTTAACAAAATATGGTTTTATGGACTATTCAGTGTGTTTTTCTATTTTTTGGAATTTGTGAGGAGAAATGTAGCTTATATTTTGAAATGTCTTTTATCTACAAATGTTAACTTAGTTATCCTGATCCAAAAAGAGACTTCATTCATTTATTTGAAGGAGTTGTATGTATAGAATAGCATTCCAGAGCTTCTGTTATCAAAGCGCAGGAAGAATGTGATCAGAGTCCTCCTCTTAACAGTTGTGCAAACTTGTGCACAATTTTTTTAACTTCTTTAAGTCTCATTGATTCTTCTGAGTAATTAAATATGATCTACCTCTCAGAGTTAGACTAAGAATTAAATAACATGGTGCATTGGTTCAGGATCCACTAGAAGAAAATTGGAATAAAAATTGAAGTACAATAAATATACCACAGTGGTGATAATTCCAGGAAACCACAGTATACAATGAGTGGCATAAGAGAGAAGAAATTTGCTAGTAAAATTTATACCACCTAATAAATATCACTGAAGGATGGCAGAGCTTAATCTTGCTGTATTGAAAAAACTGTTCAGAATTATCTTACCTAAAGAATAAGGAAACAGTTCAGGAATAAAGAGCTGATGGGATAACAGTGTGTATGTGTGTATGTTTGTGTTTATTGGTATATATAAATGTGCTGATCCTCAGATAATTTTATATTTTAATTGAATTGGCTCCATCAATTCTTGATATAAAGAGATACAAATGAAAATCTAGTCTATCTACCTCAGAAAAAGCAAGGTGTCCCTGAACTACTTGCTATGGAATCAATGCTTGGCAGGATATAGAAGTAATTAATGAGTGGTACATCTTAAGATGGTCAGAGATTCCATAGTATCTGCCTCTGGGGATAGAAATAGCAGGCCGTGGACTTTTCTCATAGACTATAAACTTTCAATGGCAAAATACATACAGTATCAATAAAGACTATTAATATAACTGAACAGCTTATGATATTTTTGTTTCATCCATGTTAACCCTTTATTATTTTCAAGTTATGAATTTAGAAATTTAGTTCTACCTACAATATGTCTCAATCAATTTAAGCTAACTAAGCACATGGTGATTTCATATAACATGAATACCAAAATGTTAAGGACCATTTGATAATGTTTTTCACAATATAAGCCTTGTCATTATTCATATGTCAAGTACTTTTGAACCTGACTTTAAAAATACATAGTATGAAAAAGATTGGAATTATCCTATCAAAAACATACTTCCAATAATCTCTGAAATGTTGAACTACAAAACTGCTGAGAAAGTTCCTGAATTCACTTACTTCAGACAATAAATACTGTCTATGTAATTGATTTTAACTTAATCCTTTATGCATCATTAAATATTTCATGAGTATTTGAAGTTAACTTCAAGGACTTGAATTTGTTTGTGGTTTTTCAGAAATGTAATAACCAATATCTCCTTTGATTTTTTTGGAGTTTTTAAAAAGTATCTTCTGGATGTTTTCCTCTACAATGAAATGCTAAGCTAAAATCTTTTTTCTTCTGCTTAATGATTTTGAATTAAATTCTTAAGACCATAAAATCATAGAACCAAGAAGAACCTTAGGACTTTTAGTACAAACACACCATTGCACAGACAAGGAAATTACGGTCCAGAGAGAAAGCATGCCTTGCCCAAGGTTACATGGTTCACTGACTTTTTGTACTTCACTATGAGCATTTGCTGATGTTCTCTTTTTAAAACCATAATTAATATATGCATTTCTTCATGTTAAAAGCATTATTTAACATTTCTTCAATTCAGTTTTCTTAGCTCTATGTATTAATTTTACTGAAATGTACTTGGTATCATGGTAAGTAGGAGCAGGGAATTCTTCAAAGAACTTGAATTTTATAAGTATAAATACTTCGCAAGAATTTACAGATCTTTGATACTTACAACAATACTACAAATTTGGTGCTACCATCATCACATATATAGGAGGTGATGGCTGAGACCAAGAGAAAGTTTGTGACTCAGCATCGCATTATGTAGTGAGTGTCAGAGTTGGCTACTCAACCCAAGCAGTCTGGCTCCAAACTGGTTCTAACTATTTAACTGGGTTGGCTCTTATTATTCTTACCAAAAGCACAGTCATATACATAGAAACCAAATGGAAGCCAGGATGGTCGTGATTGTTATTTTAGAAACACAATAAATAACACATCAGATTTCAGCTCTTGTGTTTGCATATTGGTGCCAGTTTTTGTTTTTTTTAGTTGGTAGGTACTAGTAGAGTTCTAACTATTTACTTATTTTAAAATTTAAGTACAAATGTGGAGAGCAAATAAAGTATATATTAAAGGCATATGACAATTATTTATAAACTTTGAAGACCCAGATAAAAGTTACTATGAAGAAAGAAACACAGTATATGATATGCAATGACACTAAGTGCATGGTAGACGTTATTGTAGAATGCAAATCAACCTTCTCTGTTATCAAGTAGAATGCAACATTTTTTTCCATTAAAACACCATCAATGCTATAAAACATACACAGAAATGCTGGAAAGGTAAGAAGAAAGCAATAATCACTGGAAATACTATGGGACCATGCTTCTCAGACCAATTTTGAGGGCAGTAGCTGTGGGCAGCAGAGCTGACAACCCATCAAACACCCCAGCCTATTGCCTCTTTGATTCCAATTGCACAGTCATTCAAGTTAAGCACGCTTTACAGAGCTGCTTCCAGTTAAGGACTGCAAACAACATGAATACTCAGAGTAGTGTCTCTTTATGACATGGGTCTCTTCTGTGCACCCGCTCTTACTCTGGACATTCCCTTTGGCTCAGTAGAGTTCTTGTCAAAACTGTTTTGAAATCTAAGTCTCAACTCTTCCCACACAGGTCTTTCTTCCCCTCTTCTTTTACAGTGGAGAACTGCCTTATGGCCTGAAGACCTGCTCTTGATTTTCCTAGCTTCTCCTCCTTTCATCATTTACGGATTTATTTCCGTAAGCTTCTTGTACATTAAATTAATCTTGACAATTACTTCTTAAATGAGTCACACTAACACACTCAATATCCTACCACTCAGTTATGACTTGCCCTTGCATTTATTATATATCTGTGTGTGTTGCAGTCAGCTCATATTGACTGGAAAGGAAGAATTGAGAGTATACCATCCCAGATCCATAGTGACCCAGAGGTCACATTTGTAGCTTTATGTGAGCCAGCATGTAAATATTTTCCCCCAAAACGGTAGTCGTAAAGCGATTTCCAGAAGACAAGTAGTACATATCTTTTACATATGTATAATAATATAAGGTTTGATGGGCTATTTATTCCAATTTTATTGTATTTATTTATTAATTTATTCGTGTGGAAAGAATCTTGCGAGTCAAACTCAGGACCTTGCAGTTGATAGGCAGATGCTTATGCCACTGAGCCATATCCCTAGCTCTATTTATTCCAATTATAAATGAATGATGAATATCTTCCCCTGTTAGTAATATGATTCTACTATATTTATTTTAATACTTTAATATTATCACATTTGACAGAGTATATTATGTTTAGTTTATTTTCTTCTTTTAAACATTTTTTTCCAGTACTATTTTATCAAAATATTTCAGGGTAAGAAAAATTGAGAATTTAAAAATTCTATCTTATCTTTACAGACTAATTTTCAACATTTTAATGTCAAATAATGAAAGCCTTATAAACACAGTTACTGAAAACTTCCTTGATTACTGAACATAAAGTTGTATCAATGTAAGATACATATTTTAATGATTAGGAGCATGGGCAATCTTTACAGGCCATTCAGAAGTAACATGACCCTACAATATGTCAGTTATGGGATTTTGGAAAATACTCTACTTCAGCTATTTTTCCAAAATTTTTACAGATGTATTGTGAGTACATAGTATACATAAAGGAATCAGGAAACAACACATGTCTATCATAGATGCATGAATAGGAAATGTGGTATTTTTATGTAATGGAGTACCACAGTGCCATTGATAAACCTGAGGCATTTGTAGAAAACTGGATGCACCTTGAGATTAAAGGTTAAATGAAAGAAATCAGACGCACATGGTAAAACGTCACATAATTTCTCTTATATGAGTTTAAAACTCATATATACATACACACATATGAATATGAGACAGAGGCAGAAGAAAACAGAAGAGAGATAAATATGAAGTAGATAGAAGTTCACATACTTCTCAAAGTTACATTTTCTGTTGCTTTAAAAATATTTCAATAAATATGTTAATTTGCTTCTGTTGTATTTTATGTTGTTGAAAAGAATTTTTGTGCTATTATCTATTTGTTTGCTGCAAGAATTTTTTGTTTTATGTTTAAAATTCTGAGTTCCTACTTCAAAGATAATGACACACAGTGTATTGTTATTCTCTGTTTTATTTTTTATTAAATAAATAGTGGTGCTCTTACTGATACATTGTGTCAAATTGAGAAGTTTATGAATTTAACTTTGCAAATCAGCAGGGAGCCAACCTCCTGACTTTGTATATATCCTCATCCTGGGCAATAGGAGGGCATGGGAGATGGTGTGAGTGCTACACTCACTGGGGGCTTGAGGGAATGACAGTCTGTTTACAGTATAAGAGAGGAGAAGGGGCTTTTTCTCCCCCAGTTTGTGTTCTTATTTTGCTGTCTTCTGCAACCTTGAACACTTGCCTCTGTGCCATGTCATGCTGCCTTGGATCCAGCTGATTATGGCCTGAAATCTTCATAGACTATGAGCTAAATAAACCTTTCCTTCCTTAATTTTGAGGATCAGGTATTTTGTCTCAGTGACAAGAGAAAAGTAACCAAGATAAATGGGGGAAAAAAAAAGATACAAGGAGTAAATAAATGAAAACTTCTAATGGGAGAAAAATGAAAGAATCAAAGAAGTGCTTAGAATGCATAGAGTTATTTTTCAATCCACAATGTTTCCCAAAGGCTCAGTATTAACATGTGTAGCTTTTGAAAGGTGACTATTGTAGAAGCTCCAGTTTCATCAGGGATTAACGCACTGATGGACTCATAATCTGATGGCAGCATTTGGAGGTGTTAGAAATTTAGGACGAAGGGCCTCGTTGAAGAGAGCAGATCATAGAAATGAGACCGTAGGAATTGCACCTTCTAGCTCTGAAAGGTCTGTCTCTGGGCATGTTACCTTTCTGTGTGTTCTCCTTCTTTTCTCCTTACCTGAAGCCATGATGGGAGAAGCTTCCCTCCACTGTACCCTTCCACAGTGACGTTCCTGCCTTGTCATGGCCCTTAAACCAATAGAAACAGTTGATTATGGACTGAAACCTCTGAAACCATGAGTCAAAATTAAAAAAAAAAATATTTCATTATAACGTATTATATTACAGTAATGAACATACTGAACACTAGAGATTTGTATTTTGTGGTTATTTAAACATAGATCAAGTGATAAGCAGCGAGTTGCAGTGATCTGTTAGTTATTAGCGATGGATTTTATTTTTGAGGCTTTTCTTTTTTTGTGTGTGTATGCTGAACTGAATAGTTAATGGGATACTAGAGCTGTAAATATAGCTTAGGGTCAGGATACCTTTGCAACAGGTCCTGGGTTTTTTCAGTAGCATTCCAAAATAGTAACAGTAATAGTGACAGTAGCAGTAATAGTAATAGTACTAATATTGGTTTAAAATGATATATGACATGCAGTGTTCCAATGAATTAGTATCATCCATACCAATAGCATACAAATTTAAATCAAAATTGTCACATGCGGATGACCAAGTTTGAAAGATAGAATCTTGCAAATTTTCTAGTATTCAGAGATAGAGAAGAAAGGTATTGAAGTATACTTGTAAAATAGGACAAAGTCTCAATGATCTAGTTTTCCAAGTAAAAAGATGGTCCATAAAATAAAATTTGGAAAAACCTATGCTTTTTGAGTAAAGAGGAAGAGACGCTTTTTTTTATCGGTACCAGGAATCGAACGAAAAAGAGACTCCTAACACTATATTCAGTTAATTTTAATCTCTGTAATGATATTTAATATTTATTCAAATTATTTCACATGGAAAATTTCCATTCATATAAATAAAAACATTGATAAGTTTTTCCTGCTAATAATGTATCTGGGAACACTATAAATGTACAGAGGAAAGCCATAAACAAAGGCAAAATTTTGCACGTCTTTTTCTAAAATGTGACATGAGATGGAAGAGGGCTATTAGGAATTGGCAGGGCTGACGAAGAGTGCTGTAGTTTGGCAGAAGATAGGGAAGGAAAGGAAGTGGGCACAGCTTGTGATACACAATCATGAAGTCCCTAATAAAATCTACTAATGTGTACAGTTGATATGTGTTAAAGCTTGTAATTTTTATAAATCACACATCATCGGGCCTGCCCTGGAAAAGTAGATACAGTTTACAGCAAGTTAAGACCTGTGGGTCAAATCAACTTGCCTGTTGCTTGTTTTTCTAAATATTTTTCTCAGACCACATTCTAAATAATGTGTTTCTGTATCATGTGTCTCCTTTGTCATACAATAGAGTTCAATACTTGCAAGAGAGATCACATGGCCTACAGAGTATTAAATATTTATCGCCTGGTTCTTTACAGAAAAGGTATAGATACTAAACTATGTAAATGAACCGGCAGACATATAAACCAACAAATTGTAATGCAATTGTCTGAAATTTCTATGGACAAAAGTAACTCAATAAAGCCAGAATCTAAAATGAGAATAGTTCTCCTTGGAAACTGACAAGGAGAATTCAGATTCTTTGTAACAGCAAAGAGTTTGACCTAATGATAATATTACCCCTTCCTTCAGTTACATTACTTCGTAACTAATGTGCATTTAAATTTTAAATAGACTCCACAAGTTTGACAAAATCAGGGATAATATTTAAGTTCCAAACTTTCACGTATTTGTTTTGCAAAGAAACATGACTTTAAATGCTATTACACTCAAAAGAAAAGCCAAGCAAAAATTAGCGTAATAATGTAGAAACTTTGCACTTTATAAATTGACAATATTTGAGATTAAAAAAGAAAAACAAAATTTCTAATCTAGAAAAAAAAAAGTTCCATGCTTAAAACTGGGATGGATTTGTAGTCTAAAAATACTGAGGCAAATCTTGATGTTTGATGTATATTACCATTTTAAAGTGTCATTAATGCAGGTAATAAGAAAGGAGTCCTGGTAGCATCAAACTTGTAAACTATTTTTACCCTTTCCATTCTAGTATTTTTTTTTTTAGTGTTTGTTTGATTTTATTAGTTAAATAGATGCTGTTTATCCCGAGCCTGAAACAAAGCAGAAATACTTTATAAGAATGAGACAATGTCTTCCATTTAGCTTTTGACCTTTATAGTATAGACACAAAGAAAAAAGAAACACTGCTTGATAAACTCCCTAGAGGCAATCCTAGCAGCCATGTGTTCCTGTATAACTAAGGTTTTCATCATAGCTTTAAGTTAATAAGTCAGACTAACACAAAAGCTTTAATCTAGATTGTGGCATTGAAGAACTTGCATCGGACATTTTCTGTTTTAATTTTCCCAGAGCTTGATATAAAAAAGGTTTTTCCTTTTGCATTTGTTGAAGAGTATTGAGGACCTTAATGCGCCATATTGACAGAGTAATAAAAATAGCAAATTGCATTTCAGGCCTTGTGCCAACATCATTAAACTCCCAGTCATACCCAAAACAATAAGGAGGGCAAAACAAAAGCTGTAGCTCTCTTCCAGCTCAACTCTGATCCCCACCGAACCACAGTCAGTAGCCCTTGCCTTGAGTTTTTTTTAATATGAAACTACTGAATTAAAGCTGTGGCATATTTTACTCTAGTTATGTAAGCAGTCTTACCTTCCTTTTTACTAGATTGTTCATTGATAGCTGTACTTACTTTGTAAACTATTGGATGATGCTCAAATTCATATGATTATGAAAGGATCCTGTGCCTCTTACCCCTACCCAGCCACCTCACTCTTCAAATTTACATGTGTAGAATTTAAATGTGCCAGAATTAATTCTCCTTTTATTTGAACCACTGACCCAAAAATAAACCCATTCTGCAATTTTAATACTGCACTTGTCCATGGAAAATTGAGCAATAGAAGAGGCTGTTTGGCTCATCTAGCAAAATACAACTCTGTGTGTTTTCAGAATAAATTAAAAAGTCAGCCTTCAAAGTGGCCCCCTCCACTTGAAGTCAATGCTGAGAAAAGGATAAGATATTTTGGCTGCATTTAGATATTGTTAAACTTATTCCTGTGATGAAAAATAATATTTCAAGGAGGCAGTGCTTAAAAGTAGTTTTTTATTTTTTTTCTAAAGTGAAGAAACTCTTTATTTCTCTTTTATGAGACGCCCGTTATTAATAAAAAACCCCAAATTAATAAAGAGCAAAATAAATGACAGACAGTAGACAGTAGGAAGATAGATTTTCTCAAATGGTAGGTGAATCAAGAGTTGGAGGAAGCGAGAAAAGAAGAGAGGGGAAAGGTTGAAAAAAATGAAAATGTGTTATGTACCTTTGTCAACTCTATACAAGATTATAAACATGTACTGCAAAAATGAATGATAAAAAAATCAAAATTAAGAAGCTCTTTAAAATAATTCGGTATTTATAAATGACAGATTTGCACTTTAATATATAGCCCTTGTCAAACCTCCATATTATCTATTAATCTAGTATAACAGCTTGATTTCCCTGAAGAAAATATTAAATCTATCATTTCATTTTTTCTTTATAAAGAATTCCTTTTAAGTATGAGTCATGTTCCACACATGCAGAAACATACTGAATTTAATGATGTATGCATAAATGGAGTTATTGGTAAATAAGTTATTGGATAAGATGTGATATATATACTCGTCAAAATTTTCATGTTACTTTTTTAAAAGTCTTTGTAATAGAGAGAGGTTGAGTATTGCTGTCGAACATTACACTACACCATCTTCAATTGCCTTGTACAGTATCTCAGGAAATGCTCCAGCAGGTTTGCAGTAGCTCAAATGAGATTCATCTCCAATATCGATTCACTTATCCCAGGACAGCACTCCCATCTTGAAAGTCCTCAGATACTTTGAAATCCTCATTTTTGTTCAGTTGACTGTGAACTTAGCTGCTTGTTCTTTCATGATTGCAATATATGGGCAAGCTTTCACTGAATTTCTTCAAGAACATTTATACCAAGCCACATTTAAGGATCTCTGGGAACTATAGACTCAAAATTTCAGACATCTTTCTTCTTCTGACTAAGTGAATCTTATGAAATAATTCAAGCATGAATTTTTTTTAAAAAAATTAAAAGTTATGATTGCCTTTTCTAAACGGTAAAGAGTAATGTATTTAATTTAACAAAAAAGAACCCTAATTCGCCACAAAAAACTATTGCACACTTTGTGGTATGGAACTGCCTTGTGATAAATCTAGGATGATGAATCTGTCTTTTACACAATCTAAGCTGCAAGGTTGTCCTAGCCTTGTTGACTTAACATACACTATTTTGAGATCTCTGGGGAAAATAATCCTAAAAGTTCTTTAGGTGCTCTACTGAAAATAAGCAAAAAAAACAGTGTTAATACAGTGTCACCACAGAAAAGAGTCAAATCCCAGGTATGACAGTAGAGCATAATGGCAATATTTCTACAGGACCATGCATGAATAGACTTACCCATCAGATATGATTGAAATACAAGGAAAATGTTTAAATCTAAAATATATTGCAGTAAAAGACACATTGCAATAACTCCCCCTCAAAAAACCCCCACCTTGCATTAGAGACTCAGTTACAATATATATTTCGTCACTTTGTAAACAGTTCTGGAGGTCCTCTTTCATACAGGTCTATGTGGTTTGACTAGTAACACTGAACGCTGCTGCCACCCCGTCCTAACAGAGAGACAAACTCTTTAAAGTATTTCAGTATGGGCTTAGATACATTATTCACCAGATTTGGTACTGCTCTGCCCCAAAGTCTAAATTAAATGACCCTGAAAAGTCATTTTAAATCTATTGAGGATATCAAGCCAGTCATATATCAAAAGAAAAGTTACTTGCAAAAGAGGACTTTCATGAGGCTAGAAATTGTAGTGAGTTTGAGACCATCCTGAACTAAAAGGTGAGACCCTGTGAGAGAGAGAGAAAGAGAGAGAGAGAGAGAGAGAGACAGACAGACAGACAGACAGACAGACAGACAGAGGACTTTCAGAAATCCTTCAGAAAGAGCAAAGAATGGTAGAACAGGTTCATTTGAATGAAGAAGGACACTTTGAGGAGAATTAGCAAAGCTATGTCTTTTACTATTTTTAAACATGTAAACATTAGCATTAACCATATTTTATCCTATCCCATATGTAAGTAATTAATTCAATGACAAGAATTAGTTTATCAGGACTTTTATTACTTTTTTTGCAAACGACTATTCAATTCTGTAGTTTAAAATAGCTATGTGATATCTCTCAGAAATCCGTGGATTGGTTAGCCTCATCTGGATAGTTCTTTTGCTTCTTGTGATTTGGCTGTAATATAGAAATGCCATTGGCATGAAGAATTCCAGAAGGCTTTCCAGAACAGCTGGTAGCTGGTTCTATCTGGTGGGAGTTCTGTTTGGGCTATGGAACGAAGTATTTTAGTTCTAGTCCATTTAGTTCTCTTTGTGTCTTGGGCTCCTCAGAATATTGTGGCAATAAGGAGCAATTTAAGTGTACATAATTATAAGATGCAATTTTCTAAGTCTCTGCATTACAATTTACATTTTATCACTTTATCTATATTCTGTTGGGCACAACAATTATAGATCTACCTTGTTTGCAAAGGGAAGGAAATTAACTGCATTATTATGCAGAGTAAGCAAATCATTTTCAGCTGTCAGGAGATTTGGTCCATATAAGGTTAATTCACGTAATAGTTACACATTGTTTGCAATAGTTCAGTTATTTATCTGGATAATGAAGCTAAAATTTTTAAAAAGTGATTGTGATTTTATAGAAAATATGTATTAGTTGATTGTTTTTCTTAATTTTTTCCTGTAAACTTATTTTTAAATCTTGATTCTGTGTCTGAGAAACTTTTCATAAAATGTTTCATAAAATGAGGAGTGACTGCCAAATTGTAGTTAATGAATTTTTAACATGAATCCACAAAAATTTGGGGTTTGCAATGCATTGACTATTGCAAACACATTGTTGCATAACAAATAATGCTAAAATTCAGTAATTTATATCAAGTGGAATTTACCTTGTGCAAATAGAATCTGTGAGTCTGCTTGGACCCAGATTGGCTGGGTTTGATGCCAAAATGAATTCTGTTTCCAGATCATCCATGTTTGTCTCTCATATTCCCTAATGGAGCAGGACAACAAAGGCTGGGTTTTCTATCATGGCAGTGGTAGAAAAGCAAGAGGCTAGTTCAAGGGCAAGTAAATTTCAATTCTCTACTTACAAGTGGATAATAATATTCCTTTCCCTAAACCAATAAAGCAACCACATGCAATATCAATGGAAAATAAATTATACTCCACCTCTAGCACAATAAATACAAAGAGCAAATAGAAGAATAAAGATACTGTCATCACACAACAATATGTGAAAATAATTTATTAAATGTACACTTTAGTATTCATAATGCTAAAATTTTAAGGGTTTACACAGAGTAAACTTATTTCTTGTCAATTATTTTGTGTCCATAATTATTTATCTATTGACTAATACTTTTATGTTATGTTATTAGCATAATGCAAAAATGTATTCTTTTTATAACCTTGTAATTAAATATATAAAATTTTATTTTAAAAACATAACTATAGTATAGATAGAAGTTTAGCATCAAGATATGGTTTCATTTTAGATCCTTGATTATAAATTACAGAGAAAAGTCAAGATGAAAAGGTCAATTGTAAATATTTCCTAGAATTTTTACTTGATGGTTGCATACTTACAGTCTTGGATTTCTCAATATATATTTACGATGAAATGAACTTTGTTTTGGCTTTTTTTGATCATAATAAAAGGATGCTTCCAGGCCTTCTGCTGATAAATTCTACTGTTTCTCAATTTCTTTCAGTCACATTGAATTTAGATAACTGTGTGAAACTTACATATAATGCATAGAAATTTAAATATATAGTAGCTATTGAATCCCACAGAAAACACTATGTGTCAATAATGGCAATTTTTCTGTAAGTATAATTTTCAATAGACAATGTGTGCACAATTCTGAGTGCCAACAAATTGGTGAAGAATAGTACAAATATTTAAATATCAATGATTAAAACATGGAGTTTATTTATTTATTTTGGTACCAGGGGTTGAACTCATGACCTCATGCTTATCAGACCAGCTCTTGAGCCACTGAGCTAGAGCATCAACCCCAAACCATAGTTTAATACTTATAATTTGTAAAAAATGCCATCACAGTTTCCATTTTGTGCAATTTAGTAAAAATTGATTCTTGAACTTTCCTTGTGTAAATGCACCATGCATTTATAATAATGATAATAAATATTGTGATTAATATATAATCAAACACTATATTCTTATAAAAATAGTGCCTCTTATTATACTGAAACTAACCAATATATAACTTATACTGAAAACAGTACTGAAAAGTTAATCTTTGTCATAGAATTTGTTCTTGTGTTTCTTGTTTTTAAAACTGTAAAATATCTAAGGTACAGAATGTTTCATTATCCTGCAACAGAACACTCAGATAATTGGTGGTAAAACTGGGATGTAAACTCAAAAGTCTGGATAAAATATATTTTGGGATATCTGTCTGTCATATATAAAAACATATTTGGAAATATATGTCATATATAATCATAAGCACATTATATATGCACGTCTCCATTTTAATAGCAAAATATATTTTTCCATTTCTCAACTCATTTTTCTTTTTATAGATCTTTGTGTAAAATTGCATCATTCCATAGTCTTCTATGTAACTTTTAATATGTAAAATTACTCGATGGTTATTGCTGTTGCATGTTATTTGTGAGGATATAGACTAAATTAAGTCATTTGTCACTGAGATCTGTATTTTTTCCATTTTAAGCAATCACAAATAATATTGTAATGTATAAATCTTTATAGTATTTTTCACACCTAAGATTGAATCTTTCAATTAAGTGTTTCTTGAGCTAAGAGAATATTTCAGTATAGTCTTGGCTGATATAAAACCACACACAAGTGAAATATACTATAACACTAAAAATGTGTTTTCTAGGCTGTTATCCAAGCATAATGGGTGATATAATCAAGAGGAAGTTTTTTAATGGCATAATGAAAGTTGCATTGCTTAGTGTAGCTTTTCTCCAATGAACTGTGGTTCTGATGGACTATTCTTCCTATCATTTAATATGCTAATAGTATGACTACCTTATGTAAGGATATAAAATTGTGCAAGATTATAGAACTATTGGAAAAACTGATGAGATTTTCAGCTTTAGACCAAGTATATTCATGTGAGTTTTGAAATCTGAGCCATAAGATTATTCTTTGGCATAAAGGAATTGGAATAAATGATTTCTCATTAAATTCTCAATTCTGAAATGCTATTTTCTTTATCTGTTCTGACCATTCATCTAAAAACTTTGATGACAGATAATTTAGTTTAAACAACAGAATCAGACCTGAGACTAAAATTAGTATAAGGGTAGTTTCCCAAAACTTTTAAGTCTCATTGTTATTTTTGCAAACAAAATCTAAAATAATCATTTGAAATTCTATTTCTTGAAATTAAATGTGTTATTAACCTACAAAAGAATAAATGGAGTGAAATATTGTATAAATAACAATGGAGAATCACTGAATTAAAATGTAATTGAGTAATTGTTAGCCATAAAAACCAGTAAACAAATATTGAGTCAAAAAGTCTTGTGTTTCAGATTTGAATCATTCAAAAGATTCAGAGTAGCATATTCCACCACATTAATTTACTCTGTTTGTAGGAAAGTAACCTTAGTGAACTTTGGCCAATCCGTAGTTCCAAACCATCTGTTTCCAAAAGAAAATGATGCTTTCTTCAATGAAAGACATAAAAACACCGAGTATATGCCTAATTGCCCAGCTGGCTGGGCTTAGAATAAAACACTGCAAAGCTGATTGGTGAATTGATTTTGCTATTTGCTGTGGTTTTCTGCAAGCATCTAATCAATTGAATAGTTTGTGCTGACCCATTTTGGGGTTATTGTGTTCTCTGTAATATTTATCTTCAATACCATTTTAGCCTTATGTATTTTTATACATTTGTAAAATGAAAGCACTCTCTTTATGCTGATTCTAGAGCTTTTATATGCCAAGTACATATAATGTAGAGGCACATATAATTTTAAAAATTAAATCAGTGTTCAGTCTGAAAAAAAAATTCTATATCAAAAATATCCAATATAGAAATTTTTAATTTAATTAAGTTAAGGGAAGAAACTTTTCAGGTATAGGAATGTGAACACTATATCAATGACAAATTTGAGACTTTTTCTATATATTTGCCCATAAATTTATAGATTCTAGAATTTGGAAGTGCCCTTAAATGTCCTTTATTCCCTAATGCTTGAATTCCCTCTACAATATCTCCACCATGTGGTTATTTGGCCTAAGTCACCACCAGTGACAGGAAACGATATATAGCAAGAGGAATTTAATTCCATTTCTATTGCATAGTCCTTCTCTAGGTTAAGCTCAAAATGTATATCTGAAACTTCTAACAACTGGTTTTAATTATACTTAATAGTGTCTGATACAATGAGCCTAAATCACTTAATAATTTGTTCACAATAGAGGTCTTTAAAAGAGATATTTTGTGCCATCTATGTCCTGTATATTTCTGATATCCTCTGAACCTGCTTTAGTTTGCTAATATTTCTATCAAAATAGAGGTTTGGCCATTGTAATTTATTTGCTTTTCAGTGTCTGATTACCAGAGTAAAGGCAAATTGCTACTTCATCTGCCAACATTCTCAACATCATACTTCAATTAATGGAGACATCCTCAAGGATACTCCTGAACTGCTGTCTACAACTCTAAGTTGCTACCAAATATATATCTTTTCTGTAAATATACCATTTGTTTTTGGCTTCAAGTATTATAACACATTTAAATTGCTTCTCATCACT
Organism: Cavia porcellus; assembly: GCF_034190915.1. NCBI lineage: Eukaryota > Metazoa > Chordata > Mammalia > Rodentia > Caviidae > Cavia > Cavia porcellus. The sequence goes on along the minus strand of NW_026947487.1, from coordinate 18,893,372 downwards.
AAAACACTTTCAACTTTCAGATTCTTGTTCAAATTAAAGCTAAATGAATTTGACTTAAAAATATTTAGTATTTTATATATTTAACTATACTATTTAATATCTGCTTGTTATGAAAATAAATAATTGTTATGGATTAAAGAAAAATAAAATTTTAATTTCATTCATGTGGAAATCTTTGCAGGCTACACACTTCAAGCGTGTAATAGAAATTGTATGACACCAGCTTCACCATAGTTATATTTGATAACTCATTTATATTTACTTTTTAAATTTGTAAAAATCTATGTTTATACATGAAAAAAATAAACACAAGAAAATGTTTTTATTATTGTGCATGAAAGTAGGGTCAACTAAAAATTGAGATTTCTCTTCGTAAGTAGAATGAAATTAATATTTACTAACAAGAAAAAAGAAAATTCATGACACAAGAATATGTATAGAATATGAATAAGAAGTTTTCAACTACAGAGAGCACATAAAATTGTATCAAATTCCAAAAGGTCAGAAATCACAAAAAGATCATATTTCAAATCCACAAACATTAATGCTTGCAATGCCTGGTAATGAAAACCCTTATGCCATAGTGAAAGTTTAAATTTAACATTTTGAAAGCCATTTTTGTTACTATATAATAAAATTAAACATTTATAACTTTTACTCAACAATTACATTCTTTGACTCAAATATGTTCAACAGTACTAAATGTTTGTAATAACTTATTTCTGGAAAAAATATTCTAAAGATAGTAGAAAATATACAATATTTTACATAGTGGTCACATCCAAAGAGTAAATTTTAAACACGTGACATTAAATGATATTGCAAAAGTCGTAGAAAAATTAAAAAAAATATATAAGGTTACTTACATAAACAAAACCAAACAATATACAAATTTTATTAGTGATACAAATGTGAAAAATTTAATTAGTGTAATGATGACAAAATTAGTAAAAAGGAATCCCTTGCAGGATCAGAGGGAGATAAAGACCTTTAAAAGACAGTGGATAACATAGCCCACTTGCTAATAGTTCAAATCTCAGGCTGAGGACTAAATACATTGTTAAGCACATATATTGATACTGTGTATACTCTTTTGTATAAAATATATTTTATGTAAAATATATTAAAAATCAGGCAGAAATTAGACATATTTTGCCTAACAGAAATTTATGTGAAATAATATAATAAAGAATGTTTAAAACAAAAAGGCAGAGACTATGAAGACACATAAATGTGACAGTACATAAAACTTAACATTTAAAGAACTAAAATAACTAAAGTATAGTAAGTAAAAATATGAAGTACACTTTATCTGACTCTCCTAATTTTGTCTTTATCAAATAATACTGGGAATAAGAAAAAAAAAACTATTAGAAAGGCAAGGAGTTACTTGCTTCATTATTTTCAGCATTTATTCAAGGTCCAAAATGTCTAAAACCGTATTTGTAAAGTAGTCCATAAAACCATAAAATGCTTTTTTTTAAGTGAATAGAAATGATAATTATAATGGAACAATTATAACTGTTGAATTAGAGAGAATATTATAAAAAAAAAATAACTACATTTAGGAGTGGAAAAATTCCAGAAAATATACACATTAAGTCCGTAGATTCTGAGGAACTTGTCCTGCAAGTGTATTCCAAGACAAGCAAACACTTCCAATAAATTTTAACTTGACAAATGAGTGATTGTTAAAACAGGAGCAGGATGTGACGCCGCAAGGGCCATGACTGCCACTGAGCTAATGGGTGCATAGAACTGGGTTACATGAACGTATCGTACCTATATACATTTAATTATCTAGCTAAATGAAATGCTACATGTTCAGTTATTTAAAGATTCTGATACCAAATATTATGAATTGAATTTATTAAAATTAAAAACAAATTACTAAGAAATTACCAAGAATGTATTAATTATTTGAAAATAAGGATACATTGCCATGTTCTGGTAAGATAGCCCAGTAGTCAAAGCATCTGCCTGGCAGGTAAAAGGTCCTAAGTTCGATTCCCATTAAAAAAAAAAAAAAAAAAAAAAGAAAGAAAGAAAGAAAAAGAAAAACCAAAACCAAAAAATAATAAAGAAGTATCATATCACTTCTGAATTAAAACCTTAAAAATGGATCTATAAATTACCTATAAATAAATTGAGCCACATTTTATATAAATCATGTATGGTTAAAAATAATATATAGGAAAAAATAGACATATGAGGAAATAAAATTTTTGAAGATATTAGAAAGTCAAACATTATAAGGATAACACTGAATTGATTAAGTACAAAAGAGCAAAAATAAATATTACTATTGCTTTTCTAAGTATAAAAGTTCATTTCAAAGTTTAGTAAGCTGGAAGGAGCAGTAAAGAGGATAAAGAAGTGTAATAAGAAATTAAATCAGATATGACAAGAGAATAAAAATCAGAATTAAATACATGTTTACATTAAAATTGTACAAATTTATACTAAATGAATAATTCACTACTGAGTTAAAAATAATAGCACTTAAACATGAATAATTCAAACATATAATAAAATATGAAACTTTTATTTAAAAATCTATCAGTAAGTAATTCATTATAATAACATCATTTCACAACCAAATTTTTTATGAAATTTGAGGGCTATATCAATCTAAATATGGATAAATTTGTTAAAGCTACCTGGTATGTTTAGTGAACATGCATGTTGCAATAAGATATATTAATAAAAACATATACTACCCCAAAAACATTATTTAAAAGTGTAAAATACTACAAAAAACTGAAAACGAGAAAAAAAACTGGGGCCAGGAATTTAACTTAGTGGCATAAAGTGCTCATGTGGGAAGCATGAGATCATGAGTTCGAGCCCTAGTACCAAAAAAAAAGAAGTATAAAATACTAAAATGATTTGAATCATTTAATGAGAACTAAAATAAAAATTTGTTCCATTATTATGATTATTTAAGCAAATGCAATATAATTATTTGCATAAGATAAAATATATAAACATTTTATAAATATATATATATATATATATATATATTATAAATACGCTGAGTCATATTTGACACCATATTGTGAAAAAAAAAAATGAACATGCTCTATCCCTGGTGACTATATGACATTCTGCGGAAGCCTGAAATACAACAATATGAAATTATAAGAAGATCTATGTAAATTTTTAAATATTCTGTGAGTTTTCTGGTATTGTGTCAAAATACCCAAGATAAACAATTTAAAGGAGCAAAGGTTACTTTGGCTCATGGTTTCAGAAGTTTCTTACATACTTAATGGACTCCCTTGCTTTGGGCCTCCTGAGTCAGAGCATCATGACAGGATCATAGAGCAGAATATCCATGATCCACCCTAACCTGAAAGCAAGGAGGGAAAAGGAAAGGGAATGGAAGACAGAGAGGGAGAGAGGAAAGAAAGAAGGAGGGAATCAAGGGAGGAAAGGAGGGAGGGAGGTTGGAGGGAGGAGAAAAGGTTGAAAGGATCTGAGGTCCGGGCCTGTAGCTCCTTTATGGTCTGCCACTAACGACCGCACTTTCTTTCAGGAAGCTTCAAATCTAAAGGTTCCGCCACCACTCAAACATGGCACAGGGTGGTTTATCATATGGGCTTTCTGGGAAAACTTAAGAACCAAAATACAACACATAGAAACACAAAATGGTACTTTATATTTCATATATGTAGTACATACCAGTGAACACACATTCGACACACCATTATGTTTCTTCAAATGTAGAGTAACATAGGGGAGTGAAGAAATGATACAAGAAAAAGTATAGAAAAGAAAGAAAATAAAACTAGCCAGCAAAACATAAAAAGAAGAGGTATATAGCACCATTAGATGACCATTAATTATGGCTAATAACACTGAAATATACATGGACATACAAAAAGATGCCATAAAAAAGAATAAGAATTCTGGAAGTGAACTGACTGCCATAACACAGAATCATGTGTATTTTAACCAAGGACATACTCATTAAAAAGTATTTAAAATATTTTGGGAAATAATATTACAAGTAGTAAACTCTTTCTGATACTTAGGTAAAATTCATGAAAACAATACTAGAGTTTTACAATTTTTTTTTCTTTTTTTGGTAGCATGAATTGTACTCACAACCTCACATTTGCCAGGCAGGTTCTATGTCACTGAGCTATATCCACGGCCCTTTCACAAATAACTGGAAAGCACTGTGTTCATTATTATCATTCTGTTGTTGATGACAATAGCAGATACACAACCTATTAAATTGTATAAGTCTAGCCTAGAACCCTCATCCTACTAGCACAGCTCCTTCATCCTGCTGGCATAAACTTACTGGCTTCAACCGCTGCACCTTGGGTCTTCTCGGCATGGATCCCTAAAAGAGACTGGTGTGAGTCCTTCTTGTGGGCTCTGGGCCTCCAGTTGGACTCGTGGGAGGCATTGTTGAGCTCTGGGTTTTTATCTGGACTCATGTGGGATATGTGCTGTGGGGTTTGGGCTCTTGACTAAATAATCTATGTCTTTGGTGCTGCGGATAGATTTCCTGCATTCTCCTGTACTAACTTCTGGTGACCATTATAAAAATATTATAAACTCCATGTCCTGATCCTAGTCGTTCTCTGTGTACAACCCCTGACTACAACAAGGATTGAGAAGAATAGAATCAAATCAAGACTGAGACTCAAAAGTACGAACACTAGTTTTGCAGCTCCACATGCAGCACCTCGGGAACATGATGGTGAGATGTGAGTTTCTTGGGCTTGTGCACCTTCACATCTATGGGTTTTCTGATTACAGAGCACGAACCCTTTTTCTCAGGATTGCTCCATTTACAGTTACTAGCTTTTTCAGATGTTCTTTAACTTCCCGGGTCTCCATTGCAATTTTGACTTCATTCTCATGGCTTCATGCACGGTTCTCTTAGTGGCTCCTTGCTTGACTTCCCAGAGCTTCCTTTGAAATCTGTGTGGCAGCCTCTCTGACACGAGATATCGCCTTCTGTGTGCCTGAATGACAGGTATCACACTGATCTCAAGATCTGTTGCCACCACGTACAGAGCTAGACCTCTGTTATTATGGATTTAGTGGCTCTTCAGTGCCCAGTTACCTGAAACTGTGACCTCAATGACAAGAAGCCAATTTTCCAGGCAGTCTCAAGGGCTCTCTTCTAAAATAAAAGGTTGAAGCTTCTGTACTCTTTAACCTGACACCTTCAAGGCATCACTCTTCTTGTCCTGGTACAAAGTACTGGTAAGAAGTGTTAATGATTTTCATGTCTTCAGGAATCACAGTACTTTTGCCTCAAGCTCACATTTGTTCATTGGTTTTGGTTTTGGTTTTGGTTTTGGTTCAAATTAAAGTTTGTAGATTCTTTTGCTCTGTTTTTTTTTGTTGTTGTTGTTGTTGTGTTTTTTTTTTTTCTGTTGTTATTGTTCTTTTTTGTCACTGTTAATCTACCCAAAAGCAACAAGAAATATCCAGGACGTCCATGGTCTGCCTTGAAATACCCTTCAGCAGACCAATTAGTCAACTGCTCTTAATCTCCAGCTGTCTTAGAACAGGAGCAAATGTAGATGAGTTTTTCCATAGTGCCATCCACATGGCCTCTAGTCCATTTTTGCATGAAACCCTTGTTCCCAAGGGAAACCTCTGGACTCTGGCCCTTACTGTTCACATTGCTATTAGCATTCTGGTATCCTGAGCTCTGACCATGTTCACCTATCAGTATCCCAGGGCTTCTTCAGCTAGCATCACCAAACCTTCCCTACTTCATCTTGAAAACCACTTCTGAAAGTTTAATACATGGTCAAGTGTAATGTCCCCACTAGTCCTGACATCAATTTTCTGTAATATTCAGCTTACCTTTACTGAGATCCAATACCTGAAACCAGAATTTAAATGAGAAGAGGTTCAATTTGGCTCACAGTTTCAGAGAATTTATTCCATGATCAACTGACTCCAAGACAGAAATATCATCGTAGAAGAGTGTTGCAGCAAAGTTATTTTGCTGTAATTTGGAAACAAAGCAGGGGAATGGCACGAGAAAACTAAAGGACCTTCAAAAAAGGGATCATATATTTTCATGAGTCATCCAAACACACCCAAAATTCAATTTTCCTAATCTGGAAAGATTTTTTTTACAATTATTAAGGGTTGGTTTTCTATTCATCTGATTAGGCATTCATATATCTTCTTCCCAGTTCATCAGCTTTATTGCTGCCTCTTTTAGGTCTACTGGACACCACAGAAACTACTAGATATAAGAGGGTGATGCAGGGGAATGAAACTCTCCACCTACTATGTCCATGAGTTCGCATTCTCTAAAACTGAAGAATGAATTTTAGGAACAATGGAGATGAAGAGTAGAATATATTTATTGAAAGAAAGAGAGCTTCTGTCTGAAGAGAGAAAAAGGGGTCCCAAGTGGGTTGCCTTGGATTCAGTCTTTTACAGGGACTTTTTAAGATTAAAACCATGAGTTCAAGGGGGGATGGGGGTGTGGAGGAGGGACTGTGAACTCACAAGGCAGATGGGCAGAAGGTGGGACATAACTATAGTTAGCCGATAAGATTAATAGTTCAGGTAAAATTGGGACAAATGGGAAAGCAAGTCATGTAGAAAGTGGGCATTCTTAGAGTTGTGACCTTTCCCCTATGGGGATGGGATGGTGACTCCAGGGTGACAGTGAACTAATTAGAGTATCAGTCTGCAGGACCCATTTGTTTGGTCCTTTGTCTTGAGGCCTGGCCTATAGCAGCAGGTGCCTCTCTCCCCTGCACTGGTTGGGAGTTCTAAGATACCTGCACTGGCTCCTTTGAGGACCTAGCCTGTCTCACTGCCATAACAATTCTAACTAACTGGGCTGCCTGCAAAAAGGGGGCCAGGCATATAGCTTAGGAACTGCCTGGGAAGCATAAAGTTGTGAGTTCGATTTGGTGTAGGAATGCTGTCTTTCTGACAGTTTTTCTGTCTTCCCCAAGTTATTATAAATATTCTGTGGCTCAGGAAGGCTCCCCATCACCTATTCCCTGAATTCTCCTCTTCCCCTCTTTTTTCTCTCTCCCCCAGATGGCCAGGGCAGAAGGCGGCATGGTGGTGACCAATCTGCAAAGCATTTTTAATCTCAATGAGTTGTCACATCTAGATACACTAGCATAGAAATCCTCCTAGACCCCTCTTCTACGGTCTTATTTTTAGTCTAATGTAGACAGTATCATTGAAATGAAGTCCAATTTGACACATGCCTGTTTTTCCTTAATTACCTAATAACACGCAAACGCTTTGGAATTGTATTAACTATTTTGATTTTTAAAGCGTATTTTGCAATATATTTTAGAAAATAATACACCAGTAATTGAGTTCTGGAGGCTAAGGTAAATCTTTTGCACTCACTAATGTAGTATTTGCTCTCAGAAGGCAGGCCCTGAAACCGTGGAGGATGCTTCCACATCTGTCTCCTCCAGGTGGCAGTTGTGTTCCCTTCCCCACTGTTTTCTTCATTAACGCTAATCTAGTCTTTTAAGAATTGGCAACTGTTTTGTAATATTTGAGCAGTTTTTTTCCTTAGAGAAATAGATCTGAGAATTTGGAGAACTGATTAAGTTTTTAAAAGATAGTCATGAAGTAAGCCTCATGGCTTCACACATATTGCTCTCTGTTTCTCAGCCTGGGAGTCCAGCTTACTGGAGTGATCCTCAGTGCTGTAAACAGATCTCCATTCCAAGAAATCTTGTTCTGTGAGGAATTTGAGTAAGTAGCTTGAAAAACAAAATATGTATGTTCTTTTGTATAAGCAAGAAAATACAAATTTTATCTTAGAATGTAAAACATACCTATCCTCATGAAATCTTTAAAACATACAAATGACTGGTATATGTACAATGAATTTATATAGTTTGATACAAGAGGCCACAAAGCGGCTGGGGATGTAGCTCAGTGGCACAGTGCCTACCTGGCAAGTGTGAAGTCATGAGTTCATTTGCCAGCACCAAAAACAAAAACAACAACCAAAAAAGAGGCCATGAGAACACCATATACTTGACATTGAGAAATATAAGTCTTTCTAAAACTGATAAATTATGAAAAAGTTATTTTTAACACGGTCTTTCTCAAAAATAAGAAAAACAACATTTTTTAAAATTTCCATTCCTTCATTTCCTTGGTAGTAATTGCTGAGCTTCTTCTATGTGCAAGGCACGCTGCTAGTTGTGGTGGAGATCAAATACTCCCTTCCAGAAATTTATATTGATATTATGACTTATCACATAGATACAATAATTTTTGGAAGAAGTGAGCAAACATAAGAACTTAAAGAAGTCATTTGTGCTCATAGGTAATTCCTATAAAAGAAAATGACTTTGGGTAAAGGATTTCCAACTTGTCTCCCTTCCAGAATTCACACCACAGGTAATTTTCTCCTCTTGAGAATGGGCTGGGCCTAGGTACTTGCTCCTACTCAAAGAGCACAACAAATGTGGTGAGCTGCCATATCTAAGAAATGGTTCCAAAAGACTGGGCTTCATATTTCTTAAATGCCTTATTGGGTGCTTCACCTTGCTTGTATTTTTTTAAAAAATGACAATGTCATGAAATGTGCATGTGCAAAGAGCTGAGATTAGATTCTGGCCAGTAGCAGTGAGCTTCTGAAGACCTCAGTCCTCTAGGAATTGGATATTAATGATCATGTACTGAGAAAAGAATCCTTTCACACTTAAAATTAGAGAAAAATGGAACCCTCATGGACACTCTGGAGTCCCCATCGACACTTCCGATCACAGACTTTTAGGACTAAATCAGAAGTCAGTTTTAGCCTAGATTCTGAGCCATAGTAACCATGATGCAATATTTTATTTTCTTAATCTGCTATGTTTTGAAGTAATTTGTTATGCAACAATAATTATTTAGGCAGAGAAGAAGAATTCACTAATTCAAATAGTAGCTGTTGGGTATCTGCTAGATAATAGGTCACCAATAGGATAAATATAGGCAAATACCTGACATTAAGAGTGTATAAAAGATTTTAAAACATGGGACAATTATAAGAATCACTGGGAGGGAAATAAAAATCTCTGCTTTATCCTAAAATGGGTATTTTGTTTTTCACTAAATAGTTTATCTCAGATACAGAGCAATTAAGAATTTTCACTATTTGCACGTTACACTGCAAAAACCAACACATAAAGATGGATATATTATAAAATTTGGAGAAGGTACTGTGCCTATTTTAAAGAATGTTAAAGATGGCATGCACATATTCCTTTCAAAGAATTGACATTAACTTTTCTCAAATACTTAGTTTTTTTCTATAGTGAGTCTTGAAGAAGAATTAGCATATTTGTCTATATCTTATTACTCTAAGCAGCAACAGTAGGAAATTCAGCATAATTTTGTGTTTGATACCACTTTTGACCCCAAATTCTCTGACTTTCTTAATAAAAGCAAACCATGTTTTGCCAAACGCCGGTGCTTTCCCAATAGTCCAGTTCTCTGCCTTCCTTTAATGATTATTGGGCATAATTGTTCAGGTTTCACTGATTAGCACCTGTCACCTTGCAGCCGTTTTAACCTTTTCCTGGTTAAGGGGAAATACAGTCTCGTCATCTTTGGGTTATTATACTTGGTTCATATGCAGTGAAAACTGACTCTCTACTTTTAACTCAGATTTAAATAGAAGGCTGCTCTTATCATATTAGACGACCCATGTTCAGTGTTATCAAGGTCATGCTTATATTGGGAACTGTTAAACTATCAACCAATACTCCAAACATCTGCTCAGGGTTAGGGTTTAACAGATCCTAGAAATATAGACTAGAAAAACAGTGAACAGGTATATGCAACAATTAGAGTAAATTTACTATTTACCAAATGACATTGAAGGTAAAGTTGTTTATAATTATAATTAGGGAATTATTCTAATCATTATAGCTTAAGACACAAAGAAATTTATAGGAAGCATTTATTAATTATAGAAAAAACACAGAATTCTGTAATAAGAATAATTGATAATGAATAATACAATCCTTCAATCTGTAGCACTTAAGTTTTCTTAAGATAAAACGAAGTATTATAATACAAATATTTTGAATGTATTTTTATAAATGTATGATGCTAAGTGCCATATGTTACCTAGTACCTTAAAAAAATATTTATACAGTATTTTTGGCATGAAAATATAGTTTGCAACAGAGCCACAAGTGCTGGAAGGTCAGTCAAATAATATTCTCTTGCCTAAACCTTGGAAGGAAATCTACGTTCTCTTCTGAAAGAGAACACCTGCCTTTGTCATTTATTGACTGGCTTATTATTGAGAATTGCTTCACAGAGGATTTCTGATGTAATAAGAAATAAAGGAAAGAGAACACAATTACTTGTTCCTAGGATGAAGTTACCACTGAATCACAATTATGTATTTTGGCTAATTAGATTCTACTCATTATTATTTATGCTAATGAGCAATGAATATTTTTCTTATATTTTAAAGTAACTGAGAATTAGAAAATTTAAGAAATTTTCCTGGTACTGAGAGGCAACATGAGAATTGTTCAGGTCTCTCTACTGACAAATAATGGAAAATTGGTGAAAATACTGATCTTTTAATAATATGTTTCTAATAAATTTCCTTTCTAGGGAAGAAAAGCATGCTTTTCACTTGGTTTGTAAAAACTTAATAGGGTAAATACTTTAACTAAGTGTTCCAATTTTTTGACCACTCAGTTTATTTGTGAGAGCATTTTAAATGATAAAGGATAGGTCAAACACTTTGATCTTTTTAAAAAAAAATTTAAAATTTTGTTTAAAGAAAGACTGAACAAAACAGAAAATGTGTAGAAATGATACATATGTTCAAAGAAAAAATAAGCAGTAAGAAATCACTAGTTGATGTTTACATACTGTCCTCTTACAAATAGCTGTTCAAGATACAAAAGTAGAACATATAAAGTGGGAATTCAAACAGCAAGACTGCACAGTTCTGTTCAACTATCCAACAAAAACTTAGTAATATGACTATCATTCCTATACACTTAAACATACATGCAGTTCTCCATATCTTCATTTAAAACACTTTGATCTTTATGGAAAATATTTACTGAGATTTCTAGATCTGAACACACCAGAAATTGAAATAAACAATATAGTCTTCTTTTGTGTAAAAGTTGTAAATGTATAGTTATATTAATATATAACTAGTTAAAATTATGACCAGGTAATATGCAATGGAGACTAGTTATAGTTGACTGAGATATGTGTTTCTATGGTATGATGATGTATGATACAAGTAATGACAGTTAGTCAACAGAGGAAATAAAGATTGCTTTTTAGAAATTAATTTACTGTCTACAGGGAAAATACATTGTTTTCTTATTTTATATTTCACAAAGATAAATGAAGAAAAATTTTAAAGATCAAAATATGAAATATCAAGCTGTAAAATAATACAAAAAAATAAAAGACTGATGATAGAAGAAACTTCTCAAACTCAGCATAAATAGAACACTATCTGCTGTGCTAATAGGCATGATACGTTGAGATTAAACGCTTCTGATGAACAAAACATACTGTGAATCAGCATTGGTGACAGACTGGCAGGTGTCAGATACAACACTAAGAACACACACAGAATTAATTTATCTTGACTCTATCTTCAAAATAAATCCACAACCCTACTGCTCCTCACCATTTCCTCTGCCAACACTTAAGTTCAAGCCTGCACATTTCTGCCCTAGCTCCTTAGCTAATCTCCTGTTTCCACATTCGCCATTTACTGTCTCTTTTGAACATGGCACTCATAATCATTTTTTATTTTAAAATTACAAGTCAAAACACTTGGTTCCTCTGCTTGATAACTGCTACTTACATACTAGTTCACTGCGTGAAGAAACATACTTCTTCTTTGACTGAGTCTCCTACTATTGTTCTCTTCCCTCTGGCCTTCTAGTTCTTCCTCAAACACCCACATTACAGGCCAAGGTAAATCTCTGGTTACCTTCCTCCTAGTACGTTTCTACCAGATAGAGTCATGGATTATTCTTCAAGTCTTTATTTAAATGATGTTAACTAATCTCATATATTCCAATAAACTGTTGACTTCCTCAATTTTCTTAACCTGTTCTACTTCCTAGTGCCTGTTTCATTGTCACCATCTAACACAAATTTTAACACTCTCATTTATACTTTGCATGTTTGTTTCCCTACTCATCCCATCCCCCACTACCCCTCCATTAACTCAAATGTAGGATTCAGATTAAGGCTCTGTATTTGTATTTCTTATTCATCTGTGTAGTGTAGATGCTTAAAGCAATGTGTACTACATGGAAAATGATCGATAACATTTTAATTAGTGAATGATTGCATGCAAGAGCTAAACAGTAAATTATGAGAAAGTTCTTTTATTATAGTGTTACTTTTTATTCCTCGTTACTTTTTATTTATTCTCTGTAGCAAAAATATACAGATCTTTGACTGTAACAATATATAATGTCTGAAGTGAGGAGATTCAAAATTTTAACAACCATTCATGTCCATTTCTTTTTGATCTAAACCCTGCCACACATTTTCCTGTTAAACCAAGAAATGCTCAATTTATACAAACACACAAACCCTAAAGCACTAAGAAATTTAAATATCTATGCCATAACAAACAGGTGGCCGTGCAACATGAATTGTAGGCAGAATGCTCAGGGTCCAGGGCACCCTAGATCTGCTTGGGGAACCCTGCCATGTGGGGGCCAGTGTGCAACCTGGTGCTTGTCAAGCAAGTAGGAATTCTCCAAATCTAAAGGATTGAAAGGAAAATATTTTTCTGTTTCTGGATAGGTGTCATCACAGGCAGGAATGGAAAGTTTGCTTTAACAATCTACTCTTTCATCTTTTTGGAAAAGTCATTTGATTGTTTTAGTTTGAAGGGTCCATTACCATTTGCTAACTTTTCTGTAGCTCTGTTGATAGTTCCAAAGCTTTTCTGGCAGCTTTCAGTTCAACAGGCGGAGCAACAAAATTTTGCCAACACATGGTGCTGAAACCTGAAATTTCTCATCCACAGCCTAAACTGCAGGACTTTACGCCACTTCGACCCATCTTTAGGTGCCACACTGATGCCCAAATCTTCATTTTCCTTATCAAAAAAGATTAGAGTAGCCATCCTGGGGGACGGTCTTGTCTCAACCACACTCATCCAAGATTTCATTCACCTTGTCACATTCTTAAAAGGTCTCAGACTTCACCAGAATTATACCCATCACCATAAGATGTGAAATTAAACTTAAGCAATAAATTTTTCATTCACTACTGTGTTATATGATAGTTCTAAAAAGCATCAACACATGGAGATAAACTCTGATACAAAGAAGTAACATAAATCTGAATGCATTGCGCAAACCAATGTTTAATTTTACTAGAATAATACAAACTAAAGCTATCATATAATAAAACTTTCTATGTAAGATATTGGCAAAATTAGAAAGTTGGATAATACCATAGTTTGATGATGTGGAGAGGCAGTAATCTTCCTCATGCACTATTCAGAGATATAAACTAGTTGTAGTCATTTTGATATGTAGTCAGGCAGTACTTTGTTAATTATGTTTATCACCTACGGCTCAGTGATCCCTTGGCTTGATACTCATCCCAAAGGAAGTGTGTGTGAATATATTTATAAGAGAAGTTTTGAGCCAGCAGGGATTGGAAGTGACCTAGTTATACATGACAAAAGATATGGATAAATAAAATATGCAGTTATGCAATATGGAATCCTATGAATTAGTTAGATATAAATTAGATGTACATCAAACAAAGTAGGGCGACTATAAAAAGGGATGCTGAAAAATATGAAGAACGTAACCAAAATACAATTTTAATGCTACAAATTAACAGTAGAGTGCTGAGATTTTTACAAAGACGAACAGCAAGTAGGGATACAGATCTTCCATATTGTAGTGGTTACTTCTTAGGGAGACAAGAATGGTCACAGTGATCAAAACCAACTGTAATAACATTTACAGTAAAACAATGAAATCACCTGTTAATAAAAAATAAAACTTGAGGAAAGTTATAGCAACACGTTGCTATGTTCTCTTCCTGAGGTATTTGTATCTGCTGAGCTTTCTACTAAATCCAGATTTTTTGAGATTTTGAAGACTTTCCAGAGCTTTGGAATCAAGTCATTATATGACATCTTGTACAGAATGTACAGAATGGTTTCTTGTTTCCTGACTGGGTGCCAAAACTGCTGCAATATTTTGAGATCATTAGCTCACAATGATTGAAGACTATATATAACTCAGTCTTCAGAATTTGAGCTGAGAGAAGACGAAACAAAAATAGAAACTATAGATACAGCAGGTTAAGTTTTTAAACAGAAAAAAAATTGTCCCAAATATTTGATTAGAATATGCTTGAGTAGTTTTCACTTAATTTTTGGTTTTGCTAATAATTTATTATACATGTAAACATATCTATTGACCTACCATTTATCTATCTATGTATCTATCTATCATGTATCTATCTATCACATATCTGTCCATATGCCTATAAGTAGCAGGCACGTGATCCTGGACTATTGCACCAATAATAGAAAATGGCAAGTTGCCCAGGAATGTAGCATACTTTTGAGTGAAACAGTGAGTGAAATTTCTGCCTTAACAGAGAAATTCATGGGAAGAGGTCAGTTGTCCCCTCTCCTCCTCTCTCTCTTTTCCCTTTCTTCCTCTCCCTTTCCTTCCTTCTCTTCTCCTTTCTTCCTTTGCACTTTTTGCCTATTAACCATATTTTCAAAAAAAGTAAACAAATGCAGATTTGTGTTTCTTATTGGCATTAGTAAAGTAGTTCATTTCTCCGTTAAAATTTAGATTGACATTTTCTTTTGTTTATACTTTTAGTATAGTTTTCTTATAAAATTCCTGTGTATTTAGAAGTTAAAAATAAATCTCAATTTTACTTTAAATTTGGATGACAGTGTTACTCAGCTAAACACCCAGTTTCCTTTATCTAAATATTGATCTTGATATCAAGATAAAATAAATGCTGTATGATTACTGACTAATGACAGAATTCCAAGAGCTACAGGAGGAAATTAAATATCAGGCAGAAAGTATTCATATTTTCGCCTCCCTTTACACATTTAGTATGTCTTGCAAGCAAAGAAAAGAGAATTATCTTTCAGAAAGCAATTTGTCAGCAAAGGAGGCCAAAACATTTCAATCTTTTTCCTATAAGCATGTCTTATGATCTTATTTGTTGAAATTCTTATTAGAAAACCTTATGATTTTCTTTTTATTAGAGTATCATAAAATGAACATTCAAACTTCGGTTATACTAACATTGACAGCTTACTCCATATATCTAGGTTTTGGAGTATACATCAAAACTTTGTGTGATTTTTCTGTATTTAATAGTTTAAAGAATTACCAACTTTGCTAAAACTTTTCATTTAAATGTCTGTAACAATTATTTGCATAAACTTCATAGAGAATCAAAGGAAAAATAAGCGCATACAATTTAAGAGTTAGGGGAAAAATTCTTTGAGAGTATCATTAAGATTAAGATTGTTAAGATTGTTAACACTTGAACCCTGGCTTGACAAAACTGTTCTCTGGTGAGGACATGGTTTGGAGATGTCATGCTTTATCATCCTGTAACTGTGAAGGACCAAAGTATTCCTTACCAATGGTCAGCTGCAGGTACAAAATATGAGTCTATGAAGGTAATTTTACCTACAGAAAATTTGCCTACTTTGTAAGTTCAAGTAAAGTTCTAAAGGTCTGCTCGCATAGATATGGACACCTAGACGTCTGTTCAATGCCGAAAATTCTCCTGGAGTTTCATCTCTAGCCTTAAACCTGTGGAGCAGTGGAAAACCCCTAAAATATCATTGAAAAGAAGCCCAAATATGCATTCTCCTAGACTAATCCTGGAAGCTTGGATTTGTGGGCTTGTATTGTTGTTCCTCAAGGGAGATAAGTGGCTTATTCAATAGTGAAGCTTCTGGGACAAACGTGGTTTAGATCACTTAACTGAGCAGACCATTAATTGCCTGCCTCCCCCCTCTCTGTCTCCTCCCTGATTTCCTCCCTCCCTTCTTCTCTTCCTTCTTTCCTTGCTTCCTTTGCAGTAATAACAGATGACACAGGGAAGCAATGGAAATAGTGCATGTATTGTCTCTCACTAGACAGAAAGGCAAAAGATATATACAAGCTGAAGAGAAACCAAAGTATTTGCTCACATAGGAAAAAAACAAAGCAGTTTCTTGACACTATATTTAGTCTTTAGGAGAGTATTCGCTGCTGATTACAGAGAAATTGACCATGTATAATCCATCACTGCTGTGGTTATGAATGCTCCAATGCTAAGTAATCTTGAATGTGAAGACATCATCAATTTAATTTCCCCCAAATGAATTATTTTCTGAACTTTATGTTGTTAAGGGCTGGAAATAGTTCCAAAAGAATGAATACAATACAGGTGAACTGAAGGGGATGGTTCATGCTGAGGCTTACTGGGCAATGTGCCGAAATTTTAGTCCTGGAACCATGCAGTATGGTTGGAAAATATGGAAGAAGAATATATATTTGATGCAAGCAAGCAATAGGGGTCTTCCTACCTTTTTGCTTTCCTGATTGGATTATTAGTAGCATGCTGAATGAGAATGAGTAGTAGAGAAGAAATCAACTAAACCATTGTAGCAATAGACTAGCCACTAGTAAACATGCTCCCAGAATTATTAATGTG
The DNA here is from genome assembly GCF_034190915.1 of Cavia porcellus. Taxonomy (NCBI): domain Eukaryota; kingdom Metazoa; phylum Chordata; class Mammalia; order Rodentia; family Caviidae; genus Cavia; species Cavia porcellus. The sequence continues at coordinate 18,876,671 of NW_026947487.1, read as the reverse complement.
TAAAAAAATTAAAACGTAAGAATAAATACTACAAAAATATTTTAATGGGGGCTGGGAATTTAGTGCAGTGGCATATGACCTTGCCTGGAAAGTTCAGCATCATGAGTTCAATCCCCGGTATCAAAAAACAAGAGTAGGGAATAAATACAGCAAAAAGAGAAAAATTTGGTTTGGTTGTTAATAAGATGATTTAACATTATCCTCAGCTTTTATATTAGAAAATCAATTTATGTTATATTATCAGTAGCATGTGAGAAATGGTGGATATTCTAAGATAAGAGACTACCACATAGCATAATATATGCAGACCATTACAACAAATGTGTCTTGGTGGTATGTCGATAAATTGATCATAGAATGCATTTTGGACAGGCCACACCTAGACTAGTTAGATTTAAAAGAAGACACTAGTAATACCTAGCTTTAGTTGTGTTGCATTTAAAATAGTATATTATACAAGACTCGCTAGCTGACAAAAGATATAACCACAGGCCCCCTAAGCTCTGAATAAGTAGATGATAACAAGATAAGAAAGCATTGGATGCAGTGAAGTTTCTTCAAAATATTCAACTTAGAATCTCTTGTTCTGTACTACCACAGATAAATTATCACAACACTGTGTTACCTAGGCAAAAAGAAAATATCCACACTGCAAAATATTCCCTAGAATTTAAATTAGATTTTTCTTTTAAGATTTAAACAGCTTTTGCATTTTAATAGCATCATTCATATAGTTTACCACTTAATTCAATTCAGTGTTTTTTATTTGCAGTTATACAATAGTGATCACTATCTATATATCTATATAGATTATGTCATCATCCCTCCCCCAAATGTCATAACCAGTAGAAGTCATTCATTCATCTTGTTTCTAGGTCCTAATAATCCTGATTTGCTTCTTGTCTCCACAGATTTGCCTAATGTAGAATTTTCCTATAAGTTAATCCAATGTGCTTTTTGTGACTGATTTTTAAGTCTAATTATTTTCAGCTTCAGCCACGTTGTTTTCTAGATCAGTACCTTGTTCATTTTTATGCTTATGTAATATTCCATTGTGAGGATATGCTGCATTTTGTTTCATGTAGTTATTGCATATTTGTGTTGTTTGTATTTTTATGTTTGAATTTGTGGTATATATTTTAATTTATTTTGAACATACAGATAGGATTGGAAATGAGTTATGATAATTCTGTATTTTTGGTATAATATCACATATGACATTTTTGAGAGCTGTCAACTTATTTTCAAGTGACTTCAGCTTTTTTCCATATTAACAAATCAAAGCCCACATTCCCTAAGGGCTAGTTTATTTTTGGAGTGGTTGAGTTAATTTTTCCATTTAAAGTTTTCTGTTAGTTATCACATATAGATTTCTACTGTCCTAATAATTCAGCCAGGATTTTACTCATAACCATGAATTAAGCTTCAATCTATTTTTGAATAATATTTTATATTTTCTTCTGAGATAATGACAGAAAACTAATATTATGAGGTTTATTTATTTATTTTTTTTTTCAGTACCATTGATCGAACTCACAACCTCTCACTTACCAGGCAGGTACTTATGCCACTGAGCTAAATCCTGAACCCATGAGGTTTTATTTTTAAAAGAATTGAATATCTGTCTGCTAATGGTGCCATAATTATGACAAGAAAAGACAATCATATTGGAAAATATCAAAATATGAATGATGACCATAATTCAGAAAATTAATAAACTTTTCACAAGCCTATTTTCAAGTGAACTTATGAGATTTAAAATTATGAGCAAAGAGAATTATCACATAAGGATAAATATGAAAAACAATTGGCAGCTGAATTAATTTCCTTCATAAAGCAAAAAAGGAAAATGATTTTTTTTTTCCCTGTAAGTCGAGAAGTCTTCCCAAAACCTTTAATTCTGTAACAGGATTTAGAGCAGTACCAGGGAGGAGAAAGAGTGTAGGATTTGGTCCAGTGATGCATCCTTAAATTTTGATGTCACAGACAACAGACGCCCAACCTGTGTTGATGCGTGACAGGAAGGTTGGGTAAAAAGTGAACACAGTAGGTAGCCACAGCCTGCCTCGCCCAGGAATGTCACCTTGACTTTGCCTACCTGCTGGCCACATTAGGTTTTGATTTCTAGACTCTGAATCTCCCAAAGCCCAGTAGAAACTGATGCTTGTGGCAAAGACATGATTCTAACTGAAAACCCAAACAAAGAAAAGTACCCCCGAGAATACAGAATAAAAAAGGTGAGAGATAAGAATACTGATACACTGACAATGCCAACGAATAACAGAAAAGATCAAATGTACAGAAGTGAACTGAAGGGAAAATCACCATAAAAGCGGAGCCTTTTGTTTTTCCTTTTGTGAATTCATTTTTGGTTTTTGGTAGTCCTGAGGACTGAGCACAGGGCCTTTCCATGGGCCTGTATCCGCAGCCCTTTTTAAGTTTTTGTTTTGCGACATGGTCGTGCTAATTCACTGAACTTCCCAAACTGGGCTCAAATGTAGGATCCTCCTGCCTCAGCTTCCTAGAGTGCTAAGATTACAGCTGTGCTCCTCCATTCCTAGATGCCTTTAAGACTGTCAGGTTTCAGTCAGAAATTCTGAAATAACACAGTTGGTATTGACCTGTCCACATTTCACACATACACCAGATTTGGAAAGGATTTTCTTCATGGTAACACATAACATTGTTGAAATTCTAAGTTGTCATTTGCAAGACAGTCCTTTAATCTTTGTAAATAAATTGTTACAAACTTGTGTCTAATTGAAAATGGATGTATGGGAAATAAAAGGCCTGTTTTTATTCATTCAAGTCCTTTCAAATTGAACTGTTTCCTAGTAATACATAATAGTTTAAAGAGTTTGCTGATTTGATTTTCAAATACTTTGATTTTAATAAAGTAAAAATTACTTAAAATCAGAAAAAAATAATAAGTAGTCATAGATTAAATGTTGGATGAATTTTAAGCTGTCATAAAATCACAGGCAATAATTTTTTTAAAATATTAAAACAGTCATATCTTAAGACAGGCTTAGATAAATTCTTATTTTAAGATTATGCACATGAAAATAACTAGATCCATGTCTTTAATGTTGATCATGATCACCTCACTGTTCATCAGCAAGGCTGGAGGTACTTTATTTGTGAAGGAGTGAGCAGACCTGTACCGATGGTGAGTCTTCACCAACATTGCAGATATTTACATTCTTAGGTCCATGGTCAGCATGGTTAGCTGTTATCCTCCTACATTTTGTTAATGACCTCAGTCTTTTCTGTCATTTACATGCAGAAAAATGCCACTTCTTTTTTCATCTATATGTATCCTATTCTTACACTTTTTATTTTCATTAAAGTCACATTTAAAAACAGTTTTTAATACTAACACAGCTACTAAGATTAGCTATCCTGTTAGTATTAAAAATGGCCTATGCAAGCACCAAAATTGTAAAATTCTGTTTTTCAAAAGATTCACATTTCCATGCAAAAAGAATACCAGAGACCAAGTGCTAGTTGTTTTGAATAAATGTATATAATTTATAATCTAAATTCAAATCCATTTCATTCAAATAACCCTGATTCAAATGAATTAGTTTAGTATGAACTAAAAAGTTTAGTGGAAGGTTTGGTAGACTGACTTACTGTAAGATTCATCGAAGCTAGTGCTTAAATGGCATGCAATAGACTGTGGCTAGTATTTAAGGTCACAGATCAAGTTATACATTTATAAATCAAGAGGGCATAACCATAGTCCAATCCCTTTCCTGAGATTCATGGCCAGTCCCCCACTCCAGGTGAGTGTCTCCTGCCATTGCACAAATAATTCTGGCTACTCTATCTCCACCTTTTCCCTCCTCCCCTCTGTGGCTCATGTTCCTTGCCCCCTCTGCCAACCACTGCCTAGATTTGTAGGAAGAGTCCGTATTTGTCTGGGGCACGAACTTGGATGAGTTTAACAGGATATTCTCATGGCCTGAGTGAGTGGAGGCTCACAGATAGGGTTGAGTTACAGCCGAATAGATACAACCGTTCTGTGCCTATGATTCCTCTTCCCCTGAGGAGCCCCTCAGTTACGGGAAACCCATAGCTGTCTTTCCGTGCAGGGGTCTCACAGCCTGCCACCTGTTTCTCAGTTATCAGGGAGTGTAGTGGTTAAGCTTTATCTGGTCAGCTTGACTAGGTAAGGGAGCCTCCTAGGACACCCAGTAAAGATACTTCTGAGTGTGTTTGTGTACACCATTCAGGGTGAATTTGAGTGATCCCTTTTATGGTTCTGTTTCTGTTTTGTTTCCTGGCCCTGATAAACTTATTAGCTTTGCTCTAGTCTTTCTTCCATCGTGAAGTTCTCACTGTGAGGCCAGAAGGTCATGGACTGAGTCCCCTGAAACAGTGAGGTACCTTAACCTCACTGTCTTCCTGCAAACCATAGGTGACCCCTACTGCGTTGTAGTAATGAAATAGGTTCTTACAAGAATCCCTCCTGTATCAGGCCTTGAAAGTCTCTTAAACATGAATAAGCTTGTTTTAATTGAGGAAAAAACACTAATGAGAAGCTCATCTTTAAATAAAGTTTATTCATCTTAAAATTACGATCTTTTTCTCACTTCTTATTTCTTGAAATAATGATGAAACACAGATTATTGAAAGGTGGTTACCATAGAGAAGGAAGCTAAATAATGATCTAAATGATGTGACTATTCATGAACATTCTGAATTTTTTGAACAACTGGTGCAACTTGGTTATTTTTCTAATTCCCTTTAAGGCTTAAAATGAATATTAAGAAGGGAAGAAGAAAAGACAATCAAAACCAAACCAATGTGAACAAAACCCTCATGAATCCTTGATTTTTAGAGTAGGTTGAAATCAGTGAAGACGGTTGAGGGATAAGTTTTTAAAGCAAATGCTAATATTACATTCTTTTCAGGTATAGACGGTGAGAGGCAGGTACACCTCACACATATGTCAACAGTGAAGCAATTCAGGTTTTTTTTTTTTTTTTTATCCCTATAGCAGTTCAGAGACAATGATATATGAAAATGTATTGACTTGAATGAAGAAATTAATTAAAAATGAGAAATTCATAAACATGGAGGTTGAAGAACTCTCTGGGGTCACTGCCTTCCTGTAAAGTAGAGTTTCTTTGGGTTCTCTCTCTGAGTGGTACTCCCTCTCTGCCAACTTCGTGTGACTGAAATAAATGTCCCAGCCAGCTCTGTGGTTTGATTATTTTTTCACTACCTGTTCAGGTAATCAGTCAGAAAACAATGTGAACGCCATTGCCTCTGTCAATTAAATTAGGTCAAAAGTATAACAGCAGTGGAAAAAAAAAGATCAGACAGTTAAGCAAAAGCCCAAGACACTGGATCACCTTATGGTGTGAGCAAACAATTCACCACACAATTTCTAGAGAGAGTAAGCTCGCAAACTGTTAAATACTATTTTCCTTTGGGTAAAATTTTAATTAAAAAAGCAGCATGGATGCAGATTTCAGATCGTCACTATTGAAATAGCTGAGAAAGCTGTTAGAATTTTAAAAGTACATAGTGTTTCATTTAAAACTATTTTTGAATGTATTTAAATATGATTTCCTGAAAGCTTATAATAACACTGTAGAACAACAGAAACTAAGGCTGAGGTTAACCTGGGTGCCAGAGTGAGAAACTATTAGAGGTTTATTCCCACAAGCTTTGCTGACATTGGTCATTTCCTGGCAAAATTATAATGATAGTCTAGTAATTTTTCAATGATTTTACCACTATCCTATTTGAATGTGTTGTGTCTTTGTGAAGTGGTAATTTAATAGCAAAAATGAGAAATTTTAGGAATGAACAAAATTACTGACACTGACAAAACAAAAGCAGCATATACAAAACAAATTGCTAATTAAAGTTCTTTCTTCATTGCAAAGATTATAATCTATGTCATTATTTCTAACGCTGAAAGAAATTAGCTCTTTTGAATGATAAATAAGCTTTTAAGCACTTTAAAAACATAACGAATACCTTAAGAACATAAAATTGCACTTACACAAATCTATTCTCTTTTATATGGCTCATTTAAAAAAGTAAGCACAAATCTAGAAATAAACCATACAACTGGATAAATATAGTATTTACTTTTATATCTCAAAAAGTTTCATTATGCCCAGAATAATACTTATCATTTCAAAAATGAATGGTATGTTAGCACAGAATTCACTATATATATATATATATATATATATATATATATATATATAGTCTAGTGTGCTATCATTCCTTTGGTATTGTTGCTAACAAAAGCATTTTCCACAATAGAAAGTGTAGGTAGTCCAAAATTTATTTATATGAATTATACACATACATAAACTAGGCATACAGATTTATGTTTTGTGTGACCCTTTTAACTCTCTGTACTTGCTGTTAAGTTGTATATTTTTCCATGGTAGCACGTAACTCATGAGAAAATGACTAACATTGAAAACTCAGTTAAGCCTCAAAAATAGGCATTAGTTCTCAGACATGACTCTCCTTTTGGGAAATCAGAGTTTTTATTGCTAGATAAATTAATGTTTCAAATGTATGAATACAGATGCTGTTTGCAAATTTGTCACAATCTGTCTTCCAACAGAAGAATTTATACTGTATACAGTAATAGAAAACAGAAAACTGCATATTTCACTAAATTGCAGTTGGGTGTAGATTTATGAGATTATTTTTGTCAGTGAAACATGTAGTGAAACACCCATGTATTTCACTAGAGTATTATAAATGTATGTAATGCATTTATCTTTAAACTTATTCTACATATATTTTACCAAATATATAATGCCTATATTGCATTACAAAGTATCATATTAAATCTGTTTAGAGTAATTTCATTATTTCAAAAGCTAGTTTATATTTAAAATATTGCGCATGACTGTAACATTCAGCCTTACAACAGTAATATATATTATTTTCCATCTAAATATCTTTTACATGTTGAAACTGTCAATGCCTAACAAAATGGATTTTAAATATATACAATAAATCATGGACTTTATTATGAATTGATATCTAACTTGACCATTGTAGTACTAGATACAAGCCTGCAGTATAAGCATTATTGCTTAATTATTCACCTAACTGCATACATATACATGTACATATATGCAACTCACAAATTCAAATTATGGCATAAATTGTTCATATCTTGCGTTTTGTTTTATGGAAACATTAATGTTGTACAGTATGCCCATGGTTCTGATCCAATTAAAATGTCTTCTTTAGTTGATATCCTAAAACTAAAAGATAAAATAGCTATTTTCAAAGAACTTTCATAATATTAATAGACAAAATTCATATCAGTAGAACACCTAGACAACGATGCTATAATATCCAAGAGTCATGAAGCATTGTGGTGGATAGCCAATAACAAAGTCATTTCTAGAGTTTAAAAAATAGGCTAGAATTTGTACTTTAAATCAAATTGAAGTCAAGCTTTCAAAAAATTAATTATTAATCTGTAGGTTGAGAGGAAACTCTGGGAAAGCTGGAAGAATAAATTGAGTCATAAATATCCCTTGCTCCCATATCTAACAGAATAAATTAAAAATACTAGTAAAGGGGAAAAAGTACCAGTATCATCCAAATGAGAGATGGTGCAATTTTATGCCATAAAACTTCAAAGGCCACAGCAAAAGAAATACAAGATTCTTGTTTCAAGAGACAAGGCTTATTTTTCAAGCTGAACTTCAATCTATAGAACAAGGACTAAAGAGACAAAGCCATATGAAATTTCGGTAATGTCCCTAATTTGGTAACTCACAGTGGTTTATTATCTTTTCTTTCTATTCTGGAGAACTGGGGGAGACCAGATAGAAGAGGCTGATATAACTGAGGATGTGGCCAACTCATTTTACATTCACTTAATCATAGTAAGGGACACAGTGCATCATGACTAATTAAAACAAATAATAGTGCAATTTACAATTACTAGTATCCTAATCTTAAAGCATTTAAAGAAAATATATACTGTTCAGGATGACATCAGCAAGATACCTGATTAAGAAGCCATGGAAACGCTTTCCTACCACAAATACACTGACTCAGGAGCAGTATATCCTTGTGAAAAACAAATTAAAAGACTCAATTTATCTTAAGTTACTTTTTTACATCATGAGGAAACCTTTGCTGGACACCTGGAATTTTTTTTGTTTGCTAATATCATGTTAAATGTATTAATTTATTCTGTTGATATGGCTTATGTCTTATTTCCCTAAGAGCATACATAGAACTATAAATATGAAACCACATTAACAAAAGTCAATAAGAAGTTTTAGGACATTGTGTCACTAAACTGTCTACCTCCACACAGGTCATAAAATTAGGAATAAATTCCAGTTTTGGGAACAAGAAACTTGGTGTGTTTAACATCCTAATGTTTCTATGGGTGCATCTCAAAAGACTGACTTCTGTGCCATCATACAACACTGGCAGGATGAGCATAATCTGTTGATTTGAGGGAAGAACAAAGACCATATTCTGGCCTGGGAATCATAACATTTTTTGCAGCTCATCAGTGAGTGGAAAAAATATGCCAGCTTGCAACTTCTCCTCCAGGGAGGCAAAGATTTGGGCTTTGTACCCAATAAACACAGCTCCAGAAGAGAAGAGGCTGCCAAAAGTACACACGTGCTGTGAGGCACTGATAATACCTGGCATAATCTTGGCATTTGGAATCTAATGAGAACAGAGAAGAAGGTATGAGAAGGACATCACTATTGCCTTCCTCCGGCTCAGCATAGAGTGAGTAGACTAAAAACAAACAAACCAAATATCCAGCGACATAAAAAATATACACATTTCTTCCCATCTTTCCATTGACTAGATTTAAAATAGATATTGGAGGGTTGCAGAAAATAAACAAATCAGGGTGAAGCTTTAAAGGTCTGGAAGCCTTCCGCATTTCTGAATGTCTTGATTACGTAGGACCTTCTTGTGCGAAAATCTAGACTGAGAAGACTGAGAGAGAAAGAAGCTTCACTCAAGCACAAATGCAATGCAGACATTACAAAAAGGTGAAGAATTGTTGAAAACAAATAACAAGGTCAAACTCCTAAAACTGACTGAAATTAAACACAAATGCTTGATTTACTATAACCGTCAAAGAGATACTCACTTGGTCAAGAAAAGAAGGCATAATCATCAAGAAACAAAACAGGAGGCTGGGGCTGTAGCCAAGCAGAGAATGCCTGCTTGGTAAGTGCCAGGTTCTGAGTTTGATTCCTGGCACTTAAAAAAAAAATGTCATAAAACAGCAAATATATTAAAAATAAAGTATTTCCTAGAAAATTCTAAAACTGATCCTCACCTTTCAATTTGCTTTATAAGATATTTAATTAAGGGAAAAATTAGCAGGATATATTATAGTAACTTTTTTGATTTCCTATTAACTCGATTTGAAACCCTGTATTGCTCTCACCATCTTGTTTTGACTGATTTTACTCTATTCTGTTCTGTTTGATAGTATTAAGTTTGAGTGTATATACAACTACTTTGAAGGCAATAAGATTCACTATGATGTCCATTCTGGTTTGACTATTGTCTTCTTTTAAAGTCTGTAATGTCTCCAATATTTAGGTTTTATTGGTTTTGTTCTGTACTGTTTTGTTCAATTTTATTATACCTGATGATATAGACAATTCTTTTTAAGGTAGCAAGAGGCATTATGGTAACCATTGTTGAATACCTTGTATTCTGTTTTTACATAATGTACTATCTCCGTCCTTTGTTTTGACTGACTGCTCTGTTTTGTCACATTTGGTTTTATTCTCTTCCAAAAAAAAAAAAAGTAATAAGAAATGTGGGAGTAATAAAACCCAAAATGTGTAAACGTTATTGTAAAAAAGAGAGGAAAAGAAAGTGCTCTAAAGGACACAACTGCAAGTGTGTTTAGGTGTATAAGACAGATGACCATATTACTAAGTTTTTGTTGGATCATTGATCACAACTATTTGCAGTCTCACCGTTTGAATGTCCACTTTGTATGCTTTAATTTTGTAACTGGAACAACTATTCTAAGATGACAATATGTAATCTATTAACTAGTGATTTCTTCCTGTTTATTTTATTTTATTTTTTTTTGTAATTCTGTATTACTTGTACCCTTTTACTGTTTTGTTGTGGTTTTTCTCTTTAAATAAAATTTTAAAAAAAGATTTGTTGAACCCAGCTTCAACCTAAGGTAAAAAAAAAATTAAATACACACAAAATAGCATAAGAAAATATAAATACAAAATGCTAAATATATAGCCTAATATAACAGCAATGGTGTTAAGTAAACTCCTTTTGCTTTTAGTATAATATTTTAAAGACAAATGTAGTAAAATATATATAAGTAATGTTTCTAGATATAATAAACATAAAACATGGAAAGGAAAGACATTAAAAATTAAAGATTTGCATTCATTTTATTTTAACTTATCAACATCTTGAAATAGATTGTTCTATGTTACATTAACTCCATGGTACCCAAAGAGACAATTACTATAGAAAAAAATCAGTAAGTTGCAAAGATAAAGGTGGAAAAATTCATCTAAACTTACTAAGAAAAAAAGAAGTCTCAAATAAAAAATGAAAGAGGAAATAAAAAGATGTTAGGAAATTAACATGAACAATTTTATGCCAATAAACTGGAAATAAGACAAATATACCAAGACTGAATCATGAATAAATGAAAAATTGGAACAGACTTATAATTGATATGGGAACTGAATTTATTTATTTATATTATATTATATTATATTATATTATTTATTTATTTATTTTTGGTACTGGGGATCCAACTCACTACCTTGTGGTTGCCAGGCAGGCGCTTGTGCTACTGAGCTAAGCCTTGGGAACTGACCTTACAACAAAAGTCCTCCAACAATATAGTGCCTGGGCCCAGATGGTTTCACTGTTGCCTTCTCACAAACACTTTAAGAAAGACTACCAACCAAAAGAAGAATGATACTGGTTAACCTGCCTTACCAGTATTCTTGCTGAAGGCAGACAGTGGTGAGAAGTCACCTATTGGCCAGTAGACTCACCTGGCACTGATCAAATATTAAGTGTGAGTTTGTTTGTGCCACAATAATTTAGCAGACTTCTTTACTAACACTGTTAAAAGATAGAGCACAGATGGACTTAGGAGAAGGTTTAGCATGCTTACTCTCATTTAGTCGACGATGCCATGTTGTTAATGACCAACTGCTATTTGAAAAGATGCTTTGCCTCAATAATCTTTAAAGAAAGCAAACTGACCCTGAAGTGAGATTTCCCATCACTCCAATCAGGATGATTTCTATTAAAAAGTAGCAAAAGATAGGGGTTGGGGATTTAGCTCAGAGGCATAAGCACCTGCCTTGCAAGCAGGCAGTCGTGAGTTCGTTCCCGTTACCGATAAAAAAAAAAGGAAAAAAAAAGTAGTAAAAGACGAATGTCACAGAAAATAAGAAATTCGAATGCTTGTGTATTGTCAGCAATACAAAAAGAATGGAGCTGGTATAAAATAGATTATGGAGGGTTTCAATTACTAAATGAGAACTATCACATGAATTAGCAAATGCATTTCTAGGTATACAACCACAAGTGAAAACAGTATCTAAAAGAGATATCTACTCTTTCATATCATCACAGCACTATTCATAGAAGAGAAGCATGGAAACAATATAAGTATCCATCAATAGACAAATGGATATTAAGCATGGGGTATATATGCACAGTGAAACATTATGCTGGTTTTAAAAAGGAGAAAATTCTATACGTGATAACATGGATGAATGTTGATTTCCTTATAATAAGTGAAATAAGGCATTCACAGAAGAAAACACTGCATGAGGCTGCTTACATGATGTATCTTGAAACATCAAATTCATATATGAGTGGAATACTAATTACCTGAGGCTAGAGGGGAGAGCATATTAATCAATGGACATAGGCTCATTTAATAAAGTAAGTTCTACATTTTGTTGTAAAACATTTCTCCTACAGTAAATATATTATGTCATACAGTTTAGCTTTATTTAGAGAATGATTTTGTGTTAACACACACATGCACAGATTAAATTTAAAAATAAAACTTCAGTTTATAATGTGCAATGGCTGTATAAATAGGAGTCAAGAAAATTAAAATGGAATTTTACTCATACTGAACTGAAACATTTTATCTCAGAAAGTTCCAGTTTTTTCTTACATTGTTATTGTATTCACTCATTAGGTGCTAATTGATCACTTATTCATGCTAGTAACTACAGAGATGATAGTAGGATCCTGTATTCTACCTGGAAGAAACAAATAGTCAATAATAATGATAATTATCTATTATTGCACTTACACCCTACAACTATGGAAGCGTTTTGTATAAATGATCCCATTTACTCTTACTGCAAACTTCTGCAAGTAGGTGTCTTAAGTCCTGATTTACAAATGAGATAAGGGAGCCTTGGAGCCCTCAAGACATTTTAGCAAGGGCTAGAACTGAATTATATTCAGCCAAACTCCCAGCTTTAACAATTTGAATTCAGGATAATTACTTCCAAGAAATGTTATAAAAAGTGCACTAATTTTTCTTTTAGAATGTTTATTTCTTTCTATCAATGCAGCAAAATTGCAATTCCTAGAGATTTGGTTATGGGAAATTCCGAACTGAGCTACAAGAGATGCCAAATTAAAAGAGAATTCAAGAAATCAAGTGCTGTGCTAACCTTGCTCTTCAGAAACTGTGGAAGAAGGGTCACTTGAGTCCAGGAGTTCTAGGCAAGGTGAACCTCAGAGTAAAATCACCATCTCAGGAAGAAGGAAGAAGGGAACACACAGGAGGAGAAGTGGAACAAAGACAGGTACAAAGGAAGAGTTCCCAAGGTCGCCTACTAGGGAGGGGAGGCAGGAGTTTTAACGTGTTATGTGCTGGGAGACTTGTAATAGGGACAGTGAGGTGGCAGAAAAACATTAGGTAGCTAAATAGAACACAATGCCCTCAGCTCTCTGCGACTCAACAATTCCTTGATTTAAGTAAATAGTGGGGCTTATGTATTCAGGAGGCTGGCAGATTCCCACTGCCTTTGACTGGAGAGAATGTGCTGTCATTTAATGTGATTGTCACGTTAAATCAAGAGAACTCTTGGAAAACTACATTGCCTCGGACTGAATCCTCTGAATCTTGCCAGTAAAGTGCAGAAGACTGAGTTTCCAACGCACAGCAAAGGAAACCTAGACGTGCCTAGCTTTCAGTCCTCAGCAGAGGCTTGGCCATGCAGCAGACATGCAGCTGTTCTGTGCAAGTGTGCCTTAAAGACAAATATAAACGATCCTTCGCTAGAAGAAGGAGAAAAAAGAGGAAGTGGTGGGTTGCTGGGGAATAATACAAGGGGAAGACAATATGTAGTAAGCAAATTTCATAAAGTTAACTATGTTTAAATAAAATGTGACCCAAGTGTAAAGAAAATCTGAGAGTGTTTTATAATTTGAATGTAACAATATAATTCAATACACAAAGTATGTTATAAACAAAAGAAAATAAGTAGAATAAAAGGAAGAATAACAAAGCAAAATAACAAAGAAAAACTAGTGTCACTGTAATAAAAATTAATATATGTTAGGAAAAGCCAGAGAAATACAAAATCAAATTCCTGGCACAAATATTTGACATGGTGACAGTGAATATCCATGAGGTTTTTTTTGTTTGTTTTCTTTTTAGAAATTGAAGTAATTAGGAAGACAGTATAGATAGGAAATAAAATAAGATAATGAACCACAAAGCTGAAAAATCTAAACTTAATAGAATTCTAATAGACAAAAGTGTTACCCCAAGTTAATACAATGGAAATGTGATAGATGGGGGTACAGAAAAGACTGATAGCCACATTTATTTATTCAGATTTATTTTGATTCCTCTTGATATATTTTATAATAAAATTTATTCAGTAAACAGAAATAAAAGAAAAGAAAAAAGCAAAAAAAGAATCCCTGAAAAATAGAGAATTAGGAATGTGAAGTTCCAAATCCCTTCCCTAGTGAAGTAATTGTGGACATTAGGCTTTTAGGAATGTGGATGCTTAAAGTACTGTCAGTTTTTAACAATAAAATCATATGTAACATAAATAAATAAGCTGATTGGCAGGTGAGAACATGTGAGAAAATATAATATTCTCTTCTTTCCTAGCAGAAGTTAAATAATGTCACCTAAAATTGAAATAAGCAGAACGAACTCAAAGCAAAATAAATTTTAAACAATTTTTTCTATCCATACTTGAAATGTAAGTAACTATTATTTCTTAACAAAAATATTTTTTAAATTTTTCAATAATTTCTTTAGCTTTCCTTTGTTCTCCATGAAATTAAAGCAACATATATAAATATTATATTAAAGCACTTTATATGACTAAGATTGTAGCTTAGTAGTAGAATTACATTTTCTATTTTTATGTTAGTTTTTGCATATTAACATTCCTGTTCGTTCATTAAATGGTTCTCAAATTTATTGGACCTCGGGACATGTTCCACTCCTAAAAATTACTAAAGTCTCCAAAGAACTTACGCTTCTGTGGCTTATATATACTTTTACAATATTAGTAATGAAACCAGTGCATTTAATCTGTAGAATATGCACAATTATAAACCTATTATATGTTAATATACATATTATACAAAGAGTTTTGTCTTCCAAGACAACAAGTATTTAGTAAGTGTGTTACTGCTTCGCATATTTGCAATGTGCAATTGCCATATAGTTTAGACTGCGTGATTCAATAGAAACAGTTTTTGCACTCAATGTATTACAGAATCTGCAACTGAAATGACTGAAGAAATCAAGTATCTTACAGAATTGTAGTTGGTACATAGAGAATGATTATGTATAATACTCAATGAGGGTTCCTTAAAATCTACCAGCAAAATTAAATGACATCAGTAAACTTTTTATACTCTGTAATTTTAAATTCACTGAGTTGTCTTGAATTTTGGATAACTCTACATCATGCATTATTTTGTCACAAAATATATATACTGGAAATTTGGCAAATATGGATTTCACAGTTATGTAAGTTTTAAAAATTAATGCCATTTTACTATACAATGTGAAAAATGACATTAATTCCCCCCTTTTTCTTAGCAAAGATATCATTAAATACTAAGGTACTTAAAGCATGAAGTAACATAAGGTAGTCAGTTTCACAGGGCAGATATGATTCAACATTTATTTAAAAGTTCTAATTTTGTGATTGACAACAAATATCATCTGATATATCATTGTTTTTCTTTGGTGGCAAACTGGCTTTTATTATTTTGAGAAAATATCTGCCAAATACCCAAGGAAATAATCAAATTTGGACCAATTATTCTTTCTTGGGGACAGGAGTGGGTACCAGGACTCAAACTCACGACCTTGTGCTTGCCAGGCAGGCACTTGTGCTGCTGAGCTACATTCCCATCCCTGTTCTTTAGATAATAAATAACATTACCCGGGAACTGTTCTTGGTTTAGCATACAACTCAACACACAAAAGATCTTCTTTAAAGTTGTTGGAATTATTTATGTGTGTGTGTGTGTGTGTGTGTGTGTGTGTGTGTATGATTTATACCAAAAGTGTTTTTTGTGTAAGTCAAGCAATTAGGTGTACTCAAGGAGAGATATTTAATAAAGTTGATAATGTTTCTACTGCTCTCAAAAATATTCTTAAGTGAAACTAGCTCTTTCTGTTTGTTTAATTGCTAGTGAATGGTGGGGAAGAAAACAATGATTACATATCCAGTTGGGTGATACTGTCCTAATGTGTGTTAAGGAAGTAACAGTTTTACTGATCCTTATGTTAACATCGCCTGTGTAACATTTGTATATTGAATACAGTACACATATGTATACTGTATATTTAAACTGACTGCAAGTGTATGCAGACTTTTGTAGACCAAAGTCTGAGAAACGATTGATAGACTTTATATATACATTCATCAATATAATAAGCATTATACTTTATAATCTATTTCTAGTAATGTTGATGGACCTAAAGTACACTTTATGTATTCTTTGTACTTTGTTATACTGCTCCAATTATATATAACAAGTAATATTTTATTAAAACGATGATGCATATTCTTAGAAGCAAACAGGAAACTGCACAATTTTGGCTTACAACAACTCTGAAGAAGGGTAAACAATAAAAGTAAGGATACAATAGTGAATATGATTCAACAGGGAATTATTATTCTTTATAGACAGTAGGAACAATAGGAATGCACAAAAGTGATAATAAGTAAGAGAGACCTACAGGTTTGTCTTGTTCATACCCAAGACTGCCCCAGCTACAGGCTGTGGGTTCAGTCATCTTAAAGCCTACAGAATGTGGCTACCTACCTACAGAATGCGGGTTCAATCATCTTAAAGCAATGTTTTTGTCATCTTAACAAAAATTTCTGGCAAAAAATTCATTCTAAATATCAAATACTGATACCTACAGTGAGAAAACTCACATAAGGCTTTTTCTCTCACAGAACGTGTCCAAATTCTTGCTCATGCCATCAAGGCACTCACACACTCAAAGCTTATAGAACTACCTTTAAAGGAAGGCTTTTGTTTGGGCGTAAAAAAATATAAAAGTCAACATTATATTCCTTATTTTGACCTAGAGATATCGTATTACTTTATTGGTTGTAAATTACATAGAAAAAGTTGCCATGAATGTTTCATTGCTAGAAAAATTATTACCAAAAATGATTTTAAATTAACCCTAACATATAGAAATACTCAAAATTTAGCAGTTTCATTTTGCATTTTATCTTAACAAGTGTATTTTATAGAGTACTTATAAACCTCTTGTTTTCTTGTAGTAACAAAGATTAGAGTTTGAAGTTAACATTTTTCAATTATGAAGTACTGGATCCAATTACGGCAACTAAAAGCAGAGTTTATTTTAATAGGATTTGCAGTAAAACAAGGCATATAAAAATCAGATGCATAGGCAAAGAATTTTTTTTTTATCTTTAATCATTAAGCTACCAGTACAAATTGAGCCCGGAAGTTATTTCATTCCCAAAGGAGATCAGAGATTTAAAGAATTCAAGGGGATTAAACATTCGTGTTTGAGTGAACATGCAAAGTGTTTTTGTGCTTGCTATCATTAAAATAGTATTTTCAACACTTTATTTTTGATGCATATACCATTTTTTAAGCAAGTGATGGCATACACTTTTTTATAAGGGGTTAAAGCATTAAGGACTTCTGGAGTGAATATTATTAACTCTCAAGCATTAATCTCAACATATGTAAGGTTAAATATGTAGATTTTTCCCCCTAGAATATCCTTCCTTCCTAGAAATTTCTGAGTCTCTAAATGTCCTTTATACCTTTAATCTTAGACTTTTTATGTTGGGGAAAATTGTTAAGAAAGGGAGAAACAAAACTTTTGAAGCAATGGGTTTGAAGGTGAGTTTTACTGTAATCTCACTGAAAACTAACCAACAGTTATTTTAAAGACAAAGCTTTCAAAATTGTATGATAAATAGAAAGTTAGCATGCAAATGTTTTATGACTTTCAATATATGATGAAGTTTCTAATTAAGAAATTTCTTACCACAATGCGTATAAGTGTAAATACATCCCTTTGGAAAGCTTAATAAGCCAGGTATTAAAATAACACAAAGATCATTGCCACATGGTTTTAGACTGGAACTTGTGAATTCATTCATTTTAAGTATGTACTGAATTTTTTCTAGGTTCTAGTCAAGTCACTGCATTAAAAGTATAAACCAACAATATCAAAACAATGATAGTTACAAAGTGAAACATAGGGGAAAAAACTGCGGAGAAAGGCAGGGGAGGTTGAAGGTTAAGCTGGTTGACAGAAGCCAGTTACCTAAAATGCTAGACAAAAGGATGCAGAATAACTAACCTGTTCTAACTAAAAATAGCCATGTACTGAGCACCGAGCTAGGTGCAATACAAATTTTTTCTCATTTATTTTTACTGTTCAATATATGAGATAATGTATCAGTTATTGTGTTATTCTGCAAGTAACAGAAAACACTAAGGCAAATTGGTTTAAATATTAAAGAAATTTAATATCTCACAATAATTGGAATTTCAGAGATAAGGCAGGCTTTGGGCACAGTTCTGTCTGTGCCTCATTCACATTGGCAGAAGCTCACAAGATTTCTCCCCTCTTCTCTGCTTAGTTAACCCTTCACCTTACCTTGGCCTGGTTTTTGTTCCCAGTTCAAAGTGGATAGCAATGGAAATTGAAAGCAAAAGACTGAATGTTTAATTTTGTTTCTAAGAGAGGGAGAACATCGTTCATGAAATAGGTTTGTCTTGGTATTATTTGGTCACACAGTCACTCCTAGATGAATGACAGGGCCTAGAGAAACATCATAAATTGCTTTAAAATAATCATGATCTCTTCCTGTGGATGCAGAATGAGGTCTTCTTTCCTTACAGATTTTTTGAAGTGAGTCAGTTCTTAAACAGAGAAAGTGGACAGACTTCTGGATGGAGGCTCTCCAGGAGACAGTTCTTATTATTATCACATCCGTTTTATAATTAAGTGAGCTGGGGCCATGAATCAGTGCAGTGACTTGCCGGGGCACTGAGGGCGGAAGGCTCTGAGAGGGAAATGTAGATTTTAAATGTACTCAGGTTGTTTCAGGCCCTGTGCTGCGGGTCAGCATTACAGTTGTTAACTGTGAGCCAGTAGGTACAGATCTGGTCCTGAAATGGCTCTAGCAGCTACAACAAGGTAAGCTTAACCTCTCAAGGGAGAAACAAGACTATCCTCAGACACAGAGGTATGCTCTAATTGCCATATTCTGTCACATTAAGATGAGTAGCTCTATTCCATATTGTCTACTTTTGGTTGTGGTGATTTCAAATCTTCAACTAAAAATTAATGCCTAGTCTTTGCTTTATAAAGAAATATTTCAATATACAGGGATATGTGGATATATATATATATAGATAGATAGATAGATAGATAGAGAGAGAGAGAGAGAGAGACAGCAGAGTCAATGTCTTAATAACTCTATCCACTACTAATTTTGACATATATAATGCAAAGTATGTAGACATGTAGCATTATCATATATTAAATTTTATTTGTATACAATCTTCATTTAAAAAAAAAAATTACGAATTGAACAAAAATGTCAATTATCTCAAAATAATCCCTGTACTTTTTTTTCTCCCAGGCCTACGTGTCTTTTGTAGGAAGAACAATTCTTTCATGAAGGTAGACCTCCTATGACACGTGTTCCTCACAGGATCTATCTCTTAATACTATTAAGTTCCAACATACTGATACAGAGGTTTCACTAGCATTCAGGCCATTGCAGTGCTTCTTATAGTTCGAGATATTTTATACATTTATGATTCATTCATGAATAGTATTTAATATTTCTTATACATCGTAAAATCCTATGTATGTTAAAGATATCTGTTTTCCCTTGTCATTCATTTGTTATTTTTCTATGCTTATATAAATATATGAATTCTGTTTATTTGGCTAAAATAATATTTGACTTTACCATTGTTTCATGATACATTTTAAATTTTCCCTTCTATTCAGGATTTCTACACATTCTTACATTCAACTGATATTTTCACGACTTTTTAAATTTGCCAAACTGAATAATATATAATAGTCTCATAAAGTTTCAAATTTCAATTCCTTCATTTCTATTAATGTTAGAAATCTTGCTATAGATTTGCTGGCCTTTGTTTTCATTTCTTCTTGTTCTTTGTTCCTTATAGATTTTTTTAGAAACTATTTACTCAGCTTACATATTTTTTGCAAAGAGTTTTATACATGCTGTACTTATTTTTCACTTTTTGATGTTGTTTATTATATGGATTTTTAAGTTTAATGAATTCAAATTTATTAATCTACTAATTGATATATTTTTCAATGGTCATTTACTTTCTACTATATTCCATATTCTCCATGAGTACTACATGCTGTAATGTATGGGCCAGGAATACAAATTTTTGTTTGATCTTTGTATAAACCACACCTAAAGGCTATATTTACATGAAGCAACTGTGAAGGACACAATAATACCTCCCTGGCTTATTACTTATAAAGAAAACAAATTCCTTAAGGTCAGTGTTTCTTAGCTTCCATGTGAACCCCGTGTTGTAGGCTCCACGGAACTAAAGCACTTCTCTTTTCATAGAATTTAGAGGTAAGAGTGATCTAAAAAAAGCAAGTGTGCTGATATTCTTAATGGTTTTAAGCTATCAATAGTAAAACATAAATAAATAAATAAATAAATAAATAAATAAACCTTTATTTCTGGCCTGAGTCTTATGTCTTCTGTCATTGGTTATTTTGTTAGCATGTCAGTGAAATAAAATTAGAAATCTTTAAATCTTTACAAGTCTTAGTGTTTAGATACATCATAGTATAAAAGAGATCCAGAAACTCTTTAGCATCAGCTGATCTAGCACAAGAGTAAGAATATCAACAAAGATGGTAAGTGAATTTTCTTGTATACAAGAAAAAGTACGGTGGAAAATACATACTCCATTCCACTAGTGAAGGGGACTAGTGATTGGGAATCATACAACAAGAGATTATCATCTCTTTTTTAAAATTGAAATCCTTAAGGACAAAATTATATTAACGTGTATTTTTCTGGAAAAATTTAAAATTTATGTATTACATTTTAGTTTATAGCTTAACTTGAATACTTTGTTATGCATACCAGTGACCTAATTTTATTTTATATTGGGTTTTATTTTCCAAGGAAAACAATTGTCTCATTTACATGTATTGAGTTGTTCTAAATTATTCTAAAAAATGGAGTAGTATTGCAGATGTAGTCAAACATTTAAACAATGACAGATATAGTCATTTAAAATATTTATACGTAGCAAAGTATCTTTTTGTCATTTGTTTTTGCATTAAAAATAATCATTTAAAATGCCTTTAGTTGATTGGTAACATAACAGTTTTTCTTTTCTTTTAAACAAAAGGAAGTGAACCAAGATAATACTCAATCAGTAAACTATATTTACTGGCCAAGATCTGAATCTCTGATCTCTTAAGATATGTTTTGAGCATTTTTTTTTTTTTTTTTTTTTTTTTTTTTTGCCAAATCCTTCTTTTGAACATCATGGTTACATTAACAAATCAATAGATTCACTTTAGTTGGTGCTTTTAAACTAGTGTTAGAATTAAAAATAATTACTTCCTGTAATGGTTGATACATTGTGTCAACCTGAGAAGTTTAGACTCTTAAAAGCAACTCAGCAGGGGGCCAGGGTCTTCACTTTGTAAATGTCTTCATCCTGTGTAAGAGGAGGGCACTGATACAGGTGCAGTGCCCCAAGTGTCCTGGGGGGGGGCTGTTTATAATATAAGGAAGGTCTACAGGCTTGCCTTCCCCACTCCCTTTTGCTCTTGCTGCTTCTGCATTCTTGAACTGCTGCCTTTGTGCGGTGCCACCCTGCTTTTGAGCCAGCTGATTACCAGACTGAGGCTTCCACAAACTGTGAGCTAAATAAACCTTTTATTCCTTCACTTTGAGTGTTGAATATTTTGTATCAGCAGTAAGAGAAAAATAATCAAGAGACTTCCCAGCGATATTGGCTTACAACAAATTCCCTTCATAAACCTTTCATTAGAAAATATATCCTCATATCTGGAGGGAGAGATCAACCTCATGGAAATTACAATAATCTTCTTCATGTACTATTATACAAAATTAAAAGTTACTTTCCCACTGTGCTCTACCATAAAGTGGACTCAACATAAAGACATGCTCTTGATAATTTTGTTTCTCCGTATCACTGATGACAATGTTTTAGAAACCTAGGACACTTTAGAGAAACACGTTCTCTAATACCAAAGTAGTTAGCACACACACAGGGATAAGCACACACTCATGACCAGAGACAGAGAAGTAGAAAGTACACTGCAGTTGGAGCCCAGAGAGCCCTCTTTAGAAGTAGTATCCTGGACACATTTAGTTTCTTCAGTGACTGTGTTTGAGTATGCTGAAAGCAGAAAGTATGAAGTTCAGTTCTTTGGACTTTTATCTGATGGCAAAAATAATACATCTACATATGTTTTGATGAATGGAAGTGCCTGGGGAAGGTGGTGCAATTGAAATATTCATAGACACAGAGGTACAAAAAGTGCTTGAAACATAAGGGAATAGGATGTACTCTTAGTTGGTTTTTATCTTAATTTCATAATGGTTAAGTGTGTTTTTGGGAGGGGAAATGAGCGAGCTAAGCACAACAAGGTATAAATACAGCGTAGTCATTGGTTGAGATATAGCTAAATAATGTATGTGGATGATTGGAAAACTTCAAAGATTCCCAAGCCATTTTGGTACACTATGGGAACCTAGCTATAGATACTTTCCTTGTAAATCTTATGTAGCAGCACAGTGAGAGCTACCAGGTCCACTCTCACCTGTATTGTAAGTTATTTATTATAAAATATTTAAATTTTCTAAAAAGTTACACAGTACCTTTTACAGAGACATGTTTGTCTCTGTATCCACTTAAATTTTAATTTATGTCCTATAGAATTGTCTCTGTTCCTATTTGATAACTATGAAAAGATTTTAAAATATTAGGAAGACCTAGTAATTTCATAAATTTCATATAACTTTTAAGGATAAGATATTCACAAGAAAATCCACACCACAAAATAACCTTGCAAGGTTGTAAAACCCTGGGTAACTGATAGTATATCCTTAGAAAATGTAGACAATAATTTTACCTGGCCACTACAACTTGTAATAGTCTCATTCTAGATTATTTTCTGTGTTTGTTTTTCAGTAAATAAGTATAGTGCACAGAATAGTAATGTAATAAGGGTTCAAGAGTCATTATTCTAACATAGCAGATTTTATGAAGGAGAAAGTCAGCAAATGCAACATTTTAACCATAGATTACTGGTGAACGCAGACCTGAGATGAAGTAAAATGGAATGGGTAGAAAAGCACTAATATTATTACATTCTGAAAACTCATGTAGGTCAATTTTAATCACCTGGCTGTAAAACAAAATCCTAATTCCTGTTAATGATATTGTTAATAGCTAAATTTACACAATAAAAACCATAATGACACTGCATAGTTAGCTTTCTTCAAGCTCCCCTCTGCTGCATAACTATGTGTCTTTGTCTACAATATGTAAAAAATATAGATAAATCCAGAGGCGAAGCATCTCACAGTAGAAAAAGATGTAACTATTACTACTATTATATTTTTAATATAATTTAAATAATTATATTTATATATAAATATAATTTATAAATAATTATATTTAATACTATTATATTTTTAATATAATTTAATATAATATAATGCAGCACACTGCATGAAGGATCCAAAATCAGTAAGTAGAAGTTATAAAAGCATGTTTTAAACACAAGATATTAACTTCAAAATTAGAACTGCCCAGCAGTACACAAAATTGCTATTCTATCACTTAATTGAAGACTATTAGAAACAGAATTTGTATAAGAAATGGATACGGCATAACATTTCTCCAATATGCTTAACTGTTCAAGATTACCCTAGCACGCTGACGTATCTCTTTTCAAAAAGAAGACAAAAACCATTAGTCACCTATTCTGTATAATTTAGTATATAATTTTAAGGATAACTGAAACCCTTTGTCTATATTTAAGCTAGTCCCTGAAAATAGCACTTAACAGAATAAATTATTTTAATTGGAAATAAATATTCTAGTTGACTAAAAGAGCTTTTGGCCATTTGAAGAATGAAATTTTAACAATGGAAAGTTACTGAATGCTATTTCTCCTTCTAGTTAAAATGACAGGCACATTAATAAAGCTTTTTTATTAAGAATATTATGCTTGCAAACTTCCTTAAAGTATATTTATTTACTTTTGTTTGTGAGTGATATTGTTAAAAACAATGGCATAATGGCATATAGAAACTTTGACAGTTTCTATAAAGTGATCATTAGGGAAAGTGCAAGACTAATTACAGAAGGTTGTTTGAATAAGTTGTAAATTCTGAGTAGTTTTATTCATCATAAGTTATATACATATTTATTCTTTACAATGCTGCATACATGATTTAATATTTAAAGCACATGTCGTCTTTGAGAATTTAGCTTGACATTTCATTCAGCAGCAGCTAAAGCCTTTGTTTCTAATTACATTTTTCAAAACTCTTGCCTGTTCTATTTTCCACTTTCAAAATTATTTCTGAAATTTAATTGACATCTTAATGAATACATATTTTTTATCCTTTGAAAGTAAGCCAATTATAGAACCTTTCCCTAAAAGGTTGAAGGAAAAAATGATAATAATTTCAAAAGTTTGAGAGAATAATAGTAATTTTCTTATAAAATAATACTGTTTCAAAATAGAATTTAGTTATTTGACTTTCTGTTTAAGAAAGAAAAGCATTGTAAATTATTACTTAAATTTTTCTTTTTTAAAATGAAGGCATTGGGAAAAATACAAAGATGATGTTGTGATAATATATTTTCAAAACCTAACATTCTCTTTAAATGATTTCTAGTTTGCAGGAAATATATAACAATAAATATAAAGATCTTAATAAATATAAGCAATTTAAATCTACCACTATACTTTTGCACATTATTTTGAGGATAAAGCTATTTGAAATTAGTTTTTTTCTATTGATAGTTCCTATTTATCTTCTAAATTTAATAGAGGTATAACAAACAAGAAAAAACTGATTCTTGTAACAAACATAACATTGTATTGATGAAACAAATACAGCATTGTATTGATAGCCAAAATAATTAATAGTCAAGCTACAATATGCTTACAGTTCAAATACATAACTATAGCCTTACTTAATTTTCTTACTAATATAAAATCCATTGCTTATGACAATTAAAATAGCCATTATGGTTATATACACTCATACATACACACACACACACACACACACACACACACACACATTTTCAGGTAGGTGGTGCTAGTGATTCATGAAGCATGGAAACTGAAAATCTTTCTAAAATAATATGTTTTGAAATTGGTTCAATTGTTTTCGTTCTTTAGAAGTCCAGGAATGGGTTATTATTAGGTATATTACAATTGCTTTCATATGTAGAAAACTGTAGTTTTATCTAGTTTTCTAATAAACAGTTCGGTCAAGGGCTTAGATGGAATTTGTTCACAGTCATTTATATATAATCAGTCTACAACGTTAAATTGTATTTTTTCCTTTTATGGATCGGGACAGTAAATGTTTACCGGCTTTAGTTCTAAACTCTGAGGTTGGAAACTAAGTGAAAAATTATGTTTCCTTATGGAACTTGTAATATATTACTTTATTATAGTTAAATAAATAAATGAAATAAGAAATGAGAGAAAGCAGAAAAATGTCCATTAGAAACACGAAAATTAGATTTTTCAAGTGACATTTAAAGACCAAAAGGACTTTGAAGAATTTTAGAAAGTAAGGTAGACTTAAAAGAATGAGTAACTGCTGCCAGACAGAAAGGATTCTACAGTGGAGAAAGGATTCTCAAGCAACCTCAGTTTGCACTTCATAGACAGCTGGCAACATCTCGGTAAGGTCTTGATTGCCACAAGTAGGTGTGTGTGTTATAGCTGACCTCAAGTCACTAGAGTTCTGAGTTACTGCTAACATCCTACCATGCCAGAGAAGCCCACTTTCCCCTCTGAATCACTTGTCCCCTTCGAACTTTAAATACTGCCACAGCTAAGAAATCTTGAGACAGAAACAGCAGGATAAAGTAGTGTACTTTTTATATGTAAATTTATACACATTTTTGAATGTGCGTAGAAGGCTTTTGGACAGGACATGGAAGAATGCTTGCTGGATCACAAAAAGACAGAAAGAGTATTTATTGACAGCAAAGATGGGGTAAGACAAATCCTTGTTTGTGTAAACCACAGCAGTTTCTATAGAGTAGTGGAAAATAGTGGATTTTAATTTTCTACTTTAAAAACTAATAACAGATAATATTCAGTTCAATGAAATAACCCTATTTTTTAAAAGGTAAAGAAACAAAATAAATAGCAATAGTATATCTTTGACTTACTTTAGAAAAAAACATCAAAGCCAGGCAAGGTGGCACATTCCTGTAATCCTAGCACCTGGGAGGCTGAGGCAGATGGGTAGTGGCAAGTTCAAGACCAGTCTGGGCTACAAAGTGAGCTTAAGGCCACAAAAAGAAAGAAAACTGCATAGGAGACCCTGTCTCAAAAAGACAAAAAAAAAAAAAATCAATGCAAAGAAGTGTGTGTGTGTGTGTGTGTGTGTGTGCTCAAGCTTATCTAAATTTTATATTATTTTACCAGATAATAATGTGGGTTCTCACAACATGATAACCTCTGCTTCCACTTCATCATAAGCAAACTTAAAAGAAGCTAATAAGACACAGTGATCTCATCACCCAGAATAAGAAGTAGACATTGTGGAATATAGATGGTATTTTAGCCTAAAAAATGAAACAAAGTAAATTTTCTTAAGTGGTATGCATGCTTAGAGTACTGTTATTTGCCACTGACATTGTTATTTTTCATTTTGTGGCTTGCCCAGTGCCTGGTAAATACAGACTGAATAGCTCTGAATATGAATAAATAAATGACCAAATTAAAAAAAGAGAGCTAATAATAATAGCAGTAATAATTATAATAATGAAAATTTGAATCCTGCTGAGTTGCCACATATTAGTACTCAAAAATATTTAACTGGATGAATACCTGAGTGTCATTCAACTTCCTACTCAGAATGCATGCAAAAGTTCTGTTAGAGATAGGAAGGGACACCATAATAATCAGCAATTACATTCCTGACAACAGCGCCATTAGGAAAAAGAAATGTTAATTTTATACAAAATCTAAAAAGGTCTCAAAAATATGAAAATAAATTATAATTTGGCAATGTTTGCATTTGTGCAAATAGATTACCTTGGGTGAACCATAGATAATTTGAAATTCCTGAATTAAGAATTGTTTATGTATGCAGGCATCAGAAAGAGAAAGAAAAGTGATGGGAAGGGGATAAAAAAAGAAAGACAGGATTTTATAAGCAATAGGATGTGTCAACTGTTTCTTCTACTTAGGACATTCAATAAGAGCATTATTATACATTGCATTTTATACTGTATATTGTTTTTGTGTTATGTTTTTTCACAGCAAAACTTAAATGCTTTTACTGGTTCATTATTTTGTTTTTAAGAGTTGCACTAAAATCCCAGGTTGTAGGGCATTTTTCTTTTTATATCTGCGTGGAGATTCAAGCATGCCATTCTCTTCTCATTGGGTATGCTTTGAGAGTTTACTTGATAATTTAAATAATTTTAAAATTTCTATATATTAATTCTGTGCTTGCTACCAAAGAAGCTATTTAGGGGAGACCGTAGAGATGCAAACAATAGCATCAATAAATAAATCAAACATTTTAAGATACCATATTTTGTTTGTGCCCTTCATAAAGACATACACAGCAATGTGCTTGTGCTTTGGATCCAGACATTGAGCCCTTCTGACAGAGTGTCTCTGAAGAGCATGTAATTCTTAAGTGTCACGCAACTCTTAGCATGCAGTCCACTGAGAGCTGCCCTAGAGAGAAGGTTAAGCATATTTCAACATACCCCTAAAGCACTGCTCTGTGTCTTTTATTCTTTTCTCTTCCAAGGAGGTTCGCTGTGATAGTAATCATAATTCCATCTTTAGTAACCTAAAGAATACATGAATCTGAGTGTCAGGGTGAAGCTCTGTAGCCCTAGATCTCTGGATGGTCAGGCACAAGGATTGCAAGTTTTGAGTCCCACTCAGGTAATTTAGCGATTTAGTGAAACCCTGTCCTGAAATAAAAGTATGAAAGGTTGAGGATGAGCTCAGTGCCAGGTCCTGAGTTCTATCCCTGGTATGGAAAATGAATATGTGGAGAAATAAATTCTAAATTTTTAAAGGTAAAATTTTAGTAATTCAGTACTGTGAATTTGAAGAGAACATGGTTATACTCTATCAGTATAAATTAGTTTTCTATGCTAAAGATTTTTAGTAAATATAAGAGAAAGTAATACATTAATTTGAATTGTTTCTTAAAATTTTGTGTTTGTGGAATACTGTACAAATAGATAATGTTTCAGTTGGTACGCTTTTTGTCTTTGGCTATAATTACTCCTTCAAGGTGAATGCTTAATATTCAACAGTGAACTTTGTAAGCACAAAACGCATTTAGCAACAATAACAAAAAGAAATATAAGGTGTTCTTATAGTTTTTGTTCAAAACTTTATTCAAGTCATCACTTTTAATGCTATTTTATGTTTTCCTCATGGTTTTAAGCATCTACATTATTTCAAAAGTAAATTCCTAGCATGAAACCTAATTTAAAATTCCATACAGCCTAAAATGACTGGTTTGGGGTGATACTTTTACATTAGTGCTCCTTTTTTCTCCTATTATGTAATTTACTAATGGAAGAGATAATTCCATTTGGTATTTCCTTTTGTTTTAGTTGTCATTACAATATCTATTGTGAGTAAATGTTTAGGAGTAATTTTGCCTTTTAAGTATCATAAACATTAACAAATGCTGTTTGATTCACTTACAAATTATATGAGAAGAGCCATGAAATTTTCCTAACCTTTCTTGTAGCTCAATAAATCACAAACAGACACGAAAGTTAAGCACTACTACAGTGGAAAATCAGCAGACAGATGTAGCACACATTCCCCACAAAATAATTCAGAACCTGTTTCAATTTATCAAATGCCTACTTTATCTGTCAAAACAATGTCCTTTCTCAAATAAAGGGCATTGTTTCTGTAGCAAGAAAAAGGTTCTGATGTATTGTTATCTGCAAATGGATGGCGGAATAATGGAACAACAGGCAGTGTTTCAAACTAAGAGATCAAAGGCCAGAATGCATTACAAATCTTGTTAAAATAAATGAGGGTAAGAACATAATTCCAATAAAGACATTTATAGTCTTAAACAATCTCTCACTCTTTTAAAAAGAGATCTTTAAAAATGAACCAAAATCCCACCACAAACACCAAAAGGTTTTTGCTCCTTCTCTCAAGAAGTTCAACATTAAAAAAATACGAATGTGTGGAACCTTCACGCTGACTGGACATTAGCACTTTTTAATGTGCTAACCTTTTATGGTTTTACTGACACTGCTAAACTTTCTACTGCTGAATTTGTCAATGTACTTGGTATTCACAGAAAAAAATTCTTGTTTATATAATATTCAAATCTAAAATATTGTCTTATTAAAATGTTTCCATAAACATGCTTATTTTATAACATTGTCTTAAAAAGAAATACACCTTACAGTAAACATTTTTCTTAACAATTTTAGTACCTGAACATGTAGCATCAATGATGAATCTTTAAATTCTGAACAAATATTAAATATGTCCTTTTTGAAAAACACTTTCAGGTAAATTAAAATGATTACAACAATATCAAGCATTAGAGGTGTGTTTCAGCTGTGCATACCCAGTGAGCATATTCCTAGCCAGTGTCATGATTAAAAATTTGTTTGAACATAACATGTCAGATATTTTTGATGATTTTTCCAGCCTACTTGATCTGGAACTGACATACCACAAAACCCTGATGATATGTCTGTCTTCTGTAGAGTTACGGGCTGTTCTTTACCTTATTCTAGGTATGTGTTTTATTTAGTTTTCTTTAAATGTAGCCATGATCTTTATTATAACTGTAATATATTCTTATAATAATTATATTACAATCTTCTCTTGAAAAGAATGCTGTCTTCAGGAATGACTTTTGAATTGATGATTATAAATTATATTAATTCATATTCATCACATCATGACAGGCACATGTGTCCAATTCTATAGTTCAAATGTGTTTTAAAAACTAGTAGGAAGTCATTAAATTCACATTAACTGCATCAGTTATCTGAAAACAAATCGTCAAAATAAAAATATTTTGTTTTATATAGTGTAACATTGATTGTGAAATTTCCTGTTGGATATTGAGATTGTAAGATGGTGTGATTAGGTGGCTTCATCTTTTAAAATTTGCTTTCCTCGACCCTACCAATAAACAATTGAGCTAACCAGGAAATATTTAAAATAAATATAAATTTAAAAGTAGAAAAATATTGGTCTTGGGTAAAATTTATAACTTTTCATACAAAATCCTCCATATTTATCAAATTCAAGAATGTCTCCATGAGTACAATTTATGCTCCAATATTCATATAACTCATAAAAGGAAAACAGAAATTTATATTCCTTTGAGATGTTCAGAACAAAATTATCTAAGATGTAAAACTTATTCCAAAGTGTTTTGATAGATAATATAACCAACAATCTATGCAAGATCAAATGTCCCCTAGTTATGTGACTGTTGACTGTGCAGTGTTAAAAATGTAAATATCACTAAGTTTACAACCTATCTTCAGAGATGCAACAAATGCATATATATGAATACATATGCATACAACATACTGCATGCATACAAAAGCACAAAAATGTTTAAAACTTTTAGTTGATTTTCATATTCTGTCACTTCATGTAGTCTAAATCATAGATGTAGAGAATTTAATTGAAAATAGAATAGCCTTTAAACATTTTAAAAAGAATTTATTATACCTATTTATTATTCATATTTTCAATTTATTCAAACATAGATAAACATTATTTAAAAAAACCCACGTACATAGCCACATATTACAAGCTTTTGCTAGTGTGTACATGTATTTATACATACAATCACATATTTTTGCCCATTTGCCTGTCACCATTTTTCTAGTGAATGACAATAATTAAGACAACCAAATTTTTATTCAACTTTATTCTGAGTCACATTTCATTCCTTTTGCAGCATCTGACTCTAAAGAAGTGAATAAACTCTTCTGTACCTTTATTTCTCACTAAAATGACAAAGTACTAATTTGTAGATAATAAGTCTTCAACGATTCTTAGAAACTTTTCTTAGATATATTCTTATTTGGGTAATATAATGTCATTCTTCCAAGCAGGGATCTTGTAAATAGACAATTTCATTACAGGTTTAGATTACACCTGTACTACTTCTTATCTATAAGACTTAGAAAATTCCTTTCTCTGTCGGTAGCATTGGTTTCCTTATATACAGAATGGAAGAAATAGTACCTTCCCTTCAGATTGATTGATGCATTTTATGCTTAAATTTATGACATGAAACGAATTTTAATTACTATCATTTCAATCTTCTGCTATCTAGTTTTTTTTATTTTGTTTTCTGTAAGCCTGGAACATTTTGCACATCCAGTAAAATTATTTTCCTAGTACATAGGCAATTGTCTGATAGTATGTGTGATATTGGCCCTTTTTATGGCGTAATGTGGAGCAGAATTGATCATGGAAGCTTATGTTCATAGCAACATTCCATACCAAGAGGTATTGAGAGACTAGAGAAGCAGATCCACATTCATCTTTCTCAGATCTAATTTCTTAAAGGAGAATTTCCTTCCCCCCACTGGAATTTTAAAGTATATTAGTTTATAGCAACATTAGAAATTTGTCACCTGGGCCATCTGTATTGAAGATGCCCAAGTGTCCCTCTGGGAATAGAAAGAAGATCATCAATAAGAGTACCTTTAGGGACTGTACTTCTCTGGAGGACAAAGCAAGACTGACTTCTGCCTCTTAAGTCTTTACAGTTTTCTTTGATCCTGTCCTTGGACAAATAAAAACATGATATTATTTGAGATTGCATATTAACCCATCATAAAGGTAACTTTCAGAAAAAGATTTTTCAGATTAATAAAATTAATTCTAAGTTAATTTTTAGATTTTATTTCTAAATTGAGGAAAATCAGTCAGAGAAAAAATCCAAAATGTCACCTTATAGAATACTAGGCTAGAAAAGTTCTGATAGCTAAATTCAGTATGTAGACACTGAAGAGCAAAGGAAGAAAAAAGTCTATTCAAGGAGTGATTTTTGTCTAGAGCCACTTTATTTATAGTTTGTGTCAATAAAATGAGTAGACAATACTGGAGTTGCCTATGGAACTTAAAGAACAGAGATAAACTGTAATTTACATGGCTGACTATATTCTTTGGTTAATGAGAGAACCTACATAAAGGGCAAAAGTTGATTTTATAAGTTTAGACTATTTTGCTGTTCAAATTAAAAGTTGATCTTTAAGTATTGCCATTTTAAAAACAGTAACATTAAATAGTTACAGTGGACATATAAAATATTATTTTATTAAAAAAGAAGCTTGAAAAATTGATGATTAAGCAATGCTTAATGGAATGGAATTATTTTACAAGAATGCTAAACATGGACATGAAGGGTAGAGACAATTACAGGAAATGCTTATTTTTATCCATGTTGCACATACGTTAAAGTTTCAGCCACTTTTTTTTTTTTTCTTGTCTTTTTCCTTTTTATCAGTACCGGGGATCGAACTCACGACTGACTGCTTGCAAGGGAGGTGCTTATGCCACTGAGCTAAATGTCCAGCCCCTCAGCCACTTTTTTGATAATTGTATCACTTACCATGTTTTGTATTTCTACTAACATTCAAAATGCTTTAAAATCTTATAAAAAGTTAAGGCATTTTCCCCTAACAAATGGTAGGAAAATGTGACTATTTTAAATGTAAAAGACATTTAATGATAAATGTACTCTATCCAAGTTTCTGATTAATATGGAGGAAAAATTAACAGACTAAAGCAGCTGTAATAATGCAATGATTTAAAACAGCAGAAATGCCTCTGTAAATATTAAGTCAATAACTTTCTTCTGAAATATAAAATGTGGTTGGCACAGAAAATTAATATGATTTCTTACGTGTAAATTACCATATTTTAAACAAAAGATATCTTCTAGAACCATTTTAATCTTTGCTATACTTTATATATAGTACTTTCAAATTCATATTTCAGTGTTGACATATTTCAAATAAAGAAAATGGACTGTTGTAATTCTTTGTATGGTGTTTTCATTCAATTAGCTCTATCTTTCTTTTTCTAAGCAAACAAGATGGCAATTTACTCAAAGTCAACCCATAATAGCATATATCAGGCAGAGTTGAACAAACATGCCACTGCTCGTGCTACACCTTTTAAAATCAAACAATTTTAAATAAAAGCAAACATGAACATAAATAGTGTTCCCCTTTGGAATTTCACTGTTGACAGAAAAATGATAAAAATATAAAATGGTTTGAATTTGGAAGGAAGTTAAATAATTCAGGAAATGTTTTATTAACTGATAGCAGAGGGAACAGGAATTTGGACTCTTCATTATGCAGCAATGAAAGAATAAAATATATGATATATGGCTTATTTTTTAAATCAAGCTCTTCCTAACTGTATTTAAATTTCACAAGGTAGTTGAAAACCACAATCTTATCAAGCACACACAAAAGCAAAATGCTGTTTAAATATCTGTTTCTTTTCTTTTAAATGTTAGTTGCAACATTTCCAAAGGTGAATATAAAATTTATCAGTATGATTTGGAAAAAGACTTGTGGTTTATATTTCCAAAATTCTATAACAGAAATTCAAAGGAAGTAGAGTTTAAAACCACACGCAGACATTTTTTTTAATAGTTATGTGAGGTAGTTGGAACTGTTACAGTTTAGAAATAGTGTACATAGTTACTCCTATGTGACAAAATAGAATGTTATCACCTCTAAAATATTATTGAACAGGTACTTGCTTTTATATCAGTTATAGAAGTATAGGAAAACAATGAAAGGAACTAATAATATAATTATAGTAAACTCTAGGTCATTCCCTTTGTGACCTAGGTTTGTTTCATTTTGTTTTGGTTTGTGTCTGAGACTTGGTCTCACTGTGAGGCCAAGGCTGGTCTTGTGTTCACTGTGTACCCTAGGATACCCTCGAACTCAGGGTGATCTCCTTGCCTCCTCTTCTGAGAGCTGGGATTACAGGCAATGTCATAATGCCTGGCACTACCTAAGAATTTTAAATGTAGATTTTTCTGAATAATCCAAATATTTATAGGACTTTATTTTTAAACCTCTAAGACATTTTTTATTAGAAGGGTAAATACTGAAAGGCTTGTTCTCTTTCAGGATAATAACATCAAGTAACTTGGTATAGTTTTTTAGGTACGTGAACTTGATACACTTCTTTTGTATACTATATAATCAAAGTGAGAACATTTATAAATTTTAACATAATAATTATACTCTTAGTACTAAAATCTTAAATGTAAGACATGAAATGCAAAATAATTCATCTATAATACAGTCATTGCTATTGTTGACGATGAAGGATCGTTGGAAATAATTCTTATATACGTTAAAGAACAGAAACTCTTATTGTGGTTCATGGAAGTACAGTTGATGACTAATAAATATTAGAATAGGATTTATAATAAAAGTACAATTGGCTATTATAGTTTATTTAGTTATTCCATTAGTGAGCTAATAAGCACTATCACAAATTCAATAAATGTACAAAGATTTATAACCTAAGAGTATATAAAGGCAGTATTTAGAACATATTGATATGATACCTACCATAAACAATAAACCTCATTATTTGCATGATATTAGGGTAGATAAATTGGTAAACTGTTTTCTTTTTTCAGTTTTAGATGCTTTATATGAATTTTGTATAAAAATATAGGAAAGTATACATAAAACCTCCAAGAGCATTGAGATAAACATTTTATCATATCATTCACTTTTCTTGAATAGAAGGAAGATTATTTAATAAAACTATGGTCTTGTAATTATCCATGGAACTGATGATTTCAAATGCCAGTCTTTTAGCTAACCCATCTTCTTATAAGTTTTTGAATTTCTTTCTGGAGGATATTTTTTTACAGATTCTGCTGCATGAGAAATACTACTGATATAAAGAAATCATGTCTAAAAGTTTCATTATCAAAGGTCAAAATGAGCTCTTGAAAAAACATTTATAGACTTACACTTCATATAGTATAGCCAAACTTTTACTTTGAAGTTCAGAAAATGCAGAGCATATGTGATTGTTAGAAAAATTTGTACTGGCAATCATATATCTTCCAAGGCAATACTAACCATGACACTAAGTACTGTAGTATTTGGAAAGATATACAGTAAAAGTGATTGCTTAGTGACAACTTTAAAATGAAAAATCTCTTGCCTAATTAAAAGCATGATAATTAATGGTATCCATATTGAACTCTCCTAGAGTTTGTATTCACTTTAAGTTACAAATCAAAATCTAGGAATGTGCTATGCTGTGTATGTGCCTTTAAGAATAGGTCCAGGCAGTGATATATTGTTGGGAGCCGCAGCCCCGAGCCCGGTCGCCTCACTTGGCGGACGTGAGGCCTGTAGTAAAGAGTAAAGCCTGAGGTAGATTACCCCTCCCATCGAGCACGTTAGTTTCCTGCTTACCGCGTAAGCAACCCGCTCAACAATATAGTCTGCCTGGCAACTGATGATGTTAGCCAATCAGCTTGCCTTGCTTACTTTAACATGATTGGACACTGTATCCGTATATATACTGGTGCCACCCCTGGGGGGGAAGAAGAAGCCCGGAAGTAGAAGCCCAGAAGGAGCCGCGGGGAGCGGACCAAAGGAGGCTTCGGCTGGGAGCGATCCCAGGGCAGGCTGTACGGAGAAGGAAAATAAAAAAAAAGGTTGTCCACTGCCAGACTTTGTCGTGTGTCCTTCCTGCCGGCCGGGAGCGACATTGACATTTGGTGGCCCGCACGGGGACTGATCACCCCCGAGACGTGACAGCGGACAACGCTCCAGTACAGAGCTGCGAGACAGGTGAGTTGGGGATAAGCCTGGGCTCTGGGTGGCGCGCACCTACAGGGCTTTTAGACTCCCCTCAGGCTCACGCGTAAGTGGCGGATTCCTTGGGCCTCACGCGGTGAGTAACATATTAAAAGATGGGAAACATGCTAGGTAGCAACACTAAGAGCGAGGGTGGTTGTGGAGAAAGCTCTCAAGAGCTTACAAAAGTACGCAGGGTATTTGAGCAGGCCCAGTCGGGGAGCTCCCAGAGGGGCCCGTCAAGGGGAACAAAGATGCTAAGGAGAAGGACGGGGCTCTAGCCTCGGAGTCGTCTGACTCCGAGGACGAGGGAAAGTTGAATGGCAAGGAGGCCAAAGAGACCAGCTGTCAGGAGCCTAAGTCGCTCGATAAGGAGTCGCAGGGTTCTTTCCCAGCGTTGGGCCGTGAATTGCGCTCCGCTCAACTTGGTCTGCGGAGGAGTAGAGAGCTCCTGAGCGCTCCCCGGCGCGAGAGGGAGGCGAAGCCTTCCGCCCCACCTTGGGGGCTGTTCCCGGAGGCGATCCCTCGCCACGAGGCGGCCGCCCGGGAGCTCCCTTCCCCTTCGCCAGAACAGGAAGTGATGCACGGGCCCCCATTTTCCGCCCAATCATGGCCGCCGTCTTATGCTCCGCCGCCGGCGGGTCGGTATTTTTACAGGCGGCTTTGGCAGGGGGGACGTTTGTCTCATGAGGTACATCCACCACCTGGGATAGATAGTGGCCCCTACGGGATATTTCCTGTACAAGTAGCTATGGGCCAGGGACGTAATGCATGGGAGCCTTTTGAGATAAAGCAGATTAGAGAACTTAAAAATGCAGTTACAACCTTTGGGCCGACTGCGCCTTACACCATTGCCGTGCTGGAGAACCTGTCTTCTGGGCCCCTCACCCCCGCGGACTGGATTCAGCTGGCAAAGGCGTGTCTGCCCTCGGGTAGTTACCTGGATTGGCGAGCCTGGTACGCAGAGTTCTCTGCAGAGCAGGCTGAGAGAAACGCCAGTCGGGGAAACCGGGGGTGGAACAAGGAAATGCTTATGGGAGAAGGTCGGCACGCTGATGATCAGACTCAGTTCCCCGGCGCTGTCTATGAACAAATCAACGCCATAGGGCTCCGCGCCTGGAAGCAGGTAAGTGGTGCCGGAACAGCCTCCTTGTGTCTTTCAAAAATAATTCAGGGTACCACAGAGCCATTTGTTGACTTTGTGGCCCGAATGCAAGATGCTGCCGATAAGATATTTTCTGATCCGGGAGTGGCTCGACCGCTGGTAAGGCAGCTGATTTTTGAGCAATGTACAAAGGAGTGCAAGGCAGCGATAGCTCCTCATAAGAACAAGGACCTCAACGCCTGGATTAGGATATGTAGAGAGATAGGGGGGCCGCTCTCCAACTCGGGAGTGGCTGCTCTCCTGGCCGCGGCTGTACAGCAGAGGGGACCTCGCGGGTTAGAAGGGGAATGTAAGGCTAAAGGGTGTTTTGCCTGCGGGGAGCCAGGACACATTAAACGTCATTGCCCAAACAATGCAGATGCTAGGCCTCGTCCTAGGAATGAAGAACCATATGTTTGTGGGCGATGCAAGAGGGGATCACACAAAACTGAGGAGTGTAGGTCGGTCTTTGATGCTCAGGGCAACCGTATTTGTGGACGAGATGCTAGAGGGCCAAAAAACGGCCAGAGGGGGCCCCCTTCACAGGCGGGCCCCCGCCCCAGAGACAGGACAGCTCAGGATGGCAGCCTTCAACAAGGGCCACCCCTGGGTCAGCCGGTGTGGACCTCAGTGTCGCCTCCAGACTTATATTAGTGCCTGATATGGGTGTTCAAGTGGTTGAAACCACCTTTAAGGGACCGTTACCCGAAAATTCCGTGGGTCTGGTGATCGGGAGATCCTCCACGGCCCTTCGGGGTCTCATAGTAGTCCCGGGGGTCATAGACTCAGACTACACAGGACACATTAAAATTATGGTTCAATCTCTTGTGGGTACTATGGTAATCAATAAAGGAGACAAGATAGCGCAGCTCTTGCTGCTCCCCAGTCTCCACAAGAGATTCCCCTCAAAGCAGAAAATTAGAGAAAGTCAAGGTTTCGGTTCCTCAGGGGAAGTCTTCGAGGGACTCCATATAATACTTGATAAAAGGCCCATGCTCTCACTTAAGGTCAATGGCAAGAATATAACAGGGCTCCTAGACACAGGAGCTGACCGTTCCATTATCTCTAGAAAGGATTGGCCCTCCAACTGGCCCACCAACACTGCAGATAACACGCTGCAGGGCCTGGGGACGGTGTCAGCTCCTCAGGTTAGTGCTTCAACCCTGTTCTGGTGCGATGAGGAGGGTCATCAGGGCCATTTCCAACCATTTGTGTTGCAGTTGCCAGTGTCTCTATGGGGAAGGGACATCCTCACTCAGATGGATGTCACGCTTACGTCAAACTGCTCCCCCCAGGCTAAGGATATACTCAGGAACCAGGGATATACCCCCGGCAAAGGCTTGGGCAATGCCCTACAGGGTCGGACATCCCCAATACCAGTAGAGAACAAAAAAGGTAGGCAAGGGCTGGGTTTTTCTTAGGGGCCGCTGAAGAAGCTCTCCTACCCACTTCGATCAAAATCACCTGGAGGTCAAATGATCGGGTTTGGGTACCTCAGTGGCCCCTGCCTAAGGAGAAGCTATTAGCCTTGTCAGAAATAGTCAGTACACAACTTAGATTAGGACACATTAAGCCGTCAACCTCCCCATGGAACACCCCCATTTTTATAATTAAGAAAAAGTCTGGCAAATGGAGGCTGCTCCATGATCTAAGGGCGGTCAATGCGCAGATGCAGTCCCTGGGGGCGGTCCAGAGGGGGCTGCCAGCTCTCTCAGCCATCCCTCAGTCCTGGCCAGTTTATGTTATAGATCTTAGAGACTGTTTCTTCTCAATCCCCCTGCATCCAGAGGACACTCATAGGTTCGCCTTTACTTTACCCACCATTAACCAAGAAAGCCCTGATCTCAGATACGAGTGGATAACGCTGCCCCAAGGTATGGCCAACAGTCCCACTATGTGTCAGATTTACCTTGATTCCCTACTGGCCCCCCTACGGAAATCCTTTCCCAAGATAAGATGTGTGCATTACATGGACGACCTTTTGCTCAGCGGCAGGGACCCAGACATGCTAAATAATATGCTCGGCCAGTTGGTCGAGGCCCTGAGACAAGCTAATCTGCATGTTGCCCCCGACAAGATTCAGGGAGGAGAAATGGTGACCTACTTAGGCGCGAAAATCTCCCCTATGCTAGTCTCTCCACAGAAGGTCACCATTAGGACGGATGGCGTTAGGACCCTAAATGACATGCAAAAGCTATTGGGAGACATTAATTGGATTAGGCCATATTTACATATACCAAATTCAGATCTCAAACCCCTGTTCGACCTTCTAAAGGGAGACCCAGATATAGCCTCCCACAGGAGGCTCACTCCTGAGGCAAGAGCTGCCTTACAGAGAGTGGAAAAAGCCTTAGGTGGGGCTACCTTACACAGAATTGAACCAGGGCGACCCTTTGATGTCTGTTTGCTACAGACTAGTCTACAGCCCACAGCGGTGATTTGGCAGAAAGGACCATTACTGTGGATACACCCTAAGGTCTCACCTGCAAAGGTCATAGAGCATTACCCGGAGACAGTCGCTTCATTGGCCCTTGAAGCGCATGATAGAGCTGTCCAACATTTTGGCTCAGGACCACAAGCCATCCGAGTACCCTATACCGCCAGCCAGATCAAGACCCTGGCTGCCTGCATAGATACATGGGCCATTCTGAGATGTGTTTTCCATGGGGATATAAACAATCAATACCCTAAAGACCCTATCTTGTCATTTGTCACTCAGCACCCTATAATTTTTCCAAAGGTTACTGCCTCTGAGCCATTAGTCCCAGCAACTACAATATACACAGATGGCTCCAAGACGGGGATAGGCGCCTATGTGATCCTAGGCAAGCCCCCGGTTACCATACAATTTGAACCTGATCAGCCTCAGGTGGTGGAACTGCAGATCGTTAAAATGATTCTTGAACGGTTCTCAGGAGCCATTAACATTGTCTCCGATTCTAGGTATGTGGTCAATGCTATGCAAGTGCTTGAGACTGCCGGTTTAATTAGATCCACTTCCACAGTGGCTGGGCTGTTCCTGTCTATCCAGACATTGCTTCAGAACAGACACCATAAGGTCTTCACCACCCACATAAGAGCACATACATCCCTGCCGGGGCCCATGGCACAGGGGAATGCGGCTGCTGATACTGCCACTCGCCCGTTATGGATTTTTACCTTACTAACACCAATCGAGCGAGCCCGTGCCTTCCATGATAAGTTTCATGTCAATGCCAGGACACTAGCAAACCATTTCCATGTTTCCAGAGCAGATGCACGAGATATCGTGCGACTATGTGACTCCTGTGCCACATACAAACCTGCCATACCGATGGGAGTAAACCCTCGAGGTTTGATCCCTGGTGATGTTTGGCAGATGGACATCACACATATACAGGAGTTTGGGACTCTTAAATATGTTCATGTTTCCACAGACACCTGTTCTCACGTCATATTCGCAACAGCAGAAACAGGTGAAAATGTGTCTAATGTGATCAATCATTGCCTGGCGGCTTGGGCCGCATGGGGCAAACCAAAAATATTAAAAACTGATAATGGACCAGCCTATATAGGCAAAGCCTTCAATGAGTTCTGCAAAATGATGGAGGTTCAATTAAAACATGGTATCCCATACAATCCCCAAGGTCAAGGAATCATTGAGAGGGCTCATAGAAGCCTCAAAGAAATTTTACAAAAACAAAAAGGGGGAGTAGGCCAAGGCCTGGCCCCAAAGGCACGATTATCCATGGCACTATTCACACACAATTTTTTAAATTTAAATAATGATAATTGCTCCCCAGCCGTGGAGCACTGCAACCCTTCCCCCAACCATAAAGGGTGGGTGAAGTGGAAAGATGTCCTGACAGGACAATGGATGGGCCCGGATCCAGTGGTCAGCTGGAACCGAGGCGCGGTTTGTGTTTTCCCACAGGAATCGGGACGAGAACCACTGTGGGTACCGGAGAGACTGACACGGGCGACAAAGCCCTCGACTGAAGATCAGACCTGCCCTACTGGAGATCCATCACAGACCAACCAACAAGATGAATAGAAATAGCGGTAGCCCGAAATGGACAAGAAGATCCTCAGGCATATGCATGGCTCGCTCGCCTAGCCTACGACCGAGTCTAGGGGTGGTGAGCTTCCCACACTCCTCCTCTAAAAAATTATGACATAGCTGGGTAGGAGAGTCAATGACGGGTAAGAGCGTACTCCCCCGGTGCGACTCAACCTAAGCCAGGCCCTACCCCATCCTGCACGTAAGCCGCTGGACTGTTAGATGCTGCCCAGGTCTAAATTTCTCTCCGAGGGGATTTCTTTACGGAGAGGAAATGAGTGCAAGCTTGTGTGCATCCAGGTTCCGTCCAGTTTGTGCCTGGCCCTAGAAAAAGGACGAGGGCCTCAGGGCCTTGGCAGACCATGGGACGGCCGACCAGGGTCTAAGCCAAGGACCTACGGTGGGCCTACACATAGGGCATAAGCCTCTGCACCCAGTCCAGGAAGGGCTACGATGCGCACATTTATAAAAAAAAAAATAAAAAAGGGGGAGATGTTGGGAGCCGCAGCCCCGAGCCCGGTCGCCTCACTTGGCGGACGTGAGGCCTGTAGTAAAGAGTAAAGCCTGAGGTAGATTACCCCTCCCATCGAGCACGTTAGTTTCCTGCTTACCGCGTAAGCAACCCGCTCAACAATATAGTCTGCCTGGCAACTGATGATGTTAGCCAATCAGCTTGCCTTGCTTACTTTAACATGATTGGACACTGTATCCGTATATATACTGGTGCCACCCCTGGGGGGGAAGAAGAAGCCCGGAAGTAGAAGCCCAGAAGGAGCCGCAGGGAGCGGACCAAAGGAGGCTTCGGCTGGGAGGGATCCCAGGGCAGGCTGTACGGAGAAGGAAAATAAAAAAAAAGGTTGTCCACTGACTCGGTCGTAGGCTAGGCGAGCGAGCCATGCATATGCCTGAGGATCTTCTTGTCCATTTCGGGCTACCGCTATTTCTATTCATCTTGTTGGTTGGTCTGTGATGGATCTCCAGTAGGGCAGGTCTGATCTTCAGTCGAGGGCTTTGTCGCCCGTGTCAGTCTCTCCGGTACCCACAGTGGTTCTCGTCCCGATTCCTGTGGGAAAACACAAACCGCGCCTCGGTTCCAGCTGACCACTGGATCCGGGCCCATCCATTGTCCTGTCAGGACATCTTTCCACTTCACCCACCCTTTATGGTTGGGGGAAGGGTTGCAGTGCTCCACGGCTGGGGAGCAATTATCATTATTTAAATTTAAAAAATTGTGTGTGAATAGTGCCATGGATAATCGTGCCTTTGGGGCCAGGCCTTGGCCTACTCCCCCTTTTTGTTTTTGTAAAATTTCTTTGAGGCTTCTATGAGCCCTCTCAATGATTCCTTGACCTTGGGGATTGTATGGGATACCATGTTTTAATTGAACCTCCATCATTTTGCAGAACTCATTGAAGGCTTTGCCTATATAGGCTGGTCCATTATCAGTTTTTAATATTTTTGGTTTGCCCCATGCGGCCCAAGCCGCCAGGCAATGATTGATCACATTAGACACATTTTCACCTGTTTCTGCTGTTGCGAATATGACGTGAGAACAGGTGTCTGTGGAAACATGAACATATTTAAGAGTCCCAAACTCCTGTATATGTGTGATGTCCATCTGCCAAACATCACCAGGGATCAAACCTCGAGGGTTTACTCCCATCGGTATGGCAGGTTTGTATGTGGCACAGGAGTCACATAGTCGCACGATATCTCGTGCATCTGCTCTGGAAACATGGAAATGGTTTGCTAGTGTCCTGGCATTGACATGAAACTTATCATGGAAGGCACGGGCTCGCTCGATTGGTGTTAGTAAGGTAAAAATCCATAACGGGCGAGTGGCAGTATCAGCAGCCGCATTCCCCTGTGCCATGGGCCCCGGCAGGGATGTATGTGCTCTTATGTGGGTGGTGAAGACCTTATGGTGTCTGTTCTGAAGCAATGTCTGGATAGACAGGAACAGCCCAGCCACTGTGGAAGTGGATCTAATTAAACCGGCAGTCTCAAGCACTTGCATAGCATTGACCACATACCTAGAATCGGAGACAATGTTAATGGCTCCTGAGAACCGTTCAAGAATCATTTTAACGATCTGCAGTTCCACCACCTGAGGCTGATCAGGTTCAAATTGTATGGTAACCGGGGGCTTGCCTAGGATCACATAGGCGCCTATCCCCGTCTTGGAGCCATCTGTGTATATTGTAGTTGCTGGGACTAATGGCTCAGAGGCAGTAACCTTTGGAAAAATTATAGGGTGCTGAGTGACAAATGACAAGATAGGGTCTTTAGGGTATTGATTGTTTATATCCCCATGGAAAACACATCTCAGAATGGCCCATGTATCTATGCAGGCAGCCAGGGTCTTGATCTGGCTGGCGGTATAGGGTACTCGGATGGCTTGTGGTCCTGAGCCAAAATGTTGGACAGCTCTATCATGCGCTTCAAGGGCCAATGAAGCGACTGTCTCCGGGTAATGCTCTATGACCTTTGCAGGTGAGACCTTAGGGTGTATCCACAGTAATGGTCCTTTCTGCCAAATCACCGCTGTGGGCTGTAGACTAGTCTGTAGCAAACAGACATCAAAGGGTCGCCCTGGTTCAATTCTGTGTAAGGTAGCCCCACCTAAGGCTTTTTTCACTCTCTGTAAGGCAGCTCTTGCCTCAGGAGTGAGCCTCCTGTGGGAGGCTATATCTGGGTCTCCCTTTAGAAGGTCGAACAGGGGTTTGAGAT
The DNA here is from genome assembly GCF_034190915.1 of Cavia porcellus. Taxonomy (NCBI): domain Eukaryota; kingdom Metazoa; phylum Chordata; class Mammalia; order Rodentia; family Caviidae; genus Cavia; species Cavia porcellus. The sequence continues at coordinate 18,833,049 of NW_026947487.1, read as the reverse complement.
CTGAATTTGGTATATGTAAATATGGCCTAATCCAATTAATGTCTCCCAATAGCTTTTGCATGTCATTTAGGGTCCTAACGCCATCCGTCCTAATGGTGACCTTCTGTGGAGAGACTAGCATAGGGGAGATTTTCGCGCCTAAGTAGGTCACCATTTCTCCTCCCTGAATCTTGTCGGGGGCAACATGCAGATTAGCTTGTCTCAGGGCCTCGACCAACTGGCCGAGCATATTATTTAGCATGTCTGGGTCCCTGCCGCTGAGCAAAAGGTCGTCCATGTAATGCACACATCTTATCTTGGGAAAGGATTTCCGTAGGGGGGCCAGTAGGGAATCAAGGTAAATCTGACACATAGTGGGACTGTTGGCCATACCTTGGGGCAGCGTTATCCACTCGTATCTGAGATCAGGGCTTTCTTGGTTAATGGTGGGTAAAGTAAAGGCGAACCTATGAGTGTCCTCTGGATGCAGGGGGATTGAGAAGAAACAGTCTCTAAGATCTATAACATAAACTGGCCAGGACTGAGGGATGGCTGAGAGAGCTGGCAGCCCCCTCTGGACCGCCCCCAGGGACTGCATCTGCGCATTGACCGCCCTTAGATCATGGAGCAGCCTCCATTTGCCAGACTTTTTCTTAATTATAAAAATGGGGGTGTTCCATGGGGAGGTTGACGGCTTAATGTGTCCTAATCTAAGTTGTGTACTGACTATTTCTGACAAGGCTAATAGCTTCTCCTTAGGCAGGGGCCACTGAGGTACCCAAACCGGATCATTTGACCTCCAGGTGATTTTGATCGAAGTGGGTAGGAGAGCTTCTTCAGCGGCCCCTAAGAAAAACCCAGCCCTTGCCTACCTTTTTTGTTCTCTACTGGTATTGGGGATGTCCGACCCTGTAGGGCATTGCCCAAGCCTTTGCCGGGGGTATATCCCTGGTTCCTGAGTATATCCTTAGCCTGGGGGGAGCAGTTTGACGTAAGCGTGACATCCATCTGAGTGAGGATGTCCCTTCCCCATAGAGACACTGGCAACTGCAACACAAATGGTTGGAAATGGCCCTGATGACCCTCCTCATCGCACCAGAACAGGGTTGAAGCACTAACCTGAGGAGCTGACACCGTCCCCAGGCCCTGCAGCGTGTTATCTGCAGTGTTGGTGGGCCAGTTGGAGGGCCAATCCTTTCTAGAGATAATGGAACGGTCAGCTCCTGTGTCTAGGAGCCCTGTTATATTCTTGCCATTGACCTTAAGTGAGAGCATGGGCCTTTTATCAAGTATTATATGGAGTCCCTCGAAGACTTCCCCTGAGGAACCGAAACCTTGACTTTCTCTAATTTTCTGCTTTGAGGGGAATCTCTTGTGGAGACTGGGGAGCAGCAAGAGCTGCGCTATCTTGTCTCCTTTATTGATTACCATAGTACCCACAAGAGATTGAACCATAATTTTAATGTGTCCTGTGTAGTCTGAGTCTATGACCCCCGGGACTACTATGAGACCCCGAAGGGCCGTGGAGGATCTCCCGATCACCAGACCCACGGAATTTTCGGGTAACGGTCCCTTAAAGGTGGTTTCAACCACTTGAACACCCATATCAGGCACTAATATAAGTCTGGAGGCGACACTGAGGTCCACACCGGCTGACCCAGGGGTGGCCCTTGTTGAAGGCTGCCATCCTGAGCTGTCCTGTCTCTGGGGCGGGGGCCCGCCTGTGAAGGGGGCCCCCTCTGGCCGTTTTTTGGCCCTCTAGCATCTCGTCCACAAATACGGTTGCCCTGAGCATCAAAGACCGACCTACACTCCTCAGTTTTGTGTGATCCCCTCTTGCATCGCCCACAAACATATGGTTCTTCATTCCTAGGACGAGGCCTAGCATCTGCATTGTTTGGGCAATGACGTTTAATGTGTCCTGGCTCCCCGCAGGCAAAACACCCTTTAGCCTTACATTCCCCTTCTAACCCGCGAGGTCCCCTCTGCTGTACAGCCGCGGCCAGGAGAGCAGCCACTCCCGAGTTGGAGAGCGGCCCCCCTATCTCTCTACATATCCTAATCCAGGCGTTGAGGTCCTTGTTCTTATGAGGAGCTATCGCTGCCTTGCACTCCTTTGTACATTGCTCAAAAATCAGCTGCCTTACCAGCGGTCGAGCCACTCCCGGATCAGAAAATATCTTATCGGCAGCATCTTGCATTCGGGCCACAAAGTCAACAAATGGCTCTGTGGTACCCTGAATTATTTTTGAAAGACACAAGGAGGCTGTTCCGGCACCACTTACCTGCTTCCAGGCGCGGAGCCCTATGGCGTTGATTTGTTCATAGACAGCGCCGGGGAACTGAGTCTGATCATCAGCGTGCCGACCTTCTCCCATAAGCATTTCCTTGTTCCACCCCCGGTTTCCCCGACTGGCGTTTCTCTCAGCCTGCTCTGCAGAGAACTCTGCGTACCAGGCTCGCCAATCCAGGTAACTACCCGAGGGCAGACACGCCTTTGCCAGCTGAATCCAGTCCGCGGGGGTGAGGGGCCCAGAAGACAGGTTCTCCAGCACGGCAATGGTGTAAGGCGCAGTCGGCCCAAAGGTTGTAACTGCATTTTTAAGTTCTCTAATCTGCTTTATCTCAAAAGGCTCCCATGCATTACGTCCCTGGCCCATAGCTACTTGTACAGGAAATATCCCGTAGGGGCCACTATCTATCCCAGGTGGTGGATGTACCTCATGAGACAAACGTCCCCCCTGCCAAAGCCGCCTGTAAAAATACCGACCCGCCGGCGGCGGAGCATAAGACGGCGGCCATGATTGGGCGGAAAATGGGGGCCCGTGCATCACTTCCTGTTCTGGCGAAGGGGAAGGGAGCTCCCGGGCGGCCGCCTCGTGGCGAGGGATCGCCTCCGGGAACAGCCCCCAAGGTGGGGCGGAAGGCTTCGCCTCCCTCTCGCGCCGGGGAGCGCTCAGGAGCTCTCTACTCCTCCGCAGACCAAGTTGAGCGGAGCGCAATTCACGGCCCAACGCTGGGAAAGAACCCTGCGACTCCTTATCGAGCGACTTAGGCTCCTGACAGCTGGTCTCTTTGGCCTCCTTGCCATTCAACTTTCCCTCGTCCTCAGAGTCAGACGACTCCGAGGCTAGAGCCCCGTCCTTCTCCTTAGCATCTTTGTTCCCCTTGACGGGCCCCTCTCGGGAGCTCCCCGACTGGGCCTGCTCAAATACCCTGCGTACTTTTGTAAGCTCTTGAGAGCTTTCTCCACAACCACCCTCGCTCTTAGTGTTGCTACCTAGCATGTTTCCCATCTTTTAATATGTTACTCACCGCGTGAGGCCCAAGGAATCCGCCACTTACGCGTGAGCCTGAGGGGAGTCTAAAAGCCCTGTAGGTGCGCGCCACCCAGAGCCCAGGCTTATCCCCAACTCACCTGTCTCGCAGCTCTGTACTGGAGCGTTGTCCGCTGTCACGTCTCGGGGGTGATCAGTCCCCGTGCGGGCCACCAAATGTCGATGTCGCTCCCGGCCGGCAGGAAGGACACACGACAAAGTCTGGCAGTGGACAACCTTTTTTTTTATTTTCCTTCTCCGTACAGCCTGCCCTGGGATCGCTCCCAGCCGAAGCCTCCTTTGGTCCGCTCCCCGCGGCTCCTTTTAGGCTTTTACTTCCGGGCTTCTTCTTCCCCCCCAGGGGTGGCACCAGTATATATACGGATACAGTGTCCAATCATGTTAAAGTAAGCAAGGCAAGCTGATTGGCTAACATCATCAGTTGCCAGGCAGACTATATTGTTGAGCGGGTTGCTTACGCGGTAAGCAGGAAACTAACGTGCTCGATGGGAGGGGTAATCTACCTCAGGCTTTACTCTTTACTACAGGCCTCACGTCCGCCAAGTGAGGCGACTGGGCTCGGGGCTGCGGCTCCCAACACTAGCCCTCAGAACATATTTAAATAAAGGCAAAAGAGTTGAAATTATCCCATGCATGTTATCAGATCATAGCGCGATAAAACTAGAAATTAATGATAAAAGAAACTACAAAAACCACACAAACACATGGAAATCCAATAATACACTCTGGAGCAATCAGTAGATTACAGGGGAAATTAAAGAAGAAATTAAACAATAACTACAATTAAACAAAAATAGAGATACAACTTCCTGGAAACTGTGGGGTGCAATGAAAGCACTCCTCAGAGGAAAATATTCCCACATCAGGAAAACAGAATGAATACAAATAAACAACCTGATGCTACACTTCAAACATCTAGAAAAAGAAGAGCAAGTCAAGCCCAAAGGCAAAAAAAGGGAGGAAATTACAAATATCAGAGCACAAATAGATACAATAGAGACTAAGAAAACAGTCCAAATAATCAATGAATCAAAGAGTTGGGTCTTTGAAAGAATAAATAAAATTGATAAGCCCCTAGCCACCCTTATTGAAAAAAAGGAAAGAAAAAGCTCAATGCAATAAGGAATGAAAAATGTGAAATCACTACAGACTCTGTGGAAATATAGAAGATCATCAACACCTATTTCAAAAACTTCTAGTCTCCTAGGTTTGATAACACAGAAGAAATGGACAGATTCCTAGAAACATTTTTACTACCAAAGCTGGGTCAAGAAGATGTAAAATTGCTGAATAGCCCAATTTTTATTAGTGAAATTGAAAATGTAGTTAAGTCCTTACCTACAAAGAAGAGCCCAGGCCCAGACAGATTCACTTCAGAATTCTACAAGAAATACAATGAAGACTTAATGCCGACTCTCCTCAAACTCTTCAGTGAAATCAAAAGGGAAGCAATCCTTCCTAAGTCATTCCTGGAAGCAAATATTACTCTAGTACCAAATCCTGAGAAAGATTCAACTAAAAAGAGAACTACAGGCCAGTCTCTCTAATGAACACAGATGCAAAAATCCTCAATAAAATACTAGCAAATAGAATACAGCAAATCATCAAGAAGATTGTATACCATGACCAAATGGGATTCATCCCAGGCATGCAGGGATGGTTCAACATACATAAATCAATAAATGTAATCCACCATATTAATAAAGCCAAAAGTCAGAATCACATGATCATTTCTATAGATGCAGAAAAAGCTTTTGATAAGGTCCAACATTCATTCATGATGAGAACTTTACAAAAAATTGAAATAGATGGTCTTTAACTCAACGTGATAAAGGCCGTCTATGACAAACCAACAGCTAGCATCCCTTTTTTAAGTGGCCAAAAACTGAAGGGCTTTACTTTAAAATCAGGCGCAAGTGAAGGATGTCCCTTATCACTGTTCCTATTCAACATAGTACTGGAAATACTAGCCAGAGCAATTAGACAAGAGAGAGAGAGAGAAATAAAAGGGAGGGGTAAAGATAGGAAAAGAGGAAGTTAAATTATCATTATTTGCAGATGACATGATACTCTACACGTAAGACCCCCAAAACTCCATTGAAAGACTCTTAGATATAATAAATAAAGTCAGTAATGTAGCTGGATACAAAATCAATGCTCAAAAATCAATAGCATTGCTATACACTAACAACAAAATCACTCACAGAGAAATAAGAGAAGCCACACCCTTCATACTAGCATCCAAATAAGTGAAATATTTAAGAATGAGTCTCACAAAAGGAAGTAAAAATCTTTATAGGGAAAATTATAATACCCTGAAAAAGAAATCAAAGAGGATCTCAGAAAATGGAAAGACATCCCTTTTTCATGTTAGGAAGAATTAAATACTGTGAAATAAGGCATTCTCCCAAAACTGTTATACAGATTCAATGTAATCCCAATGAAAATACCATCAACGTACCTCATAGATCTAGAGAAATCACTCCTAAAATTCATATGGAACCGGAAGAGACCCAGAATAGCAAAAACAATTCTAAACAGCAAAGGCAAGGAAGGAGGCATCACAATCCCTGACTTGAAGTTATACGAAGCAACTGTAATAAAATCAACATGGTATTGGAATGATATGCATACAAACCAGTATAATATATCAGCAAAATTTCAATACATATAAATTATAATTCAGCTGTCATCTGATCTCTGTATTATCTACTCTATTCACATTGCAAATATATAAGTTCATTGAAAAAATGTACAGATTTTGAATATTATATATGGATCTGTAGATAGGCATAATCCAGTACATTTATGCATGCATTTTTTATTTACTAATCTTTAATATTTTCATTCAGAACTGTTTTTTTATAACATTTCCAATATAACAATAGTATAGATATGCTCAGAACATTACTTAAATTTTGGCATTATTTGCATCCTACAAAATATGCTTTCAAATACTGATAAACAGAAAATAATATTGATTTTTGAAATATGGATAAATAGAATTTTGTGAATGTTGGACATTCACAAAATTTTAAAACTCTTGATTTTTACTGAATAGAATAATATAAAGGATAAATCGTATTTTCTGGTTAAATCTTAGAGAATTAGTGAATTTGAAATTATGTAGCAAAAATATGTAATATTCTGTGATTTTAAACTTAATATTACTAGTTAAAGGAATAGTAAAATCAGTGAAATTATAATAATAAATTAATCAAACTTCAAAGTGAGGATTAAGCAGCATAATTCTTACCAAAATTTACTGATTACATTTCACATGTAACTTTAAAGTGACAATTTTTTTTCAAACTTCTTACTATAAATTTGTGAAACTTTCTCATTATAAATTGGTGAAACTTTTTCAAAACCACAACTTCTTAATCATTGCTCTTTTTAATTCCTCTGCTAGTCCAGTATAAATAATAATGATCACTTCTACAAATTAAAAGTTCTTAGAAACAGAAGCCAGATGCTAAAATAAGAATTATCAGAAAGTGTTCCCTCGAGCAATACTGAATAACAATGATACTTAAACCAAAATATTTTTCAGCTGTACACAATCTAGTGAGCAACTTGCAGCATCCCACCGAAATTTGAATCAATTTAAGACGACTGTTTCGAAACAAGGAAGAAAAACCATTTCACTTTACCTATATTTAACTCCTAACCAAGCCAGGAAGCTCAGAATCAAGAAAGTTACTCCACTGGGTTCTGGATTGCGCCTTCTTCCTTGGGCAAAGGGAAGAATGAGTTGTTCATCTCCAGCATCTCAGGCCAACTGCTCCAGGGATGATCATATGTTTCAGTTTACATCAAAAACTGAGGGAACTGCAATGATTTGAGGAGGTAAGAACGAGGAAAGCAGTGAGTGGTTTATTCAGCTAGCACATCTGCCGGAGACTGGCGCAGCACAAAGCTCAGCGGTATTATGCTCTGAGAGTAGAGGGACTAGAGCGTACCTCCAGGTTCCCAGGCCTGTGGTATACCTGTCACCACTAGAAAGATGAAAAGATTGGGCCCCCAAAAGGACCAAATGAGAAAATACCTTTAATTAGGAATCTACACAAAATAGGCCAAATAAGACAATCTTTAGAAGAGGCTTGAAACACTCTTAAAATGAGTCAGGCTGATCGGTGAAGACTGAGGCCAGTTTGATCGGTGAAGACTGAGGCCAGTTTGTAAAGAACAAAAGATGTGACTATTCCTTCAAATGATTAGAAATCATAGTGAAGATATAAATACAACAGTAAGAGAACCAAAGAGTCAACCAAAGAGTCAAAATAAGTCTCTGAGAACTGATCCTAAAGAAATGGAGACCTATGAATTTCTTTAAAAATAAATTGAAGCAATTGTTTTAATGACATTCTATGATTAAAAGAAAATACATGTTGATAATTTTAAAAATCAGGAAAAAGAATCATGACCAAAATGAGAATATCAAAAAAGAAACCCTATATAAAAAACAAATTCTAACAGTCAAGAATAAAATAATTGAACTTAAAAATCGGTTATGAAGGTAGAGGAAGAGGCCTGTAAAGCAAGTGAAAGAAACAAGAATCTTGAACAGGTCAATTGAAACTATCCGACAGAGGGGCAAAAAGGAACAGTAAAGAGCTGAGTAAGAGTTGTAATAACAATAAGGACTAAAGGACTTAGACATTACTAAAAAATATGTTCATGGTAGAAATAGAAGAAGAAAAAGAAGGAGAAATGGAGTAAAGAAAGGGAAAGGAGGAGGAGGAGGAGCAGGAGGAGAGAGGGAGGAGAGACAAGGAATTGGTAGAAACTTACATAAATAATGGTCCAAAACTTCTTAAATGTAGGAAAGGAAATAAGTAGAAATTAACAATGCAACTACTATATGATTCATCAATACCACTTATATATTCAGCAGAATTGAAATGATTTTAAAGCAGCCCTCCACTTCTGTGTTCTTTACAGTACTGGAGTAGTCAAGACATGGAAACTGTCTTCAGGAGACAAATGAAAACAGCAACTGTTTTATATATATATAGACAATGAAATATCATCAAATCTTTTAAAAATAGGAGCTCCTATCTATGTAAGATCAAAAATGAACCTGGTGGATAATATGCTAAGAGAAATACATCAAGCACAGAAGAACAAAAATTGAAGGACACATATATGAAGTGTCCAATAGTCAAAAATCACAGAACTAGACTAAAGTGGTGGTGTTCAGGGGTTTTATTTAAATAGATACAAAGTTCTTGCTTTAGGGAATGAATAAATGACAGATATCTGCTGTGCAATATAATTCCTGTAGTTAGCAATCTTGAATTGGCCATGTAATTTTATAGAGAACAGATTTATTTAAAGGATATCATTATAATACTACTAATTTAAAAATTCAAATTTGGATCTTTTTACTGTCCTTTAATATTTGCCACATGAAACATATTACAAAAAACAAATAAACAAAACACAATTATAGCAATGGTCTAGACTTAAAGCATGAGCTTTTTTTAAAATGAGTATTACTAGCAAAAATACATGGTGCATTTACTATTGTCATATTCCAAGGGTCTAAATGTCTAAACTAAAACATTTTTGTGATAATATCTTCTGCTAGTATGAGATACTCATTTTTCCACTCATTAGCAGACAGACTCTTATTAATCATAGACATTTTGAGGTGAAATGAATTCTATATACAGATGTTCTGATCTAGTTCACTCATTTGTAAGTAGATAAACTGAGGCAATGATTTGATTAAAATTACAATACAGGTAGATGCTAAAGATAATTTATTTAAGAAGTTTTAAAAATTGATAAAGTTTATATAGTTTCTGTGCGTGAAATGTTTCTTGTTTTTAATTTTCATTTACCCATTTCATAGCATTTTATTGTGCTCTTCTTAGTAGCTAGATGATAAAAGAAAAGATAGATTACTTAGATTAGAACTATAAAAATGAATGAATTTATAGATTAGTTGCAGCTCCTACGTGGAGGGGTGGTGTAGCCTCTACGTAGGATCTCTACTTTAAATTTATCCTTCAGAGCTTTTGAACAGGAGGTTCTCAAACTTCTGAATACACTTGTGAGGGTCAGTCATGGCTGAACTGATGCTTTTACCAGTGAATATAAAGTGGGAGATTATATAGATTAATTCCAGCCCTGAAGGCCTAGTGTGTTAGATGGCCTTGTTTGTCCATATGAAGAATGAAGGGCTTAGATCAGTAACTTCAGGGGTTTAGGATAACTCTGTTTCTAGCATTTTATACACTCCATGTTGCTAAAATAAATTATTGACTTGATGGATATTGTGCATATGTAGGAGTCAACATTTTCTTTTGTATGTGTACTAGGTCAAGATATGAGACTGTATTTATTATATGCATTTTTCAGTGTGCTTCATACTAAACTATTTTCAGACTATGTGTTTTCCAAAAGCCTGAAATATGAGAAGAAAAGTGTTTATATGGGGCCCCTAATTTGTTTTTAGTTTTTTTTTGGGGGAGGGGGAGGGGACTGCGGATCAAGCTCTCGACTTCGGAGAGCTTACTGCTGAGCTAAAACCAAGGCAGATCCCCTAATTTAAATTCCACACTAAAGCAGTATTAAAAAACTAGAAAAGAATCAGATTTTGAATTGGCCCAAGGCATCATAATTTCAACCTAACAGTTTCTGAGAGTTTTTAAAACACTATTTACATTGGCTACTCTGTTTTTAGCCTATACCATAAATAGAATATATATATATATATATATATATATATATATATATATATATCTCCTATATCTTTTCTTTATATATACATATTATATATCTTACCTATATCTTTGTACTCTATTTTTTTTTCTTTACAGGCTATGTCATTTATATATCCGTGAATTTTTTTTTTTTTTAAAGCCAAAGAAGTCTGATAAGAAGCCATGAAACCCTTCCCAAAATGGAAAGTGGGTGGTTATACTGGCTTTTAGTACAAAGGCCTTACATGGTTGTAGGTTTATCTCTTTTAAATTTGTGGGTTTTGGTTTTTTTTGTAGGTTAAGACACGGTTTTAATGACTCAGTTTGTAACTTAGTAAGAGTTTCCTTGCTTTCCAAAAGTAATCATAATTTTTCTCTGGTGCTTCACTTACTAAACAGTCAATGCTTGAAAACAGATTTAATGTTAATTAAAATGCACATAGTTGTTCTATTACAATGATATACATGTATTTTGTTTACAAATTTATAGACACACAAAGGAAGAGAAACTCTGTTTGGAATGTCAATGGAATGAAACACTGTCATAGAATAAGATCACCTGTTTCCACATAAATGCCTTGGGAAAACTAAGATGTTCATTTTCAAAACAGGAAACACTGATCTGCTGGGTGTGTCCTATTAAAATGACTTTATTTTATTCCAACAAATGGGTCATGTAAATTCAGTCATTTACTCTGAAAGATATGAGTTACAGAGAATTACATTTGCATTGTCTAGTACTACTAAATAAATGAAAATCACTATATTTGCTTTGGTTTATTTGTCTGCAAAACAGAATTAAATTTGTTCATGAACACAATAAGATTTAATAGTAGCAACTTAGAAATGGTATGTTCTGGTTTTATTTTTCTTTTATTTCTTATCAGTAAATATTTTTCCAGTTGTAATCATAATGTTACATATTTCTAAATTTTATGTATTCTATTGAGAATTCTATATATTGTTATACATAGAAAATAGATATATAACATAACATCTGAAGATTTGTAGCTGATGACTGTTCAAATGAAGATAATTCTACCATCATAAAAAAGATAGAAAATCATGTCTAGCTTTGATACTATTTTAAACTGAATAGCAAAATAGAAGATGGCCAGAGCTCCAGCGGGAAAGACAAAAAAGCTGAGATTTATATGTTCAAAAGATGTGCATGTACATACATATAAGACAGTACCCAGGCGCTCTGGGGTAGCCACATTTTCAATGATGAATAGTCACATAATCCTTTATACTAGGTTTCTGTCTGCCCTTCTGTGAACACCGTGGCATATGCCAAGTCTCATCATCAGTCAATCTGGCTTTATTGATATAGAACAATATTCTCAGAATCATCTTTACATTTTAATCATCAGAATACAATATTTAGTTTCCACTTTTGCATGACTGGTTAAGTGGAGTAACTTTTCACATAAGAACAAGTAAAACTGTATAAATCAAAGTAGACTCAAAGAAAAGGCAGTAACTTTTCCAAAGTTTCTTTTGTTCTGTCATTAACGGTGAAACAGTGTTGCTTTTAATGATGTCATTGTTTACAGAATCTATTTATTGAAATGTTTACCACCTTTCCAAATGTCTTCATAAACAGAATTTCTATAATTAAAAGATAATGCAATGTGAATAAGAGGAAAATGTGATGAACTATTACATGAAATGTCAAATTATTATAACTTTTATGAATGGGATGTACCATATTCTTACATATTCGTTCTAGACATTTTCTAAAAGGGTCTCATTTGTCTCCTTTTTGGATAACATAACAATTATCTGAACATATGCTTCAGCTTTTCTCTATCTTCTTTCCATTACATTTTACTTCTTTTCATGTAGCATCTCTTCATACAGCCACCATCTCATTGAAGACACATGCTATTTAACCTAAATAAAACAATCAGACACCATCTATCATGTGGAAAAGTTATTGTTCCGTTGAACCTGCTGGATTACATAAATATGGGTACTAAGCACTAAGTAGAAACAGGTGTAATGGAGACTTTCTGCATAAAACACAATCAAGAACTTAATTATTTTAGCTGTGCTGGAATAAAAACTGAGTTATCTTATGCTGAGCCAGGTTTTGAGTGTCCTCAGACTCAAAGAAGTCTCCTCTTGTCTAAAGACATAATGGGAACAAAGATTAAGAAATGACATTGATCTTAAAAGAGAAGTATGTGGTTCTAGTTATGTGATCATTAAAGGACATTAGATCATTAAAGGACAAGGTTAGCAGTCTATTGAGTTAGTAAACTGCTACCTATTTCCTTGAGTACAAAATATGTGTTTCTGATTATTACATCGACAATTTCTTTGTACAAAATTCCTTCTGTCCTTTCTTGACAGTGCAACAATGTTACTATTAATGATATGATTGCTTTCCAGAAACTATATACTGAATATTAGCTGAAGGTGTCCCTCCAAGACCCACACTTATAGTCATATCGAGAGCACCATAGATTGCTCTTTTATTTCACCCCACTTTGACACAAAGACTGTTCTTTAACTGGCTTCTCTATTTGACTTTTCCTATTTTGACATGTATCTTTTCCCGTGTAAAAAAATCTGACTCATAAATAAAGAAATGATCAGTGAAACCACAAAGTTACTTCTATCTCCTACCACCTGTTCTCATGTTCTATGAGCTACTAGAACCTGCTACATTTCTATCACCCTGTAGAAAACTTTAAATGTAGATTCTTTCTTCATTTGATATATTTTATCAGAAAATTTTCACAATTATCTGATATAATTGATTATAATTTTATTTGGAAGCTCATTTAAATTATTAAATAAAAAACCGTGTATTTATTTTAATGCTTGAGAGGTGCAGAAAGATTTGTGAAATGTTTTATACTTCTCTACCCACTGATGTTATTATAAATTATATGGCAAGCTATTTTCTCTATATCATTTTATCTTGGATACATTAGCACAAAGACATTTCCTTTCAATCCATTTTTAGTGACTCTTTGGCTCAATAGAAAAAATCAATTAGGATATACTTAAATACTTTAATTTAGTATCAAAAATTACAATCAGTAGAACTAACATTTCCTTGATTATATTTCTAAAAGAAAAGTGAAATGAGGATATATATTGGTACTTTTAACTGAATAAATCAATACAATTCCAAATCATTCTGCTTTATTTTAAAGTGCCTTTGTTACCAAAAAAATCTATAGTGACTAATTTATGAACTCCAAAACCATTTAGTACCATTGTTTAACCTTTGAAATGTTTCATAATTTTGAATAGCACAGCGAGTGCTGTAATCTCAGAATTACTAACTTCCTTTCAAGTACTAGAACAGAGACAAATGGTCTCAGATCCATTTTATTTTCACTGAATACACTTCTTCATTTGAGCCTGTCTATATCTTCTTTATTTCTGCTATGATAAGTTAAAACTCTACTATATTTACAAATGTTAATACAAAAATGTATTTCTTAGCAGTTTACATGGTGAAAATATATTTAAAAATGCAATTTTGGAAGGTTAGAAAATGTTAAATATAATCTATAATGTGAACTTATTTATTTGTTATGTCTTATCGAGCAAATATCCATCTGTTTTGAAAACAAACACCAGAAATTGTGTCATTAGACAATATTCAAAGCACCCCAAGATAGATAAATTGCCATATTTAAGGCAAATGATTGTTTTTATTGCTCTTTTGATAAGATGCTGGCTTAGTTCTACACATATATGTAGTTCATGTATGTATGTGTGTAACTCTTAGAAATCAAAACCTTAGAAAACCGTTTGAACTTTGAATCACACATAGAATTCAAGCTACATAAAACATCATCTAGTGTCAATGAGGAAAAAGACAACTTAAGCCATTCAAAAACATAAAATGATAATATAATTAATGTTTTATTTTATGGTCTAATAATTTCCATAGGAACTAAGAAAAAACAAAGATAATTGCAGAAAAGTAAAAAAAAAATGACAAAATGGTGATTTTAATACTTTATACGGGCACATATTTAAAAGAATAAACCAGAAAACTAGGAAAGGGATTTCCATATTACAATATAGGACAAACTGAAAGTGATTTGGAGATTGATTACATTTACCTAAAACATTTATATTAATATGGGGCGATTTTAACCCCCGGAGGACATTTGTCAATGTTTAGAGATATTTTCAATTATTAAGAGAGGTCTGCATGTATGATCACTGGGAAAGACAAAGTAGGAACTGGGGAATTGAATCATATATACTAGGTCAAGTTCAGGGACACTGCTAAACTTTCTGCAATGAACCAGATAATGTTGTAACAAGGCATCATTTTTGTCATATTTCCACTAAGGCAGAAAGCCCTGAAGCAAGTATGAAAATCTGGCTAGTGAGCTTCTCATGTCTTACATGACACGTGAGATTGTAAGAAGATGAAAGCTCAGTCCTCCCTGCATTTATTCAGGTATGTAAGATTTTTAGATTCTAATGAAAAAAATGCAATAATTAAAAGATTTATTCTAGACTCATGTTTTTGCATCAGTAAAACTTAACCAAGTCTAAAGAAGTCAAAGTAGGTGTCATAGTGACATTGTTTTTTTTTTTTTTTTTTTTTTTTTGGTTTTTTGGCTGGTATAATTTTGTGAAAGTAAAGTTCTTTTTTTTTACATTTTATTTAAGGAGAAAAAAAACAGAAAGGGTACAAGTTATACAGATTTACATAAAAAAATAAACAGTAGGAAATCACTAGTTAATGGATTACATATTGTCATCTTAGAAATAATTGTTCAAGTCACAAAATTAAAGCTTGTAAAGTGGACATTCCAACAATGATACTGCAAACAGTTCTGTTCAATGATCCAATAAAACTCAGTGATATCATTTTCTATCTTATACACTTAAATATACATGCATTTATATCATTTAGAGCACTTTCTTTTCCTCTCTTTTGTACAATGACTATTACACATTTTGGGTTTTATTGCTCCCACGATTCTTATTACTTTTTTGGAAGAGAGTAAAACCAAATGTGACATAACAGAACAGAGTCGGTCAAATCAAAAGGGTGGACATAATAGATAATGTAAAAACATAATACAAGGTGATCAACAATGGTTACCATAATGCCTCCCGCTATCTCTAATAGAATTGCCTATATCATCAGTTATAATAAAATTGAACAAAACAGTAAAGAACAAAACTGACAAAACCAAAACATTGGAGACATTGCAGGTCTTCAAAAGTAGATAAAAGTCAATGAGAATGGGCATCATAATGAATCTCACTATCTTCACAGCTGTTGCCTAAACTTTCGAACCTGGTACTATCCAGCAAAACAGAATAGGGGAACATCAGTCAAAAACAAGATGGTGAGAGTAGTACAGGGCTTTAAATCAAGATAATGGAAAGTCAAAGTGGGTTACTATAATATATCCTGCTATTTTTATTTATTTTTCCCTTAATTAAAAGGCTAAAAATAAAAAAGTAAATAATGGAGTGGAGATTGAGATAAAAGAGGGCATAACAGCCAAACAGTGCAGATCAAGACATAACCAGTTAAGCAGAATAGTGTTTATTTAGATTTTTAGATTCTGTTAGGAATATGTTGTTGCTTTCCATAGTCAAAAATTATGTTTATCATAAGCATTGTATAACTTTAATGCTACCTTAAATGAAATGATTTTTTAAAAATTTAGTTTTGGATTCATTTTTGTATATAGAAATAAAACTGATTTTCCTTATTAATCTTGTATCTCTCCAATTGTCATAGGCAGCTGATTTAGATGGAAATAATAGGCAGTTAGAGAGTTCTGGGTCCTCAAAGATGCCAGTGCAGAAAACCAGATACTTTGAGGGCCAAATCTCAAAACAAAAGACAAAATAAATGAAGCCACACCCTAAGGATAATCATGATATTCTAAATAGTTATCAGTCACCTTGATGAAGCCACACCCCCTACAGGCAAAGTCCCTGTTCTGTATCCATGGCCTCTTGCTTTATTACTTGCTTTCTCATTTGCTCCCAATTTAATCAATTTTGCCTGGGTGATTACACTTGTAATCTTACTGGTTGACCATACTTTTGTTCTACCTCATGCCTTCCTGCCTGGGGAATTCCCAATGGTCCCCACCTTGGACACACCTCACCTCTTGGGTTTGCTCTGTAAAAGTCCTTTTAAAAGGCAGGGTCTTCAGTAACATACTCAGGACCTCTTCTATTTCTCTCTACGACAGAACCTTTCTTTCTCTCAATAACTGTATTCTGCTCTTAACCTCTTAAAGGTTATTTAGTAATAATCCTTAGTTATTACTAAAATTCATTCTTTGATTTTATAGAACACAAACTCGACCAGACATCTAATAAGTTGGTAGTTTCTTTCCCCTATATTAATATGACTGAACTTATTTATTAGTTCTAAGAGTTTTGGTAGATTGCTTAGGATTTCCTATATAAAAATCATAGAATGGCAAAGTAAGATTTTACTTCTGTGCCAATTTGGATATCTTTTTTGAGCTTTTCCTATGTAATAACCTTGGCTAGAACCCGCCCCCAGTAAATTGTTAAGTGGACATGAAAAGAAAGGCGATCTGTTTTTATCTTATTTTTTAGGGGAAAGTACTCAGATTTTCTGCCATGAAATATGATTTTAATTGTAGAAATTTTATGGATTCCTTTTATCATTTTGAGAAAACTCCTCCTCAATGTGGTTTACTGAAATTTTTAAACTCATGGATACTAGATTTAATAAAATTGTTTTTCTGAGTCACTTAGGGTGGTAGTGTAATTTTCTTCTTTATTCTATTGATGTAGCATATTACATAATTTTCAGTGTTAAATCAACTTTGCACTGCAATTTCACATCCCACTGAGATGTGATGTAAAATCCATGGTATATAAGTTTGACCATCGTTTTTCATTTTCAAAGCTTTCCCATATAATGCACCACCAACTCTTAAAGCTCAACAAAGAAAAAAGGAAGAAAGAGAGAAAGAGACAGAGAGGAAGAGGAAGGGGGAAAAGGAAAGTAGAAGGATAACAAGAGGAAGAAGAAGAGAAAGAAGGAAAAAGATGAACCAGGTAGAGAAAAGAGGAGGGAGAGAGGAGGACAAGTTAGAGATAGGAGGAGAAGGAGAAAAGGAGAAGGAAGATCACACTGAATATCTAAAACAACAAAGAAAACAAAATAACAAGAGGAAATCTATCAATAATCACCTTGAATATAAACAGACTAAATTACTTAACTAAAGATATAGGCTGAATAGACATTTTTAAAAAGGCTCAGCGACATCCTACATATAAGGAACCTATTTCTCCAGGAAAGATCAGAAAGTGAAAGGTTGGAAAATGTATTATCTACACTGCATTACACAAAATAGACTTTAAGGAATACACTGTACAAAGAGAGCCAGACCTATTAAATTCACAATAATTTGATCAACACACAGACAATTCTCTAGAATAGAGCACATACTAAGTTACAAAACAAGTCCTAACAAATTAGAGAAATAAAAATCCTATCATAGACCTTTCCCAATAACACTGGAATAAAACTAGAAATTAATTATAAAATAAACTTTAGAAATTACACAACTACATTGAGTCTGAATAATATACTTAAGTGAACAATGGATCACTGACAAAATTAAAAGTAAATTAAAAATCTTTTGTCAAAACAAAGGAAAATGACAAGATACCAAATCTTGCTTACTTTGGTTACTACAAAAAGAAGTCGTTAGAGGGAACTTTATAGTAACAAATACATAAAGAGGAGAGATTTCAAATAACCTAATGATACATCTCACAGATCTAGAAAATCAAAAACAAAGCAAACTCAAAATGAGCAGAAGGAAACAAATAATGAAAATAGAAGGGATAACTGAAAAAATAAAAACCATACAAAAGATCAATGAAAGCAAAACTCAGTTTTAAGAAAAGCTACCAAAATCAGTAAATCTTTCATTTCACTAAAAAAAGCTATCTAAATAAAGAAAATCAAGATGGAAATGAAATTATAGCCAATAACACTGAAATACAAATGATTCTTATGAACTATTTATGAACAAGCACATGCTGATAAATTAGAAAACCTAGAAGAAGGTAATAAATTTATGAACACATACAACCTACTAAACCTGAATCATGAATACACAAAAATTCTGAGTAGTCCAGTAACAAATAAGACAATGAGATGAAGTCAATAATAATATTTAAAAGTAAAAAGAACCCAAGAAAGAAAAGCCTAAGGTGATTGTCATCACTGTTGAATTCTCCCAAACTTCTAAGACACAATAGAGATAGACTATACCCAAATAGTTTCAAACAACTAAAATGGGAGAACGTTTTCTAAACTTTCTACAAGGCCTGTGGTAATCTGATACTCCAGCCTGATAACGACATAATAAAAATGAAGTCTATAGTCCAATATCTCTAAGGAACATTAATCTAAAAATTCAAAACAAAATACTAGGAAATTTAATAGAATGACACATCACCATATAGAATTTTACCTCAAGGATGAATGAATAAGTAGATAGATCTACGCAAATCAACAAATGTAATTTCATATCAATACATAAAAGGAAAATATTATGTAATCACCTAACCAGATACAGAAAAGCATTCAACAAATTTCAACATCCTCTTAAGATAAAAATGCTAAACAACTGAGTTGTAAGAGACTGTATGTCAACATACTGTATGTTACTGAAGAGAAATCCATGGCCAACCTCATACTAAGAACAAGATAACAATGTCTACTTTCACTGCTCTTATTCAGTATTGATGACTAGAAGTTCTAGCTATCATAACTAAGCAAGATAAAGAAATAAAGTGTATGGCATCCACTAAGAAGAGATAATATCAAAATATTTCCTTTTACAGATCATATGATTGTATACAGAGGAAAAAGCTAAAGATTGTATTTCATCACAGTTAAAATTGAAAAGAAATTCATTAAAGATTCAGGATATAAAATTAACATAAAAATTCAGTGGTATTTGTATACACCAGTAACATATTCACTAAGAAAAATCTCATGAAACTAAATCTGATTTACAATAGTTTCAAGAAATACCTATGAAAAAATGTAACCAGGGAAATAAAAATTACAAAGTCCTGATGAAAACTATAATACAATAAGGAATCAATAGAGGTGTTTAAAAGATAATAGGATAAAGAAAATGTAGTACTCTAGTGTTCTCATTAAAGTGTTCTGTGGGTCAATAATAACTAATTATAGAATGTGAATAGAGCCAGAGGAAACATATTTATCACATTTAACTTCATAACAACTGAAAAGTTCTATGTGGAACCATGGTGGAACGGGAAGAGAAGAGTGAGACAAAAATGCACTGTACAAAGGAAAACTATATAACATTTACTGCTGAGAGACACAAATACAAACCCCAAAAACAATAGCATAGAGAAAAAGCATTGCTACTAGTTATTACTTTAAAGTATATTATTTGATCATAATACTAAAAATGATAAATAAAATTATAGATAGTTATTTAATATAAATACTTCTATTAGATCAGTATATGTTGCACAAAATTAAGACCTTTATAAAATTTGGGGGAATCATGCTTTAATTATTAAGTTATCTTGAGTTTTAAAATATATTTCCCTCAGAGTCATAGAAATATAAATTTCCTCTGGCCTCTTTGTGCATACTAAACACTGACTTAGAATATTCCTTAGTTGATAGTTTGTTCTTAAAATGTTGCCTCTAGAGAAATTTCTAATGACAATCAATCCTCTAAGCACTTTATTACAACTGTTTATCAATTAATTAATGAACAGAGTGATATCTTTAATGAAGCTTCTCACCTTTTTGGGAAGGCCAAATTAAATTCTGAAATCCCCTCTAGTGAGGAATAACAATTTTCTTCTTTAAGTTAAATGATGTTATCAAAACTAAAGTACCAACTGGTGTGTTTGATTTCCTGGCCACTTTTCCAGCGTCCATCATTTCCAAAAGTGACAGTACCATCCATATACCATTGGGTTTACTACTTTCTACTACAACTCACTAAAATTAAACCAGAAACTTATATGTAGAACATGGTTCTATTTCAGTCATTGTTGGCCAGAGAGAACAAAAATCTCTCAATATAAACAGTTTCAACTCACAACTATATAATTGCTGGCATATTTAAAAGGTAAGAAATTTCAAATTGGTGGAGAAACTTCTTTTCTAATAGAGAGTGATCTTTCTATGAAATAGATAATACCTATTCACTATCATTTTCATCATGTAATTGTTGAAAAATGTTTTTATTTTAGCTAATTGTCATTTCTCTGCAAAGAAACACTAATTTTATGTATAGTCTAGTCTATTTCTTTCCCATACTTACAAAATATTTTCTCTCTTCTCTTAATCTTGTTTGTTTCTAAATAGTCAGTGTTTTTCTGCAGTTAATGAAAACCTAAAGGTTTTTAAAGGTTATATTTGAGAATTCAGTATTTATTAGAAATCAGGAGTCATTACACAGTTTTTTAATTATAAAAATGTTAAACAAATTTCATATTTGTTTTTGATAAATCTTAGGATACAAGAAAAACAATTTAAATATACTTACTTTAAATTATAATGTTTGCCAGGGATTTAGCTCAGTGGCATAAGCACCAGCCAGGCAAGCACAAGGTCATGAGTTAATCCCTGGCCCACACACACACACACACACACACACACACACATACATACACACACAAATTATAATGTGAAGCCACCTATTGAAATTTATCTTATAAAAGAAGCCAATAGCAATGAATCTGCTAAGGTTATTTGCATCTATGATTTCTTTAACAAATTTAAAATTTCTTTTTAGTAATAATTATTGCTTTTGTGTTTGAATTCCTGAATTGTTATAATGAAATATGTGTCTAGAACTTTATGGTGTATGAAACATTGCCTCTTCTGGTTCCCTTTTTGTTGGTCAATGTTTATATGCATGGGAACAATACTAAAAGTATCACTGTAGTCATATTTACTTGAATCAGTAAATCAATTTCTCAAAAGAGAGGGATATAGAGATAGGCACAGGTTAGATTTCATAAGATTTGGGGTAACAGTTTATCCAGAGTCATTTTTTTTTCAAACCACATTTCACTTTTTCATTCAAAATTATTACAAAACAGTTCTGTTGAAGCTTATAATAATTTTGAAGAGTGTTTTCATGGGTAGGTTAGGTAAATTCATATCCTCACTACATTTTTCAGCCAATCACTTAAAAAGTACATTTTACTCTCTTAAATTAGCCACAACAGTTTTCAGTCTGTTTATCTAGTCATAAAATTGAAATCTAGTGGCTTAAACTAGGATTTAAGCAAGGTGTTCCTACTCTTTGTGTCATGTAATTCTGTAATACACAAATAATTGACAGTTTTTGACCCCAACGGAATGCACAACTGAATCTGAAGATAAAAAATAAACATAATTGAGGAAGGATGACATATTCCACAAGGTTTTCTTTTGAGAGTGAATTATTATTATTTTTGTAATTATGTACCTCCTCTTCAAAATTTGTAATTCTTATGTCAGTTACACATTGATAAATGAAGTAAATTATTTACAGCTTCATTGGTATTTAAACACTTTGAATATATGTGATGTAGTGGATGACATAAGTTTAAAATTAGATTTTGGATGTGCAAATATGCTTTTGACTTTTCTCCTGAATCTAATGAAATTTAAATATATTATTTACATGTTTTTTTGTTACAGCCAAAACTTCCCCCATTGAAATTAGTGCCATCAATTGACAACAAATGCTCCATTGACATAAATGGGTTTTAATAGTGATTCATTCCAATAGGAATGAACACCATGTATAGCTTATAGATCATGTAGTTAGGGAAGGAAGGGGCCTATGCAATCAGTTAAGTCTAGTTTGCCTGCTTGGGAAGAATATAGTCCTCAAATAGAGGACAAAGCATTTGATCTTAACCAAAAGGCCATGAACAAAAGCTATTTTAATTTATTGCAATTAAAATGAATGGGATTCAATCTAACACATTTATGAGGATGCGATAACTATCGAATCACATTCATTTCAGTGGGGTGTGTTAGTCATCCAATTCTATTCATTTCCATGGGGATCCATTATTTATTGAATCACATTTATTTAAATGGGGATTCATTAGCTAAAAAATCTAATTAGTTTCCATGTGCATGCATTAGCTATCATGTCATCCTTCCTTTCAAAGACAATTCTCTAGTTATCAAATCCCATGCATTTATGTTTGGATAGGATTCTAGAGTTTGAAAAAGCTGTTATTCTTAATTAAATGGTTGCAATAAACTGTTATCGTTACTATACTGTTGCATATTTAAGAGTAATTTCTAAATATCCAAAGACATAGTCACCCTACTTTTCAATAGCTAAGTGAAATCATGCTTAAACAATGAAACATTTAATTTAGCAGATGTCAAAAGGACCAATATGATTTTTAAAATATGAGCATGCTATTCTAGATTAGTCTGTATCAATTTTTTCTGAAGCCTAACCATTTGGTAAGTTTCACATTCTGAGAGAATTTCAAAATGAGGGAAAAATTGTTAACATACTGAAAGGATGAAATACTAGACTATTAAGTTTGTCAATATGTACACTAAGCTAATGTAATAGTGTATGTGTAATTAGAATCATAATCCAATGGATTCCATTGTCATTTCTTGGCCACAATTTCAGTTGATCTTTTTTTTTTTTTTTTTTTTTTTTGGTTTGTTGGGACATGATCTTGCCATGTATTTCAAACTGGACTAAAGCTCACTGTCTAGTCCAAGCCCCAGCGATCCTCCTGCCTTAGCCTCCCCAGTGCTAGCATTGTAGTCATGTGCCACCATGCACAACCACCCAAATTCTTAATTCTTAAAAAAAGTTTTAAAATGGAGAAATCAGAACTTTCTTCTTCCAAGTTTCATAGTATCAAGCTAAATAAATTTATTAAATTAGATTATTTTTGAACTAAGTTAAGCAACAAATCTAATTTCTTTACATCTATCTATCTATCTTTGAAATTATCCTGATATATGTAATATATGAGATATATAATGGATGTGTCTCCAATATATGCAAGACAACTATAGCCTCAGTCATTAAAATAAGTAAAAAGTAATAAGAAATAGTAAGGTAGTTTAAGTACTCAGTTTATGAATGGTGTAGGAAACCAATTTAAAGTGAAAATATTGTATGTATAATATATGACATATGCGGAATATTTTGAGGTTATGCTGCACAAAATCCGTCTGAGTTACTATCGGTTTACTGTTAATAATTGACATGGTTATTGAGTTCTTTTAACCTTACTGACACATACACTGGCTGTATGGTCATGGATGCCTTATTTCACTTACTTTAAATATAGTGAAGCCATTTTCTTTTAAGTTTTTTTTTTTTGAGAAAAAATATATATACTGTAAGAATTAGATGTTAGTAATTCTTCATATGAGAATAAGCAAATAAAAGTTTGTGGCTAGCTGCTAATACGGAGTCTTTTTCAATGTTAATACTTTATAGCTAAGATGAATATAATCTTCTATATGCATTTAGTAATGTTTGCATTTTATATTAGTTACATAACTTTATATTAGTCCCATTTTTAAATAAAAAATAAAAACAAATATAAAATATAAATTTAAATTAGTATGTTGGAACCTTTATGTCAAAAATTGCAGGCCAACTCTATCATTTGTTACCTCTAGAAACTTGAACAGTTTAATTTTCTGATGTTTCTAGTTCCTCATTTAAAATCAATAGAAAGAATAAATGTTACTTCATATATTATTTTAAGAATTACATGTCATATTATCAATTTAAAGTGCTCACTTCAATATACATATAGGGCTGGAGATATAGCTCAGAAGCATTAGCACTTGCTGATTCTCAATAACCCCCCTCCCCAAAGAATAAATCTGTAAAACCTCCACTAATGTAGTATGTGCTCAACAAAATTATTTTTTACCAAATATTTACAAGATAAGAGAATACATTATTAATAAACTGCAAATCATAGATGTTGTTTTTCATTCATTTTCTCATGTAAAATAATATCAATAGCATTTAAATTTATCAATAGAACTGAGAAAAGTCATTTATTTTGGCAGTAGTATATATTTTTAAAATTCTTATTTATGTATTTACTACCTAATTAGGATTGAACCCAGAAACAATCAACAACTTCTCAGTAAATTGCTTTGCACATTAACTCTGAAACTTAGCTCTTTTTCTCCTTAAACATAAAATTCAACCTGTGCATCACCTTCATTTTAATAAAATATGCAATTGATGGAAGGTTGTCCAGTGCTTGTAGAAAGCAGATAAACAAATTAACATGGGAATGATGTACAAAGAGCCTAGAATATTTTCTTTCTTGTGAAGGAATGGAGATATTAAGGCTGTCAGTAAACTACAGAAGTCAGCACTTATCTTGAAAGTTGAAAGTCAGGGTTCAAATCTGTGGAGATTAAACCCAGAGATTTTGGCCAAGGATTTAGATCAGTGGCATAGCACCTCCCTGACAAGTATGAGGTGGCTGAGATCCACCCTGGTACCAAAACAAACAAGCAAGCAAACAAACAAAAACATTCATAGATTTCCACACTAAGTTGTCTTGCTAATCCTTTTTAAAAAATTGAGACAGGTTCTTACTAAATTCCTAAACTGCCCAACCTGTGATAGAACTTGTGATCCTGCCAGGGTACTGGTATTACAGAAATGTGCCAAACACCAAACGTTGAAATATATTTTTATTCAGGAATGTCTGCAACAAAATGAAAAGACCACATCAATGCCTAGTTAAGGGAGTAAGCAAAGACATGCTTCCTGGTGGACTAGTGGCTCATCTGTGATCATCTAACGATTTTATTTTTAAAAATATTTATTAGCACATGTCTGCAGTATACAGTGATCACATTCACCACAGGAAATTGTTTCATATTCATAATACATCTCAGTTTTCTCCCTTATGTCTTTTATTTTACCAGCATCAGATTCATTTCTTTATGTTACATGTCATTGTAAAGCTAATTATCAAATATATGGTCTAACATATATGGTATGTGTTATACATAGCTACATATTGAAGTATAAATCAATTATAGAAAACTTTATAACTTACATTTACTTTGACATTATACAGTTTTGTAATTGATGTATAATGCTATATTCAATGCGTTAAGTACACACACTGTTTTGGTAAACATACATCTCGAATATCACCAACTTTTGAAGTCATACAATACATAAACCCACATTTCCCATAAACTGAATATTTTGTTTGATTATTTTCCAAGATAGACCTGGAAATGATTCTGCATGATTGATCTGGCAGACAGATTCCAGACTTTTGTGTATGGAGAGCAAAGAATTACTAGAGCACACCCAGTGGTAATACGCTCAGCAACTGTATTCATTGAAAGTAATGGGAGGATGTGCCCGGACAGGTCCATGCCAAGAGACACAAAAACAGCGCACAAATGGAGAAGTGGTGTGAGGACAACAGAGAAATGAAAAGCAAACAGGTAAATCAGGATTTCAGATTTTAGAAGGGGTGCGACCCAGTCAGGGTGCCTCCTATTGGGTCTCTGGATAAGAATCAGAAAAATGATTGGCAAGGTGCTGAGGCATTTCAGGGGCATTCAACATTTATTCCTGTTCCAGAATCCACTCTGATTATATTACACACAGGAGATGCAGCCCATAGTGGGAACTTTGGGGAAAAGGTTACTGAAGATCAAGCCATGAAATCTAATACACATGTGCTTTGCCTGGAGCTTTCAGATTTACTGTTTTTTTTTTTTTGGTTTTTTTTGGGTTTTTTTGGTTTTTTTGTTACTTTTGTTTGTCTTAGAAAAGGAAGACTGATGCCCAAATTCATGTGGGTTACCAGGGAGTGGTCTCCCTCCTAGGTTGGGCTATCTGTACTATGAATACTTTACTCACTTACCTTTAAAATGCACTGAGAAATACAAACTGTAACATTTGTTAGTCTTCCCATGGTAGTTTAGCTTCAGTGGATAAAGAGCTGTAGAATCATAAGGACCCACCAGGAGCTAAAGATTCTTCAAGCTGAGTGACAGCATACACTTTTCTTCCTGCTATAGATCTCTCACTTCCATTTCTTATAGCTTGTGTTAGCTGGTCATTACTGTAACCAAGGTACTTGGCAAAAAAAAAAAAAAAACAAAAAAACAAAACAAAAAAAAAAACCAACCATTTAAGAGAGGAAAGGTTTATTTTGGTTTATGGTTTCAAATGTTCAGTCTGCAGTTAAAGATGGTAGAACTCAGATGCAGAAGAGTGTGGTGGAGAAAATCCACCTCACGACAGGTGGGGAGGAGACGGTTCAAAGCCACATCTCACTGACTTATTTACCAGGCCCCAGCTCCTAACAGTACATCTGCTACAATCTTATTCATTTGTTAACTCATTGATGATGTGAGTTCCCCATGATCTGATCACTTTCAAAAGCCTGACCTCTTAATACATGAGCCCTTTGGGGGACATTTTGATCCAAACTGTCACAAAGAATTTACTTTATGAACTTTGTAATTTTAAATTATGTATCTATCCATTTAAGATGTGAATATTCTGTCAGGTTTTGTGCCAATTTTATTCAATCCAGAACCTTCTTCCTTACAACTTGAGAATCACCTCTTTGAAATTTAATCATTGAGAATGATAGAGTCCCTATGTCTCAGTCTCTATAAGATGATAGGATCCAATGGTAATCACCAATTCATAGACATTAGTGGGTCACTCGTACCAACAAATTTCACCTTTCAGAATACATTCCAGTTTTATTTTTTAATACTTCAATGTAACATTTAACAAATCCACAAATTATATTTAATGTGGTTCAGTTTAATCAGTCTCCTGTTGGAATATGAAAATGCTCCTTCTCTTACACAGACAGAAGTGCTGTGTAATAATTGGGTACCGAGAACCAGGATAGGAAGACAGCAAAAACGCTTCCCCTGACATGAGTTTTAGAAGCCACTCAGCAGAAACTAATATATACAGAGAAATACAGAACAGTAAACATAAAGTGCCGCAGTGCGGAGCGACTGTGCTGTACACATGGCCTTCTTCCTTCTTCTCGGATGAAATTTTTATATGAAAATTTTGCCTTATTCATAACTCTTACTTACTGGTTTGTATTGCACAGTGTCTGTTTTGTGCCATGCTGGAAATGTAATAGCCAATTGCAGAATCATCTCTTCTGTCAAGTATCTCAGCAGCTACAGAAAAAGCTGTGGGTATAAAAAGCAGTGGATATTACACGTGTTTTTAATGATTAATTCACTGAGGTCCATGGAATAAATACTAAAATTCTCAGAAGCTACAGCTTGAGATCCAAAAGTCTATGAAGAGAAATACATTAACTGTTGTTTCTTGTGGAAAGAATGGAAACTGCCTTGATTATGATCATTTAGTTTAGTTTTTCTGTAAGCTACTGATGAAAAGAAGAAAGAGTCATGGCTCTAAAATTATTATAGCTCAGCTTAGGGGGTAAAATCAGATGTATCTCTAGACACAAGTCTTGTTTTACTCCTTGCTGCAGTGGGGATGGAAGCCAGTGCCTTTTGATGACAGGCAATCATCTACCATTGAGCTATATTGCCAGGCCCTTGTGGGAATAATATATGAAATGCTATGTATATATATATATAAATATATACATAAATATGTGTGTGTATAGTTTATATATCACAATATCTCAGAAAAGCAGTCAGAATTTATCACATAAAGGAGAAATTATAGAATTGCAAGATTTAAGTTCTAGTCCAAGTTCTTTTAAAAGTAACTTTAAGATTTAGGAGAATGATGCATTCAATACTCTTAGTTGCTAACCAAGTATGTTGCATGATCTAATTCCGGTACACATTGTGTTTAATGATGTAGCATTTCAGAAAACCGATGAATAGAAAATATTATATTTCTAGTGATTTTTTTTTATTTTGGCAATTTTCTTTATTACTATGTATGGCGCATCTCCTCTTGCCTGGCACATAAAATCCTTAGAACTCTAGTTCTAACCTCTCTCTCTAACATTCTTTCTGCCAAATACCCTCTGTTGTTCCCTGTGACACATTCATGATAAATTTTTCATGTTTGACTCTCATGATTGTCTCTCCCTAATATGAACTACCAATCTGTTCCCATTCCTTAAGGACTATCTTTTTCTCCTTTTCTCCTAATAAAATTATTTTACTTTCTAAGGAGTCAACTGCCTTTTTCTCTATCAATCAGCCTTGACAGTTCTGCTCTAGATGAATTCCAGGGACTGCTTTCTTGTCAACTGTTAGATAAAAATTGTGTGCGAGGGGCATTTTTTTGGACTAGCTTTTGCACTACTTTCCCAACTACTAGAATAAATAAGAAAGAAATAAGTTTGTGAAATGCTGCACAATTAAAAATGAAACATCGAGGAAACTGATAGATCTCTAAATAGGCCAGTGTCTCCTGAAAACAGAAGGTTTCCTGTGAAACAAACAAAAAATGATTACAAAAAAAAAAAAAAATGTGCCTTGAAGTAATCCAATGTGAACCATCAATCTGTGTTTTCCCATTGTTATTTCTTTGTTCCCAGTTTATAAAACCCACTGCTCTACTGATGGGGGCTTCCTTTATTTTTCATAGAGTAGCAGTTATTCAATTTATCAGTTGCAAATAAAAAAAAACAGCTTATAACATAAAATTGCAATTTTGTCTTTTTACAAGTTTTTTTTTTCTGTACATTTGAATCATAACACTATGAGAACACTGTAATGCAACTTCAAATAGCTAAAGTCTTAACCGAGGAAGCCCAATTCTCAAATCTCAGCATTGTATCTCTGAGTCACATAGAGGAAGTCAATTTATTTACTCTTACTAAATCTTAGTTTCTTAATACATAAAAAGGGACATAAACTCCTGATTTACAATGATATGAATGTTAAGTGGCATCATATGTGTAATGGTTTCAACATAAAAATATGCCTAATAAATGAGAGGTTCCTTCTAGGATATTACCATATTGTCTAGGGTATTACCATATTCAAAGTATCTGTCAACAGGAGGAAAACCATTCATTTTACTCATGACTTCTACTTTGGGTAAATAAAAGCCTCTGTATATCTTCTGTGCCACAGAAATTACTTAGATATTTCTATTGTCATTATTTCCAATTAGAGGTATCTAACATTACACTACCTCTTGGCAGAACCGCTGAAATTAAAATATGTCAAGAATTTTACCATTTAGTTTATTCAAGACCCATGTGAATTCTGATGGGTCTTGACATCTACCTAATCTTTCTACCTAATCTTCACTTTCACCCGCTCTTTTCTATTGCAGCTCCTGGGCTGAGAGTGATCACTTGTGCTCTATGATATTCCTGAAGTGATGGACTTCACTCTGCCCTGGAGTTTCCCTTATCCATTGGCTATTTAGGCAAAATTAGAATGCACATTTGAGATAACAAGGAATCTCCAATAATGATCAGGAATAGCTTCCAGCTTATTAGGAAAGAGTCTAATTTAACAAATATTTTTTCACTAAAAAGTCATTAACTTAGATGTTATGTACATGTTTTATTACAGAATAAGACAATAAAAATGTCAAGAAAATACATGAAAGAATGAGACTTTGATTCAAATAAAAGTCTAAAGATATCATGTTGTTCTTGTCAAGATAAATATACTCAACCTATATTTCAAGAGATTATGACAATAAACTACTGTTCTGAGAATGGATTTGGTTATAACACAGGAACAGATTTAATTGGCCCATAATTGTAGGAAGGGATATGGATGCTTGAACTACAAACAAAAAAAGAACCTCTCTGTAATGTATCTGCTGACCACACATTACAAGTAAAGTAATATTTCCTTTGAACAAAGTAATGCAATTCACTTACCAATAAATATTTACTAGCAAAATATAATAAACATCTATTACCAGTACGTGGGCAATGAGCATTGAAAACATTGCAGTACAAGTTTATTTCTTATAGATAATCTTAACAGTGTGTATATTACCATTAGTTTAGCAAATACGATATTATGACTTTATTATATAAGTATTTATGGAAACATGTTTTTCACAATGAAATTGTAATATGTAAGGATATAGCAAAAATATATGTTAATTTTAGGAGCAGAATATTCCTTGCTCCTATTGCTGTTAGATATTTTCCAAAGAACTACAGCCTTCACCTAAATTTTCAAAGACAGTACCATATGAACTATAATTTTATATGCATTTAATTAGCAATTTTAATACAAATATCACAATGATGATATTTTATGTTAGAATCTCTCTTCCATTTTTTCCTCCTGAGAAGGTGTACCACATATCATATGGCTGATTCTTGGCACTTTAATTTCACCCACCCTGGCTTTTGAAGCATCCTGTACAAGAGACAGTTTCTATTCTGCCATCTCTATAATAGCTTTTTGGGACATGCAGCAATATACACTATGCATTTCAGATTAGAATCTGTCCTCCTCCCAACCTCCACCCCCACTTAATCATTTGGCTTTCTGGGGCTTCATCATTTCCATTAATGGAAAGAAGACATTTGGACACTTGTGTAATCATTGTATTTGCAGCCTGATCCATATACTTGCTGCAGCACAAGGACATGTGGTCATATACTATAGCACTTTCTTCTCAGTACACCTCACTATTCATTAAACAGGAGAGATTATTTTCCCACCTAATGGGGTGATAAAAATAAAGCACTTATATTTGGGGGTTGAATTACCTTTACATAGTTGCCTCAGAAATAATTTCCATTATGTATCTTTGCTGCTGAGTGTCTAGTGATTAACAATTCACTCAGGATATACATTTTGTTATTTGAGTCGGGAATTTTATTTTTAACAGAAATTTTAAAAAGATTATAAAATCAGCTTTTAGAATTGTCATGAGATAATTTTGTATTTTTCTCATAATTATAGATTCTTCTGTTTATTAAAGTAACAATGGACACTTCTGAAATGTCACTGATATTTCTTACTTTGTTCTTTTCAGTAAGAAGTTTAATTATTTTCTAACTCGGAATAACAACAACACTACAAATAACAATAAATAGCCTTAACAAAATAATAGTCTGAAAGCAATATTATATTTTTCTTAAATCATTTCCAACCATATGTCAATTAAGGTATAAAATATAGAGTTTTATTTTCATACAAGGTCAATTTTAGGGACAGTTTTTAAAAGTACAACTTCATTTCCAATCTTACCTGGTTATTTAGCTGTATAATTTTGTATTCATGGACAAAATAAAATTATTGAAGTTTTGGTTTTCAGAAGACAGTTTTTTGCTATGAAAATATTTTTGGCATATTCACATTTACGGGTATATTGAAAAAATGTAAATTTAAAGGTCTTAATTTTGCCAATAGACAATCTGAAATTCGCATCAAATCTATCAGTTTTCAAATGCTCTGTATTTTTTTTTTTACATTTGTTCATTTTATTTTCCTCTTGCAAGAAAATGCTAAATGCTGAGGGGCACTGTCAATTTTTATGTTCCATGAATGAATATAATTATAAAATGCATGAATCATAACACATAGCAATTTTTTGGTACTAGGAAAGAGTTTCATCATAGAATAAAATAATAAAATAAATTGTGTGTGTGTGTACGTGCATGTGTGTGTGTGTATATGTGTGTGGAGGGGAGCACTTGAAAATTTGTCAGCTTCTATGGCAGGGACTAGTTAAATATGTTCCTTGAACAAAAAACAAGAATATGGATTTGGTGGAATGATGATGAAATGGAAAACAAAGGTCCAAATGAAGAACTAGAGCAGTAGGAAACAAACATTTTTTTTAAAATTTTTCCATCAAAACAGAACTTATTCTTCAAAGACTCAAGATGCAAATAATTAAACAATAAGCCAGCAGTTTTTATTGAGTAAAAATACAGGATATCCAACATAATTAGATAGTAGTCCCCAGAGGATTTATATGACTTATGTTATTTTAGTCAAAGAGCTAAGTAAACCGGTCCTAAAATATCTACCCTGTTATGAATAAATCCCACATCTGTTAGCAGTTTGGAAAATTTGCTTTGAACCTAGTGAGGTGCTGTAACCAACAGCCCTTTCCCTCCCATGAGGCTCATCCGTGTTTGGTTGCATTACTCAGTGTGATGTTTCTCCTCTGTCTTCTCTTTATTTCTCTACACTCTTTCTCTCACTCTCCTCCTTTCTGTCTTTAAATGTTTCTAAATATGTATGCTTCCCTCCAAGTAATTTAAACATGGTGCTAAAGTATTTTATAATACATAGAGACAATTTTCATATTTGAAATGTTACACAACAAATTTTCAACTCTTTTATCTCTCACAGTTTAAAGTGAAGATATACTTTTGTCACACAACTGCATTCTTAACTTGGGTGTAATTTTTCCGGAGTACTTATAGTGAACTTCTAATTTAAAATCAAACAGTATGATTCAACACGTGATAAGGAATTTTATAGACAGAAAATTCAATAGCTGACCAAAATATGTTTTGTACTCTGATAGGCAGTCTGAGGGATTGTTTAGATTTATTATATTTCTCTCCAATTCAATCTCATCTTGTAGCCTTCCTTGTCTCCCCTGGGCCCATTGCTCATGGTTTGCTTTGTCTTCGGTGTCTGAATCTGGAAATCTCCTTTCTTTAGTTTCCCCCATTCTTTCCCTATAAAAGCTTTCTGTAGGTAAGTGCTTTCCAGACCTTTTAATTTTTTAAACAAATAAAAAAGAACTCCATGCATGTATTAATCCATTTTTAATAGTCACTTCTGAAAGACAGGGCAGCTTCTTGGTATTGTTTTGAATTGCTATTATCTTAAAGGAGTTTTATTTTTATCAGTGTCTATTGTGACATCCAGTTAAAATGACAAAGACTCTCATGCTGGGCAAACTGAAGAGACAGAAAAAAATTCAGTGAACCCTTTAGTTCACTGAATAAAAGACTGAGACCGGCAGCAGATGATTTTTTTTTAAATATATTTTTTCATATTGTACTGATGCTATAGTTCCTCTTACACAGTTTTTGTGTAGTATTAAGACAACACGGTATTTAGTATGGAAAGAACTTTTTCTAGCAGGTTATAAAGTTAGGTCAGACTTAATACACTGCTGCCATCTATGGACAGAAAACCAATATGAGTTTTAACTTCAAATCTGTGAGTGATATTTTTACATATATGTACATTACTTCTTACAAAACTCTCAAAAATTATCATATATATATATATATATATATATATATATATATAAAATGACAGTATGCTTATTAACATCTGTTAAAATTAGGAAAGTTTCAATCTGGAAGAAAAGGCTCAGTGAATATAAACGTCAGTATCACTGCACTGCATGGCTGCAATGTATTGTCACTACTTTAGCTGATAAAATGTTTTCACGTACTATATTTTAAGGTTATAAGCAGAAAGAATACAACTATATTATGAGCTCAGTTTCAGGAAAGTGGAAATCAAGGTTAGAGTGATCAATAAATAATTTTGCCCAAGATAATGAACTGTCCAGTGAAAAACCTCATGCCAAAGTCTTGGCACTCTCTGATGTCACCTTTACATGTATTTGTAAAATGTGTAATAGGTGCTTTAGGGAAGTTATAGTTAATCAAGAAGGCAGGAGAGGTGATGTTTTAAAAGATATAAAACACAACGATGTAAATATGAGTGTATGAGGAAAAAGCATGCGATTGTGTGTGTATCTCTCACTCCCTGTGCTTCACAGGGCAGTACTGATATCCCTCAGTGGTAGCTAGAATGGCAAAGGTGGCTTTACAAGGACCGAGAACTCTGCAGTCTCCAAGAACATATTTCATGCTTACAAAGACAGAATGAAGGCAAACAGATCATTTTACAAAAGCCTGATTTCAACAATAATGAAAAAATGAACTTTCCAGAATCAAGATCTGGAAGCACATATCTTTTCCTGATAAAGATATTTGGCACCACCTCAGAATTTGCTAAATATTGCACCTCTAAATTGGAGATTTTTTGGGAGAGAAACAGGAGAGAAATAGGATGAGACTTGGCTGTATGTCCTGAGGCATATTTCTGTCTTAATTTAATCACAGAGTTCTTTTAAAATAGTTTTATTGATTATTCACATAATTTATTTAAATTGGATTTCTATAACACTTAAAATATTTAACATATCACCAAAACGTAAGGCAGTAGGTAAAAAGTACTGTAATATGCAAGTGATTCATTATATGTCATGAGGTAGGGATTTCTTTCTTTTCTCTTTTTTTCTTGATAAGAATTTCTTATTTAAGTATTTCCATCCGCAAAAATTCCTCCTGTAAGGGAACTAGCTTCTCAGAATACGTCAAGAAATATCCTTTTCTTATAATGAAATTATTAAATTTCATTCCATTTCACAACAACATTTTGGTCCTTATTTACTTTCATTTTCTCATACCTGGGGCACAAAGCAATGTTTACCCATGTGATTACAGTTTATTTCATATAAGAGTATTTGTTCAAAAGGAAAAAAGGACTAGGGTGAGGGAAGTGGGGAAGGAAGGAGAGGAACAGAAAGTATATATGAGTTTTTAAAATGGAAACAAAGCTTTGTAAATAGTGAGAGAAAGAGGGGATGAAAGGAGGAGAGAGAATTAGGGAAAAATAGAATCAAAACAAATCATGTGCAGGTAAAAATTTCCAATAATCAGCACAATCATTATGTTTATCTAAAATGTACCATTAAGCTTAATTTAAAAATTATTAAATTTCAATATCAACTATTGATAAGCAAAAAACATATATATATATATATATATATATATATATATATATATATATATTTGCTACCAATACCTCATGCTTGGCAGGCAGGCATCATCTCCTGAGCTATGCCCCTGGCTTCAACATTTTTCTTTTGCTTTTTGTCCTGGGACTCGAACTCATGACCTCACACTTGCACATAGGCACTGTACTCCTGAGCTATAGCCCCAGCCCTGATTTGCATGTATATATTTACTTCCAAGTTATATCCAAAGAGTAGAGATCTACATCTAAAATGGCTAATTAGATTAGTGTAAATAATCTATCTCTACTTTATAACTCACTGTGGGTTTTTTGGTATGGATTTGAGCAAATGAATGTCAGTTTATCTCTATAATTTGCTCACACTTGACTTTGTCTCAAGGCGATGATATTAATTTAAAATCCAAGTACATTTTAGCTGTTAATCACTTAGTAGACACATAGTAGTAAATAAGGTTTTTATGCACAGCAATAAACAAAATTGTCTACTTTTATCCATCTATCATGAGTGTTATTACTAGAAAATGTATTACACAAACTACATTCTATTTTTCTCATAAATTACATAAAACTAAACCTAAACAGCAGAATTTTACAGGACATTATAATAAGATTATTAATTCAAGTATTTTCAATGAGTTTTCTCTAATTTTGAAACAAGACTAAGTTGTTTTTTTTTTTTTTACACTTCTACTAAATGAAAAAAAAAAAAAGTTGACATAGTAAAAAAAAAAAAGACTGTAGTGTAGTGCTCCTGACCTTCTCATCTCAATGTTAGTATAAACAATCGTGGCATTCCAGTGAGGTGTGGATAACACTTCCTTCATCTCTGTTTCTAATTTTAACAGCAAATATTAGGAAATAGTCTGCTTTTGTTCTTCCAAGGTAACTCTGACTTTGTCTTGTCTTTTCAAGAGTGTTTAATTTCTTGAGACAATTATTTTTATTATAATTTTGCTTATACAAACAAACACATAAACAAATTTAAGGGGAGGATGTGGTCAGAGAACGTTTTTCCATAGGAACATTTCATTTTAAAGTAAGGTGGAGAAAAGATATGGAAGTTATTGCTGTAAAATATTTTAACAGAAATTATGATGTCGTTATGCTGTACTTTTTAAAGATAATTTCATTTGACTGTGGAAAATGGCAATAGTCTTGGTGACAGATGACCTAAAGTGCTAGTGTCAAGTACGTAAAAGAGGAGATGGAAATGTGTAAAACAAATAAAATTGGAAGCTGAAGGAGAGAAACTATTTTAGGAGGACTCCATAGTTCTCAGTTTGAACTATTAGATGTATTATGGTTCCCAAGTTATAACATATAATATGGAAAAGGAGCAGGTTTGGAGGACAAAATAATTTTTTGTTGAGTATCCTGCACAGAGTAGACACATACAGATTTTTTTTAAAAATTACTGTATTAAGAGAGAAAAAACCCACTATGTGCATGCACAAATTTCATTTTGAA
This sequence comes from Cavia porcellus, assembly GCF_034190915.1. Classification (NCBI taxonomy): domain Eukaryota; kingdom Metazoa; phylum Chordata; class Mammalia; order Rodentia; family Caviidae; genus Cavia; species Cavia porcellus. The sequence goes on along the minus strand of NW_026947487.1, from coordinate 18,796,786 downwards.
ATGTAAAATGTGAAAGTACTATGAGAGAGGCAGTAAGCGAAAACAATAGTGACCTGAAAGAGAAATTTCTTTTAGTTCTGTCATGTTTTTAGGTGACTAATGGATTTTTTGGAATAAATAAACAAATTACATACAAGTAATGTCTATGTTCTAAGAGCACCAAGATGAAGACCTAGTACTTACTATCATCCAATTTGAATACAGTAAGAGAGACATATGTATAAATAGATGCCTACAAATCAGGGTGATCAACAGGGTAAATATTACTAGCAAAGAATATAATCAAAGCGGTCTGAGAAGAAGGTGATGTATGATGGATCCAGACAACTTATACCAGGTACTGTCCTGCAACATAAAGAAGATGTAGGTTCAAGGAAGGGCAAACTTGCTAAAATGTGACACATAGATTGGAAGTGACGAGTGACTGAGACAGCTTTGGAATTATCATCTGGACTCTGGGCTCCTAATCTCTCTTTGCTTAGAGCATTTATTTTAGAAAACTTGGGGTTGTAAATTACATCTCCAGTTCTTGCTGTATACAGAGACTATCAGCCAGAGCTCTCTGGACTTTCCAGAGACTGCACTTTGAAAAGCAATCAAGACTGAAAGACTCTATCTTCTAGTCTTTGGGCGAGTAAGAGAAACTTTTTGATAAGTACTGTCCACAGGTGATGGCAGCAGCAGGAACAAAAGTCCACTCAAATTGAATGAAGCTTTTCAAAATCCAGGCCACCTTCCTTCTTCTTTCCTTTCATTGCATTCCTTTCATTGCACCTGGCTGCAAAAATATTGGAAGGCCACACACAATAGTGGTGGATCATTCCAACTCAGTTTCCTGGCAAACATGCCAAACATCTCTGAGCACACCCTCACAGAGACACCCAGAAATGTGCTCTGCTAATCTGTGGGAAGCCGCCTGAGATGGCGCCCATTTCCTGCTTCCGGGTTCTTCCCGGCCTGAACAAACCCGCCAAATTGTCATATCTGCCCAGTTACCCGTGACGCTAGCCTATCAGCTTGTTAGGCGCGCTTCTCTGTGATTGGATACTGCTTCCCCTTATAAGAGGTTGTTCCTGCCCCCAATGGGCAGAAGAGGAACCAACGTTGAGGGTGGCGGACCTTGTTAGGTCCGGTTCGCTGTACGCAATAAAGTTTGAGAGCTGATCCTGCTCGAGTTTGGCCTCCTGTCTTCCGCGGCTCCGGTCATCTGGTGGCCCGTACGGGGAAAAAGGTAAAAGACTCAGCGACGTGCCTCTTCGGCCGGGAGGTGCGATTGCTGTCGCCTGCGGTACGACGGAGGACCTGGCCCAATAACAACGGAAGGCCTCGAGCGCCTCTTCTCTTCACCCTGATCAGCTACGTGAGATACAGCGGTTCCCGGGACAGGTGAGTACTGGGTCACCTGGGTTGGGTGGACGCACCTAACAGATTTTGAGCGCCACACGAGTGGACGCTGGGTTTTTTTTTCTTTTCTTTTCCCTTTGCATCTGTTTTGCTTTCGCTTCCCTAATACAGCCCGACAGGCTTTTGATAGAGCTCGATCGGAATGCTCAGAGGAGCCCGGAGCCACTGCCGATTGTGGGTCTCCGGAGGACCCTCAGGGCTCTAATTCTGATTCGGATTCAGAAGGTTCAGAAGAGGAGGTTGTCTTCGCTAAACAGGACCCTCCTGCACAGCTTAAAGAGGAATTCAGGGCTCGGGAAGATAAAAAGGGGAACCAAACACCACCCTGCTCGAGCTACTCCGCCTTACGGGAGGAGCTTAAGCCCTTCCACCCTTTGGCAAGTTCACGTTCCTTCCACCAGAGGGTATGGTCGCGGCTTCCTTTTGAGTGTTCCGGTCTCCATGCATTCCCGGTACAAGTAGGAGGCAGGGAAGGAGGAGGATATTATGAGCCCTTAGAAATTAAACAACTTAAAGCTATCAAGGACGCAGTTTCAGCTTATGGGCCCAATGCGCCATTTACCATGGCGCTTTTAGAGGCATTGGCAGGTCTGCTTTTAACTCCTGGAGATTGGACCCAGCTGGCATGCGCCTGCCTCTCCCCCGGACAATATTTAGATTGGAAGTCCTGGAATGAGGAATTCTGTGTAGAGCAGGCGGCAGCCAACAGGGAAAATAACCAGAGAGAGTGGAACAGGGATATGCTATTAGGGCGAGGAGCCTTTGAGGAAGATCAAACTCAATACCCTCGCCAGGTTTATGAACAAATTAGCCGCTGTGGCCTCCAGGCCTGGAGACGGCTGGCTGGAAAGGGAGAACATACGGGTCACCTTACAAAAATTATACAAGGGCAGGGAGAGCCATTTTCAGACTTTGTGGCCCGCATGCTTGAGGCTGCTAACAGGATTTTTCCAGATGCTGAGGCGGCTCACCCTCTCATAAAAAAATTGATTTTTGAAACCTTAATCATAATAATCATTCCCCTGCCATGGAGCACAATAACCCGTCCCCGGCCGACAAAGGGCTGGTGAGATGGAAAGAAGTCCTTACCGGACAATGGATGGGCCCGGATCCAGTGATTAGCTGGACCCGAGGTGCGGTTTGTGTTTTCCCACAGGAACCAGGCTGCGAACCGCTGTGGGTCCCGGAAAGATTGACGCGAGCAGTAAACTCCCCACCAGTTCCTGATAAAGCACAGGAGGATAAGCCCGCGGACACAAGTCAACTCGACCCTTCTGGGACCGACGCTCAGCGCCCGAGACCATCTACAAACTAAAATGTCTGGTTTGGAGCTTTTTCTATTCTGTGGGTTCCTATTGATCACCCTTCGGAATTGTTCAGTGGGGGCCGCTTGGGGGGCCACGGGATATTGTAATGAACCTCAACCTGATCCCCTTAAACATACTTCCTCCCTCTTCGCACAGCATCAACTTTGCAATGTGCTGGGTGCTTGCTTAGACCTCCGCCCCTTTATGACACTTAATCAGACACTGAAAAATACATCCTCCGCAGCCAATATGACCCACCCGCTTAACTCCGATGCAAACCCAGCAACAGGTCAAGGTCACGGCTATGACAGCCATGCAAATGACAGCAGGTGGTCCATCAGGCCAGCAGGCCGCCGCATATCTCCTTCACATTGCAGAACATCAGCTATAAGAGCTGAGTGGGCAAGCCAATGACAGGTAAGACGGGAAAAGCCCTCCCAGTCAACCTAAGACAGGCTCCACTCAGATATACATGGCCTATAAGGCCAGGGGTCCCTCCCGGAGTCAAACTATTGGCATTGAGATGCGAGACCAAGGGTACTGCAGTGCCATCCGCCCCAAAGGTTGGGGGGAAGGCAGGAATGAATGTCTATATGCATCCAGGTTCGGTTCACAAAAGCCTGGCCCTGCGAAAAAATGAACCACTCACCTTGAGCATGGTCCTGGCGCAAGGATATGCACAAAACAGGGTGATGCACAGCAGGGTATAGACCTCTACATTCTCTCATGCCTCGGCCTACAAGGTAGGCCCACTCCTAGGTGTCTAACAGCAACAAGGTCATAGACACCTTGGAGGGACCCACAGACCATCCTATTTTAATAAATAAAAAAGGGGGAGATGTGGGAAGCCGCCTGAGATGGTGCCCATTTCCTGCTTCCGGGTTCTTCCCGGCCTGAACAAGCCCGCCAAATTGTCATATCTGCCCAGTTACCCGTGACGCTAGCCTATCAGCTTGTTAGGCGCGCTTCTCTGTGATTGGATACTGCTTCCCCTTATAAGAGGTTGTTCCTGCCCCCAACGGGCAGAAGAGGAACCAACGTTGAGGGTGGCGGACCTTGTTAGGTCCGGTTCGCTGTACGCAATAAAGTTTGAGAGCTGATCCTGCTTGAGTTTGGCCTCCTGTCTTCCGCGGCTCCGGTCACTAATCGAGGTATCGCTTAATCTGGTCAAAACGATCAAAACCTTTATTGACTGGTTGGAGATGAAAACACAAAGACTGTAAAGAAAATCACAAAATACACATTCCATGAAGAAACACTTAAATGTATATGTATAATAAAGCTTTGTAGCTAATCTGCTGATTAACACAACTTCAGTGTTGTTACATGGAGTAGCAAATAATCGCACAATTTTAATTCAGACGCACTTATAGAAATACAAAACATTGTGTAATATAGAAAATAGGAAAAATTTATTTAGAATTTTACTTATTCATTTCAAATTAAAGTATTTGTTTTTACCTTTCAACAAATCTGTAATGATTCTACTGTATGAACAATCTGGGAATGAGTTCATTAAAAGCAAGGAAAGTGGAACATCAGACAATTTTTTCTTCAAATTTTCTGTGAAAGCAAATATTTTTGTGTTCTTCAACCATAGTAAACTGTAGGTAAAAAGATCAAAGATTATAAAAGCCAAAAAAAGTCTTCATAGGTAAATCCACAAAGTCTGCAAGATAATAATGGTTCAGTTGATGTTAACTTGATAACACCAGGTAAATGATTGTGCTCAGGAGAAGCTGGGTTAGGTTTAAAGGTTAATGGCTGCTTGCTGTAAGTATGCACTCTGTATTTACATGGATATCAATTCCCTTTAAAAAGAATTGTTCCAGTGAGAGTAGCAATTTCTAGTTACCAGGCTCCAAGCCTGGTCCTAGAATATAAAGAAGGACAGAGTGTCATAAAGAATGTTCATACCATATTGTCTGTGTTGATGTTGGTAATTGTTCACTTTATGTGTTCAATATATTTGAAAGTGCAAACAAAATTGATGGAACTCTAAAAATTTAGAACTCTAGAGATTTAATACCTTACATCCACAAAGTACAGATTGAAATGAGTTGGGTGGCACATTGAAAAACAGCAAAACTTAGAATTTGTGTAATTTTTGGAGGACTATTTTAAATGTTACCTCAAAATGTTGGCCATTGTCTTTTGTGCAAATATCACAAATTATTATTAAATATAACTAAATGTACATTAAAGATGATCATTTATTTTTTGAGTCATATTTGTTAAACATTTATTAGTTTAATTTTTCATAGGAATATAATTCCTATGATAAATTGCTACTTTTATATAAGCACTATAAAATAAAGAAGATTGGAAGCTATTATGTTTCAGAAAACAATTCACAGAAAAGAAGTATCTCAGCAATTTTCATTGATAATTGTTTTCATTGTGCTTTATGCAGTTTTCCATAGGTTTTCTGATAAGTTTTTTTTTTAATTATTAAGCTATTCAGTGCTCTTGATTTTACTAATACATGCTCATCCCCAACTAAAAGTTAAGCTAATGCCTTTAGAATAGCCTTCCTTATTTGCATGAAGATATTGATATGCCAGGTATTTCTCAGATACTGATATGTCAGTCAAATCCTTTATCTTGTATATAATATCTAACTTCTACAGTATAGAAAGCTGTCCATTTATCTAAGACAGTCCCAGTCACTCAGGCATATGCTGTCTTGGACTACATTCTTTCCTTAATATATAACCCATGTCTCTTGAATTGTCAGGTAATTTGAAAGGAAAAGTATCACTGTACATCTTTCTCATTCAAATTACATTGTCCATCTTCTTTCACTTAGCTGTACTCTGCCTGTATCTCCTGAAACTCTCTCAGCATATAAAATTAAGTAGGCAAAAATTGGAAATTTACCTCTATCTGTTGTTGAAATATGGATCGAAATGCTCAGTCTAATTCTTCTTTATAACCTGGCATACTATTAGAGTACAAAAAAATTGAACTATTTTGAAAGTTGAATATTTACAACTGAATGCATATGAATGCTCAGTTTTTCAGCCCAAGACCAGAAAGTGTAGAGCAGAGGCAATTAGTTTGGTTATTAGAAAAACAGAGTCTCGCTTACTAAGAGTTGGGGATAGACAGACTTAAGGGGCATAGCTGGTATTTGTAGAAGGATGGGAATAAGCTTATGGACAAGTCAGGGAAGAACATTCTTTATAAATTAGTTTCTCATATATGCAAGCTGAACAAAACTTATATGTGTGTTCAACATATGTGCACATTTTTGAATTGTGTTTTTAATTTGAGAAAGGTTATTAAGGAAATGAGAGAGGAAATTTACCTTGCACCTGGTTAGGGAGATTTTAGATTAGAATTTTAACTTGCTTTGAAGCATTGGGATTTTTGGAAAGCTTTAAGTGGCAACTTTTTCTGGAAAAGATGACATATAATTTAATAAGATACATGGAGTTTTGTGATCACGATAGTAATCACTGATTTAGTGTAAATACAAGTTATGTTATTCACATACATTTCTTTGAGCCTCCTGTATTTGACAGAGCTCATAAAACTCATATAACACATGTACAATGGGAACTCTGGGCAACAGAAAACCAGCATATATTTTTAATTGGCTGGATATGAGAGTTAGGTTGCAGAGAATTTCAGAGTAATTAGATCGGCAAGTGTAGGCAATGATTTGGGTTGCAGGAGGAAGCAAGGGTGGCTTAGAAAGTGGAAAGAACTTCTGATTAGTTCTGGGATCCTACCATGTGGATTGAAATATTTGTATTTGTGTCTAAACACAAAAATTTTAATTTGGTGTGTGTGTGTGTGTGTGTGTGTGTGTGTGTGTGTGTGTGTATTAAATGTGTATCATGAGTTTCTTCCCATGTACTGGTCTACCAAATAGTTTTTAAAAAGATGTTTTAATTAAAACATTTCAATATTATTGAAAAAATTAGTTTTTGCTTTTTAAAAGTGATTTTTAAAGTATTCCAAATTACACATACCAAGATTCCATAGCAATTTTCATTAAATTCATCAAGTTTAGAAGTATTTGCAAATAAGCTATTAAACATGTTTGATAAAATAATATAGCATGTTTGTATTCATTTATAATACTGACACATGGATAGATTTTTCTACACAGTATCAGTTTTGTATAGATTGGATATCCTACTACATTTTTAAAAAGTGATTCTAGACCTAATATACTTCTTTTTAAATATTGATATATTTTTAGAATTTGATGTTTTTTAGAGATGAAAATAATGAACTGCCAGATTAAGCAAGGAAGTAAAGACATTGAACCTTGGAATCTCTATGCAAAGAGCAACAATGAGCCCTAGTGGCAAAATGTTATAACATCAAGTGAGGGTGAAATTTAGCAATGTGTTTTCTCTTCGTAAAGCCAGTAGATTTCTGTATCCTCAAAATGAAGATTAATTTGTGAAAATAAGCAATCTTGTAAATCAGAATCTCATTAACTTTCTCACAATATTAACCACCTGGGTAGTATATCTATAATTTATATGCTGCATATAATTTATCTTTATCTATTATAGTTTTGCAAAACACCACCAACAAGATTATTCTATTAAGAATGTATTTTATGTTTGCGATGACAGAACTTACACTGCATCTCATGAAGTCATTCTTAACTTAAGGCTGAATTTTAAAAGACTATTGATTTATGTGCTAAGCACTTCATAATATATGTCTACCAGCTCGTCCCTCTGCTCTGCCATCTGTCTCCTTCACACATAAGTAAAATTTTTAAACAGGAAAATGCTTTTTTCCTTCCTATACCTGACAGAATTGTATTGTAATTTCTTAATTCAGAGTATGGCAATATTCAAATATAGCTTAAAAACCTACCGCAGACATCAGAGAGTTGAGAGGGTTTGTATCTGTTCTTATACTTTTCACTTTTACACAGAAAGTTGTATTTATTTAATTATGACTTACCAAAAGATTATGTTAATTCCAAATACATAATCATACTAGCAATTAACATTTGTGCCTTAATGTAATATTTTCACAACTCTTTCTTTATGAAATACATATTTAGTAACAAAAGTACATGAGGAACTGTTCTATGTATTAGATGATAATTATTCAAGAACTTTATTAAATTTTCTTTGAACATAATGCTCATTTCATTACTATGATTATTCTTACTTTCCTTAAGAAAATACAGTTGAGTATTTAAACAAAATAGTGTTATTAAGTTCAAGTCAGATATTCTACTGTTCAATTGTGAGTTCCTGTTCTGCAACATCCTACCGATACTGTATTCGTTCTTTTTTTGAGAGGATTCACATCTTAATTGATATAAAGTTATTACTGTCCAATGTACTATATATTGCACTAAAATTTAGAGTTTATAAACCATTCTCACATGTTACTCTATTTGATTGTCTCATAATAACACTGAAAGGAAAGTAGGAATGTTTTTACCACTCTAAGTTTTTATGAAAATGTTTGTAATTCTTGAAGGGCCACTGAGTAATACGAGTAAAGAGTAAATATATGCGTTAGTTGGATTTAGTCATTCTGCGATGTACATAGACTTCAAAACCTTATATTTTACATGATAACTTTATGCAACTTTATATACCAATTTAAAAAAAGTAAAGATTAAGATAATGAGAAAGTTTATACAATAGAGTGTATTTGTCTGTTCTTAACTAACACGCAAAAGAGCATGAGCAATCATGCACATTTTTGAGATCCTGATAAAGAGCATAGCTCCACATTCCTCTCTAAACTAAAGTGGGGAGAGGCCTTAATTTAAATATGGTATTTTGGTCACATTTCTTTTTAAAGACTTCCAATAGCAAGTCTAAATTAGTCAGGGATTTTGATGTGATTCAAATAAAAGGGATCTTGAATGTGGGCAGTTGTGCCATATGGGATAACAGCATGGGGCACACGACAACCACTTCCCACTGGACAAGAGTGTGGAGAGCTGTTTAATACCTGCTAAATACATCAATTAAAATCCTTTCTGCTTGTAAAAAATGCTGTTTAAAAAAGCACATTATTTCACAGCTGTTACATTACTTTCCCTGAAGAATCACACAACTACAAATCCCACTTCAGTCAAATCTTGAGAGATTACTTGTCATGTTTTATCCAACAGGCACATTGTTTGTCAGAGAACCAACTGGGCCAAATTGGTACATAAGCCTCAGGTTGCACCTAAGTCAGCATACTTGTATAATTTTGCATAATCAGATTTTTTGAAATAAAGAGAAGTAATAGTTGAATCTGGGGTTCAGTCAGCATAGTGGCATTTGAAACTTCATTCTCAATCCTCGGAATTCTTTCTTCAATTCATTGAAAGTCTGCCACTGCATTCAAAAACTACAACAGTGACATTTGAAATTCATCAAAGAAAAATGTTCTAAATTGATCTATTAAGGATAAATTCTGAATTGTAAACTTTCCCTCATTTAATGCTGGTCCACTTTGGATAATCCCTCTGCACAGCTGCTGTGCTGTGCTCGGAGGCTGAGTCAGCCTGGTGCTTAGCCCCTGAACATAATCAGCAGCTCACTGCCAACAAGATTTGGGCCAATGGTGACATCGAAACCCAGAAAGACTCTGTGTATAATGTGCTTTAACTTTTCCCATTGAATAGTCTAAAGAAACTGAAATCTCCACAATCTTCATTGGTAGAAATTTACCTGAATGTATATATTTTCAATTGAAAACACTCTAGTCAATATTACTGTTGGTATTATTTCTTAACATACAATTTATATGTTCCAATTGTTAACTAAGGAACACTACAATTAAATTTGAGATCAAAACAATTATTAAGTTTTAGGTTTTTTTGACTGGGCCACCACTGGCTGGCATATTATCATGTAGAACTATAAAGATTTCTTTCTTTCCCCCTCCCCCCTCCCCTCTCTCTTCCTTTCCTCTCTCTTCCCTTGTATATTCATCCTCTCATTCCCCTAATTATCTGCTTTAAGTTACCTACAATTCAGTACGTTCTTGAACAGAAAATTATTTTAATTCCTCAATCATTGATTTTTTAATATATTTTGGAAAATAGGAAAAATACTAATATCAGAGATGGTCAAATGTGATTTCTGAATGGTATGGCTTTAGATTGTTTACTAGTATCTATAATGATAACTTATAATCTTTAATAAATGATCACTATTTAACAGACAGACAATAAGGTTATGAAGTTTATTGAAATTCTTTTTTTTAAATTTTAGAGATGAAATAGCTATGCCTAAAGGTCTCTATCACAAAATACCACTGCCTAACATTTCAATGTCCAAACACTAATGTGCAACTTAATAATTGCATGATACATATGAAATTATGTACTTTACATATAAGACAGTAGAATATTTGTTTTACCAAAGAATGATTAAAATTGCAAGTAGAAATACATTTTCAAAACAGAAAACACACATCATTTTATGTAAAATTAATAAATTATTGAGTTGATTACATATTGAAAAAGTTTTATTCCACCTATATTCACCATACCATATATCAATTTATTCTCACAAAATAAAATCAATGTTAATAAGCCACAGTCGCTTTATATAGACCACAATGTTCTCCTCTTGGCTAACGTGTTTTAATTTGAACATTAGATCTAATCATTCTGAAATACAGATATCCTTTGGAATTGTACAAGGGCGTCTTTCCCGTGGCATGAAATATGACATATAACATACAGATTGTATAGTCATAGATAGAGATAGAGATAGAGATAGAGATAGAGATAGAGATAGAGATAGACATGGAGATTTCTTTTTCTTTTGCAACTTTAAGAAGAACTTCACAATATATTGACAGTTTAGCTAGAATTTTATTCTGAAATCTGCTGTGCAAGATGCTATGCCACTTGTTCACAAAAACACAATTTCATCAGCTTTTTTAACGTAATCTTTAATATCAAATAAATAAAAATAAAGAGATCAGTAAAAATAAAGATATCAGTTCCATATTCCAGGTTAAAAATAAGATCGAGAAATAGGTATAATCAGAATCAAGCTACAAAAAATACAAGATCTAGGTTATATTTTTTGTAATTCTTCATATTTTATTAAGTCTGGATAGAAAATAATTGAGGTGAGTCCTGAGGCACTGTACTATTAATAATTCAGTACTACCAACAGTGCAAGTAGTGACGTATCAAGCAATAAATATATAACAATTCATATTAATTGATATTCTAACAAGCTTCTCAGGGTATCTTAAATAGTTTGTACCACCTTTCAAACCAACCATTTGCTTGAGGGCATTCTCATTTAATAGTAAAAATTTGAATTTATATTTTCTATCTATCTCAAGTAAGATCAACGATGCCCTCTTTGTCAGGATAAACAGTATCAATTATTGCTAATAACAGATATGAACCTGTAATTAGACAAGTAGATGTTTAGATTAAAGTGGAAACATATTTTTAAGGGTGTTGATTCATAAAATTAAAATGACCTTCTTAAAAAGATTGTTTTACAAACTTTGGAATTTCATTTACCAATAGAGCCGAACTCTCCAATCATAATTGGCATAACCATAAAGAAAATTGTTACTAAAGCATGAGCTGTCATCAGATGGCGTAGAATAAATCTACTTCTTTTGAAGGCTAGTAGCATTTAACCATTAATTAAAGGTGAACAAGTAAGCAACAGAGAACAGGTTTTAGAATTCCTGCACTGGGTAAACAAAGATAACATGAGACGAAACAACGTGTTTTCACTAAAACATAGCAGTGCTACAGCAAATCTTCTCATGTTAAAATCTTAAAATTCTTATTTCCCAAAGGATTGCATCCGTAAGTCAGCAGCTTCAAACATGATTTGACATTTCCATTTTCAGAAGTTTGCTGCTCTGAAGGCCTGTGCTCTGGTCGGGGTGATCTGCGAGGTCTGAGCGATAGGTCGTGGAATACCCTTGTAATTCTCAGGGAGAGATACAGTCCAGTCTGAGAATTCCAGGTGCAGATGGCTCCTAGTGCTCCTTCAGGCTTTGAAGCAGGTGTCTAGCAGTAAGTATTACACAAAACAACAAAATCGCAAGACCATAACCCGCACTGCATTCGTACTACCACAATTAAGAATTTAGATCTTGAAGAGAGTTTCAGTTATAATTGTAGTCAGTTAATGCTAGAGATAATGGTAAATTGTTGCTTCCTTTTAAAGAAAAAGATAAAGATAAGTAGTTTCTGATTTTGCAGTTCTTGATAACATCAAAGTTTTCATTTTTGAAGAATAAAAAGATCACTATTAAGTGTTGTAACTACTTGGTGGAATTCATACGTTGATATTTCAGTGATGGGTCCAAGGAATAGGTGAATAAAACTAAAATGAACATGAAAGTAAAGGTCATTATTAATTTATATCTTTATATCACTCATAAGTTATTTGTGTCAGGTCCATTATATATATATATATATATATATATATATATATATATATATATTCCCCCCCCTTGGCTTCCTTGTTTGTAAAACAGACAATATGGCTAGCTCTCTGAGAAGGAATGTTTAAAAATACATGGGAACAGGAAATATTTATGATGCAAAAGACAATCATGAGTTAAATTGAAAATATTTTTTACCTCAAAATTATTTGGATACTCAGTGATAGGAAAGAAAATTTTATTGACATAATATTTAATTATTTTAAGACTTAGGAATTTTATAATAGTGAGTATATATTTATCAAACTGTTATAAGAATTGGATAAACAAAATTCAGTTGGGAAAACATTAAGAAGGATGTTACAAACTTATGTGCACCATATGACTGCATATTCCAGGCATAGTGACACAAGTTTAATGCCCTTAGAAGTGAAAGAAAAGAGAAAAAAAATATAGAGCAAGCACCTAAAAACTAAAACCATAGGTATTTAAAGTGAATATTACTTTTAGTAATGATTAAAAATTCCCACTGAAGTCCACACAGTAATTAATGAAAATCTTTGATTTTTTTTATTTTTACAAAAGTACCAGAAATGATTTGAGTGATTATTCTACTAACCTCTCTAATGAAAGCAACTATTAAAGACTGCTCCTTTAGTATTGAAAACATTATGTCTTTTTTTCAAAGTCAACATTTATGAACAATATGTCACCTGTAGGCATTTTTACCATCTATCATGTCAATGATAAAGAAAAAGTACTTTCCATTCTTATGGTGCTTAAAATTTTCATAGAATAAGACTGAAATTAAAACACAGGTAAGTAAGGTAATTCCAAATTTGGATCAGTTGTATGAATTTGAGTTTGTGATAATGTTCTATTATATCTTATAGAATTTACCAATTTATTTCTGAAGGAAGCTCCCTTTGCAAAAGTTTCAGTTATATTCTTTTGAATTTTGGCAAACATCAATAAAATTGATATAAAAGGCTAAGAGTTACGTTGACAATATATATTGGGTTATATTATGATATTAAATGTGTTAATATGTCATGGCTTTATTTATGGACGATTACTCATTTTTAATAAGAAAAGTATACAAATTTTATTGCGCTATGAATACAGGGGGATCTTTACAAAAGAATACATTTTGAAGAAATTCCTATAGCATGATGCTTTTATACCTTTTAACCAGGGATAAGAAGTTTGTTTTTAAAAATCCAAATAATTATCTCATTAGTACATAATTGTAGGGATGTTACTAAGAGATTTATGAGACATACACAAGTTAATGGACAATAAGAGCTACTTCACTGAACTAAATTTTAAGATTAGTATATATTAGTTCTGTAGACTAGCAGATTTCTCTCCATAGCTATACATTAGTCCTCTGTTCTCTTCCTTTTTAAAATTGTATTCTTTCTCTCGTCTCATGTTCTCTCTCTCTTTCTCTCCCTATCCTCCACTCCCATTATCCCTCAGTCACTTCTAATATTACTCATATGAAATATTCAATTTTCTGAATCTGGTTTTTTTCACTTATAATGGTTTCTAATTCATCAATTTGTCTGGAAATGATGATTTTGTTCTTTTTATGCCTGAGTAAGAATTACTTGTGTTTGTACAGTATACCATCATGTGTTTACACCATCAGATCACCATCAACAAAAATTTCATCTTATGCAATTAACAGATGTGTATTTATGTAAATTATGTCATGGTAGTCTAAGACTATTGCCTAGCTATTACTGTTTTTTTTTTTTTTTTTTTTTTTTCCGGTACCAGGGATCGAGATCAAACTCGCGACTGCCTGCTTGCAAGGCAGGCGCTTATGCCGCTGAGCTAAATCTCCAGCCCCTCTATTACTGTTTTGAACAGCATGACTAATAAAAATTTGTCTTTAATTACTGTTGGAGTCCATAATGTAGTTGAACCAAATATTTTCTCCAATAGAAAATTTAAATCTGAATATATTTTTGGTCTTGCCAAGCTATCTCTCTGACTTTGCTCTTTTATTCTTTCCTTACAATTTAGAATTATAATCCTTTTTATTATCCTGTTTTTGTTGTTTTTTTAAAATCGTGCTGTTTCTTTGTAACTATGAGTCACTAATTTAAATCTTACTTGATCTTAAAGAGTCTTCTTAACATAACACTGAAACAGCTCCTGTACCCTCCTTTATTGCTCCAAATTTATTATATAATGTCACTCAGTTAATTCCAATGCTGTTTTTGTCACTTGCTGTATTGTTCTCTACTCTCCTTCTACAAATATAAGTGCCTGAGACCACATATAATTCTAAATGGAAGATTCTGTGGCTCGTATGCCCCTTTGGTAGACATTAAGTGCACTTAGCTGATTGTAGATCGAAATAGTTTCAATAGTACAAGTGTATGATTCTTTTTTCTCTTATATAAAGAAAAGGACCTAAGTGTTCTTCTACGATGTATTTAGACAATAAAAACACATGGTTTTTTATTTATCTTTATCTACATTGAGAATTATACAAGATTTTAACCCTGGAAGAAAATTAATTTTACCCAAAAAAGGTTACACAGATATGAAAAAGTTGTAATTCCATTATTTGTATATTTGGAGCATTGAAAAATTAGGCTTCACTTGGACCCTGTAATACTAAAATGAGTAGTAAGTTCCTAAAACAGTCAGTTGCAATATTTCTTGAGGGATGACACAATTGAGAGTATATTTGCAATACCCTGTCTTCTGATACCAAGAATTCTCATAATGACCTTTACAATTAACTTACTTGGCAAAGCCTCTGGAAACAAATATAGAGACATGAATGTATTAAACTGCATAAATATAATTATACATTTAAACAGTAGCTTATTCATGTATCTTTTGGACTCATGGACAGAAATTACCCTTCCTTTGTTCAGTTTATTAATTTTAAAAGAGTGAATATGCAGGGCTTTCGCCTCTCTACATCTAAAGTAAGCATTAAACAATCACCACACTTTTGACTCCATTAAGATGTGAACAACATGATCTAGTTTCCGGAACTACTTTTAAACTCTAGCTGCAAACACTTTGTCATTTTTATACTGATCATCTTAGCAGAAATATAAAATATAGCTCTCTAGGCAGAAATCCTCTTACAAAGTGCATAGACCTTGTGTACCCAGTGACAACATAGATGATAAATATGAAGTAGGCCCAGGAGAAAAATCTCCCAGCTGCCCTGCACAGTGTATCCATTATGCTGGCATATTAAAAAAGGTCGTGTTCTTTGGAAAATGAAATCTAAATGATCCATTCCTCATCTTACTCTCTATCCTTCATAGATCATATGAATATTTTTCTACCAGGGAAACAGGCAGTGCTAAATGTATATTTAAAAATTCAATTTGACTGGTATTTATTAAGCATATACTATATAAGAGGACCTTGCTATGCATCAGACTATGGAGATAAGGGCCACAATTATGTTGAGACGTGTTTAAAAATATCTCAGGTTAAAAGTCAAATAAAATATATTTTAGCTAATCACAAAAATGTAGACTTTGTATTTAATTTCATCTCAAAAGCCTCAAAATCTAGGCACTAGTCTAGTCACCATAAATAAATTGTATATATATATGTTATAGATTACAGATTATATATGCATTATATGTGCTATTAATAAAATACAATATGTATCTGCATTGTATGTTGCATACAATATACAGTAAGTCCTCAACTTACAAACATTTGACTTGGAGCTTTCATAGATACAAACAGACCTCACAGTGAAACATTCATAGATGCAAACAAATCCCAGAAATAGCTCATAAGTCTGCTGGGCATTGTTGCTGTGCTTAATGTACAGTGCAGTAGTATACGGTGGTACGGTAGTAGTGTACAATAGCACAGTACTGTATTTGTGTTTTATTTTAGGCTTTGCATTCATATGTGTATCAAAAATTTGTAAGAATTTGTCAGATTTATGAATAAAATAGATTTAAGAACATTTTCTCAGAACATTCCTCATCAGTGACTTACTGCAAAAAGTACATATTTGTGTTTCCATACTGGTTGCTTTATCTCACTGTTAGACAAAATACCCAAAAGGAAGGAAGAAAAAGTTTATTTAGCTTACAGATTTAGTGATTTCAGTCCGTTATCAGCTGGCTACAAGGCAGAGTCACATGACACTGGGGCAACACTTCTTGCAACAGCCAGAGCAAAAAGGGGGACAAGACTCTTCTCCTACCTTATATTCTACACAGGGCACCCCCATTTCCAGGGTGGATGCAACGGCCTCTGTGCCCTCCTCTTGCAGGGGATTAGGATACTTACAAAGTAAGGATTCTGGCTCCCTGCTAAGTCTCTCAGTAAAACTTGCAAACTTCTCAAGTTGACACAATGTATCAACCATAACAATCCACCCTTGGTCAACTTGGCAACCAGAGATGTTTCTTTAAGCCAGCCTCTAGATACAAAGTCATGCCTATTCTTAGCATTTCACAACTTGAGCATTTTAACACAAGTTTAACAATCCTTAAGAACTAGTGTTGAATCTATCCACATTATAGTAAGTTAGAATCATAGCATTCTGTCTTGGCCTCCTAAAGACTCAGGCACATCCCTTTATGCAAAAGACATCTAGTCTGCCTTCAAGAGTTGCTAAAGTCCTAATAGTTTCAGCATTGCTGAAAAATTTAAGTCCCAAGACTTATCCGAGATGAAAGGCAAACTCTTAGCTGCAAGGCCCTGCCCAAATGAAAACAAAGTTAAAGACTTCCAAAGTTCAGTGGCACAGGATAAACATTTCCATTCTGAAAGGTACAAACAAAGGGATGCAAAACATTGGAACTGAAGCAAGTTCAAAACCCAGCAGGGCAAACCTTAAGTCCTGTAGTTGCACATCCAGATCTGAAGCAATCTGTGGCAAATTGTGATCCTCATCCTGTGCAAGAGGAGGGCAGAGATTTTGTGAGTATAACACTCACCCTGTGGTGGAGGGTGCCTGTATACAATATAAGGAGAAGAATCTTTTTTCCCGGCTTTGGTCTGGCTGCTGCCTTGAGTGCTGCCCAGTGCCACGCCACCCTGCATTGAATCCAACTGATTATGGACTGTGCTGCAGGGGTAGGACCACAGAAGCTCTTTGAGGATCACAATTTGCCACAGATTGCTTCAGATCTGGATGTGCAACTACAGGACTTAAGGTTTGCCCTGCTGGTTCTACCCCTTTGAGGCCTGCCTGATCATGTTTGGTGAGGACAACAGAGGTCAAAGTCCCCTAGTGTATTTTTGGTAAGATCCTTGGATGTTGGTAATTTGACAAATGCTGTTTTGGGCTTCTTAACTTCATTTTGAGGCTGCTTTTCTCACAGCCTCACCGGCTGGCACAATCTGTTAATATGTGTTGCAGTGTAAGGCCATTTGTTCCATATATTATCTATATGAACAAGTCTAAAACATATCCATTAAAGGAGAGAGAAAGACTATGATACAAAGCAGCCAGTTTGTAAATATCTGAACTGAAAACTCCCTAGAGTTTGGATATTAGGTTATATTTTCAAGATCTGAGCACAAAATACTAATATATAATCCCTGCATTGTGTAGAATAGTATATATCATCTATCAAAAAATGAAAAGAAGAAAATAAAATTTAATCAAAATATAATTTGGTTCAAAATTTTGTATTCTTAAATTATATTATTAACACATTTTCAGAAAAGAAATATGCAAAACACAAGTGATTTTCTTGCATCGATAAATTGTTCTTTATTTAATCTGGGCACCATGTCACAATTAATATAACCATTGCCTAAAATGTAGGTACTTGGTCTGAGGTAGGCACAGCTATACTTATTTTAAATATATAGTCAACAACAAACCTTCCTCTCATAGGCTGGTTTAGGAGTTGTAATTATCCCACTTTTAAAAAGAGGAAATTGAAGCACATATATATTAGTTCACTTTTCCTGAATCACACAATAAATCCTGGTTGGAGGAAGAATTTATTTTTCATCTGGTTGACGCCATAGAACATGCGCTTATCTACCATTCCCTGGACACACAGGTATGTACAGTCTCAGAGAGATTTCATCAAGTTTCAGAGTGACCCAGTTAAAATAGCATCCACAATAAGTCATTTTGTTTGGGATCATTAGCCACCTGATAATTGATCACCTGACTTTTTACAGGAAATTTCTTAGCATAATTCATTTAATGAAACACTCATCTCCCAGCGATGACAAATTGAGTTTCTGGAACTAACCTGTAATGAACTACCTTGATTTTCTGTGACCTTGCAGGGAGGCTGTTCTGCAAAGATCTGCTTGACTGGCAGACTAACTTTAGACCAAATAACTTCCTTATTTGCAGAACTTCTGCTCTTTCACCTATCAGTGAATTACAAAGGGAGATATTTAAAGAATTACTTTTACATAGTTCTGTATCACTTCTACAGAAAATTTCTCATTAAGTACTATATGACAAGAAGTATGAAAGTATTTCCCATACAAAGGAACTGGGATGCATTAAAGCAATCCCAAATGAGAATGGAATACTGCTAATTACTATATTATCATGCTTTCCTCCACATTTTGGAGTCATTATTAGCTGCTCTGAGAAAATGTCCTTATATTTTAAATCTGTATTGGAAAAATTGACCTCACAAAATTCATTTCAACCTCTGCGACATCTATACTGAGCTGAGAAAAATATTTTCTTATAGTATAGAATCAGAATTTGATGAAAAATTCAATTTTAAAGAATAGTCATAAAACGCATTTCATGTATGCATTCTAAGGAGACTAATAAAAAAGAAGTGCATGATTTCTATATGAATTTTTCTGTCATCCAATTTTACAGACAACTGGTTATTCTTATGTAGGACTACATATGGACACTCCTGTCACTTCTAAATTCTCGTCATTCCCAAATTTGTTCTCAGGATACTAGTTGACAGTGTTATAAATATGACTGATGTGTTTGCTTTCTGGCAAAAACAAAAACAAAATCATGTCTCTTTCTCTTTATAATAATGAGATATATTACAATATATAGTATCTGCTCAAAAGGAAAGAAAAACTGCATAGGGGGAAGGAATAAAGATAAAAAGAAAAGAACACACACACAATAGATACTCGTGCTACTAATCTGTTAGTTTATCAAAAATGGTTTTTATTTTCATTGTTTAATTGATCATTTTTCAAGTCTGTATCTTGCAATGACTACTTTGAAGATAACAATACACAATATAATAACCCTGATTGAACTCTTATTTTTTGGTTTGAAATTCTGTATCATAATTTTTATTCTTTTTTCATTTAGAACATATATATTCTAATAAAAGAAACATGGAATTCAGGAGAGCAGTCTATAAAATTAGACCTGCAGCTATCAAAACTGATTTTAATTTTAATTCTGCTACATTACACTTGCCAAAATATATAACCACTTTGACATGGTTCATTCATGTGCCGAAATAAAATTGAAAAAAAAAAAAAAAAACTTGAGGATCTAGTTGCTTACAATACACTCAGCACAGTGTCTGGAAAATTTGAAGTTTCAATAAATGTTTCCTGTAATAATATAAATATTAATGTTACTGATGAGTAATTCCCATTACTCATTCACCCATTAATATTCTATAAAAATAAAATATGGGATTTCATGTTCTAAAACAATTTAAAAATTTTGTTTTAGAAAACAAACCTTAAAAAGTGGAGATTAGAATGCTGAACTCAAGGGGAAAATGAAATTTCTTGGAATTATTGTGGGAGTCTAAAAAAATGTTCATAAAGTATAAACTAATAAAAAGTTATTGTAATAGTATTTTTAGTTTGGACTTTTTCTGGCATAGTGCCCCTTGTAAATCCAGAATTATTTTTTAGGAAACTTAGAAATCAGCTATTTATCTCTTTGAGTGAACCAGCACCAATAATCTAAAATACTGGTAAGACATCATTTTGCAGAATATAGACATATGTAAATTATTAATTGGAATTAATGTTGAGAAGTGAGACATTAATTTTATTAACTTCAAATATATTAAAAAATTCAAACTTTATATTAGAAAGTTCCTTAATATTTCAGCATAATATAGAATTTAAAAATTATTAGATAATTACAGTCAAGGAAAGAGTGTAAGTCCCCAAAGTGAATTATCTCTGTAAAAGCCTAAAACTTTCAAAGATAATGTGTACAATTTTTAAGCATATCCAATCTGGAGTTTTTATTTTGTAGGTTGTACAGCATATAAAAATTCACATTTGATTTTGAGTATGATTAATGAGCAGTAATATGTGTTTGTACTAACATTAAGGAACATACAATATATAATACTGTGTAAGGCAACATTTTAATTAGCACTCCATGAAATGACAAGAGATTATAATTTATGGCAATATCAATATTCACTCAGAGGAATGCCATTTTTTTTGTTTCTTTCTTTCCATTGCTCTGCCTATGGATTTCTATGCCAAAACTTTGAATCACACTCCTAATATATTGGGTTTATTTTTGTAAACCTTAAATTTATGTGAGATGAGTAGAATTATTATTATAGGGTACAATTAATACCCTTAAATATCTCTAAACTTTTATTACAAGATTTATGACTTTAGTTAAGTATTTAGATTTTCCTTGTAGAAATAATGTTTCCTCAGAAGAATATCTTGAAGTTACACTGTCAGGTTTCTGTCATCACATTTTTCAAATTTCATATTCGATTCATAAACAGGTTGTGAGCTATCCTAAGACACCAATCGTGACACACTGTCTTAATGTACTCTGTCTTGGCACTGGCATAGAATTGTTTATTCAGACACTATATATTCTTTGAAGGTGTTCTATGACCTTTATGTTAAATACAAGCAAACAGACACAAAAGTAAAATATATATATATATATATATATATATATATATATATATATATTTCCCTTAGCATCTCAAGGGTTACTGTAAAGGACTAATTTTAAGTAATTAAAATGAAATATGATGAAAGTATGATACAGTGATAAGATAGAAAGAGACAACTGGTCAAATAGTTTTTTTTTAAATTTTCAATAGGAAAAAAAGTTTTCTCAAGGGAAATACTGAAGAATTGGCTTTGCCAGACTCAAAGCTTCAGATAAAGCATGTGAGAGAAACATGAATTTCTGTCATATATAAGAGGTGAGATGTTAGTAGGTGGGGTTGTAACAGTAAGTTTGAAATGCAGAGGATAGCATTGTTAGCAAGTTCACTATGCCCAAATATTCTAGTAGGTGAAGAAAAGACCCAGTAACTCTCGTAGGCACAATAAGATTCAAGTGCAATACAAAAGAAAATATATTTCTGCCTTATTCAAAGCACTTTTTGCTGCAGCTTTACATCTCCCATTTGGATGTGGCAATGGAAGGTCTGTGGCAAGCTGTGATACAGAAAGAAGTGAGTCTTCGACATAAATTATAAATAATTACAAAGGCTTTGATCTGTATAATATGACAAAGGCAAATACACTAATAAAAACTATGTAAATAATGATAGTTATTGTAAAATAATTTATATTTTTTAAAAATTGCTTCCTTTTGTCTAGAGGGTTAGGAAAGGTTTGCTACAGAGAATGTATTAGAGGTGCAACTTATTTTTAAAATAAGAAAATTTAGTATCTTGGAAATATGTGGATAATAAATTTATCCATGCATAATATTGAAACTACTGTAACCCCAGAGTACAAAGTTTTGGAATTTGGAGATCTTTCGAGGCTTTATATCCTAAACGCTTTGATTGACAGACAAAAAAAAAAAAAAAAAAAAAAAAAAGAAACAAAGTGACTTACGTTAGAAAACCTAGTTAGTAAATAGGACTCATAGAATCATTATTCACATTCCCCATTGGCTAGTTTGAGCTTTCAACGTGTTTTTCCTCTTTTACTTTTTTTGCTGATGAATCAACAAATATGCGATTTTTCATAAAGAACTATTCAATATTATGCACCCCTAAGGTCTTTTAATAGGTTTTGAAAACTCATGACTTACAACTTATAAAATAAAATATTCATAAAACATTAAGACTCCTGAGTCAATGTATAAAAATATACTGTACTCTAGAGTCAAATAACATAGCTCTAACAACTTTGAACTACACCACATTGTGACCACTATTAGCTCCAATTTATAATAAGGATTTGATTTTTCCCAAGGCAATGAGAGTAAATCCCCACACAATTTCTTAGTTGAGCTTATTCTAAGTGATTCAGCACTGTGGATTAGTCAATGAAATGTGGCATTCTTTTCTAGAACTGAACAGTGTGAATTGAAATGAACTGAAACAGACTTAATTTGCAGTGGAACATACCTAGTTGTGAAGTGGCTGAAAGTATGTGTTTTAACGCACAAAAATGAAACATTAAAACTTCAGAAAATTAATAAACATCATTAGGTATGTTTGTCTTCCTGAACTCCCTTAGGTATAATGGCTTTCAGCTGAATAATTAGTATTTCTGGATGAAATGATGATGTCATGCATGGGTAGTGATCACAGTAATACAGGCAAACAGTAAACATTTTTTAATAATCTGTAATACATTGCTTTTTGGTTAGACTAAAATATCTTGATCGTACAATAAAATAATTGTGGCAGACCTTTTGAATCTATATAAATTTTTGGAAATCATTTTTATAACCTGTATACATTAGTAAATATTGTTTTCAGCATCAATTCATGTAAAAAGATTACTACATTTAAGCAATAAGAATTTAGCTACTTATTGAAAATTATATATTGATTTGTTAAAATTTGAAAAAAGCTTTCTGTGATACCGTATTATATTATTTTATCAGAAACAACAACAACAACAAAAAAAGAAATAAAGTTCATGTGTAAAATCAATGATTTTTTTTGTCCTAGAAAAGGGCATAGATGTAACAGAGACTCACTCAAATAATCATGACATTTATCAATATATAACTATTGAACTTTTAAGATTTATTGCCAATACCATTTACTGTCAGATTCATGTTTAAAGAAGTCACTTCGTTTCATGAAAGAAAGATTGTAGAACTAAAATAAAGTAGGTTGATCTCATAGAAATTACAAGTAGAGCCGTGGCTACCTAGCGGCTGGGAAGACTAGAGGGAAACTGAGATAGAGATAATGGTTATTGTATATGAAAATACAGGTAAGAGAATTAAATTCTAGTATCGATTGGAGGATATGGTGAGTTTGGTAAACAATAATGCATTATATATTTCAAAGTGCTGAATATTTTGAATGATACCAACACAAAGAAATGATAACTATTTGAATTGATGAATATACTAATTATCTTGCTTTGATCACTATACTTTAGGACATCATCCTATAGCCTATAAATAAATATACTTATTATATGTCAATAAAAAACACTATTCATCAAACGAAATTAATGACTATCTCAAAAGTTGTTACCTAGTATTTAATTTGCTTAGATTTCACAGTTGCAAAAAGATTCATGGAGAAAAGTTTATAAAAAGTTTTGAATTTAATATAGGAAAAATCAATAATAAAATAATTTGATTAAAAACTGAGTATCTATGAGTTTATTTTATTCATTGTGTTTACTCTTTGCATTTTGAGAAACAAATTTATATTCAAGTATTTTTAAATATTCTAAAAGAAACTATTCATTATTTAATAAATGTTCAGATTCTAACAAGTTCTTCAATAGGACACAAGTAATATCATAGTCACTAATTTGATATTAATGAAATATTTTGAGAAATAACAGTTGAAGTTTGCAAGCTAATTTTCAATCTTTATCAAAACATTTATTAGTCATTTTCTTTGCATTACTGCCATGGTTGTTTGCAATAGGATAGCTGATTATTCTAAATAAACCTTATTTGGGTGGGGTAAATTATGTAATACAGTTAATGCACAATAGGTTGATAGTTTTCTTAAATATTACTTGCCTTAAGGCTTATATTTGAGAAGAACTGCTAATATTACTTATTGTGTTATCAAACTTTACTCTTTGGGATATATGATCACAAAATTAATTGCACAATATTTTATGCTTTGATTTGCATAGATTATCTAGATTACTTAACTAGAAAATGAAGCATTTGAATGTTTCACAAATTTTCATCATGCCATTTTAGATATTGTTTTTAATATAATTAAACAGTTTCATAATTATTGCATATGTACACTTTGAATATTATATATTCCTCAATTTCTCAGGAAATTTAATCAAGTTTTTAAAAGATCATCATTTTTAGTTTTTAGTACAACTATGTTTTGGTATGTCCTATCATTCATATTTTTGCTTAATTGAAACTGATTAATTAAATTTTGTATTATATTGTTTGTTTTATTGATCCATAGTGTTTTAATGTAAAAATTATATTGTTCTTTTTCTTCTTTTCCTTAAAATTATTTAACTAGACTTTTATTTAGTTTATTGAACCATTTTGTTGAACCATTTGTTGACAAAATACGCATTGTTATGATGCTCCAAATTGAAGAAAAAATGATTTAATAGGCATTATCTATTTTTTCTTAATTTCTATTTTCAATTTGACCACAAGTTCATTTGGCACAGAATTATGACTTTCTTTTTCTTGGGTGATTTCTCGTATGCTAATTATTTTTACATCAATCTCCATTATATAAACTTGCTTTATTATTTGCATGTTATATTAACACTTCATGTTCACTTGAGAAATTTACTGAAATATTCTTTATGGTTATCATATACATACATATTTTTCAACAATTTAATGGTTAAAAAAGCAGAAAAGGTAGCATGTCACTTGATTATAACACAGACTGGGAAATCTCTAGTCATAAAAATGTCTCAGTGAATTAATGTTCTAAGTTATTGATATTCTTGCATTTTAACTCTTCTCTCAGACTTTAAATTGCATAGTTTCTATTACTCCAAGATTTACTTATTCTGATTCAATAATGTTCCACATAGTGCTATATTATCAAGTATTACTGTTTAGAATAAATAGTTTTCCACAAATAAAGTGAAAAAATGGACCATTTTTGCTGATTCTGGAACATTACATACACCAAGTATGTAACAGATACTGCATATGTATTGTAATTATTGAGTTTGAAATAAAATTTGTAATTCATTTAGGTTTTATTTTGAATTCTACGATAAAATTTGTTTTATGCTGTAATAATGCTCAAATGAGTGTGGAAAGCAAGTATAAAAAAGGATTAATATTTACTTACTTATGCTTACTTTTTCCTTAAATACTGGCTTGTATATACAGATATGTAACTCTAACTATAGACTGAAAAACAGGGAAAAAAAAAACATGTAGATAGGAGAAAGCCTCTTCATTCCTTTTTGTGAGCCATGCATTTGGCTCTATATTTCCTGAAAACCTGTATAGGAGAAAACTCATTTTTCTTGAATCAGCATTTGTGACATAATGCAAGAGAACAAAATCTTTTTTTTTTAAATCTGCTATCTGAAAAGAATTAAAGATACTCTCTGTACTTAAATCAGGATGCAACTGATGTTGAAATGGTGTAATTTGGGAAAATGTGGGGGACTGTTATAGACAAGAAACTCTGGAAGACTGAGAAGTATTATCATCTTTATAATGCACTTTGTAAATCTGTTTTTAAGCTCACTTCATTATAAGCTGATGATTTCAAATAAAAGCACAGATAACTAAAATTAACTTATGGGAGGCTAATATATTAAAGTCATATGTGGATGTGAGTGAACAGCAGAGTGATCTGGTCAAAAATTCTGTCTGAAATTTATAAACTGAAAAGCAAAGGAGTTGCTCTTAGCTTACAAAAGTTAATAAACTTGACTGCTCAGAGCACAGTCAAAACCTATACCTGCAAATTTGCTTTCTCTAAGCTCTTCCTCAGGTAACATTGTTATGGAATCTTTCCAAGTTAATTTATGACACATGGTTACCAGACAGAAAGGATTCCTACAAGTGTTTTAAATTATACAGTGTTTGGAAAGCTTACTTGGAGGATAAAGTTTAGGGATTACAAAGAACCAGATAGATAGGTCAGATATGCAGAAGTGATGAGGACTTAATATGAAATCTGCAATTGTGATTTCTACAATACTTGCTTCTGCTTAAAGATAATGAACCCTCAAAACTTTATGCCAGACTCATTTTCGAGGAAGCATTCTCTACAAAGCTTCTGCTCAGTCAGTTGTTATGAAGGAACTTCACAGTCTAACAGGTTGCTTTGCATCAGGGAAAACTGATAGGAGTCCTAAGCAGTGTTTACCAAATCTCAGGGAGTACAAGTGATCTGCTAGTTGGGGTTGCAAAGATATTTGTGTGGATGAGCCAAGTGGGCCTCAGGTATCAGACAGAAACATTTTCAAAGTGGACAATTAAAGACGACTGAAATGACTCACATACACACATGTAAAACCAGACACACACTCACACTGATATCATCTTGGTACATCTTGTGGCTTTTGGGAAAATTTATTCAGGAAGGTGAACATAAGACATGGAGAAATAGAAGAGAAACTAAAGCAGGAAAAAAGATCAGTAAGAGGAAGAATTGTTATAGTCTGGGAGCATTATTGTTTTTATTTTTACATTTTTGATATTTTTGTTCATATAATGAGGTAAAGATCAAATTTTAATTACATGTAGAGATGAAAATATATTTTTTTACTATGAAACCATGCTTTGTTCTAAGCTATTTCTCATGGAGTTATGAATGTTTCTATTCTTTTTATTTTCAATCTGCATATCTATTTCTTTTAATTACTGGGATTTTATCATAATTTTTAGTATTTACTATAACACCTCCTATTTTGTTCTTTTGATTAAATAACCTGGGTACTGTCAGTCATTTGCATTCCCTTTTATACATTATAATTAGTTTTAACTGTTATCTTCTAATATATACCTACAGAACAGATTTGCAGATATTATATTTTATCAAACAACTTTCAGCAACAATGCATCATTTTATCTTTATATATGAAGGAAGCAGCCTCTCCTTTTGGAAATCTAGGCTGAAGGGCATTTTACTTCATCATTTAAATATACTGTGCCTGCATTTGTGTTGACTAAGATATATATTAGTCAGAACAAACTGGCCGTAATTAACTAAGTATAGTAATTGTGTTATATTTCACGGGCAATAATTCACATTGCTGAAAATAAAGATACTCATTGCGACTATAAGCACTATTTTGCTCCACATAATTCTTAAGACATTATACAGATTCAGACTTCTAAGTTTCCATTACACCTGTGACTCTGGGTGTGCGTGTGTGTGTGTGCATGTGTGTGTGTTTGTGTGTGTGTGTGTGTGTGTGTGTGTGTGTGTGTGTGTGTGTGACATACATACAA
The DNA here is from genome assembly GCF_034190915.1 of Cavia porcellus. NCBI lineage: Eukaryota > Metazoa > Chordata > Mammalia > Rodentia > Caviidae > Cavia > Cavia porcellus. Next base: position 18,769,411 of record NW_026947487.1, on the reverse strand, counting down.
ACATACATGCAGACAGACAGTCAGACTATAAGCATGCTTCTGTCTATGGCAATGAACGTTTTGTTCTACCTTATCCACAGTCATTGTCAGAGTAGTTCAATTAACTTTCAGGGGATATCATTAATAAAAGCTGAGCTTGTTTTTAATATTCTCTAAGTAAAGATAATGAAAATTATTCTTTAATAATCCAATAAAAAGCATGAAAAGTAAGTGGAAAAATTCTCAAGTGCATATGAATTTGCTTTCTGTACTTTCAGTAGTTTCTTAGCTTACATTTGACATTTATGTAACATGGCATATTTATGTTTTTAATAATAGCATTTTTTTTGACTACAGAAAAAATGAAGTCCTTATTTTCCCTCATTTCTACCATTAAATATTTAATCATTTCTTGATTCTAAATGATAGTCTTTTTGGTATAAAATGGCTTATGGAACTGATTTTTTTTTTATTTTTAAAAAGAATACAACAAAACAAAATAAAACAGAATAAAGACAATCAAAGCAAAACAGTGAAAATGCAGGATTTCAAAACAAGATAATAGGAAATCAACAATGGCTACAATAATATATCTTCTTGTCTTTGAAATAGTTTCCCATGCCATTAAATATAATAAAACCAAATACAACAAAACAGAATAAAACCATCCAAAACCAAACAATGAAAACAATACATGACTTTAAAACAAGGTAATAGGGAATTAATAATGGCTACAACCTTTGGAAGGAAATCTTTCATGGTTGCTATACTGCGTATTCTTAACTTCCAAACAAATGCTCAGACTCTCATTCTTAGGCCTGCAAAGCCAATCACATACTATAACGGTAAGCATTAAGTTGTTTTTTCTATCTCAGTAGCTATTATTTCAAACTGTGTTTCTTCATATCAGCCAGTTGTTTACGGGACAGGGGAGGTGCTCAGCATTTCTTGTCTCCATCTGCACACTGACAGGCTCACAGCAAAGGGTCAGCTCCTTGTTTCTCCTCCCAGTGATCCCCATGGCTGCCACAGGCTCTCAGGATGGGGTTGGCTTCTTATTTCTCCTCCCTATGACCTGTGACTGCCCTGTTTATGAAATTTAATTGTAGAGTTATTTGTAGAATGTATGTAAACTTTAATGAAATAAATGCCTTTATATAATTGGAAACTTTCTTTTCTCTCATGCTCATAATTCCTGTTTCTTTTTCTAATAAATGATATATTATAGATTAATAAATACCAGATGTTTGAGGCATTATATTGCAGTAATTGCATCTTGAAAAATCTTCTCTCTGATTTCCTTTGCAGCCAGTTTTTCATGCACACACACGCACACACACACACACACACACACACACGCTATTTACATATGAGAGAGAGAGAGAGAGAAAGTATGTTGGCTTTGTTAGTGCTAACTTAGCTATTAATTCCTACTTGTAGATTTACTTAAAAATTGCTGACAATGTCCTCATAATCTAACATTACGAAGATGATCAGACACTAAAGAGAATGCTCACATTTTCACTGGGCCCCTACTGGAAGTTTTAAATTTAAGGTCTAGAATCACCTCTACTGTATTTTAAACAAATTTATTTAGTTTGACATTGGTAGCAGCTATATAAAAAATGGATATACTATATTGTGATATATAAAGAAGAATGAAAAATTACGTTATTGATTTTGTTCTAATTACAAGGATTTTTCATGGAATGAGAAGTTTACTTAATATAAACAATATAATTCACTTAATATAAACATGAATAGAATATTCAAATAAAGTGATTTATTTACATTAGCATTACTTTGTCATAATGTAATTACTCAAAGTATAATCCTTGTATAAATCAAATTAATTAACACCATAAAACAATAGCCACAACTATTCTAATTTTCCTGGCAATTGTAATCAATAATATGAAAACTAGTAAGCAAATGAAAGTAGAACACCCGGCTCTGTCAAAAGTAAGCAAGCACAAGCAATCCAAAAAAATCAATTGCCATATAAACTGAATTTATTTAGTGTGTGAAAATTTATTTTATTTGCTTAACTACTTAAAATTAATAGTATTGCACAAAGAGGACTTGAGAAACAAAGTACACTAAGTTAACAAATTAAATTGTGTGTTATTGTCCAAGTTCTTCCCTGTATTTTTTTTAAGGCAGAAATAATAAAAGGAGAAAACAAGAGAAGGGGGAGAGAATGATGTCAGAAGTAAGGAAGAAACACAACTGAAAACACATCTAGAATATTAATTAAATTCCAATGTTTATTAAAGTTATAGTTCAAGTTTACTTATAGGTGATCTTTTAGATTCTTTAGAATTCCAATATATTTAGAGTCTAAAATATTTATGTGCTGCTATCATTCATTTTATATGTTGGTGTTTTATCTATAGAAATATTTCTCCAACTTACAATCTGTATGAAATCCTAAGTAGACAAAAGTAAAGTTTTATTCTAATTCTGTCACCCAAAGAACACTTTGTGAGTTAATTTGCTTTCAAAGTTGGTACTTAACCTGTTCATATCTGAATATAAAGGAAAATCCACTGATAAAACTCTGATTAACAAATAATTATCAATTTTTCTTCTCATAAATGCAGAAGCTGTTTTCTGTTTTCTTCCAAGTTATATTAGTGGCCAAAATAGTATTTGACTTTAGTAAAGTTTGATATTTTTAAATAAGGTTTGATACAATGACCTTTATTTTATCTCTATTATTTCAAGAAAGTGTTTTGAGTTATTGGAAAATCTTTTAGAATTAAAATCTTGAGTATGTTAATAATTTATCAAGTGCAAACTACAAAAATTAGTGCAAAAGTTTTTTTAATAAAAGAGACCATATTTCTACCAGGGGTCTTCAGACAAATTTTCGAAGAGGGCAGAACACAATTTCTAGGTCATTAGCTGGATCCCAAATAGCTTAGTTCACCCACATTTGCCTTAACAATATTTGTTAATATTAATAATAATAAAAAAATAATTCATATAATTCATATAAAGGAAATCAGATGACATGTATCTTCTTTTGCCTTATTTCACTTATCATAAGGTTTTCTAAATTCACCCATAGATAGCATAGAAGCTCCATTCTTTTTATAGCTGAATAAATTCCATTTTTGGTATATACCCCACTTTTTTCATTTGCTATTGAAACAGATTATTTCATCTTTGTCTATTGTGAAAAATGGTGGGATTATCTTTTTTATTTTAAAGAGAAAAATTAGAAACAAAAATAAAATAGTTTCAAAACAGGTTAACAGAAGAATAACATAATTAATACATTGTGTATTGTTATCCTCACAGTAGTTACTAAAGTATACGATATAGGCATAGAATGTTTCCCAGAAAATATTAGCACAAATCTTTCTTTTCAATGAACTAAGTGAAACTACCCGTATGACTATTTTAATTATCTTGTACATACGTATATAATTTTCTTTTTGTTCCTTCCTTTCTCCCATCAATTTCTCTTTTGTACAGTTTCTTCACAAATTAAAATATTTATTGTACATTTTGTGTTTCATTTACTCATTCAACTTTCCACACTAGTGAGACAATATGATGTTTAGACATGTGGGTCTGATTTATTTCACTTATGATTATATTCTGGAGTTGCATCCATTTACCTATAAAAGCCTCATGCTTATCTTTATTTGTGGATGAATAGTATTTTATGGCTGAGTAGTACATCACATAAAAAGTAAATCTTTTTTATCCATCCCTTGGTTGATTGGCATATGGGTTGTTTCCAAGATTTAGCCTTTACAAACTGTACTGCTGTAAACATGCATACACATATACTGTTGTGATGTAATGTTTTTAATTCTTCCTGGTAAAATACCCAAAAGAGAAATAGGTGGATCAAATGAGACCTGTAATCGTAGGCTTTTTTTTTTAGTTTTTTTATTTTAAATATAAAACAAAATAAAAAATAGAAGTCATACAGAATTTCAATAAAATAGTAGACAATTAACACAAGTTAATATACTGCTATGATTATCTTAGAAGTTGTTCAGATTATTATTAAAAATAATCACACAATCAAATAATGAGATCACAAACTTTTGAATGTACAGAGATTAATAGTATAGTTGCCTATCATGTATATTTGTACAAACACAAATCTATCTATCTATCTATCTGTCTATCTATCTATCTACCTTTATGTAAACTTTTCCCTGCTTCCCTTTCTCCTGTCCTCTATCACTGTTGTTCTTTCCTTTTGAGTACTTTCTTTCCCTTTCATTTTCATAATATGTATTTGACATTTTGCATCTTATTACTATTTCAGTGGTTTTTAAATACACTAAGTAGGTAATATAATATTTATAAATGTGAATATGATTTATTTCACTTATGAGTATGGTCTCAAGATTTATCCTTTTACTTTAAAAAGCCTCAAATTTATTCTTCTTTGTAGCTGAGTAATAATTCATTATATTAAAATAACACATGGTTTTTATTCATTCCATGGTTGATGGGCATTTGAATTGTTTCCAAAATTTAGGTATTACACATTATGTTGCTATAAACATGGGTGCACATATATTGGTGTAGCATGAGATATTCAATTCCTCTGGGAAATACCAAGAAGAAAAATAGCTGGATTCAAAGGACTTTAAATGCCAGTTTTCTGAGGAATCTCCACACTGATTTTCACAGTGGTTGTGCCAGTTTACACTCCTACTACCAAAGCAGAAGCATTCCTTTTTCCTCACAGTCCTACTAACATTTGTTATTGGTTGGTTTCTTGATGGCAGCCATTATTTCTGGAGTGAGATGGGATTTCAATGTTGTTTCAATTTTCATTTCTTGAATGATCAGTGATGGTGAACATTTCTTTGTGTATTTATTTGCCTTTTATATTTCTTCACCTGAGAAGTATGTGTTCATCTCAGATGCCCATTTCTCAATTGTGCCTTTGATTTTGGTGGGTAGGGGGAGTGATATTTTTTAGTTCATTTCTAGATATAAGTCCTTTATCTGAGGTACAGTTGGCTAAAAAAATGTTTTTGAGACAGGTCTCAATATACAGTTCAGGGTGGACTTGAGCTCACTTTGTAGCCCAAGCTAGTTATGAACCTGCAAGATTTATCCTGCTTCAGTCACCCAAGTGCCAAGATTACAGGCGTGCATCACCATGCCTGGCACTAATTTTTTTTTTGGAAGTGCAAAATTTTTAAATAAGACTCCAGTTGTTGATTGTTTGAAGTATTTCCCATGTGGTCTGTGTTTTGTTAACGAACTCTTTGCCTTCCCCTGGATCTTTAAGATTTCTACCTATCTTGTCTTCTAGTAAATTTGGTGCTTCAATTTTAATATTGAGATCTTTGCTCCATTTTGACTTTAGTTTAGTGCATTATGGTAGACATGGGTCTAGCTTTAGTCTTTGGCATGTAGAAACCGATTTTCCCAGTACCATTTATTAAACAGGGTATCTTTTTTCCAATGAACACTTTTGGCTACTTTATCCTAAATAGGGTGGTTGAAAGTCTTTTTAGTTGTGTCTGCATCTTATAATTTGTTCCATTCATCCTCGGGTCTGTTGTTTGTTTGTTTTGTTGCAAGTACCATTCTGATTTTATCGCAATAGCTTTGTAGTGTAATTTCAAGTCAGAGATTTTAATGCCTCCTGTCTCGACTTTGTTGCCAAAGATTTCCATTGCTATTCTAGGTCTCTTCTGTTTCCAAATGAATTTCAGGGATATTGTTTCTAGATCTGTGAGGTATATTAATGGTAGCTTGATCAGAATTGCTTTAAAGTTATATAACAGTTGTGAGAGCATGGCCATTTTCACAATGTTGATTCTGCCTATCCATGAGCAAGGGATATCTTTTCATTTTTTGATATTCTCTTCAGTCTTCTTATTTAGAGAGTATAGATTTGTTTATAGATCACTTACATTCTTTTTTAGATTGATTCCTAGGAATTTCATTGTTTTAGGGGGGATGTTACTGTGACAGGCATTATCTACATAATGCCTCTCTAAATGAGTTTGTTGCTTGGGTACAAGAATGCTATTGATTTTTGAGTGCTGACTTTGTATCCAGCTACACTGCTGAATTTGCTTTTTAAGTCTAGTAGTCTTTTGATGGAGTTTGTAAGGTCTTCTATGTAGAGTATCATGTCATCTGTAAATAATGATAATTTACTATCAAGCATACTAGATTTGAATAAAATCAGTCAAGACAAAACAGTGATCTAAAAAAACAGATTTAAATAAAATCAGTCATAGTAAGACAGTGTAAGTAAAACAGGGCTTCAGTTTAAGTTAATAGGAAATTAAGGATAGTAACCATGGTATAACCTGCTATTTTTGGGATAGCGGTCTGTGCCCTCAAATCCAGTACAAGTAGACAAACTGGAACAGAATAAAATTGAACTAAAGACAGTGATAAAAATAATGTGGATTTTAAATCCTGATAGACCATTAACAATGTCCTCTGCTTTCCTTTTTTAGATAGTTCCCCCCCTTTCACTTTCAAGGATGCTTTGTACATTTTGGTTCCACTAACTCCTTTAGTTTTTAGATTAGGAGAGCAACCTGCTATCTATCTAAGTGGTGCTGAACCGTTTTTTCCCTGAGCTTGATCTTGAGACGTATTCCTTTACCTACTAAAACCTCAAGGTTTGCCTTTCTTATAGCTGAGTAGTTCTCCACTGCACAAAAGTGTCATGGCTTCCCAATCTATCTGCACCTGCTGGACGAGCTGTTCCTATTTCTCTCTGATTCCCTGTCACATAAAGCATTGTTTTCTCATCTTTGACTTTCGGTTCATTACTCTCTTTCAGGTTAATTATATTTCCTATTCAGAGCAACTGAATGACCCTATCTCCTGATCTACTCTGCCTGTGTTTTTTTTTTTTTTTGTTAGTGTATCAAAGCCATCTATGTTAGAGATTATCGCCAAACTTCTCTGCCTCATTTCTGCTATGCTATTTTTCTGCCATTGATTGTTGACTTTTCTCCTTCATTCCACTGTCTGCCTTGTTCATTGAGGCCTCTCTGCAACTGTTCCTGGAAACCTGATTTTTTTTCACTCTCTAGAATGTCCTCTAGTAATTTTCAGTAGGGTTGGATTGGTGGTCATGAACTCCTCCAGCTCCTCTTTTGTATGGAAACATCTTCTTTCACCACAAATTTTAAGAGACAGTTTTACAGGGTACATCATTCTGGGTTAGAGGTTATTTTCTTTCAGGGCTTAGAATACTTTTGCTCCAAGTTCTTAATGGTTTGTGTCAGAAGTCTGTTGTGATTTTGATGGATTTTCCTTTGTATGTGATCTGTTTCTTTTCTCTGACTACTTTTAATATTCTGTTCTTGTGAAGAATTTCTGGGATCTTGATTAATTTATGTCTAGGTGTAGATCTGTTTTGGTTGTAGTTGGCTGGAGTTACATATGCCTCACATATCTGAATATCATTTCCTTTTCCTATACTTGGGAAGTTTTCCTTATTATTTCTGTGAATAATCTTTGTATTTCATTTGTGTTTACCCCTGCTTCTTCACTCACATTAGTATCAAGTCTGAGATAGAGGCAACTACTCTGAAGACAAGAAGATTCAATAGGGGATACTTATTCTGGTTTGATTATTAATTACTTTTGAAGTACTATAATGTTTCCAATGTTTTTTTAATATTGCTGTGTACTTCTATGTTCAATTTTAATATGTCTTAGGTTATAGACAATTCTATTAAAAATAACAAGAGACATTATAGTAACTACTGTAGATCACCTAGTATTACGGTTTTACATGACTTTTTCGTTTTGTGTTTTTTAATGAATTTGTTTTGTTGTCTTCTTTTTATTTATTTTTTTCCTCTAATACAGAAAGGATAGGTATACATGTAGAGACTTATGCATGCGTATAACTTCTAAACAGTTTATGAGACTTGATTATATAATGTATGATGTAATGAACAGATGAAAAAGGAACACTAAGTTACCCAATGCTAATTGTGTAGCATCATGATATAAAATCTAGCAATACTATTATTATCTGTTCATAGTGATATTAGTCTGTTTTCTTTTGTTTAATTTCAACATACATAAAATTATTGACAGCTATTTTGAAGAGAATGAGAGATATTATGGCAGCCATTGTTGACTTCCCTATTGTCTGGTCTTGAAGACCTAAAATGCCTTCATCATCCTGTTGTGATCAGTTTAATACCACTTTGTTTGATATGAATTCACTGTGTGTGAAGATATGAACAACTATTTGGAAGAAAACAAGAGACAATATGATAGACAGTGAAGATCTCTTGTGATCTTGCTTTTAAATCTTCCTTAATTTGTTTTCTTATGATCTGTGTTGTTCTGTTTTGTTAGGTTTAATTTTACCTTCTATAAAAGAAAAAAAATGATAATTTAACTTCTTGGTTAGTTTTATATGTCTCTATATTGAATAGAAGTAGATATCCTTATCTTGTTCATGATTTTAGAATAAATTTTTCCGTTTTGGTTAATTTAGTATAATGCTGACTGTTGGTTTGTCATATGGGTAGAGATCTTGTATTTTGATTTGCTGTAGGGTTTTTATCGTGAATGAGTATTGAACTTTATCAAAAGCTTTTATGCATCTATTGAGATGATCAAGCGATTTTTGTCTTTTGCTCTATTGATATGGTGTATAACATTCATTGATTTCCATATGGTGAAGCATTCCTGGGATGAATTCCATCAGGTCATGGTGTATAATCTTCCTGATGATTTACTGCATTCTGTTTGCTGAGCATTTTTGTATCAATGTTCATTAGAGAGATTGGCCTGTAATTCCATTTATTAGGTGAATCTTTCTGTAGTTTGGTTATCAGCGTGCTTGCCTCTAGAAATGAGTTAGGAAAAATAGTTTCCCTTTTAATTTTATTAAAGAGTTTGAAAATTGTTGGAATTTAATATTCTGTGAATTTCTTGTAGAATTCAGTTGTGACTCCATCAGAATCCAGGGTTTCTGTGTTGGTAAGTTTTTAAATGTTTTCAAATTCAGCAACCAATTTGGGGTTTTTAAAATTTTTTTTAAAAACTTCTTGATTCAAATCTTCTTGATTTCTAAGAGTGTGTCCATTTTCTCTCTATTTCCAGCCTAGGTGAGTAAAGATTTTCAAAGTAGATGTTGATGATCTTCTGAATTTCCATAGGATCTGTAGTAATTACACACTTTTCATTCCTCATTTCATGAAGTTCTATTTTTTCTTGCCTTTTATTGATAAAGTTGGAGAGGGGTTTATCAATTTTGTTTATTCTTTCAATGAACCAACTCTTGGATTCTTTAATTCTCTGTATTGTTTCCTTAGTATCAATTTGGTTAATTTCTTCACTGATCTTTATAATTTCCTGCTTTCTATGAGCTTTGGTCTTGACTTGCTCTTCTTTTTCTAGAAGCTTGAGGTGCAGCATTAGGTTTTGTATTCATGCTTGTTCTGTTTTCCTGTTGTGAGAATTCATTGCTATATATTTCCTTCTTAGAACTCTTACATTGCATCCCACAGGCTCCAGTGTGTTGTATGTGCCTTTTCATAGAATTGTGGATACCGTCTAATTTCATCTGTGACTCATTGGTTGTTCAGAGGGTATCATTTTTTTTCCCATGTGTTTATGTATGTTTTGCAGTTTCTTTTGCCATTAGTTTCCAATTGGAATGCACTATGGTTGGATAATATGCAGGAGATTATTTCAATATCTTTTCATTACTTCAATATTTTATATGGGATAATAGATGATCTATTTTTGAGAATGTCCCAAGTGCAGCTGGGAATAATGTATATTTTGAAGCTATTGGGTGGAAACTCTAAATATCCATTAGATTCTTTTTTTTTTTTTTTTTTTTTTTTACAAATTTGTTACCGTTCCATGATTTCTTTGCTAATTTTTGTCTATTTGATCTATGTCTTTGTGACACTGGAATATTAAGGTCCCACAATACAAGTGTGTTATTGCACATTTGATTTTTCATGTATATTATATTTGTTCGTATAGTTGGGTGCTCTCTTATTTGGCACATTTATATTTATGATCATTAGCTCTTCCTCTTGAGTTTTTCACCTAACAAGTATGTAGTAATCTTCATTATCTCTTTTGATCACTTGTGGTTTGAGGTTCTCATTGTTTGAAAACAAAATATCTACCCCTGATATTTCTGGATTCCTCTTTCATGGAATATTGTTTTCTATCTTTTGACTTTTAGTGTATAAGTTTCTTTTTGAGTTAAATGTATTTCTTTCAATTGGGAAATTTTAATCATTTACATTGAGGATTTTAACTGGTACATCTCGGCTTAACTTTGTCATGCTAGTTTTTTTTTTTTTTTTTTTTTTTTGTTACTGATTGCCTGATTTCTCCCCTTGTCTAATTGTTTGCTCTATCTGGTAGTTTTCTTTTCTTTTTTTTTTTTTTTTTTTTTTTTTTTTTTTTTTTTTTTTTTTTTTCCTTTTTATCGGTACCAGGGATCAAACTCATGACTGCCTGCTTGCAAGGCAGGCGCTTATGCTGCTGAGCTAAATCCCCAGACCCTCTGGTAGTTTTCTTCTGTTGTTCTTGGAACTGTGATTATTTTTATCTCTACCTAGTATGTCTCAGTACTTTTTCTAAGATTGGTTTTGTGCACATGGATTTCTTCAATTGTTTTTTGTTATGTATGTATCTTATTTATCCATGAATTTTGAAAGAAAATTTTCTTGTATATATCAATTTGAGTTGGAGGTTATTTTATTTTAGGGCCTGAAATAGTTCACTCCAAGTTCATCTTGACTTGAAGGTTTGTGTTGAAAAGCTTACTGTGACTCAATGGGTTTTCCTTGATAGATGACTTGTTTCTTTTCTCTAATAACTTACAGTATTCTGTTTTAATGCTGAATTCTGTGATGTTGATTATTAAGTCTGGGTGATGTATTTTGGTTATTATTGTTTGGAGTCCTGTATGCCTCACTCTTCTGTGTTTCAGTCTTCTCTCTGCTTGGAAAATTTTCTGCTACTACTGCAAATATTTTTTTTTTTATGGCATTTTTGTTAACTTGCAATTCCATTTATGTTTTTTTGCATCTTTTAATTTTTGCACCTTCTTGGAGCTGTTGAATCATTTCATGATTCCTTGCTATTTTTAAGAGTTCTTTCTTTCATGATTGCTTGCTATGTTTCTAACTTCAAGTCCTGACCTTCTCTCTTCAGTTTCATTAACACGGGTTTGCCAGCTTGCCATGAAATTTTAAATTTTCTGCACACTGTTTGAATTTGTTTCATGCATTCTATTTCTTCCGTATACTGTTAATTCAAGGTTTTCATAATTTTGCCATGCTCCTGTACTTTTTTGTTTATGTCTTCTTTAATTATGCCGAGCAACTCCTTTGTTAAGGTTGTCACTTATTTATAAGAGAGAGATTATTTCTAACCTGATATCCTTTATATCTCATGGATTTTTAAAAAAAAATTTATTTGTTATCTTTTCAGAAATTTCAGGTGTGTGACTTCAAGTGACCTCTATTTTGTCTCCTGTACTTGTTCTAGATGGGCTGGGGGTTTATGATTTCATTTTCCTTTTTATTTTTTTTTCTTTGTCATTTTCATCTTTTAGGTTAATATTTTGGTCTTTTCCGTTCACTAGTCTGAAATGTCCATTGTGTATGTTTTAGGATCCTACTGTGTGGCTAACATTCACCCAGTTGCTGGTTCCTACAGTAGGAGGGAGGCCAGTCACCTGAATTCCTCCTGTAGGCCAGTTGGATGAGTTCTATATTCTTCCTAGGCTGACAAGCCTAGAAGTACTGATGTGTACCAGCCCTTAACTTATATTGTTCAGTTTTAATTGATAAATTATGACTTAGGTGTTGGGGGCAGTAGGTGTTGGGAGCAGTCACTGATATTCCTGTGGGATGATGAGAATGTCCAAGGTTGAAATATGATGCTATCAGCTGCCGAGTTCAGGCTGGCTCAAGGCCACCAGACACAGTTGTCTATAGTGTGCACCCTCGGTGGGGCTCTACTGAGTCAGTCGGGGTTTCTCAGGCCCATTTGAATTTCTACAGATGGAGCGAGGCCTTGTTGTCACTCTCACTTGCCCACTCAGGGCTCTCTGTATGGAAGGACTTACCCATGCTCTCACCACCCCACTAATGTCTGCCTGCTGGGGGAGTTTTTTCTGAAGCTCTTTTGACCAACTGAGGTCCTGTGCTTGAGAGGACACTCACTGTGCTCTCACTGGCTGGCTGAGTTACTATAGGTGTGGGAGCAGTCACTAATATTCTTGTGGGATGCTGAGAATGTCCAGGGTTGAAATATGATACTATCAGCTGCTGAGTTCAGCAGAATGTGGGAAAAGTGTGGTCAAGGCCCTTTTCAGCTGCAAAGGTCATTGGAGTATGAGGGAGCTGTCATGGTTTATGTAGGTGGCCCCCAGGCCTCATGCCTTTGCATTGTGCATTTGTGATTGGTTCATTATCTAGAGCTTTGATTGATGATATCAGTGCTACACCCACGTGGGGGTGGAGCCAGAATACAATGTAATAGCAGAAAAAAGTTGTGTCATGTTCTTTTGCAGGTTTCTGCCTTGTGGTTTGCAGCCACCATGAACTGCGGTCCTCCCGTGTCAGCCTGCCTTGGAGCCAACTGAGTATGGACTGAAACCTCCAAAAACTGTAAGAAATAACCTTTCCTTTTCCAACTTACGACATTAGGTACTTCGTTTCAGTGACAAGTTAAAAAGTAACTAAGACAGGAGGGTTGGCTGATGATCCTGCCAGCTGCTGATATCTTCTAATCCTAGCTTTCTAAGGAATCTCCTTGTTGATTTCCACAGTGGCTGCACCAGTTTGCACTTTCAATAGCAGGGAAGAGTTTCTTTTATCAGCCATGTCAGCATTTTTTTTGGTTGATTTCATGATGTTGGCCATTCTTTCTAAAGTAAGATGAATCTCAGTGTTGTTTTAATTTGCATCTCTCAAATGACCAGTGATGGAAAACATTTTTTCATGTTTATTTGCTGTTTATATTTCTTCATCTGAGAAATGCATAGTTATCTCAGATGCCCATTTCTTGATTGGGCCTTTGAATTTAGGTGAACTCATTTTCTCAATTCTTTATATTTTTAGATAGGAGTCTTTAAGTTTGAAAACCTGGTTAGATACATTTTGGTGTTATTTGTAGAAAAAGACATCTGGGTCATGTAATAGTTATATATTATGGACCCAGGCTTCCTAAAATAACTATTATTTTTCATTCTCGCTAAAATATATATGAGAATTTCACTTTTTCTGTATTCTCACTTAGATTCATTTTGATTGTGTTATAGTGCTAATGGTTGTGTACCAATTTTGATTTACATTTTCCTGAAGATTAGCAGCAGTCTTTTCATATGTGTTTTGGCAATCTGCATATATTCCTCAAAGCGTGGCGAATTCAGAGTATTTCTTGCTTTTGGAGGTTGTCTTTTCATTTTTTTTATTCAGTTTTAAGAATGCATTGTATGTCATTGATATTGAGAATTTATCTATTTGAACTGCAATATTTTCAAACTTTTCATGGGCTGTAATTTTATTCTGTTGAATATATTTTTTAATATAAAAAATGAATAACTTTAAGAAAGTCCAAATTTATTTCTATTATGTGTAGTGAAAAAATTAATAATTTTAATGAGATTGTTTATTTATGCTTCCTTTTGTGGACTGTGCTTCTGATAGACTTATCAAGTTATTACAGCTAAAATCAATGTTTTGAAATTTTTCTGTTCTGCTGAAAAAGTTTTTTCAAAGGCATCTCTCATATTTATATTTTCACTATTGAATTTTATGTTTTTCTTATATTACTAGTTTGTTGTATTAACTTATTTTCTTCCGTAGATATTTGTTTGCATATGGGTGTGATTTTCTTTTACAATAGGTAGAAGTTTCTGTTTTGGACAATCAGGTAATGTATGAATAGAAACAGTTTTATTATTCCTTTTCTAATTAATATGCATTGAATTTTCTTTTCTTCTTTTATTGCAAGGGATAGAACTGTCAATGTGGTGTTTAATAGATATTGCTACTTTCTCTAGTTAGAAAAAGAATTAGAAAAGTCAAAGATATCACTGCCATGTGGTTCATAAATTTTCAAAAGTCATAATTGCTTGATCATTTTTTTCATGTCTAAGTCTTGGAACCTAGACAACTATTACTAAGATAACAATATGCAATATATTAAGTAGTGTTAATTTTTTACTTTTGTTGAAATTCTGTATCATTTCTGTCTTTTGTTTTTAAAATTTAAAAAAACATATAATACCACAATTGGGCTGCTTTTTCTAGTAAATTTTAAAGCTGATCTTTTAAATGAAGTTTATGATATATACATAACATCTTAGACTTTTAGTTGTATGTAGTGGGAATAATAGGAAAAGCACATCTTTTTTATCTTCCTGAAAGTGAAGTCCCATAAAAAAGAGTTGAGCAACTCTTTCTTTCAATCCATCTAAGGTCACGCTGCTTGCTAAGAGTGTTAAACAACTGACCACTATTTAAAAATTGCCTTAATCACAATTTTGGCCACTACTCTAGGTATGCTATTCAATAAATTATTTGCCCGCTCTGACACTAAGTATCAAATGACTCAAGTCACTCACATATGAGGATTGGTATTCCGTATACAAATTCTTGTCATTTGATAATATCTTCCCAAGTGAGATACTTGGGAATACTTATTTATTTATTGGTACAAGGGATTCAACTCAGGATCTTGCACTTCTCAGGCAGGCTGTGTTGCTAAGCTATATCTTTGACTCACGTAAGATCTTTAAAATTAAATTTTATTGGGAGTATATTTCCATGAGGAAATAGTAGAAAATTCACCAAAGAAGGAAAAATTTAAAAATTGATGAACACATTTCCCCAAATCTCAAAATAATCTACGGTTATCCTTTTTAATATAATTTCTGTCATATTTTCCTAAATATTTAATTTTGTTTCATACTGTGTTAATGCCTTTCTACAACAGTTTAGCTTTTAGGTAATTCTTGTAATTTAATATGTAAGATTTACATTAATTTGATTGCAGTAAGCCATGCTTGATTTTACTACAGATTTTAATAAAGCATTGTCTTTAGACACATGTGCTTCTAGCCAGCACTAAACTTAAAGCACTTTATGGTGTTCAAGAGACAGAAATAATTTTACTTTTTTTTTTCAAGAGAATGATAATATTACAAGACATTCAGATTCAAATAACAGAAAATGAACAGCGGCTGATATATCATCTCTTTTCCCATAAAAATCTTGTTTATACTATCACACATATTAAAATCCAATAAGATACAATATGACAGAACCAATGGAAACAGAAGAACAAAAGCATAGTGGGACTTCAAAGCAAGATGATATTATAATCAGCTATGGCTATCATAATGTCTTGTTTTCTTCAAAATAGCTGTGGTATCACACATAATAAAATCAAACAAAATAGAATAAAACCATTCCAGCTAATGAATGAAAACATTATAAGGCTTCAACACAATGTAATGGGGAATCATGATTATGATAAAATCTTACATAGTTTTACCATTTTTAATAATAGGCAGACTATATGGTATTTTGAAATGTGAGTTAGATTTATTTTGCTTATGAGTGTGGTCTCAAGTTGCATCCATTTATTTATAAATATTTCAACGTGATCATTTTTTATAGCTGAGTAGTACTCCATTGTATAAAAATACCACAACTTTTTTATCCATTCCTCAGTTGATGGACACTTAGGTTGTTTCCAAGATCTGGCTATTACAAATTGTGCTACTATACTCCTGGATAACTGTGGTATGATGTTTTCAGTTCTTCTGGGAATATGCTTAGAAGTGAAATAGATGGTTGAATGGAACCAATCCCAGCTTTTTGAGGAATCTCTAGACTGATCTCCACAGTGGTTACACAAGTTTACACTCCCACCAACAGTGCAGGAGAGTTCCTTTTTCCCCACAGCCTCTCCAGCATTTGTTGTTGATGGTCTGG
The DNA here is from genome assembly GCF_034190915.1 of Cavia porcellus. Taxonomy (NCBI): domain Eukaryota; kingdom Metazoa; phylum Chordata; class Mammalia; order Rodentia; family Caviidae; genus Cavia; species Cavia porcellus. Next base: position 18,753,461 of record NW_026947487.1, on the reverse strand, counting down.
CCATTCTTTCAGGAGTGAGATGGAATCTCAGTGTGGTTTCAATTTGCATTTCTCTAATGAGTAATGATGATGAACATTTTTTCATGTACTTATTTGCTATTTATTTTTCTTCATCTGAGAAGTGTGTATTCATCTCAGATGCCCATTTTTGGATTGGATCTTTCAATTTGGCAGTCTGATTTTTAAAAATTCTTTATATGTTTTAGAAATAAGTCCTTCATCTGACGGACAGTTCACTAAGATTTTTTTCCCAGTTTGTGGGTTTTCTTTTCACTCTGCTGGAGATTTCTTTTGACATGCAGAAACTTTTTAATAAGAGGTGATCCCAGTTATTGATTCTGGGAGGTATTTCCCGTGCTTTTTTTAGTCTTGTTCATGAATTCTTTACCTACCCCTCTGTCTTCAAGGTTTTTACCCAATTTGTCTTCCAATAGATTTAGTGTTTCTGTTTTAATATTTAGATCTTTGATCCATTTAGATTTTACTTTAGTTCATGGTGATAGGCATGGTTCTAGTTTTAGTCTATGGAGTGCCAGTTTTTCCAACACCATTTATTAAAGAGACTGTTGTTCTTCCAGTAAACCTGTTTGGCCCTTTATCAAAGATAAGGTGGTTGAGTGTGTTGTTAGTTGTGGTTTTATCTTCTAATCTATGCATTTGATCTTCAGATCTGTTTTTATTCCGGTACCATGTTCATTTTATTACAGTAGCTTGGTAGTATAACTTGAAGTTAGGGATTGTGATGCCTTCTGCCTTGCCTTTGTTGCTTAGAATTGTCTTTGCTATTCTAGGTCTCTTCTGGTTCCAGATGAATTTTAGGAGTGATTTCTCTAGACCTATGAGGCATGTTGATGGTATTTTCACTGGGATTGCATTGAATCTGTATAACAGTTTTGGGAGAATGGTCATTTTCACAATATTTATTCTTCCTATCCATGAGCAAGGGATGTCTTTCCATTTTCTGAGATGCCGGTCAATTTCTTTTTGCAGGGCATTATAATTTTCCCTGTATAGATCTTTTACTTCTTTTGCGAGATTAATTCCTAAGTATTTCATTTTTTGGATGCTATTATGAAGGGTGTGGCTTCTCTTACTTATCACTCAGTGATTTCATTGTTAGTGTATAGGAATGCTATCAATTTTTGAGTATTGACTTTGCATCAAGCTACATTGTAACAAGCCGAATTTATTTATTATATCTAGGAGCCTTTCAATGGAGTTTAGGGGGTCTTCTGTGTAGATTATCATGTTATCTGCAAACAATGATAATTTAACTTTTTCTTTTCCTATCTTTACTCCTTTTATTTGTCTCTCTTGTCTAATTGCTCTGGCTAGTATTTCCAGCACTATGTTGAATAGAAGCATTGATAAGGTACATCCTTGTATTGTGCCTGATTTTAATCTGAAGACCTTCAGATTTTGGCCATTTATGCTCGCCAGATGCTGTCTGTTGGTTTGCCATAGATGGCTCTTATGATATTGAGGTAAAGTCATCTATTCCAATTTTCTGTAAGGTTCTTATCATGAATAAGTGTTTGACCATATCAAAGGCTTTTTCTGCATCCATAGAAATGATCATGTGATTCTTACTTTTGGCTCTATTGATATGGTGGATTACATTTATTGATTTATGTATGCTGAACCATCCCTGAATGTCTGGGATGCATCCCACTTCGTCATGGTGTATAATCTTCCTGCTGATTTTCTGCATCTTGTTTGCCAATATTTTTTTAGGATTTTTTAATCTGTGTTCATTAAGGAGATTGACCTATGGTTCTCTTTTTTAGTTGGGTCTTTCTCAGGTTTTGGTACTAGAGTAATATTTGCTTAGGAAGAACTGTTTCCCTTTTGATTTCATTGAAGGGTTTGAGGAGTGTCGGCCTTAAGTCTTCTTTGTATTTTTTGTCGAATTTTACAGTGAATCCATCTGGGACTAGGCTCTTCTTTGTAGGTAAGGACTTAACTACATTTTCAAATTCATTAGTAAAAATCGGGTTATTTAGAAGTTTCATATCTTCTTGATCATGCTTTGGTAATTCACATGTTTCTAGGAATTTGTCCATTTCTTCTGTTATTAAACCTATGAGAGTAGAGGTTTTTGAAATAGGTGTTCATGATCTTCTGTATTTCTACATAGTCTGTAGTGATTTCACATTTTTCATTCTTTATTGCATGAATTTGAGCTTTTTTCTCCTTTTTTTCAATAAGGGTCGCTAGAGGTTATCAATTTGATTTATTCTTTCAAAGATCCAACTCTTTGATTCATTGATTCTTTGTACTGCTTTCTTAGTCTCTATTTGTCAATTGGTGTTCAGAATTTTATAATTACCTCCCTTCTTTTAGCTTTGGGTTTGACTTGCTCTTCTTTTTCTAGATGTTTGAGGTATAGCCTCAAGATATTTATTTGTGTTTGTTCTGTTTTCCTGATGTGGGAATTCAGTGCAATAAATTTTCTTCTGAGGACTGCTTTCATTGCTTTTCAAAGATTCTGGTAAGTTGTATTTGTATTTTTGTTTGCTTATTGATACTGTTTAATTTCTTCTTTAATTTCCCCTATGACCCAGTGATTGCTCAAGAGCATATGATTCAATTTCCATGTGTTTGTGGGATTTTTGCAGTTTCTTTTATTGTTAATTTCTAGTTTCATGATGCTATGATCTGAAAACATGCATGGGATATTTTCAACTCTTCTGCATTTACTTAAATGTGTTCTGTGGGCTATCATATGGTCAGTTTTAGAGAATGTCCCATGTACTGATATTGTTGGATGGAACACTCTTCATATGTCTATCAAGTCCATTTGTTCACAGGTGTGATTCAGTTCTGTTATTTCTTTGCTGATTTTCTATCTGGTTGATCTGTCCCTGATGTCAACGGTGTGTTAATGTCTCCTGTTATAATTGTGTTATTGTTTATCTGATTTTTCATTTCTGTTAATAATAGCTGTGTGCTCTAGAATTTGATGCTTATATATTTAAGATTGTTATCTCTTCCTCTCGAAGTTTTCCCCTCACTAGTATGTCATGACTTTCTTTATCTCTTTGGATCATTCTTTTTTTGAAGTTCACATTTTATGCAAACAGAATAGCTGTCTCCACTTTTGGGGGATTCCTGTTGCATGAAGTATTGTTTTCCATCCTTTGACTTTCAGTCCATGAGTTTCCTTTTGGGTTAGATGGATTTCTTGTAGACAGCATATGGTTGAATGTTGTTTCTTGATCCATTCTTCCAGTCTGTTTCTTTTAATTGGTGAATTGAGACCATTTACATTAATGGTTATAACTGTTATGTATTGGCTGATGGTTGACATGTTATCTTTCTGCTGTTGCATCTTTATCTTTCCAATCTGTTTAATTGTCTGCCTTGCTTAGTGGTTTTTTTCCTATGTATATCTAGATTGTCTTTCAGTATTTTTGCAGAGTTGGTTTGGTGATCATGAATTTTTCAGCTGTTTTTGGTCATGGAAGTATCTTATTTCTCCATCCATTTTGAAGGACAGTTTTGCAGGTACATCAGTATATGTTGGGAGTCATTTTCCTTTAGGATCTGAAATACTTCACTCCGTGCTCTTCTTGACTTGATTGTTTGTGTTGAGAAGTCAGTTGTGATTCTGATAGGGTTTCCTTTGTAGGTTATCTGTCTTTTCTGTCTAACAGTTTTTAATACTTTATTCTTATGTTGGATTTCTGGGATGGTGATTATTGTATGTCTGGGTGTAGTTTTATTTTAGTTATGGCTATTTGCCATTCTATATGCTTCACTAATTTGAATATCAAATTCCATTCTCATGTTTGGGAAATTTTCAGCTATTACTTCTGTAAATAGCCTCTTGATGTCATTGTGCTGTCCCCTTCTTTTTCATTTATCCCTATCTATCTTATATTGTTTTTCTTTGCATCATCTTGCAGCTGTTGAATTATTTCCTGATTCCTCATTATTTTTAAAAGATCTTTCCTTTCCTGTTCACTAGCTGCAATCTTGTCTTTGAGGTTTGAAATTCTATCTTCACTTTTATTGAGGTGATTTTGGCAACTTTCAATGGCATTTTTGATTTCCTATATATCTCTTTGAATTTGCTTCGTGTATTCTGTTTGTTTCTTATATTTTTCATCCAGGAATTCTATCTTTTTGTTTTGTTCCTCTAATTTTTTAACTGTGTTACCTTTAGATGTGTTCAGCATCTCTGTCATTACTTTTATCATTTCTTCTTTTACCTTGGAGATTGCTTCTAATTTGAATTCCTTTAAAGATTCCTGGATTTGCTTCTTTATTTCAGTTGATATTATTTCAGGTATTTCAGGTGTAAGACATATATATTTCTTCTATGCACATGGTTCCTAGACTTTCTTGGGATGGGCTGGAGGTTTGAGATTGCATTGTGGTGTTTTATCTTGTCATTTTCCTATATTTCCATGTTTCAGGCGATGTTCCAAACCTTCCTCTGGTCATGGTGGAAATCACCCCCTATGCCCTGGGCTCCTGGGACTGAATGAAAGTTGCTAAGTGTGGTCCAGTGAGGCCTACAGGATCTCTCATGCCCCTCTGGTGTTCCAGAAGCTGGGCAGGCTCCTATCCATTGTGGGTGATGGTCCAAAGCTCTCCCTGGGCTAGCACCAATTGGAACTCACTTCACATGCCCTCAACTCCCCTGATTGAAGAAGGTAACTGGGTGTGGTATAGTCCAGCCCTCAAAACCTCCCCTGACTATTTTAATGTGGCTGGAAACTGGGCAGGTACTTAGCCTCTAAGAGGTAAGATCTTAAATCTCTCCAGGCCCACACTGGTGTGCTGGAACTCACCTTCACAGCCCCAGTTCCCTGAATTGGAAGGAGATCACTTGGCATGGCCCAACTAGACCCATAAAACTTGCAGAGCCCAGTCTAGTGTGGTTGGAAGCTGAGCGGGCCCTTAACCACAGGAGTGATGATCTTAAGCTCTCCCCAGGCCCACACTCGTGTCTGGAACTCACCCTTGGCAGCCCCCGTTCTCTGGATTGAAAGCTAATTTTACTTGTAATACCTACAATTTGTATTCTGTAAATGCAAATACATGCCAGATATAAATTCTATCTCCACAATTCATATCATCAAATTATATATTAAAAATATAAGGCAAAAGGAAATTATTTTTCCCACATGATCACATATTCAAGAAGTGCTAAGGCTGGGATTTAGCTCAGTGGCATAAATCTCTGCCTGGAAAGTGTGAGTTCTTGGGTTTGATCCCCGGTACCATAAATAAATAGATAAATAAATAAATAAATAAATAAATAAATAAAAACAAGTGCTGAGGTTTTTTGACACAAATTTGAAACATGACTTTACAAACAATCATTGGGAAGACTGGGAAAATAAAAGGAAAAAGAACAAAATCAATCAGGAAACCTCTAGAGATGATTTCTTTATCTTCTGACCATCTTTCTGCTGGTGCACAACTTTTGTCCATAAGTTGAATGCTTTCTTCCTTTTAGGTTTCAAATTGCAAGTCAATTTTTCTTACTCCTCTAAATTTAAAATAGAATTATTGACCTCATATTTGGCTGTTATCACTGTATTGCTATTAGCAATTTAATGTTTTTACCAGAGAAGTCAAGCTTGAATCTCATATTGATATTGATTCATAGGTTAATCAAAAGCTTATTTATGTTTCATTACAACACAGGCTGAGCCACCTTAAGAAGGACTAAGATCATTACAGCTATGCCTTTTAAAATTCCCTTTTAGACTTCTCTATAATAATGTGCATTGTTTGCCAGAATGACTATTTCTAAAGAATAGGAAATGTCTCAGTTTTTCTGATAGTACTAAATAGTAGAGTTTGAATTAAATATTACCTGAGGTTTCATTAAAATCCTAAAAATTATGGTTGTGTTTCATAAAGAAAAGAACAGAGTGTTATCACACTAATGTATCTTTTTGTAATTTCCTTGTTTCTTGAATTTAGAATTGATGTATGTGTCTTTCTTTTCCATACTGATCCATAAAATTACAATACTTATTGCTATCAATATCTTAGAGGTACAGATATTTTATTAAGGTTAATAAACAAAGTGTACACATCTTTTTATGACTGATTTTATTATATTCTGTTTTGTTTAATAGTATCAAATTTGAGGGTATAGGCAACCACTTTGAAGGCAATATGATATTCTATGATGCCCATTATGGTTTGACTATTATCTTCTTTGTAGTCCTCTAAGGTCTCCAATGTGGGTTTTATTGGTCTTGTTCTGTACTGTTTTGTTCAATTCTTTTATACCAGATGATACAGGCAACTCTCCTTGGATAGCAAGAGGCATAATGGTAACCATTGTTGATCACCTAGTAGTCTCTTTTTGCATTATATACTATGTCCATCCTGTTCTAATTGACTCTGTTTTACATTGTCACATTGGGTTTTTGTTGTTGTTGTGGTTCTGTTTTGTTTTTTTTTCCTCTTCAAAGAAAAAGTTATAAGAATTGTGGGAGTAATGGAACCCAAAATGCGTGATTGTTATCATAAAAAAGAGAGGAAAGAAAGTGATCTAAAGGATACAACTGCAAGTATATTTAAGTGTATAGGATAGAAAACCATATTACTGAGTTTTTGTTGGATCATTGAACATTACTGTCTGCAATCTCACTGTATTAATGTCCACTTTGTATGCTTTAATTTTGTAACCTGGACAACCGTTTCTGAGATGACAATATGTAATCTATTAACTAGTGATTTATTACTGTATATTTTTTTCTCTTGAAATTCTGTATTACTTGTAGCCTTTTACTGTTTGGTTTTGTTTTGTTTTTCTCTTTAAATAAAAAAACAAAGTGTACAATAATATAAGCTGCAATTATTTCATATGCTACTAAATGAGATTCTATAGAATATGCTAATATTATCATGTCTGTAAGTAATATATATGTTTTAGCTGTGATGAGTTATACCTCACCCGAGAAGGTCAATGAGAAAAAAAAATCAATGCTTTCTTTTAGTGAAGCTTAATTATGGATGATGTGCATTCACCCACTACTAGTAGTATTACTTTCAAGTTATCTTAGTGGAAAAAAAGCAAAGAAATACATTAAAAGTGCTTTTGCATTGTTTAGAAAACTTACTAATATTTGCATTTTAAAATGCATAAAATTCTTAGATGAGTCAAAGAAATTGTGAATTATTGTTATGGGCAATGCAAATAATTTGTGTTGTTTTATCCAATTGATATCGTATAAGATAATAAAAAAGAAATTTTCTTACATTCATCTTTTTCTTTATTTTCCTGAAACTTGAAGGCATTAAAAAGTTTTGGAATAGAGATTTTTTGCCATTCCTAATAGCCAAATGAAATAACGCATTTAAAATATGCGTCTGCATTAAAATGTATTAGTAATGTAATTCCAGAATTACTTTTCTTAGGCCATACCACTCTTGACCACCAGATGGAGGTAGAAGATTGACTAACACACAGCAGTACACTTGGAAAAGTGCTCCTTTCAGTCTTCTCATGTCCAAATTTACAAACCGTATCTGGTTTATATCAATTTGTCTCAGATATGTGAGGGAAATTATTGAGACACAAAAGTTGTTGAAATTATAAACAGTAAAAAGAATTCTCAGAAGTTTATTTACACAAAAGGAAGCAGTTAAGGAATTTCATTATCAAAAATTTTTAGAAAAATATACTATACAGTTATAGTTATATAGTAACTATAATTGCTCATAGATACAGTGAAATTCTGTTGAGGTGGATTATGCACATGATAAAAATGAAATGATTTTAATATTCCATCAAATTAATATTTAATTAATTAATATTTGCCATCACATAAATATTTTGAGTCTTGCTTTCAATGTATCTGTTTTCTTACACAGGAAAGAAACTTGAGAAAGGGATCAATTTCATCTTTCATAGCAGATCACTGTCTGTGCTATATATGAATTTCCTATTTTTTAGCTCCTCCATGTTTTTCAAATTATTTCTAATTTTAACCTGCTACTTATAATTAAGTAATCTGTGCTAAATTTTATTATCTTTAGAAATAAATTCATGCAAATGTTAAGTGTTAAAATTCTTGGAAAGCATGAAATTTTAGCTTTCCAAGAGGAATTTTTTAATTTGTCAGAAAAATTATTATGTGCCTTCGTAATAACTTTAAGTATAAAGGAAAATGAATGCAATCAGTATATTTTCTTTTAAATGATTATGCTAACCCATTCTAAAATGAATGATTTTTTAATCTTTTGTTCTGTCATGAATACTTTTATAGTGTATTTCAACTATATAAGATAATGCAAAATTGTTTATTTATATTTACAAATCTATCTGTTTTTGCCAGTGGTCATCTAAAAACACAGTTACATTGTGAGGTGAGAAATGAAATGTAGTTTGAAAACCATTATTGGTGCTTGACTCTGAAAAGAGCCAATTTGGGGACAATTAGTTAAGACAACGAGATGTGCTTAGAACTCTTGCAACGCAATAAAAATGGAAGGTATGACCAATAAAGACCATTTTACCTTGTACATGGCTTATAAAAATATTTTTGAAAGGCAGAGCAGATAAGCAGTATCAAGGTAGTTCCAAATCCTACAGTAGTTAAAAATTTTCAATGATCTGCTCTTTTGACATAAGAGCCTTTGTTATTTGTAGGTCTTTGGAAGTCCTGAGTGCTATAAAATCTGAAGTCACTGATTATTATGATTTACTATTTCTCATGTCTTTGAAGTCCTTAGAAATACTTAATTCTGTAAAATTAATTGTTAGGTCACAAAGAAATCTTTTCTGCAGGAGATCACAGAAAGATAGTGAGAGGCTAGTTCTGTCACACAAGACCTGGAGAGATGGAGAAAAGCAACTTTCCGCCACAGCACAAGGGAGACAACGTTCACAGGAGAACAGTTTTCAACCATTCAGTGACATCATCAGTGGTCACTACAAGCAAACCCAGTAAGAAAGGAATAGCAGATTAGTCACATCTGAACTGTATGACTTCTAAATTTAGTTTTATTTAATTCCACCAAGAACAAATGAAAATAGAGGGTTTACTTAGGTTTTACATAAAAGTTTAAGAGTTTAGCATTCAGTGATTTAACAAGTAAGACTTATTTACATATTTCATATCCATTCCTGATAATTCTATAACTAATTTAATAAGAACATATCTGCTTATACCTTGACTCAAATTAATATGTGAAAACATAATTCATGTACAATATTTAATATTCCCTATAAAATATTTAAGAAAATTCTAGGTATGAAAACATAATAAACCATTTCAAATATTTATGTTTAATAAGCTTAGCTCACTGAGAGTTTAGCAGAAATCTCACACCTGTAACAGTCTATTAAAATTAGCTAGGTCTAGATGAAAGTGGATTTTTATTTCATAAATGTAGGATAAATACACTGAGATATATTGATTTTGGTAATGCGCACTGCTATGCTTAACTCTCTTTTCATTCATATTTTATTCTATTTTGTCATTTTCCCATCACTTTTTGTAAGTACTTTCAAGACAACATAGAACTGGAGCTCATATTTAAGTTACTGTAGTAATGGATCATGGACATTTTCAACCTTGAGTCAATGGTCTAAATATAGATCACTGTCCACTGGGCTAAATTTAGTCTACGTGATAAAGGCTTTCATTTTAAAAGATCAATAGTTATGGTTTATTTTATTATTGCTTAATGATAGATCTATGTAATATATGAAAATATATTTCTGCCTGACAAGAGTCAGCTTATATTTGAGTAATACTTATCCTATTTAAACTGACTGTGTGTGTCCAATTACTAAAAAATCTTATAACCAGTTTTTACGTTCCTGAATGATGTTACATGACAACTATCATTTTTTATAAGTCATGTTACTGTAGATCCCTGGAGTGCTGAGTTCATGGCTCTCTCAAAGTCAGAAAAAATAAAAGTAAATCAAGAAATCACAAGTGTTAAGGATAGTAAGAGAAATCTACTCACTTTATTAGTATATAGTAGTTCTCTATACTTAATTAAAACCCAGTTCTCAGATCCTGTAGGAGGAAGGAGCTGCACCCATATTTGAAACTTCTACAACATGACTCTAGGCTTTAGTGTTTGCCTGTTCCAAGAGAAATTGTGTCCTTAAATTTTTATTCGTGCAAATGCAACTTAACAAATACTTCCTAAATAGTTACTGGGAAACTCAGGCATTATAAGAATATTTCTGAATATTTTTAGGGCTTCTTGGATTCTTCAGACTGTCTGCTTTGTTGCTTCTTATTTTAGATAACGTACGTGTATTTCATCAGTGGCTTTCTGAAATACATTATGATTAGCTTCATTATCAAGGGTGAAATGGAAATTTTGATGTACTTTAGCAGGAAAAAGAGCTCCTTTGTTTAAAAAATTAAATTTTCCACATAAAAACATATTTCAAATAATTTTGAATCATAAGTAGAATTCATTGTCCCTTAATTTAGCATTTGAAATTTTCAAAAACTACTTATGTATCCTGAGTTCTAGTCATAGAAAAAATATTGACTAATCCCATTCAGGACAAATACAGTGCCTTTAAGGACTATTCTGCTTTTCATCTTGGATATAAGGACATTTCCAACTGTTGAAAATCTTTCAAAATCCATTTCAAAGATGACCTATTTTGAAAAAGGCTGCTGTTCCATTACTCGCAAAAATTATTTTATTCTTTGATATGTTCTTAGTACTAAATTTAATTATATAATTATGATTCTGTAATTATTATTTTTCATTATAAATAACTAATTTAACGGTCCATCACACTATTCTGTAATTACCTAGCACTGACCATAACCTATAGAACACATAACATTTAATAAACATGGGCTCTAATAAAATGTATAAAAATATAACAGTTTAAATATCAGAACAGAGACTTCTGGGAAGATAGCAGAGTCGTAAGCAGCAGAGAAAACACCCTCTCCGAGAGTAACCATTGAGATGCTGGAATATAGTTTCATGAAGAAGCCAGGAAGGAAGCAATTAGGTCTCCTGGACCCAGGAAGAATCTGAAGTGTGAGTTGAAGCCCAAAGAGAAGTAAAAAGAAAAATTCCAATGAAGACAAAGATGGTACTGGTGGCGCCTTCCATCATGAGATGGGACTAACTGCAAGAGAGGAATGGCTTGAACCAGAAGATTCACAGTCATGGTGATGGTGACAGCTGCCTAACCCAGAAGCCCCTGCAGAGAAACATGGCAGTGGAGGGGTGTGGCAGAGGTGAAAGACTGTACTGATTGGTAGTGAGTGCAGAGGACTCAGTCCTCCTGCAGGAGACAGCATTTAACTGGGAGACAATTTGGAGATGGGTTGGATAAGCCCAGAGCCCAGAACTGTGACCAGCTTTCTCTAGAAGCTCCTAGCTGGGTGAAGACATGTGGAAATTGCTTGGACAGTGGCAAGCCCAATGAGTCTGGCCTCAGGGAAGGCTTCCTGAGGTTATCCATAACTCTGCCATAAAGCACCTGCTGGCTTGGTGGGACAGATTGGCAGCATGTTTCAGGATTCTGTCTCCACAGGTTATTTACTAGTGAGACTAGAGAGAATCCTGGAAGTGGACATTTTTGTTTTTGTTTTCCATACCCTTTTTTTTTTTTTTTTTTTGGTGCTGGGATCAAACGTATGACCTCATGCTGGCCAGACTAGGCGCTTATGCTGTTAAGCTAAACACTGAGCCTCTTGCCCTCATTTTTTATATGTGAATATAAAAGTGGCTCCTAAACCTTTTGTGGGCGTGGTTATATTCTCTTCCTCCTTTTATCTCTTCCATCTATCTTTCCCTTTAGTGTTCTGTACTAATTGCCTCAAGTTGATGTGATCCCCCTTTGTCTTCAGCCTTACTTCTAATCTCTTTCTCTTCTTTCATTTCTCTATTTTCTCCTTACTTCATTTAAAATTTTAACCTCAAAGGCAAAAATAACACATTATCAATTCATATATTGCATATAATTATGTGGTTTGTTTTAAATTTTGTAATAGAATCATAAATATAGTTCATATATTTAAAATTGCAAATTAAGGTTAGCTCAGTTTATTGTTTTATATTCTGTGTTTAATGCTACTTGTACCATGATAGCCAAAATTGACATAATTGTTCTTAACAACTGTTGATCCTCATAATACACGACTGAGATTAACAAAATGTCATAGAAAATACAGTAGCCTAGTGCCAAAGAACCAGGGATTATGTCAAGCAAGGAACTTCTCCTATTCAACAAACTGAAGAGGTAATATCTTCCAACAGACTCAAAAGTCAAAAACCAGCTACATTTGGAAAATACTCAGAGAAGTAATCATCACCTAAGGCCCTAATACTACCAATAAAGCAACATACCATAGGCTAACTTATGAGCATCACCACAGGAATTAAAAAAAAAGAAGAAGATAGGAAATAAAGTGAGAAGACACTTAAGCAAAATGCAACCTTATATATCCAGATCATCAACAGTAAATCCAGGAGTCAGTGAGGTAGGACAATCTGAAAATCATCCAACAAGTCTCAGAAGTGATAACAATAAAGCAATTGAAATATACAACATGCGTAAGTGATGTTAGGACACAGACCAAAAAAAAAAAAGATGAACTTAAACAAGTTATGGATGCTCAGCATAGGAAAGAAATGGAATCCATAAAGCAAATTCAAGCAGATATTCAGGAGAATAAAAACTACATTGAAAGTATGTGGAGCAGATTAAGCCAATATGAGGATTGGATCTCAGATATTGAGGACAAGCTTGTAGTTAGCAACTAGGTAAAGAAAAATTTCTCAAAACTAGCAAGGGACCATGAGAAATCAATGCAGCAGTGCTAGATGAGAAAAAGAAAAATGATAAGTTGGAGTCAATGAACAAGCCGGAAATATAGAAACAAGCAAGCAGGAGATACAGAAATTTAAAAAAAGATTCACAGACATCATAACAAAGCACTTTCTTGGCAGTGAAAAAGAATATGACATTCAGATAAATGAGGCATATACACCTACAATTAACAATGATCAAAAAGCTATAGTCAGACATATCATACTCAAGATTCCAGAAATTCAATACAAGAAAAATCCTAAATCCTATTAAAGAAATAACACTTATAAAGAGAATCCATCAGAATGACAACTGACTTCACAGTACGAACTCTCAAATTAAGGTGAGCTTTGAATTATATAATCGAGGTTTTAAAGGAAAACAACTTTCAACTGAGACTGATGTTACCTGCAAAACTACCTTTCAAAATTGGCGGAGAAATAAGATACTTCCATGATAAAGAACATTTGAGGAAATTTATGACCACCAAACCAATACTCCAAAATGTTCTGAAGGACATTCTAGAAAGAGATAATAAGGACTCCAGCTCAATAAACTCCAACAGAAGAAACCTACCAGGGAAGGCAAACAATTAGAGGAAGGATAAGAAAAGAGGAGAGCCAACAACATGAAAATAACAGGACAAGAATAAGTCAATACATTTCAGTTATAACCATCAATGTTAATGGTCTCAGTACACCAGTCAAAAGACACAGAATGGCAGAATAGATCAAGAAGAAAGATACAACAATATATTGCATACAAGAAACACATTTAATTCAAAAAGAAATTCATAGACTGAATGTCAAAGGATGGAAAACTATACTCTATGTGACAGAATCCAGAAAGAAGCAAAAACAGTTATTCTATTTGCAGACAAAATTTCAAACCAAGACTGATTAAAGGAGATAAATAATGTTACTATATCCTTGCAAAGGAAACAATGCAGGATGAGGAGATAATAATCATAAATATATATGCAACATCCAACTATAAAAAATTATTAATGGCCATCAAAAATCAAATAAGCCTACTACAATTGTATTAGGAGATCTCAGTACTGGACTGTCACAAAAAGAAAGATAAATTACATAAAAAATAAATAAATAGTAGAATTAAATCAAAATTTTGAACAAATCGATCTAGTAGATGTCTATAGAATGTTCTACCCAACAACATCAGAATACGTATTTTCAGCTGCACTTGGACTTTCTGCAAAATAGAGTATCCCTGGCTCACAGAATATGCCTAACTAAATGCAAAGGAATTGAAACTATCCCACACATGCTATCACATAGCAGTACAATGAAATTGGAAGTCCATGTCAAAAGAAACCATAAGAACTTCATAATCAGCTGGAAATTAAATAGTACCCTACTGAACAAACACTGGGTCATAGGTAAAATTAAAGAAGAAATTAGACAGTTTTTATAGTTGAATGTTAACAACAATATGGGAACTTGTGAGACACAATGAAAGCAGTCTTAAGAAGGAAATTTATAGCCATAAGTACCCATATCAGGGAAAGAAAGAAAGTGCAATGAACAACTTAATGTTGGACCTTTAACTTCTAGAAAAAGAAGAGCAGCCCAATCCCAAAACTTGTACAATGGAGGAAATTATAAAGATCAGAGCAGAAATTAACATACTGGAAACTAAGAAAGACACAAAGAATCAATCAAAGAGTTGCTTTTTTTTATTTAAAAGGAAAAAGAGAAAAAAAAACAGAACAAAACAAAACAGTGTAAGGGTACAAGTAATACAGAATTACAAAAAGAAAAAAAAAACCGGTAAGATATCACCAGTTAATAGATTACACACTATCATCTTTGAAACAGTGATTCAGGTGACAAGATCAAAGCATACAAAGTGAACATTCAAGTAGTGAGACTGCAAATAGTAGTGTTAAATGATTCAATCAAAAATATTAATATGGTCATCTATTTAACACACTTAAACACACTTGCTGTTGTATCCTTTTGGGAACTTTTTCCCCCCTCTCTTTATTACAACAAAATTTACACATTTTGGGTTTTATTGCTCCCATAGATCTTATTACTTTTTTTGGTAAGAGAATAAAATCAAACATGATAACATAAAGCTGTCAGTCAAAACCAAGGATAGACATAGCACATGATGTAAAAACAGAGTACAAGGTTATCAACAACGGTTACCATAATGCCTCTTGCTTCCTTAAGAAGAATTGTCCATCTCTTTAGCTATTATAAAGTTGAACAAAATAGTAGAGAACAAGTCCAATGAAACCTAAACATCGTAAACCTTACAGAACTTCAAAAGAGGATAACAGTCAAACCAGAATGGGCATCAAGTGAATCTTATTGCCTTCAAAGTAGTTGCCTATACTCTGATACTTAATACTATCATACAGAGTGAAACAGAGTCTAATCAGTCAAAACAAGATAGTGGGAGTATTACAGGACTTCAAATCTAGTTAATAGGAAATCAAGAAGGTTACTATAAAATATCCTGCTAGATTTTTTTATTTTTTTCTCCTTAGTTTAAAAAAGAAGAAAAATTAAATAATTTTTTAATGAATAAGGGAGAGGTCAAGATAAAAGACGGCTTAACAACATAACAATACAGGTCAAAACATGACAGGTTCAGCAACCTAGTGCTTCACCTCCAAATAACCCGACTTAAGAGAGGTTACCATAGTATAAGGTATAGAGGTTACCATAATGTCTCTTTACTCTTTATTTGTATATAACTTCATATGCTATAGCATCAAACATATCAAGACAGTGTAACACCATTCAAGTGGATGAAAGCATTGTAGAGTATTTAGAACCAGCTAACAGAAAAATGAACATGGTTTCTATATTGTCTCTTTGCTTATAACAATTTTTGTTTATGCTACCACATGCGATAAAATCCAGCAAGATACAACATGATAAAATCAATGGAGACAGAAGAACGATAGTTTGGTGCAGCTTCAAAACAAGATGGTATTAAATCAGCACTAGCTATTGTGATGTCTTGTTTTCTTCAAAATAGCTGTTCATTGCATCACAGGCCATAATATCAAATAGCCCAACATAAAGCCATTCCAATTAATGCGTGAAAACTTTATAAGGCTTCAAGGCCACATAATGGGGAATCATAATTACCACATACTTTTATATATTTGAATCATTTCCTACACTAGGGAAACTATTCGGTGTTCACAGATGCGAGTTTGATTGATTTCACTTATGAGTATGGTTTCAAGCTGCACCCATTTATTGATAAATACCTCAATGTGATCCTTCTTTATAGCTGAGTAGCCCTCCATTGTATAGAAATACCACAAATTTTTATCCATTCCTCAGTTGATTGACATTTGGGTTGTTTCCAACATCTGGAGATTACAAATTGTGCTGCTATAAACATGGGAGCACATATATCACTGTGGTATGATGCTTTCAGTTCTTCTGGGAATATGCCTAGAAGTGGAACAGCTGGAAAAATGGGACTTCCAATCCCAGTTTTTTGAGAAATCTCCAGACTGACCTCCACAAAGGTTGTACCAGTCTACACTCCCACCAACAGTGTAAGAGAGTTCTTTTTTCCCCACAGCCTCTCCAGCATTTGTTGTTGTTGCTTTTCTTGATCCTGGCCATTCTTTCAGGAGTGAGATGGTATCTCAGTGTGGTTTTAATTTGCATTTCCCTAATAACCAATGACGATGAACATTTTTTCATGTATTTATTTGCCATTTGTATTTCTTCGTCTGAGAAGTGTGTATTCATCTCAAATGCCCATTTTTGGATTGGGTCTTTGAATTTTGGAGGTCTGATTTTTTTTAATTCTTTATATGTTTTAGACAAAAGTCCTTTGTCTGAGGGGGAGTTCACTAAGATCTTTTCCCAATTTGTGGGTTTTCTTTTCACTATGCTGGAGATTTTTTTTTGACTTACAGAAACTTTGTAATAAGAGGTGGTCCCAGTTATTGATTCTGGGAAGTATTTCCCGTGCAGTTTGAGTCCTGTTCATGAATTCTCTACCTACCCCTATGTCTTCAAGGTTTCTACCTAATTTGTCTTCCAATAGATTTAGTGTTTCTGTTTTAACATTCAGATCTTTAATCCATTTAGATTTTAATTTAGTACATGGTAATAGGCTTGGGTCGAGTTTTAGTTTTCGGCAAATGTAGAACCAGTTTTTCCAACACCATTTATTAAAAAGACTGTCGTTTTTCCAGTGAACCTGCTTGGCTCCTTTATCAAAGATAAGGTGGTTGAGTGTGTTTGTAGTTGTGGTTGTATCTTCTAATCTATTCAATTGATCCTCTGCTCTGTTTTGATTCCGGTACCATGTTGATTTTACTACTGTTGCTTTGTAGTATAACTTCAAGTCAGGGATTGTGATGCCTCCTGCCTTGTCTTTGCTGCTTAGAATTGCCTTTGCTATTCTAGGTCTCTTCTGGTTCCAGATGAATTTTAGGAGTGATTTCTCTAGATCTATAAGGTATGTTGATGGTATTTTTATTGGGATTGCATTGAATCTGTGTAACAGTTTTGGAAGAATAGCCATTTTCACAATGTTTGTTCTTCCTATCCATGAGCAAGGGATGCTTTTCCATTTTCTGAGATCATCTTCAATTTCTTTTTTGAGTGTATTGTAATTTTCCTTGTATAGGTCTTTCAGTTCTTTCATAAGAGCAATTCCTATATATTTCATTTTTTGCTTGCTAATGTGAAGAGTGTGTTTTACCTTATTTCCCTCTCTGTGATTTTGTTGTTCATGTATAGGAATGCTATTTATTTCTGAGTATTGATTTTGTATCCAGCTACATTACTGAATTTATTTATGGTATCTAAGAGTCTTTTAATGCAGTTTAGGGGGTCTTCTATGTAGAGTATCATGTCATCTGCAAGCAATGATAATTTAACTTCCTCTTTTCCTATCTTTACCCCTTTTATTTCTCTCTAATTACCCTGACTAGTACTTCCAGTACTACATTAAATAGGAGTGGTGATAAAGGACCTCCTTGTCTTGTGCCTGATTTTAAAGTAAAGGCTTTCAATTTTTGGCCATTTAGTATGATGCTGGCTGGTGGTTTGTCATAAATGGTCTTTATTATATTGAGGTAAAGACCATCTATTCCAATTTTATGTAAAGTTCTTATCATGAATGAATGTTGGACCTTATCAAAGGCTTTTTCTCCATCTATAGAAATGATCATGTGATTCTTACTTTTGGCTTTATTGATATGGTGGATTACATTTATTGATTTACGTATGTTGAACCATCCCTGCATGCCTGGGATGAATCCCACTTGGTCATGGTGTATAATCTTCTTGATGATTTGCTGCATCCTATTTGCCAATATTTTATTGAGGATTTTTGCACTGGGTTCATTAGGGAGATTGGTCTGTAGTTTTCTTTTTCAGTTGTGTCTTTCTCAGGTTTTGGTACTAGAGTAACATTTGTTTCCAGGAATGACTTGGGAAGGATTGCTTCCCTTTCAATTTCATTGAAAAGTTTCAGGAGTGTCGGCATTAGGTCTTCTTTGTATTTCTTGTAGAATTATGTAGTGAATCTGTCTGGGCCTGGGCTCTTCTTTGTAGTTAAGGAATTAATTACATGTTCAATTTCATTGATAGATATTGGGCTTTTCAGCAGTTTTACATCCTCTTGATCGAGCTTTGGTACTTTATATCTTTCTAAGAATCTGTCTATTTCTCCTGTGTTATCAAACCTTTGAGAGTAGAGGTTTTTGAAATAGGTGTTGATGATCTTCTGTATTTGTATAGAGTCTGTATTGACTTCACCATTCTTATTGCATGAATTTGAGCTTTTTCTTCCCTTTTTTAAATAAAATTGGCTAAGTGCTTATCAATTTTATTTATTCTTTCAAAGAACCAAATTTTTGATTCATTGATTCTTTGGATTGTTTTCTTAGTCTCTATTGCTTTGATTTCTGCTCTGATTTTTATTTCCCCTCTTCTTTTGGCTTTGGCCTTGACTTGGTCTTCTTTTTCTAGCTGTTTGAGGTGTAGCATCAGGTTGTTTATTTGTATTCATTCCATTTTCCTGATGTGGGAACTCAGTGCAATAAATTTTCTTCTGAGGACAGCTTTCATTGCATCCCACAGATTCCAACAAGTTGTATCTGTATTTTCATTTTCTTGTAGGTATTGCTTAATTTATTCTTTAATTTCCTCTGTGACTCCCTGATTACTCAAGAGTTTGTTATTCAGTTTCCATGTCTTTGTGTGATTTTTGTAGTATCTTTTATCCTTAATTTCTAATTTCATAGCACTATGGTCCGATGGCATGCAAGGGATAATTTCAACTCTTTTGCATTTATTTAAGTATGTTTTGTGAGTTAATATATGGTCTATTTTAGAGAATGTACCATGTACTGCTGAGAAGAATGTGTATTCTGTTGTTGGGTGGAGTACTCTGTATATGTGTAATAAGTCCATTTGTTCACAGGTGCAGTTCAGTTCTTTTATTTCTTTGTTGATTTTCTGTCTGGTTGATCTGTCCATTGGTGTCAATGGTGTGTTAAGATCTCCTGTTAGAATTGTGTTACTGCTGATTTGATTTTTCATTTCTGTTAGTACTTGTTTTATATAACTGTGTGCTCTGGAATTTGGTGCATATATATTTAAGATAGTTATCTCTTCCTCTTGGAGTTTTCCCCTAACCAGTATGTAGTGACCTTCTTTATCCCTTCTGATCATTATTGGCTTGAATTTCACTTTGTCTGCAAACAGAATAGCTACGCTGCTTTTTTTTAAGGTTCCTGTTGCATGGAGTATTGTGTTCCATCCTTTGACTTTCAGCCTGTGAGTATCCTTTGGGTTAGATGGGTTTCTTGTAGACAGCATATGGTTGGATATTGTTTCTTGATCCATTCTGCCAGTCTGTTTCTTTTTATTGGTGTATTGAGACCATTTACATTAATAGTTAGAACTGTTATGTATATATTGGTTTATTGTTGACATGTTATTCTGCTGTAGCATGTTTATCTTTCTGCTCTGTTTAATTGTCTGCTTTGTTTAGTGTTTTTTTCCCTAATTGTATCTAGTCTCTCTTTCAGTATTATTTGCTGGGTTGGCTTGGTGATCATGAAGTTTTTCAGCTGATCTCAGTCATGGAAGTATCTTATTTCTCCATCAGTTTTGAAGTATATTTTTGCAGGGTACATCAGCCTAGGTTGGAAATCATTTTCCTTTAGGATCTGAAATACTTCTCTCCATGCTCTTCTTGACTTTATTGTTTGTGCTGAGAAGTCTGCTATGATTCTGATAGGTTTTCCTTTATAGGTCATCTGTCTTTTCTCTCTGACAGCCTTTAATATTATATTCTTTTGTTCAACTTCTGGGATGGTCATTATTATATGTCTGGGTATAGATT
Organism: Cavia porcellus; assembly: GCF_034190915.1. NCBI lineage: Eukaryota > Metazoa > Chordata > Mammalia > Rodentia > Caviidae > Cavia > Cavia porcellus. Next base: position 18,733,306 of record NW_026947487.1, on the reverse strand, counting down.
TATTTTCGTTATGGATATTTAGAGTTCTATATGCTTCATTGATCTTGATATCAGTTTCCAATCTTGTGTTTGGGAAATTTTCAGCTATTACTTCTCTAAATATCCTCTTGAGATCCTTTATGTTGTCCCATTCTTTTTCATTTATCCCTATCAACCTTATGTTGTTTCTCTTTGCATCATCTTGCAGGTTTTGAATTGTTATTTCCTGATTTCTGGTTATTTTTAAAAGATCTTTTCTTTCCTGACACTGGCTGCAGTCTTGTCTTTGAGGTCTGAGATTCTAACTTCACATTCATTGAGGCAGTTTTTACAACTTTCAATGGAGTTTTTGATTTCCTGTATATCTTTTTTTGCATCTTTTTTATGTATTCTGTTTGTTTCTTATATTGTTCATCCAAGGATTCTATCTTTTTGTTTAGCTCCTCCAATTTTTTAACTGCATCTTCTTTAGCTATGTTTAGCATCTGCTTCATTTCTTTTATCATTTATTTTTTTTTTACCTGAGAGATTATTTCTAGTTTGAATTCCTTTAAAGCTTCCCAGAGTTGCTTCTTTATTTCAGTTACTATTATTTCAGGTATTTCAGTTATGTGGCATGAGTTTTCTTCTATGCACATGGCTCCTAGTCTTTCTTGGGATGTGCTGAATGTTTGAGATTGCATTTTTGGTCTTTTATTTTGTCATCTTCTTGTATTTTGGAGCTTCAAGTGTTGTTCCAAGTGTGGGAGAGAATTCTGCCAGTCTGGCATGGGGTTCCCTGCCTTGGCCCCACTCACTGGACCTGGCAGGGGATCAGGGCTTGGTCCCCAGGCCAGGAAGAGAGTTCCCTCAGGCTGGGCATGATTCCCTGCAGCCGCTGCTCCACTCACCCATCCAGCAGGGACGGCCTGGTAAACAGGCCAGGAAACAAGAGTTGGTTTTTGGAATGAATAAATAAAATTGATGAATCCTGAGCCAGCTTTATCAAAAAGGAATAAATGGACTCAAGTACATGCAATTAGAAATGAAGAGGGTGAGTCACAATAGACCCTGCAAAAATCCAGAAAGTCATCTATCCCTATTTGAAAACTTGTATTCTAATAAGATGGAAAATACAGAAGAAATGGAAAGATTCCTAGAGACATTCCTAGAATTACCTAAGCTGAATCAAGAAGATATAAAAATCTTAAATAACACAATATCAACTAATGAAATAGTAGGTGTAATCTACCAACAAAAGAAACCTCAAGCCCTGATGGATTCACTGCTGAATTCTTCAAGAAATTTAGAAAATACCTAATACTTCTACTTCTCAAACTCTAATGAAATTGAACAGGAAGCAATACTTGCAAATTCATTCCTGGAAACAAGCATTACACTAATACAAAAACTAGAGAAAAAGAGAATTACAGGCCAATCTCCCTAATGAACATTGATGCAAAAATACTCAATAAAAACTGGCAAACAGACTGAAGCAAAATGTCAACAAGATTGTACACCATGATCAAGTGGGATTCATTTTAGTAATGCAGAGATCGTTCAACATATGTAAATCCATAAATGTAATACACCGTATTAATAGAGTCAAGAACATAAATCACATGATCATCTCTATAGATGCAGAAAAAGCTTTAGACAATGTCTGGCATTCATTCATGATAAAAATCCTACAAAAATTGTAATAGAAAGTCTTTGTCTCAATGATAAAAGCTATCTCTAATAAACCAGCAGCCAACATCATACTAACTGAACAAAGGCTGAAAGGTTTCAGTCTAAGTTCAGAAACAAGACAAGGATGTCTACTCTCTCCATTCTTATTCTTATTCAACATAGCCCTGGAAATTTTAGCTGGAGCAATTAGATAAGAGAAAGAAATAAAAGGAGCAAAGGTAGGAAAGGAAAATGTTAAACTATTGTTATTTTCAGATGACATGATTGTCTACATAGCAGATCCAAAAATATCCACCAAAAGACTTACACATTTAATAAGCAAATTCAGTAATGTAGATGGTTACAAAATAACACTCAAAAACCAATAGCCTTCCTGTACATGAATAATAAACTCATTGAGAGAGAAATCAGGAAAATAATACATTTTACACCCCCAAAAATAAATACCTAAGAATCAGTCTAAGAAAGGATATAAAAGATCTCTATACTGAAAATTACAATACTCTGAAAAACAAGATTGAAGAGGCTCTTAGAAAATGGAGTGATATCCCATGCTCTTGGAAAGCAAGAACCAGTGTAGTAAAATGGCCATACTTCCAAATTGTTATATAGATTCAATTCCACCCCAATAAAAATTTCAAAATCATATTCCACAGGTTTAGAGAAAAGAATCATAAAATTCATGGAACCAGAACAGACCTAGAATAGCAAAGGCAATCCTGGGCAACAAAAAGAAGAAAGGAGGCATCACAATTCCTGAAGAAGTTAAACTACAAAGCTACTGTGATAATAACAGCATGGTACTGGGAAAAAAAAAAAAAAAAAAAAAAAAAAAAAAACAGACCCAAAGATCAATAGAAAAGATTGGATGATGCAGAAACAACTCAATACACACTAAGTCACCTTATATTTGACAGAGGTACCAAGTACATTCACTGGAAAAAGATGGCTTCTTTAATAAATGGGGCTGGAAAAACTAGCTCTACACAACTTGAAGATTAAACATGGACCCATGTCTTTCACCATATACTAAGCTAAAAGTGAAATAGATCAAAGATCTTAATATTAAAACAGAAGCATTAAATCTGCTGAAAAATAAAGTAGGTAAAACTCTTCAAGACATTGGTATAGGCAAAGACTTTATGAATAGATCTTTGCACAATTAAACACCAGAGACTGGGGACGAAGACTTTATGAATAGACACAGGTTGCATAGGAACTATCACAAAGAATCAGTAACTGGAATCTGATCCTACTAAAAGGTTTTTCACAGCAAGAGAAATCACTAACAGAGTGAAGAGACAACCAACAACATGGGAGAAAATGTTTGCCCACTGTTCTCAGATAAAGAATTACTCTCAAAAACATGTAAATAACTAAAAAAAATCACTTCTCCCAGATTTAAAGACCCAATATAAAAATGGGAAACTTAGATGAATACACATTTCTCAGATAAAGAAATATGAATAGCAAATAAATATGTGAAGAAATGTTCAACATCACTGGTTCTCCAAAAGATGCAAATTAAAGCAACTCTTGAGATTCTGCCTCGCCTTAGAAAGATTGGCTACTATCAAGATATTAAGCAATAACAAGTACTGGAGGGGCTGTGGGGAAAAAGGACCCCTTCTCCACTGTTGGTGGGAATGCAGACTGGTGTAACCACTGTGGAAATCATTGTGGAGATTCCTCAAAAAACTAGAGCTAAATGGTCCCATTCAACCCAGGTATTCCCCTTCTGAGTATTTTCCCCAAAAATTAAAAACATCATACCACAGTGATATATGTGCACCCATGTTTATAGCAGCACAGTTTCTATTAGCCAGATTTTGGAAACAAACTAAATGCACATCGACTGAGGAATGGATAAAAATGTTGTGGTATTCTTATATAATGGTGTATTACTCAGTCAAAAGATTGAAAAGCTTGAGACTTTTATATGTAAATGGATACAACTTGAGAACATATTCATTAGTAAAATAAATAAGACACGCATATAAACATACTATGAGATGCTGAAAGAAAAAACATGTATATGTGTATATATATATGTATATGTATTTGTATGTAAAAGTGGTTAAGATGCTTATATTACTGATTTCTTTGAGTTTGCTGAAGATAAATATTTGTGCTGGTGTTGTTCATATAATTGGATGCAGATGTCTTGTGCTCTGAGAGAATGATTTGGGGATGATAATGTGCATTGTTGCCTCCTGATTGATGTTTTGAAATTTTGTTGTAGTATTTTTTTTCTCCTCCTCCTTCTTTTTTATTTTTATCCTTGAAATAAAATGGATTTGGAAAAAATATCAAAACAGGTTTGGACAGAAAAGTCAAAGGCATATAATACAAATACTAGTCTTCAAGTTTCTACTCATAATGGAGTTGTAGAATCTGGGATCTGCTTGCTTGATTATAAATCTTGATCACTTTGTAACTGTTTTTATTAGGCTAAACTTCTTAATTCAGTACTATTTCCTCACTGATGAAATGAAGATAGCATTAGTTTTTACCTTGTAGGATCATTATCAGGATAAAGAAAACTACAATATCATCTATTAAGAATGTGTGCTCACCTCCTTCTCTTCCTCTGTGCCCTCACATCCCCTTATCCTGTTTCGGGTTAGACCTTCTAAGGTTCACCCCCACTCACTTCTGTGCCTTTGTGATGCCATTGATCTTAGATCAAAATACACCAAGGCAGCAATCATGTCTGTCATTTAGGAAATATAGAAATAGAGTAAAAATTCCAGCAATTTCTTGGAATCTATTGTACCAGGAAAGGAGAAAGAAAGATCTATGGATCAAATGAAGAGAAATATGTAAGGAATTAGTTTAACGATTTTATATGTTACAAGAAAAGTTAATAAGATTTTAGGACACTTTAACCACTTTAGCTGTAATAATTCAATATATTATTACAATAGATTCAGTGTCAGGTTTTTTTTTTTTTTTTTTTTTTTTTTTGCCTCATAGTTCCTTGAATCCTATGAGATTATGGAGAAGCAAAATGATACCTCCAAATTCGTAATTAATGAATGGCAGACTAAAAAACTTGGATTCAGTCCTCCATTGACTCATTGAGTCACAGCATATTATTTTGTTCTGAATATGTACCTCACACATAATTAATAGCTTACAATTTCATGTTATTTATAGATAAGACAATAGAATCAATGAAGGGAAAATTATTCAATTTTGCTAACTAAGCAGGTACAATTAAACACCAGAGAAAGAAAAGCCAGCTTGTCCCTTCCATCCTCCCCACCTGTGGTTTTTTGCACAGAGCCTAAGGAAAGGCATACCCTAGTCCTTCATACCCAGGACACTGTCTCCCAAGCAAACTCGAACTGGAGAGTTTGACCTTTTGACTCTATATCTAATTGAACTGAGCACAGTATGATTCTCCTGGCTCATGGACTTAAGCCTCATGGGCTTACGGGTTTTAAGACCCAGAGTGATACAAATTAAATGAAAGCTCTCTCTGTAGGGCAGTAAAGTACCAGCCATTTTGCTGTGCACATTTGCTGACCTTTGTTCTCCACTGGTAAGGAAATTCTACTTGGTCAGAGGCTGGGCTCACAAGAAGCCATTGAAATGGGCCCACTGAAGCTTTCAGTATTCCATCAAAACTTTTGCTACCTATTGCATATACACCATCTTTCAAGGGATAAGAATGTTTTTGTGATTGATTTTTATGGGGAGGCATATAAAAATACTTTCTCTGACATTATTTTCCTCTTAGTCTTGATGAGGATACATTAAGTTCTACCTGCAGAACAGAAGGTGTTTGATGTCTGAATGGAGAAAACATTTCTGAGATAAAATAGAAGTTCAAGAGGGAGATAGTTTTCATTGATTGTTATAGAGTATTAAAACTTTTGTTTTCAACCACCAAAATTGAAACAGGGTCGTAGGTTTCCAGATGAGGTCATTGAGATTGATTTGTTTTATAGAAAGATGTGGCAAAGAAACACATCTTGAGAGAGCTTGCTTGTGGTATAAATCTTTAAATTATGAAAAAGCATTATGTTCAATGTCTGCTTGACATCTTTCAAAGAATGCGGCCACCTCAGATAAACCCAATAAAGGCTAAAAAAATTGTGTCACATTTTTAGAAAAATGTGTATTACCACTGTGTTAAAAGGATTTTAACATTAAATTGAACTCACTATTGAAACCATTTAAACCTTCATAGGGTCACAGGGTTTCATTCTCTACCCTGACTGAGTGATCAAACCCAGTCAGATTCTAATCACTTTAAGAAACTGGATGAATGGCACTAAGATTGGTGGCACACACCTATAATCCCAGAGCCCTGGGAGGCTGAGGCAGAAGAATCACAAATTAAAAACCAGTCTGGACAATTTAGTTACTTAGTGAGATCTCATCTCAAAATAAAAAATGAAAAAGGACTGAGAAATGTAGCTAAAAGTGAATGCAATGACTTCAATTCAGACTACCAGGAAAGCATAGTATTAGATGAATTGCATTGTTGGTATAACACATTTATAGATTCTTTACTGCTTTTTCCCTGGGTCCATTTTTCTTATCTAAAAATATTATAATATGTGTAATTATGCCAATTATTAATCTTTGGTACATAGCTGAATAAATTACTAATTTAAAACTATTACAAGCTGTCTTCTTCAATTCTTAAGTGGGTACAAGAAAAAATATTGCAGCAGCTTTTGATTTGTTTTCCATCAGATTTTCTATTCCTTAGATCAGAACACATTTAACCTATTTTTATACTAATGATGGCAGGTATTAGAAAAACCCAACTAATCTGGGAAGATTTTACCATTTTTCTCATGGATTATATTTTATCATTTTAATAAATGAAAGGCTTATTTTGACACTCCTTAATAATCACATGTAACACAAGCAAATGTGTTTTCAGCTTACATTTATTCTTCTATTTAAAGTTCCAGTAATTCACCCAGGACCAGTATCTTAGGCGGCTACTGTGTCAGGGATTTTCAAGCTCAGATGTCTTAAAAATAGCTTGTTTGCCTACCAGCAGATAAATGGATAAAGAAAATGTGGCATATTGTATATGCTCAATGGAGTATGAGCAAGTCATAAGAATGATTAATTTCAGTCATTTGTAGGAAAATAGATGCACCTTGAGACTGTATACTAAAGGAAATAAATAAGACACATAACATTAAATATCACTTGGTTTCTCCATGGTAGATATAAAATAGAAATAATTTAAAAAGCAAAATAAATATAAACATGGAGCTGGACTCTGGAGATGGGAAGCAAATCTAGGTATAGTAATGGTGGGAGGGAAAGGAAGGAAGGAGAATAAAATGATTTGGGAGAGGCAGCTGATGGATAGATACACAGATAGCCTCAAATGAATTCAATTGTTGTACGTTCCAAACATATACTCATTAAAAAGGAAACAATGAATTAGAATATCAGATTTTCTTCTTCATAGAGCTTATGATATAAAAGTGAGAAAGAAATCTAACAAGCAAGCAGTTCGCAATGTAATATGTAATGAATGGAGCAATGGTACTTAGAACAAATAGTAGACAGAGTATTTGGGAATCAAGAGAGGTTTACCAAAGATGTGAAAAGCCAGGTTAGCTCCTGAAGGAAGAGTGAAATTGTAGATGCTCAGAAGAGGGAAGAATAGCTCTCACAGAGAAAACAAAAGTATAAAAACAGGAAATGGGAAGAAGCAGTGAAAGAGAGAAAATGGTGAAGATCATGAACAAATTCCAGATCATATTTATTTCTTATTAACTTAAAGATGAAAAAGGACAGAACACTCAAGAGATCAAGGGTATGTTCCTCCATTCAGATGACGGATACACACAGACAGTCTTTTTTGTGTTTGATAGTTTGAATGTTATATTAGAATTGATAACATGCTTTTGCCCATAAGTGTACATTACCAAGTGGGTGAAGAAGACTCTACAGGAGTCTTACTCTAGACCTATTTTTGTAAGGTAAAAAGTTCCATTTAATGCTGAATGAGAAAAATGGAAATTGTAGTGTAAAAATTCTTAGAAAAGCTAGGCATATTAATCTAGTTTAGAAGTTTCTGTTTAATTTTACTTTTTCCTTCTGCCCACCAGAAGGTAATCAGAAATATTATCTGTTTTATTTCCTAAATTATATTTTCTGCTGCATTCACTTCTATTTTTACAAATAGACAGAAATATATCTATTGCTTATCTGTCTATACAAATAGATATTCATAAATGTAGAGTTTTATGCAGATATGTAGTTCAGAAATGACTGATGAGAAGCAAAATTATTACTAAGTATTTTATGTATTTAGACTGTAAGTGATTTTAATTTTCATTTGAGAAAATATAATTTTAACTTTTTATTGGCTTAGAAGCTGAGTGTAATTACTGGAATTCATTCTACAGTAATCTACCTAGCATTAGTGACAGTCTCTGAAAAGGTTATCTTTACAGAGTTTTTAGAGTTTCTTTGCTTTATAATTTACAGCTATCCATCAAGGCTGTTGCTGGACTTTTCTGGTTTTTACCTAAGGCTTCTTCTAACCTCTGTTTTCAAGACTGCTAGAATTAGGTAATCAAGAACATTAGTATAGTTGATGGTCTTGTCTGTAGAAATAGTAATAGGTTTCACAATATTAATAGCATGAGTGGAATTTTATAATGGAACATCTGCAAAATAACCATTAAGCATATTTTTCTTGGTAATTTTATTTGTGAGTCTTATAAGAGAATTCTCATTATTCAGTTAATACTTTAAAATGACCAAGTATGTATTTGAAACCTTTGTTCTGCATAGATGAAGTTATTAGTATTTGGTTAATGAATAATTCAAACATAACAATTGATCATTTTATCAATAATATTACAATTTCCATTCACTTGTACTGTGCCATGTGCTGAATTTTTAACAAAACTAATAAATTTAGTGAGGTAATTAATATTGTCTATTAATAATAAAAATTATAGAAACACGTTCATTCATTATAAATGCTTACTGAACTAATATTTTTGATGATGATTTTTACGAAGGAACCATACTTCCAGTAAGATTTTTTCTAGAATTAGGATTATAAGTAATAGCATGCTAATTATGAAGATACTGTTTATATTTTCCTTTCAGGTTCAATGATAATTATTAGCAGGCAACACGAAGAAAAGTTGACATTTCTGTCTATTCCAAGTAATGGGTTCATTACATATATTCAGTTGCGTATAAATGGTCTGATTATCTAGATCTATGATTTTGTTTTCATTTACGTTACATATGGGAAGCTCTTTCTAAAATAGAAAAAAATATTGCTAATTAACAATCTCAAGTGAAAATACAAATTCCTAGTTTTTTGAGCTTGTTTTATGTGCACTATTATGACTTCTTCAGAGAAAATATATACTATTTCCCGACACATTATTAATGTTCCTCATGAAGTCATAAAGTACGCTATTGAAACTAGGTTAGTCTCTGCAAATTGTAGGAGGGAAAATTATGGATAACAGGAGTTTTGCTGGGGACTTGAGTAGTTCAGTGTGAGTTGATTGATAGACTGATAGATTAATTCTGTGACTGATAAATTCAAGAAAGAAAATGTAAAGCAAATGTATAAGGAGTTCTGGCTGAGCTTTAGATTACTAACATTGTTTTCTTGCCACAGTAAAATTTGATATTAACTTGGAAGTAATGAGAATGATTATAACACAAGGAGCTAATAATTTTACCTGTTGTATAAAATTGAATTTAATGAGAAAGCATTAGTAACCACAAAAGATGTGGTTATAATAACCTTTATAAAACTGGAAATAGGCAGCGATGAGGGACATACAGTCCTAAGGAGTCAGAGATATGTTACAAGGGGTTGATCTCTTCAGAAGTTTTCACCAAGGTAGATTAGACAGGATTTGATGGTATTCAGTGGAAATGGCAGTAAATAAGTAAGATAACTCAAACAGCATCAATTTCCCTATTTTAGAAGAAAGTATGATAAAACAATTAGTATTTAATTACTGAAATTATAAATTAAAGAAATAAATTTAATATCTTTCAGATTAAGACATCAAATGAATTATTTAAATAGTTTGAAAATTTGATCCTGCATGGAAAGGAAATTTGGAGGAATGTTTGTGACACAGAGATAATGAGAATCATAGAAGAGATGACACCATCCACAGGGAAATAATACAGGAGATGCAGAAAAGAGGAAAACTTTACCATAAAAGGACAGGTTCTTTTTCTATTTGGATGACAAATGCTATTGGAATTTTGATTAGGGTAATTCAGCGCTGTCAAAATATTTTGTCTACATCTATTTAGTTATCACATTACCTTTTATTCTACTAATAATACATTGATTGTTTTATATATTTTATATCCACCTTGCTTATCAGGAAAAACCCTCCAATAGCCAAACGATCTTGTAAAACAAAAACAAAGTTAGAAGTATCACATCAAGTGGTCAGGGACTTAGCTCCAGGGCATAAGTCCCTGCCTGTCAAGCTTCAGTCCTGAGTTCAATCCTCAGTACAAAAAAAAAAAAAGTCACATTAAACTTCTTTATTTCAAATTGTATTTCAAAGCAATAGTAATGAAAACAGAATAGTGCAGCATAAAATAGACTTCTAGATCAACGAAACAAAACAGAGCATCCAGAAGTAAACCTAACCACAATAATCAATACATTTTCAATAGTATCACAAAAAAAATAGGAATAGGACAGTCTCTGTTTTATGAAAACTATATGTTCACATAAAAATATAATAAAACTAGACAGTTGTTTTATACCATATGAAAATGTCATCTCAAAATTAGAATCCAATAAAATAAAACAAAAACTCCTAGAGAAACTCATAAAGGAAAACCTCTTTGATACTGGCCATGGCAATAATTTTGGGTTTGCTACGTAATCCACAGGCAACAAAAGCAAAAACGAAGGAGCTACATCCAAAGAAAAAGATTTCCACAGCTAACGCAACTTTAGTACTAAAGTCAGTAAGGCAGCTGCTGGATTAGCAGGAAATGTATCAGTAAGCAATGAACATCAGTAAGGAATTAATATCCAAGCCTGAAATGTAACTCACAAAGCTCAGAAAAGGGATAAAAATGTCAAGGTATGTTAAGAACCAATACCTACGTCTTATGGTGAATGTGAATACTATGTACAGCTCACAAGTAACCATAAAATTTATTGAAAAACTAAATCAGGTGCCTTATTAAAAATAGGCAAAGGGCTTCAGTAGGCACTTGTTTAATGAAAATATAAAAATGACCAACAGGTATAAGAAAATGTGATAAGCATGATTAATCTTCAGAGAATTACAAAACAAAACTATAACAATGTAGCACTTCACACCTATTAAATGACTATTATCAAATAGACAAGAACTAATGAATGTGGATTACTGGATAATATAAACTGTTGATAGTAAAGTAGTTGCCTATAAACATTGTGGAATGTAATATAGAGGTTTCTACAGAAATTCAAAATAGAACTTCCATACAAACCAGCAGTCCCATTTCAACTCTTATTACTGAAAGGATTTGTGATTTCTATCTTGTAAGGATATCTGTGTCCCTTGATTATTTCACCATTATTCACTATGGCCAATACATAGGGACACCATGAGTATATTCTACCAGATAAGTCCGTCAGGAAACTATGGCATATGTATTGAACAGAATAGCTTTTAGACTTCACAAAGAAATGGTGAAATTGATTAACTTAGATAATATGCTTAAATAAAATAAATCAAATACAGAAAGAAAAACATTGCATGATCTCATTTGTAAGAAGAATCTAAAAAGAAGAAAATATACAGTGACAACACCAAAAGATATAGATACAGTAGAATAGTAGTTGCATACTAAAATTTGAATGTACAAGAGAACTCTCATCCATAATACTGTGAGCAATGCATGTATGGTAGATTTTATATACTTTTACCACATATAGCCAGAAAAGGCAGCTATGTAATATAATGGATATGTGAATATATGTAAGGTGCATGCTGAGACAGCTTGTTGTACCAATAAAGTACACGTAGCTTCCAACGCAGCCAGCAGAGGTGCAGAAGGGGAACCATAGAGTAGACTCTGCTAGATGGGCAGATATACTGAAGAAGAATAAGAAACAAAAGCAAAATGTGACCAGCGAAGCACCAAAAAACTATAGTATGATATTTAGTCAAAAATGCTATAGAGTGTGAAGACATTTAAGATAATTAAACAAAATTATGTTAGTTTTAGGCTACAGAAAGTAGTAGGCAATTAGGAGTCATAACATATTGAATAAATTGATGTTAATAGTGAATTGGTACTTATTTGGCTGACCTCTTTGTAAAAAAAAAAAAATCCTTTTTCAAATACCCTTTTATTTTCAAAGCAGACACACTGATGAATCCACCTAATAACTCAAATAAATGGAAGAATTTGTGAGAGTTTAAATATAAATTTCAATAATTCTTGCCCTACAAATCAATTTTGTTTTGTTCAGATTTACCAATTCATTATGTGGGACAAAATAATTATTAAAAAATAATTCAACCTTTCGTATACCATAGATGACCTGAATTGTAGAGTGAGAATGAGGGAAGATCTAATTAGGTCATTTCCCATGGCCCTATAATGTGGCAGAGCCGAGTGATTTGTATGCACATTATATTGGCTTTTAACCTTGCAAAATGATTTAGCAGTTTTATCAAGCTAGCAGGTGATTATACTATAAAATGCAAGCTTAACCTCAGAACAAAAATACAGAATGTTAATAAATAAAAGATGGTCGGAAAATTAATTCAGTATTATTAATATCAAGCCCCAAATTTTTATATTAGTTGGTCAGTGGAATACCTTTAACTATGGAAAAGTGAGATTAAAAATCCGTATTACTATCATTCATAGTTTTTAAAGAAAAATGCAAGGCTTGGTGTTGCGATAAAATAATTTAGCATAAATAATTTATTTTCCTACATTCATTTATACTAATGTATATTATATTCTGCTTTAAAGGTCATACTATTTCAAATGTACTTCTATTATTAAACAACTGTTGAATCTCAGGGAACTGTAATTTTAAAGCAGGCTTGATCAGATTGTTGGCCAGTGTTAGGATATATGCCTGCATGCCCACATGGAAGTCTCCTGTGGTCATAGTTGGGGCTGTTCAGAGGTGACTGGAACTAGAATGTGTGATGCTGGGATCAAGGCTATGTGATTACAAAGCTAGCCCGATGATTTCTTCGGCATAGTTATGAGTGTGATTAAGGGGGTCTGACCGTGGATGCCCTTGGGTATGAGTGCTGTAGGTAGCCTGGATAACATATGAGGAATAAAGAAAGTGACTGTGGTAACTCGCTGCTTGTTGCCTGCTGTTTCTTTGATGCTTTGCTTCCTTATGCCTGCCATGAACTCTTTCTCTTCTGTGATGCCCCTTTTCATGTCATTTTGTCTCAGATGCCAGCCAACTCGGAACTGAAACCTTCACAAACTGTGAGCAAAATAAGTGTTTCCTCCTTAAATTTGGGATGTTGAGTATTTTGTCTCAGCAATGAAAAAAGTAAATAAGACAGTCAGTACTGAAAGATTATCACTGAATAAAATTTACTCAAGCTAGTAGTATTGCTATAAGACTAGCTCGTTTATGCTGAACCTTCAAACATATGTGTCAGCAGTATAGTCAGAAGCCAAGTAATTCAGGAATATGCGAGTTTGGCTGTTCGTAGAAGACTTTAAATTATTTGTGCAGTGAGAGAAAAAGTTCCATGTTTGCCTCTGAAACATCTTTAGGATCATTCTTAGTGATGAGGGTCTCATATCCTAGTAGAGATGAGAATCATATTTTTCATCATTGTCCTTTTCATTTTATATGCAGACATCAGTGCAATATGGCTTTTAAAGCCTTATATCAGAATTGTCTTTGTGCCTACTCACCTATAGATTTAAATATTTTTATATTGATACCAAGTGACAACACCTCACAGCCAGGCACTATCACATGTTTAAACAGTTTGAGTCACAAAATGATTTTTATACACCTTTAATTCACAGGTACACATACCCCTGTGAATCATATAAGAAATTCTTGGGAAAACTACTTTTGTTTCATATTTATTCCCCAATCCTAAACATTAAAAAAACAATGAAGTAGAAAGTTTTCTACAGACATTGTTAGCAGAGCCTTTCTCTGTCAGGTCTAGAAAGATATGCAAGTACAGATGCACAAAGATAATGTAGCAAAAGTTTAATTTCAGCAGTGTGTATTTCAGCCCTATGCAAACAGCACTGGTGTTAGTATAAAACTTTAACCTCAGATTGAACCTCAATGTGTCTTTTTCTGAGTCACTGTTTTGTTTCCTAATTCCTGTCTTTTGCCCTTATAATTTGTTTAACTTAAATAATAAGTGATTGGTTTTTCACTCCCAACCTCTACATCAGTGCAAACTTACATTGAACAGAATAATTTGGAACAGCCTGAAATATACTAATAAAATACTCTGAGTAATATAATACTCTGAGAAATATACTAATAAAATACTCTGAGTAATTAGGTCTACAGTAATAGAACCATTAAAATCTTCTAATAAGCTGCATTACTGGTTCAGTTTATCTTGAATTATGTGTGTAGAATTCTGAAGATGAAAGAAAATGCTTACTGAAAGTACTTTCCTTAGCCCAACTGCTGCAGATAGAATCTCTGTGAAGCACTTGCCTCTGCCCTACTCAATCTTCCTTTTTTTCTTCTTTTTGAAACCACAACTCCGCCTTTAAAATCTTGGCACTGGCTTCATTATTACTTTTAGAGACTTTTGTATAAAGATACATTCTATGTTTAGGATGAGAAAATAGATGTGGAGTGTTATTGTAATTACTGTAAGTAATTATTCTTATTATTGGATCATCTTTAAGTATTCAGTGGTCATAGTTATTCAGCTTACCCAGGATTAACTTTTCTTCTGTTTTAAAATTCACATAAAATGTATCTATTTTCAAGAAGATTGTTTTGGCACCACTCTTACAAGACAGACAGCAGCAGCAGGCCATTGGCATGGGACAGACATACCATCAGATGACCACCTGACCACCTGACCTTTCAAGAACATGTTCTCACAGACTTTGAGAAAAGTCTCTCCTTTATTATAGCTGCATTCAGCTGAGTCAGTTACTAGACTTTTCTTTCATACATGGCATTTAAAGCTATATTTTTATGGGTACACTTGGCTTTAAGACTTATGACAATTGTATGTATGTTGAGGTGGTCTTGACTGATTTCAAAATGGCAACATCATATTTACCCACACTTTGAATGAAACTCTTAATTAATTTAGAAATGTCACCATAGAATTAGAGGAGTCAGTGCAAAAATTGGTTTAGACAGATATACTTGTAAACAAATAAATGATTAAGAGCAGTGGTTGTTCACATCTGTAATCCCAGCACTAGGGAGGCTGAGGCAAGAGGAATGCCACAAGCAGGAGGTCATCTTGTAATAGACAGTTCAGGCAAGTCTGAACTACATAACGAGACCTTATCTCAAAATCCAAATAACAAAAACAACAAGGAAATTAAGGTAGTAAAAATTAGTATGTATACTTCCATGCACATGATATAATGTTTCACAGACATAAGGTAATAAATTGAATGTATAATTTAGGTTGAAATGCCAGATATATCCAAAGAATCAACCTTTGAAAATACTTTTTTGAGTCTCATATTTACTTAAAATATATCAAAGAAAATGGTTATGTAGTGATAGACAAAATCAGGCTATAAATAAAAAGATCATATTTTCAGAGATAAAATAAGGTAAGCTTTCCTATTTTAATAAGAAATAATTATAAACTGAATTTATTCAAGGTAAAGAAACGGTATTTATTCAAGGTAAAGAAATACTTTGATGAAATTATTGAAATATGTCCAAGGGCATCTTGGATATAATTAACTATATTTTATACAGATTGTATTTACTGTTTGAAAAATAAAATATTTTTGTTCTGGAAAATATTAAATATCAATCTAACAGATTAATGAGTAAAATATAACATGTCACTTTAAAAATTAGTGATATATTACAAGTATTTTAAATTTTAATTTATATTTAAAATATTAATTTAAGATTTAGACACATGCAAATATTTTAATGTTTAAGTAAGAAAATAGGCTTTATTTGCATGTTTACACATCTTAAATATATGAAGACATACAAGTTTATTGTTTCCTTTTATATTTTTGGAATACATGCATGCATTATGAAATATGAACATTTAACTATACAATATATCTCTACAGATTTAGTATAATGCTTGTGAAAATACAATATTAGTTTTATGTAATACATGTAAGTATTGAATCTTTTTGGCTAATCACATTCAAAACTCACATTGAATTTGTGTAACTGGAATAGGATTTCTGCCCATACCACCAAATAAAATTCATGTTATATTCTAACCCATGTTAGAATTTACAAGCTTTAAAAAATTCCTATTCCATTGTATTATAAATTTTTAAAATAAAATTTTAATAACATATGCAGTGCTTACACCACCATTAAGGAACTTTTTAAAATTGTCTTTCTCAAACAATGGCAAGAATAGGTTTTCAGAATTATTTTGCAAAATGTCCCTATATACAAAGGTTTTATGATGCCAAATTATACATGTAAATGGAGATTCTTTGCTAAAAAAATTAATTCAGAGTCAGATATTTGAAAAATTAGTTTTTTGGAGAATGCTACTGATACACACAAAATATATTCTAGGTGTTATATTTTTACATAAAAATAACTAGACAATGTCAGTGACATGATGATAAGAACCTTCAAAATGATACCCAGAGAAATGTATCATAGAGATTATGATGGCTTGCACAGGAATTTACTACTTTATAATAATGTATGAGTCATTTAGCATTTTTTGGTTCTTTCAATGGTTGGAGAAAATAATTTCTTCTGTATCACTAGGCATTTATAGTAATTGGAAAGTATAATTCACAAATTTATTAAACACAAGCTGATCAAGTACAGATACTGCATATATTTCAGTCTTCTATTCAATAAGTATTAGGCATTTTTCCCAATTTAATACTGTTTTCTGAAAATGAAGAATATTGCTTTCTTAGTGAAAAAATATTATTCTGCATTCTTTGTTTCTAGTTCACAAGAATATTTGAGTAATGATTTTTGTGATCTAGAAAGCAATAATTTAAAATAAATAATATTTCTCACTCATACACAATTTATAATCAAACAGAGAAGACACTATTCTAATCAACACTTGTTTCTTTAGTCTCTCTTTGTTCCTTCTGTGACACTGAATTTTAAAGACAAGTCAGTTGTTTTGCAGAAATTCTCTCAACAATATAATTGATTATATTCTCATGAATAGACTCATTTTAAACATTTTGAAAAGGATAAAACACAAACGGTCATTATTTCAAGTTTTAATAAGCTTTGTTATCACTCTATGTTAATACCGTCTTTGGTTGCTGACCATTCTATGTGGACTGCTTTTTGCATCAGTGCCAGTGTTTGCAGAAATGATCTCTCCACAGAGCTCGAATCAGTAATTAATGATTCTGAATTTCCCACTTAACATTCCCCTTGTAATTCACCCAAACACTGATCTGGATACTTCTATAAAGGTGGCTATAGATGGAATTAAGGTTATTAACTAATAGTAAATTCCGTGATTACCCTGAATTATCTGGAGGAGGCCCTGTTGCATGAATCTCTAGGAGGAGAATGCATCAAAAAGATGCAGCAAATTAGCACAACAGAGAACAGATGAAATAGAAGGGGAACCACGCAAATGTGAAGCTCCAGAGCTTCACCTGTCAGTGCTAGTTTTGAAGGCAAAAGTAAGACATGAACCGATGCATCATCTAGAATGATTAGATAACAGGAGGCAAACAGGGATCTCAGTTCTCCACCCACAAAGGGCTGAATTTTGCTAATGACTTGAATAAGTGTAGAATAGCACTTATCTTCAGAATCTTGAAGATCTTGATCGCTGCCTTTAAAATTCTAACCAGAAAAACTAACTGTGCTGTGTCTCATCTGAATTTTTTATTTCAGTAACACTGACATGAAGGATTGAGTTTCAAATTGCTCCGTGATTTAAAAAAAAAATTATAAAATACTACTACAATGTAGGAAATGGTTGTGGCATCCTTGGCAGATCATTTTTGTTAACCTTTCATAATAGTAGGCAATAAAGTTTGGTCTCCTGTGTATCTGGTTCCCTTTGAAAACAGACAGCTTTTCATTTTCGTGTACGCTATTTCACCAGTGCCTGGCTTGAAGCCTGTAATACTGACAGATACTTAACAGTGTACCCAATTGTTATTTAAAATTATATATACCAGTAACTAAAAGTATGTAGCATGGAGAATTCTCACTGTAGTTATTTTTCTGAGCTTTGTTCACCTACTCTTTCCAGCCTTACCATATTTTTACTGTATTTTTATTCCTTAATTAAAACTTTATTTATTGCACATTTATGAAAATATAATTTTAAAATATTCTCTTAAACTGAAATACTTATTCTTTATATGACCTTTTAAAAACATCATTTTGCATTTTTATTTACAATTTCAAACTAATAAAACTAGTTTTTAAAAAAATGTATTCTTTATAGAAATATACATACTGTGCTTATCATGTTTTTTTTTCTGTTTGTTTCTTTTTGTACAAGGAATTGAACTCAGTACCTTGCCTTTGCTAGGCAGTTGCTTGTATTGCTGAGCTATATCCCTGGCCCATTTTAGGCTGTTATAACAAGGATGCACAGAGTGCTGTCTTATAATCATAAGAAAGGTGTTTGTTACAGCTGAGAAAGCTGGAAGTCTGAGTTTATAATCATCAGCATGGTCAGATAATGGTCAGATACTGATGAGCCTCTATACAGTCTGTCTAATGCTAAATTTAGGGTTCTCCTCCCAGGAAGTAAGCTAGCTCTCTGCCTTTTCATTGTAACAGCATAAATCCCCTTCACTGGACTCCCTTCTCATGACCTAATTACAGTCCAAAGGTTTCATCTTCAAACTGTCACAATGGGGATCAGATTTAGGCTTAGAGTTTTAGAAAGGTATACACAGTCAGTCATAATAGGTCTACTTCATGTTAACTTTTTGTAAAAATATAGAAGTGGTAAACTGATTTCAAGCAATAAAATGAAAGACAAAAATTCACTGTGATAAGTATTAACCATGATCTTTTGTCTTGATTCTAAGCAACATTCACAGATTAATGTAAACATCCAAGTTCTGTACAATTAATGTTTGTTTAAATGATGGCTCATACTTCTGCGATTTACAAAATTCTCAGTTATCACTGCTTTAAAAAAAGTCTATTTAATATTTAGGATTTTCAAGTACTGCAATAGATATAAACCTTGCTCCTTATAACTTCTTGCAATAGACATAACAAATGGTACCCAATATTGTTCTGCAAGAATCAGGTACACACAAATATATATATATATATATATATATATATATATATATATATATATATATTTTTTTTTTTTTTCTAGTTCTGTTTGCTGAGAGAACTACAAGTAATTTGGGTCTCAGATTTTGATTCCTAAGAAAAATTCCTTATAGAAATGACTGATTCCACAGCTGGAAAGGAAAATACACACACACAAAAAAGATTCATCTAAAAACTATAATACTTCTAGTGAAATGGAGAGAAATTGAAAGAATTTTTAAACATCAAGAAATCTGATTTCTTTTAGGGACAAATTAAGCTGACTGCTCTGCTAGAAACAGATGCTTAGAAGAGTTAAAAGCAGAAAAAAGAAAACAACTTAGGAGAAAACTTCTTAATATAAATGACAAAAGATACCAGAAACTTTAAGTAATAATTAAGTCCTAGATGCATTTTAAACTGAATGATAGGATATTCTGGTTAATTTCCAACAAAATGTAATATTAATTGGTTTTCTGTCATTGCATGTATGTGTAGATGTGTTTGTGTTAGTCACAGAGACAAAACCAAGGAGAGAAAGAGAGAGAGAGAGAGAGAGAGAGAGAGAGAGAGAGAGAGAGAGAGAGAGATTTTTCAAGCTCCTAGAATTTTTAGTCTGAACCACTGAGTATGTATTTTGAAAAGAATGTATGAACAGATGGTAGGAGGGGAAAAAATAGTGGAGTGGAAAGAAAAGTTCATAAAATTGTACCCATGTTTGTTTTCATTTATCTGTAATATTTCAGATAGAAATAGGCATTGGACATGAATATGTACCTGGGTGAAATACATATATCTCATTTCAAATGCTCTGATTTTGCTTATAGATTTTTAAAAATTACATTTTATTTTATGACAATACTTTGTCTCAAAATAAAATAGTCTCCAATCATTCCAGAAATATTGGTTTTCTATGAAAATGCACTAGCCTATGTCTTTAAGTTTACTTCTCTTAACTCTGAATAAGCTCATTTTCAAGTCAAGTGATAGAAGGAACCGTATGAATTAATGGCTGAATGCATGGGATCAAAATCTTCCAAACAGCGCCATTCTATAACTTCCCTGTGGCACTTTTTAAAAAATATACAGATTCTCAACCTGTAAATTGAGGTTGATAATAATAAGCCTTACTTTAAAAAGGATATTGCTAGATTTATTGGTGATAATCTGCTTATGATGCTTAAAATGTCATTATACTATTTTTCATTAATTCCACAGTTCAAAATTTGGCATGTACTTCTGGGTGAACAAAGGGTAAGCTATCAAGATTCATAAAATGGGATAATGGTCTGAATTTCTGGCAGAAAAATTCATGTTTAAAGTGCTTCTCTGCAAAATTCCCCATTTTGACTTTAACTAAAATCATCTCTCCTTCAAGTATTCTCTCTCTCTCTCTCTCTCTCTCTCTCTCTCTCTCTCTCTCTCTCTCTCTCTCTCTTTCTCTCCCTCTCTCTCTTTTTGGTGGGGGGTGTCCCTGGTGTCTCTTTCATATTTAGAGTTCAAGACTAGTGCTCAGGTACTATTTCAAATTCACATAGAAAAACAATTTGATATTTTAGTCACATTTGGCTGCATTAACAGAAACCCATAAATTAAGATGCACTTACGTTTCTGTCTAATAATGTACCTGTCTGATTAAAATGTGATTAAAAATGATCTTGCAGGTCCTTCATTAATTGACACACTCACATTTCATTTCTGGCTCTACTAAACAAATTCCAAATGCCACTCAAAGTGACAGGTCTGCTTTTTATTCATATGGGTCTGTAAAACTGCAATATTTATTTTATTTTATTTTGTGTTTTTAGATTTATTTTCAGAGAAAGAGCCTAAATAAGAAGTCAACTGCTTATTGACCATTACAACACACCAACTGTCTACAAGGTTTTCCATGGTCCTCTAACACAAGGGCTGCCTACATGTTATGTCACAAAATTGATGAATTGGAGTTTGATAAATTCTAATAGAAAAATAAACAGCATTTTAAGTGTGTAGATGAGGACTTGACAAACTGTAAATACATATATATTATATATATATATATATATATATATTTATAAGTATATATGTATATATATTTATATTTTCACACATATACATACACATAATGTTTCAGTTATAGCACAGAGTTTAGAATTCAGTAAAACTGCTCAATCTTGGTCTCATTGCTTTTGAACCTTATGGTATTTAAGTCCTAAACTCCATTTTCCCTCATTTGAGAATAGACATGATAAGTTCCTACACAAAATTATTCGGCAGATTAAAAATGTAAGCATGTATTACAATATTGGACGCATATGAACCCAAAGTAGATATATTAAAAAATGTGTTGGGCTTATCC
Organism: Cavia porcellus; assembly: GCF_034190915.1. Taxonomy (NCBI): domain Eukaryota; kingdom Metazoa; phylum Chordata; class Mammalia; order Rodentia; family Caviidae; genus Cavia; species Cavia porcellus. The sequence continues at coordinate 18,711,878 of NW_026947487.1, read as the reverse complement.
TTGTTCCAGCAGAATGATTCCTGGAGACTTTCAGTAAATAGGTCAACCTCACTCAATGCTTAATAAGTCAAGGACATTTTTTTAAAAAAGGAATCTCATGTTTATCAATAGGAAAACACAATGGTTTATGTTAACCACCTTAAACCTATGGTGTCTCTGATACAGCAATCTATTTGGGAACTGTGTTGTTATCCTCATAACTAGCATTAGCCTAGGAGTTTTTCTCAGACATCACTAGAGATAGCAGGGGTTCTAGTCCTCTTGGGTAGGGTTTGGACTTCTGAGTTTACTTAATTCTGTCTTTCTCCCTGTTTTTTTGTGTCTCTCTGTCTCTGTCTCTATCTCTCTCTTTCTCTCTCTCTATCTGTCTCCTCTCTCTGGTAAACTATCCTTACCTTTTTGGGTTAGCTGCTTACTAATTTTCTTTTTCACGATGGCTAACTGCAATTGTGTCTTCTATATCTGAGGCTCTGTCCTCACACTGGCTCATCTTGCTGGCACATTTTAAGTGGAATTTTTAATCTCCTGACTGTCTGTTTGAAGGTTTCATGAGTTTCATTTCTTTTCTATCCTGGGCATTCATGGTTACTGTCATTTTCCTAAGTTTCTCTACTTTTTTTTTTTTTTTTTTTTTTAATCTGTATCTACTTTCTAGTTCCTAGGTATGTCTTTCATTGTGGTCCCGATCTCTGCAGTCACTAGGAAATGATTTCTGATTTAATTTCTTTTAGGGCCCTGCTCATTTTCCTGGTTACTTTTGATGTTACCACTTTAGAGAGGCAGGTGTGCATCTTTTGCATTGTCCCTAACTCACTGCCCCTGGATTTACCTTTGATGAGCTGAATGTCTGAGATTGCATTTTCTATTTTACTTTTAGTTTAATTCCCAGTTTGATGCTTCTAAATTCCCTATGGTTAATATTTTTAATTGATAGTATTTAGACCATTTAGGAAATGTATATATCTCAAAGGGGGCTCCTAGATGTAACTGGATTTTGAATTTTGAGCTTTTTCAAGACCCAGCTCTTCAATTTACTAGGGGTTGCAAATTGCTACCTACATGACCCAACTCATGTTTCCTTGGCACTAGCCTATAATATTTATGACCCTTAGGCTTCTCAGTCTTGGTATACCAGGAAGAACAACTTGTTAGTACAATTATGTCACTTCAGCTAATGTGGCGCATTCAACAATGCAATAGCATTAGCCTAGAAAATGACAAACTGATGTAACTATTAATTTGTCACTTTTAACTGTATAAATCAGATCTGTGATTATGTAATAAAATTTAAAACAAACTAGGAAATTGTATACATCAAATAAGTCCCCTAATATAACAATTTTATCCTCAGAGGAGAATATTTAAAAGGGATTAGGTGTAAAAATAGAGAAATACAAGAGAAAGAGATTCAAAGCAAGACTGGAGGAAAAGGAAGATCATGCAGTTGGGATACTGCTGCAGGAGATAGGAGGGAAACAGAGAAGGAAGAAATAAAAAGAATAGAACAGCACAACAACCACAAAAAACAGAAACCATGTTCATACTCATACAAAAAGAATAAACAGTAAAGAAAAATAAAAAACAAACAAACATACAAAAAACAAGAGATACAAAAAATGTTCTACAAAAAGCTGAGTCTCTGCTGTGGCTGGTAGACAACATGGACAGAGTCAAAATCTGTGTTGATTAATCCCTGCATTAGCTTCATGGCAGGGCAGTGAGTAATCCCAGGGAGGTGGCACCCCTGAAGTTCAGGCTGCTTTCTAGTTGAGCCTGCAGCAGAGTTGGACCTTCTATAGTCTTTAACTTGACTGGGAGCCACTAGATGGAGCCAGCAATGTTCTGAGTTCTGAACTCAGGTGGCCACTCTCAAGGTGGCCCCCAGCTAGCCACCCCTCCTGCGGGACTTCTGAAGCCCTGCACCACTCACCAGCCACTGCAGTCCTCACTTCCACTGCTCCCTTCCATTGGTGCACCTCTCCATGGAGCTCTCTGGGTGACCAGCAGTCACCATGCATCTGCAGGTTACAGTTTACCCTCCCACACAGAGTCCAGGCTCTGGGTGAAGGTGCTGCCTGCCCCCTCCTTCTCCACTGAAGATTTGCTTTTTGCTCTCTCTCTTTGGGCTTCAATTCTTGTTTCAGGTCCTTTGTGGGCTCAGGGACCCACTTCCCTCCTTTTCTTCTCACCTGTCTATATTCTTGTATCTGGAGCCCAAATCTCAGAAAGGGTCTTTCTCTGCTGCTCATTACACTGCCATCTTCCTAGAAGTCCTAATTTTCTTTTTTTCTCTATCTCTCTTTCCCTCTCTTGTTTCCTTCCTCCCTCCCTCCCTCCCTCCCTTCCTTCCTTCCTTCCTTCCTTCCTTCCTTCCTTCCTTCCTTCCTTCCTCCCTTCCTTCTTCAACTGGGTCTACTGTACCAAGGAATCAACCTCTTAGTCAACAACTAGGATGTGTTACCATTGCCCAGATGCTAAACAACCATAAGCCCACCCATTACATACTGGATACTCTGTCAGCAACTAGAAAAAGCAATCCTCAGAACTTGGTTTCTGATGGGAAAAACTGGTTGACCTGTCAATTACAAGAGCTTAAATAATTCCCAGCACATCAGACATAGAACTCCGCTGGGCTCCCATAAACTGTGGGTGGCCTAAAAGAGATGAGACCCCAGAAGGAACATGCTATTGTGACTCCTCATGATAGCCAAGTTTGCAATTCACTGGTTCAGAATGCATATTTTTTTTTCTTTTATCCTCTCTCTCTTTTTTTTTTTTTTTCAGCCCAAGTTTGCTCTATAGAGCTGGCTCTTCTCTTGCCTCTTTTTCCTTACCTTTCAAATAAATTCTAGGCACCATATTTAGCTTGTTTCATCCAATTCTTCATTCAAGCCAAGAAAGACTTGCACTTTTTTTTTTTGTATTTTTATTTTATAATAGGGTTAAATGCCTCACTTTTCTAATTCTCAAAATACGTGGTCCCCTTTTTACACCAGCACTTTAAACATAAATACCAAAGTCTCAGAAGAATCAGGTGGGCAGATAAATTTAAGTGGCCAAGAGCATGGAAAAAATGTTAGTCACCTGACTTTACCAAGGCTCATTGGAACATCTCTGGCCTCAACGTGACATAGCATCCAAAAATTCTTATGGACACTGCCTGCAGGTTATTCTTTGGGAGTCAAAAGTTGCCAATAGCCATACTTGTCATTAATGCAGGCTCTGCCATTTCCACTTTGATCTTCAGGTGGAACCCACATGCAGTACTTTGGATCATCTCAAGGACATTTTGAAGAAAGTATTGGTGGAAATTTGCCAGGACCAGGACCTTTCTTTTCTTTTCTTTCTTTTTTTCTGATGCTTCAATGCTGAAGATTCCTTTCATGAAGAAGCTATCTATTAGTTACTTGAAAACTCTTATTCTGTTCTATCTGGCTGAGTTCAGGGATGGTTTACGGCCTTTTGTATCTGCACAGCATGTGAGGTCTTCAGGAGCACTTGACTCCTGCACTGCCGCTCCTGCCTTGTCTCACAGCAGCCCACTGCTTCCATCCCCCATGCTCTTTTCATGCTCTTCTTTTTCTTTTTCTTTTTCCTTTTCTTCTTCTTCTTCCTTCTCTTCTTCTTCTTCAGTCTCATCCTTCATTCTTATTAGAGTTGGAGGGAGTTCTGGCCACTCGGGAGGCAACTTCCCAACTGTACCAGTTTTTAATTTGAATTTGCGTCCACCTTTCATGGCACTAAAAAGAGGCAATGTAAGCTTGTTAGCTTTTTTTCCTTAATTTGCAATCTGACTTTGCATCTTTTTTAGTTCAAGAATCTCTGCTGGCTTTCAATTTTTATTAACCCTTTAAGTCTTTGCCATTCTTTCTTTAGTTGAAAGGTTCCCAGGGGAAGTGTCTTCTGGGACACATCATTTAATGAATTTCCTGGTTAAATTTCTGACATGAACACATCTAATGAATCCTGGGGTGATGACTCTGAGAGAGCTTTGCTTTGAAGCCTTGAGCCTCTCAGAAATTTCAGAAAGTTACTTTTTGGAATCCTTTAACTTTGCAATCAGTGATTCAAAGGTCTCTGGCTTTTCATCAGTCTTCCCAGCCTTTTTCATTTGGTTCAGATGCTTCTTCATTGAGGAGTGTATGATCATCAGTGTTGTAAATGTCTTCATCTTCCCAGTTCTTGGCTTTCCCTTTCTGAGATACTGCCTCTTGCTGTAGCAATCCTGAAAGTGTCAAGAATCCTACAGGCTTCCTGTGAGCCCTGGATCAAGGCTTTCTCTTTCTTTCCTGAGTGAATGGCCTCCCCTACCAGTTGTTTCCTAGTAGAATCATCCACAGGTAATCTCACCCTGCAGAGCCAAGTGCTAAGTCCCTGTTCATCAAATTCATATTCAAATTCTCCTTTTCAAAGAAATCTTGGAGGACCTTTCTTGGATTCTTCATAGAAAACACTTCCCTTTCCACTGAAATTCTAAGACAATGGGATTCTCTTCAGCCTCATCCTCTACAGCATCCTCATCCATGCCCCAAGTGCAGCCCAGCTCATCATCTTGAGCACTAGTGTTTCTCTTTCTTTCTGTGGTTTCCATTTCCTCTTCATCTGAGTCTTCCCCTAGCATCTTCTTCAGTAACAATATTTATTACTGTTTCCAACAGTTCCTTCCCCTGCATCATTGTTAACTCAGATTCTGCCTCTCCGACTTCCTCTGGTCCCTTCAAGATACAGAGCCCAATGCTGCCTCCCAAGCAAAAAAACACGTCCAACATGGATTAGACAGTAAGTGAGGGGTGGAATGCGAGTTTCATTGGAATAAGTGCCATGTGTACTTCCAAGATCTTACAGGTAGAAACTCTACACCTGGCTGGCACATTCTTCGTCCTGCCTTCTCTCTGTGCTGCAGCACAGCATGGTACCCTGTCAACTAAAGGATGCTCCAGGCATATGTTGCAGCTTGACAACAGCAACAACGAGCACCTAAAATACAGCAACTAGCTCTTTTCCAACTACTGGTGCCAAGAATTGTGCCGCCCTTTGGAGTCTCTAATCCGTAGGGGGCAGTGGCTGGGTGGTACCAAGGAGGCCCTTGGTACTGGGGTGTCTGGGCCGGGTTCCCTGCACTGTGACTGCTGAGGACCCTGGCAAGGTTGGCTTCTTAAAGTGGTCACTGGAATAATTTTAATTGGTGATCCATTTCTAAAGGAACTACCCAATAACAATTTTCTAACAAAAAGTAAAAAACAACAAAGCTTCTTTTCTGATGGTTTAATTTATAATTGACAGGGAATTATTAGATGAAGATGGACATTTTAAAGTGATAAAAATTTTTAAAAATATTAAATAGTAAAAACAGCACATTTCAAAAAACTGAGAAAGAACTTCTAGTGGTCAAAGCAGAAGTTGTTTGAGTGATGAAAAAATAACATTTATTTTGAATAATATTTATAGTGAATTGTACTATAAAATATAGTGTAAGCATTAAAGAGTCCATTCCAATTTAAATAATTAAATAATAAATGCAGGAGAATAAATACATTCAAAAAATTAAAATTAAATATCAATAGTAGGAAACGTGATGTAATGGTTTGTGTATAGATGTTTCCCCAAAGTCTCTTGCAGGCGTCTGTAGAGCTTTGTCTGAGGTGGCTCAGTATAGAATATGTGACCCAGGGGTTAACTCATGGTGCAGTAGTAGGATTGAAGGCACTAGAATTAAGGCAGTGAATGTTGTCTGCCCTAAGCAGCCCAGATTAAAATAAAGGGCTACAAAGACATGTGGTTGCCTCTTGTTGCTTTGCTACCTTCTGTCCAACAGGAACTGTTTCTCCTCTGTGATGACTGTCTGCTATGCCACCCTGCCTTGGAGCCAGCCGATTATGGACTGAAACATACAAACTGTGAGATAAATAAACTTTTTGTCATTTAACTTTGGGTGTTGGGTATTTTGTCTCAGGAATAAGAAAAGTACCTAAGACACAGAGAGAGATATTTTTCAGAAAAGAAGGAGATTAAGAGATGGAAGGAGGGGAAAAGAAGGGAGGGGAAAGAAATGAAAAATAATTAAGATATGTTTCATACGTGAAAAAATTCCCCACAAAGTATATAGTCATTGTGCATAGAGAGTTTGTATTTGTAATCCCTTGGGAAAGTTACTGGAATTCCACTAAATTAATTCCAGTCTACTTCTTTCAATGCAACACCAGGTGAGAATAAAGACACTAAGACATAGTAGAGTCATGGGGAGTCAAGGGGTTTCTGAGTCCACCCAAGAGAGTGGTTCACCAGGAAAAGGCCTTGACCAAGGACCAGGCTTGGTCTCACTAACTCCTGAAGAAAGGAGTAGCTTGAGGATGACTGACTATGAGAAACATGAGATGTACTGGAGTGCTATGAGTTGGTCTAGATAATTGGCCTGAGATCACCTCTACAATATCTAGGGGGAAGGATTTGCAGAAAGAGCAATCTCTACAGCACAATTGAGGTAGCATCTAATGTTTTGGGGCCAGTGCTTTGGTTCTGATAATTAAACTGTTCTGCCCTCAGAAGTCATAGCCTCTTATCCTGAGACTCATCCCACTTGACAGTGTGATGTGGTAATTCTTCATTCTTCCTGGTTCAATCATGTTTTTGGGAATCACAGGGTGGGGAAACAGTGTCTGTCACCCACCTTCAAAGATTACACATCAGCACCGCAAGTAGCCCTATTTACATTGCTTAAAGTCAATTGAAGGATAAAAAAATGGTATAGCTGGCTCTGTACATATCAGTACATTGAGTTAGGGCCAGGTTTGGCAAAATGTAGATAATTGCTCTTTATTCAAAAAGCATCCTCTAGATGGTCCTCCACAATTGTGTACTACAAATAAATACTAATATACTAACACAAATTATTTTTATGTATAGACATGGTGTAGTCAGGGAAATTTGTAGTTTTTACAAAGAGAAAGATTTAATACAGGACACATGATTTATAAGATTATTTTATCATGTTCACCCAAAGAGTCAAATGTAAAAAAGTGCAGGAGATCTGTGCACTCACTGGAGACCCATAGATTCTAGCTAAGGGCCTGGATCCCATGGCAATGTCCTGCAAGAGTCCAGCTGAAGACATACAGCTTATGGCAATATTCTTCATAAGTCCAACTAGAGGCCTACAGTCTTCAACAATGTCTATTGCAAATCAAGGACCTGCAATTGGAAGCCCTAAAGGTCAGTGGTGAAAACCAGAACATCTGTGCTACTGTATCAGGGACCTGGCAAAATTCCCAATCTCTCATACAAGTGTACAGCAAATGCTTAAATAAATGAGAAAAGTGGTATGATTTTAGGCTCCAGGAGGATCAAAACCCTTTAGCTGAGCTTGAGACTTGGGGCACTGAGACAAGGAGCTTATTAAATTTTCAAACAAAGAGAGGGGATACTGAGGAAAGTAAGAGAAGTGAGCAGGACCTTGGGAGTCATTTCAAAGACTTCTCCAAGTAGTAAATCATGCCAACTTATGAGAACCCTCTTATCTCCATGATGACATTTATGGTAGAAATGAGACAGCTGGAATGAAATGCCTGCAGCTTCAGTCTCTATCTACTTAATTGGGCTTGGAGTAAGGTGTCCTCAGCTGTGGCCTTATCTTGCCCTTTGGGGTATCTCTGGCATCACAGGCCACTACAGGCCTCAGCCAGGACCAGTGTTCATAGAGGTTCACTTATTATGAATCAGCTCTTATTGCTAGGCAAGGGGTCTAAGTCTTGGACAAACTCACAGATAAACTTAGAAAGCCAATTAGTTAATTTTAAATCCTGCTCAGAGCCACGTCATGGTGGTCTCCTATACCAGTGGGATGAAGGATACCAAAAGATACTGGTATCTCCAATACCGGAAGGATGAAGTGGTCTCCAGTACCAGTGGCTGTGCCAGCAGGCTGAGCCATCTGCACTGGAGCCAAAAAGCAATGCTCAAAATTAGGCCCAGCACTTCACTGAAAAGAAGTGCAGCCATCCGCAGTGACAGCAAGGACCCGACCTCCTCTGACAATGAGAATAGCTGAGTTCATATCAGGTAAACAAGCCTGACAAGCTTCTTGAGGAGAATCAACAACACAATTTCTTCCACTTCAGTACTGTTTTTATGCTGTTGATGATAATTCTCAGGTGAGCCTTCCACTTCCAGCACCATGCTGATTCAATTCAGCTGGGAGCTACAAGTTGGAATTAGTTATTCCACCAAAAGATATATAGCAAATAATTTATGTAGACAATCTTCAGAGGGTTTTTTTTTTTCAAAATAATCATACATACCAAGGTATGGTAGAGTGGAATCTGAAGTAACTTTGAAATGACAAACATCCCTTGGGCCAGGAGACCAGTGTTCAGCAACCATGAGTAAGTCATACAGCATCATTTATCACTGATATGATTCAACCAGAGAGAACTTCTTGTGTATGCTATTGTTTTCCAAAACCCCATTGCCTATTCAACTAAAGGAAAACATGAGGTAGGCAAAATTTGAAGAAGATTTTACAAAACATCTGAGTAACACTTCTCAGAGTCATCAGCCAATGAAGAAACAGTAACTGTAGACCAAAAGTGGCTAAATGAGACATAGACATGAGACTAAATGCTATATGGTATCAATGGACTGGTGTGTTAAAATTGAAAATCAATGTTTATGGACAGATGTGAAAATTCAAAATAGAAAAGTGGAGTCCAGAAAAATGGATCAAATCAAATGGTGAGTACCACGTACCATGGTAATGAGAACTGATAACAGCAGGGCACATGAGATAACAAGGATACAGGAATTCTCCACAGATCTTTTTTGTATATATCCAACTGCTTTAAAGATAAATGTATGGTAAAATAAAATGAAATTCAATCTTATATTTATCTTGTATTTTAATTTCTATATATAGATACTGAAAATAAATTTTCTTGTATAACATATTCAACAATTCATTCACAGGTCTTCAATATATCCTTGTTTTATTTTTTGTTCTTTTATCAAAATATGTGGACATATATGTGTGTATGCATGTTACGATGTTTATGAATTTGTGTGTATGTATTATAATCATCTTCCATTTTAATTATTACCACCCTGAATTTCCTGGTAACTAGTGTTAGATGTTAGTATTTTTTTTTCAGCAAGAACACACACACAAAAAAAATTGAGCTGACATAATTTATGATTTGAATTATTTTTAATGATGCATGTTTCTCCTATCAGCATAATTAGATGAAAAGCAAAAAAAAAAAAAAAAAAAAGAAAGAAAAAAGACAACGGAAAAATAATACTACACATGAACAAATGTCAGAAGGAAATCTACATAACTAATCTAGAACTAAAAGTTTGAGGAAAAGCCCTCTAAATTTCAGGTATTGTGTAAAACAGCAGTCAGCTTGCTATAGATACTCACATTTTATTTTAATTCTGCACAAGAACATCTCCTGTGCTCTGTTATGCCCTGTGAGGAAGCTTGTGTACCACAGATGCTTGCCCCTGTTTCATAGAAGAGAGGAGAGAGAAGTCTTTCAAGTAGAAGGAAGGGTTACATTTTTGCAGCAACTGCCTAGAAAGGTTACCCATCACCTACCAGCTGCTGAGTGATACTCACTCATTCAGAGCTCACAGATGAGACGGACTGCATTCAGCTGCCCATCATAGGAAGCACAGCAGCATCTCAGAGCCACTGCTGTCAGGCACTGGACATCTTATCTGAATAAGCTCCTTTTTTTATCTTGCTAAATTTACAATTAATTCAAGAATGGGTACTGTCATACAAATTTCTTCAGAAAATGTATACAGTACAATTTTATTAGAGCTGAAGTTGACTTTTGCCTGTCTTATTTACTGTTTGTATAAGCTTTTGTGTCGCTAATGTTCAGCTAGTAGACATGCAACATGGGATCGTTCACACTTGCATGGCAGGCTAGTACACATGGAATACAGGACTATTCACATTTTAATGGCAGAACTGTGTTGAATACGATATGAGATTATATATATAATATATGTCTATATACACATGCACACACACAACATTCACACAAGAATGCAGACAAATGCAACTTAAATTTAGCTTGGAATCATGACCTTGTTATAGATTGTCCATAATTTGCATAATTGATTAATGTGGTACTTATAAAGAGATGAATATCTTACAAATAGTGAAGATAAAATAGTTTAAGGAAGAAAAAAAACCTATTCTTTCATCATTTCAAGGAAATGAATATATGGTATTTAACAACCTTCACTTATATCATGAAATTTGAAAAATGTCTTCATTATATATCATTAAATATAATCCTGCTTTTATCCTAACTACTTTAAATAAAATAGAAGGTCTATTTGGTTAAGGACCTCTAGGCCTAGATCATTCAGTTTCTGAGAAACTGCCTGAAGAGAAAGTGGAGAGTGAATATGTACTGCGCTGCCATCTCGTATGTTACTGTGATGATCTGTGCTGACGGTGTCTTTAGGAGCAGAGTTTCTGCTTCTGTCTAAACATTTTGCTATGATTCTTTAGCAGAACAAACTAAAGTTCTCTTTAGAGTTCCCTTTAAAATGCTACTTCCTGCCGAGCCAGGATGCTGAACTATCTAAAAATATTTCTCATCTTGTGTATTTAGTCCAAAGAGTGTGTTTATGATCAACCAGCAATGGAATAAGAGCACTAGAATATTTTGTTCTTCATAAATATTCCTATATGTCCATAAGTTATATAGTTTTATTAGCTTATTAAGATCTTCCTAATGAATTTTAATTTGATCCTTTTTAGATCCTTCTAGTAGAAGAATGCAGCCTTGGTATGTCCTGTTTTCCCTAAAGTTTACACCAAAAATCTGTTGCCAGATTGAGAAGTGACAAAGAACTATAAAAATGCTGCTAGGAAGATAAAAGATATATATTATTAATCTAGATGTGAACGTCACTTGACATATAAAAATCATGGAGCAAATATGTAACTAAAAGTTTAAGATGTCTGCTGAATGAGAGATGCTTAAAGGGTACTGTAGAATACCTGGGAAGTGTACTGAAGAAAACTGACAAGCACAAATTCTCAAATACACTTTGATTCCACTTGAACAGATAACTCAATTACTTTTATCCTCCTTAATGATCTAATTTTTAGAAGGACTTTCTACATAAACATGTCATTTGTCAGTAAAGATTAATTCTTCCCTATGCTGTACCTACTGACACATATCAAATTGAAGAAACTTTAATGATGCATGTTTCTCCTATCAGCATAATTAGTTGAAAAGCAAAAAAAAAAAAAAAAAAAAAAAAGAAAAAAGACAATGGAAAATAATACTACACATGAACAAATGTCAGAAGGAAATCTACATAACTAATCTAGAACTAAAAGTTTGAGGAAAAGCCCTCTAAATTTCAGGTATTGTGTAAACAGCAGTCAGCTTGCTATAGATACTCACATTTTATTTTAATTCTGCACAAGAACATCTCCTGTGCTCTGTTATATAAATGAACTTTTCATTTTGTAATTTAGAAGAAGCACAATAAAATGTATCATCATGAAACAAGAAGGTTGAAGTTCTTCAGAGGGCTATCATTATCATAACGTATAATTAAACAGCAATGTAGTATTTTCCCAGCGAAGGATGAAACTGAAGAGAAATAAGCATGCGATTCAACTGTGTACTAATAAGTAATTATGGAGAAAGATAAATCTAAATTGTAGGTTACTTCCAGGGTAGAAGCATATGACAGCTAAATCTGACAGGTTAAACTATGTGAAAAGTAGAACACCGATTAACAGTGGGGACTGAATGACGTTAGGAATCTCTAAAGAACAGCATGGAAAGGTAAAGGGTAGATACAAGTTCACTGAAAGGGATGTAGGCTGGACAGGAAATGAATTCTAGCTTGTAACTAATATTCTGTCATATGCAAAGGACATCGCATACTTTATGAAAAAATATATGCATATGATAAACTATAAAAGCAATATATGTTAGTATTTATTTAATTAAATTCACACATGTACATATGCATAACATTCAATTTAGTATTTATTTATTTGTTTTTCTTTTTGGGCCAGGGATTAAATGACTCTTGTACTTGCCAGGCAGGCATTTACACTACTGAGCTAAACCTCAGCCCTAGTAGTTTCTTCTTTTAAGAAATTTTCCGGCAGGTAGGTATTTCTCAGTTTTTTTTTTTCTTTTGAAAAAAAAATGACATGGCACAATGACATGGAAATTTTTCATTTTTAATTTACCCATAGACAAACCATTGCATAATATAAAGTTGATAGTATATTAAACACGTGTATGAGTTGCCAAAAATGGAAATCAGTGTGCCAATAGAGGAACATGGTGGTACCCTGTCAACCATAAAATATGATCAATTGAAAAGTCAAGGAAATACAAAACATCAGTTCCTTAGAGGAAAAAATCTGAGTGAATTTAAAATTCATGAGTTTCCATGAAGCTATGTTGCTTGGAAATATTTATGTGAATATTATGGCGTCGAAGTTTCATGATAAGTGGTTTCTGAAAAGCTGAGTTGCACCCCTAGCCAGTTTTTGACATGTGACTACATTAATCTCAAATGCAGGAGTATATTAATCCTCCTTACTGGGTTCTCAGCAAAAATAAGACCTGTGTCATCCTCCAACTCAGCATCTAAACAGAGCAGCGTGAATTTGAAAGCATATTGACATAAATGAGGAGAGCAAGAGAAAAATGAGTCTCAATAAAACACAAAGATTTATTGTAAAAGATGTTAGACTAGCACCCAGATAAATGAGGTGATCGCTGAGTATTTGTGTAAATAAAATTTTGTTCTACAGATTCATTTTATAGAGTTGATATGGAGTTAGGATTAGTATCTCATGTCAAGTCCAACAATAAATAGAGTTCTTTATCTTTACAAAAAATTTTATGTATTCTTCTCTCACTTATAAATCTGGAAACATTTAATGAAACATCAAAAGCTTTAGGGTATGTAATATCTCTTTGTATACATAGCACAGGTTTATGTGTATTAAGTAACCTTGGAATACGGGAAAATACATATGAAACAAATTTGAAAAAGCCACCAATTAGTTAAGCTAGTGCCCAGTCACTACATTAGTGAACTTAAGAACATTTTGGGACTATTTGTATAGGACATTATTAAGCATTATTTATCAATATAACTCATGAACTATAGATTATTTTTTTTAAATTTGCTTTATTTTCAAAGCCTCATCTTTTCAGAGTTAAAGGAGGATATCGTAGAAGTCTTGATCCATTACTGTACTACACTACAAATTTATATCGTTAAATTACAGTTTTATATTCTATAATGAGAAATTATTTTAAAAATTATTTCTCAAATATTTATTGTATATTATATAAAGCAAAATACTTGTGAAAGGTTAGACAGATTTAGGAAAAATGAAATAATCAATCTTACAATATATCTACTTTAGCAAAAATGGGTTTTTTATAAATAAATAAAATCAATTGACAAAAGTTTAACAGAGCATGTAATATCCTTATCATCCCAAGAAAGAGAGATATGGCTCGTTTGAAAAGTTTCAATGAAGGCAGTGCATGCTATCAAAGTGTTTGACAACAATGCTAAGTATGTGACTTTCAAAATTAGAACATTTATATATGTTGATGATTTTATTGAAGTTATTAGGAGAACCCATAAAACAGTAATGATGACTACAAAAATATTTTAAGAATCTCGATTTTATAGGTATTTTAAAGATAACATATTAGAATGAAATTTCTGTGTCAAATAACATTAGTAAATATTGAAGCAGAGTAAGAGACTACTCTTGTCATTGTCTTCAGAGCAGATTTCTACAATATAACAAAGCATGGGCTATATCAAGCAGAGAAAAAAGCCAAACAGTAGAAAATTAAATAATATTTAGATGAATTTCTTAAACAACATTGCCCAAATGCCACACTGAAAGAACTTGTGGCATTTACTTTGATTTCCAAGTTTTTAGTAATTTTCAGTAATGAGAATACATAGACATATGTGAGAATAATGTTAGGTATCAGTCATTATCTGCCTTCACAAGCATCACGTTCTAGTGTCTTGCTCCTATTCTTATATTAAATATTATTTGATATGAATAATGTGGAAAGTTTTCTCTTATTCTATAGAAAACTGAGCTGTACTGGTTGGAGAGGTTATTACATATGACATTTAAATTCTAGGTTATAATATGGATCAAGTGCCTGAGTGGAATTTTGGTTTATTTACATTGGCAAAAAGATGATTGTCCTAAATGTTGGGCAAATTAAACTATCGAATACTTGGTGATCATAACAAAGGATTGTATCAGAAATATTACTACTAATCTGCACATTTATGGCTCTTCCAATTTCCATTCTTATTATAGTTAGGTAAAGATAAGTGATAAGTAGCAGAAAAAATAACAGTATTAAACAACTCACATATTATTACTATACGAAGAAAGTAAATGTAGGGCTTTGTTTCTCTCATAACGTAAACTAAGCTAGTCTGAAAAAATGTCAAAAAATTGTTATGAATTAGATCATACACATATCTGTTTAAAATAAAGTTTGTAAAAAACGTGATTTATAAGTATGATTGTTTAATTGAGGAAACTTTCATTCTTACATGCAATGGCTTTTGGTACTATACGCATAATATTTTGGATATATATATTACGACCTTACTTTATAGTCTAACCTAAACAAATCAACATAGTATGCCACGATAAGAGATTTTTCAGATGTAGAAACATGTATGTAAAATAATGGTAAACTTCTAGAATTATTGTTAACCAATTTTATCTAGCCACATTAAAAATTTTACTTTTGAACATCATAGACATCTGAAGATTTCTTAACTTCAAGACAAGTTTTGATATTACAACATCTCAGGAGCAAAGACAAACGACACAGGCCCCTGAAAACATTTATTTGTAATGCTGAAGATCTGTTTTACAGTACCCTTTCCAGTCATGAACAGCTTTGCTTCTGGGCTATTGTGAAAACTTTATAAGTTGCTTATTTTAGAATTTTCTATTAAATATTTTTAGATTACAGTTAACTATAGGTAACTAAAATTTTGGAAGTCAAAACCATAGTTAATAAATAATTACTGTATTTATATTTGCACTTGTTTCTGTAAGTATACAGTTCACAGTGTTTTTCAGTGTTTTCTTCCCTGCGTTGTTGATGTTTATGTGCTTTATATCTGTGCCCTCCAATTAAAGTCAATTTGCAGTGAAATATTGGAATCACTTTCTAATCTTACACCTTCACCTCATATCACCTATGAGAATGTATAGGCTAGCTGTTTGGGAAAAAATAAGCTTACTCAAAATAGCGCAACACTATTGTATTGTAGTATAAACAGAAACTAAATTAATTTCTCCAATGCTATGTGTTGAAAAGAAAGAAGCCCAGAAAACAAATAACCTTGTCTTGAAAATGCTCTCTGGGGCAAACTGGCCTCTAATGGAAAAGAAAGTTTTTACTTATAAAAACAAACACCTTGCCTAATGAACATTTTCAATACAAAATTTGCTGATCATTCTTAAAGATCCTTTTTTTCCTACCTCCTTAGACCAAAAGTAACCATGTCACAAGTTACTCATATTCCAATGTGTTCATTACCATGAAAGACTCACTCTGGCCAACACATTCTTTGGCGGTGGTATTTCAGCCTGTCTTCTCTTTGGATTGACAGCTCTTGAAAGTCAATGGCAGTCAAATGAGTCTACCAAGATATTTAATCCTATTTATAGTATTTTCACAGTCATGCACCTCATTAGTTTAGGTAAAATAATGCAGTATTTTCTTAGAGGATTATAGGGTTTAATCTTTGAGACAAATGTTTTCTAATCAAATTTTTCTGAGTTATATGTAAGCCTTTGATTTTATTTTGTTGTTGTTATTTTTACTTTTTAAATTCTGGTTTAGCTTTCACAGTACAATTGTAGGAAAACATGTACTAGAGCTTTGCTGTTTGGGAATTGAAGTTATTTTCTTGGTTTATTAAAGGTGAATCTGTATTTTTTCTTTGTGTTGCTTGGGGAGTAAGGTTATTTCACACACTACCTGAAGATGTGGTTGGTTCTCTTAATTCTGTAATACTAGAGATAAGTGAATTAAATACATGTTAATTCCCTAATATTAACTGGAATTCTGTCAGCAATGTGTTATTTAAGTGAATCAAATGACAATACAATACAAAAGAAAACACATCAATATTATTCATTACTTTGTTGAAAATCCTTTTTATCTCAACACGAATATTTATTTCTCCCATTCCTAGATTGCTGTGATAGTGTAGTATATAAATGTAGTTTCATAAACAAATTTACGTTCATACTGCTCTGCTCTATCATTTGAATGATGAGGAAACTGAATTTATAATTGCATGTTTTCTTAAAATTAAACACTCCTGGAAACATTGGACTTTGTTTTTTTTTTTAGAAAGAGAAAACATAAACATAACAATGAAACTGAATTTCACAAAAGATTAGTAGGACCTTTACAACAGTTGATACCCTGTGTACAGTCTTTGTAGTTATTGGTCAGAGTACAAGATATAAGCATTATACCTTGTCCAAACAATATTAGGGCAAAATTTTCTTTTCAAGAAACTAAGACAACTAGCTGTATATTAATTATCTTGTTTTTTTTTTTTTTTTTTTCTTTTATCGGTACCAAGGATCGAACTCACGATCGCACATTTGCAAGGCAGGTGCTTATGTCGCTGAGCTAAATCCCCAGCCCCCAATTATCTTGTATAAACATATATTTTTTTCCTTTTCCCTTTCTTCTTTTCGCCTCTTCCTCATCACAGTTTGTCATTTCTTTGAATTAGTTTCTTCCTAATTCACAATAATTATTGTTGATTTTCATCCTATTTACTTGTTTGGTTTTTCACACTAGTGAAGCAGTATGATTTTTATACATAATTTCATTTGTGAGTATGGTCTCAAGTTATGCCCTACATCCACTTACCTGTAAAAGTCTCATTTATCCATCTGTATGGTTGAGTAGTACTCCATTATATTAAAAATATTTTTTTATCCATTCCTCAGTTAATGGGCACCTGCACTGTTTCCAAGATTTAGCTATTACAAATTGTGCTGCTATAAACATGGGTGAACATATATTACTATGGGAAGATGCTTTTAGTTCTTCTGGGTAGACAATTAGAAGTGGAATAGCTGGTTTGAATGGCCCCTCACTTCCCTTTGTGGTAGCTGTAGTTCCTTAGCATCAGCCAAAAGAATTCAATATTATGTATAAATTGATCTCTCTTCTGAAAGTATTATCTCCTAACTGAGAAGACTATGGTGATACATTCTAGTTTCATTCTTCTCTTCATTGGCATTTGAACTCTATGTGTTTCCTTTTTTGTGACCTTCTTTAAAAAATACCAACATACAAAACAAATAGGGCTTCACTTTACACATGCTATTATTTCTCTCTCTTTTTTTTTTTTTTTTTTAATCTTTTTCGTTTTTATCGGTACCGGGGATCGAACTCACGACTGCCTGCTTGCAAGGCAGGCACTTATGCCGCTTAGCTAAATCCCCAGCCCCTACACATGCTATTATAAATGTTATCTTACAATCAGAAGACAAACTGTCTTTTCTTGGTATTTTTGATGTTCTTTAATTTACAATTACTTCTTATTAGACTAATAATATATGATAATCAAAACCCATGAGTCAAAGTTTTGTGATGAAAGAATACATAGTTAATAATTCATTGACCATCACATTCTTAAAACGAAAATTTAAATATTTTCAAAATTTGTAGTTTGAGATAAAATTACCCGATTTTAAAGAGAATTTCTTAGCAGTGACACAATGCCAACTATACACAGTTACAAATCTGACTTTGTTAGCCTAGCATAAAATACACTCCTTTTAAACTTCAAATTATTTCAAAATAAATGTTACCTGGTTCCCCATCATTTTTATAAACATTTAATGTTCAAATGTAAAGCTCAGTGCAAAAAATCTTAACGATATAGTAAAAAACTTTACTGCTACTTTTAATTGATTTTTAAAATTTTTAAAATGTGTCTTTAAACTAGGTTAGATGTAAACAGCTGAAATGATGTATTCATTAGGAATAAATTGGGAAATACTCCAGATGAAATGAGTTTATATTATCCAAATCAGTTTTGAGAATAAAAATAAACAGCACAAATGGAAGGAACTAAAATTTCCTTTCTCATTATTGATTCAGCTTCTCTACCATGGATGTGGCACTCATAATGCAGAGAAAGAAGGCATAGCTACCTTCTGTGCAGACTAAGGTGTGGGAGATGCATGTTCCCATGTACATTTGTGTACCAAACTTTACATCCAAAAACAAACATGTTATATTTAAGGAGAAACAGTAACTCTCATGGTTTTTGAGTCACAGAACAGGAAACAGGATTTTAAGTGATCATGGGATTCCCTGAATATATGTGGAAATGCTGAAAAGTTTCACAATTATTCACTAAGTTACTGTGTCAGGATGTTTTTTTAAGCTTACAGTAGCTGAAAATCCAATATAAAAGTGGGTTAAGTAGGTAAAATTTCTCTCACTTTCGTATAGGTTAAACCTGCTAAGGAAGTATGTTGTCCAAGTTTCATGCTTCAGATAAAGCTCTCAGAGAATGCTTCTTTATGTCACCATTCCCAGGTTAGAGATTCTGATGCATGAGCTTCAGATGCAATTCATGATTCAGTGCTATCCATTATGACCTTATACAAGGTCACAGAAAGAAGATGAAGAAAAAATGGAAAAAACAAAATCTGCAGAAAGAGCACACTGCTTCTTGTTATATCTGATTCATTAGTTTCACTAATAACTCTACATCTAGCAATTAGGAAGTCCAAGGAATTCGATTTTTTTTTTAATGTCCAATGCTTACCTGAAATCAAGAGCTGAATTATCAAGAAAGAAAAGACTGATGGATTTTGAGGAAATTGCAATCATTTCCAGCATTATATCATACCAATTTCTTGGACCGAATTCTTACATATACCTTTACATATAAATTAGAAGGTAAACTTGATTGAAAACATACACGGTTCCCGTGATTTTGTTGATGATATGTGTGTAACACAGTGCCTATTAGAATTCAGATGTATGATAGAAATTACTATGTAACCATTTGATTCAAAAATATTTGACATACAAAAAACTACAAATATTTGAGGTATACAACTTGGTGAATGTAGGAAGTTATCACAATTCATGCCTTAATCCTTCACTCAACAAAGTACTATCTCATCCTATTTTTTTAGTTTTCATTATTATTTATGGTATTAATATCTAACATAAGATAAAAATTATGAGCAATTTGATATGATAGTTTGCTGTGTTTTAATTTTTATTATGCCAGTAACAGAGTACTACCACTAGGATGCCAGAGAGTAGTATTCCTCTTGCTCACCGTTTGAATGTAACATTATTTCAATATTTTAAAATTCTATGTATGAATCAGAGAGAATTATAACTAAATGTAGATTTGTTGAAAATGCACTGCTATAACTTTAAGAAGAATAGTCTTTTGTGAAAAATAATATTTTAAAAGGTAGCATTGTGGATTCGTGGTTACCAAGTTGTAGTGAAGGAAGTTAGCCTCCTTTACATCTTTAGAGTCTAGACAGCCAAAAAGTACTGCTCTACATAAGGATAAAATTAAATATTTGTACCAGCATCTTCCTGGACTTTTAAACAGCTAAGGTTTAAGTGACATTACTTTCTGTAAAAGGAAGATGCCTAGGGCGCCAACATACAGAGAGCGGAGAGGAACCCTGGGAATGTATCTACGCGGAACTGAGTGTGTTATGCCTTCCTTAGATGGCACCAGCCCTCCTGGTCTTCTCAATACGTTCATCACTGTCCACTGCCACCAAGCACTCTGGGTAGCCCAGAGTTCCTCCTTATTCTTGAAACCGAAGAAAATCAGTACCAAGGAAATTCTCACCTAATTGTAATTGATTGTGGTTCTTAATGACACCTCAAGAGGGATCAGTGTTAATAATATCTCTCTATTGCATGAACTTTTCACTTTATATTTTATGTTTCTTTATATAATTAGCACTCTACATTGCTTTATGTACATTAGACCCTCTATGTATACTAGACATTACTACGTATCTAGACATTACTATGGAATTGATCAATGCATTTTGGTCTTGGAAGACAAAGTCTCCCTCTGGTAAAAAGAGGACCAACATGTCAAGAGCAAATTTCTTTATTTAGAAAAAAGAAATTTTTACACCAATAGAAATATGTATTTAAACTTTTATTTTCCACCTATATATTACCAATTTATCTATCATCTGATCTATCTCAGTGTTACAGTGTTTCAATATAAACATGATTACCATATTCTATGCTACTATTGCACCACCAGTGACATACAGCCTGCCTGCAGTCTGGCTATGGCTCCAGGAAACCCGGAGCATAGATCACTGAGGCATAGCACCAATCTGTTACTGATGAGACAGCCTTGGAGCAAGGCACCTTCTCATGTTCCAAGAAGTGCTTAAGGTCCTTATAATTCTGTGTGTTTGTGAATCTGTGTAACATGTTTGAAGAACCAAAATTCTTAGAAAAATGAAAAAGTAAAAGCTCTACAATCAAAGACTTTTTTTCTAAAAGAATGAAAGAAGGTCAACAGAAAAAAATAAAAAGAATATTCCTCTTCAGTACACAGAAATCTCCTTTCCTGTTTTCTCCCAGCCACTGTCCATGCATTGCCAGCTACCCGAAGGAAGGTAGATATTGTCTGTAAGCACCAAAGGAGAGTAATTCTTCATGTGACACTGGTCACCCAGGAATTAAACACCTACATGGTAAGTTATTGCAGTCACCACTGCCAGATCACAACAGCTTTGAATCTGAAGTAACTTTAAAACTACCAAATGTAAATAAACCTATTTTGCATCAAAATAGAAATACTTCAATACCTTTATAATTAATAAATAAGTTATACTTATTTAAAAGTTTTTCAATGCAAAAGCGTAAAAATCAACTGTTAGTCAAGAGCTAATTGCTAATAATCTTTTGAATCACATCCCTCAAAGTCTTCACTTTACACATGTGCATATTCCATGTATGCCTAATCAATGGTACAATTCAACCTGAACTTTTTGATTATAAATATGATGTGAATATTTTCCATATCAACAAAGCTTACTATTTTCAGTAAGTTGACAAGAATTCATTGAATTAATGAATGTATCATACTTTATGTAACCAAGACCTTTACTGAGGAGAATTTGAGAGAGCAAGGTGAACATTGGTTGCATGAACTAATGCTTAAGGTGACCTGCTCGATGTCTGAATGAACTTCGTTAGAGGAAAGGATTTAAGTTCTTTAGAGTAGAGAACACACACACAGCACAGCATAAATCATTATTCCTGCTCTAATCTGGGGCCTTATGCCGCTTTCAGCAGAATTTTTGTCTATAACTGCACCATAACAAATACTCACAATATAGACAGAATTCATATGGAAACCATTTTTTAAAAAAAGCAAATATCAGCGCTTACCATCTCTCTCCAAATTTGCTTCCTAAAATCATTATTTTTACAAAGTCATGAGATGACTTTGTAGGCTCCGTGTTTCATGAAAGCTAAAAGGCACCACAAGAATCTAATGATGGTTCTTGCTCCTATTATCTCTCTCAACAATATTCTTGCAATTTTTAGTTTGGATTTTGTTTCTTTTCCTATCTTGTTTTATTCAAATATTTCTACTTTTATGAAATCATGTATTTTTCTTTTAAACAAGCTTTAAAACATTATGGGATGATAAAAGAATTACTGGAAAATGCCTGGATGGTATAGAGATTGTCTTCATCCCTTTTAATAACTGCACCATCTTATTCTACTGTCTTTCTTTTATGTCTCTAAGAGAAATTTGCCCAAAGTAAGAAACTGACTTTGGTACAGTACCATTAACTATAATGTTTGAATTTCACAAATTGTTAGTTAATGTCTTTTTTCTTGTTCTAGTTCCCTAAAAGTTACTTTTCCAGTACATCAGTAAGACTTTTTGGTAGTTCACTGCAAGTATAGTTGTGTGTCCAAATAGCACATCACACACAACACACATACACAGTCTTCATTTATTGGGTCATATAGACATTTTTCAATCCATTTTATATATCATTACTTCTCATATAACAAGAATTTTGAAATAATATTCCTATCTTTTAGCATATCTCAGCCTTCTAAAATTTATTAAACTAAAATGCTACATTAGTTATGCTAATGAGTTATACTATATTTTAGTCAGATACTGGTTCATAAAATGGGCTGACAAAGAGTGAGTCTGTTGTTAGATTAAAGATTGTGTGTGATTGTATAAAATATAAGGGATATCAAAATAGAAAATTGTATAAAAATGAAGGAGAAATGCCCATTTGCAATTTTATACATCTCCCAAAGAAATAATATGAAATATGTGAAAGCTCTGCACAACATTGCATGAATGAACAGTCGTATTTCCCTATTTTAAGTGATCTAACTCTAATAGTGTATTTTAGCAGGTAAGGCCGGTAAAGCAGTTGTAGACACAGATGCAGACAAGAGATAGATGTTGTAATAGTGACAACCTTCAGTTCACTGGAGATACCGAAAAATGAAACATTCTCTCACGTTTGGGAAGAGCATTCTATTGTCAAATTTTACTGATCAGAATTAACTAAACTTTGGCCAAGCTCCCATGGCTCATTTTGAAGGTGATTTTTTGGGATCGTATATTTACTCCCCGCCAAGACGAAGCACAAGGAAATTTACTCAGGCTTCCTGTCACAGAATCCTACTTCAGCTGAGCACACTGGGCCAGAACCTGCCTCACTCTCAGCCACCTGCTCCCCTCACACAAACAAAACTAGCAAAGCTTTGTGCCTTTGGGATCCATAGTCTGCATTACTTCTGCAAATGCTCACATCACAAGCTGACATTCATGGCGTGCTACTCGCAGGGAACTCTCCCAGACTGCTCATTTCTGCCTTGCCCGTTTGTAACAGCCCTTTCCTCTTCACTTGAATGGATTTTCCTTTTGAGAGCAGAAGAAGATCAAATGGTTGTGTGATTGCTGTGGGGAAATGACTGTTTCCAGTTTTTCAAACACAATCTGATAATGCTATCTGTAGGTGAAAAAAAAATTAAGATTGATAGAGTCATGTTCCATTTTGGGTAAAGGAGCAGAAAAAATACTTCACGTTTGAAAGAAATTATCCAGCACAAGAATACACACACATAAATACACACACACACACACACACACACACACACACACACACACACACTCTTTCCAATAGCCACTTAGTTCACACGCTAATCAAATGAGGCCAGAGCTTAGAATCACCCATGAATAGAAATGTTAGGAGGCCTATATAAAGAGAAGAGTATTCTGAAGAGACAGGAGATGATGCTAAGACTGTAAAAATCACGACCCAGTTCAGAATCAAAATTCAAGCAAGGTACTGAGTCCCAGTTCTTAACTATTTTATAAAGCTAAAGTACATGGAAGTGAATTTTTGGAGTGAGACAGAGAACTCAAAAAAAAAAAAAAAAACTTCAAGCAATAGAGGGAAATCATCAAAACATTTGTCTTTCAAGTGTCTGTCTTAAGCAAAACTCAATAATAAAAAAAGCTTCTTTTACCTTGAAAAGACCCCAGAGAAGATATTCTGCCATAAGTTTCACAGAGCTTGTTCTCACCGTATATAAAAGAGAAGATGATTTATATCAGAGTCATCTATTGAGTAAATGATAACAAACCACAGGATCTGAAAGAGATACTGGAGGGGCAAAGTTCCTGAATTTGCCATGCATACACTAGCAAATAATTAAATAAATAGCAACATATTTATAACATGCAATATTTCTTATTAATTTGAGAATGAGAATTTTCTAAGTTATTATTTTCAGCACCATTTCAGAAAAGTGGTCAGTGTTAACTTAGCTGACCAACCATAATGCATATAAAATATAAATTAGGCAATAAACATTTGTTGTTATAATAAGTATAGAGAAACTAGAATTGGCATACAAAGCTGGAGATACAGAAATATATAAACATGCAAAATTTTTAATGTAGGTAACATATATCCTATTGAAGATAAATATTAAGCACTTATTTCATGATAGCATCATCAGTGGCAAGAAGCAAGTATGCTGGAAAGAAAATAATCATTTCCAATTATTTGATTACTACACTACTGAGGAAAGAGAAAACATGTAATGTAATGCCAAGGTACAACTTGAAATTCATGCACTGATAAAATTTAATGAGTTATATTAACCTATAATTTTAAAATAATCTCTAGTAAATTTTTTAGTATCTTCAGATAATAGATTTCTTAGGATTATGTGGTAGCAAACTAGGCATACTCAACCCCATTTGATTATGAGATTCTAAGTCCAGGGCAGACTAAATTATTATGTACAATGGAATAATATCTGAATATATTTTGGTCACATTGAGATGAATAGCCTCTTCCCCATTAAGTTGAAACTTGTTAATGAATATTAACTTATAAACATAAAATTATTTCAAATCTATAATTTAAATTTCAGGAATCTCAAATCCTCTGCATTTAAAGCAGGTTATGCATACATATATACATAAACATTCTTCAAATGTTTTATTGCTTGAACTGTCAATTCTGAATAAATTATGCTAAATATGATCTACATGGGAAGAGTAGGAATGTATTAGTGTTTAAATTGATATTTACTGATTTATGGAGAAATTAAATTCTTTGTTTAATGGTTATGTTTTCAGTTCCTATTCTCTTAATCATACGTTGTTGATATTTGTTTTTTTGGAAAAATTATGCTGCCGTAGTTCTTTCTCAGAGTCATGATTAATAAGGCCAGGGGGATGCCCCTCCAGTATCTCTTTCAGATCCTGTGGTTTGTTATCATTTATTCAATAGATGACTCTGATATAAATCATCTTCTCTTTTATATACGGTGAGAATATAAACAACCTCAGTGCTCCTGAGTCCCTGAAAAATACACAGTAATAGTAGGTGCAGGAAATTCAACACATAATATTGTTAAAATTGGAGTTTGAACAATGTCTTATGAAATTGCAGAGGTGGTAAAGGCTAATATCATTGAAAGGAACATGAAATGTGAATATTTGACTTATACCTCATTGGAGTTCACTCTAGAATTACAGGAAAAATGGATTGAAAGAGTTAACCTTAATAATGCTGTGAGGAAAAAAGCATAAAGTATAGAAAAAAGTTTCTATAACTGAAGATGTAACAGAGTTGGAGGAAAGAAAGAGGGTAGTTAAGATAGAAGATTTTCAAGGGCTACTACAAAAAAAAAACTTAGGAATTGTAAATACAAATTTATAAACTAAGGAAAAATATTCTACTTATTTATAGAAAAAATATGTATTATAGAACTGCAGTTGAAAACGTGATCCTAACCAGGTATGGCCCTTGGTATTGGACTTTGCAGTTTCCAATACTGAAAAAAAATTACTTTCTTTGTGAATTACCTATTATCAGGCATAGCATAGATAATGAAATAAACATTCAAACTGCAAAAAATAATTCTAAGCAGGTATCTTTATAAGGTGATTTTATTTCCTTTTTTGCATATACCTAAAAGAAGAATTACTAGTTCATATTTTGTGTTGTATGTTTCATTCTTTTAGAGATCCTCACACTGTTTGGATCAGCCATGATTATGCCACTGTATAATTCCTCAACTATCCATAAGAGTTCCTTTTACTGAAATATTTTACCATCACCAGTTACTGTTGAAATATTATAATAGCTGTCCTTAAGGTGAAAGACGGTACTTCATAATAGTTTTGATTTGCTTTTTCTTGATGATTAATTTTTCATATATTTCATGTACCAGTTGGTAATTTTTACATATTCTTTGGAGAAAATTCTATTCAGATATTTTGACTTTTTTTTTTTTTTTTGAGGCAGGATCTTGTTATGTGGTGCAAGTTGGCCTTGAATTCACTTAAGTAACCCAAACAGACCTCAAACTTAATGTGATCCCCTGGATCAGTCTCACAAGTGCTCAGATTACATGTGTGTGCCACCATCCCTAGATGACTCTGATCATTTTGGGAGTCATTTATTTCCTTACTATTGAGTCATTCTTAAATTTTGAGTATTAGTTCTTATCAGATATATAGTTTGTAAATAGCTTTTCTCCATCTCTAGGCTTGTTAGTTTTTAGATGCCTTTGTGAATTACTCATATTTTCTCTATTTTATTATTTCTAAAATAAAACAAAACATTAAAATGGAACTAAACAAGACGGTGAAAACAATATTGGATTTCAAAAACAAGATAGAAGGAACCCCCCCCATACTGATTATATTGCATGCTGTTATGCTCTAAACAGATGTACAGACTACTGGCTTTAGGCTTGCAAAGTCCATCAAAAAATAGCTATCATTTCAGCCTGTATTACTCAAAATCAGCTGGTTCACATGGTGGGTAGCTCTTTTTTTCTCCTGGTCCGCATGCCATCTGGCTCATGGGAGCGGGTTGGATACTTAAGTCTCCTCCTCGACCTCATTGCTGTTCTGGCTCTATTTTCTTGAAGAGATATTCAGTGTTGGTGTTTCTTTCTTAAAATATTGGTAGTTTGTCTGTGAAACTGAATTCTTAGTTTTCTTTGCACAAAATTTTCAAACAAAAATTTGAAATTTATTAATAATTACATGATTCCCAGAGTCCACCTGCCCAGGACTCAGAGAGATCTGTCAGCATGGGCCTGGAAATGAAGTCACACACTGAGTCCCAGTGAATCATCACCTTGGTCCTCCCCACCATGCCAGATATTCCAGGTCAGAGGAAGCCAGGTGCCTAGTCCAATCCACCACACTAAGGGACTGGCAGCCATGCAGGAAACACCCAGAATAGAGCAATGGGCTGATTTGGAAGAACATAGGAAAATGTCAAGACAAAACACCAAATACAGTCTCAGACCCCCAGTCAACTCAAAACAAGTTCAAGAGACACAGACATAGTAGAAATTAGAAGTCACAACCTGAAATTTCTGAAAAGATAAAATGAAGTGAAAAAGCCACTTAGTTAAGGTTTTGTGTGGTTAATTATGCATGCCTATGTCTGATGGTCTAGGCAGCTATTTTAAAGATAACAAGAGACATTATGGTAGTCATTATTACTTTCCTATCATCTTGTTTTGAAGTCCTGTATCATTTTCACTATTTTATTTGGTTTTATTCTGTTTTGTTTGATTTTATTTCATGGATGGTATGGGCAACTATTTTGAAGATAACAAGAGGCATATGGTAGCCATTGTTGATTTCCTATTATATTGTTTTGAAGTCCTGTATTACTTTCTTTGTTTTATTTTGATTGGTTTATTCTATTTCATTTTGTTTGGTTTTATTCTCTTTAAAAGTATTTAAATAAATAAACACTGATCGCTCAATTTGTCTTTTTTGTTTGTTTTTTGTTTGGTTTAGAGTGAATTTTGTAATTTCTTTCAGAATTGGTCAGTTTCACCTTAGAAGCTAAAATGCTGGTCATAGCACATTATCATTTAAATCTGAAGCTTCAATAGTGATGTGCTTCATTTCACAAGTAGTACTGTCAAATATGTTCTAACTTGCCATCCTTCTTTCATTTATTTGAATAACCATTGTAAAGAAATGCATGTTGTCTTAAATGGTGCTTTTATTTATTTCTATCTTTGATTTTGTTTGTAATTTTTATTATTTCCCTTATATATTATTGGACTGAAATTTGCTATTTTTTCAATGATAAATTTATCTTTTTCCAAATATATATGTGTTGTCAGAAATTTTCAGTCTTGCTTTAACTGCAACCTAAAGTTTTATATGACTGGTATTCTTACTAAAAATATGTTTTGAACTTCTTTGAAATATACTTTTTAAACTTATTTAAAAATATGTTTTAAACTTCTTAGACATTGACTCATAACATTTAGAAACAGAAATTTTAGATACATTTGTTTCTTAGATTAATGTAATTATGATAGGTTGATATATTTTGTATAATTAACTTTATTTTATATTTGTTAATGCTCATTACATAAGTCAGAATGTAATATGTCATGGTGAATAATCTGAGTACATTGAAAAATAATGTGTAAACCAGCATTTTCAGTAGAAAATTTAATGTCTATTAGCTGAATTTATTAATAATTTTGTTCAAATTTTCCACATCCTGACTTATCTTTCTATTAGTTTTATCAGTTATGCAAATGAAGTGTAGCAATCTGAAGCTGTCATTGTCAAGTTTTCTTTTGCTCTTTTGGATCTTTCAAATTTTGTCTCATAATTTTAAGCTTATTAGTTGCAGTATACAACTAATACAACTAATGTATTGGTTCACTACTAATATATGGGTTCACTACATACATCACTTTCAACAATTAACTTTTTATAGATAATGAAATGTTTTATCCCTGATAATATTCCGGTTAAAATCTATATTGTTTGACTTTTGTGTAACGATTGATGGTATTTCATGCTTTTCCTGATTGCTTATGTCTTATGCTTGTTGTTGTTGTTTTTCAAACAGGGTTTCACTATGAAGTTCAGGCTGGCTTTGAACTCAGAGCGATCCTCTTGCCTCAGCCTTCAGAGTGCTGGGATTACATGTGTGCACCACCATACCCAGCAAATGTTTTACATTTAGAGGTATTCCTACATTAAGCACACAGTTAGCTATGTTTTTTTAATTTTCTATTTAATCTATATTATCATACTTTTTGTTATTGTTTAAATATTTTCCAATATATGTTACATTTTTGGAGGAGCATATTTTCTGTATTCATAATTTTACTCTTGGACAGACATTACCTTTTCTAGATACAGTGCTGAGAGTTGAAGTTGTAAACAAAGTAGTAATTATGCTCTAATATTGTATATGAGAATAAGGAGATATGGAAGATGTTATAGTCAAGGTTTTCAAGGCTATGAATTTAATATGGGACGCAAACCTTACAGGATTATTGTATAATTTTCACCTAAAAAGTCAAATGGAGAAGAGTACAAGAGAGCTGTGTACACACAAAAATCAGCTGAGGGTCTGGATCCCATGTAAATGTCATGCCCAAGTTCAACTGAAGACCTAGAGTCTCTGGCAATGTCGTTCACATGTCAACCTGCAGGTGTAGAGTCAAGAACAATGTGTCATTCACCTTTGAATTAAGCATCTGCTCTGGGAAAGCCCAAAGGTCAGTGGTGGAAGCTAGAAAGTCCATGGGGATGGAGGATCTGGGCTGGCACGATGAGACATCTTCACTGGAGCCAGAAAATGACACTCAAGGTAAGTACCAGAGCTCTCCAGAAAAGAACTGCAGCATCCTCAACGGCAGTGAGTACTTGAACTCCTCTAACAATGAGAACAGCTGAGTTCATGTCAGGAAAACATCATGACATGCTTCTCCAGGAGAAGCAACAACCCACCACCTTCTCCTATAATTTTCCTTTTATATTGTTGGCAACATTACTCAGGTGGACCTTCCACACTTAAAACCATGCTCATTCAGTTACAAGTTGACCATTAGTTAATCCACCAACGAATGAAATTGGAATTTGGTTCTCCTATACTTTCATAACTCAATATTGAATGAAATCTAAAACCAAAGATAAAAAAATGTATATCTTTATTCATGAAGCAATTTAAATGGAAGACACATTGTAAAAAATGCACTATTGCATATTATGCATAGTTTCATAAAACATGCCTTCAAGAATGGATAATGTTTGAATGAATTATAAATGTTATTGAAAATTCTAACATTTTCTTTCAATAGTATATGTTGGCAAGATGGATACTCCAACTGGAGAATAGTAAAGAACTAAAACCCTAACTTGATATCATTAATATTCATCTTGTCTCTATTATAAATTTAGATTTACTTTAGGTTTGTCACATTTATAATTTACATTTATGTTGCATGTATACTTTGTGAAGCTACAGATTAAAATATTAACAGCTACAATGTTAATGTTAACAGAATAATAATTTTCCCCCCAAACTAAACACATACAATAGGAATAATTCCAAATTAGATTGCATATTGTATTTTGGCAGGCTGTAATAATTACATTACTACTGATGTACAAATGTACTGATTATAGTTGGTTACTACCGCTTTCTGTGCCACTAAAACTCTTATCTTGTATGTCTCTGACTAAAGTATTATTATTTTATATATACCTAAGTTATTTGCAACTATATATTTGTTCTGGAGTTAGGAAATTGGTTTTGTGTATACTCATATAACCAGCATGGGAAAGAAACTCACTCAACTAGATATGTAGGGTGTCATGGAAGCTGGAGTTTGATCATATGTGTTGGGATACGGCCAATCCTGAAAACACAGAGAGCCCAAAACAAGCTATGCAAACAATCTGTTCCAGCTTCAAGTAGGCAAGAGGCCCAGGCCAGCTAGGCCAGCAAGTTGCTGGGCTGCAGGGTTGAAACTGACATCATCCTCCTGAGTGTATAAATCAATGTGCTACAGTGGTTGAACAGTTCCTTTCCTCCCTTTAGGAGAGTAAAGGCTCCACTTGACCCCAGATCTTATCTCTTCATTTTCTCATCCTCTTGTGGTCCTTCACCCCAAGAACCTCAAGAGCGACATAAGTCATGGCATAAATATATAAGCTTAATGCCCTGCTTACTGAGTTGATTAGTCAACCAGAGATAACAATGTAAGAGCTTTCATCTTACCTCCTAAGATACAGAAAAATTAGATACCAATATATAAACAGATTTGCATTTGTATATTGCTCAGTTTACTTCCCAAATTCCAATTCATTTCAATAGTAGGCAGTCAGGGTTCATTGAAACAAATACATTTAAGCATGAAAAGAGGATACCAGATTTCTTTCATATATGAGTTCAGAGCAGCAAAAGCTGGTCCTCTTGTCTTACAAAATTTGAGTCACCTACTTTAAATTAAGTGAACCAGTCTAGTTCTGAGGAATTAAAAAATTACAAAGCTTATGTTTTTTATAATTTTATTTCCATTTTTCTTTTTAAACAAATGGCAACAGAAGTGAGGAGATTGAATTCAATATGTTACAAAATGCATAAATTTGATGGCAGTCAGCCCTGATTCACTTGGCCTTGCTTTCCTAAATGTTTTAAGAACATAATTTCCCAAAGAAACCACACCTACATTTACATCTTTAAACCTTTAACTAATAAAATACAAAACAAATACAAAATTAAGCCACTCGCTTTCTGATCATCAAATTGTACTTTGTCAGATCCCACTTACTGCTCCTTTCTACATAAACTATATACGTGTCATTTGTCAAGTGATACCACTGTGTTGTACAACAGCATGTGTAGGGGAATATATCCCAATAACTCTTCAAATTATGGATCAATACAGAAAAGTAAAATAATTATAAAATACATTTCATGAGCTAATTATCTATTATTTAGGTACTGTGTTAAAATTTTTCCAAGAGAAATAGCCAACTTGAAAAATACAAATATAGACCAGGGATGTATCTCAGTGGCACAGTGCCTTCCTGGCAAGTGTGACGTCCTGAGTTCAATTTCCAGACCAAAGGAAAGGAAAGATAACAAAAAGAAGTGGGAATATATGTTTCTACTCTAGAGAAATTTTTCTCTAGAGAAATTACAAGTAATTTTCTTCACTAGATTCTGATAATGAGATTATGTAACATATAATATTTTCATGAGATAATTGATATATTATACACTATTCACATTTTCCAATATATTTCCAGTGCCAGTGATTAAATCCATGACCTCACACATGCTAACAAGATTTTTGATCACTGAACTCTACTCCTAGCTTCTCCTTGTTAGATTATCAAATGAAAACTTTAGTGCAGATTTTGTAACTATAACATACAGATGTGGTGACACTTATTTCAGTGGGGGTGGGTATTATGAAGAATCAGAGGCCAACAGGAAGCACAGACCTCAAATAGAAGTGGAAGTTGCCCCACTACCTTTGTCAAGGACTGAGCTGTTTTGCTGTTGTAACTTCTTCCAGGGACATAAACCAACTTTTTCAGAAACTCTCCATGTTTTGTGTTTTTATTACAAACTGTGTAACATTTTATAATCATACAAATTGCTTATTTTTCCAACAATATATAGGAAAAGAAGACAAAATCATACTGAGTGATTAAATTTTTAGAGCGGAAGAAAACAATTGAGAATAATTCAGTAGTTCTAATTAGTTAGCTTTTTATTTTGATATGGATAGGAAATTATTCAAAGTTTTATGCCTATGAAAAAATATTACAGTGCTTAAGATACATTATTAGAATGTATTTCTAAACATAATTTAGTAACATGTAATATATATGCTTGGATATATTTCTAAACATAATGAGTAACATCAGAAAAATATGCTTGGAATATATTTCTAAATATATCTTTAGTAACATAGGTAAGAAATAATGTAGAAGACTTCAAAGATTGTACATAAAGGTTAGTTATATCACACATACACACATGCATTCAATAGTATAATAAAAAATATTAATAGATTGATCCATATTCCATGTTTCCATGTTAATTTTGTATATAAAATTAAAATTTTAATGTTTGTTTTAATAAGATTTATCACGTTTTACTAAATAGTCACATTTCAATTTTAAAAAGAGAATATAAAGCAGAATTTATCTTCCCTGAAACCAAATTATTTCTTCCTGAAATAAAACCAAATTTCTTCCTGAAATTGTTCTTTAATCATTTTAGACAGATGGTAGTACAAATCTTTATTAAGCAACACAGAATCTCTTTTACCATTTGTTTACAAATGTCTTCGTAAATACTGATGGTAAGTGGAAATGCATCTTATATATAATGGGAGTTTCTTAGCTCAGAGGTGATTGTCCTTGTTTTATCACTGTCAATACTGATTATCTTAGATAATTACTATATTTGTGAGGATTCCTCTCACCCATAATTTCTTTCCTACTGGCATTTTTCTGACTGAAATTCAGATTAATAAAGTCAAAGGCAAAACAGGTGGTCTCTTCAGCACACTAATGTTTGAAGTGTGCTCACTAGCTGAGAGGATATTGTTTTCCGTCACTAATGCATGGGTTACAACTGGTCTCAATATGGACTCAGTTTATTAGAAGCTTTATATGATAGCGATTTTTCTACCTTATATCTTTTAAAGTCCGTTTGATGGTTATATAACTTAAATACAAAGAAGACAAAAAAGAGTTGAAGTCATTTTCCCTCCAGCAAAACCACAGAGGACAAAACACTTTCTTTAGTCACTGACTTTATTAGGAATTCTCCAAGTATGTTTCTAATGATAAAAATGGAGCTTTTCCTAGTGTTGATTGTATTGAATAATACTAGAGCAATATAAATTTTGAAATTATATATCTCAAAACCCTCTTTCTTAGAAAGGGTACAATGCAATGTTTTCCATAATGTTGAGGGATACAGTCATCAATCTAGAAGAGCAATGCAGGAATTTGTAATGGACCAGAAGACATTTACAGGATGAGCTCATTTTAAAGAGAGTCAGGTTTATGAGTTTCGGTGAGATGGAGTGCTTTTCTTATTTACTCAAAGGGATAAAAAACAATTTTTACAGGATAGTAGACCAGTATCACCATTGGGAAAACAGTAGCTGTTGTAAAAATGCACTTTGCTTCATGAAAGTAAATGTTCATATAAGATGAAAAAATGACATTTGAAGAAAAGAAATTATGTCTCCAATGACTAAGAAATAAATGCACTAGAAATTAAACATTACATGACACAGTTTTAATTAGACATTTTTCACTGAAATTTATCTTGTTTTATGAGATTCACTAAAGGAAATTCAAATGAAATTGTGTTCTCAAGATGAAATATAACAATAAATAAATAATTGTGTTTCAAAATGGAACTTCTTGCTGACCATTGATTCCTTTAAAACCATTTTTACTTTCATGAAAAATCGAATGCATATAGTCGTGTGTAGTATAAAATAGCTACACATAGAAATAAAGATATCATTTTGAAGATGTTTTCAGAGTCTCACGCAAGTTAGTTCTGGAAAAAAGGGAAGATTTGTACTGTTAGCATTCTTGTGTATGTGACTGAGAAAATGCTTACAAGAGCCTTAATAATAGAATTTCACATCTAAGATTTACCATTTATAGGTTATAAAGAACATATGTTCATTAGTTTAACGTCAGAGCTGGTTTTTTACCTTATCTACTAAAAGACACCCAAGTGGCAGCTGCCTTATCTAAAAATACATTGGTGCAGGAAATTGAAAAATTCTATGAAATTTTAATATATTATTTGCCTTGAAATAAATATTTTATTTATTCAGGTATATTCTTGTTAAGGTTTAGTTTAATTTTCATTTCTTCTTCCTAACATAGACAACAGAAATATAAACTTGTATCTTTGGTGAAAATTCATTTCATAAAGAACTCCATAATACATCATACCCATAGTAAATAAAATAGAGTCTATGACAATCATCAAGGTGACTGACATGAGAAAATAGCTTTGAGTTCATTTTAAAAATATAACATAAATAGATGTTTTTCCTGGTAATTAGCTCATTATCACATCTTGTCCATATTTACTTATGTATAGACATAGACATAGTAATATAAGTTGTAGAAATATTTAGATTTGGAGAGATGACTAAAACATTATGACAAGCTATTTTTCTGCATCTCACATTAAACAATCAGCATTTCTTTAATTTCAGAATTTTTCTTTATTATAATCACTAACATATGTCCTTATCCACACTCAAATCAGTTTTCTGTTTTGTGGCCTCAAATGTCTCTTACACAAATTTTCACAATAAATTTCTAACTTGATATTCAGACTAGCCTGCCTCAGTTTTTTCTTGTCCTTATAACTTTTGTTAACTATGACTATTTAAAAATTCTTTCCACAATAAATTATCAGGATATATTTTATTTGTTATGACCCCAAAATAATTTCCAAAATGTGTGTGTATAGATATATAGATAAATACATAAATATTTTTGTGCTACACACATTTATCAATGTGGTTTTATGCAAGTTTTATAATTTTACAATTTAACAACTATAAAAATTGCATTTTTATCATTTTGATGATGCAATATTCAGAACTTATAATAATTTTATTTAAAATATATATATATATATATATATGCATACATTACATGTAAGATATAAATTTTCTAAAAATACAAATGCTTAACAAAAAATTCCACTGAGTACACCAGAGAAAATATGTAATGTTCCTAATTCAAATGCCTTGAAAATATTAATATTTCTAGCCTCAAGTATAAAGTCTATATTCGTGATCTTTACAGTAATGATTTATTTTTTAAGTTTCACTACCTCGGGATATGAAACTCATCATTCAACACCTTTACAATAATATCTCTTTTTGAGTTTTCATTGGCTTGGTCTTTCCTTGAGGCAAATTTCTTGTGGTTTTTGGTGTTGAACATTTTCATAACCAATTTGTGTATCATTCTATTGCTATAAAACATGGATCTATATGCCCCATTTTCATTTCTGTTTGGTGCATTTTAAAATTCAGTGCCTAAGTGTGACATATTTATCTGTGTAACCCGTAACTTAGCAAAATATAGCAGGTGCTCTACTCATTTCAAATTGGGCTTCATTTGTATCCAAATTTCTTACTGAATCAATATATCATTAGATCATGTCCACTATAAAATGTGAGATTAGTTTCAGTAGCTTTCCGTTTATTTAAAGTGCAAAGTCATAAGTTCAATCCTTGATACCTAAATAAAAATATAAATAAAAAAATGCATAAAGTTGCAGTACTCTCTGTGTGGTTTAACATTAAAAAGTTTAATTGTAGTGTTTATAATGTAATAAATCAAAGAGGCTTTCAATTTTTGGAACACTGTTTGCTTTTAGTTTATATACTTAAGATATCCAACATAATTTTTTAATGTATATAGTGCAGTGACTACTGCAGTGGAATAAATATATCCATCATCTCACATGGTTAGCACTCTTATTTTTCTTTTTTTGTATGATAAGAGTAACCAAAAGATAGTTTTATCTTGAAGTCAATATACCCACTATAAGAAATGGTCCTTTAAGGTTATGATAATTTTAATGTTTACAGACATATAGTCAATTTTTTGAAATATTTAGGAATGCCTTAATTACTATACAGAGTGGTCCTTATGTGTAAGAGCACTCTGCTGGTCAAGAAAACAAGTACTTTGAGCTAGGCATGGGGCTGTTTTCTCTGCATAACAAGATCATTACTTCTAGTTAACCTTAACACATCTTTTTTTTTTTTTTAATTCTAAGGTGGAATGACATGAATGTCAACTATATAACATAAACAATGTACTTGAACTTTAGAGAAGTCAATTTTTTATGTGAAATGTCATACAAAATAAAATATATATTACACATAATGTACAAGGAGGTAAGTAGAGACAGAAAACAGGGTAGAGGGAGAGAGAGGGAAGGTGGAGGACAGAGGAGACAGAGACAGAGAAAAGAGAGGCAGTGAAAGAAAGAGGGAGAGAGGAAGAGATGGAGAGAGCATAACAGAGAGACAGAGACAGAGACCTTTAGACAAAGTAGGATTTGTGATGTGGGAGGGAGGATGTGTTACTGGAAATCATTTTTTCACTGAAATATTTTCTAGAGATTCTCTATTTGCATCTTGTGGATTTTTCAGCCTTTTCTCTATTTGGTGATTTTCTGAAATATCTTTGGGATATGGCAATCTTTCTGTAACTTCCATATCACGCTAATGTATTAAAATCTACTGTACTATATGCTAAAATGAGCAATAAGGATTTGTTTTGTTGATGTAGCAGGATCAAAGTACCTTTTGGCTTTGCCTAAGTTTTGCCCAAGAAGCAGAAAGAAGAAATGATTTTATGAAATTTACAATTTATTATTTCTCCTGATCATAAATATTTATTCTATATTTCTTAGGAGCAGAGAAATAGCCTTTCTGTGATTTGGTGTCCAGAGGCTGGAATATAGTAATGTGAAGAACAGGAGGGAAATGTGTCCCTGGAAACCAGGAAGAATCTGAAGTGAGAATTGAAGCCCACATGAGGAACAAAGAAAGAGTTATCATTAAAAAAAAAAAGAAAGAAAAGAAAAGAAAAAGAAAAAAGAAGGAAGTAGCAGGTGGCATTTTCTCCTTGGACCCAGACTCATACATGGGAGGGGTGGCTGAACGTGCAGATGTATAGTGACTCATGACAATTCAGAGGCTTCCATGGAAAGATGCACCAGGGGAATGGAGCAGTGGATGCTGTGATCTGCAGTGGCTGGTGAGACATTTGGGTTCGGAAATTCCCCAGAAAAGGGCAGTTAGCTGGTAGCCATCTTGATAGGGGCCAAATGAGCTCAGAACTACGAACCACCTCCACCTACTATTTTCCACTGTCAGGGTGAGGCTGCTGAATTCAAGGCAGCAAAAGATTAGGGAGACACGTTCAAGCTGGCTGGAGATATGGTCTCACAGCTAGAAACCAGTCTTAACTTCAGTAGAACTAAGCATGCAAGCTTGCAGGGATTTTCCACTACCCTCCTGTGTAAATCTATTGCTCGCTTGCTGGGATTGAAATAAGAGCAGAGTGGGGTACTCCGAAAGGCCACACAGACATGGAAGAGGAACAGAGATTGTTTTTAATCCTGGCAGCTCAACAAGGGACACATGTCACACTGAGAGCGCCAACACACAGCTTTGTTTTTACTTTTACACTATTCCTTTCCTGTGGGACAGTCTTTCATTGATGAAAGGCATCACATATGGTTACAAAAGCTGAACAGTTGTTGGGGATGTAGGACATTCTGATGGGACTTTTACCATCTTGTAAAACCAGCCATGGATTACTAGGCAATCAGAGCCACAAAATAGGAGAGTGTTTTCCTGTCTCATTCTCCCCTTTGAGGCTATGTTTGAAGAGCCTCATACTGACTTTTGTCTTAAGTATCTGACCTCATGTAACTTTTTCTTTAATTGGCTAATACCTTGTAGCTCACAGAATCTGGAAAGTCATTCTCCAGTCAATAACAGTCTCTATCATGATGTTAAAGACTTGTCTTATCAAGGGTATCCTAAAAGGAGTGACAAAGCAGCCTTGCTTACAGAGACTAATTCTCCCATTAAAGTCTTGAAGCCCTTTAAGGTTGAGAACTATCCTCATCCACTGGATTCCAGACCTTCATAGTCTGGATGGGCACATCAGCTATTTCCTACATCTTTTTGTGATTTTCTCTGTAAGTTTTTCTTGATCATCAATCTGAGGGCAATAGTTAGTCAGGTTAAACTTTCTGCAAACTCCTTCCTCCTTACTAGCAGGTTCTAAATCTAGTCTGTTCTGATAGACTACATTATGAATTTTGATATGTTGTTTAGCTAGGAAGTGTATACTGGATAATCTAATGGCTTTCCTTAGCACAAAGGTAGGAGGGAGGAGATTTTGACAGTCACCAGTACAATGCTTCCTGTAAATCTTGATGGGAATTGGGTATGATCTCTATTACCATATATCCAATATTACCCTTTAGAGTCCAGTCAGTGAGTGTGGGTAGTTAAGCCTGGATATTGGAGGCATAAAAGGTGAAGGGTCTCTATTGGAGGAAGAGGTCTACCTGGAGTCTCCCCTTGGCCATCAATCAGAAGATTAACTTTTCCTTATTTCCCAATTTTTGTCCTAGGAGTTACCGATGGTGAGCCCAAGTTTATATTGCTCCAAGGTCCAGTTATGGGAGCAATAACTTTTCTTAAAGTTTTTGGGTTCTGCTCAATATCCCATGTTACACCAATTGATTTAGGAGTTGTCTAAAGAGGAACATGGTTTTGCTAGAACAGTCCAAGTATCTTTACACGTATGCTGGTGTTCTTGGGCATACTTTCTTTCCTACCATAAATTTCCACATGTATCTGTGAAAGACTGAAATCCCACATTCATTGAAGGACATGACAGCAGGGGAATTTAGCCTCAATTGCTCTATCTGGCTTATGAATGGACCATTTGAATGTTCCACCGAAAGCTCAAACCACCAAATTCAAGGTGGTTAGGATCAAAACACAAAGATTGTAAGCCTTGCTGTAGTTCAGAGATCCTATACGTGGTGTGATTATAAGTACAGACTCTAATAACTGACCTGGCACACAAGTAATGTGTATGAAAAAGTAAAGTGGTCATGATGGCAGTTCTCATCTGGGTGACCTATTTGCAAGCATGTTAGTCTTTCTTTGTCTTAATAGAATTTGGGCTAAAAAGGGGGAGGATGAAGATCTTCATCCAACTAGGAAGGTCAGTTCTGGTCCTTTTCTTATCAGGAAAACCTTGTTCTTGGTGTATAGATCCTCCACTTGGTGTATAGATCCTCCACTCTGTGATTACAGCCTTCTTCACTTGACTGTGATGGACCTATTGGGGATTCTTTCCACTCCAACTTCTGTGAGTGTTGTCAAAAGGACTGTTAGTAACCACTTTCCATCTTGGCTTGAGGCTTTCCTGATGACAGTAATTTACTCAAACTGAATATGTGGGAGGAAAGGGATGAAGGGGGCTTGATATGCTAATGAAGGCTCCTTCTAATGTTCAAGCATATATCTTTTGGGAGATCTCCCCCAACTCATCCAGTTATCTCTTTAGGGAAGATTTCCCTATTATACTTACTGAATATGCCAATCCACTTAAGATGAGAAGACTGGCATACAGGATGAGAGAGGGCTTGGATACAGTTAAGTCCTGCCTTTTGGCAAGGTTTCCTTAGCTCTACTCACTCAGCCTTTCCTGAGCTCTAGGCATGATTGGCCAAATACAGATTCCAATTAATTCCCAATGATTGTGCCACTCCCTAAGCCACCAGTTTCATGAGGTTAGGTCTATTGTCAGGCCATGCTCAAAGACAGACCACAGTAGGGAATATTTTCTTGTAACAGCCACTATTGCACTACTTCAACATTTTTAGCTCAAGAAAGGAAAGTCTTTATCCAGTTGGAATAGGTGAAGCTTATGACCAAGAGTTAACACAAACCTCCAGTTTCTGCAGTTCAGTGAAATCCTCTTGAATGAGTTCAAATAGTACAGACTCTAATCTTTGGCTATTGTTATTACTGATTGTATTCTTTTAGTCATGGAGATAAAATTGATCTAATCAGTTGTTCTTCCTCTTATATCAAGACTGAGATTGCCTGAGGGTCATAAACAATACTATTCACCAGCGTCAAAGAACCAGAGACTAGGCATCAACTTCTCATCTCCAGTATATTTAAGTGATACGACCTTAAACAGACTCAAAACCCAAAACCTAGCTATTCCTGGAACACATCTCTGAGAAATAGTAATTGTCTAAGTGTTATAAATACTGACAATAAAGGTATGAGCCACAAGCAGTGTACAAGCATCAACCAATAATTAAACTAAAAATAAGAGCAAGAATATGAGAAAACTCTTGAACAAGATGCAAACCTAACATTCGTCTCAAAAAAGGAGATCCCAGTGTCAATGAGGTGGATCAAAGAAGATGAATGATGCTTTAGAAAAAATCAAATCAGAAATAACTTCTCAAATAACCATAGAGATGGTGACTATAATGAAAGATGGGCTTAAAGATGGGATCAAAGAAGACAACATATGGGATACAAAGAAGCCATTCTGCAAGAAAAAAATTTAACTCTGAATCCCATATCAGAAAAACACAGGAATCCCAAAGAAACCTCATTATTATGAACCTCAACTTTCCAGAAAGATAACAGCGAATCAACCCCAAACTCACAGGAAGAAGGAAATTATAAAGGTCAGAGTAGAAATTAATGCAATGGAGACTAAGAAAGCAATATAAATAATCAATAATTAGAAGTTTATTCTTTGAAAGATGAAAAAAATTTGACACACACTTAGGAAATCTTATAAAAGAAGGAATAAAAAGATTCAAATCCATGCAATTAGGAATGACAAGGGTGACATCACAACAGAACCTTCACAAATCCAACATCATCAACACTTATTTTGATAACCAGATTTCTAGTAAGACAAAAAACAGAAAACTAAACTATAAATCCTTGTCTTTAGCTCTGTAAATATATCCTTCAGTGGACTGAACTCTAGTCCAGCGGTCTTCAAGTTTTTTGGCACCAGGGATGTGTTTTGTGGAAGATAATTTTTCCAAGAATGGCAGCAGAGATAGTTTTGTGATGACTCAAGATCATTAAATTTATTTTTTCTATTATCATCACATTGAAATACTGCATATAGTGAAAAAAATTGCATAATTTACCATGATGCAGAATCTATATGACCCCTGAACTTGTTTTCCCACAGTTAGTTCATCCGAAAATGATAGGGTTAGTGAAATCCAAAGCTTTGCTTATGTCATTCTTC
Source organism: Cavia porcellus (assembly GCF_034190915.1). Taxonomy (NCBI): domain Eukaryota; kingdom Metazoa; phylum Chordata; class Mammalia; order Rodentia; family Caviidae; genus Cavia; species Cavia porcellus. The sequence goes on along the minus strand of NW_026947487.1, from coordinate 18,670,526 downwards.
CACATCGTGTCATTTGGGTTGCTGTCACTGTAGAATAGCATGCTTCACAAAGACAGAATGTTCAAAATGGATGCAGGCTTTTGAGTGCTTTGTGGCAATCTTAGGAGATTCTACCTTACCTTTAATTTACAAAGTATGGAGATTTAAGTTGTCTCTAAAATGCTTTTAAGACATGGCCATTTGCTGTGACAAGCAGCTTATTCTCTTCTAGAATGGACAAATTTGGTCTACTTGGCTTATTCACAAATGGGCAATGGTTCTATTTCTTCAGAATTTAGGAAGAAATGTCCAAAACAGTTTTGGAAACAGAGAGTGTTAATCATGTACCAGATATAAGAATTTGTGATTTTAAATCTCTGATAATGTTTGAAGCATGTCAGTGATCCCAATGTTCATTCATTATTCCCGTAAGTCCAATTTGGTTTTGGTTAGAAGCACTTGGTTTGCTGACTGGAACACTGGCGTTATTCTCCCTTGAAGTGAAACGTTGAGTTTTTGAGCAGTTTGAATATGTCACATAACTAAGAAAGTTTGTGACCTACTCACAAAATGGGGCAATAGATCCATCAATTTGCATCCTGTGCCATAGTTATTTGGTAAGCTGCTTAACTGTTGTGCTTTACTGTTGTCTGTTATTTCATCTATTTATTTATTTTTTATTTTAAAAGTAGTAAAAATGCAATAGCACAAGACAGAACAAATCCAACTGAGACAATGCAGTGAAATTGGTACAGAATTTCACAGTAGGATACTGGGATAGTAGTAATATGTACTATAGTATATCTCTTTAACTTCACAATAGTTGTCCAGTCAATTAGGTATAGCAAAATCAAACCCAAAATAGAACATTATAAACCCAATTGAGAATACTGAATAGAGCAAAAAAACATAACAAAACAGTGAAAACATCCTATGCCTTCGAAAAGAAGATAGAAGAAAATCCTCATATTTGCTCTACTGCATATGGTAATCCTCGCAAGAGATGCTAAGACATGTATCCCCAGTAGCTAAGTGGGGAGGGGGCAGGTGGGAGAAGGGTGCTTGATTTTCAGCCCACGTGGTAGTAGGCTCACAGGTAATGGTTCTCCTCCAGGCCACAGCTGCAGGGGCTTACCAAGTGGGCAGGAGAATAAGCTGCCTGAGTCCCTCCTTGGCCAGATCTGCGGAGCTCTCTTCTCCTCCTGGCCCACGCCACAGGCGCTTACCAAGAGGGAGGGTGACTAAGCTGCCTGAACCCCTCTATGGCCAGATCTGGGAGCTCTGTATTTCATCTATTTATGTACTTATGGTTTTAGCTAAAATAGGAAACACATGCCAGTTTCTAAACGTCAGCCTTTCCTCAAAATTCATGACAAATATTCTTAGCAGTAGGTGATATCAGCTCTTCAGGAATAGCAAAAGGCTTCATAGTTTCAGCGATGTGGCTAGCTTTTAAGAATGAGCTCTCAAGTAGGCATATTTGATGAAACATCAGCTTTCAAGAATTGTGTTTATTCTTCATGTTTGATTTTTCCCCCCTTTGGAAAGATTCCAAAAGCTTGACTTTGAATGAGGTTTGACTGTTTTTTATGGGGAAGAGTTTCGAGGTTTTCATGACCTCTCTGGTCTCCTGGTTTCAAGTGTTACACAAAAAAATCTTGGAGAATGTGAATCTGTAGTTTAAACAAGACTCTTGGTACTTATTTTAAATATAGTCTTTTTTGTTTGTTTTCAGTCTTGAACTTTTCTGCTGTCTTGTCACTGAGAGTTTTTTCCTTTACAAAGAAAATCTTTGTTTTGTTTTTTTTCCCCTTACTTGCGGGCTTACCAAACTGACTGAGACAAAGGCATAGCATGGGGAAGTGGTTTGGATGAAAGTACTGAATAAAATAATTAGGGGTGGAAGAATAAATGAGCTAAAACAAGTGTAGGATTCTGACTTAAAAGCTGCTACCAGATGCAGTTACACAACTGAAGTACAACTCCCTTGCCTGCCACCAGATACAGCATGTTACTTGCTACTCAGTGCTGAGGTTTTGATATAAGTCTGCAAGTAACTGATTTATAATGGCCTCTGTGCAGTGCAATCTTTTTGCTAATCTATATTTGCAGCTACTTTCCAGTCATCACTACTACATCTTCACTTCAAATCACCAGCATTAGGTTCACATAAGGACCATATAACCTATTACCCTCACATGCCACATTCATAGGCGGGTCCTTGCTTCTATGAGAATCTAATATGTCAGTGACCTCACAGGAGACTGAACCCATGCAGCAATGCCTAAATAGGGAGTGGTTATAAATAGAAATGAAACTTCCATACTCAAGTGACAGGCCAGTTCCTAGCAAGTCAAGGACCAGTGCCAGTTGGCCTAGGAGTTGGGATCCTCTGCCCCAGTTCACCTGGTCTAGCATATTAAATTTAGCTTATAAGTCTTACTCTATGATGTATAGAATTTGAAGTGTTCACCCCAATAAATCTGATTTTTTGTGTAGCTCTTTTTTTTTAATTCACCAAGAAAAAGCCATGTAAATGTCACTCTAGCGAATCTGAAGTAAATTACTAGTACTGTACTTCATCTGAAAAAATGAACAAGTAAGTGAGGCACTAAAAATGTAGAAGGATAGAATATAGATATACAGATGACCACGATTTCTTCAATAACATAGTGCAGCACATATTGTTAGGTTTAGTTACTCATTAAACACATAATATCTGCTCTATGCATAATATGTTGCATGAAACTTATAAACACTCTCAAAGTCAAGAAGATATATATCAGTCAAATCTTAAAAGTTATCTATATGCATATGAGTGTTTGGTCAACTGTAAAATTATAAAAAATACCTCACAGTGTTACATAGGAGATAATGTAAGATAAAGCACTTAATACCTAGCAGACAGACTGGTTTAGAAGGGATTCCCTACAAATATTAAGTTCAGTTTTTTAAAAATCTCATTTCAAGTAAAAATAACTCATTCATTTTTCAAGAAATATCAATACCAGCAGATATCCAAAAAGATTCATAAAATGAATTATAAGCATCTGTATTTCTTTGCAGATTTTATAATAATTAAATTTTTTAATAAAAGAACTTTTTAAGGAAAAGTTGAATGTTGTATTTATTAAAACATTATAATATTAATGTTAAGAACTAATATTAACTGAGAAACAGGGATTTATTTGCATGGCCTAATCTTTACCATAACACCAAGATTTGACAGATCCTGTTATTGAATTCTCAAAACAATCCTGTGAAGTAAGTTTTATTACAATTTTACATAGGGAAAGGTGAAAGACAAATCACAATAACATTGCAAGAAATATTCCTGAGTAACATAGGTGTCATGAACAGAAAAAACAGTAAAGCAAAATCCTTGTATAGAGAATTAGCTATAGATAATGTATAACATATTTCATATTTAGGCTTTTAAAGTGGTTACTTGTGAAATACCACCTAAATGTTCAATTCCTATACTGAATCTTACATGTCTCTTCTCTATCAATTGTGTTTCTAAAAGCAACGTTTACAGAATTACAATTAAAGAAGAACACTTTTCATTCCTATATTAACTATGTGTTTCATTCCTTTATTTCAGCAATTTCTTAAGTGGTATAAATGTAAGTTTAAGAACATAGAGTTTTATTGAAAATACTGAAATTAATCTTCTGATGTCTATATTTTTCCCCAGAAATTTTAAGTAAATAGATTGCTGAGCCAAGTAAATCCTGATGAATTCATTGATACATATATTACCCCAAGTCCTCTAAAACACAGGATATGTCAAGACTGTTTTAAAATTAGTGTCTCCATTTAATTTGGTCAAATAGTCATTCTCTCTACTGTATCTTGATTAAATCCCTGATATATAATTGGTTCAACTCCAATCATGTTAATTAGCAATTATATTGCAGATTGAGAAAATATCTTTGAGGATAGTTTTGTCTGTACTTGCAAGTAAACAATAGGATTTATTTTGTTCTAACACTAAATTTTTATTTAAGGAGAAACTTTTATTATTTAAATTTTTGATTGCAATTCAGTAGCATTTCTAAAATTTTTGTACTGCTATTTAACTCTTTCAACTGAGTTTTATGTTTTAAAATACATATTTTTATACATTTATTATGTTTTTTCAACTGAAAAATGTACATTATACTTAGACATGTGATGACAGATTTGATAAACATTAGTGAGAACATCATAAACTAAAAGAACAAATGCTTATAACCATGCACAAATTCATAGAAAGAAAAATATTCTGGGTTACTCTAGAATTCACAAATTGATAATCCTGACAGAATGATTATTGGATTATTCCTTTTAATATGGTTCAGGGTCTATTAATATAGAGTGAATAGAGTTATCTAGACTCCAAACTGGTTGTTACTTTAGTATTGCAAACTGATTCATCAAAGAAGCTGGTTTCATTTTGATACTGGACAATTTACCACTCTGTTCTCATCCTTCTAACACAGGTTGCCTTAACTGAGGGCAACCTAAGAGACATTCCAATCTTTACCTTCCCAGAAAATCATAATGTGAGATTTAATGGCTTCTAGTGTATAGACAGGAGGACGCCCTGGGCTCACTCATGAACCGTAGTGAAATCTCCAAAACTTCATCTACACTCTGCTTGCCTTCTATCAGATGCTTACTGGCATTTTCCTTTTCTAGCACTCCCTAACTAGTTGTGAATATGAAATATATTTATTCATAACCATGCATAAGCATGTTGTAACATCTGTCTTTACACCTAATTGAATTCCTGGGTGGTCAATCTCTGACTACAATTGAACTGTATCAAAACGTTACTCATAGGAGCTAATGTGTTTCTTCTGCTTGGAACCTCACTTGGATAAGATGTGGTTATAACCAATGATGTCGGCCAAAGTGATGCATTATATGTCCATAGCTGGCCTAATTATTATGGTTAATATGTAAAGTTTTCTTTTCTCCAGTTTGCTTGCTTAATGCACAAAGTATCAGAATACATTGATGTTGGCAGAATATTTATTAACCAGATCCCAAAAAGTATTAGAGAATGCATCGTTTCTTGTGTCTGCAGCAAGTTCTGGCACTTTCCAAATGCAAGCCCTTGATATTTTGGAGTTTATTTGCTGTAGAAGTTAGTGCTATGTTCATAAGTATATGCTTTTTATGAAATGAATTATAACGGGCGTTACTTAGGACAGTTGGCATCTAGAGATTGCTGAGCATTTTTCTACATTATGTTAACTTCCCTGGGATATCTGGATCCCAGTAAAGAATAAAGTCTTGTAAATAATATCAAATTTTATTAAATTATTTTAAGTATGTTGTGTTTTATAAGTTCATTTATATGTTATGTGAGAATATTGTTACTTTAATTACTTAAATTTATTTTAAATAAATTGATGGATACATTACTTTTGGGAGCATTTAAACCTATTTGAAATGTCTCAGGTATTATATATGTACCAGGACATATAACAAATGTAATGTTTTTCCCTCCAGGTATCACACTGATGGAAAAGTGTATAAAGAGTGATTGAGAAAGACAGAAACTTTTTAAATTATGAAAATATATTAGAATCCTTCTGCTCTGTTGGTTTTGTTTTTCTGCTACTAAAAAACAAATTTAACACAAAATATTCCTTATCAAAGCTCATGCATAAAATAGAATATTCTGTTGTATCATATTTCCTGGCTGCTTTAAATTTAATGTGAGTGAAGGAAGTTAAATTATGGAAACTGGAAATAATAATAAATACAAGGGACTTCCTATTTAAAAAGGTATTCTGAAAAGCTGATAGGAACTAAGCACAAATCAAGTGACTTTCAGTCATTTATTATTGACTAGTGTATTGTTTTTTGGAAATGACAATGAGCAAACTTGACTTTCCAATATTTGCTTAGCATTATTTTACTATAATTTCAAAAGAAAGGAATTTTTAAATATTCTAATCAAATGAGAAAAGTAGAGTAGAAAGATTTCAGCTCCCCCCAAAATATCAAGTAAGTTTTAATTTATCAAAACTTTGCTTTTAAATCTACACATGACCACATTTAATCTCCATGGCCATCCTTTTTCCAAGGAGTTTCTTCCATTTTTAAACATTATGAACTCTTAAATTATCATTATAAACAAAAAACATATGAACAAATCTGAAAAAAATGAGTTTTCTAGAAAATTGTTTTCTAGAAATTTTACCTCTAATTTTTCTGAATATTTCTTATGAATTCTGAATTAATGAAAGTTTTTAAATCATTATTGCAAAAATGGATAGTATATAATGTGAAGCTTAAAATTTAAGGAGTTATTTAAAAAGAAACTGGATGCCAGGTTTTTAAGTTAAGCTCTTATGATTTTTGAACAGTAACATTGTATGTGACTTCACCCAGACTGAGCATTATTTTAACACACGTTTTGTACTAAGAGACACAAGGATACAATGAAAGCTTTTGCTAATCAGTTCTGAGATAAGCATAATACTGAATATAAATAGTTTGAAATCATGCCAAAGCCAACAAAAGTAGATGAAACACTAAAACATTTTATAATTGTTTTCTAAATCTTTTATGCAAACAACAAAGACTGTTAGAATCATTTAAAATAAAATATTTATTTTACAAATTTATTTTACAAAACACCTAAAGAAAAAAAATGTAAGAAAATATATTCAGACCTATTCTCGGTCCAACCTTATTTCTAATCCAAAGGACTTTGCTTATTTTTCTCAAGGTTAGCCTAAATATGTGCGAAAAATGCAACAGACCTTAATATTTCATAGACTTTGACCTTTCTGAATATGTGTCATGAATTTATTTCCACATATTTCCATTTAAGTTCATTGTCTCATATGTTAATTCAACATAATTATAGACCATTTAAATTATCAACATTTTCTCTAAGAATGTATTTATATCTTTGTCTTTGTTTACAAATGACTGCAACTTTTGTTCTATTTTATAACAAATTATTAGCTTTCCACTCTTGATCATGCTGTAAGTAGGTTACCCCCACGAGTTTCAGAGGTCTGGAGAATAAAATAGCCTTTGATATTTTTGGATATTATCTTGAGGCTGTAGATGTTTTGTTTTGTTTTCTTTTCTTTTCTTTTAGTCAAGTAGATGGGGGTCAGGAAATTATATTTAACTCTAATATATCTCACTTCATTATAATGTCAGGGAGCTTTAAGGCTTTGAAAAATTTACAAATGCTTCTCTGTTTTGTCAGCACTAACAATGAAATAATGCCAGTTTATAAGAGGTGGTATTAGTTATGTTACCAAATGTAGAAAGTATTATTAGTGGTAGTCATATAATTATCTAGTGATGTGTGCATTAGAATTATTCTTCAGTTCAGTGAAAGACCAAATCACTAGGATTAACATTTTATAGAGATTAGTAACTTTGTAGTATTAAGACAAGCTTGGATCAGAGGACACATGAACTCAACCATGGCAGTGGATCCAAGAAGGAAACAAATTTTAAATCCCGCAAAACTTATATAGACCATCATTTTATTGCTTTGATTACTTACTAATCAATCTAATCATGATGGTTATGCAATAATGTTATCAATTTCTCTTTTCCCAAATAATATTAATGGTATGGTTTGGATAAATGTGTTTTAATGATCCATATATTAAAGACTTAGTCCATAGTGTGACATTGTCTGATGTTACTTGTAATGTAAGAAGAGGTGGGGCTGAAGGGAAGTCTGTGACTCATTGGGTGGAGAGTGGCCCTTGAAAGGAATCCTGAGATTGAGCTTCTTATTCCTATTACTTCCTTTTTAGGCACAAAGTCTAAATCTGCCTCTCCACCTTCTTTGCCATGTGGCATTGCCTCGCCTTAGTCCAACAAACAATCAACAAACAGCAGATCAAGAAGTCATAGACTGAAATCTCTAAAAAACATGAAACCTAATAAACTTCTGTTGTTATACATTGATTGTTATACATTGAGAAATTTGTTATAGCAATGTGGATATGACTAACAGTTAATTTTGCCATCACTGAAATAAAATTAAAGTCAATGTGAAGATATATGCTTACTAATGTATAACACCCCTCCCCCTTTTTTTGTCTTTTTGAGACAGCTTCTCACTGTGCAGTTCAGGTTGGCCTTGAGCTCTCTTTGTAGCTCAGACCGGTCTCAAATTTGCAATACCTTTCCTGTCTCAGCCTCCAGAGTGCTGGCATTACAGGAGTGCACCCAGCTAAGCACACTTTCTTTTAAGAATCAGTAAATCTGGTTTTGTCACTAAAAGAAATAAAAGAAGGAAAGGAGAAAGGAAAATGAACCTCAAGGACTGTTTATCTTTTCTAGTAGGTACATTTATTTACATTCTATCATCCTCTCTGCAATTCTATTTCCCCTGTAATGCTTTATTCACCCTAAACCTGAAAAGCTCTATAATAACTTTCCAAACAGTGAAATCAGCAGGGTGTCTTGCCTCATAAAGTTGTTTTGTGATAGAGCCAACTTCATCTAACTGCAAAGCCAGTACTGATGCCATCACAGGATACAGTGAGGATTAAATTTAAGTAAACGTCAGCTATTACATGAGGCAATTCTGCCAACAAAAGTAATGTAGAAATTGTCCTAATAATGTAGTTTTCCACGTATTGGTGATATTTCTACATATTATTATGAGGTATAAATATTTTTAAATATTAATTCAATAAATATTTTAATGAATAAGATCCAGTAAATTATTGTCATGGTAATCAAACTTTCCAAGCAAGTTTTAAGATCATGTCTTATACTTTTTTTTTTTACCAATTATATAACTGGTAAAATTTCTTAAAATTAGCTAGAAATTTTTGATGTTTTAAGAAGGAATGCCAGACTAAATGTTAAAATGTAAATAATTTGTTTTGTTAACCTTTGTACCAGGAAATCATAACTGCCAAAGTGACTACACTAAGAGATACCTAAAGAACTGATTGAACCATGTGGGCTCTATCCCGCTCTGTATGTTAGTCACTAGTGTTCCTGGCAAAGTACTCTTAGGAGCAGAGGCGTGATTGGTACCGGAGTGACCAGTAGCTGTGCCTTTGGAGAGCCTGTCTTCAGCTGGTGCTCTTCCCCTTTGCTCTGTTTTGCTGCCACCATGAAGTAAGGAGCTTTTCTCTACCACACACTTGCATCATGACCCCTCTGCTTTTGAGCAGGTAGCCATGGACTGACCCTTGGGGCAAATTGAGCTTTTCCTCATTAAAGTTAATCTGTTGAATATTTTATCCCAACAATGGGAAAGCTGACCAGTGAAATTTTTTAGGTATTTAAAAATCATTTTCTTTTATTTCAAATGATCAGATAAGCAGCCATTTCCTACAAAAGGTGATGTGCAATAATTCATGTTTTGACTTTCATATTTTCTATTGCAGTTATGTTTTGGTATGCCATTTTATGTATTCTAAATTACAAGTTTTTCTCAACTCAGTAATGGAATCAATCATTAAAGTAGCTAATAAAATATATTTTTGTGTTTTGATTTTATATATATATATATATATATATATATATATATATATATAAATACCAAGGGATGAACACGCAAATACATGACAGAAGGTAATAAAATTAATTTTGAATTACTTCATGTAATAAAATTTATCAATACAGTACACCAGTCAATACAGTACACCAGGTACTGGTATGCAAAATCATATCAGTGGATAAAATACAGAGTACTTATTAACACAAAGACCAAAATTTAGTTTGGGAGTTAATTTTGAAAAAGGTTGTACCATTGTATATAAAATCACAAATTATAATACATATATATACTACAAAGAAAACATTATTGTTTCTTCTAACCATGCTTATTCTAATATTAATAAAATAAAATTAATAGTAAATGTTTCCCTTTAAACATATCTTGGTTTGGGAGCCAGGAGCAAAGATGGAAGATAGATAACAGCTGTCTACAGAGGCTCCCTGAGATAGTCAACTTTAGAATTCAACATAATACAGTGTGGGGAGCCCTGAACAGAGGGAGATGAATTCTCTCATCCCAAGAAGAAACTAAGATGAGAAGAACAAATCAAGCATACAGTCTTGGAACAGCTAAAGGTTCAGTGCTCCTGCCGCAGGAGGCAACTTGCCAAGCTGTCCAAGGTTCTGCCACTTCGACTCACTGGATGCTCAGTCACACTAAGGTTGGGGTCGGCCAGCCGAACAGAGAGCTGAGCTAGCAGGGAACCTGCATCGACCTGTGGTGAGTGATGGGAGTGGAGCCATTCCACAGGAAGGGGGGTTATGGCAGACAACATTCTTGAACTGGGCAGGACTGGTAAGTACAAGGGCCAGCAGTGACTTCAATCAGTTGTTCCCTTCCTGACCAGGATTGGTAGAGTGAGGTAGACCTGGGTCATGTGACTTGGCTGAGATCCAATAGGTTATCCAAAATCAAGTCCCTACAGTGATGATGCACACTAACCACATTAACCCAGCGAAGCCTCAGAAGTTTGACTGACCTGGAGGCGGCGCAAATTAATACAGTGCAGGCCATAGCAGCTTGACCGATCTGGAGGGGAGGTGCTAGCATGTGCTGCCCCTGTTTGCAAATCACTAACACACTGCATTCGGAAGGGTCATATAGCCAGCACACTTCAGAAGAATTGAAACCAACAAAGAAAGAAACGGGGGTCTCCTGGAAGAAACAAACAAACAAACAAAAAAAAAAAAAAAAAAAAAAAAAAAAAGGGAAGAGGAAGTAACAACAAAAAAGATTCTAGGTCCCAACCCTGAGAACATTTACCATGACAGGTAAAAACAAAGGAGAATAAGAACAGAAAACGTGCAATATCAGACATGGCACCAGTGGATGTAAACAGATATTTTTGGGACATCATAGATGAGTTCAAAAGTGAAATATTTAGCCAAGTAAAACAAGATATAAGAATATTAATAAAAGAGATGGTAAGCACCCCTCAACAGACATAGATGGAAGAAGGGAGGAACTGAAACAAAGGAGAGAATCATTTGATGAAGAATATAAATATAGAATACATGAAGCAGATTCAAAGAGATTACCAGGAAATTAAAAACTCTATGGAAAGATGGCAAATCTTCTTGAAAGAAACTAAGGATAGATTATCAAAAGTGGACGACAGGTTTGCACTGTGGGATTATGAAAGGGAGAAGTTTTTAAAAATAACAAGGAAACAAACAGTGACAATACAAAGGCTAGAAGACAACAAGAAAAATCTATAACTTGAGAATAAAGAATGTGAATGAAGAAGCAGGGGTACAAACAAAGGAACTACAAAGGCTATTCACAGAAATAATCAAGGAAAACTTCCCAAACATAGGAAAAGGAAATGATATCCTGATATATGAGGCAGACAGAAATCCAGGCACCTACAACCAAAACAGAGCTACACCAGGCATATAATAATCAAGACCCCAGAAATTCAGTAAAAGAACAGAATACTAAAAGGTGTTAAAGAAAATAAACAGATAACCTATAAAGGAAGGCCCATCAGAATAACAGTAGATGACTTAACACAAACCATCAAGTCAAGAAAAGCCTGGAGCAAAATATTCCAAGCCCTGAAAGAAAATTACCTCCAACCCAGATTGATATACCCTGCTAAACTGTCTCTAGAAATTAATGGACAAAAAAGATGCTTCCAAGATAAAGAGGAACTTGGGAAATTTGCAACCACCCATCCAACTCTACAGAGCATACTGCTGGGAATTCTAGAGAGAGAGAAAAATCCTAGGATTCCAGGAATAGTGGCAGAAAGGCCTTAATGAATGGAACAGAAAACAGAATACAGAAGATAAGCAGACAACTGATGGCAAAAAAAGAGCATAACAGAAATGAGGCAGAGAAGGTTGGTTATAATCTCCAACATAGATGTCCTTGATACACTAAATTAAAAAAAAAAAAACTCACATGGAGTAGATCAGGAGGCCGGGTCCTATAGGAAATGTAATTAACATAAAAAAGAGTACATGGACTTAAAATCAAATATGAGAAAACAATGCTCTATGTGACAGAGAATAATAGGGGTAACTAGACCAGTATTTGTGGATCGGTTGGAAAGACAGGCCTTAATAGGTAAAGGAATACAATTAGAGATCAAGTCCAGGAGAGAGAAGGTTCAGAACCACTTAGGTAAATAGCAGGTTGTCCCTCCCCAATTTAAAACCCAGGGTCTTGGTCACACCCAAAAATGCACAGTGTATTCTGGGGACAGGAAAGGGGAGGGAGAGTCTTAAAAAAGATGGCAGAAGATATTGTTAATAGTGTATCATGGTTTAAAACCCACATTACTCACATCACTCTGCTTAGATAGATTTTATTCTTTTTTTTGATAGATTTTATTCTTTCCCAATTTGTCTACTTGCATTAGAATTGAGGGCACAGACAGCTATCCCAGAAACATCAGAATATGACACAGTAATCATCTTTGATTTCCTACTATCTTAATCTAGAGCCCTGTATGACTTATACTGTTTTACCATGACTGATCTTGGTTAAATTTGGTTTGTTTGATTGCTGTTTGGTATCAACAGATTTTATTTAAAACTGATACGATTGATAGTATCAACTCTGAGAGTATAGGCAACAACACTGAAGATGACAAGACTTTATGATACACATTCTGGTTTGATGACTGCCTATTTTTGAAGTTTTATACTATATAAAAGTTGTGTATTTATTAATACTGTTATGTACTGATATATTCAATTATACTATGTCTGATGATATAGCCAGTTCTATTGAAGATAACAAGAGACAGCACAGGTACTATGCTAGAACTCTTTGTACAACGTTCTTATATGTCTTTTTCATTTCATGTGTTTATAGGCATCTGTTTTGTTTTGTCTTGTCTTGCTTTGTTTTGTTTCTCCCTCTAATACAGAAAGGATAGAAATACATGATAAGACTCATGAATGTGTAGAATTTATAAACAGTTTATGAGAACTGATCTTACAACACATGATGAAATGAACAGATACTTTGACAAAAAGAGACACTAAAATACCCAGTGCTGATACTGGAGTGTCATAACGTGAAACCCAGCAATAGTATTATTCTTTGTTCAGAGTGATATTAGCCTGCTTGGATTTGTTCAATCTTAACATAATTGAAGATATGGATAACTGCATGTATGTTTAAGGATATAGGATTGATAACCATATTTCTAAATTTTTGTTGGATAGTTGAACAGAACTGGTTGAAGTCTCACTGTTTGAATCCCTACTTTATATGTTCCACTTTAGTATCTCGAATAACTACTTGTAAGAGGACGATCTGTAATCAACAACTAGTGATTTCTTACTGTTTATTTTTTTCTCTGAATGTATATATTATTTCTATTCATTTCCTGTTTTGTTTAGTCTTTCTTTAAATAAAATTAAAAAAAATAAAAATATCTTGATTTGAACAAATTGCATAACTATGGTTTCTGATTTTGAAAGACTCGTGTATTTGAAATTCACTTATCTGATATTAACTTCTGGCTAGTATTCCATTGGAAATTTTGTGTTTAATACACATAGTGAAATGATTTAGGAATCTGCACATTCTTTATAAGATAGGAGTAATGTTACATAGTACTTGCTTTTTCTGTCTTTCAGGATCTTTTAGATTTGGCTTTAAATTTGATATTTTTCTGAGTAAAACAACTTTTAGATGATTTTGATAATATTTTCATTTGTGTTTTATGAGTTTTTATTGAGATGCATTTGGTAAATTACATTTCCCTACAGTCACTAATCACTTCAAAAGTATTTATGTAAAAATAGAAAACTAAAATCTTAAGAATTGTTTTTGCTCTTTTGATGGTTATTTTTATTTAACGGTTTGAAAAAATACTTTATATTTTCCTAAATTAGGTTAGATGGGGAGAAGCTTATTATTTTCCAGTGTTTGTTTTATATTTATAAATAATTTTTGTATTCAGTAATATACTTACTATATTGGGGGAGGGCTGTTTTAATTTTGCTTTTATTTTTCCTAGTTGTAATGTAAATGATTTGTCTTTTAACAATTATTTGTTTATACACAGAGATATATTTTGTAGTGCAAGACATGCCAGTTTAGCCTGGGTTTTTTAGCACTACTGTGTAAGTGATTTGTGCTTTCAATAATGTAAAGATTGAAAAATGTGAGCCCAGTAGTTTACTTAACCTCTTTTTATGGGCTTTTAAAGTTGTTGGATTGTGAGCTCAGCGCTGCTGACTTGCTTTTGGGAGGAGGGGTGAGGTCAGAAGAGGCGGGTCACTGTGGGCGTGGCTAGAAGGAACACTGTCACTTCCAGGCTCCTCTCTCCCTCTCTCTGCCACCCGCAGTGCTGAGGAAAGCAGCCTGCTCTTCTCTGTTCCGCTGTGCTTGGCCATCCTCTCTTGGAGCCAGCCAGCCATGAACTGAAAATGTGAGCCCAAATAAGCAATTTCTTCCCTTTAGCTGCTGGTGGCAGGTATTCTGTCCCCGCAAAGCAGGACGTGATCAAAACACCCCTCCCCCAACAACAACTGCTTCCTCACTCTTGAGTTCTCTTTTTCAGGGGACATTGGAAGTTAACAAAAGACTTCACTTCGGTGAATTTAGAAAGCTCATATTGTAACTCAGCTAAAGTGTTAATAAACACAGCATAGTGTTTTCAAAGCCAAATTTGTTTTAGAAAATTTAAGTTCCATGTAAGTTTGATTCTGAGTATCAGAATTTGTTTAATTTTTCACATCAAGACATATTTTAATACATATCAATACATATCAACATTTCTTTTGCATGATTCATCAGAAGTTAAAGGTACAGGTTAATGAGAGATTATACATCCATCACTATCCACCTAGACACAGTGGCAGGAGTTGTCTATTTTCCACCAACATGTCCAGCATATCCTATACTAGTACCTTTTGTCATGTGAGAAGATGGTTTTACAATCACTTTGTTAGTAATTTTTTTATATTTCTAAATTTTCTCATCATATGACAATCCTAGCTGGTATGATATTCTTCATATATTAAAAATTAGAAAAGCTGAATATTAAAAAGTTTTCTAATAAATGTTCTAATTTCCAAATACATATTTATAAGGTTAGAAATGTTATGAATCTCAAAGCAATATAAATTCAGAAGCTAAAGAACATGTAAATATATTATTAACATCAAGAGTATTTATTTATCTTTCTACAGTGAGATATTGGAAAAGTCACGAAAGGCATAGCACTTCACAATTAGACTGTCTACTGAAAATACGCATTTATAAAATTAACAGGCCTCAATATTATCTTGAGTGTCATAAAATGTATTTTTTGAAACCTGTTCATATTTTAAGCTACAACTTATTAATTATACTGGTATCTAAGTTTCAATTAATTTAATATGAGTTTTAAAAGTATGAAAGAAATTGTGCAAAGGAAATACAAATGTGGAAAATGCATGATATTTAATATTTAAGTCACATGAAGTCCATATTAAAACAGATTTCAAGCAACAAACTACTCATCTCAGTCCAGGTAAAGAAAAAAATGGGCCCTCATGGGTTATAAAGAAGACATTGAATAAATTAATGAGTCACATCCTCAACAATTGTTCTATAGTACAAACAGTAATAAGATTTGTGGGGATGTATATTTACTATCCATCATGTAGCCTGGTGAAATAAAAGCAAAATTAGTTCTATGCAGTACTAAAATACTGTAGCTCCAATAAACCAGTATGTAACCACTACCGGGTTTTCACTGAAATCACTTTATTTGAACAAATATAGTAAAGCTAGTTAAATCCAAACACATTTATGATAATTATTTAAAATTTCATGTATTGAATTTAAAGGTTTTTTTTTTTTTCTTTTTTCTTTTTAGTGAGTGAGTTTTGTTTTCTGTATATGCTGCAGTGAGTGATAAAATGAGCTAGCTAACTTTTGTCAGAGCAGTACTGCCCTTGGAAGACTGAATGACAAATGTACGACTGTGTAGATCCAATTATATCACAGCTCCTCCTTCAGTTTGAAAATGTTGAAATGATACTTTCAAAGTTTAGTTTTACTATTATAGAGAGCCCGTCATATTTTAATTAGTGCAGGTAAATTACAATTTTAAATGGTTACTTGAAATATTAATATCTTCTTGCTAAGAAAATCATTTAGTTGTCTTTCAAGCAGCATTATTTTGTTATGTTGCAAGATCAAAACTAAGATGTTTAATCTGAATCAGAGTAAACAAAATTTTATTTCTTGAATTTTACAAAAGAATTAAAACAACACTGTAATGCATTCTACTAGTTAAATTCATGGGCTTAATTTTAAGTCAGAAACAATTTTGTGAAATGACTTGATAACTGATGGATAATGAATTTGGTAGATAAGATTAGATGATATCATACACTATAAAGTTATAAATTAAATGACTCAGCAGCCTCATTAGTTTTGATAAGAAGGGCTCAGAGGCTAATGACATCATGCATATCTAAATTAGAACTGACACAAAAAAAGAACAGTTTTTTACAATGTCTTGACAGTAAAGTTATGTGTATTACCATTAAGTGGTTATTTATTGATGAAAATTGTTAAAATCCTAGTGCCTAATTCGAATACTTGTTACAAATAAGTTACATTGTTAAGAACTCTACTCTACTTTATGTGTTACCTTCAAGAGTTGAATGACTAAAATTTGAAATGTTTTTAGTTTGAATTATGTTATAATATTCAACAACTATTATAATAAGAGATAAAGATATTTCTAATTAAGAGTTAAATAAAATTTAAATTGTATTTTATAGAATATTTGACTAGAACTTTTCACAGTAGTTTGCATGTACTTTAGAATGAATTTTATATGAGTCTTTAATAAAGGTGTGAATGAAAATCATTTAGGAAAAAAGACATGAAGCTGAAGTTAATTTTAGCTTTCTTCTATCACTTCAAATTATTATTCCTTAGATTGAGAGCTTGTAGCCAATAAGACTTTTCTTATGTCTTGTGCAAATGACAAAGAGCAGTGTTTCCATATGTGTTTGCAAACAATGAAAACAATAAAGACAATTTCCTTTAATTGTAAAGCCAATAAAAAAATTATTTCAGCATTATACTCTAGAAAAAGTTGTTTTTGTCATTGAAGGAAAACTAAATGATTGACAATAAATTGAATTTATGAACTATTCTTGGACTATATGTGATAACTCAGTAATTAAATTTTAAACAATAGAGCATTTTCAAGTGTACAGTGGCCTATAGTTTTATTAACAGCTTGGTGAAATCATCCATCTTCGCATATCATACAAAAAGAATAAGAATATGATGAAATGGGTAAGGACAAATTACAGTTTTCAAGTTGCATAAACAAAGGATAAAGAGAAAAAATAAGATTGTTACTATTAAATAATTGCTATTATTTTTTCAGTTATTTATTTTTTTGGTAGCGGGGATCAAACTTAGAACCACATGCTTGAAAGGCAGGTGCTTATGCCACCGAGCTAAATTCTCTGCCCTATTTTTTCATTTTAATTATATTATTTAATTATCTGTACTATGAATGACAAAGGAATGCACTACTAATTTAACATTCATTAGGCATGTATATGTGTAGCATACGTCTACAACTGGAAAATTAATTTCTGCAATTAGTCAAGATGGGAGATTTCACAATGGAGTTAAACTGGCTTCCAATGTGAATTCTACAATTCATTATTAGTTTAAATTAAAACCCGGTTACGTCAGTCTATTTAAAGTCCATCTATGTTTCACCTTTATGTAGAGATATCAGCAAAAACAGACAGAGGATTATGGTGAAACCAAAGTGTCAGATACGAAAAATTTTCTTTCATACTAATTGCTCATATTAAACCCATGTCACATTTCCACATACAAAAAAATCAAAATAAAACATTTGGAGTAATATTTATTGTAGAAATATGATTTAGTTGGCTAGTCTATGTATCTCAGACTTTTTTTCTCCTATAATGCCTTTAGATGGTTTCTAATAAAAACAAATTTTTAAAAAACTAAATTATATGTATTATTTATTTGAACTTCAGTCTCACAAGATTTATCTGTGGTCTGGAAAAATTAACCAGAGTTCTTGTTTTTATGTTTTTAATCAGAGTACTGTCCTTTGAGATTTTGGAGTATTCTCATTGAAATGTTCCTTTTAAACTTATTTTAATTGATACATAAAACATAAAAATTATTTACTGGTATCGGCTACCCCATGACTTTTTTTATATATGTGCATATTATAATATGTAAATCTGCTTGAATCTTATTAAAATATTGTAATGCTTTCTTCTAGGTTTTTTTGAATGATATCACATATTCTCAGTATGAAGAGTAGCTATATCATTCAATAATGCCACAAAATATTGCATTATGTTCATCTAATTTAATATCCATTTATTAACTGTTTCCTAGTTCCCTTCCATTATACACAGATATATTTTTTTATCAATCCATTTGTTGGTGAGCACAAATTTTTTTCACTTTTCAGCTATTGTGAATACTGATGCAACAAATAGGAAAATGTAAGTATATTTTTGACATGCTTATTACCTCTTTGGTTTAACTGATTTTTAAAAATTTTTATTTAAAGCAAAACTGTTCTCTTAATTTCTTTTACAGGTGATACAGCATTGATTAAGAGCAATATTACTGACTACTGTTAATTTTGTATCCTATAACTTTATTGAGTTGTTTATAATTTGAATGGTGTATTGTAAAGAATTTCTGTATATAAAACCGTTTAAGCTGACAACAGTAAGGATTTGATTTCCTCGTTCCCGATTTGGACAGCTGCTATTTCTTTCTCTTTTCTTAATTAGTCTTGCTGAAACTTTTGAACTGTGTTAAATAAAAGTGATGAAATTGTGTGTCCTGATCTTATTTCAGATCTTAGAAAGAAATCCTTCAGATGTTCTCTATTCAGTATGACTCTCTTGGCTTGTCGTACACTAACCTTATTACGTTGGCATGTTTCTTGCGTATCTAATGAACTCAGAATTTTCATCATGAAGGGATATTGTAGAGATGATACCATTTTTGTTATTCGTCCTCTTGCTATGGTATGTCATACTTATTGATTCAGGTATGTTGAACAATTTTTCATTATGGATGAATACTATGAGATCATCTGAATGATCTTTTAAGATTTTCAGTTTAAATTTTCTAGTATTACGTTGAGGATTTTTCACATGTATGCTCATCAATGATATTGCCCTGCATATTCTTTTTTCGTTCCAATGTCATTGTCTGATATCAGTACAGCACTAACTTTATAGAATGAATTTAGCTAATTCTTCCTCAACATTTTGGAATAATTTAAGAATTGATATTAATTATTATTTAATTGCTTTGAGAAACCATTAGTGAAATGATCTGGCTCTGAGTTTTTATTTGCCCTTTCATCTATATTCTATTTTCATAGAATATCAAGGCCTATTACTTCACTTTCATTCTGTTTGTGGCATTAATCATAAAGTTAATTTGTTGCAAACATTATATAGTTGACATTTGTTCTATGCCCTATCATTGTATTTTTTAAATGGAGAATTTAATCCATTTTAAGGAAATTAGTAATAAGCAAAATCTTACTACTGCTATTTTCTTCCTTGTTATCTAATTTTATGGTAGTTTTTTTCTTTCTTTCTCCTACTTTTAGTCTTCCTTTGCTCAAGTAACTTTTCATAGAAGTCTGTTTTGATTCCTTATCTAAACTTCTGTTTTGAAGTTTTGCTTTGTGATTAAAATATGCCTTACAAATAATCCTTTGATTTTCTTTATAATTGAAGATAAAACTGTTCTATACACTTTTTCTCTTTGCTGACACAAACTATCTGATCAGCAAAGCTAGAGGAAAGATTTAGTTCAGCTCACAGTTCATAGAATCTATAGTTGGCTGTTTCCAAAGCAGGGTGGAATGGCAGAGGTCACTGCAGAGGAGAAAGAGGTCACTGCATGGCCCATGGGAGGCAGCACGCAGGGTATATCAAATATCTGCCTTTCTCTTTTCTCTCATTTAGGCTACAGCTCTTTTGTGTGGTAATAACCAGAGTAGGGCAGGATTTCTTTCTTCAAGAAATCCACACTCAAAACTATGCTAAATACAATTAGAGGACTAATTTATTATCATATTCTCTTAAACTCATTATTAGGTACACTAGATCTAGCTCCAAAGAGTCCCATTTAGGCATGCATGAGGTTTTGGGCGAACATCTAGAAAACAAGCCATAACATGAACCAAGGGCTTTGTTAATGTACTAGGTAAGCACTCTGCCCCTGAGATACATCTTAGGTCTTTTTAAAAATTTATCTTTGCAACTTAACATTAATCATGAAATTTGACAAGCTACCAAAGGGATAAAATTATTAATAAAATAATTCTACACATGCAATCCATTCTTACATTCTCAATTTTTGATATCCTATTTTCATCTTTCTTTATTGCCTCCTTCTTAGTATTTTAGTTATGCTTAGTTGATTTGGTTATTCTTCATGATAAAATGAATTTATGTACCTTTTTACAATATTAGATCATTTAGAATTTGTTTGTATAGTTTTGTTTCTTAATCAGTTTTATATCTTTCAATTTTTTTTCTTATTTGTTGCCATCCCTTTTCTTCAGTTTGAAGAGTTGTTTTTCACAATTCTTGCAGGACAGGTCTAGTCCTTTTTCAAAGGATTTTGCCCCAGATGGGACACTGTAGCCAGTGAAGTCTTGCAGGAGGAACCAAGGGGACTTCTATCTTGAAGTCACCTTCCCTGCCCCTAGGCAGTTTGCCTGTGAAGTGAAATGAATACCAGTGGGCTACCTGTGCATCACTAATGCCCCTTAGGCACCACCCCAAACCTAAGCTACAAATATGCCCCCACACCACGTGTCTGGCTGAGAGAATGCCAGACCCCGAGGGTCAAGGGGGTCTCTCCCCACATTCTTAAAATGAAAGCCACTTTTGTTTTATACTTCTTATCTTTTTAGCCATGCCAAAAATCCTATCAGATGGTTCCCTTCCATGCCAAAAATTCTAACACTTTTATTTAAAAGTCTGGAAATGTTTCTGTGCCTCATCATACCTATGGGGTAGCTTTGCTGTTAAAATCTCACCCAACCCTTGTAGCCTTTAAGCCTTTTACTGAGAATATGCTGTCAGAGTCAAAATACTCTGTTGTAGTTTGTTGAAGACATCATTCTTGTTTCTCACTATAAGAATATTTTCTTTGTCTTTAACTTTTGAGAGGTTCATTTGAATGTCTGGAGCCATTCTTGGGTTGTGTTACATGTGGCAAGTTTACCTTTCCTGTGCTTGGTTGATTTATATATATATATATATATATATATATATATATATATATATATATATATTTTTTTTTTCTAGTTTGGGAAGTTTTATGTAATTACCACATTAAGCTACCTCAAAAATGAGGGTGAATTGGCTGTCGTATCTGTCGTTCTTTTGATTGCAGGACTTGACTGGGCTGTCTAGACAGTCTTTGTTCCTCTCTCACTGCTTCGCATCTTTCCTGAACCTGAACACTTGGCTGCAGTGAAGAAATTTCCTGATAGAAGGTCTCCTTCCTGTCTGACGTTCTTGTGACCCTTGAACTTTAGTATGTCAATTGTTTACTCTTTTGTCCCTGTTCTAAATTTCCTATGGGATTTCTCAGGTTTTCTTTGTTCTGTTTCAAAAATTTTGCTCTTTTATGCTGAGCTGTTTGATCCTATCTTGGAGCTCACTGATTCTTCTATTTTATTTATGTTGCTAATGATGCCTTCTAGCATTTTTAATTTTTTTTCTGAAAATATTGTTCTATTTTGTTTTTGAGTCATATTTTGATCTCTGATTTGTTATTGTTTGACAGTTTAAATTTTTATCTTGAGGGTTATTGAATTTTCTTAAGACAATTATTTATATAGGTATATATACAAGATAGATAGCAATACTACTAATCTCTGTTCTTTCATCCAAGAGAACAGTTTGTACTTTCATAGTTTGTTTGATCATTTTTTGAGATGGATGCCTAAATCTTGTAACATGAGCAACTACTTCTAAAATACTCCATCGAAGAAATTGAGATATCAGTTGCTAAATGATCAGTTACTAGCACCTTATTTTGATCATTAGGGGAGAATGTGTTCTCTGTAAACTCTTGATTGTTGTTGGTGTATACCAACATCTGTGTGTTGATGCACAGTGCTTATTTCAGTTTTCATAATTTGCATTTGTTTGTACCGGTTTTCCAGAATTTATAAATAGTTTGCTTATATACTGTTCCTTGTGCCTGTGGACACTTGGGCTATTTCAGAACTAGATGACAATCTAAGATCAGGTTTTCTAAATGGTTATTTTTGGTATGTTGCTGCTATAGCACTGTCCAAAGCCCAGGTCTGTTGTAAATGCTGTATGCCGCTAATCTGTTCTACTTAAATGGCTGACTGTGAAGACCCTGCTGCACTGGTGACCATAAGAATTCGCATCTCTTCCTCAGAGCACACCAGGCAGCACAATACCCAAAGATAATTGTCTGATGAGGACAGGAAAATGTAGGAAGCCACAAGCCATTGCACGGAGCCCTGGGAATAGTTGCTCCACAGTTAGGACTGAGAGTGTGCAGAATCCCGTGATGTCTAACCACAAATCAGATCTGGCAAGTCTGTCTTCTCAGGTCTCTGCCTGTGACTAGAGTACGTCCAGATGTTTTGTCCTCAGTCACTGGCATGTGTTTCTGGCCCTGGAACAGGGGATGCTAGGATTCTTCTTATGTCAGGATTTACCAGCCTAGCATTATGTTCAGGATACTTATTTTGTGCTCATTTTTCTTCCTAATGCCTGTCAGAGGTCTCTTACTCCATCGTATTCTGTTCACGGTTGGTAGACTGGTGGCAAAGGTTTTCCGTTGGCTGGCCAGGATAACACTAATGCGGCATATACTAGAGTTTCACAGTTGTAGGGGTCAGTGCAGTCCTAGGCATGCATACCTGGCTGGCATGTGTCTGATGGTGATACAGTGCAGTAGTCAAAATTTGGTACCAAGACAGAGCTAGAAACTCCATTCTTGTTAGATTGAAGACAGGAGCATTTGTGATCTTTCTGTAGTTGGGTTCTACCAAGGTGAGCCCCAAGGCAAAGTGCAATTCTCACTCGCCTGCTCTTTTTCAGCCCAGTAAGAGGAACATCGTTTTTTGCTACTCTCTCCAAAACTGGGAAAGAGACACCTGAGGCAGGATCTTGGCTTGCCGTAACAAAGGAAGGTCCAGAGTCTCAGTCTACAGGTATGGGCGTGGGGCAGGTGCCATGCACTTCTGCCTGGCACTGTGTTTCACCTTGTCAGGACTGGCACTGGGTTTTAAGTGTAAGATCTGAATTTAATTCTCTCCTTTTTACTGAAGTGAAGTGCATCTTTCAAGTTGAGATATTTTTGTTGGAAGAAAGGTAAGGTGAAAATTTTTTTTTTCTGTTTTCTTTATTGTCTTTTCTTATCATTAATCTAAAACTAGACATTGTACTATCTCAGCTGAATCAGTTTTCATATAAGTGGTTTGATGGACAAACATCTTTTCAAATTGTTGTCTCTGTGGGAAAAAAATATTTCTGGGACAACTATGTCAACATCTTACCGCCATTCTTCCTTTAAATTTTAGCTAACACTCTGGGATTCATTTCCTGTTTCTTAAGATATCCTGATTTCTGGGCAACCCACTTTCTGGGCTCCCTTCTTTATCTCAGATGTAAGCTTTCTTTTTCTCAATAATTTCTTCCTGCTGAAAAACAGAAAACATGATTTCTACAAGATTTTAAAATTTCCTTCATGTTCTATAGATCTATAGGTGCAGAATAATTTGGTTTAAGATTATATCTACTGGGAATTTTTTAAAAATGAAAAATGTATGTTTTTAATAACTCCAGAAGCACAAAAATTGAGCACAAAAATAATTTTGAAATCATGACTTAGTCTCCATGCTACCAAAACCATAGAAGTGAAATCAAAATAAATGACTCCTACATATGAAAATAAACTTGAATTTTAAATTCAACTGCTTCCAAAAATCAAACTCCAAATTGGTGTTTATGTAGAATCTTGTGTGTCTTTAGCCATTATGGATAAGACTCATGATAAAAGAGTGCAGTCCCTGTACTAAAAATTATTTATATTATACATGAAGAAATTAACGATTATAAATATATCATGGATGACTTTATTTGATCAAAAGAATGTGAAACAATATGAACACAATAAAATAATTCTTTCTGATTTATATACTTGCTAAGTATTTTTAAAGTGTTAAGTTTCTACACACTTCTGGTTCTAATTATGTTTGAAACTCAAGCCCATCTGTCAATCTTTATTGAAGTATTTCATGCTAAAGAATTCTCTTTTTATAATGGATGTATTAAATATTCATATTTGAACACCATAGGTTATATTTTTTTGTATTTTTATTTAATTTAATTCCATATTCAGATAAAATTCCTTATAACAATAATCTGAACCATTTCACATTTATTTTTCAGCGTATATGGAGATATATGAATATATGAAATTTACAAAAATATTGTTGTTGCATATATATATATATATCTTTATATATATATTATATCTATTTCTATCTATCTATCTATCTATCTATCTATCTATCTATAATCTTTTGTTGCAATTTTCTCAAAGCCTTTAAATTCTTTCTGACATGTCTTGAGGTTAACGTCCCATTTAAAGTTCACATTTTAGTTAATAATGGTTCTGCTTGTGTGCTGATTTAGATTTAATTAATGTGAGATAAAAGGAACACATAACCTTTTACATGTAAAATAGATTACGTAATGTTTGTAATTAACAAGCATCACTGCATGAGTAAATGGCATTCTGCATTACAATTTTATAGCATCATTAATATCAATGGTAAATGTCAGAATACGCAAATGTCAAAGTATTTTCTGTACCGTACTAACACTCTACTTAATAAAAAATTCTGTGGCACCTGTGAATCGATATCATTATAATCCCAGTTATCCTGGGATTTCACAAATGACTCACAAGCACATGACAAAGTAGTAAAATCATCACCTTAAATTCTATTGTTCCTCTCTGAAATTTATGTTTTAAGAACATGAAAATTTTACTGAGTCTGTAAACTTAAGATCAAGTATGGTTTTGTGTACTATTTATTTTTCCAGTCAAAGATACAATGGAGAAAACTATTTGCCAAGCACATGTTTAAAATGAATCCCAGGATGTGACAGGTTGTAGCTAGTAGTTTCATAAGTGTTTAAAGAGACAGAGCTAACACATCTAAGAACATCAGTGTGTATCATTTCACTCCTTTCTGTAACTGACACTTGGTTACTTGAATGCATCTGTCTTCAAACATTATCCGGTGTTGGCCACGTCTGTTATCTTTTAAATTATGTCTGCTTTGTTCTTTGCATCTCAGTCTTAAAAATCTTTCTACCACCCTAACCTGTTTGTCTTTTTGTTTTCGGTGACATACCTAACATGACCAGGAAGTTTGCTGTCCTTCTTCCTTTATCTTTTTTTTTTTTTTTTTTTTTCCTTTAACTTCATTCCTCTTGTCAGCCCTTAAACAAAAGTTTGTGTTTCTTACTTTTTTTAGGCACAATAGTACATGTTAAAGATAAAGCAGTAAATAAAATACAGTTTACAAGTTCAAGATTTTAGCTTCTGACCTGTATATTCACATTAAAATATATTCTGTTTTCTGGTTTCTAGCTTCTTCAATGGCATTGATCTAATTATTTGTTACTCCCTTAATGCTCATTAGTCATACTCTTGTTCAGAATTTTTTTTGTTTTTTCTTAAAAATGTACTTTAAACACTACCTTATCATAAATAATTGCTGAATTTAAATGTTTACAACTTTATGGCATTTTCTATTGAAAAACATGTCAAATTTTTATAAAAACATAAATGTTCATAATTATTCGTGCCAGCTTGCACCAGGAATTTAACTTCATGATTAGCTAATAAACTTACCATAAATTCAGCATGTAAAGACTCCTCTAAATTTTTTGAAACTGCATCTCTGCCAAGCAGAAAACATCTTGCTCCCTGCTCCGTTAATGTATTGAAATAATCTGTATTCTTAATAAAAGTAATATCAATATTACCATGTATTAAATTATTTTATCACAAATGATTCAAAGTATCCTAAAAGAAAATTGTGTCAATGGCATCAAATAAAATTGATAATGGATATGATATATGAAAAAATAAATATTTAATTTCTGTTACACATATTTAATACCTATGAAAAGAAACACAGGTAAAGCAAAATAATATATCTATTTCAGTTACTTAGACTCAGTGAGAGACAGTCTTATGATGCTGGGAAGAACAACATTTTATGTGTGTCTTTTCTGCTTTGAAACATTTCAGACCAATGGACACTGACTATGACAGAGTGCAGAGGTCCTGAATCCCCCGTGCTCTTTTTGTGAGTCTATAGCATTTTCTATACTGTGATATAATAATTCCAGTGGAGATTTATTTGTTCTTCTTAAGGTTCTTCTGTTGATGACTCTCCCTTTTCATATTTAAAATCATAAAATTTTCTTTCTTTTGTTCCTCATATTACATGACTATTCAAAAAGAAAATGAACAAACTATTTAAAAATATATTCCTAAAAAAAGACAAGTAGCATTAGAATTCAGGAATTAAAAATAAATACTATTAAAATTACTAATTGAGGTAGACATATTTCCTAAAATATGGTATCAATCCACACAAAGTTAAAGCATTTTTCTTATCAAAGTCACAGGTCCTTAAAAACAAAACAAAGTATTTATTTTAGAGGTAAAAAGAATCACTAAAATACAAAAGTAATGAGTTTGATCGTAGGTAATTTTTCTACATCATGTTTTTTAGTATTTCATCAGCATACATTTTTACGAGTTTACTCACGTTAAAATAAGCATCTATTTTCTTGTTCATATATATACATTTCCTTTTAAGGTAAAGTAAAATATTACATTGTGCTTTTATGCCCTGTTAAAAATATTTATCTAGGGCCAGAGATTTAGCTCAGTGGCATAAGCACCTGCTTGGCAAGTGTGAGGTTGTCGGTTCTATTCCCAGTACCAAAAAAAAAAAAAAAAAAAAAAAAAAAAAAAAAAAAAGCCCAGAAAAAAACTATCTCTATCATCTATATCTGCATATAGATCTATGCATATCTTCTATATCTACATAAAACTACATATATAGACATATACATATATTTACATATGTGTATATGTGTGTGTGTGTGTGTGTGTGTGTGTGTGTACACATAAATAGTCATATTCAGGTTTCTTTCCCTTCATCCTTTACCTCAAGCATAAGCTGTCACAGCAAGTTAAGCTAGTCTTTTCAGGCAGTCTCTGGTGGGCATTTGGCCAAACTCTGCCCTGTTCTCTGACTCCTTTGGCTTCTATCTCAGATACTACTTTAATTTATTGTGAAAATAGTGGGTCTTGAGAAAACTTGTATGCTATTTTGAATGCATAGAAGGAAAAAAAGCAGACAAATATTTGGCAAGTATTGTAGTCACACAGAAGGATAAAATATTAGTTTTTAATTATTTTTATGGGAGCTCTTAAAATATTGTCTGACCTAGTAGGGTTTGGTTAACAGATTGCATAGTATACTATTGCTAATTTGAGAAAATAGATTGTGATCCAAGCAAGGATTTCTTATCACACCAAAACTAAACATGAATCATTATAAGCTTCATAGTATCTGTATGATATGAGAGTGTCTAAAGTTATAAGTGAATGGATATTGAAAACATGTACTTATTATAAAAATGAAGTTGAAAATTAAGAGTAAATTTTAATTTTTAGTATCACTTGTAGACATTTTATCAGCAGAACAGAAAAATTGTAGATTTTAATAAAAAAATCTAGCCAAAACAACCTAGTCCAAAATGCTCATTTACTCAGTGATAGACATTAAAATAAAATATATAAAAACAGATGTAAGAAATAAATTTAATTATCAAGTTGATTTCATTTCACGTATAATATTCAATTAAGTTAACATAGTATAACCATAACAAATAAAATGCATTTGATAAGAAAGGAAAATCTACCTAAATTCATGCTATCTAAAGGAAATTTGACTTAAATGCAAAGATAGGTAAAAAACAAAAACGAATGGGCCTTCCCAGAATACCACCACACAAATATTAACGAAAAGGAAGCTGAATAATTTTCATTAATACCATTAATTGGAAATTTAAAAAAAAAAATTTTTTTGGTGGTACCGGAGATCGAACTCATGACCTTGTACTTGCCACGCAGACGCTTATGCCGCTGAGCTAAATCCCCAGCCCCCAAGAAATTGTAAATTTTAGAAAAATGAAATATCGAAAGCATGAAAAGAAGTAATCATCTAGACTGTAAGATAGAGCAATCCTAAATAAGCATTTATCTAAGAACACAGTTTACAGACAGATATATGCAGCAAAACAATTGTTAGAAAAGATTAATCAACATATATCCCATTTTAGCTAGGAACTTCAATTCTTCTTTAAACAGCTGATCAAGTGAGAAAAATACAATGCACAAAGAAGAGGTAAAAACATTATTATGTTATAGCCTAAATAATAAAACTATAAAGAACATAAAATATCTCCAGAACTTACTGAACAAATAAAAACAATTTCAAAGGTAAACATAATCCAACCATACCAATTCACAGTTTAAATATAAACAGCTGAACTATAACAACTAATATATTGATCATTTATATAACTATTATTTTAAAGAATATGTTATCACTCTTTTCATAAGAACACATAAAACATAAACTAAACTAGGATATTTTTAATATTTAAAAATGGTAGAGTATAAAATCTTATAAAATATATCTTCTAGAAATAATTTTAAATTAGAAATCTATAAATCCTATATGAAAAATCAAAAAACCCTACCTAAATGAAAATGAAAATATATCATGTAAATATTGGGAGGATGCATCTAAGTCAATGGCTAAATGTAAATTTACAACATAAATGCCATATACAAAAACGATAACACTTTTAGTTGATAATGTGAAATTTTATGTTTAGAAGCTAGAAAAAAAGAGCAAATTCAACCCAGAACAATCCTGGTTCATGGTTGAATATTTAATGTTAAAGATAGGAAAATGTCTCAGCAATATTGAAAACATGATGATAATGTCCTTCTTGCTGCAGTGATTCAACACAGCACTGGATTTTCTATTTAATGAAATAGGCAAGAAAAATAAAAAGCTTAAAAATTTGACATAAAAATGAACGAAAAGGTATATCCTCTTATAGACAGTACAAATATCACAATATTCTTCATGTTAACAGAATCAACACCTACACATTTCTAAGAACACAAAGCTGTCAGTAAAAAGGTAGTCCTTTCTGTTACCCATACCGTGGCCTGAAATTTCATAAAGTTGCAGTCATTGTCAAGAATTCACCGAATATGAACAAAAAGCTGAAGCTAAAACTTTAATGGAAAACGCTTTCATTAAGGTATAACTTCTATTGGAACATTTTGGAAATAAGATTTCTTTCTTATCCCTGTAATACAAGGTTTGCAGAATGTCAGGGGAATTTTTCCTGAATTCTTTACTAAGAGTGAGTCATGACTAAAGATTTTCAATACTGGTTACTTTTTACTGTAGATGTCTCCCTGTACACATCTATATAAGAAAAGAACTTAGAGTTATGTAGTTTAATAGTATTGCTTTCCAAAGATCTTCATGGTAGTGATGTACTCTCTGTGTAGAATTGTGAGTAACTGAAAGAATCTCCTTTCCATTTCCGAAAGAATGCTACATATGAACTATCAAAGATACGATCTGGCAAATGGAATATTTTCAGTGATTAGGAATTTACCTGACTATTTCTAGGCTTTTAGCTACTTTGCAAAGCTCTGATAAGTTATAATGAGCAAATGGCTATGTAGACTCAGCAGTTGAAAGGTAAGGTATGTAAGGGATGAGGTTTTCTACTCATCTCTGTAAAAGCATATTAGCTAGACAACTTTAAAATAGATTCACTGTATCTTTTGTCTGCTGAAATTTGATCCTCTTACAATCAAAAGAAGCAGATATGTTCTACAAAAAGCATCCCAAAAAATGTTGCCAAAGCTTTAGATTATATACAAGTAATAGTCACCAGTTTATATACCGGATAAATGAATTAGCTTTATTTGTAGAAAAATATAAAGAATGAAGAAGTAAAAATACATAAACGTTAACTTTTTTTACATCAAGCTACCTCTATTCATGTTAAGATATTCTGAGACAGATTAGAAGCAACCATATAAAAATATTTATTTAGTTTTTCAGTGTAGGTTTTTACATCTAGAACACATGAATGGTTAGAATAGCCATCATCTATTATTTCAAACAATTATAATTAAATCAATAAAGAGGCAATTATATAAGAAAGGAAAGAAAAAGCTGTTAAGTTTTAATAAGGAAGGATTATATATGTTAAATTTTAAATGCTCTCGTTAACCCATTAAGGGAAGCAGAGTTAAGTCTCTATATACACTTAGAACAGCAGGAATACACATTTGTGTCTTGTATGTGTTCATATAAAAACACTAAGTTTTGCTGCATTAGTCCACAAAAGAGTTTAGCCTTATATTTATTCCTCCAGTGATAGTCCTTCCTCAGTCTTCACTTTGCAAAGGTTCAGCTTAAAACTTTTTTCTTCAAACAGGCATTCTCTATTTATTAATTCAAATTACATAACTCTCCTCCTCCAATTATTCTTTCTTACCACAGTCATTCATCTGTATATTTAAAGTGTCAGTCTCCTTCTCTAAATTGTGAATTCTAACATAATCAGTTTATTGTATGCTTTACTACCTTATTGCAATATAATTTATACTGAGTCTAGCAGGTATCTAGCATGCAAAGAAATGCTATTCTTATCCCTGCTCTTTTTCCAATATTTGTCATTTTAAAAAAGAATATCAGGACATAGATAGGCCCATGCTCTTTCTTCTTATCCCCATAGTCACATACTTGACAAATCTGAAAGGCTCTACTTCAAAATATAGTTTTAGCAGATGCATTGTAAAACACATGCCTTTGGAGCAATTGTTCTATACATAATGTCTCCTGATTTATATTAACACCTACATCTCCAATTAAATATGACATTACTAAAGAATTTTTTAATTCTCATTCCCTGCCAAATATTTCCATTCATAACTGTTTTCCATTCACTGTTTTTATCTAATCACAATGTATATAATTTTCATTAGCATTTAATGTTCTTTTTTGTATTTATTCTCTAAAACATAAACTGCTATATTGTAATTATTTTTTGAAAATTATAGTTTACCAAGAAAGCATTGGCTATAAATGAATAATATTAAGTAAATACACATATTTACAGAAAATATTAAAATTTGAATAAATCAATAAAACAGTGTAATGTTTGTTTCATTAAAAAATTAATGAATTTTTATAAACCATTACACCTGCCTACTTTTTTTTTTTTTACGTTTTTGGTTTACTTTACTCAATATGACCAATCTCTTATCATTATCATGTCATTCAGTACATTAAAAATCATATTGACACCTAGTCTCCAATTTGGTTTCTAATTCTGTTCCCCAAAAAAGAACTACAGTTCATTGGAGTTACAAAAACTTCTGGAGCTAAGAATATATAACGTTATCCTGGAAAATTTTATAATGTCAAAAAGCAAGAAAGTGATCAGTAAGAGAGAGGACTATAGAATATACCAGTGATATGAAGGAGCCAACCAAAATTCTCCAAATGTTCAAAGCTTGAATGATATGAGTGACAAATTAAAACAAGACAAAATGAACTGTAATCGAAAATACAAAATTAGTATCCATGACTCTATGGGATATAAATAAGTGATTAAATAAAGAAAGAAAAGAGAAGAAACAAATTTTCTGTGCAAACAATATCCTCTATGCCACCTTCAAGACGGTAAATCTGAGTACCCCAATTCTTAATTGCAGATTACACATAAGGACTTCTTTTCAAGGGATCCAGTTTGAAAGGAGGGAAAAGAGTAGACATTTATGGTGGTCTTCACAGCTTTTCCATTGCTAGTTGTTAGAGAAAATTCAGGGCCAGCCTTAAATGCAGAGTTGGTGACTTTGCAATAAACTGAGGTTAAAAGAACATCAAAAACTACTTCAATGTACTTAATATACTTTTCATTTTTAGTATTCTTATGTCAGTTAGAATTTAACTTTGTCTTATATTTGCTCATATCAATAACAAAATGTCCTCCAATGAAAGAATAGTAGGTAACAATCTTGTTAAAATGACTTGAAAGTTTAGAAAATTCATCTTATTTGAACCGGGAAAAGTGTATCTATTAACCTAATGATATTCTTCTACACATTTTCTGACAGTAATTTTATAAGGTTTGTTACTGTTTCTTATTATTTTGAAGTAGAAGGATTTAATATTCTAGTTCATTCTGGGAAAATTGATTATATCTCAAATTCTACACACAGGAATAACGACACTTCTTTTGTTTTTAAGGTCAAGTGCACTTTGCTGCTGAATTCTCTTGTCATTAGTGTGACTAGGCAGAGCTATTAGAAAGTCGTTTCTGTCCTTCAGAGTTTTGTATCAAATGTCTATTTACATTGACCATAGAGACCTGACCACGATGTATCATTTGAGTAAGGAAATGGCTTGTTCATATTTCCTTCTTCCTCTGGGAATTGCTTTGTTTTCTTGTATTGGCAGGAGAGGAGAAAGCTGACAAGGTAATATTGAATCACACTTGAGCCAGTTAGTTTTGGGTCATTAGCTTCTGTGCCAAGCAACAGTTTCACAGTTGGCCTGCACACAGAGTCATTTCTTTTAGACTCTTGTTGCCAAATCTCCTCAACAATTTATCATCCTCTTCATCATCATCGCTCTAAAAGTGCAGCATGTCATTGTAATAAGACCTCAATTTCATGCTATAGTGTGAAAGTTTAAGTCCCAAATAGGATGATTAATCAAAATTAAACTAATTAAACCCAAGAAATATTTCAAAATTTTTTCAGTAATTAATTTTAATAAAGTTTCCATCATCTGAAGGCTATATTTTTTTTTAATTTAAGGAAAAAATGGAAAAAAAAAAGCCAAAAAAAAAAAAGGTACAATTTATACAGAATTTCAGAAAAAAATAAACAGGAAATTACTAGTTAATGGATTACATATTGTCATCTTAGAAATATTTGTTCAAGTTACAAGATTAAAGCATATAAAAAGGACAAACAGTGAGACTGCAAACAGTTCTGTTCAATGATCCAACAAAACTCAGTAATATCATTGTCTATCTTATATACTTAAATTTACATGCAGTTATACCATTTAGAGCACTTTCTTTTCCTCTCTTTTGTACAATGACTATTACACATTTTGGGTTTTATTGCTTCCACAGTTCTTATTGCTTTTTTTGGAAGAGAGTAAAACCAAATGTGACTTAACAGAACAGAATCGGTTAAATCAAAAGGGTGGACATAATAGATAATGTAAAAACATAATACAAGGTGATCAACAATGGTTACCATAATGCCTCCCGCTATCTCAAATAGAATTGCCTATATCATCAGTTATAATAAAATTGAACAAAACAGTAAAGAACGAAACCAACAAAACCAAAACATTGGAGACATTACAGGTCTTCAAAAGTAGATAATAGTCAACCAGTATGGGCGTCATAATGAATCCCACTATCTTCACAGCTGTTGCCTAAACTTTCGATTCAGGTACTATCAAGCAAAGCAGAATGGAGGAACATTAGTCAAAACAAGATGGTGAGAGCAATACAGGGCTTCAAATCAAATGAATAGAATATCAAAGTGGGTTACTATAATATATCCTGCTTTTTTAAATTTTATTTTTCCTTTAATTAAAAGGATAAAAATAAAAAAGTAAATAATAAAATGGAGATTGAGATAAAAGAGGGCATAACAACTAAACAGTGCAGATCAACACATAACCATTTAAGCAAATTAGTGTTTCACCACAAGATAATCCCAACATAAAAGTAGTTACCATATTGTCTCTTTCCTTGAGATCTTTGAGTAAAACTTTGTATACTGTAGCATCAAATATATCAACACAATGTATAACCATTCAAGAGAATGACAGTATTACAGGATATTTAGAATCAACTAACAGATAATGAACTATGGTTTCTATATAATCTCCTTGTCTATAAAATTTTTGTTTATACTATCACATATAATAAAATCCAATAAGATACAACATGTTAAGACTTATGGAGACAGAAGAACAAAAGCTTGATGCGACTTCAAATAAGATGATACCAAATCAGCACTACCTATTATGATGTCGTTTTCTCCAAGATAGCTGTTCCTATCATCCAATCTTTTCCCCTTGGGGCTGGGGATTTAGCTCAGCAGCAGAAGCACCTGCCTTGTAAGCAGGCGGTTGTGAGTTCGATCCCTGGTACCGGTAAAAATGAAAAAGACAAAAAAAAAAAAAAAAAAAAATCTTCTCCCCTCATTTCTCTTGAGCTCTTTTTCTGTCATTAGTTGTCAGCTTGTCTTCTTCATTTTGTTTTCTGCTCCATTCATTGTGGTCTTTCTGCCACTATTTCTGGATTCTTCGTATTTTTCTTTTTTAGAATATCCTGCAGTATTCTGTGTAGAGTTGAATTGGTGGTTGCATATTCCCCTAGTTCCTCTTTATCCTGAAAGCACCTTGTTTTTTCATCAATTTCCAGTGATAGTTGTGCAAGATATCTCAATCTTGGCTGGAGGTTATTATCTTTCAAAGCTTGAATTATTCCCCCCCCACACACACACTCTTCGTGATTTGATGGTTTGGGGAGAGAAATCTGCTGTAATTCTGGTGGGGGTTCCCTTGTAAGAGATTTGTTTCTTGTCTCTG
This sequence comes from Cavia porcellus, assembly GCF_034190915.1. Taxonomy (NCBI): domain Eukaryota; kingdom Metazoa; phylum Chordata; class Mammalia; order Rodentia; family Caviidae; genus Cavia; species Cavia porcellus. Next base: position 18,635,706 of record NW_026947487.1, on the reverse strand, counting down.
ACAGCTTTTAATATTCTGTTCTTATATTGGATTTCTGGAATTTTGATTATTATATGCCTGGGTGTAGCTCTATTTGGGTTGTAGGTTGCTGGAGTCCTGTATGCCTCATATATCTGAGTATCTTTACCATTTGCTAAATTAGGGAAATTCTTTTGGATTATTTCTGTGAATAGCTTTTGTAGTCCATTTGTTTGTGTCCCCACTTCTTCTCTTATGTTCTTAATTCTTAAGTTATAGATCCTCTTATCATCTTCTAGTTTTTGTATTGTTCCGGTTTGTTTTTTTGTTATTTTTAAGAAGTTTTTCATTTCATGCTCCCATGCCCTCCAGTTCAGATAATCTGTCCTTAGTTTCTTTCAAGCTGTTATGCCAGTTTTCAATAGAGTTTTTAGTTTCCTGGTAATCTCTTTGAACCTGCTTCATGTATTCTACGTGTTCTCTATTTTCTCCATCAAATAATTCTCCCCTCTTTTTCTGTTCTTCCATTACACCATCTGCTTTTTCTTGCGTGGTGCTTAGCATTTCTCTGACTATTCTGCTTATGTCTTGCTTCAAGTCATTAATAACTTCATTCCTGAACTTGTCTATGAGGCTCTAGAGATAGCCTTTATGTCTATTGGTGGTGTGTCTACTATTGTCTGTTTCTCAGGATTGGGGGCTGAGGAGCCTTTCTTGAGGAGCCCCTCTTCCCATATTCTTTGTTCCTTATATATGCAAGCATATATAGGAGGCCTTGCTTCCTTCCCTGTTGGCCATAGTCTGACTGAATTGCTCCAGGTAGGTGTTCCCGCCCACCACAGCGCACCAGGGAGTTACGGACCAGGCAGTCTATGCGGGGCCCGCCCCTCCCAGTCAACCTACTGAAAGGCCTCACCGCTAGGGTGCACCTTCAGGAGCTGAGATCTGGGTTGTGCTAACCTACTGGGTCTCAGCCAGCAGCATCACGTAGGCTAGGCACTGCTCATCAATCCTGCTTGAGAGGGGGATATGTAACTGAAGTCACTACAAGTCCCTGTTCCAGCATGTCTTCCTGGTCCCAGAATGTCCTCTGTTGGCGCCTCCTAGACCGTGGGAGAGTCCCAGTTTCCCTCACTTACTGGAGGTCAATGCACAGCTCCCCGCCCGCTCAGCTCTTAACTCCATTCACCGATTCCTGTTCTCAGCACTTTCACATATCTCTCTCCCTGCAGAGCCGATTCAGATGCAGCCATGGCAGCAGGAAACCCAAATCGCGGCTTCCAATGGCACGGGCTCCAGCTTCCACACTGAGACTTTTCTGTTCCTGTTATAGCACCAGGATTGCATTCCCAGTTGGTATCTCTCAGCCCAGTTTGTCCTGGGTCAGCAGGGTATATCTCCTCTTGGTTAGGATTCCTCCCTCTGCTCTATTCCTGGATTCTAAGCTGCGTCTCGGAGAGAGCCTGCGTAGCTGCTGCTATCTGTCCGCCATTTTCTCTGGATCTCTGAAGGTTATAATTTTTTTTATCAGGTAGGTTTTAATTATTTAATAAATATATGTAGTTTTTAAGACAACATGAAACACATTCTTGAATGAAAATCACAAGTCTTATAGGACAATTTAATTTTCTCTAATATTTTTCTGATTTGATTTATGGATTTATTTTCAGCAGGGAACAAACTCAAGTGAAGTTGAAAGTCTATTCAATAAGATACAAACAATTTTTTTTATAGACAAGGAGATAATATAGATACCATTGTTCATTTTCTGTTATGAATACCCTGTATTACTTTCATTCTCTTGAATGGTTTTACATTGTCATTTTATGTTTGATACTGTTGTATATGAAAGTATACTCAAATATTTCAAGGAAAGAGACACTGGTAGCTACTGTTATATCAGATTGTCTTGTGGTGAAACACTATGTTGCTTAAATTGTTCTGTTCTGACCTTTGTTGTTATGTCCTCTTCTATCTATCTTAATCTTCTTTTTAAAATAAAATAAAATTAAAAAAAGAAAGTCTATTCATATTTAAGATCAAGAAGTTGGTTTTCTTTCTAATTGCTGTACAAAGAACTTCTTGAAACAAAAGAAGATACAGTTAGCACAATGATTTACAAAATTTGGCAAGCAGTATATTAATCTGTTTGGAAGCCTGTGTGCTAAGATATTAATATATTTTTGTTTGTAGTGATCTCTTTTGTCATGTTGTCTGGCACAAACCTGTTAGCATCTAATGGGTCCTGAAGAGGTGAACACAGTAGTATTCTGACTTTGATGCATCTGGGTAATAAACCACTGAGTGCCTCATTCATCCTACCCATTCATTGCTTTTTCAATGTTACATGATGGTGATGATGATTGGAGCACGCACATGGCAGGATCACTTTGCACATATTTTAGAACTGGATTCCAGTGCTCATTTTATAGCTATTACTAGCTACTATCCTATTTGTAACCCATCTTGAAAGAAGTTTACAATTTAGTGTGAAGAATTCTTCATTGAGTAAATACTGTTAATGGTTAACATATCTGAACAATCTAAAACACACCTAAATTATTTAGATTATTATCTAAATTATTATTTAGATAATTATTATTATAAATTATTTAGATTTATTTATCTTATTAATCATTCATTACATTTATATTTCCTTAGAGCCTTGGAGCTGACAGTCATTAGTGAACTTTTAATCACTGTGTCCTCAGAAAATTTTACAGACCAAATAGAAAGGCAGTAATTAAGCCTTTCACTTCCTGGAGTGAATAATTTTCACTATATTTTGCAGCACTCAGGAAAAAACCTTGGAAATATATTTAATCTATCATTTTCCAATGTAGTAATTTTTTCAGGTTGTGGTCATCTAAAATAAGTGAGAAAAAGTATTACATACTTGTTTCTTATATGTGACACCACAATAATTATGATATGTTATACATCAGTAGTTGAAGAACTATCATATAGTCATAACATAGGAAAGGATGACCATGGGAATGGGAAATAAGAATGATGCTGAGTTCTTACCTATTTATCTCATAAAATTATTTTCTTCTGATACAGTAACAGACCTAAAAAGCATTTTTGCTGAGAACAAAACTCTTCAATTGGGCCTAAAGATAGGTAACTAGAAGCAGAACAAAAATAGGTAACGAACAAGTAACTAGAAGCAGAACAAAAACCATTTTGTATAATCTGTTACATCTTAAAATTTGAGATCAAACCCCTTCTCAACTCTACATATAGGTATGTGAATCATTTGAGGGATACCTTTCTAAAAGTTAGCAAACAAGGTCAATTAATCTGAGTTTATATAAACTTCCTTCAAATGAAAATGCTAGGATTGGGGACTGGGGATTTAGTTCAGTGGCATAAGTGCCTGCCTTGCAAGCAGGCAGTTGTGAGTTCGATCCCTGGTACCAATAAAAAGGAAAAAGACAAAAAAAGAAAAAAAAAAAAAAAAAAAAGGAAAAGAAAACGCTAGGATGGAGGATTTTCAGGGACTTCCACCTATTCCTTGACGTCTCCTTCATTGTCCTAAACCTATGGTCACCTGGAATCTAAGAACAGTAGAGCCCCACCTGGCTGAGCTATGCCACTGTGATAAAGACCAGACCAGCCCAGGGCACCATCCAGTCCTTGAAAACTGATCTCTGGATGTTGGGTCTGAACTTCTGCTATGAGCATGTACCCCTCCAGCTACTGAAACTGACCCCTTTCCTATCTCTTCTCTAACTTTTCAAAATAATGCTTTTTCTCCTCAAAATATGTGAACTTAGTTTTAATTTCTATTTCTTATAAAGCCAGGATACAAGGTAGCTGGCTGCAATTTTTTGTGGCTAACAATTCATATAAATAAAGAGATAACTACAATCACTCAACATTTAAAATACATAAAATACAAACATACTTTGACCCTGCACATTTGATCTTAATATAGCTACACTTTAAATTTCCTTGTAGAACTTTTAAAAACATAAAGATAATGAGGTGTAGATCTATAGAATCAAACATTTGAAAAGGAATTAAGCGGCAGGTAGGAAGATAAATAGCATCAAAGCAAAAATTCAGTGAAAGTCAAGCAAGAAAATGAGACTTGCTTCAGAGCACGAATGGAGAAAAATTAAACTTTTCTCCACTGAAACTAAGGGTAGTAGCAGAATTTTTAGCTGCTGATGTGTGGATAATTCTACTTCATCAGTGAGTACACTTTATGATGCAGTCTATTCATGACATGTAGTAGTTTCATAATGATATAGGGGAAAGAAATTCCAATTTACTAGATGTCTTGTAAGAGTTCATGTTCTCTAAAATACAAGAATGAATTTGAGGAACAATAGAGGTGAAGAGCAGAATATATTTACTGAGAGAAAGAAAGCTTCTCTCTGACAAAGAGACAGCAGGCGTCCCCAGTGGGTTGCTAAAGAATCTGTCTTTTCAAGGGACTTTTATAGAGCAAAACCATAAAGTGAGGCAGGTCTAAGGTGGGGAAAACATGGGAACTGGGAACTTGCAAGATGGTCATAAGGTGGAACAGAATTAGAGCCAATCAATAAGCTTATGAGTTTAATTGTTTAGGTAAAATTGATTAAATCCGGGACAAATGAGGAAGCCAGTCACATAGAAACCAGGCATGTATATAAAAAAAAGGACTATGTCTGTGGGGGTTTGGGTTAGTGAATCTTTCTGGCTTCCTCGGGGTGATAGACACCTATTTAGGATATCAATCCCTGATTTTATCCCTAGGAAGTATGTGGGTGCCTTTGGTTTATCTTTTGTCTTGAGTCTGGTCCACAGGGGAGGTGTCTGTCTTCCCCACAGTTGCAAGGTATCTGGTCTTCTACATTGGCTCCTTCAAGGGTCTAACCCTGTCTGACTGCCTATAATTTTTCTATCTAACTCAGCTGCCTGTAACAATATTATCCAGAAAAAAGAACCCACCAAAGGTAGCTCCTTACACTCCCCCCATGTGGAAAGTGGGGTACTCTCTTCAGGATGGCTCTTTACCATTCTTGAGAAATAAATTTTTGTATCTTAAAATTGTTGAGAGACATTTAAAAAAGATTTGCATCTGAAAATGATCAGGGAAAGCATTTGAAATTATAAGTTTTCTAAAGACGTTTTTGTTGTATACTAACTAAATAGTGATGCCATCCTGTTCTATGCTTGCTGTGGCCCTAGTTATTTGCCCTAATTACCTTGTAACTCCCTTTGCTAAAACAGTTCTTTCTCGCAACTGACCACTCTGGAGCAACTGATCACAATGTTGTAATTTCGCCAAAGTGCCACCATACTGTTCTGTATGCACCATCACTCTGGTAACCTGTTTGTTGTGTTAACCTTTGTTCCCTTTGTGAGGGACAGTTGTTCCTGGAATCAGTCGACGTTAGTTACCTATATTCCATCTCAACCTTTGTTCCCCTTTTGTGAAACACAGTTGTTCCTGGAATTAGCCAACCACAAGTCACCAAGTTTCTGTAAATAAGGAACTCATAGACCACTGGCTGTGAAAATTTCCTCAAGGCAACTAAGCAAGGAACTCTGTCCCCAAATCAAATAAGGGAAAAAAGGTCTTCCTCAGTCTTATTCTCCTCCCTCCCCTTATTTGTGTCTTTTTTTTTTTTTTCCTTTATAAGCATGACAAAATTTTAATCTGGTTGCACAGCTTTGCATAATCCAATGCATTGTATTGTTGGGTACCAGCCTAAATAAAGCATTTATTTAAAGATGTCTTACCCCATTTTTGGACAACATCTTTGGTCTCGTTTTTGGGGTACAACAGTTTTTATGTAAAGGTAGTCATAAAGAGACTTCTCTAAAGTTCAGGCAAGTTAGAGAATCTTCTGATTGGCCTGCTAGATAGCTTGAATCGCAGATGCATCTGATGTATAGGAAGACTTGTGGACGACTCTTTAAGAGCCAATTCATCATAAGGTTTTCTGTAAATAGATTTACATTTTCAAAGAAGAGAAATGGTGGACAATATGAGGGAAGGGACATTAAACAGGAAAGATTGATAAAACAAAAGGCAAATTTGACTTGTTCTTAAAGGGGGGCTGATTTCAAGGGAACTAGAAACATTACTTTGCCACCAGTGCACATTCCCTAATTCAAATTTCTGAGGACCTGAAAACACACATAGAACTTTGTTTTTCTTAGTTACCCCTGGTATTTACTAAGGTAGTAATATCAGGTTCTATCAGTTATTTATTTCCTCCCTGATTAATTTTGAGAAGATTTGTTGAGTAGGTGTGTGGACAGAATAAGGTCTGTAAACTAGATGAAGTATATTGGAGTGGGAATAAAATGACTAAAGGGAGGCCAAGAGAGTCCAGTTAGAGTTGCATTTTATGTTTTGCACATACTGTTCGAACTTGCAGCTAGGTATTTCTGCTAGTTTAGATGGTATCATATCATATTAATGTTGCAGGCACCTGAGCTAGTTAGCAATACAGGAAGTGAGACAGGGCTAGGTCATCAATAGAGCCAGTGCAAACACCTGGCAGCTACGCAGATGCCTTCTGCTGTGGACCAGGCCTCAAGACAAAAGACCATACAAATACACCTATATCCTGGGACTGATACCTTAAATAGTTCCCATCCCCCTAGGAAAGAGCCACAGCTCTGTAAGAATGCTCACGTTCTATGTGATTCGCTTCTCCATTTGTCCCTAATGTAATCAATTTTACCTGAATTATTGATCTTATTGGCTAACTATAGTTATGTCCCACCTTATGCCCATCTGCTTTGTGAGTTCCCAGTCTCCCCCCACCTTAAACCCATGGTTTGACTCTATAAATATCTAGGGAAAAGACAGAGTCCTTGGTAACCCACCCAGGACCCCTTCTGTCTCTTTTCAAAGGGAAGCTTCCTTTCTCTTAATAAATATATTCTGTTCTTACCACCCTTGTTCCAAAAATTCATTCCTCGATTTTAGAGAACACCAACTCATAGTAAATTAGGTGTTTCATTTCCTTATATTATTAGGATGACATAAAATCCCTAAGGTGAAGGTTTTATCTACAAAATCCCTTTGCCATAGCCATTATGAAAAAAAAAAAAAAATTAAATTGTTGACTCAGCATGTGGGAAGCTCTCAATTATATTCCAGGAATGAAGCAAAACAAAGGAAAAACTCACTTCATTGCTCATAGAAAGGATCTTGCCCTAGACAGGACACAACAGCAGTGAGAGGCGGGACCAAGGGACCTTTACTTTGAGGTCATTTTCCTCACCCCTAGGCAATTCACCTGTGATGCCAAATGAATTCCAATCAGCTGCTTGCACATCAACGATGCCCCCTTTAGGCACCACCCCAGACCAAAGCTATATATATGCCCCCTACATCAGATGTCCGGCAGAGAAAGCCAGACCCCGGAGGTCACGGAGTTTCTCTCCACGTCCTTAGAATAAAGGCCATTTTTACTTTATATTCTCTCTTCTAACCATGTGGAAAATCCTATCACTCATTACAATGAGCTCCTCAGAAATCTTAGAGCTTCACTGATTAGAATACAATCCATCCAGTACTTTTATTTGCTATCCTTTTACCTTAAGGATTAAAACAAAATGACAAATGAAGCATAGTTCCTGCTTTTATGAGTTATTGCAGAAAATATATGTAGAAATGTAAATATGTTAAACTACTAGAAATATAGTAAGACTTTATTTTCTATTTGAGAATTTCATTTAAGGCAAATTGAACATGGATAGACCTTTCATTAGAAAGAAAGGGATGCATAACATTGTAGTCAAGAAATAAAGCAGACAGAGTAAGTCAAGAAAGGATATCATCTCAAGAGGAGAATGCTTTCTCTGAAGAATGTTTGCCTTAACAGTTTTTTATTGCAATAGAGTTGACACATCTCTTCTAGTGCTTCAGTTATCAGACATTTAGAGAGGATTAGCAGAAAGAAGATCAAACAATTGAACTACAGATTAGGGAAAAGAACACAGACATTTGCAATTGCACAGCATCGATTAGATTACTGGCGGTATCCTTCATTTATAGGCAGTTGTCCTTAAGGTAAATTCCTTATCTGTCACTTTTCTTTTGTTAAAAAGTACTATTGTGTTTTTTTGCTTTGATAGTATTGCGATAATTAAATATAAAATCCATGTACAGGCCTCAGTAAGGTAATTAGCAGTCAAGCATAGGTGAAAAATTTGTTCTGTCCTATGGTTATATTTTAATTACTTATTAATTTTTTGGTGCAGGGAATCGAACTCAGAATGTGACACTTGACAGATAGGCACTGTGCCATTGAGCAATATGCCCAGCCCTGTTTTATGCTTAGTGGGAATTCAGAGTTAACTGAAAGATTTGAGGCAACATATCTGGTGTAAGCCTTGACATATTTTCTCTAAATCATACTTTGCTGCAGGCTATTCTACCTGATGGAAGCTGCTTTCGGTTTACAAATGTACTGCATCAGTCAGGGTTTTCAGACATAACACATATATATAAGAAATTACAAGATTGGCTTACAATGGTCAGTCACAAAGTCACATAAGAGAGCGTGCAGAGGGTGTCTGCACGCTGGAGGCTGAAGGGTCAATCAAGCCCAAGTGCTGGAGCTTACTGCAGTGTCCAGTGCAAGTCTCTATCAGGAGGCCAATGAGTCTGCGATGGAACAATGAAGAATTTATGACAGAAGGCTGTAAAATCTATGACTAAGGCTGAAGAGTCTCAGGTAGAAGCTGGACAGCCTGTGCCGGAAGACAGGAGACAGCACCCAAGCTGGAGCTTCTCTGAAGAACCAGCAATCAGTCCCTCCTCAGTTCCCTTTTGTTGTCTGCAGGCTGTTCTGCTTGGGTGGGTGTAGCACTGACATCATCTGAGTGCCCTCCTCCTACACAGGCTGAGGATGTTACAACTAGGGACCCTGGCCTCTGCTGAGTCACTTAAATGTCTGACCTCAAATTGACACAATGAACAATATCCTAGAATGCTAACGGCTTGGCCTCTACACACCAGGATGAAGAGATGCTGAGTCACTTTGTTAAGTTTCTAGACTTCTCAAGTTGACACGATGTATATATAAACCATAACAGGCACACATGGAAAAATGACTTAAAGACTGATATTTAATGTTCTTTTATTCAAAAGTTTTCATGCTCATAAAGAATTTAGCTCTGCAAATGGCTATTAGTATAAATACATTAAATGTTAAATTACATAGAGTTATAATCCACTGAATACCATACATTAAGATAAAAATGAATTTATATCTCATCAATTATATTTTATTTATGTATGTAAATAATGGTCTAGCAAAAGTAATTCTAAATACTATTTGAAAAGAAAAGATTATATGCTTAATTTCAAGCTCTCACATTTATTATGAGCAATATATACTAAAATTTAAATACCTTACTTTTTTAAAGGAATCTAAAAATGTTTTTTAAACATTTATGTTTCATATACAGTGAAAAGGCAATTTTCAGTTCTTTGGAATTCAATAAACTAAACATTTACTTACAGCAAATTAAAATGGGTATTCTAATATAATGAAATATATAATAAGTCTCTACAATTAAATAATTAATAACATATGACTCTGAATCTGAACAAACATCCAGATGTGTCCAATAAAGTGACCACATTTACACTTCATTAATATTTGAAAGGCTCAGTCAGTATTGGAGATTTTATGGCACTATAAATCTGTTTTACTTCTAAGGCCATAGCAGTTTTTAAGAATACTTTTACATATATTTACTGTCTTCATAGAGTACAATGTAGTAAAAAAATATTCTCATGTATATATATAATTCTATACACAATAATATAGAATTATTATTGGTACAAAAATGTGATGATCTAGCCAACTTCAAACAACTTCAGCACATAGATCATTTTCTGCTGCTACCTATGTAAATTAGACAGAGACAGAAGAGGTATTCCTTTCCTGGAAAAACTGACTCTAGTAGATTTCTCTGGGTCCTTTCATCTTTGGAGTGTCCCTGGGGAAGCTGCACAATATATGTAATAACTCAGGGAAGGCCTTACATTAAGGCACTCAAAACAAATCATATTTTCATGAAGTGATTTTTTTAAATGGAAAAGAAAACAGGCTGTCAGTCACAAGTCAGTTAAGGTACAGTTTTGACTCATTTCTTTCAATAGTCTCTGTTGATCTTCCTAAAGGCGTATTGCTTTTCTTTTAAAGAGAAATTGCTTTCTCCTTCTGATAGCAGATCTGAATTCCTACATCTACCATCTTCTATTTTCTTTTTCAAGTAACTATTTAGTAGAGTTCATATTATGGTTGTTGAATTTTTAATTCTTGTCTAATTAGAATATTCAGAAAACTCAGACACATTCATACAGACTCTAGAAAAGATTTATTGTCTACTTTGGATCAAAAAAAATTACAGTACCCAAAACTAAAGACATAAAATACATGAAACAAGAATTTTCAGTCACTAGCTCCCAAGCAACGCAGGAGAATTGCATCTCAGGTAGAAGAAATGAAGAGCAATGCTGAGACTGTAGTATTTTACTGCTTGAGGAAACTTTACAGACTTATGCCTCAGAAGGAGGCAGTGGGGCCCAGGGAGCAGCTTGAGGGGAAGTGAAGAACACAGAAGCCAGGAAGTTCAGAGTGGCTTGCATGCCCACAACACAGTAGGTAAGAACAAAACCGGCCCTGGATACCTACAAAGAATCACCTTGAAATCTCAAGCAAGGTATACATGATTTTATGTGCATGAAGGAGACATTAGGTACCAATAAAAGAATCACCCAAAAAGAGCAAAGGAAAAATTGCTCTGAGCTCAAGAAGAATTGGAAAATTTCTTGTCTATATTACCATCAGATAGAGGGGACACCTTGTAATTCAGGGAGCATCAAGATTCCTAATCAGGAGGATGGAACTGTCCTAAGAATTTATGCAACTACTCCAAAGCTATAAAGCCTTTATTGTCTACAGACACACACAAAAAGAGGAACACCTAAACTGAAAAAAGTGTGCAAATCAGCCTCTATTGAGATTTGAATACTATTTTCAATAAATGCTTGTTATAGTTAACTGATTGGTCCAACTTGAGTAAGAAATGTCCAACTAAATTGGAACATCATAGTTCTGAGTGTGATTAGAGGTGATGTACTGAAGACAGAAGACCCACCGGAGGGCAGCGTGTCCTCTGAATGGTGTCCAAGGAAAGTGAGGAAGGCAATCTTGCCTCTGCTTTTTCAGAGGAGTTTCAGCTTGGAAGTCGGCTTCTTTCCTCTGGTGCAGACGCTTCAGGTTTCCATGGCAAGTCTTTTGGTCACCTGACAGGGACTCGCATGGGACGTTACATCCAGATCCACAGCTTCGACTGGACCCTTGGCTGTCCAGCCCACAGGCGGACATCTTTGCTCTTTCACACGACTTTATGGGTAGATATTATAATCCAATCTTGCAAACTCCTATATGTTTTCTATGTCTTTCATTAAATCTGTTTGTTTAGTAAGCACTGACTGACAAGCTGCTACAATAAATGGATAGAAAATTGGTAAGAAGTCAGAAAATTTTGTTTTATTAAGTAGTTTTGTATTTATCATGAAAATTGGTTTATAGTTTTTGTTTTACTTTTTGTACTGTTGTTTTTACATTAAAATAACACTGATTTAAAAAAGAAATTGGGAAAATTGTTTTCCTTTTTATCTTATAGAAGAAATTATATAGTGTGAATTTTTATTTAAACAGATAAAGTCTCCGGTGGAATCATCAAAACATTATGGATTACTTCAAAAGTTTTTGTTTTGTTTTTTGTTGTTTCTCTGTTTATTTATTTATTTATTTATTTATTTATTTATTTAGAAACAGTCTCTATATGTAGTCCAGGCTGGCCTCAAACATGTGGGAATCCTTCTGACTCTGCCTCCCCAAATAATCTGGGACTATAGGTATTTGCCACCACCTCTAAATGACAATTCCTATCTCCTTTTTTGGTGTTAGATACTTATTGCAATTATATATTTTATCTATTCTAACACTTTATGTTCTTAAAGGAGTTGAAACCATCTAGCATTCGACATTGTTACATTTATGTTTGTAGAGATGTTTTTACTACTTTATGTTTTTAAGGTCATCTGGATTATGTTGATATAGTTTAATTCTTGTACTGTCAATCATGCAAAAGATTTTAAAATTCCATCAATCTATTCAGAAAAACAACTTTTGTTTCATATTTTCTATCATTAACCCGTTATAAATTTCAATCATGTAAAATTATTCCTTTGGTGTATTTATTTATTTATTTATTTTTTTAGATTTTTCTCTTTACACGTTCTTCAAGGTTTAGGTTACTGATTTAAGATTTTTAAATTTTTCTATGTAGGTATTTGAATTTTTAAGTTTTCCTTTCATCATTGCTCTTGTTCAATCTGATCAATAGTGAAATACTACATGTACATTTTTCAATTCAATGTACATATATTAAATATTCCATTTGAAATATTGTGTTCAAAGCATATGTAAGCCAGTAATGACAATTGATATGAGCACTATATTATCCCAACACAAAAAATGGCAAAATGGGTTAAATAATAAAATACATTAAAAAGTGGATATCATGTCTTTTTCCCTATTTTTATGGGTTATTTCAATATATTTTAAAATTCAATATATTTTTAATATTCTGTGTATGTCTTTGGACAACCTGTTTATTGGATATTCTAATGTGTGTAACTTTTATTTACATTCTTTATCATATGCTATCACTTCACATTTTTAAATGAACTCCCTGTGTTCCTTTTCATTTTTCTCTTTGTAATGTAATTGTTTTAAATATTCCCTGTACATGTATTTGAAACCATAGCAAACAATAATATGATTTTAGTTTTATCATTAGCATAGCATTTCACTAATCAATACTAAACCTTTTGCATTTGTCCATTTTTTGCATAAGTTTTTTATTCCTTCCTAAGATCACCACCTTCCTTTGTTTCTTTTCCTCTTAGAGAAATTTAAAGTCATGTGTAAATGAATTATCTACCATAGAGACTTTCTCTTGTTTTTTCTTTAGAAAAACATTGTTATCACTTTATTTATAAAAAAGATTTTTTGTTATGTATGGCATTCATGTTTGTCAGGATTTGAAAGATACTGAGGTCATTGGCCTGCATGTTTTTTGATGAAAAATCCACCATCTTTCTGAATGGTAACTTTTAAGGTATTTTTAAAATTTACTTCTCACTTTTAGAAATTCAAATATCATATGTTTTGACAAATTTGTTAATGATTATCATGTTTCAATTTTGCTTAACTTCTTAAATCTGTAAGTTGATTGACACAAAAATTTGAGGAAACTTTCATCATTATTTTTACAAGTACTTTATTGACTCTTCCTTGGTCCTTTTTTCTTGCTAAAATTTCTATCACACAGGTGTTGGATATTTTTTAGAGCCCTCCGGGTTTAGTAATTGTGCTGAGTGTGTTTCATCCAGGTTGCATGATATTGAACTTTTCTCCTTTTCCTCATTTCTATTTTTAAGTCTATCCTATGCACTTTTATTTCATTTATTGTTTTCAGTTCTATCATGTTCATTTCATTCTTTATTTCTACTGTTACTTTCTTAAAACTTTTGTTTTTTATATTTGTTCAAGCATACTCACAATTACTCACTGAAACATTTTAATATGGATGTTTTAAAATACAAGATAAATCTAGTACTTCTGGCATCTCAGTGTTGGCATATATTTATTATTTTTCTGTAGTTTACTTTGAATCTTTTCATTTTTATTGTGATAAACTCTCTATTGAAATATGAACATTGTAAATCTTAAAAGCCATTGGATCTTATTCAACTTGCTGTTCTAAGTTGCTTCCTGGATACCATTCTGACAGGAGAGAGGAGTGGGGCACCATCATTTCACAGATAATTGAAGACATTCCCTGAGTTCACCTATTGCATTCTATTATCCAAGGTGACAAGGTGGGGATACTATTTTTTTTTTTTTTTTCCTGCTTGGCCTAGGAGGAGGATGTTCCAGTCTCCATCCCAGGCTGATGATTGATCTGACTTTCTTAGTATTTGATGGCAGTGAGGGTTTTGATCGAAACAGTTTTTCTGTGGGACAACTCAAGCAGATAAGAGTACTGCATTATTACCAGGCTTCACAGTGCTCATTACTGGTACTCTTTGCCTGTCAGTGGAGATGAAATTCCCAAACCCCTGCTTGGCTTTATCGATACCACATTTACAAAAGTTTGGGGATTCTTGGTACAATCACATAATTGTGGAAGACTAGGCTCTCCAATTGCTCTTTGATCATGGACTTTTTTCAGGCAGAGATTTAATGCAGTTTTCATTACAACAATCGAACTTACACAAATTCTTTTCCTATTAATAAAGTTCCAGGGTAAGAAAAGTGTTATATAAGACAGGTCATGTTACTAACATGATGTATACCTTCACTCAGGTTTCTGTTCAGAAAAAAATCTTTTTAAAAATTCATTAAAATTGTCATATGTGGTGGTTGGATGAATCTAATGACTACCACTGCAAAATGTAGTGTTATTGTCTTTCCAGAAATATAGTATGAAAAGCAATACAGTGTAAAATACCACTTTATTTTCATAATTATTGCAGTGAGCTCTGTTGCTTGCATCTGGTGGGCCTAATTTAAAAGAAGTTTTTGATCTTTTACTTTATACATGGTAGTATGATTGCAGTTCAATGGGATTCTCTTTTATTTTTCATATTTGCTATTTACCTGTTTAAAATATCTATCTCCAAAGAACAGCTTACAGCAACAATCTTCAAATTTGACAGTGATTTTCTTGGTAGCCGTTCTCTTTTATGTATCTTTGTATGAAATCTATTCTGTATGATAGATTACACAGATGCTTATGCATTATATTCACACATATTTTTTTAAGTTTTGTTTGAACTGAAAGCATGCATAAAGCCCTGTATATATTTTTTTTACTCCTAGAAATACCTATTGCAATACTATAACCTGTAAAACATATCAAATTCATTCCTTGCCAGAATACAAGTGCTTTTATTATAAAATATATTTATTATAAAATAAATGTTCCAATGGACTTCAAACTCATTGAGCCTTTTTGCAAAATTCTCATCTTTCATGCTTCCTTGTCTATCTAGAGTTACTACATTATGACATTTACCCAATCTCAGAACACTGCAAAGTTTTGAAGGTTCACTCAGCCCCAGATTTATAATTTAAACACTATATTCCTCTGAGATGGACAAAAAGGAATTAATTGTAAAACAATACAATCAGAAAGCAATGCTTACAAGTTCCATATTCTTATAGCTTAAAATATAAAGTATTTTTAGTGAATCCTCAGCTAGAAGGTTTGTAATTTAATTTATTGTATTATTTGGGGTGAATTACTGTCTACAGACTCATTTCTTCATACTCTGTAATTTATTAATTTTATATATTTGGGAAATGTGATGACTGTGTTTCAGTACATAGTGTAAAAACAAACAAAACTAACAATATGCTATGAAGATGATATACATTTTTCTCCCATTAACATACATTTAACTACACTATATATTTACTAATTTAATGGTCATTCAATGTTAAACAAAATGATATGTTTATTAACAGTATTTCCCATTTTGAAGATGAAACACAATTATTTATGTATATGTTTAAGTTTACATATAACATAGTTTCAAGATAATTTCCAAATATAATTTGATCAAATTTAAATGAAGAGATTTATAAACACCCAAAGAATTGTGTTGAATTAGCTTCACTGTGTTCTTTTGATTTAAAGGCCAAGAACTGATGTACATTTCTTTCTTTTAATTCAGTTTTTGAAAAATCCTGAACACTGTTGAGCTTGTATGCTTTGAATGAATCAAATATTAATTTTATTTAAAGTAAACAGTTATCCACTGAGTGTCAGATCTTCTACTCAGACATAAAAGTTATTAGTATGTTTGTTAAATGTGAAATATTTAACAAAAAAGTTTGCAATCATCATGTAATAGAAACATAAACTAACAAAAATAAAAACCGAGTAGAGCTTCTTTATTGCAAGAGCAAATCATCTCAGCTTTCTTAAAAGAAATACATGATAAAGATATATTTATATTTAAAAACTATAACATTTTAGGAAGCAATAGTATTGAGTTTATAGTCAAGATCCCTTATGATTAAAATTAAATTTTCAATTTAAAATGGCAATCATCTAATTTTCAAGAGAGGA
This sequence comes from Cavia porcellus, assembly GCF_034190915.1. NCBI lineage: Eukaryota > Metazoa > Chordata > Mammalia > Rodentia > Caviidae > Cavia > Cavia porcellus. Next base: position 18,619,563 of record NW_026947487.1, on the reverse strand, counting down.
AATGATTTTTTTTTTGTAAAATATATGTGTCCAACTGGAGAAATATAATTAAAAATAAAAGCTTTCAGCCATGAAAATCTCTACAGTAAGCTTTAGACTGAGGAAATTATTTGATTTTGAATAACCACTAAGCTAGAATATGATGCATATCACAAATTATCCATCAAAAGAATTCAAAGGCAGAAAGAAATCTCACAATATCATGGAGCCAAGCATTTGAAACCTGTTTTACAGGTGTTTCAAAATAAATAATTAGGAATCTTCAATTACAGGACTTGATATTATCATTGAACTTTAAGAATAAAATTATTCTGACTTCAGCTTGTAATTAGCATAATAATATGTATTCATTAGTTTTCTATTAGTGTAACAAATATCTAATATTAAGATAAAGGGTTTATTTTTTGCTCATAATTTTATAGAGTTCAGTCAAGTGGACCCATTGATTTTAGGCTTTTGGAGTGGGGAGGAAGCAATACATCTCATAGTGGGATCACAGAACAGAACTAAACTTCTTAAATTATAACCAAGTTGCAAAACTTACAGAGAGAAGGAGCCGTGTTTCCACGGTCACCATCATGAACATTTCCACTGTTGACCTGAATCCCTCCACGAGGCCACACATCTTAAAGTTTATACCATACCCTACAAGTACTGTGGTCTGGAGAATACAGCCTTTATACATAGCCCTTTAGGAAACATTTAAGATCCAAAATATAGTAACTGTTTTAGAAAATTTCCTTTATGTAAAGAAGAAACAATTTTCATCTATTTATGAGAGGAAGTAGTTCTTACCTTCCCATAGAAATCTGGAGCTAAGAATGTAATTTCCCTTGAGCTTGAAGTAGCAAAGAGATGATGCTTAGTTTTTGAGAAAGGTATTTACAAATCATAAAGAAAACAATGTGTCATCCAAGGAAAGACCTATTCAGTCTTTAAATATTTTATATTCATTTTAAAATAAAAGAAAATATTTAAAATCATGTTTTTTTTTCTAAACTAAATGAGCTTGGAAAAAAGGAGAAGGAGATTTCTCTCCCATTTTTAGAGGAAAACGTTAAGTTTTTCATTTTGTATTTGTCCTGAGTTTGTTTTCAAATGGCATATAAAAATTATCAAGAACCAAGATCAATTCAGAAGTTCACTCCTGTTAGAAGAGTGATGCAAAACATAAGAAGAAGCTGTAAGCCATAATCAGATGGTTTTATAAAATAGAAAAACAATAAAATAAAAAGTTTAATCTTACTTAGAGACAAACCAAAGAAGAAAGACATCATTTACTCTGCTGTGAATGACAATGTTAAAATATTTCATATGAAAAATATTGAACTATCGTTCGTTAATTTTTTTCTCAATCAAGAATATAATTGTCAAATCCTAGGAAATAACACCCAGAAATTAAGGAGACATGTCTGTTTATATCATTGTATTCTCAAATCTTTCAAGTCCCTGGCACTTAAAGATGTTCAAATATAGTTTATTTAAATAATTTAAGATTGCTACCTTATTGAACATTAGTTAGTGTAAAGACTTTCCTATATTTCGAGAACTTGAGGAGGCTGAAGCAAGATAATAGCAAATTAGAACCCAGCATGGGAAGTTCTGCAATCACGTGAGACCCTGTCTCAAAATTAAAACATAAATAAATAAGTAAAAAGTAAAAAGTGATGGGGATATAGCTCAGTGATAAAGCCCTGGGTTTAATTTCCCTGTATGTAAAAATGAACATTAAAATTAAAAAATAACGTATTTAAAAAGGACCTGAATTATAAGGGAACAGGAAAAATGGATTAATCTTAATCTTAATCTTAAAAGATTTTTACCATGGTTGATACAATTTATGTTTCTATTCATGTTACTACTTGCTAAAATCTCAGTGGAGCTGTCTTATAACTAAATACATAGGTGTTTTGGGTTTAATTTCTCCTAGTCACCTCAGACGCTATCGCTCTTGTTGAATTCTCATTATTAATTCTAAACATTACTGTTGATTTTTCACCAATATATTTGTGAAATATTGGTGAATTCGATATTCAAAATTCAACCATGATATTTCACCAATATTTGAAAGTATCACAACTGTGCCATATGTGTATACATGCACGTGTATATTGGTGTGTATTGTGAAGAAGTTTATTAAAGGGATTCTTTTAAGAGTAGAAAGGATCTATTGGGACAAAGTAAGTTGACATCTGTGAGGCCCAGAAGGGGGCCCGGGAAGTCCACTGTCTACCTACTAAAGGGATTTAGTCATAGTAAATCATAAAAACTAAATAACCAATATCTGAAACTTGATTGTTTCCAGATCTGATGCTGAAGTTTGACACCCAAAAGCATGCAGTCAATTAGCGATGATACTATGGAAAGTGGAGAAGAAGAAGGAGAACCAACAAGACGAAACTAGATTCCCACAGGACCAACTAATTCATTTCTTGTTGACTCTGCCTTTGTTGGTGACGGTATTCTTCAGGGGCCAGGCCCCTTTATCACACAGCCACGCAAACTGAGATCTGTGCATTAGAGAAGCTAAGGGATAATTTAGGTAACAGTAGAAAAGGTTACTTCACATCTACATTGTGAATTAACAGGTCAACGGTAAGATTAAAACAAATGGCTGCTGGTTCTCTTCTGCCCTCCAAACCCTGAAGAATCTTTTTTGTGTCCCTCTTGAACTAGAAATTATCAAGGACCCTGAAGTGCACCTCAAATCTCCTGCCATGTGTGATGGTGCATGGCAGGAGAGAAAGAAAGAACAAGAGACAAAATGCCAGAGCAGTGGGGACCTGAGACAACCAGATGTTTATGAGGAACAAAAGACCACAGGGCAGGCAAAACCTTGGCATTTATTGACTGAGGAGGGGATTTGAGGAGATTATTGGATGACTCCAGAGGGTGAAAGTGGTTTTATGCTAAGAAGGATCTTTCCCTGGAGTATTTTTTAATCTTGGTGGTTTAATTTTACTCTTAACAGGTGGGAAAGGATGGTTCATCCTTAAAGAAATAATGAGAAATCTCAAAAGTGATACATATATTCCCCACTTCCATTCAATCCTTAGGGAAAGTACACAAAATTAACCAGTGAAAATTTGTAGTCCCCAACAAGAAATATTTTAAGAAATTGGGTTAGCCAATTGGACAAACTGCAAAATCATTATGCTTACAGATTTGCATTTTCCCTTGATTCACTAATGTTTTCTACATCAATTATCATTTACCAAATAAGCTTCTCTTTTTTTCTGTTTCTCATTACACTCTTTGAATAGTTGTATATAAATTACATTTGCCAGAAACAGCCCTCATTTTAGTTGGATGAAATATACTTTTTATTAATTTGGATTTTCTACACACTTTAAGTGTTTAAAGTAATAGCACAAAAATTTTTATTACTTTTCTTGTAGCAGTCCCATATTATATAATATACGAAAAAGGAAATTTATTATTGATCTTTGTAAAATGATATATTGCCATTTTAAAGATTCTAAGTAGTTATCAAATTAATAAGAGTTTTCAAATAATCTTACTTTTGATAACACACTAAATGATGGTTAGGTCATTTAATAAAATAATTAAATGCAAGATAATGACAGATTTAAATAGCCTTCATTCTTGCCTTCAAATATTCTTGCTTCAAATATTCTTTTCTTACTTGTAACTTTCCTTATATAAAATGTCTCCTTTAAGTATTTCTGCCAAATGATCAGAAAGACTACCTTACTTCAGTTAGATCAATGTGACTAGCTTATAGCTATGTAAATAGTACTGTATAGCATTAAAAATAGTATCTGCCAAAAGGTTCAAATGTACTGAAGTGCAAATTCCGTTACTCTATTATTTTTCATTGCATATATGATCTTCACAGAAGCTCAATTGTGCTTACATTATTTTGTGATGTTTTGTGTTTTCAAAGTCATCCCTAGTTGATAGATCATAATATCAAAAATTATCTGTATTGGATGATGGCTGTTGTATAAAACGGTAACTTTTCAGTGTCATACTGAAATTTATAGCTGATAGTTCCTTTAAAAATCTTGGAAAAATTATTTCTTTTTTGGATTTTACTTTGTAAAAATAATGTTTGAAATTTGAGATTTCAAATTTAATATACACTTATATATGTTAAAGGCTTAATATTTGAAATAAATGTAGTAATATTTGATTTGAAATAAAGTAGATAGAGATATAGACATAGGTATTCATATGTGGTATTTTATAAAGTGCTTAAATGATGATTAACAGATAAAGGAATTCAAATTAGAGGAAATTAAAACTCTGATATTATAAACTTTGCTATCTTCTGAAAAATAGGGTTTTGCTATTATGTAGTAAATATCATTTTTTTTTCTTCAGTTTATTATGGTACAAATATCTTTTGTCCCTTTTTGCATATCTACAACCCTATGGTATCTATTTGGGAAGCTGTCCAGAAAGGAAGAGCAAAATACGTCAGACTGTCTTTAAAATCTAACCAGTCAGAATGTCTTTCAGCAGGTGGAGTACATTATCAAATATTAGAAATACTTCCTATATTATCCAGTTGGAAAGCTAAATGACACTTTTATCATAACATGCTAAACTTTTTGGAGACATTGTTTATTCATTTTTAAAATTCAATCTCATTGTTTCTCCCTATTTTTAAAATTTTTTAAATCTGAAAACCATATCAAGCAAAATATAAATAATCTTTTAAAGTAGAAGTCATCTATGACAAAACATATTCTCTATAACACTTCAAAATATCAAAAGTGCTATTTCAGCTAAAGATATTAAAAATAAAATGCTTCATACCCAACTTCCTAAGAAAGTAAGTAAACCTGTCTTGGTTCTAGTGCTTGACATACTGCTCTTCAGTTGAGGGACTCTGCTGCAGTCCCAAGGGACACTGCTTCCAGCCACGTGTGAAAGGGCTTGATATTTATTGTATAGTAACAGATTAAAGTCATGGCCCAAAGACAAAAGAAGACTAGAGACATAAAACAAATCTTCAGGTGAATGGATTCTAGAAAAAAATGAGAAAACCATACACATGGATATGAGAAAATAAACTGCGAAGAGAACAAAAGAATTCTTAGTTTATATATTACTCACTAAATATATGCATAATGTAATCACATATTAAGGTGACAATTCAAGTGGAAAATAATATATTTTAAAAAGAAAAAAATAGTGTTGAAATAATCTATATGCCTCTTAATTTTTATATCAATTGCTAGTTAGTTTTTATGTTTAGTATAGTATATAATAACATAGACATACAACTAGAAAAAATAGATTAAAGCCATCAGTGCCATTTAATATAAAAAGGCACTTTTATTGCTGTGTGATTGGGAAATTATTAAAATAATTTTATGCAAAAGTGTCCAAATCCCAAACAATTAGTAAAGTGCCAGGAAAAAAAAAAAACATTGATAACTGGATGTTTATTCACGACATAGATAGTAACATACAAATGTAAGTCTCTCAAATATTGGCACATTTACTCATTTAAAAATATTCATTGTTGTTCTATACAAAGTTGACAGTGGACTCCTCATTATTATGTTTACACTGCTTGAGTGGTAAAATGTGTGATTAATTTTCTCCAGCAAACTCAGACAATTATTTGTTTGCCATTGTTTTTCTGCTGGTATAATTTGGTGCTATTTTCAGTTGCTACTTTGTTTCCAAGCTGGGTAATACTTTTATTCTATATATGAAATGTATTGCTGAAAAGATTAGATTCGAGCTTCTCTCTTCATGGATAATGAGAAACATTCCCTGTACTGCGCAAACCTTGAGACATTTTGATTAAATGGCCAATCATTTGTTCTTCAAATATTTTTCTGTAAAAATATAACACACTTACACATATATCTACTCATTCCTTACTCAATACTCATGTAATTGTTAAGAGATCCCTCTGGCTCAACTATTAACGAACACTTCATTCCTTACCAATGAGAACGACAGTTCAAAATGTTGGTTAAATTTCTTTTAGAATTCAGTATTGAAAGTAAATTCAACTATATTATTGGCTTTTAAAATATTTTCTTCATTAGTTATACCTGGAAATATCTAGTACTGTTGGTAAAGTTTAATATTTCATAAATTACCAATTGTCATGGCTTTGGACTATATCATTTATTTTCATTGCATTAGAAAAATTTGGCTTTTTAGTTTCGGTTGTTAAACATTTTTACTGTTAACCTCAGCACTGAATTCATAATTCTTTGGCAGTCTCTCAACAGATTGTACACTGCTTTAATATTTTTGTCCTCATGAATTGGGATATAATTTGTAATGTACTGATCTAAAATTGATCTGACTCTAGAAGCTTACAAATTATTCACCTCTTTTGAATGAATTACTGCCTAACATGTCAGAAAATTTCATTCATTTTCATGGTCTAATTACATCAATCATCTGAATTTGATAATTTTTAAAGTAGGCTTGCCATGAATCATAAATATATGGAGAATAAAATTACATCAATCATCAAGATCTAGTTTTATGTACTTGTATGCCAGAATTATGTCATAATTATTTATTAATATCTAACTAATGCTTTACTTTAAATTTGCCAGTTTACACTTAATTTTAAAGGTTTTAAATTGCCTTCAAGAAAGAAGTCTGAACAGTATTACTTGGACTTCATTTGACAATTTTAATTTTGATTTTCAAAACAGACAAATAATGTGGATTAGAAGATAACTTTATATTGTACTAAAGGAAATAAAAGTTATCTTTGAAATTTTAAAATGCCTTTGCCAATCTCAGTTTGAAAATCTTTCACATCATTTGGAATTTCTTCTTTCTGTGTAAATGTGTAAAATATTCCCTTTTATATTATAAGAGTTGTGACTGTCTAATTATCACTGTTGCAAAAGGACCTAAAAAACAACAACAACAACAAAAAAAAACTGCTATAAGTGATGCTGGCAAACAACTCAGTAGGAGCCCTCCACAGTATATTTTTGGACAATCAGTTCTTATTATTTCAGAACGATCTTCAATCTGCATATCCATCATTTTTTATTAGATACTTTTCCTTTCATCTGTCTCCTGCTTATGAGTTATTCTTTTTAATGGCCCATTATAACTTATTTTCTATTAATATCTTTTTGCAGTATGTAAAATTTATATGCCTTGTTGGAGCTATTATTTACAATTAGATATTATGCTACTTGTTGGCAAGGGTAATTTTATTTTGTGTAAGCATTCAGCACTGTGTCTATTCCCATGTAAATGCTAAAACAAAACAAAACAAAACAACAAAAAAAACCAAACCTGTTTGTTGAAAGAAAATATTTCCCAAATAAAATTTTCCTCACTTGTTTCAGTTCTATCTTGCAGATTCTAGAGAATACTTAGAGATTCAACTACATTATTTTAATTTTATTAATGGTATATGGTCTCACATGGGAGTAACCTATGTTTTAAAAAATGCTATTGTTCCTCTCACGGGTGAGAGGGATTAAAGTAGAACTAATGGTTTGTCTTGCTAGGACATGGTATTTTTCCTTTCCAAACAATAGTAATTTTTAATTGGTAGAGGGAATGTTAGAATGAAATTATTCTACGACAAAGTAATGATATTGGGAGCACATCAGTTTAAAAGAGTTTACCATGGCCACTGTAGGCTATGTTGTTTGTTTTGCCTTTTAGAGTTGGATTTTTGGTAAAATTGAAAAGCAGAGAAGGGAATTTGGAAGAAAGGAATGCTATGTAAAGCAATTTGCCCTTTAGAAAAGTGTCAAGATTTGAAAGCACTGCTGAAGTTATCACTTGCCGTGGGTCCAGCGACCGTGGCTGCACCCAGGAAATGGCATTTCCTCAGTGTGGAAGTTTTGGAATATCTGGAACTCTTTACATCACAAGACATACCTCTTAATTTACGTCTGTCCCAGTGCGGTTACTGGTACTTCACAGTACCCTAATGCAATCCAAACTGTGTTGGATACAAACCACTCGATTAGATAGAAACGCTCACTGCTCCACTGCAGAGCTGCTTCAGCAGAGGTTTGGAAATTTAAAGATATAACGCTTGCAGTGTTATAGTATCCAAAGGAGTTCAGTGTGAGAGAGGCAGTTTTATTAAAATAATTTTCATTTTAGGCTAGACCTTAATTGTAGGGATATGTTCAGTATAACTTTCCCTAGTGTGGGGAATAATAATATAACAAAGAGCATTATTACAAGATGCTTTGTTTCATACCCATACGGAAGTTTGTTGTTTATAAAAACAACACATATTAGGTGAAACAGATTTTTGTCCCAAAGAAAAAAGTGCTGAATTATACATGGCAAATCAGTTAGTATGTAATTTAGCGTTTAAAGTGTAGGGATATTTATCTACCCAAGTGCATTTCAAAATCAAGGCAGCTATTTTTCAACAGCCAACACACATAGTTTTGAAACAAAAAACATGTCTCTTTTTTAACACCTTATACTAAGATTCACTTTGAGGTCAAAATTTAATGCATAAAGTATTTTTTTAAAGCTCACTGGAAGAAGCCACAAAGTTACCATTTAATAAAATGTTACCACGAATTTGGAGAAAAGGTTTACTTGTTGACCCTGAAATGAAGTAGGTTTGGAAACAATATATTATTTTCTTCATGCTTGACACAGAAAATGAAACATGAAATATATAGAAAATTTTCTTTAGACCTGAAAAAAATTCCAGATGTAACAAGAGTTGTAAGAATCAGTGCCCTCCCATTCCAGTCCTTAGTTATTGGATATCATATAAATCTAGGTACTACAATTAGGAGACTGAGCATAAAAATAGATGTTAATTAGATTAGTGATTTTTAAATGGAGAGGTTGTTATCCTAGATTCTACTAAATTTATACCAAATTCTATCTGGCCTAAACAGATGATTAACATTTATTCTGTATTCAGCAATGAATTGTCTTGTCTAATCTTTATTTACTTCTTTTAAATACTTGCAATTATTAAATACCTCTTTAAAAACTTGAATATGGGTAAATAAAAACACCATTCTTTTTTTGGCTTCATTTCCTTTGTCTTGATTGTTCTCTGTGCTGAAGTATTTATTTTTTGTTTTCTTTATTGTAACAGGAAAAGGTAGTGCATGTGTGTAATGCCAGCACTCAGGAGGCTGGACCAGGAGGATCACTACATGTTTGAGACCAGCCTGGACTATGTGGTAAAATCCTGTCTCAAATAAATAAACACACAAATAAAATCCATATTATACCAGTCAGAGGTGCCAAATGAAATTAAATTATATCGATGTGCCTTGAATTTTTACTCCTGAACGTCCCCGTTCATTTCATCTACTTGCTCTGTATTTCCCTTCCTTTTTTCCACTATGATGGCCCATTCAGGATGCCTAAAAACTCTTTTCAGAATGGACTGTACCTTTTCTTCTCCTTCTGTCTTCAAAGAGAATAACATTAACCTCTCCTAACTATCTTCTAGAAGTAGTGTTGTCTAATCTCTCATGTAGGATGCCTCCTCACCATTCTCATTATTAGTTTCAAGGGTCTTATAAACAACCACACACTTTCCTCATTCATCCCACATAATGCTATAATTTGGAAAATGTATCACTACATTTGGTACTCACTTTGTCAAAAATATTCTAACTATACTGCCTGCAAATTTTCTTTCTTTCCTTCCTTGGGCCCACTCAAAATATCATTTTAAGCATTTGTTCCTTCCAGTATCTTCTATAGTCATCCAGTGAAATCTCTTCTGCAGTTTCCTGCCATCAGATATTGTCTGACATGTTATTCTCTATCAAAAATCCCAGCCTGGTCACATTCTATATTTTCTACATGTGTGTCCTTTGGACTTTGAAATTTTGGATGCTTGTAATTTTGAATATTTACAGTGTTTCTTTAATGATATTTATTTTTATCTATATTTAAGACATTTTTGTTGTTTGGGTTAATATCTAAGTAGGGAAAATTGGTAAATGTACCTAATAAATAATATAGTTGCATGTGTCTTAAGGAACATTTTACCTTTTGCTCAATGGATGTGCTATGCCACTGTCCATTTTCAGCATTCCATAAAAATTACAGAAGGACTGCAGTTGAAATGACATAACTATTGATGTGTCTTGACTTCTTGCAAACTACAGTAGTAAAAGGTTTATTATTCTGTCAATTATTTCCAAACAATAGCCATTCTTTCCTTGAACTGGTTTATGTATACTCTAACAATTCTAACACAATCTGACACTAAATGGAAATAAATGACAGAATAAACTAATATTAGAAAAGGGTAGCATGTTGTTGTTGACCTATACACTAAAACTGGCTCACAAAGGAAGTGTAAGGGCTAGAATTCATTTTCCACAAAGTGATATTTACTTTGATTGACACTTTACTCTTTACAAGAAATTTTCTGTAAAAACTGTAGGGGCAGAGGGGTTGGGAAGGAGAGAGAGAGACAGAGAGACTCTCTTTGGCACACCCCCCAAAAAGGAATACAACCAATAAAAACTTTTCCTAGTATTATTAGTCACTTGATTCTTTACATATAAAATTAATTTGGCTTTCATTACATTTTTAGTTTTTATATTAGTTAGGATTTCACCTATTTTAAGCTGCACATTTTGTCACCTAAATTTCTTGTGGATATTCAGACTCTGGCTTAGTAGAACTGCTCCAGGGTCAGTGGTTTGGGATTTCTAATATACTGCTTCAATATTCTACAATGAATTACTAAGTAATGCCAGTGCTCCTAACACAAGGAATTTCAGGAGAAAGCAAATAATTAGAATAAATAAAAGGCTAATAGTCATTAAAAAACACAAGAAATTCTAATTATCTCTTGGACTATGATGAATCCTGACAGAATTTGAACAAATAACAGGAAAATGAATGCACCTATGTCTCATATTTTAAAATAGTAAGACATTTCTTTATTTTGAAAGAAAGTAGCTTCCAATCTGTAATTAATTATTAACTCTGAGCATATTATGCTTATGTGATCAACTCGGAAAATAACTGTATGGTTTTTGGTTTGGCTGTGACAAAAAACAGGGACTTGCATCTTGCATCCTAAACAATGAAAAAAATTGTAGAAAAAAAGTAGCCTTCAGTCATGGCATAATAGAAATACAATGTATCTAAGTGAACTTGAGGGATTTGTTACGTTAAAGAGATAGAGACTTTTGTTTAAAAAGTAACGAAAAAATGAGTTTAAAAGTTAAAGTAAGTAAATAAGTAAAAGTTGTATGAAATACTTCATGATACGGAATAAACATATACAAATAATCTCCTTCAAATAATCTTCAGGGAGAGACTTTAATTTCTGCTGAAAAATGAGAATAGGTAGGGAATAATTCTATGCACCAGTGCAGTCTCGCATGTGTGAGGGTTATTAGTGTGATTTTTCTGTGCTTTGGGAGATTGTTTAAGTGTCTTAGATCACCAGATTTCATCATTTTGTTATCATGCCTTGGACTTCACTTATTTTCTCTTCTGTTACCTAATCTCTTGATAGTAAATGAATCTGGTAAATGTTCTATTTTAGATATTATACTTTCATTTTTATGATGAGTTTTTATCTATATCCTCACTTCTTTCCTTTCTTTCCATCTGGAAGTGGTAGCACATACCTGTAATTGCATCCATCCTGAGCATGTTAGCGATTTAGAAAGACCCTGCCTCAAAATAAAAAAATAAAAATAAAAAAAATAAAAAAAAGAAGAAGTGCTAAAGATATAACTCAGTGCAAAGGCCCCGGGTTCCATTTCCTATATCAGGAAAATGCTAAGAAATATTTTATTGTATTTGGTGATAGACCATAGTCCTCCTGCTGATTATATGTAACAGTTCAAATTGCTTTATTTTCTCACCTCAAAGTTCCTGCCCAATTTGTGGTAATTGTGATACATAATGTTTCTTATTCTTTACATCTTGTTGCTGAGGAATTATTTGATTCCTTGGTTGAGGGGAAAAGTGAACATTAAATACATGTTTTGGGATGAAAAGTAAACATGTAGTTACGTGGAAGTTTTTACCAGTTTGAAATAAAATTATGTTTTAATGCACAAATCCAGAGAAAAGAGGGTTTTGGAGTATTCTTTCTTTTTCCTTTTATTAGCTTTTAAGATTTTGGATTATGAGGCTGTGTTTTTGCAAAACCTAAGTCATCATTTGCTTCGATTTCCCATTTGTGTATGTATTTAATCCTGTGCTTTGATTAGTCCATTTATTTCTCTTTAGGATTACAATTGGATTTCAGTCAAATCAAAAGTAAACCAATACCGCAAATAAAATAAATACCTTGTTGCTAAAATAAATAGAGCTACAATGAATGGGCAATAAATATGTCCACTTGAATTACTATATACAATTTATTTCCCAACTGATATATTTCTTCTTCCTTAATACAAGTTTGAATATAAAAAGCCAAGAAAAAGACAAAAAGTAATTGCTCTATTTGAAACGTTTATTTTTTTTAAAAAAATTATACACTGGAGACACATTTGCATCAAATTGTAAACAATACCTTTGTAAATTAATTTAATCTTGCGTATTTATATGCAAGCTCGTGAATGTAAGTGCTGAACTGCATTTCTGTGCTCAGATTCGATTAAATACTTGTGGTGAGTTTGAAGGTTCCTGGGGCAAGATCAGGGAAAACAGCATAACTATAGTGAAGCAGTTGCACAGCACACAGGTGCTTATTTGAGATTACAAAGTGTGATAGGAAGTCTCTCACAGCAGATGTCCACAGGCAGCACTGTGGATTATCGTCTCAAATGGGAGAAAATGATTAGCCTGAGTGTTAGAGATTTCAACAGGATCGTACTTACAATAAAGAGAAGGTTTGAAGCTGGAATATTCTGAAGAGCATATCATAGTTTAGGTGTCCTTAACAACACTAGAGAATAATTCTCCTATGCTTCAACTTGGGTGCAATTTTCCAGGTATACAAAGCAGGCAAACTATAAATGCAAATACAATTTTATTGTACTGTAAATAATTACACAGACACACACACGGACACACACACACACACACACAGTTTGCTTCTTTTGGGAAACATAGAAATTGAGCCCGGGGCATTTTACATGTATATTTGTTATGTTTATTTTGTATCTTAACTAAAAAGAAAGTAACCAGAATATTTTATCTAAACAATAGTTGTTTCATATTAGTTGGTCTAAGGAAAGAAAATGAAATTAGTTTTAGTACTAATCTAGTTGCATGATATGAAGCACTCCCAATGGAAAATACAATCTGTGAAGATACTATTTTTACTAAATTGATTGTATTTTACCCAGAGTTTAAAATAATATTTTAATATTTAAATATGATATAGTATATGTATGATATTTAATTTGTCATTATTAGCAGCAATATTTTAGAGTCATAGAAATCAGACCCTCAACCTTGCATATACTAGGAAGTACTATATTACAAAGTTACATTCACAGACCTCATACATTCTAAATATAAATTTATTCTTTTTTGTCTTATACTCACACACACAATGTATATAATTAAGATCTAAATTGGGACACTTTGCTACTCAAATTTCATGTGTTTAATATTGTCATGGTGCCTACATGAATCTTCTCTATTTCTCTATCAAATACAAGAAAATGGCCTAAAATAAGTGTGCAATAAGAAGCTTATTTCACATGAATATAAATTTGGCTGAATTTGGGACTTCTGTTACTTTATAACAGAGACGCTCATACAATTTTACTTAAAATTGTTTTAAAAATATTATTGGTGTTTCATGAAAATACCTATTATTTTCATAGTTTAACTGCTAATGAAATAACTTCTTAAAATAAAGTAAACCTTTAATCTAAAAATATCAAAGTGCAATATTGGCAATGTCCAATCCTGAAGCACATCATATATAAGCAGGAATAGTATGCCTTCCATATAGTAGGAAGGAAGAGTACAATAGAAATTTTGTTTTGCTAAATTGGAAAAGGTTTCTATCTTGGTATCATGTATTCTTAGAATATATTACATTGTATTCTTTCTCATGTCTTCCATTTGTTTTCTTACATGTGACATTGATAAATCCAAAAGAAAAATTTGAAAGATTAACATTGTATCTTAAGTAAAGTAGAGATTATATATAAAAATACTTGAATATATATATGTTGTCACTGGTATCACTTGAGACATATTTCCTACTTGAAATAACAGGATATAAAGGAATACATTCTATCATTTTTTTCAGGCTAAAGGAAAGCAGATTGTCCATTAACAATATATTAAATAAACACTTTTCTCACAGAAGTTTAATAAAATGTTTCTGTGTCTTATGTTTGAAGAAGGAAGAGAAAAAAAGGCATATCAGAAAAATCATATTAAAATTACATGAATAACTATACCATTCCTCCCTGGAGAAATAGTCTGTAACTTTTGACTATACCAAGAACATATTCATTTAACTTTATTTTTAAAAATCAGATTGTATAGGAATATAGTTCATTAGCTCAATTTTGAACTTAAACTTGCAAATATAAGTTTAAAAACAAACTAACCCATATTTAGAAATAGAAGTGCTTTCATTTCCAATGAAGGACGTGATTTTTCACAGTGTTCTGTTTTGCTCTTCAATATGTCGTATTTGATTTCATTTCTGTTTTCTATTTCTTTGACTGCCTTTATCAGTCTAGTTCTTGACACAAGCAAACAGCCCTGACATTTAAAGCATAAGAGCTTGAATACCTTGGACTCGGCATTCAGAATTACATTTTCCAGCTAGAAATTCTTGACCCTAACATCTTTTTAAGCACTAAGTCGTTTATGTAGAAAACCATACAAGAAAGTAATATTGGCTTTTATATTTTCATTTTATTTTCTAAAAATGTGAATTGTTATATCAAATAACTACTTTTTATATAATGATTTAAAGAGTGTCTGAACAACAAAATATTCATTTTCATTTCTGCTATCACTGTACTTGTACACATATTCCTATTTTTCAGGTTAACAAGGAATTTAAATTTAAGTTTTGGTTTATGTATTTCTTTAGGAGAGTAGACATGGAAATTTTCAATAGTAATTTAAAACTCAAAATTAAAATAGTTTTTCATATCTGCATTATATAAGCTTTCCAGTTACATATATATCAACAAATTCTGTTTGAGGTTATAATTTTGGAGAAATAATTATATCGCTTTCAATAGGCAAAACAAATCGATTTAATTTGCTGCTGATAGTTACCTAGTTAATTGGGAACCCATAATTAGCAATGTTAATGTTTTATGTGAAAAAATATAAACTGTAAGGAGCAGAAAACAAAGAAATGTTTTTCTCTCATTTGCCTTACCTTTTTCCTAGCTGCATAAATATAAGATCTGTACAATCAGATGCAAAGTAGAATTTGTAACTTTATTTATTTAGAATTAATGAATAAATTATAGTAGATAACCCAACTATACTAAATATGCAGATGCATTTTATTTAGAATTTCTGAATATACACAAAAACATGAAGTATATGTTCAGAATTTTAAAAACATGAATTATTTTAAAATTTATCTGCTATGATTATTCCTCACTGAGGTAATGATAGTACTTCGAGCAGAAATATGCAGGTTTTAAAATAATACTTCTTTTTCTATGAACCAGAAGCATATTTATTTTGTTCTTAATATTTTCAGGAATTTAAAGAAGTCTTGACATGTGATTTAGATCTTTCTCAGTAAATTACATTCCAATTTCAGAATTTAAGGAATATTAAAATTTTTATAGTCAATAAAATTACCCTCCGTCTACTCTTCTGAAGACAGTGGAAAAAAGTAAAAGCAAGTTAATATGATTATTGCTGTGAGAAGGTGCCTTGTTGCTTAGATAATGGTTCTCACAATGAGCTCTGTGGCCAGCAGCTTGGGTTCACGTGGCACTAGTTTAAGGTACAAAATCTCAGGCCTCAGGAGATTATGATCACACAAAATCACGAAAGACATTGACACAGACTGGAGTATCTGAGCAGTTTCTATTCATTATCTTCTTGTAACCAATTGCAAATACATCCATTTACATCTCACTAAAACCTGTAATACAATCATAACTTACCTACCACAATTTATTGAACAGTGAAAAAGCTTAATGGTCTCTGAAACCAATTACTCCATCTTATGTGGCCTTCATTTGCTCTGATTGTACTTTAGGTCACTAGTACAGGTTCATTCCTTAAAAATGTATTTTAAAGAGAATAAAACAAAAAAAAAATCAAAACAGAACAAAGCAGAGCAAAGTAAACAATTCAAATAACACGGGATTTCAGAAAAAAGAAATCACCAATGGCTACTAACATCTTTTGTTTTCTTTGAAATAGAAGTCCATACTTTCACACACAGTAAGTTAATACAAATCAAAATAGTATAAAAACAATCAAATCAAAAGAATGAGAGCGTAAATATAGTGGGACCAAATTAACTAATTTTTAATGAAACTCAAGCTTTGAAGAGTTTGATCCTAAAGTTATTCTAATAGCTCATTCCACAGCTATAGAAAGGTTATAATGGTATTCATGTTTTTTTTTCTAAGATTAAATTAAGCTTTTCTTGTAAAATGCCTGGAAAGTATATATTGAAGGATGTGAAAATATAAAACACAACTATTATATGTTCTGTTTTCCATACATTTTAGCACATTAAACATCACATTGTTTGCTACATTAATTAATATAACAAGATTTGAGATTTATTGTTTAAAGCAATTTGAAAACAATTATTAAAGTTAAAAATGCACACATTTTCACACATCTTTTCTAGTCCATAAAATGTATTGCATAGAAATAATTTGCAATTCTATAAAGATATGAGACACATGTTAATTGCAATGGAAATTTAGTAAAAAAATGAGTTCTGAATAGATAACGAGATGAGCACATATTAGCTCGGTTGTTTGGTCATAATATAGAATGTATTATATCAGTAAATTTAAGGCATTGTCAGATGAGATGAGGTTTAGTGAAGCATGAAAAAATATTATTTCATTCATACACAAAATAACAGAGAAATATTCCAGTGTGCATATTTGTGCGTACTTAAATAGGGAAAATGTTGGGGTACTAGCATGCTGACATTAATTGCATGGGGAGGATGGAATTTAATTAAAAGTTGGTAAATTAGAATAATTTATACAAGAGTCAAGATAGGCATGCAGTTTGCATAGTAACTTTGACATTCAAATCTTGAAGCTAAACTATATTTAAATTCCACACATATTACTTGTTAAGTATATGACCTCAAATAATGTATTCAATCTCTGAATGTCTCTGTTTCATCATGGGTAAAATATGGCAGATGTTAACAGCTCTTATTCACTTGTAAGGTTCTGAACATTAATTGTATTAATAAATATTTAGTCAAAAAACACAGTTGTTAAAATTGATACAGTTCTTGTGCTACTAAATATGTATTTTTAAAGAAGATAATTGAATTCATATTCATGTACTGGATATATTTAATACAAGTATAAGTGGTATAAATCTAGAATTTACATAATAATTTTTAAAATATTGTATGAATTTAATATGCCCTATGCACATTTACATGTAAATTTGTTTTGCTTGTTACATGGTAGAAATGTCAAATTGCCAAGCTATGTTTTTATTTTTCTGTGAAGAGGTTTTATTTTAACCAGTTTACGATCATTGAAGTAAATACAATAAATTCTAAAAGCAGAGTGTGCATTTTTAAATTTCTCTGCATATAGTTTGACATGGAAATGATTAATTCACTTAGATTTCCTGAAAAAAGTTTGATACTTAAGTTCCAACGGGACTATTTTGTCCCATGTTGATAAATAAGACCACAGAATACATTGTACTTTTGGATTTTGCTGATATTTATTGCCTTATTTCTAAGTAAATGATGCTAACAGTCTCAAGTTCATTCATGAGTAATATTTGTGTTTATAAAATAAAACTTTTCTGAGCATTTATTCAATTTTATCTTGGTTACTCAATCATGACTTTTTTATTTAGTAATATTAAAGTAAATACACCATTCAAAGAGTAGCCATAAACCAGATTTATGAGTTATATGATTGTGACTGTAATATAAGTTTCTTCATTATAGAAGATCCCTATTAGGCAAATTTGGAATTTAAGAGAAAGATTAAATGATAAAATTTTTTTTCAATGAAATTAGATATATTAAACATCAACATTCTGGGAATTAATTGAGTAATTAATTACTAAATTAACAGAATGAAGATTCCCAAATAAACAGAATAAAGATTTCCAAATAGAAAACTACCTGCCATTGTCTGACTAGCAGTACTCTATTTGTTTAGTAATTAATTCAGTAAATATATAAGAGAAGAGTCTAATGTGTGGTTAATTACTTTTTTCCAGGACGAATACTGCTGTTTAAGATTTTATAAGCAATTTGTTTTATACTGATTAAAGATGAAGATCTGAAAAATAAAATGCTATATTTACTTAAACCATCTGTAAATCATCCTAATATTTACACTGAGTATTCATAAAGTGGTTTTCTTTGAAAATTCATATGTATATGTGCATATATAAATTTAGATCCCTTGTAGCTGCTCCTTTGCATTTCTTTTACTACTCTTGAATTGATTATATATATATATATATATATATATATATATATTTATATATATATATATATATATGTGTGTGTGTGTGTGTGTGTGTGTATATATATATAAAATCAATAGAAGTCCTTCTAAAAGTCACCTTACTTAGGGCATCTTCCTACATTACAGGCCATGTAGAATTCTACATTTTTAAATATTTTTAAATATTTAAATATTTAAATATTTTAAAATTTTTAAATATTTAAAATTCTGTAATTCCATCAATTTATATGTTCTATAATTATACTTTTAATAACTTTAATTTCTATAATTTTTCCAGTGATTAGTAGGAATTTTGTTTTCCCCCGGTTTGTAGGACAATAAGAATTCATAATAGGTTTTCTTTCTATTTCAATTCTACAGACACCATGATAAATTTCCAACTGCCAAATATCCCTGAACTTAACATCAATCTCGTTAGTGCTTGATTCATGTGACTCAATACAATCACTATCTTGTCTCTGGTAGTTAAGTGCTGCTACAAGAATTCTGCTTTTGTAGAAACTGTGACTAACATTTAAATAAGGTTTCATTTGGAACTGTGGTGTCTCCTACTGTGACACTATCATTGTGCTATTACGAAGATTTTTAAGATTCATGTATTCCTTCACCAGTGCATTTCCATGGTGTGGGAAGGAATATTTTTCCATGCCCTGCTGGCACTGAAGGGGGAAGTAAGTGAATCAAACAGTTTATGCTAACATTTCTGTTCTGCAGTGACTTCACATTTATGTATTTATCTAAATCTTACATAATATCACCAGAGTTAATCTGAATTTCCAGTAAACTAGTCAAGCACACTATGAGAAGGACTTTCAACAATTCATTCCAGTGACAAACTCTTTCTGATCTAACCTGAAGAAATGTTCAACTTATATAATAAAGACTTCATTGCATTTAAGATATCATTACAATGGATGACTCAATAGTAACAGTGATGTATACAACATCATATTAATAGTAATATTGGAAATTGTATTACATTAACATTTATTAATTGGAAAATTTATTATTAATACATTTATTAATTGGAAAATTTATTATCTTTATTACACACTTCTATGATTAAATGTGCTTTTTTGAGTCACAATTATAGGATTAATGACAATTAGTTATAAGTGAATTGAAATAATTACAAAAATATCCCAGTTACTAGAAGTGTTCAGATACACTTTCAGATTGACATATTTTCTGCCTTTCAGCTGATGACTACCTTTTGATTCTTATCTTCTCTGACTTTTTGATTTCAAATTTGGCTTCCTAATGTGCTTATATTTTTGATCCAGATCTTGTGTTTGATGTTTCAAATTTTTAACTTAAAAACATTTGGTTGCTATTCTCTGGAACACAGTTTCTTACCACTGTAGTCAACAGGCTTTCCATCTTGTAGTAGTTGTTCCTTTTACACCAGTAAAGAATGTATTAGATATACATGCTATCTGATTACATTCTTATTAATTCCCCTACTCAGAAATAGTTTTTTGTTTGTTTGTTTGATTTTTCCTCATGGCAGGATGATTTTGCCATATATTCCTTCATGTGTGTTTGTGTGTGTGTGTGTGTGTGTGTGTGTGTGTGTGTGTGTGTATTTTACTGGAAATTAAACCCAGGCCCTCACATAGAGCACAGCCCACCCCAATCTGAAAATATAATCCTTCCCTGTGTGTCTTTTGCAGCCAGCTTTGCTACTGTCTTTCATGCCTTTCGCCCATATGCTTGTCATGTATCTATCTATCTATCTATCTATGTATCTATTTATATTTATTTATATATTTGGAGACAAAATGTCACTATGTAACCCAGGGTAGCATGGAACTCAGGGCAATCCTCCTGCCATGGTCTCCTGAGAGCTGAGATTCCAAGCATGTGCCACCACACCCTATATATTTACTATGAAAAATTACTTCTATCTTGAGGCTCAGGTGCTTTTCTTCCCATGTGACACTGCTTTCCACTTGTGTCTTTTGATAGACTGGACAGGAATATGTACCCTATTTTTCTGGCACTGGACATCACTATTCTTTATTAATGCTTCCCATAATCTTACTATTAGGACCACACACAATGTCTCATTCAATTCTGTTTCTCCTTGATTAATAGCTGTTAAAGTACTGATGATGATGTGTGAGGGACAAAACCCTGCCTCCAAAACCATGACTCATCAATCAATCTTGTGAGGAAGCCTCCTCTCCTAGCTCCTTGGATCAGGCAGGGAGAGAGTCACTTGTTCTCTACCTACATAGGGCCAGCATGGGTATGAAGCCAGAAGTAACAGTAGAAACTGGACATTCCACCTGCTACAACCCTAAAGGTTTTTTTTTTTTTTTTAATTTAAGAGGAAAAAGAGAAAAACACAAAACAAAACAAAGCAGTGTAAGGTTACATATAATACAGAACTACAAAAAAAAGCATAACAGTAAGAAATCACCTGTTAATAGATTACATATTATCATCTTGGAAATAGTTGCTCAAATCACAGTATCAAAGAATACAAAGTAGACATTCAAACAGAGAGACTACAAACAGCTGTGTTCAATGATCCAAAAACATTAATATAGTAAGCTATTCAACATCCCTATACACACTTGCTGTTATATCCGTTAGAGCTCTTTTTTCCCCTTCCTCTCTTTTTACAACAAAATTTACACATTTTAGATTTTATTACTCCTTAGTTCTTATTACTAACCCTAAAGGTTTTGAGGCACCAGGTTCCCTGGGAAGAATAATACAGATGGTACAACTGGCCTTATGAAACCGCTCCTTTTGACTCTGCCCGAACTTGGGCCACATGCTTGGGTCAATCCTTTGAAATTTGTTAAGAACAGTGACTAGAAGCAGAAGTAAAACTAACAACTTGAAATTTTAAAAATTCCAGGCCAGAATGTGTGCACGCTTGTGAAACTTGGCAACATTACAATAACCTTTCCCCACTTGGAACTTGTTAAAGTTCACATGTACAGATTCATCTCATGAATCTAATTATAACCCATGAATTATGGGAAAGAATATGCTCAAGAGACACAACTGTTAGGACTCAGCACCCTGTCAATCACTTTGTCAATCATGCTTTGAAAAATCCAATCGGAGGTGCACTAGGCCAGGCACATGTATTTCAAATGGCTAAACCCAAGTTGTTCCCATATTCATGCCATTTTTCTTTCTGCCCATTGCATTTTCTCCCATTTCACAATATTTTCCTTTCCATCAGCATGATCCCACTCCCTCTGAGTTAAAATTTCATTCAATTTAGCTGCATTTTATCTACTGTACTATGCTGAATGTAAAATTCTTTGTTCTTCACACACAAGGAGCTGGAATTCTGTCCTGGGGTCTCATCACTCATGGACAAGTTTGTTTTTTTTTTTTTTTTTCTCGGCACATAGAAGAAATACCTTTTTTAGCATATGAAAGCAAGGTGCACTAATGAGATAAGGTACAACTCCATGAGGGTTACTATAATGAAGTCAACAAACTGGGTCATTTGAAATGGGAGAGTCCATTGTGTCCCAGTCCTGAGAGCTACACATTCAACACAAAGGTGTAAGTAGAGCCATGTTCACTGTGAAAGTTGTGTTCTTGATGTGGTCAAAGTGCTTCTCACTTACCTGGGACAAAGCCAAGTGAAGGGGAGTTTGTATATATATATATATATATATATATATATATATATATATGTGTGTGTGTGTGTGTGTGCGTGTAATAAAACATCCTTTTATTTTTATATCTGTAAACAATCACATTTCTTTTACAAAGACTAAGCATGCAGACCAGAGATTGTACCTCCCTGTAGGAATGATCAAGTCAGGAGACTGGAGTCAGAGGGTTCCTTAACTTAGGACACTGCTGTAGTGAAGGCTTGCAAGGAATACAATTATACACAGGATACATATAGAGTATTATTTTATAATAGTCACCCAAAGAGTCAAATACAAAAGAAAAAGTCCAGTAAATGCACACACTAAGATGCAAAGAATCCAGCTGAAGGCCTGGTTCCCACAGCACTGTCCTGTGTGAGTCTAGCTGAACACCTAGAACTCATAACAATGCCTCTCACATGTCTACCTGGAGGCCTAGTGTCCCAACAATGATTTATACAAGTGTGTTTATCAGGCTGTGCTGGAAGGACCAACTGTCTGAGGTGGGAACTGCAAAGTCTCTGTCAGTGAGATGAGGAATCTGTGCTGGCAGGCTGAGTGTTGTGTACTAAACCCAGGAAGCAACACTTAAATTAAGGACCAGGGCTCCCATGAAAGCGCCACAGCCATCCTCAGTAATAATGAGGTCCTAAGCTCCTGCAACAATGAGAACAGTTAAGCCCATATCAGGAATCTAGCATGACAAGCTTCTCCAAGAGACTGAGCAGCACATCATCATTTCCTCCAGAGCCAGGAAGTGGTAAAGACCAGAGCTCTTCTAAAGTGAACTGCAGCCATTCTCGGTGACAAGGTCCCGAGCTTCTCTGATGTTGAGCACAGTCAAGTTCATATCAGGAAAGAAGCTCGCCAAGCCCCTTTAGGTGAACCAGTTGCAACAGGAGAACAACAGCACCTCATCTAGGAGAACCAACAATATTACCTGTTACTCTCCAGCTCTCCTTTTAACCTGGTAACAATCTTCAGATGGGCCATCACGCTCAGCACCATGCTGATTCAGTTCAGCTGGTATTACAAGTTGCCTACCAATTAGCAATCCACCATAGTCCACACCTGGTCAACTTGATAACCATAAATATTTCCTTAAACCATAGTCTATAGTGGCAGATTTGTGAAAATTTAACATGTCTTGGTCTATTCAGATATACATTGATAAAACCATTCATATATACAATTTTTATTGCACTCATTCCCACACCAAAAGCAAAATATTCAAAGGGTGACCAAAATTCAAGGTTAAAACCACAATATTTTGATTAATCAATCTGGTTACAAACACATATCCAAAAAGAACATTAAAATCATATTAAAATAACTATTACAATCAAAGTCCTTGCTTCCCATTAAATTTTAACAGGACATGGCAAGACTTTTTAAAAAACCCAGAATCTCCTGCAATTCAAATACATTTTTCCCTTCAGTTGAAAGACTTCAGTTCATTTTTCCACTGTCCTATTCTTCTCAACAACCATATTGTTCTCTGTTTCATCCTTGCAACCCATAGTTCCACTAGAAACTTCTCTCTGTCCAAATACTTCAAGTCACTGTACTAGCTCTTCACTCTTAATTTCTAGTATAGATCTAGTTGAAAGCTCTTAACAATAACCATGATACCATTCCAACAGTAGACTGCACTAAATTTTTTTTGCCATCCATGTAACATCTCTAAACACAAGCAAAATGCAGACCAAATTTCAGCCAAAATGCAATAGCAACTGATGCAATTCTTCTTAACAGAAGCCTCTTGAACTTCATCTTAACCAGCAGCATTTCCATCAGTACTCTGATTTTCCAGGGTCCAGAGTTGCCAATATGGTTTACAGGCTGCCTCAGGACAATTCTCTCAAAATTTTTCCAAATTAATTCCCAAGGCTTTTAAGCCACATGGTCAACATTATGACAATAACCCCATTCTCCTGGTACCAATTTCTGTCTTGGCTACTTTTCTCTCATTGCTGGGATAAAAATGTAAGATACCCAAAATTAAAGAAGGAAAGGTTAATTTAACTCGCATTTTGTGGAGGTTTCATTCCATAATCAGCTGACTGCAAGGCAGGGTGAATGGCAGAGGGGCAACCATTCATGGAGGCAGAAGACAGCAAGAGGAATAGGAACAAAGAGGGAGGAATTCCTCCAATTTTGAAAACAATCAACTTCATATCAGGAAGCAGCATGAGAAGCTTCTCCAGGTGATTGAACAACACACCATCTTTCCTTCTGGAGGCAGGAAGCAGTAAGGTTAAAACCAGAGCTCCCTCAAAATGAACAACAGCCATTCGTAGTAAAAAGGCCCTGAAATGTGAAGATAATAACTAAGTTCATATAAGGAAAGAAGCTTGGACTAAATGTCTTTTGTATAAAAGATGTACATGAGCCTGGGGGTCAGGGGTGGAATGTCATGGTTTATGTAGGTGGCCCCCAGGCCTCATGCATTCACATTATACAATTGTCCAAGTGTCCAGCACTTGGATTGGGGTGTTAGTGCTACATTTGGAGCCAGGATATAATGTAACAGTGGGAAGAAGGTGCATCTAGCTCTCTTGCTGGTTTCTGCCTTGCCATTTGTGGCCACCATGAACAGCAGCCCTGCCATGCCACCCTGCCTTGGAGCCAACTGAATATGGACTGAAACCTCCAAAACTGTAAGAAACAAACATCCAAGAATATCTACTATTCAATGATAGATGGACATTTCAGGTATTTCCAAGATTTAGCTTTAACCAACTGTGCTCCTGTAAGCATAGATGTACATATGTCAGTGTGGTATGTTTTTAATTCTTTCCAGAAGATGCCAAGAAGGGAAATAGATGTGTAAAATGGAAACCCTAGATTTAGTTTTTTTGATCATCAGGAAGTTTACACTTTCACCAATAGTAAAGAGTTCTGTTTTAGTTACTTTTTACTCATTGCTGAGACAAAATACTTGACACCCAAAGTTAGAGAAGAAAAGGTTCATTTCTTACAGTTTTTGGAGGTTTCAGTCCATATTCAGTTGGCTCCCAGGCAGGGTGGCATGGCGGGGCTGCAGTTCATGGCAGCTGCAAGCTGCAAAGTGGCAAGAGAAAGAGACACAGCTTCTTCCCACCATTACATCCTATCCTGGCTCCATCACTGGGCAGGTGTAGTACTTAGATCACCTATCCAAGTGTTAGACAATTAGCCAATCACAAACTACATGAGGCTTGAGGGCCACTAACAAAAACATTGGCATTGCAACCCTAGCCCCTAAAGACTCATTTAGTCCCTCTCCAAGAGTTGCCAAAATTCTAGCATTTCAGCATTGCTGAAAATTCCAAGTTCCAACTCTCCTCCAAGATTATGCCAAACTCTTAACTGTAATCCTCTGTACAAATGAAAACAGTTAACATTTCCAAAATGCAAAGTCACAAGATAAACATTGCCATTCCAAAAGTTACAAGCAGGGGAACACAAAGCATTGGAAACAAAGCAAATCCAACATTCTGCAGGGCAAACATTAAGTCCTGGAGTTCCATACTCAGCCTCTGAAGCAATCTGGTTACAAGGTCCAAAAGGCTTGGGTGAGTCCACTCCCATGGTTCTTCCAGGGATTTCAGTTCCTGCAGCTTCTCTCTTAAGCTCCCTCTGCTCGGTATATGCAGCTCAGTTTTTGCAGCTTTTCCTCAGATGATCCATGTTTCTGGCGTTTCCAAACATCTGTGGTCTCCACTGCACCTTTGGCTTCCCCTTTACATCTTTACATATTACCTTCTTGGAGGGGCACTGCTTGGCCTGTGAGGTCTTTTGCAGTTGAGGTGGGAGGCACCTTACCCTCAGAATTATTGCATTTTACTTACACCTAAAATCAGCTCCACACGGATGCTGCCAAGATTTGCTACCAGATGGGCAGTAGCCAGACTTTTATCTCTCTTGGCTATATGGATCAAATGCCTGGATCCCTGGGCACTGGAATCTGATTGTGAGGAAAAACTTTGCTATGTCACTGCCATTCTGGAAATTGGTATGGCTGCTGTCACTTTAGAATCTCATGTGGCTGCTGATGTTTTGGAATCTCATATGGCTGCCACCATTTGGAACCTCATGTGGTCTCTGTTGCCATTCTGAAGCATGGTGCTCTGCAGAGTTCTCCTTTGAGCCAAGTCTTTCACATTTGCAGATTTGAGGCTTCAAAGGATGGAGACCTGCTGCTTCCTGGGATGCCTCCTCACCATTTTTTAATTTTTCTGTTCCTTGTTAGCAGTGGAAGTCTCAGCTCTATCTTTACATTCCAAAGTTTTATTGGAATTTTCCTTCTGGACAAACTCATAGTATTTTAAATTATCCTGGTGGGCTCTTTGTTCTTGATTTGCAATACAAATCTGGCTAAAAGCCCCCACCAATAGCCATTCCACAGTCTGAACATTTGGCTGCCTTGAAATTTCTTTTGCCAGATTAATCAGTCCTCCACCCTTAATCTCAATCTCTGGCAGTTTCTGGATGAGAAAAATTCAAACTTTCTCCCAAGTCATAACAAACACATTAAGTGTTTATTTTATTTTTTTTTGTAAATCTGTATATTTGTATACATGCAAATTAAGTCCAACAACCAATGCACTCATTATTCCCAGCAGAACCTCCTGAGCCTGATCTTTACTGGAAGTCTTTTTATCCACCTTCTCGACTCCTGAGCTCTGACCACAATCTGCTCTACAGAACAGCCTAAGCTGTTCCAGCTCTATGCATGTAGGTGACATCTTCAAACCTTTCCAAACTCTGCCCACAAGCCATTTCCAAAGGCTCCTGAACCCCATAGTCATGTATTGTCACAGCAACCACCCCACGCCGCTGGTACCAAATTCTGTTTTGGTTACTTTTACTCATTGCAGACACAAAACACCTAATGCCCAAATTTAGAGAAGGAAAGGTTTATTTCTTACAGTTCTTGGAGGTTTCAGTCCATATTCAGTTGGCTCCAAGGCAGAATGGCATGATGTGGTTGCAGTTCATGGAAGTCACAAACTTCAAGGTACATACTGGTAAGAGAGTAGACACACCTTCTTCCCATCATTACATCATATTCTGACTCCACCTTTAGGCAGGGGTAGCCTCACACCACCAATCCAAGTGGTAGACAATGAACCAGTCACAAACCCATAATTGCTTGAGGTTTGGGACGACTGACATAAACCACGATAAGGTCTTTCTTTTTAATTTTTTTTTTTAAATTTTATTTAAGGAGAAAAAAAGCAGAGAAAGGGTACAAGTTATACAGATTTACAGAAAAAAAAATAAAACAGTAGGAAATCACTAGTTAATGGATTACATATTGTCATCTTAGAAATAATTGTTCAAGTCACAAAATTAAAGCTTGTAAAGTGGACATTCCAACAGTGAGACTGCAAACAGTTCTGTTCAATGATCCAATAAAACTCAGTGATATCATTTTCTATCCTATACACTTAAATATACATGTAGTTATATCATTTAGAGCACTTTCTTTTCCTCTCTTTTGTAAAATGACAATTACACATTTTGGGTTTTGTTGCTCCCACAGTTCTTATTACTTTTTTGGAAGGGAGTAGAACCAAATGTGACATAACAGAACAGAGTCAGTCAAATCAAAAGGGTGGACATGATAGATAATGTAAAAGCATAATACAAGGTGATCAATAATGGTTACCATAATGCCTCCTGCTATCTCTAGTAGAATTGCCTATATCATCAATTATAATGAAATTGAACAAAACAGTAAAGAACAAAACTGACAAAACCAGAACATTGGAGACATTATAGGTCTTCAAAAGTAGATAAAAGTCAATGAGAATGGGTGTCATAATGAATCTCACTATCTTCACAGCTGTTTCCTAAACTTTCGAACCTGGTACTATCAAGCAAAACAGAATAGGGGGACATCAGTCAAAAACAAGATGGTGAGAGTAATACAGGGCTTTAAATCAAGATAATGGAAAGTCAAAGTGGGTTACTATAATATATCCTGCTATTTTTAAATTTATTTTTCCCTTAAATAAAAGGATAAAAATAAAAAAAGTAAATACTGAAGTGGAGATTGAGATAAAAGAGGGCATAACAGCAAAACAGAGCAGATGAAAACATAACCATTTAAGCAGAATAGTGTTTCACCACAAGATAATCCTGACATAAAAGTAGTTACCATATTGTCTCTTTCCTTGAAATCTTTGAGTATAACTTCATATACTGTAGCATCAAATGTATCAAAACAATGTAAAACCATTTAAGAGAATGACAGCATTACAGGGTATTTAGAATCAACTAACAGAAAATGAACAATAGTTTCTGTATAGTCTCCTTGTCTTTAAAAGTTTTTGCTTATACTATCGTACATAATAAAACCCAATAAGATACAACCTGTTTAGACCAATGGAGACAGAAGAACAAAAGCTTGATGAGACTTCAAAACAAGATGATACTAAATCAGTATTACCTATTAAGATGTCATTTCCTTCAAAATAGCTGTTCCTATCATCCAATCTTCTCTGCCTCATTTCTGTTGAGCTCTTTTTCTGTCATTAGTTGTCAGTTTGTCTTCTTCATTTTGTTTTCTGCTCCATTCATTGTGGCCTCTCTGCCACTATTTCTGGATTCTTTGTATTTTTCTTTTTTAGAATATCCTGCAGTATTCTCTGTAGAGTTGAATTGGTGGTTGCAAATTCCCCTAGTTCCTCTTTATCCTGGAAGCACCTTGTTTTTCCATCAATTTCCAGGGATAGTTGTACAGGATATATCAATCTTGGCTGGAGATTATTATCTTTCAAAGCTTGAATTTTTCCCCCCACACTCTTCATGATTTGATAGTTTGTGCAGAGAAATCTGCTGTAATTCTGATGGATGTTCCCTTGTAAGCGGTCTGTTTCTTGTCTCTGACAGCTTTTAATATTCTGTTCTTGTATTGAATTTCTGGAATTTTAATTATTATATGCCTGGGTGTTGCTCTGTTTGGGTTGTAGGTGGCTGGGGTCCTGTATTCCTCATACCTCTGAGTATCTTTACCTTTTGCTAAATTAGGAATATTTTCCTGGATTATTCTGTGAGTAGCTATTGTAGCTCATTTGTTTGTGTCCATACTTCTTTTTTTATGTTCTTAATTCTTAAGTTATGGATTCTCTTATCATCTTCTAGTCTTTGTATTTTAGCTGTTTGTTTCTTTGTTACGTTTAAGAAGTTTTTCATTTCATTCTCCCATATTACAAATCTGCCCTCCAGTTCAGATAGTCTATTCTTAGTTTCTTTCAAGCTGTTATGCCAGTTTTCCATAGCGTTTTTAGTTTCCTGGTAGTGTCTTTGAACCTGCTTCACGTATTCAATGCTTTCTCTATTTTCTCCATCCAACAATTCTCCCCTCTTTTTCTGTTCTTCCATTCCACCATCTGTTTTTTCTTGGGTGGTACTTAACATTTCTTTAACTATTCTGCTTATTTCTAGCTTCAGGTCATTAATAACTTCATTCCTGAACTGATCTATGAGGCTCTCTAGATGGTGCTTTATGTCTATTGGTGCGGTGTCCGCTATTGCCTGTTTCTCAGGATTGGGGGCCGAGGAGCCTTTCTTGTTGCTGCCTCTTCCCATATTCTTTGTTCCTTATATATGCAAGCTTATATAGGAGGCCCAGCTTCCCTCCCTGTCAGCCACAGCCTGATCGAATTGTGCCGGCTAGGTGTTCCCGCCCACTGCAGCACACCAGGAAATTGTAGACCAGGCAGCCTATGTGGGGCCTGCCCCTCCAGGCCACCCTCAGGCTCTGGGATCTGGGTTGTGCTAGCCCACTGGGTCTCCATCAGCAGCATCACGTAGGCTAGGCACTTCTCACCAATCCTGCTTGAGAGGGGGATATGTGGCTGAAGTCGCTGTAGCGCCTGCTCCCACAAGTCTGCTCAGTCCCAGAATGTCCTCTGCTGGAGTCTCATTAAACTGTGGGAGAGTGTCAGTTTCTCTCACTCACCTGACCGCAAGTCAATGCATGGCTCCCCACCCGTTCTGTTTTCAACTCTGTTCGCCGATTCCCGTTCTCAGAGCTTCCGCGCATCTGCCGAGCCGATGTAGACGCAGCCACCTCGCAGTGGGAAACCCAAATCACGGCTTCCAATGGCGCGGGCTCCAGCCTCCACACTGAGGCCCCTCTGTTCCTGTTCTAGCACCAGGACTGCATTCCGAGTTGGTTTCTCTCAGCCCAGTTCGTTCCTGGGTCAGCAGAGCACATCTCCACCTGCTTATGTCTCCTTACTCCGCACCATTCCTGAATTCTAAGCCGAGTCTTTCAGAGAGCCTCCGTAGCTGCTGCTATCTGTCCACCATGTTCTCCCAGAACCCATGATAAGGTCTTGTTTTGCTACAGCCCCACTAGCCTTTGTTACTGATTGATTTCTTGATAAAGCCATTAGTTTTGGAAATGAAATATCAACACTGTTTAAATTTCCATCTCTAAAATAACCAGTGATGTTGAACATTTTTTCAAATATTTATTTTCAATTCATAGTTCTGCATGTAAGAAGTATGTATTCATTTCAGATTCCAATATTTACCTTGGTTCAAAAGGTCTGAATTTTTTTCAGTTGTTTTCATGTTCTGGATATAATTCATGTGTCTAAGGGACAATTGGCTAATGTATAGAATGTTTTCCCTTTCTATTGGTAATCTTTTCACTCTGTTATTGATTCCTTTTGTTGTGCAGAAGCTTTTTAATAGAATGAGATCCCAGTTGTTGATTCTTGATGTTATTTCCTGTTTGATTAGAGTTTTATTGGTGAAATCTTTGCATATATCTATGTTATCAAGACTGCTATCTAGCTATCCAGCAGATTTAGTGTTTCTGCTTTAATATTTAGATATTTTATCCATTTTGATTTTAGTTTAGTGCATGCTGCTGGCTATTAGTCTAGTTTTTGTCTTGCTCATGTGGAAAGCAGGTTTTTACAGCACCATTTATTAAAGAGGCTATTTTCTAGTGAAGATGTTTAGCTCCATTGTCAAAGATAAAGTAGATGAATGTTTTTGGAATTGTTTCTGCATTTCCTTATCTGTTCCATTGAACCTCAAGTCTGTTTTTTTATTTTATTTTTTATTGCCAGTACCATACTGTTTTTTATCACATAGCTTTGTAATATAATTTCAAGTCATGGATTGTGATGCCCCGTAACTTGAGTTTGTTTCCTGGGATTGCTTTTGCTATTATAGGACTCTTTTGGTTTCATATTCAAATGGAAGTTTTGGTAGGTGACAAGGAAAGACATTATAGGAATGGTTTCTTTATTTGTTGGGAATGCTAATGATACTGTGATTGGAATCTCATTAAGTCTGTGTAAGAATTGTGGAAGTATGGCAATTTTCACAATATTGGTTCTTTCATAAACAAGGGATATCTTTTTTTTTTGTACTTAGTGTGGAACTCATGATCTTGTACTCACAAGAAGATGCATATGCCACTGAGCTAAATTCCTGACCTGCTTTCCATTTTTTGATACTCTGATATCCTTTTTCAGAGTGCTGCAGTTTTCCATGTAAAGCTCTTTTACGACTTTCCTTAGACTGATACCTAATAATTTCAATATTTTAAATGCTATTGTGAGAGTCATTTTTGCCCTAATTCCTCTCTTCATGAGTTTGTACTTTGCATACAGGAATGTTATTTGTTTTTAGTGTTGGCTTGTATCTAGTTATGCTATTGAATTTGCTAATTAAATCTAAAAATCTTTTGGTGGAGTCATCTATGTAGAGTATCATGTCATCTGCTAATAATTAAATTTAAATTATTTTTTCATCCATATTCTTATTCCATTCCATTTCTTTCTTTTGTCAATTGTTCTGGTTAATGTTTTCAAAACTATATTGAATATGAGTAGTGATCATTGGCATCCTGATTTAGAGTGAAAGTTTTCAATTTTTGTCCCTTTAATATGTTGGCTCTTATTTTGCTGTAGCTAGCTTATATTACACTGAGATAAAGACCATCTATTCCAATTTTATGTAGTGATTTTTTTTCCAACATGAATTGGTGTTAGACTTTTTCAAATGCTCTTTCTGTATCTCTTGAGCTGACCATATTATTTTTGTCCTGGCCTCTGTTAATGTGTTTTGTAACATGTGTTGATTTGCATATGTTAAACCAACCTAGATACCTGGAATAAATTGGACTTGGCCATAGTGTGTGATCTTATTGATGGTTGGGCTTGGTGGCATAGACTGGTAATTACAAGAGTTGGCAGGTTGAGGTAGGCTACATGGTAATTTCAACAATAGCCTGACCTGCCTAACAAGACCTTGTCTTAAATAAACAAACAAAGAATCTTTATGATTTGACTTATTCAGTTTGCCAGTATCTTATTGAGGATTGTTATATTTATGTTCACAGGAAGATTGACCTCTAGGCCTCTTTTTTATTTGATCCTTCTCTTATTTTCATATCAGGGTAATGGTTTCTTTCAGGAATGAACTTGGAAGTACTGCTTCCCTTTCAATTTCATGAAAGACTAAGAAATAGAAGCTTAAGGTCTTTTCTAAATTTCTTATAGAATTCAATGTGAATTCACCAGAATCAGGTATTTTCTTTGAGGGTGGGTTGTTGGTAGATTTTTAATTCCATCTTCAATTTCATTGATTAATATTGATTTATTTAGAATTTTTATATCTCCTTGATTATTCTTTGGTAATTCATATATATCTAGGAATTTGTCTATTCTTTGTTTTCTTTCTTATTAGAATATAGATTCTCAAAATAGGTATTGATAATCTTTGAGATTTGGGCAACATCTGTTGTGATTTCACCCTTTTAATTTTAATTGTATGTATTTGGATCTTTTCCTTTTTTGATAAAGTTGGATAATGGGTTACACCTTCATAACTTTTTGATGAGCAAATAAATTCATTGATTTATTTTATTGTTTCCTCAGTTTCCATTGAATTAATCACTATTCTCATTTTATAATTTTTCTGTCCTATTATAATTTGTGCCTAGATATCCCCCAAAGACTCATGAATAATGGGGGCAGCTTCTAGAGTTTGTAATCAATTCATGGTTCATGATTAATGATGTGAGTGCTGTACTTGTCCTAGGGCAAGTGACCTGCATAAAATATAAAGAAAGTAAAGAGTTCTCTCTCTCTCTCTCTCTCTCTCTCTCTCTCTCTCTCTCTCTCTCTCGTTACTCTTGCTGTCTTCAACCATCATAAATTTTTGCCCCTCTACATTGTGCCACTTTACCTTGGAGCCAGCCAATTATGAACTGAAACCTTCACAAACTATGAGGTAAATAAAAATTTCCTTTTTTAACAATGTGTGTGGGATATTTTGACTCAGCAAGGAGAGAGAAGTAACCAGTGCACATACTATCAGCTTTGAGATTGATTTCTTTTTTCTAGAAAGATAAGATTCAACATGAGGTTGTTTATTTCAGCTGTTGTGTTTTTCAGGTATGAGAATTCACCACAATTTCCCTCACAGGCTGTTTTCATTGTGTCCCATAAGTTCCAGTATGTTGCATTGGCATTGCCATTTAATTTTACAGACTGCTTTATTTCTTCTTTAATTTCATCTGTGATCTATTGGCTGTTCAGGAGTATATTACTAATTTCCATATGTTTCTGATGTTTTGTGGTTCATTTTGCTATTGATTTCCAATTTCACTGTATTATGATATGATAATGCACACAGGATAATTTCAGTTCCTTTACACTTACTTAAGCATGTTCTAAGAGCTACTATGTGGTCTGTATTGGAGACTGTCTCACATGGAGCTGAGAACAACAGGTGTTGTGAGGTTGTGTGGTGGAATACTCTGAAGAGCTATCAAGTTCATTTTTTGAAAGTTTTCTTCAATTATGGTACTTCTCTGTGGAAGTTTTGTCAAGTTGATCTGTGTATTTGTAACAGTGGGGGCTTTGAGGTCCTTCATTACAATTGGATTAGTGATTATTTGATTTTTCTGTCTATGAGCATTTGTGTTATATAATTGGTGGGCTGGCATATGATGCATACATAGAATTATGATAGTTATTTCTTCTGCTTGGGTTTTCTCTTTAAAAGGAAGTAGTGACCTTCTTTGCCTCTCTTAATCTGTTGTGGCTTGAAATCTTCTTTGAAAATTGAATAGCGCTCCCTGCTTTATTCTAGGTTCTTTTTGCATAGGGTATTATTTTCTATCCTTTGATTTTCAGTGTATGAATTTTGTTTTTTAATGATATGTTTTTCTTTTATGCAGCATATTGTTGGATCTTGCTTTTTGATCCATTCTGCCAACCTGTTATCATTGATTTATGAATTGTCATCAGTAAAATTGGTGGCCTGTAAATGATTGTGTTGACCTTTCCTTGTTATGTTATTTTAACATTGTCAGATCCCATTTTTACCTTCTGTTCAATTAATTGCCTGGCTGGTGGATTCATTATGCTGGGGTTCTTGGAATTGTTGTCCTTGCTATGTCTCTCCAAAATGCCTTTCAGAAACTTTGGAGTAATGATTTGGCAGTCATGAATTTCTTCAGGTATTCTCTATCATTGATTTTGTAAGATAGTGTCCAGGGTATATTGATCTGATTTAAAGGTTGTTTTCTTTTAAGACTTGAAATACTTCACTGCAAGCTATCCTTGACTTGATGGTTTATGTTTAAAATTCTGTAGTGATTCTGATGAATTTTCCTTCATAGGAGATTCGTTTCTGTTTTCTAGTAGCTTTTATTATTCTATACCTGCATCCTATTGGTATACACACACACACACACACACACACACACACACACACACACACACATATATATTGATCATCACTAAATGGAGTTCTATATGCCTCAATTATCTGTATGCGAAATTCTTTTTCCCTGCTTGGGCCCTTTTTGCCATTACTTCTGTGAACAGGGTTTTAATGTCATTTCCTCTGTCTCCTGCTTTTTCATTGACTGATCAGTGTTATGTTATTCTTTTTTGCATTCTTTAGTAGCTGTTAAATTTATTTTTTTCATGATCCCTTGCTATTTTTAAGAAATCTTTCTTTTCATGACTGCTAATCACATTCCTGTCTCCTATCTCTAAAATTCTGTACTTATATCAGCTCATTCTACTGTTAATAGATTTTTTTAAAAAATCTCCTGGGTATATTTCTGAATATGTTTCAAGGATTCCATTTCTTTCCTATTTTGGGTGTTCATGTTCATCATTTTCATAAACTTTTCTTTTTTAAATCTCATCTTCTTTAGAGTCGCTAACCATGTCCTGCATTAATCTCACCATGTCTGTAGTTATTTTATAAATCATTGATTTTTTTCTAGAGTATCATTCCTCTGCTTTTCTGTTTCTGCTGTTATCACTTCAGAGAGTCCATGCTGGTGGCGTTTGAACTGTTCACCTTATTGTCCCTGAGGTTGACTTTGGTGAGCTCCAAGTGTAGGGTTGCATCTTGTTTTTGTCATCTAACTTTTTTTCTTTTAGTATAATTCCTAAGTTAATGTTTTTAAATTGTTTATGGAAGGAACTCTTTTTGCTATTATTTAGAAATCTTAGAAAATACTACTTCTCAAAGATGTCTTCAATGTGTATCTGACTTTTGGGTTTTGATCTTAAGACCTAATCCCTTCAATTTATTAGGCACAAGAAATTGCTGTCTGTTTGGCTCAGTCCCTGTTTCAGTTACACTAGCCTGGAGTATTGTTCATGATCCTCAGGCAATCTCAATCTTGGCGTACCAGGAAGAACAACTGAATAGAACAATTATGTCACCTTGGCTAAAGTACTACAATCAGTAGTAACAATCACATGAAAAACATCACAGTAAATGTAAAACTGTGGTGACACTTAATATACCACCTTTAAATGTATGAACTGGATACAAAATCTAAAACAAACCATAAAATTGTATACAGTAAACAAACCCTCACTATGGCAATTTTATTCTCAGGGAGAATAAAATTAAAAAGAGTTTGGGGGAAAAATAGAGAAGTAGAAGAGGAAGAAAATAAAAGCAAGACTTAAAGACAATGGAAGATTCCTGAAATTTTGGGAAACTGGTGAGGAAGTCAGCAGGTAAAGAGAAGGAAGAACAAAAGAACACTGAACAAAAACAAAAATACTATAATAATGTTCAAGATTGCTTAAAAAAGGAAACAATTAAGAATAAAGGGAAAAGATGTCCATTTCAGGATATGTTTCTGTTATCATTGGTAAACAGAGTGGACATGAAAATCTCAGATCCATCTTAATTAATCCCAATAAGCCAGTCATACATTCGTGGCAGGTTAATAGAAAAATCTCAGCAAGCCTGACTCTTTAGTTCCACTACAATTCCAGCTTATTTCTGGCTTGGAGGCTGGATTTCAGTTGGTTCAGCCTGCATCACTTTGTGTGCCTCCTGCTGGTTTGATTTGGCTCCTTGAACTATAGCTGACTTGAAATCAGCCACGTCACCCTGACACTGGGAGCTGCTAGATGGAGACAAGTCACAGCTGCTCTGAGTTCCAAGTTCATTTGTCTCCTTTCCAAGATGATGACCTAATTAATCACCCTGTCCTGAGGAATGTCTGAACTGAGTAACTCACCAGCCAATTGTCCATTCCACTGATGCGTTTCCCCATGGAGTCTCCAAGGTTTCCAGTAGTCAGTGTTCTGTATGTTCAAGCCATCTCTGCCATGTAGCAAGCCAGGGCTCAGGGAGAAAGCAGAGCTTGTCACCTCCTTTGCCTGCATTTAGGTCTGTCTCTTCACTCTCTCTGTGGAGTTCAATTCTCACTTGAGATTCTTGCTCAGTCCCAGGAGTCCACCTTTCTCCTTCTCTTCACCATAGCTATGATTCACCAAATATCAGAGAGATTGGTCCTCTGCTTTTCATCACTGTGCTGTCTTCCCTGAAGTCCCTAAAGAATGTTTAATTGGTAAGTGCATCTGTCAGAAAAAGAATACAAATTACATTAAGTGTAACTCTTAAAAAAGATAAAATGTTTTTAAAATAACATAGCATAGAATTACCAACAAAATCCATAGTAAAAATAGACTGTAGAATAACTACAATTAAAGCTCAGAAAGCATTAAAGTCAATAAAATATTGTTTATATAGAAAATAACTTCTAAAGCCTTAATATTTGATAAAGACTAAGCTATATCAGAGTGTCTTCATGATCTGTAGTCACAGACTCGACACTAACATGTGTATGATATTCCTGTGTGGTGCAATTGATGAGTGATGGAGAAAAGATAAATTTAAGCTTCTGGATTGAGGACAAACACTGCCTATACTGTTACTGAGCATCTTTGCTAATAATAGTATTATCTAATATTAAAATACCACAGTGTTAATGAATAGTTTCATATTCATATATTCTTTAATATTACATGAAAATATCAGCATAAAATACTTATACTGTAAGAGTTTCTGTGAATAAGTTCTTTGATCATTTCAAATCAAGAATACTTAAATTTCTTAAATTAATACATTACTAATCTTAAGTAAAAAATATTTAAAAGAGCAAAATATGCTATATACCCAACACAAAAATTCATATATATATATATATATATATATATATATATATATCCATTCTTAAATAAACAGAATATCTTTTTGAGAATCTGTGAAAATTTATGAAACTCTACTCTGGAAAATTCAACGTCCAGCTGAGTACACTGGAACAGAACTGTAATGATGACATTCTGGGAAGCTGAGACAAACAGAATAAAATGTTAAACCCAGCCTCACCAAATTAGTGACTTAGAACCTGCCTCAAAATAAAATAAATATATAAATAAAAAGAGCTTGGACACTCAAACTCACTTCTTCTAATGTAAGTTATGTTGTTTAAATGCAAGTATGAATAATTTAAATATGCAGTGAACAGCCTGCCATTATCACTATATCCATTACAGACCAATGATTAGCTCAGCATTAGTGTTGTTTACAAAGAAATATTAGAGAAAATTTGTATTGCGTTAATTAGTAAATAAACTCTAATATAACATGATCTAAAATAAAATAGAAAAGAGTAAAATTACATTAAGATCTTACCATAGAAAATATTTACCCCAGAGTAAACCAATAAATTATTAGGTTATGATACTTTGATAATATTTACTTGCCTTCAATTTTATCTGATTTGTGTAGAGTTATTCATGAAACAGAGAAGTTCTACTTAATAAAGCCAATTATACGCAAGTAGGCTTTGAATTGTCTGGAAGGTATAAGTTTTCAAAAAAAAAGTGATTATCAATATAATTAAGTTAGATTTCTTGTCTTACTTACCTAGTTGAATAAGCTAGACCTATCTATAATTTAATGATTATGAAGTAAAATTTGACTCTTAAGGATTATTATAAATAAGAAAATAAATATTAGTGTTATTGAGGGCATGATTTGAATCGAGCTATGCATTAAATTTTAACTTATGTAGTCTCTGCTACTATGCTGAGTTAATTACCAGTGTCATTTCCATAATTATGTGGCAGATTCACTTTAGAGCAACACTTAGGATAGAAGTAACGTAATTTAGCATACTCACTTCAGTAAACTGTAGAGCTGAAAGTATGCATGAATAAATTTTAAATTATATGACTTCTTGGATCAGCAATGTCACAGACAACTAGGAGGTAAACATTAATAACATAAAATTATGTATTTTAAATAACTTGGAGCTTATGACTTTACAAAAGGCTTTATTTAAATTCAAAGGATTCAAATATGATAAATGCAAATTGTCCTTCCAAAATGTCTGTGATTATATAGATAAAAATTGTGTTTAATTTTGCCCTATCAAGCAGACATTAATTTAAATGTAAACACTGTGATTTTATTGCAAGAATGATTATTTGATAGCACAAACTATTTAAAGCATACTTTTAAATTTTGAAACTGACTTCATTTGTGATAGAATAACTACCTTGAAAAATTTAGTACAGTCTTCAATAATGAACATGGTAGTTTTTAACAAACATTGCTTGAGTTAGGGCAATAGAAGCATAACTTACAGAGGAAAAATCAGTGTGAACTTACATATATCACAATATTTATATACTAAAATAACAATATGACAAAATAATAATATAAAAGTCCAAAAATAAATAAATCAAGCATCAGAACATTTATATTTATTTATGAAGTTAACACAGATTGTAGTTAATAAAGATACTATTTGGAGTTTTTCAAATTTGCTGTGTTCTGAAATTCTGTATCCACTTCAGGACATTCTTTTTATATGCCCAATAATCTG
Organism: Cavia porcellus; assembly: GCF_034190915.1. Classification (NCBI taxonomy): domain Eukaryota; kingdom Metazoa; phylum Chordata; class Mammalia; order Rodentia; family Caviidae; genus Cavia; species Cavia porcellus. Next base: position 18,580,183 of record NW_026947487.1, on the reverse strand, counting down.
CCATTTTTACATTATATTTCCTCACAATAACTTTGTGAAAATATGCTTCAAAATAAGCAATAATTCACTTGTGTTTCCATGATTAAATAATTTACTCAACTAATTGACATCTTTTGAAGTTACCATATGCAAGATCTTCTATTTTTCCAGTCATCAATTATCTTTATCCTGTGTCCAATAATGACTATGTACAGGTGAATAAAGAATTCAAAAGTAATTAATATTCTCAATAAAGTAGCTACAAACATTTTCCAAGCACTGCTAGAAAAGCATCCATTCTGCTGTAGATGAAAGCTAGTAATCATATCTTTTAGCATGCTATAATCAACTCAAAATGAGGTTGATGACTTATATGTATACAAAAATTATTTGGACATCACAGTTTTTACTCCTAAACTGTGTATTTTTTAATAAAACAAAGTGATTGACCATATTTATCATGCAGTGTTCTATTGTTTATTAAACCTAAAATATTATTTGGACGAGGTATAAAAAATATATTATCTTGATCAGATTGAGCTTCCATAAGAAAATATCATGCTATAGATAGTTTGTAAACAAAAAAAAAAATCTATTTCTCACTGGGAAATTGGTGTTTGAGAATCTCTTTTCTGACACTAGACAGTGCCTTTTTCATGGCTTCCCATGGTGAATGTGGTAAGTGGTATCTCTGAAGTTTCTTTGCTAGGGCATTAATCCTTTTCATGTGGGATCAATCCTCAGGTTCTAACTACCCACCTTATGTACTAAGGCATAGCCTCATATTATCATCACTGTGGGAGTAAAGATTTCAGCATATGAATTTTGAGGGAACACAAACATTCCCATCACAACACAGAAAAAGAACTTGAAGTTATGAATATGATGGTTAATATTTCAGTGTGTGGTATTCTACAAAACTGTCTATGGCCTATTTGTAATGCTTTATTAAAATAACAATATTTTAGGAATTAATCAAATTTAAGGACATCTGTATTTCTTTTTTCCCTTCAGTTCTGATCACAATTTTAGACTTCAATATTTAGTGTTGAAATAATGATGATTTGGTCGTGTTTTAAATTTTGATATGACCTTAGAAATTTACATTAGTAAACATCAAATTTAAGAAATTTAAACAAATTTTAGTGACAGAAAAATCGTTTTGTGAATAATTAATTTGAAAACAAGCAGTCCAACTTTTCCTTTTCTCTCCACTAGCACCATCTAATTAGTTCCTTTTACAGCAGAATTAAATGTAGAGATACTAATTTCAACAAAAATAAAATCCCTTCATATATAATTACTTTCCACTTTTGACAGCAGACACCTGGACAAAAGACATCTGCTGGCCCCTCAGGGACACTCACTATCTCCTATACCTAATACTGCTGTTGATCTTCAGCTCCCACCCTTTCTTCCTAATATCTGCTACCATGTCCCCTGATTTTATAAATGGCCATATGTTAGACAAATTTTCAGCTTTTTCCAAAGTCCTTTGAAAAACAAAAGTCATTTCTCAATTCTTTTCCAACTCCCACTGATTCACAAATGTAATCAATGCAAGAGATATATTTGGGTAACATCTATTCAATTACAGATTTTGCAGCAACAATCTAATACTTTTATCAGTGTTGTCAGTAGCAAAAGCTATACTAGTTAGCAAATGAAATCTTTAAGATTTGTGAATTTAAGCTTCCAAATTAAGCTACTGTTACTAGGATACATGGAACACATGTTCACTTCAGCAGTTGCCATTCAGCAGTTGCCAGCAGTATCATATGAGTACATTGAACCATTTAAATATTATGAGAAACACATTTACACAAAATTTACCTTCTGTATAATGTTTATATAAAACACATATGCAAACTAGAAATCAAAATTAGAGCATTGAGCCAGGTAGGGTGATGCACATCTGTAATCCCAGGACTGGAGAGCCTGAAGTAGGAGGATCACCAGTCGAGGGCAGCCTCAGCTACATAGTGAGTCTGAGTTTAGCGTGAGCAACATGATGAGAACTGCCTCAAAAACAAAACAAAACAAAACAAACAAAACAAAACAACATAAGAAAAGACAAATGAAACAAACAAAAAACCAAGCAAAACCCCACAGTGCACTGTATGGATTTAAAGCAACACATTATGATGTGAACAGTTGTAGACTTAACTGTTTATTTTTCTATCAATATCCATCTCCACATCTGTAATTGATAATTAAATGAACTCCAAAGATAAAATGTACATAATATACATAGAGTGTGATTGGGATAATACAAAAAATAACAAATCAAAGATTAAAAAATAGCAAAAGCATTCTTGTTAATAATCAAGAGCAAGAATTGAACTGATGGCTTGGTTTCAAACTCCATGTTAAATAGGGTTCCCGTGTGCCTGAGACAGCTTGAAAGATGCTTCTTCATTTGTACAACCACACAATTTATAAGGAGAATTAAAACGTTAATGTATATAAAGGTCTTAAAACAACGCTTATCTCATAAAAGAAATATATTTATTGTAAAATATGCAGAAAATAAATCATTAATATGTTCCATACTTCAGTATAAAATTACACAGCTCTTCCTTGTAAGTGCAAAGAAGTTCAAAGTTTACAATTTTTCTATATGAAATTGCATTTACTTCTATGAGATTTACTATGTTTCAGGTTTATTTAAAATGATAAAACATGAATTATTGTCATATTTGTTATACTATTCCCTACCCTAATTAGCTGTATTTTTTCAACTGATGATTGTGAAGATAGCATAAATAACAAGAAAATCTGTTATAAAATACAGAATTTCTCCCACTACTTTGTAAGACTAGACAGGAAAGCTATGACTTCAAGACAAGGCAATGTAGGAAGATAAACACCCTGTCACCAAATATTAAGCAGATAAAAAAGCTGGAGATGTTATTCAGTGCAATGACCCTGAGTTCAATCTTCCAAAAATAAATTAGTATCATGCACAATTTTCTAATTTCTTTTGGGTAAATATTGAATGAAGAAAGATTAGATGCAAATTACTACTTTTTGAGATTTAAATTAATATATGATATTTTGTAGCTGAAAACTGTGGCTCTTTTACTTACAGAAATGTTGCATAACTTTTTCAAAACAATTTAATTTCTGGAAGTTTTACACAATCGGTTAGCAGATAGTTTAGTGTTGGATGTCTCAAATGACTTTCAGATCCTGGGGTTCTTGAGTGTGTGTGTGTGTGTGTGTGTGTGTGTGTGTGTGTGTGTGTGTGTGTGTGTGTATGTGCGTGTATACATGTATGTGCACTTAGGACAGAAAGTTGTATGTGTATGAATGTCAGTGTCTGTGTGTTGCTTCTTGTATTTAAGGAAATGAATCTTGATGTATAAACTTATTTAGTTCCACATGAATACAAACTCCACAAGTATGTAGTTGAGGATGATTTTCATATTTTTGAAGAAAACAATTCTATCATTCTTTCTCCAATGCTGTACTTAGCCACTTATTTTTATCTTTGTATTAGTAAATCATGGGTGTAACAAGGATAAAAAGCCATTTCAGTTGATATGCATGGAAATAAAATACTGACAGACTGGCAAATTTCCATGTAATTTTCAGGGTCACAGTGGAATATCACTTGTCCTATCACCCCTGAATCTCAAAGTATTATTAAAATTCAGACAGAGGCAGCTTTATTAGCCAACATTTCATACTGAGTTAGTATAGATAAGGTTGAAATCTGTTTCTGCCCTCAGTGTCAAAAGCCAATGAAAAATCAATGGAAATTTCCACCACTTTTATATTATTCTTAATATAATTTTCCAGAAATGGAGTGCACATTGCATAATAAATAGTTGAACTGAGTCTAAAGTCCACTTGACTTCACTATACTATTATTGTATAAAAATGCCTGCACAATTTGAATAGAAAATGGGAATTACATTTCGTGGGCTTTAATGTAGATTTTATGTGAATAATTTTTAAGGAGTAAAACAAATTTCCTTTTGAAACATAGGTGGATGTTGGCTGTCATTCAAAGAAAAAAACTAGAAGAGATGTTTTTCTCTTCTATCTTTATTTTATAGCCAAATGTATAAATATTTTCCAGTTTTTAAAAAATAAAAAAGCTAGTGGGAGGAATTAGAACACGTATTTTACAAATGAGCTTAGAATACTCTGAAAAACACCCCCATACTCTACTTCATTTTCAAAATGCTTTCCTAGAAGACTGCAGATTAAAACAGCATAGACCAAATTGAAGAGGGAAGGGAAATTTAATATAAATGTAGAAGAACATGGGAATACAGGCACAAAGGCAAAGCCGGAACATGTTGGAAAAAATGATTGGGATAAGTTCAGAGAACATGAAAACCATTATCTGAAAGGGGAAGGGAAATGAATCTAGTTCTTTCGCTGGAAAACAATCATAGACAGACCGTAGCTCAGGTTTTCATTCTTCTCTGAGCTCTGGTAAGATTTTTGTGTGTGATCAAAAGGATAAAGCCAAGGGATTATATTTACAAATACATGGAGTTTATATATGGTGTTTCTTTATATGAAACTTCTTATTCTTATAAAGAAAATTATTTTCCTCGTTGACTCTCACAGATGCTTGTAAAACAAACTAAATGGAAAATATAAACGAAATGGTAAATTTTGGCACAAAAAATAAAACTTCTGAGTATAATAGGTAATATGGTAAAATCCTGTATACTTTAATGTTACATATGAAGACAGGAAAAAAGCCATTTTAGAAATTATGGCATTGTACTACAATTCATAAATTGGACATAAAGGATGATAAGTCATTAAAGAAGTTCTAAGAGATAGAAAGCACTTCATATGTTCAATAAGAGATAAACTATGTTTGAAGACTACTTAGTTGTTAGAATTATTGAACAAACTAGTGAATTTGAAAATATCGGACCTAGTGCCGGTTGCTTGTATAGTCCAGAGAAAGTGGAAAAGTTTTAGTAAAAGTTTCACCCTTCACTTTGACTTTGTTTCTCTTCCCCAGTGTGAGAATCGTGCATATACCCCTGCTTACTTATCCTTCAATAGGCTGGTGCTTTTCTGGAGTTTGTACTTCAGGGAGTTCTCAGTATTTACCAGTGGTATGCAGAATTCTGGGAGGAAATGTGAAACAGTAAATATTTGGAAGTGATTCTCTATAGAATTAGGAACACTGACATATTTAGATTAAAAATTCAGTAGAAGAGATCAAAACATAAATGAGGAATTATAAAATCAACTTTAACAATAAGAGATTCAGAGTAGTAAAAGAACAGTTTGGGGTTGAAAAAAACAATGAAATATCTAAATTAAGGAATCAATCAAAATCAAAATGTCAATGTTCTATAAATCCGAAGAACATAAAACTTACTGACTGTTACATAAATTATGTAGGAGGTAATAGTTGGGAGAAAAGAAAAAACATATATATATATATATATATATATATATATATATATATATATATGTGTGTGTGTATGTGTGTGTATAAGATATATTTTTGGGGGGACCAAAGATTCATATATATATTTGGCCCCAAATTACCCGTTACCTGATGATAAACACTAAAACAAGAGAGATTAAAATAATGTTCCATTTTATCTGTCAATAAAATTAATGGAACAGGCAGCACCAATGCTATACTTTGGACCTTGTGAGTTCCCACGATGGCCCATAGAGCAAAGGCGTGGATCCCAAGGTGCCACTGTTGGAGCTGATGGCATCTTCATATAGTAGGCATCTGGTGGAAGGTTTTTAGCTCACTGAAAGAATCCCTTTGAAAGGAGGGGTACTCTGATTTGCTCTTGCTCTGCTTTGTGTCCTGGCTATGCAAACCTTGCCATAAGCCCAAAGCAATGGAACCAGTCTATCATGAGCAAAAAGCTCCAAAACCATCAACCAATACAAAACTTTTTGTAAATTGACTATCACCAGCTTTTTAATAGCAAGGGAAATCTGATTTCCCTAGTCAGTTTTGATGAAAGGATTCAATAACACAATGTAGAATCTACAAAAGGCCTAAACATTTTACTGGTCCTGTTAGTCCTGAAAATATTACTGTCTTGTCTAATGGAAGCAAGATAGCTATTAAAGCAACAAATAAAGTGTTGTTATGCAAAGAAAAATAAAGCAATGAACTTACTGAGTAACTCTGACTTTGTTTATGAAGTTTTACCCCTCCACACAAACCCAAGCTCCACAGAGAGAAAATTTTGTCTTAAGTTCCTTAGATGAAAACAAGAAATCCGATAAACTAAGTGTTTTATATGGAAAATGTGATCAGTATATTTTTCACAAGTCTATCCTAATATCCAGTATTTTAGCATTTTTTGTCCTATAAAACTAACACCTTTATTACCTTGGAGATAGGATAGTTGGATCCTAGGAACCTCAGAAATCAGAGAGAATTTCACCAAAAAGAATGGATATTTGTGGGAAAAGAATTTGGAAAAGAAATCCCTTTGTCATATAAACTGATTCCTTAACATTTGTTATATCTGTAATCCATTCGACTAAAAATTCAGCCTTGGGGTAGAGAGACATGCATTTAGGCCTTGGCTATCAACTATGACTGTAATTTTTTAACCATAATTAAAAACATAGACAAAAGTGTTTTACCTTACTAAATATGGTATCACATCATGCTCTTAATTGTCTTGGATTCTTCAGGAACATACCTTTAAATTAAAAATACAAAAGCAAGTAAACAAAAACAATTCCACACATGACTGTTTTTGATAAAATTTACATGAAAATAATTAATTTTGTTGAATATTGAATGCTTTGTGTTATCATCTTAAAGTGTGCATACCATAATTATAAGTACAACTATTATTCACCTATAAAAGAGAATGAAAGCATTTCATTTGCAGAAAATAGTTGTAACTGGAAATCTTTATGTTAAGTAAAATATGCACTGATTTAAAAAGTATGTCCTGTGCAATTGTATCTCATATTTGCCAGTAACACAGCTTTCTCAGAAAAACACAAGCATGTATTTTTTTCAAGTTGCGACCTGACTCAATTTGTTGTGCATAAAACATCATTTCTACTTAAAAAATCTATTAGCAAAATATTATCATGTGGATTTTAAAACTCACAGTTTTTCAGAAAGAATGAAATGAACCCATTAGTAACAGTAAAATGAAAAACTAAGGACATTTGTTGTTAATGAGGAGCATTGTTTCTTGAAATTTTCTTAATCAATATGTCAATTTAGTTCTAGGTCTTGCACTAATAGGACTGAAAATCTGGTTCTCACTGTTGTATTTGGTCAATATTTAGAAACTTTCCTTTTGAGGTTGGTGATATTAGCCCTTGTGATCTTTAAAATATTTACAAGGTATCTCATGTTATTGAGTTAATTTGTCTTATGATTTTGGGGAAGATGATTGCATTTGTGTTTGTGTGGTGAAGAGGACCGGGATCATGTTTGTCATTTGATGTGGTGATTGTAAAGAGAAGCAAAATTCTGTGGAAACTTTATACTTGTGAACTGAATTGTTTGCAAATTGAAGTACTGGTTAACCAAGGTATTATTGTATTTTATTGTAAATGTTAATCTTTGTGAGATCTGTATAATTAAGAGGATTAATTTCCAAAAACTTCCCAAGGACCAAATCATAATGTTACAAAACCATGAATAAGTAAATCTTCCATTGAAATTGGAGATAGAAAAAGGAATAAGATCTATGGGAGCAATAAAACCCAAAATATGTAAATTTTGTTGTAATAAAGAGAGGGGAAAAAAAGTGCCCAAAAGGATACAACAGCAAGTGTGTTTAGGTGTGTTAAATAGATGACCGTATTAATATTTTTGATTGGATCATTGAACACAACAATTTGCAGTCTCACTATTTGAATGTTTACTTTGTATGCTTTGATCCTGTGACCTGAATCACTGTTTCAAAGATGATAATGTATAATCTAATAATTGGTGATATCTTACTGTTTTTTTTTCTTTTTGTAGTTCTGTATTACTTGTACCCTTACACTGTTTTGCTTTGTTCTGTTTTTTTTTCTCTTTTTCCTTTTAAATAAAAAAAACAACAACAACAACAACAACAAAAACAAATTGGAGATAGACAAACAGATCTTAATGTAGCAGAATAAAAAACAATTTACTAGATCTTCAGATACTTTATCAGAATTCAACTTTTTAAAATTTACCATCATTTTGGGCATAGTACTAAGGAAAAACCACCCACAGTCATCTGACAACAATAATTTGATGAGCACAGGGCAGAGCAGTGCGTGAACTCTTAGAGGCTGTCCCACTGAGGTCTACTAAGTCAGCCAGGCTCAAGCCTTGCTCACCACTGGTTGTTCCCAGCTGAGGCCACTTTGTCTCAGGAAGGCTACTCATTGTTAGTCTTTTCTCTGTTCTTTTTTCCTTCCCAATACCTTTCTCAAAGGATTCTTCCAACATGTGTCATACACTTTTAATTTGATCTGCTTTGGATACTTATGTGATAAACTATTCAATAAGAAATCCATTTAAAAGTATAGTGACAGGTGCAATACAGGCTAATATAAATGATGGAGTTTTTAATCTGTACAAGTATTTAAAATTAGGGATTTTTTAATTCAAAGGAAAAAATAAGAATGTTTAAATAACTGACTCAGCAATTTAGCTCAGGAGAGAAATAATTGTAATAGCAATGGAAAATTGGAATGCAGCTCCAACAATGTACATGCAGGATGTTACTCTTTATGGATATATAATAGCCAAAAACTCATGTCACAAAATATAAATGGAGATATGAGAGTCCAGTTATCTGCTCTCCATCCAACTTCATACTGAAAGATTTATAAAATATAATTGTTTTTCTTAAAATATATGAAATATAGATAATTTTAACAATGGGTTATCATGTTCAAATCATATATTTTATATATTTATTTAAATATTTGGATCAATTGTACATTAATTTGATATTAACCATTAACGGGATCAAATCTACAAGCTCAAGGCTTAGGATGTGGATCTCTTTGGAAAGGGGATAGTAGTCTAACAGAGAAAGAATGGAAGGGCTTAAGAGACTGTGAATTGAGTTCGAAAGTCATGTTACTGATTGCATGCAGAAATCATCACTGCAATTGTTTTCAGAGCTAATGACAATTTTAAATATCAAGAACATAAATAACACCGAATTACAGTTTTTGAACTGGAAGGCTGATTTCCTTTTATTTTCATTGTGTAATTCTTATTAATTTTTGTAACAATCATTTATATCCTGTGATAATGCACTTTGTCATTTTGTTAAATATTCTTAATTTCCCTTCTGTAAATAATTCCAGATGTTGTAGAGACTGAACGATCCAGTTCTTTAAATTATACAGTGGCTCAACCTGTAATAATATTTTAATAGATTTGTTTCCATATATGACACCTGGGCAAAACTCCCATGAATATTGTGAGTGTAGAAATGACATGAAAAGATAAGAAAGGTGATACAGAAGTAGCACAATTTACCAATACAAGTTGTTAGTATGAAGTGGAGGTTGAGCTGAAATTAGACTGCTACTTAACTCTATTTTCCACGTGTGTGTCTAACCATAAATTACTTTCTCTTGATTAAAAAATCAGAAAAAGCTATACTAAATGCATCTGTGTGTGACGCTGAAAATAACACAAACTTGTTTTACACCAGTATATAAGACCTGAGGATGTCATCAAGTTACTCAACTTTTTTGTTTCCCTCTGCATAACAGTTGCTATCTCGCACACATAAGGAATGTCATCATTTCTGTGCAAGTAGTCCACAATTTCTATTAATTTTTCCATTCCTCTCTACGAATTATATTGCACTAGTATCCCCAAGAATAATTATCTTATTTACTACCAAGCCAGTGGCTAATATTAGTTCGCTAGAGACTGAGTCAGAATTGTAATGGCATCATTTCTATAAATTAGATTCCAGTTATGTTTCCGAGGCTTAATTACTTGAAAAGATAAAACGATTTTTAAATAATCTTTTTATTTGAATATTTTAGACATTTATTTAAAGGACATTTCAAGTGTGTGGAGAACAGGTTAAATATTTCATAGAATAAGGGTTGTAATATATGAGTTGTAAAATATATTCTATTTAGATATAATTTATCTAAAGATTTTTGTTAAATAATTTATGAAAAAAGTTTCATTCATAATTGTAAGTACTCCAGTTATCAAAATGTACATTTTACTTTAATTTTTATTAGTGAATTTTATGAAGTATTTTAAATGTTTTAAATATACCATTAAATGCACCACTTTCTAAACATATTATTTATTTAAATAATGTATTTCAATTAAATTAAAGCTACAATTAATCTAAGTTTCTTGAGATTACATAATCACCTACCCTATGTATATACTGTTTAGAAATAACTAGTTGTTAGACGTTCTGTATGCCAACTATATCAAGTACTATTTATTAACAACAAATCTACTTATGATTGTCTGATGTGATCTATTTATAATTGCACATAAGACTCACGGTTTATTATTGTATGTAAATTATTTCAATAAATGTATCCTCCAACTAATTTCTAATTGTTAATGTTTGTTATTGTTGTTGTGGTTGCTGTTTGAGACAGAGTCTGGTTATGTAGGCCAGGCTGGTCTTGAACCCAAATGATCCTCCTGCTCATCCCTCAAGCGCTGGAATTACAGGTGTGCCACACCACACTTGACTCTGTTAATATTTCAAGCTTGTGAATGTTCATTTTAAAGATCAAAAGAAAGCTAATTAGTATTTACATGTTGAGTATTCAAGATATACTCATATAAGCATATATATATATATATATATATACATATTTTCTTAGATGTAATCAAAAACACAAAATTTAGTAATTACAATACATTCATTCAAATTATTGCTGCTTGTACTACGGCATATAACTTTTCTTCTCTTTTGTAATAGTTATTATCCAGAGGAGCTCTAAGAAGGGATGATATCTTTTTGAAGAAGATCACATTTGTTAACCAAACTGCTTTATTAAATTATGTGTTTTCCAACAAAGAGGAGAAAAACAGAATAAAGAAATCTGAGTTGATTATTTTGTATGCATTACATAAAATTTACTATTCTAGCTATTGTGCATGTATAATTAAATGATATTAACTATATTTGTTGTTCTGTGATCATCTCCGCTGCCCATAATTAGAACATTTTCTTCAACTCATACTAAAATTCCATACTCCTCATTATACCTTTTCCTTTAGCACCTAGCAACCATTATTTCATCTTCTATCTCAATGAATTGAGCTGTGTTATGAAAAGGATGTTTTCACAGTCAGGTATATCAGATACCTGATAATGGTGGGAAGGATGGAATATTAATGGAATATTTTGCACAGGAATCTATTCTTTCCAGAATTTGGAGTAAATTAAAGTAACGCAAGACCACAAATGGTCTAAAAAGTGACCACATAATACAGATTAATTTCAGATATTATCATATGACTAGACTGATCTCTCTTGACTAATATTAACTTTAATAGGCAATGGTCTATTCAAGACTTTCACAGTGTCCTCTGTCAGCATAGTTCTTCCTATGGTCGACATGCAACAAATTGAACTTAAATATGTCATCCAGGAGGCTGGACATAATCACGTGATCACTTTAGAAGAATAGTTTTGCCTGGCTGGTGACACAAAAGAAAGGCAAATTTCAAAGAATAAAGGAAAGACTCTACACATCTATTTTATTTTACTTTTTTTTTTTTTTTTTGTATCAGGAATCGAACTCATGATCTCATGTTTTCCAAGCAGGCACTTACCCCTGACCCCTACCTATCTATTTTAAGGATTAAGTAGGTAACTAAACATATATCTTTAAAATAGGAGCACCCATGAGTAAAAGCATTTTGGTGACTTCTAGTAGCTGAGAGTGACCTCAAAGTGAGAAAAAGCAAAGAAAGAGTAACTTCAATTTTAAAATTACAAAGAGAAATTTTATAGAAGAATATGACTAAAATAGATTTTATGTCATTTTGTCTAAAATAACTCAGACACTTTTTCTTTGGAAAACTCTTAGAAGGAGTGCAGTCATGCCAAGTTACTTAAGATCTACGGAAATATTAGATAAAGAATAAATAATAAGTAGTAGATTTTTATTTGTAACAATTTATTCCACAGAAGTAGGAAGAACTACAACAACACAGATCAAACAACTATCATTTCACCTGTCAGTGGTTGTGATGTGGATACACAGATTTGATAAGCAGCTTGATGCCAGTTAGTATCTTCAGAAATTTGACTTGCATTCATCTATATAAGTGAGCAAAATGTGTGTTCAGCAGCCTTATTTCCTCTTAGTTGTGTCTGCCAACAGGGGCCTCTATACTACTTGTTATAGGTTTCCAAATTATAGATCAGTCAGCTGGGCCAAAGTTAAGAGTCCAACAAGCAGGGAAAATACAGCAGATTGTCAGTATAGTGGTACTGAGAGCAATAACATAGCCTTCAGTTTTGATTAGTGGCCAGAGCAACCATGCTGGCACTGAGGTTGAACAATAGTTATGGTAACAGCTACTATTTTTAAAATTTATTAAAAATAAGAAGTGAATCATGGCCAGAAATTTAGCGAAACCTCTGTCACACAGAATAAGTGACTTTGCTGCTACAATGAAATGGAACCCAGTGTCTCATCAAAGGCATAGCTACTGTTCTGTAGGATGGTTGCTGCAAATATATCTGACTATGTGGTGCAGAAACCTTTGGAACTGATTTGCAGGAGGGTTTTGGAAATATTTGGAGACGTGGACTACAGGTCATTAGATGTCTGTAAACCATGCTCTGTGGGAGATTCTGATCACAGATCAAAGGCCGGCATGCTCATAGAAATGCAGAATAAAGGTTTAGGAGATTTCAGGTGAGTAAAAGAACTCGGAATTTAGACCATAGACCATGTGTATTATGCTGTGACAGAAAATTGGTCTACATTTTTCTCATGCCCTAGGACTTAGCATGAAATAGATTAAGGCCTGCAGATAAATTAATCTACTGGTGGAAATATTAACAAAGCCTAATACTGAGGTGGTGCATAGGTTGCACTGGTGGATTTCGGCCAAATTTACTGTGAGAATCATTGTCAGAAAGCAAAGCAGAATGATGTCAAAATTTTGCTGGTGGCCAAAAAGGAAGTGGCTGTAAAGTTGGATCCTGAAAAGTTTTGGGTAAGCAGAGCTTAGTTGCTGAAATATTAGAATTTTTAAAAGCCAACCACCTTGTATCAGGACAGTAGAATAGATGCTAGAAGACAGTCTCAGGAATAAGCCAGACCCTCACCTTCACAGGTACAATGTTATAAAAGAGGAAACCTGAATTACTTTGAAAGACTTTGTTTTGAGAGGAATGCCTCTGTGACCTGTGCTTCACAAGGGCCATTTTGGGAAAGCATGATGTGGGATCCCTTTCACAGTGCTCAGCCAAACGTGCACCCAGTGGTCTCTGCCACCATGATCAAGCCCAACTGCTCCACGAGCTGGCAGCAGATCTTAATATAACCCACATAACGTTTGTCTTACAGACACACAAAATGTAGGAATTATAGTCAGAAGTTTCTACTAGAGTTAAGAGAAAAGGCTCAAGAAGACAGGCGGTGTGCCCCTGAGAGGACAGTCTGTGAAAGAGAAGTCAAGGTGCAGTAAGGATTTCAGAAAGTTGGGTTAGGTTTAGGCCAGGGCCATGGAATGCTGCGGAGAAGATCCAGAAGCCGTGAGAAAAGCCTGCCCAAATGAGAAGCCACGGAAGTATAGCAGGCTCTGCTATAGAGACAGCACTGCCAAGTCATTTGGGGTTCACATCTGGCCACAAATTATTGGACAAAGAAATACAGTATTTAATGTTTGCTCTGTGAGAATATGCTCTCTCTCTCTCTCTCTCTCTCTCTCTCTCTCTCTCTCTCTCTCTCTCTCTCTCTCTCTCTCTTCTTCTGTCTTTCTGTCCATCTATCTCTGTCTCTGTCTCTCTTTGGTATGTTTGTAACCAACTTTTGTTGCTTTCTCTAGCATTGCTTAGTAAAGTGGCTACCTTTCATTCAGATTATGGTTTTGACCCTTTTAACACATTAGATTAGTGAATGCACTGGGCACTATTTCCAAATCTCCAATTCTGTTTCATAGATCCGTTTCATTCTCTTTTGCCCATATACAGGCATTATAACATATTAAAGGTAGATAGGAAGAGAGTAAGGATAAGGGGTTAAGAATATGAGAGAGAACAGTGAATATTGAAAAAGTTTAAAAAACAAAAAGAATAAAAGAGAGTATAGAGGAAAATATAGTATAAACTAGTAATAAAAAGAACTAAAAAAATAAAACTAAAGCAAACAAAGAGACGAGCAAGCCAAAATCCTGATGTGGATGATTTAGCATAAAACCAGCTTCCTTTATGCTTCAGTCAGTCTGATTACACACTGCTATACTCGTTTTCCACTGTGATCTGTGTTAAGCCTTGAAGCCTGCAGATCCAAATAGCTTTCTAGGTCGACCTGGTGTCTGCAAGCCTTGAGCTGAGTATGACTCTCTGCAGGCTTTTCTCTTTGTCCGAAGACCCAAGCACCTTTCTTCACTGGGAAGAAGGGCATGTGATAAAGCTGGCCTAACTCCTAGTGCTCTTCTGCCAGGAACCTGCACTCCCACACTCTGCAGTGCAGGGAAAATCCTGCAGTTTTCTCTGCATTTTCCCTCCACAGGCCTTTTGTTTAGTGTATCACTGGTAGTCTTCTGATCTAGGCTCTAGTGTCTTCCCACCCATGACCCTCCTCAGTCAAAGTTCTAAGAGCTTCACTCTGCAACCCACAGAACTCGGCAGTTCCCAGACTCTTTTGTCAACGCTACATCATGGGGAGTGAACAGGATTTTGCACTGTCTTGGATCTCCCTGGTTTGTGAGAAGATATAGAACATCTACTCTTGATGGTCTTGCTGAACCTTTTCACTCTCCTGTGTCTCTCAAAATGCAGTTTGTGAGTCCCCCATAGCAACTTCTATGGCTCCTCTGACTCCAAGCTACTGCTCCAAGTGCCTTGTGGTCCTGAGATGAGGGCACAGAACTTTTGTTCTTGGAATACGATAGTGGTTGGCAGGCCAGGAATCATACTGTCGCAGGTATTCCCAGTGTTTGAGACAAAAGGAAGGTACCTGCTCTGGTCTGGCTCTGCCAAATCTCCTTTATCTTCTGTGTCTTCTTATAGTACTTGTTAAAAATGCTGCATTACCTATATTTCATGGTTCTCAGCTAAACTTTGCTAAGGATAGAGGCCTTCCCTTTCTGAAATCAAATGGTGGGCATCTGGGAGGATTCTCACAGGGTTGCTGAGCTCCTGTGCTTGTGAGGATGTCCAAGGGAGAGAGTTTATTTGTGTTATTGCTGACTCTCCTTCTCCCCAGTGTCTCACCAGTTTCAGTCTGTGGGTACTAATTACAGTTATCTCCCACGCTAGGTTTCTTTTTCAAGTAGGAGAGTATGTAGGGATGCTATCCCCAAAACAATGGTCTCTGCAGCACTGGTTTCTCTCGGGAAGTTAGAACTGCTAAGAAAATGATATGTAAGAGGTGTATGCAGGACTGCAGGAGCTGCAGAGGATGGTAACTCCACTTCTTCTCTCAACTATCCTGGCACTTAGTTCACTTCAGTGCATTTTACCTTCAGGATGTGTTTGCCTCCTCCATTTCAGAATAACTGCATTACCTAATGGTTCTCCTCTAAGTTTCTTTCTTGCATATCCTTCCCTAATAGGCCTTATTGGAATCCTCATTTTGATTTTTCACAAGGACTCACAGGTAAGAGTTTGCCTTAAGTCTGAGAGGAGACTTTGGATTTGAATTTTAAAGGCTGCAAGTACTGTTATGACTAGTGATGCTTTGAGATGGTCAAGCAATGTGCAGCAGATTTTGGATGCTCAGGGTCAGTATGCCATGGTTTGGATCAAGAATATTCTCCCAATATCTCATGCACTCAAAGGAGCACTTTTGGAAGGTGACCTGACCATGGGGGTGCTGTGCTCGTTAGTGGGATGGTGCACTGGTGAATGTATGGCTGAGTTTGCTCTTGTGAGGTGGGGCCTGGTCAGATGAGGCTTTCACAAGGAGTGTGACCTAGAAGGGTGTATCTCCCTTCCTAGCTCCTCTACTTTCTCTCTGCTTCCTGACTTCCATGACATGTGCAGCTTTTTCTCTGCCCACGGCCATCCTGCCTCTGCCTGGATAGAGCTTAACATGGACTGAAAACCTGAGTGAAAATAAACTTCCATTTATGTCTTGAGTCCTGATGAGTTCAGGGATAAAAAATTGACTTAGACACTCAGTGAGCAAAATTAAGATGGTTGTGGGACTGAGCAATATACTGTTTCCATGAATTTTGATTTGACAAGTGAATTATTTTGGTGGGGAGGGTTCGCTTACCTTGTTTGTCTTTGTTAAGAGTGGACTCATCTCAAGAAAGTCTTCATCACAAAAATCCCATGATCTTTATGTGAAATGTTCAATTTTAATGAGATATCATTAGGAAGCCAATAACTGCTTTTTAGAGTTTCTGTTTTTCTTTCCTTTCTTCTGGCTTTGGCAAAGAAGGAATATGTGTAAAAATGCATGGGATGCCTCCACAAGAAAATTGCCTACCTCTAACAGAGACTCTAAGCAGCAGTGTAGCTCTGAGTTGGCCCCAGAATTATCCATGGAACACCAATGTTGAAACCAAGCTCCAACTGGAAGCTAGCTTCCAACGCAATGCTTTGATTCATCCACCAAAGGAAAATGTTTCTTTCAAGTTAGCCAACACAAAGGACCTATTTAAGTGCCCTAGCAAGGCACATTCAACCTCTGACATTAAATACTGTATATGAAGCTAAGCTTCCTTTTCTGTAACGGAGGGCCAATGTCACAACAATAGACTTGTGACATACCCTCCTCACCCCTTAAACACTGTACTTGATTAACAGAACTGTGAATTTTATGAGACAGTAACACTCACTTCTTTTGATGGAGATGTGACTGTACTGTATTGATAACTGAGACTGAGTCTTCCGAATTGTTAACCACCTGGAATTCATCTGTATGATTTTTGTGTAACGTTTTAAACTTTTATAGTGGCACAAGGCTAGCAAGTTTATTTCTATAGTACATTGAAGATAAAAAAAATTTTCATTGTCAAATGAATGTGAATAGGTATTGGTACTCAACTTCCAGTAAAATAGAAAAAAAAAATTCTTTGGGAACATTCAGGATAGCACATTATGTGTCATCAGTATACATCCTGTTCGTAATTGTGGTCCATTGTCTAGAAAACCTAGGACCACTGAGCTCAAACGGAATTCAGTCCATGATACTCCAGTATGAATCTTGTCAAGGTTCAGTTGCTGCTATCCTGAGTAGTCCATTGCTTATTATAGCTGCTGCCTTAAATTTCTTCATAGTACTGCAGCTTTCATTTTTCAGGAATCTACATTGATTTTGTTCAATCACATAAGATGGACACTGGTTACTTTTTTACATGCAATAGTCTCTGAATGAAGCAACTTCTTTTGATTCTTAATGACTAGATAAAGTGCACAAAATATATGTATATATTTTTGAGCTACACATTTTTCCATAATGATAGTTCAGTGATTTGGCACTAACAAAGTCACTTAAGATCCTAACACATTTACACTGAGTATGTGTGTTCATATATGTTATTCCATATTGGAATATAGACAAAGAGGCTGAATTCTCCACAGGTGAGTACCGAGTAAGCAGGAGGCAATGAGACTGCGTGGTATTAATGCTCAGGGAAGCTTATTCTATTTTAAACCTGTGCCTCAGTAACGGCACAGTGCCTCTTCTACCGACTCTCTGATGACTTCTGTCAGTGTCATCTCATGACTCATTTTGATCTCTGATTCTTGCTTTAATCCACTATGCACATAGTTCCTTATTAGTCACAGATCAACGGCCTTTCAGCTGGGGAGTGGGAGTGCCGACTCAGTGTCACAACAGCTTTGCTTCATCCTCCTATACAGAGGACAGTGAGCAAAATCAAAGGATCAACCTGCTGGCTTATTTCAAGGCGAACTGCAAGGCTTACCCCTCCACACTTTCATTCACAGCGGAGAGCCATTATTCCAGTTCAGTACTGTGGGATGAGAAGAGAGTTGATTTGGTGTCTACTCTTCAGGTATACGTCATGAGGAAAGTCCTATTGAAACAGACACTTACTCAGGCTTGAAGCTCAGAGCTGTAGATATCTGGAGCAATTTTTACTGCCTCTGGAGACATTTCAAAACCCATAGCTCTTACTGACGGATTGAATGTGAAGTATAAGAGCAAATAGGGAGTGAAAATCAACTCAAAGCTTTAAAAATCTGTTGTAATGTGGGGGTGGGATGTTTGTTAAAAGTTGGAAAACTATTATGACATAATTCATTTATAGTTGGTCTCAGATTGTACTTTTTTAGATTTTTTTCCTTATTTTTTGCTTGTGAAGTTTTTCTAGCTTCATTAAGGTATATTTAGCAAGAACAACATCAACCAGAACCACTCTATATTTATGGAGTGCAACTCTAGCATTCTTTGTCATTCTATTAAAAAAGAATTTATAAATCAAAAACCATAAACAGATTTAAGATTCTTAAGAACAAAATTGTATGTATAAAAGCTATGTGAACTTTCAAAAATTTAAGGGTGAAAAAAAGGTTGTGATTCAACCCTTTAGGTATAGAAGAAAAATGTATTGAAAATTTGCAGTGAATTTAACTTATAATACATCTACTTTATGGTTTAAAAATTTTGCAAGCTCTCTCTCTCTCTCTCTCTCTCTCTCTATATATATATATATATATATATATATAAAATTCTAATACATTAATGAGATCACTCCAAGTATAATTCAAGTCTTTAAGCATCATTCATTTTGAAATAGTTCTAAAAATTACAGATTTGATATATCTTTATGGCTGTTATTTTAAAAATAAAGTAATTCTTTCTCAAGAGAAGCATGTTAAAATGTTTTCAATAAGTTAATAGCTGCTTTAGAGAAGTACTAAGGAATATACCATGTGAATTTTGCTTTGAGATCCATCTAAAACATATGATGAAGTAAACATTTAGTATTTAGTCTGTATCCAAATGATCCATACAAATGATATTATTGAAGTTATATGGGTGACTTTTTAAAAACTAACATATAGAGTTTTCTCACTATTAGTCATTATTCTGCATGTGTTTAATACAATGATCAAATTTATAATAAAATTTTTATACTAAGCTCTGATACAGTGCCCATTTTATAGATATAGAAATTAAAATTTTGAGGCATTCACAAGTATGCAAAACCTCATGCAGCCTACTGCGTGGAACAGTGAGGATCCAAAGTTTGACCATGTGGCTTTATTCTAAGCAATACGCTTAGAATATGCTTCTGGCACAGTGCCAGAAACTATCAATGAACATAGTGCCATTTGCTGTCAATATCTATTATTAGATGTTATCAAAAGCTAACATTTAGACAATCAATTACAGCCCAAATTTCTACCTAGTTCACTTATGCATACCTAACGTGTAATTTATATTATTGATATATTTTGAAGTCAGAAAACATCAGAATTTAAAGCTTAATTTCATTAATGCCTTCTGTACATCACTCTGTACATCATTTATATTATTGATATATTTTGAAATCAGAAAACATCAGAATTTAAAGCTTAATTTCATTAATGCCTTCTTTACATCACTCTTTACTTGACAGTACATAAAAATGGAATAATTAACTTGGGAGGCTGAGGCAAGAGAATTACTTTGAGTTTAAAGACAGAATGACATACATGGTGAATTCAAGGCCTACCTGAATTACATAGCATGATCCCGCCTCAAAAAACAAACAAATAAAAAAAAACAGAATGTAATAATTAAATCCCTTAAATCATTTAGAGCCTTTAATTTTAATTACGGAAGCTCTTTCTAAGATAACAATAATTTTCAGAATGTGCTCCAAGTATTTTTCTTAAAATCAGTCAAGTAAGCAAAATCAAATATTTACATAAACCATATAACCTATAAAAATCCTTAGTAAAACCGTAAAGATAAAAAAGAACAGTAAGTCAGTCACAAAACTGTTGAGAAACACAAAGAAAGACAGGATATTTGGAATATATATAAATCCTGTTTTATTTGTTCAAAAAACAACTGAATTTATAGATATAACAAAAATATATACAAAAGGAAGAAAATTATACACATGTATGTATGTATATCTGTATTAAATAATACACAGATAAGAGGTACTAAATTCTTCATGTATTCTACCATTTGAAAATTAGTTTCCTCTAAATAATATGCAGATTATATAACATCAAATATTTATAATCCAAAAACTGCAGCACTTTCTTCATATATTTTCAAGAACTGTCTAGAGTTCAATAGATTCACATGACCCAAGAAAGAAGTGAGGCTAATAAAAGTGGGAACTCATTGAGTCTGAAAGGGTGATGACCATGGAAATAGAACTGCAGTGTTTCAAATTGACAGGGTAGTGTAAATCTGCGCGACCAGCTCTGGATACAGACCTGTCACAGATAAAACTGTGAAGCTCGAGAGACTACATGGCAGCAATCAGAACGGAAAAAAAAAAAAAAAATAATGTGTGAGAAAGAATTTCTATTCAGTTAAAGAATGTGTACTTTGGTTCTTAAATTATTAAAGGAAAGGCAATAACTTGATTTTATTGTACCTTCTTCCAAAGTCTAATTAAATTTCTCACACAGTTTTTTATTTGCTATTCATTATTTTGGTTCATGACTAAGTTAACTTTGTTTATGTGTATTTTAGATGAAAAGACGTATCTTGAGAAATATTTTCTGAAAACATTTAAAAAATAAGTTTGAATATTGAATTTTTAAATGTTTTCTTTCACAACTGTGAAGTCAACTGCTAACATACAGAAAAATAACATATTTTTCTTTTTCATGGACTCATTGTTGAAGTATTAAATTTTATTAAAATCTGATAGTGTAAATCTGCTTCTGTATCTAAACTTAAAAAATAAATCTACTTCAGTACTTTATACTGACAATCTAAAGTATAACATAAAATGACTAAATTACATTAGAAAGTACAACATTTGGAAAATACTATTTAGATTGAAATATTTGTAAAAACAGAAGTATTGTATTGGATTTTAATTTATATGAGATAGTTTCCTGTTGTCACTAAAACAAATAACAACACATTTAGTGATGCAATGTAATGTCTTGTGGTTCTGGAGGTAGAAGTCCTAACAAGATTTCCCTGGTCTGAAACCAAAGACTCCTGAGACAAAAGAGGTAAACCCATCCCCCTGTCTTTTCTGGCTAGTAAAGCTGAATGCCTTGCATTCTTTAGTTCATGGTCTTTGCCTCATCTTGAAAGCCAAGGGCACAGCACCTGCAGATCTTTCTGTTTCTGCCTTCACTGTGGCTTTCCTCACAAGCAGAGGCGACTGGATTAAAGACATGCCTTGCACAGGAACCTAATAACTTCAATGGCTACAAATTTGTATATCAACAACATGAGATAAGACTAACAATATTACCAAGAGCAAACATGGAGACAGGGGCTTTAGAGGAGGCAGGAGTGAGGCAAGTGGGAAGAGGCCTCGAAATAAACGAATCAATATGATTGACATGCATGTATCCTTTCCCCAAGATGACTGTGTACTGCATGTATTGCAGAAGTACTACTGAAGAAGAAAGTAAGGCTTAAAAGGGACATTTATTATTTCCTAGAATAAATAAGATAATAATTGCATCTCAAGATCTTAACTTAACCTCCTGTGCAATGTCCCTTTCATCAACTACCTGCAGGTGTGGGTTGTCAGTTTCCAGCCTAGCACACAGTGTTATGCGTAACTTATAGACGATTAGATGTGATGCTACTATAATTTATTTCTAATTTACTTGCTGTAGATATCTAAATCACTTGAAATACCAACTGACACCTTCATATAAATTACATAA
Source organism: Cavia porcellus (assembly GCF_034190915.1). Lineage (NCBI taxonomy): Eukaryota > Metazoa > Chordata > Mammalia > Rodentia > Caviidae > Cavia > Cavia porcellus. Next base: position 18,558,251 of record NW_026947487.1, on the reverse strand, counting down.
TAAAAATATTCTTTTTTATTTTTAAAAGCTTTTTCTTTTCATTTTTCTAAGTTTTTCTAAGTATTTGCAAAAAATGTTTTATTCAAAACACCTTAAATTAGCACAGCAAAGAAGACCATATTAAAAAAAAATATGAATTTATTTTTATGTTATGACTTTTTTTTTTTTTTTTTTTTTTTTTTTTTTTTTTTTGGGTACTGGGAATTGAACTCTTGACCTGATGCTTGCCAGGCAGGCACTTGTGCTGCTGAGCTATATCCCTGTCCATGTTATGAGCATCTTTATATGTAATAAATAGGTGAAAGCATGAAAAATAGAAATACAGTTCCTAGTTATACTTTGTAAAAGAAATAATCTTTCCTAATTGAATAAACTATTAGAAAGCCATACCTAGTGGCTGGCATGCCTGTAAACCCAACAATCTGCGGCATTAGACAGGATCACAATTTCCAGGACATTGTGGGCAACTTAACAACCTGTGTTTCTAAACCTTAAAAAAATAACTGGAGATATAGCTCAATGATACAGCATTCCTGAGTTTAATACTAGTATTTGAAAAAGTCATTATCAAATCTTTATATAAATTAATAATTAAATAAATTATAGGAATCCTACTCAGTAGCATGCCAATAAGACATATTTGTATGTGAAGACAATATAAAATATAACTATTAGAAATATATGCAAAGAATATGTAATAAAAAATAAAAACTTCATAAGTATTAGAAATACATATCATCCAAAATTAAGGACATACTTAGTCACTTAATATTTGAGAATTACTAACACATGTGTAAATCAAAAAAGTTAATTTGTCCTAAAGATTCATCCAAGTCACTGAAGAGTCAACATTTTAAATTGGTGATGTATTCATATAATCAGGAATCTGTAATTCAAATACTCATTTTATTTGAAAAATGCAAAAAAATCACAAGGCTAGCATAATTGAATGGACAAAATCTTCAAGCTTGTCTTAAATGGCATCTGAAGCTTATTCCGAATACATTTTATTTTCTTCACAGAATATTTTCGTGAAGTATGTCATCATTAAAGCACAGACTAATTGCAAATTTTAACAATCTAAAATTTCTTTTTATTGGGATATGATCTCATATATATTTAGCATATATGTGGTACAACTAAATCATTTTCTCTTGATGTAGCAATAAATGTATAGCTTTAGAAGACATAAATACTTAGCTTGCATGATGATAAGAGGTATTCATTAGTCCTTGGACAGCTTCACTGAAGTTAAATTTAAATTAAATTTAATCATAATAGGCAATTTAAAAAACTTTATAGGGATTATTTTTAATTTTAATTTCTGGATACTAATTTGACAAATCTTATAGGATGTTATTGGTAAGCATGCTTTCATTAGAGAAAACAATTGCTCACTTGTTTACACATATTAAAGAAAACCAAATGTATCATACCCTATTTTAAAATCTATACCCTTGCCATCCAATTTAATATTTCCTACCAACATATGTTTTGTAATTTTTCTAGTCACAATAAAATTAATACTGAGCTTTATATGCAATATATTTCAACAAGGACACTGTGTATCCTCAATTTAAATCTGTTTAAATTTAAAGATATCATTTTGATATATCACGTTTCTATTTATTGGGTCACTGAATATCCTTGTACAGTGCTAACCTAAGTAAAAATAGAAAAATGTCTTACATGTTTAAGTTAAACTCTCAAAGGTCCTTTCTTAACATTCAAGAATAAAAAATTTATAAGAGGTAAAAATAAACATAGCCAATGCCAACCTTTCAGTAATTTGTTCAATAAATGTTTACCTAATCTTGTGGTTTAAAGAAGTATGTCCCCAGACAATAAGTGGAAAAAGGTGCAAACCATAACTTATGGAAATAAATTATTCAAAGAATGGCATTTCTTAATGAGTGTATTATCTAATATTTAGTAACTTTTATTCTTTATATATTATGTATATACGTTTGTTTATATATCACACTGTAGACAAGTGGAGAGATGTGTGCATATAGAGATATTAATCTGGGTTTCAGTACAGGTGTGTGCACATATATGAATGTGAGTGCATAAATGTGGATGTGTTGATAGAATATGGATGTATGTGTGTTTAGAGGGAGCATTATAAATTACTGTGAATGTGTTTGTGCACATGTTTTTATATTTGTGTGTGAAAGTGATTGTGATTATGTTAGTTTCTCAAGCAAAGGCAATTTGTTTTTCAGAGAATATTTAGGAATATTCAAGATATAGTTTTGGTTACCAGACCTGACAAATGCTCCTGACTTTTAGTGTGCAAAGGCTAACTAGCTTGTTCCTAGATGCTGATTAAAAATCTTGTGCAACAAATTATTCTGTGTAGTTTGGAATACCAATATTGCTTAGTTAAAAAGCACTACTGTGTGTGTGTGTGTGTGTGTGTGTGTGTGTTGTGTGTGCGTGTGCACTCATGTGCGTGTGTCTATGTGTCTGTGTAGTGATTTTTACAAGTGCTTTAAAACTGGCAGAGATTAAAAAATAACTTTGCTGTGATTCTATGTTTCATGTCATAAACAAAATCCTAGACTATTTCACCTTCCTTTGCATCCTTGATATCTAACAGTCCTGATAAAATTCATGCTGTTCTGCCCAAACAACTATCTATGAAGAAATATTTAGCACAACTTTATGTATTATACATAGCTTTTGGTCCAAAACTGAAAACAAATATAACCAAAGAAAAATTCCTTCAAACAAACAACTATTTTTATAGCTATTGAGATTACACTCAATAAAATTTGTTAACAAATAGTAAATTATTCCTGTTTAAGAATTCTGACATGCAATCACAATTGTACTCTCAGCTTCTATGATACAAATTTTTAGTTTCCATGTATAAGTGAGATAACATAGTATTTTTTTAAAAACAGAAGAAAGAATTTTTAATACTTTTAGTATTCACAAATACAAAAACTTTGAGGAAATACAAACTTTTTACCTTGATTTAGCATGTTGACATATATCCATGTATCAAGGCATGAAATTCTCCTATAAATGTATCATTTTAACGTAACATGTATTTTACAATCAGTTTGTATAAAAACAAAACTGTTATAAATAGGGAGAGTAAGAGGACTTGTAACAGTTTAAATATTTAAATAAAATAATTCTAGCCCCATGTAAGTTTGATTCTTTATGAATGTATCTAATATGTTATTGTTTGCTCTATTACTGTGTATATAATTTACTATACTTTATGCTAATTGAATTTATATGTAGGTTATGACATTAAATATTTCAAATGTAAAATTAAAATTTTTATGTTTATTTTATTTTATTTTTAGTTGCTATAATAACTGTACATATTTATACAGTACAGCACAATATTTTCATATATATACAATAATAAAATCAGAGTAATTAGTGCCTCTGTGACACCAAACATCTGTTGTTCTTTGTAATTATAACAGTGGAAACTACCTTGAAATGCATAATACATTCCATGAAAATTGTTCTAGCATTAAAAGTAAAGTACTACAACTGATTCATTTTATTTATTTCTAAGAAAATTATCCTTTTCAGCTACATCATGAGCTATATACTAAATAGATGATTTACTGCTAATAGTTTCATTACTGTTTCTTTTTCTCAGCTTTTGAACTTTTTAGGCCTATTCTGGCAGAAAAAAAAAGCTGAACATGATAGCCCCAATTTATTACTGCATTTGTCTGGAGGCATTTTTCTGATTGAAATGACACTAAATCCCCTTGGAAACAGAAACTCTGGATTTGATGAGGATGCAGCCCACACATCTCTGATTAAACCTTTGACTCTGTTACTACAGCTGTCAAAATAAACTGATATGAAATATGAAAAAAGAGAGTTCTCATTTTAACTGTCAGGTGCACTCTTATAACTCTCTCAAAATATTTGCTGTTCATTATATAAAAGAAGCGTATTTTCTTTGCAAAATATATACTAGAAGGAGATTCAATACATGTCACAAACAAGTTTATTTATTAGTAAAAGAACATGCATACTATTGTCTCATATATAAGTTTATTTTTGGCAATACATTTATGGTTTATTTTGAATGTATTTGTTTATGGTAGTTGCATTCTGTCAATTTTTCCTGAAATAGTGATGTATAAAATCTCAGTTGATATTTGTCTATTAGTTCTCTATATGTGTACACACACATAAAATTACTCTTCACTCTCTGAGTTTTGAATATATTAACTACATACCTTTTAGGAATTAAAAGAAAGATGAATCAATTTATTCTATTTCCAGCTTGTCTACTACATATATAGGCTCCAAGTGAAAAATATAGCAATTGGGATAGCTTTCCATCCACATGCTAAGAAAATTATTGTTTTCTGTATAAGCCAAGTGATGCAAATTGGCAAAATTGATGTACCACCATTGTTTACTTGTCTTTTTATTTGACTAAAATGCTAAGGTTTTATTTTCCTTTTAAAAAGCATCCTGCAAATGCTTTAGAAAGGAATAAGAGACAATGGAGGTCAAATCAAGTTAATCTTCTGCCTTTGGGCTTATTTTCATACATTATTATCTGTCTAGGTTTTGTCTTGATAAGAAAAACAACCCAGAAAAATATCAAAATCATTTATCTCTTGAGGCTACAAACAACATATAACTGTTGCCTGGCTGAGCAAAGCTATTCACTAGTGGAAGAAGACCTTGACACTTTAATTTGGGTTTAATAGGAATAGGAAAAATAGTTATCACCAATCAATCATCTATCCTTGGAAAATATTACTATTGCTTTTACTAAAATATGTGGAATTGTTTGTTTCATGATCATACAGTTTGACAACAGTATGGGATACCAACCAACCATTTTACTCAATCAGGACAGTTTTCTGCTTAATGCAACCAGGTATTGAAGAATATCAGTACATGGCAAACACGACTGCCAGGTTTCTATTAGTAGATATTTTTTATTTATTAAAATTAATTTTATTGGTACATTTTAGCACACATGATGATATTAATCATAGAGAATTTATACCTGAACATTATACATCTTAATTCTAGTTTTCTTCTCCATTTCCTTCAATTGCATGCAGTTTTTCCCCTCTTAATTTGCAGAACTTTTTTCCATTGTTTTCCAACTGATTTTAACCATCTTATATTTATGCTGTTTCTTCTCTTGCCCCATCTCCTCAAGAGTTACAGAATTCTATAGTTCCTATATAACTCACAAGTGATTTTTAATCATTGCAACAGAATGTTAATTAATGGATGATAAAATTCTTGTGATTGATATTCCACATGAAGAAATTTTCTTATCAGTTTTTATTATTCAGTTCCAGATACTTTAAGCAAGATTGTACAGTGAAAAGACACAGACCTTCAATTATTTCAACTATAGCAAATGCAACCTGACCATCAAGTAATCTATGTAGCAGAATACTGCCACACAAAGAAACTTTTCAAAAGACTTAACTTTAAAATGAGACTACAAATATGAAGATGATATTTCTTTACCATTTTTTGAAGGGGTACCAGGGATAAAATTTTGGACCTTGCAATTGCCAGGCAAGCATCTATGACACTGAGCTAAATCCCTGGCCCACTTTACCTATTAATAATGCATTTAAAGTAATGTTTGAGTTAAAGTGTTTAAAAAAACAGCTTAATTGAATTTGGAACTCATATCAGTATTGAATGAAAACAACAAAAACCAGAAGTGTACAAAATTATGATAGTCATTTATATATTTTGGGGAATCAATAAATTAAATCAGTAAAAATTATTTAAGTATAATAAATATCATTACTATGAAGCCATTGGTAGTAACTTTAGTACATACACACAGACACATAGATAGTGTATTACTGAACGTTTAATTTTTAGAAATTGATTAAATAACTAAGTCTGGCAATGCAAGTAATAGTAGTTTAAATATGCATTTTTAAGACATTGAAATATTTTCAAAGTATTTACTTACTTCTAAGAAATAAAGAGAAAGATTTAGAGAATAAAAACAGATTCAAGCATATATACACTTCACATGTATTAAATTCATCATATTAATTTACATTTCCATATATTCTGTATAGTCATGTGAAAAATATGGAAAAAATACAAGCTAGACATGCTTATTTGAAGATAAAATGGGAAATTATGTTTTAAAATACTTTAAGGAAGTTTTTTTATTTAAAAAAGATTAAGATAAAAGAGGGCATAACAACACAGATCAGAACAGAACAAATTAAGCAACATAGTGTTTTACCACAGGACAACCCAATGTAACAGAGCTATCACAGTGTCTCTTTCCTTGAAATATTTGAGTATATCTTGATATACTATAGTATCAAACATAAAAAGACAGTGCAAAACCATTCAAGAGGGTATTCAGAACCAACTAAAATGAACAATAGTTACTATGTTTTCTCCTTGTCTACAAATTTTTTTTTGTTTATACTATCACATATAGTAAAATCCAATAAGATACAACATGATAAAACCGATGCAGACAGAAGAACAAAGTTTGGTGGGACTTCAAAACAAGATGGTATTAAATCATCACTAGCTATTAAAATGTCTTGTTTTCTTCAAAATAGCTGTTCATACCATCACAGACAATAAAATCAAACAACCCAGAATAAAACCATTCCACTTAATGAATGAAAACATTATAAGTCTTCAAAGCAATATAATGGGGAATCATGATTGCTATAAACTCTTATGTACTCTTACCATTTCTTACACTAGGGAGACTATTCGATATTTATACATGTGACTTTATTTCACTGATGAGTATGGTCTCAAGTTGTGCCCACTTATTTATAAAGATCTCAATGTGATCATTCTTTATAGCTGAGTAGTACTACATTGTATAAAAATACCACAGCTTTTTTATCCATTCCTCAGTTAATGGACACTTAGGTTGTTTCCAAGATCTTGGTTACTACAAATGGTGCTGCTATAAACATGGATGCACATATATCACTGTCGTCTGATGTCTTCAGTGCTCCTGGGAATATGCCTAGAAGTGGAATAGCTGGAACAAATGAGACTTCCAATCCCAGCTTTCTGAAAAATCTCCAGAGTGACCTCCACAATAGTTGCACCAGTCTACATTCCCACTAACAGCGTGGGAGAGTTCCTTTTTCCCCACAGCCTCTCCAGCATCTTTTGCTGCTATGTTTCTTGATCCTGGCCATTCTTTCTAGAGTGAGATGTAATCTCAGTCTCGTTTTAATTTGCATTTCTGCAATAAGTAATGATGAACATTTTTTCATGTATTTGTATGCCATTAGTATTTCTTCATATGAGAATTGTGTATTCATCTCAGATGCCCATTTTTGGATTGGATCCTTGAATTTTGGGAATCTGATTTATTTTAATTCTTTATATGTTTTAGACAGAAGTCCTTTGTCTGAGGGACAGTTCACTAAGATTGTTTCCCAGTTTGTAGGTTTTCTTTTCACCATATTAGAGATTTCTTTTGGCATGCAGAAACTTTTTAATAAGATATGACCCAGTGGTGATTCTGGGAAGTATTTCCTGTGTGGTTTGATTCCTGTTCATGAATTCTCTACCTACCCCTATGTCTTCAAGATTTTTACCCAACTTGTCTTCCAATAGATTTAGTGTTTCTGTTTTAATATTCAGATCTTTGATCCATTTAGATTTTAATTTAGTATATGGTGATAGGCATGGGTCTAGTCTTAGTTTTTGGCATGTGGAGAGCCAGTTTTTCCAACACCATTTATTAAAGAGAATGTCATTCTTCCAGTGAACATGTTTGGCCCCTTTCAAAGATAAGGTGGTTGAGTGTGTTTGTAGTTGTGGTTGTATCTTCTTATCTATTCCATTGATCTTCAGCTCTGTTTTGATTGCAGTACCATAATGATTTTATTACAGTTGCTTTGTAGTATAACTTCAAGTCAAGGATTGTGATACCTCTTGCGTTGCCTTTGTTGCTTAGAACTGTCTTTGCTATTCTAGGACTCTTCTGGTTCCAGATGAACTTTAGGAGTGTTTTATCTAGATCTGTGAGGTACGTTAATGGTATTTTTATTGGGATTGTGTTGAATTTGTATATCATTTTGGGAGAATGGCCATTTTCAAAATATTTATTCTTCCTATCCATGAGCAAGGAATATTTTTCCATTTTCTGAGATCCTCTTCAATTTTTTCAGTGTACTATAATTTTCCTTATATATACATCTTTCACTTCTTTCACGAGAATAATCCCTAAATATTTCGTTATTTGGTTGCTAGTGTGAAGGTTGAGGCTTCTCTTATTCTCTCTCTGTGATTTTGTTTTTAGTGAATAGAAATGCTATTGTTTTTGAGTATTGATTTTGTATCCAGCTACATTGCTGAATTTATTTATTATATCTAGGAGTCTTTCAATGGAGTTTTCGGGGTCTTCTATGTAGAGTATCAAGTCATCTTCAAATAATGATAATTTATTTCTTTTCCTATTTTTACCCCTTTTATTTTTCTCTCTTGTCTAATTGCTCTGACTAGTATTTCTAGTAATATATTAAATAGGAGCGGTGATAAGGGACATCCTGGTCTTGTGCCTGATTTTGAGGTAAAGGCCTTCAGTTTTTGTCCATTCAGTATGATACTGGCTGTTGGTTTGTCATGGATGGCCTTTATCTTATTAAGGTAAAGATTTCAATCTATTCCAATTTTCTGTAAGGTTCTTATCATGAATGAATGTTTATAAAATGCTTTCTCTGCATCTATAGAAATGATTATGTGATTCTTACTTTTGGCTTTATTGATATGGTAGATTACATTTATTGATTTACGTATGTTGAACCATCACTGTATGCCTGGGATGAATCCCACTTGGTCATGGTGTGTAATCTCCTTGATGATTTGCTGCATCATATTTGCCAATATTTTATTGAGGATTTTTGCATCTGTGTTCATCAGGGAGATTGGTCTGTAATTCTCTTTTTTAGTTGGGTCTTTTTCAGGTTTTGGCACTAGAGTAATGTTTGCTTCCAGGAATTCTTCCAGGAAGGATTGCTTCCCTTTCAATTTCATTGAAGAGTTTGAGGAGTGTCGGCATTAAGTCTTCTTTGTATTTCTTGTAGAATTGTGCAGTGAATCCATCTGGGCCTGGGTTCTTTTTTGTAGGTAAGGACAGAATTACATTGTCAATTTCATTAATAGAAATCAGGTTCTTCAGCAGTTTTACATCTTCTTGACCTAGCTTTGATGCTTCATGTGTTTCTAGGAATCTGTCAGTCTCTTCTGCATTATCAAACTTATGAGAGTAGAAGTTTTCGAAATAGGTGCTGATGATCATCTGTATTTCTACAGAGTCTGTAGTGATTTCACCTTTTTCTTTCCTTACTGCATGAATTTGAGCTTTTTCTTCTTTTTTTTTTTTTTAAATAGTTGATTAGGGGCTTATCAATTGTATTTATTCTTTCAAAGAACCAACACTTTGATTCATTGATTCTTTGGATTGTTTTCTTAATTGCATTGATTTCTGCTCTGATTTTTATAATTTCCTCCCTTCTTTTGCCTTTGGGCTTGACTTTCTCTTCTTTTTCTAGATGTATGAGGTGTAGCATCAGGTTATTTATTTATATTCATTCTGTTTCCTTGATGTGGGATCTCAGTGCAATAAATTTTCTTCTGAGGAAAATTTTATTTTTCATCCATTCTGAGGACAGCTTTCATTGCATTCCACAGATTCCAGTAAGTTGTATTTGCATTTTCATTTCCTTGTAGGTATTGTTTAATTTCTTCTTTAATTTCCCCTATAACCTCATGATTACTCAAGAGTGTGGTATTGTTTCCATGTTTCTGTGGGATTTTTGCAGTATCTTTTATCATTAATTTCTAGTTTTATGGCACTATGATCCGATAACATGCATGGGATAATTTCAACTATTTTGCATTTATTTAACTATGTTCTGTGGTCTAATATATGGTCTATTTTAGAGAATGTCCCATGTACTGCTGAAGAATGTGTATTCTGATGTTGTTGGATGTATATGTATATGTCTATCAAGTCCGTTTGTTCACAGGTTTGATTCAATTCTGTTATTACTTTGCTGATTTTCTGTCTGATTGATCTGTCCCTTGGTGTCAATGGTGTGTTAAGTTTTCCTGTTATAATTGTGTTATTACTAATTTGATTTTTCATTTCTATTAATACTTGCTTTGTATAACTGGGTGCTCTGGAATTAGGTGCATATATATTTAAGACTGCTATCTCTTCCTCTTGAAGTTTTCCCCTAACCAGTATGTAATGATCTTCTTTATCTCTTCTGATCATTCTTGGTTTGAAGTTCACATTGTCTGCAAACAGAATAGCAACCCCTGCTTTTTTTTTGGGGGGGGGGGAGGCTCCAGTTGCATGAGGTATTGTTTTCCATCCTTTGACTTTCAGTTTGTGAGTATCCTTTTTGGTTAAGTGGGTTTCTTGTAAACACTATATAGTTGGATGTTGTTTCTTGATCCATTCTGCCAGTCTGTTAGTTTTAATTGGTGCATTGAGACCATTTACATTAATGATTATAACTGTTATATATCGGTTTATTGTTGACATGTTATCTTTCTGCTGTTGCATCTTTATCTTTCCATCATGTTTAATTGTCTGATTTGCTTGTGATTTTTTCCTAAGTGTACCTAAACTGCCTTTTAGTATTCTTTGCAGGGTTGGCTTGGTGATCATGAAGTTTTTCAGCTATTCTTTTTCATGGAAGTATCTTATTTTTCCATCCATTTTGAAGGACAGTTTTTCACGGTACATCAGTATAGGTTGGAAATCATTTTCCTTTAGGATCTGAAATACTTCACTCTATGCTCTTCTTGACTTTATTGTTTGTGCTGAGAAGTCTGCTGATTCTGATGGATTTTCCTTTATGGGTGATCTGTCTTTTCTCTCTGACCGCTTTTTTTTTTTTTTTTTTTTTTTTTTTTTTTTGCCTTTTTCCTTTTTATTGGTACTGGGGATCCAACTCACAACTGCCTCCTTGCAAGGCAGGCGCTTATGCCACTGAGCTAAATCCCCAGCCCACTCTGTGACAGCTTTTAATATTCTATTCTTATTCTGGATTTCTGGCATGGTGATTATTACATGTCTGGGTATGGTTTTATTTTGGTTATGGCTATTTAGGATTCTATATGTTTCACTAATCCATATGTCAGTTTTCCTTCTCATGTTTGGGAAATTTTCAGCTATTACTTCTCTAAATATCCTCTTGGCATCTTTTATGTTCTCTCCTACTTTTTCATTTATCCCTATCAATCTTATGTTGTTTTTCTTTGCATCATCTTGCAGCTGTTGAATTGTTATTTCCTGATTCCTTGTTATTTTTAAAAGATCTTTCCTTCCCTGTTCACTAGCTGCAATCTTGCTTTTGATGTCTGAAATTCTATCTTTACTTTCATTGAGGCAGGTTTTACAATGTTCAATGAATGTTTGATTTCCTGTATATCTCTTTGCATCTGTTTCATGTATTGATTTTGTTTCTTATATTGTTCATTCAGGGATCCTATCTTTTTGTTTAGTTCCTCCAGTTTTTTAACTGTGTCTTTAGATATATTCAGCATCTCTTTTGTTTCTTTTATCATTTCTTCTTTTACCTGGGAGATTATTTCTTGTTTTAATTCCTTTAAAGCCTCCCGGAGTTGCTTCTTTATTTCAGTTGCTATTATTTCAGGTATTTCAGGTGTATCACATATGTTTTCTTCTATGTACATAGCTCCTAAGGTTTCTTGGGTTGGGCTGCAGGCTTGAGATTGTATTTTGGTCTTTCATTTTGACATTTTTCTATATTTCTGTGTTTCAAGTGTTATTCCGAGGCTTGGGCCTGTTGGAAATCTTCTCTGCCCTCAGCTTCTGGGACTCTGACCACCCAGTTCCCGGTATTGAGAGAGGGTCACAGACAGGGTGAATCAGGAGATAGGTTACATCAAGATGTTCTATATAATAAGTATATTTAACCTGAAAGAAGGTTTATGAACTGAAAATCAAAGATGAGAAAATAATGCTCTATGTGACAGGAAACCAGAAAAAAAGTGGCTGTACCTCACCCAACTACACTACGTTGAAAGTTGTAACACTTTTATGTAACAGAGAACTACTCAGCTATAAGGAAGGATTTTTGAGTGTTGACTTTTATCCAGCTACACTGTTGCATTTTTTAGTCTTTTGATGAAGTTTTTAGGGTCTTCTATGTAGGGTATCTTGTTATCTCCAAATAGTGATAATTTAAGTTCTTACTTTCTTTTCCTAATTCCTTTTGTTTTTTTCCCTTGTCTGATTGCTTGGCCTAATGTTTCTAGAACTATGTGGAATAGGAGTGGTGACAGTGGACATGCTTGTAGTGCTCCTGATTTTAGTGTGAAAGCTTTGTGGTTTTGTCCATTTAATATAATATTGGCTTTTGGTTTGTCATAGCTGACCTTTATTAGACACTATCTATTTTGAGTTTCTGAAGTATTTTATTTTTATCCAGAATATGTGTTGGACTTTATCAAACCTTTTTTGTGTGTTTATTGAGATGATCATGTGATTTTAGTCTTTGGCTCTTTTGATCTGGTGTATTACATTTATTGATTTGCACATGTTTAACCTTTCTTACAGTGCTGGGATAAATCCCACTTGGTCATGATGTGTAATCTTAATGATGATTTGTTGCATTCTATTTGCCAGTATTTTACTGAGAATCTTTTCATCAATGTTCATTAGTGAGATTCCCCCATAGTTCTCCTTTTTTGGTTGGGTCTTTCTCTGGTTTTGGCATCAGAGGGATACTTGCCTACAGGAATGAGTTATGGAGAAATGCTTTCCTTTCAATTTCATTGAAAAGTTTGAGGAGTGTTGGTATAAAATCTTCTCTAAATTTCTTGTAGAATTCAACTGTGAAACCATCAGGACCTGGGCTGTTATTTGTTAGTACATTTTTAATCATAATTTCAATTTCAATATCTGATATTGGGTTATTCAAAATTGTTATACTTTCTTGAGTCAGCTTTGTTAACTTCTATATTTCTAGAAATCTGTCCACATCCCCTGTGTTTTTTTATACCATATGTGAGTAAAGATTTTCAAAGTATTGATGATCTACTGAATTTCCATGGGATCTTTAGTAATTGTTCTCTTTTCAGTCTTGATTGCATAAACTTGAGTTTTTCTTTCTTTTTCTCCATAAAGTTAGCTAGAAGTTTATTTTGTTTATTCTCTCAAAAACAGCTTTTTGATTCATTAATTTTTGTATTGTTTTCTTAGTTTCAATTGATTAATTTCTTCTCTGATCTTTATAATTTCCTCTCTTCCATGAGCTTTGGGTTTTACATTTTTTTTTCTAGAAGATTTATTTGTTTTCCTGATGGGACAATTTATTGTTATATAATTCCCACTTAGGACCACTTTCATTGTTTCATACAGGTTGTGATATGTAGTATCTGCATTTTCATTGAATTTTAAGTGTTGCTTAGTTCCTTCTTTAATTTTACCTGTAACCCATTGATTGTTCAAGAGGTCGTTATTTAATTTCCATGTATATGCAGGTTTTGCAACTTCCTTTGCCATCAACTTCCACTTTCAGTGCACTATGCTCAGATAACATTCCTGGTGTTATTTCAATCCCTTTACATTTACTTAAGAATGTTCTATGGGCTAATATATGGTCTATTTCGGAGACTGTCCCATGTATAGTTGAGTAGAATGTGTATTCTGACTTGGTTGGGTGACCATTCTGTAAACATCTACTAAGTCTATTTGTTCACATGTTTGATTCAGTTCTGTTACTTCTTGGCCGACGTTTTATATAGTTGATCTATCTCTTTGTGACAAGTGGTGTTAAGGTACCTATTGTTATTATGATGTTGCTTATTTGTTTTTTCATATCTATTATATAGTTGAGTGCTCCTGTATTTGCTGCATATATGTTTATGATTGTTAATTCCTCTTCTTAAATTGTTCCCCTAATAAGAATGTAGTGACATTCTTTATCTCTTTTAATCATTTTTAGTTTGAAGTTCATATTGTCTGCAAACAGAATAGCTAACCTTGTTTTTTTTCTGGGTTCCTATTTCATCAAATATTGTTTTCCATCCTTTGACTTTTAGTCTATGAATTTCCATTTGAGTCAGATGTGTTTCTTACATTTTTGGATCCTGTTTCTTGATCCAGTCTGTCAATCTATTTCTTTTAATAGATGAATTGAGGCCATTTGCCTTGATAGATATAACTTATATGTATTGGCTCAACTTTGTCATGGTTATTTTCCTGCTGTTAGTTTTCTGCTTTTCCCCTTTTGTAATTGCTTGCCCTGTCTGGTGGTTTGTTTCTGTTGTGCTTTTGAAACTGTCATTTTTGTCTCTCTTTAGTGTGTCTTTTAGTATTCTTTCCAGATTTGGATTGGTGGACATGAATTTCTTCACTTGTTCATTGTCATGGAAGTATCTTATTTCTCCATTAAATTTCAAAAAACGTTTTGCATCAATCTGGATTGAAATTTGTTTTCTTTCAGGGCTTAAAAATACTTCACTCCGACATCATCTTAACTTGAGGGTCTGTGCTGAAAAGTCTGCAGTAATTCTAATGGTCTTTCTTTGATAGGTGATTTGTGTTTTCTCTAACAGCTTTTAGTATTCTGTTTAGATGCTGTATGTCTAGGATTTTAATTATTATATGTCTGGGTGTAGATTTATTTTGATTGTAACTGTTTGGCATTCTATATGCCTCATTTATCTGCATATCAGATTCTTTTCCCATGTTTGGGAAATTTTCTGGTATTGCTTCTGTGAAGTTTCCCTATATCATTTGCATTAACCCCTGCAGGTTCACTGTTGCCTATTAGTCTTATATTGTTTCTCTTTGTATCATCTTGATGCTGTTGAATTGACATTTCATGCTGCTTTTTTAGTTTTAAAAGTTCTTCTATTTCATGATTCTTAGCTGCAATCCTGTCCTCAAGGTCCAAAATTCCAGCTCAATTCAAATGTTTTAACCAGCTTTCAGTGAAGTTTTTATTTCTTAGATATCTCTTTGAATTTGTTTCATGCATTCTAGGTCTCTTCCATATTGTTCATTCAAGATTTTCATCATTTTCCCATGCCCTTGTGCTTTTTTAAAAAAAATTCTGTATCTTCTCTAGCTATGCTGAGCAAGTCCTTTATCAAGGTTGTCATGAAAGATTATTTCTAATCTGATTTCTTCTATAGCTTCATGATTTCTTTCTTTATTTCATTTGCTATTTTTTCAGAAATTTCAGGTGTATGACTTTTAATGTCCTCTATGTCAAAGTCTCCTATATTTATTCCTGATGGACTGTATGCTTGAGATTGCATTTTGCTTTTTGTTTTGTCTTTTCATTACTTAGGTTAATAATTGGTCTTTCAGTCCCATTAGTCTTAACTGTTTGTAGGGTGTGTCTTAGGGGCCTACCATGTAGTTGATGTTGTCCAGTTGCTGGGTCCTACAGTGAAGATCAGGGCCAGTCACCTGAATTTTTTCTACAGGGCCTGTTGGGTGAACCCCATATTCTTTTTAGGCTGACTAGCCTAGGAATATTGCTATAAGTCAACCCTTAGTTCCTGCTGTTACTACAGCTCAAAGTTGTTTCTGGCCATCAGATTTACTTGGATATAGTGTTTAACTCAGCTGGGACCCTACTGTGTCACTGAATGTATCCTATGCCATTTTGACTTCCTCTAGGTTGTGGGAGGCCTTATTGGCACTCTCCTCAACCCACCTGATGTTCCCTGTACGGAGGAAGGACTCATCTACACACTTGCCAGGCTCACCAAGGTCCAAATGCTACGGGGGGCTCCACTACTTCTCCTGTTTACCCACTGAGGTCCTCTATTTGAGGGGGAAACTTCCCACACTGTTGCAAGCCCACTAAGGTCCTCTGTGTGGATGAGAGTTTGCCGAGTCTCCCATCAGTACAGCAAGGTTCTCCAGGTGGTGGAAGGGGTAGCTGATTGTCAGTGGGATGCTGCAATCATTTGGGTTGGGGGGAGCATGACCTACATTTCAGGTATAAGGGGCAACTAGGAGGGGCAGCTTATGAGAAAAAGGGACAGCCAACAATCTCTGGCTGTCCTATGTCTATGATATAAGGAGGGCAGCCCATAGTCTGTGGTTGTCCCAGTTAAGGGGGTGAGGAAGAGGGCAGCCTATGATCTGAGGCCATCCCAGGTCCAGGGGGCAAGGAGGAGGGGAGGCCAATGAGGAAGAAGAGCAACCAATGATCTGTGTTGTCCTAGGCCTGGCGAGTGAGGAGGAGCTCATTTTATTATTTTATTAAATTTAGCTTTTGTAGCATCAGCTTTAGAAATCTTGGCTTTTTTTTATGATCCTGTCCAATATTTTCTGTACATTGTCCATGTTTGTCAGTTAAGTATCAACCTTATTTGATTAAGAGACTACTAAAGGTGATTAGTGATATATTCATGAATAATTGAATTCACTGGTGATGGTACACAGAATGTGCTGCTAAGGGTGCTCATTTGGAGTAGGGGGGTCATTGGGGACATACAGTGTATGGCATATCTTTCTCTAGCACTCTTTCCCTGTGTTCCTTGTGTGGGCTGCCGGGAAGAGACTATCTAAGTTCCACCTCACCTTTTACCAAATTTCTTCATTGGAGCCAGCATATCATGAACTAAACCACTGAAACCATGAGATTAAAATACACTTCACCTCCTTTCACCTTTTGTTATAAAGTGACATATCTCAACAAAGTTAAAGCTGAGAAATGTATCATATACTTTAGCCACAGTTACAACAGTTGCATCCCCCATGTGATATAAACATTCATCATAATTTTATTAAAATATGTTTAATCTAAATAAGAATTGCCTTTAAATATTTCTCTGCTACACTTTGTACCCTTCATTTGTTAAAAATTCTGTCTTTTCATATTTTAATCGGTGTTGGGCACTACAAATGAATAAATACAAGGACAGCTTAAGGTCAAGATGATGTATCTTTCATCACAGGTGGTTTACTTTTCCTCCTAGAATACACTTCTGTTAGAGGAATAAGTCAGCCAGTCACTGTGTACACAGTTGAAGCTTGTCATAGACTTCTTTGGGAAACCTAGTCTCTTACAAGTTTGTTCTATCCTGCATCACCCTTTGAAATGAAAATCTATTTTTGTGCTCTTTCCTGGACCCTAAACTTCCAATGTTCTCTTTCCAGTTCCTTGCAATCACTGAAAGTCCAAGTAAGCTCAGAATGTCAGTTTCTGCTCTGTAATTCGCAATTGCCTTAAGGGAACCAGTGGTGCCAATCATTGGTGTCAACTTTCTGGATCTTCTTTTCCTTCTGATTCTTGGCTACTGAGATTTTCTTCATTCTCTAGTACTTGATTTTTGAAAATTTATTTTCAGCTCTTATTTTCTGTTACAGATTTGGACACAAACAAAGCAATTTTTTTCTTTAACTGAATATCTCTCTGGAGAATCCTTGTCCCTCCTGGGCCACTGAGTGATTGTGACACAGTGTGGATTTTGTAAAACTTCAGAAATAAGATTTACCATCATATTTTTTGTTGAATAACTTCATAATTAATAAATTACTTCAATCTAGTTTTCAAATATTTATGTGAACATGAACAAATGGTTTATATTTTGAACAAAATATTACCTTCAAAAATTTTAGATAATTTAACAGAGTCATATAAAAAGGGCTAGTTAAGATAAAAAAATGAATAATTTATTTATTCAAAGGCCCACCACTAGTTTTGGTTAGTACTTATGATCAAGAAGATGTGTCTGAAATAAGTATGCACTAGAAATGTCTAGAAATGTAGCATTTTTGTGTCATAGTGATTTTTATAATGAAATATTTCCTTACATTTTTGTACTATGCATGTAGTAGTTTTAATTCTATTACTCACTGAGATAAATCAGTGAGATTTTGAAAGACATGTGTTTGTCACTTGCTTGTAAACACTAATTGTACTTTATTTGAAATGGTTAGTACAATATAAAGGAGAAAAATGTAAGTATTAAAATAGATATGTATAAAATATTGAAAATAGAAAGAAAACTGTGAAGCAAAATATTTAGATTTAGTAAAAGAGTTATATCTAGAAAAATAAGTCAAATTTTTCTTGTTTGCAGATGATATAATCTTGTAGATGATATGTCTCAAAAAATTCCATCAAAAGATTCTTCAAACTAGTAAACAAATTCAGCAAGGTAGTAGCATGTAAAATCAATATACAAAACTCAGTAGAGCTCCTTATATAATTATAGTGAACCCAGTGAGAAAGAAAGGAGGAAAATACTATCATTCACATAACTTCAATAATAATTAAATACTTATGAATTAACATAACTAAGAAGTAAAAGAATTGTAAAATGAGAACTATAGTACTCTAATAAAAGAAGGCTACAGAAAATGGAAAGTCATTCTTCCCTCCTAGATAGGCAGCAGCAACATGCAGTCAAAATAGCCATATATCAAAGCTGATATACAGATAATGTAATCCCAATCAACATGTAAACAATATACCTCACAATACTGAAAAATTATCTGAAAATTTATATGGATCCCAAAGAGACTATACTAACAGAATGAATCCTAGACAACAAAAACAAAGCAGATAGCATCACAACTCTGGATTTTAAATTATATTACAAAGCTACAGATGTAAAACTAGCATTATTTTGATGAAAAAACAGACATGTGGACTAATGGTATGAAGGAGAATTCACAAAGAACCTCAGGTACACCCAGCCATCTAACCTTTGACACAGGGGCCAAAATCATATGTTAGCGATACATAGCTTCTTAAACAAATTATGAGGAAACTGCTTTACAAACTGAAAAGATTTAATTTAACCCATATATCTCACAATTTAGTAAAATTAAATAAAAAATTATCAAGTCTTAAGTGTTAAAGTACTAAGTCTTAAAACAGAAACATTTAAGCCAATGGAAGAAAAAAATAGGTAAAATCCCCGATGAAATAGGTACAGGTAAGCACTTTCTAAGCAGATCTCAAATTGCATAAGAAATATCATCAAGCATCAGCAAATGAAATTATGTGAAAGTACTGTAAAAAGCTTCAGCACAATAAAGGAAACAATCAACAAAGTGAAGAGACAATGTACAAAATGGGAAATGAAATTTTGCAACTATTCCTTGGACAATGGACACTCAAAATTTGCATAAATATGTACTTCTCAGAAGAGGTGTAAATGGCCAATAAATGAAAAATATTCAACATATAAGAGAATATTCAAATAGAAATAATACTGAGATTTCAATTTTACTACAGAAAAAATGTCTGTCATCAAGAACAAAAAATAACACATGATGGCTAGGCTATGGAGGAAAAGCTCTTCTACATTACTGGTAGGAATATAAACTAGTACTGTACAATTGCTATGGAAATCAGTGCAGCGACATCTCAAAATTTAAAAGCAGCGATTCAATCAAGCTATTCAACACAGCTATTCTTCTTATAGGTACCATCTTAGAATTGAGAAAGATATCATATAAGATTATTAAATGCATGCCAAAGTATAGCAACATAATTTCTAAAGTTTGGAAGTAACCTGTATGTCCATAAATAGATGAATGGATAAAGAAAATGATGTTTTTACACACAATGGAGTACTAATCTGTCATAAAATATAATATATTTGTGTCATATATAGAAAAACAGATGCACCTTGACACAAAAATGTTAGGTGAAATAAATCAGAAATGTATGCTTAAATATAGCATGGCTTTTCTTACATTAAAACTAAAACCATAAATAATTTAAAGAGTAATATAAAATATAAATAATAGTTAACAGGAAGGTTCCATGTTTGAAAATGGGGAGGGATCTTTAGATGAAGGAACAGGAAGGGAAAGTAAAATAAAATGTTATATATATATATATATATATATATATATATATATATATATATGTAAAATTGCTCACAATGAGTGCAATTATGGTGTACAGTGAATAAATATAAATGTAAATTAAAGAGAATCGCTGTACATTGTAGTTGAATATTTTTTTCTTACTGAAATTTCATCTCTTGCTACTTTTCATTCTTTAGAGGAATCTTTGCTAAATAGTGATTTTTTTTCTCTTGTGCTTAAATTAAGAATTTCTATCATCCTCTCACCCATACTTAGGGATCAGCAGCAGATTTTAAGCTGTCATCTCGCCTGATACTTCTCAGGAAATATTCTCCTGGGATACAACAATCATTTCTGGATGAAAATGAAATGCATGTGTCCTATGAGAGGAGCTGTCAAGCACAACCTGTACCACAGAGTCCTTTCTCTCAGTTCCTACAGACTTTGTTCTAGGGATTTTGCATAGTGTGTTAAAACTATTTAAGCACTGAACAGACATTTTAAAATTAACAGTAAAAACATAATCCGTTTACCTTTCTATAATTTTTGAGACTTAAATGCAGCATAATTTTGGACTCGTAGTCAAACATTTATTTACTTAGCTCCATTAGATGTTTTGGCATAATTTTGATGAACTCTGCTTCAGACAATGGATTATTCTAGAGCAGGACTTGAGAACGGGAACCTACATTCACACTTACAACTCTTCTTCACCAAGCTTTAGTTAGAATCCTCTAAAACTTTTTATCATCGATATAGGCTTGACACTTAGACTTTCATATTCAAATGGCACTGCATTTTATAAAATACTAATACAATTTTAACAAGAATTCTGTTAAATTAGTTGAGCCTAAATCTCTCATTCTCTGTAGGTGATTTCCCTAAAGATCTAGTCAAATTTATCATGCTTATTCTCCCCCTAAAATTCTGTTTCCACTAACCTGCCCTCACCAAGAATCCTCTAACATCAGCTTGGGAATGAATTTGTACTCTACCTTGTTATTGACTTCCCAATCACTCATCTCCAGATACTGATTCCTGTCTATAAATTTCCATTTCGTTATGTTCATAATTTAGCCCCGTCCCATACTGATGTCTCTTTTCCAATGTTGCAAAGATCCTGAATAATATCTATTTGTACTTTAACTTCTGTTCAGCTCTAGTTTCCTGGAATGCAACAAGGACTGAAAGTTGTTAAGTGTGAGGGAAATATTGAATATGTGCATAATCATCTTCAATTATTTTATGATCCGTAAAGCAGCTTTGTCCTCTCAAGGCTTTCATGATTTAGTGATACCGCACGAAATTTTTGGACAATTTCACATTGAGTAGGATTAACTGGAGCTCACCTGGTGTAGCTTCATATATTGTTACTGTATTGCTAGACACATGTTTGCAGCTCTAAGTGTAAAAATGAAATAAAAATCATGATTCTACTCAGTTATTTTTACAGAGAAAAAGAATTGCAGTGTAGATTAAATGACAAGTCCAAATAGTGAGAAAATGTCTTCCCTGAAATATGAGGTTACATTTCAAAGGGGATATATGAAATTCAAAGCTCTGGAGTCAGTTATTTATATCCTAAAATGTTGCAAAGGACTAGAGGACAAAAATTTTTCTATTAGTGTCAGGAAACAAGAGAGGGTAACTGTTCCATTACTACATATAAAGGATTGGATTCATAATTTTGGAGTGATATGCCTGTGGAGAAAGGAACAGTATAGCCATCTGGCTTTCCTTTATAACCCTAGAAGAGTGAACTCCTGCAGTTACAGCTCTAACTAGTGGTCTGTCATTATCCCAGAAAACTCATGTTAATATTCAGGATAACACCAAAAATGCACACATACATGTACACATGTGGCTGTCATACATGTATATGTATATATATATTTCTTACCTAATTTTTGCCTCTAGGATGGTGATAGAATATTTATCCCACATGTATGAGACACTGGGTTTGAGCACTAGCAATAAATAAATAAATAAATAAATAAATAAATAAAATATTTGCTTCATTCTTTTTATAAAAAACCACTTTTTTTTCAAATTACCCCCTCATCATGTTATCCAATAGAGCACCAAGCTTATAATTGGGTCTATGGATAAAAAGTTTCTGACTATGACTCATTTCTTGATTTGCTGTCCTTTGATCTAGAAAACAAAATGCTCAAACCAAAGCAAGTTTCCTGTCTCTCCTTGTCTGCCCCTGTGCGTGTGCCTTGCAGTGGAAGTGACAGGATCCCTGCAATGACTTCTTACATTTATAATGCTGAATGAAGGAAAGCACACGGGCTCGTGAAAATCTTGAAGTGCTGCTGGGGGAATAAGTCCGCAATGTTATCCTATTCTTCAGTTAGAATACAGTGCTTAATTGGACATTTATTCTTTCCCCTGAGCTTATGCATTCAAGCCTCCTTCTTTTTAATTTACTTTCAGCATACTAAGTTCTTTTCCATTTTGCTTCCTGACTAGATATGAAAAAGGAATAGAGCAATGCATCTTCTGACCCCTTCCTGCCAAAACAGAAGTCTCTGGAGTCATGCTGTATATGATTCAGTCTCTTTCAATTAAAAACAAGTCATGAAAATAAAACAATTTATCAGACTTGCAGGAGATGACACTGCATGCTTTTTTACTGGAACACTTATTTTCTTGAAAAGCTATACTAAGCTCATCTTATTCACATCAGCGTTTTAATACAAGAGAGTCATGTTGTTCATTTGGGCTTTGCTGTAACAGAAAATCATTGGTTAGACAGCTGTAGGGATAGTTTTTACACTTAAGAATAAATCTGACTACCTATAAATTGATGCAAAAACTTAGAATATATACTCATATATCACTTTTTTCTTTTGAGTTTTAAGGGGTTCTTTATACCAAGATTTTAAGCACACATTTTCTTAACAGTTTTCCTGTTAATGACAATATGGAGAAATCTGAGGTAAAAGTAATTTCTTATGCTGGTTCTTTTTAATATGATGATAGAGCCAAACTTTATGTTAGTAACTTCCATGGGGCTAAAAAATTTATTAATTCTATTCATGCATTAATGAAAAATAAAATTAAATACAGCTATTAAGGAAATTAAAATGTGATTGATGAATATCAAAAGAGATATAAACAATAAAAATAAGTCAATAAAAATAGAACTGATGAAAAACAACTTTTTAAATGTAACAAAAATTTAATAAATTTTTCATAGGATAGTAAAAATGTTCTAACAATATTTTGATGAAGAAATTATGACTAACATTTTAAATATAAATTAAAAAGCAGATAAATGACTTAGAAACACTTTTCAAAATCATTGTAAATGATCAATAATTATATAAAATTTAAATATCTTTGTGATCAGGGAAATTCAAAAGTGCATTTTTTTACTTTAAAAAGAAGAATACAATGTAATTTCAAAACAAAGTAATAGTACAGTAACAATAATTAATTCATTACATGTTGTCTTTAAAGTAGTTGCTCAGGGCAAAAGATATAACCATGAGGTATTGTCCAAACGACACCAGCACAAACCTTTCTTTTCAAAGGACTAAGAGAATCTAGGTATGTATGTATCTTAACTATCTTGTTGAATACACACACACACACACACACATTCACACACGCTCACACATATGTATACATATATAGCTACCCTTTTCCCTCCCTTCCTTTCACCTTTCCCCATCACAGTTTCTCTTTTCTTTGAAGAATTTCCTCTCAGTTCACACTATCTATTGTACATTTTGGATCCTATTTACTTGTTCAGTTACTCATGTTAGTGGGGCAATATGATGCTTACACTTATGGATCTGATATGAGAATGGTCTTGAGTTGCATCCATTTACCTATAAAAGTCTTCAGTTTATCCTTCTTTTTGGCTGAGTTTTACTCTGTTATCAACTTTTTAAAATTTTAAATTAAAAAAGAATTTTTTTTTCATTCCTTGGTTGATGGCTTTTGGGTTGTTTCCAAGATTTAGCTATTACAAATTGTAATTTAAACAGAAACATTAAACCTGCTGGAAAATAAATAGGTAGAAGTC
This sequence comes from Cavia porcellus, assembly GCF_034190915.1. Taxonomy (NCBI): domain Eukaryota; kingdom Metazoa; phylum Chordata; class Mammalia; order Rodentia; family Caviidae; genus Cavia; species Cavia porcellus. The sequence goes on along the minus strand of NW_026947487.1, from coordinate 18,534,390 downwards.
TTGAAGACACACATGTAGTCAGAGACTGCACGAGCAAAACCCAGACTACATGGGAAATACTACAAAGAACCAACAAATGGGATTCATCTTACTAACATGCTTTAGTGTGAAAAAAGAAATCACCAATGGAATGAAGAGACAACCCACAGAATGATAAAAAAAAAAAATTACAGCCAGTGGTGCCTCAGGCAAAGGACTTACAACTAGAACAAAACTATATATTGAGATTCAATCTGACTCCAGTGAGAATGCTGTCATCAAGAATAAGAAACAGAAAGTGGTTGGAATGCAGGAAAGAAGAATCCTACATATTCTTTGTGGAAATTTAAAGGAGTCTAGTCACTATGGAAATCAATATGAAGTTTCATAAAAAAAAAAAAAAAAACCTAAAAACTGAGTTATCATTTGACCACCTATATTATTGCTTGGTATATAGCAAAGGAATTAAAATCAGCTTCCTATAAATATGCTTTCATTCACCTTCATTACATCGCAATTCACAGGAATCAAGCTAGGGAGTCAGCTTACGTGCACATCAACTGATAAATAAAGAAAATGTAGTCTATATACACAGTGAAGTACTGGCAACTATAAAAAAATAATAAAATCATAACATTTTCAGGAAAATGACTGGAATGGTAACACAGTATTATTATGATTCATGGGAATATTAAGTTAAATAATTCAGAATAAAAAATAAAAATCTCTAATTTTCTCTCACATGTGGAATTTAAGAGAAAAATATGAAAGAAAAAAAAAAGACTGTTGGAGAACAGGAAAGAAACCCAGGGACAGGGAGAGAGCATGGTAAAGAAGGGCAATGTGTTGGTACATAAGAACAAGGTTCATTATATGCATGTATAGAAATGTCACAATGAAACTATGCAATAAAACATACTATTATGGAAAGAAAAAATTGGTCTATATAAACTATATGGCAGTTTTAATAATGAAAGAGAAAATATATTAGTTTTCTTCCAATTATATTCATGTTTTCTAAAATTATTATACCTAGTATAATTACCAAGATTAACCAAATATCAAATATATTTCATGAGTTTTTTATGATCATTAAAATTTATTAAAGCAATAATTTTACCAAATGGTAGTTTTTGCCACAGTGAACAGTTGTTGGTATCCATACATATGTTGAGTAAGTTAAACTAGTCTATGACTAGGTTAAAAACAAAAGAACAAATAAGTAAGCAAAATTTCACTTTTTCAAACAGACTCAGGTTAATTGCAAGAAATGAATTACAGCTTTTTTATTGTCTTGTACCTGGCTTCAATATGTAGTATGAAACATAATATCCTTTCCTATTCCCTATTTCTGGTAACAGTGCATGTTGCAGTTGGACAATGTTTTATATTGAGCTTTAAATGCTGCTGCAAGGCCATTGTTATACTAGAATTTTCACCAACTCCTGGGAGCAAGTGTTAAAAGCAAAATAAATCTTTCTATGTTGTCTAAACAAACTCTTGATCAGGAATATTTTGATGATAGTTAACAGTGGCTGCTGTAGGCTAATGCCATGAAGCATAATTTCATCTGTCCTTGATCTAAAGGGGGATAGGGTAGAGAGCAAGGAACAAAGAGAGGAGAGTGAGGGGTTCAGAATGACACTAACCCTTGACATCCAGTCTGATACAGATGATTAGATTTGCATTTGTTTGAAATCAGCATTTGCAGTTAGACTACCGAGTTCTATTGATCCAAAGAATGATCAAGTGGCCAAAAAAGAAAAGGAAAAGAAATGAAAACAAATCCCTAGAAAAGTTCACATCGATGTCTGGTTACAGTTAGAACAGAAAGTAAAACAAATGAAAATGAAAATAAAGTCATTGCAAAAAAGTACACACACACACACACACACACACACACACATACACAATCAGTAAACTTCAAATGCAAGTAATATGATACACCACGAGTTCTGTATCACCTGAACTGTAACTTCCATCCATCCTTTACTCTTTTCAAGTAATTTAGATATCGTCATAGAATTGACCCTTTTCTTTAGAGTATTCCAGTCAGAGCTAGAGCCCTACTCATCTAACTCCTCAAAACACCTAGCAAATACACAATTGTCACAATATGGTTTTCTCACATCCTGTTACCTAGCTGCCCCACAGTTATCTAGAAATGTGCTGTCCATTTTTTATGTGAATACATCTAACAGTTGGATTATAAGGATCATGAGAGTTGAAAATGGTTCTTCTTGGAAGAAACCAAACCTGTGCATTCATTTAGTCATCACCTTTACTCTTCAGGTGAATTAACTGAAACCGAACCACAACTAAAACTGAACTCACAGACAACCATGCCCTCTAAATATGCTTCAGTTTATTTTGGGATTAAAAGTCCAAAATTGTTAAGAGTGAGGCTACTGTAAAAATGGACCTTTGAGAATCTAAATTTTACTTCTGACAGAAAGTACGAGACATAAAAAAAAAATGTCTGTAAAAGATTTCAGCTGTAATCACAAAATATAGTATGTCCTGTTGTTAGCCGTATCCCTTAAAATTATTTAATAAAATTGTGACATTGGCTAAATGCAGCCATGTTATACAAACAATAGCTCTGATAAATTCTTTACCTACTTAATTTGTCCAATAGGAAGATATTAATTCAGAATTATCATGCATAAAACTAAGTTGCAAGGGCCATGGAAACTGTTTGAATTCAGTATTAGTTGATATCTCTTTACATTTTATTGAATGAGTATCTCTATAAGCAATTGGGTAATATGGATGCTAATTTGAACATTACAAACAGGTGTAAGATACTAAAATTACAATGAGGTAGAAATCACCTCTTGTACCTAAAAGGCTCTATGTTGCCGGGTGGTCCCCAGAGGGTATTGACTGACACAGCTGTCCCCTCCTCTTCTCATAATAGTTCTCAAGAATCACTGTGGAATGTGCTGGAAACCCATCATCCTGAAATAAAATTGAAGTGTTTCGTATAATACGGGACATAGTTCTGTCCTTCCCAGAAGACAATTTCCTAAAACATTTTAGCCCATATCCCTGTTACCCCCAAAATACAATGCCCAGAGTGCAGTGCCTTTCAGGATCCAGCCCCCACAGGGTGATAGGAGGAAGGCACCGATGAGACTGTCTACCCTGGACAGCTATCCTGAGCCTTGAGGCCTTGTCTTTCCATGACACCTGTGCCTCCAGTGTCCCTTGCTTGTAACAGAACTGCATTGCTTGACTAGTATAAGTGTTCTGACATATTGGACTTATAAATGTATATGGGGTTGACAAAACCTTAGAGTCTTCCCTTGGAATGGAAACTGGTGCACAGTAAACTAGCTTCACACGTGTGACTTAAGAGGAGCATTAAAGTTGACTAGTAACAAGTTGCATATTACTATGAATATGAATAGTTTCACTAAAATAATTATATATAATCATCTTTATAGTCTAATTCTTCAACTTCTATCATTATTTTCTACAATTTGAGTTTTCCGGTGTAGTAAGATTATTGATTTGAGGAAAACATTACTGATTATCAGTGAATCACTCCTTATTCAGCTCCCTATGAAAATTTAGTTTCATAAATGTCAGGCACATTTTTGATATTGAAAAGCTGTCAGAATATGCAAAATGAATTTAAAATAAAATTATATACTTGAGTGAAAATACTCGCCTTATGTGAAAGTACATATTATAAAATCAGTGATTTAACCTTAATACTTAGGAAATCATACAATTAAGCATGAGAAAATACTTTCACAAGTACATTCTCTTTATATAATGTCACACAAGTCAAAAACAAAACATTTTAAAGAGATTACCGAAATGTTACGTATAGTGAACCACTTAAGGGGCTTATCAGTACACCTACCTGTCAGTGTTAAAGATTAGATTTATCACTGAAATCATTATATCTACTTTTAAAAAAACCACTCACGTAAATCAGCCTTCATGAATATTATATCAATTAGTAAAATGCATTTTCATAAAGAAAACATTAAAATTTTCAGAACAATGGACCTTTATCTTTACGTCTATAGGAAATTTGAGGTAGCTAATATATGGAAAGTGTTAGTAATTTTGAGACATGATTAATAAGATCCTTGTTTGTTTCTATAGGACAAAACAAAAATAGATACTATCTGACATTTTCTAGTGCTCATTATAAATCAGGTTTTCACAGCCACATAATCTTTGTAATTCTGACATAAACTTTAATGTTTCCATTTTAGTTATTTAAAAGTAAAAAACAGAAAGAAGTTTTCTACTATGGCCAAATTAATATAGAAAACAATTTATAAAAATTCAAACAATTAAACCTCCTACCCCTCAAAGTTACATTTATAAGATCTTTGTTGGAAGTTAAGTCTAGAAGAAAAAAACATCTGTGAAAATGAAAGAGTTGTATCATTTTACTGAGCAGTGCTTTACAGTACTATGCAGATACGGAACATTTTACAAGTAAAATGTTTGCAGCAATCCTATTTTGAACAAGTCTTCCAGCATCATTTCTCCAATAGTCTGTGCTTATTAATGTTTTCATATCACAATTGATAATTTTGGTGGTATTTCAGTCTTTATCATGATTATATCTAATATTTTGTTTTGTTATCTGTGATCTTTGATGCTAGCTTTGTAATTGTTTTGGGGCACCATGAAGTATGATTTTTCAAGATAGGTGACTCAAATGATAATTGCTGTGTGTGCTGACTGTACCTAAAGTCCAGTCATCTCCTTATCTTCTACTTCTTTATTCTTTGAGAAACAAAAATACTGAATTTAGAAGAATTAATAAACTCCAAAAGTCCTTTAAGTATTCAAATGAAAGGAGAGCCCTATGTCTCTTATTTTAAACCAAAAAGTAGAGGTAGGGGCTGAGGACAATGAACTCTACTGTACAGACAACACTTGTCCTCAATGATATTCTGGGTCAGTCCTCAGCAAAACACACACATACACACACACACACACACACACACACACACACACATTCATACACACACCATCTAGAAATAACAAAGCTTAATAAAGTAAGTATATTGAAACCTCAAAAGACATGTTTCTTTGCAGAAAATGGAAAAGAAGTAAGTGCAAAATAAAAGTCATTAAAGGAAATTAAATGTGTACTTTAGTTTTACTGAAGTAACAGTACTCAAGTAAATGTAAGAATAAAAAGAAAGTAAAACAGCATTATTACTGATACAAAGAAAAGTTTAGTGGTCTGTATAGACGATCAAACCAGTCATAACACTCTCTTAAACCAAAGTCTGATCTAGTTATGAATAATTCTATAAAGTTACAGATGAGGAACTGACGAAGAGATTCGAAAGTCCATGAGTTTTAAGGAAATGTCATCTCCATAACATAAATGTAAACAGCAAGTGCTGATATAAACCTTCAAGAAACCATCCAGAAAATTCTAGTTAAGATCCTAAAAATCTAGTTAAGATTTTCTACGACTGGAAAGGGGAAGTTGATACCTGGCTTCCAAACTCCAAAGCATAAGTTGGCTGCCTTATCTAGGGATTAACATAGATCTGTGACCTTGACATTAAAGCCAATGTGCATTTATTATTTTGGAAATCCAAGAGTCCTTAACCTATGTGCTGTCTACTGCGCCTGTACTCTTCAAACAGGTCAACACGTCAACATCTGTTTATCACATTGTATTTTAGGCCTACTACTGAGATCAACTGCTCAGAAAAATTGACATCTTTCAATGTTATTGCTCACAGGCAATGCACTGGGATACCCAAATGCCATGACAAAGATATACAATTAGAGTAATTTTGTTTCCATGCCTGCTAACATAACATGTGTTCCAGTCAGTGGATCACAGAATATTTTTTAGCTTTCTTATTTGTAAAAGAACACATTTTCACAAGACTATGTATTGTCATACATAGTGATTCCTCTGATGGGTCTAGGTCAACTACACTGAAAATTTTCTGGAAGGGACCTGCCATTCTAGATACCAATGAAAACATCGGTTATTCATGGGAGGAGGTCAATACATCATTACCAGGCATTTGGAAAAGTTGACTCCAGCATGCATAGATGACAATGAGTGGTTCTAAACTTCAGTGAAGGCATTTGTTGCATATAGTGAAAGAGCAAAAGAACTAAAATTTGAAATAAAACTTAAATATATGACTGAATTTATTGTAATCAAATTTGGATGGATGATGAATTGTTTCTTATGGATGAGTAAGGGAAGTAGCTTTTGCGATAGAATCTATTTATTCAGTTAAGATGTTCATTTGTGAAGGTATTTATTGATGAAAATATATATTGGTGAAGATGTTTAGAACACTGTTGAAATGACAACAGAAAATTTAGGATATTACATCAACAGGCTAAAAGAGTAGCGATAAGACTTGAGAAGACCTAGTTGTGTTTTGAATGAAATTCTACTCTGGGTAAAATGCTGCCAATAGCATCAAAATACTATAGAGAGATTTATCAGGAAAGGGAGAGTCAGTCCCATGATGCAGATTTTATTATTGTCTTGTTTAAAAAAAGTCCTCCCCAACTCTAAATTTATCACTCTGAGTGATAAACAGTGTAGTGGTTGATTGATTGTGTCAACTTGAGACATTTAGAAGCTTAGCTAAATGGGTTTAGAAAATCTACACCCAAGGGTGTAGAAGACCCACCCTCGGGTGGCTCATCATCTGGAGGTGTAAAAGGTAAGGAGAAAGGGTGAATGCATTCCATTCTTGGGTGAAGCTAAGTCTTTGGTTTGGACATGGTCTCTTGGCTTCCAGTGTAGACTCTTCAGTTTTCTGGCATAGACCCTTCAGTTTTCCATCATAGAGCCTTCTGCCTTCTGTCGCAGACTCATCAGCCTGCTTGCACAAGACAGTAGGGTGAATTCCAGACCTTGGATTGAATCCTTCAGCCTCCAATGTGCAGACACCCTCTGCATTCTTCTTCATTGGACTCTGTGGCTGACCATCGTAAGCCAATAGCCAATCTTATTGTTTCTATATATCTCATGTTATATCTGTTCTCTCTAGTAAAACCCAGACTAATACAGTCATCAATTTTAAGAGCTGTGAGAACCAGAAAGTGTGAATAAGAACCAAAGTATATAATAGATATTATGAAATAGGAAGAAGTTGTTCAAATGGAAAGGTGAACAGGTGAGGGAAGGAAGTGTTGTAGTTAGGGGTTGGGCAGAGAACAATTAGAATCAGGAAATGGAGTTTAATATATTATTAAAAATAATATTATTTTTATGATGGTCACCCAGTGTTAACCCAAGAAAATTCAGGAAATTTATCCACAACACCAAAGACATAATATTTAGCCAAGGGCCTGAATCCACAGCAATATCCCACATGAATCCAGATGAAGACCCAGAACTCAGGACAGTGCCTCCCACCAGTCCAGCTGTAGGTTAAGATCCCACGAGAAGGACTTACGCCAGTTTCTTTTATGAGTCTATGCTGGCAAGGTCCAAAGGTCAGCGGTGGAAGCTAGAAAGCCTATGCTAGCAGGATGAAGAAGCTGTGCTGGCAGGTTGAGGGTTCTACACTGGAGCCAAGAAGTCACACAACAAAGACCAGGGCTTTCCTGAAAAGCACCACAACCATCTTCAGGACACAGAGGCCCTGAGCTCCTCTGACAACAAGCACAGTCAAGTATGTGCCAGGAAGCCAGCATGACGAGTTTATCCTGCAGACCAAGTGGCACACGTCTTCCTCTTCAGAGCCAGGAAACAATGCTTGATGTGAGGATCAGAGTTTCTCCAGGAGAACCAATGGCTCAAACAACAACTCATAGGAGAACCTCAATGCCTCAATGCCTTAATGCCTCAATGCCTCAGCACACCTCAACACACCTTAAAGACAAGTTTCTCCTTCTCTACTTCTCTATTTATGCTGGAAACTTTCTTCAGGTGAAACATTTACACTCAGCACCATGCTGATGTAATCCAGCTGGCGTTAAGTTGATCACCAGCTTTTAATCCATAACAGGAAGGAAGAGAAAAGAAAAAAAGATGAGAAAAAAAGATAAAATGGAAACAAAGCGCTGTAAATAAGGAAGAGAAAAGGGATAGAAGGGAGGGGAGAAGAATAGAGAAAAAAGAGAAACTAAGATGTATCATGTCCGATTCCCTGTGTTGAATGTAGTCGGTATGCATGTCTCACCTTTACCAATAAACTTAATAAAAACTGTGAAAAGAATTTATTAAAAAAATGAAGAGCCAAATCAGGTAAAGGAAGAAAATACATATTAATCACTAAAAAATAATTAAGAGATGACTGCCCATCAACCAAAAGTTCATGATTCTCTGGAAGCTTAGATGCTTATCAACATTTTGTAGCAATAAGTACTTTTAAATTATAGTACATTCATTTGTCTTTTTATTTAGATTTAAAACGATCACACATTATATATGCCACATTTAGATTCTAACATAACTCTATGCAATGGGAAACCAAAACGGTCATGTGACTTGCTTAATTGTGATAGTCTATTGTGGTCTGCAATGGAACCTGTACCAACTTTTAAGTATGTCCATATTACTTTAATAAGCTAAATAAAAGTTATATCTTGTTAAACAGAATAATTTAACAGTACCATAGTTTATGGTATGTGATGTCTAAGTAGCTAAAACACTTTCTTTGCATAAGGTATATGTGGCATGGATAGAAATCAATGATTTGCCTCAGATTCTACAGTTACTTAAGTGACCACACTTACATTAACATGCTCATAATTTTAGCCAAATTATATATTAGTTATGGACAAGAACCAAATATACAATTCTGAAAGTGTGCCGCAACTGTTAATTCTTATTCCTAATATAAATTTGGTTATGCTTGAATGTTCTTTCCTTTTCCCCAGACACTAATCACCCATATTTTGCATTTTCTTTCTAAATAATGATGTAACTCATTTAAGTTTTCAACTTACACTCTAGCCATTGAATTCTATATACTTATTTTCTGAAATTCTTTTGCAGAAAAGCTCATATGTTTATTCCTAGTGTGTCTTTTAAAAATTATTACTATGTGTTTGCAATACACAACTTTCCTTTGCTCTTGTTAATTTTCTCTTAATCTGTCTCTTTCTTCACTCATTTCTCCCTTCATCTCTTGGTCCCTTTCCCATTTGAGAAGGTTTGTATCCCTGTTTCTTATTATCTATTTTTATTTTGCTCTTTATTTGTAATGTAGGTTTCTCATATAAGAGAAGTCATGTGGTAGCACAGTAGTACTCCACTGGGTGCAAACATCAACTTTTACTTACCCATTTTTTTTTTTTTTTGAGACAAGGTCTCACTCTGTAGTGAGGGCTGGACTTGAATTGACTATATTTCCCAGGCTGGATTCATGGTGATCCTCCTGCCTCTGCCTTCTGTGTGCTGGAATTACAGGTGTGTGCCACCACATCTGGCTTCATTTATGTATTGAGGAAGATATAGACTGCTTCCAATATTTAGCTGTTGTGAATTTTGCTGTTGTAAATATGGATATGCCTGCATCCTTATAATAACTTTGAATGTAGAGAATATATCTAGAAAGAAAACTTAAATCAAGTAGAATTTCTAGTTTTAGTTTGATGCATTTATGTGTACTAATTTCCATAATGGTTGTACTACTTTACCTCCCCCCAGCAATGTAGAAGACTTCTTTTCTCCCCATCCTAATCTCACCAGCATTTGTTATTCTTTGCTTTCTTGATGATAGCCACTATTTCAGGAGTGTATTTGTTACATCTTCATATCCTTAAGGAATACAGATCTAATACCTGCTTCTTGAAGAGCATCCCAAACAAAAACACTTACCAACTAAAAGTGATGATGTTTTAAATTTTACAGCCCTGTGGTTCCAAAAAGTTTTCCATAGTAGAGGGAAAGTTCTCTACCCATTCTGTCTCATAGAGTTACCATGAGTCTTATGTACCAATGGCACACTAGCAATTTTGCTTGTAGATGACTTTTAAATTCTGCTTAATTTTAATTAATCTAAATATGAGTAGCTGCATGTGGCTTGTGACTACTGTACTGAACCTCTTTGCTTTTAATAGAATGCATTTCTGTTGTTTGCCTTTTAAATTTTCATTGGTCTGAGAATGAAATTATGATCTAAGAATAAAGTGAACATCCAAGGTCTGGGTAGACAACGCAAACGCTAACTCCATTGCCTGCCGTAGAGTCAGATGCCTTGGTTTCGTCGGCTAAGTCCTATTGCTGCCACAGTCAGTATTTTCAAAAGAAGAGAAAATCAGTAGATAACCAGTTAGAACTGCTACTAATCATTTATCTGCTATGTATTGCAAATTTACGTACTCAGACAGGTTTATTATTTCTCGTATTAGCTTATATCACATAAGCGTATTTTTGCAGTATTTATTAGATGTATGAACACATTTGTCTTAATTGTTGCTAACTTTGTAGTTCAGTAGATTTTCAATGTCATTCCATGGAGAAGTGGGGTGAAAAAAAGTTAACAATGTACCAGGCTAAAGTAATCATTCAGAAAATTCAATAGCAATATCACATTATTCAATATTCTGTCATAGTCTCCTTGTCAAAAGTAAAATTTCTAGGTTAAACTGAAAGATTAAAATATCTTATAGAATAGAAATGCCTGAACACTAAATGGGAATATGCATTAAGTTGGAAAAGTGAGGAAAACCAGTGCAGATGGGATGGTAATGATAAAGAAATCACTTGACTTGGAAGAAGATAATTTAACAGCATAAAGCGATGAAAGCAAAACATTCTTGTAATGACATTTATCCATCTTGAGAGACCATTTTGTAATTAGAGCACAAGTCTTATACAGTAAGCATCTTGCACAGGTTAAGCTGATTTTTCATTTTCTCTATCCCTTGAGTGGCATTTGGATACATGTAAGCATGTGATACATATTTTAGTGATCTGCCCTTTCAATGACCAACATGAATGTATTTGCACTGCAGAGTAGCTGTACCTATATACTGATTATTTTGTACTTAAGTTTACCTAACTTTTTCATACTTTAAGCAGATAGCATTGTGAGCCTATAAAATACTATTACTACTAGTTTATCCCTTTGCAAGATATAGGATCTTTATTTCAAAATGTTTCTCTGGTGCTGCAAGATGAATCAAACAATCCAAGCTTCTCAAAATTCCAGTTTGTACAGGAATTTTACTCTGGTTGTGTGAAAGAAAAAATCTTTACTGCTTTCATTTAATACATGATAAATAGTCCTTTCAATTGTTACTGAGAGAAATCCCTTATGTTTTCCTATTTGGTTGAAATCTGTGCCTTTAAGAAATCTCCAAAATGCCATTTGGAAGACCCATTCTTGTTTATAATTGGCACTAAACTCCTGTTAGCTTAGAGATTTGTAAAACTATTTCCCTTTCAAGTCTTTATGACCCACAAATTTTGACAAGAGTTATTGAAAACCTTTGCATTTGTGGATACTTCAGTAATTCCTTTTTCTCCCACATGACCATAACTTATGGAACATCATGGTATGTGGTTCTAAAAAGAGATGGGGAAGATATGGTTACTTTGTCTTTGATATGAAGGTCAAAACTTACTGTAACTTAAAAAGAGAGTATATGCAATATCCTGAGGAAAAATAAATGTCAACCTTTTTGTGTACCAGAAAAAAAGGCTTTAATTTAAGAAAAGTTGTAGGAGACTTTGGTTTAACAATAACTAATAGATTTCCTAGAACCAGATTGTTCTCATAGGGATTTTCAAAGAGAAATAGATTCCAAAAACAAAGAAAACACATAAAAATAAATAAATCTCTTTTTATAGGCTGAAATATAGCAATAAGTCATTTGATAATTTAAATAATACTTGAAATTATTCTTAGCACATGAATCAGAAGGGTCTGGTGAGAATTTATCATTACCCAAATACTTATGATCCTTTTTAAAATATTGGTAAAGTTGGCCTTTGTTACTGTCTTCCTACAAACCAGGATAAAAACATGTCTTTTCATTTTTAATATGATGAACCAGGAATGAAAACAAGAATAACATTTCATGACGGTATAATTCAGCTTTCCATGAGTATAATAACCTAGAATATCACCTTCAAAGAGCAAAAGTTTGCTTTGGCTCATAGTTTATAGGAAGTTCTATTGTACTAAGCGGCACCATTGTTTTGTGTTTGTGGCAAAACAGCTCATGATGGGAGAACTTTCTAAAGCAAAACTGCTCACCTTATGGCTAGAGACTAAAGAGAGAATGAGTAGGATTCAACCATTGCCTTCAAGATAGGACACAATAGCCCGAAACGTCTCGCAAGTCCTGATCTCCTAAAGTATCCAGCATTTCTCAGTTGTGCTGTCCTGAGGAGGTAGCTTTGCTACATGGACTTTTGGGGCACAGTTACAATTAAAACTGTATCAGCAACACATAGAAACCGTAAGCCAAGTCTTCATTTATAAACTTGTGTTGGACCACAAAGGACTTATTTGTTTAGATTGTCTTTGTAATTTCTATTAACACAAAAATAGTAGAATTGTTACAACAGAGACGCCGGGGTCAAGATGTACTGATTTTTTAATTTTATGGTCATTTACAGAATAATTCTTTTTCCCTGTTCTATGACCCCAAACTCAATTGCTCATAAAGGTGACAATATTCTGAATTTTAACAAACAGATTCTTTTAGCATCACCCCAAATTTATTTTGGGCTCCAATAATTATATGTATTTGTTTAAGATATAAAATAATAGACATAAAAAAATAAAGTCTATGAGAGAATTTGCACTATAATTTCCAGACTTTTTTCACGTATTTTGTACAATACTTTAATCCTTTCAGATTTTACACAGTGAAATTGTGTTGTCATTATTGTCATTTTGTTTTTGTTGTTTTTTAATTGCTTGCTTTGTGCTTTTTCTGTTTTTTTCTCTTTAAAATAAAAAAAGAACATGAAGAAAAAAGCATAAATCTTGAAAATATACTCCCCAAGTACTTACTCAAATTTTTTAGGCTCCGATGTTACTAAAATAAGTCAACCATTATTTTATAATGCAGTATACATTTTACCACAATATAAACACTCAACGATCAGCAGAAACATGAGTTAAAGTATTCCATACTCATCATTTTGGATTTTATACCTTTAATAAGGAAACAGATTATCTTTAAATTTTGTTAAATTGTATTTACACATTACTTAAACTGATTTATACATTGTGAAAGTAAATAAATAGTACACCATATACCAGAGAGCATTCTAAAAAAATACACTTTCTGAGTATATTTTTTATCTAAATCATTAGGAGAAAATAACGTATTCAATGATAATAAGCAGATGAGTGATGTTTTGCATATTTAAAAGAAGAAAAATAAAGTCAACTCAATCTTAAAAAGCCTTCAAATATTTAAGAATTTATTAATGAAAAAGCAAAATCACAATCTTTTAAAAATAAATATCACCTACTGTGAACTCAAGAAAAATAAAGATGACACAAAAATGAAACAGCAAAACAATTACTAACACTCATGTTAATTTTTAGAACTTCTTAGACTGGTTAAGGATGTAGAGCAATGATAGAGTGCTTGACTGGTGTTCACGAGGTCCTAGAGTTAACTCCAGTATCTCTCTCTGAGTTTCACACACACACACACACACACACTATAATTTTCAAAAAAAAATTGACATGAAAGGATAAAAATTTTATATATATGTACACACACACACACACACACACACACACACATATATATATATATATATATAGAGAGAGAGAGAGAGAGAGAGAAAGAGAGATTTAGAGAAAAATAAAACTATATAGTACTTTAAGGGAATAAATTGGGATCTTTTTTTCAGGGGCATAATAAAGAAGCAATGTATTACAATGAATAGGATTAAAGTGTGATACCTTCCCTACTATGGTAGCCTGGATGCTATTATTATTATTATTATTATTATTATTATTATTATATTTTGGCAGTACTAGAAATTGAATGCATTGCCTTCCCTTGGAGTTACAACTCAGCTTATAGTTATATTATATTATATTATATTATATTATATTATGTTTTTTCACTATATTTTTAAATTTTTTAAACTGAAAAAATAACAATAGAGCAGTTTTAAAACAGGCTAGTAGCAGAGCCACAATAATTAATAAATTGTGTATTATTTTCTTCATAGTGGTTATTCACAGTGCAAGGTACAGGCATGAAATTTTATTTTATATTTTATTTTTTTTAGAAATAGGATCACTAAGTTAACCTAGTTGCATTTACTTAGTTGTGATTTTCCTATCTTAAAAGGTCAGGGTATTGGTTAGAGTAATGGATCACCAAATCTGCTCCATATCTTCACTTTTTAAAATGTGATAATAAATGATATATTTAAGGCTTGTGCTGTTCTTAATGATCATATTCAACTGTTTCATCAGAATAATATGGTGTGTATTAGCCAATGTCACTGAAAGTTTCACTGAAGATTGGTAAATATTGAAAGTATAATTATTTAACAAAAACATATAAAAATATTAGTTTCCAGAATGCATTAAATTATCTTCTAAATATAAGATTTCTGTGACATTTATATACAATAATAAAATATCAGATTAAAATTCTCAGTAGTATATGTAATGCTGCAAAACTGCTATGTAGTTCTATAAGTTAGTTACAACTTCCAAACTGCTTCCAAATATAATATATAAATATGATGTAATAACAAAAAAAGTTCACAAATTATTATTTTGAATACCAACAAACTAATTTTAATATGATGTATGAAGACAAAGATTACACAACAAAATGTAGAGGGAAATCAACTTGGAGGGCTGACACTATCTGAATTCTTGATTTAAGTATGAACATAGAGGGGCTGGGGATTTAGCTCAGCAGCATAAGCACCTACCTTGCAAACACACAGGCATGTGTTCAATCCCTGGTAACAAACAAACAAACAAAAAATGAAGGCAGATTAATCAAGGCAGTATGGTATTGACAGATAAGTAAAAAGGAGATTATAGATCTCAGGAACAGAACCACAGCAATACAGTTGTATGATCTTTAATTGCCATCAGGTATTTCACAAAAAATAAGGGCAATTCAATTTAGAAAGGAGAGTCTTCAATAATTAGTTTTGAAAAAACTAGATACATGTGAATGAGAGACAGAGACAGAGAATCTAGACACAGTATTCAATATACTTCACAAAAGATAACTCAGGAAATTTTCATTAGCTTTCCTATAATTGGGGCAACATACCTTGTACTCACAATTTAAAGGAAGAAAGGTTTAATTTGACTCAGTTTTGAAGGATTAAATGCATGGTCATCAGATCCCAAGGCAGATAGTGCATGGTGGAAGGTGATGATAAGGAAAGCTACTCACCTTATGATGACCAAGAAATAGAGAGAAAAGGAAAAAGGCAGAGAAACAATACACACTTGTGCGCCACACCTCTAGTGACTGAGCACTCCAAACACCCCTCACCTCCTAAGTCCACATGAACGCATGGATGGGTTAATACACTGATGAGAATAGTGTACTCAAAATGTAGTAAAATCACCATCTCAAAACTCAGTGAAAGACACTTACAAAATGACAAGCTACAGACTGAACAAATTCTTTGCAAAATCTGTTGGTATATACCTTATTTTAAAAATATACAGGGAACCAAAACTTAAAGAAGCAAATATATTGCTGAAAATAAAGATTTGAAAAACACCCCAATAATGAAGATACACAGATGGCAAATAATTATTTGAATAAATATTTGAAATTTTAATAATCAATGTCAGTGGGGAATACAAGTTAAAATGAAAAAAATGTGATATTGCTGTACAATTAACATAGTTAAAATCCAAAACAACAACAAATGATGAGAATGTGGAGCAATATAAATTTCTTTGCTGATAAGAAAGCACAAATATACCAAAACCTTACAGGACATTTTAGTAATTTCTTTAAAAAGTTGATCATGCTCTTATCATGTAACCCAGAAATTGTACTTTGTCATCTTTGTCCAGATGAGTTAAAACTATGTTTATAATAATACTTGGACAAAAACATTCATAGTAGTTGAATTAATAATTCTGCAAACTGGAAACCAGACAAGATGCTCAGTAAGTAGTTCTGTAGTAGAAATTGATCATAGTAAACACAGATGAAAAGAATGACCTGGAACTTTGAAAAACTGTGGCTTGTTAAGGGGCTGGATAGAGAGTCTCTGTGGAGAAATCAAATCAGAAGCTAGAATATAACAACATGGAGAGGGCCGGATGAATGGATAATGATTCTTATTAACCACGGTGTTAACCAAAGGCAAAAATAAAACTAGGAAGAGGAAGGAAAAGCGTAGGTGGGGAGCTGAAACCTGATGCATTCACTGAGACCCGTGCTGTGCTGTACTAGGCATGCCCAGAGGATCCAAAGTCATGCTGATACCGCAGCTGACAATAACAGGGAGTCGGCCAATCATGGACCCTTAACAGGACATGGTACAGTGAACAGTGGATCCAAGGGGAAGAGCTATATTGGCTCTAGGTGAGTGCTGGAAATTGAGACCTGGGGCCCCACAAAGCAGCCAGGGGCCACACTGGAGGAGACTGCAAGAGAACCATACACCTGAGCTCTGAAGTCAGGTATCGCGTGCAGTTTTCTGACAGATCCATGCTGTGCTGGGGATGCAGTGAAGGTACTCAGCACAGTCTGCAGTGAACCCAAGAGGAAGAACTGCATTGATTTCCGGTGAGTGCTAGGGATTGGATCCCGTGGCTGCTGTTGCTGGCTGAAGGACATTTTAGAATTGGGCAGAGCCCAGCACTGCAGCAGTGTCAGTCAGCCACGCCTGACACAGAGAGGACCAGTGGAGGACATCTTGGAGTTGGGCATAGCCCAGTGTCATGGTGATATCAGATAGTTGCCCCTGGTGTAGAGAGAACTGGCAGGTCTTCTGGGACTGAGCTATGCCTCTGGTTGGGACCCAATAAGCAGGTACAAAATTGTGACTGTGACATCCACAAGGTACAGCCTAACTTGCAGACTGACTGGCTCAGAGACTCGAGGCTAGCCTGCACCATCCCTGCATCCCTGTATGTACCTCAGATAACAGCAAATTGGGGAGGGCAGCAAAACCCCAGTCAACACACTTAGAAAGACCTAAGCATATAGAGAGGGCCAAAGACCCCCAGTATGCACCAGTCTGAAATAAACCAGAAACATGACAAGAGATAGAAATAAAAATATCTCCAGCTGCCGAGCCTAGGAATATAAGCCCAGGAGAAGTTAATACAGAAGAGAACCAGTACAGTAACTATCCAATACTAGACACAGCATCAGTGAGCATAAAGAAATACCTTCATGACCTCATAGACTAATTTAAAACTGTACTTCTGATCCAAGTGAGGCAAGATATAAAAAGATTAATTAAATAAATAATAAGCTCCTTCCAAGAGAACACAGATGGAAGAATGGAAGAAATCAGAAAAGAAAGAGAAACCTTTGAGGAAGAATTTAAACATAACCTAGAACACATGAAACACATCTAAATAGATTACCAGGAAACTAAAAACTCCATTGAAAACTGGCAAAATGCCTTGACAGAAACTAAAGTTAGCCTTTTGAAACTTGAAGAGAGATTTATGATATATGATCATGAAAGAAAAGAGCTCTTAATAATAATGAGGAACCAGAGAGAAACAATTCAAAGACTAGAAGATGACAAAAGGATACATAACTTAAGAATAAAGCACATGGTTGAAGAAGCAGGATTAACAAAAGTGATCTACAAGGACTATTCACAGATATAATAATGGCAAACTTCTCAAGCATAGGCAAAAGAAATGATATCCAGATAACTGAAGCATATAGAACCCCAGCCGCTTACAACTAAAACAGATCTACACCTAGACATGTAATAATCAAGATTCCAGAAATCCACCAAAAGAACAGAATACTAAAAGCAGCCAGGGAAAAGAAGCAGATTACCTACAACAGAAAAATTATCAAAATAATAACAGACTTATCAATACCAACTCTCAAATCAAGAAGAACCTTGGGGGAAATAGTCCAAGCCCTGAAAGAAAATAATCCACAACCAAGACTGATGTACCCTGAAAAAATTGTCTCTCAAAATTAATGGAGAAGTAAGATGTTTTCAAGACAAGGAGTAACTGTAAGAGTTCATGGCCATCAACCCACCCTACAAAATATACTGAAGGGCATTTCCAGAGAGAGAGAGAGAGGAAAAATACTAGGATTCCAGCAACAGTGGCAGAGAGGCCTCAATGAATGGGGCAGACAGTGGAATGAAGGAGTAAAGTGGACAAATTATAGTAGTAAAATAGAATAGCAGACATGAGGCAAAGACAGTAAACTATAATCTTTAATATAGAAAGCCTTGATACACTAAAATAAAAAAAAAACAGGCAGAGTAGATTAGGAGGCAGGCTCTCTTGAGATACTCTGAATTGGAAATACACTCAACCTGAAAGAGGGTTAATGCACTGAAAGTCAAAGATGAAAAAGCAAAGCTATATGTGATAGGAAACCAGAGAGAAGTAGGAACAACTCATCTAGCAGCTGCTGATAGACTGGAAAATTATGACATTTTCGGGCAGTGTAGAACTACGCAGCTGGAAGAAAAGAAAACCCTATGACTTTAGTAAGTAAAGGAGTACAGCACACAATCAAGCTCGGGGGTAAAAAGGTTCATCAACACTCAGATAAACAACATGCTGTCCTCTTAATCTAAAAACTAAAGGGGCTAGTGGGACCCAAAACATACAAAGCATCCTGAGAAGGGGAAAGGTGAAAAAAAGTATAAAAAAGGAAGGCAGAGGACATTGTTAACAGTGTATCAGGATTTAAAAGTCACAGTAGACTTATCCCTCATTTAGTTTGATTTTATTTTGTTCCAGTCTGTTCACTCATATCAGATTTGAGGGCACAGACATCTAACCCAAAAATAGGGTTTACCATGGTAACTATCCTTAATTTCCTATTAACTTAAACTGAAACCCTGTATTACTTACCTTGTCTTTCTATGACTGATCTTATTTGAATCTGGTTTGTTAGACTGTGGATTTGCCTTGGCAGTTTTTATTCGAATTTGGTATGTTTGATAGTATCAAGTCTAAAAGTCGAGGCAATTACTCTGAAGATTACAAGATGTAAAAGATATCCATACTAGTTTTGATTATTAATGGCTCTTATGTCCCACAATGTCTTCAAAGTTGTGTTTTTATAAAATAGCTATGTAATACTATGCTTAACTATATTAAGCCTGATGATGTGGTCAAGTCTATTGAAAATAACAAGAGAAAGCACAGTAACTATGGTAGATCACCTAATATTGTGGTCTTATATGTCTTTTTCATTGTATGTTTTTGTAGGAATTTATTTCATTGTCTTGTTATGATCTATTTTTCCCTATCATACACAGAGCATAGATATACATCTAGAAATTCACACAAGGGAAGAGTTTTTTAAACTATTTATGGGAATATATTATATAATGCACGATGTAATGAACAGATACTCTGAAAAAGAAGAGACACTAAGAAACCTAATGCTAATTCTATAACATTATGGTATAAAATCTAGCAATACTATTATTCACTGTTCACATGATATTATTCTAGTCTCTTAAGTTCAATTTCAGCATACATAAAGATAAGGACAGCAACTAGGAAGAGAATAAGAGACATAATGATAGTCATTATTGACTTCCCCAATGTCAGGTCTTAAAGACCTAGAAAACCTTCACCATCCAGTAATGATTTGATTAGTTCTATAATGTGCAGTATGTATTCAATGTGTGTGAAGATGGGGACAACTATTTGGAAGAAAACTAGAGAGAATAAGATAGACAGTGAAGATCTCCAGTGGACTTGCTTTGAAATCAGTGTTTCTTTAAATTGTTTCTTTATAAACTCCTTTGTTCTGTTTGGAAATGTTTAATCTTACCCTCTTTAAGATAAAAAAAAAAACAGTGTGTAGGACTGATAACCATTACTAAGTTTTTGTTGGATCATTGAGCAGAACTGTTGGCAGTGTCACTATTTAAATGTCATTTTGTATGCTTTAATTTTGTAAACTAAACAACTATTTCTAAGATTACAACATGTAACTTATCAACTAGTGATTTCTTACTGTTTATTTTTCTGTAATTCTGTATTATTTCTATCATTTTTTCTCTGTTTTTTTTGTTTCTTTCTCTTTAAATAAAAATAAAATAAAAAGATTGATCTGAAAAATAAATAAAATCCTTAGCTTCTATCTCAGGTAACTATATAAAAGTATTTTATTCTTAAAATTAAAAGAAAAAAAAAGAAGTCATAAAAATTAGAGAAAACATAGAAATTCACACATGAGATGATTTTTTAAAAAAACTATTTACGAGAACAGATTATATAATGCAATATATAATGAACAGATACTCTGAAGAAGAAGAAACACTAAGAAATCCAATGCTAATTTTTTAGCATCATGATATAAAATCTAGCAATACTATTATTCACTGATCAGAGTGATATTAGTCTAGTCTCTTTCAGCATATGTAAAGATAAGGACAACTACTATGAAGAGAATGAGAACTGCCATGGTGGTTATTATTGTCTTCCTCAATGTCCGATCTTGAAGACCTAAAAAGCTTTCATCATCTGGTAATGATTTGATTAGTTCTATAATATGCAGTATGTATTTAATGTGAGTGAAGATGGGGACAACTATTTAGAAGAAACTAGAGACAATTAGATAGGCAGTGAAGATCTTCAGTGGACTTGCTTTGTAATCTGTATTTCTTTAAATTGTTTTTTAAAAAATGTTTTGTTCTGTTTTGATAAGTTTAATCTTACCCTCTTTAAGATATAAAACAAGTGTGTAGGACTGATAACCATATTACTGAGTTTTTGTTGGATCATTGAGCGGAACTGTTTGCAGTGTCACTATTTGAATGTCATTTTACATACTTTCATTCTGTAACCTGAACAGCTATTTCTAAGATGACAATATGTAATTTATCAACTGGTGCTTTCTTACCATTTATTTTTCTGTAATTCTGTATTATTTCTACCCTTTTTTATCTCCATGTATTTTTTTCTTTCTCTTTAAATAAAAAAAAATTAGAGCAAACAAATGAAATTGAAAATAGGAACACAGAGGAAAAAATTAACAAAAATCAATGATTGTTCCTAAGAAATCAATAGAATCAATAACCTTTTACTGAACCTAATCAAGAAAACTGAAGAAAAGCCTGCCAAATTATACCCCATCAAGCAAACCAAAGAAAACCTGCCAAAAATATTAAAAGTTATCACTTCTAATCGCACTGAATAAAGGGATGTTAAAAATAACATGAAACATTATTCCAAAATGTCAATACCTTGAATAAAATTCAGAAATTATTTAGCAATTAAAATCAGAAAGGATAAATAGATAAAATGAACAGATTTATACATATGAAAGCTATAAACCAATAAACAATATTCTAAAATAGGAAGCACTATGCTGAAATTGGTCTAAACTTTGAATTCTACCAAATATTTAATATATCATGAGTGCCAATTCTCCATAATTTTTTCCTGAAAACAGATTCAGAAGTGCTACTTTCTAACACATTTAGGAGCCAGTGTTAATTTCAACTAAAACTGTGCACATTCTTAAGTACGTGCCAAGAGGGACAAACTACAAGCCAGAATCTCCTAAAAAATCAGTGGAATCCATTGGAAGATGCAGAAACAGCTCTAAACACACTCAGCCATCTTAATTTTCCCACGTGTACCAAAACACATTTACTGGAAGAAACATAGCCTTTTTAATAAATAGCTTTGGAAAATCTGACTTTTGCATGCCAAAGATAAAAATTTTACAACCCACTAAAGTAAAATCAAAATGGATTGAAGACCTAAATAATAAAGCAGAAACACTAAATCTTCTGGAAGATAGAAGAGGTAGAACTCTTCAAGACATAGGGGTTGGAAAAGACTTTATGAACAAAAACCAGATCACAATGGAAACATTACAAAAATCAGCAACTGAGACCTCATCTTATTAAGATGAAATCACCAAAAGTGAAGAGACAACCAAGTGTGAAAAATGTTTTGCTAGCTGTTCTCCAGCAAGGTACTAGTATTTAGAATATATTAAGAACTCAAAGAAAATCAAATACAAAATTTTTTAAAAATCAGTTCAAAAACAGGCATCTGAAATGAATAGAGACTTCTTAGAGAAAGAAGCAGAAATGACAAATAAATATACAAAAATAGTTAAACACCACTGGTCATTCACAAGATGCAAATTAAAGCACTGAGATTCCACCACACTCCAGAAAGGATGGCTATCATCAAGAAATCAACAAATAATAAATGCTGGTGGGGCTGTAGGGAAAAGGAATCCTTCTCCAGTGTTGGTGTGAGTACAGATGGGTACAACCACTGTAAAAATTAGTGCGGAGAGTCCTCAAGAAAAATAAAATTAGAGGTTCCATTTGACACAGCTATTTCCCTTCTTGGTATTTTTTGAAAGAATTAAAAACATCATACCACAGCAATCTGTGTGCACTCTCATTCCTAGCAACAGTGTTTGTAATAACTTAATCTTGGAAAGGGTCATGATGCCCATTAATCAATGAATAACTAAAAATGTGAGGTTTCTGTTTTTATACAATGAAGTACTACCCATCCATAAACAAGGATAAACTTGAGATATTTAAGCTCATATTCTTTAGTGAAATAAACAAAATGCAGATGTGTAAATATTGCAATGTTTCTGTGTAAGAAACTGAAAGAGTAAACAAGGACCTGAATGTATACTAGGTATTATGAAATAGGAAGAAAATGTTGAGTTTGGGAAGGGGAACTTGTGAGGCTGAGGGGAAAATGAGGGAAGGGAAAAGATGAAAAAATAGAAAAGAAGAAAAATTTGAAAGTTTTTGTAAATAATGAGGGGAAGAGGAATTGAAAGGAGTATAAGGGAATGGGGAAAGAAGGAAGTGAGATAAATCACATATAGGTACAAAGCCCCCATGATGAAAGTGATCACTATGCATATTTAAAATGCACCAATAGACTCAATTAAATAAAAATATGTTGCCTGAATAATTATCTGGATGAATTGATAAGTAGTTAATCAAAGTTTCTCATTGAAATAATGAATGCATAATGAATAAATACTGCAAACTGCAGCAAAATGTCATTTTAAAATTTTTCAGTTTTCCAAAAAGGAAGTGAACTGTACAAGGCTTGTGTAAATGTGCCACTATCGCACTGCTCATTGTAATTCCCATGGTTTCCCTCAAGAGGTGGAGTTTGGTAGCGTTCCATTCTATGCACCTGTTTCTCCATTTTAGAATGGAATGTTTATCCTGTGGCTTTGTATGTAGGCAATGTTTAACTTTATTTTGACCTTTAAAGAGTTGAGCAAAGAGCTTGAGTTGTGTCTCATCCTCCTCTGCAGTCCATTGCACTTGGACTTCTCAACAATAGTAGTCTTTGCTGACTCTTATAGATGGACTAAAAGTATTTTGTATAAAGAATGCATATGAGACTTTCTGAGGGCCAGGAAGAGAATGCTGTGGTGTAGATTAAAAGTGTACTTAAGGTTTCATGTGTCCAGTGTGGGATCTATGGAAGGTGACTGCACCACAAGGATGCCAGAGATACATGATATCTGAAGATAGTTCCTGGTTGTGGCAGGCTGGTAGTTTTACTAAAAGGGCGTATCTGTCTCCCTGGCTCTTCAGTTCTCTCTGCTTGCTGGCCCTCACAAGAGCAGCTTCCCTCTATTACATCCTTCCAACATGCTTTCCTGCCTTGTAATCAGCAAACTCTGAGTCAAAATACAATATACTTTTCTTCCTTTAAATTGTGGATGTCCTGTGTTTTGTGTCACATAAGAGAAACTCACTAAGATACACAATATCACTATCTTTATAATTTCTTATTTTAATAAGTAAAAAATTTAGAAATTAAAAACATTCAAAAAGAAAAAAATCAACACCTAAAATATAATTTATACATATTTGGAAATGAGATTGTATATTTTAGTTTTTTTACTGATCATTTTACTTAGTAAAATTCATTTTTCATAATTGAAAAATAGAGAGCTCACTTTAATATATTTTTGACTAACATGAGATAACTTTCTGAGGACTGCAATTTGTTTCTTAACCTCATATAAATAATTCATCTTTATGGAAATGTAATATTAAACTGACAATTAAATGTGTATGATGGATGTCTATTGGAAATTACTCCTGAGCTTTAAATTATGGATTTCACACCTGATGTATTCCAGAGTGTGTTGATAACAAATGGAAAACACTTCTGTATCACGGCCAGCTAAATGTTCTCTATTAACTTGATGGTAAATATCCCTTCATGC
The DNA here is from genome assembly GCF_034190915.1 of Cavia porcellus. Classification (NCBI taxonomy): domain Eukaryota; kingdom Metazoa; phylum Chordata; class Mammalia; order Rodentia; family Caviidae; genus Cavia; species Cavia porcellus. Next base: position 18,510,081 of record NW_026947487.1, on the reverse strand, counting down.
TGTGTTTGCACAAAGCAAAGCATAGATTACACATCAGGTGCATGAGAAACACATTTAATTGGATATTAGCAACACTGACGTGCATATGAAAAACACATCATTAACTTAGCAAATAATTTGAAGGTTACTCCTGTCTTCTTTCTGTGAAGAGTTTGTATAAGTTAATAATGTTTTTTTAATTTATATGATGCTCAGTAGTTTCATGCTTAAATTTGACAGAACAGTAACATGAACAAATTATTTCCAGTTACTCAAGCTAAATGGATGAAAAAGTTTACATAATAGACCTATTTTATTTCAGTCACTCTTTAAATTCCTGAATCATTTATTATTAGCAACTTTAGAGTAATTAGATAATTCATCATTCTTTTACTCAAATACATGATTTAATTATTACATGAAACAATATAACATATTTAGGAAAATATTAAGAGGAAAAGGTTGTTGGGAGCCTGCCATGTTATTCATGAGAGCATATTCATAAGATGGCACCCGCCTGCCGCCTCCGCTGCTCCCCCGCCCATTGTGTGCCCAAGATGGCACACACATCCTGCTTCCTGGTTCTTGCTCGGCTTACTGTCCCCGCCATATATGGTAATGATTGATTGCTTCCTTGTTGCCGCCCAATCGCCTGTCCCCACGTGTAATCCCATGATTGGATAACATTAGCTATATAAGCCCAAGTATAGGAAGTGCCCGACGCACAACACGGAAGAAGCCGTCGAGGACGGACATGTATTGAGCTTGCTGCCCAGTCAATAAAGGTGCTTGCAGAGGCTGAGTGTTCGTGTGCTCCATTCCGCCGGACAGAAGCGGCTCCGGACAAAAGGTGATGTAATTTTTTTTGTTTTTGTTTTTTAATGATAAGGATTCTCCCTCAGAGTTTTTTGGCTGCGTTAGTTGAAAGTTCAGTTTGGACCCAACAATGTGACTGTTAGTGTATGAAGGCAAACATATGTGCTCAGGAGATGTTGTTAGAGTGGCTCATTCCGGTTGGAAGGACAAAACAAAAAGAAAAACTCTTATAGGGAGACTGCTACCCATCTTGGCAAATGCAGACCACGTGTTCATCATGGTTCTGGAATCATCTTATCTTCCCAGTTTAGAATACCAGGCTAATCTCCTTGCTGCTGGATGCAAGGGAGCTAAAGCCAGGTCCACCACTCCCAGGAGGATGGATCAACCATCTGCAATGTCAGTGCCTTTCAGAATGATGACTCTGGTAATGAATGAAGAGTTTACTGAGGTCCTCATGGGCCACGTTGAAGACCAAGGCTATATTGCTATGGCATGTCCTACTATTTTCCCCTAGAGTTCTAATGCTGTTTCTCACCATGGCTTCTGTGTGTTGGTCTCAATTACTGATATTAACCTCCTGGCCCCCATAGGTTCCAATGTTTGAAGGATTGAGTCTCCTTCAATCACCTTAGGATCTTTCTCTGTAGGTCTAATATGCAGATCAGCTGACTTGAGTTTCCAAGAGTTGATCCAATGGGCTGTTGCCTGTACATCAGACCTTGTCATTGGTAAGACCCATACCCACACCATGAATTTTGAAATCACATAGGCCATTTTGATTTTCAAGAGTCTATTATACCTCTCAATCACACCAGCTGCCCATGACGGGCAGGATATATGAAAGTGCAATGTGATATCATTGCCTATGGCCCACTGTGGTACCTGGGCCCATGTAAAATAGGTTCTCTGGTCAGAAGCTCTCCCTAGCAGCATCCTATAAGCAGCAGTCAACCACTGTAGAACCTTAATATGAGCTTGATCAGCAGAGGACACAGGGTAGGAAAAGTCTACAACTGTGTCTATTATCACTAGCAGTCAGAGCATATATGTTTCCCTGATAAACAGACAGGGGCCTGACAAAATCCACCTGCCATTGTCATAGAATGTGAGGTGCTCGTGGTATCATGCAAAGCTCTGTGGGTACCTTTCTCCTATGGGGAGCCAAATGGGTACACTGTAAGCCTGCCTCCACTGCAGCCTTTGACTCAGCGCAGACAAGTCCAGGTGCCATAGCTGCCCTGCTGTTTGCGTGGTCCAGGGTTCTTCATGTCCTAATTTCTTAGGGAGCCACTGCAGAAGGTAGCCCTCAGAAAGCAGCTACTGTTGTCAAGTTATCTGCTAAGTCATTCCCCAGTGAGAGGAGGACTTTATATCATAAAACATGATGCACTACATAGCTGGTTGTTTAACCACACATCCAGAAGTCTCATTATAAGTTAGCACCCCTCAAGACTGTGCCCTGTCTGTCAATCCTGGGCCACGCAAGCTGATAACCAAAGTGTCAACTTTGGTCCATCTTTCAGTGTAAATGTGGAGGCTCTTCTTCATGACTTACCAGTAGCTACACTGCCTGCCACTGTACCATTGGCGTGATCTGCCTGTTCTTGTTTCAAAACACAGTATTTCTATACTGGGTTGGACAACCACTGCCATCCACTGTAGAGTTGTGGCATGATTAGAGCCTCAGTACAACAGGCAATGACCAGAGACCCCTCTCTCCCTTCTGTGTAGAGACTAGTTACAGCTGCAAGTACATACCCCATTATGTGAGGGTGGGGCCTGGGCCACTTCTCTCCTGGGATGACACTTTCATGTTCTGACCCAGCCCTCCACCGTGTATTTGGTTTATACTTCCAACATCTGCTGCCCTGTGATCCCCTCACAGGCATTCAGAGTGACATTTCCTACTGCTGGGTGTTTCTCAATCCAAGAATACCAGCTTTCAGCTCCTAACACAACTGTGACCAAAACCCAGTAAGGTGTTTCCACTTTCCTTTTTCCGCAGGCCCCAGCCAAACCAAATATCATCTATACTCATTGTTGGGTCAGGGACTGAGAGGGCTTGTACCTGTGTGGGTGTCCACTTTGAGTCCTGAAAATCAGCCACCTCTGCATCCATCCTGTCCCAGGTTGTCCCCTTTTGGAGGTATTACTGCTTGGGGCACAACTGCCACCAGAGTCAGCAATATGCCAAGGGGCTGCCCGACTATCTTATCTGTGACTAAACTGGCAACAGCAGGTCTGTCCAGATTTGGCACTGACTGACCTTCAGTGCCCCCATAGCCTGTCCACTGGGGGAGGGGTTGGTCCTGCTCTGCTGGGGACCACCCAGTTTTTTTCTTTAGGTGGTACCGTTTTTACAGATCTCACCTTACCTTGATGCTTTACTTCCTTATCTCCCAAAAGCATAAAGCATCTACAGTGTTGTGAATCAGATGATCTGTGAAGGAGCTAGGCAGCCGCCACTGTTCTGATGTGCAGTGAGTTCACTCTCCAGAGTCAAGGCCTTTATGCATCCTGCAAGCAGTTTTTCCTCATGGCTAAGACACTGCATAGTAACCATTATTTGTAACAAGCCCATGTCTCACAGTATAGTTAGTAAGTCTATTCTGTGACTTGCTCTGCCAAGTCACCAGGATTTACCCAAACCAGGTGGGCCATTGCCATAAGCCAGTTTATTACAGTCTGATTACCTGCTCACGGGGGCCATCCTCATTCATCCTGTAGAGCCCATCACACAGGGGGGTGTTGGCTATGCTAGCTATTTGGAGTGTGTCTTGCAGCCTTAACTGCATGTTACCATACCCATTGTCCCCTAGCTATAGCAGCCACACAGGCACTCATTTTCTCTCTCAGTTGTTTCGCCAGCTTTTTAACATGGACATGTATGCCACATACATTGTGTGGTGGATAGAGACGGGGGAACCTCGTGGTTCTCCTCCTTAGGCTAAGGGCTCCTCCACTTCCACCTTCTGTTGAATAGCAGGTCTCCCATGCAATATCAGGGAACTCTCCCAGAGAATCTCCAGGGATGGGGACTTGCACTTGGGAGGAGACAATGCTCCTGTGCCTTGCAAGATGACTTCAGTAGTCATTGTTCCAGGTCCTCACTGGTCTGTTGCAGCTGATCTACCAGCTGGAGGAGCTCTTCTGTCTCTTGTTCCAACTGGTAGAAGAGTGAAAAACAGCCAAACCACCTGTCCTGCCAACTCATGGCGGGGAAGAGGGATTTGCATGTCTATGACTTTAAACATTTCTACACATCCCAAGGTGAGAGACACCTTTCCTAGTCTTCAGAAGCCCTTTAAGCCACTTAAAATGTGGCTTCAGGTAGGGATGCATTTTACCAAACTCCTGAGGATCTCTTTTGCCTTCTGAGGGTACAGACACTCAAGTTACTCTTGCCTTATTCTGCCAACTGTCACTTGTTAGGGTCAGCAGCTAACAGTATTTTCATGGTTATTTTCACAAGGAAAAGAAAGCACACAGAGATGACAGCAGTAACAACAGCAAAAAAATGTCTCTATTGTTTGCCCCATTTATTTTTGCCATTATCAGGCATTACATTCTTGTAACAATATAGAGCCTGCGTGGTTGGTCTATGCTAAGTCATGCTTCCCTAAGCATATCCCATTTTGCGCACATGCCAGACAGCAGGGTCAAATCCTCATGGGTCCTCAAATGCCTCAGGCAATTTTTTGTGGCTCCTCACACTCCTTTTTCTTTCAAGCACATTACAGAATAGTTAAAACAATAAAGACCTCTGATCCATTGGGGAAAATCCTACAAGCCAATTGTCTAGGAAAATTATTTCTCTCTCTGGGCAATTACTGCTCTAATCAGGACAAAGTATTACTGATCTGGGCATGGAGCTTAAGTATTAAATGATAGTTTATGTATAATAACTCACTTCAAGACTTTCTCACCTTACAGTATTTAATAATCTTAAAATATTTGTCACAATTATTGCTCAAATATATCACTTTCCCCTTCTTCAAAACCTATAGTAAGTTCTTAATTACATTGATCTGCATTGAGTCTACAAATTTAAACTTTATCAGTAAGCTTCCTTGATCAACCCTGTTAAAGCAAATATTAAGATCTATCATTGTGGTGTCACCTTGGTAGCAAATAGTGCATCTAGCAAGGTTAGTTTTATTCAATCACAAGTGTGTCTCTGACCTGTACGTGGTGCACAACTGTAATATTAGCACTGGAGAAGCTAGGCAGAAGGATAGCCATATGTTCCAGGCCAGCCTTAGCTGCATAGTGAGTTATGGCCAGCCCTGAACTTCACAGCAAATATCTCCCTTAAACAAACAAGTAAGTGTCTGGGGGGGAGGTTTTGGTATATACTGCTCAAAATTAGTTTCTTTTAGGTACTTAAGTTTCACAAGTGTACAGTGGTACAACTGTCATGCTCACCCATACTTGAAACTTTTGATGTCCTTGATCAAGAGTAGAATTATCACTTTCTGTTTATCATCTTCTCTCTGTTATCACTGAGGAGGAAGCAAAATATTGTCACCCACTTGAACTTTGGTAAACAGTAATGATGGGGAAATATTTAATTTCCTGTGATGAATGAAGCTGAGAACACACTTGCTGCTGAATTCCTTTTGATTAAAACTGTTCTCATTCAGGTGATTATGACACTTCCTCAAACAATATACTGCCATTAAAATTTGAATTGACCAATGATAAATTATATCAGACTGCACTGATCTGCATAAATCACCACAGAGTACACACTTTATACTCAAACCACTTAAGGCATAAGATTCCTTTCAGGATGATAGAGGCAGAACAAATGTGATCATCTTTCAGAATTAATGAGCTCATTGCACTGTGCACCTATAAATCAGCAACCAGTGTTCCAGTCTCCTCCATGTATCATGGCAAGTTCTTGATTTCAGTTCTTGAATTCTATTCTTTCTTAAAACCCACAAGGTGTCTGCAATTGGAAGATGTTCTATGAATATATCCCTTACAAGAACTCCTCTTTTTCAATGTAGGTAGATGAAGTAGAGAAAGGTGCTAAGTTGATATAAGGTAATTACATGTATAATTACTCATTTAAAAATACATAAAGTGTGACCAAAACCTACAGTGAATGTTTAAATTTTTAAAATCTTATTAAAGTAAAAGTCATGTTGACACCAATTCAGTTCAAAATATTTCCTTTCACCTTGAACCCATGAATCACATCACTCTTGCCACTTTCTGAAACAGCTCTGGAAGTCTTTTTTAATGAGCATCTTTGGACTTTCATGGCCTTCTTCATGTCCAGTGTCAACATAAAAAAATTACCTCTCATGGTCATTTTGTCTTTGAAGAAAAGATAGAAATTGCACAGTGCATGTTCCTGAGAGCAAGGTAGGTGAGCGTACTGTAATTACCTAACAAGCTTGTCTCGTCCTTGGGTGGGACTTGACAGTCACACTCACTCTTTTTGATCACATTTTGTACAAATATGAAAGAGAACTTCTAGAATCGCTTCAGAAAGTGGAAAAATGATGAGATAAGTGGTTTTGAAATAAGGGAGCATAATCTGAGTTTAAGGGAGGTTAATGTGTTTTTTACTGAATCTTAAAATTGTTAAACATTCACATTATTCTTTATCACAACTTTTGTGTGCACATATGAAATTTACATGATATGTAATCAGAGCAAATGTAGCTAATTAACTTTATATATTTATCTATGTTTACAAATACACTGTGTGTGCAACAATGTAAATCAGAGAACTAGAAAATTCAATTCCCTTCACTTAAATGGAATGGATTTTGTAGTGGCAAAATGATGATTAACAATCAAATTATTAATATTATAGGATTAATAATTATAGGATTAATATTATAGGATATAAAAAGGACAAAAAGGTAGACATTTTTTAACTCTCAGGCAATATATCTTTTTGTGATATTATTAAAACTGAGCTTCAAGCAGAAAAAAATGTTTTAAACAAGTGCCATGGAAATAGAACATCGTTTTAGGAATAGACATAAACTGGAGAAATATGAGGATTTTCACTCAAAAAAATTGTTTGCAACACTTAGTCTTCTTAGCCATATCTTTACTTTTACAAAACGCATACCGTTTGACTTTGCCATTCTTATGTGGCAATGATGCTTTTGGAAGATGAGTACAGCTGTGAATATTAACACTTAATAATTATGGATAATAAGAGAAGCACTTGATAACATTATTTGTTTATGTTCATCAATCAATTATAGTTGATTATTTCTTATTTGCAGTCATTCACGCTTATTATTCTTACATACCTGTTTAGTTTGACAGAATCTTTGAATAACCTTAGTTTCTCAAATTGTGTTATGTGTAGATATTATTATGTTTTTTATTTAGATTTTGATTGCTAATCCTCTCCATCAAGATTGCCCACTTAGCCAAATGAAATCAGAGTTTTGATGCTTTGCTCCAAGAATTCCTGCAAGCAGGTTTTGAAACAATTAGTAGAACATAATGAAAGTGCACATTATTTCATTTTAAACATGCAGATTCTATCAAAATTCACAGTGATGTTTGAGGAAGTAATTTAATAACACATACAAGGAAAGTATGCCTTAAATCTTATTTCATTTACAATGGAAAATGTTATAAATTAAATTGTTGATTCAGTGTACATCAAATTATTTTGCCCTTGTTAAAAATAATATTTACTTATGGTTTGCTGAAAGCAGAATGAGTAAAAACTAATAGTCACTCGAATTTCTGGGGACTGTTAAGCTATTTTAATCCTCAAAATGTTTGGTTATCATAAAGAAATGCAATATAAGAGAGATACAATTCCTGTGTTCACTTTAGTATTTGATATCATATAAGCAGATACATCCCACTTTAAGGTATTAGAAAAATCTTGATGATTTCATATAATACATTACATATTTTGTACACAATTTATATCCTTTCCATTTCAATGTGTGTGGGAATGATGGGAGATACACAGCACCATTTTGCATTGCTTTAATTCCGGGACTCAGGCTGACACACTTCCATGAGAAACACTGTTTGCCAGTAGAGAACGCCAAGAGCAGGAAGATAATTAGTCAGACCTTCTTACTTAAAGGCTTCCACACACTGAGCATTCATGTGCTAGGTAACTCTAACACCAATCCCTAACTTCATATAAAAAGTGCCTCTTTGTTACCCATATTTCTAAAGAAGAAGAGAATGGAATAATATTTTTAAGAGACAGAATGGGGTCCATATGAACTGTGAACATTTTTTGGGTGAAAACGTAATCTAGGTTTTTAAATATAGGTATTTTCACTTGATCATGTCTGAAGATTTTATGCTTCCAGTGAATCTTCATCAATACAATTTCTATATTCCAAAGCAAGTAATAATAATCACTACAGACATACTGAATACTTCTTTAAAGCCAACAAATTACATATATTGTTTGGAAAGTCAGGACTAAAGGGCCTAGGAAACTGCAGTAAGTGGCAGGGGCCTCTTGGTGTATAAGAAAACAGTGATGAGAAAGGAAGCCGAGCAGGAGGCGCGACAGCCCCAAGCACTGCTTCTAACAGGCACTTTTGTGTAAAGTAGATCCTAAAGCTGCCATAGCACAACCAGTGACTGCACTGAGTTAAGAGACAGAGCTGACTTCCTCTGCCTCTTCATACACCACGGTACAGTATCTGACTGAACTGAAATGATAGCCTACTACTCCAAATATGTTTGACTTTGAAGCGTGTTTCTTTTCTACCTTATAGCAGCATACTTATTTCTCTCCCTACCAAATTATTCAGATTAAATAACATTTCATTTGAATGTAACCAGGGATACATTTCACTTAACTGTTATATTTCACTTAAATAGTACACTAGACACTGTGCAGGAGAAGGAACAGATAAAAGATGAAGTATTCATGATCTCTGGTCTGAAGGAGCTTACTGGAAAGGGTGAAGGAGACATGCAAATTAATAGAGGTACCATATGGTTGGCATTATTATGGCTGCTCAAACTTTTACCAAGAAGAAAAAACAGTTACCTCTGCTTGAAAGAGTTCAAGGAGTTTTCCAGCCATTGATTATGTATAGCTGGATTTGAAGTTATCCAAGTCTGAAAGATGGAAGTCTTTAACACAAAGAAACCAGCATGTATAAAAATACATTGCAACATACTACTGGTGTTAGAGACCAAAGAGCAGAAAGTTGACTGGGAGGGATTAACAGAGATTTTATTATTGCTATTGTTTTTTTTTTTAATTTTTAAAACATTTATTTAAAGAAATACTAAACAAAACAGAAAATGGGTAGAAATAATATATAAGTTCAAAGAAAAAATAAACAGTAAGAAATTTCAGCATATGTAAAGATGGGGACAGCTACCATGAAGAGAATGAGAGATGTGATGGTAGTTATCATTGTCTTCCCTAATGTTGGATATTGAAGACCTAAAAAGCCTTCATCATCCTGTAATGATTTGATTAGTTCTATAATATGCAATCAGTATATAAAGTGGGTGAAGATGGGGACAACTATTTGTAAGAAACTAGAGACAGTTAGATAGACAGTGAAGATCTCCAGTGGACTTGCTTTGAAATCTGTATTTCTTTAAATTGTTTTTTTAACTGTTTTGTTCTGTTTTGTTTAATGTTAATGTTACCCTCTTTGTTTTGTTAATGTTTAATGTTACCCTCTTTGAGATGTAAAACAAATGTGTAGGACTGATAACCATATTACTGAGTTTTTGTTCGATCATTGAGCAGAACTGTTTGCAGTGTCACTTTTTCAATGTCATTTTAAATACTTTAATTTTGTAACCTGAACAGCTATTTCTAAGACGACAATATGTAACTTATCAATCAGTGATTTCTTACCATTTGTTTTTCTGTAATTTTGTATTATTTCTACGCTTTTTTATCTCCATGTATTTTTGTTTCCTTTTCTTTAAATAAAAAAAAAAAAAAAGAAATCACTAACTAGTGATGCCTACATACTGTCCTCTTACAAATAGTTGTTCAAGATACAAAAGTGGAACATATAAAGTGGGAATTCAAACAGTGAGACTGCAAACAGTTCTGTTCAACTATCCAACAAAAACTTAGTTATATGGTTGTCAATCCTATACACTTAAACATACACGCAGTTATCCATAGCTTCATTTATGTTGAGATTAAACAAACTAAAGCAGGCTAAAATCATTCTGAACAAAGAATAACAGTGTTGCTAGATTTCACATCATGACAGTTGGGGATCAGCACTGGGTATTGCAGTGTCTTTTTAAAAAAATATTTAAAGAAAGACTAAACAAAACAGAAAACAGGCAGAAATAATACATACTTTCAAAGAAAAATATAAACAATAAGAAATCACTACTTGATGGTTACACATTGTCCTGCTACAAAATAGGTATTCAAGATACTAAAGTGGAACATATAAATTGGGGATTCAAACAATGAGATTGCAACCAGTTCTGTTCAATTATCCAACAAAAACTTAAAAATATGGTTATCAATCTTATATACTTAAACATACATGCATTTATCCAAATCTTCAATTATATTGAGATTGAATAAACCCAAGGAGGCTAATATCACTCTGAACAAAGAATAGTACTATTGCTGGGTTTCACATTATGACCCTCAAGGATCAGCACTGGTTACTTTACTGTCTCTTTTTCTTCAAAGTATCTGTTCATTTCATCATGTGATATAAGATCAGTTCTCATAAACTGTTTATAGGTTCTACACATGCATGAGTCTTAACATGTATTTGTATCCTTTCTATATTAGAAGGAGAAACAAAACAAAGCAAGACAAAATAAAACATATTCATATAAACATATGAAATGAAAAAGACATATAAGACCATTGTACAAGGAGTTCTAACATAGTTCTGGTGTTGTCTCTTATCTCCAATACAATTGGCTATATCATCAGACATAGTATAATTGAATATATCAGTACATAACAGTATTAATAAAAACGCAACTTTGTATATAGTATAAAACTTCAAAAACAGGCAGTAATCAAACCAGAATGTGTATCGTAGTGAGTCTCTTCATATTGTGTAGTTATCTGTACTCTCAGACTTGATACTATCAATCATATCAGTTTTGAATAAAATCTGTTGATACCAACAAGCAATCAAACAAACCAGATTTAACTAAGATCAGTCATGATAAAATAGTCATGATAAAATAAGTCATACAGGGCTCCAGATTAAGTTAACAGGAAAATGAAGAGGATTACTGGGCTATATCCTGATGTTTTGGGGTTAGCTGTCTGTGCCCTCAAATCTAATGCAAGTAGACAAACTGGGATAGAATAAAAGCTATCTAAGCAGAGTGGTGTGAGTAATGTGGGTTTTAAATCCCGATACACTATTAACAATATTTTCTGCCATCTTTTTTAAGACTCTCCCTCCCCTTTCACTTCTCTAGGGTACACTGTGCATTTTTTGTCTCACCAAGACCCTTGGTTTTAAATTGGGAGGGGGTGGGGCAACCTGCTATTTACCTAAGTGGTTCTGAACCTTCTCTCTCCTGGGCTTGATCTCTAATTGTATTCCTTCACCTATTAAAGCCTGTCTTTCTAAGCTATCCACAAATACTGCTCTAGTTTCCCCCATTACTCTCTGGTTCTGTGTCACATAGAGCATTGTTTTCTCATACTTGATTTTCAGTCCATGTACTCTTTTTCATTATATTTCCTATAAATATCATCTCAGTGGACCCTACCTCCTGATATACTCTACGTGTGTTTTTTTTTAATATAGTGTATCAAGGCCATCTATATTAGAGATTATAACCAACCTTCTCTGATATTGCATGCTTGCTGTTCTCATTCTCCTTGATATTTACTTGTCCTGGTTCAATGTTCTCAGGGTTGGGACCTGGGGAATTTTTCTTGTTGCTTCCTCTTCCCATCTTTTTTGTTTCTTCCAGGAGGCCCCAGTTTTTCTTTGTTGGTTACAATTCTTGTGAAGCACACTGGCTAGGTGACCCTTCCCACTGCAGTGTGCTAGTGAGTTGCGGACAGCATGTGCTGGCCCCTCCCCTCCATCAGTCAGGTCTTCACTATTTGTGTGCACCGCCTCCCCTCCAGGTCAGTCAGCCTGCTGAGGCCTTCACTATTAGTGTGCCCTGCTGCCCTAGGGAATTGATTTCAGATAACCTATTGGGTCTCATCCAGGTCGCTTAACCCAGGCCAAGCTCACTCCACCAATCCCGTTTAGAAAGGGAACAACTGACTGAAGTCACTGCTGCCCCTCGTTCTTGCCAGTCCTGCCTGGCCCCAGAATATCATCTGTTGGAGCCACTTTTTCTGTGGATTGGTTTTATTCCCATCTCTCATCACAGGTTGATGCAGGGTACCCACTAGCTCAGCTCTCCATTTGGCTCACTGAACCGGACCTCAGTGTAACTGCGTTTTCAGTTAGTCAAAGTGATGGGATTTCAGACAGCTGGGTAAGTCACCACCACCCAAGTTCAGTGCTGCAACAGGAGCACTGAACCTTTAGCTGTTCCAATAGTAGCAATGGGACTGTATGCTTGATTGGTTCTTCTCACTTTTATTTCTTCTTGAGACAAGAGAATTCATCTCCCTCTGCTCGGGACTCCCCAGGCTGTATTATGCTGAATTCTAAGTTGGCTATCTCAGGGAGCCTCTGTAGCCTGCTCTTATCCATCCACCATCTTTGCTCAAATCCCTGTTATTGCTACTGTTAATACTGTAGATATTTCAATTAAAGGATCTAGATGATCAGATTTGTTTGAAAAGAAAGTGATTTCCAGACAAAACTAATATTTTAGCACTTACCATTTCCTTTTATTAATTAAACCAGTGACTAGTGCTACTTTCTGCACAATAACCTGATGAAGTTGTTAAATCTATTTCAATGCTACCAAACTTCACAGCATCATCATGTACAAGAGTATGAACTGTCCTCCTTGGTCACTGGTTTAATAAGTAATATAGGCAATGTCATTCTATTTTGCTCAGGCACACCTGCATTCTCTCCAGTTTCAACATCTCATTCCTCATTTCACTTACTTCTTTCTTTCTTTCCTTTCCTTTGACTGAGAGCTTTGGTACTACATGAATTTTGTTTTTCCTTTGATTAATGCTACTCCTGTGTGTTATTTTGTGTACATTGTAAATTAGTGTATTGGAAGGAAGCTTCTAACATTATAATTAATAGATTTTGGAAATCATTAAGGTCTGTTTTGAAATATACCAAATTTAGAGTATTACCTCTCAAATGGTTAGCTGCTTATTACTTTTGCTTCAGTGAAAATCAAAATATAAGGACGAATTCACCCTACACATTACCCCACTTCCAGGAAAACAGCATGTGCCAAGGAGAACTCATATATAAAATATAAAAAGAAATATTCATAAGCATTAGCCAAATTCTCAGAGAATTCTGCCAAATAACTAAATCCTTTCATATATTATGTCATATGCTTGAACATTCCCATTTTTAAAAGGAATGAAAAGAAGCATAGAAAATAAACATGTAGGCCTGAGGATTTAGCTAGGTGGCTCAAGTGCTTGCCTTGTAAGTAGGAAGTCATGAGTTCTAGCCCTGGTACAAAAAAACATGAGAAAGAAAATAAAGGTGCAAATCATCAGTTAACGCTAAAAAAATATATATCCTGTCTTAAAAATGGCACTAGTTCTTAAAATGTAGAGTAACCTCAGAGAACAACACATACGAACTATTCAGTACTCATCGCATTTGGAAGTCAAAATTTCACATATAAATGATTGAATTTATGATAATGTGTCCTCAAATCTCCATTTGCACATTAGGAAAGATTCATTCAATATTAATATGTATTATTTTTAACTGTGCATAAGGCATATGATATTTACTTTGAAAGATCATACTTTACTGTCTTATTCCTGTCCAACCAGAACATGAAATACTTCACCCACTGTTAAATTAAAATATATTCCTATTTTATATGATAACGTAGACAGTTCCATGACCCATTCCTCAGTGAACTTCTCTGTCCCTGACCTACTTTCTTCACACTAGAAAATTACATGATATCATCTGCCACTCTCCCTTCACAAGACTAGATTGAATATTGTGCAGTGTTTGGAAATGCAATTACTCACAGAACTTACAAATGACCAATATATTTTCATTCTTCTCATAAAATGATGCATTCAGAGGGCATTTCTGCCTTTGCTATGGAAACAAACACACTGACTATACTAACTGTAACGATTCATAGTGAGGGGTCACAGTTGCATGCTTACAGCTACTTTTTGTATTATTCCAAGGATGAAATTATCAAATGCTGCTTTTAAACCTTGGGTTACTGCCCTGAACACTAGGGACCATGATGCTTCTATCTTTCACCCAACAGAAACTTATACCACCCTTATTTGTATGTTTACAGAGCAGTCCCTGCATAGCAGACCTGGAGAATTGAAATATAAGTCAGCTTTAGTATCCAAGTTTCTCTGACTGGGTTGATGTGCTCCTAGGTCCTAAGCAGAATGACTGCTTTGTGCATAGCTCTCTCAGTGTCCTTACAGTAGCCCACACAGTCTAAAATGAGTAATAATTATCTACAAAAAAATTTAAAATGTCCTTGTCCTCCTTCAATCTACCCATTTCAATGTAAATGTGTGGGTATGAGTAAAAAGTCATTGAACATTAGCTGAATTTGAAGCTATTGAAATGGAATTTGCTCAGTTTGTGGTAATGAGTGTACTAAAATTTCCAGACCCACTTCCTCTCTGATACATGATGGCTCATCCTAGGAAAGTGTAGAATTATATTGTTGTCAAAACACAGAGAGAACTAGAAATACTTATGTTCAGTAAAATTGGCCAGGCACAGACATATAAGTACTGCATGATCTCATGTGTAGATAGAATAATAAAAAAGTTGATCTCATAGAGATTGAAAGTGGAACAGTGAACACCAGAGGCTGAGGAGAGCAGGCAGGATGAGGGACAAGAAACTGCTGACAGAGCAGTCCATGTCAGAAAGGAGCAAGAAGTGGTGGGTGGTACTGTAGGGTGAAATGATCACAGATAACAGTAATGAACTAGTTCATTTAAAAAGCAGACAGAACAGATATTGAATATTTCAATTATGAAAAATGATAAATTGTTGAGGAGATAAGTACATTTAACCTGATTATAGTATTACATAATGCATTCCTATATACAAAACTACATGGTAGCTCATTAATATGTATAAATTTTATGCTTTTATTCATCAGATAAAATAAAGAAATTTGATTTAAAAAAACTTTCCAGATATTGTGGAAAGAATACTTAAAAGCCTTAGAAAGTGCTGGACATAAAGAGTCATTTGCAAATTTTGTCTTTGAAATCTGTCCTAAAGCCATGCTCATAGAGAAAATTTCCTGGGAGAGATCTTGTTCTTGGGTCCTGCAATGCTCAAGTCTCCTTGTAGAGATTCTTTCTAATATCTTCTTGGCAAAACAAATAATTGGACAACAAAGCACAACAGATAGCAAGATTTTACACTTACTACATGTTGGAAAAGAAACATTCTTTGCAAAGCAATTGCCAGCCAATTAGAAGTGAGAAGTAAAGTAATACTGTAGAATGAGCATGAGCCACTGCGAGCACAGAGACCAAGAGCAGAGTGACAGCCACCTTTTGTATCCCTGCTCCTCAGACTTGGCCAGTACATCAGAAAACCTGCCTCATTTCTTGCAAGAATTGAAAATAGACTTCTCTGACCTTGGGTGAAGGGCTTAGGGTACAGTTTTTTTCTGTATCTCTGTCATTGATAGGTCAGGCCCACTTGGCTAGACAATTTTCCACATCCTATTCTCCTGCCTCAGACTTCTAAACTATTTCAATCCTTTTTAAATTTTACCAACTTTTGAATTGGCCATTCTCTGTCAGAAAATTCTTATTATAACTTTATTTCCATTTTCTTTTTAAATGATAACTCTACCTGGAATTACAAGGCATGTCCCTACATCCTTCAGATTTCTCAAAAAATACCTGTCACCAACTCTGGATGTCTCCTCCATCTCCATTGTTTGACACATAGATCACTGTTATGCCTTGTATCTTGATGTCCTCCCAAAGCCTCCTGTATTCATAGTTGGGGCTTTTGGAGCTGGCTGCAAATTAGATGTGTGATACTAGGATTAAGGGTGTGTGGTACTAAATTAGACCACTGATTGGAATTAGCATAGTTCTGGTTATGGCTAAATGGATTTACTGTACAGAAAGCTCGCCCACCCCAGAATATGGGTGGCATTATCCAAAAGCCTTGGTAAACTAAAAGAGAAAGACTGTTACTTGCTCTTGATGCTTGCTGCTTCCTGTCTTCTGCTTGCCATACCAAGGACTGCTTCTTCTCGGTGATGCCTCTGCCATGCCTTCCTGCCTTGGAACCAGCTTACCATTGACTGAAACCTCTACACACTCTGAGATGAAATAAACATTTACTCTTTTAACTTGTGGATGTTGAGTATTTTATACCAGCAGTGATGAAAGTAAGTGAGACAGCTGGCCACTCTATGGATGAATGGATGAACAAAGGGAACAGTAAGAAAAGCTGGGTCATGTTTTCCCCATTAATTTTTCTAAAACTACAGATGGAGCTTATTTACTTGAAATTACCCTGGTCTCTTGAATATGTCACCCACTCAGTCATTGTTTTTTCTCTTCAAAATGTTAGGTCTCTGGTAATTTTAAACACAAGGCTATTGCACAATCAACTGACCACATTTCATACACATATCACAATGTTAACATGCCTTGTTTTGGAAAACCAATGACTTATACATTACAGTTCTCCATTGGAGACCTTTTTAAGTGTTCAGAAAGCTACCAAAAGATCATCTTCACTAGGCAATTGTAGATAACTCTCTTAAAGTACTACCACTTTGGTTTTTTTGTGGAGATTCTGGGAGAGATACTTAACTTTATTCTTATGTTCACCATCAAGATTGTTATTCCTAAAATGGAAGTGATCCAATTAGGTACAGTAACTTGATCTGCCTTTAGCTGAATGAGAAATGGTGGCACTGTAACTTGGCTTAGTGAAGGCAAGTAAAAATCAGTCACAACTTAGTGATCACCACTGCTACAGATGATAAAATTTCTATAGATTACTTTTTTCAAAACAAGAGTATAGTTCATTAACTAATATATCCATTTCTATCTAAGTCAATACTTAAAGCAAGTAAAAATGTCAACACAGAAATTTAAGAAGAAAAATAATTGAGTTTCAAAGGAATAATCAAATTGTTTCTTATTTCATTCTTTCAACATTTTGGTTTTGAGACTCTGTCAGTCATGATTGAAATGAGTGCTTCAAATTGGCTTCATGCTGCTATGTGAATTCCTATGTAACATTCCTAGTTAAATGTTATTATATGAGATAAATTGGACATATTTGGTTCTACCTTGCAGCCACATTAATCAGAGTCACTAATCAAACAGAACATTCATGTGGAAGAAGCCAAGACAATCTAATCAGAAGGTTAGATATTGTTGGGAGATAATTCTCCATTATGTGCGCTGTGTTTCTTGCACAGTTTGTAAGTGGTACTAAGCCTTCTGCTTGGGGCTGTCTTTAAAGAATGATCACATTACGTTTAGCCTTCAAACAACAGACCATGTGGTGTCTCTTTCCAAAGCCTACAAAAGGTGCTTTTACTATTTTGTAAAATTTTCATGTTCTCATGAACTGGGGAATACTTTCTTATAACAGCCTTCATTGCCTGGCCAAGTGGTATCCGAATTTTTTTCATGTCATTATGAGAAAATTTGAGGCTAAGGGAACTAATAAAAACAAACTTTATTCTCTGGCTACTGGTAATGCTGGGCCTAGTAATTATTCTTTATCTCATACCAAGAACTTTTGTTTCTTCTGCCAGCCAACATGAAATCTTTCTAGGCTAGTATTTTAAATTGAATGTGAGAAGAAATCTCATATTTTCCCATTTTTAAAATGGATTTCCAGACTTAAAGAATGTTTATCTCCCTCTATAATATGTTTTAATTTTGTCTACTTTTATTCTCAAATATTTTTTCCAATTTCTACTGCATCTTTAATTAAGACAAAATGCTTTCTTTATGTAATCAGTTATGCTGCATCTCACGTTTTTGAAAACACCAATCATTCATTTGTTCCCTGTGTTACAATCCTTCACTGATATTTTTCTCAAACTTTGATCATCACCTTTTGTAAGCCTATGATAACATACTTGAATATATGAATATTTTGTCTTCCCAGGGACTTATGAAATAATTCTATTACATTTCATAGGAAGACTTTTCTGGTTTACTGAAAGGCTTATCTCATCTCATTGTCTAGAATGGATCTCCTTTTATAGGAGTGCGTCCACCACTGAAGAGTCGTCAACTCTGAAAATTTATCAACCTCACCCTACTGAAGTATGAATAATTTTGTGCTTGCTTATTTGTTTAATATTTTTATAACAAACCATGCTGTGAGAAGGTGGCCATCTGCAAACAAAGGAGAATAGTAGGATAAAGAGAAATCAGATGAAACTTTGATGTTGGACTTCAGGTTTTAAGACTCTTAAAATATCAGCTCTGTAAGTCACTTATATTATGGTTTTTGGAACTTCATGATGTAAGGCATTTTGTTACTTCAGCTCTAGCAAAGTAAAACAAACAGAGGGTTAAATATATACGTATTAAATTTATATTTATTAAAAATGGTAAAACAAATTATAAGTGGAATCTAATGGCATAACATTCATTCCACAAGAAATATTCTTTTATTCTTCATCTCAGCTGAGTAAGAAACTAGCTCTTTTCATTAAAAAATGTTAGAGAAAACTTTACCAAAAAAAAAAAAAAAAGATTGATGATGTACTCTGTGTTGCTGACGATGCTGAGGATGAAGTCTATGAGACAGCACAGCTCTTGATAAATGATTATACTGTTTGACCATAGGACTTTTGAGTGATGGAGGCTACAGTCTGCAATATCAGAATATTTCTTTTTTTCTTAAGATATTTTACAGAAGTAAATCTAACTGTCATCAGAATAGACTATGTGTACTTAGGTGGACAGAATACTAAGGAGAATATTGATTTTTGAAATATTACATTACTTGTAGTATTAGAGGTTTCTATCATCTTTCTTATTAAGAACAAAAATTGTACTGGATCAGCATATGAATTTTTGCATGCAACCTTTGTCTTTCAAGACTTTTTTCAATTTCTTCATATTTTTAATTGCCCAGCATCATGTTACCATGTTATTCTTTATTGAAGTTTGGTTTCATAGGAGAGTATAACAAGTAGTTATTCTTTAATATAAATTACAATTTAATTGTTCCCAAGGAAGTTTAATATTTTTAGTTCCTTATCTTTTATTAAAGAATGGTAAATTCTCATTTGAAATAAATACAGGCATCAGAGTTTGAATTTGCAAAGTGTTCCCTGGAGATTTTGAAAACATATTAAATATGTGTCTAAATACTAAGCTTAAATCCAATGTATTCTAAAGACAGTAGCATTATTAAGTTACACAGCACAAATTTTAGAAGAGCTAGAATATTTACCATATAGGACTTTATAACTATCATGTGCCATCTTGCCACCACAGTAACACCAAGCATTGACAGCCTATCAGAAGATAACTTGCCTTATGCAGTTGTGAATATAAATTCTTTCCAATGCAAATTGCTTACCAATTTTCAGTTAGAAATCCAATAATTTCCTGTCTTTGGGATGTTATACATAAGTCATGAATAAGGGGCTGATGGACAAACAAATATTCAAGAGAGACAAATATTCTAATGTTGGTAAAAACATTATTTCACATTCAACAGAAACTTCTTGTGCATATGTGAGAAAGTGTGCTAAGCATAAGATGTCAAGAAGAACAGTATTCAATTAACTTGAGCCTTAAGCAGAAGCATGAGGCAATAAAGAATGGTAGGAATCAGACTACAAAGCATATATTTTACTTAGACATTAAAACAAAATCTAATATTGTGTTATATAAAAGTGAGGGAAGGTTGTCATGAGATACCAAATATATGTCAGTCAATATTGAGAGGCATATTAAATGCACAATTTAATCCCATTTTCCAGTTTATTTTTAATCTAAATCTACAAAATAAAATATTCTTTATTTGAATATTTCAGTGCCTTCTGTTTGGAATTCTGAAATTGTAACCCATAATAAACTTATCTTACCTAAAATACTTAACTACAGTTCCTCCAATAAATACCCAGTCAGTTTTCAGGTATTCCTAACTGTGTAATAGAATAGTTCTGAAACTATGAGTTTAAGAAAGCTGGTGCAGTTTTAAAACCACTAAAGTTAGAGGCCTGGAATGTAGCTCAGTGGCTTAAGTACCTGCCTGGAAAGTGTGAGGTTATGAGTTTGATAAAAATAAAGTGTTCAAATATCTTTCATCTCGTGTATGTTATATATATATATATATGTGTGTGTGTGTGTGTGTGTGTGTGTGTTTATCAAATATTAAATCTAAACAACTTGTTTATTCATTGAGATGAAAACAAATTATCAGTGCTTCTTTCAACACCAAAAATATCAAATTTTCAAATGTGACTTATATTCCCTCCCCATTCAATCCCACGTGGTTTGAGAATATGTGTAGAAGGTAAACATTTAATAGTAATAGTATTAATGATTTTAGTGCTATTATCAAAAAATACTTTAAAATTTTTTTTCAGATGCTTAAGTACTTAGTGGGAAAAGCCATTTTTAAAGTATATGTTATTATTTCAGAAAAGTTTTGGATTTTTAAACATTTTGAGAAATACACAGGATTCCTTTATAGCTCAAATCCTTTATTCCTTCCCTCAAGAGAATTCCTTCTTAATACAACAAAATTTTAAGGCTGTAGATCTATCAATACTTTTGACATCTTCCAACAAAATAGAATATTTATTACAAGTGTTGAACCCATATTGATAATTTAACATTAACCAAGGCCCATATCATATTCAGATTTACTGGGTTTTTAACTGACTGCCCAATTTTCTGTTCCAAACTAACACTTCATTTAGTTGTTATCTCATTTTAAGTTCTATTAGGCTTTGCCAAACTCTCCAAACTTCCTTATTTTGGTGATCTCAGCACTTTTAAGGCATGTCTTTAAATTATTTTGTCTCAACTGGGATCAGTGTGGTGTTTTTCTCATGACTATAGTGATGTTATGGTTTTGGAGGAATAAATTGGTTTTGACTAACTGGATAAGTGAAAGGGTATTGGCCCAGACAAGACTCTGTAGCCAGGAAAGCCTCAACCGGAAGCAGGAAGCCCCTATCTCCCCTACTCCTAGGAATTTACCTGTGACACTGTCTTCCCCACCCCTGGGAATTTACCTATGGTGTCAAACCTAGGACCAATGGGCTACCTGTGCATCCCTAATGCCCCCATTAGGTTCCACTCCAAACCGAGGCTACTTACATACCCCCATGCCACGTGTCCACTGGAGAGATCGCTGGACACTAGCGATGGGGAGTGCCAGTCATCTCTCTCTGTGTTCTCAGAATAAAGGCTTCTTTTTGTTTTATACTTCTCATCTTTTGGAAATACTTTTCATCATTTGGAAATAATCCTATCATTTGGTGCCACGAAACAATCGGCAGGCAATTGACTCTTGTGACAGACTCAGTTCCATCCCCAGCTGATTCACAAACCAGTTAACATCCTCTCCTTGTCGCCAGCCACCTGCACTCACCATTGGCCAGAATGATTTCAGGTGAGCACTCTCCGGGGAACTCTTGGCACTGGGCATCCCCAGTCAACTGTTCTCCCCATTCATGTGGGTCTGTGGCATTTTGATGTCCTTAGGACAACCCAGGGCAGGGTTCTTTCTGGGCAAAACTGTGTCCACACTCTAAAATCTCTCATGTTCTTTGGGTTCAGATAGCCCAAAGCAGAGATTTTTGGACCACCCACACTCAAAGACCCTCACTTCCCTTAAAGCCTCATGCTTTCATGGGAAAAACTGTTACTGATTCCATGTGGGTTCCACTTGTAAATCTCTCAGTGACAACTGGAATATATGAGTTTTTGGAACCTTAGCCACCATGTGGTGCCACAAACAAATGACAGCTTGTTCTCTGGACCACAGCTTATTTTTTGCCTGAATTAGTCATGGGAAACATGTTTTCTAACTCTCAAAAGACGCCTTTACAATGCCTAATTTCCAATTTATGTACCTTAAAAATTAAAAGTACCATAAAAACTAAACAATTAACATTTTACTGCTGGGAGGTCTGGCCAACCTACCCACTAGTGGTGATCGTTGGCCCAAGGAAGGAACATTTGACCCCTGCATTCTCAGAAACTTGTATGATTTCTGTCAGGCCAGTGACAAGTTATTAGAACTCCCTTATATTCAGGCCTTTCTTGTTCTGAGAACACTCCCGTCTCTTATTAAGTCTTGTGCTCCTGCTCAGATACTTTTAGCTAACTCTACCATGTTGCAAACTTTTCTGTCCTGCCCTCAGGATTCACTTGACAATGTTCCTCTGATGTTTTCCCGGCCACCACCTCCCTTCCCCCCAAAATGGTTCCTCACCATTATCTCCCGCTGTGCGATCCTCTTCATCTCCGTCATTGGACCCATAACTCTCCGAGCAGCTCTAATCCCTCTGTTAGCACTTCCTCCCAGTCTCTGACTTCTTCTCCTGAGAATTCTCTATCCCATACAGCATTCTCACCACCCACCCACCATACTAGGTCTTGGTTACTATGTCCTTCCAGCAGGTCACGTGATTGTTCCAGCTTGTGCTGGAAACCATCGCCATGTTACAACCCTCCACCACATGGCCGGGTGCCACCATGTTTGCAGGGTCTCACTGTCAATGGGCACCTCCTTGTGGCTCCTCTTGTGAACTGCAACAGCTTCCCTGTTGCAGTGCACATGATGCTTCATTGTGCTGCCGACAGCAATCCTCTTGCTGCAAGGCACACAGTGAGATGCCATCTGCCTATGTTTCTTTGTCCCAGGGTGATCAGCAGCAGCTCTATAGCTGCTTTACAGATAATTCCTCACATGCGTCTACCAGATGGATAGCTGCTCAGTGGCCCTCTACTCCTCATTCTTCTCCTCAAGCTCTGCTGCCACTTCAAGAGCAAGGTAGCCCCAAGGGACTTGTTAATATACATGTGCCTTTTTCCCTTTCTGATCTATCCCAGATTGCCCATAAATTAGGTAGCTTCTCTGTTGACCCACAGAATTATATCAGGCAATTTGATAACAAACCTTTACAACATGTCCAGGAGGCTAATCACAACCCAGCTGTGTTCCTAAATTGGCTTTCTAAACCTCGTGCCCCGTGAGCAGTTCCAGCTTCACACGCTGCTTGGGGCTGCCTCCCAGGCCCTCCCCCATGCGCCCTCATAGCCACCATGAGTCATCATTGCCACCACCTTACACGTTTCCCGGGAAGTCCCAGCCCACCCCTGTGCGCTATGTCCCGATATCACCCCCCCTCCACCCTTGGCATGCTCTGCTGGCATGCTGCAAACCAGCATCTCAGCGGCTCCACTCATGCATGCTTTTTTTTTTTTTTTTACAATTCAGCTCTGCTCAAAAGATGCTTTTTTATTACAATTCTCAAACCATTTAATCAAGGTTACTGGCCACCTGATAATTTTACCAACCTTGTTTATCAATAAAAGCTTTGACTAATCTCCTGTTTTAAGGACTAAAATTAAAAAATATTTATCAATTCCTTTTGCTGTAGACCACCAGTAATGTTATATGTTAAACTTATTGCCTGTATTATACTGTGTTGTCGCTGATCTCCTATTTAACAACTAAGGTTATAAATTTCTTTTTGCTGAAAACCACTAGCTCTATTCCAAGACAAGGGTTTTCTTCAAAGTTTTATTTTATTTGTCTTGGTTCATACTACTGCAAATAACAACTTTTAAAGAAGTAAATGTGTTTAAAATTTGACAATATTAGATCAGTTTTGGTAAAAGTATTCATAAGATTGGTAAACATTTACTGCTAAATGTTCCCATTAAAATGAGATTATACTCCAAAAGAGAGAGGGCAGACTGAAGTCTTTTTGGGCAGACTAAAGCCTTTTTTGTTAATTCCACGTGGCACCCTATAAAAAAAAAAAAGTGGTGTGCCATCCAGATAAAGCCTACTCTCTGATCTCAAATGCCAATGTTAAACTCCTACATACTTACTTAATTCTACTGTAGTCTAAATCCCAAACAAAAAGATGAAACTTGACCTTCAAACCTTAGAGAGATCTTAATATGGTTTTTCATATTTTTAACACTTTTGACACTTGGAGTTCTGAGGCAAGTAAACCTACCCAAGGTGGAGCTGCCTGCCCCGCCCATGGAACAAGTTCAAATGCAGCAGAAGATATTGGGCAAGAGAGTGCCTTATCCTGGCATTCTTTGAAACCTTACTCCAGGGCTGCTGGACTGTCCTAGCCACCAGAGAGTGGGTAAGCCATCCTAACTTCTATCCCTCACAGGAAATGTTGACACTGCCAGATTCATCGCCAACAAAAATTGCTGCCAAAGACTGAGGGGGTTCAGGGCAACAACAGCCCCCTTTAAGGTGTCCATATCAGAGTCCAAGTCAACTAAAGTCTCAGGTAAGACAATTCTCTATATTTGTGGACATAGATGCCATATATGCAGAGTTCTTCCTGAATTTTCAGGCTGCTATATTAAGTCCTAAATCTCTATGATGGGGTATTGATGGTCAACATATGCCATTAGACACACTGAGGCCTCAACATCTCCCACCTGTTATCGCTAGTAAACCTCTCCTCAATGATATAAGACCACCCTTCCTTTCTTATTCAGCAATTTCTCTGGTAACCCTGGTCAAGACTGACAGATACATTTTGTCTTCTCACTTTGTTTATACTTTTTCAGGATACATAAAAGCCTTTCCCACAACCAAGAAAACTGCTTTTATACTTGCTAAAATTCTGTTACAGCAAATCATTCCAAGGACTAAGTTGCTAAACTGCCATTCTGGTTTTGCATCACTCAGGCCCTAGATCTGACCATCCTTTTCCTACTCATCTCTTCCTTACCAAGACCTTATGGCCACAACTCACAGGTTGTCATGTTTTGTTATGCACTTTGGTTCCTAATTCCTTACATTCTATTAATGATCATTTTTAAGCAGGACTCTTGACAGTCTTTCCTAAAGACTCCCACATCATGTGTAAGATATTATTCATAATATTCTATATGATAATAGTCACAGTTCTTTCTACCCTCAGCTGCCTGGTTAAACGTGACATCCCTGAAAGCCTAAACTCTTACCTTCCCTATACTGGTACAGCCACCGCCTTCCCTGCTCCCCCTATTTTTTCCAGTTCAACTCCTGGACCAGAGACAAGTTTTACACACCTACCCTCTTAAGTTGTGTGCTTTCAGATGGGAGAGTAATCACCTCTCATAACATCATTTCTCCTAACCTTACACTTAATTTTCAGAATTCTGCCTTACCGTGGAACATGTCTAAATCAAAGGCACCTTTCCCTCTACCTCACCTAGGTCCTTAAATATGACAGTGCCATGTTTCCTCATAACATTTTGTCTCTTTGTTTTTCCAGTCTAACATACGTACATTCACCAGTGAAGTTGTCCTGACTAAAACACCTGGCACTAGGTCTACCTGGGCATCAACCTTCATCCTGTTGACTCCCCTAGGCTCCAGTACAGTGCCCTCTGCCAGCAGGAAGTAGTTAAAGAGAGAAATCGTCACCCCTTTTCATAATAATAATCATAAGATGGGATACGAAAGGGTTTTGGCTCAGACAGGACTCTATAGCCAGGAAAGCCTCAACTGGAAGCAGGAAGCCCCTATCTCCCCCACCCCTAGGAATTTACCTTGGACGCCATCTTCCTGCCCCTGGAAATTTACCTATGGTGCCAAACCTAGGATCGATGGGCTACGTGTGCATCCCTAATGCCCCCCTTAGGTTCCACCCCAAATCAAGGCTAGTTACATACCCTCCATGCCACATGTCCGTTGGAGAGATTGCCAGACACCAGCGGTGGGGGGTACCAGTCATCTCTCTCTATGTTCTCAGAATAAAGGCCACTTTTTGTTTTATATTTCTCATCTTTTGGAAATGTTCTTCATCTTCTGGAAATAATCCTATCAATAAGGTATTATTACTCTTATTTTTCAATTACAAATGTTCTTGTTATAACTCTTTTTTTTTTTTTGTCTTTTTTGAGATGGGGTCTCTCTATGCTGTTCAGCCTGGCCTTGAGCTCACTTTGTAACCCAGGATGGTCTCGAACTCACAAGGATACTCCCACCTCAGCCTCCCAAGTGTTGGGATTACAGGCATGAGCCAGCACGCCCCATTTATAACTCTTTTCAATACTGTAGTCCTTAGAAACAAATCACTCTGCTTAATCCACATTAATGGACTGAGAGTGATACCTTTTCTTTGTAAGGGTGGAGTAACTAGTTGCAATTATGTGCATGAGAATACATTCATTACCCTTATTTGTTTTGTTATTCAATAGTTTGTCTATAAATTGGCTTTTTTCCCTTGTGATTTATACTAAAGCATTAGGAGAATAACCAATTTTTGTTTCAAATATCAAAAAATGAGGAAAAATAATATGAATATATTATTAAACAAATAAATATGACCTTAAGAATCATGAAC
The DNA here is from genome assembly GCF_034190915.1 of Cavia porcellus. Classification (NCBI taxonomy): domain Eukaryota; kingdom Metazoa; phylum Chordata; class Mammalia; order Rodentia; family Caviidae; genus Cavia; species Cavia porcellus. The sequence continues at coordinate 18,483,648 of NW_026947487.1, read as the reverse complement.
ACTTTGAAAGCACTGTGTTCATCCTCAGTGTCCCTAAATCATGGCTTGGAAATACTGACCTATTGTATCCTTTATGGTTGTGCTACATTTGCTTTTGCTTTACTTTGGTTCATACACTATGGCTGTCTGATTTGTAAGTAAAGTCTCTTTTAATTCAAAGTTTTCTCTCTGTTCTGAGCTGAACTATGTGATAGCTTGGACCACACAGTAAAACCAAGGAAGCAAGAGATTAAAATTTGGGGAGCAAGAGACTGGTGATTTACCTCAGCAGCATAAGCGCCTGCCTTGCAAGCAGGCAGTCGTGAGTTCAATCCCTGGTACCGATAAAAAAATAAAATAAAATAAAAATAAAAAAAACTTGGGGAGCAAAGGCTTTATTTTAGGCCAGGCCTGGCAACACAATCTCTGGGAGCCAATTTGGAGACTGCACACCTCACAGCTGGGGGGTTAGGCTTTTAAAGCTGAAAACCACAGGAAAGTTGTAACCACTGACACAGTTAGGTAGCACCTGAGCTTTACAGAACTTCTTGTAATTTCCTTGAAGGTAAGCACTTCTTAAGGAACAGCACATTTTATTACAGATAGCCAGATGAGAGATAGGGGTGGGGGTTACAGAAAACTGATACCTAAGGCTTTTACAGCTTTCTCAGGAAATAGAAACTTAACCTAGAAAGCTAGGAAGGGAGGAGGGTACTGAGTGGTGCATAAAGAACAGGAATGAGGTGCAATGGTTAGAACTATGTTACAACATTCCCCTCTGATGTTGTGACTGAGGTCAAATCCTTGGCCAGGTAGTTGGGAACGAATCTTATGCCTTGCATTTGTTGTCTGGCATATGCAGTTATTCTATTGAGTATATAAGGACCTATTGTGACCAAAAGCAGTACTCCTAACAATGGTCCAAGCAAGGGCAGGAGATAGAGCAGGATTCCATTCTACACATTCCATAAAGGGTTTTAAACAGCTCTCTCCTTCTTTTAATGAGGGTTTCCTGTAGTCTCTTGATTTTATCTCGGACAATGATGGACTTATTTACATAAAAGCAGCATTGTTCCTGCAATGCTGCACAGATCCCTCCTTGTTCTGCTGTTAGGAGGTCTAGTCCCCTTCTGTTTTTGGAGAACTACTTCAGCCAATGAGTCTATTTGGTCTTGAATGACCTGAATGGTACTAGACAATGCCTGCATATCACTAACAATCTGGTTGGAAAGTTGGACATAAACCCCTACTCTTGCTGCCCCCCATACCTAAGGCTCCTGATATTCCTAGACTTACCAATAAAGGGATAAATTGAACTGCCCTCTTTGATTGGCCTTTGATTTAATCTAAACTAGGAATGGGGACAGGCTCATCCCCGGGTAGGACCTCTATATCAGGCAATAGGACCACTGTTACACATATCCCTGTCCAGTTAGTTGGGTGGAAAGTATAAGCCATATTTCCTCCACAAATAAATAGTTGCCCTTCGGTGGGATAAAGGGAGGTAGTCTGATTAACTATGGAACTACAATTAGTAAATGCAATGAACCCCACGTCAATGTCAGAGGTATCATTATGAAAACCTCCTTGGAGACAGAGAGAGTCCTTGAAGCCTACTGGTTGTACTCTAAAGGGGGGACCAGCACTACAATTTAAGTAATCTTGTTCCTCCAGTGTAGTCAGAGAAACATTGGTGGGGACTGCAAGGGGCATGGGGGAGCCCTGTGCCATGCATAACCAGCAATCTTTAGCCAAAGTTGGGAGGAAGCATTTAAGGCTTTATGAGTGGCCTCTAGAATATCAGAATTTTGAGCATCCAGATCAACTCCCCATGATTTAGGTAGCATCATGGGGTGGTAATGTATCTGGGGAAACATTATTTTTTTTAATTTTTTTTTTCATTTTTATCGGTACCAGGGATCGAACTCACGACTACCTGCTTGTAAGGCAGGCGCTTATGCCACTGAGCTAAATCCCCAACCCCTGGAAACATTATTTTTATTACTGCTTGACTTGTTCCTCAACCATGAGTTCTCTGATCTTATCTTGTGGGCCACCCCCATCAGACACATGTATAGGGGCCAACCTCCTCCACCACACTGATTTACCAACAGTGCCGAGACATGAGGCTTGGGCATACTTTGAGCTTCCTATTACTGTCAGATTGGTGGACCAATCACTTCCAATACTTCCAGCCCATGTCCTCATAAGCTCAGCAGTGAAGTGAGTTTTGCTATCTATGCTTATACATTCTCTTACAGAGTCATAGCAGGAGGAATGCATTTCTGAATAATAAGAACAATTCTGAGGGCATGGCACTGGCTGGCTGCCTTTGTTAGATATCACCTGGTGCTTTAGCATACACACCCACCTTTGAGTCAAACCCCCTGTAACTGAGGATATAGCAACCTGGAATGCTAATTTGTCCCCACAATATGTCTGAAGACTGTATGCATACAATTTATCATTTTTGTGGGAAGGATCTCGATCCTTGTTTCCTTCTGTATGTATAATCCCCCCCACACACACTAGTTGTTATCTTTACCTTTGGTAATATAGCCTCCTTTGCAATCACAGGGGCTCCCATACAAAAATCTCAACAATTCTTTGCTCACAGGGGGACCAAAGTCACCGTGCAAGGTCAGCATCAATGTTATTAAAATCCCCAGCAGTGGGATAGAAGGAGCAAAAGCAAGCAAGCTAAAACAGTTCATGAGTGGTTATAATTTAACTATGTTTAGTCAATGTTAACTTCAAGGGGTTACCAGTCTGCTGTATAGTCCACTGAGTATGTCCCTCATTGTCCACTGTTTCCAGGGGTTTTACACGAGTATGGTGAATCCACAGTTTTTCCTGCTACCTTGATGGCAGTGGGGGGTACTGAGCACCACAGTGAAGGGTCCTCCAGTGGGGTTCAAGGGAGTCTTGATCATGACGTTGCACCAGGACAGAAGTTCCTGGCTCGATGTGTGCTTTGAGTGGCTTTGAGTGTGCTTTGAAGGCAGGTCCAGGTGTTTTTGTCTGAACAGCTGGTGGATCAAGGCCAATACAGGCCGGAGTGTCTGCAAGGACTTAATGAGATCTTGGTTAGTTATTTCAACTAATTTGTCCTCTGACAGTCTCAGGACCACTGGAGGGGGCTTTCTGAACATAGCCTCAAAGGGGGAAATTCTAGAAACATATGGGGTACATCTAGCTCTTAACAGCACAAAGGGAAGAAGGCTCACCCAATTATCACCAATTTCTAAAGACAGCTTAGCTAAAGTGTCCTTGAGAGTTCAGTTCATACGTTCTACTTGCCTTGGGCTTTGTGGCCGATAGGCACAGTGGAGTTTCCAATTAATCTTTAATGCCTGGCTAACTTTTGGGTGACTTGGGCTATGAAAGCTGAGCCATTAAAGGACCCCATTGATAGTGGGAGGCCAAATTGAGGTATGATCTCATGCAATAGCTTTTTTACTACCACTAAGGCTGACTTGAACTTAGTAGGGAAAGCCTCTACCCAGCCAGTAAAGGTGCCTACTAATACCGAGAGATAGCAGTGCCCCTGTAAACCAGGCTTTACCATGTCCATGAAATCTACTTCCCAATGTTTTCCTGGAACAACTCCTCGATGTGGAGTGGTCTCTAATGTAGAGCTCTTGGCTGAGTTGACTAACAAGCACTGTGGGCATCTGGAGCTCAATAGAGGGGGTTAGTTTGCAGAGTTTTGGAATAAAAAACCGAGTTCTGAACAATTCAGCAAGTTTAGTTCCCCCTAAATGGGTAGTTTGGTGAGCCTGGTGTAACAGCTCCCACCCTAGTGCCTCCAGTAACAGTACTCATTTATCAGGTAACTGGTACCAGCCCCCTGGGGTGGGGGACTTCGCTCCAAGTTGAGATGCTAACTGTAGGTCTTTCTTTGTGTAGACTGGTTCTGACAAGGTCAGAGGAACTAACATCAGAGCAGTTACTTCCTTGGGTGCCCCCTCTGATGTGGTTGTTATTTTTTGAGTGGCTTGATCTGCCAAACTGTTTCCTAAGGTGACAGGGTCATCTCCTGTCTGTTGAGCCTTGCAGTGAATAATAGCAACTTGTTGAGGTAGCCAGAAAGATAGGAAGGGGGTTGCTCAGTGGGGCATACAGAACAGGAATGAGGCACAATGGTTAGAACTAGGTTACAACAAGCTGCAATGTCTACCAAAGCTGTGTGTTGAATTCCTGTCTCATAATTCCTGAGAATGGAACTATATTTGGAGATGGTGGTCATTCTGAGCATCCTCTATGAATATTTTAAGCACACATGTCTGTCTGGCCTTCTTTTAAGAAGTTAGGAACGCAAAGGCAGAAAAAGGACAATATGAAGACAAAGGGGGAAAATGTCATCTGCAATAAAGCAGAGGCCTCAGAAATAGTCCAACCCCAATGCTTTGAATTTGAGTGTCTAGACTTCTTAAATACAAGGAAATAAAGTTTTGTTGTTTAAACCATCTATTCTGTAACATTTTGCCGGGAAAGTTTAACTCAGTAACTCTCCCTCTCACTTTGTGTGTTGTCTTATTCTGTTTCTTATTTGTCATGTGTTGTCATTGAAATTTAAAAGCTTAAGTAACTAATTCAGCTGCTCTACATCATGGGGTGTGGAAAAGGAACCCTTACAGCTCTAGGGTATCATCCATTATGTAAATTTGGGAAGGTCAAAAGTTTAATAAAGTGATTCATCAGGGGCCAAGGTCCTTACATTGTAAATTTCCTCAGCCTGTGCAAGAGGATGGCTCGGAGATGGTGTGAGTACTACACCTACCTGAGGGGAATAACCTGCTTACAGTATAAGGTACAATAAAGAGATCTTCCCTGCCCTTTTGATTTTGCTCATTTGCTGTCTTCTGCTACCTTGAAGGGTCGCCCCTGTGCAATGGCACCCTTCCTTGGAGCCCACAAATTAGGGACTAAAACCTCCACAAACTGTGAGCTAAAAAAAACCTCTTCTTTTTTGATTTGGAGTGTTGATTATTTTGTCTCAGCAACCAGAGAAAAACTAAGACAGCATGCTTATGATATAAATCATCAGTATTCTAGAATTTCTCACTTTGTGGATTGTGAAGAATGACTACTTGTAAAATGAATTAACTTGCTCTCACTCCTTCATCATTGTGTGAATTGATGGAGGTGAAGACATCATATTGCAGTGGTGCATGCTGTGCTTGTGTCAAAACAATTAGTTTTATAGTGGCTGCATCTTGGAGGTCATATGAATATCTCTCAATAGATAAACTGTCAGAGAAAGTGTGGTGCTTATGCACAGTGGGGTACTACTCTACCCCAGGAAGGAATGGACTCCAGTCATTTTTGAGAGAATGGACACAACTGGGAATACAGTGTTGAGTGGGGCAGATCAGACATGTGGGCTTGGGGCTCACATAGTTTCTCTTGTATCAGAAGCCCCAATTACAGATAGACTGAAACAAAATACGCATGACAAGAAGTAGGGAGGTGGATTTTTCCTAGGTGGAGAGAGTAGACGATTAGTAGAGGAAGAGAGAAAAGAAAGAAAGGAGATCAAAGGAAAAGTTGTGTTGTGTTGTGTACATTTACCAGTTCCACACAAGGAATGTAAACATTATATGCTATGGGCAACTACTAATAAAAAATAATTTTTCACAAGAAGTTAAATAAGTTTTCAACATTTTTTTCATACCTTATGTTATGCATTGTTATGATGATTTATGTACTAATTGGTGCCATTTTTATTTTCAGGAACTTGCTACTTCTTTATGACTATTTTTCAGAGATATTCTCTTGTTTTAAAAATACTTAATCCATAAACGATGGGTCTCAGCTATGAGGAGAATTTTATGTGATTATGTATGCTAAAGCATTGGTATTTAATCATCAATATAATGCATGAAGGTAGTTACTGTAGGAATCTATAATTTATATGGAACATAAAACAAGTTAAAGTAGATTTAGTGGTTTACTTAAAATTATATATCCAATAATAAGTATAGCTCATGTATTCACCCATGTTTTTATAATGCCTGTGCTATTTTCTATTATCATTGATGTTTTAGAGGGCATTAAGTATGCACAGTGTTTCAGACATTGATATCACACAATACAATTAAAAATTTAATAGTAATTTGCATAGAGTTATGAGAAGTAGCTTTGGAAAATCAAGAATGAATTATTATTGTGATTAGTATGAGTATAAGAAAATTTGCTTTTAACAATTAGCAATACTATTATCTTTGAAAAATAATGTAGACTATTAGTAAGTGAACAAATCCCTCAAGGTAAATTAAGTTTTATGAAGAATAAAGAATGCTAACCATGACTACCTGGTTTCATAATTTAGTTGTCTTTTATGATATAAGCACAGTTTGGCTAACATATTTTCTTACATGTAATTGGCATTATAAATAATTATATGAAACCTTCTTCTAGTTCATTAAGCCATACATATGCATATACGTATACATGTAGTAAGCTTTTTATCATTTTAAAGTAGAAATAAATGCAGAGTAAGAAGATTAGATGCAGAGATCTGAGTTTTAGAAACTTTCAAGGTCACTTAGCTAACTAATGACAGCATTAAAATTGCATCCAAAAATATTGCATCATCAAGCACACAATGTATATCATAAATATCATGTTATATTAAATGACTATATGCAGAGCTGCCAACTTACTGGAAAGATGATGATTTCTTAATTTAAAGGGCTACTGAACCCATGTATTATTAAGAAAAATATAAGTATCATATATTTTACTTACAATATTCAATTGTTTCTATCATATTTGGAAGGACTAATTAATTCCATTAACCATTGGTTTTGGAGGAATAATTTTATTTTTAGTATACAGCTGGTAATTACTTTTAATATTATATATTCATTTTAATCAACCTAGCAAGTTTATTTTTTTATTTAAAGAGAAAAAACAAAACAAAACCAAGCAGTAAAAGGGTAAAATAATACAGAATTTCAAGAAAAAATATACAGTAAGAAATCACTAGTTAATAGATTACATATTGTCATCTTAGAAACAATTGTCCAAATTACAAAATTAAAGCATGCAAAATGGACATTCATGCAGTGAGATTGCAGAAAATTCTAAGAAGTATATTTTTTTACTGAGGATTTTTCTATGACATGGTTTGACTGTCAGTATAAAATTTATAAATACTTACCTCTAATTTACTGTGCAGATATTTTGTCGTATTTTTGTTTTTTATATAAAATCCTTTAAGATTTATTACTTTCAGTAGAATGAAGAAATTGAAATGGAGAAATACAGGAAATACAGAACCTTGCTAACTAGTTGAGCTAAATGATGTATCTTTTTTACAATGAGGGGGATCAATATAGTACAAAAGATTTTTTGAACCTACATTATCACATATTTAATGATATTCTCTTTTATGTGTGTATGTGATATTTCTTTTATCATGGTAACACATAATATAAATTTTGAAAAACAAATGACTGATAGCAGCATTTAAATTTATGAATGTATGTCTTCTAATTGTGTGTATATATAGCATGAATAGAGATTTACAAAATCTATATCTATGTCTATATCTATATAAATACCTATGTTTATATCTAGTCTATCTACATTTGTTTAGGAACATACAAAAAAGGAAAGTTTTGAAATGGAAAAAGACACCTTTATCTGAAAATTAGGAAGGCTTAGAGAATTGTCTGGATTACTACTTTTTAAGTAGTGTGAGTGCAGAAATCTAGGGATTCAAACAGGCAGTCAGTGATGACCTTAACTGCCTCTCAGAACCCAGAAGTACACCCAGACACCACAGTGGCAGGTTAAAAGGCACAATAAAAAATGCCCAATTTTTTCTCTTCAGCCTTTTGGCTAAGATCCAATGCAAAACCCTCAATCAAATAAAGAACATTTTAAAATATGTAAGTCCAAAATATTGCCTATAGCATAACTCTATCTAGTTGTGTTAATTTCTTACCTGAAATTAAATTTTCCTGAGTATCCTGTATTTTTGTATTGTCTTGGGAGCACTTAAGATGAGATCTACACTTTTAATAGATGATTAAGCATACAATGCAATACTATTAGCTGTACATAAAATGTAGTAGAGTGGATCTCCAGAGCTTGTTTATCTTTAATTTATTAGATGTTATAACTGTTTATCAGCAACTCCTCATTTTCCATTTCAATTTCCAATGAAAAATCTCCATTCTGTTTTCTTTGTCCATGAGTTTCATGATTCAGAAAACTCATATACTTAAAATAAGGCAATATTTGCATTTCTGTGATTGATTTAATTCATTTAGAACAAAATTTTAAGCTTCAAAGATGGTTAAGCTTCAAACAGGTATGATTTTCTTTTTATTCATTTAAAGCTGCTGCATTCATCTTGTTTATCCATTCACTCACTGAAAGGTATTTCTGCTCAAATCTTAGCTATTTTAGTGCTGAAATGAAAATGGGAAATAGCATCATTTCAGGATTAACGTATTAAAAAATATAAATGTATTAACTACTTTGGATTTTCTCAGAAACAGGTGTTGAATCATATCATATTTCTACTTTTTCAAAGATCCTCAGTTATGCGGTCTACACAAATTCCATTATTTCTGTTCCCAGCCTTGATATTCTAGTATCCAACTTCTTCTCAACCTGACTAACATTTGTTTACTATATTTTTGTCAATAACTTCTAACACCATGAGGTGATGTCTCATTTTATTATAAGTTGATTTATCATTTCCTGATGATTAGTGATTTTTAAAATCTTTTCATATGTTTGTGGCCATTGCTATATCTTCTTTTAATAACTCAAAGTACTTTGTATTGGATCAATTGCATTTTTAGGTTTCCTCCCTTTGTATGTATTTTTTAGTTCTTTGTGTATTTTGAAGAATAATCCATTATCTGACATAGTTTGGAATATTTGTATATATTAATAATATATATATATATTTGTATATATTAATAATATATAATTTGTATATATTTCATACATAGTTTTTACACTCACCTTAACTCTTCCTTCTTTGTTAGCTATGATTTTAATGCTCAGACTAATGTCCCATTTTTCCCTACTATGTCTTCTATATTTTCTATGTTTTTGTGCCTGATGTTCAACTTTTACTCAATTTTCTATTAATTTTAGTGTATAACTTGAGATAAATATTCAGCTTGATTCTTTTACATTTAGATATCGACTGCTTTCTAACTCAACTGGTGAGAATATACTGTTCCAATGTGTATTTCAGTAACCTTGTTGAAGATAATGTGACTATGTATGTGTGAATTTAGTTTTGAGACCTCTATTCTGATTGACTGGTCAATATCTCTGCTTTTATGTACGTATCATACTTTTTGTGGCTTTGGGATATATTTGGAAATTTCCAGGTGAGATTATTTCAGCTTTGTTCTTCCTTGTCAGGTTTGATGGATCTATGGAATGTCCTTTGAAATTTCATATAAATTTTTCAACATTTTATTTCTGTAAAAAATGCAGTCAAGGTTTTGATAGGTATTGCATTGAATACATGGATTTCTAAGGAAATTAGGGAAACAATGCTGCCTACAATATCAAAAGTGATAAAATGTTAGGAATAAATTTACCCAATTAGGCAAAAGACTTATACATTGAAAAGAGCAAAATATGAATGAAAAACAGTTAAAAAGGCACCAAAAAATGGAAATTTCTTGTCAGTACATAAGAAGACTTATTATCCTTAAGTGGTGTCATCTACTTTAATTTTTAAAAACGCTACCTGTAAGTCACAGTGGATCACATGGGAAAAGTCTTTGAGATTAAGAGGAATTTTTCCAGAATGATCTTAGCTCACTGTTCATAATTCTTAATAAAGGAGGTAGATGCTTTTTGCTTCTTTGCAGGTACTTCTTTTAAGCTTCTCAGTGGGAATGAGTAGGGGAATGATTACAAATTGAAACTGATTAATCTGCCACATTACAAATTGCAGTCATACCTCTACAATACTGTGATATTTATTATGATACTTGATCTTCTTAACACATCCATTGATGTTTTCCAATAGCTTTTATTCTATTAATCAGAAATAACATTATATTACTAGTTTTTTTTTAGAACTGCTTAAAGGCAAATTAATGGAAATGGAATACATATAAATAAACCAGAAGAAAAAGTACAATTAGTGATAGTTTTCCTGGTGAAGCAAAAGGCAAGTGAGTGACAAAAACCAGAAGGAGGAAAATTAAAGTAATTGGTATGGGAAGAGTATGAATATAACTATTGGAGTTAAGAATTACAAAGTACACAACGAATGGAGCAGAGAACAAAATGAAGAAGACAAACTGACAGCTATTGACAGAATAAGAGCTCAACAGAAAAGAGGCAGAGAAGATTGGATGATAGGAACAGCTATTTTGGAGAAAATGACATCTTAATAGGTAATACTGATTTAGTATCATCTTGTTTTGAAGTCTCATCTAGCTTTTGTTCTTCTGTCTCCAATGGTCTAAATAGGTTGTATCTTACTGGATTTTATTATGTACGATAGTATAAGCAAAAACCTTTTAAAGACAAGGAGATTATACAGAAACCATTGTTCATTTTCTGTTAGTCGATTCTAAATACTCTGTAATGCTGTCATTCTCTTAAATGGTTTTACATTGTTTTGATACACTTAATGCTACAGTATATGAAGTTGTACTCAAGGATTTCAAGGAAAGAGACAATATGGTAACTACTTGTAGGTCAGGATTATCTGGTGGTGAAACACTATTCTGCTTAAATGGTTATGTTTTGATCTGTGCTGTTTCGCTGTTATGCCCTCTTTTATCTCAATCTCCACTCCATTATTTACTTTTTTATTTTTATCCTTTTAATTAAAGGAAAAAAATAGCAGGATATATTATAGTAACCCACTTTGACTTTCCATTACCTCGATTTAAAGCCCTGTATTACTCTCACCATCTGGTTTTTAACTGATGTTCCCCTATTCTGTTTTGCTGGATAGTATCAGGTTCGAAAATTTAGGCATCAGCTGTGAAGATAATGAGACTCATTATAACGCCCATTCTCATTGACTTTTACCTACTTTTGAAGACCTACAATGTCTCCAATGTTTTGGTTTTGTCGGTTTTATTCTTTACTGTTTTGTTCAATTGTATTATAACTAACGATATAGGCAATTCTATTAGAGATAGCGGGAGGCATTATGGTAACCATTGTTGATCACCTTGTATTATGTTTTCACATTATCTATTATGTCCACCCTTTTGACTTGACCGATTCTGTTCTGTTATGTCACATTTGGTTTTACTCTCTTCCAAAAAAGTAATAAGAACCGTGGGAGCAATGAAACCCAAAATGTGTAATAGTCATTGTACAAAAGAGAGGAAAAGAAAGTGCTCTAAACTATATAACTGCATGTATATTTAAGTGTATAAGATAGAAAATGATATCACAGAGTTTTATTGGATCATTGAACAGAACTGTTTGCAGTATCATTGATGGAATGTCCACTTTACAAGCTTTAATTTTGTGACTTGAACAATTATTTCTAAGATGACAATATGTAATCCATTAACTAGTGATTTCCTACTGTTCATTTTTTTTTCTGCAAATCTGTATAACTTGTACCTTTTCTCTGCTTTTTTTTTCTTTTCTCCTTAAATAAAATTTTAAAAAAAAGAAAAAAAAAGAATTACAAAGTAATATAGTATATATATACCAAGAATATATATGGAAGTTTGAGTTAGCAAAATGTTGTTAGAATTGTTTTCAGGAATTCAATGATGTACTTTAGTAAATACTAAACATTAAGAAAAACTTAGTTCAAAGACCTTTCTAACAGTTGTTTCATTTAATTTAGATAACAGTATTTTTACAATGACACTGATGCTTTCTATTATCTAATTGAGAACAGTTATTGACTTAAAATATTAGGGATCCTATAAAAAGACAAGGGACTAACCAATGGTTAATCATTCATTAACACTGTATCATGTTGTCAATCATTATTTTTCTGTACTTCAGTTTTTCCCGTTATGAAACTATAGTAACACTTCCCCATAAAGGAAGGTAATGCACAATTATAAACCTTGTAATCATCCTTAAGTTCCATGTTCAAACTTTTAAAAGTGCTGTAGACTGTAAAATGTTTGGAAAAAGTACTCTCTCATTTTGATGTCTTATAAGGTTCTTCGCTATGAGATTTCTAAATATTTACATTCCTGGATGGAGTCTGTTTGGTATGGGACATAATGATATTATTTTGACTTATATGTATACTTTTAATAATTAATGACAATTAGCATTTTTATATCTTTGGATTTGTTTTCATAAAATTGACATCCCTACTGCAAAATTTAGTAATAAAAATGATAAATCAAACACAGATATTCTTCTAATCCTTAGTTTTATGTTACAACTTAGGAGTTTGAGTGCTGTTTTCCATTATAAAGATTCATTTATATTAATAAGTAATAGTATTGTTATAATAAGATATTCATTCAAAGGTTGAATTATTTTCCATAAATGGTACATAACTATATTTAACTATGTGAACATTTGTAGACAAAATTTCGAGTTGGAAAAGTTATCTTGACATTTTGTTCCAATTCCTTTAATGAAATGAGTCTCTCTCAAGCATCACCTAATTAATTGTCATCCAGTCATTTCTGATATGACTTCAATCAAAAAGAAATCTTCGGTCAAGATGATGCATACCTATAATCCCAGCACTAAGCAGGCTGAGGTAGGAAGCGCATATGAGTTCAAGACCAACACGATACACATAGTAAGCTCATCCTGAATTACATAGCAAGATTCTGTCTCAAAAAAGTTACAAATACATCTATATGTTATATACAAACATAATAAAATTTATAATAATTGTGTCTTTAATAACAGTTGAAGTTACTATTTTATTTGTTGAGATAAATCATCATTTGCGAACTAGTGTTTCTTTAGCTATTAATTGAGTCTGATGAAACTAAAGTAGTTATGTTCTAGATGCATTAATTAACCCATAAATTGTGTCCCTATTGATAACTGTGAAGTCTTCATTAGTTTCATACTTTGAGATGCCATGATCAAACCATTTCTGGCCTAGAGAATTGTGTTAAAAATATGAAAGTTATATATAGATGAATTTGATAAAAGAGGAGTTGATATGGTAGTTAACTCGAGGATAAGAAAACCAATCCGTGTATCTATAATATTTATAATTTTATCCTATATTTAAAACCCATTTGGTTGCATATCTATAGTTATATATCTATAATATATATTCTGTAATATACATATATATGTATAATAGCAAAAGGTACTTTTCATAAGAGAATTTCCTAGACAAGATTTGATAGACAATTCCTGATTATTTTTTGCTCTTTGGACTATCACTATGTTATCTTGCTGTACCTTAATTATTTAGCTATAGTTATTTTTAAAATATACTACTATGTTTATATTCCAAGGTCATGGTATTTGCTTGAGTCTGATAGCCTGTCTTAAATTTGGATTGAAGAAAAATCCCTTGATCAATCTCTCTGCATTGATTCATAACATCTTTAATATCTCATTAGTGTAATGAAAATCTTACTGGTATATCAATATCTCTATTTTCTTATTTAATGAGCCAACCACTCTTTATAACTAATTTCCATTTACTTCTACTAATCTCACCACTTTAGGATGCCATCTGTATTATAAAAATGAGATACTCCTCATTGGTCTGCCACTCTTCATCCTCCAATATTTGGTATGGATTGCCTCCATATTCCTACATTTTCCCACATCCTTTTATGAAATAGCTTGAAGTATGATGCCTACCTTACTTTAAACTGCTCTGATATAACAAAAATACCTAATATGGTTATTGTCACCACATTATCATCCTATTTGACAATGCTGATAAAAGCATAAAGGCTTTCACTATTGCTAATTTTGCTTTACATTTTTATACTGAATTTTACTTGTAGTTTCTTACCAGTGCTTATAAGTGACACCCAAGATTCTGTAATTTGTCTTACTAACCTCACTGTATGGAAATAAGAAACAAGTTCATTAGCTAACGAAATAAATCACAAAGACATTTTAGTTTAAAAACGATGGAGTTGCATAGAATCCAAACACTTGAACTTGAGTGACAGTGTTCTGTGTGATCTGGGTTCAGGCTTTGATGTTTAAAATTACTAGGTGGAAACATAAAAATTCAAATCTCAATCAGTTTCATACAGACAAAATAGAAATTTCTAATATTTTTCTTTCTTTTGTACTGCAACCTTCAGTTTAGGTTGATTTTGTTTTAATTGTATTATTTTTTCATGGTGACACACATTTACGTCTTTGAGAATGTTTCTGTATATTATGCTTAATTTTTCTCTGATGTTTCCTTAATTTGTGTTTATTCTTGTAAGGAATAACTTACTTCCTGGGACAAAGGGCTATTATGTTGTTTTAAAGTCATGCCTCATTTTCATTTTTTTACTTGGTTTGGTTTTATTCTGTTTTGTTTGATTTTATTATACCTGAGGGCCTTGCCAGCTATTTTGAAGATAACAAGATATATTGTGGTAGCCATTATTGATTTCCTATTACCTCTTTTGAAGTCCTGTATCATTTTCACAGTTTTGTTTTGACTTGGTTCATTCTATTTTATTTTGTTTGGTTTTATACTCTTTTAAAAAATTCCTAACTTATATATCTCTGGCTTTTAGAATCTATCTTTGATCTCTCAGGTAGTATGCATCTTTATATTTTGTGTTTTTTCTTATTATTTTACTTATCTTAAATCACAAATTGACTCATTTTTAATCCTGTGTTACTATGATATTTCTTAAAATTCTGATTTATATATTTTCCTTTGTTCCAATGAATTGCTTATCTGATGCACAAACTTTGTACTATTATGAATACTAATATATTTTATATGAATCATAAACATTATTGCATCCTTGATTGTTCTAAAGTATGAAAATAGTTTCTTCTCCTGCTTAACTTTCTGCTTTATCTTCTATTTCTATTCATAACCCAGTTTCTGTTCCAAAAGTTGACTGACAGTTCGTATTTACTAAAAGTAAAATTTTCACTTTTGAAGGAACTATAAATATAAATACACATACACATGTCTTTATTTCCTCTAAAGGAACAGATGGATAAATACATCTTGAAGTAACTTCCATGTAGCTAACAATCAATGACATGCACATGACATTTTTCTTCTGATTTTACTTGTAGCATATTCCTCATGCTTAACATTGATCTGCTTAACATTTATCCACGGAGATTGAGGATGGCCTTTTACAAGCACATTTGGAAAATAGGGAGATTAGAAATTAAGCCTACTCTCTAAAAAACACTGTTACAGGACTCATTTCTCAACCAGAATATATGATGCTTTTGTATCAGTCTTCAACATAATTTTTTTAGTGGACTTGTAGCTTCACTCATCTATCTTTATCTGCTATGAAATTTCATGTTATATTTTTTCTCTATATAATAAAACAAATGGATTCTTTATGACTTCCAATTGAAAATAAATGTTTCATGAGGAGCATTTTTCACTTCACTAAAGCAGCAGAAATGTAAGCAACATGTTGACTTTTCTTTGTGTCAACAAATTTTTAGGAGGAAAAAATACACTAAGTCAGTTTCTTTGCTACCACAAAGAAAATACTCTGTTTTGCTAAGGTGCATTCCTTTTAGAGAGTTCTTATTCTAGTGAGCACTGGGAATGAGTGTTAAAGTCTGTATGAAGAATATGAAGAGTGAATTGTTAGCATGTGGTTGAAGGTGGAAAGTTGCAACAGGTTTGTGTAGGGACAAAACAACATGGAATGTACAGTCAATCAAATATCATTTTTTAATCTAGATCAACTTTTCCATTTTTGGATAGCTCAATTTAAATTATTACTTTTTAGTATATTTTTATTTCATGTAACATCTTATAGCTCCTTTTAAATGAATCAAATTTAGGTAACATTTTAGGCAAAATATAATTGTGACATTTCATATATTATATATACATAAATATAATTTGTATGTTGCTTATAATAATAAATACTTAGACAGCATGCCCATTTGATTATTTTATGTCTTTTTTTTTTTTTTTTTTGTCTTTTTACTTTTTATCGGTACCGGGGATCGAACTCACGACTGCCTGCTTGCAAGGCAGGTGCATATGCCACTGAGCTAAATCCCTAGACCCTATACTTTATGTCTTTAAATACTGACATTATGTAGATTTGAGTATCAATTTTCCATTACCCAAATACTCTCACATTTACTAATTTCTTTTATTTCCCATTAATCATTTTATATTTTTAGTAAATTAGTGTTCTGATTTTATATATCTTTTGGCTACTCAAATACTTACTTTGTTGTTTCATCCCTTACAATTTTTCCTTTTTATAAGACTGACTAGTATATGTTATGTTTATAATTTATACTTTCATTATCTCTCTCAAATCTTAGTTGCCTAGGGTATAATTTTGGTCATAACACTAACTATTGAGTAATAATAATATATTACATATTTCTGCATGTTTTTCTATCTTTCCTCTGGTGCCTATGGTAAGAATCAACTCTCAGTAACTGAAAGTAGTCTTTTTGTTTTTCACTGATCAGAACTAGCAATCAGATTAAATCCTCTGCTGAAGAGAATACTATGCAAATATGTTCAGTAACAGAAATGGAGGAATGGAAAAACTTACCTCCTCTTTGCTAGGGAAAACATAAGAACAAGTAGGAAGAAAAACAAAAATTTATGGTCATCATCAGAGATTTTAGTGGATTATATAAGATAAAGAACTAGGCATCACAATTCCAGTGTTTCAATAACAAGCTCAGCAGAATAAAATGGATAATCCAATGTGGCAGAAAAAATATCCCTAATGGAGCATTCTTATTGGTCTTGAAGTTTTAAGGGATTCAGAAATCTCTTAAAGAAGTCAGCAGATAATTAACTGTCAAAGCTGAGAAACTAGACAAGATAGTGTTGTGGGTAGAGTTGGTGGACCACTGGGGGCCCAGGAATGAATAAAAAAAAAAATGATACCTAGGGATATCTACCAGCAGGCAAAGATCAAGTCAAATACGCAGATTCCTTTTGCAGGGAAGAAAATATGAAACAAAATCTGTTGGTACACAACTCTAAAGGAGATGACATTAAGGCACTGAGGATTGAACAATAGCATGATAGTGCTAAAGAAATCAGAGAATCCAGTTCCAATGGTATCATGCAGACTCCTCTTCACTGTGCCAACATAGAGCAAAAAGAATGTAAAGAATACTTTGAGTTGCTGAAAATCTAAAGACTGTGTTTTAACCAAATAAGAAGAGCAAGCCATAAACTCTTAAATTCTCAGAAGTGAATTCTTGATTGACTGGGAAACAATTTCCATGGGTCTTTCCTATCTCCCATGTACTGGGAAGAAGAATCATGCAGGCATTTTTCTCTTCTTTCTTTTGTGAATATATATGGTGGAAACATCCTTGAAAGTGATAGACTTTTTCTTCCTCCAGAACTGACAGCTAATTTGTTTGCTGGTTAGTTTAGTAGAGATACTTTGTTCACTCTAGGACAAAGATTGTGTGAGATTATTGGTAACTACTCTCATAAACCCACTATCTGGATAGATTGTACCTAGACTTTTGTGTTCCAGAGGAACATAGGGACAAGGAAAAAACAATGCGAAGATAAAATTCGTGCCTCATATAGAAAAAAAATGGTCCTTCATTTTTCATTCAATGAAGTAAGAAAGAAGATACTAAGGAAAATAGGATTTAGTTATGTCTGTTTTGGGTGTATGTGTATGTCAGAGATGGTGAACACAACATCAGATGTAGTGAATATATAAAGAATGTAGAGGGCTCTTGTAAATTAGCATAACCGATGCTATTTTGAGCCTTGCATTTAACTTGTGCCCTCTATTTGACTTAGGAGAATGGAAAATTACTTAGAGTACAACCCTATGAGAAAAGCAGAATGAGTTGTACCCACAAGAAAAATTAATCTGCTCAAAAAGCATTTCTAGGAATTTCATCTGAGGGCCTCTTCTTATGGTGACCTTGTTTACTCAGGGAAGCTCCAAACTTTTTGTGAATCTGAATGGCCTGCTTTCAGAGTCTCTTGGCCTCCAGAAGGGACTTTTAATCTTTCTTTGTGTCAACAGGTCCATCAGGTCATCCTTGAGACACTAGACCAAATTGTTTACATACAAACCTGGAATGACTGGGTTCTGAACCCCCCTAAGTTGGTCCCCTCCTGCCATCCCAAAATCTGAATTTTCATGCAGTCGTGAAACTTGCCTCTCCAAATCTCTCCTTGTTCTTTCCCCTCCTCTTGACTCCTCACCCTTGATATCTCCACATGCCACTCCCCCTCCCTACCATTTGCCACCTGAAGAATCTGACTCCTCTTCTGCCTCACACACCTATAGCGGGCACTCCTTTTCTAGGGCTTCTGCCCAAGGACCCTCTTCTCCAGACTCCATTTCTGATCCCTGGCACCAAAAACCGGTATACCAATTGTAATAAAGAGGGCCACTGGAAAAAGGACTGTCCAAAGCTCCAGAAAAAGACCACTTCCATTCAATGGTCTTGATTCAAGACTGATCCAGTCAGGGTTCTTTCAGTCCCCAGAAACCCCAGTTTATTCTTACTCTAGGGGTCCAAAAGGTCAACTTCTTGGTTGACACAGAAGCAAGCTATTCACTCCTGTACCAGCCAGTGGGTCTCTTGTCTCAAATGAAGATGAGAATTCAAGGAGCTACTGGAAAAATAAAGACCTACCTATGGACTTGGCCCAGGCCAGTGTTACAGATTTGAGCAGAGAGTTCCTAACCCACTGTTTCCATGTCATGCCTGCATGTCCTTAATCCTTGATCCGATGAGACTTGATTCACCAGTTACAGGGTCAAATCTCTTTTGAGGGCCCAAACCCCTTGGTGACTCTTGGTTTTCACAGAAAGACTAGAGATCTCCAAGAAACTAGACCAGAGGTGAGTACTCCTCCTTCTGCTATTTTTTTACTTTCCCCCTGACTGAAGGATACTTGTTTCTGGCAGATTCATTCCTGGTGAACTCCTCTCCAACTTTGTTGCTACAAAACAGGCAAAAGTTAATCCTGGAGTCTGGGCAGAGTCCAATCCACTGGCTGTTGCAATAAACCAACCTCCAATTGTAGTCATCTTTAACACTGGGACCACCCTGATCTGGATCTGTCAATATCCACTCAGTTTTCAGGCCAGGGAAGGAATTTCCAAGCCCATTCAAAGGCTGAAAAAGGCCAATACCCTGATTCCTTGTAAGTCAGCTTGGAACATGCCTTTGCTATGCATTTAGTAGCCTGGAATTTCAGATGACCAGCCTGCCAAAGACCTCCAAAAGGTAAATAAAAGAATCATGTCTCTACACCTCACTGTTCTTAATCCCTATACTTTGCTCAATTACTGCCTCCTATGCACACCTGCTACTTCACATTGGACCTGAAGAATGAATGCCTTTTTTCTCTCTACCACTGGCTCCAGTTAAGTCATCTCCTCTTTGTCTTTGAATGGACAGACTGTAACATGGGAGAATCAGGACAATTGAACTGAACACATATACCCCAGGGGTTAAAAAATGCACCAATTCTATTTGATAAGGCCTGAGTAGGGATCTTTAGATTTCAGATCCAAGATTTTTGGGCAGAACATCCCTCTATCACAGTGCTTCAATATGTAAATGATTCACTTCTGGCCACTACAGACTTGTCCTCTTGTCTGGAAACCACAGAGACCCTGTTGAGAGACTTAGACAAACTGGGCTATTGAGTGTCTGCCAAAAAAAAAAAAAAAAAAAAAAAAAAAAAGCACAGCTGTGCCTCCCCAAAGTCTCTTGTCTGGGATATGTATTAGAAGGAAAATGAACTTTGTCAGATAAAAGGATTGAGGTTACCTTAAGAAGAACTTCCCCAAAGACTAAATATCAAGTTAGAGAATTTCTAGGTGCTTTGGACTGCTTCCAGTTGTGAATATTGGGTTTTGCTGAAATGGCTCAGTACTCTACATCTCTAATGGAGGAGATCTGTCTGGACCTTTAACCTGCACTGCTTTAGATGAACAAGCTTTCAATGATTTAAAGTAGGATCTCCTGAATGCTTCAGTCCTCGCTTTCCCTGACTTAGCCAAAATTTTCCCACTGCATATGGCTGAGAGGCATGGGATTACAAAAAGAGTCTTAACCCAGTACCTAGGACCCTGGAAGAGGCCTGTCACATTTCTTTCCTGGCAATTAGACCCCCCAGCCATTAGACCCCAAATTGCCTACAGACAATTATACCCACTGCAATAATCAACCAGGAGGCCTCTAAGCTGAGTTTTTGCCAGAGACTCCAGATAGTGGCCCCACATGCAGTCACCTCCCAACAGATGGCTTTCCAATGCTCTCATTGTCCAGTACTAAGCCCTTCTACAGGATACTGACCATGTCGAATTCCTGTCTACCTCTGTGGTCAATCAAGCAAGTCTCCTCCCTCATGATGATCCCTCAATGCCGATACATAATTGTATGGACATTACTGACTTGATCTCAAGCCTGTGAGCTGACCTGACTGATGTCTCACTTGCCCAGCCTGAAGCCATCCTTTTTACAGACGATAGCAGTTATCTCCACCAAGGTATTCAAATGGCAGGAGCTTTGATTACTACTGAAACTGAAGTTCTATGGGCCCAAGATTTAGGGTTGGAAACTTCAGTTCAGCAGGTGAATTGATAACCCTTACTCAAGCCTTAGGTTGGGGACTATATATATATATAGTTGGTATGCTGTTGCTATTTTCCATGTTCATGGGGCCATTTATCAGAAAAGAGGACTATTAACCTCAGAAGGAGCAAAGATAAAGAATGCTCCAAGGTCTTAGACTTCCTGGTTGTTATTTGGTTGCCCAAAAAGATTGCAGTTATGCACTTTTGGGGCACCAATGAGAAGAAACCCCAGTAGCTCATGGAAATGTCCTCACTGTTAAGACAACCAAAGAGGTGGCGCTAAAACCTTTGGAACCTGTAATGCTCCTCCCAGCTCTCCTGCCACCCAGGCTACACATGCCACCTTACTCAGATTCAGATTTGAGTTTAGCCAAGAGCTTAGAGGCTCAGTTCTCTCTGGAAGGCTGGCAGACCTTACCAGAGGAGTGAATTCTCATCCCAGAATTGTTAGGCCTCCAGCTCATCCAGTAGACCCACTGGGCCACCCACTTAAGAGGAACCAAATTAGCTGAGTTATTCCTAGGTCATTACTTTGTCCCCAAATTATCTTACCTGACTAAAGATGTCAGTCAAAAATGCCCACAGTGTCTTCAAGTTAACTCTAAGCTGGCCCCCACTGATGTTAAAAAGAGATAATGAGGACTTACCCTTGGAGAACCCTGGGAGGGTTTATTGAAATTTCAGGGCCCAGGACAAGGAGGACATAAATATCTTTTAGTTCTCATAGACACATTCCCCAGATGGGCTGAAGGATTCACCAATTGACTGAATCAGCTCTCATACTATCTAAGAAAATCCTGTATGAGATAGTACCTCAGTTTGGTTTGCTCACTTCCCTGGGTCTGACAATGACCCTTCTTTTATAGCTCAGATCACTCAAAATTTAGCTGCAGCTTTAGAAATCAATTGGAGATTACATTGTACCCCAGGCTAAGTAGAGAGGCAATAGAACCATAAAGGAAACTATTTCAAAACTGGCTCTTGAGACTGGTGAAAACTGGGCAAGACTCCTTCCATTTGCCCTTCTGCATACACAATGTATCCCTAACCTCCAAGGCATTACTCCTTTTGAGGCCATGTACAGCTGACCACCCGTTTGATTCCCCATGTCCAAGATAATAAGTTGGCTACTGTCACTAATGAGGAACCTGTTCACTCCATACAGGCTCTCCAACCCTTCTTGCATTTGCCCCACCACTTGCTCCGGGATCACCAGACTGTTCCTAAAAGACCTGATGACTCCCTGGCAGCTCAACCTGGTGATCAGATCTTCATCATAAGGAGACAGTCCACATTCCCAGGCACCCACTTGGGAAGCACTCTATATAATCATCTTGAGTTTCACAGCCATCAAGGTTGCTGGAAAGAGCCATTAGATTCATCACTCCCACTTCAAGCCTATGGGTCCAGAGACTCCAGCTAAGTGGACTATCAAAAAGTCTTCTGAACCTTTAAAGGTTAAACTCCAAAGATGTGGACTCTAAGTCTGTTTATGTGTATAATCTTCCTTATTCCATCCATTTTCATGAAAGGCCATTGTCCTGTGGCTTATACGTGGGTTATGACTACAACTTAGGGGAAGTAACCCAAATCTCTACCAGAGGCCTCCTTAACATCACCCTCTTAGATAATGGGGAATCCTGACCCAAAAAACTCTGAATGCACTGGCCTTGCCTCAGCCACCTGGATTCCATCTGGGTTTTTCTCATTAAACCCAAATATGCCCTTCAGTTTGTGTCCAGTTTCTCAGTATTATAACTTTGGTTTTAGAGTAGGATCCAATCAATAAGGAGCCCTGTTGGCACTCCAAAACCTTCCATCTTTGCTAGTCCAGGAATCAAAAAATCAATTTGAGATAACTACAGTAGATACAGTACATATTTTCAAGATTTTCTTAGCTATGTTACTTACATAATAGTCAATTTGAACCGCATGTGATATCCATACTACTATCATGAATTTTCTTTGTAGTTGCTCAGAGAAAACATAAATAGATGAAGTCTTGCATAAATGATATTATACTATTGAATAAAATGCATTTTTGTTTTGTAATATTGGTGATTAAAGCCAACTCCTTTGAACTGAGCTACATCTCCAGGCTTCATTTAATTTTTTTTTTTTATTTTGATACAGACTCACTAATTTGCAACACTTCCCAGGCTGGGCTTGTGGTGGAAAAAGGCAAGCAAGCTAAGCTAAGCTAAGTTACAGAAGTTCCTTAAAGGCAACATGTTTACAGCTCTGGTGTCTGGTTGGCTTTGGCCAGCTGGGGAGTGAGACAACAGGATGTAGTGAGGTTGCCTGCTTAACAAGCCAGGGTGCCGCTGGTAAGAAGAATGAGAGGGTTGTAAGCAGGGGCACCAGGATTGAAAAGTTTCATTTTCCCCAGAAGTATCAAGTGAAAATGCTCCTGGCTATCCAAGGAAATGTTAACAGGATAAACAGAAAACCTATGGAAAATAAGATATTTACATTTATATAATGAGTTAATGTACAAAATATACAAGAAACTCAAGCACATTCGTGGTATAAGAAAATAAACCATCTGATTTTAAAATGGGCAAGGTACTCAAATAGACATATCTTGAAAGAAGAAATGAAAATGGCAATAAGTATATAAAAAATCATCACTCATCATTACATAAATAGAAATTAAAACTAGAATATAGTATTACATCACATTGGTGATAAAAACTACCTTAAAAATAAAAAACGCTAAAAGGATATATAAAAAAGAAAATTTAAACGTTTGACAAGAATGTAATTGAATACAGCTCTAGTGGAAAGCTGTATGGAAATTTCTCAAAACTTAAAAACAGAGCTATCATGTGACCCCATATCTCACTACTAGGTATACATCCAAAAGAAATTAAATCATTATGTTGAAGAGACATCTGCACTCTTCTGTTCATTGCATTGTTATTCACATAGCCAAAATGTAGAAACAAGCTGAGTACCTGTTAGATGGATAGATTTAAAAAAATGTGGCATATCTACATAACAAATTATTCGTTAGCTTTAAAACTAAATGAAATTCTTTAGTGAATTTAGTGGACATTATTTTGACTAAAATTAGACAGGCTCAAAAAGAGATACCACATGACCACAGTTGCATGTGAAATCAAAACAGTAAACTCAAAAATAAAAAATGAGATGAAAGTTATCAGGGTTGTGAGATGGCTATTGGGGAAATACTTAGGAAAAAAAAACTTGGACAAAATAGGACTAATAACTTCAAAACTCTGTTGTAACATAAAGTGCGTATAGTTAATAAGAATTTATTGTCATGTTGAAAATATCAGATTAATAAGATAAAGTGTTCTCACCATTAAAAATGATGAGCATGTAAGGTATGGCTTCATTTAGCTATTTCACAAAGTAGACGTATGTCAACACCACATGTAAATTTAATCTTAATTCATCAATCAAATTATAGAAAAAGAAAAATGTGGTATTTGGACTTATAGAATATATCATACAGGTCAGGAATTTAGCTCAGTGACATAAGCACCTGCCTGGCAAGTGCGAGGTCATGTGTTTGATCCCTGATTTAAAAAAAAAGAAAAAAAGAATGTATCATAACAAGAGTACATCTCAAATCGAACTACTGAATTTAGTTAGTACTGCTGTTTCCATATTGTACCAAATGTCCCATTGTGTTAGATCCTTTTCCATAAATGTAGCAAAATACCCAGCACTCATGACTTAAAGAAGTCATTTTAGAGGGTTCTGTTCATGTTTAGCTGGCTCCGGTGCAAAAATGCTAAGGTGAAAAGGCCTGGCAGAACAAAGTGCTCAGATTATGGAGATTAAGAAAACAATGGAAGAGGGGAAGGGAGAAGGAAAGAGGGAGAGGGAGGAACATAGAAGGAACAGGGAGGGACAGGGACAGAAAGAGAAAGAGATGCCTGCCTTCAGCAAGGTCTTTCCTTTTTAACAGCACATTCCGCTACGAACTCATTAATGGATTAACCCACTAATGAACACAGCATCCATATATTCCACTTGCCTTCCAAAAGTCTCATTTCTAAATATGTGAGACACTTCAGTAACATTTAGATTTAAAATACATTAAAGAAAATGATAATAATAGGAAAACAAGATGGAGGACCTTAGGCGATCCCTATAGGGGATTCTGTAGTTTCTAATAAGATTTTGTAAAATTAAAAGTACTTCTAAAATAAAGTCTACTAAGTCAAACAACTTTTCCAGGATCTTGGAAATAGTTTTTACCTAAATGGTAGAGAAAATAATCTTGATGATACCAGATAAACTTGTGAAGACTAATGATTATTGGCAAGAATAATTAATTGATTCTGTTAAATATTTGCTTTTGGTGTGACAGCACTTTGACTCTTTTGTCATTCTTAGCTAATAACACAAAAAAGACTAACAGTTTTAGCAATGCTTGCTTTTTATTGAAATGACTTTATATCATTAATATTTAATCAATTAATTTATATGGCTTAATAAAAATCAAGAATTAAAACAATGAAACAGTAGGACATATTTTGGCTCACGGCAATAACATTATTAATAAACATTTATGCATGCAACCTGAAAAACGAAACTGTGCTATTTTTCAAGCATATCAGTAAATAAGCCATGAAAGCAAAGGCGGTTGTAAGTTTACCTTCTGCAATCATGTGTTTGATAATTAAAAAAAAAAAAAAAAACACTCTTAAAAGTGATAAAGCCAACAGATTATGAAAAGTGACTATAATTTGAATTGCTTTTAAAAATAAATATTGTCATTTCACTTTTAATGTTGAGTTTATATTAATGTATCCACCAATACCATGAGGGGTAGAGACCAGCTGAGACAACCAGTGTTAGGTAAAGGTGACATGGTGTGGAATTTATTATACCTTCGTGCAGTCAGACAGAAGGTGAAAATACCACCTGTAGAAAACAAAGAGAACTGTGCCCTTTGATAGAGATTGAAGGAAGACAGGGAACGTTAGGTAGGAATATTTTAATAAACATCCGTGATCAAAATCCTCTGACACTCTGCACCTCAGTGGAAAAAGTCCATGAATCCCCCAATGTAAATTTTTGGGTGTCTCCAGATGACTCCAGATATCTGGGGACCTCTTTTATGACATCTTGTGCTCACCAATGACAGCTGTGGTACTAAGCTGAGTTCCCTGCTGAGAATTGGGCCTCTACTGGCAAGCAAGTGGGAAGCTGGGAGAGTTAGATCTCATTCAAGACTTGCAATCACTTTTGAGACTAATTTACAGTTACAACATTTGTATCCCAGTGAAGCAGTGGTGTTGACAGATCAGTATGATGGCTAATCGTGCATTCAGAAACGCCTAGTGCAGTGGTGGCAAGCAAGCAGCAGTGGATACAAGTGTTTGTATCACTGAAAGCTCAAAAAAGTTCACCGTCATTGACCCTTGGGATTAATTCAGCACAGTTCTGGCTGTATTTGGAATTTGATTTACTGGAGAATGAGAAGCCACCCTATCTGGAGTAAAAAGTGAAGAAAGAAGAAGTCTTGTTTTTGCTTCTTTGGAATCCTGGTCTTTGCCAGTCTCCAGGCACCCAGGGGAGAGTCTTCTCCCTGCCAGCACAGATCCTTCAGTATCCAGATAGGGGCTGAGAGGAGACAATTCAGTGCGTTGTGTTACGTTCTCTGAATCTCCCAACTTCCAGTGTTCAGAAGACTGTTTTGCATGTGGAATGCAGACTTACCTTGTAAATTAATTATATATTTTATTAATATATAATATTAAATATATCAAATATATTTATTTTTATATTTCCAAGTTATATATTAAATATGTAATATTACACCTGTTCCTTTAGTGAACCACAGTTGACAAAGACAGTAAAATTACTGTGACAAAGTTCTTAAATGCTTTCAATTACATAAGTTAAGTGATGTGAAGCTTGTTTAACTTTTAATGATGAGATTGATTGAACATAAATACAAAGCTATATTCTAAAATAATTCATGTTGATATTAGTTATATGTTACTCACATCACTTCTAATGGAGGTATATATTTATTCCAAGGTATAATTGTAACTAAAATTCTTGAGATTTGTAACAATATTGATGTGAATATTAAATATGATACATAAAAATCATAAGCTGATATATCACAAGTCATGACACATATACATACTCACACAACATTTGAATAAACAGAGATAATACATTGGCGAGAGAAATTGGATGTCTGTAAAATAAGATGTATAAATTGACACATCCAATGATACCTTATTTCTCTATATTGTTTGTATCAGGTATTTTAATGTTTAAGTAACAAAATACCAAGCTAAATTTTGTTTAAACGTGAAAGTTATAATTACATATACAAAATTATATTATAGAGGATTAATAGTTTATTGCCATTATAGCAGTTCAAAATCACCATTGATACTTAGGATCTTTTGTTTCTTCTACTGAAATTCCTCAGGTTTGAATCTTTATGTTCATAAGAAAGCTGCACAAATTTCAGGTATCGTAGATTTAGAAATTTCTTGCAAGATATAAAAAGAAGACAAGATTTTTTCTTAGCTCTGCTCCTGTTTATATTATAGGAAATCATATTTCCCTGTAGTGTCATAAAGATTTGTCTTTTTATCTGATTACTAAGAATTTAGTCATACATGTATAAATAAAGCAATTAAAATAAGAATGATAGTATCACAATTGACTAATATTTGGTTAATATTCATTCACCCATGCCATGTTTTAGATAAGTCAATTTTATCCTGAACATATTGTTGGTGATGCACTAGATATTGTGTAGGCAAATGCTATGAAGTAAGTGATTATATAAAAATTGATGATTATATAAAAAGCAAGCAGGCAATCCTATTGTAAACAATTAAGTTAGGCAGAAATATTATAGGCAGTCAGACATTAATAGGCCCTCAAGAGTCAATGTAAATAAAGAAGACAGTGTAACTACGGAAGAGGCATATTTATTAAAGATCAGACCTCAAGACAAAACATAGAATGACCTCAGTTTCATACTTCCCCTAGAGATAAACAGTAGTCATTGAAACTCTAAATACATATGTATCACCTTGGATGGGAGGCCAGGAAGAGCCACTGACCCACCCTTTTAGGAAAACCTCTGTTCCATTCCATGTACAGTTGCTAAGTGACTTGCTTCCCTATGTGATACCCATTTAACTAATATTATTTAAGCGATTATACTCATAACCTTATTGATTAACCATAGTTTTGTCCCACATCGTACCATCTTATGATTTCCCATTGGATCGGTGTAACTGAATTGACTGTGCTTTTTATTCTATTAGTTAATTGTAGTTTTTCCCACCCTCAACTAGTCTTACTTTATGGTTTTGAAACATGAAGTCTTCAACAATCCATTTTGGACCCCCTCTCTTTCTGTCTGTCTTGCCCCCCATATATGGCTTTCTTCAGTCGTTCTTTTAATGTCTGTTGTCCCTATAATTGTTTGTTGTTTTAGAGAACATAGACTTGGCATATCAGACATCTAACAGTGTGAGAATTACAATATTTTCATTTAATTCCCAGTATGATATCCTGTATCACTGGTTCATAAATAATGAGTCAGTTATTCTTCCTTTGAGGTATGATGAACAACAAAGGGTAGCCTTATTTTGGAGAAATGTCCATAGTCATCTGAGCTTATATGATTTATTTACTGGTGCCATTTATTTCAATACTTGAAAGTTTTTTATATCCTTCTAATGGATAAATTATGATGTTTCAATACAGGAAGTACAACCTAAAAATATAGGCAGAAGTCATGAACATTAAAATGCTTTTAAAGAAGATAATATGGCTGGTCCAGAATGACATTTGAATGTTACAGGCTCTCATGTGGCTGTGCTGACACCTGGAGGTAATAAACCGGGAGGTACACTGTTGCAGTGAAGAGACGAATGATGTGTTAATTTACCCAGAACCAACCAGAGAAAATTTTTGTAATTTCTTAATATTTGTATCACTCTCTTCCTCTTTTGAGCTCATAGTTTCCTAAGAAGTAGCCAAGAAAAGATGATTGTTTTGTGGTAAGGCCATTTCATGACCAAGCCCTTTCTCTAAGATATGCAGATGAAGAAAATAGATATAGAGTTAAAAGTGGGCTTTTGTTTGTTTGTTTGTTTGTTTGTTTGTTTGTTTTGGTCTGCTGTTGAGAAGACATTTCAGCAATGCCAGATTCCTACTGAGTGTACCTAAATAGTGGAAAAAGTCAGTTTAGGGCCTTTAGAATAAAAAGAACTCCATTGTCTCACAGAAAATGATTAGAAAAGTTGAAAATATGGCAAAATTAGATTCAAGGATTAAAATGATGAGGTAAGTATTAAGTGATTTGATTAGAAAAGCAATTCTGATTTATGAGTCATATATCTCAATGCATGATTTTCCTTAGTAGTAATATTGCTTTATGAGGTGAGATACTTTTAGTACAAGATAAGCACTGAGAAAACTGAAAAGAATAAAAGATAAGTTTGACAATTGACAGAAATACATTTATGCAGATTCTTTTTGCAGAGGACAAATATGTGATTAAAATATTTCCTCTGAAGTAGTGTAATCATCATTTAACAGAGGCTTAAGTAGATTTTAAAATCAAATAGATATTCAGAACTTTATTCAACATTAAGTACTTCACAGTATCAGTGGTTAAGGTATAAATATTTAAAATTAAATTTAACCTATATATTTATCTTATAACTAATAAAATTATACTAAATTATTTAAAATGATATATATTATATTAAAATATTTAACAATATTTCACCACTAGTAATACAAAGCAAAGGATATTAAGAATGGACACAAAGACCAATCAAAACAGATAGCAGACATAAAAATCTAGCTAGATCTTTTGGAAAGTGCTGGTTTATATATATGCAGTATGCATTGAAAAAATACTTATTTATGTAGATATAGTCTTCTAGTAATTTGGAGTTATGATTTGCTTCACTGATGAATCTTAAAAATCAATCAGAATGAAACTATTTATAGTACTGAGAAATATTCATGTAAATTTCATTTGGATGACCTGTTTGATAACACTTATATTTAGGAACTTGATGGCACTGGAAAATAACACTTTAAATGATATTTTAATTTTATGAATAATCTAATTATACAAATCATAGTTCCTTTCATGTATATTTTATTATATCTTCACATTTTGCTCATTTGCACATGTGAATAACTGTAAACAATGTGTATCTATGTGTAGAAATATTCAATGCTAGATAATGACTGAATGCATTTTAATCAGTTTTCATACTGCTCTAGTGAAACTGTATTTTAAAAAATAAAATGGGCATGCAAAGAATTCACTTTATGTACAGATGGAGCAGGAATTAGTTATAGAAATTTATAAAGCCTTAAAATATTTTTGCAAATATGTATCACTTTTATAATAAGAATATCATGTACAAATGAGGCTTTCACTTTCATGTTGTTTAAAATATGCATTATTAAATAGTATAATACTAACACTTAGAATTGTAACTAATATCGATAGGAACTTAAAATATTCCCAATCAGGTAAAAATGAAAGAAGATATTTTATGTCACTGTAAATGTAAGAATATGTGTAAATCCTACTAAAAGTAGGCTAACAATATTCAGAAGGTGGCAAAAATAATGTGATATTTATTCAAAGTACAAAGGTTTACTCTGAAGGAAAATAACAGCATTGTATCTTTTACTGTAATAAATTTTTAATATTTAAAATTATCATATTATTTGACCAGGCCTCATATGCTAATGAGTAGGCCAAAAATATCTTGACAACTATTACATAAAAAATATGTTTCCTGCCATTTTGAAACAAATAGATGTGAAAATAATGAGAAAAATATGATTTTCTTATTCTATAGATATGCACATATTTACACCTAGAAAAGTATCTTTGGATACGTTACTCTAGGTTGCTTAACTGAATAAAATCACATTAAGACACTATCTATTATCATGTTAAATACTATTTCACCACTATATTTAGGATTATAGAAATTTTAATTTTGGTTGGTTTAATCACTTACAATTATATCCTTACAAAAAAAACTGTTTTGAAATTTGCGCTAATTTTTCTGATATAAAAAGTCTTTCACAAATACTTCACAAATGAAACTTGAAACAAATTAATCTTGAGAAGTAGGTTAAATGAAAGCTGGTAATAGGATTCAATGCTCATTTCACTTCCCCAGTTTGTGATTGGATCTTTTATGTAGTGTAATAGTTGGAGTTTTTTATATAATCTAGGGATTAGTCCTCTGTTGCAGGAATAGGTGACAAAAGTTGTGTTGATTCCAATTCTGTAGCTTGTCTCTTCACTTTATTAATTAATTCCTTTACTGTGCAGAAGATTTTAATTTAGTATAAATCCATTTCTTGATCATTGCTGTTATTTCTTATCCAGCTGATTTTTAGGAAATTCTTTCCTGCACCTATAAGTTCAAATATTTTACTAATTTTATACTGCGGGAAGTGAAGCGTATCTGTTTTAGTGTTTAGATGTTTGGTCTGTTTCAATTTTGATTTAGTAGACAGTGAGACGTATGGTTCCAGTTTCATCTTCTGCACGCAGATACCCACCTTTCCAAGAACCATTTGTTGACTAGGCTCTGTTTCCTCCATGTATGCTTCTGGCCCTTTGTAAATCAAATATCTGAATGTGTCTGAGACAGTTTTTGTATCCTCTATTCTGGTCTACTGATTTTTTTGTTGTTGTTGTTCATGTGAAGTATTTGTTTTATCACTATTACCGTGTAGTAAAGTTTGAAACCAGGCAATGTGTTGGCTCCTGCTTTAACTCTTATTACTCAAAATGACTTTTGCTATCTGGATCTCTTCTGCTTCCATAAGAATTTTAATAGAAAAGTTAAATGGAAAGACTCTTCTCAGAGGAAGAATCACAAATACTAGTCAAATTTACGAAAAAATATTCAACATCCCTGGCCATTAGAGAAATGCAAATTAAAACAATGAAGAGATTCCATCTCATATCTGGAAGAATTGTAGCACTAAGAAATAAAAAATAATAAATCCTAGCATGGATGTGGTGAAAATGGAACACTGCTATATGGTTGCTGGTAATTTAGACTAATAAAACCACTGCAGAAATTAGAATAGATATTCCACAAGGAACTACAATTAGAAGCTCCATATAATCCAAATATTCTTCTTCATATTGTCCCCAAAGAACGAACCCATCATACAACAGTGACGTCTCCCAATTTTTACAGCAATATAATTCACAATAAATAGCTAAATCCTGGAAACGGCCCAGGTATATCCAGATGATTCGATAAAGAAAATACATATCTGCACATACTGCACATACAACTCTGCTATAAAGATGAAAAAAATTTGAAATATTTTTAGGAAAACAGATGCATTATGAACATATAATGTTGAGTGAAATAAATCAGGCACACATACATAAACACTGTATAGTATAAGTCATTTGAGTTAAGCAAAGTACATGCACATTAAAAAGAACACAGTAAAGGATGTATAGAAAGAGTCAAGGCAATAATTCTTGCAGTTGGGAAATGATCCAAGAAAACATAGATTTGAGGAAAAGGGAAGGAGAACAAAAAAGAAATAGAAAAAGACACGTACCAGAACCCAGTAACCTACATGTATATAGATGTTACATGTGATAAACATCAGAGAAGATTAATAATATCAATGAGAATGAAAATGAGGCAAGGAGATTTAGAGGAGAAGGGAGGGAATTAAGAATGAAGAAGGAATTAAAAAAATCAACCTTTAGTAAGTACATATATCCACTCCACAAAATGACTATAAATTGCATGTACTATAAACATTAACTCTTTTTTAAAAAGAAGAAGAAAAGGAATTAAGAGATGTATCATGTACATGTCCCACTTCCCCACAGGAATATAAACATTGTATACTATTAACATGCATTAATAAAAATAAGTAAAAAATATAAAGATTTAATGCTATGAGGTAATACCCTAAAATTGGGTTTACACAGCTATCCTGAGGTGAAGAGCTTGCTATGCATTATTGCAAAGTCACTGATTTGATACTTTTCTAGTTTAGCTATTTAGAAAATTAGGGAATGTATATAATGTAGGTAAATTTTTTATCTTTTTTAGTTCTAAATCACAAATGTGTGTCAAAAACTTGCAAATCAATGTATGGTTATAGACGGGATATAGCTATAGATTGGGATTTCAAAAACAGTTCAATTACTAATATTGGCCTAAAATTCATTTGAATAATTTAAAAGTAGCAAGAAATATTTTTATTCTTTGAGGACAGAGAAATCATGAGTGGAGCACCATATTAAGAAATCATGTTTGGGAAAATTATTTATTTTTAAGATGTCAATACACACAAGTACAGTTATCAGACTACTTCAATAAGCAATTATCTTTTATATAAATTTTAAATTGTGATTTAAAGCTGTCCAACCAGCATTTCTATGTTAGTTTACTACTCACAGTAAAATTTATAAGATAGACATTAGTGTTTCACTTAATAATATTCAAACATGAAAATGTTTTTTTATGATTATCAAAAGCCTATGAAAATCTTTATGTTTATAGAAGTTGAACACACATTTTATCTTTGCTATATTTAACCACAAATACACCTAAATATGATGATTGCTTGCATAAAAGAAACTAATTTTATACAAATGATAAATGAAATAATACATGGTCTTCATATGAATAAAAGAATGGAGAATTAAGAACAAATATTAATTATTTTCTGGTTAAACATTGTTACTTTATAAAACAATTAAGGGCCATAAATTATGGTTATATTGTAGCAAGACAAGAAGTTATGTCACAGATACCCACGCAAATTATTCTTTTTACGATTGCATAATCATTGTCTTTCCTAGTTTGACACAAAAGGTAAATTTTGATGTGCATCTGTGGAAATGGTGTGATGTCACTTTCCTTTTCGTGGTGAGTTAAGAATTAAAAGCACTTTGTCTCAATCTGTGTCACATGCCAACCTTTGCTGCTGACCCTGTGACTTGTGCTGCCTAGTGGGCACTGCTGTGAGCAGACCTCGCCGTCATCCAGCTGAATTCTAGCACCTGAGGAAATCTTTGTCTGTGTGCTACTGTGGCCACCATCAGAGGTACGATCCTCAGCAGCCCCCTTAACTGAGCATTGCTCCATTGCTGTTGGTAATTCAGTACATTTAATTCTCTTTAGGATGTCATCTTTATACAAGTATTTTAAAAAACATCTTTGACACGGTAAGCTTTTGATTCAACGAAGAAATCGTGTCTAAAATGTACCTTTACTCAAAAAATACCGTGAAAATACTATTATCTAGTTATTACATATGCAAATTGAAATATGCTAAAAGCTGAAGCACTGTATCATCTGAAGTTAGACATGTAGATGCAAAAGTCGTTTCATTAAACTTTAGATTGGCAGTATCACATCTCTGGAACACATAATTGTTAACTGACTATAAATTATAAAAAACCTAGAATGTTCATTTAAAATACATGTATCAAAATAGGAGTTTTTACTTTACTAAACTACACATTTTACATTTAAGTAGAATGAATTAAAATGATCCTCTTTGTTGTATTTTAATTTTAAATTGACCTGAAAATTGTATTGAAAATAGACCTACAAATATGCTATTCAAGTAGAAAAAAATAAAATGAACATTAATAACTATTTAAAAGCATCTTCTATGTTTTGAGTTAAAGATGAAATACCATTTGATTGGAATTAGACAATACTTACGTCATATTATAAGATCAAGAGAATAAGCATTGCAGAGAATAAAGTATGATTTATAGAAGTACAAATGTCCCATTTTTAAGAAGCTCTTAATGCAATAAAAATTATCTTTGGAAGTTTAATGTCAATGATCAGTATCTCAGTTCTATGGGAAACATTTCTTGATTTCATAACTATAAATTTAAACTTTTTATAACTCAGTGATTTTTTTTTCACAAGTTAATAGATTATCATGAAATGTAATAGCCATTTTGACTGTCTCTGGTACAGTTCTTATATCAAACAAGGTATTTTTAAATATAGTAAAAACACAAATATGAGTTAAGCCAGTTTTTTCTAGAGCACTTCTATCATGTCATATATCATGTAAAATAAAAATCTGTAATTTCTAAATCTAAAGTTAAAACATGCTTGCTATAAATTAAATGTATTGAATATGAAGTAACTATAAAAGTCATTACTTACGGCACCCAGCAATTTGATTTTCTCTTCACAATTACCAGTTTTATTTTTAGTATATACATGAGAAATGAAAGTTTTGGTACCCAAATTAATCTATTTTATTATGATTTTAATCAAACATGTAATTTCTCAAATTAGTGTGTTTTAATGTTTCTGTTTCTGTAAAAGCAAATGAATACTTACATTTTATACAGGATTTGCATGTTTTAAAATAACATTTCCTCTTTTAAAATGTGACATATCATGTTTTAATCTTTTTTATTTTAAAAAGCAAAACAAAATAAAAAGTCAAAATGATATAGAAATTCAAAAAGAGTAGGAATTTAACACTAGTTATTATATTGGGATATATAACACTAGTTTATCTATATATGGAATTTAAAACTAGTTAATATTTTGCATATTGTTATCTTACAAGTAGTTATTCAGGTTAC
Organism: Cavia porcellus; assembly: GCF_034190915.1. NCBI lineage: Eukaryota > Metazoa > Chordata > Mammalia > Rodentia > Caviidae > Cavia > Cavia porcellus. The sequence goes on along the minus strand of NW_026947487.1, from coordinate 18,448,341 downwards.
AATATCTAGACATAAAAAATGATCAAGCAATCCAATAATCAAATGGCAGCACAAACTGTTCTTTTTGATAAAGAGAGATTATTGATATAGTCACTTATCTTGTATGCATATATGTACATCATACATTTATATATCATTTCTCAAGGAAAATGTCTTTGAAATCATCTGTACACATTAAAGATTTCAAATTAATCAAAATAAAAATTTTCAAACATTGTGGATATGATAATTGTGTCCTGATTTATATGTATTAACATACCATTTTGCATATCTTAAGTATATACAATGTATCCAGTCCTTATGCCTCAATAATCTGGAAAGTTTGTTAAAAATATCTAAAAAGAAGAGCATTTTTAACAATAAATTATTACTGAATTATATCATTTTACATGTGATCTAAAAAATATTTACAACTCAATGATGTTCTGTGTATTGCACTCATAATTTAGTACTCTGACAACAGTTGGAAAAGAAAATAAAAATGAAAATATTGACCCATACTCTATGTCAAATATTATGTAAAAATTTTTAACAATAATTGTCCTACTAATATTCAAATGTATATATGTACTCCTAGCAAATACAATAAGATTTGAAATTTATATCAGAAGTTTTGTTGAAAGAGGCTAAGAAATTTTAATTCAAATCTAATAATCTGATTTATTTGATATGTCCATTAAAAGCACTGCTTTTTCATGAAATTTATGTTATATATAATATATTTAAACTTTTAAAATATTATTTGAAGTCATATCACTTTAAATAAATTAAGATACATTTATTCAAATTAAAAATATGGATTTTTTCAGAAAGTACAAAATTATCAGATATCAAGCAGAATTACTCTTTTTTTTGAAGAAAAAAACTTGCCTAAAGTTCAAAGTAATAATAATCTTGCTTGCAATAGAATATTGAAATAAGATTAAAGTATCTTAATATAAGATTAAAAAGCTGTATGTCTCTATAATATTCAAAATTGTCAAACAAATAAGCATGCTTACTTCTCTTCAAGAATGATTTCCGTTTTCCACTCTTTTTTTAAGCTTATGTACACATTCTGATGATTGCTTCTGGATGCCTAACCTACTAAATATTTTTAAAGAATTGTGATATTCAACAGAGACAAGCTTTTCATTAGTTTTTAACTAAGTTTGTTAGTATCTCTAAAAAAGATTAGTCATATGTGTTTTTCTTGTTTTAGATCTCTCTCCCTTTCTCTTTCTTTCTCCATTCCCCTCTCTTCCTCCTTTCTCTCTTTCTTTCCTTTCTCTCTTTCTTCTCTTTCTTCTTTCTTCCTCTTTCTTTCTTTCTTTCTTTCTTTCTTTCTTTCTTTCTTTCTTTCTTTCTTTCTTTCTTTCTTTCTTTCTTTTCTTCCACTGAGGAATCATTGAAACATTTCTCTAGACCCATCATTTTTCAGTGCAGTGCTTTGGGAGATTAGTTGGAATTTTGCTTTTAACAACTGTTTTTATTAAAATTACTCAGGTCAGGGTCACCTGCACATCTATAGTGTGGTCTGTAAGCCTCTAGTAATTGCTGAGTATTAAAATTCTTCTAGAGTTACTTTCAACCTCTTAAAAATACTGCATCTTAGAAATCACACCACATCTTAGGCGTTAGGAGTCAGACATAAGTGTGAAAGCTTAAAGGGATGCAAGGGAAAGACAAAAAAGTAGATATAATGCCACCATACAGTTTTTAAAATAACAGCTTGCTATTTGAGAAGTTATGATCACCATATTGAATATGAGCATGTTTCATTTAAATCTCATTTAACATGACTTACTTACTGAACTTTGTCCTATTAACTTCCTGTTAAATCACTCTACCGGCTGCTATTTTTATTTCATTTCTCTTTCTTGGAAATGTAGCAGAGGGAGTACACCACTGGGGATTTTCTTTCCGGTCTTTTGTTTTGTAGCTGAAATTAGCATACTTCCAAAGAGACAGTTTTGACAATAGAAATAGCAAGAAAATAGAGAAACAATTTTAACTTGCTAACCAAAATTTTTTAAAAATAGAGAAACTTCAACCCTTAAGAGCATGTTTATCAATGGAAGAATACCAGAGCCAATATATTAAAAATCACATCTTGGATATTCTTATATACATATTTAAAAATCTGCCATGATGCAAACAAGATGCATTCAGCCATAAGATACAGCCTAGGATTGATTATAATTCCACTATTTCCCAAGGTGTACTCATAATTTACTTATATAAGTGTAATAATAGCAGTATTTGTATATTTACAGTTTTCAGTTAACTTTCTTATAGTATTTTATTTAAATTATATGGTATCATACAAAATTATGGTACATAAGTTTAAATGACTGATTAGATTTGTTAATGACTAAATAATTGAGCATATCTGGCTTTAGGCTATGAAATTTACATATTTTCCTGCATCTAAATTTTTTTTTCTAGTAAGTAATTTCTGAGAGAGTTTATTTATACTTTTTCAAATTAACCTGAAATAACATCATGAGATAGTATTTATTATTCTCAATAGGAAATAGAACATTTTAATGTGGCACAGAATTCAAATGGTTTATATTAACTATTTGATATTTCTACAGAAGAGATATGATTCATGCTTAGCAGTATCATTTTTAAGACAAATAATGATTCCAAAAATATAAAAATGATACTTATTTTTGCCTTTATACCTAATTTGTATCCTTACATTTTATCTTTATTTAAAAAAAAAAAAATCTTCCCGAAAGCTTTTATGGACTTAGCTCTAGTTGTTACCAGAGTGTTTAAGCAGTATGTGTTTATGAAATGATCATGTTTTATAAAAAACATAAAGATGATGATCCCAATTCATAAATCTTTGTTGTTTGGGAGTATTGTTGATTTAAGAAATATCATTCACTAGGGCTGGGGAAATAGCTCGGTGAAATCACGCCTTCCTGGGAAGAGTGAGGTAATGAGTTCGATGTTCGTTTCCATAACTGCTACAGTGAATTTCTACTAGGTATGGGAATTCTTTTTCTCAGTCTCTCCTTTCTACTTTTGTTATTAGGCTGCTTATGTTTTGCTCTTTTTGACCAATGGTTGACAAATAGAAAAGATTTAAAAGGTTACCAGTATTGTCACATATTAGAGGTTCAGTCAGAAGACAAGAATACTTACGATGGTAGGGCCATAAGACTATAAGAAGTTAAACGATTACTTCCACTTAGTGACTTACAGCAATCCTGATGCAGTGTAATTTATTACTTTTTTTATTTGTGGTAATTCTTGCATCAACATGCCTATTGCACTAATAGTTGTATATAAATACAGAGCAAGACAGATAATTCCTTACAGTATATAGCATTTGATAATAAATAACTATGCTACTGGGTTAGTTGCTAAGTGCGTTGTGCTTTTTATTATTTTTGTGGGGTTTTTTGTTTGTATGTTTTTTGTAGTTTTTTGTTTTGTTTTCTTCGGTTTAGTTTTTGTTTTGTAATAGAATGTTCCTAAGTAGTCCAGGCTGGACTTGAATTTACTACGTAATCTAGGCTGATTCTGAACTCACAATCATCCTTTGGAGAGCGGAATTATGAAGGGTGTCCCTCTTCCTAGCCTTAGTTTTTTTAGTGTGAACATTTTCTAATTAGAAAACATGTTACTGGAATATATTATGGCTTATTGCGATTATTAATTGTGATATGTCAACCTGACTTAGTAGGAATTCCTTAGGTTATTAAATTCTGGATGCATCTGCAGATGATAGACATGGAGGCCAGAAAACTGGCCAGAAAGTACCAATCTCGCCAGCCCAGATATGAGTGATAGCAACAAGTAGGATTCTAGGGTGGACAGGATTAAAGGGAAAGAGGGAACTTTTCTCCTTTTGGACATGCTCAGTCTTTACCATTCCAAATGGATGTCAGATTCCATCATCTTGGCTGAGTAGCTATGAATCCTACAGTTCTTCACCTCACAGACATTCATTGTAGATTCTTAATTCTTCTAGAGAATTCTATCTAACACATGTGTTAAGGTAGGGGCATTTTTACACATCTTATGTTCACAGCATCTCTTCATTGCCTCCTGAGGAACGTCAAATGACTTATTAATCCATATCATAAGGTTTGGGTAAGTACTTCCCATGATGTGTCCACTAAGATGAACACAAGTAACAGAATGTTTCTCATGACTAAACATATTCAAATGCACAACTAAAATTATTTACCAATAGAAAAAGCTTTGTTCAAAATAATTACAGATATGGACAAAATGTCATGGGATTTCTTACCTTGAGTTTATTTTCATATTATAGTACTACCTCACAAATAGAAAGATGGTTTTACAACACTTTGAAAATCATGTGGACAAAGGATGTTTGCATATAGTTAGTTTTTCATTTTCCTTTCTTAGTGAAAATTAAATTAGTAAATTAAAGGAAGTTATTTTTAATATAAAAATCAAAATCTTCCACTTTTGTTTCCAGCACTAAATTTTACAATGATAGTGTCAAAAGGGAATAAATAATACCGGTTTTTCATGGGACCTGCTTGTACTGTTGAAATTAAGTTTTTTCAAAAATATGTGCTCAAATATTGCACCTGCAGTATTTCAATGTGGAGTTTAAAACTTACACTACTAGATATGGAATATACTGATAAATGTGAGAACACAGATAATTCTTCACAAATTTCATTGGATAGTCATTAGGCAAGAAAAAGTACCAGTAAAATTAAGTTTCTCAGGTCTAACTTTATAATTAACAAAAATGCCTTAGCCTGGATCTATATTTTTAAGATGTCTGATAATAAAATGTAATACCACGTGACTTCTAAATTTGTAATCTTCTTCTAAAAAGTTAAGTTTTGTGCAAAAAGTTTCTTTTTTCTCAAAAGAAAAAACCTTATTTCATATAAAGTAGAACAAGACAACATATAATTTTAAAATTTCATTTTATATAATGTATTGGCTTACATAACTACTTATATGTTTTAATGTCCTTCTAGAGAAATAAATTTTCTACTGATAAATTAATGCAATCATTTATTGATGATGTGTTTTTCTAGATTATATTTAGGTAATAGCAATCTTCAGAAAATTTAAAATGTTTTATAATATCTGATTATTTTATAATATTTGATTGTTTCATAATCTGATTATTAAATTAATCTAATTATAGTAAACTTAACTTCATACAGTTTAAATGTGTTACAGTCCTGGACCTTATTCATCAGGCCTGTTTATATTTTTGATATTTGTTACAGTTATTATTAGTAATTGAATAAAAATGTTACTAGCATTACAATCTAGGGCTTACCCTGTAATTTTGAAGAGAAAAAGGGTTAAAATAAAGAAAAATACATCGTCAAAAGCTGACTCAATGAGAAGGCAGGAATACCCTTGTTTCAAAGCCCTTCTTGCTGTAACTGTGAGGTAGAGGTGGATTAAGGGGTAGCTAATTTATGTCCTCTCGTCAGTGAGCACATTCTTAAAGAGAGGAGTCATACCGGATCCTCACTGTATAGACGGGATGATTTTCAGTTCTGCAGATCTCAGAAACAAACATCATTATTTCCTGAAGTAACTGGATAAGGAAGGACCTATTTGTGATTGCCAAACTCCCTATTTTTCAGATAGTGAATCAAAACATTTCTAATACTTGGTTTCAAAAGATATGGTACATAAAATTGTGAATTACTTTAAATATTTTATATTCAGAAAGAAGTTCCAAAAGCAATAAAACAAAATCTTAAATAATGGAACACATTAGGAAGAAACAATGTATGAGGCTCCCATACCACATTAAACACTTCTTAATAAACAAGTTCATAAATATAGATACAAATGACTTTTGAAGCTTACATTGTGAAAAAATTGCATTTTATATCAAAATGTTATTAAATATAACCTTTAAAATATTCAGAAGGTTAAAAACAATAGATTACATAGTTCGCTGTAGAATAAAACTGAATAAACTCAATTATTTTTAATAATAAATTGATTTTATTTCATTTTTAGAATAATAAAATTATACTAATATGTGAATGATATTTTGAGATGATTGCTTTGCTTTTTAATATGCACATGAAATTAAAGAATGTCTATTTGTATAAAAGCATATAATAGATTTATAACTGTATATTTTTCAAACCCTCCTATTCATGTGTCAAACGATTTTTCATTAGAGTATTTTGAACAATTTTTTCATTGAATGGCTGCAGAATTTCTGAGATTTTTTTTTAGTTAAATATAATTTAAATGCAATTTCCTTAAGCTACTATTAGGTCATGAACATCTGCTTGAAAATGGAGGTTATTTTTACATAAACTTTATACTATTTTCATTATTTGCATATATTAAGGCTTTTAATAAGTTCATTATTAGTTAAAATGATGTTAATGAAACACAGTATAAATATTTTGTGCATAAAAGTTGTACCTTGTAAATATTGTCTTTAGATTAATATAATTAATGAAATATTAAAAATGAAAACAAAAAATCTGCTTACAACTCATCAACTTAAATAGTCTAGAGTTCATAGTGAGAACCAAATTTACTATAATAGATTGGCAACACCCAATTTATGAATACAGATTGCATTCAGAAGCTTATTAAAGAAAACATTTAATGGGAAAACAGAATAATGTACTGTCAGTATATCTAGTTATTGTTAAAAATCAAATATTTTAATTTGTATCCCCTGCCATACTCAAGATTTGATTTTTTTCTATTTCTGCATCTTGAAGACACACAAGAGAAATGTCATTAAAGAAAAAAAATTGACTTATCTTTATGTTATCTCAAATATTTTAGGGTGTAAAATCTGATGAAATTCATTAAGTGATATTACTCAGTAATTCTTTTATAACTTTTATTAATTTCCAGGTAAACATATGTGATGCATCATGTATAGAATCACTTCTTAAATTTTTTATTTAAATCTAAAATGAAAAATGAACAAAACCTATGATATAGAATGTCAAAACAACGTGATAGGAAATTAATAATGGTTAATATATTGTATATTAATATCTTCAAACAGCTGCTCAGATTACAAGATATAGGCATAAAAAAAGATCATACAATGAAAACACAAACTGGTTTTTTTGATGAAATAACAGATTAGTTGTAGAATCTGTTTTAAGTCAGCATGTAACTTCACTTTGATCTTTATTCAAAACATAATGTATCTACTTAAACTTTCATATAGACGTCATATTTTATAGTCACAAACACATACAAATGCCTTATTAAGTTATTTATACAATGGTTCATTAATATATGAATTAATGGTGAATTCATTGAAACATTTAATATAAAGAAATAATGAAAATAGCATAAAATTACCTGAAAATAATTTCCCTTTTCAAATAGATGTTCATGATCTTACATCAATGTAGGGAAATTGCATTTGTAATGTATTACTATATTTATGAATATAGTAGATATTCTTCAATACAAATGTAAGGGACAAATGAGAATAAATTTGGCTATAGTAAACTTAAATTTTAAAAACACAGTAGATTTCTAACAGATTAATGTTAATGTTATTCAAAGAGCTTGATAGATTATGAGTGACCAAATTTTATCCATTTCCATGCAATGCGACTGATGAGTGATCCTGTGCAGGCTTTAAAACTTCAAATGATCGTTCCCTACACTTCCCTACGTGGAATTTGTTATGTACTCATGCATTTCTTCTATATCTTGTTTTCTCAACCTTTTCAGTAATCTGTAGCAAATATTTATTTCATTTTTGAGTATTATTTTGCAATCTACATTGCAACTAAATTAATCTAGCATTTTTCAAGTGATATGAAATCCAAATACTGAATTTTTTAAAGTTAGATACTGTAGCAATACTATAATTATAATGTTAGGAATATTTAGGATTTATTAATATACATGATACTACTTCTTGTTCACTAGAATATATATTTTGACGGCTATAAATATATTTTTTGTTACAGAGAACTGAACTCAGGACCTTGCACTTACCAGATAGGTACTTGTGCCACTGAGCTATATCTCTGGCCTCAATAGCTATAACCATATGTTACATTTTAAGAAAAATCTTGCAGCATCATATTTATATACTGAACTGTAAATGTATGTGCTGTAAGTTTACCAGTCAAGGACGTGTTACTCATATAATGTTTAATATTTTCAAATTGTCTGATTTATTTTTTCCCATAATTTCTTACATTTTACAATTCAAAAGCCTTGCTAAGAAGTATAGTACATGTAATGTGGAGTATTATACCTGGTTCGGAACATTGTAAGGGAAATCATTTATGTTGCTAGAGAATGTCAGCAGAGAATTTTGTTTTGCTTTCTGTTTTCGAAAGGAGTATTAGGTGCTCCTGGCATCAGAACATCCTGCGTTAGTCATGTGGGGCTCTCCTGGCTTTATGGTTTGATACTGCAGGGTTCTGGCCCCAAACCATTAGACAGAGTTTAGGCTGCCAAATTATTATAAATAATAAGGTATGTTACAGAAATCCAAGGATAAGTTAATTCACATGGGAAATTTTTAGTTTCAAAAATTGTTTTGACACGTTAGAGTTTCTTTATATGCTGATTTTATAAAAATGCATAACCAAGTAGATTATCATTCTAACTATGGATTACCAATTTTTATAAGACCTAGATGTTGTTTCATGTATATGAGGGCACAGGATCATTTTCAAAGTCTTAATTTTTTTCAAAGTCTTAATTTTAATCCAATAAGAGATATTTACTATAACACTTTCCACAACTTGTAGGGCATTGTTTGTTGCATTGTGACAAAGTCTCACTCATACAGTTAACAAAAGTTATTTTTGGAATTAGGGCCTAATTATCCCACATGGGTATATTCCTGTATTCTAAAATTCAGTGATTTGAAAACACAAGATGGAATATCATTTGTAACCTGCTTCATTGGTAAGTTTGCTCAGAAAAGCAAACTGGGCTCCTGCTACAATGCAGTTCCTTCATGCCAAAACGTAGTGCTTCACATATTTACTCCCAGAGCTGCAAAATTTGTTAAATCTGTGTTTTCAATACCACAGGTATTTGTGGGAATAATCTACAAAAGCAATACAATTTGTTTCCTAAAATTAGGCATGCTATTAAGAGCTCATGCAAACTCCAAATCTTTATGCTTTAATTACAAAACTTAATTTGTTTTTCAACATTCATGTCCTCAGCCCTAGAGATCACCCTAGCAAATTTTACATAATTGTACTTCTGAGTGAACATTTAGCATAAACACTGCTAAACAACACTTTAAAGAGGATATTACTAAGTATATATGCTTTTTTCATAACAAATTTTTGAGAACCTGATGATTTTGGTAGATACATATATATGATTATTAATAATCAGTTAAATATTTTCTGCAAAATGCATAATGTCCACATAACCATTTTTTGCACAGAATTCATTTTTATGAAAATCTGTCACTTTAAGAACCAGTGCAAGGTGCCAGGGATATAGCTCTGTGGCATAGTGTCTGTCTGGCAAGCACAAGGTCATGAGTTCAATTCCCAGTACAAAAAAAAAAAAAAAAAAAAAAAAAAGAGAACCAGATTCTAATATGTTAACCCAACTTGTGTCTGATATTTAATAAACTATTTAAGATTTGCCTCATTTATTTTAATTTCAAATTTATAGAGTGCCACTAGAGTATTCCAGAGTCATTTGGGGAAATATATAAAGTCCAGTCAGAGAAGGCTGAAGGCAGTCAAACAATACAAATGAGAGAAACCATACTTCATTCAGTGGAAGAACAGTATGTGAGAATCCAGGAAATGGAAAGTTTCGATGATGCACATGCCAAACATAAAAATTCTTTACGGTGGTAGGTTTTCATTCTGATATAATGGGAAGCCATTAAATTATTGTTATCATTAGTGTGTCACACTATCAAATTATCCATTTAAATTTATTGATTTAGTAGTAAATATGAAACTAACAGAAGAGAAATAAGACTATATACTAAACTACAGAGAAGGAGCATACGGTAATAAACCAAACAAGAAATGACATGAACAATGTCATGGCTGTAAGATAAGGAGAAATTTCTCACAGATCCAACTACTACAGTTTGTGAATCATGGTAATATCACTGAGCATAAAATCTCTCCCACATAGAAAAGACAGTCAAAAAAAAAAAATCTACTCTAGATGGGCAAGCAGAGAGTTTTTGAGTGGGATATTTTGAATTTCCACCGGTTTAACCAAGAATTTCAGATAGTGCTTTAAGTTTGAGTATAACAATACAGGATGAAAGCATCTGGTCAAAAGAGGTCGAAAAAAAGACACTTAAAGAAGATATCATATAGTAAAAAAAAAATAATGGAGTAGGTAAGAAAAGTGAAGGAATTCAAAACTTATGCTACCAATAACCTATTCATTGCCAATTCCTGATCGTTAACTTACTAAGATATAATTATGATTGAATTCTCTTCCTAGAAATTTTCTTGAATTTTTATGTAGTTTATGTGATATATTGTTTTTTCATTTCTTCCTCTTTCAGTTTTAAGATTTTTATTTTTTTATTTTATTGGTACCAGGGATCAAATTCATGACTGCCTGCTTGAAGGCAGATACTTATGCCGCTGAGCTAAATCCCCAGTCCCGCTCTTTTGTTTTAAAGATTCCCTTTTATTCCTGTGGCTGAAAAAGTCCAAGCCTGTGTACACTGACTTGTAATCTGCTAAAAAAATATATGGTCTGTGTATTGCCCCATGCCTTGTAATCTATTAGGTATAGAGCAGTGAGAGGTTTAAATGAACAGCCAAATGATATCACTCCTCTTTAAATTCTCCTAGGATGTCAAAACTGTTTCACAGTGAAACACAAATACTTGCAAGTCCTTTGATACTGTGCATTATCCGCCCACAGTGAAGCAGGTTCACAAATAAGCCGTCAGGAGGGAAGGGTCTGACTCTATGGAGGATAAACGAGATCAGCACAGTACGGGAGTAGGAATCCAAACTCTCCTATCCACTGTGTCAGGGCATCAGTGTTATCAGTGTTTGAGTTCAGTGAGACAGAACACACTCGCAGCAAGTCATATGTAGCTTAGTTTATTACTCGTGGATAGGATTAAAGGGGGAAAAGACACATAAGATTCATTTTTATCCAGTTTGCAAATACTCTAAAGACTTTCCCAGGTGGATAAAAATTTGATTAAATGTGTCCCACTTGCAGCACAGCTGAAGGATCTGGACTGCACTCTACACTGAGTTATAAACCTCAAGGGTCAAAATGACGCACAGGGCAAAGCTTTGAAATGCATCTTACTTACAGAGGAGAGAGGAAAACAACTTGGCTGTCCTCTGTAGTTTCTCCCTAATTCTTAAAGAGGACAGGGAAGACGACTAATACAAACAGAAAATAGTGTCCAAAAAATGGGATGTTTGTTGTAAGTATACTTGCTATGTGGTACTGAAGCTTTTTGGAACTGTTTTATGGGGAAGAGTTTAATTAAGTATTGCAGATGCAAGGAAACTTCAATGATGTAAGCAGATCTTAGTGGGTAATTCAGGTCAGAACTCAGAGAAGACCAGAATACTGATAGGAATATAGAGAGTAAAGGGAAGTTTCATGAGATTTTAGATGAAAATATCTCTACTTAGAGTGGACTAGAGGCTTTGTGAATTACAGTCAATCAAAAAATTTACCTACATTTTTCTGAAAAGATTATCACTATATAATAAAAGTCGAGTATTTGCATCAGGACAACTGGATAGCTGGAGTGCATCTCAGGTATTGACCAGATTGCTTCACTATTAGGGTGAAGAGTAAACTGCTTTGAAAAACTTTTCTTTGAGAAGAGCTCCCTAGGTACTCTCTTTAAGGGTCACTTAGAATGTATGTCTAATTTCAATGATTTAGGCATTGAGAGGCCTCTGCAGCCATGGTGTGGTGGGGTCTGGCTACTGTTTGGTGGGGAGGGGAGAAGATCTTAGCATTATCTACATGATTCTGGCTTTGTAGGCTAGATAATGTAAGAGTTATGTGTTCTAAGAGGCTTTCACTCAGATTTCCAAGAAATGCCTTGGAGAATAGGGAATGTAATATGACAATATCATGATCTCTGCCAGGAAACCCCAAGAGGGCAATTCATGCATGTGTGAGAGTAAAGCACAGGTGAAGGGAGCTCTCTGGAAGATGGTGGTCCCACGAACTTGAAGCAACTGCTAAAGGAGTTACCCCCAAGGAATAACTACAACCAGCTAAGACACAGAAGCCATGTGGATGCAAATGGCAAGGCCATAGAAGTAAGACTGCCCAAGCCCTTTAAAGTTCCAATCTGACTCACAATGTGCCTTGGGCACTTGACATAAAATTTAATACTTCCACTGTTGGCTTTAAGTCTTGTTTAGGCCATTCCTTTTTAACCTTTTATTCCTGCTTTTTAGAATTGGAATGCTTCCTTCAGGCCACTGTATGTTGTGTTATTTTTTATTTTTTTATTATTTGTAAAAGAGCTCACAGCTAAAAGTTTGCCTTGATTTTGAGAGATGGAATTGGACTTGAACTTTTTGCAAATTGTTGAACCTGTTAAGAATTTTCTAACTCCTATGGAAAATACAAATGTGTACCTTGCATAATAAAGTGGACGTGATTCTTTCACAGCCACAATGTTATGGTTAAAATGTTCCCCGTAATTACTATGTGTTTGAAGGTGTGTTTCTCAATGTGATTAGATTATGGTGTGTTATGGTTAGATTTAAAATAGCCCCTATATTCTCATTTATTTGGAAAGTGATTAGGTCATGGGTCCTGTATATTCATAAGTGGATTCAGCCTCAAATGACTTCAGTAGTTGAATGTGCTGTTAGAAGCTGGAGCCTGGTTGAAGATGAGCCATTGCAGGCATTGCCTGAAAAACTATATTGTTTTCCTGAGATCCTCAATTTTTCTCTCTCTCCTTCCTGGATGCCATTGGTTGAAGACCTTATCCTCCACCATGCCCCCTTGCCATTCAGTTTCTGCACAGAAGCTGGCTATGGTGAGAAACCATAACCCAAATTAATTTCTCCTTCTTTAAATAGTGTGTATTCAATACTGTGGCTGGTGATCAGAAAGCAACTAAGACAAATGCTTTACTCATCAGTGTATTAATTCATTGATGCATTTATAGCTGAATGTATTAAGAGGTAGGGTAGAGTTCAGTCCCAGGATGTACATGGGTACTACAGAACGTTCTTGGTGAGATGCTCCCTCTCTCTCTCTCTCTGTGAGTGTGTTTCTCTGTTTCTCTGTCTCTGTCTCTGTCTCTCTCTCCTCCTTCTCTTTCTATTCCATTTCCTCCTCTTCTTCCTCTTCCTCCTCTCTGCTCTCTGCTTCAACACTGAAAGGGCTGAGTTTTCTCCATCACACCCATCTGCCACGCCATTTCTGCCTTTGAATCAACTGATCACAGACTGAATCCTCAAAAACTGATCCAAATGTGTTCTATATTGTACATGTCAAGTGTTTTCATATGCAAATTAAAGCTAACTAATACGACTTTTCTCCTACGGGAGCTGCAAATCTGGTGGAAAAAAATCAAACTAATTCGTTATCAATAAGGTATAGATTGCAAAGAGAATTACATGGTACACTGGGATCAAGTTATCAAGTCTGAGGGACAAGACAAGTATATTATAGACAATAATATTTGAGCAGGTTACTAGAAAGTAAGTATTCACGAAACAAGAGAGCAAAGTAAAGAGCTATTGAGGTAGAAGAAGTGGTTTGGTATAGTTTTGGTACAGCGTTCCCTTGAAATCCTAAGGCTGAGAAAAGGATGAAAATATTGAGTAACTGGTGAAATTTCAGTACATCTGAAAAGCACTGGGTTTTTAAAATATGCTAGGAGGGATAACACTTTCCAGAGTCGTGCTAGGGTATAACACAGTACCTTTGGGAAAAAAAAAAAAAAAAAAAAAAAAAAAAAAACAAAACAAAACCAGATAATAACTGAGAAGAAGAGATAATTTATTACAAGATGGTGAATGACAAAGGAAAAAATACAATAAACCAGAGGATCAGAAATAGATTAACACATTTTATTTGCTAATATAGAAATATTAACATTTTAATGTAAGAATATTAAGAAAAAGAGTGATGAATATAAATTTCTAATTGTAACAGAAGGAACCCTAACCTAATAGTTGAAGCATAGAAATCACTTGGAAAAAAAATAACTCTTCAGGAAGACAAGGAAAATAAAAGATTTTACTGAAAACTTTGTTAAAACAATCTGAACTGAATGAAATTTTGGCACACATATCTATTCTCCATAACATTTTTCATACAAAATTCATTTTGTGTTTTACACATAAGACGTAAAACTTATATTTTAAAACTTATGTTTAAAAACATAAGATGTAGTCTACATTTATTTCTTTCAGTAAATATGTTATTGTTTCTTAAAAATCAATGATTTTTATACTTTCAAGTGTCCTGGAAAACAATTTAGTACATTTAAAAATATTTAAAATCACAAAACTCCAAAATATCAAAGTTTAAGTAACCTTTTTTTGTTAAAGCATTAATGCTTAGTCAAGACATTTTTCAAACCAACTTTAGATGAATCTATTCTAAAAAATTAGCTACAAAGGGATGAACTTTGACCAAACGATCAAACCATGTTGCACTATCATGCTTATAGTAGGTTATAGTAGGTTTAAAGTTTTCTTTTCCTCTCTCTCTTCTGCCCTCCTGTCATGAATTACAAACATATCAAAAGTCTTTACCCCAAATATTTTATACTCCAAACTGTTTCAAAAGTGATTTTATTTATTTATGATATAACACTTTAATTATAGCCATGTAGAATGGAGAATATGCAGTGATTTATTTTCTATATATCTGGATACCATAGTTTTATAATCTGACCTGAAAAATCTCTTTGATTGATATGTTTTTTCGATGTCATATATCTCTTTAACATATCATGATACATATATTGTGTCTCTTGAGGTTATATTTTAGATTTCAATTTACATTTTATCAAATTAATGACAAACAAATAAGAGTAGAATGAAGTATTTGTATATATACACTGCTGCACTAATCTAAATCCCAATAAATTTACATTCATTTCCAACTTTAGATATTCATTCACTCATTTTAAAGCATATTCATAATGAGATAGTGCTGTAAGTCCTACTTATTGCTCAGGTCCTGTGGATCCAAGCAGAAGGAAAAGAAGAATAAGATTTTCCAATTAGTTTCAAAAGTTTACAGCGTATGTAGATCATAGGCTGAGAAATTTCAAGTTTTACCTAAGAAATCTAAGTAATAGGAAATCAATAATCAGGAGATTAGACTAGTCTGTTTCCTTTTTATTGTTTTTTTTTAAATCTAGTCTATGTATCTTGTCAACTTAACAGCATAAAACATTAAAATAATAATTCATTCTCAAGCACTACTAAAATTTAAAAGCATTCTGAGGTGCATTTTAGTTTAAAAATAGTCTTTAGCTAAAAATCAACTTAGGTTAATTACCTTGAATCAACTTAATCCACCTTAAGTAGCATAATTTAAAATGCAGATGTTTTAAAATATGTATTATTTTGTATATTTACTAATGTAATTATTACATTTTAAATATTATTTTATACAAAATAACTATTATCATGTATGGAAGGATAGTAAAGAAGGTATCAATGGTTAAATTCCCATAATGAAAATACTTTTGAATTATTTTATTATATAGGTCATGTTCTTTTTTTATATATACAGCAGGATGCTTTGAGGACTGTCATTGTTAATCTTTGGGAGTTTCAACATTTGGTAAGACTACAAGGAAATAATTAATAATAATCATTTATTTATTATTAATTCTCTTAAACTTTAAAAACCATTTTCCAAATTTCAAGATTTTCTATAAAAACATAAATTTTTCACTTAAATATACATTTAATCGCAATATTTTCTTTGTTAAAACACTAAAATAATGTTAATTTTAATATTCACTATGTTAAACAAAGGTATATAGAAATTTATATTTCCATTGTGCACAGAGGATCATTCTTTACTCAAGAATTTTTCAGTTTGTTACTTTCCAAATTTAATGAATACAGTAGTTTGTTCCTTGGAGAATGTGTTCACTTTATATTCTTATTGTTCTTTTGACAGATTGGTATTTTCTTAGCTTGCCATCTGCCTCCCTTTAAATATACAGAGACAATCAATAGCAATATGCAACCAAAAATATGAAACATATTGAAAAGGCATACACACACGCATCACACATGCACACACACAATGAATTAAACTGGAGCATTGAATAAAAGCACTTGTAGCAATCGCCTAAATAAGGTACAATTATTGGAGCCTTGAAATTCTTCACAATTGCAATAGTACACAAATAAATCATTAATAAAAATCACTTTGGATATTTTGAATAGATTAATACCACACAAGAGACTAGGACATAACTGTTAATCTATCAAAAAGGACCTTCTTAGAGAGTATTTTAAAACCCTAGAAGACATTAAAATATATTAATAATATATTCATGTTTAGAGTCAGAGTTACTTATAATCAAGATTGCTGAATTCAAGCTTCTAAAGTGCTTTTATAGACAGGTAAGCAGATTCAAAATTTTACAAGGATTTATCAAATATTTAATGTGAAGTGTACAGCTGTGTTGGGAAAGAGAAATAATTTGCAATCCATCTTTTTCTCCTTTCTCATATATCTCATCCACCCATGAGTAAGTGAGAAGTTAGACTAAGAGAGAGTGAATATATGAACATGTATGTGCTTGTGTACTACAATAGGTATCACTGAGTATCTGAGGAACACTACTTAACCTCTTTTGCAGTCAGTAAACTTTAAAATACTGGAATTATTTTTTAAAGATCCTAAGTTTTTAAAGACTTCACTTTGCTGTTTATCCTTTCAATGACTGTTTCTGTCTATCAAGATCTGAGTCTTCACTTTTGAACTTTAGAGAAAGGCATACCATTTCCAGTAGATATCCTAAAACCTGTTTTCATGGTTTAAACAAGATTGTTGATTATTCTCAGTACTCATTTTGAGTATCAGTAGTGATACTCAAACACAAAATAATGCAAGCAATTAATGTTTGCGGCTTCAAGAATGATTGTCCCTGTGTTAATGTTCATGACATCTGAAGGCCTAGCTACTGTGCTGTCCCACTGTTTTATGTCAACAGAAAACAGAGAGCAAATCCTGGCAGTATTCACTCTTTTTCTAATTGGCAGTATTTTTTTTTTTTTTTTTAGTAATATAATTCAGGCATCTTCTTGGGGTATTTATTGTTTCTTGCTATTAATATTTTACTTTACATAGGCCCGAATGCCAAAGTTTTTCCTCTTTCCTCCTCCATATTTAGCTCCTTCCGCAGTAATGGGAGCTGAGGCACAGGACTGTTTTCCCTCACCAGTGCTTCCCATCTTGCTGTTACTTACAGATTTAGTCATATAGCTAAGAGTGAGAATCACTCCGTTGTGACAGATGGGTAAAGTGAAACTTAAAATACTCCATATTGGCTTCAGTTGGTAGGCTGAACAAGAGCTCAAAAAAGCAGAGCTTCATTTGGAATCTGTGTTAGATTTTTGTAGTTTGACAAAATACCTTAGATAAACAATTTAAAAAAGGAAATATGTATCTTTTGGCTCACAATTTTAAAGGTTTCAGTCCACGACAGCTTGACATGATTGTGTTAGGGCCATTGAAAAGCAGAATGTTATGGAGGGGAGTGCTTGGCAGAGAAAATAAATCACCCCATAGCAGCTGAGAAACAAGGGAACTAGAGCGGGGGCCAGGGTCCCTGTGTCCCCTTCACAGTCCTGCCCCCGTAAGATAACTTCTTTCACCAGGCTTTGCCTCTTAATTTTCCATCACCTCCCAATAGTAGTACAGGTAGGTGAGCAAGCTTTAAGACCTGAGCTTTTGAGGGACTGTTCAGATTCAAACTATAAAATAACCTGTTAAATTTAGTACACTAACAAAATAGTTTTGTCAGTTTCACACCTTGGGATTTTAAACAGTCGCATAATTGACAAATTTTTTTGCCACACTTGGACAGAGAGAGGCCTTTGAAATATTCACATCATTTCAGGACCCTTTAACTCATCTTTGCATGGAAGACAGTGCAGGTCTTGAAAGAGGATAAAGCTTTTGAATATAATACCTCACCGAATGGCTTTCTCACTTTCCTTCAGTATTAACAATTTTATAATAATATTAAAGTGTTAACTTGATTTGAAAGCTAGCATGGTAAGAATATCTGTATGCCTACATATCTATATGTCTGAGTGTATGTAACTATGCCTTGTGACTATAATTTGAAAGTTTATATACATATATAATATATGTATTAATATATAGAGAGATGCATCTTATGACTACATTCTGTCACTTCTTATGAAATATCCAAGAAAATAGGCTTTAGAAATCTAGGAAAAATCATCTATATATAAATATTTCTACTTTAAACAGAATCTCTCTTATTGAAATCCTGATTGCACACGTTTTTGGTTCATCAAGTATAAAAGCAACAGAATAGGCTGTTGTGTCTTATACATAAATCTCTCATTCTGAAAATTATTTTATCAAGCACAACTTTTACCCTTTTTTCTTCCAACTTTTCTAAAGGAGAAAAAATAGCAATAACATAATTTGTTAGAAAGTTTTGAAACCATCATAATTGCAGAAAGAAAAGTAACAATGTATCATGCATCACCTAACATACTTATCAACACTATAATATTACTTTGTAAAGTCATCCAAAAGTTACATATATATATATATATATATATATATATATATATATATGTACCTGTGTTTAAGAAAGTGGAAAAATATACAATATGCTATAAAATAACTCCAAATTTAAGCGGCTTCATACTCAAAAGCATTAAATGTTTTCAGATAATTTTTAATTTGAAAGATCCCTCCATTTATACATATTAATGTCTGTTTCTTAATAAATAGTGACTAACCATAAGATAAAAAGCAAAGTGAAAATTCATAAGATTATATATTTGTCAATCAGAGCAGTCAGGTTTATGTTGTGAAACAGTGGCAAAGAGATGGTTGAAATTAACTTTTGAGATTTTCATTCTTTTTTTAAATTTTATTTTAAAGAGGGTAAAATTAAACACAAATACACTTGATATTTTTTATTCTTAAATTTTTACATTTTTATCAGTGTGTTTCCAGTAAATGATGTTTACATTCATTTTATGGCAATGGTGTAAATACTCAATATATGACGATTCTTGTTCTTCCTCTTCGCCTCGCCTCTGTGTCCCTCTTCTGTGGATCCCCTCCCTCATTTTTGTTAGTATTTTCTTAGTTCATGTGTGTGACACATGGTTATTCAGGTCATGGTGGGTAGTGGGTTCACGTGCCTGTTACACCTCGGCTCCTTTCATGCTTCCAAATTCATCTCTGGAATTATATTTAAAAGTGACTGGAAAAGAAAAGGAAGAGAGTTGTCCTTCTTGGTCCATCTCTTAAAATAAAAAACCCACGTGTCTGCCCTGAGAACTTCTGTTTGAAACTGCTTTGCCATGTCATCAGGACATATTTTTATTCTGCTATTATCTCCCACCTTAGCACACCATGTAGTGGCTGCTGTTTCTGTCTATCTGACTTTAAAACTTAGGGTCTTCACAGATCACAAGGATGTTTTTAAAAGTTGTCTTTCAAGTCCTTGCACTATAGAAATTGTGCCTACCAGGAAGCACCTACAACTGTCATGCTGATCTGCAAAAACTATCACGAAATGTTTGTAACTCATTTTTTCGCAATAAAGCGATTTTTGTCAACATACTTCTCCACATCACCAACACTTGTCCCCCAGCATTGATTCTCTTTCAATAAAAAAATTTCTTAATAACTAATTGTAGTAAACATTCTGACAGCTTACTGTCTCTTTTTTCTGTGACAGTTATCTCACTGTGTTTTTTCAAGTGTCTCAAGCTCCTATGTTCAAGCAAGGTACCATCTCACCTCCTGAGTTCCTGGCCTCATTTCTGGATACCACAGTGCCACGACGATTACTGGAGACGTATCTTTGTGAAATGAGGACTGCAACCAACCAAATTAGCACATTCATTACCTCCCATGGTTATCATTTTCTTTCCATAAACTTTCATGTTTTTAAATATTTTGTTGATTGATTTTTGTGATGAAAACTCTTAAGATCTTCCAAGATCATAAACTTCAAGTATATGATAAAATATTTTGCATTATTTCAACTACAGACAAAGTTCTATAGATAAGATATCCAGAACTTATGTAATGAAAAAAAATTAAATATTCTTTAACCACACTTTTATTTTCTCCTTCCTAGCCTCAGAAATTATATGTGCCTTTCTATTTCTCTGAGTTTCATTATTTTAGATCAGTTAAGATTTATCTGTCTTAATTTGGGTTGTTTCATTTTGCATGATGTCCTCTGTATTGATTTTTAATGTTGTAATGACAGGCTGAAAAATATTCCATGTGTGTATCTACCTTATTTCTTCATTTACTTCTTGACAGGCACTTAAAGTACTTCTATATCTTGATTATTATTAATTTTGCAATGAAAATGACTGTGCAAGCACAATGACTTTGTGTTTTCTTAATCCTGGATTTTCCCCATATATGTTAATAGAATCCAGTTTTATACTTCTAAAAATGATTTCTAATTTCCATTAGAATAAAATCAAAATGACTGCATATGCTGTTCACATATTCTTCTAACACATACTGTATCCAGTTATGCGGCTTATAGAAATTGTGATCCTAAGGACTTGAGTCAAGCATTAATTTTTTCCATTTTCTCTCAATTTATTTAAATTTGCTCATCTCTAATGTTTTCCTAAAATAATAGATCTTCATCATTTTCTTACTTTTTTGGAAAATTTTCAATAGGTTTATATTCACAAAATCATTCTGTATGCTTGAGCAATAGCAGACATCTCTATGAGAAAGTAATAAGAAAGAGTTTTATCATTCTTATTTTACACAGTTACCCAGGTACAGCTTGAGTTTCTCAGGAGCATATTTTTATATCTAAGTCTACATTTTGTTACCTTAAACAAACTGACCTGTCCACTCATTAAACATTTTCTCCCCTTTAACCAGTGGACTAGCAAATATCAAGCCCTCTTGCTCTAATATCCAAGTCTAAAGTAATCTCTTCTGTGAATGCCAGGAACTAATATTGTATTTAGGCATATTTGACAAGAGATTATGGTTTAGTATGTATTACACATTCATTTAAACATTTAACTTTATGTCTTCATTAAAATATTATAATTTCTTAATTAGATCTATATCTTAAGACTGAAAAAGTAAAATAGAAAAGAAATGTTTAAAGGATATCAAATATTAATGGAAAATACATGTATAATAATGAAAAATTTTAGTTGGTCATATAATTTATACATGATTGTCATGTTTGTATTATCATTTAATACTTAGATTATATTTGCCAGATAATTGCCATGATGCTATCAGATTCTCTTTTCTGATATTTATTGGAGATATTTATCCTTTAGTAGGAATTTTTCAAAGTTACTTTTTATGCTTTTTTAAATGTTTCATTTTCTTTGTCTCAGTTTGATTTTTCTACCAAATACTATCATTTGGATTTGAGATCTCAGTTTTGATAGGTTTTGGTGAGAATTTGAAGACTTTCTTTTTCATGTTTTCTGGAAGAATGAGTAGATTATTGTATGTTCTGTCCCAGTCTTTCATTAATTCTTTTGTGTTTTTCTGACAGAAAACTGTTCTTTGCAACCATATGGATGGATCTGGATGGTATTAAGCAAGGAAAAATTAGTCAGAAATTGACAAACAAAAGTTCATTCACATATGAAATCTGAAAATATCTGTCTTCTAGAAATGTGAGTAAAAATGGAGTTCCTAGAGTTGGGAAGGAGAGAAAAAAAAGAGGCTGATCAATGGGTATATTAATTTTGTTTGACAGGAGAAAAAGTTCTGGTGTCTTATGGAACAAAAATGTGACTAACAGCATGACATTATAGACTCTATCTAGCAAAATTTGAATGGACACACTATAAAAATAATTAGAGTTTAAAATGGCATACATGTCCATTATTTTAGTTGATGATACATGCATTGAAACATCACATTGTACTTTATAAATATGAATGAGTATGTTGTGTGAATGAAAACAGTAGAAATTTAAAAATATACTTCATTAGTTCATTCTAATTTTGAATCAGTTTATTTTGAAAAGTGCAGTAATAGTATATTTTATCGTTAAGGTTTTTATCCTAAATTTTCAGACAAACAAACATTAATACATTTCTGAAAATCAACAAGGAAAATTAAACATTTTTTAAGGAAGAAGAATATTTTATAAGTCTTTGAATTCTGGTGAAACGTATTTATCCAGAGCATGAAAAGTCTGACTGAATTGAAAACAAATTCCTTTGATCTGGCAGGGACAGCACAGACTATAGTGCTGAACATTACAAGGCCATGCCTGGGCTGTCAGCATAATGCTGTGATCAATTAACAATGCCTGCTAAGGACGCCTTAGGGCACGCGATAATGAATTGTATTTAGTGATTCTTAACAGTTGATTTTCAGTACTTTTGCTTTCAATTAATTATTTAATTAACACAGTCCAGCATTGAGTGCATTGGACCATTTTTTTTTCTTAATTCGGATAATATTATAAAGCTGTAAATGTTATGAAAAAATAATTATGCACATTTTATTCATTTTGCCACAACAGTGTCACATGTAGAACATGCCACACACTTGGATTAAAAATTGTAAAATACAAAACAGTAAAAAACATAGTTCACTTTGAAACCATCTCGTTAAGTAAAAATAGCTCTGTAGCCAAGTTTAAATCATTAATATCTAATATAGTGTTGGCATAGGTCATCTTAAAATTGCTGGAATCCTCAGTTATTTAAATCCTGATATGAAATGACAGGTGAAATTTTCCTGTACCAAATCTATTAACATTGTTTGCAGCGATACTCCTATTTAACCTCATTATTGCTGCAACAGTTATAAAGTCAGTGGCGGGTAAAGTATACGATTTATTGAATATTCATATGGCACAGCTTGTAATAGAAATGCTTCCAGAACTCCACCTCCTTCACAATATATTCCAGTCACATCGTATTCTCTTTGGAATATGTCTTTCGTTTGGCCTGATATAGGTTTATTTGTAAATTCACTGAAGCATGGAGATGAATGATGAAACCTGAACTGATAATGATATATGACTATGAAAGATTAAGATAGGATCTTTTTTATCAGTGGAGGAATCTTTTCTTAAACAACATGTGATGTCTTTATGAGAGACAACAGAGACGATTTCTGTAAAACACAAATACAGACATCTCATTTATGTCTCTTTAGAGAACCTTAACAATGCTCTAACTGTGACTACTTTTTGTACATTGTATATACAGTGCCTTGCACTACAAAACATAATTGAGTGGGGTAACATAAATTGAGAATTGGTGGTAAGAGAAAAACTATATATCACTTTCTCTACTGAGAATCTACAAATAAAATTACACCCAATGACATTATATATGGTTATTTCTATATTAATGAAAAATAACAATATTTTAACCTTATGATCAGACTGAATTTATATCTTTGACTAGACATTGGATGAAAATTTATGTGTTGCATTCTAATTGCTATAGAAGCAAGAAAAATTGTTATGAATGAATAGGCCTTCTCTGATAAACTGGAAAAAAGACGAAATCATACTTCATTGTTGATAATAGAAAAACACTACTCATTAGAATATATTTCCTAATTAGTTTTAAAGTTTATAGTTCATTAAAATATAATGATGTGAATTATGATAAAATGACAAAGTAGATGATTTTTGAGAAAAAAATGAATGTTTATCATAAAAATATTTTTTGAAGGATGATACTTAAAATTCCCTAATATTTACAGCATTTCCCTAATATTTTCAGCAAATTTTATGATAGCATATCATATTAATACCTAAAGAAAGTAGATATCTGTAATGAAGCCATACTTATTGGGAATACTAAATCAAACACAACTTCAATTTGTGAAGATAAGAATAGAATCAAGATATGAGTTCAAGTATTGAACTAATGTGATCCAAATTATTTGAAAGGTATATATTTATTATTCAGTGATACAATATGGTAGTACTGATTTCACCGAGCATTAGAATGCATAATCTCTTTATACTGTTGCTGTGCTTGGGATCTACTAAAGCACTGAAAAATGAATATTAAATATAAAAAGTACCACTTGAAGTGAAGTGGCTATTATTCTATTATGTGCCAATTTAAAACAAAATGTAACATAAGTGTCTAAATATATTATTTAATGCAACTTTTGCAGAATTGTTAAAAAACACTGAGATTAATTGTATCTTGTCTTTACAGTCAACAATGTAATTTTGTCATTGTTTTCTCAGTATGTACCAAAAAATTCATTGTAGCCATTTCCTATGGAGAATCTCTTTTTATGTGGCTAGAGGTGAATGCTTGGTTGTAGAATTTCTAGACACTTTCATTATTGTCATTTTTATAACCCCAAGCAATAAGGCAGGCAGGTTCTTTCTCAGCATGTAAATGTCAAGTGAGTTGCTGTTGGAATGCATATTTTGTGTTATAAATTAAATTCTAAAAATGATTATAAAATGTTTCAATTAGAAGATATTTATCATTGCTTTACCCTGCAAGCAGCAGGGCACTTATGTAAAGAATGTGTTGCAGGGTCTATTTTAGTGGTGTAATTGGTGTAGCTGTTTAACTATTTGATTCTTTTATTATTAATGTTTAAGATTATTATCCTAAGTTCTACTACACAGCCATGTCAAAATGTACCTAGAAGGTTATGAAACTATCATTTTTTTTAGCTCTTGCTCAAATGATGATGGAAATAATTTCAAAATAGTGTTTTCTTTTTCACCTGACAGAAAAATTGCTGCTAAAATAAAACAAAACAGACTTGCAATTATTTTGACAAACACTTTAGAACCATTTTAAAAACTTTATTTTAATAATGAGAGTCTATTTTCTCAAACAGAGGCATATTCAATCAACACCTAATCACAGTATAAATTGCTAACATATGACAGCTCACATTTTTTCTCTATACATTTTTTATTTTTTGGTGTTCTTACACAAAGTTTCTTCTGAGTATCACTAGACATTTTTAAGGTGGGAAAATTTCATCCATTTTACTCAGGTATGAATTTAAACTAAAAAATTAAAATATACCTACTATTTTGAAAAATGAAATTTGAATTTTATAATCTAGTAGGATTTCCCAAGAAGCGCTAAAGATTCAGGTGAATCATTTTTTACTATTTGACCAAGATTAGCTTGGAAAGCAGACCTCTCCTCCTTCCTTGTGTATCCTTTGCCTAGATCAGTTAATGAAAAATCCTTGATGGTCTTTTGGTGTTGGCTAAGGGAAATTCAAATCACGCTTCCCTATCGCCCCGCACCAGGGTCAGAGCAGGATTCAAGTCAGTCTGTTCCCTTCTTTAAGGACTGAACTCTTTTCTCCTGTAAGACTTCTGTGAGTCAGACACTTTTTCATGCTTTGTGGTCCATGTATGATATCATCATGCTCTATGTTCAGCCAAAATTTGGAGATATAAAGGAGTATTTCTCGACTATGAAAATGGCCACAAAACAGATACACACCTGAATGTCAATTAGTTTTGTCCAGCTGTTTGCTTCTATATCTACTAAAAAGAAAAAAAGATACAAGCAAAAAAAATTACAATCATCCAACCAACAAACAAAATCTCTTCTTCAGGTTTCTCCTAGAAATATCTCAAATTTACATTTTCATTTGCTTCTCTTTTCTCTTCAAGATCCTCCTTTCTGAAATTGACCCTTCCCAGCCCAACATTTCCTTTATACCTGCTGTCTTTCTCTGCACTATTTTATGAATTATGAGACAACTTATTCTTTGTCTACAAACTGCAAGAACAACTGTTACACAGAAACATCAATTTCATTTTTAATGAATTATAATACTGAAGCAAATATTGTACAGTAGCATTTAGTGGATATTTTAGGCTCATTGAGAATATCATCTGAATGAAAACATATCCAACTGTATGACTGTAAGCCAATACTGCCATAAATAAGCCATATAGAAAAAGCTGTATTTCAATATAACTTATCAAAAGATGAAGTATACACATGTATGGTCTGTGTGGTGTGACATGCTAACAACTGTATTTTAACAATGACAATTACTAGAATGAGTGAGTTAAAAAAATCACAGTAATAAATTTCCCAAAGTATTAATTAATTTTAATTAGCTTAGGCTTAAAGAGTCAAGAATACAAATCAGACATGGGCTTGAAAAGAATAATACAGATATTGAAAATTATTGCAAACATTTTTATCTTGTTCAAAGGATCCAAAGAGTATATTAGGCATTAATAATTATGAAGTAAAAGTTTATCACATTCCAGTAAAGAGAACAGATGAATTTTAAAAGTATGTGTTTAGAATTTAATATGAGAAATCAGTGAAACTTAAATGGAAGCAAATTAGAATGTTATTTGGCCAAAACTCTAAAGAGTTTAGCTTTCAATTGTGTCTTAACTGTGAACCGATCCATGAAACAAATGAAAATACTGAGCACTGTGAACTGATGTTGTAAATACATAGGGCTAGCAACCTCATTTTCTTGGTCGAATATTGTCCTTTATAATTCAAACACATTCACAGTTTCTACGAAAAATGTAGTCATGTTAGCAGATTTAGAACATCATTTTGTAACTATTAACACATTCCATTGATCAGTTTGAAAATAAAGCATTGCAGGGTCAGTATGTTTGACTTTGATTCCTGCCCAATAACACATTCAAAAGATTAAATCTCTGAAAAAACAAGTCTGAGACATTCACACAATGTTAAGAGATCTGTTTACTTGTTTTAATTGTTTCCTAAAAATTTCTATTTTGGATCTAAATCTAATCTCTGAATAGTGTTATGTTTTGAAATGTAACCCAAGGGATAAGATAATCTTTATGAAGAGTTTCAATTCACACAATGATTGTCTTTATCTTTGATACAATTACTGCTCTATATCTGTCCATGAGCATAAACAAATTTTCCACAGAAAACCCTGTGAGTTTTATATATATGTGAGCAAGGCAGGAAAAGATTTCTTATGGTATTTTAAAATAGATGTATATATTGAAAATATATTTATGCATATATATCATCACACTAACACAAATAAAAATAAAAAGGCAATGGAGAAATATGTAGCTCCAAATAGAAAGCTTTATATCACAGAATATTTTATATAGCATAATATTTTGTATGTATATTTTGTATGTATATGAGATTATATTTTGTACAAATATTTATGTGTTTGTGTGTGTGAGTACATATTTACTTTCTATTCAGTCACTATTAGTTTCATTTTGCCTTTAAATGGAAAGAATAAAAACAAATTAAAAAATATCCTTAGTGGTTTCTGACATTTTATTTTAAAGTGCTAGTGAAAAGTGGTGCATTTTGTGGTGTAGGTGAAGGAAAAGTGATACAGGTACACTGCATCCTGTGGCTGTGACACTACTAATTCTTTTACCAAAAGGTAACTACACTGAGCATAGAGAAAATTACAAGACACAGGGCGTTCATGGCGGAAGGCCAAAACTTTGTGGCAGATGTCAAAAGCTCCGGGAGAAAATGAATATATCAGCCTATCTAGGCAGATGAGGTCAAGGTGCATTCTACAGGGGGCTTCTTTTCTCAAGACAGGCACATGAGAAGCAAAGAAATATCACAAGCTATGACCAGTGCACATTGAAATACTGGGAATCTTCTTTATTTCTGTGAAGAATTGATGTACTCTGCAAATCCCATTGTGGTATAGCAGTCAGACTTCAGCCACTAGACACTAGTATATTCAGAGGAATGAGAGAGGCAAACTCAAAAAGTGTTTTCATCCTGCCATCTCAAAGAACAGAAATTAATCAACCTGTAATAACCTTATAACGTTGAACATTTGATTATGAGATCTCTGGCATGTATTTTCTAGAAACAAGAGTTTTGCTATGTGATAAGTACAATATATAATTACAATTAGAATATTAGTTAGGTATCAAGATTTATGGTTAAGTTTGAGTTTCAACAAGTGGGTTTATGTAGATGTTTTTCAATTAAGACAAAAATGATAGAAATAAAAGTGTATTCTTTTAGGGGTATGAGTGTGAATTACAGGCAGCACCAAGACACGTGAGTTTATATGAGTTAGATTTGTGTGTATTTGGCATAAAAGTAAACTCTGAAACTAAGGGATAATGTATCCCAGGCAAATATTATATATTAAGAGGAGGGTATAGCATAGGACAAGAACCCAGTGAGCTTTGGTTCTGAAGGGAGGAACAGGAAGAGGACTAGCTCAAAGAGACGGTGAATGAGCACAGACTTTTGAAGGAGGTTGAGGATGAGATTCTACCTCCCAAGTCAAAATCAAAGTGTATTTTAAGAAAAATCCTCAGGCTGAATTTACCAAATGATGCCAAAAGCTGGGAAGTTGCTGATGACTGGAAGAAAATAGTCTCAGATAGGTTACTCTGTCAGTGACTAGAAATAAGAAATACAGAAGCATAGATAATTCTGTTTATAGGTTCAGAATTTTAAATTTTCTGTACTATTTCTATTTTCCAAATGTCTTGCAATAAAAGATTAAATCAATAAGAATTGTGGGATATTTTCATACTGTTAAAAAGTTTCGGCTCAGAACTCTGACCTACCTTGATGGAATGTAGGTTTCCCTTATTCTGAAAAAGTCCTGCTACATGCCCTGGAAGAGAAGAATGTTTCATAAAGAGGTCGTAAAGAATCTGGATAGGTCTTGCTGGACTTCCTTAGGCAGTCTACTGGCAGTCACATCTACATAAGAAAAACTATCACGTCTCCAAAGGACAGACAGTAGGGAGCCTTTGGATAGCTGAACACGGGCTGGATCTTGCAACAGTGTCTCAGGAGAAGACTGTGAAACTCCACCTCCTTCCCTCAAACTTCACACCATGTTTCTGTTTATCTGTACTCTTTGTAGCAAACCAGTAAATGTAAATGAGTGTTTCCTTTATTTCTATGAAAAATTAAAACAAATTAATCAAACATAAAGAAGGTTTACAGCTTAGGTTAGCTAGAAACACTGGATAAAAAAGACCTAGGGCTTTGTCCAGACCATAAAGTGTTGATGGAGGAAGGCAAACTGGAGGACAGAGCCCTGAAAAAGGTCAGTAGTGTGAGGATGCTCTTGGATTAAAGGATATTCAGCGGTGGTTGCTGAAAAATTGTTTTGTTACTTACTGAAATTCTCACATATTTACATCAAAAGGAGACTGTGTTATAAATGTGTCATAAATGAGAAACCATCTGAGTCGGAGTCTGTTGGCTGAGGTGAAACTGGTTTTTATTCACACGGGTTTGGCATATTGTGTGCATTTTAAAGCACTGGTATGTGGGTAATATACAGAAGCTGCTAAGAGAAAAGCCTGTGTTTTACCAATTAAAAATACATGGAAACTTATTATGCCCTAGTCCTCTCGTATAAGAAATTAGTTTGCAAAATGCTCAAACTGGGGGATTTTTCCTGAGATTTATGTAATTATATACTCAAAGTGTGTATCATTTCATAATTCATTTAACACTGTTTATAGAAAATTCTTTACAATTTCTTTATAGTATTATCTGTAATTTAACTGCCACTATACACACAGTATACATGCACACTCACATACTTTCTTTTATTAAGAATATATATATATATATGTATATGTATATATATATATATATATATATATATAATATAACAATAGTTGGGGGTAAAATACATGACACTAAGAAGAAATTGTAAAGAACTTTCTGGCTGAACAAAGGATATTTCATTTTGGTTTAGCACATTCCTAGTATGATTTTGATTCTCACTTTGCAAGAATTAAAATAGGGCAGGTTTAGCTGATTTTCAAACTTCCCACATATGTAGATACGTCAAGGGAACTCATATAGACTGAAGCATTTTCGACAATGGGGCTGCATTCATTCATTTATTCAAATCCCATCTTATCTGGTAAGTCATATTTTCTTTCATAATAGGTATATATGGCTTTGCTTTCTTTACAGTGAGTAGTGGCTGCAATATATTTTCACACAACAGGTGGACATTGTGTACATGTGCATTCACAAATGAAGGACAGGACGGTATCAAGTTTTTCTTGTTATTAGCTGGCTCACAAAAAGTTTTAATCCATATAAAATCATGCAATGAGCACCACAGTGTATTATATTTAATAGTTGATGATATGATACCCTTATTTTTCTCTTTTATTGTGAACATATTTCTTTACAGGAATATGCCAGAGATTATATGGGATATTCCTAGAAAAAACTCCATTTGTATAATTATTATCTGGAGTTCTAAGAAAATAAAATAAAAGCAATATGAGTCAAGTGATATTAAAAGTTAAAGTACTTAACGTTACTCAATGTGGATTTTAAGTAATCATATTTTTATTTATTCATTTACTTATACAATAGCTAAAGTATTTAATCATACTTATCTCCAATAGCTGATGAGGATAAAATGAGTTTTACACTTTTAAGAATGCTATAATTAGTAAAATTAATCTCAAGTATTAAAAATCAATATATTTTGTTTAGGGACACAAGACATGATAAAATAAAGTGTTAAAATATTACAATAAAAGACACATTACTATTAAGAATCTTTAAAATATTTTTATTTAAAATTGCATGGACGTTTTAGCTAACACAGTTTGAGCAAATATATTTGTGTGCCAATTTATTAAGATTAATTTACTCAGCCATACATTTCCACATATTATATTCTTATATTTGTTCTCATATTGGTTAGGGATCTCTAGAGGAACAGACTAAAGGGGCTCTTAGGTAAACTTACAGGGTTATAGACAGGGAGAGTCCACAGTAGCTGTATGTATGCTAACACCCTAGAGGATTCAGTAGCTGCTCAGAGAGAGAAGCCAGAACATATAGAATACGAGGAATCAAGCATGCAGCACCTCTCTGAGACCAATGCCTTAGACAGTGGTGGTGAACCTATGGCACCTGTACTGCAGTGGGATGTTTAAATCATTAAAAGCTATAAAAGATTTGCCTTCACTGAGAAGTCCCTCACCGAGTTTTTGATATGAGTTTGTATTTAAAGAGATAAAAAATGGTGTCTGTTGTCCACAGGCAACTACAGAAAAAGACATACTCACTCAAGTGGAATGGAGCTTCCAAAATATAGTCGACTTCCTTTCTCATTTTCATTCCATCTGGCCACAAAGCCATTAGATGGTGCCACT
This sequence comes from Cavia porcellus, assembly GCF_034190915.1. NCBI lineage: Eukaryota > Metazoa > Chordata > Mammalia > Rodentia > Caviidae > Cavia > Cavia porcellus. Next base: position 18,417,050 of record NW_026947487.1, on the reverse strand, counting down.
CATAGTCAAAAAGGGACCACCCACCTATACTCAGCTAGCTGGTCTGTGCACTAGTGGCCTCTGGAAATACCCTACGAACACTTTACTTTCTTCATCTTTTCTTACACCAAGTTGAAATATCATGATTAATGGTCAAAGCAGTTATACAATAAGGGGACAACCCACAAAGAGAATGCAAAATCAAATAGTGGAAGGACTACCTGTGTCCTTCCAGTTTGCTTTCTACGGACTCCTTGGCCTCTATCATGCTTTAGATTTGTCGTCACCTTAGCACTAATAGTTTATTCCTGGATGTAGTATGCAACTTTTGAAATCTTACATTTCCTATCTAACTCTGCCTTCCATCACAAACAAATGTGGCAAATATACATTCTGCTTCTTCACAAAGCTAGGTTCACACAGCCCTCCTCTGAACTCAGAGGTCCTAATCAGAAAAACTCGGTTCTCTCCTTATGAAAGTGATACCATTCTATCCAGCTCCGCTAATTTCTAAGTCCTACCAACTCTAACATCTTCACTTTGGTTCAAAAACCGTAAGTTCATACAAAATGTGTAGCTGCCGCTCTCATTTGCTACGTTTATGATACCTTGGCTGTCTCTTTTCAAGTGCTTACTCAAAAGCTTTACATAGGATAAAAATGTATCAATGTTAAATATTCTCTATTCAAGGGAGTGGCATGTTTCTGTCTTGATTGATACTGTGATAGGGAAATGTTGAAAAATCAAATATATCAAGAACAGTTAATATCGAGAGCTCATGAATTATTGTATAAAAATCCAAAAGAATCTGTACTTATAGGAATAATAGTTGAATTTAGTACGGTTGAAGAAGACAAAAAACGAGCGCATTGAAATGAAATTGGAAAGACGTGCTCATCCCAACTGCACAGACATATCAAGACAAAATTTAGAAGCTGTAAATGGAGAAAAGGTTACTATTCCCAGTTCATGAACTGGAACACTCAGTAGTGTGATAATATTAGTTCTTCCTGTGTTCTTTCCTCTTCTCTAGGATTAGGTGGCAGCTCCAGAATTTTAGCAGATGTTAAGCCATCTAGGCCATGGGTGATGGGTCAGGGTTCAGTTCTCAGCCATTCACGTAGCGAGCCTGTGGGAACTGTGTCTTTTCTCAAGTTCATATGCTCTTGCTATGTCACGAAACCCTCTGGTGACTCCTTTATTGTACACTGTGCGAAGCAGCCACTTATACTCTACATTGTGTCCCTAACTCCTTAAGGTACAGAATAATTAAAATTATTATGTGGACAAATATTTACATGCAAATTGAGAATGTAGTGAACATGTTTACATTTTGCGAGTTAAGAAATGACTTTATTTTAGTTATTTTTGTGCATGAAAAAACAAGATATTAGTAGAATAATGTGAGCAATGAAACTCATCATAACACGGAGATTCTTGATTGCATTCTTACCAAATCATTCCAGGCATGAAAACCTTTAATTAGTTCAAGTGAATAGTTTTTATTTATTTGTCTTCTAAATAGTAAAAGAAAAATGGTAAAAACATTAAAATATCTGTTTCTAAAAATAAAATGTCTATGCATAATCTTATGTCTGTACTTATAGAAAGTTTCACTATGTTTTAGGTACCTAGAAAGGGATTTTGTGGAATTTATTTTAAGATTATTCCATCAGAGATTAAAAAAAAAAAAACTAAATTTTCTGTAGTTCACTAAATATGCTTAGTTTTCTTCTTTGTTATTGGTACATGTTTACGATACATAATAAATCCAGTCATCATGGAGAATTGAAACACATACACATTGCATCTTAATACTCATTATTCTCATTCCCTTGACCCCACCCCCCTCCTATTTCTAGATCACATTCCCATCTTGGTAAAGTGTTCTCAGCTTGTTTATGATGGATTTAACATATAGCAGCCATCATTACTATATGAATTACCCTTTTCTTCATTGCATTTAGTTTATAAATCTGTGTACTTCAGCATGCTGCTCATTTCATCGTTTAGATAATAACATGTTCATACTTTGGAAAGGAAAAATGAACAAAAATAAAACAAAATAAAACCACTATTAGCCTGCTAAGGGAATGAAATCTATTTAAGATATTGCATTATTTTAAAAAATTATATCTTAATCATAAGCCTCGCAAGGAACTAAAAATCAAAGCTTACATAAAAAAAGGATTTTAAAATACAATTTCTAATTAGCTGACCTATACTATTGTGGTTATTCTTTAGAGAAATGAAACCTCTGTGGAGTCCTGGGCAACATTAATCAGTGTAAGTATCTAGGAAAAAAATGAAATTTCTTGTCAATACATCCTTATTTTTCTTTTTCTTCAGCAAAGAAAAAAATATACATACTTGTCATCTCTCAAAGGACAAAACATCTTGTCATCTGTGCTATCATGAGAAACAGAAGATAGATAGCATATAAGACATTCTTCTAGATAAGAAGTGAAAGATAAAACTCAAGTATTCCAGAATGTGAGTATTCCAAAATGTTTTTGTGAACATTTTTTTAAAGATAAGCAGAGATTTCTAAACTAGTGTTAAAATCAAGCATTTTATTAGTTTATATTTAACTTTTATTAGTACCTATTTGCAGTATATATCGATTGCATTTACTATTGGGGATTGGTACAATGGTACATGATACATTTCGTTCCCTTTTGTTTTGACTCTTTTCTTTCAGTCTCATTTTTTTCAGAATCAGATTACTTTGTTTACTGATATACAATAGTAGTAAGTTAAGGTATACTTTTAGAAACATTGTGCTCACTGAATTACAATATCTTTTTTTCCCTTTCTCTTTGTCCCTGTTATCTGATTTTTATTTTGAACTTCATACATACTCTATATTTAGTTTTTCATGAGAAACTATGCGATATTTATGATCATGTGTCTGAGTTACTTCATTTAACATTATGATCTCCAAGTGTATTTTCCAACAAATGACTCAAGCTTATCCTTTTTATGACAGAGTGCTACCCCCTTGTGCATAAATACCATATTATTTATCTGTTGATGAACATACAGGCTATTTTCAATACTTAGTTCTTATGAATTGCTCTGCTATAATCATGGGTATGCATATGCCACTGTGATAAGATGTCTGTAACTCTTTGGGAAGACATGTAAAAGGAGAATATCTGGATCAATTGGACTTTCTACTTTTAGTTTTTAAGGAATAGCCATACTGATTATGATATTAAGCAGTTTAAACAGTTATAGTGTGTATCAGTTTAAACTCCCATCAGCAGTATAGAAGTGTTCCTTTCTCCTTATAACCTTATCAGAATTTGCTTTTCTTATTTCTTGATGATAGCCATTCTTTCTGGAGTGAGACAGAACTTCAGTTTTAAATTTTCATTTCTTGAATGGCCAGCAATATTGAATATTTTCTTATGTATTTATTACCTCTATGTTTCTTCATTTGAGAAGTATCTTCATTTTAGATGCCCATTTTTGAATTGGTTCTTTAAACTTGGGGGTGTTCTAAGGCTTTATGTTCTCTAGATATTCTGGATATTAGTTCTTTGAGGAGTAGGTGGCAATTTTTTTTTTCCATTGAATAGCTTTTCTCTTCAATTTGTTACTGGTTTCCTTTGGTGTGCAGAAACTTTTGATTTGATTCTGTTTGTTGATTCTTGGTATCATTTCTTGTGTAACTGGAGTTTTGTTCAGAAAGTCTTTGCTTTAACCTATGTCTTTAAGAGTTTCACCTACTTTGTTTTACAGTAGACTAATTGTTCCTGTTTAGATCTTTGATTCACTATTTTAAACAGCAAGCATGATGGTGTGCTTATGTAAAATGTATCAGAATGGGAAAAGTAGAGATGTAGTGATAAAATAAAGCTTACTGAAAGGATATTGTGGACAAGTTATAGTAATACTTCCATTTAAAACAAACTACATAAAACAGGAAAGTCAAATAATTAAAATTTCACCTTAATTTTGTATTCATTTTCTTCACTGAATTACCATTGTTTAAATATAGAGTAGTTAAGCCCAAAAGGAATAATAATACTGACGATAGCAATAGTAATAAAATGCAATTCCTGAAGGAAAGGATTTGCCAATTGATTTGATGCCATTTTTTCATTAATATGTACACATATAAAGAATAAGAATAAGGTAATCACCACTTAGCTGCTTTCTCTGCTGAGTTATATGTAAGATTTCCTGAGGTAGCGAATGAAATGTTGGATTAAATAACACACAGAAATGCCTTTTACTTCTAAAATAACAAAATATCAAACATAAACAGAAATTTTGCAGCTCACTTAGCATAGTAAGGTTGACAAGTGGAATTAACTGGCTAACTCAAAGAAATTCAGATCAGCACTCAGGCACAAATACATAGAAGAAAAAGTAACGAAATTAGTATATGTAAGATTAATGTATTTTGACAACTCAAAATACATACTCTTAGGTTTTAGGAAATAAAGTATATAATTAATGTCAGATGTTCATATTACAGTCAATAGTTGATTCATTTTGTATTTTTTTCTTAACATGAACACAGTTTTTAAATATCAACTATTTTAACCAAACTTTGATTATTCTTTCTTTCTCAGAAACTAACAGTAAGAAAATGAAATATGACTGCCATAAAGGATAAACTTGAGAACAATCTTAAGTTAGATAAATAAGACACAAGAGCTTAAATACTACATGGTTTCTCTTATATTTACATTTATATAAAATATTTATGTTTTATAAATAAAAAGCAAAATTTAAAAAGTGGGAAGGAGATCAAGAGATGAAAGAGATGAGAAGGAAGAGAGGAATGAGGGGTTAGAAATGAATTAAGATGGGTTATGGTCAGGCACCAGCTCTTCAAAAGAGTGTGATCATTACATCCCGAAGTATCTTATGTGCTGCAATAATGCAAGCACACATGTATTAGAAGATTTCAAAAATGTTATAAAAGATAATTAGTACTTTTAAGGAACTTGATGAATTACAAATTCTTCACATATATATTGGATCATTTCCAGAAAGTTTGACTTACTAATTCCTTATTCCTATTTTTCAGGTGACTAAAAGAAGAAACAAAAGACCAATTGCTCACATCTGTACAGTTAATAGGAGACAAGGCAGACATTCCAAACCTGGAGTAGGATCCCAGATCTCATGAGAATTCTACTCCTCCCTATAAGCCAAGAGTATTATAATGATTCTATCTAAAAACATTAAGTAAGTTTTGTGGACCATATCATCATAACATCACCAAAGACAATCATGATGAGGCACTGTCAAATGGCTGGCTTACTTTGAACTTGCTTTTTATAATTATGCCAGGCTTGTGTAAAATAAAGAAAAAGTATCAAGAAATGACAGAGAGGTAATCTTTCTCAGATAAAATATTTTTTCTAGTGACTACAAACCTAATAAAAACTGTAACATATCCCCAAAGTCCAAAGTATTTAATTGTAAATCTAAGAATAAATCTATTTTGGCCTAGTATTTCTGAAACTGGGACATACTGTGAACTCCTAATTTTTCAATATCTTTATATTAACCCCATTTTATTAAAAATGTACGAATATTTCTAGAATATTCATTTATTTTTGGCCTAAACAAAACTCAAAACTAAAAGACAAAATAGTCTTCAGACCTGGTCATAACTACTGCATGAGTTTTGACTTTATTAAAACATATGTTTGAAAGAATTATTTTTCTTTTAAAATATTGAATTAACTCTTTTAGTTATATGTGTTCTGAACTAGGTATTCAGAAAAGAGGTAGAAGGAAGAAATGATTACAGTGTGTAACTAAGCGGATAAAATATATATAATTTCAAAATCACAGCACGTCAAATTCTAACACATAGCACAAACAAATGCTATAGGAATTTAGACATAAAGGAGCCAGAAGAAGCACAAAATGTTAGGGAAGGGTCAAAGAAACGATCATTACCATATCTGTACAAACAGAACATTGTTTCCAACAGGAATAAACCAAATCTTGCTTGTTTCTTTATGGATAAGCATAAGTAGAGCAAACTAAATATTGATACGAACATATTTATATTTTAAATATTTGCTAAAATTTGGTGCCAGGCTCTGTTGCTGTTGCAATGATATTGGAAGTTGATCATGATTATGAGGGTTATTAATCTAAAGCCAATAAAATCATTCAACAATAATTGAAAGGTTTAAAATAGATAATACCTATCACGTACAAAGGGCAAAATAAATATAAATATGCAACTAAGAAACTATAGGAGCAAAGTTAAATATCAAGAGTCAAATATGACTTCAAACTGTCAAGCATACAGAACATATTTAAAATGCATTTTGGCAACTTATCTCTAATGTCATCTAGGACTTTCAAATTGTTCCACATAGGTGAACACTGGGCCAAAAATTGGAAAATCTAAATTTTGCAGCAATATGACTCAGTTACCATGGCTAAATGACTCAGTGTTTCTGAATTCTTTCTTTATGAAGTAATGTAATGACACAAACATAAGATGTCAAATGCCTCTGCTATTATGAAAACTGTAGAGATGACATCTGTGAGTCTTTTGGAATTTGCAACACACATGAAATATTCACTGAGTTTACTTCAGTTGCCCTTCATTCTTTTTCTCACTGTGGATTTTGTCTTCTTAATTATAATAACTAAGCTATATTTTGCATTTAATATGTGTCCACTTATTTGAGAGTTTCATGTGTCTTATTTTAACTAATTACTATTAGTCATCTACCGTGACCCTAATTTTCATACCATGATTTGCAACTATAGAAAAGGGAAAATGGTGTACAAAGGTGTTATGTACTTTCCCAAAATTACACAGGTAGATTGCATCAGAGACAGGATTCAACCGTAATCCACTTAATGATTAAACTTGAACATGGAATTATTATTCCATGGTCTCCCCAAGAATTTTGCACCTGTAATATCTATATTTCTATCAGTTCACACACAATATATATTGCTAATGTTCATTCTGATAATTCAGTTTCACTGGATTAAGAAATGCCTAGCAAATTAGTAGAGCACACTCCTGGGTGTGTCTGAGTGGGTCATGAATGCATGGACAAAGGTTCTTAACATGGTCATCACTCTTTCCCCTTTGCTTCAGGTCGTGATGAATTACACAGGTTTACTCTGACACATCCTTTGTCCAAGCTGTTGCTGCCTTGTAGCCAGCAGACTATGTACTAAATCCCAATAAACCATGAGTGAAATTCAATCTTTCCTCCTGCAGTTTGTGAGAAGTTTTTCTTTGTCCTCAGTCTTTTGAGAGGATGGGAGCATTCTACTGCTCCTAGTTTATTTTTTTTTTAATTTTATTTAAAAGGAAAAAGAAAAACAAAACAAAACAAAACAAAACAAAGCAGTGTAAGCGTACAATTAATACAGAACTACAAAAAAACAAAAACAGTAAGAAATCACCAGTTAATAGATTACAATTGTCATCCTAGAGACAGTTGCTCAAGTCACAGTATAAAAGCATACAAAGTGGACATTCAAACAGTGAGACTGCAAACAGTTGTGTTCAATGATCCAAACAAAAACATTAATATGGTCAGCTATTTAACACCCCTAAACACACTTGCTGTTGTATCCTTTAGAGCTCTTTTTTTCCCTCTCTTTTTTACAACAAAATTTACACATTTTGGGTTTTCTTACTCCTTAGTTCTTATTACTTTTTTGGGGGGAGAGAATAAAGTCAAATATGGCAAAACAAAGCTGTCAGTCAAAACCAAGGATAGACATAGCACATGATGTAAAAACAGAGTACAAGGTTATCGACAAAGGTTACCATAATGCCTCTTGCTTCCTTAAAAAGAATTGTCTATCTCATAAGGTATTATGAAGTTGAACAAAACAGTAGAGAACAAGACCATTAGAACCTAAACCTTGTAAACGCTACAGGACTTCCAAAGAAGATAATAGTCAAACCAGAATGAGCATCATAGTGAATTGTATTGCCTTCAAAGTAGTTGCCTATACCTTCAAAATTGATACTATCATACAGAACGTAATAGTCTAATCAGTTAAAACAAGATAGTGGAAGTATTACGGGACTTCAAATCAAGTTAATAGGAAATAAAATAAGTTACTATAATATATCCTGTTAATTTTTTTTATTTTTCCCCTTAAAAATCATAAAAATAACTAAATAATTTTTTAAAGAATAAGGAAGAAATTGAGATAAAAGAGGACATAACATCATAACAGTACAGGTTAAAGCATGACAGTTTCAGCAACCTAGTGCTTCACCACCAAATAACCCGGTTTAATAGTAGTTACCATAGTGTCTTTATCCTTGAAATATTTGAATATAACTTCATATACTGTAGCTTCAAACTTATCAAGTCAGTGTAAAACCATTTAAGTGGATGAAAGCATTGTAGGGTTTTTAGAACCAACTAACAGAAAATAAACAATGGTTTCTATATTATCTCTTTGCCTATAACAGTTTTGGTTTATACTATCACATATAATAAAATCCAGCAAGATAAATCATGATAAAACCAATGGAGACAGAAGAGCCATAGTTTCGTGGGGCTTCAAAACAAGATCATAGTAAATCAGCACTAGCTATTACGATGACTTATTTTCTTCAAAATAGCTGTTCATTTCATCACAGGCAATAATATCAAGCAGCCCAGAATAAAGCCTTTCTAATTAGTAAGTGAAAACTATATAAGGCTTCAAAGCCACATATGGGGAATCATGATTACCACCCCCTTTTATACATTTGAATCATTACTTACATTAGGGAAACTATTTGGTATTCACACATGTGAGATTGATTTATTTCACTTATGAGTATGGTCTCAAGCTGCACCCATTTATTGATAAATATCTCAATGTGATTCTTCTTTATAGCTGAGTAATACTCCATTGTATAGAAATACCACAGCTTTTTTATCCATTCCTCAGTTGATGGACACTTGGGTTGTTTCCAAGATCTGGCAATTGCAAATTGTGCTGCTATAAACATAGGTGCACATATATCACTGTGGTATGATGCTTTCAGTTCTTCTGGGAATATGCCTAGGAGTGGAATAGCTTGAACAAATGGGAATTCCAATCCCATCTTTTTGAGAAATCTCCAGACTGACCTCCACAAAGGTTTTACCAGTCTACACTCCCACCAACAGTGTAGGAGAGTTCCTTTTTCCCCACTGCCTCTCCAGCATTTGTTGTTCATTTTTTTGATCCTGGTCATTCTTTCAGGAGTGAGATGAATCTCAGTGTGGTTTTAATTTGCATTTCTCTAATGACCAATGATGATGAACATTTTTTCATGTATTTATTTGCCACTTGTATTTCTTCATCTGAGAACTGAGTATTCATCTCAGATGACCATTTTTGGATTGGATCTTTGAATTTTGGAGGTCTGAGTTTTTTTAATTCTTTATACGTTTTAGACAAAAGTCCCTTGTCTGAGGGGGAGTTCATTAAGATCTTCTCCCAGTTTGTGGGTTTTCTTTTCACTATGCTGGAGATTTCTTTTGACATGCAGAATCTTTTTAATAAGAGGTGGTCCCAGTTATTGATTCTGGGAAGTTTTTCCCGTGTGGTTTGAGTCCTGTTCATAAATTCTCTACCTACCCCTATGTCTTCAAAGTTTCTACCCTATTTGTCTTCCAATAGATTTAGTGTTTCTGTTTTAATATTCAGATCTTTGATCCATTTAGATTTTAACTTAGTACATGGTGATAGGCATGGGTCTAGCTTTAGTTTTTGGCAAATGGAGAGCAGTTTTTCCAGCACCATTTATTAAAGAGACTGTCGTTGTTCCAGTGAACCTGCTTGGCTCCTTTATAAAAGATAAGGTGGTTGAGTGTGTTTGTGGTTGTGGTTGTGTCTTCTAATCTATTCCATTGATCTTCGGCTCTGTTTTGATTCCAGTACCATGTTGATTTTACTACTGTTGCTTTGTAGTATAACTTCAAGTCAGGGATTGTGATGCCTCCTGCCTTGCCTTTGCTGCTTAGAATTGCCTTTGCTATTCTAGGTCTCTTCTGGTTTCAGATGAATTTTAGGAGTGATTTCTCAAGATCTATAAGGTATGTTGATGGTATTTTTTATTGGGATTGCATTGAATCTGTATAACAGTTTTGGGAGAATGGCCATTTTCACAATGTTTTTTCTTCCTATCCATGAGCAAGGGATGTCTTTCCATTTTCTGAGATCATCTTAAATTTCTTTTTTCAGTGTATTGTAATTTTCCCTGTATAGGTCTTACATGTCTTTCATAAGAGTAATTCCTAAATTTTTCTTTTTCTTTTTTTTTTTTTTTTTTTTTGCTTACTAGTGTGAAGAGTGTGAAGAGTCTCTTATTTCTCTCTGTGATTTTGTTGTTAGTTTATAGGAATGCTACTGATTTCGGAGTATTGATTTGTATCCAGCTACATTACTGAATTTATTTATTATATCTAAGAGTCTTGCAATGGAGTTTAGGGGGTCTTCTATGTAGAGTATCATGTCACCTGCAAACAATGATAATTTATCTTCTTTTATCTATCTTTACCCATTTCTTTCTCTCTCTTGTCTAACTGCTATGGCTAGTACTTCTAGTAATATATTAAATAGGAGTGGTGATAAAGGACATTCCTGTCTTGTGCCTGATTTTAAAGTAAAGGCTTTCAATTTTTCGCCATTTAGTATGATGCCAGCTCTTGGTTTGTCATAAGTGGCCTTTATTATATTGAGGTAAAGACCATCTATTCCAATTTTCTGTAAAGTTCTTATCATGAATGAATGTTGGACTGTATCAGAGGCTTTTTCTGCATCTATAGAAATGATCATGTGATTCTTACTTTTGGCTTTATTGATATGGTGTATTACATTTATTGATTTATGTATGTTGAACCATCCCTGCATTCCTGGGATGAATCCCACTTGGTCATGGTGTATAATCCTCTTGATGATTTGCTGCATCCTGTTTGCCAATGTTTTATTGAGGATATTTGCATCTGCGTTCATTAGGGAGATCGGTCTATAGTTCTCTTTTTTAGTTGGGTCTTTCTCAGGTTTTGGTACTAGAGTAATATTTGCTTCCAGGAATGACTTAGGAAGGGTTGCTTCCCTTTCAATTTCATTGAAGAGTTTGAGGACTGTCAGCATTAAGTCTTCTTTGTATTTCTTGTAGAATTCTGCAGTGAATCCACTTGGGCCTGCACTCTTCTTTGTAGGTAAGGACTTAATTAAATTTTCAATTTCATTAACAGAGATTGGGTTATTCAGCAGTTTTACATCCTCTTGATCTAGCTTTGGTACCTCATATATTTCTAGGAATCTTGTCTATTTCTTCTGTGTTGTCAAACCCTTGAGAGTAGAGGTTTTTGAAATAGGTGTTGATGATCTTCTGTATTTCTGTAGAGCCTGTAGTGATTTCACCTTTTTCATTTCTTATTGCATGCATTTGAGCTTTTTTTCCCTTTTTAAAAAAATAAGATTGGCTAGGGGCTTATCAATTTTATTTATTCTTTCAAAGAACCAACTCTTTGATTCATTGATTCTTTGGATTGTTTTCTTAGTCTCTATTGCATTGATTTCTGCTCTAATTTTTATAATTTCCTCCCTTTTTTGGCTTTGATCTTGACTTGCTCTTCTTTTTCTAGCTGTTTGAGGTGTAACATCAGGTTATTTATTTGGTCGTTTTGTTTTCCTGATGTGGGAACTTAGTGCAATAAATTTTCCTCTGAGGACGGCTTTCATTGCATCCCAGAGATTCTGGTAAGTTGTGTCTATATTTTCATTTTCTTGTAGGTATTGTTTAATTTCTTCTTTAATTTCCTCTGTGACCCACTGATCACTCAGTTTCCATGTGTTTGTGGGATTTTTGTAGTGTCTTTTATCATTAATATCTAATTTCAAAGTGCTATGACCTGATAACATGCCAAGGGATGATTTCAACTCCTTTGCATATGTTTAAATATGTTCTGTGAGGTAATATATGGTCTATTTTAGAGAATGACCCATATACTGCTGAGAGGAATGTATATTCTGATGTTGTTGGGTGGAACATTCCGTATATGTCTATCAAGTCCATTTGTTTACAGGTGTGATTCAGTTCTGTTATTTCTTTGCTCATTTTCTGTCTGGTTGATCTGTCCCTTGGTGTTAAATGCGTGTTAAGGTCTCCTGTTACAATTGTGTTACTGATAATTTGAGTTTTCATTTATGGCAATAGTTGTTTTATATAACTGGGTGCTCTGGAGTTTGGTGCATATATAATTATCTCTTCCTCTTGGAGTTTTTCCCTAACGAGTATGTAGTGACCTTCTTTGTCCTTTATGATCATTGTTGGTTTAAAGTTCACATTGTCTGCTAACAGAATGGCTACTCCTGCTTTTTTTTTTTTTTTTTTTTTTTGGATTCCTGTTTCATGAATTATTGTTTTCTATCCTTTGACTTTCAGTCTGTCAGTATCCTTTTGGGTTAGGTGGGTTTCCTGTAAACAGCATATGGTTGAATTTTGTTTCTTGATCCATTCTGCTAGTCTGTTTCTTTTAATTGGTGCATTGAGACCATTTACATTAGTGATTATAACTGTTATATGCTAGTTTATTGCTGACATGTTATCTCTCTGCTGTTGCATCTTTATCTTTTTGTTCTGTTTAATTATCTGCTTTGCTTAGTCGTTTTTTCTTTTGTGTATCTAAACTGTCTCTCAATATTTTTTGCAGGGTTGGCTTGGTATTCATGATGTTTTTCAGCTGTTCTTCGTCATGGAAGTATCGTATTTCACCATCAATTTTGAATGATAGTTTTTCAGGGTATATCAGTCTAGGTTGGAAATCATTTTGCTTTAGGATCTGGAATACTTCACTCCACGATCTTCTTGACTTTATTGTTTGTGCTGAGAAGTCTGCTGTGATTCTGATAGGTTTCCCTTTATAAGTGATCTGTCTTTTCTCTCTGACAGCTTTTAATAATCTATTCTTGAGTTGGATTTCTGGGATGGTGATTATTATCTGTCTGGGTGTAGTTTTATTTTGGTTATGACTATCTGGAGTTCTATAGGCTTCACTGAACCTGATGTCGGTTTCTGTTCTCATGCTTGGGAAATTTTCAGCTATTACTTCTCTAAATATCCTCTTGACATCCTTTATGTTGTCCCCTTCTTTTTCATTAATCCCTTATCAATCTTATGTTGTTTTTCTTTGTATCATCTTGCAGTTGTTGAATTGTTATTTCCTGATTCCTTGTTATTTTTAAAAGATCTTTCCTTTCCTGTTCACTAGCTGCAATCCTGTCTTCAAGATCTGAAATTCTATCTTCACTTTCATTGAGGCAGTTCTTACAGCTTTCAGTGGAGTTTTTTATTTCCTGTATATCTCTGTATATCTGCTTTATGTATTCTGTTTTTTTTTTTCTTATATTGCTCATCCAGGCATTCTATCTTTTTGTTTATTTCCTCCAATTTTTAACTGTGTTTTCTTTAGATATATTCAAAATCTCTTTCATTTCTTTTATCATTTCTTCTTTTACCTGGGAGATTATTTCAAGTTTGAATTCCTGTAAAGCTTCCTGGAGTTGCTTGTTTATTTCATTAGCTATTACATCCTATATTTGAGGTGTATGACCTACATTTTCTTCTATATACATTGCTCCTAGGGTTTCTTGAGATGGGCTGGAGGTTTGGGGTTGTAATTTGGTCTTTCATTTTGTCATTTTCCTATATTTCTGTGTTTCAAGTGTTATTTGAAAGCTTCCTCAGTGTCTGTTGGAAAGCACCTTCAATGTTCACAGCTCCTGGGACTCTGGCATCCAGTTCCCTCAGGCCGCTGGGCCTCTGGAACCAGTGGCCCTCTTCTGCCTGTTCAGAACTTCGTAGTTCCAGATAAGCTGGGCTCCAAGGACACTGCCCTGGCCTGCTTGCTGTAAACTCCACACTTCGAGTGCAGCTGGAATGGCGATTTGGATGTCAGCACCTCAGACCCACTTAGCCACTTCACTGCACCCGGAAGGCTGGAGGGTCCGGAACAGTCTGGGCTTGGGCAGAGTGCACTGGGCACTTACCACAGACTGCAGGCCCTCTGGAACTTGTGGTGCTCGCCTGCTTGCTAAGAAATCCACAGTCCTCCAGACACATGGGGAGGTGGATGCAGGCACCCCAGACCTGCCTAACCCTTACTCTGCACCCAGAGGGTGCAAAAGCCCCAAATAGGCTGGGCTCCGGGGATAGTGTGCACCTACCTGCTTGCTGGAAACTCCACAGTTCTCCGAGCACAGCTAGAATGGGGAGGCGGATCCCTAGTTTAGTTTTCTTAAACACAATATTTTTGCAATTTTAAAATTTGATAAAATCTAGGATGAAGAACTTCAACATAGTATATTTAGTAATTCTACTTATTTTACATATGTTTAAAATTAGAAAAACTATTTCAATATTTGAAAATTTAATAACTAGATAAACAATATTAAACTCATGTAATTATCTCTTCCTCATCTTAATTTGGCCTGAAGACTATGTAAATTGAGCCTTGCCTTGTTAATGCAACTGTGTGCAATCTCTCTCTTCATAGATCAGGTGTTAATCATTGTTTAATTTTATTTTTTTCTTTAAATATGGATATACTTAAAGTCAGAGAGGTAATTCTAAATTCACATTTCTCAAAATTCTTCTAAACACCTTTTTGTAAATCTTAAGGACTAGGTATTTTATTTTACATGGAAGTTCTTATACCAATATACAGAATTATGAATGAAATTAATGTTTTATTTCTTTTATCACTGCTGTTTATTTATGCTTGCCTGCTCTCTCAAAATTTCATTATAGTCTATGACCTACATTACCAGATTAACTACTACTCCCATCCGTTTTCCTCATGCTGCTGTACAGATATATCATTTATGTGCATATTTAAAATTCATGTGAACATATTTATTTGGACATTTTAATATAGTGTATTTCTAAAAATGTAATTACATTATTTCTCATACAAATTTTTAATTTTGTTTTTATTTGTCCAAATTAAAACTTCATGGAAATTACATAAAATGATGCATTTTGTACTATTTTGTAATAGTTTTGCAACATCACTTGGGATACTTTTCACAAAAACAGTGCTGAGATAATTGTGTTATTCTTTTTATATTCTTTAAAGTTCTTTGTGATAACTGCCTAAGAAACAAAGTACTTGGATGAAAGATGGGTACTTGTAGTTTATTTTAAGTGATACTGACATATTGCTTTCAAGAAATGCCTCAGTAATCCATCTATCCACCATCAGTACATGCATGGCATCACTTTTCTCTGACTCTTCAATAGAGCTAGCATATTTTTACACTTTAAACATTTTCCAGGTCACAAATTATCCCAGGACTTGCCAAGATTTGTGTCATTTCTCATCAGTCCCTTCTGGTATTAGATGAACCTGCAGACCTGAGTCTGTCTTCAGCTTTGGGGAAGCTCTGTTATTTATTTAATCTGTCCCTCTATTTTATCAGTTTCTTTGCCTCCTTATCTGATATAGTAATAATTATATACATGTGTGTTTGGGTTCATCACTTATTTTTAAATTTTGTAATTATTTTAACTACTTATATTTTACTCTAACTTTAAATACTTTCACCATTTGCCTTTCTACCTGAAAATGATTCATATAACTTTTGAAAATGCAACTATTTACATCACTATAACTTTATTAGATTTTGTTATTGTTGGCATTTGCTTGAGGTTATTTGCTATATTTTGATTTTATTATTTTACAAGATTTTTTAGATTCTTTATATTTTATTTTTATTTTTATTTATTTATTTTGGTACTGGGGATGGAACTCATGACTGCGCTTGCAAGGCAGGCACTTACGCCGCTGAGCTAAATCACCAGCCCCAATTGTTTATATTTTAGATAAATCTCATATAAACAACTTTATACAATCTGGCCAGAAATATTTTGACATGTTGCTTATAAGTAATTGTATACTATTAACTATTCAAAGCTAAAAATATTCAATCTTCTATAGAAAAATGGTCCAATGTTATTTCAAATCGTCTATCACTAATGATTGTCATTTCCATTTTCTTTATTCACATTTCCACCTCTTGATTATTATAGTTTAATATCAAATTCACTTAACATTTAAAGTCATGTTTATGTTTTATCTTTAATATAGTTCAATATTTTTATATTGACATTCATCATATGTCTTAATTACTTTTCCTAGTTGCTGAGCAAAATATCCAATACTCAAATTTAAGGAAATAAAGATTCATTTAGCTCACAGTTTGTAAAAGTTTCAGTTAACAATCAGGTGGCTCTAAGGCAGGATGACACATGGCAGTGGGGCCGCAGTTCGTGATGGGAGAAGATAGCACAAGCAGCAAGAGCAAAAAGGAAGAAGTAAACCTCTTTTCCTCTCATATTCTATGTAGGCTGCCCACACTCACACCCAATTCCAGCACTAGACAATGAACAATCACAAACTCTAGATTCAGATGCCTCTGAAAACCCTGCCTCTCATGATCACATGAGGCTTTGGGGGAAGCATCCAGACCCAATGCCCAACATATTCCCATGATCAGGAACCTATTTATACAAATCTGTGAAAACATAGGAGGTTTTGATTATCTGGTGACAAGTATCAGAAAATGTTTCAATCAGGGTCAAAAGCCTATTTATGTACTGCAGCAGGAGGGTTTTCAGATCATTACAGTACCAGGACAGATCTCTTGACTTACTGATCTCTTAAATCTCCTCATACTACTTTGGAGAGGACCTGAATTTGTTTTCGTGTTTGGGGTCCAGAAAGACTATGTTTATATATATATATATATATATATATATATATATATATATATATATCTTTTTCTCTTGAATCAAGGGTACTTTTGAACCAAACTCCTATTTACAATTTTGTATTATTTTATCCCAAGAATGCTCAATGCTTCCTGATAGGTTTCTATATCACATCTAGGGAAGAAACACAATTGTAAGTGATTCTCAACCAACATGTGTTATCAAAGTACCTGACTTAGTGACTTCCTGGCTTTGAAGTGCATAATGATAAAACCATCACTGTCATGGTTTGATGATGATGACTTCATTTTTCTATAATACATTAAACATATGAGAACGCTTTTACAAATTGTAAGATTTGTGTCATGATATACTAATGAAACTTGTTATCTGAATTATAAAATGATTATAATATGTAGTATAATATTCATGATAATTGAAATTTGTAGTTCTCAAAGTAACAACATAGAATGTAATATCATACTAAAAATAAATTTAAGTTCATTTTGTCTGGTGAAAATTAAATGATCAAGATTACTGCAAAGTACTATACAGTCAAAATTATAATTTGAATTAAAAAGTAGTTAAATCACCTAGTTAAATTTAAGTCATATAGATCTACAGCATGGAAAATTCATCTTAACATAAAGCTCCACATACACAGGTTTCATGCAGCATAACTTTTGAAGATCCTAAGTTAAAATTTTAGTTTTGAGACTAATTATTTGAATAACATACTTTAAATTTATTATTTGGCTTGTAAAGGCCTAGCATACTCTACATAAAATGAGGACAAGAATAACTGCTTGATAAAAGGCACTGCATTTATATATGACCACATATACAGCGCAGTCTATGTTCCATGCTAAGAATTTTTAAAATGATACCTAAACCAACCCTGAGTTATACATAAACAGTTATACCTGAAAATTATTTTCCAACCACGAGAACTATTTTCCCTAGAATTCAGCTTGAAAACAAACTGTGATTTAATGCAGAAAACTTTCACTAGGCTAAATGAGACAGATTTATTCTATACCTCACTCATAAAGCTTTGTGCAAGGCAATAACGTATAAAGGAGCACACGGATGAATCGCTCACACACAATTATTCTCTCACAGAATTAAAATATAATGAAAGTGTGGGGGAGAAAATAATAAACTGATTTAACCGTTGCCTGAAATCTCTCCATGATTATCATAATCTAATTCATTTTAAGGACAGTTTTTTGAAAGATCACATCAGCATTTGATTTCACGCCATTCTCAGTATATTGCACATGGAAAAGAAAAAGCCGAGGGAGGTCCACGATCCTGTAAAGGGACATGAGAAAAATGAAATTGTCGGCACTGAATTCTTAATAGAAATTTTAACAAACACTGTTTCAGTTCCACATACTATCTATACTAATTAGTTTTTTTTCATGTCTATGCTATGGCGGTTTTGCTAGTAAGCTATTATGAAATTTTTGTTTCATATGTGCATAAAAAGTATTTTAAAAACAAGTTTTCATATTATCTCATTATGTTTTATTTTACACAATATGGTACACACTTGAATAAAACTTAATAATTTACAGATAGTTTAGTATGCCATCTGGGCTTTAAAAATGATAATATTTTGCCTGAATTTTAATTGGAAATAATACAAACCTTTGAAAATCTATCTAGAGAATATAACCTGTAATAAAAAAGTAAATAACTCTATTCAAGAAACTGTGTTCTAAATGGAAGAATTAACCTAACCTCCAAATTTAAGTATCTACTTTTCTTTATTTTTCCTTATTAAACTAAAGATTTTTGACTTTCCTCTTAATTTAAGTAACTCTAGATATAAGAACTCTCACTATGATTTTACAAAGCCCTCATTGAAAAGTATCCATTTGTAAATAATAGGTTTACTATCATTTTTTGCAGAAAGCTGTAGTTGAATATAAATGTTGTTTAATTATTCATAAATTGTTTAAAATATTTTACAGAAATTGAAATTTTTTATATTTATCACTTTGAACATTATCTTTTTAGTGGAAAGCCTATGATTTAATTTTACAGACCAACATGCAGCTGACAGTAGTAGAAACTACTGTACATTGAGAATAATGGAGGAATTAAAAAGCAAATTAATAAAGTTTTCAACACGTAAATTGAAACGTTCAATAAAATGACACAAAATGAAAAACAGTTGATGCTATATACTTAAAAAAACTATAAAATGATTAAAGAAATTATCACTGTAAGTAGATATTTAAAAGTCAAGAAAAATATCCTGATAAAATAATACACTCCCCCTTACTACACATTACCTTACTTGGTAAATGATGATGTAGCAAATTGTGGATGAATAATTTTATGGTAAAACTACAAATTGAGGCACAATTGTTAGAAGCATATATAAAGAACATCTCTTTCAAAGAGAAATAAATATTTGACATAAATTACCCACTAGATTGCAAAGCAATATCTAGGTAGAAGATAAATATTTGAGTTGTTACAATTTACTAAACTGAATGAAATGGCAATAGTTTCTTAAAATATTCTTATGGCTTATATCTAGAATCCTTCCCCAAAAAGCTTATATATGCATAAGCGGGAGTTCACAACTGCTGGGAGTAAGGTGTAAAAATGTCGATAAACTTGTTACATTCGCATTAAAGCTGTGGGTAACAGAAGCCCCAACCTGGGTATGGGTGACACCAGTCAGTAGCTGCTTGCTGTTTTCTGCTGGCCATGCCATGGACTGTTTTTCCTCTGCCGTGCTCTTCTGCAGTGCCACCCTGCTTTGGGAGCTAGATGACTATGGACTGAAGCTTCTACAAGCTGTGAACTAAATGTTTCAACCTTTAACTTGTGTTGGGTATTCTATCTCAGCAGAGAGAAACATAGCTAAAGCAATAGCAACTGAAATTTTGTTTATTACTTCCTTCAATATAGAAGCTTCATGAAGGCTTTTTGTTTATAGGGTTTGAACTGTCTAGAGAACACTGAGATACTTAAATGCTCTAAGCACTACATTATTGAAAAAGAAATGAAAAAAGAGTAAAACTAAATAAAAAAAGTTATCACGAGATTAATAAAAATTATATTAATAAAAGATTGAGAACTGTTCAATCATTTTAGAGTAAGTAAAAAATGAGTTTGATCTTAAAGATTTACCAAAAATGAGAGATGAAATCTAAAAAAGTAATTTAAAAGTACTCTAACTGGAAGACATTTTATGTTAACACTACAAAACATTGTCACATTACAGTTAAAATAATTGAATATATGTAATCTATTAATTATATATAAACATATATATAGAGAGAGAATGATTCTAGAATGCATCAGAAAAAGATTATCAAAATTTGATTTGGCAAAAGTTAAAACTGAATATATATTTTGTAACATTTGACAATTTATTACTATTCATTATTAATAGCAGAAAATTGAGATTTTAGGTATTTGTAATTATGCAAAAATATTATAATAAGCTTCTACATAAATTTAGTCATTTAAATGGAGTAAACATTTAAAAAGCAAATGATAAGTCTTTGCTTGTAATTCAGGGAAAAATGCCAATTGTTAATGTGATGGTTATGATTTAGATCAAGAGTATATGTCATGAGCCTTTTGTGTACAGATATGAGGCTCTAGGAAGGCACTGACTTATAGTGGATAAGCTGTTAGGAGGTGAACCCTGGTCAGTAACTGTCCCTTGAAGGTGGCCTGAAGGACATATGTGCCTTCTTGTCTCCTCTCTTCTCTCTCCGCTTTCTGGCCACCAAGGCATGATCAGCTTTCTTCCTGTCTGTCTCTCTGCTATGCTCCTCTGCCTGAGAACAAGCTCACCATGAACTATAAACATGAGCTAACTTAAATCTCTGCTTCTTTAAGTCACATTGTGAGGAATTTTGTAATTAAGGTAGTATTAATATAATCCTTTTTATATAACTTTTCAACTCTATTTTTCAGATTTTATTCAGCTGAGTCAGTAAAATTGAAGAGAGGAAATCATGATGTTGTGCTATAATTACTATGTCCTACAAATCAGAATTCTAATTAATGAAAAAACTTGGAGAATATCATGACATTTTATTTCCCAAATGGCTCACAGAATGCAAACTTGAGAACAAGATATTTATTTTTACTGAATTTTTGATGATTTTTGATTCTATGTATCGAACTAAGAGTACATGATCTAGAAAAAGTTATCAATAACACCAAAACAGAGGGAAATAACAATCACGTAAGATATACAACACCATTCCTATTGGTATTGCAAAATGTCAAATTTTTCTGAGTTAATTCTCTAAGCAATAATTTTTAGTTTTGAAATACATTGTAGTTCAGTACTTAATATTGTATTTTCAGCTGATAGAAAGACATGACTTGCAGACTTACAATTACAGAATTTGAATTTGGAAAAATGATCAAATATATTACCTGTTGAAATATTTAAATATAATATATTATATTATATTATGTTATATTCATATGACATTTATAATGAATATAATATTCATATAATATTCATATGAAGAAATATATGAATATTACTCGTAACAGTTTTTATCTTGAAGTAAACCCTCTCTTCAATGTTTATATTTTATTGAAGGACAAGAGGCATATACATAAGTGAATTTTTACAAAGCAAATTTTTACAAAAGAGCACATCCATGTAATCAGCATTCACACAATATTTACTTATAGTCTGCAATAAATTCTGCTTGCTGTAACCTGCATAGCCTACTTTTTCATGAAAAGACTTATGTTGCTTGCAAAAAATCGATGGAACTTGAGACCATCTTCTGAGTGAACTATATCAGGCACAGAAGGTTAAATATTCCATGGTTTACCTTACGGGAGAAACCTGAAATACTAATAATGAATAAACTAAAGAAGAGCTGGTAGGTAGTAAGATAAGATTTGGAGATGAGAAAGGGTTAAAGTTTGTGTGTGTGTGTGTGTGTGTGTGTGTGTGTGTGTGTGTGTGTGTATAGGGGTATGAGACAGAGAGGTAAGGGGGTTGAGAATGAGCAAATAATGGGACATTCATGCACCAATTCCCTAGAGTAAGTATCATTATTGTATATTAGTTTAAAAATTATTCTTATTGTTCTCCCTCTATATATACATATACTTCGATTGAATCATTATATAATTCCTTTGTATTCTACAAAATTTCCACTAGTAGAAATTCTCTGAAAAGTAGTCATCTCTTAAAATGACTGTAGGGAAGAGCTGTAGGAATAAAAGTAGTTGTCATCTGAAACCACTGGACTGTCATGCAACCAGGGGAAGCTATCTAAAACTTACCAGGACTTCATCACACGCATTTGTCATCTCAATACTTGTTCTGTGGAGGTGACAAGCTGCTGTATTATCTGACTGCCAGGAAGACGAGTAAATTCACAGTAGAAAAACTACCATCATTAGGCCGCAAGTTATGAATAGTTAATGTATCATACCAAATAAGAAAAATATATATTTTTTATGTGGTCAAGGACATGAAGATGATGTGAACAAAAACAGAGAGAGAGAGAGAGAGAGAGAGAGAGAGAGAGAGAGAGAGAGAGAGAGAGAGAGAATTAGAATTGATTTGGCAAGTGGAGTGTCCTGAACATCCTAAAATCACTACAATAAATTTGTATGAGAGAGAACGCAATTAAAAGCTGAGGACATAGATCAAAATACAGATAATTTGTTGATTCACTTTTATCTAGTTGAAACTCAATTAGATGCAAAATTAAGAATTTATTAGCTTGCTAATTACCTTCTGTAAAGCCATGACTAGTGACACTGAACAGGTTTTAAGGAATTTCTAAAATGTAAACATAGAAACACAAGGATAGAAGCAACTAAACAATCTTTAAAATATAGGTTTAGTTTCAAATAATATAGTTCCAGAAAGAAAGGCCAAAAACAATGGGTCAGCATAAATACCTGAAAAAATAATTCAAAACTTTCCACATAATTGAAAATACCAATTCTAAAAAAGATTGTTGTTAGTTAGATCATGTAATATGTTAATATTGCAAACAGTTACTTTATAAAAGCCATAAATACTACATAAAATTGGTTTTCAATGCTTAACAGTGTGTTATGGTTGACACATTGTGTCAACTTGAGTTTAGAAATTTAAGTAGGAGACTCAGCAGGGATCCAGGATCCTCACTGCCTTGTGTCAGGGTAAGAGGGATGGCCTGAGAGCTGGGGATTTAGCTCAGCGGCATAAGCGCCTGCCTTGCAAGCAGGCAGTCATGAGTTCGATCCCCGGTACCAATAAAAAAGAAAAAGACAAAAAAAAAAAAAAAAAAAAAAAAAAAAAAAGGTGACCTGCTTACAGTATAAAGAAGGAGAAGAGGCTTGCTGGGTCCCCCTCTTTGAAATTTAATGATTTCAATAATATTCTTTTCGTATCAAACTGATAACACAAAGGAAGACTTAACTTAGTTATAATAAAAATGTATCAAATTTTACTCTTTTCTCCAAAATAACTAATATATTTACTCAATTATTTTCATCCATTTATCTAGTCTTGAATATTCCTCAAAAGACTAAATTTCCAGATTATTATTTTCTATACTTATACATGGGTTTATAGTTAAATATATATTTAGTTTATACATATCTAGGTTTTTATATGAATTTCCTCTACTAGTAACATGAAAATGTTTATAATTGTTCCTGGGAAATCTGTATTTTACTATGTATCATATTCCATCAAAACTATATGACACTCGATTATATTCCATTTTTGTTTAAAATTTTAGCTATAATATCAACATGTTCATGCACACGAAGGCACACAGAAAATATGCAGAATTGAGAAAGGTCGTTGAGGTAACAATTAGAAAAGCAAATATATTTTTTCATTGTGCTCCTAAATCTTGGGATGAAATCAGTGGAGAAACTACATATAATTGCTTTACATGTGTTTGTTTCCCTATGGATTATAGAAGAAGAAATCAGATTGTAATGTATGTTTTGCTCTCTTTTGTTTTTCAAGGCAGGTGGGCTGTTTATTTTTTCATATATAACTGGAGGGATTTTTCGTTGTTGCTGTACATTTGAATAACATTAGTAAACTATGCATGTATTTTCTGATAAGTTCAGTTTGATTTCTCCTGTACATTTTATGGGAAGATCAAAGGTCAACACATTGTACATTTCACTTCTTCAAATGAATACAGTGAAAAGAGATTTATAAAAGGACATTCTTGAGGAAAATTATAGTAGATCTAATTCCATGAGGGTTTTAGTTTGACTTTTATCTGATGTGACAGTGAGCTGACCTGATGATCTCATCACTGGAGGAAGCTTGGTTAGGTAAGGACCTCAAGGTCCTTTTTCTTACATAAAATCTATACTCTGATACTGCTTTCTAAAGAACATTGGGAAACTGTGAACTTTTGGCTTACACTCTCTAACCTCACAAGGTAACTTATTTATTAAGGCTAGAGGAATAATGTAAATATGATTTATTCTTACATTATGATTCTTTAACCTTGAAATACAACTAGGAATTTCCAAAGTAATTTTCCTGAATAATAGGCATCAATACATAGCAACATGAAAATAAGACTTTCAGGTTTTACGTCTTTTAAGACAAATCTAAAGTAGTAATTTGTTATATAATATGTAGTAATAGATATGAATGATGCTTTTTTAGTATTTGAAATTTGAAATGTTTATGTAGTATTTCAAATTTTGCTCATTTAATATTTGAGTGAATGCTTGTGTCATACATTCACAAAATTTCCTATGTTATCTGGCTTCAGGAACTTTCTATGGTATCCAAATGTGTCCTCTTTATCTGTTTGTTAACTATCTTTCACTCTAAAATGGAGAGATACTGTTAAAATATATCATACATGACATCAATTTGTATAATATGCAATTATCAATATCATTATCAATATGTAGGGTTTGGATAGTTTACAATCATCACAATATATTTTTTCTGCTACCCAGTTCCTGAGTTTAGACTAAGAAGTTATTTGTATGCTCTCTTTCTCTTCTTTCTTCACTCTCTTCTTTCCATATGTTTATTTTTATTTCTCCTTTTTAGTTTTTGTATAACAACTCAATTCTGTTGTACTATTAGCCAGTGAACGCATATTCAGTGAGCGCATTTCCAATGAACAAATAACTTACTGAGGATAAAAACCACAAGGAATTCATATGTGATTAAGCAAGTTGGATACTCCGAAGCAGAGGATCACACACCATTAGTTACTCAAGTGACCGTTGCAGAAATGCCCTATTAACAGACCTCAACTTATGGTAAGATATTTCAGAATGAATTTAAGAAAATGAGTGCCTTATCTTACTGAGTTTTTTAAGAAGAATAGTTATTTGATTTTTAAGAGGACGTAAGGCTAGTCAAATCTGTAATTAGGAACAACCAGGCACACTAGTGAAATATATGATCAGTTTTATGCCTTAGACATAACCTATTTTTCCACCCTTTACAGTTGCAAGATGATTCTGTTTTTTCAATTAAGTCATGACTTAAGAGAGAACTGTTAACTAATGTTGATTCTGTGTGATAAAATTGTGTTCAGCAAGCAAACACCAAAGTCTAGCAAGTAGAACTAGTTCAACCCTTACATTTCAGAGGATAAGCTCTTTTCTTTTTATCATGACTAAGCTATAAAACCTAAGCATTTTGTCCTTCCAGACATCATACTCTAGTGTTTAAAAGCATGCACTTTTCAAAAGGCTGCCTGATTCTATACTCTACGAGACATATACTAATCATAACGAAAAATACTCGTTTAACTGACATGTATTTTTGTCCCTTTAACAAGAAATTGGACAGGATAACAGTAATTCTTACACGAAGCATCACAAAATATAAATTGCTATACCTAAAGTGTTGAGGAAGGAGTTTTGCATGCAAATAGTGCACTTTCAGAAAGTTTAGCTTGTATCTCAGCAGTATACACTAGAACTCCCAAAGAAATTTTCATGACATTGTCAAACCTTGTCTATCATAGTTACCTCTACCAGCTGCCTGTGCACACCCCCAGCTCATCAAAGTCCACAAGTCAGACCCTCAAGCCTCTCTGTATTAACCCTTGCAGAAGACTGTTTTTCCTCCATCAAAACCACCACTTACCTGTACTCATACATTGCCTGCAGCCCAGCACAATAGTTACTGTCAAGGCCCCGAAAGTTTGGAAGGCAGCCACACATGAGGCAAGAACTACCAACTCTCACCAACCTCACACCATTCTAGTCTCTCCTTCTTAGTCTTTGATCCTTTTTCTTTTAAGAGTAAAATGTTAATTCATTTCGTGGAGAATTTACAGTTTAGAATTCCATCAGTCCAGGATCACTCTGTAAATGACAGATAACAGATTTGTCATGCGTTTATGGAAAGAAATATTAACTTTTTAGACAGGATTTGTGTTTCTATTTCATTTGTTGAGCAGAAATCCTTTGTAATTTCCAATTTTGACAGCTTTAGTAAGGTAGGCAATAGACATAAACTTAGGTCAACATTTGTTGTTGTCTTTCTTAAAATTTAAAGGCTGATTTACTTATGCATTATGCTAACGTAGAGGAAAGGAAGATGAAGAGTATCTCTTATCAACTACATGGTGGGTATGAATGATATAAGGGACTGAGAATCACAAACTGTTTCCATAGAACAATGAGAAGACATAGCTTTATGCTAAGAAAGAGCCTTAAGGCTGTACCAGCTTTTGTCAAAATTCCTGGCTTCCAAACTTAACAAGGAAGAACAAGTTTTCAAGTATGAATGTACTAGAAAAATGACATTTAATTGATAAGATTTAAAATTAAGCCATTATATAGAAATGCTATGAGGTTAGGGCTTTGGCTTTCATGTTGAGTAATTACATGCACAAAATCAAACCACTGATTCTTAATGACACTAAGAAAGGAATGATTTAACCACCAAATGAAACATTGATTCATTAGACTTCCTAATCTTTCGATAACATTGTCTAGAAGGGGGGACAATACTTCTAGAGTGACAGGATGAATATGTTATCTCTGCTCTGATTACTGTCATGTAGTTGCAGTTAAATGGTGCACATATAAAATACCACATGACTAAACATTATGTTTCCCACAAACAAAATATCTACACTAACAGTCTAGTAACATATCACGTTTCAGAACACGATATCTCAGTTGCATTTTTGATGTAAGTTATACAGTTATTAACTCTCACACTAAGATTAAGTAGTAAGTTGTAAGAATGACAGGATGACTAACGACATTTTCCTGGTTGGGTCATGCTTCCTCACACCTCTGAGCCTTTGCACATGCTGCTTTTGGGCTCAGATGCCTTCCACCATCTGTACCTGGCTGTTTTCCATTTCACAGTCCATAATTTTGCTTATGTGTCATATATTCCGAGGAAGCTATTCTTAGAAAATAAATTTTAGTAGAAGAGAGAGAGGCTGTGAACAGGTCTGTAGGTCCCTGAAGCTAGAATAAAGAAGTAAAAGGAAGAAAAATGGCGAATAAAAGAGTAATTAAATTATTTAATTATTTTTCAGTTTTTCTTTGGCTGGTGTTCAACTAAAAGGAAACATTTAAAAATCGTAGAGTAAATTGGAATTATTTTTAGCTATATAATTTGAATAACTTTGCTGACACTGTAACTATATGTTCATTCCATATATTATTTTATTGAGTAAAATTATACAAATATATTCTCATGTATGTATCAACAATAAGAATGAAATGTGAAGTGTGAAATTTGAAAAGTATACACATGTGTATACCAATCTGTCTAGTCAGATTGTCACATTAATTAAAAATTTAATTTAAATATAATACCACATAGAACTCAGAACTTCAGTGTCCTGTCCTACCACTATTTAATTTACTGCTGTTTATAACCTATAAACATCATTAATCTTTTCTTCAAAATAATCTTATGTCGCTAATGTTTAACAAAAAAAAAAAAAATTGAAGCCAGTTGTGATCCAGAATTCTCAGTAGTCTGGGAAAGTGAGGAAGGAAGATTGCAAGTTGCAACTTAGCCTGGACACTTACAGGCACCTTGTCTCAAAATTTTAGAAAACAGTGGCTGAGCATGTAGGTCCATGTGAAGCATCTAAATTCAATCCCCAGTACCCCACATATACATGCACATATTCACACACACGCACACACACAAACCTGTTTTCAGTTACTTGATAACAATTATATATATGCAAGGATCAAATATGTTTATAATTATAGAAGTGCGATCACTATTAAATTGACCAGAGAAACACATGAACCCACATTCCCATGTGCATACACACACACACACACACACACACACACCAGTTATATTCTTAGTGCGGCAGATATTTCTAATAAGTCTTACAGCAATATTTCACTATAAAATTGTTGGCTTCTTCTTTGAACGTATTTCCAATCCTTACCCAATTACATATGTCAGTCTTCTTTCAGGATAAAATATATCTTACAGGAGAAACTAGGATTCTTACAAACTCAGGATTGAATGTTTTATACTGTTTATTTCTATGTTTAATTTGGTTAATAAAGATCAACCAGTAGATGTTATGGTCACTGTCTAGTTATGCTCCAAAATATTAGTATAAGCACTGTCAAATTGCATTTTTAAATGATGCTGTATATGATGATTTATTTTCAGTCAACTTGGTTAGAACATAGTGGTTATGTATTTGTTCAGCAATTACTCATAATATTTCTATTAGGTGGTTTGTTTTGTTTTGGAAAAGAGTAACATTTACATATATGGATTCTGAGTAAAGTAAATCACCCTTCAAAATGTGTACAGCTCACATCCAAACAGAATAAAAAAGTCCTAATACTACTGACTGAGAAAGATTTCATCAGCAGTCTACTTTTGGAACATGAATTCCCAGTTGGATGGCCTACCTTGACGAATCAGCGTCATCAAGCTTTATCAATCGCTTGCACAATTCAATTCCCTACTATCTGCATCTCCCTATACCACACCCACACACATGTATGCATCTTACGCACACTATCTCTCATTGTCTCTCTGTAAAAGATAGAGTTTGATGCACTAAACAAAGGAAAGGCCTAGTCTAGTTCTAGTTATAGTACTCCAGGAAGACAAGGGCGGTGTGTGTGTGTGTGTGTGTGTATGATTTCAAATGGTTAGCGGGATGGAAGAAATGGAGCACAGAATCTTACAAGCTAAAAGAAAGAAGTAGAGTTGTATATTTGCAAAAATATGAGTATTTACAGAGAACTACAACAAAAAATAAAATTTAAAATGTTATTTCTTCTTTAAAAGAAGAAACATTACTTAACTATAGCCTGATAAGTACAAATAATTTATGCTTGTATAGAAAATTTTCATCTTCACAAAAAGAAACTAAAAAAAAAGAAAGAAAAACATTAAGTATATCGTCTCTTTGCTAATTGGAGTCCAAAGAAAAATTCTAAATTTAAATAGAGAAATCTGTCAAATTAAGAAATTACGTCAATAGAGAAATTACGTCAAATTGAGAAAATGTATAGTTTGTTCTTCTGCATTTAAAAGTAAATTTGTGCTTTTCGTTCTTTTTTTCTGATTATATTTTCTCAGAAAATATTTATCAAATATAAAGTATATCCTGTGTTCATCACTTTGCTCCTTGCTTTGAATACCAGAACTAAAACACATAAAGCAACACCTCAGAATTTAGTAGTAGCTGAACTTGCTAAAAGTAAACAAGCACATAAGAATGTATTAGAAACATATCTTAGCTCTAGATTGTAATGTAAAATGTCTAAGATCGCTAAATTTTGGTAGAGACTATTGACAGAAAACAATTTAGGAACTATGAAATTTTAAAGTTATTTATTTGTGAACTCAGCTTCTTAAATTCATGGTTAGTATGTGAGCAAAAGATGTTTATGTACCT
Source organism: Cavia porcellus (assembly GCF_034190915.1). Classification (NCBI taxonomy): domain Eukaryota; kingdom Metazoa; phylum Chordata; class Mammalia; order Rodentia; family Caviidae; genus Cavia; species Cavia porcellus. Next base: position 18,387,467 of record NW_026947487.1, on the reverse strand, counting down.
CCAGACTTAATTACTGATATGCTCAGGACTTTTGTAACGGTATCCTGGTAAACATTACTCATGGATGACAGAAAGTTATTTTAATTGGTAATGTAACATGGTACTACCCAGATTTTTAAAAATATATTATGCTGCAAATGAAAACACATGGGAATTAATATGAAATACTAGAAAATATATCAAGGAGAAACTTGATGGAGAAGGGTAAAATAAAATTAAATACCACTTGACTCTCTTTCTAAAAAAAAAAAAAAAATACTATAGCCCAATGACTGTAAATGGTATGAAACACTTCTGTGCAGATCAACCCTTAACTAATTTTACTCTCAAAATTATTCTTTTAAAGTAAATAAAGAAGTTAAAGGTTACTAAGACTTACATAACATGATGCGTCTTTGCATAAACTTCAGGGATCTGAGAAAGTTATCTGAGTGAGGAATACAGTTGCAGTCTTTAAAATATATGTATGATGAGATCTGAGTTTTTGCTACATTTAAATAAGGATGTTTATTCAACTGGATCACGGAGATTTTTTTAAAGAGTTCTGTAGACTGACAGGTAATTGACTCCAACCAGAGGGGAACAAGTCAGGCATACCCCGTGGCTACAGAGGTTTGCGTGCCTACGGTCGGACTTGAGCTGATGTATATGCAACCTCTGAACCACTACAATTTTCCACAATATAAAAAAAAAAAATCTAGTTAAAATTAATGAGGTACCAAAGAAATGCATGTTCAGCAGCTTAGCTAATTTAACATATAAGAGTCAAAAGCCCAAAAATGAGCAGATGCTTGAGCATGCCTGGGGATGAATATATTAGATTCTGAAAAATCATCACAGCTTCTATAAATGTCCAGGGCCTGTGAGTGAAGTTAGGTAGAGTGCGACATCATTTTTTGTTTCAGTGAGTTAACCATTAGGATGTATTTTAATTAGCTTGATATTTTATTTTCTTTCATTTTTTGTCTTTTTTATACAGGGTCTTGTTATGTAGTTTAGGCTGGTCTTCAGTTCACTTTGTAGCCCAGGTTAGTCTTGAACTCCCACCAATCCTCCTGCCTCAGCCTCCCTAGTGCTGGGATATGGGCACGAGCCACCATACGGGGTTAGGTTTAACATATCTTACACAACATATATACAGTGTTATATCTGTTTGGACATAACTATACTTTCCATTATACTGCATAATGGATTTTGTGTTAATATTTATAAATTAATCTTTATTTTGCATACAAGAGTTCTACAGCACATGTGTGATTAATTAAATATTTATTATAAAATCTAATTACCTAAAATCCATTTTATTATATATTATTATTTCTAGGTTTAATATAATTTGTACTACGCTAATTGACTATGCTGCCTTCATATGATTTGCCTTAACAGAATTTTTAAATTTAAAGTAAACATCAATCATCGGTCCTTGCACTACAGTTTTTTTTTTTTTTTATTTATCTTGGGTTTCATGTTAAAGACATTATTCTGATATAAAGCTAAGCTCAAAAGGAGCTGAACATTTCAAACAAAGCAGTTTGTATTATATCAACAAACTGACTCTCCCAAAGTTTTTAAAACTAGTGGAAATTATCTGAATGAGTTAGTAACTTGCATCAAGAATCCCAAAAATCAATACTATGTGTACTTTTTATCGGATACTCTTCTACTTTTCAATTTTTCAAGGTGGCTTGTAGAGACACTAAGGGTCAGACATCCCTAATATAATCTTAGATTAAATTGATAGCCACAGTAGCTATCCTACTTTTGAAGAGCTAGATAAACCATGACCAGTTCTGTTTGGCAGTAGGCAGGTTGCTTAATCTGTCTATGCTGCACATGCCTTATCTATAAACTCTGTATAATATGAATACTTATCTTTACATACTGCTTATTTTGAGTGTTGAGAGTTCATTACCCGATTAATGCAAGTTATGTAATTAATACTCATAGTTGGTACTCTCATATTTCAATGAGGTGGAATTTACATGTAAAAGGTCAGAAATTGTTCTACATTGTTATTGGTATTAATAAAGAGCAAGTGTATTTAGTTACTGAATTAGAGAGAGTAATATGGTAAATCTGTGTGTTGACAATAATTTGAAAAATCAAAAGTAAATAGCAAAATAAGTTTCAGCTACTGTTGGTAGTAATAAGATGCAGAATTCTCAATTTTAAGACAGATTCAAAAAATTTTGTTAAATTCAAAATACCCTGTAGTCTCATCCCAATTCATTTATTCAACTGCTTTGAAAGCATATTCACAAAACACCTGTGTGTAAATGTTATAACACTTTTATTGAGAGTTGCAAAAATTGGGAAACAAGTAAGATGCTTTTCAGCAAAGGAACTGATAAAGAACCTTGTATAGTAGAATACCTATTCAACAAAGACATCTCCAGTCATTTATTCAAAAGTATGATTGACTTTATTTGCTAATTTAAAGGACTAGAATCCAAAACCTACTTATTGAACTATTATATTCCTGTGAACATTCAAGAAAAGACAATACTATAAACACAGAAAATAGATCAGTGATTGCTATGGAAGGAAGAGTGAACTGTTATTTGAGAACAACTAAGATATAAGGAGGTTATACAGTACAACAGAACTCTTCTACTTGCTACTATAGTAATAAGTATGTCATTTTATTTTAGTTGTGAAAAGCTATAGAAATGTAGGTGACAAAAGTTAATGTCAAATAAAATATCATATGAAATTTTATGAAAATAATTAATAAAATACAATTAACTCTGATGACAACTCTGAGACTGAATGCAATCTTCTGTGGAAAATGAGTCCAATCTTGATAAAATGAATGCCTCTACTTCACTGAAGGGAGATAATGAAAAACAAAAGGAACTGATGTCAGAAGTGTGGATAGTGATGTTTTGATCAGAAACATTACATTAAGAGCAAACAATTTAGTTTCAGAAATGTGTTACTCTATTCAATAAATTTGTTTTTCACAGCAACATAGGTTGATAATTTAAAAATTATTTTATACATATACAAAAGTTTACAAAATAAGTAATCAGTGTTAGGCAAGAGAGCCTGACTTCTTACTATCAAGAGACTTTTGAGTATCTGCAGAGGAGTCACCCTCCAGGAAGTCCACATGGTCTTCGCATACTCTTAAGTGTGGATTAGATTACTGGATTGTGACTCGGTTCCAAAAAATAAACTATGGAAAGGGAAAGAACAGTAACTTTACATCAGAGAACACTGAAAAAAACATACAACCTTAACAAAGTGGTCAAGCAAGTTAGTAATCATACATGCAAAATCATATTTTGCTGTTTAGTGATAAAACCTAAGACATAAACAATTACAGTGCTACTGTACAATAGTAAAATAAGTTTATAAGATGGGCCGCTATTTTTTTTTTGCTACCCTACAACAATAAAGTAAGTTTATAAGATGGATGGCTATCATTTATTTTAAATAATTATTCAAGCCCATTTTAATGTTATACTTTCATAACATATTTCTTAATAAGCTTTAATTTTAAATAAATTTTGACTTACAAAAATTGGGAAGACAATATAGAGTTTTATGTATATATCCTCCAGTTCTCAATGATGTTAAAATAATCATGGTATATTTATGAAAGTCAAGACATTATCATCGCTGCATTAATATTGTTCAGCATTAAGTAAGTTACAGACATTATTTTATCTATGGATTTCCTCTCTTCTGCTTCAGGATCTTATCCTGTGTACAATGTGCGCCTCGGTTGTATCTGTCTCTTTAGACTTCTCTAATCTGTGACATTTTCATAGTATTTAATTTTCATGAACTTCACACTTTTGAAGTGTATTGGGGAGGGATTTTGTAAAATTCCCCCAAGTAGAACACAGCTGATGTTTTCATCACAATTGGGTTAAGGGTGTTCAGGAGCAATACTCAAGGGATCAAATACTCTTCTCATCCAGTCATATGCATGGTAGGTGTTACCCACATGACAGTATTGATGCTAACTTTGATCACTTGTTTAAGGTTGTGTGTTTGAGTCTTTTCTTGTAAAATTAGTATATTTCCTCTTTTTATGTTTTTACCTAATCAGGCAATAGTATCTATGATTGTTTCATAAAACACCATAGGAGAGTACTCATTTCTAGGTTTCAAATCATTTTTCTTTTTTGTTAGAAGAGCTTATGCATCTAATTACTAGTGTGAATATTATATATTATACTGCCTTTTGAAAAGACAGCAAAATATATTATAGTCAGATTTTAATAAAAGCTGGCTGGATCAATTATTGCCAAATTTAACTACTTTGTGGAGACACTTTTACTCTGTTCAAAAGAAATGAGAAACTTTAATTAGGAGAGGGAAAAGGAAAGAGGGAAAAGATATATATATATATATATATATATATATATGATACTTAAGATATTTATATCTAATTTCTCTTAATTCATTGAAAAGTTTGTGCTGATATTGTTTGTACAATATTTCATTCCTATATCTTGTACTTTGAATAACTACTATAAAGATAATAATACTCAAGGTATTAAGTAATGTTATTTTTCTATTAACTTGTTTTGAAATTCTGACTTTATTTTTTCTCTTTAACATAGAATAAAGAAAGGAATTTCAAAACAAATGTATTTCCAATCAGAAACCAAGCAACTGATGATTTCTTGTGTCTAACTTTCTACAATTTGGTATTATTTTAAAATCACATTTTATTGCACATTGTTAATTTTAGTATCTGTAAATAAATATATTACTTACATTCACTGAAAGTAACTACAAATGCTTTTCAACTGATACATTATAGGCTGAGAACCTGAGAGCTTTTTATTTTGCTGAGTCCCCAGATCTTCTCATTCTTTTTTTTTTTATCACTCCATTAATTCTGGTGATTTTAAAATATTGCTAATGTATTTAGCTTCATTTACAATTAGATTCATTAAGTTAGAAAGGATAGTTGTATTTCAGGTTGAACTCAACACTTTAATTCTTGAAACATTCATTTTCTATTAAATGATTTATTGTTAGTATTTAGACATCATGCCCTAAAAAATCTTGACAAGCTTTTCTGTATAACTAATGTTGTAATAGGTACACTAGCAAGATTAGTTACTCTGAAGTCTATCAACTTATATGTAGCTAATTTTAAAACTTACTTAAATATCTTACCTTGTTTTATTAAAAAAATCATTTTCTGATACAGAATAAAAAAGAACATTCACAAATTCATCCACTTGTACTCAATATTAAATTGAATAAAAATAACAGATGATCATGTAAGAATAATTATTTGGAAGAAATCTCGCTGTGCTATGAAGGCAAATCCCTCTCAGTTGAGAGTCTGCTATGGCTCTTACCTGAATTTCGAAGGAATTTGAAGGTGATAAGATCACTGAGCAAAGATAAAAGAATATTCTGACAGCTAGTGAGTTTGAGATCTGTGGGATATTATTTTATATCTTTCTAAGATCAAGTTCTTTGCTAGAATTGTAACTCAAAGACATGTGGGAAAGTCAGCAAAAGTTTTTCATACTTCAGTACAAATAAAACAACAACTTATAAAGATGTAGCTACATGCTGCCATATATCTTAAGAAAATAGGTAGCAGAAGACTCCCCAGTACAGATGTGAGGAGGGCAGACAGTTCCATCCATCAGGACCTGACTTTCACTAGAATGCCGATAATGAAATAGGCCATCTACATGTTGATGAGTAAAACTAAAACCATTATCTCTCACCATACACTAAGCTAAAATCAAAGTGAACCAAAGTTCTAAATATTAAAACAGAAACAGTAAATCTGCAGGAAGAAAGCATACATAGAACTCTTGGAGACACGGGAAAATATTACAAAAAATCAACAACTGGGATCTCATCTTTTTAAATACGTTTGCATAGCAAAAGAAATCATCCACAGAGTGAAGAAACAACCCACAGAGTGGGAAACTTTTTAACAATTGTTTCTCAAAAGACTAATATTTAGAGTATACAAAGAACTTAAAAAACTCAGAATCCCTCAAATTGAAAACTCCATTCTGAAAATGGGCATTTGAAACAAAAATGTACTTCTCAGATGAAGAACAAATAAGTATATGAAAATATGATTCACATCACTGGTCATTTGAAAAATTCAAACTAAAACAATGCTGAGATTCTATCACATTCCAGAAAAGATGACTATTCTCAAGGAATCAACCAATACAATATGCTGGTATGGCAGCACAGGAACTGTATTTCATTGTTTGTGGGAGTATAGACTTGTGCAACCACCATGGAAATCATTGTGGGGATGCTTCAAAAAAATTAAAAGTGTAGATTCCATTTTTCCTGGCTATTAACCTTCTCAGTATCTTCCAGAAAGAATCAAAAGCATCATACTGCAGTGATAAATGCATAGCTATGTTTATAGTAGCACAGTGCATAACAAATAACTCTTGAAAACAGCCCAAATGCCCATTAACTGATGAATATAGAAAGATGATGTGGATTTTTAAAATAAAGTGAAGTACTACTCAGCCATAAAGGATAAACATGAAATAGTTATAGATAAATGCATGCACCTTGAGATCACATTCTTAAGTAAAATAAATTGGATGTGAACTTGTAAATATCTCATTATTTTTCTGGTGTGAGAAACAAAGTATAGAACTAGACCAAAGTATAGACCAAAATGTAGAACTTTTACTATCTTATAGGGTGGAAAATATGAAAGTTTTATAGTTAGTATCTATTAATGAGAAATCATTATCAGCTGTAATATGAAAATGTCATAAAATAAACGTGTAACATCATGAAGTATAAACTCATCAATAGTAAATAAAATTGAAAATAATTATTCACTGGGTAGATCTATTAGATAGTCCTTACATAAGATACTAAAAAAAACACTTAGCTCAATCTTTTGCTTTGCATCCTGTTTGGACACTTTCCATATATATATATATATTTGTGAAAAAGCCAGGCATGGTAGCACAAACTATAATCCAAACACTCTTGGGGAAACTGAATGTTTTATCCTAACTCCTCAGTTTAGGAGTTTTCTGTTAGAGGACCAGGGGAGAGACTTTAGCTATAGTTGAGTGTGGGGTTCAGTCTCAAGTAGTATAACATTTTCCCTTTTCTTAACCCAATATCTATTGCTGAAGCTATTATTGCTGTTGTTGCTTTGGCTTGGTTTAGCTGTTTGAAACAGGCTCTTGCTCTGTATTCCAGGCTGATCTGGACCACACTACATGGCATAGGTTATACTTAAACTTGATATTTTGGAGCAAGAGCCGTGATTACACCAGGCCTGTTTTCTATTCACTGTCCATTTAATTTATTTTTTCCCAAGATTTTTCAGCAATTCTCTGAAGGTGGAAATTCTGACTAAAAAGTATTGTCTTTGAAGGTGTTTATTTGCTCTATCTCACCTTGCATGGAGTGAAAACTTTATGTGGAGTGTCATTATTTACTCATGTAAGAACTAAAAACAAGATAGATCATTGCAGAGGTTGCATACAATTGTCCCTTCTCTGTATTCAGGTTTTTGTATATTTCTATCCAGTGTCACAGATTTTTCCATCACACAAAAGATTAATAGTGGAAAACATTTGCATTCTTATTTTATTCAAATGTTTATGTATGAAGTAAATTTCATATTAATATTTTGTCACATAAATGATACTTTGATTTAATGTGGTAGTATTCAAAATTTTCTGAAAAAAAAAAAAAAAAAAAAACTTGACCATAACCTTAATAAAGTTTTCTGTTAGGTTAGTAAGATATCTTTAAAACAGGCAATTCTCAAAAATCATATGGCATTAGACATTCTTTTTTTGTTTTGTTTTGTTTTGTTTTTTTGGTAGTGGGGATCAGACTTATGACCTTGTACTTTCCAGGCAGGTGCTTATGCCCTGAGCTAAATCTCTGGTCCCTGGCATTAAACATTCTAACAGCAGTTCAAGAGGTATTTATAAATTGTAAAATCTAAATATTAGATGTACATTTATGATCCTTTTGTTAATATCTCCATAGCTATTCAGGACATTTGAAGACAAATCAATAACACGTCAGACTGCAAGATTCTCTGGACCTTATCCTTATCTTTCTTGTGGGAAGCCATTACTAGTTCCTCTTGGTGGAAATCTTTATAAATTGTACTTATACTTATCCTGTTGATTTTACTATTTTATCCATGCATACTTGATTCTTTGGCTTTGTCTCCTCCAGACTTAAAGCTATATACCTACCAAGATGAAAATTCCTGGGTTCCATTAAAGGGTTTTAGGTAGACCCTCTGTAACTACCCCTGACTGTGGATCAACAATTGCATCCCCTTTCAGACTGAATAAGCCAGATTGGTCATCGCCAATTTCTTCCTCAAGGCAGTTTGGGGTACTTCCTCAGAAAAGAGAGTTATAAGCTACTGAGCTGGACAGAAATATTATAGGCAGTCAGACAGAGCTGGGTTCTTCAAGGAGCCAGTGCAGAAAGCCAGGTACCTTTCAAACTTGGAAGAGATAGACACTTCCATTGTGAGTCAGATCACAAGACAAAAGACAAAACAAATGCAATCATATCCTAAGCATAAATGTCAGGGTTTGATATTGTAAATAGATATCATCTTAATTCCTTTAACACCTGGAGGAAGCCAGAAGAAGCCACTATCTAAGCCCCTACAGGCAAAGGCCCTGTTTCTGCTTGCTATGTGACTTGCTTCCCTATTGGATTCTAATTTAATCAATATTACCTGAGCAATTATACTCTTAATCGTATTCATTAACCATAATTCTATCCCACCTCATGCCCATGTTGAGAATTCCTATTTTTCCCCACTTTGGACCTCCCTCATATTGTGGTTTTGTTCTATAAAAGACTATAGAAAAGAGAGAGTCTTTTGCAACTCACTTGGGACCCCTCTCTTTTAGACAAAAGCTTTTTTCTCTTAAAAAATATATTCTGCTCTTAAAAAAATAAATAAAACATTACAGTGAACTGAAAAAAAGCGCTACTAAGCCTAGGCATTTGCTGATTTTACAGTATTTCAACATAGCTATGCATTTTTAATAAATGTTTGTAATCTATATTTCTAATTATTCATTAAAATTCATTGTTAGATGTTATGAATATGCTGTGTCATGAATACAAAATGAAAATCAACACACATGATGTTAAATCTTCAGGAACATTTCTCTAATATTATGCTAGAGTTCATAATTATAAATATTTTATAAGTTTTCATTTCATTACTGGTAGTTGTAATTCAAATTAATTACAATTTTTTGCACTTTCTTTATCTGAACAAAATGCTAAAATTAATTACTAAAGAAAAAAGCAGTTTTTATGTCTAAACTTATTATCCTATAAGTAGTTACTGATGAAAACCAGCACTTTTTACATTTGAAATATTAGAGAGTAAAGACTGAACAAAAATTTCTACCTAACTTATACTCCATAAATCTATATTTTAAAAAATAGAATATATGCATGATGTTTTTGTTTCTTAATCTATATGCAGGTAGATTTTTTTATATTTTCTATTTTAAATTTCTTAGCATTTGTCAAGCAATTATATAAGCAGGAAGGATTAGTTAATATTCAAGCACTAGAGGGACACGTATTCACTGTTTTAGTATACATTTTGGAAAGCCTACTCTAGAATTTGATAATTTATCACTGAACTATTCAGTTACCATACCTATCTCACAGAGTATCAATTTTGACAGGGAAAGAAGCAATATATGCAAAAGTATATCAATTTAGGATAAAAGAAAATATCTCATCTTGTAAAACTTATGAAAAATGAAGCCTAGAAAAGGATATATATATAATGAAAGAAACATTTAAAGAACATTTAAAGGACGAATTTCAGGCCAAATCCAAACCTCTCTCAGTGAGTCAGGGCCACTTGCCAACTTTGGGAGGGAAAGAACCAGGCCCTATGGGAGGAGATCCGCACCTGGAATCCATATCATTTTCATTGTTTTTTTTTTTTTTTTTTTTTTTTTTTTTTTTTTTTTGCGGGGGGGGGTGGGGTGGGAGTTTATTTTCTTTTGTTTTGTATATGTTAACTCAGGTGGTATGAGCAGCTATTTAAAAGATAGCAAGACATGCTATGTAAGCTATTGTATATTTGCTACTGGCTTGTTTTGATGCCCTTTATTGAATTCATTGTTCGGTTTTTATTGTTGCCATTTTATTCTATTCTGCTCAAATTTTAGTATGTTTGAAAGTATCTGCAGCTCTTTTGGAAACAACAAGGGCATTGTAACCATTGTTGATTTTGTAAGATTTGGAAGTCTTGTGTCACTTATTCTGGCTTATTTTGATTGATTTTATTGTTTTATATTCCTTAGTTTTTTTTTTTTTTTCTCTTTAAAATAAAAAAGGAGGAATTTCAAAGGCAAAAATTTAGACAGGAATGTGCTTGCAATTGTCATGGAATAGCAAGATACTCAAGTTCACGGAAGAGAAATAACAAATGTGCAGGATTGTGTACATCTATCGACACTGAAGGCCAAAGTAAGATAGTTTTCATTGTGAAATGAAGACTTTAGGTAGGAGTCACACAACCTGAACGGTATTTTTAAAATATCATCGTAACACTCTCATTACTATAAAAATTATAAGCTATGAACGTGGACTGCAAGATAAAGAGGCTAGTGAGACAATGGTAACAAAAATCCAGGCTGAGTAAGTACACTGTTGTCTTAGACAAGAGGGAAAGAAATGGAGGTGTCTTGCTGAGAATGATGATGAACTTGAGAGGCTGAGGCTACAGTTCAAAGCCAGCTTGGTCTCCATTGTGAGGTCAAGGCCAACCTAGAATACATAAGGAGATCTAGTCCCCCATTGCCCAAAAAAGGAGGTTTCTGCTTAATGTAATCTTGAAAGACATTAACAGGTTGTCTTCCAGTGACTGTCAATGGCATTCAAATACATTCCTATTTAAATTAAAAATCTAAATATATTTGAAATAATTTTCAAATGCTTCAGTTTTAAAACTAAATATGTAGTCGACATAGATATTTTTAAAAAATAACCGAGTTTATCAATAAGAAAAAAAATTCCAAAGTATAGACTATAATATATTGTTGGGTATTACTGACTTTTGAATAAATATTTACATCTTTCTACTAAGTTGACACTGTATATCAAGTTTGGGAATAATTTTGGAAATTTATGCTATTCTTTTACAGCTGTGTAACATGAAGGTACTATTTTTATGCATTTTCAATATTATATGGAAATGTATTATATAGATATAACACAATTTATACAATCAAGATATTCTTTTTTCTTTCTTTCTTTCTTTTTTTGTATCAAGGATTGAACTCACAACCTCATACTTGCCAGACAGGTGCTTATGCCACTGAGCTAAATTCCCAGACAAGATATTTTTTTTAGATGTCAAACTGATTTTTGATTTTTTTTAATTTTAAAATGAAAAAAGAGCAAAAAACAATAATACAGAATTTTAAAACAGCCTAATAGGAGATTAACAATGGTTAATATATTGCTTATTGTTATCTTCTAAGCAGTTTTTCAGATTACAAGACATAGGCATGAAAAAATGTCAGATAGTGAAAGGACAAACCATTCTTTTTGATGAATTAAGTATAATTATGTATCTTGTGTATTCTTTTTGATGAACTAATAAGAGATAGTAGTATAATTATCTATCTTGTATATTGTTTTTGATGAACTAACAGAGATAGTGTAATTATCTTGTGTATTCCTTTAACTTAGATTCTTATAAAAATAGTAAAAGAAAGTTGATTAATACAGTCTGGATTCAGTAGTGTGGGTAGATTTTTACATATTCGGGTTCCCTAGATTTCTCTATAATCCTCTTCTTTTCAAATTGTATGTGTGTTCCTAGGAATAACCTCTTAGCTTGTCAGTTTCAGCATGATGTTAAATATACAACAAGCTATCCGGTATAGATTCTAACTTGAAGCTCTTAATCCTCCCTTAAATCTGCATTATAGGTTCATCATGGATTACAATGTTTATGCACAAAAAATAGAAAACATTTAAAAGCACTACTGAATACTAAAATTATCTTTCTCCTGCCATTTTTCCAAAATATATCTTTAATGAATTTTCAACTCAGTCTGTAATATTAATTATCCAAACCAGAGGACAAGAGCTTCTAGACACCCCACTTTAAAAATTATTTTCATAGGTGACATGTAAATACATCTCTAAACTGCCACCATTTCACCATCTAGTTTGTATCTTCTTAAATTAAATTTCTCTTTCTCATGAACTCTTAAACTAATTGCAAAAATTATTTTTCTGCTTCCATAAACTTATTTTGAGATTATTTTATTCCCATATTTGCATTTCTTCACAATTTCTCATTTCTCTCATCGTTATAGTATTTAAACTTCTTAATCTATTTCCAAACTGGATTATACTTCTTCAACTGTTCCTAAGACATTACATCCTGCAGGTGTGCCCAACTAATTTCCAGCTTTAAATGTGCTATTTTGGTTAAAACTCTAAGACTCTTTCTAGCATCACCTTTTCCCTTTGTCAGCATAACAAATTTCTCCTTCGAATCATTAAAGTGTTTTTGTTCAAAACAATGAGAGGATCTTAGTACAATCTACTTACTCTTTTAGACCTTTACCTCCTCTGTGATCAACTCCTTTTCCTCACCCAGACCCAAACAATCACCATCTTGATAGGTATCTGAACATTACATGTTGCTTAAATACTGCGTCCATATATATTGAATACATATCCCAGCTGTAAGATTTTATTTCTTAAGAATAATCTCAGACCTAAAGAATCATAGATTACTTACTTTTCAAAATCTCCTCCTAGACACTGCCTGCCATAAGTAGAATTCAATATTCATTGTCTGTAGCTTCTTGAAACGCCCAGCATGTCAATGTTTGCTCGTTTACTCATAAGGTGGAAGACTGGTAATGCCAAGGAGCCAGAGCTCCTTGAGATGTTGTGCCAACTCCTGGAGAGATGGATCTTATGAAGAAAACAAGGAAGCTCCCAAGGGGACAATCAATAAAAGATAATTGTTCAGCTAGAGTGTCACCATGCCTTGCTTGCTGGCCTTGCTACCAAAAACTGTGTCCAGAACTCTGTTCTTCTATTGTTGTTCAGTAAATCTATGAGTTTAAATCAGTTCAGATCTTCAGTTCATTCCATTGAAGACCACACACACACAATGTTACTGTCTTGTATTTTCATTCATCTTTCTAACAGTGTTTGCTGGCCAGAACCTAGCAATTGTCATTCAATCCCAACAATGCGTAAATGTCAATTACCATATTACATAGATGATTTAAGATTTCTCTTTGTCGTATTGAATAATATTTTAGCAGAAACTCTCATTTCAAAATCTTCTAAAACATTTTCCTTTGTCTTATGGTTTAGTGCCAGTGTTTGAAAACTGGCCAGCTTTTTGTTGTTGATTTGACCAATAACCTCCTTTTGTAGTCTCTGAATAACTTCCTAATAAATGAAATTGCTTAAACTCACATTAAAATGCAGTAATATCATCAATCACATTTCTCTAGCTCTTTTTCTGTTTTTCCAATTAACTAGCATTCATATAAATACATACATCAAACACATAGGTATGTATCTTACATATTTAATGCTCCAGAATATATCTGTAGAACTACACTCCTTCATGAAAAACATAGAGAAAGACATATTACAGGTCAGAAAGGTCTCTTTGAAAGATTTCTGTTTGTGCAACAAAAGAAAAGATACTTAGAAATTTTCTCATATATAAAATATGGGATTCCGGTATACCCTCTAAAATCTCTGCAGTCTGCCAGCTCTTACTAACAAACTGATACACAGGTGATTCATATCTTAAGGTCAAAACAGGAAAACAGAAACAATGCAAATTATTTAACTTGAGTTAATCAAATAAATTTAACAGAAATTGGAAAGACATGTATAGGGAAAAACAGAGGCTTAGTGGAAACATATTTTGTAGAAGTAACTATGGCATCTAAATGTCTGCAATCATAAAGTCAGTGGATTGTTAGTCCAGATTATTGCAGGAAAACCACCCAGAAAAAAGGCTTAGATGGCTATAGATGAGATGCCTACTTGTTGGGTTGTCGTCTCAGAAATTTATTGGATTTCTTTGAAATGGAGACTCTGAAATGCAGTAAGACAGCATTGCTCAGAAGTGACTCAAGATTATCGTGAAGTTGGCTGGAGACTTAAACAAACCAAAGAACAACAAAAACTAGGCCACCTACCTGTGGTAGAGAAATTGTCATTAAAATGAAGCTGAAATTAACAATTTATAAACATAGGTAGTACTCCTTTCTATTCCGTTTTCCTTTCCTGTCTCTCTCGTGATTTGCATTTGAAAAATACAATCAGGAATGATCTGTCAGAGGATAAACTTTTTTTTTTTTTTTAATCTCAGTGCTATTGTCAAAAAACATACATTGCAAACAAAGTTAAGAGAAAATATGTTAAGAACAAGCACGCTAACCTTTCAGGTACCCTTATGATGACTTTTGGGTAATCTTGCCACATTCTCTTCTGGTACTCCTGATCATGTCAAGTCACAGGAAGAATAAAGACATCCATAAATTGAGTGTCCAAAGCCCAGGTTTCATCTTGTGCTGTGGGCAGTATCTATACTGCTGTCAACCCGTAAGTAGGAAGCATGTGTAAACCATATTGCTAGAAAATTATTTATCCTTCACAGACCCAACACCAAATTCTTTAGGATACTTTCAACAGTAACTGCTAAATAATTCCAATTTTGTCTAACTGGACAAAGGAATGGAAACTATAAAAATGTTCAACAGACTATTTTATTAGGCTGAACTCACTATGAATTCAGTGGCCTCATGTTGATATTGATCAACTTTTTCATCAAATATGAAGACAAGTGCCTAACTTTTTGAATCACACAATCTAGATTTTCACAATGCTGAGTGCATAATCTAACACAGCCTTTCTAGCTGATGGTCTGTCCCTAGGGTCCTCACTGTCAACTGGTCTAACCAGACATGTAATGAGAACAACATACATATACAATAAAAATGTATAAGCATTTAATACAAAACTTATTGAAAATCCATGAGATTAACATAAACTACCTTTGGCCTTTATAATTATAAGAAGTGCTCAGAGTGTTGGCCATTAGCTTCCAGACATGTATTAGTGTTGTGAAATGCTACTCGGGTAACCTTGGGCGCTGAGGTTGCATCACATGTACTTTCAACTTTTTCTCTAAAGACCAACAGTATAGTGGATTTTCTGTGATATATGACATCCTTTAGAGTCCCCTATATGAGAGGTAACACTAACTGTTGAAAAACACACCATTTTTCTTTTTCTGAAGTATGTGTACAGTTTTTAGCTCTATCTACCTATATATATATATATATATATATATATATATATATATTATATTGTTCTTTAAATTCTTACCTGGAGAGACATATTTCAATGATTTTAATAAGTAGAACAGCAAGAATATTTACAGAAAGTAAGTGAATCGCTAGTGTTAACTTATGCCTAATATTTCTAGCTTCAAATTAGAAACATGAACTCTGCTTCTGCAAGACAGAACTGTACTTAATGACTATTTACACAATGTCAATTCAATATGTATGATTTAATGTTGATTATAAAGCTTTAGGATTTTTAAGTTGGATATTCATATTGATAAGAATGAAAGAATATGCTACATCATGGTTAATTCTTTTAATCGTCCACTGTTGCAGGTGTGATGGCACTGGCCTATCATCTCAGCCCATGGGAGGCTGAGGTAGGAAGACCACCACAAGTTCTAGGTCACCCTGAGCTTACACAGTATGTTAAAGACCAACCTGAAATACGTAGCAAGATCATGTCTCTAAAAATCAAACAAAAACAAAAACAAAAACTTGTCCACTATTTCTCTTATTAAAATTCACTTGAAAATAAGTTATAAATCACAGTTCTCAGTGTGCTCAAATGAAATACAATCCATCAAATGTGTAAAATCAATATTGAAGAATCTGTATTAAATGAACCAGTGGAAATGAGAACTTATGTGTTTATACATATATATGTACATTTAAATGTATATATACAAATACATACTCACACTTACATATTCATATTACCTATAAAATTAAATGGAATATTTTGTTTCATATACTCAATATATTTAAAACTATATTAATCTATAATTTGATATAGACATATATTTCATATATATGAATTATATATATTTAATATATTTATATCATATACACATATATGAAAATTTTTAGTATTCTAACAAATATTAAGTGACAGCAATATTTAATTATTATGATACAAAGTGAACATGACATGAATTAAAATAGCCTTTTTATTAGAAAACTTGCCTTCTTATATTTTTTTTCTTTTCTTAAGACATTGACTTCACAATGTCTTACACTTGGTTACAAATATATTCTGAAATCTTGATAGTGTTAACAATTCTAATAAATGCTTAAAGCAAAAATACAATGACAATACCTTGAATTTCATATGACTATATATTTATGAAAAGGCTTCTGTATATTTTTTCTACTTCTTGTTTTAATCCACAGACCAGTGCTAACCTGCAGAACATTCCATATCCTTTCAGTTTTAAATGCAAAAAATGAAATTTGTAATAGGTAGCAAATAACATTCATATAGTTTATACATTTATATTTAAATTATCTGCTTCATAATATTTTCCACATTTCAATTACATTATTGTTTCACATATAATAAAAGTCTATAATTTACTGGATTTTGAACCAAAAAAAAAAGTGTACCGTTTGCCCTTGAGACGGCAAGCTTTTCTCAGCATAAAAGTCAATGTAAAACTTTGATTATTCTTTCACATTCCTTCAGAATCTAATTTATGTGTTTCCTTTTGTGATCTTGTACTCCCAAAGCAGACTGAGCTGCCTTCTCTGCCTTGTGCCAAAAGCAAAATTCTTTATTCTGCCTTTAAAATGTATCCCATATCAACAGTTCCTAGATCTCCTCAGACACATGTGAAAGTTATTTTATTTGACTATTAAAGGAATAGAAAACCTGAAATGTTTAAGAATTTGAAGACATGTGGTTTAGAGTTTATATAAATATATACCCTAGGAACTCAGGTTTTGCACCTGGGATCTTGTTGCATTCTTATATGGTTCTTACTATTATTGAAGGGAAATATATTTATATTTAAATTAGGTAAGCTTATGATAACTCTGAAGTAAGGGATAGTCCGGTGAATTCTGATGAATCTAAAGCAGGACATTTATAAAGAGGACTTGTAATGAAACTACTGTTCCTCTGGGTATTCAGCTGCACATGTTCAACCCCAAAGCAGAAATGTCAGTCTGATTGCACCAATGAGAGTAGCAGAAAAGGCATAATTGTAAGCATGTGATAATTTCTAAGTAATTGTGCAGGAGAAGCAGCTCATAATACAAGTAGGGTTGCCATTGATTTTGCTATGGCCCAGGTGTTAATATAGGTCCATTTTTTTGTCCCAAGAAAGTGAGACATTTGTATCCTGACGTTAGCAGCTGAGACTGACAGCAGATTCTGTAAGGAAAGATACATTTAGGAAGATCCTTCCCTGTGGCCAAAACCCAGGCCCATTGAAAGACACATGGCCCGGTGTGCAGTTGGTTATATTTTTATCATCATCATCAGAATTTAAATGCACACTTTAAGAATGCATTTAGACAAGTCTTCTTTAAAAAGGTTAAACATTTCTCATTTTCTTTTTTGCTTTGTGTATATATTATGTTTCCTATTATTAATGCAATGATTCCATTTTTGTATGGTAGGCCTTATGTTGCTATGGCAAAACATGCAACACAAAGAACTTAAAGGAAAAAAAAAATTTAGCTTCTGGTTTCCAAAATTTCATTCAATGTTCAACATGCTACATTGCTTTCTGTGTTGTAATGAGGGAGAGATAGGGTAGGAGGATACAGTAGAAAAAAGCCACTCACCTTACAGAAACAGGAAGAAGAAAATGAAAAAAGTCAGAAAGCAAGAAGCCAGAGACCAAATATAGTTCCCAACTATGCTTCCATGCTCCACTCCCTACCAGGAGGCCTGCCTCCACCCTGCCTACCCTCCCCATACCATCAGCAAATTATGATCTCATCAATGACTAATCCACTTGATACACTTAGAGCCCTTGTGATGCAGTCCCCCTTCCAAAAGCCCATCAGCTGCTAACCAAGCACTTGGCACGTGAGTTCTGAGGACATTTGAAATCCAAACCATAATAGTTACATTTTCTAAAACATTTTTAATGTAGGTAAATTACTGATTGCTGCTCATTCATTATATAGCCAACTACTTTACTAAATTTCTTTTAATCTTTGATGAACGTGTTTATCTATGTGTTTACTGAATATCTCCCTGGCAATGTAGTAATCTATCTCTAGAGAAATTAAACTAAGTTTAGTTTCATCATTAGAACAATAACCATCAGGAACATTACAGGTTTGCAGTTCTTCCAGTAGTTAACAAACATAACATGACATAATGAAATTGAAACGTGAATACAAAAAGTGCAAGGGAAGAGTCCTGACAAAATAAATCAATATAAGCAAAGTAAATGATGCATGAAATTGCAACCACTATGCACTGGGAAAGCACAGGTCATCCACAAGATGACCTTAATACCATAGTGCCAGCTACTCACTTCAGATGATAACTGCTAACTGCTTTCAGGGCTTAGTTGTTGAAAAGTATCGAGAGATTCAAATCAGATCATCCATGCAAAAAAATCCTCCCAGCAAAAAAGCAAGATCAGAAGAAAATCTCCTAAATATCAAATACTTGTTAATTCATGGGCACACTGTGTGTCATATCTCCTGTGATAATGTGTTTCTTTCCAATTTTTGTAATATTACAAGTTTAACTGAACAATATTGGCTGACACTTCTGTAATTTATGTAATAATAGTCAGTATACTGTCATGTTCTTTATATTAATGAGAATTCATATGCCGCACCATTAACTAGGATGACAAATTCTTTTGTAGCTCATTATACCATCTCTATTTACAAAAAGATGTAAATATGAAATAGAAAATGAAATATATACATAATTATAAAAATAATTGAGTTAAAAAGAATCTAATTAGTGTGCTTTGGTTATTATATTTTTTCCTTTCTATGTCAGTTATTATAGACACCAAGTTTATTGTCAAATTATTTTTTCTGTCCAAACTGTACTTCCATGTAATTTTTCTCTGAGCCCACTGAGACTTAAATTTCTGGTAGCATATTTCACTGTAGCTTCTGTCATTTTTCAACAGTCTGTGATTGTTGCTATAGATAAATCTTTTTCCTATTGTAAATTGCTTCTTATATGCATATTTCCTTGTCTATATTACAAAATCATTCTTTATGAAGAAATTCAACATATTTTAAACAAAATTCATCTTAAAATTAATACATTGTCTTGTAGCGTCTGAGCCCAGTTACATTCTTTGAATATGAACATGAAAATCTTTGTTCAGTTTATATGTAAACTGACAAATTCTTAAAGTTTCTTCTGTATTCATTTTAAGTTTTATTAGTTCTTTTTTCAAAATTATAATTGTGTATATTGATAAACATCTTTTTTCTTTTATATTTATTTTTTACTTTCTCTTTGTTTGCTTGTACTTTATTCGTTTTAACTATTTCCCCTCATAACTTATCAAATCTCTAACTGTAAAGAGTTTTTATCACCAAAATAGTTATTTTCCATTCCACTCATTCTGTATATTTCTATTTTATTGCTTTCCCTTCTACAACTCCATTAATAATGTGACTTCATTTCCCAGACAATGGCTGGGGATTTAACTCAGCAGTAAGTACCTGCCTGTCAAGCACAAGGTTGTGCATTGCATCTAACATACCAAAACAACAACAAACAAAAAATGAAAACATTTCCCAGACAAGTTTTATGATTCTGGAATTTCTATTACCTAAGCTCTGCAACCAAAACTGATCTTTTACTGATATTTTAAATCATTTCCTCTTTGAAATACTTCAGATACATTGTAGGGTCTTTAAATATAGAAGCTATCTTATATGCATTTATATTCTTTATTTTCTTAAGTGATATATTCTCATCAAAGTTTTTAACTTTTTATATGTCATTTTCCATATTTCCATCATTTTGTGTTTTCCCTCAATTACTGAAGTATTACATAACAAGAATTGTGAAAAACAACAATTTTAATATCAAATATTTGAAGATGCTTTATTTGCAAGGTCAAAAATTATTGAAGCTTATGTGAATTCTAATCTTATAAATTCACAAAATTATATCTCAAAACATAGTCTATAAAAGAGTCTCAATCTAATCTCTACAAATTGAGAAAATTTGTAGGCAATTCTACATTCCAATTGGGGTAAATCAGTTAATGGAACAGAATTTCACTGAACTGAAAATCCTTTAGTAACAGTGTTAATTGTGTGTGTAGTGGACTTGGATGATGCAATATGTGCTTGCAAACTTTCCCTACTAACATCAGTCAACTCAGCTGTGTATAAAAACCTCTGTGTTTCAGTTGTTCTCTTCTCTAAATAGCTGACAATAATGGTAGTTACCACACAAGGTCAGGAGAATTATATAACCAAATTCTTAAGATTATTTAGAACCACAACTGTTATTACTATTATGTTTGTCATTACCATTATTATTGTTATAATTATTAGTAGTGGTGGTAAAAATTGTACAGTAAGAAGGAAAATGATAAACAGGCAAAAAGAGTGTAGCAGAAGTTGGCAATAATAAGATATTAATAAGTCACAAAGAATGTGATATACAGAAACTCACTGCAGACTGCAGTCAATATTAATTTGCTGTGACTCACTTATTATGAGAGAGGCATTTTGAAGAAACTGACCATAGTTCATAGATGGCTACTAAGAGAAAAATTTATTTTTCCAGATCTTAAAAGATAAAGTAAGTAGTTCATAGACTACCAATTTAGTGAATCATGTATAAGGGGCAGTATTCAAAAATCAGTTAACTGAACTAAGGCAAAAAGCATAGAGGAACACATGCATAGAAGAATACATACATGTTGGGGACATTAAATAAAGTCTTACTTTGAAATTATATGGCCTAACATTTACCTAAGTTTTCAAAAATATTTTTCTTCAAAAACTTGTGTTTTTTCAAAGATAAACAGTAAAAAATAAGACATTCATGAAGTTGAGTGTAGGGCACAGGAGTTTCGAGGAACGTTCTCTGCATCTCAAGCAAGCTGTTTTCAGCAGCAGAAGTACTACACCCTCTTGTGCAGTACGCCATCAGGAAGCAGCCGCCAACACTCCCTGACTCTCTTGACTGCTTGTTTTGGGCAAGAAAGCCCCAGAGTACTGAAGGAAAGGATCCAATACGCTAAGGTCATTTATGAGCTTGGCTCCTCAGTGTGGCTCCGGCTCAGAGTATCTGAAGCCCTTCACAGGATTTGCACAGCTCTGCTGAGGGATCCTCAGTCCTAGGCATGGTGACAGCGCCCCACTGCTGCCGGGCCTGCAGCACACTCTCTGCCACTCAGTTTCCTGCATACCACCTCTCCACTTGTGCCTGCAGTGCCACACACGGCCCTCTGCTTCCTGCCAGGAACATGAAGAGTTCAGGCATTCTTCAAGTGTATGTCTGACATTCACAGCTGTCATGGGTTGTGTTTCTAAACAATAACACACAAACACTGAATTCAGTGTCCTTCTTCTCCCTCCTAGCTTATTCTCCTTCACTTTTGTCTCCTGCACTTCTGTTTTCTTCTGTACTCCCCCTTCTTTTTATTCAACAGACTTTTTATTTTGGAGCGATTTTGGGTTTATAGAAATTTAGGCTGCAGTTTCAGAAAGTTCCTTGTAATATGCTTTTTACCGATTCCTTGGTTCTATCTATATTAATGGTTCTCATTTGTAAAAAGCAGTAAGCCGATAAATGTACATTATAATTAATAAATTTCATGGTTGACATCTGCGTTCATTCTTTGTGTTGTACTTTCTGTGAGCTTTAAAATTTCTTTCCACAGCAAATGTTTATATAGCAACTACCAGGTACGAGTTAGTATTCCAAAGACTGACAGAAAGTAGAAAATAAAAAGCGTTTCAGGCCTAATGGAGTTTAAATTCTTGGGAGGATGGCAAATTATTAAACAAATAATCATTTAGTATATTAGATGATGACATCTACTCTGGAGAAAACTAAAATAGAATCTAGGGGAAAATTACTCGAACTTGTAAGCTGTGTAATTCAGAAAGTAATTAGAAAGTGTTGCTTTGAAAAAGTTGACAATTAAGTGCCAAACAGAAAACAGGAGTCTGTAAGTACCTGGTATATGGATTGCGGAGGAGAAGAGCTGTTCAGGCAAAGGCCAAAGAAAGCAAGCCCTGGCTTCTAGGTCAGAGAAAACAGGTTTCCCTCTGCTGTCTTGATACAGCTGCTAGATAAATACCACAGTAATTTCATGAACTACAAAAATCACAATGTTGCCAGGAAACAAATTAAAAACAAAAAGTACTAAAGCAGTTATTGGTTTTCTTTATTATATTTGTTTTCTAATTATATTGATTTCAATAGAGCTGTATTGGAATATCTAACACAACAGTGAGTAGTTTAATGTTAATTAAAATTATTCAGTTGAATACTTCTTATAAAATTTAAATGTTGAAATATTTAGTTTTTATACTGACTTACTTTAAAGATACTAATTTTAAGATCATTAAAATTCAACACAAGTGAAATAGGTTTAGAAATATATGCTAAATGAATATTTTATATTTAAAACTTTGAACTGCATAGATGTCTTTATATATCATATTTAAATGTATTTCAGTTCTCTAAATTATCCCAGTTCATTTGAAATTTAGGAATATTCATATATGAAAAATAATTGCTCTGTATTGTATTGAAACAAATACATTTTAAAAGAGAAAGTACATACACACATACTCTTCTAATTCAGCTTTCTAGGGTATAATTATATTTACTGTCCAAGATATTTTACCTATTTTGGGGATAGGGCTTACCAGGAATCCAACACAGGACCTTTCACACGAGAGGCACGTGCTTGTACCACTGGGTTATATTCCAAGCCTGCCCAAGATATTTTAAAAAAGAATGCTTCTATACTCTGATAAGACCCCTTATTTTATTTTCCACATATTTTCAAATTAAGATAATTGCACAAATCTATAGGTAAAGACTACCATTTACATACTAAAAGTCTAATTATGAATATTTACTAAGGTCTGAGTAGTAATTGTAAACAGAGAAATTTTATCTAAATTCCTATTGAAAGAAATGTGCAATTTAATGGCAAATTAACTTCAGATCCAGCTAAAGTCAAATCAATACACAAATCCAAACAAAGAATCCCAGTAAAAGCATTTTTAAGAAAGCAGATGTTAGCTGTCTTTCAGAAGAACACGTGTACTCAGAGGATTAAAATCATGCATCACATACAACTTCAAGGGTATTTCATGGAAAATGTTAATATCCAGCTGCTATATAATTTTCTTCATATTGTTAGAGAAGGAAAATGTCTGAATATAATCACGAGACATTGTTTAGCTTCCTTGTAATTCCTTAGTTTACTTTATATGTTACTCAATTATTTTAACAACTATAAATGGGTTTTAAGCAAAAGTTAAGAGAATAAATGCAGCAGGGAGCTAGACTTTTGTAGATGGAAGGGGGATGTGGGGTCAGGTGGAGAGGGCGGCAGCGGAGTGCAAGGTGAAGTAAAATGACTTAAAATGCTTCATGTACCGATTCCCTGCACTAAAAGTGTTCATTACGCACAGTAAACATATTAACAAAAATACATTTTAAAAAATTATGTGCAAGGAAACATCTAGTAGTAGCATAACAATCTGTTTATAAACAAGACCCTGTCAAATTATGTACATGATAAAGCATGTGGTAATTTATAACCAAATTTCAAAGTAGAAAATTTCAAGTCATTTTTGATCCCACATTTTTCTATCTGTGTTTCATAAATACAAAGCCCAAGACTTTGAAAAAGTAATGCCTGCGATAAATCTTGTCATTTGCTCGTTTAAGAGGTCATAGCCATGAATGGGTTTTGGATTTTGAACAGTAGGAGAAAAGTGAAAAGATATTCCATGACATGTGAAAAATTTATGAAATTGAAAATCGAGTGTTTATAAAGTTTGTTGCAATGAATGATATTCTTGTGTGTGTATTTATGTGTGTATGTATGCGTGTGTTGTACAATTTCTTTCCTTATACAGCAGGATAGTCGTGTATTTGAACCAGACTATATGGCCCACAATCCTGAATGTATTTACCCCCTGACATTTATAGAATTTGTTTATCAGCAATTGTGCCTTGAGAAGAAAGCACTGGTGCTATCAAGATATATGAATTTTAAAGGAACTGAAAGAACTGAAGGACTCAATAGCTTTAGTACTTTATTCACTTACATTTCTGCTTTTCTATCTTAAATAAATGTAAAGTAAGTCTTTGCCTAATATCTTCTTAGTGGCTTTGTAAACAATCTGTGATTTAGAGCCCCTGACAGCATGATGTGTAATAACTATTGCACTAAATGAAAGCATTAGGGATTAACACATAGTTTGCATGCAATAATGGGATTCTCACAGCTCTAATGAAATTTTAAGTTTATTTCAGGACTTTACTAACTGACACATTTAAATTCTGAATAGTTTGCTGCCATAGTTCACTTTGTTAAATTAATGAAAACATGAATTGTCTTCCCAGTATTCTTTCTTTTGGAATTCAGGCTTCAACTATGTCATACAAAGGATCAGTGGTTACATTAGGACAGTTGAAATTAGGAAATTTGGAAATAGTAGAATTATCTTTTGTTTTGTTTGTAAGATCTCAAGTTCTCAGAACACTATAATGAATGCTACATGCCAAAATTCACCATCTATACATTCAGCTACATTCAGTAAGAAAGAATATCTTTCCCACAGGAAAAAAAAAATACTGAAAGGAGTAAAGTAAAGAGTAAGAGAACAAATAATTTTACTTAAACCCCTGGTATAAGAAATACCTGCAACAAGCAAATCTCAGAGCGTATCAGCCAGATAGCCCTGGGCAAGTGTACTTTTCTCTTAAGGTAATAAAAGATGTAATGTGGGTTGTGATTCTCATGAACAATTTATTGTTGCTAAAATTCTCAGACTTGAGATTTAAATACACTCTTGCAAGATATTTTTCCTTTCACAATTATCTGAATATTCTTTAAAATTAAAAAAAAAACCTCTTTCTATTCCTCAAACTTGCGGGAAGCATAGAATTTATTTAGATACAGGTCATATTTCATATAAAGGTTTTTAACTATATCTTCTCCAAATTGATATGGTAAAATATAAAGTTGACATCATTTCTAAATCTTTTCAAAGGTTGTTTTGAATCTCTAGTCAGAATGTCAATATGAAATAATTTAGAAATTTAGAATAATCCACATACTTGTGTTTTAACTATACTATGTCATTTGTCTCTATTGCATATACTATTTCTTAATTTGAAATTATGTTTGAAGACCACATTGCATTGATTTGTCAGTTAGGAAAGTTGTAACACAAAAAATATATCATCATAAAGTATTGTCAGCAACTTGATTTTCTACCTTCCATGACTCTTCATTGGAAATTCACTTAGTAGCTAAGTACACAGCTAAAAATGAAACATGAAAATAGCTTATTAGTGAATCAAATCAAAGAATGTTGAAAATTGCAGAAACAAAATCTGGAGCTAATTGAATAACGTACTATATCCTTTTTTGATAATGATTTACTTATTACAATAGTTTATGAAAACTTATGCTTCTCCTGGAAAATATAATGAGAAAGCCTGAAATTGTTACTTATTCAGAATACCAATGATCTTTATGTCTCTATTTTTTAAAAAAATGAATGTCACATGGTAGAAATCATTATTCAAGGTCAATTTTGGTATGCATACTTGGAAACATATTTAAGGAAAATATTAAAAAGGAGCTAGTTTCTCTAATTAAGAAATTGTCACAAATGTATTAATTATCTTCTGAAGTTTTAAAATCTAGAAATGAATAAACACAATCTGTATATATGAAATAACAGTTAATAGTAAAGCTCCATAAAATTACATAATCAGTTTTCAAATTACTTCTCAGACCCACTAGAGTTTAAGACATAGAACAAAATAAATTACTCAGAAACTCCACATAATTGAAGTATACTATAGACACGTGCATGCCCCTAGTACTCACGTGAATCTACTCATGAAACACAAGTGAAAGAACACAAAGAAAATGTTAATTTGGCAACATTAAGAAAAACACATCTTTATCTTTGCATTATACTGACCATTATATGTATATGTAGATAGATAGATAGATAGATATAATTTGGTATATAATATCAAAGAATCTTTTCCATTCACAAAACTAGAAAACATTAATTCAATACATTTTTTAAATATCTGACAATTCAATCTATACTTCATAGTAACTTGAGTTACCCAAGTATCTAATACAAATATGTAGTAGCAAGATTCAACTTAAATTTTGCATATGGGAGGCCAGGAGCATGAGGGCCTCAGTAGCTGAGAAGTGCATGGAACCTTCTTTTTTACATTACTTTTCACCCTGCTTGTGCTGCAGTGCTGGGTAGGGCGTGGATAGATGTCCAAAGTGCACTATGTACCTACACAGCACATTTCAACATGGTAGTTCAAATTTCATGGCAGTGAAATGTGCTTTGACAAGTCTTCCTAGATTTTGCAAATCAGGCCAAGATTGGTTTGACAGAAACCTCTCTTAATTTTTTTTTTTGTTTGTCTTTCTCTTTCTGATGCCAAGAATCACACTGATCAAACACTTTCAAGACTTCAGGTAGAGGCTCTGCTACTGAGCTGCAAACCTAACTGAGCTGATAGAAATCACATTTTAGTCCACTCCATTACACAAACCCAGGAAAAGTTTGGTCGATAATTCTATTTAAGGAGTAACAGAAATAAAAGCATCATGCACCATCTATAACCAAATATGTGTGGCTGGAAAAAATGTGAAAAACCACACTCAGACATTTACCCTCATAGCAATGATATAGAAAAATAACACAAAATTTATAAGCACTTTCTGAAAGGAAGAAAACAGCAATAGATCATTTTCGTAACCTGATTTTAATTGGTTGACAAGTCAGAGGGAGGGGATGCATACCATATTTTTGCTGTTTACATTGTATCTCCTGAACCACCAAGGGGACTGATCACAACTCTTGTAAGACCTATAGAGAATAAAGAAACCAGATTGTTCAGGCTCTGAGAGTGCAGCGTCAAAACCCAGTAATCACATCCAGAGAAGCAACATGGAAAACCTTACTAGGAAATCTAAGTGAAATTAAAGTTAATGTCACACACACACACACACACACACACACACACACACACACACACACAATGGCTAGTCCAAGAAACATAGAAAGTAGGAAAATCTCTTCCGTAAAAATGAAGAGATTTCCATCACACTACATACAAAAATCTTATCATAGAAACACAACAGGTAAAAATGACAAAATAACAAAATTTTTCAAGAAAATGTTAATTTCCCCTGATTTCAAAGATAGGAAAGTAAGCAAAATGGTGAAAAAGAATTGAGAAAAGAAATTAGTTAGTGAATTAAAATAAGATGCAAATAAATAGCAGAGGAAAGTCATGTAAGATATGAAAACAATAAAGTGAAAGACTCTAAAATAAAACCAGAAAAAAATTGAAAATTAGTCTTAGTGTTTTCTCATTGCTGAGACAAAATGTTCAATGCCAAAAAAAAGGGGTAAGGATTATTTAGCTCACAGTTGTAGAAGTTTTAGTCAATAATCAGTTGGTAGGCAAGGTGGCACATCGCAGAGGGCAAAAGTTCATGGCAGTGGAAGACATCAAAAGCAACAAGAGAGAAAAGGAAAGAGAGAGAGAGATAGAGAGAGAGAGAGAGAGAGAGAGAGAGAGAGCGAGAGCAGAGAGACATAGAGACAGAGACAGAGAACTCTTTATGCCCTTATATTTTATGCAAGCTACCCGCCCTAATGCAGCTGTGAAACTCATACTCTTTGCACCAGAATTGGACCATGAATCAGTCACAAACTCTAGATTCAACCACCTCCAAAAATGCCTACCCCATGACTGCATGAGGCTTTGGGGGAACATCCAAACACAAACCATAAGAGAAATGAAAGTCTCAATACGTCAAACAAAAATTCAGTTGAAGCCTCACAAGGGATTAAATCACCTAAGTCCAATAGAACTAGAATGTATCAGGGAATAAAGTTACAGGTTTAAAGCAAATAAAATCTATTCAGTTAAATAATAGTTGACAATGTCCAAAATCTTATGAAATATATGGTCATTTTATGTACAACAGACATTTAGAGACATAAATAGACATGAATAGGAAAGAACTTCTCCAAAGCACATTATATTTCAGTTTCCTGTCATATTAACATTTATCATGGCTGAGATGAAAGCCCTGATTCCAAAGTTAAAGGAGAAAAGATGCGTTGTAGCTCACAGTTTGTGGAGGTTTCAGTTCATAGTTGCCTGGCTCAGGGCAGGGTGGAGAGAGCAGAACAGAGAGCACAACAGAGAATAAACTGTTCATGGCAGGCAGAAGACAAGAATGTAGAAACGCAACAAACTAACAAGAAAAAAACAACAAACGTACCTTTTACCTGTTCCTTTACAGGTCCTTTTTTACACAGGCTACCCATAAAATTACAAAGAAGAAAAGAATGTTAATAGCTGGAAAAGAGAATTCTAAAACGTATATAAAGGCAAACATCAGAGTAACAACAGATTTCTTGGCAGAAAGCATTCAGGCCAGGAGTACATGGAATGTTGTATTGAAAGTCAACCTGTATTACTATCTTCAGCAAAGTTATTATTCAGAATGGAAGGATAAAGACTTGAAAAATAAGCAAAAAATGAATTAATTTTGATTACTAAGACAACATAAGATATTTTCAGTGAGTTCCTGACTCTGAACATTCAAGTTGCAAACTTTAGCAGGTGTATATTGATCCAATATTAAGGGCACTCTCAGCTGTAAAGAAAATTCAGAAATAGCTTCATGCATGTGATGGGCATTGTCACAGCTGTGTTGCTGTGTGCTTACTGTAAAGTGTGATACTCTACAGTAATAGCACAGTGTTCAACTAGAGCCCAGAACAAGAAGAAAAACAATAGTGATGTGGAGGGAACTTCTGGGAATTGCAAAGCAGTATACGTTGCAAATTAAGATTTACATTATAAGACTTACTAACAAATCCGCTTGCAAATGTTGCCCTGAGAATAATGAATATGTAAATCATGGACCTCCTGTGTAGGACTCCTACACACGGACCAGGTAACGAGATAGACACAATCATAAGTGCACTAGAAATAATAAATCTCATTATAAAAGTAGACAAGTAAGTGATTATTCTTTGAAATTTGTAGAATCATTAGAGAATAATTAGACCATTATAGAAAAATAAATTATATATAAACTTTTACCACTATAGAAAATTACATATAAAAATAACTTTGACCATTATAGAAAAAAATCTAGAAGAAATTTTAAAACTTGGCTACATTTGACCTACCAAGTTTGACCCGTTAATATAAAAAAAAAAAAGATTAACAACAGCCAATAGGGTTGAAACAGTGATGAAAGAAAAGAAAAAGCCTGAGACTATATGAATTCACTGATGAATGTTATCAAGCATTTAAAGAACTTGTTTCAAAGCTGGTCAAACAGTTACATGAAATGTAACAGGAAATGATTCCTCCAAATTCATTCTATGGATTCATTGTTATTCTTATATCTAAACCTAATAGGAATACAACAGTTACCATGATTACAAAATCTGTAAACCAATTTGCCTAATGGATGTAGATACAAAAATTCTGAATGAAATATTTTAAAAATTGTGTTCAACAACAATTCATAAAGATCATACACCATAATCATGTTGCTTATATTAATGGAATGCAAGAATTGTTCAAAATATACAAATTTATAAATGCAATACACCACATAATCAGGAAAAATGTTAAGAGTTACATGATAAAATCAATCCATGGCAAAAATCAGTGAAAAATTTCAATATATTTTATGATAAATCTGTGAATAAAGTAGACACAGCAAGATTATACCTCAATAAAATAAAGGCTTCAGGGTTGAGATTTAGATCAGTGAAATAAGAGCCTGCCTTGCAAGTGCAAGATCCTAAGTAAAATTCCTGGCACCAGAAATTAATTAATTAATCAATCAATCAATTAATTTAATTTAATTTAATAAAGGCTATATATCACAAACTTGGATAATATGATACTGAATGGGTAAAAACTGACAAAATACTTTATCAAAAATCAGAAGCAAGATAAACTGCCCACAATCATCATTCTTATTCAATGTAGTATTTTAAATTTTAGAACAATCAGACCAGAGAAAGAATTACAGGCTACAAGCAAGAAAGAACAAAATTAAATATCAGTTCATAGATGATTTGATCACATATAACATACTCAATATTCCACCAGATTATCAGAATTTGTGAACAAATTTAGCAATGAGACATAATGTGATATCAACATACAAAACTCAGTAGTATTTTGCACACCAATTATGAACTTGCTGAAAAAAAAATGAGTCCTTTTCTTTACAGCTCTAAACACACACACATACAAATAAAAGAAAAATCTTAACAAATTATGCTTTACAATTAAATGTGCCCCTAAATTCTCATGTGCTGAAAGGCAGGGATTATGAAAGTGAATCCTGATCCAAAGAGGTGACTCACTGTGTGCAAGGTGTACCTTCCTTCCTGGTTCCCCCTCGATGGCCTCTGATTCTCAACCACCATGAGAGAGCAGCAGGCTCTTCCTCTTCTGCTATGGAGCCAGCCGACTCTGTCCTGAAACCCATACAAACTATAAGCCAAGCCAAATTTCCTTTCTTTAAGCTGTAAGTGTCAGGTATTTTATTGAATGATCGAGAAAGTGTCTAGGATCTAAGACCTCTACAATAAAAAATACAAAACACTCAAGGAAAAATTTGAGTATTGTAAACACTTTAAGTAAACAATTGAACATCTCCCATATTTATGAATTGTGAGAGTTAGCATTGTTAAATACTATTAAAATGGCTGTACTACCAAAGGTGGTCTGCATAAAGACCATCGTAAAGACAGAACAGGATAGTATTGTCATAATAACATATCTGTAGAATAGAGGTCTTCGGAATAAATTAGTGCCTCAAAGTAAACAAGCAACCAATTCATGAGAAAGTGTAGAAAAAAACAACCTCTACAACAGGTGATGCTAAGTTATATTCACCCGAGAAGATTAAAACTAGAGCAACAGGGGCTGGGATTAAGCTCAGTGGCTCAAGTGCTTGCCTGGTAAGCATGAGGTCGTGAGTTTGATCCCTGGTAGCAAAACAAAACAAAACAAAACAAAACAAAACAAAACAAAACAAAACACTAAACCAATATATGTCAACATGCTTAAAAATAAAGTCAATTTTCACAAAAGATCTTAATATAAGACCCAAAATGCAGAGACTGTTAGTGGACAATGTAGAGGAAACTCTTTAAAATCTTGGCCTAGACAACAATTTTCTTAATAGGACTATGATACCCTGGGAAAGAAATCAGGATTTTTTGATTAACTGATAGAGATTGGTAATATAGGTATCTATCATATATATCTATATATTTCATATATACCATAAGTCATATTTCATATATATCATATATATTTCATACGTACATATTTCCTTTTGAGTCCTTTCTTTCCCTTTCACTTTCACAACATCTATTGTACATTTTGAGTACAATATTTGATCTTTCAGTTTTTTACACAATGGAGACAATACAATGTTTACACATGCAAATCTGATGTATTTCACTTGTGACTATAGTCTCAAGTTGCATTCATTTACCTATAAAAGTGTCAAGTTTATGCTTCTTTATAACTGAATAGTACTTCACTGTATAAAAACAGCACACCTTTTTAATCCCCAGTTGATGGGCATTTGGGATGTTTTCAAATAAAGATTTGACAAGTGTGATTATGTTAGATTACAATTTCTACATAGCTAAGGACACAATTGAAAGAATGAAAAGACAACAGAGTCAGGAAAATCTTTGCAGCTACTCATCTGACAGAAGACTAATTCTAGAGTAAATAAAAAAAATTAAAAAAATCAGAAGAATTCTTAATCCAACATAAATTGGCAAATTACCCAGACATCTCTCAAGAGAAATGTAAATGTCTAACAAATATACAAAAAATTATCAAGACCTTAACCAATCACAGATATGCAAATTACAACAAGCACTGAGAACCCGCCCTACCCAGTCATAATGACTATTGCCAAGTTGATGGTGGTGATAAGTAGGCATGTGGATAAATTTTTATATGCTGTTGGGATTGTAAATTAGTACACTGATGGAAAATAATGTGGAAGGTCATCTAAAACTGAAAACAAAACTGACGCCATACAATCAAGCTATTTGACTCCCACTTATTTACTCAGAAGAAATGAAGTCAACATAAAAAGATACCTGAAGGCCATGGATGCTTCTTAGTGGCACAGCATCGGCCTGGCAAGTGTGAGGTCTTGAGTTTGATTTTGAGTACAAAAAAATATAGATCCAAACACATGTTTATTACAGTATCTTTCACAGTAGCCAAATATAGACTCATTACATATGCTTGTTAACAAAAAAATAAAAAAAAACATAGTAAATAAACAAAAGAAATACTATTTAGTCACAAAGAAAATGAAATTATGCCAATTGCAGAAAAATGGATGAATCATTTTATGAAGCTAAGTAAACTACATGCAGGAGGATGCATGCATGTTTCATTTTATCTCTAGAAACAGAAAAAAAAAAAAAAAAAACCAAAGAAAATACCTGAAAGTGCAAGAGAAATTACTGGGGAAAGTAACCAGTGAGAGGAAAAAATATAGCACAGAGGAAGAGAAGATGAACTTGATCAAAGCATGGTGTAGGCATTTATGGAAACACCACAGGGAAACCCATTAATCTGTGTAATTAACTAGCATTAATATCAAGAATAATATAGATAATAGAAAATAAAATCTGATATACAAGAATGTTTGTCAGACAGCAGAGCAGATCAGGAGTATTAGAAATTGAACATATTTTTCTGGTAGCATAATGTATGAAGTAAACTTAAAATAATTTCTTTCATTTTCCCTTATGGCTGATAATTCATATATTAATAAAATTCATATGTTAATAAAAACTGTAAAGCCTGGTGCTTAACTGAATAGGTTAATTATTTATGAGAGATACACTAAGGCTAAAATGAGTTTTCTTACCTTTGATCTGCATAAGAAGGGTGCTGTATGAGTTAGATTTCTCTGCTGGGATATGATGTTCAACACCAATGGATTAAAGAAACAGAGATTCAGTCACCATTTAAGAAGGTTCAGTCCATGACTAACTAACAACAGGGTAGAAATGACAATGAAGGATCTGGTGGAGGAAAGATGTTCAATTCATGGCAGTCACAAAGCAAAGCAGGGAGACAGCACCAGGAGGAAGGATGTCAAGATACAGTACCCAATTTCATACCTCCATGACAGCCCCAGAAATGTGCTTCACTAATTCTATTAGATCAATAGATCAATTTGAAAAGTCTAATTACTAGAGATACTGCTTTTTTTTTTTACAATAAATGTAGAGGAAATTTAAAATAACTGTTTTGATAGTTTTCTATGTGTTTCCTACAGTTTGAGTGACAAAGGGACACCGGTTGAGTCTCACTGGGCAATAGTTAACTGGAAGTTGTACATGAGTCTGCCATTGTCTGGCAATGGGATGAAAGAGTTACTGTAGGAATGTTGTTTCTGTGTCTTTTGCAACAGAATTTGTATCAGATGTGGTTCAAATAGAGAACAGGACATTGGAGTCTATCTATGGACTCCTAAAGAGGAACATATCACCTTTAATGACTTCCTAAAGGATTAAAGAGGGGCAGATTTAATAAAGCTTTAGGGATGAAGGTTTAATACAGTGTTGACCGCCACTGAGAACATTTTCATAGCAAGAAAATGCCAAATCAATGAGAAATTAGACAGCAAGACTCATCAATTGCACACTTTCCATCTAAAAAGTAACATCCTGTTGTAGTAGGATTAGGACATGGAGTTAATAATATTTTTATAATGGTCACTGGAAGTTAATACAGGAAAATGCAGGAAATCTACCCAAAACACCAAAGACATAGATTATTTAGTCAAGAGCCTAAACCCCGCAGCGATGTCCCAGCGATGGCCAAAATAAAAAATGTCTAGATTATAGTTTTAAAAGGTTTGTGGAAAAATAAAATGTCTGTATGCTCACCAGGAGTGAAGTCCTACTTTCTTAACACAGTTAAATCTTTATTTGAGTCCAGATAAAAATCCAGAGCTCAGGACAATGCCTCCCAGGAGTCCAACTGGAGGCTCAGAGCCCACAAGAAGGACTCATGCCAGTCTCTTTTATGGATCCATGTCGGGAAGACCCAAGAGTCAGCGGTGGAAGCCAGAAAGTCTACGCCAGCGGGATGAAAGAATTGTGCTAATGGGATGAGGGTTCTACGCTGGAGCCGAGAAGTTACACTCACAACAAAGACCAGGGCTATTCTGAAGGGCACCATAGCTGTCTTCAGCAACACGGAGGCCCCGAGCTCCAAGGACGACAAGCACAGTCGGGTACATGCCAGGAAGCAGCATGAAGAGTTCATCCTGGAGACCAAGCAGCACATGTCTTCCCCTCCAGAGCCAGAAAGCAATGCTCGATGTGAGGACCAAAGCTTCTCCAGGAGAACCAACAGCTCAGACAGCAACTCATAGGAGAACCTGCAATGCCTCCTTAACACCTCAGCCCTCAACATCTCCCTTCTTCTCCACCTATTTATCCTGGCAACTTTCCTCAGGTGGAGCATCTTAGCTCAGTGCATGCTGATGTAATCCAGCTGGCGTTAAGTTGACCACCAGTTCTCAACCCATAATACATCCCAAATATTCTCTTACAGTCAGATAAGAACCACTATGCACATTATTGTTCATCCTTTCCCCAGTTTGCTAACCAAGAAAAGTAAAAAATTGTTAGTATAGATATAAAGAGAAATAAATGAAAAGAAAACCAGATTTTGTTTTTCATCTGCAAGCTTTATGACTTGAATTTAGACTGATTTGGAACTGGGAAGAAACTTTAATTTGAATTTAAAGTTTTCCTAGTAGACAAAAAGATTATTTCATTATTGAAATGAGTTCTACTTGTGATTGGCATTGGCTAGAAAAGCAATGAATGCTGCAAAAAATTTCATTCAATGGCCAAAATAAAAAATATCTAGATTATAGTTTTAAAAGGTTTGTGGAAAAATAACATGTCTGTATGCTCACCAGGAATGAAGTCCTACTTTCTTAACACAGTTAAAAATCCCCTGGGTCACATGAGTGAACCGAGACCCTAGAGAACTTCATAGAATAACACTGAAGTAGCAGAGGGGACATTTAGGAAGTGGTATGTGTATATTGGCAGTGTGTTACACTAGCTCTTTAATTTTGAGTAGAGGTAGTCATCAGTCTGAATTCATATTATACTTCCTCTGTGACAAGAAATACATAAAACACTGCACAGGATATTTACAGGCTCTATTGACTATTTAGCTGCCTAATTCTTATCTAATCACTTCTGCTGTCAGAGAGTAATGAAGGGAGCTTAAAGATAACTGTACAATGCACAGTTTTTCTCTCGCTTTCTCATCAGCATGCTTTGTAATATTCTCCATGTATATAATGTTTCTGACTCATTCTTTAATTCTGCTTTGTATGAACTCTACTCAAGCTGCCTAGTTCATTTATACAAATACGAGTATCAGTTCCTTACTTTTTCCCTTTATGTTCTCTTAGTAATCAAGTGATCCCTTGGCTTTAACTCTATATAAAATGAGCTGCTTTGCTTAAAAAAAAATCAGTTCATCAATCAATCAGTCAACAAACCAGTCAATCAACCAGGCTCTGAATCTTTATAAACACTCCTTTATACATTTCTTACTAACTATAAAAGCAAGCAGTTAGACAGATAATTTCAAACACTAAATTAATATAATATATTCCTCACTCTCAGTCATTTATTAAATGATGTTCATTGATCACTTTCTCTGTGCCTTGTTTCTTAAGAGTTTCATCCATGGTGAATTAAGTAGACAAACCTCGCATCAATGGGAATGAAGTAAGTTTTAAATTATATTTTATAAAATAATTAACCATATGCACATACATACACAGATACGTACATATACACACAGTCACACAATCATACAAGAAGACAAAGTAGAGCTGATAGCAGCTACAAACAAGTCATAAATGTTAAATGCCATAGATCAGGGCATCCAGGAAGCTAAGGTGAACCCCCTATGATGAGCAACTATTTCAGTTGAAACTTCAAGGACTTTTAGACACTGGCCATGTGAAAAGAAATAAAGAGTTGCAAGTGAATTTAATTATCAGTATGAAAGTATGTAGAAGAAAAGAAACAGTGAGAGTGACAAAAACTATGAGAAACACATTATGGATGATGTAATACATTAGAGATAGAAATAAGTAACCTAAGGTGATAGAAGATTTTCAAGTAAAAAGTAGCCAAATCATTACATATTTTATAGATCAAAATAAATATTGTAAAATGCATGCCTAGTGCAGTGGGTAGCAACTGCTGAGAGATTTCACACTGGTAAGTGAAATGAGCAACCAGTATCATATTTATTTTTATTTTACCTCAGTAATGTATCTCAGGCTGATTCTGTGGTCTACATTCCTGTGGTTAGGATGCCCACAGTACTAATAAATCCTCTTATTTGGATCTTTATTCCTCCTTACTTGAACTACTTATTAAGCAAGACTTCCAAAATACTTATCAAATTAAAATTCCTTTTGACATGTCACCTTGATCATCTCTTTCCCCTATTCAGTGGCCCTCAATGATGTCTATTTTTGTCCTGTATTTTTATACTGTAATTTATTCAGCAATCAGATTGAACTTCTTATAATCTCTTACCCATACTTATAACTATCCTTTCCCCTTATTTTGTTTATATTATTTCCGGGGTTGCTGAATTCTTTTTGCTAAGTTAAACCTATTCCTTCTGCTAAAATCATCTGTGTGAGTATGTAATCTTATCTCCAGTAACAATGCATAAACTTAGAGGATGTCATAAGTAAAAACACTTGTCACAGGAGGAAAAATACTGTGTCGATTTTACTTATATGAAATATAAAATAGATAAGCTCAGAGAACAGGATTATGACGTTTACCAGAGGTTAGATAGAATGGGATATGCAGAGCTGTTGCTAATCAGACATAGTTTCCGTTCTGCAAGTACAGTCATTTCTAGAGATGTCATACAAAACATGTGTCCTGCAGTTATCAAAAGTATAGTGTGCATTTAGTATTTGTTGAAAGAGTAGACCTTGTGTTACTCTTTTTACAAGAAAAGCAACAAATTAAAACAGGAAGAAAGCAAAAAGAAATATTTGGAGATTACAGATATATCTATGACTCTGATTATAACATACATGTCCAACTCATCAAATTGTAAATATTAAGTAAGTGTACTTTTGAAGAAAGAGTTGCATTTTTATAAATCTGTGTTTTCTTTTTCAAATGTCATAATAAATCTTTGCTTACAAAATATTTTACTATACAAAGTAAGATGTTTTCTCTTCTTCTTGCATTATAGATTAATCGAATCAAATAAAAAGATACAGATAAGTAATTTGGAAGACATGCAAAATGTGACATTTTGATAGTGAAAGAAACACTTTTACTCAAGTGAAAAGTGTATCAGACAGCTTTGTATATTGGTAACTTCTGGAGTAGCGATATAAACTATCAATGGATGAGCTACAGCATCAACCACTAAATATTTCCTGGAGTAGTCAGAGAGGACTTTACAAAGGATGCACACTTAATTTGACTTGAAAGAAATTTCAAATTTTAGATCCAGTTGGATCAAGGTAAATTTGGACACTGGAAGCTGAACCTTCTTCATCATATATTTAATACCTTGAAGTGTGCTATCTTTCACACAATATATTATAATCTCTTTTTTGATTAACTTCTTCAACTATAGATACTAATACCTGGAAAACTCACCAAGTTTTCTCTGTCATAACCTATCATATATGCATAGGCAGTCATTACCACCCTGGTATGCCTGCTATCGTCATAAACCACAGCAGTTCTGCTTCTGCATTAGCACTGGAATAAACTCTTGATCTCCACCCTTCATGTTATCTTCCTTTAAAAGGATCATTCATTATTATTTTAGTCCTAGAATTTATGTCATTCCCTTCACTAATGAGTAGTAGTGGGTTTATCAAACCTGAATTTAGTATAAGAAGTCCAGAAAAGACTGCTTCAGACTTTCACTTCTATTTTTACTTGGGAGCTAACTTGTGTGCAGAAAAGATTCATTCTCCTCTGCTCTTTTATATCATACATGTATGAAAGAAGTGCCTGCAGACTCCTGGGAACCTCTAGGGATCAGCCTGTTATGAGAAGAGAAAGGTTAATTTGGAGTTTCTGTATTTTGGAGCTGTTTCTATCACATTCTGTCCTTCTTGGTTTTCTTCTTCCAATCTTTGTCTTTTTCACACTATTGTATGTCATATTATCTAAAGGGCACAACCTGATAATTTCTTGTTGATAAGCTTTTTAATTGTATACCTGACATACCTGCATCCTCACTAATATACATGGTGTCAATTTTAATTTACGTGGCCAGTGATTCCTGACATGACACAATTATGTCTGTTAATAACTTTCAATCTAATAGAAAGTCCCAGGTTTTTCCATACCAATATGATATTATTCCAAGTTTCTTATCATTAAACTATTTAGCACTATAATAATAATGTTTTAAACATTTAAATTAATATATTGTAGCTATTATATTTATAACAACTTTGATAAATCAATATTCTTATGGAGACTGTCTTGTTTATATTCAAGAAAGCAAATACATAGTTTTGTGATACTGCTTCATTAATTTTTGTATTTATGTTTAAAAGAAATCAGTTGCTTTCCATGCCTTCTTAAATGCAACATAATGATTAAAAATTTCCCCAAATCACATTTCATGCAAAAATTCGTTACCAGAATATTTATATTTTAACTTAGAATGTAATAAATAATGTTTCATACAGTTCCCAGTCTCTCTTTTCAACTTATGGTTTTGACTTTTTTTTTGTCTTTGGAAAGTAAAAGATGCCATCACTAAATGACTTAACATTCCAAGATTCCAATCTGAATCTTTTTCATTCCTCATTAAAGTAACTAATAGAGGAAAGCCCAGGTGCTACTACAAAGGAGACATTATAAAACAATCAGTATTAAATTTTACTGTCGGATTAAGAGTACATCAAGTACTCTTAGTCTGCACTAGATTGTACTTCAGACTAAGCAATAAGGCACAATTTTTTTAAGTTTATGAGAAATGCATGAAATAAAAATGTATTCATTTTATTAGCTGTTTCAAATATTTTCATTTTATATAAAATATTCCTGAGCCAGAAGTGACATCACACACCTTTAATCCCAACACTAGGGAGGCTTACATAGCAGCACTGCCATGAATTTAAAGTCAGCCTGGCCACAAAGTTTGTACAATGCCAGCCTAAGCTACATACTGAGACTCTATCTAAAACCCCAAAAATGAACAAACAGAAAAATCTTGTTAAAAATGATCTCAGAAAACTCCAACTTTTATTCACTCTCAGAAATAAATTCTCAACATTGTGCCACAGCACACCTACACCAAAATCAGTTCTACTTAAACCTGAAGTTATTTAAGTTAAATAATAAGAATGCAATCTCTATAATCTAAAATTCAAATTGTGCAGAATTTAAAACACACTTAATGCATAAAGATTTAGACATGGACATTTTTTGCAATTGTCAAAGTTAATTTCATTTTTACTTTTTTATAAAGTTTCACCTAATTATATGGACACAACATATATGCAATATATGCATAAAACATAATAGTTTAATATAAGTCAAAAGTAATATAGAAGGAAATCTAGAGGACACTTAGTTTTGCAATGACTTTTTACTGGTACTGTTCAGTTGAAAATATTTCTGAATTAGTATTAAATATGCATTTTTAGCAGGCTCCATTTTTATGTGTCTCATTGAATCTTTTTTCTCTATAAGTAGACTGAGTATATTGATTTACAATGTCATAT
Organism: Cavia porcellus; assembly: GCF_034190915.1. NCBI lineage: Eukaryota > Metazoa > Chordata > Mammalia > Rodentia > Caviidae > Cavia > Cavia porcellus. The sequence goes on along the minus strand of NW_026947487.1, from coordinate 18,347,239 downwards.
GTTTCCTTTTGAATATTTTCTTAATAAAATATCTACAAACTCTTGTTGGAGACTAAAATAATTTATCTACCTAATTCCCTTAAAATGTTACATTTGCTTTACACAACTTTAGGATAAAATTTCAATACGAAACATAATGACATACACTCACGTTATTACTGCCACATTCAAATAGTCCCACATGATGAAAAACACCTATAATTCCAGTACTCTGGGAGGATGAGGGAGGGGGATGCAAGTTTCAGGTCAGCGTGGTTAATGAAACACCAAGCAAGACTGTAACCAAAAAGGTCCAGGGTGGAACTTTATATAAAGATTCTAAATTTGATTCCAAGGATAAGGGAGAGAGAGAGAGAGAGAGAAAGAGAGAGAGAGAGAGAGAGAGAGAGAGAGAGAGAGAGAGGAGAGAGAGAGAGACAAAGACACAGAGACAGGATAGAAAATATTCATTCAAATGAAATGTATATTTTAGTATTTAAAATCAGATCAACAACATTGTTGAAGGAAGAACAAATGAGCAAATAATTTTATTCTATTCAGATAATCGGCACCCTGATTAAAAAGTCCTTAATGTACAATTTTTACCATTTTGAAATTTTTGGATAAGATTGGCAGGGAAAAAACATTGAAGAAAGCAACATATGTTCTCTCTATATCATGACAGAATCAGCTAAGCAAGAAAATGGGACAAATTACACGTTCTCACAAATGTAAGATCCTTAACACTTTATACAGATATAGAAATAGACAAAAATTAAAAATTCCAATTTACACAGTTATGTCAAATTATATTCATTTTCGTTTAGACTAGCATTTTTTGTGATTTCATGTCATTTAAAGTTTAACTTTTTCTCATATTAGTTTTGTTTTATTGTTTATTTTTTATTCTAATGAGAAAAATACTAATAGCAATAAAGCAGAGTTTTAAAGCAGGCTAGTAAGAGAGTTGCAATGATTAATACATTGTGTATTATTGACTTCATAGTAGTTATTCAGAGTAAAAGGTATAGCCATATTATATTAATTTTTAAAGCATTGAAAAATATTTCTGTAGGAGAGAAATCTTCTGGTAATCAGCTATCATTGTCTTCACGTTATTTTTGCATAATGATTTTCACACATTTAGAATCCTTTTGTAGTGTTTTCAAGTGCTTGTTTCAGAAGAACATATACTAAAATTGCAGTATTTTGGAAACATATTTAAAAGTGGACATAACAACATGGTCAATAGTATTTACCAACATCATTATCAACTATTAATAGAAAACCACTGAAAATGCTATCTTTCAGAGTGATAAAACCAGTTTTTGAAATCAAGATGAATCATGTCTCTGACTTTTGACAATATATTTTGACTTAAAAAGAAATTAAACACATAAAAATTATTCTTTACAAATCCATTTAGCAAATAAACAAAAAAACACAATTAAACAATTCTAGATCCTTCACAAAAAAAGATCACAGATTGAAACATAAAATGCAAGACTATTAAATTTCTGGAAGGCAACATAGAAAATTCAGACAGCCCTAGATTTGGTAAAGACATTTTAGGTACATAATGAGAAGCACAGTCTGTGAAAAAAAAATCAATATTCAGCACTGCGTTTTTGTTCTACTATGTGAAATAGATTCTTAGGGGTAAAACAATAATATAAAACCCAGGAGAAAATATTTTCAAATGATATATTTAAGGATTAGTATTCAAAGTGTATAAAGAGCTAGGGATTTAACTCAATGGCATAAGTATTTACCTGGCAAGGGCAAGGTCATGAGTTCAATCCCTGTTACAAAAAATAAGGATATATAGAACCCTTAAAATTCAGTAAGGAGAAAGCCTAATTATGTGGCTACTATAGTAATTGATCAATTCAATAATTAAATAAGTTCTCATTAAAAGAACATCATATATTTTATTATATGTCAACATGTTGAGTGTAAATATTAACAGGTTTATTGCATGCACAAAAAATTTAAGCAATCAAAATAACTACTAAGTTATTAGGATGTAAAACACATATCTTATGAACAATAACGCAGAAGTTAAAAAAAAATTATATCCAGAATTACACTGAAAACACACAAAGAGGGTGAGTTCCTATGTGACCAAAACACAAAAAATTATATTATACTCACCAAAAATGAAAATCAATAATCTTGAGTGTTAACTCATATAACATAAAATTTACAGTGCACTAGCTTTAAACATCTGTTAAGCAGTCATACTGAGGAGTTCACAAAGAAATCTTTCAAATCCTACATTTCACAAAAAACAACTTATATTGCACACCATAAAAAATACATTTTATCCTCTGACCCTCTAAAGGCAAATAATAAATTTAAATGTATGTTAAATGTTAATAATTTGGAAAGGGACCCAAACACTGCTGAATGCATGACTTCAAGTAATACACAATTTTTAATCACAAAAATTTGTTCAAATTTCTATCTCAGCACACATTTAAATGCTACAAACACACAAATACCTAAGTTCTGTACATGCTACAATACACTCAGAGGACACAGTCCTCTTAGTGGCTTCACTGTACTGATCCTCTCACATATTCTATTTTAATATAAGCAGTATTAAGTATAGTTACTGTTTCTCAGTAAAATGATATCATTTTTTCAAGACTACACTATTCCTGTCCTTCCATTTAGTCCTAGAAAAACTCAATTCAAATCAAATTCCTTTGGCATAATTAGTATTTATTAATAACATGTAATATTTTTCATAGTTATTACAGCAATGTATTGATTTTTAAATTTTATAATTTAATTATTTTTCTTTTTCTCTAGACTGTAACATGTAAGGGCACATGGGATGCCTATTTACTACTGTATTTCTGCAACTTTATCATACTTGATACATAAAGTGGCAATTTCAGTCAATGCACAAGACATGACACTCATTTTTCTATATGGGAAGGGAATTATAGAAAGTAATAGAACAAAAATTGAAATTGAGACAGTAAGATTAACAGAAACTTATATAGCATTGTTCTAGTCAGAGTTTGCAAGGGAATAGATTTCCCATTCAGACTACTTTCAAAACTCAGGGACAACTAAGGACACCTAAGGATGTGACCCCACTTATCTCGCACAGGGGCTCAATAGGGTAGTTATATAAACATGACTTAGCACAAGTAAACATGGGTGTGCCAATCACAGCACTACGCAAGAATGTAAATATTAATTACAATCTGCATAAGAATTTTACAAAAGAGATGCAGGCTACTCTGACTCTTGCTTTCTGTTCTGCTCCGTACTGCCTGCTATGGTTGCATGGGGATATCTTGCAAGTCTCGGAAGCAATAACCTGACAATTCCTCCCCTCCCTATGAAATGGCAGGACAGTGGTTTGGCTCTTTTTCACTCTCTTCTGATGCATAAATCAAGAGGAAGATGGCCTTGTCCAGAAAGTAGACCAGTTGCAGCACAGAGAGGAGCCTGAGCAATGGCTGGCTGCTGTGGAGCTCATGTTGCAAGATGTGGGAAGCACTGCCTCCTTCAGAAATGTCTACAGATATGTAAGTCCTCGTGTCTGAGACATTCCCTGGAAAAATCTCTTGGTTTTGCATGCTAGGCTGGCTATTCATCAAAAAGTAGAAGTAGAGAAACCCCAAGCCCAGGGAGGAAGTCTGGGAAGATAGCATTCCTCTAACCGGCACACAATGTACACCACCTGTACACCCACAGAGCTGCAAAACAAAGCAAAAGTGTGTGAAACAGTGCCTGCATGACTGCCAAGCCTGTGGGACAGTGAAGCTGATAACATGCAGTTAAGTCCACAGGAGATGCCCTAAATGACCAACATAGCCAGCACCACGTCTTGAGAGATGGATTCTGCAGAGGGCGGTGGCCCATACAGCAGGTAAATTAACTGAAAACAGAGTTTTTCCTGCTTTGGGAGAATCCAGGAGGCCTGTCACTATCTAGATGTGGTACCTGTGCTATACGAAATGAGCATGTGGTAAATGATATTTGCACTTTAATACCATCACCCAGAAGAGGAGTTGCACACAGCACCCATGACGGACATGATCCTTCTGAACATGCTGGCTGGCCTATTTCTGACTCTACAGATTGCCAAGGCTGTGATGTTGTGGATGACTTGGCCAGGCTGGCAGTTATGAAAGTAAAGTTCGAAGATAAGGTGAGATCTATAAAAGCTTTTGTGGAAAAGGAGAAAAAGAATAGGAGTCCCAACTGAATGGGACCATTCGCCAAGGACAAGCTATAGGGCCATTGAAAGTTGGTTGGCATCAGATCTGGATGAGCCTGCTGGCAGCCAGCCTAACCACAAATAAATTAGACTGGCAAGTTTTGGATGTGTTGCTGACACAGTGGAGACAGTTACTCCCTGAGCAGCAATACTGGTCAACGGGCCAGGGTCGGAAGCAGCCCTGGTGAAGCAGGCTTCCTTTTACCCACATTAGGAGGCATGCCGAGGTGCTGGGTCTTGTGGATCCTTGGAGACTGGAGACCATATGTGGAATTGACTAATTACTGGTCCCCAAAGAATATGCAATCTGTGCTAGCATTGGTGGATATCAGAGTTGAGTCAATGCTAAGACATGGCCACCCAGACCATTTTAGAGAACCCATGACATGCAAAGAACAGTATGGAGGTCACTACAGTATGGTCCATAAGTCCAAGGTGACTTTAGGATCAGATGCTTGTTTTCCATGTCTGTATGATGTTTATGTTTACCTGGTTGCTGAATACATACTGGAGTGGAAACATTGACTAATGCCCAGCTCAACAGCATGCAGGGAGAATTCCAGTTGTGAATTCAGATGGTAAAAACCATAGTCTGAGGCCATCCACAGAACACACTACTGACTCTCCCACACGCCGCAGTGGGTCATGGAGAATGATTAAAGTCTCACACTGATACTGGAAATCAAGTCAAATTCACCTTTATTCAGCAGCGCAGGCAATGGACCTTCCAGATGTTGCCACAAGGCTATTTGCATAGCCCAAATTGGTGTCCTGGCCCGGTGGCCTAGGACCAGACCACCTAGATCAATTTACACTCTCTGTCACTGTTTTTTTTTTTTTTTTTTTTTAAGATTATGTTAAGCTCTGATTGCCTTGCAGATTTGAAAGCTTCCATGCACAGTCTAAAGCAAGCTTTGCTGGTACAGGGGTGGGCCATGGATAATGACAAGGTCCAGGGAACTTGTTTGTCTGTCAAATTCTTGGATGTTACATGAACCATTAAGACCAAAACAGTGACATTACATCATTACAGGCATAGATGGTCTTTGTGGTTTTCTGGAATACATACTGCACCTAGTTACGCTGCTCTGTGCTTTATGCCACATCACCAAAAGGGCCACGACCTAAGGTGAAGACACAGAGGGAGCTGTTTGCTGGACTGATGCAGCAGAAGCTGAATTTAAGGACTGAAAGAGGGTATTGCATAGGTTCAAGCCCTTCTAGTCATTGACCCTAACATGCCATTTATCCTAACTGTCAGCGTAGATGACAATGAATTTGGCTGAGGCCTATGCAGAAACAGGGAAAGCAGAGGCACCCTGTGGAGCTTTGGTCACAGTTATAAAAGGGACCCAAGACCTGGACTGAGAAATGGCAGCCATGTATGCTGCTCTGCATGTCTGTGAGGAATCATGGGGACACACTGTGGGCTAGGTATGGATGTGGACAGCCCATCCTAAGAATAGAGTGGCAAAGGCCTCCACTCTCACATGCTGGGGGAGGTACCTCCAGTTGTTTGTTGGCCTGTTGGCAGCAGAACTAACAATGCTTTGGGACCAGTGATAGTCACAGCCCAGGAATCCACCCAGGACGACAGACTACAGGACTTGTCTCCTAGACCGTATGCAGAAGGGCAAAAGGAATCTCTGACTGATGCCACATATACTAATGGGTCTATCCGTGATCCAGCCCTGCAACAGACAGCACTTTCAGTAAAGTCTAGTACCAAAGACTCTGGACTTGAAATTAAAAGAAGTAGGTCAAGCTAACAGGCAATGTGATTGCTTATGACGCATGTGTCCACAGACAGTTGGAATGTCGTGAGGGGCTAGTGCTCTGATTGAAGTTTAGGCAGCTCAGGAGTGACAGATAGGGCACCCTTTTAGGATTCCAACCTGTGGGGAGATATATGGAAGTGTAGCCAAAAAGCTGTCCATGTAGGCTACCATGGTTCAGAACAAAAACCCTTCCTCTTACTGAGGAATGGCTTAGCAGATGCCTGACTAGGCATTGCAATGATCGATCACTAGGAGTTGTGTCTGACTAGAAAAATTGACTGCTGATACGACTGATCAGGAATAGCATCTGACCAGGGCCAAGGTCTATAAACTTAGCCCTCCCAGTTAACTCTTGCTCAACATATAGTCCAAGCCTTGAAAATTGCATGCTAGGCTTTGAAATGAAAATGAAAAAAAAATAGTTTTAAATGAAAAAAGTGGTTTTGCAAATCCAGAAGGATCTTGATTTGTTAACTACAGGAAAGGAGACCTCTGTGCCCTGTGATGTACAGGATGTTACATTTATATACCTTGATCTTTGAGGGGGTGAGATGTGGGTAAAACACTCAGGCTACTTCAAAGCTCAGGGAAATCTAAGGACAACTGAGAACATGACTCTGCTTGTCTAGTGGAGGTGCACTGTAGGGTAGTTATGTAACCACAACTTACAGGTAAGCACGCATGTGCTGGTTACAGCACAATAAGATTGTAAATATGAGGTAGTGACCTGTCTAAGAATTATACCGCAAAGTGCAGGTGGCTGTGACTCCTGTTCTCTGCTCTGCTCCATACTGCCTACTGTGGTTGCTGAAGTTTTGCTTTTGTGCATTCTTTAACCTTGGAGTCTCACCTGTGAACTGCTTCCTTGGGCCTCCTGAGGGGGCCCACAAAATAATTTATAGGGTTATTTTGTAATATTCACCCAAATGTCAAATGCAGAAGAGCAGAAGAGATCTGGCCTCATGCTGGAGGTGCGAAGAATCCAGCTGAATCCCTGGGTCCCATGGCAAAGTCCTGCATGACTCCTGTTGAAGGCCTAAAACCCAAGAAAATTCATATCAAAGATCTGCACCAGGAAGGCCCAAAGGTAAGTGGTGAAAGTTAGAAATTCTACACCAGCAGGATGAAGATCTGTGTTATAAAACTGAGAGCTCTGTACTGGAACCAGGAAGCCCAAAACTCTCTCAGCAGTTCTGGGTGACAGACACAACTTGAGCTTCCAGAGCAACGGAGCTTCTTCTGGAAAATCAACAGCTTGCCGTCTTCCTCTCTCATTCTCCTTTTAGGCCTTGGCAACAATCCTCAATTGGATTTTCCACCAACAAGAGCCATTGTGACTCAGTTCAGCTGTGTGTTCCCACTCAGGCTGACCATTAGTTAGTCTACCAGACATACTAAAATAGTCATATATTTTTCTAGACTGTTTAAAAGTTTACAAGTTTTCTTCATTTCAGGAAGCACTATATTCTCTTTGTATTTTTTAAGGAATAAGTTCCATATATGTAAAAAACAATGTTTCTAAAATACATTTCAAATATTAAAATACTATTTATGTATAAATACATTATAATCAATGTCATTCAAACACAAACTACGCTGTGTACTAATAATCTAAAGGTGTGCTACATATATTTGGGCAAGTTGTACCTGAAGAAGGTGGAAGCAAATTCTAATCATTGTACAGACACTGTATGTTTTAATGCTTATCATAACATTTACAGGAAATGACAATTAAAGGTATTGATTACAAAAATGTATGTATTACAATAGTCCTCCAGCAAGTAAAAGCAAAAACCTTGAGAAAAGATACACTATTTTCAAGTTCACATAACACTGCCATAAAAATGTCAGATTGAGTATCTAGAGCAAGAGGATATTTCACATGAGCTGACCTCTTAGATTTTTAACTCATTGCTAAATATGTTAAATAAATATAGCATTTGTTGTTATTAATAGATGCCTGCATAATTACCTACCACCAATGTAATGTATGGTACAAATAAGATAATGGTTAACTACTCTTATCACTAATCTCCACTAAAACTAGTAGTGAACCATACAATCGTGTCCGTGATAGATAGTCTTGTCTCTGCTTCACAAGGTTCATTTGATCTAAATGATCTACACCAAGGGAGAAATTCACAGAATAGTTTGGGACATGAGACATGCAGTATCTTTCTATAATTTTTCACTAGATATCTCTCGTTCCTCTCTCTCTCCCCCTCTGTTTCTGTCTCCCTCTCTCTCTTCCTCTCTTGCTGTCTCTCTGTTTCTCTCTCTCTCTCTCTCTCTCTCTCTCTCTCTCTCTCTCTCTCTCTCTCCTTCTCCCCTTTTCCTTTCAAATTACAGTATGTAAGTTTTGCATTACCAGATGAGGGTTAGACCCTTAGTGCTATTAAATCAGAAAACTAGTATATAACCGTCTCTCACTATGTGAATGGGGAAGTTCTTCAGAAGGAAGAATAAATGGAGACTTGTTCAGAAAGGCATATGGGTAGCGTGCAGAGAGAAGCACGGAGAGTGAGAGACAGAGAGAGAAAGAGACAGACAGGGGACTCAATTTAGAAACTACTCTGTTTCACACTAAAGACTCAGCTTAGAGATTTTTCCTACATTTGTTTCTGTAACCCCTAAAATGCTATTTTCTTTACATCACTGAAGATTTATTTGTTGTTAACAAGTAACATTATTTTTGAGTATCTAATTTATTTCAAATAGTTCACTCTTTTCTTTCAACATATCATACAGATGTATAATAAAATATGTATCATGGGGATTTCTGAGTTACATATAATTCAGTAAAGATATTCTAGATGTATTATCATAGTTATGAAGTATTACATTACTTATCTTATGAAATCAAAATGTCTTCTCAGTTTCATCAAATATTATTAAAAAGTAGGAGAAAGTTAATAAATACAAATAATATGGAAAGCAAATGCTGTAAATTACATTGATATTTGTCGTAAGTGGTTAATATACATTTCAGGATGCAATTATTTAAACTAGAGTCAGATTTACCTGGAAAAGAAGTTCAGTGGGCATTGTGATAAAAAGATTAAAAAAGATTATTAAAAATTCTTTGAGTGTTTATTTCAGCATTTATAATCCTAATATAAAAATAATAAATTTATGATTTTATGGGAAAATCATTTTTATTTCTGTTATTGAGTTATAATATAATTTGTTTCTGAACTAAACTAAATTATAATACAATTTTTTGTAGAAATAAAATTTTCCAAGCATTAACCACAGTGCGAAAATATCTACATTCTTTCCATATCCTAATTCAAGCACGCTTTAAGGCTGCTCTCATTTAAGCACAAATTAATTATTAAGTTATAATTTTTTTGATTCAGAATACTTTTATGAAGTTATATAACTCTAATTATAAAGTACCAAGTTCAAAAATTAAAGTGTGGTTTTCACTGCACAGAGAAATTCCACAGGCATGGACTTTGTAACACATTATGATCTATAATACATTTACATAAAAATAACCTCATTTAAAAATTCATGCTTTGAAAATAACTGAAACTTTCTAATTTTTAATTAATCTTATTGATATGTTTTAAACATAGACAATAATCACATTCATAAAAGGAAATTTGCACTTGTTCATGATACATCTTGAGTCTTTTTATACATTCCTCTAACTTGCCTTCAATCTCTTTTCTCCTCATTTACAAAAGCTTTGTTTTCATTTTTCTTTTTCTTCTTTTTCATTTTGCTTTACTTCCTTTCTGCCTCTTCCCCTCCCTTTTCCCTTTTCCATTTGAACACTTTCTTCCTAGATCACAATATCTATTATAAATTGTGTCCTTATTTACATTTTAAGTTTCTCATATGAGAGAAACAATAGGATATTTGCACATATGTGTTTGATTATTTCAGTTAAGAGTATTGTCTCAAAGTGCATCCATTTACCTAGAATGTCTCAAATTTATCCTTCTTTATGTCTGTGTACTATTCCACTGTATAACAAAAACATATTTTCCACATTTAGCTATTATAAAGTGTTGCTATAAGCATAGGTGTGTATGTTGCATTCTTTCTGGATGATAGCAAGAAAGGTAAATAGTTGGGTCAAATAGAACTTTTAATTTATTTTTTTGAGGAATCTCCATACTGATTTGCACAGTGGATGCACCAGTCTAAACTCCCACCAACAGTGGAGAAGGGTTCCTTATCCTTACAGTCTGACTAGGATTTGTTATTGGATGAGTTTTTTGATAATATCCACCCTAAATGGAGTGAGATGGAATCTCATTATCACTTTACTTAGCATCTCTCAAATGACCAGTGATACTGAAATGTTTTCATCTATTTATTTTTCATTCATACTTCATTTGAGAAGGGTCTGCTCATTTTAGACGTCCATTTTGGATTGGGTCTTTAAATTTAGGGACCTGAAATTTTTGAGTTCTTTATATGGTCTAGAAGACACAAACAGGTCCCTACATACATATAAATTATCAAAGCTAAATCAAGAAAATGTAAAAGTTCTAAAGAAACCAATAAAAGTCAATAGAATTGAAGATATAAACTTAAAACCTACCAACAAAAAAAGCCCAAGTCCTGAGGGATTCAGAGTTGAATTCTATACGAAATTTTGTGAAACTGTAAGGAAAGAAATACTACTGAGTTATTCCTGGAAGCAAGCATTATCCTTATACAAAATCCAGAAAAAGAACTAATAAAATAAAAGAGAACTATAGACCTGTCTCCCTAATAAACTTAGACCCAAAGCTCTCAATAAAATCCTGGCAAACAGTGCAGCAAATCTCAATAGGATTATATACTATGACCAACTAGGATTCATCCCAGGGATGTAGGGATGTTTCAACATAAACAATCCAATAAATATAACATAACGCATCAATATAACTAAGACCAAAAATATTTTAAAAATATGATTTGTGTATGGAATTTTCTGATAATCAATAGTTTTATGGTAATATCAGTGAATCGCAGAAAATACTTTTAAAAAGAAAAACATTTAATTATTTACTTAATGTGCATCTTTTATTGGAATTAAATGACTTACAGTTAATACTACTTCATATACATGGCAGTGTGATAAAATCCTTGCAGTATAATGATCACTAAAATTTTCTTTGATATATATTGTGCAAGATAATGGTTTCTAATGCTTGAAAATAGCAAGAAAGCAAAGCAACCAATCCCAACAGGAGTAATTTGCTTAATTCTATAACTGTCTGTTACTGGTCTTCTTTACAAAGCATCAGTTTTTACATGACTTTCTCCTTAAATATTTGTATTATTTTCTTATGTAGGTATCAGTCTTATTAATTGGGGTCCTCTTTAATTCATCACCCCATCTTGGTTTAATTTGCAAAGGCTTTATTTCTCAGTCTCTTCTGAGATATCAGAAGTTAGTATTTCAACATTTTGTCCTTTTAGCACAAAACAACTTAACGTTACAACTTCAGATTACTAAATTTCAGAATTCCACCAAGTGTACTGTATATGCTTATAATTGCAATTCTGTGGGCATGCTGATGGAAGATCACAAGTTCAAAGCTTCCTAAGCAACTGAGCAATTAAGAAAAAATGTGGCCTCAACAAGAAATATACAGCCAGGGCTAGGGTTACAGCTCAGTGTAAAAGTCCTAGATTCCATTGCCAGTAGCAAAAAACATTCATAAATAAAATAAAATATATATTGAGACTTGAATATCACAATGCACATTTATTTTTCATATTTCTGTTAGATACCAAACCTATGAAGTACTTATCTAATAACTTTAATGAGAGTATTTTAATACTGTGATTTAAATAAGTAGTTTTCACACAAGGATTCCTGAGTCATAAGAATCAGTTAGAAAAGAATTTCTAATAGCCTGAATCTTGGACTTCGTACCCACAAAAAGTGAATTTTTATTGTCAAGTCAATAAGATACAGAAAACTTACTTCGACTACCATGCTCAAATATATTAAGGGAAGTTTTACTGGCAAATATTTATTAGTAAATTCTTAGCACAACGTTTAAAATAACAAAACTACATGGAGTTGTCTTAATTCATGTTGTATTTATTAGCTAAACTTTTTTTTTACTAGCTAAACGTTTCTCAAGATGTATTATGCACTATATCTCAATAAGCATTTTAAAATATACAAATAAATGTGATTTAAAATTTTGTCCTCAAATCTTTTAATGCACAGTAAAAAGTAAACCTTTTCACATAATCTTCCCATACATATTTAAATTTCTGTGAAGTCAAAGAATTGCCAGATTTTTTTTCTGAACATGGTCAATTATGGTTCCCTTTCCTATGTGTTTGAAATTAATATAGGTATGTGCCCTGCAGACAAGATTAGACAAGGTATCTGTATTCACATACGCATTCACTTATCTATTCGTGCAGTGATTTAACAGATATTTTGGTGCCTATCATGTTTAATAATTTAGTTACAGTTAGGTGTAATATAGTGAAATATATAGGCAGGCTCTAACTTGCATTGAGTTTACAGAATATAGGAAAGCATATAAATAAAAAATAAGGATACAGGTGTGCAATTACATATGGCAAAAATGTTATTAAAGAATTCACAGAGGGAGGTATGAAAGTGTACTGCAAAGGGATTTAATTTAAACCAGGCTAATCTAAGACCATTTCCATGATAAAATTCTATCCTAGCAGAGCCATAAATGTTGAAGATGCATTAATGGTACAAGAGTGTGGGGTTTATGTGCCCAAAATGGTTAGTCCAACAGTGCTGGCAGAAAAAAGAATATTAATCTAGTGATGTAGAGAACTTGTGGGAAAATGTAAGAAATGGAACTGGAGAAGATGTAGGAGCCTGTACTGTCAAGAGGCTTCTGGTCATGTCAGAGTTTCTGTTTGACTCACTAAGACAGATAAATGAAATGGGTATATCTTCAATTTAAATCTTGGTTCTGTATACAATTTGGAAAGGAAATAAAATCTGACTGCCGGTAATTACACAGGAAACATCTATAGTGCTTTAAGCAAAAAATGTTTGTAATTGGCCTGGGTTTTTGGAAATAGAAGAGAATGAATTTGAAAAGTAGTTATGATGTATAATATGTGCATACTAAGGCAGAGATATTCCTCTTACACTGTATATTGCCTTTCTTACGAAGCCATTCTTGTTTATGATATATGTGTACCTCTGTTCAATTCTACATATGAAAGAGGAAGAGGAAAGAATGATATGATAAGATGCAAGACAATACTTTCCTGTTTGTAAGTCACATATTTTAGAGTTTCACTTTCAATTTCTTTTTGGAATATTGAGTGTGGAAGCATGCAATAAGTGTCAACATATATTCTGTTTCCTTTTCTCTTCCACAAATGACATGGAGGGTGCATCTATGCCTTTCATGGAAAGGAAAAGAGAAGTGTGTCTATGCTTTGATGTCCTCTCCAAACTTTTAAGTTGCCCTTTGCTCTGTCCAGTTGTTGATTCCAGAGCTGTATTCTGGAGAAAAGTCTCTTCTATGGTTGGAAATACTGGATACTTGTAGAATGCTTTCTTCTGTATCCTAAACACTTTGGTTTCTCCAAATTACTTACTTATCCCACTTACAACTTGTGCTCACTCTCAGTATTTGAAACATTTAGTATCATTTTTTTAAAAGGGGCCTGTCTTGAACTTTACAGCTTTCTGCTGCTCTGGACCAGCTCAGTAGGTCTTGGGCCTGCCTGCACCAACTTCTTGGTTTCCTGCCCTTCTCTGTGGACACTGGAGATTTGAGCCTGCCAGCACCCTCAATTCTGGAGACTGGAAAGGCTGAGGTGAGTATCCCTGAACCATCTCCCAAGCCCAAGGAGTTTAAGACCCTTGCTTCTGCCCCTGCCAGGGAACTTTAGAGCTTCCTGCTTCACTGGACCAGCTCAGCAGATCTTAGGCCTGCCTGTACCAACTTCCTGGCTTCCTGCTCTGCTCAGTGGACTCTGGGGATCTGGGGCTGCCTGCGCCCTCAACTCTGGAAACTGGACTGGCTGAGGTGAGTGTCCCTGTACCATCTCAAACCTGGGAGTTTGGGATCATTGCTCCCACCAGCCAAGGAACTTCACAGCTCCCTGCCACACTCAACCTGCCCCTCAGAGCTTGGGCCGGCCTGCCCCACCACAGTGACCCTCTCTCAATCCGGGAAACTGGGTGGGCAGAGTCCCAGGAGCTGAGAGCATAGAAGAGGATTTCCAACAGGCCCAGGGGAAGCCTTTGAATAACACTTGAAACACGAAATATAGCAAAATGACAAAATGAAAGACCAAAATACAATCTTAAACTTCCAGCCCATCCCAAGAAACCTTAGGAGATATGTACATAGGAGAAAATACATGCCATACATCTTAAATACCTGAAATAATAGCAATTGAAATAAAGAAGCAATTCTGGAAATCTTTAAAAGAATTCAAACTAGAAATAATCTCCCACGTAAAAGAAGAAGTGATAATAAACAAAAAGAGATGCTGAATATATCTAATGAAGACACAGTTAAAAAAAATGGAGGAAATAAACAAAAAGGTAGAACCCCTGGATGAACAATATAAGAAACTAGAATACATAAAGCAGATGCAAAGAGATATACAGGAACTCAAAAATTCCATTGAAAGTTGTAAAAACCACCTCAGTGAAGTGAAGCTAGCATTTCAGACATCGAAGACAAGATTGCAGCTAGTGAACAGGAAAGGAAAGACCTTTTAAAAATAACAAGGAATCAGGTAATAATTCAACAGCTGCAAGATGATGCAAAGTAAAGCAACATACAATTGATAGGGATAAATGAAAAAGAAGGGGACAACATAAAGGATGTCAAGAGGATATTAGCTGAATATTTCCCAAACATGAGAATGGAAACTGACATCAGGATCAGGGAAGCATATAAAACTCTAAATAGCCAAAATGAAAATAAAAATACACCCAGACATATAATAATCACTATTCCAGAAATCCAACATAGAAAAAAATATTAAAAGCTGTCAGAGAGAAAAGATAGATGACCTATAAAGGAAAACCTATCAGAATCACAGCAGAATTCTCAGCACAAACAATAAAGTCAAGAAGAGCATAGAGTGAAGTATTTCAGATCGTAAAGGAAAATGATTTCCAACCTAGACTGCTGTACCCTGAAAAACCGTCCTTCAAAAAAAAAATGGTGAAATAAGATACTTCCATGACGAAGAACAACCTGAAGAACTTGATGATTGCCAAGCCAACCCTGCAAAGAATACTGAAAGACAGTTTAGATACACTTAGGAAAAAACCACTAAGCAAAGCAGGCAATTAAACAGAACGGAAAGATAAAGATGCAACAGCAGAAAGGTGCAACAACAGATGCAATAACATGTCAACAATAAACCAATGTATAAAAGTAATAACCATTAATTAAATTGTCTCAATGCACCAATTAAAAGAAACAGACTGGCAGAATGGATCAAGAAACAACAACCAACCATATGCTGTCTACAAAAAACCCATATAACCCAAAAGGATACTCACAGAATGAAAGTCCAAGGATGGAAAACAATACTTCATGCAAGAGGAACCCCAAAAAAGTGGGTTAGCTCTTTTGTTTTCAGACAATGTGAATTTCAACTAAGAATGATCAGAGGAGATAAAGAAGGTTATTACATACTGGTTAGAGGAAAATTTCAAGAAGAAGAGATAACAATCTTAAACTATATGCACCAAACTAGCACCCAGTTATATAAAGCAAGTATTAATAGAAATAAAAAAAATCAAATTACCAATAACACAATTATGACAGGAGACCTTAACACACCATTGACACCACGGGACAGATCAACCAGACAGAAAATCAACAAAGAAATAACAGAACTGAATCACATTTGTAAACAAATGGACTTGATAGACATATAGAGAATGTTCCATTCAGCAACATCAGAATACTCATTCTTCTCAGCAGTACATGGGACATTCTCTAAAATAGACCACATATTAGCTCACAGAACATATTTAAATAAGTGCAAAAGAGTTGAAATTATCCCTTGCATGTTACGAGATCATAGTGCCATGAAACTAGAAATTAATGATAAAAGACTGCAAAAATCCCACAAACACATGGAAATTGAATAACACATTCTTGAATAATCAGTGGGTCACAGGAGAAATTAAAGAAGAAATTAAACAACACATACAAGCAATTGAAAATACAAATACAACTTACTGGAATCTGTGGGATGCAGTGAAAGCTGTCCTCAGAGGAAAATTTATTGCACTGAGTTCCCACATAAGGAAAACAGAATGAATACAAATAAATAACCTGATGCTACACCTCAGACAACCAGAAAAATAAGAGCACATCAATCCCAAAGCCAAAAGAAGAGAGGAAATTATAAAAATCAGAGCAGAAATTAAGGCAATAAAGACTAAGAAAACAGTCCAAAGAACCAATGAATCAAAGAGTTGGTTCTTTCAAAGAATAAGTAAAATTGATAAGCCCCTAACAAACCTTATTTTTAAAAAGGGGATAAAAAGCTCAAATTCATGCAATAAGGAATGAAAAAGGTGAAATCACTATGGACTCTGTAGAAATACAGAAGATCATCAATACCTATTTCGAAAACCTCTACTCTCATAGGTTTGATAACGCAGAAGAAATAGACAGATTCCTAGATACATATGAAGTACCAAAGCTCGGTCAAGAAGATGTAAAACTGCTGAATAACCAAATTTCTATAAATGAAATTGAAAATGTAATTAAGTCCCTACCTACAAAAAAAGCCCAGGCCAGATGGATTCACTGCAGAATTTTACAAGAAATACAAAGAAGACTTAATGCCGACACTCCTCAAAATCTTCAGTGAAACTGAAAGGAAACAATCTTTCCTAAGTCATTCCTGGAAGCAAATATTACTCTGGTACCAAAACCTGAGAAAGACCCAACTAAAATGAGAACTACAGGCCAATCTCCCTAATGAACACAGATGCAAAAGTCCTCAATAAAATATTGGCAAATAGGATGCAGCAAATCATCAAGAAGAATATACACCATGACCAAGTGGGATTCATACTAGGCATGTGGAAATGGCTCAACATACATATATCAATAAATGTAATTCAACATATAAATAAAACCAAAAGTAAGATTGCATGATCATTTCTATATTTGCAGAAAGAGCTTTTGATAGGGTCCAACATTCATTTATGATAAGAACCTTACAGAAAATTGGAATAGATGGATCTATCTCAACATAATCAAGGCCTTAAAAGACAAACCAACAGCTAGTATCAATGGCCAAAAACTGAAGGCATTTACCTTAAAATCAGGCATGTCAAAGGATTGTACCTTAATGTCAAGGATGTCCCTTATCACCGCTCCTATTAAATATAGTACTGGAAATTCTAGCCAGAGCAATTAGACAAGAGTGAAAAATAAAAGAGATAAAGATAGGAAAAGAAGAAGTTAAATTATCGTTGTTTGTGGATGACATGATACTCTACACAGAAGACCCCCTAAACTCCATTGAAAGATTTCTAGATATAACAAATGAAATCA
Organism: Cavia porcellus; assembly: GCF_034190915.1. Classification (NCBI taxonomy): domain Eukaryota; kingdom Metazoa; phylum Chordata; class Mammalia; order Rodentia; family Caviidae; genus Cavia; species Cavia porcellus. The sequence continues at coordinate 18,329,723 of NW_026947487.1, read as the reverse complement.
GCAATGTAGCTGGGTACAAAATAAATACTCAAAAATCAATAGCATTGCTATACACTATCAATAAAATCACAGAGAGAGAAGTAAGAGAAGCCACACTCTTCACACTAGCAAACAAAAAAATGAAATATCTAGGAATTACTCTTACAAAAGAAGTGAAAGACTTTTTCATTTTCATTTTTACAAGTACCGGGGATCGAACTCTCCACTGCCTGCTTTTAAGGCAGGTGCTTATGCCACTGAGCTAAATCCCCAGCCCCTAACTGTCACTACTGTTATGTCGAGTTGTCTTGTGGTGAAACACTATGTTGTTTAAACACTATGTTGTTCTGACCTGTGTTGTTATGTCTTCCTTTTTCTTAATCTTTTTTAAAATAAAAATAAAAGTTAAGGGGACTGTCTTTACATACAATGTACATCCTTTTCAACATCAAGTGAGCACACTGACCACACACTTTATGGAATCTCAGAATGTAGTATATTGTTATTCTTACTTTGTTCCCTGATTGACTCAGAAGCATTTACTTCTCAAAATGTCAACTATTTGTATACACATCCCTCTAAAGATTTTGTCATCTATCAAGTGCTTACATAACTACCCTAATTAAAAGGAAGAAGGACTTTAGGAAACATTAAGAAATAATTAGAAAACATTTGCCAAAACAAATAATTTGTAAAGTAATTGTAATTTTAAGGGCATTCTAAATGTGCTACAGTTTTAAAATATAGTAACACATAAAAGATCATTCATACTATTAGATTCGTTTGGTATAGGAATTTTAAGCTTTATACCCAATTAATTAAATATATTTTCCATGATCTTGTACTAGATGCAAGAAAGAGCAACATACCTTGGGCATATATTCATGGAAGAAATGACATTGGTGAAAAAAAACTGAGTGTACCTAAAAACCAAGAAAATTATGTTGGTAAGTTTACTGAATTTGTGGAAGCATAGCACACACACACACACACACACACACACACACAGAAAGAGAGAGAGACAGTGAGAGAGAATAATATAATAACTAGAATTTTTATTCTATTTATAAGTCAAGTACAACATTTTTAAAAGGTAGTAACAACATACCAACACTTCAAGTAAACTTTTATGCTATAAACACTAGCACATTTTAAACAAATAATTGTCGGTGTCACTCCCGGCCGGCAGGAAGGACACACAACAAAGTCTGGCAGTGGACAACCTTTTCTTTTATTTTCCTTCTCCGTACAGCCTGCCCCGGGAATCCTCCCGGCCGAAGCCTCTGTTGGTCCGCTCCCCGCGGCTCCTTGCGTGCTTCTCCCTACAGTCTGTCCCGAAGCCTCTACTGGTCCGCTCTCCGCGGCTCCTTGCGTGCTTCTTCCTACAGTCTGTCCCGAAGCCTCTACCGGTCCGCTCTCCGCGGCTCCTTGCGTGCTTCTTCTGCTTCTTTTTCTTCTTTTTTTTGGCGGGAGAGGCACTCACTTTTATAGGGTTCAGTTGTTGCTAGGCAGACTATCTTACAGGGCGGGTTGTGAAGCAGGAGATCTTACAGGGCGGGTTGTTTACCAAGCAGGAAGCAGGAGATCTTACAGGGCGGGTTGTTTACCAAGCAGGAAATAAGCGCCATCTTAGCACACTCGATGGGAGGGGTAATCTAGCTCAGGCTTTGCTCTTTCCTACAGGCCTCACGTCCGCCAAGTAAGGCGACCGGGCTCGGCCGCGGCTCCCAACAAATAATAATATATAATTATATGGTTTTTCTGTCAGTATGTCTGTTTTTTAAAAAATTATCTATTGTTTGATGAAAAATTATCTGTTTTCTTGCTATTGCGACAGTCTTCTATCTTTTTAAGGATACTTTACCTGAGAAATGCTCTAGCCATCTTAAAGAAACATTTGATAATGAGGGCTTTAAGTCACTGAAGAGGAAGAATTTTAATGTTTTAGTGAATAAACAATTTTCTTACGAGTAAACTCTTGCTTCATTCAAGTTAGACTTTTCAGTTATGCATTTGGGTGTGTGTCAATAATTCTGAAACTCTGAAATTAGCTGAACTTCTCATTTTTATACAGTTAAACTCAAACCAATATAAAGTAAAGGGGCTGGCCTTTAGATTTTAAGGTCACTTCTAAAGTACAGTATTTCTACTGCCACCTTGACCACTGTTTTTCTCTGAGGATAGCACAGGTTAAATATTTTATTTCTTCAGTGAAGCTAAATGAAGGAGAAGCAACTGCACTATGAAAGACAGTTACAGAGCATTAATGTTGAGAGAAAACAGTGGGTAAGAACATCATGTAGATATCCAACTGCTAAGAACCTTGGTAAAGTGGACCCCGGCTGAGTTATTCCTGATTCCCATTTTCATTTAATGAACATTATGACCAGCTATAAAGCTATTAGTAGATGCACCTAAAGAAAGAAAGAAAAAAAAATCCCACCAGGTAAGTCAAATTTCAAATGAATATGATTATAAGGAGTATACACAAAAATATGAGAAAAGTTTATTTATCAATATGGTCAACTTTTGTAGTATTTGTCAGCATTAGCATTTATAACTTATATAGATTTTTTTTTTAAAATTAAAGAGTTTAAAACAGGAAGGGTATTGGAGATATCCACCTCACTTTGGTATCATATAGCCTCATAAATAAGAGATTCTATGCACAACATATTAAACACATAATGACAGCATCACTTTGCATAACTCTAAAAAGTGACGCTTACTACTTACTTTTTACTATGTATTTCATTATTAAGCAGTATTTCTCTTATTCTAAATAATCACTGATTAATTCAATTTTGCATTTAAATGTCTCCACAAAATTTGTACGTTACTCTTTGCAACAAGATGAAAATTATTTTTGCATCATACACTTTCAAATATTTTATACAAGTGGGTATAAGGGACATTAAAATATTGCCTTTCTATTTTAGTCTGGTTCTGACATTCACTGAGCATTGGACAATGTTATGTAGTTACTGTTACTTTTATTTGAAATGGTATTGTTTTCAATTCCTAAGATAAATTTATTTTTCTTAACTTTACCTTAATATGTTTGGAGATGCAATGATACAAGATCTGAAATTTTCTTCAAAATAATCTATCAGAGAGAGAACAAATGTGATTTGGATAGATGGAAAAAATTTAAAAGACCTCCTATGAAGTCATAATGAAGTTAGAAGAAACATAATAACTTTTGTTTTAATCTCTCATTTTTGCATATGCTTTAACTTGACAGAATAGCAAAGGACACAAAGCTATTGAATTAAAAAACATAGTGCAAGATAATTAGGGTATTTTGTTAGTTTTACCCTTTTAGTTTAATGGTAGATGAATTCGGTATAATTTATAACTTCTTCAAAATAATGTTCTAATGGAACAGAGTAATATGATTCTTAAAAAAAAAGAGACCTGAAAACTCCTTTTTAATATATAATTTTCCCCATCCCCAGTACTGAATTGCTTCCTTGATTGACTTTTGGTCTTTTTGAGACAAGGTCTCGCTATTTTGATTCAGTATTGCCTAGAGCTCACTTTGTAGCCCAGGCTGATCTTGAACTTGCAACTTATTCTCCTGCCTCAGCCTCTTGAGTGCTGGCATTACAAGCATGTACCACTATGCCTGATGGAAAACTATTGTAAGAATAGGCTAGGCCAGGGTTATAGTTCAGGAGCACAAGCGCCTGCCTGGCAAGGCAAGGTCATGAGTTTGATCGCTGATACAAAAGAAGAAAGAAAAGAAAGAAAGAAAGAAAGAAAGAAAGAAAGAAAGAAAGAAAGAAAGAGAGAGAGAGAGAGAGAAAGAAAGAGAGAGAAAGAAAGAGAAAGAAAGAGAAAAAAAGAGAAAGAAAGAGATACTCAGTAAAAGAAAAATTAGAACAAGACAGAAAAATCCCAATGAAAGATAAATTTTAAAGTGTAGAGCATAAACTAAAAAAATAAGACTTTTCAAAGACAGTGAAGATGATCAGTTATGCAATTATATATATGCATATTTGTATGTATATATTGCTTTAGCAATCACATTACAAGCAAGGTAATATGGAATAAGTATAATTTTAAAATTTTACTTAAAAAAAGATTTGTTTCAAACTAGAACTCAATTTTATACGGAGATAGTGAACAGCTTTACATCTTCTGTTCAATAATATAGAAACAAACAAACAACAACAACAACAACAAAAAAAAACCTAAATGGATGATAAGACTTGAAGAAAGATAGTTTCCAGGGATTTAAAAACAAAAACAGGAAATGATACAAAAAGGAAAGTACCTGCTGCAGAGACTTGCTATCACTGGAGATCACAGTTGGTTGAGTTGAGTTGCCTACTTGATGTTTCTCTCTATTTATTTGTGCCTAACATGATGCCAACCATGTGCCTCGGGCCCTTTTCACTCACTTTCCTGTGCTTAGGTGACATTTGCCCTGGTAAAGACAGAACTCCCTTGCACTATCCCTCCTTTTCTGTTCAGGCTTTTTCTCAAATGGTACCTTATCAGACAGTTGTTCTCCAACAATATTATCTAAAATGATTGTTGTGGCCTTTTCAGCATTCTTTAGTCCATTATCTGGTTTATTTTGCTGCAAAATAATTAAATACATGTGATATAATTCATTTATTTGCTTGTTTGCCTTTTCTGCAGGCATGTAAACTCCATGAAAGCATCAAGAACAGAGTGTGACAAAAATATGAAGCATAAAATGTTATCAGTTATTTAGTATCTTGAAAATGAAAGAGCTGAGACCTATGACCTATGACAGATTTTTTGAAAATGATGGTTACTTATCAATGCAAAAAGCATAAAATAATACAGGAACAATGTGTCATTTATATCTTTTTAAATACTAAGCAAATGACATGAAATTCAATAACAAAATCCTTTCCTTGGGATTTAACATTATGCCCCTAAATCTACTACTTACAAATGAAATTAACAAAATAAATTCAATCCTGTTTGTGTTTCATCAAAGAAAATCTTATTTCTAAAAAGCCTACATCTTACATTCAACCTACTCTGAAATAACATTTAAGCAATTGAACTGCAAATTACAAATAAGTCAAAAATTATATAGTCTTTACATATTTTGATCTTAAATAAATACAATAATTCAACAAAGTGGGATCTCTGGTGACAACCTCAGGCACTAAGTTAATTATTTATTATGAGGAACATTTTCTATGTTGAAATAACTCGTTTATTCCTAGGCTTCCCTTTTTGGTATGCATTGCTCATGTCTAATGATAGATTCTTGTAATTTTTATACATTTGAAATCTTTTATGTAAAACAAAATCATTGCCATTTTATTTCCATTATATACTACACAGATATTAATTATCAGTAGTTTATTCAGATAATGCCAAAGGACGGAACATTGACATGATACATATTTTCACCATCTGCCCACTGCTTTCACAGGGTGGTTTCCATGGGCAGATCAGATATTGGGGAGACATAGGAGTACTTCAATAGGCACAAAACAGTAGTATTTCAAAAGTCTATTAAACTTTTAATAATCTTCACAGTTGTTCTCAAAATTGATTCTAATGACTCTGCGTGATAAACAAAAGTTTTGGTAAGATATCTTGTCTCATTTCACTATTTTTCTATCAACATAATATGAAATTGCAACTGAAGCACGTGTTGTTGAACCACATGAATTTTCTTTAGAGACAGCTTCAAAGATTATTTATGAGCAACAATGTATCATTTTATATTTCAGACTACTATAATATTTTTATCTATAGTACCTAGAAAATTATTTATGAGCAACAGTGTATCATTTTATATCTTAACTAATATAATATTTTTATCCATAGTGCCTAGTAAAATGTTTCATAATTTACTTATTAAGTAATAATGTGTTTACTCTTAACTCTTTGTTTTCAAATAAGCAATGGCTACCATACTGTCTCATTTTCTTCAAATTAGCTGTTGATAGCATCACACTTAATAAAAGCAATGTTTGTAAACTATTTAGGAGAAGTTCTAGGCATATATAAGCCTATAAATGTCCATCTATCCTCTCTGTATTAGAGGTAAAAAAAAAAAAAACAAATTATGAGAAAAATAAGAGACAATAGCAATAACAAAGAGCCCCAAATATAGGCTTTCAAAACAAGGTGGTAGAAACTTAACGAAGGTTGTTATTTTGCATAGTTATGTTTAAAGAGTTATTCAGATTACCAGATATAAATATGCAAATTGATCTAATCCTATGAATGTTAACTGTTTTGTTCCAAGAACTAATAGAATTAGTAGCACAATCATCTTACCTATCTTATATATATACAAATTTATATCTTTTTTTTTCTTTTCCTTTTTTTCTCTTTTTCCCTGAGTTATTTTTCCCCTTTGAGTAGTTTCTTATACTTTCACAATATTTATTGAACATTTTGTATCTTATTCTTTTCAGGTTTTTATACTAGGGAGAAAATATGGTGTTTATACATGTGAGATTGGTGTATTTCACTTATGAGTATGGTCTCAAGTCACATCCATCTACCTATGAAAGCCTTAATGTGATCCTTCTTTATAGCTGAGTGATACAAAATTGTATAAAAATACCACATCTTTTTTTAAATCCATTCCTCAGTTGATGGGCATTTAGGTTGCTTCCAAGATTTGGCTATTACAAATCGTGCTGCTATAAACATGGGTGCATCATGCCTTGCCTTTGTTGCACAGAATTACCTTTGCTAATCTAGGTCTCTGCTGGTTGCAGATGAATTTTAGGTGTGATTTCTCTAGATCTGTGAGGTATGCTAATGGTATTTTGATTGGAGTTGCATTAAATCTGTATAATAATTTTGGAAGAATGGCCATTTTCATAATGTTTGTTCTTGCTATCATGAACAAGAAATATCTATTTTCTGAGATCCTTTTCAATTTTTTTCCTTGTGTAATATTCACTGAATAGCTTTTTACTTCCTTTGTTAGATTGATCCCTAAGTAGGTTTTTTTTTTTTTTTTTTGGATGCTATTGGGAAGGATGTGGTTTCCCATATTTCTTTCTCAATGAGTTTATAGTTTGTGTATAAGAATACTACTGATTTTTGAGTGTTTACTTTGTATCCAGCTACATTACTAAATTTTGTTATTATACATAAAAGTCTTTCAGTGGAGTTTTGGGAGTCCTCTATGTAGAGTATCATGTCATCTGAAAATAATAATTATACTTCTTTTCCTATCCTTATTCTTTTTATTTCTCTCTTGTCTAATTTCTCTGGTGAATATTTCCAGCACTATATTGAATAGGAATGGTGATAATGGACATCTTTGTCTTGTTCCTGATTTTAGAGTAAAGGCTTTCTATTTTGACCACATAATATTATGCTGGCTGTTATTTTGTCAGAGGTTGCTGTTATCACATTGAGGTAAAAAATGATCTATTTCAGTATTCTGTAGGGTTATCATGAATGAGTGTTGGATATTATCAAAGCTTTTTCCCGATTTATTGAAATGATCATGTGATTCTTATCTTTGTTTTATTGGTATGGTGGATTACATTTATTGATTTGTGTGTACTGAACCATCCCTGCAGTCCTGGAATGAACCTCACTTCGTCATGGTGTATGATCTTGTTGATGATTTGCTGCATTCTGTTTCAGTTTCTTTCTTGTTCTGAAATTTCTTCCGACCTATTATTTTTTTCTAAATGCTTTTATGAAAGAACTCTAAAATAATAATGTTAAACAAAGCTTTATAAAAGTGCACAAACATTTTAGTATTATTAATATTAAAATAAATACCATTTTCAATGCTTTTTATTTCTTTATTGTTAATCTATATGCATTTGATTCATAAATCTTTCCTTCTCTGAGCTAATTCTGATTAAGGTTCCTGTCTAAAAAAGAAAGAAAATTACAAATGAAGTATTTATTCAGTTAATTTTCAAGAATTCATAAGAATTTATATTCCTGTTTTATCTAACTGTGTAACTGTGAAGTTAAATAATGAGATAAAAAAGACTAAAGATTTGTAGTAGAAAATGGAAAACTGCATTACATAAGCTTAAATTTAGGTGAAATGCTGATTGCTGGAAGAAAAAAACACAGTAAAATTAAATTAATTTTCAAAATAATTGAAACAAGATTAATGTAAGCACAAAATATACAGAGTGCTTATTTTCTGAGTTTAAATGTCAGTTAGCCTACATTCATAAAGAAGACCTGAACTCTGCAAGTCTTACTTAGGATGTGGTATTTTGATCATAAATATCTTACTTCAACTTTTGAAAGTTGAGATTTATGTGATATGGTACTGTCATAAAAATCTAAATTATAATGCAAAAATGCTAGAAACATGCAAAAATAATACAGGTTGCATTAATTTTTAAATATTTAGATTAATCTAACTAGAAAATAATCTTAATTTTTTCTTTTGTATTTCAAAACTACTTCCTACAATATCCTTTCAATTCATTCATATATTACCCCAAACTATATAGACATAATACTTCTTGATTCTCATCATTTAACTCTCAGCTGGATTTGCACTTCTGTAGAATTCTGTTTTGAAGTAAACCAGACACTCGACTTAAATATCACATGATCTCTCTTCTGTTAAAAAATGCAAAGAAAGTGCACACAAAAAAAGATAGTAGGAAAATGATGATTCTGGATCATTCTTATTTATTTAGGGGTTAGAGAGCAAAATGCAGAAAACTGAACAGGTGTTGGGAGTGATTCAAGGACTCTTCTAAGTAATAAATTATGTTAAATTAGGAGAAGCATCTTAGGAGAAGATCTCCCTGTTGCATTTCACTACAGGGTGAAATGCCTGCAGCTACAGTCTTTATTTGGTAAACGGATTTGAAACCAGGTGTCCTCAGCCATTATCTTATCTTACCCCTGCACATATAGCAATCCTGCATGTGTTGTTCAATTTCCAGTTTCAGTGGCTCCCAACATAACCCAAGCGTGGTGGTGTACCCTAGAATTCCAGCTCTTATGAGGGTGAGGCAGGATGATTGTTGAAAAATATAGACAAATCTAGGTTACAAAGTGAGCTCAAGGCCAGGCTGAACTGCATAGCAAGACCTTGTATCAAGACAAAAAAAAAAAAAAAAAAAAAAAAAAAAAGAAGACATATTATGTATATAGATCAACTCTTCACAAAGAGTGTAATCATGTACTGGAAGGATATACTAATAAAAAAATGAAAGCTGAAAAGAAAACATATAATTTATAAGGAAAAGTAACAAAATTTAACTAACATGAAAATACAAATTTCAGGACTTATTTCTATAATTCAAAAATTCCTGAAATAAATGAAGGTGTCCACTGTGTATAAATGAAAGCCCTGATACTTTCCAGTTTATTTTTCATTTTTTTTTATGAGGAGAATTTTGGCTGTAATGAGTTTTTCTGTTGGAGAAAGCAGTATTTCTGAAAGACACACTTTTTAACTGTTGCATCTCTCCAACTCAATAAAGTTGATCTTTCTTATACAATGTTAAATTATAAATCATTTACCTTTTTTAACACTTCCTGTATTTCTTAATGAAGATAAAATTACAACCTAATCTTAGAACCCTAGATTATTACTGTTAAGTCTGTTACCATACCTTATCTTCTATTCTGAAACATTGAAAGACACGTTCATAGCCCTCCGTGGTACCAAGTTTCCATGTCTTTCAGCAGCCTCTAGCTTTCTAGTTTGCTCTTTTCTTACTTTTATGTTGATTCTGTTCCTCTGTTTTCTAGATTCCATCTCTTTCTTCTATACCTCTCTATCCCTTCATCTCTTAATTAGTATTCTTATCTAGCATTTACATCAACTCTAATGACAGTTTCACAGGATTTCTCTAAAGATTTTATTTAAAGTTAAAAAATTTAAAGTAAAGAAATGCAACACCAATTGCCATTTGATCAAGTTTTTTCCTTATAACACTTCCAAAAATATTTTAGTTTTTAGAGAACGTTTTCAATTTGTACTTGACCCATGGTTGAATAGCATCAATTTAAAAACAAATATTTTAGCATCTACATCTAATAGAATAAATTATTGTTGTAAGTTTATCAATATCAGTGCTGGATAGTCTTGGTATAATTACATTGTAGATTAATTAAGTCGGTAATTTTATTGACCATCAATACCTATCTCATTATTGACTAATTCATGGTTGTTTGGGTTTTAATTCTCCTAAATCCTACTGACAATGATGAATCTGATGATCACCCATGTCTTACAATTCCATTGTCCTGTGCTGGAATAATCTATTGAAAGAGAATATGTTAGAGGTTATGTATGCTAATAGCACCCCACAAACTGTGTGCTCTCCATCAAAATAATATCATTAAACAGAAAATACAACTTTATAATTCAATGTCTACTGTAAATTTTCTCCACTGAAAGTATTGAAAGCATTCTTTAATGTCTATTTGCCACATCAGCCCATGTTCTCTGTCAAATGAGAATTAAATTGTTTTCTTTGTAATGCTACTGATTATCATTCTCTGTGATTTCAACATTCTTATGTTCTCAAGTATGGACACACACACACACACATATATATATATATATATATATATATATATATATATATATATATTATATGCATTTGAATAGGAAACAATTCACACTCCAATTACTGATTTTTCTATGGCTTCATTCAAGGTCACTATCAGTTGCAAAACAAGCTCTGAAGTGAATAGTAAACTTCAGCTCATATAAAGCAAACAATTATACTAGCTATTGTTGTTTATGAAAATTAAAATTTTACAAACTTTTATAACATGTAAAATCTATTCAAGAAGTAGCCTCCGACATGTTGACTTGAACACTGGGCAATACTGTTAAGTAGATCTTTCTGTGATATCTTTGTGCAAGTTTTGGAAAGAATCTTGTGAAATAATTATGAAAATCATTTTGAAAGTTGTATGTATCACATAAAAATTAGAAAACCAAATTTTTATTTTATGGATTAGTCATACACTATCTTTGTTTTGTTTATCTTTACCTAAGATCTATTTCTATTCCCTTCAATGCACTAAATGGGTACATAGATGATTCTCAATACTAATTGAGTGATGTTATATTGATACATTGTGTCAACTTGAGAAGTCTAGAAGCTTAACTAAGTGCCTCAGCAGCTCTACATCCTGAGATGTAGAGGACAAGCCATTACCACTCTACAATGTTGTTCATTGTGTCAATTTGAGGTCATAAATTTTAGTGACTCAGCAGGGGACCAGGGTCTTTAAATAATAACATCCTCAGCCTGTGCAAGAGGAGAGAATCAGCAGACGGTGTGAATGCTGCACCTGCCAAAGGGGCATAGCCGGATTATAGGATAAAGGAAGAAAAGAGGCTTGCTCTGTCTTACTTTTGGTCTTGTTGCTTTGCTGTTTCCTGCTACCTTTAGGTGTTACCGTTGTGCTTTGGAGCCAGCTGTTTATGGATTGAGACCTCCACAAATTGTGAGCTAAATAAACCTTTCCTTCCTTAATTTTGGGTATAGTTATATTGCCCTTGTAAGCACAGAAAAGTGACTAAGACAGGTGTTTTATGGAAATAACCAATGATTTCAATTATTTTTGTATGATTAGTCATTTTTGTGTGTGTGTCAGAAATCTTACACTGTGTGTTAAAGCTCCTATGGAAGTATACATTTATAGTAATAGATTAAAAATGATGAACAAATTCTCTGGTAAACTTGTAACATGTATGTGTTATCCTGCGCTTCCTCAGTCAAAAATCTGCAAAATCAGAAGGAACTTGATTCTCTCTGATGGTAAAATTGTAGTAATCTACTCCACCCATTCCATCAATAATAATTAGTGCAAAGAAGTTCATGTATTGGCAAGTTTGGTAAAAATAAGTGAATTTAACAAGAAGTTCCTTTAAAACGGCATTCTTATTTAACGGAAATTGAATTGGCACATAATTTTTTCTTCATTTCTTTAAATTTATACTATAATTGAAACACACTGTGTCATATAAAGCTAGGTAATATTCATAAACTCCATATGTTCAACTTAATAAATATAAATGACACTGGCAATGTAGTTTATTACTCTTCTTAGTAAAACTTACTGTTTCATTCATACTCCTATGAATTTATTCAGTGTACCGTAATATGTTTATGTTCTTCATAATGGGCTATTTTACAAACATAATTTTTAAACTTACTTTCTCATTATTCTCCCAATTCACATGAAGGTAAAGTTAAATTAAACGACTTATCAATTGAACCAACTATTTTAAATTTAATTCTCTTATTTGAAATGCTTTTAGATTATGCCTAATGCATGAATACTGTTATATAAAAATTGATTTTCAATTTTTCATTCATTTCCAAAACTCTCAGTTGATGAGAAAAACAATTTTATGATTAAGAATCATATGTGTGAATTCACTCTCATTTTACAGTAATTTATATTTTGATATAATAATTGCAAGCTTCATTTCTAATTATTGAAATATTTGCGCACAAATTTTTTATACAATAATGTAAAATTATTTAAATATGTAAATCATTGACAAGTAAGTATACTTTTATGTTGAACTCGCTGTGTTACACAGGTTGGCCTCAAACTCATAGCAGTCCTCCTGGCTCAGCTTCTCAAGTGCTGGGAGTACATGGGTGTACCACTACGCATCACACAAATATATACCTTTAAGGCACTAGCATTTGATAGTTGCTTAGGAGATTTTATTTGATCTATACAAAAATGAAGTGTAATTTTCTTCTCCCTAAATCTGAAAATCTTTGGGAAAAAGCACTATTACTATAATAGAGCCAATGAATATGTTCATTATCAAAGATCAGTGTCATTATGTATATGTATATGTATGTGTACACATGTGGTAAGAGCATATAAAATCTACACCTTTAACAGATTTAATTCTATAATGATAACTCTAGTCCTCGTACTGCATAGTACGTGTTAGATTTATTCATTTGAATTCCAATCTGTAAACTCTTTAATCAGAACAAAATATACATTTTTCATCTATTAAAATATCTTATTCATACATGAGCATCACTTAAGATTATGTGATCATCCTGCATCAGAGAACAAGACAGGAAAAACTGAAACAATTTATCTTGCAAAAAATGCAACATATCATCTACAACTTAGAAAATATTTAGAAGAGGAAAGGAAAAACAGGGTCTTTGAGGAAAATCTGTTTCCTACAAACAGTAGACTTTGCTGTGACTTCTGGTACAAGTTTACAACATCTCTTAAATTACTTATTCCACTGCTGTCTTACGTATTTATCTCTTTCTACCTTTTTTGTGTATCTGTAATACAGAAGCCAAAGCCACATTAGAAAAAGTCGTATGCCATGTCTGCATTGCTGTCCTTCCTCAATAGTTTCCCATCTCATTTAAAAAGTCTGGATATACTTGAAATTCTCTGAGAGACAGAATAAGGACTCTGATCTCGCTTGCCTCTGGGAGCTCACTCTGTTAGCATGTTCACTACCTCTTTTATATATGACAAAAGTGAACAAAACTTAAGGTTCCTGCTTCTATCTTCTCTTGCCTGGGCCGTGGCCCAGACACACCAATATCTATGCTTCCATTTCCTTTTAGATACTGCCAGATTCCCACTTTATTGGTGGAGTTGGATTGGACAGTTTAAATTCAATCCTCCCTTTTTAAAAACCTGTCTTTATTTCTTCCATGATTTAATTAGCATCATAGATATTTCTGTCATGTGATATACATGTGACTCACTTATTTAAGGGTTGAATTTTAACTCTTAAGAATATGAGGTCCCTGAGGGCACAGATTTTTGTTTATTATTTAAACTACCACACTCCTATCACCTTGAATACTGCCTGAAATAAAGTAAGTGCTCAATAAAAACTATGTTCAACTAAGTGAAAGGACAGAGGAGAGTTAGGATTTTTAAAGTAACAAAAAGTTATGAATTTAAGTTCAAGAATTTTGAAAATATATTTTTAACATTTTCAATAATTTTTCTTAAATGCATTACATATTGCAATCCTACTTTCTGAAAATATATATGCTGGATTTTCTTGAATATTTTGGAGTAATTTATGAATACAAATGATAGTATTGAAATATGCCATGAACCAGTAAGTTTTATAATTCTTTTTGCTCATATACAAAATAACCATAAACATGAAATTTTAGAGTTCCATTGCAGTTTGCAGCTGAAATGCTCCCCACATCTCATATGCTAAAAGCTTTCGGCTCAATATAGTGTTGCTTAGTGTGGGCCCTTTAGGAAGATGAATGGCACATGAGACTCTTGATTCGTAACATGGTGGCATCACTGAGAGGTGGTAGAAATTTTACTAGGTTAGGCTGTATTAGCACCTTCCCTGGAGCAGGGTACATCTCGTTCTGGCCCCTCTTCCTCTGTCTCTCTGTATTTTATCTTTTCTCTCTCTCTCTCTCTCTCTCTCTCTCTCTCTCTCTCTCTCTCTCTCTCTCTCTGTCTCTCTCTCTCTCTGTCTCTCTCTCTCTGTCTCTCTCTCTCTCTCTCTCTCTCTCTCTCTCTCTCTCTCTCTCTCTCTCTCTCCCTCTTTTTCTTTCTTTCCTGGCTGTCACAAGGTGAGAGGTTTTCTACTGCCACTTATGTTTCGTGATAAACCAGGCCTGAAAACCAGTGGGCCAAAAAGACCTTGGCTTTAAATCTCTGAAATGTTGAGGAATAATAAATCTTTCCTTATTTTAATTATCTCAATTATTTCATTATAGCAGTGCAAATCTGGGTAACATAAACACTTTGTCTATCTGTTTATTCTTTGTTACACTATACATTTCCTTTTCACTGTTGTTCATTATTATAAATTCAAATATACAATTTTATTGAATTTTTCGCCATACCAAGTCTTTAGGAACTCCAGAATCATTCTGGTTTATAAAATAATCATCATTTTCCCAGAGATGACTGATCCCCCTAATAAAATGGTTTTAGTAGAAAAAACACATTGATCATCACTGTGCAGTGGTCCTGTAAGAACAGAGTCACTCTCTTCTACTCTTCATCCATGTGAGGACTCAGACTAAAGGTTCTCAGCAGGCTCAATTCCTAACCTTGATGATGGATTTTTCCTGGGCTCTAGAACTATGTCATAGTAAACTTCTATGCTATTAAATTATGCAGTCTGTAGTTTTAGTCTTCTGTTTTAGAAACTCAGAAAAAGTATCAACACACATACATAACACACTAAAAAGAAAATTCAACTTTTTTAATACCAAAATCTGTCTTCTATTTGAGCAGAGCAAATTCACACAACCCAGAAAAGATATTGAAAAGTCATTCTTATAATGAGTTTACTTTTAAAATTCAAACTAACGAATAGTAAAAAGATACGAATTAAATAGTAGAAAATGTAACTCTGAGATAGTATCTCTGTCAGTTGAGAGAAACAAATTTGTTATAAGTGTAGTTTTAATACTAAGTCTATTTTCTAATACTTACACAATAAACCTTTTAATGACTGACTGAAATGGTTGTCATACTTAGTGGAGTCTCACAAAATTATAATTCCATTATTAGGTTTCTAGATGATCGTTAAAGAGAAAAATAAAGATAATTTTCATAATTTTTGCAAGTAACTTTTGTAAACTATTCTGTTTAATCTGAATAATTGTCTCATCTAAGATTTAAAAGACTCAGCACATTCTATAATTTTATTATTTTTTCTACTACTCTCATTTTCCCCTATAAATTTGTCAAAAATACGATCATTGCAATTTAAGTGGATTATGATTTCAGGAAATACGTATAGGGTTCAGATTTATCTGTTTATACTTCTCTTGGAGTTTTTTTTTGTTTGTTTTTTTTTTGTTTGTTTGTTTGTTTTTTTTTTTTGTCATCTTGCCTCTTCTCTGTAAAACTGAAAATTTCCATCTTGCAGGGTGGTGGGAAGCTAGATTAGCAGAGACAGAGTGAAGCCACCATTGTCTGTTTCAGGAGCGAGACTGCAAGGCAAGAGATCACCTGGTTAGCTTCCCACCAGGCTCTCACTGTTAAGCTTTTTGGATGGAAAGGAAAGGTGTACTGACTGGTAGTAAGGTTCAGCAAAATATTAAGAATTTTAAGTTGTGGTTTCTAAATTGGATACTAGAAACTAAATTATTTATTCAACAAAGATCAAAAGGAATTCGATTTCTCAGAATATTATTGATGCCATTTAATGTATAATTTATTGGAATTAAAAATCACAACACAATTTCTACACTATAACATGTAGAAAAGTGTTGTTCTTGGGTTTTATAGTAACGTATTACTGACACATTAAATTTTGGAAAAAAAAAAAAGAGAGAACTTGAAAACTATTTGCTTTTTCATTTGATATCCCTAATTGAAATTGTGTTAAGACAAACCATATCTTAATTTTATAAGCCACATATTGTACATATTTTGACCTAGAGAATCTACATTATTACAAGATGAATAGAAATAGAAAAATTTCACAGATGTGCATTGAGATAGAAAGACGCATAGGAATCTGACATTACAAAAATTCGTAGCTTTCTGAAGCCTGTGTCTCAAAAGATATCTGAAGAAGGAAAACAACAGACACAAACTTCATTCAATGTTATCTTAAAAATAAAAGGCATTTCCAGGTATTCAAGACAGTAAAAAAGATGGTAATAATTGTAACATTGAAAATAATATTTTAAACTTTTTATATTTGCAAAAATATTATATGTGCTAACTTTTAAATCTAAGTTTTATTTGCCATTTTAGTTTTCATCATAATGATTAGAACTTCAGGGAACATACTGCCTTACAGTGTTTTTAGCAAACCTAAGTAAAGACTGTGAAATAATAAGATTATTTTCTTTATGCTGGGAAATTTTAACCTTTTTGGAACTAAAAATTTTAGTAAAGCAGTATTCTTCTGTTGTGATTCTAATGCGGTATAAAATTAGAAAATGATACATTCAAAAATAATTTTTATATATTAGAAAATCTTATAAATAAAAATATTGAAAAATAAGTGTGAATATCAAATTTATGCATAACAGGTAAATGTGAATGTTGGTACCTATTGGTAGGGATATAATAGCTTTTGATCCAGAAATATATGTACAAAAGAGGTAATGCTTTTGTTAATTGTGCTTGCTCAAGCAGTATGATAAACCAGTCAGCACTAGGTAAAAAGTCAAAGTAACTACGATTGAAGTTTTGTACACAATTGTGGGATATGAATAGGTACAACTAAAACATCGTCATCATTTTAAATGCTATGTTAACTTCATATATTCATGTAATTAACTCACTCACTAATTTATATGAGAAATTTTCAATATAGTATCAGATCCATATCAAAAGGTCAAGTGAACCAAAGAGCTGTAATAAATTAAAATGGCCTCTGGGGGTCAATTAACACTTACAAATGTTTATTAAGCACTCACTTAATTACTACTTAGCTGTAAAAGGTATCTATTTTATTACAAAGACTAATAGAAACAGAAAGAACTATTTATTTACTGTAAGAATTCAGGAACTATTGATACCCTGCAGGAGGTATTTTACATGCTATATGATATTATGATTCAAACATTTTTAGTATTAAAATTATTGCAAAATATCTTCATTTAATTTGTACATTGAAAATGAAGAACACTCATTTTAAGTGATATCCACTGATTTTGACTAATTTAAAAATTTTATATTTAGGTAACCATGTTTCATTATAATTAATCAAAAACAAAATTACAGGAACTTAATTGTCCATTCAAATGTTTTTGCTGAGTATTATTATTTAGAAGTAACTCTGTAGATACTGTAGAAATGCAGTTGAAGTAATTCAACAGAACCAGTTCTTTAAAAAATAAGTATGCATTTAATTGAATTTATATAGAACATGATTACTACAAAAAAGAAGTTTTAGCTAATAAGCAATCCAAAATCTCTTTTGCTTATTCTTTAATACTTGAGTTGTAGGCATTTTCAGTATAGTATATTTAATACTCATGTTAGACTTAATAACTATGAGAACAGTTTTACATAAGAGTATTATAGTAAATTCCCAAGCACTCTCCATGTTTTCTGTACAATGATCAACCTTGTTAGGCTTAGAATTGTGTCAGGTAACTAAGGCAATCATATGGATTTCCATTTGATATCAGTTCAGCCCATCAGGACTGAACTGACAGTTCAATTCCATTCAAGAATAGAGTTAGAATAATTGAATTAGTTAGGTCTTTTAAAGAAAGTGAATGTTATTCCTAGAATCTTAACAGTGATCTTTACTGTGTCAATATCCTTTCTTCTGTAGCTTGGTTATCTTAAATCTTGGTTTAATTGATTTGTAGCTCATTATAAATCCTGACTTGTTACAAAATTCTTCTTTGTGAGCTCTTCCAGCAGGCTGAAAGAAGCCTACTTACTTCATATTTGGTATAAAATGAGCACTTAGACTTGGCATATGGTAAATGCTCAAGTAACAGTATTCACTTTGAATAGCTGATACATATTCGTGCAACACTTCACAAGTTGTATTTATCTAATATGTGAAATTAAGTCATGAAATTCGAGTATTCTTCTTTCCCTTTTTTCTTCTTCCTTTCTTTCTCTTCTTCCTCCCTTCATTTTCCTTCTTCTCCTCCCTGATAGTAGCATAAAATGAAAAAGTATAATCATGCTTTTAGTCGTTTCAATGTAGCATAATTTCATACATAGTGTATTTTCTAAATACTAAATATTTTGATTTGAAAATTTAGATGATTTATATTAAAATGTCTTCCTTAAGAGGAATGACACTTCACACCTATGATAAGAAAAGTAGCTACATTTAACTAATAGGCTTAAAACATAAGAAAAACTACTATAAAGTTAAATAATAGCCTTACTAATCATCTGTTTAATATGATGTAACATTAAGATTTTATTTCCTTCATACCAAAATTCAATGTTATGTGTTCTTTAAGTTCAATAAAATAATGACCTTTATACAGATCATTTTAAGTTGTAAAAAGTTGTACTAACAATTCAGAAAAAAAAGGGAAATACATAATTGAATTTCAGTGTAACAACAGAAATAGATTCTATATTACAGAATTTGAATGGTGTTAGACAGTAATTAATGAAGAAAATGTTGTTGTAATGACTTTTGTGCTACATGTTACTTTATATAGTTTTAAAAGATTTAAAAAATCAATTTAGGAACTGCATGAAGCACTAACTTGTATAGAGATAATTTAAAATATTAACTTCAAATTCTCATATTATCTTTGATGGAAGTTTTCTCTATCCTGTTTGTGACATGTATTTTCATACATTGTTTTCTCCCCTAAGGGAAATACTCGATTCTATTCTTGGATAAAAATGATCTGTCACTATTGTTTGCTTTAAAGGGCTTTTTTTTTTTTTTTTGCACTGAACTGAGAGAAAAATCAAGGCACGAGGGATTGCTGTCCAGCTGTTGTGCAGCTAATCAATATTTTAAATGCACAAAAGAGATTTCCCTTCCCTTGAAAGTCTTTTGTGCACTTAATTTGTTGATTTATTAAAACGTCCAACTTTGTCTAAGAAGGATTCACACTTGCATTTAGCTTCTGTTTCTGTTTACTCCTGTAACAGTGCAGTTACAGAACAGTAATGCAAGTGCACTTTAATGTGTGATTCTCAGGCCCTGTGGGGAGTTGGCGAAACTGTGAATTTCAAGAGTGGTCAACCACCATATTCTTCCTTTACTTATGCAACACACTGCTTATCTGATCCCTTAGCTTTCAGCAAAGCTTACTGTGCTATATTGCAAAGGCCCATTAAAGATCAATATTAGAAGTTTACAAGAATTCTTATCTACACAGTGATCACAATCTGCATCATTCTAAATATAGTTCTAAAGGAAAAAACTTCCCTTCTCCAAACACCTACTGCAGGAGAGTAGCCTTTGGTTATGTTCCTTTATTGTTTAAACCACACCAAGCATTTCATACCATAATTTATGTAGTAGAAGGTTGTGCCTTGATATTCTCTTTCATCATTTTGTTCACCCCCGGTTTCTATAGAGAACAGCTTTCAATATAAAGCTAACTATCAAATGCACTGATTTTGTCAAACCTGTCCGCTGCATTCAACCCATCTTCAAATTTCTATCCTGCGCCTCTGGCCCCTGGGGTGAAGCGCTGCCTGAGTGCATTAATAGCAGAATCACAATGTAAGTGTCAGGATGGTGGCATCATCCTACTTTGACGCCAGCCTCCCTGTTTCTTCTGTGTGTCACTGTAGAGAAAGTAAGGCTAAAGGTTAAAAGATGCGGCTTATTAAATAATTCAAGCCATTAACCTGCAACCTGCAAAACCCATCGCAGCCTATTAAGTTTACACTGCCAAGATTCATGCTTGGTTTTGACGGATGCTAAAGCATTGTGCCTGTACGCTTTACTTTTATTACTACACAGTGATGTAGTGAGGAAGGAGGGTGAACAAAAGGTGACAGGATCTCCGCAAGGGGACAATAAGAGCAGCAGCCTCACTTGCATAAGGAAGACTGAAGCCTCGGCTCCCTGCTTCCATCTCTCCGTAGAGGCCCCGGTGCACATCTGCGTCACTCACGCGGGAGGAGGAGGCGCCGAGGAGAGAAAATTGTACAGTGAGGACCTTGACAGCCGCACGGCGGGCTCTCCCCGCTGCCTCCGCGTGTTTCCTGGAATATTTATTTGTCTTTTACAAACTGACTCTACAAAGCTACCCTTCTGGCATTGCAGAAAGCGCCTGAGTTCCTCGCAGGTCCCTGCAAGGTGTAGGCATCCTCCGGAGAGGCCAGGGCAGGGCGCAGGTGCCATCGGCAGGCTGCGGGGTGCTCTTCTTGGCGACTTGGGGACTTGGGGCTTTTTCCTCGCGCTTGCCAGGCGCTGAACTCTGAGCTGCAAGGACAGGAGTACGGAAAGGCTGCCAGGAGGGTATCCCAGGGAGGAGTATCCGGCCGCAGGCTCCGTCCCTCGCGCATCTCCAGCCCGGGGTCTTCCCGCGCGGGCGGAGATCGGGATCTTCAGCGCTCGGCGTCTCACTCCTGCGTCTGCTCCGGGCCGGTGGCTTCCCTTTGCCGTCCGCCCGGAGGACCCGATCCCCGAGCCCGCGGCTCGCTCTGCGGTCCGCGCTCGCGCTCCGCCGCCTGGCACCGCGCAGCCCGCTCTCCGGCTCCGGCTGCCCGCGCGGGGTGCACCCCGCCGCCCCGTCACCGCTCCCAGCTCGCCTGGCCTCCCGGGCCGCCGCCGGCCAGTCCACTTCGCCTTGTTTGCGTGAAGCATGTCCGGCTCGGGGAGGAAAGACTTCGACGTGAAGCACATCCTGCGGCTCCGCTGGAAACTCTTCAGCCACCCTGCGCCCTCCCCGGGCAGCCCGGCGGGGGGCGGCTGCCTGCAGCCCGACGGCGGCAGCAGCTTTGAGCACTGGGGACCCAGCCAAAGCCGCCTGCTCAAAAGCCAGGAGAAGGGCAGTGTAAGCGCTTTCTGGAAGAAGCCTTCCTCCTCTTCCTCCTCTCCGTCGTCCTCCCCGTCCTCCTCCGCCTCTTCCTTCAACCCCCTGAATGGCACCCTGCTGCCTGTTGCCACAAGGCTGCAGCCGGGCGCCCCGGGGCAGGGCGCCCCGCAGCCGGCCAGGACTCTCTTCTACGTGGAGTCCCTGGAGGAGGAGGTGGTGCCCGGCGTGGACTTTCCTGGACCGCACCAAAAGGGGCTGCCCCTGCAAGAGCTCAAAGTGGAGCTGGCCAGCGCCAGCCAGGCAACAGGTGAAGGGTGTGGACACAGGTACAGTAAGTCCCACGCGGACCCCAGCTTCTCCCAATTTCCACTCGCTTCCCCCCGCCTCCGCCTATAGTCACAAAGTTAAGGCGCTTCGTAGTGAAAATTTGAGTTGGAAATCAAGGCAGGTTTTATTACCCGAGTTGGAATCGCATTAAAAGTTTGTTCATTAATTTCCATTGGCTCACACTCATTACTTTTCTTTTTGCAGATCTCAGAGTTGTAGCCACCAATGGAATATCCATGGGTTCTAGTAAATCTTTAAGTCAAACGGTTCTCATGGTTTTTCATATTATAAGGTCTTTCTGTCTTCCGTCATTGAAATCTATCAGCGTCCCCATTATCTATTTGCGGTGAAATTGATGTTAGACTCCATCAGAATGCGCCTCATACTTGCCTGGTGACTGACTTAGCATTGTTATCCCAAATTCCTGTGTCTGGGATCAATATTCGAAGAATAATAATAAGGTGGGCAAAAGGCGGGCAGTGGGCATCGCTATCTTATCTCTGTCCCTCCCCTGAACAGAGTCACTGCTCTGGGTCCCAGCTTCCTTTCTGGTCCTGCTACCGTTTTAGAGCCTTTTTCACTGGAGGACTAAGCTGATCCTTTTGCTTCAGGGTCTAAGATCTGCCAGCTCAGTCTCACTAGCTGTATATGCATAATAGGAAGGTCAATATGTATTTCCAGCTTATTGCTCACATTACACTGAGCACAGTTCTGCTACCTTGAAAATATAGAAAGCCTTCCCAACACTGAACACTGAACATTCTGA
Source organism: Cavia porcellus (assembly GCF_034190915.1). Classification (NCBI taxonomy): domain Eukaryota; kingdom Metazoa; phylum Chordata; class Mammalia; order Rodentia; family Caviidae; genus Cavia; species Cavia porcellus. Next base: position 18,307,274 of record NW_026947487.1, on the reverse strand, counting down.
ATTTTGTATTTTAGGGAATTGAGTTATTATTATTCTACATGATATCATAACTAGTTGGCTGTATAATGAGGGTATGAAAGGATTTTCATTTAGATTCATATGATATCAGAATACATTATTGAAGAAGAAACACAAGAAAATGATAATGAATATGCTCATAAATTTTAATTAATTCTCAAGAAAAATTAGAATCAAGTATGTTTAAATTTTTACTTACTTGAGTCAGCTTCTTAAAATCTAAGTTGTATAAACTATATTTTAAAAAGTACATATATTTGTTATTTACACTAAAAATGTAATATTAGATGCAGAAATTATACCTAATTTTTAAAAATCATATGCATGATATACGTTTCATTTGAATTTTAGCTCTTCAAAATATTCTGATGTATATTAAGACATCTAAAAATGTAGAGTTGTTATTTTAATGTAAATATTCAATTTGGAAATTTCAAGTAGGCTAAAAGTTGTCCTTATGTAGAAGACTTAAATATAAGTTTATCTATTAGTCAATCAAATTACTTTACAAAAATTTTATAAGTAAATACTACAAATACCATAAAGTAATTAGATCAATGTATTCAGTACTTGCTATAATTCTTCATTTTTAAAAATAAAATGTGTTGTTTTTTAAAAACATTCTTTAGTTGTATAAACATAAAATTTGAGGGGGATTATTCATAAATATTAGCAATTCACTTTTATATTTTATGGAAAAATTAGATACTAGTTTACTGAAACTGATAATTTGAGAGACAACTCAAAAGTAGAGATTATATATTTTGTATGCATATAATTGATTTCTGAATTGTATCATCAGCTGGATATATCTCACCTGGAAATATTAATGTGTTATAATTTCTTAAAAAAGTTTATGATGTAATATTTTCAAACAAGAAGAATATTTGGAGTCAACAATTTATGAAAATATTTATCTAAATTGTAGAATTTGAAGATACTAATGAAGTGCTGATTTAATAAAGTAAAATATATTTATAATCGTGAAATAAATTACCTACTAACTGTGGAGGCACTGGTCAGAGGTATGTACAACATGGACATGAAGAGAACTTTAGGAGCCACATTCCCAAACTGTCGTGGAATGCACAGTTAGAAATTAAAAGACAGCCTACAGAGTCACAAGCCCACGTGGACTAAGGAATGAAGTCTCTGGCCTTGGTACTCCCCAGGCACCAATTTAGCACTTAGCTTGGTCCCAAGGTCAGTCTTTAAATGGACCAGTCTGCCCTTCCTCATCCTTCCCCTCTCCTACACATGTTCCTGCCCAGATGCTATTCTTTTTTCCTTATCTTTGTTTCTTGGTTCCATCCTTAGAAAGCCATCCAAGCTTCAGTTCCTGAAAGGTCTTGCCTAGTGGCAGCCCTTCTGAGCTAACTTGGAACATGGATTGGAGACTGACTCTGAGTAATCTTTGAGTAATCTTTTATCTTCTGTGCTGGACCATGGTTGTGAACTGTGACAAATAGTTTTAGATATAAATGAGGCAGTCACATCATAGTTACCTTTGAATATTTTTCATTGTTTTGAATTTCACAGCAAGTTGTAAGATATAAGAATTCTGAAAATAATGCAAGTGTCAAACAAAATCATCTGTATTATTGGAAATAGAATGTTCCCTGAGACTTTGCAGGTGTAAACTACTGAAAACCAAGTCCAATTTGATTTTTTACATGTTGTTAATACTTACATGATTTCTATAAATCTGAATTTCTGAATGGGCAAATGAGTTGGCACTTTTAATATTTGATGGATATTTTTTCTGCTCTTAAAATTTCTTATGGAGCCAGGGATTTAGCCCAGTGGCATAAGCACCTGTCTGGCAAGCACCAGATTCTGAGTTCAATCCCAGGGTTAAAAAGAAATTACTTAACATTAGTTCTATGTTCACTATTAGGAACTAGTTCACTATGTTCATTAGTATATTAGCAATTATCTATTAACAACATATAATATGCTAATGTGTGATAATTGTTACCGATAAGAGATAGCATACACAAAATAAAATACTGAATGGAAATTTCATTTTACCTCAGAGCTTTATTCAAAATGACCAGTAATCTAGATTTAGTTTCTCTGTGATTATACATCTAAGATATCTGCACAATGTCTGTGATGATGAGCATCCAAACTGTTTAAATCATGCATACCAATTTTTATTGCTTAAGTCATTATTATACACCTAAATATGATGCCAAATTTTTTACACCTTTTTTTTTCTTTTTTATTGGTACCGGGGATCGAACTCACGACTGCCTGCTTGCAAGGCAGGTGCTTATGCCGCTGAGCTAAGTCCCCAACCCCTATGATGCCAAATTTAATACTTAGCATTTTCTTTTGTCAGCACTGACTTTTATGATAAATTAATCTTCAAATATAAAACAAAATTTGGCCCTTTCTCTCATAATCCCTGTACTTATTTAATAACTTTTCTTTTATTCATTTGGTTATCCACTAGTTAGGAACACTATTTTAAACATGTATGAGTAGCTTAATTAGTGAACCTTGTTAGAAGAACAGGTAGAGAAAATTTAGAAGAAAGTTGATCGTAATTTCAGAATCCTAGAAAGGTCCCAGTTTCATAGGCTGAGCAGAAAAGTAGTAGCAATGCAAAGATAAACTAATAAACCAGCAGTACACACTACGTACCTTATCCTACCGTGGTACACACCACACAGCCAGGAGCATGTACTTCCTAAACACATCTCAGCTCTCTACTACTTGATCATCTTATCAATAAAAAAGATTTAAATAGTAAGTTACTTATCTATAATCAGTAAGTTTCTCTATTTTTCCTGGCCAAACTTAGCTTTAAAAGTATATAAGTTCCTGCTTAGTCAGATCACAATGTATTTGTGTTGTAGATATTTTTATCCAAAATTTCATATGTAACAAAATGAGCAATATTTATTTGTTTTAGTTTATAATGCTGTAGTAAAAGAGATACCATTTTTGCCTGATTGCTTTTTTAGAAGTTAAATTCTTAGAATGCATTCATTGGATTCCAAGTTTTAGTTACCATTCATAGACCATGATTTCAGATTTGTTTCTCTAAACCAAGTTCTTTCCCTCACTTCTAATCTCATGCATCCACTCTTCTCTCTGACCTCTCGGGTAGCTTCCAAGACTATTTAAGTACAACATGGAGGACATGTAACCTCCCTTCTATTTTGCTCAATTTCTGTTTTCTCCACCTCACAGAATAACACTCCCTGCATTGAGGCTAATATTTGCAAACATCTTCTTCCACATAGTTTTAAATATCCTTTAAAAAAGTATTGGAAATTTCACATGGGAAGTAGCCTGTAAATTTGTTTTTGAATTCCATCTTTACTTATTACACTTATTTTAGTCTTACACTTTTTAAGCTCTACTATTATCTGTGTTACTGATCCTCTCATCTTTGTCTCATGTAATTAATTATCTATAGTTGGTGAACATGCTAAAAAAATAGCTGAACCATTTTTCCTTGTACTTGCTGTCCTTTTTCCCCAAAAATATAATTTCAAAGTTCTCCTATCGTTATCCTATGAAACCCTCGCTGCCCACAGTGTATCCCAGACTTCATGACTCTAAATGATTTATTCCTTCACCTATGTGTCTTCACTCACCCCGCTCAGCCTTCCAGAAACAATGCTCTGCTCTGTGATTTTTCCCTGGTCCAAGCCTCACAAACCTCAATAGTGGTTTCTTCTCCTCAATAGTGGTTTTCTTTCTCTCAACCAATCCTTTTCTGCGTTCGTTTCTATTCATTATTGACATATTATAAACAGAATCTTTTTGAGTTCTCTTTTGAAAGATATTTTCTGTGATTCACCTGACAAATTCTTATCTTCTGTTTCATGTCAGAATAACTGTTATTTTCGTCAGTTTGTATTAAAGCTTGTAAACATTTTAATATCCATGTTGAGTTTTTATTGTTACTAAAGTTTCCAAGTGTAGAATAGTGTGTTAATTTAGCTCAGTCTTTTATTCCTATCACAAAGCATAATGTTTCCCCATATATGCTGTTGAAAAAATGAAAATTTTTCAAAATATTTTGAGTAACATTGATTAGAAATTTACATACTGTCAAATAGACTATTGAATATTTATAGTGTGCAAATTAAAATTCTTAATAACCTATAGCAGTTGCAACGTATATATTTGGGATATTGGTTACTCAAAAAAGAAGTGTGAGATATAACTAGTACCTATATTAATTAACTTGACTATAATAAAATATCTGAATCAGTAGAGCTAGACATTTAACACTTGGTGTCTGATTACAAATGCTATATTTCTTACCACTTTGCCTATTTTTTTCTTTATTCTTTTCCTAATCTTCATTTCCCTCTTAAAAACAAAGACATAGCAAAAAGGTAAAATCTCTATCTAAGGTTGGTGGAGGAATGATTTCTTATTATCTTAATAGAAATTAAATGTCTGAGTGTTTAAATGGACTTCTTAAGTTTCCAGTGATGCAGAATACTTGATAAAGTCAAAGAGAAAATTTAGCTTAATTTAGAAAACAATTATTTTGTGACATTTGGTTTATTTAGTATATTTTACCTCATAATTAATCAATCTGAAGCAATATAACCTGGAAATGAAAATGTTCTCATTTTGGAGGGCAAAAGAGAGATTTATGGTAGGAAATATGTTTCTGAAGGTCAGAAATTTACATAGAGACACATCAATGAGGAGGCATGTATTGTTCCATTAAAATCCAGAGATTAGTGGGTCTCAATGTAGATACTCTAGAGAGTAGAGTCAACTTTATTCAATAAAAAAAAAAAAACTTAGAAAATAACTGACTCTTTCTTTGGGAAAGTGGTAGTTAAAGTATAATGGAATATTAAAGGGAAACAATACTCATCTTTGTCCTTACCTTGAATTCCAAAGCAACAGAAAGAGTATTTTTAGAGCAATTTTAATTACTGTATGTTTTCTTTGGTAGTTTACCCCACATTTGGATATTATATAGCCTGCTATTATATAAATCAGATCCACTAAAATGATAACTTACTTAGAAAATCTTAGCTTATTTTAGGATGAGTTTATCAATATTGCATGGTATTCTACCCAGAAGTTCACAACTTATGGGCACCTTGGCTTCTGCACACATCTGCTCAGGCAAACTAAAATCACAAACTAAAAAGAAAGAAAACCACAGTATTTGCAAGTACCCAAACGAAAGATCTGTGAGAAATATTTGAATATGAAATAAAATAATGAAAAATTAATTACAACTATTTATAACAAAAATTCTAATTAAAGGATCGTGTTCTGTTTACAGTATTTTAAAGGTACTATCATGATTATCCAGAAAAATGAAGAAATCTCGCTTTTCTAATCAAAATAATTTTTATTTTTGCTATTTAATACACATTTGCAGTACATAACTATTCTTTTCACTGTAGGGGATCGCTATATGGACAGAACACATTTCCGTTTCCTTCTTTTACTCTTTCCCTTCTATTTTTCCAGTATCTATTTATAAGACTTTGCAAAGATAATTATCATAGATATGGACTAAAACCAGTATAACAGGCCAAAGAACATATAAAACATCTATGATAATTTTACTAGACCGACGAACATATTTAGGTACGTTTATGAATCTGCCAAAATGCATGGATAGAAAAAGAAAAACTTGTATAGTATTTTAGTATTAAATGTATGAGACATCATGAGGTTAATAAAAGTTTCCTTTGACCTCCACAATTACAAGAGATGCTCAAAGTCATGGCAAAATTATCAGTACAGCACAATCCTGCTTGGGTACTGTCTTTATTTTTTTCTGATTAATGGGACAAAATCCACCCAAAATTAAAGGAGGAAATATTTATTTAGCTCACAGTTTGTGCAGGTTGCAGTATTCAGTTGGCTGGCTCCAAGGCAGGTGGCATAGCACCGGCGACAGTTCAAGGCAGAAGAAAGCACAAAAAGCAATGAGAGGAAAGGGGCCAGGGAGCAAGCCTCTTGTCTTCTCTTACACCGTATGCAGGCTACCTGCTCTCAGGGCGGGGGGGGGTCTTTTACACCCCTCCATCTCTAGGTGCCCTCCTCTTAAACAGGTCCAGTATGTTTACAAAGAGAGGATGCTGGCCCCTTGCTGAGTTACCTAGCTGAGCTTCTAAACTTCTCATGTTGATATATTATGTCAACCACGACAGGTAGCCTTGGTCATCGAGACTGTTGCACAAGAATTTATAATTTCTTTTCTAAGGACCAGTAGTGTGCTGGGATTTCTCTGATATATAACATTATCTAGGGTCATCAATATAAGACTAACACAATCTGTTGAAAAAATCACACTAGTTTTCTTTTTATGAGTAAATTATTTCTGAGTACATTATTTAGTGGACTTGATAGATAGACCAATAGATAAAGATACATTGGACTTTTCATATCAGAGAAACCATGTAATATTTAATCTTATGTTTCTGAGATACTTTATTTAGCATTATGGTTTCAAGGTGTATCCATTTTTCTACAGATGAGTAAAAATTTCCTTCTTTATTGCACAGTAGTACTCCATCATATCTAAATACCATTGAAACATGCAAATAAATGTTAATGGAAGATAGATGAAGATGGTTTGACAAGAGAGAATGACATGCTACAGTTTCTTGGCTTCATGAAAAATCAATGTTGAGTGGAACACTATGTAGCACATCATTTTGGGCACAGATCCCATCATAGACATGGGCATGTTTAAAAATGATCCGAAGTCTTCTAAAGCAATCAGCAGTAGAATTGTTAAATATTCATTATAAATACAGCTTTTCACATTTATTATGAAGTTTTAAAAATTCTAATAACTTCTGTTTATCAGAAAGCTTTCAATTTACAATTAAAATATTGGAAAGCTTTACAATAAGAGGGAAAAGAAGAATTCTACTGCTTTTTATAACTTTTCAGGTAGATGTTAATGTTTGTTACAAAAAGACTTTATTTATTTTGATTGGTGTATTTTGTTCTTTAGTGTAGTCTAAGGGTATTCAAGAGACCTCCTCAAATTCGTATTTGCATATACCAGAACTTTATAGAAAATAGAGATATACTATATTGGTGAAAATCTGATATATGAAGTTATATATTTTTTTTGTCTTTTTCATTTTTATCGGTACCAGAGATCGAACTCATGACCAGGAATCGAATGCACAATGAAGTTATATTTTTAAGTTTATCATATAAAAACATCCTGAACTGATAACTAGAAAATTCTCTTCTAAAATTCAGTTTAAAACTCTCAGATTTTACTGTATTAAAAAAATAAGCCTGATGTAGGGACTTGTGTATTGCAACAAAGTTTACTAAGATTCCTACTTTGTCACTTTGCTTCATTCAGATTTACAATATACCTAGAAATTTAGCACTTGGTGATCTTCCAATGGGTTATAAATTTTTCTTTGTATATATTATTTCTCACTGACATTGTATTTTGTATTATAAATATAATTTGTTTTTTTAGTAGTTTTGACTCTAACATTAAATTGTTATTTGCAATGTGAATATGTCTGTTAAATCTGTCTAGAAATTAGAACATTTTAAAAAGCAGTTAAAACTTGGAACTCATAGGTCACTCATTAGCTCATTTTACTAATTTCAGGATAAAAGGAGGCCAGTTTAATAGTGAAGTTTAATAGTGATTGGATTTGACTCTCGACTGAAAAAAAAAAAGAAAGAAAAAGGAAAAAGAAAGGGGAGGGGAAAATGCTGAAGTACTGAGAGATGAGAAAATGGAGAGGAAAAGGGGAATTAAGAAAAATAAAGTTTTTCGTGATCCTTAACATCAAGCACTAAGGAAAGACAACTCCTGAGATGTGGGGAGGAAATGAAGAACTTTAGAATTGTCATAGCTCACTGTCTTGAGAGAGATTCCAAGAACTGACCAGACAGAGGAACTAGTAGGAAAATGATGATCCAATTTGAATGAAGAGAAGGAGCTGGATATGCAAGAGTTCAGAAGACAAAAAGTGGGAGAGAGAACTGTGTGCACTGGAGGAGCTAGCGATCTTGCAGAGCTCTGTTCAGTATTGAGAAGATTGGTATGCAGTATGATGGTGAGGTTCAAAACAACAATAATGTGTTCAAAATAGCCGCACAAGGCTTGGGAAAGAACCATCTCACTTGATTAAAAAGAACAGTGCTTTGTATTACCAATAAAGACAGAAAATCTCATGATTCATTGAGCTACACAAGGTTACTAGAAGAATCTCATCTGAGTAATGAAAATTAATTTGCTGTAGAATCAATACTGGATTCTCCTAACAAACCTTAAACACCAGAACCAAAAGGATTGAACCATTTTCAAGTTATGTAACAATACCAGTCTTGGAACAAAATTCAAAAAGGATTTTTATACTAAAAGGTAAAATTCCTAAAGTCTTGATATTTTGAAATGTGTTGAGGAATATAGGAAGCTGAAAAACATGAACCACAAAGAACAAAATCAGTACATAAAACTGACCTGAGATTATAACAGATAGTGTCAATAAAGCAAACTTTAAAAACCACAGTCTATATGCTTTCAAAGTTAACTAAATGCATGTAGATAAGAACAGAACAAAAAAGCTTTTTAGAAAATGAAAACAGCTCTATTGTATTATCCAATAAATTTAATAGATATAAAATTAAATGTTTCAAAGGGCTAAGAAATCGAACTTGATCAAAAATGTATGTCAAGAATCTTGATGAACTCTAAAGAAAATAAATATGAAATAAAATATCACAAAGCATATTGCAATTCAATTTCCTAAACCAGTGATATATAAAAAAATGAAAACTTCAGAGGAAATATATATCATACTGAAAATGATAAAAATCAGGATGATTGCCATTTCTCCTTGGTAATGATTGGGATATGAGGTAAGAAGGTAGGGGGTAGCATCTTTACAGTACGGCTCATTTAAAATTCCATATATATTTTTCAAGCTGAAAAATAAATAACTTCTTTAGACATGGAATGTTTGAAATAATGCATTAGCAGTGCAAAGCTTCTCTGATAAAGTTTAAAGGAAGTCCTTTATACTTACAAACAATAGCAGTTCACTGTAAAAAGGGTTGAAAGCATCAAAATGGTAACTACATGGAAAATGAATAATAGTATTTCCATTATTTCTCATATTTTAAGACTTTCACCATCTGTTTAACATACATATACCATTAAGACTCAGAGGAGAGAAATGAAGGTATAATACTTTACATTTTCAAATTAATATGAAGTTGTACACCATTCAAAATGTTGCAAAGAATTTGTAATAAAGTTTAATGCAACCCCTAAGTAAACAGATACATCAAGAAGAAAAAGAAAATTATCTTTTAGAATCATTCAGTTAATCTAAAAAATAAGAATGCATAGTAAAACAAGTAGATGGGATAAACAGAAAATACATGGTACAAAGATAGTGTGTGAGTGAGCAATATCAATCATTCAAATAAAACGTGAAGAAGGGGACTGCAATGTAGCTTAGTAGTGTGTTGATTCAATCTGCAGTACAAAATAATAGTTCTAATGATATAATAATTATTATTCCTAAGAAACATATAATTATAAACAAAAGACCAACTATCCATGCAAAAACCAGATTAATGAGATCATAGGCATGCTAAAAGTTTAATTCTGACTTGCTTTAAATCACATATTAGACTGAAACACATGTTGAATTGGATATATAACCCAAGCAGCTATGCACTGACATTTACTTTACAAAACTTGATTCTGAAATATGCACCTTGAGTATTTCGCTGGCTTTCTTCAGGCAGGTGATAGGGAAGAATGGAAAGCTAAAGAGTATACGTAGTATCTTTGCATGGAGAGTTCAAAGTTCTTACAGTATAGTCACAGGTGATCTTTGCGTTTTGTCTTTATTGCCAATAGTAGAGATACGTTTAGGGAGCAGGAACATGGCCATGAACTTTACCTTAGTGGCACAGAGAAAGATGTTCTATGTTGTCTTCAATGCTGACTACTTTTGAAAAGGATAATACAAGTTTCAAGATAAAAAATTGTGCAAAAGAACTGAGATAAAAGTATGCATTTTAATGTAAATGAAGTTATAAAATTATATAATCACTAAACAGGCTTACATTTTGTGAGATGGTCAAGGATGGTAATGCTTAGAAGTACAGAGGGGAATACTTAGATGAAGTTTCATGTGAGTCAATGGTGAAAACTGGCAGAGATAAGTTTATTGTTATTTAAGGTCTCTCAGAGGTGATTTACACATTTCACACCAAGCATTGGAGCAATCATTTCATTTGTGTGAGAGTGCAAGTCATACTGTCATATGTGTAGGCTCAATACAGGCAGAATCATCAGTGAAGGCATATGTAAAAGGAAAACTAAATCACTTAATGATAAAAGCCTGGGAGATAGATAGATAGATAGATAGATAGATAGATAGATAGATAGAGACAGATATAATATGTCTATTTATAGAGTCTATCATGTGTAGAGATCTATCTACAAATACATGTCATTTGTCCTCTAGTGACTATGACCATGTTGAACAGGTCCTTGAATAGGCTTGAAACTAAATAACAATATGCAGAAAGAAAAAAATAACTTCTGTTTTACACAAAATTGAGAGAGAGATGGATTTCAGGAAGTTGAGAAATGGTAAATCACATTCAGGGAAAGAATCTGGAACTTCAATGAAATTCAGCAGACAAAATTTTTAAGTGGCCATATATAACTACACTGCTTGTAAAATATTACTGGAAACCAAGAAGAACATAGAAAAGCTTGGGTCTTGGGATTAACAATGCAAATGTTTGTTCTCAGTCCTACTTCAAAATATTTTACCAATATTAGCAGATACCATTTTAAATTTCTACATTGAATTCAGTCATAAGTGAAAGTGATGCCCATTTTGATGCAATTGCAAGTTAAAAAGAATTTCATATTATTGCTTTCCATTACTTCTGTTTTATATTTCATGTTTGCAGTATATAATGTTTATATTCACTTTAAACAGCCCATACATGTATTTCACACATTGTATTTTTTGTAACACCATTTCTTTCCCAAATGTAATAATGATTACATTTACTGTGGCATCACATTTGGTACATGTATCAGCTACTTTTCTCATTTCTAAGACAAAATACCTGACATTCAAATTTAAAAGAAGAAAGTTCATTTAACTCACAGTTTGTAGAGCTTTTAGTACATAATCAGCTGATTCCAAAGCAAAGTGGTGTCACAGACAAGCATTTCAGAAGAAAAACAGTTAATGATGGGAAGAAGATAGCAAAACAAGAAAGGAATGGCAACAGCTCTTTCAATCCCTTATATGTTCTCTAGGAAATTTAGGGCAGGTAGCACTTGCACCCTCAGGCCTGCTGCCCTGAATCCTAGCTTTGCACCATGAACCAATTTCAGCATCATGCATTCTAGATCCAGGCATCTCTAGAAAATTCCCTCCTGTGACTACATGAGGCTATATGGAGACATGTAGGCACAAGAATAACATTCCTTCCCTGGCATCACGAAGACTGTGTGCACCGCTTTATGCAAAATGTATTTCGATTATCTGTAAGAGTTGTCAAAATCCTAACACTTTCAGCATTACTGAAAAGTCCAAGTCTAAAGTGTCTTTTAAGATGTGAGGCAAATTCTTAGATGTAATCTTCTGTACAAATGAAAATAAAGTTAAAAACTTTCAACATTCAATGGCACAAGATATCCTTTTTCATTCCAAAAGTTATAAACAGAGGGATAGCAAGGAATAGGAACAATGCAAGACCAAAATCCATCAGGGTAAACACAGTTCCCCAGCCACATGTGACAAGCTGTGAACTCTAAAGGGCTTGGTGGCTTCTCCAATATGGCATAGCCAGTGGTTGTAGCTCTCATGGCTTCCTCTTGTGTTGGCATTGCTCCCCCTTGGGAGTTTTTCTTAGACAATATATGTTCCTGGATTCTCCAAACTTTTTGTGTCTCCACTGTACCTTGAGTCTCACATTCACAGACTCACACACTGCCTGGCCTTCCAGGTCTTCTGAAATCTGGGTAGAAGCCTTCCTGACCCAAGTCTTTCATTCGTCATGCACCTAAAACCGTCACTAAGTAAATGACATCAAGGTCTGTGGTCAGCTGAAGTAGTAACCAGATTTTCTTGTCTTTTGGCTTTTGGGGCTGAGTGTTCTCATCATTGAGCACTCTGAACTCAGTCACTAGGAGCAAGTTCTCTATGCCATTGTTATTCTGGAACATTGTGCTCTGGGGCTCTCTTACCAAAGCAACTTCTTTCAACTTCTTGCAACTCTGAGATTGCAAATGTTGCAGTTCTGCAGGTTCTTTGATATTCTTGGATCATCTTTTATGTTGTTTTTTTTCTGAACTACTTGATTTTTTTCTATTCTTGTTAGTGATCAATTTATTCTGTGTCCCATATTTTCAGGCCACAAGTTTACTGGAGATTCTTTTATGGCCAAAATCGAAGCATTTTGAAATATTTTGCTAGACACTTTGCTCTTGATTATTGACATAGGTTCTGGCTGAAAAGCACTAACAGTAGTGATACCACTGCCCCAATGTTAGATTGCCTTGAAATTTTTTCTGCAAGATTAAGTTGTCTGCTGCCATTTATATCTTAGTCTTGGGAAAAATCTTTGAGGAAATATTCAGACAATTTTTCTGTTAAGTTATAACATGTATTGTCTAGAGTCCAACAGTGAATATAGTTCTGCGCAGCAGAACTATATTCTGCCCAACAGGATTTCTATCAGAATTTTGGTCTTCTGCAATCTGACCAGAATCTCCTATAAAGAACAGCTTAGGGCTTTCCAGCTCAACTTTTTCAGCTAGCATATCCAAATGTATCCTAACTCTTCTTCTCATAAGCCAATTTCAATTGCTCCTAATTCATATGAATATGAACAGTCACAACGAAGACTCTATTTTTCTAGTACTTTATTTTGTCTTACTTTTTTTGTTGCTGAGACAAAATACCTACACCTACGGTTAAAGGAAGAAAGGTTTATTTAACTCACAGTTTGTAGAGGTGTCAGTGCATAATCAGCTGGTTACAAAACAGAGAGGTGTCACAGACAGGCATCGTAGAGAAGAAATAGTTAATGTTAGACAGAAGGCAAGCAAGGGATGACCACAGTTCTTCCTGTCCCTTGTATCGTATCGTATCGAGGCAGTTTAGGGCAAGTAACACTTGCACCATTAATGCCAGTGCCCTTGAGACCAACAGTGCCCCATGAGTCCATTCCAGCATCACACATTCTGGATCCAGCCACCTCTGAAAAAGCCCCACCTATGACTGTGTAAGACTTTATGGGGAAATCTAAAGGAGTTATAACAGTACAAATACATAACACATACCAGTTCTTTCCATATACTCCTTCCCACCTCCATCTCTTGCTCCCCTTTCCATTTGCAAAAGATCTATATTCTTATTCCCTCATCTGACTTTCACTTTTCTCTATGCTTAATTTATACTTTGCATTTCTCATAGGACAGAAATCATATAGCATCTAAACTTTTGTTTGATTTATTTCACTTAACGTTTTCAAATTGCACCCATTATCATACAAATACCTCAAATATATCCTTCATTAGTCTTGACAAATATTCTAATATGTGTAGATACAAATATTCTATTATATGTAGATCCATTACTCTGTTTATGGACATATTGGCTGCTTCTAAGATGTAGCTATTGTGCACTGTGCTGCTATAAACATTGGTGTGCATGTATCAACTATAGCATATTATCTTCAAATGTTTTAGAAAGATGCCTAGGAGAATAGCTGGGTCAAATGGAACTTCTACTTCTAGCTTTTGAGAGCTATCCATATTGATTTACATAATGGTGGTATTAGTTTACATTCCCAGAAGCAGTGTAGGAGGGTTCCTGTTTTACTGCAGCCTCATGAGAATTTGTTGTTATTTTTGATGTTTGATATTTTTTCTGGAATAAGATGAAATTCCAAAGTTTTTAATTTGCATTTTTAAAAAATTCCAATGTATTTGAACATTTTTTTCAAACATTTATTTGAAGATTTCAACACATATATAAGTGAGGGCCATAGAAAACTGTAAGCTATAGTGAATAAAGGCACAATTTAGTCAAAATCCCAAATGTATCAAAAAAAAAAGAAACAAAAAGGAAAAAAAAACAGAATCGTAAAAGATGTCAGAAAAAGCAAATAATCACATCCAACTTCTTAACACAAACTTTAAAGTCCAGGAATGCCTGAAGTAAAATATTTGAAGCCCTAAAAGCAAACAGCTTTAAACTCAAATCAACATACCTGGTAAAACTTTCTTTCAAAATAGATGGATAATTAAGGACATTCCACACAAAAGAAGAACTTAACGAATACATGAACAACAAACCAGTATTTTAGTAAACACTCAGAGATATTCTAGACAGAGGACAAATTCAACAAGCCAAAAATTCAGGCTCAATTAATAAATCTAGCAAGGAAAATAAATAAAACAAAAAAAAAAAGAAAAATGGAATCATCAACAGAAAAAGAACATAATGTTAGAATAAATAAACACCTTGTAATAACTCTTCATGTTAATGGTCATAACTCTCCAATTAAAAGACACAAATGAACTCACCTAATTCTAAGAGAAATTCATAGACTAAAAATCAAAGGATGGAAATAGTACTTCATCCATCAGAACCCTGATTACAAACTAGAATAGTAATCTTACTCTCAAAGTAAATTTCAAACTTAAACTGCTCAAAAGAGGCAAATAAAGTCACTAAATATTAATAAAAGGAATAATAACAGGAAGAGATAATAATTATTATCTCTGAAAACTGCAGCACTTCATGTTGTAAAGAAAATACTCCTTGTCATAAAGATCAAATAAAAGACACAATCACATGTGGTAACATCAATACCCCACTTTTACAAAGAGAAAAATCAATTGATCAACAAAGTCAATAAATAAATATCAGATCTGAACCACACCTCTGGATGAATAGACTTAATAGATATCTACAGAGTGTCCAACCTTACTTGTAACAGAATACATATTCTTCTCAACAACACACCAAACTGTCTCCAATATAAACCACATATTACTTCCTATGGCCTGCTTAAACAAGTATAAAAGAATAAAAATCACTCCCTAAATATTACATATTATAGTACATTGAAACTAGAAATCAATCACAAAATAAGTTAAAGAAATTTATAAACACCTGAAAATTCAGTAACATGATACTGAACACTAACTGAATCATGGAAGACAGCAAGGGAAATATTAATTTCTGAAATCAAGCCACAATGCCAGTAGAGCCACTGGAAATTATGGTACATAATGTAAGCAGTTCTACAAGGAAATTATTTTTTGATTCATTGAAAACACTATAGTGTTTTATTAGTTGCTATATTGTCTATATTCTCTATTGATAGGTACTTGACAACCAAATATAACACTTATTAAATAGCATTTTGATCCTGGGCAAAGTAAAAACATTTACTTAAGTTACATGTAAATTGTCAGCTATGTTTTGTAAACATAACCAAAACATGGTTTTATAGGATGAAAACAAGAAATAGTGGTCCTTTCATACTGAAAAAGTTTGCTGTATAAATTAAAGATATATTATTTTACTATGGGAACACTAAATATTATACAGAATTTTTTATGATGAAAACTTCTAACAACGTGAGAATAAAATGGTAAAATAATGTCTTGAAAAATAGAAAAAGACTTCAGAATTTTAAACTGCAAAAGGTATTGAGGAATTATATGTAGATTTTAATATCGAAAATGTGCTCAGAAATGGACTTGCTATACCAGAATGTGAAGAACCAATTATATACTAAGCTAAAGAAAAAAATTTAAATTAAAAAATTAATGGATTTAACAAATGACATTTTGTGCTTCCAATCAATAGTTTAAAGAGTTCAACAATTAAACCTCTCTTCTTCTAAAAATAATTCAAGCGATATGGTCCTGCATATAATCACCATATAGAAACCCATCTAAATTACAAAATTTACACAAAGAAATCATGTCACAATCAAACTTTGCAGGGAGTTTTCCAGCTGAAGTGAAAAAGACATCAGACATCATAAAGAGACGGTACCTCCTATCTAACAGCACTGTTATGAGGAAGACCAGAGTAACCAAGCACTGGTCGGAGTAACAACAGTTACCATTTCCACTTTAGTCATTACAAAAGTGTGGGGCTTCTGTAAAAAATTTAAAGATGAACTTGCCATATAATCTAGCAGTCTCACTACTGGTTGTAAATCCAAAAGATATCAAATCACGATGCAGTAAGACATCTGCTCCTCTGTTGTCTTCCCTGCACTGCTGTTCACTAAGCCAAGATACAGAATTAAACAAGGTTTCCATTGATCAATAACTATATAACAGCGTGGAAATGTTGGTTGCTACATATTTAGCTTTAAGAAAGAAAAAAAATCTTGTCATGTGACAGCATGAATTAACCTAAAAGGCATTCACATGTGGACTATAAAATTATTGAGCTCACAAAAAGAAAGAGGAAGACAAGTGATTGATCAGCAGATATTTGGGAGGAAGAGACTAAGGAGGTGTTGGTTAAAAGGCAGAAAAAGTCGGTTAGAAGAAATAAAATGACATAGTACACATCCGTTAAAAATAATATATTGCATCATTGAAAATTACTTTAAAAATGCAGTTTTAGTATTCTCACTGCAAAAAGCACCTGAGGTAATGCATGTGTGAAATAGATTTATTTGCCATTGTATAAATTATGAATATACCAAAATACTTGCTACTCAAGCAAAAAAACAATGCAAAATATAATTTTATATGTTTCAGGAAATATGAATTACTTTTCACTCCAAAATGAAATAGAAAATATGAAGTGAATATAAACATAAAATTAATAAAAATGTTAAAAAGAATGTTATTAACAAAGAAAAGTGTTTAAAAAAGAAAAAAATTAAAAGAGAATGACAATATAAAAAGAATGACAAAATTTAAAATAGTATGTATCATGACTTGGTCATTTAAAATTAATAGTTTTTGAATATCTAGCAGGACTAAATAATGAAAAAACAAAATGATGTAGATAGTAAATAAAATCTACATAACCACAGATAAAAATTTCCAATAATGTTATATGAAAAAAACAGTAAATTTCACAAATATAATCATTCCTAATAAAATAATTGTTTATTGCCAAGTGGATCAAACTAAATAAGAAAACTGGGGTTGATAGAAATACATGTAATATATTAATATGTGTATATGTTACACATGGACTAGCTAGTTTTATAGTACATGTTTTTTAACTTTGAAGGAATAAATAATTCCTAGATATTTAAATAATTTTGTCATATTCTCATTGAAAAATTCTCTAATTTCTTTGTAAATAAAAATCCATTATAAAAATTAAAATACTCAAAACTCAAATCACTAAAACATTATAAATGTACATATATTCATAAAAATTCTAATAAATTAGGTAATTATGTGGTGGTATATTAGGAATTTTAAATAAGGAAAAGTTATTTAAAACATGCTATTTTCTACTTGAGGCTATTGATGTGCAAAATTCAAGATATCAGGCAAATATGGAAATGAACTTATAAGTATAGCAATAGATATCTATCAAAACAGGAGTTGAAGTAATTATTGATAAAAGAAAAATCAAAGTAGAAATTTAAGAAAACTAAGGAAGATTATTTCTATAAAAAACACAGTATCATAGTGTTTATTACATTTGTGAATTTTTAAATATGAACACTGTAAAATAACTGTTTCTAAACACTGGTTATAGTTTAGATTTAAAATATCTTCCTAAACTCCCATGGGTTAACAGGTGGGCTTTTGTAAAGTAATTGGATCACAAGAGTATTAGACAGCAGTGGCTTAATCCATTGAAGAGTTCATAGCACATTCAGGCTCCTGATGGAGAGAAGCTGGCTCACAACGGGTGACCCCACACCCCTTCATTGTCTGCTTCTGGCTGTGGCGGGTTGAGTATCTTTCCTCGATCATGCCCTTTCACCGTTCTGTTTTTACCTTGGAGTTACACAAACGGTACTAAATTGCCTGAAACCATGAGCTGAAATTTTGTTCCAGGAAAAGAAGGTGAGTAACACAGTGCTGAAATAAAACTTAAACTTTATTTGATAGTACCTTCTTAGATATGTTTAGAAGCTTCTAAAAGGAAATAATTTATGGAGTTTGGGGATAGTATCCAATAATAGATATTTCATGCTATTCTCAGATGTTTCATAATTAAAATGAAGCAAAATATCTTATTTCAAATGTAACAATAGAAATGAACAAAAGATAATAACACAAAAAGCCCTAATAAGAATAATTATAAATTTCAATGTGAGTCATATAACTATAATAAAAGATTTTTAAAAATCGACTTTCTTTCAAAAATACATTTCTAATTGAGGATATAATATGAAATCCAATCAGAGTATTATAATCCCAAATATTGAGTTAGGTCATCCAAGTATTGCAATCCTCTTTCTAGTTTTCCTCACAATCCAAAAGGTTATATTTATAATCCCACTAAGATGTTATTGGAATCTCAGCAAGTTAATTCCAATCTATCACCACCAATCCAACCCACAGCGAGAGTAAGCACACAGAGACATATTTCAAGTTAAGGGCAGTCAAGGGGCCCTAAATCCAAACCCTGTAAGGACATGTGGACAAAGGCCCTGATCATAGGCTTCTTCCAGAATTTATTATCTTGTGAAGAAGCAGGGTGGCTTAGGGATGAGTGACAGTGAGGATGGCTGGAATTCAGTGAGTAACTTGAGCTGGCTGGCCAGATGAGAGAAGGGCACCTCTGTGAACTGCAAAGATAAAATTATGTAGAAGGAATAATTTGTATAACCTAGTTCAAGTAGCAACTGAATTGTTTTGGGAGGCTGTTGATTCAGTTTCTGATATGTAAATTCTTGTGCACTGGGGAGTCATAACCTCTTTACCTAGAGACTCATTACCCAGTTGACATTCCCAGAGCTGACTGGCTCTAAACATCCTGCTGTGCTCATATCCTGTATAGAGAACACTGTGCTAGGAAACAGGACTGTCGGTGGGCTTTAGAGATTACATACCAGCACCTTGGCTAGCCTTATTTGCAATATCAGTATAAGGAAATAAGTCTCCAAATAAAGTCATAGTAACTATTTCGCATTCAAGGGGGGTCACTGGGGTTGTCTCCCACACAGAGGAAAATCAAAACTGAAAGATAACTTTCAGGGTTCTATAACATGAACTATGAAAATATAGGTATCTGAAAATATCAAAGAATAAAACTAGTACTGACCTTATTAAGTACTATAATTTTCAATAAAATTAATATAATGACAGCATCATAAAAGTAAAAATTAGATCATTAGATAGTATAACTAGAAAGAGTCCAGAAATAGATGAAAATTGCATATGACAATGATAGTGTATGACAAAGTGTAGCTTTCCTATTTAATATTGAAGTATGTTTTAATTCATAAATGATAGTGACATGACTGGCCTTTCATACTTTTCATATACAAGAGAACTGAATTTGGCTCAAAAATATATGCTACTTTAAATAATTATATGAAATGAATAATTTGTTTCCTTTTTACTAAATTAATGCATAATTAAATAATAATTGACAAATTTGAACATGCAAACATTTTTATCCAAAATTATGTCTAGAAAATGTTTGATCTAAAATTATGTCTAGAAAGGCATAAATGAGAGTTTTGAGATAAATTTTATTTAGCTTTAAATAAAAACTTTTCCTCAGTCAAATAGGTAGTATTTCTAAACCAAATATGTCTATTTTAAGGGTAAAAATGACCACTTGTCATATTCAAGTTTAGATAAAATCAGGAATATTCTATTGTTATTAGGAATGAAAATTGCTATAATTTTCTGAAATAAATCTACATATAAACTGTCAAGAGCATTTTTGATTCAAGAATAGAAATTTTGAGATTATATCCTAGTAGAACAGTAGACATTAAGGGATGCACTTCCTTGTGCATCAGTAATTTAAAAAAAGTTACACAAATGACAGTGGTCAGTGAGTAAAGTAATAAAAAGTAATGTGATTTGGCCATATTTTAATAAAAATTAAGGATACTTGTATATATGAAAGGAAATAAAAAAAATCCACATGCATATATTTGCCTGATAGCATTGTTAAATCAAATGTCATATTTTACCAGAGAATTATAATTTTAATCTTGGCATTTTTACATTGAAAGCTATTGAAAGCTATTGATATTATATTTTTTAAATTACAGAGTTATGAAAAAGTTTCATTTATTAATTCAACATATTGACTTTATAATGAATATAGAGCGTGACAAGGTTAAAGCCTAACACATTTTCTAGATAAAACAGTGTTGCCACCTAGTGGTTGTGTATTCTCACTGAAGCTACATGGTACCTTTAAAAAATGAGAAGGGATTAGTTAAAACTGTAACATAAAGTAGCAGACAAATAAGAGCAACAAATTCCCTACCATAGTAATATATCATCATGAAATACATTTTTATAACTTTTATGTTCAATTTTAACCATACATAATATAGAATGCTTTACTTTTTAAAGGATGATTTAAATTTTAAAGAGAATTCTGAAAGACTGTATTTTAAAATTGAAGTATTGTGTTATTTACTAACTGAAATATTGTACTATAGATAGAAATCTGAAGTTAGGGTTAAAAGAATTCAACCTGACTTTCTGTTATAAAAATTTACTAAAAAAGGAAAATTTGAGAAAATGTTAAGAGGATCTACCTTAACCAATGGAATGAGAACCAAGAGAACAGGAGGTGGGGGGTGGCTGGGAAAGGAGATTTTAAAAGGGGGGGATTGGGAAGGACTGTGCCAAGCATACGTCTGTAGGAGGAATGTGATTATTGTGTATTACACACTATGTATATTATATATAAACATATATATTATATATAGTATTGTATTATTTTTCAAAGTATACATATATATATGGTAAAGGACTATGTCATGCATCATGTTCCTTTGAGGAACATGTTCATTATGCATTATGAGTATATATATATATATATATATATATATATATACACACACATATATGTATACATATAATTTTGAATGACATTAATTTATGAATTCCTCATGATACATGATGTAAGCATTATATACTACAAACTTACCAATAAAAAGAAACTAATACGAAAAAGAATGCCGTATAAAACATACAAAATTTCAACAACAGAACATCATAGATTAATATGACACAAAAGCTTGATGATTACAGAGCATTTTTAATATTTCAAGTTAAAATTTTCACTTTAAAAAGACTGTATATGCATATCAAAAGACCAAAAATATACATTCTGAAGATTGACAAGAATGTATTTTTGTTACTCTAGCAGTATTTTACGATGTCTCTGAGCTTATGACTTCATAAACTACATGGGTGTGCTATTGTGTTTTTTACACCCATGTGTATATTTACTGAGACAAGCACCCTGGAGTATCAGCAATGAGGAACCTTAAGACACTGTATGATAAGCTAACAATGTTGGTAGCATGGTCTCTAATGGTGGGATTAAAGAAAGTAGGTGGAAAGCACTTGCAGTACAATAATTTTACCCATTAGATATTGTTTGGGCTTTAATATCATCATGTGTGATTCGCCAGAGAATTTTTATATAGACTTTTATTAGTGAAACGTATGCTTGCAACATGCAGCCAATATTAACAATACCCTGATAATGTTCTCCACTGTTAATTTTTAAGAAAGAAAAATGCACAGCACAAAAACTAAGCTCTACTTTTCTGATGACTCTGAATGTTTAAGGTACAGTTTTGAAGTACCATATCAGCACAAGTTTTTAGAATTTTAATATCAGCATCATTCCTGGAATTCTATCTTTCAGAACATTACCTTTGGTTGAATCTAACAATTCAAAGTAGAATATTCTTATTTAGTAAATTCTTTTCCAAATATTTTAAGTTAGGGTTTGCACTCATTTCAGTTAGATACTGTGTCAACAGATTCTTCTCTTTTTCTGCTTCCTTCTAAATAATCTCTAAGCTGCCTGTATATTAAATACATCTGTCTTGCCCTGTCACAAAAAGTTGAATTTTAATGCACAAGCCAAATACTTTTTCCTGTGTTTTACTTCTCTAGTTGTTTTATTTTTAGTTGTTTAGAAGTCTATTTCTGACATAATCTTTTATAGGACTTTTACATTGGACAGATTTTACTTATTAAGTAGTGTTCTGTGCAAGTTTCCAAAATGTATTGGTAGTGAATTGCCATATTGAATTTCCTTTAAAAGCCAGGTAATGTTTGCTAATTATACTAGAACAATGTCACCATTTCAGAATGTCCTCAAAATTAAGTTTGGAAGTTATAAGAAACTGTTTTGGCCCAATAGCATATCTGGCAGTGGATTAGAAACTCATTTTGTATGGCATTTGAAACAGAATCTAGTCTAGCCATGAACCACCTCGAAGTCTTCTGTGAACTGGAGAATCTATATCACAATGCTTCTGTTCTTGCTAGAAGTCTTCAAGTGATGAGCTTTCTTCCTCTCATTTCCCTAATAGAATTTGCAAACAAACTTTTATTTTTGCTGTACCTGTTACCCCTATGGTAGTTTTTGTCCTTTAATCTTGTCTCTAAACAGTCACAGAATCATAAATCAGAGTAAAAAGAAAAGTGATAAACTAAGTGACGTAAAATAAAAATGAAAATTACAATGTTGTAGTCACTTCTAACAAAAGTAAAAGTACTAAATTTCCATATGTTCCTAATTGAGTCAGTTTCCTGGGTGAAAAAACAAACTCATTGCTTTCAGCTGAGAAGGGTCCCAAACATGAGTAAACTTATACAATCTCCTTCTTCAATCACTTAATAAAGTTGAATGAGATTTTCTGCACTGTTTTTAGTTATTGATAATCTTGAGAATTTAGTAGAACAAACCCTTCTTTGCTTACTTTCATCTTCAACACTCTTCCAATCACTGTTGAACTTATTCAGAAATTGATATAACAACTTTCATCATAAAATTGATATAACAACTTTCAACATAAAATCGATATAACAACTTTCATCACGAAGCCTTGTGATCTTTTCAAATTTCACTTAGCTCCTGTAACTGATGCTATCAGTTGTGTTGAGAAGACCAATGACTGAAGCGACTCAGCATTTTATGTAGTAATTAAGCTTTTAATCACTTAAGCCTGCATAATTAATTCTTTCACTGATGTAGCTATGAACGAAGTTTAAGTAGATAACATAGATTGCCCCTGAGATTTATTCAACTGGCCACTTTCCCACTTTATCATTAGCTGCTTTTACTAGCTTAACTTTTTGGCAAGTTGGAGGACAGAAATTGCTCTTTACTCCAGAGAGAGATCAGAGGAAAAGTGATTGGAGAAGTAGAATAAGACTGATAGTAACATCCATGCACTGAAGAAGCCAAAGAAAGGCATGACAGGTGTTATGAAGGAGGACCTGGACTCACTACACTCACCAGAAGCCATACTCAAAAGGTCATGTGAAATGATTCTGTAAATTTCTCTCCATAAACTAAAGCACATCCAACTACTATACATCCCCATTGGTTTAACAGTTACCTGCAATGTGATGTTTCATACCTAATTCTATACAGTCTAAGCACAGTCTATCAGAAAGCTTACTGACCTGAAAAAACAGAAATTTTCTTTGAATTGACAATTTGAAAGGGACTTTTTTTTCTCTTTTTCACAAGTAGACCTGCTTTCCTAAATTCCATCATTATTGTTAGTGACTGAGCCAACATATTTTCATTAAAAGTAAATTTCACAACATATTTTATAATAATAAATATCTGGCATGTTTGTACAACTCTGTGATTACCTCTTCACTTAACAGGGCTCATTCATAATATTTTCTTTAAAAAATCCAATATTCTCCAGTTAAAATGAACTACTGGTACTTAAAATAAAATTAATTCCCATAATTAGTAAAATTAAACAGATCTTAGCTAGGTTTTCATAAAATAAATAATTCTATGATCAAATATAAGGATTATTCTCAAGTGCATCATCAGAGAATTTTTTCTTATTTAGTTAATTATTCAAATATATTAACTTTATATGTACATGATCTTGACAAAATAGCCAACCCAATTCACAGTATGAATTACAACTCTAATGATTTTATAGATTTTATAACAGTATGACACACACTTTGCCCAATGATCTTCTATGTGTATGTGGCTCACCGTTCTATATTTAATAAAGTTAGTTCAGCGTACCATGATAAAAGTCAGAAAATACTGTGTCAGAATTAAATATCAAATACAAACAAATTTTGAAGTAAAGATTTACCATTTGCCAAACAAATGACTCCCCCATACACATAGTTCCTTTTCAAAACATTTTTGAATGTGTATTTTCAAATGGGTAGAAATTTCAAGAAAATAACAGAAATCAAATTGAAAATAGAATATTACTGCCTTTGTTCTATTATAATATTTAGGAATTACCTGGAATTTATCATCACGATTCTTCTCTACCTGGAGAATTTTTTTTTTCTTACCAGGGTTGAACTCACGATATTCTTCTCTACCTGAAGGTAAGAATCATCAGTTAACCAAATGATCCATGACTTCGGTGCCGAGCAGTTACACTGAATGGGCAGGGGTGAGGAAGGGATACTGTGAGGGGCTATAATCTCTTGTGGACGATCCGCTGGGAAATGACAGAATCCATTCCACATGTGTTCTCAGGCATGCTCTTTCCCTGGCTTCACCACTTCTCTTTATTTTTCTCTTGGCTTCTGTTTCTCTCTCATCCTATTATCACTTCATCTAGCATATTTAACTCTATACCAAATTCACTTAAAATAAGCATCATTTATTTTCTTTTCATTTTATAAGTAGAAATATTTTTAAATGCTATCATAGGAGCAGTTGCTTCTAATTTTATCCAATGGTCCTGAAAATATTTCATTATTTTAAAGAGTATATAAGTCATTTAAAATGTATTTATACAGCTTGGCTAAAAGGTCTCATTAGTATTATTCTATAATATAAAAGTTTTCTGAAATGCAGTAATTCTATGATCGTATTAGTCACATGTAATGTTTGAGAAATTGCAATGCATCAAGTCTAGCTGAGGAGCTAAATTTTAAAGTTTATTTAGCTTCCAGTATTCTAAACATAATTGCAAAAAACCGCATGTTTCCAGTTGCTAATATATTTGGCAAACATGATCTTTTTCTGAGTTACTAAAGAGAATTTCTGTCTTTTTGGTAACATTGTATAGGACCAATGGTATTTATGTATAAGAGATGAAAATTAAACCAAGTTGTACCTTGATTTCAGCTTTATGAGGCTCAGAACAGATAGCACAACCAAGGCACGCCTCTATTATTTATTCATAAAAAGAGAGAAAGACTTTAAACCACTAATTTTATGGTAACCACTTACCCAACATTGAAAGCCCAATGCAAGCTTCCAACTCATTTTGCAACCCAAATCTACTATTTTTCAGTTCCGCTATCCTTATTTCTTCTATGTTTAATTCTACCTTAATCATTTTGTTCATGCTGCATACTCCATTTAGAATGTTTGATGGCCTGATGTGTCCTTCCCAAAATACACCTAGAATAAAAGATTCAAAAACCTATGGTATGCAGGGTGAAGTAATTTTGGAGAGGAAGTTTTATGAATAGTTCCAAGTGCTTGAAAATAAGTTATGAATTAGTAGTTTCTTGCATCAAAGGGAATAAGCAAAATCAGTCTAGAATTTCTTTTCAGGGTAAAAAGAAATTTGAAATTAAACTAGGTGATGTTTGAACAACTCTGCAAATATACAATAAAGAATATTAAAAGGTAAACTTTAAATTAGTGAAATGTATGGTGTGTGGTTTCAATCTTAAGCTGTTACATAAATAAGAAGCAAGATGTTCTTCATTAAATAAAGTGAGTATTCCTAATACTTTATCATGTATGAATACTTTTGTTATTCCTAAAATGTTAAAAGAGTAGAGATGCTTAGAACACATCACATAATATGAGATTTGTGGTATATAATTCTAACTTGGTCAATGTAATAGCCAATTCAAGGCAATATATGAATAAAAATAAAATTACATTAATGTTATATGCTCAGTTTATAAAATGTTAAAAACTAAATGAACTATTAAAAACTCAATGAAACCAGAAAGCATGGCTTATAAAACCATTATCAGTACAAGAAATGAAACAGATAGAATTTTAGGTCCAGGTTTGGTACTTAATCATGCACTGAACGCTGGAATGGCACTGAATGTGTGTGTGTGTGTGTGTGTGTGTGTGTGTGTGTGTGTGAGTGTGTGTGTGTGTGTGTGTGTGTGTGTGTGTGTGTGTGTGTGTGTGATTGTTTGACCTGGTAAGCTCTTATTTGAGGTTTTTCAGCTTGAAAAATGGATGACAGAAATGTGACCATGGTGTTGGTACCATTTTCTCACCCAAGTGTTAGGTCTGGAAGGAGCAGCTGCTCAAGTGTCATATTAAACTACACAATCATTGAATGAGTCAGAATGAATCTTGCAAAAAGGAGACATTCAGGATAAGTCCATTAGAGCATTTGCAAAAATTAATTCTGTGAGCTTTGTTTTGGGTAATTATTCATAAATTGTTCATACTGATTCTGATGTTAATTTAAATGAAGTTAGCATTACAGTTATCAGTTTTTTAGAAGTTATCTAGATAGGAGTAGCTGCAAATTAAGCATGGGAGCAAGGCTTGTACCATGGACGCCTGCAGAACAGGTGCTGTGTTTTGGATTGGAAAATGGACTCCAGATACTTCTGTGTCTTGGTTAATTTTCTCTCATTGTTGAGACAAAATACCTGATACCCAAATTAAGAAAGAAAGGGTTATTTCTTACAACTTTTTTTTGGAGATTCCACTCCATACTCAGCTGGTTCCAAGGCAAAATGACATGACTATAGGCAGCAAAGGAAAAAAAAAGACACCTTTTTCCTGCCCTTACACTGTACATTGGCTCTACCTCTGAATAGGTATAGCACTCACCCCACCAATTCTAGTGCTAGACAATGAACCAATCAAGAATGCTAGACTCAGCCTTGTCCATGATTACATAAGGCCTGAGGCAGGCCATAGGAACACAAACCATAACATTCTGTGTAATGGCTCAGTTCTTAGACTGCTGTGTTACTGGCGGGCAGGTGATGCAACTGTGATCCTCTTAGCAGAAGTTAGATCATTGAGGGTGTGTTTAAAACAGATGCAGGAATCCTTGGCCCTTTCTCTCGCTTAGTTTTTAACAATCTCCTCTGCCATGGTGTACTGTGCACTACAGACCCAAAGGAGCAGGGGCAGGTGCTTAGGACTGAACCTTCTGAAACTGTAAGCAAAAAACAATCTTTCCTCCTGTTTTTCTCATGTATTTGTCACAGTGACTGGAAAGCTAATTCTGACAACGCTGAATACAAGTTAGTGATCAGCAAAATTAACACAAGCTCAGGTTTTGGACAAACTAGAAGGATATAACTAGATATACCGCCTTCCCAGCAAGAGATAGAAGTATTCTTTTTTAAAATAAGATGTGATTTGCAGACCAGGTGAAAAATTTTATGCTGAAATTCTGTGAAAACCGTATGAGTTCTCACTTAATGCAAGTTTGCTTGAAAACCTTCAGGGAGGGAGTACTTCATGAAACCTGCTTAAAAAGCACCATATAAATTTAGACTCAGCTGTTATCAAAACCATCAGTCCTCGATGATTAGACCAAACAAATAGCAACAATAATGGTGCAGTGCCACACGGCTGTAATCCCAGGTAATTGAGAGGCTGACAGAAAGACCATGTTTCAGACCAGGCTGGGCAACCTAGCAAGACACTGTCTCAAAATAAAAAGGACCAAGGAGGGACTTCATTGCTGGACTAGTTATATAAATTCATGAGCCCTGGGTTTAACCTGAAGTACCAACTTCCTCCTCACCCCAAAATAAGCAGACCAACAAACTCACCAAAATTAGCATAGTAAACAGGTGTGCTCCTTCAAAAAGGCTGAAAGTGAAAGTACTTGAACTCTTAAAGATACATTGTTTAAATTCACAACCTCCACAATTGAAAACTTTTCTGTCTTTAAAAGTAAGTAAAAAATTTGTGACACATAGGGTATTTTTTATTAGTAGGACATGGCTAGTTCCTGGATAAGAATGATTTAATGATAAAAAAAAAATACCTGAGCTAGTGCCAAATTAGAGATACTATTAAAAACTAAATAATTTAAGAAAAATGACTAGGGAAACCATACTAGGCATCAAAATAGAAAAAAGAACAAGTAAGAGAGTCAAAAATAAAAAGTAACAAAAAAGAGAAAAGACAAAGAGTAAAGAGGAAAAGATAAAAAAGAAAGAGCTGAGGAGAAGTATGAGCAGAGAAGTCATTCACAGTTGAATACTCCAGCTGAACTTGAGGACTGCAAGGCTACAAACTGGGTTCAAGGCCACTTGAACTACATAGAAAAACCCTGTCTCAAAGGCAAAAAACAAAAACAAACAAGAAAATAGTATGCTATCACTATATATATATATATATATATATATATATATATATGTGTGTGTGTGTGTGTGTGTGTGTGTGTGTGTGTGTGTGTATTGGTCATTAGTCATTTACTTTCTTCATTTATGGTTGAAGAAATATTAAGAATTTTATGATTTCTAAATATTAGAAACAGCAAACATAAATGTAAAATCAATCTTCCCTTGAAATCCTCTGGAGGATGGTTCCAGGAATGGTATCTACTATGATGAATATCAAAATCTGTGGAAGTTCAAGTCCCTTATAGAATGGTGTAATGTTTGTATGCAGCCTACACAAACCCTTACTAGAACAAGTCATCTCTGGACATTTATTCTACCTAACGCAATATGAATGCTATATACATAGTGTTTATATTGTGTTCTTTAGGGAATATAGACAAGTTTTTACTTTTTTACTGTTTGTACTTATTCAGTAGAGATGAAGTTTTGAAAATAATTCTGATCCTCGGTTGCTTGAATCTGCAGGTACAAAACTTCAAATATATGATAATGGCTTTAATTAAAGCCCTGCCTTATTCTGTGACAATTTTTATCTTTCCTTGACTTATATGTTTCTTCTATATGGCATGTTAGATATATGAAGTATATTTTAATAAGCTGTCTTTATGACCATCTGGAACTTCATACAGTTCATCTGCTAGTATAATTAATTATATGTCTTTATAAAGCCCAGTAAAATATGATATTCAACTTTAATCTAAGATCTACAGCCTGTATTAAATCTATACTTCATTCCATGTTTTTCTTTTTGTGTTCAACTTCTTTAAGTTTCTGCCTTTCGTTCTTTAGGATAGGCATATAATATACCTACATTTACACATATGCATGTACACACAATCATTTATCTGTATATGTGTTTTGCACATCATATTTATAGGTAGTATACCTTCTATGGTTGTATATGAATTTATGAGTTTCTAGTATTTTCACTTATACATTCAAAATTTATCATATTGCTGTTGTCAGTAGATGTTATATTTCATCCTTTAACTGAATGAGGTATTCTCATATTTTAATTCTTTATGTTAAAAGCTAGAGAAATTGCTTAAAAACAAATCAATTGCAGATTTGGTTCTCTTTAAAATATTGCATTACTGATTTTAAAAAGAACAATTTTTTTTAATTTTCTTTAGAATTTCTATTGTTTTGAAATAATTTTTAAAAATGAACTAGAATATATCACAAGTAATGACAATGATGAAGAAGAAACATGTTTTATGCATTTGATTTCACTTTGTGCTTAAACACACCCAGTTACAGATGGAGCGGAACAAACATGGAAGGATTTGTTCATATACATACCTATCAGTAGGTCTAATGTGTACTAAATATATATTAGTCAGAGTTTTGTGACTTTTGGGTAAACTGTGCTATCAGATCCTCAAATCCATTGCAATGTGTACAAATGCCTATTTAGATACAGAAAAAATGCACATACCTACACACCATGGATTTTTCTTCTAACATTACAATTGTTGAGTGTCATTCATTCATTTTAACATTAATTTTCTCTGCCATGTATTTGGTTATATTTCTGTTTATAATTTATATTTTAATGTTTTTTAAATAGGACAAAATTTTTTTATGCTTATAGCATAAGCATTTATATTTATATTTACATTTTTTATATTTCCTGGAATGGATAAAGTAATTATTGTATGTGTTAGCTTACCTATTTCTTTTTGTTTGTTAAAGCATTGAAAAATTCTACTTGAATAGCACTTTCCAGGCATTTCATGCATTATTAACTGTAGGATTTTTAAAAATAATTCCACAAGAGATGTTATAACATGTTTCATTTTTATTAGTTATGTATATTGGTACATCTGTGATATACATAAGGATCACATTCGTCACAGTGAATTTGTACCTGCACATGTTATATCTTTAATTCCACATTGGTAATCTTCATATTAACTTGAATATCACTTTCATTATTTATGTACTTATGTTTAACTTATTTTTATTCATTTTGCCATTTTCAGTATTCTTAATTTTTTCCAACATGAGGATTTAAAGTGATTCATGAACTACTGTATTAGTGTTTCACAAAGTTTGATAGGTGGATTTATTATAATGTAAGGTTTTGCACTAATTTAAAAATTTAAATTTTCATACATTTGTTTTTTACTTATAATCTCTAACATGTATATTTTCTTAATATTTGAATTTTTACATTTAATTTCATTGCAATCAGAGAACATAGATCATTTGATTTTTACCTTAATATATTGTCAATTTTAAATATGTTGTGTACTTTAAAAACATGCTTCCACTCTAATACAGCTAGCTAATTATGTATTTCTATTATCTGTTTCAATGGCCTTAAGGTTAATGCATATAATATTGGAAAAATAAACTGAGATGATCTACAACCATGACTGATTTTTCAATATTGCTTTATACTTTTAGAAAATTTTGCTTAATTATTCTGAGAATGTGTATATTCTAATTAGTTTATAATGAAAATATCTTCAGATTTGAAATAATTCTGAATTATTTTACTGTATTGCACTAATCTTTCCAATTTCTTACTTAAAATTCTACTTGGTATGAATATTGCAATCCATAGTTTTTCTCATGTTAAATTTTATTCTGAAACATCTTTTGATCTACTTATCATTTTTGTTTCTTTGTAGTTTGAGTGACTTCTAAAGTAGCTTCTAAAGATTTGTTTGTAATGCAGATATATAATATTTTAAAAATACTTTTGTTTTAATTGCAGTGGGTGAAATGATCTTTTCAACTGAAAATATATTTGCAGAGATCATTTCTTTATTTCTATATGGTTCTTTTCTCTTTTTATAAATTTATAATTTTCCAACGTTTCTATCATTCTCTAGCCGATTCTTACATCTTTCTTATTAAAGTTTAGAAATGTTTATATATTTTAAAATTATACTTGTGATCTTTTAGAAGTTATCCTCTTAATTTTGGAAGTCAATCTATGAATTAATAAACTAATTTTATTAATTTAAAATGAATAAATGTTTTTCTGTCCTCTAGAAAAATGCAAGAATGTGTATCTATTTAAATGTGGCAATCTTTTAATTTTTTCATTTTAAAAAAAATCAACATTATTAACTATACTGCTCCAAAGGCCACATACCAAAATGCACATTTAAAAAAGTCTAAAACTTGTTAGTGGTAGCT
Source organism: Cavia porcellus (assembly GCF_034190915.1). Taxonomy (NCBI): domain Eukaryota; kingdom Metazoa; phylum Chordata; class Mammalia; order Rodentia; family Caviidae; genus Cavia; species Cavia porcellus. The sequence goes on along the minus strand of NW_026947487.1, from coordinate 18,275,575 downwards.
AGTTGAAAATACAATGTCGTTTAACTCTCAACATTATCATACATGATTTTTCTAGCCAAGAATTTGGCCAACCAATGTTTGACACATATGTGATTTACATGTCTTCCATCTCTACATAAAGCAAAAATGTTCTTATTGCCATTCTAATATTGTGCCTTGTGATTTTTTTCAAACAAAATAAAACACCATAGTTTTTACTAGAGGCATAAATTAAATCAAATTGTACAGTACTTCAGATTCTTCAGCAGTTCTTCACACTGACACCACTGTAATTCCATCAGACTTGTATTTGAACTGAGCAGGTTGGAGAGTTGGACTCCGGGAGCACTTCAAAGTCTTCACTTGGCATTTGGTTATACTGAGTCTTAGAATATCTGCCCATCTTGGAAGGAGACATGGATCCCAGCGATGAATGATTGTTGCCAATGTAGCTTTAGCAGTGGATGTCCTGCTCTCTGAAGGAGGAACTTCTCATATCATGGAGAACTTCCTGTTCATAGTTTTCTTCTCTGCACTTTCTTTGACAGCAAAAGATAGTAAGACCAATGATCATAAGAGCAAGCAAAATCCTTATAACAGCTCCTGCAATTGTTCCAGCTCTGTTTGAATGAGAAACAACACCTAGATGCAGCAGGCACTGATCAGATTCCACTCTGTTTTGCACTGCACATTTGTGTCTTTCAGAGTACTTGGAAGTAGCACTTCTCACAGTTATAACAGGTGAAGTCACTTCTGCTAACCATGTGGTAGGAATTGTTTGTCATTAATATCGTAGTAAAAGTGAACCTTCTCTTGCTTCACGTTTTAGTTTAAAGTCATTTTCATATACTTCTGATCCATCAATGAAACAGCTTGTACCTGATGGCTTAACAAGAACATCCAGCAAAACTTTTTTATTTGCAACAATAGGAGCTTTTTTTTCACATTGCACTACTATGTGCCAATATTCAATAACTAAATTTGCCATATTTATTGATACATCACCAGATTTCAGGTCATTACTCATAAAATGTTCTCTCAGAGCATCATGGTAGTTATCATAAATTTTCTCTCCAGAATATAAAATAATCACTTGATCTTCCTGCTGATTATCAGCTAGTAATAGCAGCCATCCAGTGTCCAGTGGTCTCTGGTCATCAGGTCCAATAGTAAATTTGCATGGAAAATAGACAGTCTCCCCCTTGGCTTTTTCGATCACCATCTGGTCAACAGAAGTGATACTCAAACTTCTAGTGAGATCTCAGTCTCCCTGGTTGTAGGGTTCCAAACACGCACCATAATGCCTGGTTTGATGATCTTTTAAAATATGAAAGTAGTGTGTTTCTTTCATTTCTTTCTCCTACTTTTGACTTCTATAGTGTCATATTGCTTTCCTTTAATTTCTGGTAATTCATGGTTTTTATGTCCCCTTCTGTTCATCTCCTGCCAAAACTATAGCCACTTTGCAGGTAGGTGCTGTACCTCTCTCTAGATCACTTTCTTTCTCTAGTTGGTATTTCTAGTTATCCTTCCCATTTCATATCAGTTGTCCCTTCCTAAGGGGGCACTTGGAAGAGTGTCCATCTGATAAACTCAAATTCCAGCATTGTAGTTTCCTTTGTTTCTGACTGCCAGTATTCTAGAAATGCTATCACTTTCTAGTACAGTAGTATCGCCATCCAATGAAGATCTACAATTGATATATGGGAAGAAACTTCTAACCTACTAGAAGTCTAGTATGAATTCGTGTTCTCTAAAATTGATGAATTAATTTTAGTAACGATGGAGATGAAGAGCAGAATATATTTACTGAGATTAAAAAAAGCTTCTGAGACAGAAGGGGACCCAATTGGGTTGCCCAAGTGTGGCAATCTTTTCCTATGTAACATGATATTATGCTTCATTAGTTTAGTTCTATTTCATTGTTATTCATCTTAAATTAGTAATTATTACAATGTATAAATTTTGTAAATACTCATTAAGATTAACACCTTTATTAATCTCATTGAGATAATTTAGTAGTTATTACTTCTTTCATATCATACCTTAAGTCTGAGGCAGTTATTTCTTCTTATATTCATTGTTTAGAAATCAGAATTCTGCTGATACAAACCCATCAAGTTTCCTATTCTAGACATTGCTTTTATTTTTATGTTTGAATAATGCTTTAGAAAACTAAAAATATTCATTGACACTTCTTTTTATGTCAACTCTCTGTGTTTTTATATTATTTTTGATGAGTTAACCAATACTAAAAAATATTCATTGACACTTCTTTTTATGTCAACTCTCTGTGTTTTTATATTATTTTTGATGAGTTAACCAATTAAAAATGTTTTTGGTTGCCTAAGTGTTGGCTCTGTTTTTGTGAAACCCTGAGAATCCTTGACTCCTGTATAGACATTAAATTCCAGTGTGCTGGTCAGAAATCTGAGCACAACTTAACTATGTTTTCTATTTCAGCTCATACTTGGGCAGCAGCCCATGAGCTAGACAGGTACTGTTATCCCTAACCCTGTTCATCGCTGAAGGAGCCCATGTCATTGAGAGACTTTTCCCCCACTGTAAACTTGTAAGAATTGAGCTGTCAAATCCTGAGAGGATCCATAGGGAGACACACATGTCATGGATCTGTATTTGGTTTCTAATACTGAAAGCAATTTCTGTCTGACAACTGGTAGAAAAATTAGACTTCAGCCCTACAACAGTAAGAAAACTATGTATGTCATTGTTTGGAGTAAATTTGAAGCAAATTCTTCTCTAGTGGCACCTCCTGATGAGAAAGCAGCCCAGCCAACTTCTTCATTGCAGTTTGTGGGTCCCTCAGTAGAAGACTCAGTCTTGCCTAGATGACTGACTTAATAATCGGATAAACATAAATATGCATATAGGTTTAAGCTATAGCAGTATTTCTATTTCCCCACCAGTAGGAAATTGATACATGAACTGTCCGAGGTACTTGAAACTAAAGACATTAAGCTTTTAGTTTTAAATTTGGGAATGTTGAGAAAAAATAGGAGCAAACTGTTTATCTTAAAATTCCAATTTACCTAGTGTTTATTTTAAATACTATTTGTATAGCTAAATAAATATCTACCACCTTTACTCAAAGGATTTTTTTCATGATATATACCTTGCAATATTATGGAAATAACTGCCTGGATGTAGTGAAAGAAAAGAATATAACTGTTACATTCCTAAGGGTAATATTATGACTGGGAAATGATCATTTAAAATGGGTAAAGCCTGAGAAACCAGATTACAACATTATGTCTAACTGTCCAGCAGGTTATTCTCTAACCATCAATATCAGATTTATATGAACCAAGTGAGAAGATATAGCAAAGTAAGATTCAGTATTAACCACTAGATTTCTAGTTATAGAAATTCATAATATACTGTATTAAAATTGTAAATTGTTAAATTTTAAAAATTGTTCTTCAATTATGCCTTTTTCTGTATTTCTGTATTTCATTTTGGGCTCTATAAATGATCCTGTGGCTATTTAATAGCTGTATTCTCTGAGGCCTTGCCAAGTGTTGACAGGTGTCTTAAGTAAGAGCCAAGTCATGTTGGCACACTCGTAAACCCATTTCCTGGTCCAATCAGATAGCTCCCAGACAGCAGCCACACAAAGACAGACAGAGGCCTGTGCCAACATGTGTTCTTTCAGGCTCTGCCAGTATTTTACAGCAGGTTGCATGTTGATTAATGAAGAGTATGCTGTATGAGTTGCCATAACTACCAGGAAAATACACATGTTGGCATCTGTCCACAAATCTCTTTTCTTTACTGAGACAGAGACTGAATCGAGAACAATAAGTTTCAGCCCCGTGTCCTGATGTGAACCTGTACTATATATCTGCTTTGAAACCTTTCCAAATCCCTCCTAAAGGAATGAAATATGTTAAAATAAACAGCTCATGAATTAAAACTTCAAAATCTTGAGCTCAAAGCCAAGTTCTAGCACCTAGAAGAAATGTAGAACCATGAGTAAACTGTTTTTATTCATTTAAATATTTTTCTTCATTCATAAAATTAGACGGTAACCATTTCTATTTCATTGTGTTGAAAGACTCAAGCAGTTCATATTCTCAGAATAGTTGGAAGAGCATACTGAAGTCATTATATAAAGATTCACTCTGATTTTTATTCCTTCAGTGAAAGTATCATAATTTAAGGTGTGTAAATAGTCTCAGAAATATTACAGTAAGTCGTCCCTTATCATTGAGGGTTGTGTTCCCAATATATGCTTAAAATCAAAATGTATTAAGCAGCGTACCAGTTGTGGAAACACAAATATCTGATACCCAAAATAAAGGAGGAGAGTTTTAATTTGACTCCCAGTTTCACGGAATTCGGTCCATGACTCGCTGACTCCAGACAGGAACAACATGGCAGAGTAAAAAAGGTGTGAGGAACAGAAGAAAGGAGCAGCACCGAAGAAGAAGAGGCCTGGAACCAGGTGTTGCCTCTAAGGCCAAGTCTCTATGACACATGTAGACACACCCACAAGTGTGTTTTACTAATTCTAAGATTTGATATTTGTGTCAGTATGGGGGTGTTGATAATTGTCCAGTTTTCATATCATAAAAATATGCAGTTTTGTTTTTAATTCTTTGACTTTATTATTTTAGAGTCATTCCATCCCTTCAATAGCTATCAAACTGGCCACCTATTCAAATGGAGGAGCAGATAGTTTAATACTAATGTAAATTTAATGTGAATTTGTTGACATACATCATTATAGGAAAATGGTTATTCAAATTGACTAATTCAACAAAATAAACTCACAATTCATCTTTTCATAAAATATTTAATGGAGTATATCAAGTCACTTGTCTTGCCTTCCTATATTTACTTTTGGTTAAGTAAATCTAACTGCACTATTTTTATAATTAAAAAAAAAAAAAACATATGGTGCCACTGCACTAAATAGAGGAATGACAAAATGAGAAGTAGGACTGGCAGTCCTGAATATCAGCTGGACCCTCGGTCTTGTTTTGCAGATGAAAAGGCAAAGAGTCAAGACTCAAATCTTAATTGACCTTTATAAGGCCTGTGGTCTTATTAGTGGCTTTCCAAATCCTAGAAAACTGTTTGTCTGGCTCAAGACAGAAAGCTCTGTGGTCTCAAATAGCACAGAAATTGCATTTTTGCTATTGCATTTTTTATTGATATTTAGAGGGAAAATTTGATGCTATACAAATGAAAGTTTCTTTGATTATTTTTGACTATGATAAAATGTATTAAAGCATTTAAATAATACGCTAATTCCAAGCATTTCCTTATAGCAAATTGGAATGTTATTTAACAGGAACCTTTAACATAGGTAGTTGAAACTGAATCTACTTTTATGACTATGAATATTTTACTAAGAAAATTGTTTGCTAGCATTTAAGCTGTCTCGGGTTCTTTTTTTTTTTTTTTTTTTTTTTTTTTTTTTTTTTTTTTTCCTTCCCTTTGCTCATATTGAGTTAATTCTCTGCATTATAACGTGTTAGACATAGGCAGCTGAGCTTCACCAGCTCTAAATACTTCCTTTCACAGCTTAGATCAGGCAGAACAGATGTAGGGATTCTGTCAAGTAAGGGAAAAAATGACCTCCTAGAGGAGCATCTGTAGAGAACAGGTTAATATCTTTTCTGGTACAGATTTTTTAAAAGATTAATAAATATGGATTGAAATCTACTTGACCTTTTACTTAATGAGAAGAAAGTCTTTCTAAAGAACACAAAACACAACAAGGTAAATATCACAGAAAGGGCACAGAACAGTTCCAGACATTTTACATGATTTTATTTCATTGGGTAGATATTATTTTAACTGTTTGTACGTATAGACTAATATTTTAACTTCGTATCTAATTCTCAAATTCATAAGCTCTTTATAGAAGTCTTAACAGAACAATTAAACAAGAAGTACACATAATTCAATTATACGTTCTCTCCCTTAATTTTCCTTATTAACATCCTACATTGATGTCTTACATTTATAATTGGTGAACCAATACTGCCTCCTTTTATTAACTATAAATACCACTAGATTGTACATTTTGTTGTACTATTCTCTGGATTTTGCCAAGTGCATTATGTCATATACCTACTATTCCAATATCATACAGAAGAGTATCACTGTCCTAAAAATGCTGAGGTTCACAATCATTTTTTGGACAAACCTTCCACAACTAATAGATTGTTAGACACTCATTATGGTTGTGCTTTTTTCAGAATGTAGTACAGTAGATAATAACTTTAGCAACAATATGCAATATTTTCTTTAATTTAGCATTATGCACATTATTTTTTTCATGTATGTTTCAGACCTGCTAGCTTGTTTCTGCTTATTGTTGAATATTTTACTGCATAGATGCTTCTATTAAAGCCACATTTTGGTGGTTCCCAGGTTTGGAAAATTATGAATGTATCTATTACAAAAATTTCTTTTGGGATTTTCTGCTTGAACATACATTTTTAACTCACTTAAACCAACACCTAGTAGTTCATCTGTAATTTCACACAATAAAATTAGAGCTAGCTTTCCAAGAAATTGTCAAACCTCCTTTTTAAGTGGCTTTACCATTTTATATTACCAGCAACAATGAATATAAGTCTCTAGTGTGCCCTATTGTAGCTTTGTCAATAGCTTGGATTTTGGCAATGCCACTAGGTATGTAGATCTACATCATGGAAGTAGTAATTTGTAGTTTTCTAATAACATAGGATACTCAATAACTTTTATTATGCATTTTTCTATGATGTAAGATTCTTCATGTGGTTTATTAAACTTGTCTTTCTACTTTTAATTAAATTCTTTTCTTATTGTTGTTTTTAGAATTCTCTATATATTTTGGGAAAAAAACCTTCCCTGAATATATGTTTTGAAAAATTGTTTTTTGCAGTCTAAGGCTCATCTACAAATTCTCTTGAGAGAATTTTATTCAGAGTGTGCTTAGTGTAGCAGATGTTTTAATTTTAATAAAGTCTAGTTTGTAATTTTTTTTTACAGATCAAGATTGATGGTATATTTAAAAATTGATTGTCAAGCATGAGACCATATAAGTTTTCTCCTGTGTTATTTTGTAGGAGTTTCAGAATTTTAAAGTTCACTTTAATTAATTTCTGAGAAAATAGGTTAATATTTATACTTACTTCCTTATATGATGCTCTCATGTTCTAAAATACATTTTCTTTTCTTTGTAAAGGAAATTATCTTTTGTTGGTTTGTCTTTACTCATAGGGAAAACCAGTTGATTATATTCTTATGAGTTGCCTACTGAGCTTTCAATTTTGTCCTATTGATCTGTGTGCATCAATTACCACTAGTTTTTTCTAAATTCTTTATCATGGTTTATGTCAGTGGTCCCCAAGCCTCATACAATTATGCGTTTGTGATTGGTTCATTGTCTAGCGCTTGGATTGATGTTGTGAGTGCTATACCGGCCTAGGGGTGGAGACAGGATATGATATAGAAGATCATATAATGTAGAAGAAGATATGTCTCTCTTTTGTCAGTTTGCACTTTACTGTTTGTAGTAGCCATGAATGACTACGCTGCCCTGCCATCCTCATTTGAAGCCAACTGAGTATGGACTGAAATCTTCAAGAACTATAAGAAGTAAACCTTACCTTCCTTCGTTTTGGGTGTTGGGTTTGGGTGTCCTAGCAATGAAAACAAGCTAAGACATTCTTAAACACTTTAGATTCAGTCTTCTAACTTTGTTTTTCTTTTTCAATATTATGTTGTGTCTTGGTCAATAAGTATTGTATTTTAAAGAGACAAAAAATAAAACAAAACTTCAAAACAACATAATAAGTGGTTAACAATGGTTAATACTTAGTATATTATTATTATCAAATTAGTTACTCATAGTAAAAGATATTGGCATTTAGTTGCTCAAACAATATTAGCACAAATCTTTCTTTTCAATGAGTGGAGAGAAATTCATAGTATATCTTAACTATCATATATATATATTTTTTCTTAATCCCATGTTACCAATCTGTTGTACATATTGGATCTAATTTGCTCTTTCATCTTCTTTCACTGGGGAGACCATACAGTGTTCATACATATGCCTCTGGTTTATTTCACTTATTAGTATTGTCTCAAGTTGAATCTATTTACCTATCACACTCTGAAGTTTATCCTTCTTTATGGCTGTGTAACACTTCATGTTATAAAAAGAAATATTTTTCTCCATTCTTCAGTTGATGGGCATTTGAGTGGTTTCTATGATCTAGCTCTTAGAAATTGTGCTGATATAAACATGGTACACATAGATTGCTGTAGTACATTGGTTTTATTTCTTCTGGGAAGATACAGAGAAGGCGAATAGCTGAGTCAAAAAGGACTTTCAGTCATAGTTTTTTGAGTAATCCCTACACTGATTTCCAAAGTGGCTGTACCACTGTACACTCACAAAGTGTGAAGTGTTCCTTTTCTGCCACAGCCCCTCCAGCATTGGCCATTGGTTGATTTCTTTATAATAGCCATTCTTTCTGGGTGAGATATAATTTCAGTGTTGTTTTAATTTGCATCTCTCAAAAGACCACTGATATTGACATTTTTTTAATAAATTTTCTTACTGCTTTATTTCTTCATCTAAGAAATGTGTACTCATCATATTCATTTCAGATGTACATTTTTGGATTGAGTTTTTTTTTTTTTTAATTTGGGAAGTATGACTGTTTTGATTTTTTTCTTTGTTCTTGATAGCAATCCTTTGTCTGAGGAGCAGTTGAAAAACATGTTTTTCCACATTGTGGGTTGTTTTTTTGCTGTGCAAAAGTGTTTTACTATGATGAGATTCCAGGTGTTATTTCTTTGTGATAGTTCTGCAATTGGAGTTTTATTCATAAAGTCTTTGCCTAAAACAGTGTCTTCAACTGTTCTATGTGTTCTATATTACAGCAGTTTTAATGTTTCTGTTTTAATATTTAGATCTTTAATCCATTTAAAATGTATTTTAGTACAAGGCAAAAGATATGGGTCAATTTTAATCTTTGGCATGTGCAGAGTTAGTTTTTTCCAGCACCATTTATTTAAGAGGCTCTTTCTTTTAGTGAATTTTTGGCACCTTTGTCAAAAATAATTTGGCTTAGTATGTTGGAGTTGCTTCTGCGTTTTATAACCTGTTCCACTGATCTTCAAGTCATTTTCTTTTGCCAGTACCACACTATTTTTATCAAAATAGATTGATAGTATAATTTCAAATGAAGTATTGTGATTCCCCCTGCCATATCTTTGTTGTCCAGAACTGTCTTTGCTCTTCTAGGTCTCTTGTTTCCAGAAGAATTTTTAGATTGTTTTCTCTATTCTGTGAAATAGAGCCTATTAGAATTATAAAGGGAATTGTATTAACTCTGTATAACAGTTTTGGAAGCATCATCATTTTCACTATATTTGTTCTTCCTACCTAACAGCAAGGAATATCTTTCCATGTTCCTGTATTTTCTTCAATTTCCTTTCTGAGAGTACTCTAATTTTCAATGTAGAGATCTTTTACGCCATTCATTAGACAGCTTCCTAGGCATTTAATTTTTGGTATAATATTATGAAAGTTGTTTTTTTTTCCTGATTTCTCTATCAGTGAGTTTATTATTTGTGTATTGCAAGGCTATTGACTTTTGAGGGTTGACTTTGTATCCAGGTGCGCTACTGAATTTGCTTATTAAATCCAGCAGATTTTTTAGTGGAGTTTTTGGGGTCTTCTATATAGTGTATCACATCATTAGCAAATAACAATAATTTAACTTCTTCCTTTTCTTTCATTATTCCTTGTATTTCTTACTCTTGTCTAATTGCTTTGGCTAAATTTCAGGTCCATGTTGAATAAGACTGGGGACACTGATAAACTTGTTTTGTTCCTTATTTTAGAGAAAAAGCTTTCAGTTTGTCCATTTAGTATGATGTTGGCTGTTGGTTTGTCATAGACGACTTTTATCAGATTGAGATAAAGAACATCTATTTCGATTTTCTGTAAGGTTTTTTTTTTATCATGAATGGGTGTTAGATTTTGTTAAACACTTTTTTATGCATCTATTGAGATGATCATATGATTTTCATCCTTGCCTCTGTTAATACAGACCATTACCTTTATTAACTTATACATGTCAAACAACTCTTGCATCTCTAGAATGAGTTCCACTTTGTCATGGCATATAATCTTCTTGACAATTTGCTGCATTCTATTTGCTAGTATCTTATCAAGTAATTTTGCAGCTATGTTAAGGAGATTAGTCTGTAATTTTCTTTCTTATTTTGGTTCCTTCTCTGGTTTTGGCATCAAATTAATTCTTGCTTCCAGTAATGAGGCTCAGAATACTGCAGCTCTTTCAACTTCATTAAATGGTTTGAGAATTAGTGATGTTAGGTCTTTGCTAAATTTCTTATAGAATTCAATAGTGTGGGGCTGGGGATTTGGCTCAGCGGCATAAGTGCCTTCCTAGTAAGCATGCAGTCATGAGTTCGATCCCTGGTTAAAAAAACAAAACAAAACAAAACAAAACAAAACAACAACAACAAAAAAACTATCAGGGCCAAGGGTTATCTTCGTTGGTAGATTTTTAATTATATTTTTGTTGTCTTTGATTGATATTGGCTTATTTAGGATTTCTATATCTTCTGTATTTAGCTTTGACAATCCATATGTATATAGGAATCTCCATTTTTTCTGCATTTTCCATATTATTAGAATACAAGTTTTCAATGTAGGTATAGATGATCTTCTAGATTTCTGCAGGGTCCCTCATGATTTTACTCTTTCTATTCCTTATGGATTTGAGTCTTTTCTTTACTTTTTGAACAAAGTTGAATAAGGATTTGTTGATTTTACTTAATATTTCCAGGAATCAACTCTTTGATTCATTGATTCTTTGTTTTGGTTTTAGCCTCCAATATATTAATTTCTTCTGTGATCTTTATAATTTCTTTCCTTGTATAAGCTTTTGGCTTAGCCTGCTGTTCTTTTTGTAGAAGTTTGAGGTTGATTTTAAATTGTTTATTTGAACTTCTTCTGTTTTCCTGATACGGGTGTTTACTGCTTTTAATTTCTCTCTTATGACTGCTTTCATTGAGTCCTATAAATTCTGGTATGTTGTGTTGTTACTATCATTCAATTGTAAAAACTCTCTGATATCTATTTTAATTACATATGTATCCCATAATTGTTCAGGAGGGTGCTTTTTAATTTCCATGTATTTATGAAGTTCTTGTAGTTTCTTTTGCCATTGATTTCCAGTTTCACTGTAATATGGTCTGATATATGCATGAGATAATTTATAATCCTTCCACTTACTTACACATGTTCTATGAGCTTGTATGTGGTCTAGTTGTGCAGCTAAGAGGAATGTATATTCTTATGTTGTGGGGTGAAATGCTTTGGGATATCTACTAAGTCTATTTGTTCAATATTTGGTTCTGGTATGATATTTCATTGTTGATTTTTTTTGTCTGCTTAATGTATCTTTTTTAACAGTGGAGTATTGAGATTCCACCAATAAGACTGTATTAATACATGTTTGATTTTCATGACCATTGATATTTGTTTTATATAGTTGGTTGTACCGCTATTTGTTTCAGATAAGTTTATGATTGCATCTCTTCCTCTAAGACTGTTACCTTTACAAGGATGTGGTGACCTTCTTTACATCTCTTAATCAGTTTTGGCTTGAAATTCACTTTATCTTCAAATATAATAGCTACTTGTGATTTTTTTCTGGGTTCTGGTCACGTTCATGCTGTTTTCATCCTTTGGCTTTCAGTTTATGATTTTTTTTAATTAAATGTGTTTCTTGCATGCAGCATATTGTTGTATCTTGCTTCTTGATCCATCTGCCAGTCCATGTCTTTTTCTTTGTGAATTGATGGTTATAACTGATATGTATTGACTTAGCCTTTCATATTATTTTCCTGTTTTTGGCTCCTCTTCTCTTCCATTCCTTCTCCCTGTTTAATTGTTCATGTTTCATGATGGATTGTTTCTGATGTGTTTCACAGATTTTTATTCCTTTTCATCTCCTTCTAGAATGTCTTTCATAACATTTTGAAGTGCTTGTTTGCTTATCATAAATTTTCTCATATGTTCCTTGTCATGGAAGTGTCTTATTTCTCTATCAGTTTTGATGGGTAGTTTTGTGGTATACAGCAATCTGAATTAAAGATTGTTTTCCTTTTGAACTTAAAATGCTTCACTCCAAACTCTCTTTGACTTGAGAGTGTGTTGAGATATCAGCTGTGATTCTGGTGGGCTTTCTTTTATAGGTGATTCTTTTTTTTTTTTTTTCTCTCTAACAGCTTTTAAGATTTTATTCTTGTGTTGAATTTCTGGAACCTTAAGTATGACATTCCTGGCTACAGAGTTTTTTGATCATGACTAAATGGAGATCCATATGCCTCAATTATCGGTATATCAAGTTATTTTTCTCTACCAGAGAAGTTTTCTGCCACAACATCTGTAAACAGTTTTTTTTTTAATATCATTTGTGCTGTCTTGTACTTTTTCATTGACTCCAATCAATCTTAAATTATACTTCTTTGTCTCATCTAGCAGCTACTGGTTTAATTTCTCATGGTCTTGATTTTTTAAGAAATTTTTCTTTTCATGATCAGTAATGGCAAGTCTGACTACTATATCTGAGATCCTGTTCTCACAGTGACTTTCATGAAAGTATTTTGCTATGAACATTTTCAAAGGAATTTTTATTCTCCTGGATATCTTCTTGAATCTGCCATATGGATTCCATGTCTTTCCAATGCTAAGCATTCCAGGCTTCCATATCTTTCTTAAACTTCTCTATTTTCTTTTGTCTCTATCTACTTTAGAGTCACTAAGCATGGTCTTCATTGTGGACATCATTTCTGCAGGTACTGTAGACATTATTTCTGATACAATTGTTTCTAGGGCCTCATTCAGTTGCCTTGTTATTACCCCTTCAGAGAGGCCAGGTTGGAGGCTTTTGGATTGACCCACTTCACTGTCTCCTGGTTTGCTTTTGGTGAATTGGATGTCTGGTATTACATCTTAAGTGTCTTCTAATTTTCTTTTCTTTTTAAAGTTAATTTCTGGAGTGATGCTTGCAAATTACCTGTGTTGGGTCACTTTATTGCTAGTATTTAGAATCCTTAGATAATGACTGCTTTTCTGAGGTATCTTCCAGGCATATCTGATTTTTTGATCTCAAAAATCTGTTGCAAGTTCCTGCCCCTTCAATTAATTAGAGATCAGAGGTTGCTGCTTGTTTCATTCTGGCCCTGGTTATTTGGCAATGTTCCACAGTATGTTCTGTAAAGTAAAGTTCATGGAATATCAGGAAGAACAGTTGTTTAAATCAATTATGTCACTTTTGACTATAATCATACCAATTTCATCAAACACAGCCTAGAGTATGACAAACTGATATAATTATTAATTTTCCATTTTTAATCATATGAGCTAGATTTGTGGTTATATAATAAAACCTAAAAGAAAGAGAAAGTTATTTGCATTATACAAATGTTTAATATGTCAATTTCACCCCCAGGGGTGAAAAGGTAGAATGGGTTAAGGAGAAATTAGAGAAGTGGAAGAAAGGAAGTGATTAGGAGTAAGCTTGGAAGTCAAAGGGGGCTAGTGTCAACCTTGGGAAACTGGTGCAGAAGACTGAGGGGAAAGAGAGAAGGAAGATATGAAAAGAAGAATAGAACAGAACTGCAACTACGAAAATGCTAGAAACCATATTACCATTCATATAAAAACAAGATCAAACAATGGAGAATAAAAGAAAGCCAAAAAGGAAAACAAAACCACCACTACCATAAAGATAAACTGGAGAGAGAGAATGACAAAGAAAAAGAAAGAAAGAAAGAAGTACACTTCCAGAATTGTTTTTATTGTCACTAGATAACATGTGGAAACAGAGTCCCAGTCTATGATGATCTATTCCAGCAGCCACAGTAATTTTTTGACAGAGTAGTGGATAATCTCAGTGAGCCTGTGCTTTCTGGCTGAGACCAGACTCATTAAGCCTGCTGCCTTCTGAGCATCTGCAGTGGATCTGAGCCCAGTTGGGAGCAGCTAGATAGAGCTAGCAGCAACTCTGCGTTCTGTGTTCAGTCAGCCCCATTCCTAGCCAATTGTCCTCTCGCATTGGCTTCTGAGACCTCACCATTCATTGTCACCTGGTGTAGTCCTTCACATCTGCTGCTCCGCTCCACTGCTGAGTCTCTCCATGGAGACCTCTAGAGTTCTCAGCCATCACCATGTCCACAGATAGAATTTTGCCTCTCATGCAATGAGTCCCATTTCAGGGAGAAGGTGTCACTGGGTTGCTTTTTCATTGATGCTTCTCTCTTCACTCTCTGTGGGACTCAATTCATACTTCAGATTCTTCCATAGTCCAGGGGACCCATTTACCTCCTTCTTGTCTTCCTCATGCTGCTTTATTTCACTATCTGGACAGCCACTCTTAGGGAGGCTCTTTTTCTGCTTCTTACTACTCCACCAACTTAGTGCTCACCCTAGTCAATGTGTAAGGTTGTTTACAAGTTTTTCAAAAATATCCACAAAGTGGTGTGTTTAAATTTTCCTCAAGATCATATTAATATATTGACCAAATTTGGAAACAATTACATCTTACTGATGATATTGTGTTTCCTATTAATAATAGAAAATATTTCTACATTAATTAAATACTTAGATATTTGACATCATACGTTGTTCTTTTTTTATAGATCTTATGGATTTTTTAGAATTTAATTACACATTTCAATAGTTATCTGCTTTAAAATTTAATTTATATTGTCATGTTACTAGTATTTAGAAAATCAACTGGATTTTCATTATAAACTTGTATCCTGTAACATATATATGTATATATATATATATATATATATATATATTTAAAATATATGTTACTATTATATAATATAAATGCATGTGTTTGCATATGTTTGTATACAAGCATATTAACTCTCATTATTACTTGACCAACATACCCACTCATAATCAATTAGGGGTCATAGACAATGTAGAGTTTCTCAAAGCATAAAGAGGATATGTGTAGTTTACATGCAAATACAATGACAGTCTTTTTAAGGGTCCTGAGTGTCTATTGATTTGATTTCTTAGATCCTGGACTCAATAACTCTAATATATGAAGGAGTAATTTTACAATTCTTGATAACATATTAGAAGAGTTTTTAAATATTTTCATTACATTTAAAACACATTCTTACATAAATGATAATAAATTGTAAATGAAAATACTTAACATTTAAAATAATTTAAAATTAGCATTGATTTATATGTGATTGAGTGTCTGCATATACACTCTGATAATACACAAAAAGAAAACCCAGTCAATAATTTTATTAATATTAAATATAGCCTTCAAACTCATGGAGATATTTAAAGGTGTCTCTCATTTCCCCACAGTGTTGGCTGGTAAATTTTGATCATCTCTGCAGATGCAGCAACATCAACATTTAAGTAGATTAGTTTATCTGTGGTGGTCAGTGTGCAGGTCTGCAGTATTTCTGGAACTTTTATTCATATGAGGGCTCATGATGTAGCAGTTATGGCTTTCTACACTTCTGTACATCCTTCTAGATTGGGTAAAGTTTTTTTCAATCAGTTATGTTATTAGAGGACTGTGATGGTTATAAAAGAATGGTAGAAGATGATTCAGGGAGTAGATGCATGATCATGAATAAAACAAGTTTATCCTACGAAACTGATCTATAAATTTGAAAGAAATCATAATGTGTGACTATGAGGGTAAGAACTTGATTTTGTTAATGTTTCATATTCAGGGCCAAATTTGCATCTGAAACACAGTGTTGTTAACAATGATTCTTTATATGTAAAAAAATCAATTTGAATTTAAAAATATGGAGTAACATGGTTAGGTAGGTAGTATTTAAGATTTGTTGTATAAAATGATTATTTTCTTTCTGTTGTGATGTAATTTGGTCACTATCACTGGAATTAAGACATGTATTGTGAGTGTCAGTATCTATTCAGTAATCTGCTAATACTTTACCAATACAACAGCCTACCAATACACAGGTCATCATGTTGTAAATAAATCTCCCTTTACAATTCAACTGCAACATTGAAAATATTTGCAACACACTTCATAAGGCTTATATGTTTCTGGAGCCAAAGAGAAGAAGAGATTTTTCCAACATCACCACAATCTGGAACTAACTTTTCTCACTACCAAGGAAGGACTGTGAATCCTTGACCAAACTGAAAATAGAGTATAGAGTTTTTGATTCCCTCAACTTTCTTAATGTATTTTTAAAGAAGAATTCTGATCATTTTTCTGGTATAATAAGACAGCTATATGGCTTTAAATAATTAATCAATATTTTTCTTCTGTCCGTAGTTATTTTCATTCAATGTCCGCATGTAACTCAAATTCATATCCCCATGCTTCATAGAGTTCCTGACATATAATAGGTGCTCAACAAGGGATTGTTAAACTTGCTTTATAGTTATTTTTTAAAAATAAATCTCTTATTCTTAGATAGCTTAGAGTGAGTAAATTAGTAATTTTATCGATTCTTAACATGCTTCCAGAAAACATGCTTCAATTTTCTACCACCTCTTGAGAACTCAAAGCATGAGTATAAATTCACAGTGCAGGCAGTAAAAAGCACAGCTGGTAAACCACAGGGTAAATTTGCAAATACTTGTGCTGCTTGATTTAGTTCAGTTAATTACTGTTTATTTTGAATAATTATGCTATAGTCTGTAGTTTAAAAAACATTTTTGTCTGAACAAATTGATACAAATATTTATCAATGTCTCAAGATAATACTTTAATTTCTCTCAGATAATCACTGTAGAATGCAAAATTTAGCTCACTGGTTTCCATAAAAGAAGTTTATATATGCTTAGCCTTCTCTTTTAAATATTGTTTGCTTTATCTTGGTTTTTGATGAAGCAATGAATGTTAGCGGTAAAACTGGGAATTCTTACTACCATCTGCTAAACCACCTGCTACTTCCTTACATCAACAGTATTCAGGTATCTCTGAACAAAGACACTGTTTCTGGCTTTACAGTAATCCTGTAAAAGGTCTGGTTTTCTCAAGTTCACATTAGTCCCCTTTACTTTCTACCTTGTCATCTAAATAATTGGATATGAAGAAAAAACATTACAGGGGGCAATCATCCTTTTCCCTATATTTTTTCTCTGTCCTTGAAATTGTATTGCAAATTCTGCATGCTGCTACAAGGCATTTTTGTTTACTAGCGTTAAAGGAAGAAAATGAAATAAAAGAATGGCTGCTTTCTTGTCACTGATAATGGTAAAAATAGACAAACAAATTAGCATTCAATCTTCTACTCTTAATCAATTGCATCTCCGTTTTTCCTATTCTTTTATTCTCTTCCTAACATGGCTCAAACAGCAGGGCAAATTGGCTCATGTACCATAGTCTAGAGAGATTTAATTAAGAAACTGAAACTAGTAATGTTACTGTGGTCATGTTATAAGCAAGGTGCCTGATCTCAATTACTAAAGGTTACAAAATCCTGCATATACTGCGTTGAAATTATAGAAAATTAGATGATGTTTAATATGACTTTTTATAATACATGCAATTACAGTTAGAATGACATTTTCCTGTAAACACAAAACAATCACTGAAGGAGGAACAGTTGGTGGATTAATATTTAAGAATTATTGTTTCCTGGGCCGGGGGTTTAGCTCAGCAGCACAAGCACCTGCCTGGAAAGCACAAGATCATAAGACTGATCCTTGATACCCTCCGCAAAAAATTATTGATCCCAAGGGATCTGTTCTTGGAGTCAATAAACAGAGTTGGAGTATCCAGAAATCATGATTTGTCAAGATATAGATGATTATGCAAATCACACTCTCCATCTTTTAAACTTTGATTCATTCTTCTAAATGAACTCCTTATAACTGTATGTAAGCAGCAATTTTGTTTTAGTTATTTAACAATATCTGCCTTCACATAATCATATAAATTCTTCAAATCCAAGCAACACGTGGTGCTATATAGGCCATTGAAATGTTGCTCTAACACAGTAAGCTTTCAAAACTATTAACTAGAGTGACAAAATTTTAAAGAGTATCAGAAATAAAACAAACGACAAAAATGCAGTGTTTATTTCCACCATGAAAATTTCCTTCATCATTCTCTCTTGTAGTGTATTATAGTAAATTATGATTGAGTCTGGTTTAGGAAATGTTGAAGTAATTTCAGCAGTTAAAGGTAGAGCGAGCAAATAGATGGAACATTAGTTTTCAAAACATGAGAGGGATCATGGTCAATTTGATTTGTTTAGCGTTATCTTTGTGAAAAGAAATTATAAAAACTACTCCACATGTATATGAAAATATCAAAATATTTCAAAGTCAGAGGTTCTGTATACATATATATATATATATATGATCTTGTAACCTGAGCAACTACTTGTAAGATAACAATATGCAATATATTAATATATTAACTAGTGTTAATTTTCTACTATTTTTGGAATTCTCTGTCTTTCAACCATTTTTTGTTTTGCTTGTTAAAAAAAGACAATTAAAAAGTCAGAGATGTTTTCTGATACTAATGGCTTACAAACTTGATAATGTTATAGTTAGAAATTCAACTGCTGTCAGTAAAAATTAGGAAATCTGAAGCAGTATTTGATGTCTCAAAATGTGGGAAAGAATAAAAAGGAAAATTTTTATTTTGAAAAGAAAAAATGATACATTTACACTGTAGACTTTTTGATTCAGCAGGAAAAAATAATTTTGAAAAGTTGCTGGTCAAAACTGGCTACACACACAACAATTTATTTTATAAAAAGCAATTTATAGAAAATGTTATAACAGCTAAAAATAATCTCTGGTGATAGAAATAAGGTCCATTATTACTTGATATACTGGTTTATTTGGGGTGAGCTTGACTAGAAAAGGGAGCCAAAAAACTTCCTTGAACAATTGCAATAAAATATAAGATGTGTAGTGATTTCACACGTGTATATATTAGTCAAACATTTTCAGCCTGTAGATTTAGTTCAGTTCCCAGTAAGAGCATCATGCAGATGTTGAGAAGTTAGTTTTTCTCTACATGCTTTAGACCTAGGACAAATGTGGGCAGTCAATGATACAGTAGTTCGGCGGGAGTCTATTTTTTTCTTTTTGGCCATTCTTCATTTATGCACAACATTTTTATTCTACTGGATAGAGGCAGTAAAAGTGCAATGGTATAAAATGATCATTCACCTTGTGAAGCTTATAGTTAGGTTAGTATAAATCAAACTAAAATCATGAAGCATTGCAATCCTGAGAAAGACTATAAAAATTATCACAGTAGGTGGAATGAAGGCTAAGGCTGAGGGTCTGAAAAACAAGTTGTAACACTTGTGTAAAAGATAATATACAACATATTGTAAAATTTGTATATTCACTCAAAACACCATCTCACAAGATCCTTAACTTACCACAAGAACGTTAATGCCTAACTACCTTTGAAGCAGAAAAATGAATGGGATCCCTGGCAGAACTGACAGGACACGGAGATTAGAAGCAAAGAGATGTTTTGTTTTCCATTGTCTCCACAGAGGACTCGTGTTTTCCTGAGAGCCCAGAGTAAGGTTTGGCTATTACTTTTATACTGTTTTCACAGGGCAACTTTTCATTGCTGGGCAGTGCAAAGCAAAATGATTACAGAAGTAGAAGGAGAGCAGTGGTTAGGGAGAGTGGGAAACTCTATAGGATTTCCAAGGCCATTATATTCCACTGACATTTCTTTATAGCTGTACCTGTACGTGGCTCAGGTGATATCCACCAACTTTCTCAGGGAACTTAGCATTACAGTTAACCCACAGTTGCTCAGTTTTACCTCTGGAGGTGGTTTCTTCTCTCATCTTTATTGACTTCCCTTTTTTCTGTTCTTGAAATTTAGCATATTTAAAAACTTGCATTGTATAAAAGACATTGCACACTTTGAAGGAAATTGTTGACCAACCCATTTTTTAAAAAATTTTTGGTACTGAGAATCAAACTTATGACCTCACACTGGCCAGGCAGGTGCTGTGTCTCTGAGCTATATCCCCAGTCCTTATCAATATTTTCATCTAAGAATTTTAATGCAAGTTGCATAAATAAATATATCTAGAAAATGTAATTTTATAGATTAGAGTGTTTCGAAAACTAATTTTTTAAAAATGGCAAAACACTTGAGCAGACAATGTTCTGAAAACAATCATCAAAATGCTCTAATTAAATGCAAATAAATACAATGATATATAACAAGATACAAAACAAGACATCTTAAAGTTTTTTGAAAGAATAGACTATTAAATATTTAGTATATTTGAAGCTAAAGCACAACTACTTATAGCAGTGCAAATTTGTATATATATATAATGTTGTTAAAATATAGGAGTATATGTTAAACATGACTACACTCATATTTTATGAATCAGTAGTCTCACTCCTAAATGTGCTCATATTAAATATTATATAAATGAATCAAAACTAGCAATAGTCAAATATCTTTGAATAGTAGAATTTATAAAATTCAATGTAGCATATCCATCCTTTAGACTACTTTGATTAAACAATACAAAATGTTAATGAACCACTGCTATATTCAGATAGGATTTTTCTCACAGACAATTTTGAAAAAACTCAGACACAAATAATACACACTTTTTAACCTCGAATTAATGTTCATAGCAAACATAGAGTTTAATCTGTATAAGCTCTTTTTTTGTTGGCTAAATCATAATATTGTAAGTAATTTTTGTGGAAATACTTTTTCTATAGATTCTGGAGACTGTACTATGTATCTCATTACTCTTTGATACCATTCTCAGTGAACATAGGTGGTATGTGGAATATAGCACAGTGAGTGTCAGTGGACATTCTTTCCTCTTTTACCTGAATCTGTACGGAGCCTGTATGTTCCTTGAGTGTCCTATATTTGATAATAGAAAGTTATATTGTACATGAGTCATAGCTTACAAAATAGATTGAATGAGGAGATAGAGAAGCTAATGAGATTCTTAGGTTTTAAAACTTTCATTTCAAAATGAGCTTAATATATCACCCAAAAGCACATAAAATCTGTCACATGTGGGATCAGAAAACAGAATGACAAGGGAACTGGGACTGTGCTTTTATGACCACAGTGGTAGGGGAGTAACTAGCTGGAAGTGGTTCCATTTGTTGTGGTATGTTAAAATGTCCCCAAAAAGCCTCATGAAGTCATGGAAGTGTGCTGACTCTAGCATTTGTGACTGGTTTGCTGTCTAGCACTGGCATTGGCTGTGTGAGTGCTGAAACATCTTAGAGACAGGTAATTGACATATAATATTTATTCCTCCTAAGGAAGGGCAGGAGGCCTGCTTAGCACTTCTTCCCTTTCTGTTCTTATGGCTTGAAGCCACCAGTAACAGTCGCCACATAGCCACACATCCTGCCTTGGAGCCAGCTGACTATGGATTGAAACCTCCAAAACTGTGAGCTAAATAAACCTTTTCTTCTCTAAGTTTGGAGGTTGGGTATATTGTCTCAGCAAGGAGACAAAAGTAACCAAGATACCACTGGGCACTAAAGGCAAAAGAGGAAGGACAGTGTTGAGAAACTGTAACAAGCTTCTTGTACCTGCAAAACTGTCCTGTAGTAGGGGCTGGGGATTTAGCTCAGCGGCATAAGCGCCTGCCTTGCAAGCAGGCAGTCATGAGTTCCATCCCTGGTACCGATAAAAAGGAAAAAGACAAAATAAATAAATAAATAAATAAATAAATAAATAACATTGTTCTATAGTGAAATGTAACCATCTAAAACCACGTTATAACTCATGATGTTGAATGTCAAGAAGCCAAGATAGATTGTAGAAATGTGGTCAATGCAAAACCTTCAAGGATACTTTAATGAGTTTCCTTATTTTATTTCCAAATTAATTGATATTTAAATCCTTTTATCTTGGAAATACTTTTCTATTCTTTTAAGTTATTATCCATCGGTTGTTTAAGTAGATCTTCACAATAGGTCATAATTAACTTTCCTGTCTTTAAACTCTTTCTCTGCTAAAATGTATGTTTAGCAAAATTCATTGAGTAAACGTTGAAAAGCACACATTTTATTTCTACTTCTTCACAATACTTTAGCATGTCTATTTACACTATAGAGAATAGATTTCCTAATGCTGCATTCAATGCTTTCTAGATCTAGCTGTCACTTATCTTTCATGTAATTTAATACATGAAATTTGGTGTTCAAAATTCCACATGTGTCTTTCTCTTCCTTGAGGTCTTGTAGTTAAATAACTTCCCATGTTTTATTCATAAATTTGGCTATACTCTTTTCATCTCTTTTCTTATTTTTTGAAATTCTACACATTTGTTCAAGACTCCAGGGACATCACACTATTCCCACATAGCTATTCTTTATTTTCCTCAATTGAATTAACAGTCATTCTTTGTGAACCCAGAACACCTTGGTATGTTTATTGTTATAATTACTGTTTTTTTTGTATTCATTGAATTCATTCATTCAATTATGCACTCATTTCTTTTTCATCTAAAGATTATTTTTCATGATGATTAAGCATAATGTCTTATTTTCTCAAAATTACTTTATAAAAAAAAAACAGCACTTTGCTTCTCCCCCTCACAATAATGCTGAAGTGAATTTACAGTTCGCATCTACACAGTTCAGAGAAAGAGCAGCCTATCTCAGAGAAAATAAAAATTGTGAATTTTATTACTGTATTTTTAAGGACAAACATTAATAAGGTTCTTTTAAATACACTATTCTACCTTATGTTATTAAACATAAAATTAGTTGAAATATATTAAAAATCAACTAGTATTAAATAGATGATGATACATCTAGAGGCATTTTTTGCAAACATATGTTTACTTAGTCAAATTTTAGGGAATTTTCTCAAATTGAAGACAACTTCAGTATGATAGTGACTTCTAAATTTTTAAGATAAAAACTATATTTTTATAGATGTAATTTGTTTCTGAAGAAAACAGTTATGGCACACATTTCTCACATAATGGAGAAATGGAAAAAATAAATGTTCAGATTTTTACCTTCCCTTTCTCACCAGTTCTGCTAGTGATTAATGTTTCATGTTTAGTGGAAAATGTGATTACTTTAAAAAGTGACACTAATTTCAAAATGTCAAGAGACAAAGTTCATATTTCACTGACTTCATAAACTTTGAATTCTACTGCTAATCGAGCAAACCTATTTTCTGTGCATCAAAAATTTTACTACTTACCAAGAGTTGGGATTCTAATTTGAACTAAATTGAATCTCAGTGTCCTATAAGTTGTTGAAAGAGCAGAGATGAAAGACAAATAAGAGGAAATACAGGTTTCTCAAATATTAGAAAATATTTTTAGAGTTATAAATAAAAATATCTCATAAGCATATAGCTTCATATAGTTTGAGAAGTTGATTTTCTATAATGCCCAAGGTGAGAAACTACTTCTTATTTTAATTACTTAAGTCACAGTCGTTTTATTTTTTGGCTTTTTGAGGGAGGGTCTCAATATGCAGGTCAGGCTGGCCTTGAGCTCATTTTGTAGCTCAGACTGGTCTCCAACTTGCAACAGTTCTCCTGCCTCAGCCTCTCAAGTGCTGTGATTGCAGGCATGTGCACCACCCCAGGCTTCAGAATCTTTTTTGAACTAAGAAAAAGTCAATTATAAATATCAAGTATTTCCTGAGCAGTCTGTTACTAACTTTGAGAATTCAGCATAACAAACAGGCAGATATGCTACAGTGTCAGCAAGGAAATTCAGAATCATGAATCTCAGTTAGAAAGGAGCCCAGAATCCTTGAGTTATTCATTCATCTAGACTGAATACTTTTTTAGCAACAGCTTGCTTGTGTGTTCTATTACACTACAACTAAATATTTAATCTGATGTGTCTGTCTTTCATTAGCCAAATGCCAACGTTGAAACTTCTTTTTATGAATTAAATTTAGCGTAGAAAGTTTATACTAAAAGTCCTTACTTTTTTATTTTAAAGAAAATATCTCTATGGTTCTACATGGTAAATGTCAAGTATGTACTGCATTAGTTTTTCTCAAAGCCGACAGTGTGTAACACTGTGTACAGAAAACTCCTGGGTAATATTGGGATTTTTTAAAATTGCCTATAAAAACTGATGAGCAGCAATCAAAAGCCAACAACTATCACCAGTGGATGCAACTATTTGTCTTTCACTGTCATTTTCTAACTGTGAACTGGAAGGATCATCAAATTGTTATTTTGTTAGGTTTAGGTTATAGAAAATGCAAATAATTATTAATTATGATTTAATTAAAATGTTATAAATATATTTTATATATGCAATATTAAGAATAGCTTGGCAGGCCTCAGTTTTTCACAAGAGAAGATGCCTTCATGATTGTTTTGTGGAACATCATATTTCCCAAGTCCACTCATCTATTTTTAATTGGAAATTTAAGCATTTGTAATGCCTTTCTCAGTGATATGCTTTATATGCTAACAAGTTAATCATTTGATATTAACCGATACCAATGTACTCACCATTATTGATTTCACTTTACAATTCTAAGTATTTTATTAGAGAAATAATTACTTATGTATGATAATTAGCTGTGGGGAATATAAGATTCAATTTCCTAGTAATATAGTTGTTTTCATAAAATTTGTTAATTATTATAAAACCATTGAAAATATTACAATGACACTCAAATGTTAGAAATGATAAGTAATACTATGAAATCTCCTTCATAAAACATGTTATACATATATATATATTATATATATATGTATACATATATATATATATGTTTTTATCACTAAAAGTTGTTAAGCTATCTAGCTTTTGATCTTATTTAAAATACTTTTATATGGATTAAAGTAGTGGAAGTTTGCATCAGCATAATTAATCTGTTATAAGAAATAAATTAGTGTTTCATAAAAGTGTATTAAATGGCCAGATTAATATTTATTTTAACTTAGTCTCAGAATCCCAGGTATGACAATTAAAAATGAAATCACTCTATCACCATTGTGCTGTAGGGAATTTCTGATATGTACTGTGTTTCAGTTCTCACACTCTTTATGAAAAGTTTGAAAAAAAAAAAAAGAGCAAGGCCCCAACTCACTTGCTTTAACATATCAGACTTGCAATCTTCATGTTAATATTTTATAAACTTAAAACTTATAAAGCTTTAACTTTTCAGATAAAAATTTAATACTGAGTCAGAAGCTGGTTTCTAAAGCAGAATCTTATGGACTTGTTTTTTTTAAGAAAACACCAGTATCATTTATAAATATTTATGTAACACAAACCAATTTCAATCGAAAAGTTTCCTTTTGCTAACATAAAGAAAAGCAAAAATTTAATTGCAAACTTTGGATAGATTCTGTTTCTGAAATAATATGATAAAATTAGAAGCCAAGATAGTTTCATAGTTTCATCTTATCAAATTAAATGATTAATGAAATGTAACAATATTTTCACAGTAAGTTTAAACCATAAAGTTCATTGTTTTTAGTTTTAATTCTATATTTCAGATTATTGCAAATATTTTTAAAATTACCATTTCAAATAAGTTATCTATTAGATGTATTCTCATTTTTCATAGGTATAGATATTTTTCAGTTCCAGATGTATCTGAAGATATATTGGTTTTTGTCAGTATCTAAATTTTTCTACAAGTAATTTTTCTTTTGTTCAGTGTAGGCTAAGCTAAAATAAATCTGTACATTAAGTTTGAATTTCCAATTCCATATCCCTAGAATGAT
This sequence comes from Cavia porcellus, assembly GCF_034190915.1. NCBI lineage: Eukaryota > Metazoa > Chordata > Mammalia > Rodentia > Caviidae > Cavia > Cavia porcellus. The sequence continues at coordinate 18,249,836 of NW_026947487.1, read as the reverse complement.
AAATTATATTAGCATCATTCTCTTCCTATGATTCATGGGGAAAAATATGTTCCTCTCTTACTTTACAGTTTGCTAGGAAATTAATATAGAATAATGTACTCTGCACCAAAACTTATTGTTTATCATCTGATCTACATAAAGAATCATTTTAAATTTATAGGTCACAGCATATGTTGATATGTAATAAATTATTTGGAAATTCTAGCAAGGGAAGGTGGCTACTCCTATACCATTGACCAATCTCTCTTTCTTTTTTAAAATTTTATTTAAAGAAAGACAAAACAAAACAGAAAACGGGCAGAAATAGTACATACTTTCAAAGAAAAGAAATAAGCAGTAATAAAACACTAGTTGATGTAATATATACATATTATCCCCCCACAAATAATTGTTCAAGATACAAAAGTGGAACATATAAATGGGAATTCAACAGGAAACTGCAAACAGTTCTGTTCAACTATCCAACAAAAACTAAGTAATATGGATATCAATCCTACACACTTAGACATGTACGCATTTATCCATATCTTCATTTATGTTGAGACCAAACCAAACATAGCAGATTAAAATCATTCTGAACAAAGATTAATAGTATTGCTGGATTTCACATGACACTCCAGGTACTGCAGTGCCCACTTTTTTCCTTCAAAGTATTTGTTCATTTCATCAGATGTCATAAGATCAGTTCTCATAAACTGTTTATAGATATTACACAAGCAAGAGTCTTAACATGTATTTCTATCCTTTTATATTAGAGGGAGAAACAGAACAAAGCAGAACAGAAAATAAACATATTCCTATAGACACATAAAACTAAAAAGACATATAAAATTGCTGTATAAGGAGTTCTACCATGGTCACTGTGCTGTCCCTTGTTATCAACAGAATTGGCTGTATCATCAGATAAAGTATAATTACATGTATCAGTAAATAACAGAATTAATAGAAATACAACTTTGTTGATAATGTAGAGCTACAAAAACAGGTAGTAATCAAGTCAGAATCACTGTGAATCACTGTCATTTTCAGTAGAGTTGTCTATACTCTTTAACTTGATACTATCAACCTAACAGTTTTGAATAAAATCTATCGCTAATAAGCAGTAATTAAACAAATCAGATTTAACTAAGATCAGTCATGATAGAACAGTATCAGTCATACAAGGATCTGGATTAAGTTAATAAGAAATATAAGATGACCACTGTGCTATATCCTGATGTCTTCAGGACAGCTGTCTGTGCCCTCAGTTCCAGTGCTTGTATACAAACTGGGACAGAACAAGTTCTATCCAAGCAGAGTGGTGCAAGTAATAAGGATTTTAATTCCTGACACACTATATTAGCAATATCTTCTGCTTTCTTTTTTAAGACTATTTCTCCCCTTTCACTCCCCCAGGATGTACTGTATATTTTTGGGTCTCCCTAACACTCTCAGTTTTATATTGGGGGAGCAACCTGCTATTTACCTAAGTGTTTCTGAACTTTCTCACTCCTGGACTTGATCTCTAGTTGTATTTCTTCACTTATTAAAGCCTGTCTGTTCAACCTATCCATAAATACTGATCCAGTTACCCCTATTATTCTCTGGTTCTGTGTAACATTGAGTTCTGTTTTCTCATATTTGATTTTGGTCCATATACCCTTCTTCAGGTTAATTATTTTTCCTATAAAGAGCATCTCAGTGGACCTTACCTCTGTGATTCTCTCTTTTTTCCCTTAAGTTAGTGTATCAAGGCCATCTATATTAGAAATTATATCCAACCTTCTCTGTCTCATTTCTGTTGTGCTCTTTTTCCATCACTAGTCGTCTGTCTTCATTTCGCTTTTTGCTCCATTCATTGAGGCCTCTCTGCCACTGTTCCTGAAATGCTGGTGCTTTTAACTATCTTTAGAATGTCCTTTAGTATTCTCTGTAGAGTTGGATTTGTGGTTATGAATTCTCCCATTTCCTCTTTATCTTGGAAGCATCTTGTTTCTCCATTAATTTATAGGGACAATTGTGCAGGATACATCAATCTGGGCTGGAGATTATTTTCTTTCATGGCTTGGGTTATTTTGCCCCATGTTTTTCTCAATTTGATGGTTTGTGCTGAGATGTCTGCCATAATTCTGATGGGTTTTCCCTTGTAAGTGATCTGTTTCTTGTCTCTGATAGCTTTTAATGTTATATTGGATTTCTGGGATTTTGATTATTATACGCCTGGTTGTAGTTCTGTTTTGCTTGTAGGTGGCTGGAGTTCTGTATGCCTCATACATCTGAGCATCTTTCCCTTTTCCTAGGTTTGGGAAGTTTTTCTTGTTTATTTCTGTGAATAACCTTTGCATTTCCTTTGTTTGTACCCCTGCTTCTTTATACACATTCTTTATTCCTAAGATATAGATCCTCTTGTTGTCTTCCAGCCATTATATTGTTACTGCTTGTTTCCTTGTTATTTTTAAGAAATTTTTCCTTTCATGTCCCCACATTGCAAACCTGTCCTCCAGTTTAGATAATCTATCCTTAGTTTCTTTTAAGCAGATTTGCCAGCTTTCAATGGAGTTTTTAATTTCCTGGTAATCTTTTTGAACTTACTTCGTGTATTCTATAGTTTCTCTATTTTCTCCATCAAACAATTACCCCCCTTTATTTCTTCCATTCTTCCATCTGTTTTTTGGGGGAGGTGTTGTAGTTAGGGGTTGTACACAGAGAACAACTAGAATTAGGACATGGAGTTTATAATATTTTTATAATGGTCACCTGAAGTTAACACAGGAAAATTCAAGAAAACTACCCGCAATACCAAAGACATAGATTGTTTAGTCAAGAGCCTAAATCCCACTGCAGTGTCCCACATGAGTCCAGATAAAAACGCAGAGCTCAGGACAATGCCTCCCACGAGTCCATCTGGAGGTCCAGAGCCCACAAGAAGGACTCACACTAGTCTCTTTTACGGATCTGTGCCCAGAAGACCTAAGAGTCAGCAGTGGAAGCCAGAAAGTCTATGCCAGCAGGATGAAGGAGCTGTGCTAGCGGGATGAGGGTTCTACGCTGGAGCCGAGAAGTCACACTCACAACAAAGACCAGGGCTATCCTGAAAGGCACCACAGCTGTCCTCAGTGACACAGGGGCCCTGAGCTCCTCCGACGACAAGCAGTCAGGTACATGCTAGAAAGCAGAGACCAAGCAGCACCTCTACCGCTCTGGAGCCAGGAAGCAATGCTCAAAATGAGGACCAAAGCTTCTCCAGGAGAACCAACAGCTCAGACAGCAACTCATAGGAGAACCCACAATGCCTCCTTAACACCTCAGCCCTCAACATCTCCCTTCTTCTTCACCTATGTATCCTGGCAACTTTCCTCAGGTGGAGCATCTTCGCCCAATGCCATGCTGATGTAATCCAGCTGGTGTTAAATTGACCACCAGTTCTTAATCCATAACAGAAGGTGCTTAGCATTTCTTTAATTATTCTATTTATATCTTGCTTTACTTGGTTAAATACTTCACTTTTGAACTTGTCTATGAGGTCCCGAAGATACGGCTTTATGTCTACTGGTGCCATGTCTGATTTGCTGTCCTCATTGTCCTTTGCATTTACCTTTCCTGGATCAATGTTATTAGGATTGGGGACTGAGGACCTTTTCTTGTTGCCACCTCATCTCATATTTTTTGTTCCTTCCATACAGGCATATATAGGAGGCGCGGTTTCTGTCTTTGTTGGTTTCAGTTTGTCTTAAGCATGCTGATTAGGTGGTCCCACCCACTGCAATATACTAGGAGGTCCAGTCCCTGTCTTAGACCAAACACTTATCATCAGGAGGGATGCACATGGAGCAGTGAGGGAGGAAGGGATCACTTGCCTGACCAGCCAGATCAGCTGTTTCAACCCTGGCTAGCAATGGGGTGACAGATGTTGTAGCCAGATTACCCCCTCATCTGAAATGTAATAAATTTCAAACATGCTTATGGTGATAACAGTTACACTCTCTAACAGATGACAGGAGCCATAGTGAAGTAGGTGCAATTTATTTCTATACAGATTTAGTGGAACATTAATATTTTATTGGAAATTCAGACCAGGTGCACACTAGTATTATGAAATGGGATAAATTGTTAGTAAAGATATCATATTATAAATATAAAAACTTTTTGTTATAAACGAAAAGTTATTTTGGGGGTTTTAGAAATTAGTTATATATCTTCAATTTAGCTTTTAAAATAGAAATAAAGTAAGTGGTTTTGGTTCTAGTTAGAAGAATTGATTTTATCTTTGTTCTACTATGCTGTTACTGACACAAAGTTTCTAAATCTACACATTTTATTTTATCTATAAGTTGTAATAGTCTTTTTCTGAAAGCTCTCCTACAATAGAAATAAATAGTAAAAACAATACATTTTCTGAACTAAATTTTGGTATTTAATATTTATTATAGGTTCTTCCTGTTTTGTTTTCAGTGAAGCAGAGTTAAAAAATTATATTTATGTAAAATACGTACAAAAGGTATGGACTCATTTCAAGCAAATCGATGTGTAATATGTTTTGTAGTCTAGTTATATATAATTTCACTCCAGTACCTCTGTACTCTTAAAGCGTTGTACACAGGTTAAACAAATCTTTCTAATTGGCTATCTTGATGGAAAAAATTGATACAATATCTGCTTGGAATTTTTGAGTTATGTCTGTTTACCAATTAAAATCAATTTATCAATATAAATGTATGGGTAAAGGAAAAAATTTCAAAAGATCCAAATTATTTTATGAAATATGTGCATAATTTGGGTAGCTGTATACAGTAAGTAACATTAACATGTTTGGAAGTTGAATAATCACAATTCATCATGTGCATTGCTGTCACTGTGCATATTTCTGGCCATACAAATCAGACTTACTGAAAAATCTAGTGAAAAAAATATAGTGTAATTTGTGTAGTAACACAATTTTCTTCTTCTACAAATTTCCTTGAATTGCCTGCCAGATTTCACTCACTAAGAGGTGAAATTTCAACCTCGTGGAATACATGGGAAGTGATTGGATTTTGATAAAAAAATTTCATCAATAACTTAATCACATTATGATGTGTAGGTGCCAAGGTCCAGGGACAGTAAGAACTGGCCCCTAGGCCTTAGAAGTAGCAACAGACGCTCAGATTTATATAAGGTGCTTTTTCTTTTTCTTTTAATCAGTACCAGGGATCGAGCTCACAACTGCCTGCTTGCAAGGCAGATGCTTATGCTGCTGAGCTAAATCCCCAACCCCAAGGTGTTTTTTTTTTTTTTCTTTGAAAATGCTCAGCATTGTTTTTTGTTGCTATTGTTGCATTTTTTGCTTGTTTTTTTGTTTTTGTTTTGTTTTGTTTTGTTTGTTTGTTTGCTGCTTTCTGGAAATCAAGAATTAGCCAAAGCAAGAACTGGGATACAATTAAAAACATGTATGGCAGAGTAAAGGTTGCACTTTAGGGGTCAGAATTTAATTTTGTTTCATTAAGATTTTGTGATTCATTTGTTGAACTATAATTTTGAATTATTATGACGATAATTTGTTTTGCTGAATTGAAATCCTGAAGTGTGGCAGTGGGAGCATTTGCTAAAGGTCGGAAGCATTTTCCTTTCCAGTGATGCTAGTGTATCATGCTTAATGAATGCATTCTGTATAATTTTATTGAGAAACAGTAAATGAATGAAGCAATATGTTTCTTAAAAATGACCTTCACAAGATTCTACACCTTGGGGCAAATTTTGGGCTTGCATTGATATATGTCAATTGCACTGATTTCTTATATACTGCTTTTCATTTTAAGCTAATTTGAGTCATAATACAATTCTTCATATAATACACTCATTTCCAAACTGGAATATAATGTTGTTTTTAATTTATTTTAATCAAAACATGTGTTTTTCTTTTAAAATCAAAGTGATTGAAGTACATTTTTTAGTTCTTAAGTTTTATATCTTAAATCATGTTTAATGCTATACTCTTAGGAAATGATTTAGTGCACTGTAGACATTTGATACTTGAATGCATTCCTATACTCTTCAGTGGTTAGTCTACAATAGTTCTATTTATGGTAAGACAGTATATTTATAAGCTACATGAGGGAATAAACATTTTTTTCTTGAGGCCACCATTCATAATGTCAAGCACAGTATAACTATTTGATGAATAAATTTATTAGAAGCATCCACTGTTATTGTAAAAGGGAGACTTCATGTTAATCCTCCTTAGGAAAGTAATTGACTGATTGCTTTGGGTGTGATAAAATAAGAATGCAGAGGTACAGTTACAGGATTTGGTATGCTAAGTCATACAATCCTGTGCTGTGTAGTTAGACAAATTTGTATCTAATTGTAGACTCTGTGAACTTAGCTTGTAGTGTCTGAGTGGCATGTTTATTTGTAAAGTAGGAACAAGTGACCTTTCTTACCAGAAGACTTGTAACTATCAAATAGATTAATTAATGTAAAACATCATCACAAGTATAGTCACTGTCATTCCCCTGATTATATTTCCTGTCTTATTTTTGTGAGATTTTCTTTTACACATAAAAGAAACACCAGAAATGACAAACACAAGAAATGTTTATGATTTATTAGTCTTTTGCTGATCATATCCTAAGCTTAAAATGTTCTATTCTGCTGGCTTATTTGAAAACACAAACTTTTCTGCAACTGCTCTACCAGAAATACAGTCAACATTGTGTTCTCTTTGCACTTTATAAAAAGAGTAGAAAAAAGAAATTTAAAAATAACAAGAAAACATGTATTCCAAACAAGTCAGTTAAACACTTGATGAAATGAAATAGGCATTTAAAAAGAGGAGGCCTTTTCAGATTTACGGGTTACACTTCATTAAAACTTTACAAACAGTGCACGTGCAAGTGTGCATACATGCACAAACACAGATTGGAGAAATTATCTACGTTACACTAGAAACTACACTACGAGGCTCACTCTTGTGAAAGAGTGAAAGTGGATAGCATTCTCTACTCAAAAGATCTGATCTGAAACATTCAATTTACTAAATAAGAATACATGCTTATGAGAAAAAAGTATTTTTAAACTAAAATATGTATTTATAAGAATAAATTCAACAATGTTTCAGGCATACGCTGCTTCCAAACAAATCTGAAAGTCTTTTGCTTTGATTTCTTTCATATTTTTGTATTTAATGAGGTTCAGATTACCATATTTGTTTGTTTTCTTTCTCTGTTTATCTTTCAACTCATTTTTGGGTCTGCTACACCCTTAAATTGCCTTACAGATGATAAATCTTCCATAAATGTGTAATAAATGAAATGGTTTTGTTTTTAGAATAAAAAGAACACATTTAGAAAACACTTGTTGACTAATTATGAGGATTATTGCAACTAAGGAATTATACAACAAACACTCAGAATGGAAAAGAATCAAGAGAGAAGTATAAAAGGACATATGTGTGCATAATTTATGATGGATTATTTTGTCCCTAATTGTGTTATATTTGACTTAATGGTTTTTAAAAATTAATCAATTGTTTCCCTTGGAAAAGTCATGATTGTGGAGGAATTCACAGCTTTAAGATGATGGAAGTATGAGTCAAGGCTACCTTCTCTGAGTTATGTGTTGGCTTTGGTACAGTATTTCAAATAGCAATTTGTGCTATGTATAAAGTGTTTTAAAAGTAATTTCAAATATGAATTAGTGGACATAAAACTCATGGGAGTTAAATGTTTTTTTTTCTTTTAATAGCTAGATAACTGGGTCACAGAAGATTAAATGACTTTGCCAAGGCTACTCAGTGAGTCCTAACCAAAACTGGAAACAGAGCTCAGAAATATAGTTAAGTCCTTGAATGTCAACTACTTAAAAACTGACCGACTAGCAGTTATCCAGATGCTCAGCAGTGAAATTACATTTCTTTTTAATAATAATTGTAAATTAGTTGGCCTTTATTTTTAAGTATAATAAATAGTGAATTTAAAAAAAATGCTAACAATGCTGCTAAGCATTACCAACAAGTTCATTTAAGTGAGAGGATAGAGAAGAATCAGTTTTTTTTTCTTTCCAAATTCAAAGACTACATATTTATACAATAGAAAATCTGAATAATATTTGTCAAAATGTAAATATTATATTTAACACTTAGGCATATATCTTCCTAACAGACACTTTAAGAGGAATTTTTAGTTAATTGAGATGGGAAATGTAATATGAAAAGTTCAGTGTGTTCTTGTATGAATTAAAATAATTCAGATAATTTTAATTCAACTTATTTATTATTATTTTACAATATTATTGAAAGATGAAACAAGGAGAGATGCTAACTACCCGCAGTGGTACTATTTCAGATAGTCTGGCTGACCACAAACCCCTTGGAAGATTTCATTTCAGTCAAGATACAAACTCAGTGAAGAGCTAAGCCAAGGCCGTATCTAAGGAAGTTTCGTTGCATGACTGAGAGAAAGACAAAAGCAGTTAGGAAGGGGAAAATGCAGTCTGTTCTAATAACATAAGGAGACACTACAAGGCCAATGTAGACTGAGCCAGGGGAAAATTAGAAAGAGAAGTGATAAGAGAAAGGAGAGTTTGGTTACACTGGGATATATTAGAAGATTTAATTTGGAATATTTGGGAAACCATTGAAAATGTGAGAAACAGAGGATAGTAAGTATTTTCTTTTTATACGATTGTTTCTACTGTGGGACTACAGTGTAAGAATGAGAATTTCTGTAAAAGTATCAGTAAAAAACAGTTGCAGAAATATAACTGAGAGATGATGAATCAGAAGAGGATTTTGGAGATGCTACGAAGTCAGCATCTTCATGTGTTTTTCTCATTAAAGCCAGACTTTAGAGATATCTCTGAAGTCTCTGATTACCAATATCTGATTACAAATATAATTTAGTAATAGGTATATATCTATATCTATATCTATCTATCTATCTATCTATATATATATGTGTATATATGTAGGTGTGTATATTTAGTATGTGCATCCACACACTATACACAGCTTTAAATAACTCACCTAACACAGCAGAATAAGCTAAGGTCCCACTCTCACACATGGAAGCAAATGGAACTAAAGCCTCCACCCTTGCCAGGGTGTAAGGATATCCCACTGTGGTGAAGTACAGATTACACTTAGAAAAAGCAGAATTTTCATCATCACTCATGGCTGTTACTGGTATGCTATGACACACACAGTGTTGTTAATGGGAGTCAGAAGGGAAGCAGTCATACTTTATTGCTACTTCTATCAGGCACTGTGCTACTTAATGTATAATAAGGGTATAAACTGCATTTACCTGAAACCATCATTTCATTATGTCACTGTGTCATTTGAATGGTGTGATTGGGAACTTGATTGGCTGGGGACCTGACTGTAGGGTTTCTAATGCACTTTTCTGGGTGTGGCGGGATGGATCACGGAGGAGAGATCTTGGGTGCTCTATCTAGTTCACAGCTCCTTTCTCTCTGACACAGTTCCCTGCTCTGCTTCCCTGCCACCATGAACTAAGCATCTTTGTCTGTCTCTTCCACTGTGATGATTCTGCCTTGGAGCAAATTCGTCTTTGGCTGAACTTTCTAATCTGTAAATCAAATTATTCCTCTCCTCCTTTAAACTATGAATATCAGATATTTATCAAGCAGCAAGAAAATTATACAAAAGAACATGCTTCAGTGTTTTATAAGTACAATAAACATTACTATTTGTCACTACACAAACTCCTGATTCCAACTGTACACAACTTTTGTGTAGAACAAGTCTCTTCATTATAATTCCATGATTTTAATGTAACAATTCCTTCAAAAATGCATGTTAAGATCAAGGGGTGGTATTATATTTTTATCTCTAGGACCAAATATCTCACATATACACTTTAAAGAATAGAGGCTTATTTTGGTTCAGTTTCAGAGCTTTTAGTCCTTGGTCAGCTAGATCCAAGGAACATATGAGCTGGCAGAGGAAAATTGCTCACCTCTTAACATCCAGGAAGCAAAAGATAAAGAAAAGCCATCACAGGGAATCTAGGGAAAAATTACACTTTTCAAAGTCATTCTCCAAGTTCCCTACTTCAGGCCACTAGGACTTGCCTCCTTGTAGGGCCACTGAGCTTTGAAATTATCAGTGAGTCGTTCACTTAATAAAACTGAGAATGCTCACAATTCAGTCACTTCCCCAAAGCCAATCAGCTGGCAATCACATCTTCAAAACAATGAGAACTGTTAGGGAATATTTTAGGTAATGGTCATACATACATGTATTCAATTTGTCTCCCTTAGCAATCTGTTTTAATTTCAATAACTCCATTAAGGTCTAAATTAGATGTTTGTTTCTCTGGAGTTTGTATGCCTTCATAATGATATCCAGGTACATGTACATAATACATGGGTAATGCTTCATAATTTCATTCTTCATTGAACTGTATATGCAAATAAACACACACACACACACACACACAAACCACATGGATATGACATTTTGGTTCAAATGAAAATGAGTGCAAATGCTACTTTTATGTGCTTAGTGTTTTTGACAAGGGAATCGTTTTCTCAGTCCTGCTCTTGATCTGATATAAGCAGTGGTGCACAGAAATGCAGTTGCCATGACAACCATTCCACAAACTTAAGGTGAACTCATCCACACTAACTGCTGAGTACCTTGGTCAATGAAAAGCAGCATGCTCTGCAGACTGATGGGGATCATCTCTACCATTATTTTCTGAGAACTTTTACTAGAGATTTCTACTTAAAATGCTGATGTGCTCATTTACTTAATTCTAATGCTACTATTTTTATGGTACTTCGATTTAATCTGAGGATACACTCATGCTAAGCAATCATACTTCCACAAAGCTAAACCTCATGCCACTTTTTACATTTGTGAATATTTTAAAGTCAATAGTCTCACATTCAAAATTTCTTACGCATACCTGTGTGAATAATTTTGTATTAGACTGAAATGTGCAACAAAATTGCATAATTTTGTGTCAAATAACAGTACAATTTTGAATTATAACAAACGATAACATGTAAGTTCTAGAAAGTTTTTGAATCCTGTATAACATTTTTGGTGCAATGGAGGTGTGTCTTGGTACCTAAAACACTGAAATTTCTCCTTCAGTTAATTTTTTCCTTTAATTTAGGGAAATTCTATGATTTACATAACTCCCTAGGATACACATGAGTAGGGACATGGGAGCACTGACAATTTCACAGGTACTCCATTACTGAGCCTTTGTGTTTGGATTGTTTTCATCAAAATTTAACAGAAGAGTTCTAATAGCTTGAGTGATGGAATGATGACTATAAACAGGGATTTCTTTTTCTTTGCTCACTTAGATGAAGGGAGTAGAATCTTCATTTATTATAGATCAGTAAATTAAAATTAAAGATTTCAAATAAGGGAATGAACCATTCAAAAAACTGTTCACTTTTTTCAGGGAAAAAAGATAATTAAAATAATTTAAAGTACATTTAAATAGCTAAATTTATAAATAAATATAAACTCATATTTATAGATTCTTACTGATAAATATGATAATTATAATATGGTTAGTAATAGTTAACAATTATATTGAATTGTAAATAAAACATCTATGTTCAAAAAGTTGCAATTTATATAATAAAGAAAATGTTTATGATTTTCACCATCACAAAAGGAAACTAGTTAGCTGAAAATATTTTAATATTTAAATTGTAGAACTGGAAAAGTGAATCATTTTGATAATTGTTCAGTATGGGATCAAAAGCAACATAGGTACTCCAAATGTACACACAATATGTATGAATTATTTCAAAGTTCATTTAGTCTGTTCAAAACTATGCATTTGAAAATTTAAAAGATTTTCAAATATTTAACAGTCATAAAACTTTGAAATTTCACCATTTTACTTATTAAAATAGAAGAATAAGATGCTAAAATTTTGCAGGACAAATTTATGCTGCTTGTTTGACAGAGAAACAAGCAGCCATTGTATGACATTACACTGATCCATTTCTGTCAATTTGAAGTCCATTGCATTCATTTCCTGGTAATTTTCTGCCATTGTATTTCATACTAAGTTTTACTTTGAATTAAATTGAAACAGAATATTGTCACAATCTAATGGCTGATAGTTAAGCATATTTACTTTAAATTTTTCCCCTTTCTAGTAAGGGAATAACTATCTTGCTCAGGCTTTTAGGCTGTCAGAAGCTTGCATGTTCTAGTCTATTCCCTTTAGGGCTATTTCCACTTTCTCTCACTATGCCTTTTATTATTGTTTGCTCACTCTGCCATCCCATAGTTGTAACATGTATTAAGTATATTATATTGTATTCTTGCCCTAGACAACTGTGAGTTTTTCAATATTTAGAATAACCATTAAAATAACCAATATTTCATATTAGTTTGAGATATTTGTAATATTTTGTAGGCATTACCACTGAAGTTAGTGAAGTAAAATTGATTTACTCAAATCTATTTTAGTGCCACACCTAAGATTTATGCTTAGATCTTTCCTATTCTGAGTATTTTGAGGTTTTTTTCGGTATACAGTAACTTTCTGCTCTTTCTACATACCTGGTGATATTTTGATATATCTTGTTCCATATGTTTTTCTTATTGTAGTCACATTTATATTTTAATACATTCTAAATTAAATCAAAGGGATATTTACTTGTTTGTCTGTACATTACTCGTTATGTCTGTTTTCCTTGTTTGAAAGTTTAGTTACGCAGAGAAACCTGTCCATATTCAGTTCAGGTTGCTGATGACTCAACACTGATTTGCAAAAATTTAAGAGAACCGAAATTTTTCCACTCTGCTGTTTGGAATTCACAAATTTTAAACTTATTTCTTCTTTAACAATATCTTGGAAATGTCTAAGAAGAAGAGGAAAGCATATGGTTTTCTTTACACATGCTCACCTCATCTGTGTGCATTAATTTTTAATGCAAAGTTTGAATTTTTGAGAACTCCAGCATATCAGTTGCTTTCATAAACATTTTAATTCTTATCCTGGGGGGCAGAGACCTGTTGAGATGATTGTATTCCAGTTTACAGTTTAACGATATGGTTTAGATCTAAATTTTCACCCTGAATTCCCATGTATTCAAAGACGGACATTTTGGAAGGTGACAGTGGCTTAATTATGAATGTGCTATTAAAAGTCAAGGCCCTGCCAAAAGTAGCACACTACTGGAGGCAGGACCTGAAAGTGCGTATTACTGTTCCTCTCCTCTCCTCTCCTCTTCTCTCTCTCCCGTGCTCTGTTTTCCATTCTTCCTCTCTTTCTCTCTCCTTCCTGGCTAGGCTGATGTTAGGAGGTTTCCTTTGTTGGGATTTTCACCAAGCCAGTTCTTCCCTGAAACTGGTAGACTATGGACTGAACTCAATGAAACTGTGAATCAAAGTAAACCTCTTTTAAATTGTGTATGTCAAATATTGTGTTCCAGTGATAAGAAAGTTATTACAGTTAGATTCAAGATCTGTCATATATATCTTCACATTGTAGATTACAAGATAAAAAAAAGTCTTTAGTGTAAGATGTCATGTTCTTATAGTATACAGAAGAATCTATTAAGATCTGGGCCATACTTGCAATGTCCCATAAAGTCTCTGTAGAAAGCTACAGTGCTGCCATTTTTGTCTTCATTCCACTGTATAATGTAATTTTCTGAACAAAAGTATCTAAAAATGTAGGTAATGGGCTTATATTTATCAAATTGGAATGTAAAATTGAGAATCAATAATAACTTAACGAAAGTATATTACAATACTTCCTACTTTATGATAATACAAACGGTTCTTCTGCAAGCAACGTGTATTCAGCCTTTCTCAGTGAAAACATCTTAAACATCTCATCCAAAGCCTAAGATCTCATAACTGTGTCCATTTCAAGCCAGAAGTTTATTTTCTACATTGACTTCACATTCACACAACTGACATACAATAGAAAAAGATGCCAAGAATAACTCCAACAAACACTCCTACTTAGAAGGAAAGCAGGGCTCATAACAAACACTGGTTATGCCAATCCAAAATTACTTTTAATCTGATATAGAAATCCCTGTATTCAGGACTAATCAGTGTTTCTTGAGTGTATTCCCTGATGCTGTCTGGAATTTTTTCCTCACCTGTCTCTCTTCACCCTTTCTAAAACATTATTGCTTTTTCCTTATTCTCTTTGGTGAACTACAACAGTAGAAGTAATATATATATATATATATATATATGATATCTTTATGATATGAGCAGAAATCATCACATTTCTATCTAAAATATTAAGAAATAAAAGGTGGTACATTTTAAATTAATGTGATTTCCTTTATTAAAGGCTGTCACCACAAAATTTAAAATCATCAATCAAATCAACTCTGTCTACCAAATCAAAGCATATGTGTGAATCCTACCATAAGAAACAGAAGGAGTTAACCCTGTCAACAGTGCTCATTATCCCTTTTATGTGTAAACTCCCAAGTGTTTTTGCATTGATAAATTTAAATGGATCTCAAAGGACCTAAAATTTATCAAGTCATTTTATCCAACAAAAGTCATTTACTAATATCCTATTTATCCTGTTATAATTATTCAGAAAGGTCTTATAATGCAAGAAATGTCTTATATTGGTAAAAGAATGATTGTTTCATTTTTTTCTTCCAAACCGCTGATTTTCTGAATTCTTCACTATTTTTTTTTTACCTTCTTCCTGCAGATAACTTATTTGTCTTACCAAATCTACTCCTTTAGTTATTTATCTGATGTAGTTAATAAAACAGAACTTTCAGCAACTTTCTTCTGGAATTTTTTTGTGTATGTTATAACCACTAACTATACTCTCTGCTTCTCAAATTTTCTTAAAGAGTAGATTTTTTACTGTTTCAATGCATATATTCTAGCTTCAGAATATTATTCACTGTCTTATGTTTTAATTATTCAGATACATCAGAAACAAAACTACTTAACAAACCCAAAACTCTTGGAGACTTAAAATGATAATAATATGTTTCTCATTCACTAGATTCAAGTAGTCTGAAGAGGTTATACTCAAAGTTATCAAAGAACAGCAGCAAATTTTCTTCAGTCCATATAAGACAGTGCACACACACACATATAATAACATAATATATATATATATATATATATATATATATATATAATGTTTTTGAAAGTGTTCCTTGTTAGGTGAAATTAAAGTATATTTGAGGGTGTTCAAATCTGTCACAGTGGAGTAGCAATAATTTTTATGTGATTTTCCCCTGTCCTGTTCCATGAAGCACTATCATTTTAGACTGCTACAATAGAAACCTCATATTTATATTCATAACTTGCCTTGCTTTTTGACTACACTGTTCTATTCTGAAGAAATGTGGGCTTTGTTTGGATCCACAGAGGAAAGGAAAATAATATTTTATTTGAACTAATTCTAAAAGAGATTTAACATCCTGTGATTCTCCTTAGGCATTTAGTGCACATAGCGTTCACTGTATCTCTGTGCGTTTGTGCTTTGTCTTTCTTTTTTCTAGATCAATACTCAGGAATGTGAAGTTTATTAATGAGAAATAATTTTGGTTTTCTATGTTTTAAAAGCATCTAAGCCATAGTTGTAGCTATTTCTGTTTATTTTTTTCCTTGATTAAGAATATCTCTTTATTACCTCCTCATGAACTTTCAACTTGGTGGTACACCTTTCACATGTACAACTCACGGCAGAAAGACAAGATTGCAGTTACTTGGAGCTATCAAAAACTTAAAAATTAAAGGTGATTACACATTTTGTAATATGCATAAATTGTAGAATCTAATCTAAATATGCAATTTTCCATCAACTCTAAGTCTCATTTCCCTTTATTTTTTAGAGGTTCCCACTTTGCATTGTATTTATCCTTCAGTACACAACTGGAATAGTTATCACTTTATCATTTGTTCTATTTTTATCTGTCTCATATATTTCTGCATATATATATATATATATATATATATATATATTTAAGAGTTATTAAATGACATCAATCTTTGAACTTCTAGTTATTGCATAAAACTTATTTTTTATTAAATATCTACTATATATGTGGCCTTATTTTTATCTGTGGGAGATTAGAATTTCAAATTGTGTTACTGAGTGATTCAAAATCCTATACAACTGTCAGAAATTTTAGGATAAGAATTAGAATACATAAATTCTTAATCTTGCTTTTTTAAATGTAGTGCAAAAATATAAATTAAAATAGTGTTATAATGCTACTTCTGATCCCTCAAAACTGAATTTTTTGAAAATGTTATCTCTTGTAATTTAACTGTATTAATAGAAATGTTATCGTTGACACAGGTAGATTTAAAAGCAATCAATACAATTCTGTTGTAAAACATCTGGAATCATTCTGTTCTTTCATTATCAGTTATACATTTACTATATGTAAATTGCCAAGTCATAGTAACTTGTGATCCTTTTTAATTTGTTTGTGAAACTTTATTTGATGCTATCAAATACCCCTTTATCTAGATTATGTATTCTTGACCTTGTTATGCTTTAGCAATGAGCTCTTTTAACAGAAAAATGGTAGTAAAGGATATCTTTACACAAAAGGATATCTTTTTTCGTGTCTGACTTCAAAGTGCTCCTCAAGTGAGACTGCATTTTGGATTGCCTCAAAGGAAAGGTCAATACAAGGGTATCAGGAGTGTACTGCCTTTGCTGGCCCTTCAAACATTTTGCCTATATCTGTGCTTTGGGAACTAGTATGTTATTAGCTTTAGAGTTTTCACAAACAACATTCTGTCTGTGTTACTTCAGCCACTGAGCACTCAGTCAGGAGCTAGCATAGTGCTCATCAGTAGAAGTCTAAATATGTGGAGCAATTTTAAGCACTCCAAATTGATCTTAAATTTAAGAGGGCAGGGTATATATTTGTGAAAACGACATATTTAAATATCAAAATGATATGATAAATACAAGTCACATCTTCCTGTTTAGCTTAATTTATACATTTATACTTTAGGGTGGGCAGCTTTCTCAAGAAACAACCGACTGTCCTATACTAAATAAGCCCTGCATATTCTTGCATAGAAATTCTGTTCAATACAAAAAGTGTATAAAAACAAAAAAAGACTTATGTCCATCTTATAGGACACCAGAGTTTTAAGGATAACAAAAAAGTGAAAAATCAATGAAACCATCTATATTGATGCTTGAAATAATTTTGCACAAAAGTCAATCAGAGGATATAAACACCAAGAAACCCAAGTTTTGAGTAAGTAGAGGACCTAAAATACATTCAGCACATCACAGTCATGTTATGTGGTTAAAACACTAATGAGCAACATTACCTCACTGCTGCATTACATTACATATGTGCCTCAGTCAGGAAAATTTAAAAGAGGTCTTTATTTGAAATTTCAGAGTAAGAACTTGAAATAGAAGAGATAATCATAATCTGAAGCTCTTTGATCTGGCTAGATTATCAAAAGGTTGTAAGAAATTGATGTTTTGACACGTTTAGTCTCCTACCTTCAAAATGTAATATCTTCTTCATTAGGCTATTGCAAAGTTTATAACTCTCCCCTTGATTGTCACTTGGAGCTGTTTTCACACTGGCACTGAAATATCCTAGGGGACCCTGAAAGAAACTGCTAAAGCTAAAAGTGTTGGACTCTCCTTAAGGGAAACAGTTTGCTGTTTATCAACTTTTAAATTTGATTTTTATAAGGATGCATTCGTTTGGTGCAAATACTATTTTTGAGCTCTCCTTAACACTTGTCATTTTCCTAAATCACAAGTAAAACTGGAAGAAAGGGAAGGGATGAGAGAGGAGAGAAAAGAGGAAGAAAGAATGAAATATAAAGAAGGGATGGATAGAGAAAGGGAAAGGGTATATTAAAAGACTATCTCCAGCACAGTGAAAAGAAAACCCACAAACTGGGAAAAGATCTCAAGGAACTCCCACTCAGACAAGGGACTTTTGTCTAAAATATATAAAGAATTAAAAAAAACTCAGACCCCAAAATTCAAAGATCCAATCCAAAAATGAGCATCTGAGATGAATACAAACTTCTCAGATGAAGAAATACAAATGGCAAATAAATACATGAAAAAATGTTCATCATCATTGGTCATTAGAGAAATGCAAATTAAAACCACACTGAGATTCCATCCCACTCCTGAAAGAATGGCTAGGATCAAAAAATCCATCAACAACAAATGCTGGAGAGGCTGTGGGGAAAAAGGACCTCTCCTGCACTGTTGGTGGGAGTGTAGACTGGTACAACCTTTGTGGAGGTCTGTCTGGAGATTTCTCAAAAAGCTGGGATTGGAAGTTCCATTTGTTCCAGCTATTCCACTTCTAGGCATATTCCCAGAAGAACTGAAAGCATCATACCACAGTGATATATGTGCAGCTATGTTTATAGCAGCACAATTTGTAATCACCAGATCTTGGAAACAACCCAAGTGTCCATCAACTGAGGAATGGATAAAAAAGTTGTGGTATTTTTATGCAGTGGAGTACTACTCAGCTATAAAGAATGAACACATTGAGATATTTATCAATAAATGGGTGCAGCTTGAGACCATAAATCAATCTCGCATGTGCAAATATCGAATAGTTTCCCTAATGTAAGTAACGATTCAAATATATAAAAGTATGTGGTAATCATGATTCCCCATTATGTGGCCTTTAAGCCTTATAAAGTTTTCACTCATTAATTTGAATGGCTTTATTCTGGGCTGCTTGTATTATTGCCTATGATGAAATGAACAGCTATTTTGAAGAAAATAAGGCATCATAATAGCTAGTGCTGATTTACTATCATCTTGTTTTGAAGCCCCACCAAACTATGGCTCTTCTGTCTCCATTGGTTTTCTCATCATGTATCTTGCTGGATTTTATTATATGTGATAGTACAAACAAAAATTGTTATAGGTAAAAGATAATATATAAACCATTGTTCATTTTGTGTTAGTTGGTTCTAAATACCCTACAATGATTTCTTCCACTTGAATGGTTTTACACTGACTTGATATATTTGAAGCTATAGTATACAAAGTTATATTCAAATATTTCAAGTAAAAAGACACTATGGTAACTACTATTAAGTCGGGTTATTTGGTGGTGAAGCACTAGGTTGCTGAAACTGTCATTTTGACCTGTATTGTTATGTTGTTACATCCTCTTTTATCTCAGTCTCTCCCTTATTCATTAAAAAAATTATTTAGTTATTTTTTATGATTTTTTATTAAGGAGAAAATTTTAAAAAGCAGGATATATTATAGTAACTTTCTTTGATTTCCTATTAACTTGATTTGAAGTCCTGTAATACTCCCACTATCTTGTTTTGACTGATTAGACTCTGTTCCGTTCCGTATGATAGTATCAAGTTTGATGGTATAGGCAACTACTTTGAAGGCAATAAGATTCACTATGATGCCCATTCTGGTTTTACTATCATCTTCTTTGGAAGTCCTGTAATGTTTACAAGGTTTAGGTTTTATTGGTCTTGTTCTCTACTGTTTTGTTCAACTTTATAATAACTAATGAGATAGACAATTCTTTTTAAGGAAACAAGAGGCATTGTGGTAACCACTGTTGATAATCTTGTATTCTGTTGTTTCATCATGTGCTATGTCTATCCTTGGTTTTGACTGACAGCTTTGTTTTGCCATATTTGACTTTATTCTCTTCCAAAAAAAGTAATAATAACTAAGGAGTAATAAAACCCAAAATGTGTAAAGTGTGTTGTAAAAAAGAGAGGGGAAAAAAAGTGCTCTAAAAGATACAACTGCAAGTGTGTTTAGGGGTGTTAAATAGCTGACCATATTAATGTTTTTGGTTGGATCATTGAACACAACTGTTTGCAGTCTCACTGTTTGAATGTCCACGTTGTATGCTTTGATTCTGTGACTTGAGCAACTATCTCTAAGATGATAATGTGTAATCTATTAACTGGTGATTTCTTACTGTTTTTTTTTTTTTGTAGTTCTGTATTACTTGTGCCCTTACACTGCTTTGTTTTGTCTATTTTTTTCTCTTTTTCCTCTTAAATAATTTTTTTAAAGGACTATCTTCATGTAAATTATTCTAGATACTAAATATATACTGTGTGCACTACATTTATTCTAAGGAAGAACATCTTCAAAATAACAAAAAGGGTTTCTATAATTTAAAATAAATAATAGCAAGGTCACATCTTCTTTTATTCTGGTTAAAGAAAATAAATAAGAACAGCATAAATAGCAACAACAATAGTAAGAAAAAAATAACTCCATAAAATTCTCTTCCTTTGCTCTGCCAGTCTCTCTCTCTTCCCTCTTCCACACTGCCTTGTTCCTGTCTGTCAGTGTATTAAAATTCAGAAGTTGTGTGGTTATTAAGAGAATATAAATTATCATATTTCTTTAAATTGAAAAAATACCACAAATGAAGACATGCAAATTAAAAGCTGTCAAATTTTTAAAACTAATTTTAGTTTAGCCACATCAGCTACTGGTTATGTTAACAGATTTTACTGTACATTAAATGAACTAAAGTTATTGATTCATTGTTTTGAGCAAAATACCAAGAGTATAACAATATGTTTAAAATGTAATCTTTGTAGCTAATTAAATTTCTGATAAATATTTTAACAGACATCAACATAAAATATTTTGGGGGGTTAACAAAATGGAAAATTGTATGTTCTTGCATTGGCAGCACATATACAAAGGGAAATTCTATATATACTTTAATAAAAGTGTTAGGTACTCACACTATAAGTAAGTTATGTACTTAATATAGCTAGCACTATATGACTTTTTGATACCTGACTGAGGAAATACATCATCTGTATTTACACCAAATATTTAAATTATATACATATATAAGTAGCCTTTTATTGACATTATAAAAGTTCGCAAACAACTTACACCCAATGCTGAGAAAATAATCAAATAAAACCATATTGTAAGATTTTCTATAAAGCATTACACTAGTTTTTGCAATAAAGCTAATGCCACTGTAAAACCAAACAAGAAAAGAATGTGCAATATTTTGATGAGACACCATGTTAAACCAGTCCATACAAATAAAATAGAAAAATACAAACTGTGAGCTTAATTAGATCTTAATTTAAGATTAAAAATCAAATAAAACATATGAGGAAAGTTAGGATAATGTGAATATGAAATTAAGTAAAGGAATAAATATGATTTTCTAAATGGTGGAATTGGTATTGAGTTACTATGTAGTATTTTTCTTCTCTAGAAATTGATGTCAAAATATTCTGGAATGACTGACATGCAAGTGTTTCAGGAAATACAAAGCATGTGGGTACTGGGGGCACAATCACATATATCCACACACAGCTTGCAGTTCTGCGGACCAATAAAACATGGCAGTGTTGACAGTGGATTTAGTGAAGGGTGTACAAATACGGGGATTTTTTGGTTTGTTTTTTTTACCTTTTGATAGTTTTGATAGACCTGACAGATTAAAACATTTCCAAAATTTAAAAAAGATAACCTAATCTTTCATGATAATGGTTTAATCTGTTTTTCCTACACTCTTTGAATTGAAGCATGATTTAAACAGATATATGCTTACTACTAATATATATGATATGATATAAGTTTTAGCATAAATAAACCACTATGCAGTTCTGAGTTTTGTAATATAATAACTTCATATGGACTTTTATCTTCCCTAAGAATTCTTAATAAACTTTGCCAGATTGCTTACCTCATAAACTATGCATCAAAGAAAATAGGACATTAAGGCATAAAAGGCTTAAGCTTCCACATATGTTAGAGACTAACTTCACATCTGTCCATTTCAGGCGGCAGCATGTAAAATAGTTGGCTCTGTGCTTTGCTAAGTTCAACTGACTTCACAGCAATGTCCACTGCTCTGAAGACATAAGAAGCAACTGTTTTTGCTTCTAATCTGTAGTTCAGTTGCTGCTTTAACATTATGTAGAAGGTATTGAAAAATAATCATTTTATCTTTTTTGAATAATTTTAATCTAATCTTTTTTATTAAATATAAATTCATCTTTCATTTCTTAACAAATAAAAATGAGGATACAATAGAAAAAGCCACAAAATATTTTGAAGTGTTCTGCATATTAAGCTCTGTTTTTATGTCATCCCAGTGAATAAATGACTGTCATTAGTCACTGGTGAAGGAATAAAATATATAAGGATCAGATCGATAGAACAAATATAGTACATGAAACAGACCCAAAGCACATCGTTCATGTTAGAGTGTATATTTGATGTTTTACATTCCATAGGGTTCAACAAAATTTTACTATGTACACATATATTCACACAGGTAGATAAAAAATGTTATATGAGTATCATCAGCTTAGTTTCATTTAAAACATTAAGCTTGTGGGTAATAATTCACTTTAATTACATGGATTCTTTGTGCATCAGAAATCAAGATAAACATTTTAGTTCCTGTTATCCAAGGTTTTTTCAGGGTGAAAAAAATCAAGACACCCAGTGGTAAGAGCAACGTTAAGTGTGATAGTAATTGGTGTTGGATACTGTGAGAAAAATACATAGCCTTCAACACAAGGACAGAGAGAGAGGGAGAACTGACAGAATTCTTAAGTGTTATTTTCTTAGTCTTGAAAGACTATGGTAAAATATATGAAGCAGAGGCAAAAGATAGGGGAAAATAAATCTGTGGCATGCACTTGAGCAGTCTTCACTAGTGAACTATTCT
This sequence comes from Cavia porcellus, assembly GCF_034190915.1. Classification (NCBI taxonomy): domain Eukaryota; kingdom Metazoa; phylum Chordata; class Mammalia; order Rodentia; family Caviidae; genus Cavia; species Cavia porcellus. The sequence goes on along the minus strand of NW_026947487.1, from coordinate 18,227,195 downwards.
GAGAAATTCATACCATCTGCTAAACTGACATCACACTCATTTTTTCTTGAACTTTGGATTATCTACAGATCCTTCTAAGATGTGCTTTCATTTTCTCAAAAGTGATTTTTTTCTTTGTCTTACCATAATTTATTTTGTGACCCTGGATGACTTACAAATAATAGAAATTTCTTTGACATGGTTCTAGCGACTGGAAAGTTGAAGATCAAGGTGCCAGCAAACATCTGTATCAGGTGCCTTTAGGGCCTTTTGCTGAATCTCCAGATGAAAGAAAAGGAAAAGAGAGAAGTGACTCATGCTTGACCTTTCTATAGCACTAATGCATTCACCATGGTGGAGCGGTCGTAATGTAAAACCCTGGCAAATAACACAGCTTACAACACAGTTATGTTGGGGACTAAGAGCATGACAGAAAAATTTGGAGAGATTTTAAGACCTTAGCACCACTTAAAGTATTAAAGAGAATTAATATTCAGTACATTGTGTAATATACAGTAGCATGCATGAACTCAAGTTGCTTTTTTTCACTATGGTATCATCTACAGAGTCTGTGACCTTGGACACATTATTGGCCTTTCTGTTGTGCATCTACAGTGTGTGTTTCATAGAGTTAATTATAGCACCTACTTCTTAAGATACTGTACAGGTTAAAATAATGTTATATGTAAAAGAGTAGTACACCAACTGGCATTTAGTAAAATTAACTATTATTTTCTTTCATCAAATTTCCCATTCTTAGCAGATTATAGTAATTGTGACTTTACTGAAATAAGCAAAGCTAATTTGTGGAAGGGAAATCTTATTACCTTCTACTTGTTGAAATGCTTGATTTTGGGACCTTTCTTAATTCTAAATGGTTCTATCAGTCCTGTGATTCTTTCTCTTAATTCTGTGTAGTATTCTTCCTCTGTCAAGCTCTATCCAGCTTTTCTTTGTGGAATTCCAACATGTTCTTTTTAGTTCTTTTCAAATCTTTTCTCTTCTTTTTTTTTTTTTTTTTTAATACAAGGTCTTCCTCAATATAGCGCAGACAGGAGAAGAACTTGTGGAAATCCTCAAGGTTCAGCCTCCAGAGTGATGGGATGACAGGTGTGCACCAGCATGCCCTGCTTTCCCTTTCAGTTTTATAATCTTTTTTTTTTTTTTTTTGTCTTTTTCATTTTTATCGGTACAAGGGATCGAACTCACGACTGCCTGCTTGCAAGGCAGGTGCTTATGCCGCTGAGCTAAATCCCCAGCCCCTCCCTTTCAGTTTTAAACATGCCTTTCTTCTAGCCTCACACACGGAGACACACAGCCGGGTCAGATACTTTTGTCTTAATCATCTCTGAGGAAACTCCTGGATAAAATGTTTCCTTGAGCAATCTACTCTCAACTCTCACTCTGTGTTCTCTTGACTTCATGACAATCCTTTGCAACAATTTTCATTGAAAGATCAAAGATAAAATGTCAGTGAACATTTTACTTCAATGTTACATGAATTCCCAAGTCCACTTGTTGAACATTCTGATGATCTCATTCTTACTGTTCGTTTCAGCTTCTTCTACATAATATTGAATCTTAAGTCTGTATTTTCCTATCTAGTGATTTCTTTAAGTCTTCGAACTCCATTCAGTAGCTTATTGGAAATATTTATTTGAATTATGAACATACACTTCCAAATCTACATTTTCATCACTGAATTAAATTGCACATGTTAGTATATACCCATAATCCCAGTATTTGGAAGACTGAGGCAGTAAGAAAGATCTCAAATTAGAGCCAAGCTTGAATAAATTAATGTTAGAAAGATTCTGTTTCAAAACAACAACAACAAAAAAAAAAAGGTAGGGATGTGTCTTAGTCACTTTTTACTCGTCGCTGAGACAAAATACCTGAAGCCCAAAGTTGGGAAAGGAAAGGTTTATTTCTTACAGTTTTTGGAGGTTTCAGTCCACACTCAGTTGGCTCCAAGACAGGCAGGCAGGCATGGCTGGGCTGCAGTTCAGGGCGGCGCCCACAGCAAACTCAAACCAGCAAAGAGAAAGACACACCTTCTTCCTGCCATTACATCACATCCTGGCTCCACCCCTATGTGGGTGGAGCACTGACACCATCAATCCAAGCACTATACAATGAACCATCACAAATGAACAATGCAAACTCATGAGGCCTGGGGGACACAAACATAAATCGTGACAGGATGTATTCTGTGTCAAGTCCTGTGTTCAACCCCAAGGACCACTAGTAGTAGTAGTAGTAACAATAATAATAATAATAATAATAATAATAATAATAAACTGAACTAAGTGTAATTTTTTTTCTAACCTGTTATTTGGCCTTTGCTTCAAGTCTCACTAAGTGGCACTGTGGTCCACCTTATAATCACTGGATATTTGTTTCTTTGCATCAGGCATGAGTCTCTCTAGATTCACCTCTCTATCTCATTAGATGAGACTCTCATTACTTGTGATTTGCACTCTCTGAGTACAAATTAATGTGACATGAGGGTAAGGGCAGAATGAAGGAACACTATAAATTCCCAAACTTTGAATGAAATCTTGGTTCTGATTTTTATAGTTGTGTGACATTAGCCACTATATTAGTCCATTTATTCACTATTATAATAAAGTTTAATATAATAAAGTATAATGGATAATGATATTAAGCAAATACGTCTAATTAATGCATAGGTTTGTATGCTAGAAGTTTAAGATCAGGAGGGGCTGCTGATTCAATCTTTGGTAAGGAGCTAATGATTCTTGGTATTATGGCAAGAGATGGTATCATAAGACAGGAAACCAAACCGAAGAAAGGAGGCCAGGCATGCTGATTTTATAGAAACTCTCTCAGAAGTAATTCAAGAGTCTCTTTATCTATTCTGACAGCGACCCTCCAAGTACCTCTCTAGAAGCTTCCATAACTCTGCATGTTCCCAGATTTTGGACCATACTCCACACACACACAAAATCCTGTGAGACAAAGCATGTCCACAACCTGGTGTACCTTTATTTTATTTCCCTGTCTTCAATATTTTAATTTATACAATAATCTTGGTAGCAACATGATCTCAGAAGGTTAAGGTAATGTAAAGTAAAATACTACAATAAATCCTGCATGATATTTCTTAAATTCTGTATCAGGATTAATTTTATCATACCATCCTGTAATTTACCCATAGACTCCAAGACAAATTTTTTAAAGATTTTGCTTACTTCATAGAGCCTTTGAAAATGTTTCCCATATTCTTAGCTCTTACTGCTATCACCATCATTCTTTATATGTCCACAATATTGTTAGCATCTGAGTAGAGCATAATGATTTTGCACTTTTTTTAACTTCTATACTGTAAATTCAGTTTGTTTTGCTTTTTAGCATCAGTATTTTGTAGTAGTAGTAGTAATGAGTGTGCATGTGTTTATGTGGAAGTTTTGTTACAAAAGAGCTAGGGTAATGGCAGAGCACTACTTGGTACGTTTCCAGGCATATGAGGGCAGCACTTATAGAAGATAAAATGGACCCAGGCTAATCTATAATTTTGAAGGTGTCATTTCTTGTCTTATACAGAGAACAGAGTATTTTTAACAAAAGGATTAAAATCCAGAAACTGATGTGCATTTATATTTTTATCATTCATTTCTGTATGAGAAATGATGAGACTTTTTATGCCTTATTTTATCATATCTAAAACAGATATATTCGGCTGGGGACATAGCTCTGTGGCACAAATTCCTGCCTTGTAAGCACAAGGTCCTGAGTTTGATTCCTGATACAAAATAACTAAATAAAACAGATGCAATTAAAACAAGAGGATTATAATAATAGAAATGTTATAAAAGTTTGAATAATATCAATATGTATGAAAAAGTGATATTTGAAGGAATAAAATATGTTCAGTGTGTTATGCTAATATATGTCAATTTTCCAACAAATATATAATGTATATGTATGTAAGTATGTGTTTGGTACATAATGTAATAGTTCAATAATTAGTTTGGAATATGTTTGTGAATAACTTCTAATTACTATAAATTAATCTCAATTTTGGAGTTTTTTCATTTATTTAATTTTTGTTTATTTTACTTAATATTTGTTAAGTAGTACAATACATATTATAAAACCTGTGTGTTCTCTTTAAAATACAACTTTTTCAGATTTTATTGAGCTATAGTTACCAGGTATAGTGTGATATGTTGTACATGTTGGTCAGTGATTGTTTGTAATACTGTCCAAAAATCTACATACTTCTAGAAATCTCTGAGTGAACTTATTTAATCAGAAATAACTGTTTAACTGTTTTGACTCCTACTTTTCAGCCCTAAGGCTCAGTAAAGATTCATAACCAAATAACAGTTACCAATGTCGTTCACACACTACATGTTCTTAAGAATTCACAATATTTTAAGTAGGTTAACATTATATAAATCTCTCACAGCAATGAGAATAACATAGTAACACTGTAAATCTTCAAGATTTTTGCTATATATTTATGGGCAATGATAAAAGAGTTATGAAAAACTCCCAGAATTTATTTTTTCATCTCCTTATCTTTTTTAGTAGCTTTCATTTTGACAGTTTTTCAATTTTTTAGCTGTCACTCATAAAACTCAACATTTGATACTATTCTTTTGTGCTTTTATCATGTGATAAATGCATTTTGCACCCTTTCAGTGGATTTGCACTAAATGTTCCTTGCCATCCCTTAAACAGCAGTGGATCATGTTGCCACAAAACATGTTGGGTTTTTACACAGTCGAGCATTCATTTTAGTTTCCAGGATGTCCTTTTTCTTAAAGAATTTACTATTAAATTTCCTTATGTTATTGGATTACATTCTGTAATATAAAACAAAAATTAACATTTTTAAAATAAAAATTAAAAAGCAAAATGTAAAACAAAAATAATATTAACATGGCTTAGTAAACTCACTTCAGCTCGTTTTGCTCTTGTCCATCCTTCAAGATTCTTTTTCTCGTTTTTCATTCAGTGTGTCAATCCACTTAAGCACCTGAGGAAGATATATTTAATGATTATATATTGATATTTTTATTGCTACTGTATTTTGTTGCACATAAATCTTTAGAGACAATACACAGTTATTTCCCTTCCCTCATATTTATTTCCAAGCTTAGCTAATAGTAGTCAGTCTCTTAGTAATTGCAAATTGATCTTCAGAGAACTGTGATTATGTGTTTATAATTGTAAACTGTAGGATATATAAAATAAAATCATCAAAAGTAACTGCTTGGGATATCTATAAGAATTAATAATAAAATTGACCTACTTAACAAATCTCAAATTTTTCACTTGTAAATGTTCATATTTTATCGGGATAGAATTCATTCTTTAAAAGAAATCAAAATTCCATTATAAGCATCTGTTATAAAACCAAATTCTTCTCTACTGTAAAATAATACACCTTAAAATTTATTTTTCAGTAGCTTTCACATGCTTTTATTTTTTTGTCTTTTTGAGACATTGTCTCACTATGCAGTTCAGGCTGGTCTTGAGCTCACTTTGTAGGCCTGGCTGATCTCAAACTTTCAATGATCCTCCTGCCTCAGCCTCCAAAGTACTGAATTACAGTCATCTGCTACCACACCTGGCTTTTTCAAATACTCTTTAGGAGTGCATGAAATACAAATATGGTACTGTAATTTCTGTTAAGAAAATTTGGTTTTCGAGGCACGGTCTCGCTATGTAGTTCAGATAGACCTTGAACTCACTGTGTAGTCCAGAGTAACCTTAAATTTGTGGTTATCCTCCTGCTTCAGCTTATTGAATGCTAAGATTATTGGTGTATGCATCATGCCTGAATCCTTATTAAAAAATTATAAGTAAAACAACTCATTTGTGTACTAATTCAGAAAAAAATTACATGCCAGAAATTAATTTCAACCTATTAACATACAATATTGTCTACAGACAATATTGTTTTAACTACTTTAGGTGTTTCTTACCCTGACAAAATTAAGACAGAAATATTCCACTGTTGATGTGATACCATCTCACTCTTTCTGAAAGTTACAAATAAAGAAAGAAATTAGTGCTGTGATATGGATGGGTTGCTATTATTTAATTAGAAGTGCTGTAGGAAAAAATATTCTCCTACTGTCAAGAAAAGTAAGATTGTAATGTAAAACCACAGCTGGCATTCTTGGTGGGTTTTCTCCATCTACCTTTATAATTCTGGCAGATATATTTCTGAAAAGACTATTTTGAAGTCTGTAATGGTTTTCAGTGTTGTACTTTGAAATATATTTTGCCATGTGATGTTTATACCATTTTATTATATTTTCATGTTTTGAGTTTTTATATATTTATTTTTAAATTAATAGACCACCAAAACTTGGTATGTTGGTTTTCAGTTACTCATGTTTTAAAATGTTTTGTTTAAGACTCTCATCTAGAATTCGTCAAGAAAGAGAATTACAAGTATCATACAACTATTAACATAGAATAATAGTTGAAATGAGTAAAAAAGAAAATAACATTGGTTTGATAGTTCCAGATTTAAAGTTAATTTTTGATTGCTCTGTCACTTTATAGCTGTAGTGGTTAAATTTGTCAACTGACCAGCTTGACAGATAATTAGCAAGTGGTAAAGTATCCTCCTGGATTTGTGTCTGGGTGTCACTGGTCTGTGGGTCAGGGAATGGTTGAAGACCTGGCATCAACGTGAGTATCACTGTCCAATAGGCTATGCCTCTACAGATAATAGAAAGTAAAAATCATGGCAGACAGAAAAGTTCACTCAACTGAGCAAGCTTGGTGCTTCTTGAGTGGATATGATTTTGGTAACTGCTGTTCCAGTTCAAAAGGTCAGACTTTAGTTTCTTCAGTCTTTGAATGAAGACTTATATCAGCCATTCCCATGGAGACATTCAGTCTTAGCCTGGGGCTGTATCTCACTTCCAGGTTCATGGACTGGTTGCCTAGTTCTGCAGTCTGCTAACAGATTCTCTAGAGAAACAGAAACAATAGAAAATACTACTATGCAAATGAATGGTTTAATTAGGTTTTCAGGACCAGAGACATGAGAATACTAATATCTGTCACAATGCTAGAGACCTGGAGGTTCCAAGAGAAGCTCAGCCCATAGAAATGGTAACTGTAAAATGAGAGAAAACAAGAGTCCATCACCAATGCAATCCAGCATGAAAGGCCTTCAAGTTTCCTGTAGAGTAACCATTGCGAGTCTGCATTGGATGGCTGAAGAAAGTCCAGACTTGACAAACGATGTCCAAACTGAACTGTTTGTGAACAGAAGCATTCATGAACTGAGGCACTGCACTTAAATATCAATAGTAAATTAATCAATATTATGTTAAAATGAAAGAAATCAAACATCTATGTTTAATATTAAACATATATATATATTTACCAGTATATTGACAAAATAATAATGAAATATGCACAGCAGTTACACGTGGCTTCCTATGGATGGCCACATATTTGTAGCGGGTGTTGATAACAACCTATTCCTGTTTCTTATTATGTATTTTCTTGGCCTTCAACAAGCACCTCAGCAAATCTTGCCTCCTTACCTGCAGAGAAACCTTATGTTCATTACTGAAGGTTCTGGGGCATTTGTCATCGTGCCTGGATTGGGTTGCTGTTGTTTCCAATTAATTTTAATAATGACCTAATAATACAAAGAGATTGCTGAGGGTATCTCTTGTACTACAAACATATTCTTTCTTATCCCCATTGTGGAGTAGCAATCCAATTTCGTCTTAGCAGTTTGAATTAATCATGGCTGCCCACATGGTAACGCTCTTTACAGACTCTCTGGTCCCCAGACATTAGGAACCCGGAATATATAGGAAGAGATCTTAACTTTCAAGTCATTGGAATCACTCTTGTGATTCCTTGTAGAGGCTTTTTCTCCTCTGGAACTATGACTTCTAGGCCAGCAGAGCATAAATTCATGGAAAAAGAAGAAAAAAATGGTGTCAGTGGGTGACTGACTAACAGTACTGCAAAAAGTACCATTCTTATTTGCTTCCCTTGGTTTCTGGACCCATACATCCGGGCTTTGGAAATAATAGTCCTACCCTGAAAGTTACTGTCACCTATCTGGCACTTTCAACACCTCTTCATAATACTATTACACTATTCTACCAGTCCAGATGCTCCTGGACGGTAGAACCAGTGAACTTCTTGAGCAGGATCCCTTTACATACCTTCTTTGCCCTGATGTGCTAGATCAGAAGTTATTCTATGTGGAATATCAAATGAGTGGAGGAGGTATCTGTAAGTATATGGATGGAAATTTTGGCAGAAGCATTACGTTCTTGAAAAGAAAATCCATATCCGGAATAAGAGTCTATTTTGTATGAATAAAACACTGCAGTTTCTGTAACAGAAGTGCTCTAATATAATCAACCTGAGACCAGTCACAGGCTCATTGCCCTGAGGAATAGTAATATGTTTGTCAGTGACTCGGTGTAGGTTTCTGAACCAATCACTGATGACATGTAACTCACAAATTGTCCTATAGTCAAAGATCTAGTTGTTTTTTTCTTCCAAGCAAAATATTTAAGTAGGTGCATTCCCTGAACTCATACTCAATATGAAAATTTTCCTTCACTTTTGTCCTTGAAAGACATCATGGGAAACATCTGTTGTACTGTAACTGTCTACTTTTCAGTGATATTGGTATAGTATGCAAAACTATCTCTAAATCATGCCCTATCAATGAATTTTCTCCTGTATCAGTGGATCATATGAGATTGAGAACATGGGTGCATTCAGTGAGATTACAGGTGTACTCAGTGAGGAATCATGGGCATTTGAGCCAGATCTTCATGTAACTCCACCTATACTTTCAGAACGTGCTTGGTCCTGGTCACTTTTATATACCAGTTCCATTTAATGACGGACTCAAATTTTATAACATAGTAACCTGATATTCAATGGATAAATGTTCATTTTCATCTACTCCCCAGCAGCATATCAGGAGCTATTTTTCAAATGGAAAATAGTTATGTGCAGAAGATAATAGAACCTGTTATCCACCTGTAAGTTCCTCCTGGAGACTCCACATAATATCTCTAAAAATAACTGATACCTCTGTTACCACTGGATTGTTAGATCATATGATTCAAGTGACAATCAACCTACATACTGAATGTGCCTTCCGCAGAGCCTTCTCTTACACTGGGCCTCTCTCAGCATAAGAGAAAACTAGTATCTGTCTTAGCCTTTTGGTAAATGGGCTATGATAGATACTCAGGAGAGAAATGTGTTGCCTACAAAATCCAAATAGGCCCACCAGGTACTGTTCCACTTTCTTAGGTGTAAGAGCGGTCAGATGCAGTATCTTATGATTCAAATTTGAAGAGGTATTTTTGTTTGCTCCCAGAACTGAATCCTAGACATGTTACTAAGAGAATGATCTTGAATTTACTTAGTTTTCCCCCCAGTCTTTGGCACATAATGTTTTACCAACTATTTCATAGTGGTTAGTATCTTGTTCACTTAGCCCTAGTAGCATAAATTCATAATGTTACTGACAAGTGTGAAACCTTGGAGAAGTGAAATGTGATCACTATCTCTGCAAACTTAGTTGTGATACAGGGCTGGAGAAATAGGATATTTCTGAGGTAAGACATACTGCTGGCCATGTCAGCCGAAGGGAAATTGCTTCTGGTTTACCTTAATGAAGAAGTATGGAGAAAAAGGATGGACAGTTGTGTAACAGGGGATTTGTTAATTGGTTCAGGCAAGAAAACCACAGCTGACCCAACAGCTGCAATTAGAAAAACAACATGATCAAGCTTATGGTAATTCTCTATCATTCTCAAAGATCCATCTGTCTTCTGCATGGACCAAAAAGAGGTACATGTGGATGTGCTGAAAAAACTCCTGCATATCTCAAATCCTTAACAAGGGCAGTAATCTCTGCAATCGCTCCAGGGATACAATATTATTTTTGGTTTATTTTCCTTAGTAGAGGCAAATTTAATGATTTCCACTGATAATAATCCTGATTCAATAGATTGCGGAACTAACATGGGCATTTTATCAAGTAGTAAGTACAATTATGCACTCTAACCCTAGGGAAATATGTTCACAGAACAGATGTAGAGACCTGCTAGACCCACTGTGATTCAAACTTTGATTAGATAGCCACTAGTCACCTGACCTCCTTAGGCGCATACTTTATTCAAGGGCCTCGTGATATTTTGGTTCACCTGGAAACACATGTACTTCAGAATGGTATATAGTACTCCACTCTCTGTTGATATGATTTCAGGCAAATTTTTGTTCATTTTCTTTAAAAAATTTCTGCTTATATATATTCAGTAAGTATTTTACCTTCTTTTCTATTACACTTCTGGGAAAACAATAAACATTATCATAGGTCTATGTGTCAAAACTATCCTGATCATTGCGGTACTCTTATTGATCATTACATTAAACACAATTATATCACTCTTTAGTATTTAAATGATCACTTTTATCTCTGTCACACAAGGATCCAACCATGTTCACTGCATTTATATTTCCTTAGTGAATGGCTACAGACTCAAGCATAAGGTCTGGCATGCAGAAAAATATAGTGACAGAACTCTTCAAAGATGCTGGTTCTCCCCTCTTAAATTTTCTTCTTATGGTATTAGTTCAGGATAGTTTTAATGGACCCTAACCTGAGAAGTAAATTTTACCTAGAAAATCTATCCTAGCATCCCCATTTCTCTGAGCCTTTGAATAAACTCATCAACAGCAAAGCAAGGAACAGCTTATATTTCCTTTTCATTCACAGTGAGCCATCTTTTGATCTGTGTTTTAGCCAGTCCACTAACTATTACATCTTTAAAAAGAATTCCATGAACTGCAATAACAAATACAGAGCCAATCCTTAGGGTCTATATTATGAAATTTCACCAGATCCAGGCTTATGCTCCTTTCATCATTATCCCTTAGACTGACAATCTATTTCTATAATTATATAAAGACTTCCTTTTGTGTGAATTAGAAACCCCAAGAAGTTCTTTGGCAGCGTAGTGTTCAACCTCATGGCTTACACTATGTACCTCATTTTAAAAGCCTTCTTAGGTTTGAATTTGTATATATTCCTACAAGCAAAAGTGGATGTCAAGCCTAGGTCCTAGGGAGCTTTGGCCTGGTCTTGCTTGGTGACTTCATTAGGGAGGTCATTACTCTTTCCATAGGCAACACAGGATCTGTTTTCTCAGCAAGAGGTGGGAGGCCAATAGCCCAGGGTATGGGAATGGCTGTCACTGAGACTGAGGAGTTCTCTTCTGGCAAAATAATCTCGTTAGAACCCAGTAATTTAATGTTCAGAGCTTGGTCAACTTCTTCCCAAAATTCTTCATCTCAATATGTAGGACCTCATTCTTTTCTGACAAGTCTCTGGGATTTAACTGTCAATACCCTTCAAGGCTGAGCTTTAACAATGTGTTGATTTGGCTGGGGATTTAGCTCAGCAGAATATGCGCCTGCCTTGCAAGCACACAGTCAGGAGTTCGAGCCCCGGTACCAAAAAAAAGTGTTGATTATTTTATTAGTCAATCAGGTATGAGACCTATGTTTTGTTTTTTTTTTTTTTTTGATAACTTCAGTCTTGTGAGAAAAGGAGAGAAGATTCTCTTAGAGGACACATGTAGAAGACTAGGTATACTAAGTCCCCAACTTATGAACATTCAAGTTGCAAATGTTCATAGATATGTATGGAGCTAGCATTTCAAACACTTGTAGATGCAAAAAAAATCACTGAAGTAGCTCACATATCTGGAAGACATTATCAAAGATGTGCTACTACATTCCTACTGTACAGTGAAAAATGTACAGTAATACAGTGCTCCATCAGAGCTTAGGATATCCAGAAGCAAGAAGAAAAATAGTGGTGATCTGAAAGAGACTGACAAGAAAAGCAAAGCAATAGATGTAGAAGCAAAAGCTAACATAATTGAGAGATTAGACTTGTAAAAAAAGATGGTAGATGTCATTCATTCTTTAACATGAATCATTCAACCATTAGCACAATTCTAACAAACAAGGAAAGATCATATAACATCTGAAGTCTGTTATTACAATGAAGTCAACAATGATATTCAAAAAATATGCTACACTTAAGAAGGAGATGGAGAAACTTCTTAGGGTGTAGATACGGGATCACCATCAGTGTTGAGTCTAAGTAACTTTAATGGTTATTCCACAAAAACCTAAGAAATTGAAGACTTGAAGAATAAACAATAACAGAGTGTATCTTTTACTTCTAGGTATGGATGCTTTAACAGATTCAAGCTTAGAGCCAACCTTCACAATGTAAAATAAGTGATGGGGCTGTGAGTGCAGACACAATACCTGCCCAAGAAATTCCAGCAACACTCAGAGATATTAATGATAAAAGTGCTTATTTACACAACAGGTTTTTAACATTTGATGAGACAATGAATAGAAGAGGATGCAGAATGAAGTTACATCAGTAATGAGGAAAATTTGACTCCAGAGCTCAAAAGCAGCAATGGAAAGACTGTTTGGTGACCAGGCTTCCAGTGATGTAAACATCTCTTAGTTTATCATTAAAAGAATTCAAGGGTCCTCAGAAACAAAGCCAAGCACTCTCTCTCTCTCTGATTCCAAAGCCTGAGTTACACGGGTCACTTTCCAGGACTAGTTTTGCCATCAATTTAGTCTAGAGATAGAGAATCATTGTTTGGAGAAAGATATCCCATTCCCATTCACCAAAGCAGCTTCTGCCACTTGACAATGCACCAGGTCACCCATAAATCATGGATGTTTCATCCCAATGTCAAAATGGTGCATCTGCCACCATGTACAATGGTGTTCATCCAACCTATGGACCATGGAGTTGCTGTGACTGTTAAGAAATATCATTTATCTTACACTTTTCAGGCAGTGAAGTCAATTGATGAAACAGGAACAAACTTGTGACATTTTGGAAGGACAATAGTGCCTACAAGGCCACCAAAACCATCAACTTTGCTTGGTGTGAGGTTTCAGCTGCTGCCATGAACAGAGTTTGGGAAAACCTTTGTCCCCTGTTTGGTCATGAAGTTCATGAACTTGAGAAGATGGGTAAGAATCCAAAGAGGTCTTTACCAACTTAGTGACCCTTCAAAAGAAGATGAAGCTATATTCACAAGAGAGTGACTTCACTGAACTCCACGAAAAGGTTACTAATGAGGACTTGATGGAATTAGCAAAAAGCTGAAACATGAGAAGGAGATGTAACTGACATACCTGAGAACAAAAGATTCACAGCATAGGAAATGGCAAGAATATTTTCTTTACTGGTGGAGGCACTGTTGGGTTTTGAGGGACCATATCCCAATGCACAGTGAATCACAAAAGATTGCAGCAGCTGTTCAGAATGCCATTCAGTGCTACAGAGTCATTTATGAGCAGAAAACTGGACTATTATTCAGATACTACTGGATCAGTTTTTAAAACAGTAGATAGAATTGAATTCATCAAAAGACCTGTGCCATCAACATCAAATAAGAGTGAAATTCCATCTTGCCCTCCACCACTTGCTGCTAATAATCCCTCAGGTCCATCATCTCTCAACTACACTCCCTCCTTCTTGTCTGTTCACTTCGTGCAATCCCGAGCACCAGTGGTACTGTACTGTACTACCATTTTAAGGTGACTATAAAAGTAAAAATAGTTTATTTACACTCATAATGTGTCAAAATTTTAAAGTAAATGTAAAAATAAAAGCAGTATGCTTTACACTGGTTATTTCTGTCAAAGTTGTCTAAGTTATATAAGACTCACTTTATCAGATTCATACATGAGTATAACTTGTGAACTCATTCAGAGACATACTGTAATTTTTATGTGTGTCTGAAATTGGGAACTTATTTCTTTGAGCTCGCTATTTGCTTTAGTAATCTATCCAGATGTGTTAAGAGTAGCCAACCAACAGTACTATATTTTTTCCCCAACGATGTTCAAAAGTATTGTATATAAAATCACTAAATTTCTTGTTTTTCACAAGGGCTGAAGTACAATAACAAAATGAATATGTTACATATTACTTGAAGATGTTCACCCAACCAAGATTATCAGTGTGCTCTATGTTATCAGTTGGATAGACCATGGCAACTTTAGGTCTCATTAAATTAAAGCACCAACTCAAGAATTAACAAACCAATTAGAGAAATTCAGCCTGATGACTCTTTCTCAAGAACCACTCTGTACCAAAGACTGTATTATGGTTTGTTAGATGAATATAATACAAAATATGGGTATAATTATGCATGGTCTTTTAGTTAGGTTTACAGGAATCCACAGTGGTTATCTGCACACTGGAGCTTAAGGAATCAGCAGCTGTTCAGTACAAAATGATGGAAATCATAGCAAAGAAGGACCGGGAATGCAGCAGCAGGCCATGATAGAAGACCCAGAAGCTCAGTGGAGATTTATCTCTTGTCAGTTTGTGTTGACAGGCTAAAAAATTGGAAAGTAGTGTCGAAAGGTGACAGAAGTAAAGGGCTAGCTGCTAAAATGACTGCAGCTCTTCAAAACTGGCAGAGTCCCTCGTCTTTCCATTTTTATTCTGTGCAGGCTACCAACCTATAGGATGATACCACCCCTAATTAGGTTGGGTCTTTCCCCACCAGATGACTGGTTTAGGTATTATTCAGCCCAACACCCCCAGAACTGTGCTGTATTATTCAGATAATCCTTTCTTAATCCACTCAGGTTGATAGATTATGAATATTCTTTGCATGGTTACCTTGAGAATATCCAACTTTTGATCTAATACACTGATCTAATAAATCTCATTTTATAATGCTACATTGTTTTGATTCTGTTCCTTTAAAAAACTCTAATAGACTAACATAATCTCAAGTTAACAGATAAAGCTGTCTAAATAGCATGTTCAAAACACTGTGTTTTTTCCTAGATGTTACCACACAAGGCCCCTTAATAGTGTTCCTGGAGATTGTAAAAAGAAGGGTTTGTAGGTAAAAGCTATTTGGAGAAAGAAAAATTAAAAAACAACAACAACAACAACAACAAAAACAAGTTACTGGATATAGTGATGCACACCTGTAATCCCAGCACTCAGAAGAGTGAGGCAGGAGGATTGCTTGGAGTTTGAGGACAGTCTGGATTACATAGTGATGTCTTGCCTCAAAAAAAAATTATTCACATCAATAAAGTAGAATAAAATACAAGTTAATAAAACTGAAAATACAGGAAAATAAATTCCAAGTCAAAAGACAAAGAAATTAAAAATGAAAATCAGCATGTGAACTTGCAGCAATAAAAGTTGAAAATAACAAAAAGCAAAATGATGAGAAAGGAGAACTATGGCTAATAGACTCGGATCCTCTCCTCCTGACAAATGAGAATATAGAAAATTATCCACGAGGCATTTAAATACAAAATAATGTAAAACAAAAATCACTACATGCACTCAATTTTCCTAAAAAGCAGTGATGATTTATGAAATTTTCAAGCTTATCAAAATTTTATATATCCAAAATTTTATAGACACAGTATAACAGTTTTGCAAAGAGCCTGTGGTAATTTCATGTGTGATATAATTATTAAGAACAAATATTTTGTTCTAGGTTTTGAAAACTTATACAACTTTGGGAGAATAATGTTAAGAAAATTTGAGTGGTCACGATATTTAATTCAAAATTGCCTCATCACATAACTAATATTTGGAAAAAGAAAAGTTCCATCTTAATTCTGATTCTGCATCTTAATTTTCCAAAAATATTTTTTTCTTAATCAAACATAATATAACAGCAGTGCTTTCTGATCTTGTCTTTTGAGTGGACATTTGAAAAATATTTTGAGAACATTGACAAGGATAGAGATTTGTCCATTTCTTGGGACAAATAACCAATGTTGACTGACAGAGAAAATCTAGTATGTCAACAATTTTTCTTTTTTTCTTCTGCATCAAAATAAATGCTTTTTAAAAAGTTACTACAGGATATATTCTTAAGAGCAAACAAATTTCATAAAGAAGGAAAGAGTACAGATAACTACTTAAAATAAGTTTTATATTTACCCCAAATATTTTATACTAAATTATTAAGCATATATGAATTATTTTTTTAATTTTCTATATTTTATCATGTGTGCATATGGATGGATTCTGTGATCATGTTTCTGTTATTGTGTAAATGAATCTTTTGAAAACATTTAAATGTTTATCTCCTTAAAATTGTCTTATTTGGCATGAAAAACAGCAGGATTTTCTTACTTACGTTCCTTAATTTCAGTGACAAATTTTTCTTACCCTGGTTTTCCAATTTTTCTTAGGAGTCTTTATAGTCTTCTTTTCTTTCTTACCACACTGTTCCTCTTGGGCGTTAACACAGGGCCTAGTGCAAGAAACTGCAAGTGCCCTCCCACAGAACTAAACACTAACATGCTCTTGGTCATGTTCTTTTGCTACCTGTACTCATCATAGGATCTAACCAAACGACAAGATTTTAAATAATGTAAAAATTTGTATTCAAATTTATTACAAAAATCATTTCTTTCCCAAGAGTCACTAATTTATATCCAATTGCCTAATTGGCATCACTGCTTACCTATTTTTTACATCTGCTCCTCTGAACATTTCTCCATATTTACATGTCAAATTTGTTCCCCAAGTTGCTGAATTGTTTTCAATTCAGTAAACAAGACAAAGAGAATTTTAGATAATCCTAGATTTCTTTCTCCCTGCTTTTCTTTTACATCCTTTATGTAAAACAACTGACTGTTCTCTCAGGGCTATTTTTGGAGAATACAAGAAAATTGTTTCTTTTCTTGTTACAATTTCATTTAAACTAATCATCTTTAATAGTAGTGGGCACTTTGAACACTTCAGATTGGTCATTTTCATTTTCCCTTTACCATAGTAATCTATACACAGTAACTAGCAGTCCTTTTAAACATAATGTGTTCCTTAGATTTTCTTTTATATAGAATAAAATGCAAAATTCTTATCTACATCTTTAAAGCTTTACAACATCAAGATTCCTGTTTTTTTGTTTATTACTTTGATTTCTTGGCTTCATAGTTTTATTGTTGTTGTTGGAGGCATTACATACTCTCCCTTGTTGATTCACTCCAGTCTACACTGGCTACTTTGTTGTTGTTGTTGTTTTAACACGGAACATCTTGTGTCTTAGTTTCATTTTTTCTGAGGCAGCACACTCCTCAAATAGACACATATTTGTTATTCTTTGTTTTCTTAATTTACTCTTAAAATTTTAATTTCATGTGAAAACAACCTTCTTCCTTTTACAAACTGTTATTTAGCACTTATTACAATTTGAGGTTTTTTTTTTTTTTTTTACCTTTTTATTTAATAGTAAGTGACATGTGAACAAAAACTGCATCCTTTGTCCACTGCTGTGGGTGCAGATTTTAAATAAACTCTGACATGTGATAACATTTAGTGCACATTCATTCAATAAATTCATAAATTAATTGATGAATAAATAAATAGCAATGAATTAGATAGATCAAATCCACATTGCAGACCAGAATATTGAACTTTATATGAAGAAAGATTTACTTGACTTCGTTTATAAAGCTGATGGGTAGCTAAACCCACATTTTTAATTTGATCACTTTTTCCAGTTCTAACTAGTGACTTATCAACTTGACACAGATCATAGTCAAATTGTTGAAGGTCACAGTTTAGGTAGGTGCTTACTTTATGATTTAGAGCCTACCTCTTCTCTTTCTACTCAAAATCCACTTTTGAAAATCATGGTGAAGCACCCTGTGTTTCCTGAGTGTATCTTGTAACTTCTGAACCTTTAAACATGCCCTCCTACTTGAGTCTGTCTTTCTTGCCCTTTACCTCTGTAATTTGAAAAATACAGTTTATGAATCTTCTGTCTCAATACGCTCTGACTAAAAATCTCCTACCAGTACCCAGAGACCAAATTTAATTAAATTTAATCCCTCTGATCTCATAACACTGCACGCCTTGCTAAAAGCACTGTGACACTGCTGTCCTTGGATTTTATAGGTCTTCCCACAAGAATTTTTAAGATCGGAAGCAGTGACTTTTGTATGGATATTATTAGTTATATTTTCACTACCTAATAATTCACATGTTTATGGTAAATAAATATTTTTTCAAAATCCTCATGAGACAGCTAGTTTGAAGATGATAGTACATATTGTAATCTTTCCCTCTTGTTTAAAACATCAAATAATCAGAAACAATACTGCTAAAATTAAAATTCAAAAGAAAGCTGAACGCATTGTGTTGGAAGAGAGATTGTAAACATCAGTCAACCTTTGAGGTTGCATCCTCTTCAAGTACACAATTTTCAAAATCAATGAAAGTTAATTAATTTGATCATGTCAAAGTGGCACATGCATTTTGGTGAATGATTAAATTGCTATCTCTGTTTTGGCATATAAATTCAGAGCAATATAAATACTTGAGAGAATTTCACTAAAATGACAATCGTTATTTTCAACATGTAAGTGGTAGAAAAGAGAAAAATGGTGTATGAGAAGAATTATAAGTCTTAAGTAAGAACAATTTCATTATGGATAAGTGAACTGCAGAAAGTGATAGAGTTACTAAGATAAAGGATACATTTTTGTAATTTATTGTATATTTTAAATTGTATATCAGATGTTTATATAGATATTCATATTTTGGTGCATAGCCACCATCTCAGTGAGGGTATTATAAATGTGGGCTTATGAAAACCAACCATAACATATGCATACATACAGATTCTTCAGGATTTAACAATAAACTCATCACAAGTTGAAAATACCACATCAAATATGTATTCAATACACCTAAATGACAGAATATTATGCCTTAGCAACATAGGTTAGTAGTGTCAAGAGCAACATAGTGTATCACTACAAGACAACACAACATAACAGTAGTACATAGTTTCTCTTTCCTTGAAATATTTGTATGTATCCTTCATACACTACACTATCAAAAATAACAAGACAGTGTAAAACCATTCAGGAGAATCAAAGTATTACAGGGAATTCAGAACCAACTAACAGAAAACAAACAATGTCACTATATTTGCTCCTTGTCCATAAAAAATTTTGTTTATACTATCACATGTAATAAAATCCAAGAAGATACAATGTGATAAAACTGATGGAAACAGAATAGCCTGGTGGGACTTCAAAACAAGCAGATATTAAGTCAGCACTAGCTATTATAATGTCTTTTTTTCTTCAAGATAGCTGTTCATACCATCACAGACAATAAAATCAAACAACCCAGAATAAAACCATTCCATCTAATGAATGAAAACATTATAAGATTACAAAGCAATATAATGGGGAATCATGATTACCATATACTTTTAGGTATTCTTCTCATTTCTTACACTAGGGAAACTATTCAGTAGTTATACATGTGAGTGTGATTTATTTTGCTTATGAATATTGTCTCAAGATGTGTCCATTTATTTATAAATATCTCAATGTGATCATTCTTTAGAGCTGAGTAGTACTCCACTGTATAAAAGTACCACATCTTTTTTATCCATTCCTCAGTTTATGGACACTTAGGTTGCTTCCAAGATATGGCTACTACAAATTGTGCTGCAACAAACATGGGTGCACATATATCACTGTGGTATGATGTTTTCACTTCTTATGGGAATATGCCGAGAAGTGGAATAGCTGGAACAAATGGGACTTCCAATCCCGGCTTTTTGAGAAATCTCCAAACTGACCGCCACTATGGTTGCATCAGTCTACACTCCCAACAACAGTGCATGAGAGTTCCTTTTTGCCCGCAGCCTCTGCAGCATTTGTTGTTGTTGGTTTTCTTGATCCTGGCCATTCTTTCAGGAGTGAGACGGAATCTCAGTGTGGTTTTAATTTGCATTTCTCTAATGAATAATGATGATGAACATTTTTTCATTTATTTATTTTTCATTTGTATTTCTTCATCTGAGAAGTGTGTATTCATCTCTGATGCCCATTTTTGGATTAGATCTTTGAATTTGGTGATTTTTTTTTTAATCCTTTATATGTTTTAGGTAGAAGCCCTTTGTCTGAGTGACAGTTCATTAAGATTGTTTCCCAGTTTGTGGGTTTTCTTTTCACTATCCTGGAGATTTCTTTTGATGTCAAGAAACTTTTTAATAAGATATGAACCCAATTATTGATTCTGGGAAGTATTTCCCATGCGGTTTGATTCCTGCTCTTGAATAATCTACCTACACCTTTGTCTTCAAGGTTTTTAGCCAATTTGTCTTCCAAGATTTAGTGTTTCTGTTTTAATATTCAGATCTTTGATCCATTTAGATTTTAATTTAGTACACGGTGAGAGGCATGGGTCTAGTTTTAGTTTTTGGCATGTGGAGAGCCAGGTTTTCCAACACCATTTATTAAAGAGGCTGTCATTCTTCCAATGAACATGTTTGGCCCTTTTATCGAAGATAAGGTGGTTGAATGTGCTTATAGTTGTGGGTGTATCATCTAATCTATTCCATTGATCTTTGGCTCTGTCTTTATTCCAGTACCATATTGATTTTACTACTGTTGCTTTGTAATATAACTTCAAGTCAGAGATTGTGATGTCTCCTGCCTTGCCTTCACTGCTTAGAATTGCCTTTGCTATTCTAGGTCTCTTCTCGCTCCAGATGAATTTTAGGAGTGATTTTTTGAGATCTATGAGGTATGTTGATGGTATTTTTATTGGGATTGCATTGAATCTGTATAACAATTTTGGGAGAATGGCCATTTTCACAATATTTATTCTTCCTATCCATGAGCAAGGAATGTCTTTCCATTTTCTGATACCCTCTTCAATTTCTTTGTTCAGTGTATTATAATTTTCCCTATATAGATCTTTCACTTCTTTCATAAGAATAATTCATAAATATTTAATTTTTGGTTGCTAGTGTGAAGGATGTGTCTTCTCTTATTTCTCTCTTTGTGATTTTAGTTGTTAGTATATGGGAATGCTATTGATTTTTGAGTATTGATTTTGTATCCATCTACATTGCTGAATTTATTTATTATATCTTTCAATGGAGTTTTGGGGGTCTTCTATATAGAGTATCATGTCATCCATTAATAATGATAATTTAACTTCTCCTTTTCCTACCTTTACCCCTTTTATATCTCTCTCTTGTGTAATTGCTCTGGCTAGTATTTCAGCACTATATTGAACAGGAGCGATGATAAGGGACATCCTTGTCTTGTGCCTGATTTTAGAGTAAAGGCTTTCAGGTTTTGGCCATTTAATATGATGCTGGCTCAACAGCTCAACAGTTTGTCATAGATGGCCTTTATCATATTTAGGTAAAGAC
This sequence comes from Cavia porcellus, assembly GCF_034190915.1. Classification (NCBI taxonomy): domain Eukaryota; kingdom Metazoa; phylum Chordata; class Mammalia; order Rodentia; family Caviidae; genus Cavia; species Cavia porcellus. The sequence continues at coordinate 18,205,929 of NW_026947487.1, read as the reverse complement.
CATCTATTCCAATTTTCTGTAAGGTTCTTAGTATGAATGAGTGTTGGACCTTATCAAAAGCTTTTTCTGCATCTATAGAGATGATCATGTGATTCTTACTTTTGGCTTTATTGATATGATGGATTGCATTTATTGCTTAATGTATGTTTAACTATCCCTGTATGCCTGGGATGAATCCCACTTGGTCATGGTGTATAATCTTCTGGATGCTGCATCCTGTTTGCCAATATTTTATCAAGGATTTTTGCGTCTGTGTTTACTATGGGATTGGCATGTAGTTCTCTTTTTTAGTTGGGTCTTTCTCAAGTTTAGGTACTAGAGTACTGTTTGCTTCAAAGAATGACTTAGGAAGAATTGCTTCCCTTTCAGTTTCATTAAAGCATTTGAGGACTGTTGGCATTAAGTCATTTTTATATTTTTTTGTAGAATCTGTAGAATCCACAGTGAATCTGTCTGGGCCTGGTCTTTTCTTAGTAAGTAGGGACTTAATTACATTTTCAATATCATTAATAGAAATTGGGTTATTCAGGAGTTTTATACCTTCTTGACCTAGCTTTGATACTTCATGTGTTTCTAGAAATCTGTCCATTTCTTCTGTGTTATCAAACCTATGAGAGTAGAGGTTTTCGAATAGAGGTTGATGATCTTCTGTATTTCTACAGAGTCTTTGGTGATTTCACCTTTTTCATTCCTTATTGCATGAATTTGAGCTTTTTCTTCCTTTTTTAAAATAAGGTTGGCTAGGGACTTATCAATTTTATTTATTCTTTCAAAGAACCAACTCTTTGATTCATTGGTCTTTTGGATTGTTTTGTCAGTCTCTATTGCATTAATTTCTGCTCTGATTTTTATAATTTCCTTCCTTCTTTTGGCTTAGGGCTTGATTTGCTCTTCTTTTTCTAGATGTTTATGGTGTAGCATCAGGTTGTTTATTTGTATTCATTCTGTTTTCCTGATATGGGAACTCAGTGCAATAAATTTTTCACGGAGGAAAGCTTTCATTACTTTCACTTCTTTCATGCGAATAATTCCTAAATATTTCATTTTTTGGTTGCTAGTGTGAAGGGTGTGGCTTCATACCACAGATTCAGGTAAGTTGTATTTGTATTTTTGTTTGCTTGTAGGTATTGTTTAATTTCTTCTGTAATTTCCCCTGGGCCTCACTGATTGCTCAAGAGTGTGTTATTCTATTCCGTTTGTGGAATTTTTGCAGTTTCTTTCATCATCAATTTCTAGTTTCATGGCACTATGATCTGATAACATGCATGTTATAATTTCAACACTTTTGAATTTATTTAAATATGTTCTGTGGGGTAGCATATGGTCTATTTTAGAGAATGTCACATGTACTGCTGAGAAAATGTGTATTCTGATGTTGTTGGATGGAACAATCTGTATATGTTTATCAAGCCAATTTGTTCACAAGTGTGACTCAGTTCTGTTATTTGCTTGCTGATTTTGTGTCTGGTTGATCTGTCCCTTGGTGTCAATAGTGTGTTAAGGTCTCCTGTTATAACTGTGTTATTGCTAATTTGGTTCTTGATTTCTATTAACGTTTGCTTTATATAACTGGGTGCTCGGTAATTTGGTGCATGTATTTTTAAGATTGTTATCTCTTGCTCTTGAAGTTTTCCCATAACCAGTATTTATTGGCCTTCTTTGTCTCTTCTGATCATTCTTGGCTTGAATTTCACATTGTCTAAAAACAGAATAGCTGTCCCGCTTTTTTTTTGGGGGGGGGGGGCGGTTTATGTTGCATGAGGATTTGTTTTCCATATTTTTGACTTTCAGTCTGTGAGTATCCTTTTGGGTTAGATGGGTTTCTTGTAGACAGCATATGGTTTGATGTTGTTTCTTGATCCCTTCTGCCAGTCTGTTTCTTTTAATTGGTGAATTGAGACTACTTACATTAATGGTTATAACTGTTATATATTGGTTTACTGTTGATATGTTATCTTTCTACTGTTGAATGTTTATCCTTCCATTCTGTTTAATTGTCTGCTTTGCTTAGTGGTTTTTTTCCTAATTGTACCTAAACTGTGTTTCAGTATTTTTGCAGGGTTGGAATGGTGATCATGAAGTTCTTCAGCTGTTCTTTGTCATGGAAGTATCTTATTTCTCCACCAATTTTGAAGGACAGTTTTTCAGGGTATATCAGTCTAGGTTGGAAATCATTTTCCTTTAGGATCTGAAATACTTCACGCCATGCTCTTCTTGACTTTACTGTTTGTGCTGAGAAGTCCGCTGTGATTCTGATAGGTTTTCCTTTATAGGTGATCTGTCTTTCCTCTCTGACAGCTTTTAACATTCTATTCGTATGTTGGATTTCTGGGATGGTGATTATTATATATCTGGGTGTAGTTTTATTTTTGTTTTAGCTATTTTGAGTTTTAAATGCTTCACTCATCCTGATGTCAGTTTCTATTCTCGTGTTTGGGAAATTTTCAGCTATTACTTATCTAAATAGATTCTTGGCATCCTTTATGTTGTCCCCTTCTTTTTCGTTTATCCCTATAAAGCTTATATTATTTTTCTTTGGGTCATCTTACAGCTGTTGAATTGTTACTTCCTGATTCCTTGTTATTTTTAAAAATCTTTCCTTTCCTGTTCACTTGCTGCAATCTTGTCTTTGAGGTCAAAAATTCTATCTTCACTTTTGTTGAGGCAGTTTTGACAACTTTCAATGGAATTTTTTATTTTTGGTATATCTCTTTGAATCTGCTTCATGTATCATGTTTGTTTCTTATATTGTTTATCCAGGGATTCTATGTTTTTGTTTTGTTCCTCTAATTTTTTTAACTGTGTCATCTTTAGATGTGTTCAGCACCTCTTTAATTTCTTTTATCATTTCTTCTTTTACCTGGGAAATTATTTCTAATTTGAATTCCTTTAAAGCTTCCTGGAGTTGCTTCTTTATTTATTTATTTATTTATTTTGCTACTGTTTCAGGTGTATGGCATATATTTTCTTCTATGTACACAGCTCCTAAGGTTTCTTGGAATGGACTAGAGGTTTGAGATTATATTTTGCTCTTTTGTTTTGTCATTTTCCTATATTTCTGTATTTCAAGTGTTGTTTCGAGGCTTCCCCTGGGCCTGTTAGAAATTGTCTTCTATGCCCTCCGCTCCTGGGACTGAATGGAGGTTGCTGAGTGTGGTCCATTCAGGTCTACAAAATCTCCCATGCCACCTCCAGTGTTCCAAGAAGCTGGGTGGGCAGCTAACCACTGTGGATGATGCTCCAAAACCATGCCCAGGCAAGGACCAATGCTATGGAACTCATTTCACATGCCCTTAACTCCTCTGATTGAAGAAGGTTGCTGGGGTAATCTTGTCAGGCCACAAAACGTCCCACAAAACCTAGTCTAGTCTAAGTGGCTGGAAACTGGGTGGGTCCTTGATCACTGGGGCATTGATCTTAAACTCTCCTGGGGCTGGGGATGGTGTGCAGGCACTCACCTCCAGCCACTCAGTTCCTAGATTGAGAGACGGTCACTGGGTGTGGCCCAGGCAGGCTGGAAAACTGTGGAGCCAGTTGAGTGTGGCTGGAACCTGGGAGGTTCCTTGACCACTGGGAACCATGATCTTAAACTCTCCAGGGGTTCAGGAATGTGCGCGAACAATCACCTCAAGCTGCCCACTTCTGCAGATTGAAAGAGGGTCACTGGGGGTGGCTCAGGCAGGCGTGGAACCTGTAGAGCCCAGTCAAGAGTGATTGGAAGCTGGGCAGTTCCAACTGGGAGTGATGATCTAAAACTCTCCCAGGGCCCAAGATGGCACGTGGACCCTCGCCACCTGCCACCCAGTTCCCCAGATTCAGGAATATGTTTTAAAGATCTTCATTGAAATACAAGTTTGATGTGTTTTATTATACTTTTAGATATAGTTGTAATGGTAGTTATTGCATACTATAATTTCAGTTCTTTTGTGATAAACATGTACATTTCAGAATAAAAGTAGAAACAGGTTAAATTTTTAAATATTTAAACATGTTGACACTTTCATATGGCATCTATAGTTTTTCTGTTCCTTTAAAATACATTAATTAATGGTCTTTAAAACCACAATCTTCTAAAACTTGAACGACATTCAGATTTAAATTAAAATCATATTTTGGATACATATAGTGAAGAAATACAAATAAAGTTTTCCATATATCAAATAATAATTACAGTTTGTATTTCATCAACCCATATTTAATGTGAAATATTAAAAAAACATGTAGAAAGATTTCTAAATTGTCTGATCCTGATATTATTATATATAAATATTTGATAGTTTTCTTTTCTAATTGTGTTTTGCAAATGACTTGTCTGCCTTCTTAGTTGAACTGTGCCATACTGTATGTACCAGACTCTCAGACATTTTTTAGGGTTAAAAGAACAAACTATGATTTCTTTCCATTCAAATTTACAAAGATTAGAATTCCTCAGTTTCATGTGGTGATAGTATTTTAAGGCATTTATTTGGATATTATTGAAAGAAGACCTTACTATTGTTTAGATGATTCTTAGTTCAGTTTCTACACAGCATCATTTATAATTGCTACATAATACATCCATGTTACTTCTTTTAAAATAATGGCTTTCATAATGTTACTTTTAGTCAATCTTTGCTTGATAAGAACATGTAACAACAGAATTAGAAGGTACCAATTGTGATTATGATAATATTGTAAATTTCAAAGTGAATTTTGAAATTTGCTTTTGAAATCCAGAATTAATTTGCTAATGTAACATGATATTTTCTGTCAGATAACAAGTTTTCATTTACAAGAAAAAGAATAATACACTTATGAGATGTCATTATAGTATAAAAGATCACATATATACCCATGCATTTATCCCAGGATTACAAAATTTGACATAGTTTTGCAACGTGTATTTTAGTTTATTTTAGTTATATAATTAAAAAAATTACTGTTTGGAAATTGTATTAACAAAGATAGACAACAATAGATTTGTTCCAATGAACTAATAAGTGTATTAGATTGAGTTAGAATACTAATATTAAGAATAAGTAGAAATGAATAAACTAAACATGCATACAAAATTTTTCAATGCAATTTTTACCATTGAAATGCATTAGGCTGCTGGTTTTATTATACAAATAAACATTTAATGTTAAAATATCACATGATTTCTCTTATATGGGAACCCCAATATGTAAATAAAGTGGAAAATAAAATATATACCATAAAAAATAGTGAAATGAATCCTTGTCATATTGAAGGGAACTGACACACTGAGGGAAGGGGAAAGGAAGGAGTGGGAAGTGAGTTTAAAAGAGGATGTTGTAAAGTGCTCTGTGCATGCTCCAATTTCCTGTGAGGAGTGTTATCATCATATACTAAAACTATTGAGATGTGTGTTTCATATATATATATATATATATATATATATATACTAAAACGGTGTCATATATATATATATATATATATACTAAACTGTGTCATATATATATATATATATATATATATATATGAGATGAATGGAGGGAGAGGAATGATTTAAAATTACATAATTATGATGTCTCTAATGAAAAAACTCATTCAGAAAGTACCAAACATTTATTAGATACTGGTTTATTTGAATAATTGATAAGTGCATTAGATATAAAAGATAAGCTTCAATTCTGAGATTTTAAAAAAGACAATCTACTACAAGTACGCAAAAGAAAATATTGATATATTCTTCAACTATATTCCAGTTTATCTACAGAGTAATATGGAAGCAAATGAAGACTTCATGATCTGAACCCTGTCTATTTCTTAGAATTTAAATCTTATTGCACTGTTTCCTGCAGATCAAATTAGTTGCAGTTCCTCCTTCAGAAGTTCATAGTCTGAATACTTTTGAGTCTTTGCTTATGGTACTTTTCTTGGAACAGCCTGTCTTCCTGTGCATGTTTACCGTGCTCATTTTTTTGAGTTTCAATCCCATGTTCAGCACTTACAGAATATTATCCTGTGCTCCCTAGGCATTATGGTCTTAACTTCAGCATTTTCATTAAACTGCATACAAACATCTATTCCTGAACATAATTACCTTATTTATAAATTATAAAACAAGTTTCCAAATAGTCTCATTTATTTCTGCAACAAATTGTTAAATCAAACCTGACTTTCAAATTCCATATTATTACAATATTGTTTGTTTATCACAACTTTAAAAGGAGAAATATTTATTTCCTATTATCTTGTGGCAGAATGCTTTATAAATACTTCAGAGTTGTTTTACAAAAACTTTAAAGTTTTGGGATTTGAAATTGTTCACATTCCTTTTACTTTTATTTAGTACTTCAGTATAAAAGTTTCAATGAAGACCAATAAATATGAAGATTCATCATAATTAGTAGAAGTCATTTAGGAAATTATTGCAAATATATGTAATTGATTTTTGGTTTATATTTAACTATGAGGAATACTACTGAAAAATTATTTTTTCAATTTAAAATTACATTTAAATTGTGATGGAAAATGGACATATTAATAATGATCATACGTAATCAATGAATATATATGCCTATAACAAAACTGAAAATAAATTGTTGGGGCCACAGATGAAAGCTGCATTAGAACTATTGCTAAAAATGTACATAAAATTCATCTTTGTGTATGTAAAGAGCTTTTCACATAGATTCCCATACATTTTCTTTAAATTAAGAGTTATATGTGGAAAATATAGGGAAAAGATTCACTTTGACTTGATATTAGCTTATATGCTGAATTTTTTCATAATCATTTAATTATGTATTCGCTTACTGAGCAGTAACAATGGGAAATACATTATCAGGGAAGTTTTAAATTATAAAGAATTTTTTAGGCTAGCATCGAACATAAGATCATTTTAATCAAGATAAGCACATTTATTCTTTGAAGGAGTATTTTACAGAAAACTATATGATATTACAATTCTCTGTCATATCTGTTATTCTTCCTCCCTTTGTTCATTAGGTGTAAATTAGGATAGTGAGAAGAAAACGTGTGCTAATCTTCATGCACCGGATATTTAGCCCAGTGTACTTCATATATACTCGTAAACTTGGTTCATCCTATGGATGGGTCACATGTTGGTTTTACAGGTAATCAGAAAAAAAGTAACTGTGACTACCTTTGTATGATTCAAATAACACTTAATACAATGATGACTTATCTACCTTTTAATCATAAACACATATAATTGCCCCCAAAACAGTGATTTAACCCGATCTCTTATATATTGATATGTTAAGAGGACACTTTCTGCACAACATTGCTCACCCTGAGTAAATCCTGTTGCCTAACACTGGTCATGGAGAAGGGATACGGACATCCCTCCCTGTATCACTTGCTTGTCTGACTACTCAGCTGCATGTACACATACGGTTATGAAAGAGATTAATTTTATGTAACATCTATAATATTGATACCAAAACATACTTTCTCTTTGAAGAAGTTTGATTATCCTTTCTTCATTGATCTTTCTTTTTTTACCTTACACTTTAGCAGATGGGACGTCACTGCTAAAACATCAGATTGGCAATCACAAATGTTGCATAGACCTTCGGCAGGGCCCCAACTGTGTGTCTTCTTCTGTTTGTTGTTCCTCCTTTTTCTCATAACTGCCTCTCATAAATGCTCTCTCTTTCAGAAACTTTGCCATTCGTGTTATCTATCTCTTTTTTCACCTATTCCTTCAAAATTTAGCAGCCCAAATTTCTTCATGTGTCTTACTGCATCTTTGTTTTCAGTTATGAGGTGAGAATATTTTCTCTCACTCTTTCCTCAGCTTCTGGGAAGAACTAGGAAGAGAAAAATATTTGTTTTCCACTGTAGTAGAAAGGGAAAGGCACCATTTATTTTTTAAGGCTTTTTACCCCCTGTTCTATCTCTAGGTTTCATGGTTCTTTAACAGAATTAGAACAAATGCTAACTGCATTCTGAAGTTGAGGAATATCTTACAATTTTTACTTTACTTACAGTTTTGAACAAATAACTTTCATCTTGCCTTTAACCAGAACATATGAATTATTCATAGTGAGAAATCAGAGATGTTTCTGTTGTTTTTAAAAGAGGAATAAAGAGTCCAGGAAAATAATTCAGGTTAGGTCTTTGGAGTGGAAGTCAGGAAGTAAAAGAATAGCTTTTCTCCAGAGAAGTGACAAAGAGCAGCATCACAGATAAAAATAAAACTATTGCCTGAGACATTCTGAAAGACTAAAATGGGCATAAGGGGATTTGTCTAAAAGTTGAATTATGAAGTCATCTTTCTTCCTTTTTAGACAGCATTTTGACTAAGTAAAATTCCAGCTCACAGTCTATAAAACCTGTCCTACTTTTGTGATAATGCGTGGATATATTTAATTAATTGGAATAAAACTATAAAACCACATTATATTCTTACCTGGTTTTGCAAAGGAATATTTAGTTTGGCGTATTCAAAATGGTAGTCAGAGAATAAAAGAATAGTGAATTTTTCACCACTTTATTATATAAAATATTGTCCTGTCATTGAATAAAAAATAATGATGAAGAGATCGCATCTTCTGTGGGCAGTCAACTAAAGAATAATACATTTATGATCAATGTTGCACTTTCCTTTTATTCTTCCACAAGACAAATGTAACCCATGTGTATCAAAATTGCAATACTGATGGTTAATTTCTGTTGTCAACTTAACTGGTTTGAGAAATGCCTAGGGAATTAGCACAGTCCAATTCCAAGTGTGCCTGTGAAGGAATTTCCAGAGAAGATGGACGTGTAATACAAGACTCTGGGAGAGGCCTTTATTAAATTTGGGTGGTGCCATTCAAAAGGCAGACCCCTGAATGAAACAAAAGCAGAAGGAGGAGGCCGGATAGCAAATGCTGTCTCACTTCACCTGGCTCCTGGTGCCAGGATTTTAGAAGCTGTCTCTGCTACAGCCGCTCTGCCTTGATGCTTTGCCCCACCACAGGCTCAGAACCAATAGAGTCCCTGACCACAGACCAATCCTCTAAAACCATGAATGAACCAAAATAGATCCTCCCATAATTTGCTTCTTTTACGTGTCTGTCACCTAAAAGTAAGCTGATTAACAAACTGGTTACATATCAGACATACTTAAGCTTGGGAATATAAACGCATTTCAAAATTAAAATTAACATCAGAAGTGAATAAAGCATAACTATGGTGAACAAACCCAACATGCACGACTTTCATCATATGACCCAGGTTAACAGCCACAGTAATGCCAGGCTGTTAAAATCAGTGCTTCACATTATGCAGTTTTCACTCTGGGCTGTTTATCTCTAAAACTGATCCATCCAATATCCATGGACAAAATATCAAAAAAATTTAAACATGGAGTATCTTATAAAATATCTGATGAACAAAAGCCCTTCAAAAAGATAATTTTTAGCTCCTTGTGTCTTTATTGATAAATTACACCAAACATTAATTAGAGTTAATGCCTACCATTCTCAAAGACTTTGAAAATAGATAAGTAGAAAAATGATCGGGAATCTAGTTCAGAGGCGTAAGTACCTCGCTGGCAAGTGTGAGGTCGTGAGTTCAATCCTCGGTACAAAAAAAGAAAAAAGAAAAAAAAAAAAAAGAAATATATAGTTACAATTAATTTTATAAGGAAAAAATTACCAAAGAATTAAACATAGACAAAGGAAATATGAAAAATATGATTACTGTTCAACATCACTGAATAAAGATTCAAAAATCTTTAACAAAGGATTAGCAAAGAAAACAAATTAAAGAGGCCATTCATCAAGTTAAGTTATCCCAGGGATACAAGGATGATTCAGTGATACCATACTGACAGAACAGATGAAGAGTTAAAATCATGCATAGTTTAGTAAACAGAGAATGAACGTTCAACAGAATTTGGCATATATTAATGACTAAAACTGTCAATGTACTGTACAAACAATATACCTTAACATACTAATGGTCATATATCACAAGCCCACACTAATAGCATATTCAAAATGGAAAACCAGAAATTTTTTTTCTTCTAACAGCAAAAATAAGATGAGGTTTCTCTTTTCCACTGTATCTATTTAAAATATTATTGCAAATTCTAGCCAAAAAATTTGTTAAGAAATAAGCTATCCAAAATTTAAAAGAAAAAAGTGACTTTTTACTAATGATGTAACTTTATGTTTAATGAACCCAAAATATGTCACCTCGTTGCTGTTAGTATTCATAAACCAATTAAGTATAAAATAACAACTGATTTAAAGGCAGTGATGTTTTTATAATTTTATAAGCAAGTGTCTAAAGGAAAATAAAAGTAAATGACTTATTATACCATTACATGGGAATAGACTTTTGAAGGAAATGAAAAACTTGCACATGAAAAATAACAAAATATTAATAAATTAGACACAAGTAAATGAGAAGATATCCTGTATCAACCTAATGAATTATAATAATTAAAATTTTTTAAATGGCCATGTTATTGAAAGCAATCTATAGATTCATTTTTTACCTATCAATATTCTCATAGCAATAGTACATAAATAAAACAGTGTTAATATAAATATGAAACCTTGGGGAACCCTAATACTGAAAGGAATCTTGAGGGGAAAAAAAAAAAAAAAAACTAGTTGCATCACAGTACCTAATTTCAAAATAAACTAAAAAGTTACATTTGCCAAAACCAATAAAATATGATTCAAGCATAAAATCAGAAATGTGGACAAATGAAATGCCATAAAACTCCAGATGTAAAATCATGCCTTTATGGTTAAATGACCTTTGACAAAGTGTCCAGAATGAACAGTGAGGGTCAGGGATATAGCTCAGTGGCACAGTGCCTGCCTGGCAAAGTGCGAAATTCTGAGTTCAATTTCTGCTATTTAAAAAAATAATTAAGAAAAGAATATATTATTTCCAATAGATAATATTGGGAAAATTGGGTATACACATACAAAAGAATGAGATTGCAATTCATTATAGTATACACAAAAATCAACTCAAAATGATTAAGCCCTTAAATAAGGGACTGAATTGCAAAATTGCTTCAAGAATACATTCGGAAGAAAAAGTGTGATTTTGATGTTTGCAATTAATTCATGAATGTGACCCCAAAACACAAAGAACAAAAATAAAAAGTTACGTGAGATTGAATAAAACCAAAAAACTTTTACACATGAAAGAAAACAATGAACAAAGTGAGTGGATAAGGAACAATAAAATGTGTTTGAAAACTTTCATATATCAAGAAGTTTCTATCCAAAATATAAAAGAAACATCTGTAACTCAATGGCAGAACAAATGACTTAGTTAAAAACAGGAGGACTTTAGCCCACTCTCCAGAGAATATTTACAAAAGCTCAAGAGGTGTAGGAAAATGTGGTTGATATCACTAAATTTACTTGGGTAATACAGATGAAGACAATAAAATATTACCTCACATAAGCTAGGAACACTGAAAAAAGAAACAAAGAAAAAAAATAAAACATTATATGTGTTTATGCTGATGTGGATGAATTGGAATGTTTATACCCTGATGGTGGATATGTAAAAAGGTATAAGTACTACAAAAATTGTATAGATATCCCTCAAAAACTTGAAGCATATGATCAGCAACTCTATTTATGGATATAATCAAAAGAATTGAAATAAGGATCTCAACTATTTCCAGTGTCATCTTTATTGCAGCATTATTCACAGTTGCTAACATTAAGTAATGGTAAAATGTAACATCTAAGACTGAAAAGCTACAGAAAATCTGATATATACTCAAAGTATTTAGCCATTAAAATAAGAAAATTCTGCCACTGAGGTGAACCTAGATGATACTATGTTAAGTGAAGTAAACTAGAAACTAGTAAACTAGAATGACAAGATAATCTTACAACTCATTTGAAAAATTTACATCATCAAAATAAGGAGAAAGGTAGAAAGAGAATGAGGGTTGTCAGTAGCTGGAGGAAGATGAAATGCAAGTTTTTGCTCAATAAAGACAAAACTTAGCAGAAAATAAAAATGTTGTAGAAATCTGTTTTAAGATATGGTCTTATATTAAAATGATACTTTAAAATTTGCTAGTAGCATAGATCTCATAAATTCTTACATTAAATTTTTTATTGCTTTTATTAATTAATGCTTATAAAATTGATTTACTTGGCAAAGAATGAGTACATTTTAATAAGAAAGCATCTCTGTTTTTATTCCTATTTGAAAATTTTCCTTGTTAACCTTAGGTGTGTATTTCCTGTAAAATATTAAACATCTTAATGAAAAATAAGAAAATACTTATTTCTAAACTCTAAACATTTAAGTATTCCTCTCTTCAATTTTTCTCCCATAGTCTTCTACTTCTATTTCTTTATAATATTTATAAATAACTCTTTAAAATCCCTCTGTTATTCCAAAATTGAGGTAATTTTAAAATCTATTTTATTATTTGCATTGAGTTTTTATTTTTCATATTTTGCTTCTTCATATGTCTAGTAATTTCTTAATTATATGATAAACAAGATAATTTTACACAATAGGGATTGGATATTATTTTGGCCTGTTTTAAATGCTCAATTTTTCTCTACTATATAGTTGTTTCTCTGATAGGATTGAATTTACAATTTGGTATGTTTGGGTTTATATTGTTACTTTACAATATGATTCTTTTAAACTCCAATTTTTCTAGTATCTCTGTAGGAATGTCAGATTATATAGTTTGCCATTCTGGTGGAAGAAACCACAAAAGACAATGTATCCCAGCGCCATGTGACCTTCAGGATCTCTAGCAACTGTGTTAAACCCATTATTTGTGAACCTTATAAAACCTCATCCTGGATTTTTTGCCTTTTTAAAATATTACATTATTTACAATTTTGCTTGAGTATAGCCTAGATTAATTTTTAAAAGGAATACTTTCTTATATAGAAAATGTATATTCTCTTTCCATTAATTCTCACAACATGGGAAAATGTAGTTTACTTAGAATGACATTCGGTCCTTCATCCATTTCCTACACATGTTTCCTGGAATGCCATGTATTGTCAGTGATTTTCACTGATGAAGTGAGACAAACGATTGTTCCTAAGTTCTGCATTATGGCTATATCTGCATTGAATAAATGATCAACTTTCCAATGATTTTCATCACAAGAAACAGAAATTCTCACTGACACCCAGGGCAGTCTTCTGGTATACTGCTTTCATGGATGATTAAGAAAAACTCAATTTTTCTTTAGCTTTTGAGTATAATCATTCTAAAATTTGGTTATTATGTTCATTTTGTGAGAATCATGAAAATCACAAGGGCAAATTTATAGTTGAACCTATGACTATTAAAACTCAACATCAATTTTTTTTTTTTTAATTTCAGTATAGTCCGTGTTATGCCAGACTCATCTACAACGCAAATCTCGGATTTGATTTAATCTTTCCTGATAGCTAGTTGTAGGGACCTCTTACAAGGGCTGTGACTGATGTAGACTGATGTGACCTCAATGATGTCTGCCTTCTGGGGTTCACGTTCAGGTGTAGTCCCCTCACGAAAGTATCAGAAGGACATGTGACAAGGACTCGAACAATCAGAATGTCATAAAGATGATGCAATATCATGTCTGTGATTATATTAATTTGTATAACATCTTACATGTAGACTCACCCTAGATACCCTCTGTGCTGATTTAATGAAGCAAGCATCTACACTGAGAGTATCCATGTCATAAAGAAATAAGAGGGACTGAGGATTTAGTTCAGCAGTGTAAAAGCCTGGCTGGCAAGCACGAGGTCATTAGTTCATATCCCCAGGACCAACTAACTAACTGATTAAATAAATAAATAAAATACAGATCTATTAAGAAAAAATAGAGTTAAAGACATCACTGAGAGTTGTGCTGGTCTAAGCATAGCTTTAGAAGCTGATGAATCTTCCAGATAAATCAGTAGGCCATGGTCCTTTTGTAGATACAAATAAGTGAGTTTTCTTACAAAGTGAGTGAGCCTAGATATGGATTATCTCCAATTGAGCTTTCAGAACAGAGCCTCGCCAGCCAACATCTTTAGTGCATTCCTCTAAGGTCCTGATAGGGAAACCAAGGCTTATTTGGATTCTGACTGAGTAGAAGTTTAATTATTTGAAACTGATGTTTACGGCAATTAGCTGGTATTAACAAATAATTAATACCAAGCTTAATTCTTGGTGCTGCTATGAAACAGCAAAAATAGGTATCAAGATTATTGAACCATAAGATTTTGGAATTTACTTCTCAATCTGCTTGAGCAATCTTCCATCAGTTTATAATCTATAAACTAATAGAATGCTGAAGTACACACACCCTTTGTGACTTTGTGAATGGTAATGGGCTGTAGGTCTATAGTTGTCTTCTGGACAACTTTCAATATTCTGGAAGGTGATTTGCAAGCAGTGAATATTTATTGGAAGAGGAAGTCTGATAGAGATTGCTAAGACTTTCTGGGATCTACTTTGGCAGCTGGACTGCACAGATTCTCAGTGTATCACTCCTGTTCATCACACACACTTTTCCTACTCTTGGGTCTCCTGTGTCCCAGTCATGTTTGGTCCAGTGACTCAGATGTGGAGGACAAGCTTATCTTACTCTGGACTCTGTGAAAAACTAGTACACTTGTGAGTTTACTGGTAAATTGGTGTATATAGAATACGTAAACTTTACATCTGATATCCCCCAAAGATAATCTATCAAAATATCTAACTCCATAGTGATAAATATTACAAAGATGTGTCACTTAAAGCAATTCCACATATACAGAAAAAATAAAAAAAAATTAAAATCAATATACTGAAATAGTATATACTTTTTTATATCCTCTGGAACCAAGATTCATAGCAGCTAAGACACTAAAATATCCTTAAATGCTCATTAATTGAATAAAGAATATGTCATACACACACACACACACACACACACACACACACACACACATGTACAGAGAGAGAGAGAGAGAGAGAGAGATTACTGTGTCTTAAACAAGAAATCTTCCACATGAAACACTATGGATGAAATGAGCTCAGAAAGTATTAAATGAAATAAAACTGGCACAGATAGACAGATAGTCCATGATTACATGTAGCTGACGAATCTAAAACAGTCCTACTCATAGAAATAAAAAGTAGAGTAGCAATTGTCAGACATCAAATGTGAAGGGGCGTAAAATACATGCTTGCTGTTCAATGGATATAATTTCAATCATGCTATATGAATAAGTTCTAGATATCTGCTATAAAATATTGTGCCTTTAGTTAGAAATATTTCTAAGATTGTAGCTCTCATGTTAAATGTTCTAACCAAATTAATGATTCTTTTAAAAGGAACATGTAGAATATAGTAGAACTTTTAAAAAGGCAATTATTTGACATGCTTAATTTTTCTTTTACATGCTTACACTTTTATACACTTAAAATTTTCAGCATTGTGGTAGTCTATTCAAATTTTTCTGAATTTTCCTGTCCTAGCACTCTCTGGCAAATAAGACATCAGCATAAATGCTGTTTTCTGCAAAAAAAAAAAAAAAATCCAATAGTAATAATGTCTCAAATTTCATGAAAAAAAGATGTTGTTGCATGAATTTTCGTGTTTAATTGAGTTTCTTTCAACCATAAAGAAAGGAGAGTTGTCATTCCCTCGTGGCAAGACCGCAGGGTGAATCTACTCTCAATGTTAGGAAAATCCAAGTACCTTATGATTTCCCTAACAATGGTGACTTTAAACATATGTCACAGTTTCATACAAAATGTTGATTTTCCTCTCTAAAAATATCTTACTTGTAGTATCAGCTTTACTTGTCTTCCTTTTCTGTCTAAATGGTGATAATCTGATTATTATTTGAGGTCTATTTTTCATTTTTGCCTATGAAATACAGGAATCTACATGTAATAAAACTGAATCTCCACATATTCAGATTTTAAGTTTTCACTGTGACACTGGTATTGCCACATTTTGTATGAATACAGGATAGTTTTGGTTTTCCTGTTGTGGTAGATGTGTGTTGGAAATTCAGTTAACACATTTTTTCCTCATACATTTGTCTCTAGATCAGAAAATCAATATGGCGTGTGATTGTTTCTGGTCACACATTTTAACTAAGCATTCTTGAATTGAAGAAATACTTACAGATTGAAATCTTTGATCCACACCAGAACTTACACTTGCAATATATTAATTATTACATTCCTTTCACATATTTTTTCTCTTTGTATTGGAAAAGATAGCATTTTAGGTACTAAGATGTTGATTCAGCATAAAAATATTGATTAATTCTTCTTGGAGATTTTTTTCTTTTCTGATTTCTAATGTTGAATATCTGAGGAAAATGTGGTTAAATGTTTTCATTTTAAATTTGAGAAAATTTGGTTACATTATTTATTGAAAACACCTAGTTTTATAATCAATGAATTTCTTTTGACTTTCTAAACTAAAATAACTTGGACAGTGTCTTAGCTACTTTTTACTTGTTGCTGAGACAAAATACCTGAAGCCCAAGTTGGGAAAGGAAGGGTTTATTTCTTACTGTTTTTGGAGGTTTCAGTCCACACTCAGTTGCCTCCAAGGCAGGCGGGCATGGCTGGGCCGCAGTTCATGGTGGCTGCAAACAGCAAGCAGGAACCAGCAAAGAGCAAGACACACCTTCTTCCTGCCATTACATCACATCCTGTTCCACCCTTATGTGGGTGTAACACTGACACCATCAATTCAAACATTAGACAATGAACCATCACAAAGGCAAAACGCAAGCTCTTGAGGCCTGGGGGCCACAGACGTAAACCATGACAGATAGAGAACATAATGAAACATGAAACATGTCAACTCGGATTTTACACATTTCCAAGTCAATATATCAAGTAATATCTTAGTAGACTATCACTTTTGTGATGGTATGGCATGTCCCATATATTTTTTTTCATTGAATAAATATATTCAATGTTGAATATACATGGAATATAAAATATGGTTTTTCATATATATATGAAGTCATTGATTATATGACTAGGTCTTTTTAAGAAAGAATTTTTAACATGTATATGAGTATCATATATAAAAGACTATACAGTGAATATACATACATATGGGTACATAATTCACTCTTTGTTGTTCTATTCCTGTGGTCATAAGAAAAATAAAACATTATTTGTAAAGAGTAAGATACTAAATTTTGACAGAGTACTATATTTACTAATTGTTCATATTTATAGTGTACCTTGTGACAATTTAATCAATAAATACAATATGTAATTATGAAGAAACATTGTAATTTTATTTACAAAAATATAGTAGCTTTTACTGGTCCACAGTCTATTGGAAAGGCACCACATTGTCTTCGGTATAACCAGAGCTAAGCTTATTTGCCAGAGATTTTAAAGTAAGCTATTAGTGTCCTGCAGTCAGTTCTTACGGTGAAAGGGCCCTCTCTGCATTAGGCAGTAGTTACTTCAAATGACACAAACCTGAGAGATTCATTAGGTCTATTTACATTGGTACATTTATTTCACTGTTTTTAGGTGTGTCCAGAAAATGTTGAATTACACCTGTTAAGATGTGTTAATTAGCACTTATATTTGTCCACTTAAAGCAATAGTGACACATTCCAATTGTGATTGAATGGAATACTATCAATTTGTTTCGCCCAGATCAGTTTAGTGTAATGCCTTGTCAATCTTCTATATATATATACTTTCTAGATACTCCTGTACAAAAATTAGCACAATATTATGTAGTTTCTTTGATGTGTGGTAGAAATTCCCAATGAAGACACTGTGATCATCTCCTTTGGACAGTAATGAAAATAGTAAATCTGCAAGAAATAAGGGATAGTGTTGCAGGTCTTATGGGAAATTTTCATCATATTGTGATGTGTTTTTCTATGAGACTTGTTGCAGAGGCAGGTAATTTCTTTAGTAGAGGAGATGTGGGGGATCTTAAGAAAAGTGTTAGAGTTTCTTGACTTTTCTTGTGGCTACTCAATTGCCTTACTGTCATATAGAGTCATTTGTATGCAGGAAGGCATCCTAATGACACAAAGAATTGATGACATTGTGCATTAACAGAAGTTATGATTTAATACAGATTAGATCTAGAGACTGAACTTCTCTGTGTTAGTGTTCATGCTATTAGCAATAAATAATCTTTTAGATAATGAAATTTTCCAACTTTTAAAAAATCTGTGCAATATGGTGGGAAGCGTAAGCCCTAAATTTAACATTAATCCTCTGTAATTTCTCAGGCCCAAAACACTACAGATTACACTTATATGTTTGCAAAAGCATTTCATTTTATACATCCAAGTACTTGTCTTCCACTAGCTCTTTATCTTATGTCTTAATTACTTTGAATTAAAGTGATGCCTCAGGACGGGGTTTTTATTTTTTAATTTCCAAACTGACATTTATCTGTTTGCTTCTCACATATGTGAGATTAACAATTTCCATTTTGTTGTTCATACCTTAGAGCCACCTCCAATATTCCAGCTATCATGCATTGGGTAATTGTATGCTTGTCATTTTGAATTAAATTACTGTGTACATAGGTATTTGATGAAGGTATTGTGTACATTAACATTAACTGTTTTAGAAGAACAAGATCTTAAAATGGAGGTTAAGGCCATAAATATTAAGTGAGATAAACCAGAAATACAAGTTTAAATATTACATAGTTTCTTGTATCTGAAAAACCCAAAATATAAATAAAGAGCAAAATAAAATATAGATAATAGGAAGTACGAAGATCTTTTTTAAGTAGAAGGGGAAACAAGGGGGAAGGTAAGGGAAAGGAAAAGTGATAAAAGGAAATGAAAGAAAAAATGGAAAAAGAGTTTTTGCTGATGGTAAGGGGACCAGGAAACAAAACAGTGAAGAGGGGAAGGAGGACTAGGGGAACTTCTATGGTTTGATTTTGTAACTTGAACAACTATTTCGAAAATGATAATACGTAGTATATCAACCAGCGATTCCTTGGTGTTATTTTTTTGTTGAATTCTGTATTATTCTACCCTTTTTTTCCTGTTTTTCCCTTTCTTTCTTTCTTTAAAACAATTTAAAAAAATTCCTCCTTAAAAAAAGATGCAGGTGTACCAATTCCCCACAATAAATATATTCATTATATATTACAACCATGTAACAAAAAGTTGAATGAAAGAACCACTATTTCTTGTCAATCTAGAGAGTCAAAAGGAAAGAATCAAATACCTCTGCGTCAGACAGAGGACAACTAGAAAGTCTGTGTGCAACGGACTGACTCTTCAGAGAATATGACACATGCAGTGTCACACTGAAGAAGACAACTGGAAAAAATACTGAGTTGCATTCTTCTCATCACTGTTTGGGAGCACATTCTGTCTTTCATTGACCATGTGCAAAATGGTGGATCTGATGGAAGGTATGGTAGAGTTCACTCTTTGAATACAGCTAGAACAGGCAGTAAAGAAAGCATAGCTTATAATTATTTGCCATTCAACATTACTGGTCATTTTAGAGATGCAAATTAAAACAATGCCAGGATTTTTGTCTCATTCTAAAAAGAATGGCAGTTACCAAGAAATCAGTCAATGACAACGCCAGTGGAGCCATGGGGAAATGGAACCCTTTTCCACTGATGGTGGGAGTGTAAACTGGTGCCACCACTGTGAAAATCAGTGTGGAGATTGCTCAAAAAACCCAAACTGGAGGCTCCATTAGACCCAGCTAGTCCTCTTCTTGGTATCTTCTCAAAAGAACTAAAAACATCATACCACATTGATACATGCACACCAATGTTTACAGCAGCACAGTTTCTAAATCTTAGAAATGGCCCAAATGCCCATTAATCAACAAGTGGAAAAGTGGTGAGGATTTTTCAATCATAAGAAAGGATAAATGAGGGATTTTTAGGTAAATGGGTGCAACACACAACGATACTCTTAAGCAAAATAAATTGAATACACATTTGCAAATGTTGCAGTGTTTCTCTGATGCAAGAAACTGAAAGTGTAAATAAAGATACAAATGTATAGTCGAAATTGTGAAATTGTAAGAAAACGGTCAAATGAGAAAGGAATCTAGGAAGAAGGAGGGAGATATGAAGGGAAAAACAAAAATGATAAAAGAAGGAAAAGTGAAAACAAAGCTTTTATAAATGAGGCAAGGCCAGGTGTAGTGGCGCATTCCTGTAATCCTAGCACTTGGGAGAATGAGGCAGCAGGATCCTTATAAATTGGAGACCAGCCTGGGCTGCAAAGTGAGCTCAAAGCCAGCCAGAACTGCATGATGAGACTGTCTTTAAAAAGAAGAAGAAGAAGAAGAAGAAGAAGAAGAAGAAGAAGAAGAAGAAGAAGAAGAAGAAGAAGAAGAAGAAGAAGAAGAAGAAGAAGAAGAAGAAGAAGAAGAAGAAGAAAGAAGGAAGAAGAAGAAGAAGAAGAAGAAGAAGAAGAAGAAGAAGAAGAAGAAGAAGAAGAAGAAGAAGAAGAAGAAGAAGAAGAAGAAGAAGAAGAAGAAGAAGAAGAAGAAGAAGAAGAAGAAGAAGAGAGAAAAGGAGGGAAAAGAAATTTAAGGGAGAGAATGGCAAAAATAATTAAATACATCATGTATAGCTATATATTTCCTATGATGAATCTGATCATTATGCATATCTAAAATTATCAATAAATTAGAGACTTTTAAACTGGATGTGGTGGCTATGCCTATAATCATTTGGGAGGCTGAGGAAGGAATATTTCCTTAAATTTGAGGCCATTCAAGATTGCACTGTGATTTCAGTAAGAACCTGAACTTACAAAGTGATACTATGTCTCAAAAAAAAAAAAAAAAAAAAAAAAAAGACTTTTCCCAAAAATTATAGCCTAGAATTCTAGAAGAGCAGAATATAAACATATGTCAGCAAAGATCCCTTAACCAATTTAAAGTTTTATTTATGGAAATCTATTTTAAGTAACTGGTAATAAAAGTATTCTTTACAAATTTGGACATACATAGGCAAATGAACAAATGCAATTGTATAAATTTCCCAATAATCTAATTTTACATGGATGATTTACTAATAATTAGAAAACAACATTTAGTTATTGATATTCTCAGAAAAACATGTATGTTTTGTTTTCCCTCCACAAAATATTCAAGAAGTATACATTGAAGAAATGGCTCCTTTATATTGACTATGCATCTATCGATGATAACTTGCTGAAGCATTAATTTTTCAATTTATCCTGAGTTTTCTTGCAATAAACACCTACATGAAACAAAAGAACTTTAGCATAAAAATAAAGAAATTAATATTAGCCTTAATCTACTCTTCTACTTAAAATACTTCTTTAGCTTTGATTATCAATTGGAATAATCAGGTGACATTAGAGCTTTTTGGGGATTATAAGTCTTGAATTCCAATCACTGTCCATATTTTCTATCTTAAAGTAAGGATTTTAATAATGCAAAGTGTCTGTCTGTCCCCTGAAACTAAGCTAATGCATCCTTTCTTGCATGTAGTCTTCCTTCCATTCCCAATATCTATGTATAGATTTAGGTTGTTCCACTTCACTTAACTCAGAATCCAAACATATATAAATAATTTTAATTTTTTATTAGTCTTTTATTTTTTATTTATCTCCCTAAAATATCTACTTTTTATTGAAAAGATATTTTTGTACTTTTATCTGTTTGGCCCAGAAATACAGTTTTGATAGAAAGGATTCATTTAATGTGTGCTAACTGAAAATTTAGGTGAGTTATTAGCTTGAAAAAAATGACAGAGTCCTATAGTTGTAAAGTAACATATAAATTAATACTAAAGTGATGCATGACTGTAATCCCAGCACTCAGGAAGCAAAGACAGGAAGATCGTTGCAAGCTTGAAAGCATCCTGTGTTACAAAGTAAGCTCAAGGTTGAACTGAACTGCATATTGAGAAAATGTCTCAAAAAAGATTTTTTAAAAAAGCCACTAACTTTGTAAAACTTAATCAAATCCCAAAACTTTTGGCCAGAATATAGATCAAAATTCTGTGTTATTGATTCTCAACCTTTAGCACTTACAGGAATTGCTAATTTGATTCAATAGATCTGAGGTGGAATCCAATACTGTGCACTTTAACAAGTTTACGGATTAATTGATGCCACTGATTCCAGGATGACACTTCTAGAGCCACAGCTGTAACATCTGACTTATATTATCTACAGAAAGATTCAAAGAATTTATATATAAAATGTTTATTATAGTATTAACTTCTCTTACAGTGTTTGATTCTTGCCTCTACCGAGATGTGGAGTCAAAATACACTGACAAAAATACTACTTAGGACAAAAATCGGTCAGATTTTGGATACAGAGGTTGAATCTTAATTGGTTTAAACAGGTTGAGGTGACTTACGAAGGTTAGAAGACTGGAAGGTGGTACGTTAGTCTCAGTTGATTTGTTCTCTGTTGTGCTGTCCCTGTCTTCTTGTGCATGATGTGCATTAAAGTTCTGTGAGCTGTGGAAGACTAGATCTTTCTATTCTTACTGTTTTTCTTTTATTCTTAGCAACAGTAGTCTCAGCAATCACTTTAAATGAAATTAATGTGTAGTTGAAATAAAACATTTATTGCACTTCAGTTTATAATTAGAAGTCTCCATGTTTAATGTACCTTTTATTAATTCATTTTAATTTTATGATTTTCAAAATTTTAGGCTAAAGGCACCTGTATATGCCTATGTATCACATATTTTAATATATTTATATTTTTATCTATATATTTTATTTAAAATCATTTATATACCTTTTATAGGTGTGTCAGTGTTAGCAATGTAGACAGAAGTCTACCTATTTCAACTCTTAAAATTAATTGATATAAGATGATATTTTCCTTTTATTATTGTACTAGATAAAATTCTTAAAGCAATAGAAGAGATACTCTAAGAGTTTGTTTGCCAAGGAAAGTTAGCTGCTCTTTTACTTTTAATTAATTTAAAGAGCAGAAGTGACATAACGGGTTTGAGAAGCAGTTTTGTTTTAACTAGAAAAATTGTTTTAGATGTAATATGTTATATTGCTTGATAATTTTAAATAATTTATTGTACAGTTATATATATCCATGCATATTCATGTTCTATAAGTAAGTATGGTTCATGCACATAGTGATATTCACCTCAAGACAGCTAATACAAAGGCAAATTTCTGCTATAATTATTATAAAATTCAAATTAGTAATTATCAATATTATATCTCAAGTTTAACAACTAACAAATGTCAAAAATTAGAGCATTATAAATGGAATTGCCTTTATAATTTCTTTCTTTATATTCATTAATGATTCAAAACTGATTCATATATTCATTACTAATGTACAGAAATGCTATTGATTTCTGTGTTGCCTTGTTGCTGAAATTAGGAATTCTATGAATCTTCTGCTAGAGATTTTTAGGAAAAATTTCTATGTAAAGTATGCTATCAACTTCAAATAGAAATAATTTAGCTTCTTACTTTCCTATTACTGCTCGTTTTATTTTACTCTGTTGGCTGATGGCTCTGCCAACAGCTTCACATGCTATATTTCAGTTTTCCTTCATTCACTTATATGTTGGGTTGTATTTGTCATTTATGGTTATTTATCAGCGTGAAGTAAGATACTTTTAAACATTATCAGCAGGAAAGATGCTGGATTTTTGTCAGAGGTATTTTCTGTTTGTATTGTGATAATAATGTAGTTTGCATCTTTGATTCTATTTATGTGACATGTTACATTTATTGATGTGTGTGTGCTGTCTTATCCTTGAATCTCTGAGATGAACCCCAATTTGCCATGGTGTATGAACCTTTTAATGATTCATTGAATTCTGCCTCCAGCTATTATATAGAGGAATTTTGCCTTTGTGTCTCCTATAGTTTGTGCCTAGATGTCCCTCCCAAAGGCTCCAGGAGGATCGAAATCCTTTCGCAGAGTTCAAGAGTCTGGGGACTGAGACAAAATGCTTCTCTAGGACACCTATATTTATTACATTTTCAAACAAAGAGAGGGAAACTGAGGAAAGCACAGGAAATGAGCAGGACCTTGGGAGTCATTTCAAAGACTTCTTCAAGTAGTAAATTTTGCCTGTTTAGGAAAACTTTCTTATCTCCATGATGACATTTATGGTAGAAGTGAGATAGCAGTAGTGATATCAGCTGCAGTCTCTATCCACTTAATTGAGGTTGGAGCCAGGTATCCTCAGCCGTGGCCTTATCTTGCCCTTTGAGGTATCTCTGGCCTCACAGGCCATTACAGGCCTCAGCCAGGACCAGTAGAGAGGTTCACTTACTATGAATCAGCTCCAGTTGCCAGGCAAGAGGCCTAGGTCTTTGGCAGACTCACAGGTAAACAGAGAAAGCCAATTAGTTCATTTTAAATCCTGCTCAGGGCTGCTTCATAGTAATCCTCAACAAAATATTCATGAGCATTGCACAATTAATTGTTCACTTATTAATTACTGATCAAATTAAGTAGAACAATTTTATGATTATTTCTAATACCACAAACATGTTCTATGTTGTTTTTCTTCCAAAATTTTACACTTCAATGTCTTTTTGGAAATTTTTGGTACCAAAATGTATACTTATCAACCTTTCTGATTATTCAGCCACAATTTTCTTTGAGTTTAAACTTCCTGAATGTGTTGCAATTATATCAATTTTTGCAATTTTAAATAATTACAAATACTTTTTTGTTCAAAATACATATGCATCAATTTTAAAATTTAAGAGCAGAAACAACAAAATTTTTATTACAGGGGTATTTCTTATAATAAGTTCAGTTTTTTCAAGTAACTTTACACCATTTTTATGTGTAATTAATTCATTAAAATTTACACTTTTGTATTGAATATTTCATTAGAACTATGTTTAAGACTTATACCACAAAATACTTTTATCTCTATTCATTTTTTTTGAGACAATATTTCACTCTGGAGTCCAGACTCGCCTCAAATTCACCATGTAGGTCAGGCTGCCCTCCAACTCCTGGCATTTCTGTTGCTTCTGTTTCTTAAGTG
Source organism: Cavia porcellus (assembly GCF_034190915.1). NCBI lineage: Eukaryota > Metazoa > Chordata > Mammalia > Rodentia > Caviidae > Cavia > Cavia porcellus. The sequence continues at coordinate 18,180,996 of NW_026947487.1, read as the reverse complement.
CCAGGATTAAAAAGATTGCCCAGATATATTAATGCTTACAAAACATTCCTCAACATATCACATATATTTTCCCAAGGATCACATTAGATATTTTTTAATAATATTTCCACTTGCAGACACATTAACTGGGATACAGAATTCATTAATTGATACTACAAACATTTTTCTTGGTTCACAAGTATTAAATCTCTTCAATTTTCTATTATGCATCTGTGTGCTTATGTGTGGCACATGTGTTTCAACACGTGATAAAAAGCCTTATTTAAAATTCCAATTATCGTATAAAATAAAATTGTACCCAGAAGCAGCATTAAGGACTATATTCATTTTTTGTAGCTCTAAGTAGCAACACCTGGTGCTTGAACTTTATTCATTGTAATATTTCCTAGTTCTAAATCTCTCTCAGGAGTTATTAAAAGACTTGACAAGGAGTGAGCTTAACATAACTAAGCACTTATTTTGAACACTGGTTTATTCTTTGACACTGTTCTGTAGTGAGAATGTTTTCCTTATTTAATGTAGCAAGGTAAAGTGGTTGATTTACTCATTGAACCTTTTTATTGTTTTCTTAGTCTTTGAACTTTTTGTAATAAGACTGATTTTTAATTAAAATAACATGTCATATAAAATACTTAAGCATTGAAAACAAAATGATCTAACTCTATGCATTATCTGAAAAACATTCTGTATTTGACTGGCTAAAATAGAAGTTTTTACTTAAGTAAACCCATCCTTTGTTGCATTGGGGAGCATGAACAAGAACTATGACAAGATTTGATTCTTTTGTTTGACATTATAGAAATTTCCTTGTCCCAAACAAAAGCTGACTCTAACCATCCACAAATAAGTAAGCAAACACATAAAGAATTCTCCACATTTATTTTTGCCATTTCAGTCCTATTCATGAAATAAATCATAATGTCAGAATTTGGTTGTTGTCAATGTCTTTGTTTGAAATAAACATACTTTGTTGGTTTATAGGGATTATTTTTACTATTCTCTTTAATATATATGCTGTCTTAGTTTCTCACAGCACACATCAATGCACTGGCAGAGAAATGCTACTAAATGTATGTTTCTGGTTGCAGCACTTATTTGACATTTTTCATTCATGAACTCTGGAAGTTGCAGTTTTGATTTTCAAAAACAGCAATTCTCAGCACAAGCCTTTGCTGTCTGTCCTCTGTATACTAATTATTACACTGTGTGAAGCAATTTCACTTCATGTTTTTATGGTAGCTTTTTCCAACAACATATTTTGTGCTGTAAGAAAGAGAAAGAAAGAGAGAAAGAAAGAAAGAAAGAAAGAAAGAAAGAAAGAAAGAAAGAAAGAAAGGGAGAAAGAATATTAGAACCAGACCAACACCATCTTCGCATGCAATATTTTTCATTTGTTCCATTCAAAAGAGATAATGATCTCCTGAAATTTTCTAAGTACAATAGTTTCAATAAATCCATATTTGAAACATGTCAGAATAATCCCAACCTTCTAAAATATCAAAAATTTAAAAATTCCAAATGCAGTGTTTTTTAAACTTACTCAAAAGGATTATAGTTAGATATGCTATCAGTGTGCTGTGATTGATGCCTCCAGGTCAAGAAAAAATACCTGTAAAATAAATAATGAAAGGAAATAAGAGCATGACATATTGAACAAACTAGAACTTACTGTGCTTAGTGAGCAAAATTTTATGTCAATATGAAATGTAGTAAGTTAAAGAAAATACTAAATCACATAACAACTCACAGTACATGATATGGATTTGGTAAAAGGAGAAATTATGGCTAAATTGCTAATTAGTGTGTCTTAAAATGAAACATCTGAGGAATTGTTGATTTTTAGAAATAACTTTTCGATATTTGTCTAGAATGAAATATCTTAGCTGTTAATTACCTTCTAAATTACCTTCTAAATCACTTCTGCTTGATCATGAATACTATTTAGCATAGCATAGGAAACACTTTTTATTTTGGGATTGACTGCTGCAGAAAAAGTAAAGCATGCCTTATCCTGAACTGCTTAGTATGGGAACAGGCAAGTACCCTTACCTTTGCTCAACAATTAAGAAAAACTAAAGATTTAAAAAATTTAAGAGTAGTTTCTTTACTCTGTGTTCAGGGAAATCACGGAAATCAGAATGCAAGGATTGAGAAGTGTTTGGATGGTATAATGAATTGTAGTTAGTTAGTAAAACAACACTTTCAAGATAGATGAGTGTGGAAGAATCTGTAAAATTATAATTATGGCTCATGAGATAAAATAAAATATTTCTATATTCTATTTTTGGTATTTATCAGTGTCAACTTTGTATCAGCAATGTCACTATAAAGTCATGTGCTAAAGCTTGGTCATTAGCTGAGGAGATTTTAGGGAAGCGATTGGATCCTGAGGGCTTTAAACTTATCTCTTAAATTAACCTGTTGACGAGATCACAATTTGGTGACATTGTTGGGAACTGGTAGGAACAGGAGCTAGGCTGATTGAAGAGAGTAGATTATGGAATTATGATTTTGGCACGGCATTGATCTGCTGTTCCTCCTCTCTCTGTGTCTTGACTATCAAGAAGTGAACAGCTTTTGTTTGCAGCCCTTTTCTGCCATAATATTCAGCCTTTCCTCAGCCCTATAGAAGGAAGTCAGTCAATCATGGATTGAAACCTCTGAAAACCTAATCCTAGGACTATTCCTTCCTTTCAGTTACTTGCATGAGGTATTTTTCATGCCAATACAAAGCTAACTATTAGGCTGGGAAAGATTGTAAGCATACTTATATTATTATAGAAGGAAGTCACATTATAGTTTTAAAACTCTATATTCTTGCAATTTCAAGTTTAATGTTATTTGGCCATAATAACAACAAAAATTAGGGTCCCAAATCATTATATTAAAGGCTGTCTTTGGAAAAGACTATAAAAACTTTGAAGATGACATAGTGAAGAAGCTAAATATATTAGTATTTGTTTATTACACTTTTAAACACTTACTGGTTACATAAGTAAGGTTGAGTGTTTGATCAAAAGGAAACTGAATAAAAAAATTAGCTTAAAAATTGTGAGTTCAGATGTGAAACTAATTTTTAAATCTTATCCCAAATCAAAACTCAAAGAAAGCAAATGCAAACAAGGTTTGAAATCAGGAAACAATTTATGAGAAAATGTGCAATAAACAATCAAGGCAAACCAAGACGATAATTTATCTAACAGATCAGATGACATTGGATAAAAAGTGACTTCTTTTCACATAATATGGGGGAGCTAGAAATATAAGAACTTTTAGAAAAAATGTAAGTGAAGCATGAAATCACAAAAAAAATTAGTCTTGGTGTCCAGCTTCTAGCTCTCTGATATTTAAAGCTTATTCTTTTAAGTTAGTTACAAATTTTCTAGAAAACATTCCCATCTATATTACATTCAAAATGGGCTAGTATAACTAAGTTAAAGAGACATAATATTGAAAGAAATTAGCCTTTGACTTTGAATGAATTCTTTTATGTACCATACTGTTTTATTTCTAGGTTCTTATGATCCGGCCCGTGGATCAATCCGTGGGGTGTACCTGGAGGGGGCACGGGGATTAAATAAACACATGGGGGAGACTAGAGAGAGAGACTGAGGCAAGTCGAGAGAATCCGATCAAGCCCCGTTTATTCCAGAAATGATCACATCTTTTATAGGCCAAGGGCGGGCTGGTGGGAACGGAGGAGGCTACGGGATAAATACAACAGGGTCATCATCACGTCAGGGTATGTGATGTAAGCAGGAGAGGATTATGGTTAATGTAGGCGGGTTCATTGTGCCCATAGGAGAGAGAGAGAGACGGAGGCAGCAATGGGGCTGTTGCGTGGCTCCCTACGTTTTAGCAGGTGTTAAAATCATATTATTTTATTTATTTTACTACTCATTTGAATATTGCATGTATTATAACTTGAATAGCTTGAAACTGAAGCATGTGAAATTATATTTTTGATAATTTTTTCTGAATTATGAAACTTTAATTTCAGTGTAAGAATTTCTGCCCCATATATTCCATTTAATTTGTAAATATTAATATGATAGAGCTCTTATCTTATACCTCTTTTAAACTAATCTGGAGTTGTTTTGAAAATTTTTCTCTATTATCTCAAATTTTAGACACTGTTGATGCATTCTGGGTACCATATTAGAAATATGAAGAGCTAGTTTGGGGATAGTCTTCATTTATCTGCCACTATCCAGTTCTTCCTCAGTTTTCCCTGGGTACCTGAATACAAATGATATGTTGATTTAAAAGTACACACTACAGTACATTTTGTGATTGTTTCATATGGTAAGGTGTGGAAAAAGTATGCTGCTCTTGCTACTTATTCTTGAGCCTAAGTTCCTAAAATATAACCCAAGGAATGACCAAATTCTAGAGTTGTAATTTACAAATCTGTGAATAATAAACATATAGTAAAGCAAAATTTGTATCATTTAAAATATTTAGAGAAAAATGTGGACAAATACTGTATATAATAGAATATATATGATTTTAATGGGTCCAGAATTGTTAGTTTCTCTGTAATTATTTTGGATTTCTATGTGCACAAATAACTTCTATAAATAATATCAATAAATGTTTTCTTATCTAAAATAATAGATTTATTAATCTGTATATTATACTAACAAGTATTTCTCAGAAATATTTTTAATGGACTGCATTCTGAAATTCAAAGAGGAAAAATTTTCAATTAAGTAATGTGTATGTGCTTGCAAAATAAATGTATTAGATCTTTATAAAATTAAAAGGTGATTTTTAATTAAGTTCAATTTAGTTAAGATTAATTTCCATTTTCTAGTCATAATTTTGGTTTCAGTTGCTAATATTGTGCTTGAGATTCACAGCAATATGCTAAACAAGTAGAATGACCTGTAATTTTTCTTCTATACAATATACTTGTCAAATTTTGTATTAATACAATGTTTTTGCCTAATGAAATAAGTTAGAGAACATTTCTTTTTATTTGCTTTTGTCTTTTAGGGATTTCTAAATACTCATTTACTTCTAAATTAAGAAGTAAAATTTTGATTTCAATTATCCTGTGACTTTTTAGTTGTTGGTCATCTTTAAGTTAATATCCTGTTAGTATATAACTGTGTGAGTCTATAGGGTAACAATGTGTAGTTTTCATACATATATACGCACTTACAGAGAGATCAGGATATTTAGCATATCTATCAACATGTTTATTAATTCTTTGTGATAAAATACTCAAAACCCTATCAAATAACTATTTTGAAATAGAAAATACTTTCTTTGTTGACTATACTCACCCTATTCAACAACAGAGGACCAGAACATTTTCCTCCTGTCTTACTATCATTTTATACCTGTGGATCAACCTTTTCCCTTTCTTACCTCCCTCCTCTGTTCTCTAGCTCCTGGTGACCAACATTCTGCCTTCTATTTCTATGAAATGAATGATTTTAGATTCCTTACATGAGGAAGGCGATGGATTGTTTGACTATCTGAGCCCTAGTAATTTCAGTAGAATAATATTCTTAAAGTTCATCCATATTGTTGCAAAATCCCATTGTTTAAATATACCATGTCTTTTTTTAAAACCCACTATAATTTCATTGTTAATTTCACAATAAATATGCTAAAAGTTAACTGTGCATATGTCTTTTTCAGGTTTATTAAATTAACATAAATACAGTGTATACTGAAATATTTTCTTGACACAAGAAATAAAATTTGCATTTCATTTATTTATTCTTAGAGAAAATACTTTGAAGTAAATTAAAATTTTTAGACTTGTGTTACCTGATTTTGTCATCTGGTAACTAATAAAGACAAATGGTAAATTTAAAGAAATCTACATGTGGAAAATCCATACCTTTCAGAAACAAAATCTTTTTTGTGTATGTTTTTTACAGGCTGTCAACAACCAGCCATTCACTGACACCTCAGAGTGATTTGGACTCCAGCAGTTCTGAAGAATTCTACCAAGCCGTTCACCATGCTGAACAAACCTTCAGAAAAATGGAAAGTTACCTGAAACAACAACAACTCTGTGATGTTATTCTGATTGTTGGGAACAGAAAGATACCTGCACATAGGTATAGTGATCTATTTTAACTGGATATATGCATTTCCATGTTTCAAGGTGAAAAATGTTATATAGATTGCAGAATACTATATAATTACAGAAATAAGGATAGACGTTTCTAAAACATCTAACACTTCGGTTGTTGCTTTTACACATTTGGGGTGCAAAAGCTATAACATCATTTTTATTCATTTTATTAAAAATAAAAGAAATATAAAATTCTTATTGTGATTATCTATAGACAAAAACTGTACTACTCCCATTTTTGTGATGCACAACAAAGCCATGTTAAAAAAAACTGTAATATAGAAGCATATTTCAAATTTGAAATGACCGATATTAGTGAAAATTTAAAGATAGTCAACTTATAGCCTGTATAGTAGGTTTCAACTACAAAACTTAACAGTAATATCAAAATTGATATTGACATCTTTCTTTTAAATTTACTAGAAACTCATTTGTGGTGTACCAGTATTATTGCCACGGAAATTATATTTGAAAGCAAATATCACAAACATTCCTCATGTTAACAATCTCAGATTACTTTAACTAGATATTAAATTTACATTGATTTTCATTGAGTTGATTTCTGAAAATTCATTAAATTTGAAGTGATTTCATACTTAGTTTTTCTAATGTGATTTGTTTGATAAAATAATTTAAATTTAATTTACATACTAATTTTGTTAAATAGGTGAATTAAATATGGTTTCCATGCCATTGCTTCCATAGCTATAGATTCAATTAAGTATAGATTAAAAGAGTTTTTGATAAGAACTATTTTGGTAATTAACATGTACATTTTTCTTTTCAATATTTTCTAAAATATAGTGGGGATCTTTAATTATTACATTACATTAGAATTGATAATTAATCTAGTAATCAGGAAATGATTTAAAATGCACTCTTAAAGAAGACTAGAATACATAAGTTGATAAATTCCAGTTATATATAAGGAATTTGAACACCTTCAGAATTACTGTAGTACCCCCTGGATTACTGAAAAGAATCCTGAAAATACTGATCAATGACTATATGTTGTAAGATTAGATCTAGATTCTATACTTTGATGTATGAATTGATAAAAAAACTAATGAATTGATAAAAGGATAAATTATCTCAGAATGGAAATATTTTCAATATTATTCCCTTCACTATATTCTTAATATTAAATGGTATTGTCTGGGTTTTATATACACACATATACAACACACACAAATACACACACACACACACACACCCTTATATGCAAGCTGTGACAACCTGGGCACTGAAAAAAGTCAGTACCTTGAAATGCTAGCCAAACAACATGTGGCATTTAACAATTAATCAAGGGCACCTTTGGACAAAACTTTTGGCTTACTACTACTAGACTTCTAGTATTGTATTATTTATTTTTATTTTTCAAATATTGTTATAAAATTATTGTTTTCAAAACAGTGATTAACAAACAGTCATTACATTTAGGAGAAATACTTGATATTTCTATCAGTTAGGAATCAGTAATGGAACAGATTTAACATAAGCTCTGAAGCTCATGATGGTCAAGTGCAGGCCAATATCGGAAAGCCAAAGAGTCTGGCGCAGAAGGCTGAAGAGTCTGTTCAGGAAGCCTGGAGGTGTCCAAAGGTGATTGCAAGATGAGTTTCTTGGAAGAAACTAAATCAATATTTCTTTCATCTTTCCCCTTCCATGTACGCTACAAGTCAATTGATTCCTGGCACACATCTGCAGGTGGTTCTTTCCTCTTTTACAAGAGGATCACCCAGACACATCTAAAATTGGGCTAAATAATCTGGTAGGAATTTTTTTTAAGTTGACTCTACAATAACCATCACAATTTTGTAATATTTTTGGCAAATGAGCAAATCACCCTTACCGATTTTCTAGAGAAATATTTTATTGTGTTCTTCAGAATAAAAGCTATTCTTGATTTTTGGGTTTTTTTTGCATGAGGGATCAAACTCAAGACCTAGTGCTTCTTAAGCTCGTCTGTGCTTTTAAGCTATACTCCTGCGTCCCACTCTTATTTTGTAATAAAAATTTTAATTTGTGTATGATTATATGTAAATAAAGCAGACTAATAAAACTAATCAAGGTGCCACTGATTAATTGTTGAGAAGTGTACTTTTTCTTAACTCATACATTTCTCACATAATTTTGTATTACTTTAAGAAAAGTCAACTGGAAAGTTTATTAACCTATGAAAGGTTCATTTCTTCATGAAAGTAATGTATGTAATTTATATTATGTATTCATGTTTAATTCACACTAATTTGATTTTTTCCTTGTTTGAAATGTTTATGAACAGTATATTTAGGAATTCTACCACACTCATATTTCACATCATTTTCATTATAAATTTATTACATGCTGCTATACTCTACATGGTGTATTTACTCATGCAAAGAGTTTCGTATACTGCAATGAGTAAGAAAAAATTTCCTCCTGTTTTGTAATATTCTAAAATGAGTGTATATTGCTTATTTATATCATTTTGATATTTTGAATATTTTATATATTTAGCACATATTGACTGACATTACATTGAAAATTTATCTGTATAACTTAAATAATGTTTTATACATTTTTCATTTTATTCATAAATAGGTGGAGGGATATTGAAGAGCAGCTTAAGAATCAAGCAGAGAATTATTTCAGATTTCACTAAGGAAAAGCTTGTAAAAGTAATCCTGTGATCAATAAAAAGAAAATACGGACTTGTTTACTTGGTTGTTTATGATTGATAATTTTAAATTTTTACTTTGTTGAAGTTAAAAACCAAGAATTTTAAAGTTATTGGCATTAAAGTCATTAATGGCATCCCAGTTAATTTTGTAAATAGCACTATAGGTTTCATAAAACTTGAGTACTAACTTAAAGAAATACTAAGGTGTATAAAAATATGTGGTGTCTGCAAAGAGTAGGTGTTGCTTTGAATAATTGCAGGTACATATACTTCATCATACTTTTTATCCTTTTACACTATGAAAAATTTATGTATAATTAGTTATTGGTTTAAAACAAATAGTCACAATGTGAGTAACAAATAACATAATGCATTTGAAAATTTTTCTTTTTATTATTTTAATAAAATATTCTCTTAATGTAGATGCACATTATTTACGGGCAAAATATATATAGTATTGCAGTCATTAGCACTGAAAAATCTAAGAATAATATAAATTTCACATAATATAAATGAAATTATGTGTACTGTATAAAGATGTACAGCTCCTTCAGGAAAGATATACCAAATTAATTTCTTATATAAGAAATTGCTAACCATTCATGAAGTTCATATATATTTCTAATTCAAATTAATTATGTCATCATTCAAAATTTTCAAATAAATTTCTAATGAATAATTTTTCCCATTAAAAAATCACATGAAATAATTTGATTATATTCTGTATATATTTTATGTTATGCATGTATTTACAACTTTATGGATGTTACAATTATCAATCCATCAAGAAATATTATGCCTGTATAGAGACACTAATTTAATACTAGTTTTTTTTTTTAACTAGAAAATTCTGAAAGGCTAGTCATACTTAAGATAACACTTCACTATACTTTTGCAGGTGAGACAATCAAGTTTCGGAAGTCACACATTTTTTTATACCTCACAGAAATTCTAAGATAAATACAGATTTCTCGGAAATAAACCAGGAGAATTGGTTATCAGCAAGAGAACCAAAATTTTGTAATGCAAATGTCCAAAATCAAGCATAGAGGATATTTGACAAATAAATAGGTTTTCTGTTTTCAAGATTATCATTTGAGGAAAATTAAACTGACAAAATCAATATTAACATTCAGATTGCTGAATTTTCAGTAGTTCAAAAAGTAAGGTATTTTTAGTGCCTTCTTTGTTTTAACATTGAGATATATTGAAATATGACTCAGCTTTTGAAAATTTCTCCACCATTAGTGATTGCTAATTGTGTCTACTAAAATTTTGTCTACTAAAAATACATGATTAGGAATACATAAAAGGAAAAATATTGCATGAGCATACTGAATAGGAAATACGTGCTTATTTAGAAACAGTATTATTCATATATTTTATATAAATATAATCAGTGAAGAAAGTTACACAGCATAAACTCAACCAATCTCATCTTAGGATAAAAAAATCCATATAGAAGGATGAAGGAGGGCTTGTGAATCTTTGTGAATATATAAACATATATTAGTTGCAGTATTTTGAAGAACCATGCAATGAATCTATGAGAAATGGAAATTTAGAGAATAAAACATTGATATTTGATGGGGACCAAAGGAAACATGTTTAATTTACTGAATATTGAGGCTTTCAAAATGTGTTTTATTCTATTTTCATGCTCTCTACAGATTTCGTATTCAATTTAACATATACGATTTCTTAGTATTCTTTCCTTCACAGATTATTTTACCTATATTGTGATGAATAATTGTACTTTAAAAGAAAGAGTCTTTGACTTACATAAGATTATTGATTTTTTCACTATATGTAGAAACAGAATCAGAGTTCAGATCATGTCAGCCTGGTTCCAATAGCCCATGTCTTTAATTATCCTTTTATATTATCAAAATATACAATAAAATAGATATTTTAGCTTAAAAAGCAGGTTTTCACATTTCTGAATTTTCAAAAGAATAAACAAATTTTTCACCGTGGAATACTATTCTTTTTACAAAATATTATTAATATTATTTATAAAATATTAGTGGTAATGTTACTTATTGATTTAGTTTTCTAAAACAGCAGGGTTTTAAAACTTTTCTTTTGTGAGAGATAGAGTTCATTACCTACCAAAGACATGGAAACTATTTTTTGTTTAAAAATTAGTGACATCCTGAAAATAATGCATTCTAGCTTAGTAGGTCATACCTATTAGCATATACTGAGAAAATACGTTTTACTTCTTTTACTTGTGAATAATTAGTTCACAAATTGTGTGAAGAATTATTTATTTCTGATGAAATTTTGACATAAAATCTTCAGTGCAATATTTACCAAGAGATGAAAAACAAATCATCTGTTTTAATGTCAGAAAATGTCATAAACTTGCTAAGAATAAAACATATTGGGGAAAATCTGAAGAGTAATTTTCAATAAAAATGTGTAAAATATGACTATTAAAATAATTTAGTCAACATATTCATCCAAAATATTCTTTGACTACAGTTATATAATAATAAACACTATAATATCAATTGCTATACATAAAATATTTTTGTAGTCACCAAGTCAGTGATCTACCACAAAATGAATGGAGAAAAGCTGACAAGTTCCTATTTTAGTTTTAGTAGAATGAATTCAGTAGAATGAATAGTGATTAAATAAATGGTGATTAAGTGAAATTTTTCTTAGTTTATTATTTTCATACTTTAAAAAATTAATTTTTTGATGTTTTAACTGATACAGTAAAAATTATGTATAGTAGTGGTATATGTGTGGTTCTAATGCATGCATACATTGTCTAATAATATTGTCTCATGTTCAAGTAACTTTAAGCCTATTTGTTCCCAAACATTTATTATTTTTCATGAGGAAAACATTCAAGTATTTCCATTTTTGTGAAATGTATGTTTGGCTATGTATACTTGCCATACTGTGCATTATCACACTGACATTTCTAACTCATAAGTTAATATTAATTGATGAATTTTCCCACATTCTGCCCTCTGTATATTAATGTTCTTTATAGTGCACCAAGAGCAGTAAATAATTGATTCTTTAAGTAGTATTGGAATAATGTATTTAATAACACATAACCTCTATGAAATACAGTGGAAAGGATTTACTCTTATGAGTAATTTATCCTGCTGTATGCATGTAGTATAGGTATTTCTCATCTAATGTTTTCCTTGTTTAACAACTCTTCAGATCTTTGACCAGACATAAGCCTTAGCACTTGGGATTAGAACTAACTTTTTTGTATAGTTCTCTACAGCTTATTTATAGAGTGTTAATGTATTCTTTGTACAGTATACCTTGTTTACATAGTACTGTCATTTTTACTGATTGTGCAGTACAGTTTCATAAAATAATGTTGTTATACATTGCAGTACTACATATAAGAAATGTGAAAATAAAGGCAAAATCATCAAGTTGAATTTTCCTTTGACCATTTCTGTTCTGAATATTATAATGTAAATACTATATACTATTCTTCTTGTAGCAACCAAGTCATTTAATGCCCTATGTGCAGGCACATAACTCTGTCATTAAATGAGGATTACCTATATTGATTCTTTGTGCTGGTTATATATTCATATAGATTATCTATGATAAGAGAGCATAACTCATGTTTTCATTTTGTAATATCTTCCATGAACTAAATTTCTTACTAAGTAGTTTATTATAGTTTTTTATAGCTTATAGTAACATTACAACAAATGTTAATATAAACTATATGTTATTAGAGAAGCTGACATGTTTTGGTTCATTTTCTTTGTTATTTGAATATTATTTTAATATCATATTTATATCTAATATTGATTTTCACCACTAAGGAAAGGATATTTCTGTATACTTCTTAAAACAGGTATTCCTCAAACACCCAGTAGTATTGGTCCATGTTTATGATGTATAAATATTATAAAATATGATGGGTCTTTTTTCTACTGAGCTTCCAAAATTCTTATGAAATTTAGAATAGCACATATAAAAGAACTATATTTCCAAGTAACTGGAAACTGAGATATATGAACTGTGATTTTATGTGTAAGATATAGGCACAATGAGTAGCATTTAGGATAGTATTTTGAAAAATTCTCAGAGAAAATGTATTGGAAATAATGCCAGCCTAGTATAAAGGAAATGGGGTGCTTTTTTTTAGATAGTGAGAGTAACATGGCAAAATGGAAAACTAAAGAATTAGTGTTTGTGGAAATTACACCAATAATGGTCTGCTGAAACTTGGAAAGTCCATATTAGAAGTTGGAGGAAATAAACCAAAAAAATAGGGCCGAATTTACTATGTTAGATCTTAAAAATGAGTAATAAAGATTAGATTTGAAATATTATATATGATTAGAAGTCAGTGTAGGTCTTTGAGGAAGATAAGAATAATGAATGACAATAACAATAACAATAATTTTAGCTCATATTGTATTGATTACATTCCAGGTTCTGTTTGAATTGTGTGCATGTCTTGAAGGCAAAAGAAATTCTCAATTTTCTAATCATTTTTGTAGAATAGAAAAAAGAGGACAGAGAAATTAAGAATTTTGTGCCAGTTATACACTCAACAATTGATGAAAATAGAATTCAAACCCAGGCAATATGAGTATAGAAGTCATGCTTTTAACAAGTGAAACAGGCTATCATAATGTAAAAGTTGCCTTTGAAATATGGTGCCGCTTTTATAAATGTATGAAAGACAGATCCGCATAAACGAGTTAATGATCTGTGAAACTGCTGCAGTTAACCCAGGTATAAAATGAGGACTACACGAACATAAAGAGATGAACAGAAATGTTTTGAAGAGTGCTGTTGTAGGTCAGCTTCCTTATTATTTCAACCTCAGCCTAGAATTTGGTATGTGTGATTTATAGAATTGTCCTTAGAAAAGAGAAAATAAGATTGATCATAAGAAGGGACAAATAAAGGACTTTGCTTCATCCCTGTGATCCAAGAACTTTTGAAGCAGTCATGTTAGACCTAAAGACCATGCGTCACATATGGCCTTGGACTGCTATTAGTAATGTGACTATGCAAGACTATTAACTCAGCATTGTTATGTGACTTTTATTGATATTTTTCTAAATTGCCTGCATGGTGTTTACATGCTGACTTTTATTCCTCACTGCCATTGACTGAGATTTGGAAGGTTATACACTTTGGAGAATGCACAAAGGAGAGCAGGAGCACAGGAACTTCCTGGAAATGGTACAGATGCTGTTGGGTCAAATGTGGTTTTGAGGAAAAGGAGTGTTTTGTTGTTGTTGGGTAATAACAATGTTGACTCTGAAAGTATGTCTGTGCAACAGCAAACTCAACTACAGAAGGAAATACGATTTCTGTGCCATATTTGATATAGATGACAGTGATTTCATAACTCCTACTTTTGGAGTTTGATACATATTCACTGCACTGATTAGGAACAGGAAACCATTAAAGAAAAATATCTTAGCCAAAAGACTTTTTACAGTTTAATCATAATGAAATGTCACTGAAATATTCTGTGAGCGTTTCCAGAGGCATTCAACATAGGAGGTGAAACTTGAAATCATCATAATAATAATTATAAAATCAGTGCACACAATAATTTGGCAACAGTGAATGGTAAGGCCCAGTAAAGAATCATGAAAGAAAAAAAAATCTCTGGCAATGAAAGAGTTAAAAGAGTAGAAAAAGGAAGAAAAATCATTCAAAGGAGAGCTGAGATAAGGAAGTCTGCACTACTTTAGCTAAAAAATGGATTTAAAGAAGTGGGAGGTCGACAGTGTCAAACACCATAATAAATTGAAGTGGAATTTAGGAAAGGCGGGCAATTTTATAAGGAAATAAATTTATAGTGACCTCAATAAGAGATTTTCCAGAGAGGCTGCATTTATGTGCTCATTTATACAGTTTTTGCTCCTGCTTCTCTTTCATTAATAGAAGGCAAACAGGTATATGTAAAACTTAAATTTCTGTTAGACATTAAGCCATACTACAATATAATTTAAATCTCATACACTACTCTCCACGGAGTACATTTTCATGTTTTTTTTTTTTCTGTTGAGCTAGCTGTATTTTACATTACAGTTTATAGAATAATTTATTTAATGATTTACAATTGAACAATACTGTGACAAAATATTTTGTTCTCTCTTTTGTGACTGTCCTGCATAGATGGTTCTTGTATATCAGATCAAGCTTTAGACTGTAACTTTATACTGATGCAATTCTTATTTGTGCCAGGCATGATGGCACATGCCTGTAACCCCAGCATTTGAAAAACTGAGGCAGGAGTATGACCATGAGTTCAAGGCCAAGCCAGGCTCTGTAGAGTTTGAGGCCAGCCTAAACTGCATAGCTAGAATTTGCCTCAGAAAAAATAGGAAACAATTTATCTGTAAGAAGTATATTTTAAAAAGTATATGTGTGAGATAATATATACATATATATATGGTTTATGTTTTTATCATAAGAATTATATTAAGTATTTTGGTAAAATAGATGACTTGAAATTAACTGAGAATATAATAAAGTTTGATGATGTCTTTGCTTTATTCTTTCAAACCTTGAAATCTAAAAATATTTGAAATGTCAGCTATTAAGTTACCATTAATTTCATATGGAATAAATTTAAATATTTCTGACAAGTAAGTATCCTATACATTAATATTTACAAAATAGTTAAAACCATAGATTACTTAAAACACTTCTTAAATATGTCATATATTTAAGAAATGTATTTTAGTTAAACAATGTCTGATTTTGTTCAAGTTAAATTTTTTCAGGCCTGTTTTCTTACAGAGAAGATAAAGTGGAGAGCACATAAAACACAAAATAATTAATTGAGAAAAATTCTTCCTGACTAGAATATTATGAAAAAAATCAGCTAATAATACCATCTCATATTGATGTTTATTCTTTTCTTATCTCAGGCTTCTTAGGGGAAAAGTTGTTTTAAAGTTGACTGTTGCATTTCTTCCAGATACAGACTGTGTTTCTTCCAGATAAGATACATCTAGTTCTCTTGATGAGTTCCCATCAATTTGCAGTCCCTCCTTACTTTGTGAAACACAAGGGCTTACAAGCTGATCGTTTTATTTACCTGCTCCAACTCAGAGGCCTGATCCTTTTCCAAAGGGTTCTCAATCTATACACACACCAAAATCACAGTTGTATAATTCTGTAATAGCGTAGGATATACATTGATGCTTGTGATTTCAATTCGATGTCATAATATTTTGCTGCTTTCTTCTTTTCCATATTAGTAGTTACTTTCTCAGTCAGTGAGCAGTATTTCTTTAAAGAGACTCCAAATTCTAAAAATTGTTTCTCTTATGCTGCAAAGAAAAATATTTTTTCTAAATTGTATACAAAACTATGAAGAACATCATATCTAGCAGGCAGCCTTTTAAAACTATGTTCTCTTGCTTTTTAAGATGAAGATAAATTGTCATCTTTTACTATATCTTTGTAAAATTTTGTTTCCATTTTTAATGTTTAAGGTGCACAGAAACTTTGAAATTTTTTAAAAATGACAATAAACACCCAGATAAATTGTAAGATACTATTACTTTTATAAATTGCAGATACTATTACTTTGAAGCTGTACAAAACAAACAAAATCTCAGAAAGTAAATCAACATCTAAAAAACTACAGTCGTATGCCTATAATTTTTGGAAGAGGTAGAAAAATTGTCTGCTATAAAATTGAAATTTACAATAAATTGAGAAAGGAAGATGTAAGGCAGATCATACATCAACTACAGTCAATAAAAAGTGACCAATAAACCACTTCTTCATTAAAATGACCAGAATAGGGAATGCAAGTAATTATAAGAAATATTTTTAAAGGTAAAAAGAAGTAGCGCCAAGAAATAAAGCAATTGTAAAGATCAGAAGAAATCTGAGAGACTACAAATCATTAAAAAAGCCACATTAATGTGCTTTAGAATGCAGATAGAAATGAATTCTTAGAAAATGGGACATCGTCAAAGTAAATGTAAGAAGAAACACAGCTCATGAATAATATATTTGCTTTACTAAGTAATGTGAATGAAATGGCAAAATGAAAACTAACTTTCCAAAATAGCCAAACTTTTAGAACTTTTAAAAGCTGTAAAATTTCTTAAAGGAAAAAAATAATTACTTTTTTCTGTAACTTGTTATAAAAATTTAAAAGTAAAAAATTGAATCTGACCGCTCATTTCATAAGCCTTGTTTAACTTTAATTCAAAAACAGCTGAGAAAAATATAAGGAAAGTGTAGATCAGTTTTTCATATGATTACACAAAGAAAAAAACCTGAAACTGATTTATTAGTTTCCCTGAGAATTACTATTCATAAAACTGTGAATGTTAACACCTATGTGGTGTACAAGATTTTTTAAAACGAATTTTTGAAACAGTAGAAATTAATGAGGTCATCCCGAATTGAGAAAGTCTGTGTTGGTATATAAACATGTTCACAAAGCTGCATAATAGACAGAGAAACTTCTCATGTGTTCCTGCCACTTCGGAGAAAAACAGGAATTTGCTCCTGTAATGTAGCACTGACAGGCTTGTATAGGGTTAAAAGATAAAAGGAATTTCAGAGAATAATAATCATTCAAAATGTGATGATATCCAGATGATATGATTATCTTCCTGGTAGAGAAACAGAGTCAAAGAAAAGTAAAATAAATGTGTCAGATAAAAGATGGATGTATGACATTTTCAACCAACTAATTCTAATGAAAATGGATTATACACAATGAGAAGAAAACTAAAAAATATACAGAAATTAACCAAAAAAATATATGACACATTTAGAGGAAATGTAAAGTTTGAAAATCAAGAAATTAAATATCCTGAATACGTGAATAAATGTACTTTTGAAAGTACTGGATTATCTAAAAAGTCCAACTTTCCCCAAAGAAAAACAGAAAATCGGTGCATTTAATAAAAATTTCATAGTAGTGATTGAAGCTGAAAAAAATTTTAAATTTAAACTTTAAAATTTGACTTATGAAGGTTCAAACTTTCTTTTTATAAGAAGAAAGAATTTACCTTGTGCATTAAAAATACATAGCTATATCTGTAGTATTATAAGTCTTTTATTGCATTACAACAAAACAGACGGAATTAGAAAAAATTCAGGGAGAGATTAACATTCATTCATGAATTAAACTGATGGTAGAGATAGTACTATACTTTAACAAAGCAAAGAACACAGTGGTGAAAATTTATTCAATGTGTACAGAGAAATAAAATTTGATTCTTATGCAAAAGGAGCGAAATCCTAAACTTGAAAGGAAAAACACACATAAGATGATGAAAGAACATACAGGCAAATACTCTGTAACTCAAAGCTAGTGCCAGATTTCTTCTATCAATTTTTTAAAAAACAGTCTGGAAGGGAAAAATGTAAGGAATTTATTAACTGAATGGTTATTGGTTTTGTCCTAAGCATTGGATTTTGATTGACACAAAGTGTTTACACTATAAATTCATGGCCTAAATCAAACTGTGTGACTATTTCAGGCTTGTTCTGAGCTCCGTCTCTGACTATTTTGCGGCCATGTTTACAAGTGATGTTTGTGAAGCCAAGCAAGAGGAGATCAAGATGGAAGGCATAGACCCCAATGCCCTCTGGGACCTTGTTCAATTTGCATATACAGGTACTGTAAAGGAATTAAATTTTCTCCATTGATATCCTACAAATTTTAGCCAATTTGAGTAAAGATTTATTGCTTGAGAGAAAATCTTTAGCGGTATCCTTTTCATTTGAAAACTAACTATAAATAACTTTTCTTTATGTATTATTTTAATGTAAAATGTACAGAATATGTAAGGTAGACTTGGCAAATTTATTTGAAAGGAATAATAAAACATTACTTAGAGTTGTAAAATAAGTAGATTTTCAATTATTTTTGAGATAAATTATTTTTATTTAAAATATTGGTATAATTTTTACCTTTTCATCATATTTGGGAAATTAAATAAAATAATTTTGGTCAGTGTTTTTAAATCTTGTTCAATATCCAAGTATTACCTGTACTGTAAAAGAATAAAAAAGCTATGTCTTTGCTCTCCAGAAGCTTACATTGAAGGAGATAAGAGACTCAGAAAAATATGTATGATATAGTCCCAAATGTGAAAAGCAAATTAGAAGGCATAAAATATGCTTTCTATAGCATTATTAGGGTTAGCATTGATTTTTTTTAAATGTCTTAATGTTAAGATTAGGAAGAGACGATAAAATCTTGTTGGAATAGCAAAGGCAGATACTATGGATTGTGGTTTCCTTGATGTAATACTTTTTAGAAATAGTATGTGATTCATTTTGCTTGACTTTGATCATCCTGTGAGACAAAGGTAAGCGAGAAAGGTAGAGGATCATTACCAATGCAGCAGTGTCCCAGTTTAAGATTCTGTGTTTTCCTGGTAAAAGAAATAAGAGGTAGCACTGAATAAAGACATCGAAAGTGTTGGAATTTGCCTTTTGTAAGGGTTTGCCTTATTGCAGACAGAAATTTTTCAATAATCATACAACACCCAGTAGATGAAGCCTCTAGGACTGAAAACCAAATATATATATTCTAAATACAAGTTGCAAAGTGGTGATGTGATAGAAAGACAGGCCTTCTTTACTCTCAAGAATTTCTAGATATCAATTTGACAAGCAAAAATTCCTGTAAACACTTACGTACAGTTTCTTGCAATGCTGATGCAAAGAGTGGAGATAACAGAACTTGGGCTGAAACGAAGGTTGGGAGAGAATTTTCCACTGGAATGAGGGAGACCACAGTGACCACTTGTGCTGGCAGATTGGCTTTACCAAAGGAAGTGTAAATTTGTTCCTGATTTTGTGATGAGGTACTTTCACAATTTGTAACACTATATCCACCTGTTATTCATCTTCCTGACAGAATCTGTAAGTTAGAGATACTATCTCCCTTTAGGTTTACATTTTAAAAATAGAGCATTTAAGTTCCTAAGAAAAACACTGTTCAGTTATAAACCCGGCAAGAAGCTGTGAAAAAATATATTGTAAAGCAGTGCAAAGAAAAAAAAAATAACAATTTTGAGTTTCCTATAGTAGATGCTCCGAGTTGAGTAAAGGCTGAGAGTTTTGGAAGAGCTTATCTAAATTCAGGCAAACTAGAGACACAATTAAGGTCATCTGAATTCAGTTTCAACTTGCTCACACTGTAAAAGAAGCACTTACCTCTGAACTACAAGGAATCCAATATAATCACCCGGAATGAGAAGAACCTTGAAGGTAATGTTTTAGGGATCCTTTCAGCGACAGAAAGCCACAGTTTATTCTTTGAGTCTCCAACGCCTGGCATCCTTGAGTTTCCCGTGTGCAAAACTAGGTCAAAAGACACTCACCATCGGGCTGCATGAAGTCGGAAGGTGTTTCAAAGCTCCCTGCTGAATGTAATGACCCAAATTTGGTTCTGCTTCATAGAGGGCAGGCAGGTTACAAACCACTCCACAGCCACTATATGCCACATTACACTCTGCTCCTACATGATGTTGTAGCTGATGGTTAATGAACTTCTAATTGTGTGTTTACAGAAATGTTCCAATTGAGCCAATAATCTGTTCGGTATTAGCGGAGAGATTGTAGGAAAGAGCTAAAATATGTACCTACATGTAACATAATGGGCTATAACAGTAGAAAATATAGAGTAAACAATTGTACAGAATAGGAAAATAAAAAGTATCCATGTGTCTAGTTAGCTAGCTAGCTAACTGATCTAGAAGACTTTCATTTGAAGAAGACTAATTATAAATTCATCCTAGAAGGAAGAAAAAATAAGTGGGAAATTGTAAGAGCAAATGTTCAGCCATTTGAGAATATATTCTTAACGTTGAAGGTTTGTAACGCTTTGGAGAAACTAAAAAGGGTCAAGTATGTGAAGATTTGATAATTATTAGTAATAGAAGCAATGCATTCAGTAGATGTGCATCAGAATGTATAATTGATCTCAAAATTTCCATAAAATCTACAAAGTATAAAATGTGAAAGAACCATATGTGATTAATTTATTTCATTAACTTGGAAATTAAGAAATAAATAAAGTAGCTTGAAATACATTTTGACTAATATAGGTTTTAATTAATATAGATTTAATAGCAGCACAATTTATAATGGCTAATTCTTAGAAACAACGCAAATGTTTCTCTGCCACAGAATGGATAAAAAAGATGTGGTGTTTTATTATAATGGAGTATTATTCAGTTATAAAGAAGGATACACTTCAGGCTTTTGTATGTAAATGGATGAAACTTGTGGCCAAATTTACAAGTGAAATAAATCAAACTCACATGTGTAAATATCATATTGTCTCTCTAGTATTATAAAAAAAAAATTGAAAGAGTAATAATCTCCCAAATGTACAGTACATATTGTGAAAACAAAAGAGAAAGAAAATTTTCAAGAGTTGAATAATTTTTGATTTGGAGGAAAAAGAGTCATCTTTCCAAAAAGCTTCTGCAGCAAAATGTATGCTGCAGACCTGATAATAAGACCTGAGAAACAGCCTCCATATTTACTATGCATTTTTTCTGATCCAGCAAAGTACAGAGGAAGAATGGTTTCAAGGACTTGGGAAGTTTCAGCAATAATTAAAGAAAATATTCAGTCTTTTTATCCCAGTTAGTAGGTATCAAAGGGTGAGTAACATGATAATACAAGTTTACAAAGAAAATGATTTATTTATAGAAACATATGTAATAATGATAAGGATGATATTTAGCAATATTTTCAAAACTATAGAAAATGTTAACATTTGCATTGACAAAATTAAAGAGAAGATTTTTAGGTATATGCAGAACAAAAAATCAGTTATAAAAACAATGACTATTTACTACAGTACCAAATTGCTTCTTAGTTTAATAAAGGAAACCATGGAGTAATTTTGTCATTTTAGCTGAAAAATGCAGAGCAGTGAAACTTGACATTCATCTTAAAAATAATTTTAAAATCAAAAGGAAGTTCATATCATATTTCTAATAGTTTCTCATAGCAATGCTGAAATTTCTCTTTTATAATTTCCAAATTTTTGTAGCTTCTTTTCTGTGGAGAATTAGATTATAAGTTTACTGATTTGTAGAGAACAAAGGCCCATAAAAGTAATAGTGTACAAGTAATGTTCTTTAAAAATGGATGTCTTAAATTTTAGAGCGGACTAGTTAGAGAGGAAAAGAGTAATACGCTTCAAAGTTTTTCGCTTTTTAATCACCTAGAAAGTTAGAGGCATACAGAAATTTAGATATCCTGTCTCGAAAGTATGTCGTTGCCTTGTCTGTAAGTCACACTAAGCAACACCCACGATTTAATGGAGAATATGTTAATTTTGGCTCATACTTTGTAGAGAGTTCAGTCCACAGTCAGGTGCTCCAGAGAGAGCAGCGCAGCAGAGGGCAGGGCAGTAATGGATGCATAGCAATAAAGGAAGAAGGGATGAGATAGACGCTTCCAAGTCAGGCTGCCATCGAGCTACCTCCTCCAACCAGGCTTCACCTCCCAACATCACAATTAGCTGTAAATTCATCAGTGGAGTAATACATCATGCCCCAGTCACCTCCATAAACACCCACCTGTGAGCCTATGAAGCTTTAGGAAACATCCAGACATTTAGCATAATACATGCTATATTTTAGATATGAACACTTGTCCACGCAGTGCAAATTCAGAATGACCAAAATTAATCGTAGAGTCACACATGTTACGTTTCAAAAGTGCATTGACAAAAACTATTGTGAGGCAATTTACCTATTTAAATTAACATAAGAATAGATTTTTCAGTGCTGCAGCCCAATTGCTGAGGCAAAACTGCCTGATAAAGATCAGTATCGAGGCAGTAAAATCAAGATGGACATTGAAACTAGAATATGTACGACAGAAAAAAATATTCAACAATATTTTCTCTACACATAGCTGACCTTTATGGCATTATCAGTTATAATGTGAGTACACTGAGGTGACCTATGAACTCTTGCTCTCAAAGTAGCTTGGGCAGTTTAAATTGAATCCCATATTGCCATACTTTGCCTTGATCTAGGTTTGGCTCATGCTAGTTTCCTGCAGAGCAGTTGTGCCTGACAATTTGAATACATTAATGCATAATACATCTCCTCCTGCAAACACATAGAATAATGTTCACATTGTAATACATACATACATGCTATACCCTTTATTGAGTTCAACAAACAATATGGCAAATTATACACATATAGTTTAATGTACTTTCAAATATATCATTTAATGCAATGTTATTTTCTTTTAGTAAAATAAAACAAAATAAAAACACTTAA
Organism: Cavia porcellus; assembly: GCF_034190915.1. Taxonomy (NCBI): domain Eukaryota; kingdom Metazoa; phylum Chordata; class Mammalia; order Rodentia; family Caviidae; genus Cavia; species Cavia porcellus. The sequence continues at coordinate 18,157,961 of NW_026947487.1, read as the reverse complement.
AGTCTTGCTTTTTTCATTAGCAAGAAGTGTAAATGAGGCTATTAATTATACATGTGTGTGCTTATGCATATGCACATATTTAGATTTCAATTTCTAGTCACAAATTGATGATCACATTGAGTTAAGAAATGAAAAAAATTTAATGTGCCTGGAAAAGATTCATTTAGGTTCACTATATTGTAAAGTTGCTTTCAGACTGATAGAAATTTCCTCCTGGTTTATCCCTTTCATAATCCTTACTATCCTGACAGCCATGAAAATATACTGCGTTCATTGATGAGAAAGGAAATAGAGTTCTAACAAATATGGGAGATGGAAATGCAAGGTTAGTAACAGTGTCAGGTCCTGTAGAGAACTGATAAGGACAAAGTTTAAATAAAGGAAGCTGTCCATTTACTAGTGGTATTAAAAAGAGGGGTAGAAAATTAAACTGCCAAATGGCAAACCTTAAATCTCACTGAAGAGTTAACTTATTTACAAAAGAGTTTTGCGTGCCAGTGAAGTTAATTAAAGCCTTTATGCATGCACAGGAATGTAAAGATCGCTCCTGCTTATTGCCAAACACTTGAATGGATTAAATAGTCACACACAGGCACTGAGATGTTTAATGTTCTCCTTTAATATTAAAAAGTATGTATCAATATATCCAGCCTGAACTTTACCATCTGAACTCCCTTCAGAGTTTTTGTGATAATTAAAAGTAAATTATTGTTTCATTTTTCATTACAGTTTAATTCAAGTGGCATGAATTATGCAAGCACATTAACAGAGTATTAGTTTTAAAATTAGGGCTTTTCCTAGATGGAAAATTCTATCCTTAATAAGAGAAATTAAGTCCAAAGGCTTTTTTTTCTTTTATATTAATAACTGCCCATTATTTTAAAACATCGATTAAAGTAACTGTCTCAAGATGCTGAAACAGCATTTACATTTCGTATTGAAAAAAAATAGAAAGCATAAAAATCAAATAAATTAAATAATCATATTTTCTATCATATTTCTAACTTTCAATTATTTTGTCAACTGCCCTTGTTTTCTTTTGAGAATTTATGTCTGTATGCATAGACAAGCAAATCTGAATATCTTATAAATTTCATTTTGGGAAAATTATTTTTCAAAATAGATTCTAACATAGACATATTTTTGTGGATATTGTAGATGTTTTGTGCATAGTTAACAGTGTTTTGAATTTATGCATTGGGATTTGCAAAGGAACTAATAAAAAAACAGCTATGTGACTCTGACATCTGTGATATGTGAAGGTTATGTATCTACTATAGTGTAATACACACTTACTTTTTAAACTGCTAAGTTAAATTTCTCAACTGGTTTTATGAGCAATTTTGCTTTCTTGAAAAGTCTGATGTTGTTGTACTGTTGCATTCTGTCTTGTAATTATTAAAACATTTTCCTACTTTCAGTTCTAGACATTAGAAATAGATTCAAATGTCATCTTATCAATCATTCAGGTGTATACTGTTTTTTCCTTTGATAATCAAACATATAATGAAAGGTATGACTACATGTTCTCAAGATAATTTCACCTTTAATGAAGTCCAAAACATCTATACATTTTGTGGCATTGTATTTAAAAAGTAGCTAAAGTATTGCATAGAATTTCACACCAGTTTTGTGAGATTTACTTAGACCTTCAGGAAGTTTGATTTCAAACACAACTCATGATACAGGAAGCTCAATATTCATTCTGGTTACAGGGCATTTATTCTAATTGGCATGTAAATCTCTCCTCCTTGCTTTGTACTATTTTGAATATCATTTAGTCGTCCATTTAATATGTATGAATCTTTGTCAAGTTACATAGATTCATGTATGTATTATTGAGGTTTAAAACCAGAGCGTTCACACTGAGCTATATAGTCAGCCATTTTTATTTTTATTTTTATTTTAGTTTTATTTTTGAGACAGAGATTTGCTGTGTCACTAAGTTGCCCAAGTTAAGCTGGGACTTGTAATTTTCCTGCCATAGTATCTAGAACTGTTTTGATCACACACATGTGTTGTTATGCCCTGCTGTTTAGATTTATGTAATCTATGCAAGAAAGCTTTACTATCATAAAGAACTCAAGAACAACAAATGCAGAAGAGACTGTGCGGAACAAAAATGTCAATACTTCTATACTGTTGGTGGGAATGTAAACTAGTACAACTACTATGGAAACACTGAAAAATTTCAAAGAACTAAAAATAGAAATTCCATTCTACCCAGATATTTCATTTGACCTAGTTATACTAATTCAAGACATTTTGTAAAAGATTTAAGGCATCATATTACAGTGATATGTTCAGACTCATATTTATAGTACAATTCACAATGGTTACATCTTGAGAATGGACCATATGTCTGTGGCTGATGGCTAAAGTTTAAATGACTTCCCAAAGACTCATGCAGTCATCGGTGTGTATTTTTAAGAGGTAGCTGGATCTACTGTATGTGCATGGAAGGGAAAACTGGTGACTGAGTCTAGAATATGTGATGCTGGTACTAATTCATGGTGCAATGTTACCATTAAGGGCTCTACCTTAAGGGTGGGTAGACTGGGTAAAATATAAGAAGTAGAAAGTCGCCTTTCATTTGCTTGCATTTGGTGTTTCCTTTCCTGCAAATGATACAGAGGAATGAAACTCCTGATCTGCTGTATGTCCAGTATGAGTTTGTGTTCTCTAAAATCGAAGAATGAATTTTAGGAACAATGGAGGTAAAAAGTAGAAGTATTTATTGAGATAAAGAAAGCTTCTGTTTGAGACAGAAGGGATCCTGAGAGTGTTGCCAAAGATTCTATCTTTTCTAGGGATTTTTATAGAATAAAACCTTAAGGTGAGGCAGATTTAAAAGGGGAAAAAATGGGACCTCACAAGGTAGATGGGCATGAGTTGGGACAGAACAATGGTCAACCAATAAGTTTAATTGTTCAGGTAGAATTGACCAAATCAGGGACAAATGGGCACATGAGTCAAATAGCAAGTGAGCATACGCATCAATGACTCTCTGTAGTGGGTTGGGATGCTGACTCCTGGCTTCTCAAAGTGATCCCTAATCCTAATGTTTATACTTAGGGCATGGTTGCATTTGTTTTGCCTTCTGTCTTGAGATCTAGCCCACAGCAAGAGGTGTTTGTCTCCTCTAAGGTCACAAGACATTTGGTTCTTTGTACTGGTATCTTTGAGGTACTGTCTGACTTCCTATAATATTTCTAATTAGCTCAGCTGCCTATAAAATTAGGACTGTTTTTTTTTTTTTTTTTTTTTTCTCTGTGATGCCCCTTTTCCCATGCTACTATGCCTTGGAGCTGACCGATTATGGTTCTTAACCTCTGTAAAATGCAAGGAGCAATAAACTTTTTCTCCTTTAACTTTGAATGACAGGAATTTTGTCTCTAACAAGAATAGTGACTAAGACGTGATAAATGAAAAAGAAAATTCAGTGTACACAAGTAATAGCCATAAGGAAGTATAAATTTCAGTCATTTGCAGAAAGATGAGTGCACAAAACCATGCACTAAATAAATCAAACATAGGAGGTTGAACATTACATAAATGTAGTAATTTAAAGAATAAGGTAAAAGATAGATGTTGGGAAAAAGTTAAACAGAACTTTTGGAAATGTGAGGAGAATTTAGAGATGGATGAGGAGGGGATAGTGATATATGGAATGAAACTTCCAACCTACCTGATGTCTGGTACGAGTTGATGTTCTCTAAAATTGAAAAATTAACTTTAGGAAAAAGTGCAGTTAAGAACAGAATATATTTATTCAGAGAAAGAAAGCCTTTGTCTTGGAAGGGGTCCTGTTAGTGTTTTCTGGTGCAATTGAGAAGCAAAAAGTACAAAAAAAGGAAATGAACGGGTTTATTGAGGATGTGGAAAGGAGTACACAATCCATGTCATTTGGGCTGGCTCTTTCAACCAGATACAGAAAAGTAGAGGGTTACATGACCTCTGATCAGAAGTGGCACATGAGGTGGACATTGATGATGTGTGAAGAACTGATTGGAATTTTCTTTGCATGCAAATAGGAAAAAGTTGCAATTAAGGCTGAAGAAGAAGGAGGAAGTTGCAAGCATTTCTGCTTTAGCCTTTCACCATGTTAAACCACTGCTATCATTGTACAATAACTTGTACTAGGGCAAGAACCTGTCAGGTACCAAGTGAGTTGTTAACGACTGCCTTTTCTAGGGAATTTTATAGAGCAAAACCATGAGCTGAGACCAGTCCAAAATGGTGAAAACTTGGGAATTGGCAAGGCAGGCAGCACGAGATGGGACAAAACTATGGTTAACTAATAAGATTAATTGTTCAGGTAAAATTTATCAAATCAAGGACAAATGAGGAAATGAATCATGTAGCAAGTGGCCATGCTTAAACAGCAGTGACTCTTCCTGTAGTGGGTTGGGATGGTGACTCCTGGCTTCCTCCAGGAGATTCATATCTGTTTAGAATATCAATCTCTGATGTTTATACTTACAATATTGTTACACTTGTTTTGCTTTTCGTCTTGAGATCTGACCTGCAGCTGATGACTGTCTCCTCCAGTGTTGAAAGATGTCTGGTCTTCTGCACTGGCTCTTTTGAGAGCCTAATGCTATCTGACTGCCTATAATATTTCTAACTAATTCAGCTGCCTGGAACAATAGTAGGGAAAGGAAGGAGGAGTAAAAAGATTGCAGTGTGATATGTGTATGTACCAACTCTTAGTAATGAATAGTTTTTATATCAAAAACATGCACTAACATGAAAAAGACTTTTCAGCTTCAAGCCAAAACAATTGACACCATAAAACTGAGATTAATGGTTATATTGTACACCAAAAATCATCAGACACCATCAAAGTCTTCACATGCTCATAGACTCATGTGTTTTTAGAATGCAATTGAATCACTTGAGCAACATAGTTGATTTGCTGTTAAGAGGTGGGTTCAGGTAAAGAGCAGCAAATCTTTAAAGGTGTGATTTGGAAGGATGGATGTCCATTCTCCCTTCCTTCTCTATGCTTTCTTGTTGCTATGACAGGAACAGCTTTTCTTCACACAACCTTCTATCATATCATTTTCTGTGCTTGATCTTTGTCAGACATGAACTAAAACTTCTAAACTGTAAGCCAAAATAAACTCTCTTCCTTTAAATGATAGAACTGTAGAGGGGAGGAAGAGGAGGAAGAGGACCGGCGGCGGCTGAAAAGATAAGAAGTATAAAATATAAGTAACTTTTATTTTGGGAATGCGGGGAGAGACACCCCCGACCCACTGGGGAGTGGCATCTCCACTCCGGGGCTGTCGATCTCTCCGTGGAACACGTGGAGTGAGGCACATAAGTAGCCTTGGCCTGGGGTGGAACCTAAGGGGCATTAGGGATGCACAGGTAGTCCATTGGTCTTAGTTTGTAGCCAGAGGTAATTCCTAAGGGAGGGGGAGATAGGAGCTCCTTGGCTTTACTGGCTACAGTATCTGGCCTGGGCCAGCAACCCTTTCAAAATGGCAGATGTTGGGTGTCATGTTTCAGCAGTGAGAAAATGACTAAGGCATATTTTGGTATAAGAGAAGTGAAGTGTTGCCTTGAGCAAACCACGTGGTTTGGAAGCTTTTGAAACTCCTTGGTAGTTGGAGTTCAGAAAGGTTTGGAAGCTGAGTAGAGAAATCTAGAATTCTGTAAACCAAGAGATTGTGGTCAGAACTCAGATGATAAGAATGCTGATAGAAATGCAGATAGATGCTAAAAGTCAGGGTCAGCTTTCCATTGGAGGAAAAAAAAAAAAGGACTCCATTAGAAGGCAAACTCCAGGTTACATATGTGAAGCCCTGGCCGAAAGTAAACTTATTATTTATGTCTTAGAATTTCATGGGAAACAGATTGAGGGTGCAGATGAATTAATCTGGTGGAGGAAGTTTCAAGACAGTCCAATGGTGAGGCTCTGGCCTGGGTACTGTTAGAGTTTTCTGGCACAATACAGAAGCAAATAGGAAAAAAAAAAAAAAAAAAGAAAGAAACAACCCATGGCTGTTGGGCTGTCTAGTTCAGCTAGATACAGAGAGGCAAAGGGTTATATGACCTCTGATGGGAAATGGCAAATGGGGCAGACATTCATGACATGTGAGGAACCGATTGGAATTTTCTTTGCATGCAAACAGGAAAGGGAATTGCAGTTAGGGCTGAAGAAGGAGGAAGTGGGAAAAACTTCTGCATTAGCCTTCCACCATGTTAGACCACCGTGACAATTGTACAGTAAATTTTACTAGGGCAAGAAGTTTTCAGGTATCACTGATGAATTTTTCCCAGACCTGTATTGACAGTAGCGAGTAAATGGCATAGTGATTTAAAGTTGATTTGTATTAACATGATTTAAATTTTATTCAGATTCATTAGAAACAAGTGCTTATAGTTGAGACCTGTTTGGGTTGTGGAGAGTTTGGTTACTGAATAGATTAACATTAGCATAAAGATAAATACTCTTCAGTAGGGCAAAAATGATGCCTTGAAGGAATTTCAGAAATCTTCAATGGATATTTTTTGATTAGTGATCAGATTTGATTAAACTAAAAGTATGTAAAAGGACATTTATCTATTTTCGCAAGTTATTATTTGCTGAATTAAACTAAAAAATCTGTAAGACCATGTATATAAATCTCACTGCTTATATTTATTTAAACTAAATTTTAATTGTATAAAGTGGTCTAATATTGTTTCAAATTCAAATATATAAATAAAGCAAAGTACTGAAGTAATATGATAATGTGAATGCTCTTGGTGGTGTTCGGGAAAAGAATTTCATACTTATTTAATAATTACCTACATTTCTTCAATAATACTTGGTAACTTTCACTTCTCTGGGGCTAATGCATGTGGATCATTAATATAAATGCTCATAGATGATAATTTTAAGGTATGGATGTTTGTATTTGCAGTATGAAATTGAATTTTTTTGAAAATGACCTAAAATCTTAGTAGAAGAGGAAGATGGTAATATATAAGCATAAATTGGGAGCCAAAATAGATGAAGTTTCAATAGATGAAGCTCTGAATAGAGGAGTAGAATAGAGGAACCATAGATACAAGAAAAATAATAAGGCTCTTGATGGGCATGGTGGCTCACATGTGTAAACCCAGCTCTCAGGAGGGTGAGGCAGGAGAATCTCTGAGATTGGGACCAGTCTGAGCTACATGAGTTCAGGGTCAGTCTGAACTACATAGAACTACCCTATCTCAAAAAATAACAACAATAAAAACAAACAAAAACTCTTCATCTGAAGAGATTATGAGAATATAAATACAAAAGCTGCTTTTTACTTATGGTACAATCACTGAACTTAGTGAACAAAATATTTATGCATGTCAAGATGAAAGAACTTTGCAGGTAATCTGAATTCGTACTGGTTCAGTGGAATCCAGAGTGGTGCCACATACCTGTAATCCCAATATTCAGGAGACAAAGGCAGGTGAATTGTTATGAGTTTGAGGTCAGCCCCACTATATAAGGAGATCCTATCTCAACAACAAATAAACAAGCAAATCACTAAAAACCAATACCAGAAACCAAATAAATAAAAGCCATGTTTTATGAAAGAATTCTTATGCTTGCATTAGCTAAGATCTGCCTTTGGAGTTACATTATCTTGTATGTATCCTTTTGTATCTTATGCCTATTTCTAATTGAAATAAAATACAGAGAAAGAAAAAGATCAAAGCCATTGAAGTAAGACAATAAAATATTGATATTTGTATTGGCTGCTACTTTTGTTCTGAAGTACTTATGTGTATATAACTCTGTAATTCAAATAAGAAAGACTTGGAAATTGTATTTAAACTGAAATCTACAAAACCCATAGTATGAATTGTATTTCTTTTAAGGTGCTGTTTTTATTCTTGAAAGAACATAATTATTTGTTTTAACTTCTCAGTATGAAAGTTTATTTTATAAAAATAAAAGTATTATGCTTAATATTGTATTATACTTAACAAAAGTACAAGCTTTCTAATAATAAAATCTAAAGGAAATATATCCTTTAGTATTTAAAATATTGCAAGATATTTTAAATAGACCTATGATAATATGTTTTGTACTTCAGACTGTTAGAGTATTCTGGCACAATAGAGAAGCAAAAAGTACAAAATGAACACGTTTATTGAGTTGAGGTTGTGGAAAGGAGCACACAACCCGCTGGGGCTGGGATGTCTTCTTTGACCAGATACAGAGAGGCAGAGGGTTATTACAACCTCTGATCGGAGGTGCACATGGGGCAGATATTGATGACATGTGAGGAACAGATTGGAATTCTCTGTGTATGAAAACAGGAAGGGGAGTTGGGATTAGGGCTGAAGAATAAGCAGGAAGTGGTAGGCATTCTTGCTTTGGCCTTCCATCCTGTTAGACCACCGCCATAATTGTACAGTAATTTTACTAGGGCAAGAATCTTTTACAGACATTCTCATTATTCTGCCAAAAGTGGCTGTTATAATGAGTTATACAACTATTTCTTCTGTTGACTTATTCAATTTCAAATGTTGTTATCTAGATACACAAGGCACTAAGAATTTCATATATTAAACCAAAAAAAATTAAATGTTAAAATCAAGACAATTTGTCTCCTGGAAAAATTAATTTAATTTAAAAGAAGTTGTTTTGTCTATGCTCAACTCAAAAACACATGGTCTGCATAAAATCTCACTAATTAATGGGTTAATCCATTTTACTTTGGTTTGAATAATTTTCAGCTAAATCTATTGGTGATATTTATTGATATATATTTTTCAGGTCTATGAAATACCATAAAATACACCAAAAATGCCATGTAAGTTATAACAATCTATGCTTTTTACATCAATTTTAGGTGATTTTTGAACTGTATCCCTAGACTTACAAAATCAAGTTGAAATACAGAGACAAAATGAGTACATTTAAAATTATTGTTAAATATTCATAATTTATTAAAATTCTAGCAAGTTTTAATTTTATCTCTTTAAAGTAGTATAATGACAAAACTTTCAGAGAAATTTTTTATAAAGTATTCAATAATGTCATCAAGAAGGTATTAGCACGCTGCTTAGCATAGATCTTGTGAAAATCAGATAAAAGAGATAAATGTTATTAACAGGGTTTTTAAATTTTATGTAATTTTGACTTCAGAACATCTTTTAATTTACATTATTTTCAGTTGTATTTATGGAGAAAATCAGGCTACCTCTGCAATGTTATCCTTAAGCAAGATTTGCTTTTAACTCAAATCTGAAATTCATACCTTAGGAGCACTCCATTATTGGTTGATCTAAACAGCTCAGAGGGCCTCAAACAGCATGCATATGCATTGCAATTTATACTAAGGACTAAGAGCTGAGAATATTGATATGCCCTGAGAGTCATCAGCACCTAATAAGCACTCTGGGCACTCAGTCCCTAATGACATTCCTTTGTTAGCAACATTTTATGTACTTTGTCATAATTCAATGCAAGGAGAATAATCTGTATTCTATAGAATGAGAGAAGAATTATACACTAGACTTCCCCTTGACTTTATTGTATGAGTCTCTGTGCTTGTCTCTTTATGATATTCATTCTTTGGCTATAATAAATCATAGTCACTAGTATAAGTATAACCAGAGACATTTGAATAATCTCTGCCAATTATTGAAACTGAAGGTTGTTTTCAGGGACCTCCCAACATAGTATTCTAATCAGAAGAGTTGGGGTGAAAGGCTTTACAATGTCAATATTGTTAGCATTTCAGTTCATTATAAATTACTATATAGATTTATCACAATCATATTCAAAATCCCAGAACACTTTTTGTGAAAATTGGAAATCAATTATAATTCATACAGTAAGGTAATGAGCCCAGAATACTCAAAAGAATTAAAAAATAATGATGTCAGTAATAATACAACCTTATGTATTTTATTTATTATAAATCTAAAGTAATAGTCCCTGACTGGCATCGATCTAAGGAAAGACAAATATATCAGTGTAGCAGAGTGTAGTCCAGCAGTAATCCTGCCCATGTATGAACACAGAGTGTAAGGAAAAGCTCAAGGACAATTCATATGGAAAAAGTACATTTTGAAAACTCAGATATCTACACAAAAATTCTCATCCAGTATCTCAGAAATATAAAACTCACTTTAGATGAATATAGAACTCAATGTCAAAATTAAATTACAATTGACCTAAAGAATATAAGAAAATCTTTGGGACTTTAGGTTAATTAGAGGTATTTTTAGGTAAATATCAATAACATAGAGCAAAGGAATAAATTAGTAAATTGGACTTCATGGAAATCATTGCAAGAGACACCATTAAAGAACAAAAGATGAACCATTTCCTGGAGAAAAAAGGTTATGAGTGCTGTGTCTGATAAACTATCATAATCAGAATCCATGAAGAACTCTCAAAGCCAATAGCAAGAAAAAAATAATGAAGAGGCAAATAATTTTAAAAGACATATTCCAAAGTTTATTAATGGAAACTGCTAACTATCACTGGTGTTTCTAGGGCTATCCATTAGAAACACAGTGAGTGACCACTGAGTGCATGTTAAAACTGCTGCTAGATGTGAGAAACTGCAAAAGCATTTGGGAAAACTGTTTTTCCCTTTTACTTATATTATTTGTCCACTATATACTTAACGTATTTGCTTAAGAAAACTGAAAGATTATATTGACACAAAAACATTGATGCAAACATTGATAAAATTTATTTTGTGATATTGTGAACTGAAAACAATTCATACATTTATTGAGAGTTGATTGAACAAATTTGAGTGTGTCTATTGGGTGCAATATTTCTTAGTAACAAAATGGAAAGAACTTTTGAGATATTCAGTCTCATGGTTAATTGTGCTGAAAGTTAAACTTCAAAAAAATTACCCGCTTTATGTCCTAGTATACTTAAAATTGTGGGGAACCGATGTAATGCACTCTAACTGAAGGCAGATTATTTGTGCCCATGTGTGAAGTGAGCATAAAATGTAGCAGCAGCATAGTTTACAACAGGGAATAACAGAATTTGGTGCTGACAGATATATCCTTTACTTTGTTGCTGAGATGGTTTTATGGCAATGCACATATGTCAAAATTATTCAGTTGTACACCTTGTATATGTCCAATTTAATATATTTCAATTTTACATCAATAAAGTTTTTAAAACACTCTAATGTGTTGTATGAACAAACTTAATAAGATGATTTGAAAATTGGCTATTAAATTTTTCTGAGGGGTCAATATTTTAATTGGATAAATATAATTAGAGAGTTTGTCAATTAAATATTAATATTTTACTTAAAGTTCACAATATTTAGAATTTAAAATTATAACTATGGCAAGTCACGCATTATATTACCACTTAAAATACATGGGAAGGGCAGGGTTATAGCTCAGCAGTGCAGTGCCCGCCTGGCAATTGTGAGGTCCTGAGTTTATTTCCCTGTATCGAAAATGTAAAACAAAATACAACAAAAAACTTCACAAGGAAATATATTTCTAAAATAACACAACAAATGTTAGCCTTACATGCAAAACACATGTGGATGTATATAATTATCTGTATGTGTTGTTTTTTACCTTCTCTGGTCAAAATTGAAATAAAAATACATAGATAATATTTCAGTGTAATAAACTGTAGGATATTTAAGATATTTCTTTGTGAAAGCATGTGATTTTAGCTCCACTTGAAATTCTATGAGCAGTACACTTCATCATAATTTAGAATGAATTTTGGAAGCATATTTCTTCATTTCACTGTATAATAAAAAAGAAAGTTTTGCAAAGTACCTTTTTTACAGATTTAGTTTTTACATTGTTTCAGTATATTCAACAAATGCATAAAAACAAAAGTATACATAATTATGTGTGTCTCCTTATGCCTTGCTCTATGTGGACATTGTATAATGTTTAACTCACGTTAAGTATATCTAATTCATTTATCATTCCTCTATAAAGAAAACATTCAACATTTCTTTTTTTTTTTTTTAATTTTGTGTTATGCATCCATGTTTCCCATACATAATGTTTACACTCATCATGTAGAGTTGGTATACTTATTTATTTTTTCATTCTCTTCCCCTACCCACTTCACCCGCCAAACTACGTAAGGAACACATAAGGAACAATTTTTAAATTTATTCACTGACATTTTTTAGATACATTTGGGCATTAAAACCATTTTTTTGTATCAAAGAGTTAACAATATCCCATTTTTGGTCAATTTAGAATATATCCAGTAAATGGATACTTTTGCAAAAGCCAGAACGCACAAATGGAATAATAGTGTGTTGAGGTTGAGTGCACACAAATTGAGCTACACCACGCATGATATACTTCTTTATATATATAACCTGGCCATTTCTCTGAGAGACTTATTAGTAAAAAGCCAAAAGCCAGCAAAGTATTTGACTTAAAATTTAACTCAATAAAAACATGGCTACTGATTGCGGAAAAAATGTAGCTTTAATTCAAAGTTTACTTTCACAGCACAGACAGCTAAAATTAGAAGACAAGCCCAATATTTCCAGTTAAATGCAAAGAAACTTTGCTTTAAAATGACTGATAATCAGTGACACTTTGGACACCTAAAAATACATCACTGTGGTAAATAAAAGCTTTGGAAATAATTTTCAGATATCAAGGAATTATTTATAATTTCTCTTGATCCATTAAGAAGAAATGTGTTTTCCAGGCTAACAAGAGTAAACATATTATTAGGTAACAGACATTTTCTCAAGTGACAAGTGATTTCTTCATGGTTGTTATAGTTTCAAAGTTTTGATACATACAGAAAATGTGCGTATATTACTGTATGTTAATAATATAGATAGAGATATTGGGAGAGGAACTATTCCATTGTGTATATTTCTTTAATAACAATGAAAACAATCTTTACCAAAATGTCCCTAGAATTATTTCCTCCATGATGCTTTGGTAAAATTCATGTCACTTAAGAGTGCCTAACTCAATCATCAGGCGAGGAATTAAACCCAAATGAATGACACACACTGTTCGCTGAGATGTGAATTTAAGTCATCCTCCTCTTCTTCAAAAGAAAAATTCAAATACTCATGTTCAAAGGTACGGTATATTCATGTACATTCCCACCCTAAGTGAATATTAAGGTGACTGGATATTTCAAATACATAACAGTAAATTTAAACTTTGATTGCATAAGAATGAATATATTTAAATTTTTACCTTACAGGAAAGAAAATCTATAGAGAAACAGTGGAATAAAGAAAGTAAAGGTTCTGTGAGCATGAGTCAGTGGTGTTCTACCTTATTAAATAAGTGGCTCACCATTAATAATTGTGTTGCATATATCATAAATAGTTCTTCCATAACATCAGTTTTGTTAGAATATGATGCATTTTCTCCTAATAATTATACTAGATATGTATGTTCTGCCAGATAAGTACAAAAACTGCCTATGAAACCTACATCGTAAGGTAAACTATCTATCCAACTTTCCTCTGCACCAGTGTGCCTTTCATACTAGCTACTAGAAAGAAATGAAAATAATGTTATCATTTAAGAAATTAAAATGAACTTACTACTTTTAGTAACGCTTTCAGATATAAAAATACCTTTTAAATGAGAATGCTTCTAGAGTAACACTAAACACACAATCACAAAATCACAAAACACACACAGACTTCTCATATAGCTTATGTCTCATTCGCCACTTACAATATTTTACTTTGGTATGGTACATGTATTATGGCACAAACTGTATATATTACTGTTACATAATTTCCTTATTAGCACACATTCACTGTTGATTTTTTTGAAGACGGTATGTTTTTATTGTTTTTTAATTTTGGTGTGGGGGGTCAGACTCACGACTTCACTCTTGCCAGGCAGGTGCTTGTAACTGCGGAGCTAAATTCCCGGCCCCTGTTGATTATTTTTTTTTTAATCAAGTATCTTATTTCTGTTTTAGGATCCTATTATGGACACTGTGTTTCTTTAAAATTATATCTCTCTAGATCACTCTAACACCCTCTCATTTTCTATTCTTTCTTTTCTTTTCTTTCTCTCTCTCTCTCTCTCTCTCTCTCTCTCTCTCTTTTTTATTTGTTTGTTTTTTGTCTTTTTGAGACAGGGTCTCACTATGCAGTTCAGGTTGGCCTTGGGTTCACTTTGTGGCCCAGGGTGGTCTTGATTTTGCAACAATTCTCCTATCTCAGCCTTCTAAGTGTTAGCATTACATGTGTGTGTCACCATGCCCAGCTTAGAGTCTCATATTTTCTTGTTTTTGATAATTAACTGTTTTGAGAGTACAAATCAAATATTTTACCGAGTGCCGTATAATTTAGACTTTTATGATTATGATGAGAACGAGATTGTGTATTTTTTAGTCTAACCACATTCTATCAAGTAAAGACTATCAACATGACTGATCACTGTTGATGCTCCACTTGATCATTAAACAGAAGCAATGTTTGCCAGACTTATCCGCTCATGTTTGCCTTAATTTTATATCTTGCATTCTCGGAAAAATAGCTCAGAAGTAATGATTTGGAATTCTTTTGTTGCAACAGATGAGAGATTTATCTATGTATTTCTACATATATATGTATGTATGTATGTGTGTATGCATATAGTAAAGGTAGTTTATTGGGTTATTTAACTTAATGAAGGAAGGAACACTAAGTGTGCTTCAGTTGCATACATTGTTAATCTGTAGTGGGTTTACACAACTCTTTAACCGTTGCCAAACTTTGATTTTTATTGTAATGAAAATATCTACCCCAAATTGTTTCATTTTTTCAATGTGCATGTTACTTGGCACCTAGTCTTTTTTTCCATAAGGAAGAATACCTTTGCTTTCTAAAACCGATAGTACACAAATTTTAGGAACTGTAATACAAGTTTATCCATATTTTATGAACATAGTTCTCAAAAAAATGTCATACTACCCATCAAGCCACAATGAAAACTTGATTTATTTGTTTTGAGTACCAAATACAACACAGTTCAGCATTCAGTTGTCTACTTGGAGAAGTGTTGAAGAATGTTAGGCAAGGACAATAAAATGAGTCTATGACAGCAAAGATCAACGGTTTTCCATTTCTGTCTATTCATCTTGTCCCTTTGAAACTCCACCGAGAAGCAGTTCAGTACTAAAACCCTCATTTGTAATTTAATTACATTTATTTAAATGTATTTTTCATATATCTATCATTTGAAGAAAGAAAACATTGTTTTCTAAATAAGAAATATGATTTCATTGTAGCAATGAAATCCAGTTTCAATGGATCAATAGCCATTCACAACTGTTAAATTCCCTATTGTTAGGTGATGGAATAAACTATCATACATTGCAGTTTACAATTCTTTGCTCACATCCACTTCTTTCTACAGAGAGTACAATAAAATGGCTTTCCTGGCTATACTTAATTCAATGTCGTGAGTTTAATAACCCGACACAGAGAATGTCTAAGATCAACGCTGTTCCTGCCAAAAAGGTTTTACCTATATCCAGTCCTAGGGAAATGATAGAAATGTAATTTGAGAAATTCCATAAAATGAATAGTCTGGATTTTTCATCAAATAACTATCACGGATAATAAAGACAAGTGTTGAAATTGTTTTAAAGGAAAGCAAAGAAACTTAATAAGTGTTTTGATTACTTTTCTTGAGAGAAAAAATCCCCAGCACCAAAATTAAGGAAGGAAAGATTTATTTACCTCATGGTTTGTGGAAGTTTCAACCCATAATCAACTGTCTCCAAGCCAAGGTGGCATGGCCCAGAGGAAACAGTTCAAGCTACAGAGTAAACCTCCTTTCCTCCCTTTTATAATACGCAGGCTCACTCACCCAGGGTAGGTGTGCCCTCCTCTTGCACAAGCTCAGGATGTTTGCAATGTGAGGATCTTAGCCTCCTTCTGAGTAACTTAGTCAAACTTTGAACTTCTCAAATTGATACGTGAATGACATCCTGGGTTGGAAAGGACTTTCCTTCCACACCACAGGATATATAAATGTTGAGGAATTACTTAGTGAAGCTCTAGACTTAGTTAAGCTTTTGACATAATGTATCAACCATAACAGTAACTAAATGTAGTATGTGATTTTTGAATAGATCCTGATTTTAAAAATAAAATCTATATGACATACTAGTTGAAAGTTTGACTAAGTCAATATATATATATATATATATATATATATATAGTTTATAAATAATACTGTATCTATATCATGTGATAATGATATTGCCACTGTATTAGGGAATGTCCTTTATCTTTGATGATATTGCTGAAGAAGTTAAAACTGAAATATGATGTCTGAAATTAATTTTTAAATAATTTTATTTTGATAGAAAGGCTTAGTAGCACATTGCTATAATTCTAGAACCCTCGTGGGTTGAGCAAGAGGAAGAAAAGCTCAAACCATTGTAGGCAAATTAGTGACTTTGTGAGACTTTGTCTCAAAATTTAAAAAAATAAAAATGGTTTTGGGATATAGCTCAATGCAAAGATCATAAATGCATCAAAAGTTGATGATTTGTGAATTGAAATTCTGTAGAGAGAAAATCATAATTGGAATAATTTCTAAAATTAAAGATTATTGAAAGAAATCCTGGAAATGAAGGATGTTTATACTGCTGAAAAGTCAGTGTCAACACAATGCTGGCTATATCTAAGTATGTGTCCATTAACTTGGAGATAGATATGAAAATATAAACATTGCCAATAATCTTACAAAAGGAATGTCTAGAAATAAAAATATAATTTAGTGAATTTTTTAAAAATGAAAGATAATGAAATTTTTAGATATTCTAAGTGAGTACAAAAAAGAGAAAAACATAGACACAGAGAGAATCCCACAAACACGGACACACAAATCTTAGGTATGGTCTGTTTGAGAAATACAGAAAACACAGGTAGAGATGAGGAGACATATAAATAAAAATAACCAAGTTTGCCAGTATGTATTAAACTATATTCCCTCATATGCAGCAAGGCCAATTGTTTCTAAACAAAATTTAATTAACTTATTAGCCTGGTAAGAATTTATCTGCATGACTATTACTCTATGTTTGCAATAACAACAAAGAAAGTTTATCTGTCAAATGATTACCTAAATGTGCAATACAATAGAAAGCATGATTGATTTAACAAGGTAGAAACAACAGAAGGCAAAAATTACATGGAAAGTAAATTTTCACATACTTACAGTTTTTATGTAACAATAAAACAAAAAATACCGAACAAAATTGATTAATCTACAAGAGCCTATGTAATTACATATACTCAAATACTTAATGCTTATTTGAATATTCATATTTGAAACTAATGATTCCAGGTTTTAATTCAGGACCCAGGGGCTTTCAAATACATTTTCTATACCTTCTTTGGTTATATTGTCACTTTTAACAGCTGGCGGCAGAATCAGAGCACTTAGAAGAAGACTCATTCTGAATGCACTGGTCTCAGCAACACACATCTAGCCCTTCAGCTTGCCATAAGAACTTGTTAGGTCCATTATGACTCAAAGGAAATGCTTCTTGGCCCTGTATTAAGGTAAACTGAGTAAGGGCATCTCTAGTGAAGAGCTAATCGTATATTTAACAAGAAATGGAATAAACCACTTGTGAAACTTATTGGAATTTATTCAGGTATGAATAGAAAATCTGAGGTGAAGAACTTGAAATATTGACTCACTAACTAAAATCTAACCCTAGATTGATTTCATCCAAAATATTTCAAAGAAGAATTTTTAACACTCTCAGCCCAGTTCTTTAATAAATTATTCCAAAATTTAGGAAATAAAGGAAATGCTGAAGAGCTCATACTTTGCAGTTATTAACCACAAAGAAATATTATCAATCAAAACATATGTCCATATAAATTCAAACATGTTTGTTATTCGTGTGCACAACTATTTCATATTCATGTACAAACATGCATTTTTCAGAACAAGTGAATACGTGCCCTCTGTACCTGAAGATATAACTCAAATGTTATTTCTCTTCTTTATACTTCACAAAGGAAGTACCACAATTATTTCAAAATAGATATAGACATTTTAGTTGAAACTTTTTATATCTACTGAGTGATTTTGAGTATCATATAAATAAAAGTATAGTGCTTAAAACAAATTGTGGTCCTTTTGGAGCTATATTTATGTTAATTATCAACCTAGTCTGCCAGTACTCAACACATTGGTCTCCTGTTTGAGTAATTGAGTTCTACATGTTGTTTTATGTTAAAACCTGTTCCATATTTGTCTTCCTTTATGTTTAGGCTGCTTAGAATTGAAGGAAGACACCATCGAGAACCTGCTTGCCGCAGCGTGCCTGCTGCAGCTCCCGCAGGTGGTCGATGTGTGCTGCCACTTCCTCATGAAGCTTCTGCATCCCTCAAACTGCTTAGGAATCCGAGCGTTTGCCGATGCCCAGGGCTGTATTGAATTAATGAAAGTGGCTCACAGCTACACAATGGTAAGGAAATTAATATTTAATAACAGAGATGCATGCTATTATCAAACATAAAAAGTAATTACTGTGAAGACACTGCAAAAAACTTTTTAAAATTTAAAATGAGTTTTGGGAGGTTAGCAAATTTTTATTATTAAATAATATGAGAAATACTATTGTAGCATTATTTTATAATTCATTGTGAAAACAAATTACATATTTACTGCTTTTTTGCTTATTTAATACTCCACAGGCAGTATGGATGCTGATACTGACTACTTGGGATTTTAAAACTTGTATAACATGATATTCTTAACTGTTCCATCATATCTGTTTCTTTAGAGTCATCTGTCTTACTTTGTCTTGTCTTCCGTATTTTTCATTCAACCCATCCATTATAGCTATTGTATGTGATACGACCAACTATACCTATCAAATTTGTGGAGGAAAAACTTACAGTTGTAGTCCATATAGTATAGTGTTCATTTGTATCGTGAATATGAGAATCTGAAATTCTATCTTGGGAATATATATTCTAAAGGAGAATATTTAGATTCATAATATAATCCGCATTGTATAAGTTTGACTTGCCATACTATTTTCATAGTACAAAATTCTACATTGTGTGATTATCACTCAGTAAATATTATCAAAATAACTTAAAATTATTTTGGGTTTATTTTTTTTTGATTTCTATTTAATAACCATATGCATTTTTGTAAGTCTTACAGATTGTAAAAGTCATTCCGTTTGTACAATTTAAATGTGCAATAATTATAGTGTGGAATTTGTTTTTACATGATTTGTATTCTAAAACAGAGTGATCAATGCAAGCTTTTAATATCCGTCATATTTCATATGGCAGAAAAATTATTCCAAAAGTATTTCATACATATCCTGGCTTAGAGTAACCTCTCTGTAGATGCTATCCCTTTTTATTCTCATTATTATAACTTATATTAGTAATGGTCCTAATGCTATTATTAAAACAAATAATTTTAAAGTATTATAGAATGATTCCTTTCCAAATCAAAAGAAGAGGTTATCTGAGCTCAATCTTATTAATCTTAATGGTTCCTATTTATTTTCAGATTCAGACTTTGAAATTTAACATTTCCAAACTTTAATGAGATTCAAACACTTAAGCATATTCTAAATGTTATGCCTCAACACAGTTTAAACATTATTATTTTATTCTTTAATCCTTTGAGCAGATTAGTAAATTAGATGGAAATGTCAAAATGGAGATTGATGATTTGTAATTCTATTGTCAAACCCTTCTTTAGAAATGTTTCATGACAGAGCATGGTTCTATTTTAGGAATTTTATGAACCATATGAAATCAAAGTAAACAAGGACTTCATTAACCAAAATATCAAAGTCCAACTGCTGCCATTTAATTAGGCACATTTCATTATAATCAGAGGTTCCTGGCTTAGCTAAGAGAAGGAACAATATGGTTCCATATCCAGGGGGAAAGGGTCCCTTCTGGTCTAGTTTGAAATTATTAATTTGGTAATAAAAATGTGTTACTCACAGCTGCTTGGACTGTGCTGCATTTTATTACACAAGACAAACAATAATTTTTTCCATGAACACTTTAAATGTGTATCCTAAAGGAAAATGTATTTGAAAGAGAAATGTAGAAGAATTCTAAGACATTATCTTCTACAGAGCTTTATATTAATTTATTTTAGAATTGAGTGACATATACTTTGAATCACGTTTCTTGAAATTCTAATGATTTCAAGATATTTTGTAGATACGAAGCTCTAATAGTTTCCAGTTTCTCATGGTCATCATTTTAGAGCATCAACTTTGCTATCCAATTTTCTTTGTTTTTTTTTTTAGCACTTCAAAATTAGTGTTCTTCATCTAATATTGTTTCTTACCACGTATTTTCTTCTGATCCTTATCTAATCAGCCATATACCTTAATCTAAATTATTTAATCTGTTCTTTAAAAACAAATGTGTGCTAGTCTTTTTTTTTTTTTTTTTTTCTTTAACCGTTTTAGTACCAAGTCATCCCAATTTTCCTACTAAATCTTTGTGGAACTAACTTTGTTACTTGCTCAAATCTTTTGTTTGATTGTTAATTGCATAATTACATAAAAAAAAAACATTTCTGTTGTGTAATTTGTATTTTTCTTGCTAAAGATCCTTCGATGCAAACTTGATGTTTTAAGTCCATACTTTACATCACAGTCTGTGTTTTTTGACTATCTGTATGATTTATTACCTTTCATTTAGAAATTTCATTTATTTATTTAGCAACAGTTGTGGATTGTGTGTGAATATTTCCAAGGTCATTCAGAAAAGGTGACCTGGCAGTAAAATGGTTAATGTACATTACACTGTAACATTTTGACTGTGAGGATATCTATATTGGGTGGAAGTATGAAGCTAATTGTAAAATATTAGCTTTAATTTTGGCTTCGTGAATATGAAGGTAACATCAAAATAATTGAAAGAAATAGTTCTGCTGAGCTATATTAGATTTCATTTGAAACCTTTGTTTAATTTGATGTCACTTTTAAAAGGAGTGGTCACAAATAACAGATGAGAAAAAACATTTTGAAATTATTTTGTAACCATGTAATATAAAGAAAAATTGAAAATCTATAGTTACCTGTATCTTAGTAAAATTAGGGCATGACAGTAGCTGTCTTCATGTGTTTGATAGAATGGACTTAAGTCTAAAATTGTCGTGTTTATTTGTATCTTGTTCTGTTTTTTTACGATGTTAGTAGCATAATCATCAGTTCAAGTTAAATGTTACATGAACGCCTAATTTTATAACTGGTAAAGAGTGTATGCAAATGGATGAAATGTTTCCATTTCAATCTTCTGATTGTTGCTTCTCCGTAGGTGGTCTATTTCTGCTAGTCATTGTCACCACTTCACCCCAAGGTGAACTCTGCCTTTTTAGGGGACTTCACTTTCCCAGAAATTCTAGCAATAATTTTCCACTAAGCTGCACTCATGGAAGAGAAATACTCATTTTTCTATATAGGCCTTTGTGAGCAAATATGTAGATAAATGAATAGATTAAATAACGAATTTCAAGTGTGGCCTTGAAATATTTTTCTTTCACTAGTGCAGTCCGAGATAGTTTAGGGGAGATTTCTGAGGTTCCTGAGGAAGGCAATGCTTGCATGTTTTTGAGAAAAATTCACATTGAATAAAAGTTTGAGATAATTAGTAAAGTACTTGTCAAAATTTATTTTTCACAGGTTTTTCAATAGCTATTTAAACCTCCAGTTCCCAACCCACAATCTTCCTAGTCAGAACATAGAGGTTTTTTTCCCTAACTAATAAGTCTTAAATGCACTCTCAACATAATAGGTCCATATTCTCATAAATATTTCCTCTTCAGGTAGCTTCTAAGTTACTACCTAAGCATTTTTCTCAAAGCTCACCTCATCCGAATATCTGTTATATATTGGCTTCCTTTCACTTTCCTCAAGTATTTCCCTTACTAGCATCCTTGCTATCAAATACCAAGTGATTCTTGTTTGCAGTGTAAACCAGTACTTCCCTAGAATAGATAACACTTCATGTATACAGAAAGAGGGAGAAATCAAAGGAGAGTGTGAGGTACACTATTGTCCACGTTATTTCTGGCATTTTAGTCCAGCTCAGTTGAGGGTAATACTTTCTACTACTGGTGGTCATGGTGCCACAGGTTAAGTGCATAATGTGTCAAGCATTGTTGTAGATATTAAATAGTCTTACTTAATTTATTCTTTTCAAAATCTCTGCAGGAGATGTGGTATATCATTATAAATGTGATTAAAAAGCATGGAACATTAGTGGATTTATTCAGGATCCATAGACAAGATATTCTGAAACATGCTGTTAAACATAGAATATACTGTGTTAGTATAAATTTAATGTCCAAACTAATATGAGCAAACAGTGAGTACATTTCACCCAATATATCAAGTCAGGTTTCTTATGCTCACAACACAAAACTTAGTTTACTTCAAATAGATATTATAAACCTTTAACTTTAGCTGCAATAAAAGAACTCCAAGATGGTTTCACTGCTCACCGTTTTTTTCCCATCCCCTATTCTTTTCATTCACTTTCTGCTCCGTGCTAACAATGGCTTGCAAGATTTCACTAGGCTTATGCTGGAGGAAGAAGCAGTGGTAATGTAACTAATTAGTGGCTTCTGTGTACATCAGTAGCCTTGAATATGGAAGAATAATAGCTGGAGCAGGAAGCTTCCTAGAATCAGCGTAAGTGTTGTTGCCCTTAACTGTGGTAGCATTAAAAATTTCTATACATTGTACACCTGCCCTTCAGAACCATTAGAGCAGTGCCTGAAAAACAAAAAGAAACGAAAAGAAAAGCACACTTTATTTATGTGAATTCTTTCATGATTTTGAAATACCTGACTTTTTCCCAAGTTTCTAGCTAAAAGTATGTTTTTTTTAATCTTTACCAATGACTTCTTTTTTAGAATTTTATTTAGAGAAAAAAACAAAACAGGAAAAAGTGTAGAAATAATACATAATTTCAAAAAAAAACCAATAAGAAATCACTAGTCAAAAAAATAATAAGAAATCACAAGTTGATAAATTACATGTTATCTTAGAAGTTTGCTAATGACTACTATAAACCATAAAATAGAGTTCTCTTTGGAGGAATAAAGTTTAAATTTCCTTTCTTTTCTAACTCACCAACATAATATTCATATCCTTTATATTTGTCTCACAACTATCATGTGACGCATCAGTCACATGATATGTGATTTTTATGATATTTGATTTTATGATTTTATGATTACCAAAATTGATTTTAATGCCTTTTCTTTGTGTTACTCTTTACTTTGTGTTATTCTACTTCAGTGTCTCATACATGTACATAGTCTGAGTAACTTAAGTCACAATCTTAAACAAATTACAACAATAATTTGCTTTATGCAAATGATAAAAGACTTATACATATGAAATCCTCATTTTTCTATAATTTCACATCTTAAGATAACTTCATAAAACATATATATTTTCTAATGAATAACATAATATGAAACTAATTTCCTTTTTCTGCCATTTAGATTTTTTATTTTAATGTGATTTTTCTCTAAAGGATTACATTTGTGCTTAAGATCTTTACATGTGACTTTTAGAGTGAAAAAAAGACAGAGGACTGATTATAGTTCAAAAGAAACATGGTAAATCAATTTTTGCCAGAGGGAAAAAACAGTCTGCCCTTTGTACACAATGAAGGGTAGAAAAGGAGTCTCTGTTCTTAAAAGAACATTTTCAGAAACTTAATGTAGAACCATATAAAATTCAAGGAAAAGTAATTTGGAAGTCTTTGTCAGGTGCTTATTCCAAAAATCAAATTTTTCTAGATAAGTTAAGCATAAAATGAGAATTTTGCATACTGTGTGACAAGAAACTGCTTCTAATTTTCTCATGATTGTATTATTAAACCTTAGTACAGTAATTTTTTGATTTTAGGCACATGGTTAATGATATTTGAAAAATAGATTGATAAATGCTTTCACATAATTTGAAAGGCATTATAAATATTAATAATCCTAAATTAAATTTCACAAATATTAATAATTTAAGTGTAATGTTTATCTCTAACTGAAAAACTTGAAATATTTCTTGTGTCTTATTTTATTTTTCTACCTCATCCTCAGTATGTTAAAATAAATAAGTAAATAAATAAATAAGATCTGTCCATCCTCTTTGGGATTCATTATCAGCTCTTTCAAAATTATTTAGCAAGCAACATTCCTTCTATGATGCGCATATAAATTTTTAAGTTGCAATAAGTTTTCAGCTGTCTATTTCATATTAAGATTTAATTATTTCACATTACAAAGATAAAATGTATATCATCAGATCTCATAGAAATCTATACCACCATACAGTATGCCTGCATCAGCTTGGTGTTTTTTTTCACTGAAATCTGAAAAACGTTTGTCATCATTGTATAGAAGAATAAATGCAAACCCAGTGGTCAAACACAAAGAGTATGTAATAAATAGCGTTACTATCAGGCCAAGTGTATGCATTTCCATATGATAGCAGATTTTGTAAAATAACATATCATAGTGAAAAACATTTTTGATCATAGTGAGCATAAATGGACAAAAGTATGAAGAATGAGATCTAGATATGGATCTATGTCAATAAAATAAACATTATAATTTATATTGTGAGTTAAGTCCAATAAGAATTCATTTAAATATTATTATTTACATAAAATAATGGTCATTTGAACATGAAGATATATTATTTTTAAGTTACATATTATGTAGTTAATAAAATGGCTAAATTCTTGAAAACAATGGTGAGTAAACTTTGTCTCTGTTATCAATGGTGAGAAAACATGCCCAACAATCCTGAGTTAAAGGACAAAGGTTTACTTCAGCTCGTAGTTTCTAGAGCTCTTCAACCCACAATCAAGTGACTCTAAGGGAAGGCAACATGCTGAAGGAGCCTCACAGAAAAGAAACAGTTTATGGCAAAAAAAAGACAAGACAGGGAAGTAACAAGCGGTTGCAGACTCCCTTTTACCCTATCTGAGCTATAAACCTTTTGAGTGGTGCCATCTGCGTCCAGAGTGAGTCTTCCGTTTTCAGTAAATCCATTCCTCCACACCCAGAACTACGCTATTTCCAACCAGTGGATGAATTAAGTGCTATATACCCTTAATCCTGGTATGATCCAGTCAGCTCCACAAAGCCCCAGCGATATGAGCACATGACTCTTAGGGGACCATCTAAAGAAAAGCTATAACACTTCATAAATCGACATTGGCAGTTCTATCAATAGACATAAGACTGAATAATACACACAAGGTGAATTAATTGTTCATGCTAGATACTACATCATTGTAAACATATGTATTTTACAATCTGTATTTTAATTGGATGTAAAGATAAATGAACATGAAGAGGTTTCTAAAGGTACGGATAGAGATAGAATTTAGTTTCTTTTCAGGTTCTATTTGAAAAGATGTTTATTAACAATATCATGAAGTGTTTTTTTAATTTTTACTTCTAACATGTGAGTAAGAACACATAATAGCTACATGATCCTATTATTACAGGCAACATGAAATAGAAGATACTTTAATTTGGCTACCATGAGTGCCACCTTATTCTAATTTGTCTTTCATCATCATTTTGACCTTGGGGAAAAGCCAGAAGTTGCCACTTGCTAGATCTGGTAAATAAGGTGTATGAGGACTCCTCTCAATGTGTCTGTGAGCCTGCTATTCCACTAGATTGCACTTAGCAGCACTCATATTTGTTTCAAATACTGTAAAAACACTTATAAAAAAGGACTGTGAGTATTTCTGCAGAAAATGACACAATTGACATAAATTCATTTGAGTTTCAGGAGAATATATTAAGGATTAGTGACACAGTGTTTTTGTTATAGTATATTTCTTACTGAATTTAAACACAATGTAGTTTTTGATCATTCATTATATTATGATTGAACTAGAAAATTTATGAACATTATTATTTGTGGAAACTGATTATTATGGGGATAGTCACTTGCTATATATTTTTTCATACAAGTGGATAGATGTATCTGTATCAATACGGATTAAATATGTAAATCTGAAAAAAGTCTGTTTTTAAGTAGTACTAATCCTTGTTCATATCTTTTTTGATTTTTTTAACTAAGACATGGGACCATAAAAATTATACCTAATACTGAGTGCTGTGTTTTGTTTTAAAATTTCAAAATATAAAATTTTCAAAATTTTAAAATCCTATAAAAATAGTGCACACTTGCACTATGATTATTATCCTTCTAACTCCTATATTTTAAAGTTTTATAAATTTGATATCAAATTAGAAACATACAAATCAAATATAAACAATGTTATATTATCTTTATTAGTTAAGCTGGCTATTTTTAATGTATTGGCAGATATCATTTGTGTATCTATAGTCATATGTTTCCATTCGTTTATTTTTTATTTATTTAATTAATCAGTACTGGGATCAATCTCACGACCGCATGCTTGCAGGGCAAGCGTTTATGCCTCTGAGCTAAATCCCCAGCCTTATGTTTCCTTTTTTAAGGAGACCAATGCAAGTCACATTTTCTGAAGTTACTTGGAATGATCACAGGAAATATATCATTAAACACTGAAAGATTAAAATCCTCAAAACTCTAAAACTTTTTAAGTGTCCATTGTTGTAACAGCATTTGAACAGAATGCTGCAATCTGTAAGAAGCCTACAGTGACCTGTCATGGTTTAGTTGGCAGTGAACTAAAATACTACTTGTCATAGGAAAGAATAGTATTTTGCGACATCATTTAGAATCAAAATTGGACTACTTGATGAACCCACTTGAAATCTATCGGAGTACATTGATACTTTTTTTTCTTTACTTTTGTAAATCATAAAATGAAGTGAGAATTATCATCTTATATAATTTCAAAAGGCAGAAAAATATGTATTCTAGCTTAATATAAATAAAATTTGGTAAAAACTTAAACCAAACCACCCTAGAATTTATAAATACTTCATAGAAAACATTTGACTTAGCCCATACAATAGATATATGAATAAATGAAGCTTCAGGTTCCAGGATAAAACTAAATTGATAGGCCAGAAATTTAGGTCAGTGTAAGCCCTTACCTAGCAATGTGAGATGGTGACTTCAATCCTTGGTATCACAAAAACATCGACAACAACAAACACTAAGTAGATAGATAGATACAGAGATAGTCTATGTTTATATAAACTTGTAAATCAACAAATGAAAGCTAACCAACTCCAAAATTCATCCTAAGCAAAAAGGGTAACACAGGACAGCTATCAACACTTCATTTGACAGCCTTTCTCAATATTAAAAAAACAGTGCTATAATTTAATTATCTTATTGAGAAAGGAACAAAAATTTGAATATACATAGTAACTGAATCCTTTTGTTTTTTAATTAGTCAAAAAGTCTCAGAATTATTATATATAAAATGCATTACCTTCTAACCCTATTTTCTTATTGCTGTTTTAGTCATAAACTATAATAGTAAAATTTGTATAACTAACATAATTTTAATGTTAAATATTATTACCTGATTTTATGTTAATAATATCTTAGAATGTATGACATTTTTAATGTCCACTTAAAATTATGAACAAATATTACATCAACAAGACTGAAATAAAAATATGGTCAAAATCTTGTTTTTTAATTTTTGTTCTTTAATATGTTGTTGTTGTTTGCTTTTGATTTTTGTTTTTGAGACAGGTTTCACTATGTAGTTCAGACTGTTCTTGAACTGAACATGTAATACAGGCTTGCTTTGAATTCTTGGTGATACTCCCAGCTCAGTCTCCCTAATGCTGGCATTACAGGCATGCACCACCACATCTAACAAAATCTTGACGTGGATATGGAGTTAGTAAATATACAAATAGACTAAGCACATATTTTTCTTATAATTATACCTACTCTATTTTAAAATTTTCCTTACACATTCCTGATCAATGAAAACATTTTGGATTTCAATATATACTTTGAATAGAAAAATGTTAAAATAATAAAAAGCTAGACAACTTTGCTTTTTTAAATAATGTTTATACAACTATGTGTCTTTCAATAATTCACTTGAGATTTTTCTCATCATTGTGCAATAATTCAAATTTGCTAGAGGTTATCAATGTTATCTCTTGCAGTTCTTATTATTCTCAAATAGTTTGCTAAATTTTAAATTCCAGGAAGTACAAATATAGTTCAAGATAATGTTGATATATGCTATTTAATCACCAAAAAAGAATATCTTAATGTCCTCACAGTAGAACATTATCTAATGTAGGTGATCAGTAAGTGAGTGCTGTTTGTATATCAAATTTTAAATATTTTAGCTTTAATACAATATTAATATATAAGTAAAAAAGATATGTCACATATCATTAATTCACCAATTGAAAATCTGAAACTTAGCTGTATTCTAGTTGTGCACATATTACAATCAAATGTATAGTACAATGAACCCTCCAATTATGACCAGCCTCACACAAACAACTTGGGTTAAAGCAGGAGTTTTACTTTCAATTTATGACCAAAGTTAAGTTATGACTAGATTATACAGTTAAAAACAATGAATTTCACTGCTGAAGAAGCATACGTATGTATCAGGATGACCCTAAAGTGAATTTGTGAATGTAATTTTGGTAGGTGCTTTATATGCTTACTATGATTACTGCTACCAAATATTTCTCCTGAGGAAAAAAAAAAAAAGAAAAGAAAAGCTAAAAAACAAGCTAATAAAGGAAGAAAAGGTAAAGAAACCAATCAAAATCAAAAGGAGAAGCAAACTGTGGAGAAACATAAGTGGCATTTCCGTGACTCAGTCATTTCAAGGAAGAGCTGTCTGACAGGAGTGAACTGAGGTAGAAGGCATTTTTTTTAAGTCCAGGCAGGTGTACCAGCAGACTCTAGGTGGCAGAAGGCTGAGCCAGTGTGTGTGGTAATCACTGTGGAACTGGAAACTCGGAGATCTGGAAACAACTTTACCAGCAGTAGAGGTATATTTTAGCAGTTTGACAGTCTATAAATATTTCAGTTTTGAAGCTCATTTTTTTTCCTTAGGAAAATGTGATGAGGCTGGAAAGGACAGAGAAACAGGCTGCCTCAGAGAAAAGGTGCTGATTGCTTGACTAAATCTGTTGTCAGAGCTTCCCCCTAAATAGTGGGAGAGTTTCCAAGCCCTTGTGGCAGCTGAGTACAAGTAACAATCCATGAAGGGTGCAGTGGATTGGGACCCACAGAGTGCAAGGTGATTGCACAGAAATCTTACTGTCTGACAATCCCCACTGGGCATTTTTACTAGGAGGAGAGGAGTGTTCCAAGGAGATTAACAGTCCATCAGAATCCCAAACTACTTTCTGATAACAGTGAGGGTCACAGTGAGGTAGCATGACCAGGCCAAGAGGTGAATCAGTGACCTGTACCTCTGAGAAGAGAGTTTTCAGGAGTTCGGGATTATGATTATCTGTCTCAGGCTGGTGCAGTGTTAAAGGAGAGGGAGGCTGACTGACTGGATGCCTTTAATTTGGAAAGGAAGTCTCTTTGTGGAAGCAGTATGGCACATTTTCACATATGCAGGATTTCATGCTTGGTGCTCACCAGGCTGCAGGTTTGTGCTGGCAGAAGGGGTGAGAGGTAACAGTCCTAGTTCCCTGCTGGTGATAACTTTTTGACAGAGTGGACTTTTGAAGGCAGAGAGTTCAATTTCATTGTCTACCAGGAAAGTCATAGCTTGATTCCCAATATGAATTTGGAAGTTTTCCAAGTCCTTAGCTTTTAATCTGGAGAGGTATATTTTGTTGATTTTGTTTGTTTGTTTTTGCATTATATCTGGCATCTGGGTAGCAGTGACAACTTTCAACGTATTGATAGGCGTTTTGTTTCACTCTTCATATTTTTGAGAAGTGCTTGACTGATTGTATGCTTCTAGAAAGGGTGACCTTTGGGAAAGGCTATGGAAACTCATTCATCAGGGATGATAGCCTAATTTTTCCTCAGTAAAAATGTGGAACTCAGAAAGCACTGCTAACAGACATCCTGGGTGGACATTAGATGTGCCATCTGACCAGGATAGGAAGCAGAAGACTGGAGGGAGGGTCTATGTGGTTGACTGCAGCCAGTGATAGCTGGAATTGCTTCAATTGGGTGAGAGTAGACAATTTGGGAGTGGGGAGTGAAGCTGTAGGTCCTGGTAGCAACTGCAGTGACCGATGAGTGTGCCATTGTGGAAGTCTCAGGAAGAATAGACCTCTTCTTTATTTTTTTCTTTGGGTGCAAGGAGCCAGATTGATTTCATTTTTGATTCCATAATCTCAGAAAAGTCCTTTTTTCTGAAGTTAGGGACTGTGGATTATGGCTAATTAGTTCCCATTTCTGTCCCCCTACATATTTGTTGTATATCATTGAATGCTGGTGTAAAACATAATGGTTGGGTACCTCTCAAGGAAAGACTTTTCAGATGTCACCTGGCCATGCCCTTCACAGGCACTTAGACGACCTTAGCTAAGGAGGCTATAAGGCCTCTGTTACTTTATGTCTATTGTCACAGAACCACGAGTGAGTGCCCAATCAGCCACCACAAGAAGTGCTTCCAAATCTTGGTGCACAGATGGAGTGGCCTATGGCTCATGTTCTCCATTCCACTCACGTATTCATTTAGTCAGCTCTCAGAGATTAAACATTCAAACACCCCACTCCCTTGAGTGTGCTCCTGACTAACAAGAGTTGATGAAGATCTCCTTCTGCTCAGCACTGACAGAGAGGCTAAGTGGGTGCTTCTGGGGTCTTACTGGAATCAGGCAGGCAAGAAGGAAGTCAGACGGTGTCCCCTTCCTTTTGGGTTCCATGTGAGCTGCTTAGTGGGGAGCCAAGAATCTGACCCCAGACCTCTGAGTAGACTGAAGAAATTTCTTCCCATTGGGACCCAGAGAGGTCCTTACTCTGTCCATGAGGGCCATGACTTACTCTGTTCATGAGGTGAACAAAAAGATCAGTATGATCAATCTTCCCAATGTATCAGATGCTATGGCAACAGAAACACTGAAACAACACTCAGGACTTTAAGGCAGATTTATTTTATGGGCTTTGCTCAGGATCAGCCTCAAAAGTATGGGAGGATCAGCCTCAAAGGTCTGTACGCAGTTGAAAAATCAAAGTACAAAGGGAGAGTACTTGACTGTCTTTGATTGGCTCTTATAATGTGCATCATAGTGAGCAGCTGTGTATCACAAGGACCAGCCTGCTAAGAGACAGAGGTAACAGGATCTTGTAACAGGAACTGTTATCTGGGCAAGTAACAGACTGGTTGGAGGGAACATTTTCTGCTACAAAAAATGAATTGTACATTGTAAATTAGAATCTGTAGTATAATTATTAGGCATTGCATTTTAATGTCTGAATACAATCATGTTATTCCTTTGTTGGACAAGTGTATTTTCCAAAAATGAAGCAACTTTTCAAAAATGATTTTATACAAAGAACTTGGGAGGCAGATATTTTGGCCTTATGTAAAAATTGTATAGAAAAAGGGTTGCAGCAGATATCAAATATGAACCACAAGTATAGTATTTCTTTAAAGACATAAAGTGAAAGCTAATAAGTATATTATTAAATTTTAAATAAGCCAGTTATAACTACTCCTAATCTTAGAAGAACAGGCATTCTTCCTTTTTAAATTGTCCTTTAGATCACTGTCATCTTGTATTAGCAATCCTGGGTTTTCAAGTGAATATTTTCTTTGCTGTGTCTTCATCTTTTTTTTTTTTTTTTTTTTTTTTTTTTTTTTTAGCTGACCTGGTCTAACCAAAATACTTGTCTTTCTTTTCATACCTCCTTTTCTATTCACTTCACAATACAGTCTTTAGATTAGTATATTGATTAACAATGACAAAGAGATGACGGTCAGTATCATAGTTTGTTTGACTGTAAATCTTCTTATGACAGAAAGATCATTTAGCTAGAGTTTATACTTCCAAAATTTTCAGGAGCACTCAAGAATTAGAGAATAGTGCTTTATCCTCTCCTCACCTGTTCCTGTTCCTCTCTGTCCCCACCCACTCCAGCAGTCACC
Source organism: Cavia porcellus (assembly GCF_034190915.1). NCBI lineage: Eukaryota > Metazoa > Chordata > Mammalia > Rodentia > Caviidae > Cavia > Cavia porcellus. The sequence goes on along the minus strand of NW_026947487.1, from coordinate 18,125,949 downwards.
TCTCAAGGAACACTGTGTAGCACAAAATAGGCAGTACACAGAGCAAGTCAAAAAACCAAATTATATAGGTAGTTAGATCTGGGTTTCAAGTGACATCTTCGTTTTAAAGATCTTATCCAGTTAAAAAAACAAAACAAGCATTTGGAGAATCTAGACCAAGACACCTATTGTTTAGAAATTCTATATAGATTCATAGAAAGAAATTTTATATGTAAAGAATAAATGAGGAGCCTAAACTATTTAGTCGTGAAAGTGGAGCTTGGCTGAGCATGTTGTCTAAGCTTAATGTCACAGCTAGTCCACCTATCCTAGAACCAAAAATACCTCAGGTGCTACTATTGTAGGTGGTTTAAACTAGGTATTAACAACTAATTTTTAGTTGATAAAATACATATTTTCATCTTGGAAATAGTTGCTTAAGTTATAAAATTAAAGCATACAAAGTGGACATGCAAACAGTGAGACTGCAAACAGTTCTGTTCAACGATCCAACAGAAACTTAGTAATATGGTCATCTATCTTATACATCTAAACACACTTGCAGTTGGATCCTTTAGAGCACTTTCTTTTCCTCTCTTCTTAGAAAAGCAGTTACACATTTTGGGTTTTATTACTCTTACAGTTCTTATTACTTTTTACACTAGAGACACAATGTGATATTTATATATTATTATTATTCATTTCACTTATGAGGACAGTCTAAAGTTGCCTCCACTTACTGAGGCCTCAAGATCATCCTTTTTATAGCCAAGTAATATTCCATTGTATTAAATACCACATCATTTTCCTCCACTCTGCAGTTGATGGGCACTTTGGTTGTTTCCAAGATTTAGCTATTACAAATTGGGCTCTATGAGCATTAGTGCACATATATCACTGTGACATGAACTTTTCAGTTTTCCTGGGAAAACACCCAAGAGTGGAATAGCTGGATTGAATGGAACTCCCAATCCTAGTCTTCTGAGAAATCTCCATACTGATTTCCGTAGTGGCTGCAGCAGTCTACACTCCCACCAACAGTGGAGAAGTGTTCCTTTTTCCCCACAGCCTCACCGATATTTATTATCAGTTGATTTCTTGATGGCAGCTATTCTTTCTGGAGTGAGATGAAATCACAGTGCTGTTTTAATTTGCATTTATTGAATGACCAGTAACAGTGAACATTTCTTCATGTATTTATTCTGTTTTCTTGATATGACAATTTATTGCTATATATTTTCCTCTTAAGACCTCTTTCATTACATTCCACAGATTATGGTATGTTGTTTCCACATTTTCATTGAATTTTAGGTATTGCTTTATTTCTTCTTTAATTCCATCTGTAGCCCACAGGTTGTTCAGAAGATTATTTAAGTTCCATGCATTTATATAGGTTTTGCAATTTCTTTTGCCATTAATTTCCAATTTCAGTGTGCTATGGTCAGATATTACACATGGAGTAATTTCAATACCTTTGCATTTACTTAAGAATGTTATGGGGTAATATATGATCTATTTTGGAGAATGTTCCATGCACAACTGAGAAGAATGTGTATTATAATTTGGTTGGGTAGAACACTCGGTAAACATCCATTAAGTCCAATTACTCAAAGGTATGATTCAGTTCTCTTACTTCTTTCTGACTTTTTGTCTATTTGATCTATCTCTTTGTGACAATGGCATGTTAAGGTCCCATTAAATTGTTTTTGTGTATTAGTTTTTTCAGGTCCATTAGTATTTGTCTTATATAGTTGGCTGCTCCTGTATTTGGTGCATATATGTGTATAATTCTTAGTTCTTCCTCTTGAATTTTTCCACTGACAAGTATGTAGTGACATTCTTTAGCTCTTTTAATCACTTTAGCTTGAAGTTCACATTGTCTGCAAATAGAAGAGTTATCCTGCTTTTTTCTGGGTTCTTGTTGCATGGAATACTATTTTCCTTCCTTTGACTTTTAATCTATGAGTTTCCTTTTAGGCCAGATGTATTTCTTGTATGCAGAATATTGTGGGATGCTTCTTGATCCATTTTGTAGACCTATTTCTTTTGATAGGTGAATTGAGGCCATTTACATTTATGGATATAACATATGTACTGGCTTGACTGTGCAATGTTATGTTCCAGTTGTTTGCTTTCTTCTTCTGCCCTTTTAAAATTTCTTGTCCTACCTTGTGGTTTCTTTCTGTTGTTGTTCTGGAGACTGTGGTCATTTTTGCTCTATGTAGTATGTTTTTCAATAGTCTTTCTAGTCTTGGTTTGGTGGACATGAATTTTTCAATTCTTCTTTGTCATGGAAGTATCTTGTTTCTCCATTAAATTTTAATGAAAGTTTTGCTGGATACATCAGTCTTCGGGGCTTGAAATATCTCACTCTAAGCTCATCTTGACTTGAGGGTTTATGCTGAAAAGTCTGCCTTGATTCTAATGAGTTTTCCTTAATAGGTGAGTTGTGTCTTTTCTCTAATAGCTTTTAGTATTCTGTTTTTATGCTGCATGTCTGGGATCTTAATTACTGTATGTCTGGGTGAAGATTTATGCTGGTTGTGATTGTTTGGTGTTCTATATGCCTCATTATTCTGCATATCAGATTTTTCTCCATGTTGGGGAATTCTCTGCTATTATTTCTATGAATAGTTTAGTTATGCCATTTGCATTGACTCCTGCATCTTCACTGATGCCTATTAATCTTATATTGTTTCTCGTCATCAGCTTGAACTGCTGGATTGTCATTACATGCTGCTTTGTTATTGTTAAAAGTTCTATACTTTCATGATCACTAATTGTGATCCTGTCCTCAAAGTCCGAAATTCTATCCTCAGCTTCAAGACATTGTTGTAAAGTAACAAAAATTAGAGATGACTTAAATATACATTGAGCATGTTATGCCTAATTCATTATCTCTGTCTCAAAAAAAGAGTATCAACAGAATGTTGAAATAAATTTGTGCAATTAAAGAAAATTGATTAAAGTAATAAAAATACAATTTTAAAGATTAAGCATTATTTTTTCCACAGGGTAAAATTTTTAGCAATTGTCAATTTCATACAACTTAACATGCAATTTTATTGACTTTATATGATAACTGTTAGAAGTGATAAATCACATAAAGGTATATTTTCCTAGTAAGTTGAGCAAGCCTTCAAATGTCAAACAATATTCCCATCTGACTTAAGATGATGGTGCTTTCCATGCATTTTATTTAAAGTGCTGCATAATATTTCTCAACACAAAGAGCAGCCCAGAAATGACATGGAATTTCACTACAATATATTATTGTGAAAAATCTTATTGTTGGAATAATAGATCATCACACAATGTTGTAATTTTTTACATGTGCTGTATTAACAATGTAAAATTATAAAGTAATATAAAACAGATAGTATTCTTTAAATTAAAAGAAGATAAAGCACGGGGAAGTTCATTAAATCACACAGTCCCGGTGAAGAGGAATCAGAATTCAAATCAGGTAAATTTGGACCAAAATGTATTATTTAAGTATGCTCTGTATTGACTATTTTATCTTTACATAAGCATCAATTATATTTTCCTTTTCTATATCCACTAGCTTTTCTTATATCCACATTTCTCCTCCACTATTATAGTGTTAGTAAGTGTACTTTCTTTCTAAGCTATACCTCCTAAAGTAACCTTGAAGAATAATAGATAATAATGATGAGTCTTGTTTAAAATAGGCATTGAAAAATAGTAGCTCACGGTAAATGCATGTCGAGAATGAATTTTCGATTGACTTGTAATAGGCACTATTATACTGTGTGTTTTCTCCACCTCAAATCAAGTACTGCAGCAATGCCTTTCACAACAGATTACCATCTTGTCTCCTCATCTAAAGTAGACAGTCTTAACCTCCTTTTACTCTGTATTCACCCTCCACCAACCTACAAAAATGCTATGACATCAGCTGGGGATTAAGTTTAGTGGCTTAAGCACCTGACTGGTAGGTACAAGGTCATGAGTTCAATCCTCAGTACAAAAAAAAAAAAAAAAAAAAAAAAAACCAAAACAATGCTATGACAAAATAAGTCAGTGCATCCAGAGATTAAAAATCCAATTATATTTCTCTCTCCTAATTTTGATCAGTCTTACAGTTACCTTTTGAGAGTCCTTTGAACCTTGAATTTGAAGGGACTTTTTCTTTCTTCTTAATTTTTTGTTGAATTTGAATTCTCATTCAAGAGTTAACAAACTCGTTAAAACTCTCATTCTTTCTCACTTGAAGTGTTGCATTAGATCTGTATTCGGTGCCTTATTTAAAATATTTTAGTATGTGGTCTTTGATATGTATTTGTAATGTGTTCAAATATTTTCTTTAAATCATTTGTTATGTAATAATTGGAATTTAGAATATCAGTGTTATAAAACTCAAATAATGTTTCACAAACTTACTAAGAAACAGAACTTAACTACAGTCCCATCTATACATTCCTTGGCGTTCTCACTTTTCATCAGTGGTACAAGATAGCCTCTGAGGCAGCGAGAATTCTTCATTTTTAGTATATTTCTTGCTTGTAATGTGTTTGCTACATATCTATATCACCATAAATGTGTTAGTGTTGTTTGTTCTTGACTTTATAGAATTTATATTGAAACCTGATTCCCAGTTGAGTAAAACAGCTCTTTATTATTCATTTTTCTTAAATTATGTGATTACATTTCTGTACTCTAAATCTGTTCAAATCTATATTCACCTCAATGACATTTAGAGTTTTATGAGGATAAGTATAAGAAACTGTTGGTGGATGGTCTTTCACCCTCTAATGCCTACCTGCTTTCTAATCCTATTTCCCTGTTATTCTATTATACCAGATACCTGCTGCTCCTGTGATTCTAGGATCATTTTACCCTCCTACCAAAAATGCCTTATCTTTTCCCTTTCTATTATCTCAAGGTTGCAATTCAACATATAATATTTTAAGAAAATTACTACCTTATCTTCTGTCCTCTCAAAAATTATTTTTCTATAACTTTCATATATCATTGCTTTCAATAGTTGCATTTTTTAGTCTTATGTGTACTATTTATTCTCAATTTCTTTCTGTCATTAATACATAGAAGGTAGACCATTACAGTAATGTGCCACATATTTAACTTGAAAATCCATTGTCACTTGATGGATTTTACAAATGATTTAATTTTGGAACCAGTGCATACATGAGGAAAAATAAAATAAAATCACTTTTCACAAGATATAGAAAAGAAAAAAGATAGGAAGAGGATTAGTGTCTGAGGCAGTCTTCAGATTGAATTTGATATGAACAAGCTTTATCAAAACAGTCATTTTAGAGAAATTCATGTATCCTTGGAACTCTATGAAATTCAGAAATAATTATAAATTTGGATTAATAAACTGAATCAATTTTCAGTTTACATAGACCAAAGTTTATATAGCAAATCTTCATTTGAAATACCAAAATCACTGCTAGGCAAGGCTCAAATTAGCTGGACAGACACCATTTATTGTCCTCACAATGGTAACCGGGATTATGTCTACATTATTAGATTTCCCACACAAGACATGCATTATAAATCATGCTGCAGACAAGAGAAGTGAGGTGACCTGCTGTGTAACCTTATCTTATCGATTCCTCTTAGGTGTTTATCATGTTTTGCTTTTTTTTGTTGTTGTTGTTGTTCTGAAGGAAGAGGTTTTCATTTTATTCCAAAGAAAATGCTATTTTAGTTGCAACCTTGATTTAGTTTTTACTGGCCAGATTTTCTATTGAAAGAGAAATTTGAGTCCCCTGCTATCTGTTCAGTAAAATGATTTACATGTTAACATACAGAAATCTCTTCATTTTCTAGAGCAAGTTGGTGTTGAAACAGCATTAATTGCTTAGTTGTTATGCAGAAATAGACTTTATAAATACACCAGCATTTACGAGTGCTTTTGTGTTTGTGTATTTAATTTTCCTGTTTATTTCATGTGCAACTTTTACTTTTTGGGTGTGTATAGATGAGAACAATATTTGTGAAGCTTTTTGTGTCAGAGATAATATGTGAACAAGCATCTTTGCTGACCTTTGTTTTTCTCATAAGAAACTTTTCAATAACTGTTACCTTTTGTTCTGTGAAAAGTGTAAGCATGAAAATGCATATCCGTATAATATGCCCACCATGTAAGGATTTCAAGGTAGTCATGAGTTTGTATAAAATCCATTATCTTCCAAGAATGTCAAAACAAACACTGTTTTCATACATTTTTCATAGAACCCTTTCTTGAAAGACACAAAAAAAGAAGAAACTTTCACTTACAATTGAGTTAAATAATTATAATAATCCATTGATGTACATCTGAAGAGAAAAAAAGCTGCAGACTATACAATTAACTAAATGTAAAGGGCACGTGCCGCCTGGAAACACACGGCACGTGCCCTTTACATTTAGTTAATTGTATAGTCTTCTCTAATACCTGTGATAAAGAAGGTATCTTTACCGGCGAGTTATAAAGAAGAAGCAACTGCTAGTCTGGAAACAAGACAGAACCCTGGAGAACTCAAAGCACTACATTTATTATGCTCTTTCAGCCAAATTAGAATAATGGAAGAAGAATAGCTGAAAAAAGCATAGCAAATATTTTTATTCTTTTTATTTTTTCATGAGACAGGACTCATGAAAACCTAAACCAGTAGATGAGACAGGACTACACAGGGAACCAAAAAACATATATCTAAAACTCTTTTGGGAGGTGGATGAAATTCACCACACAGAGATGGATTAGCATGAAAGTCTCAGGACCTCCCTCTTTAATTTATTGTTAAACCTGGAGAACTGACCATGCACAACTGGAGATACCATCTCTCTGGAAAGAAGTATGGTGGGATTAACTACTCAGTGTGTTTTATTCAGGAATTCTTTTGAATCAAGCACTACAGAGCTGAACAAAACAAACACAGCTCAGCAAAATATGAAATTCTAGTTTATGGGCAGGAGCTTTAGCTTAGTGACTCGAGCGCTGCCTGGTAAGTGCAAGGTTGTAGGTTTGATTCCTCATACCAAAAATAAATAAGTAAACACATAAATTAAAAAAAAAAAAGAAAAAAAGTCCACTTTAAATTCTGTAGATACAATTCAACCCATGGTTGATACAAAATAAAATGATCAGGTAAGGAAAAATTCATATCAATGGTAGACACAAAAAAGCTAAATAAAAGCAAATAGCACTTGTAAAATCAAACTTATGAATAACTCATTTTAAATACTAAGGTAATGTGAAATGCGATATTTTTAGTATCAGTTTTGAGATTGTAAATATTAGAAGTTGTTGACCTTATCAATTTCGTATCAATGGGATGCCTTAAAACATTATCACAATTTTAACAATCTATACAGATGAATACACAATAAAGTACTCTTCAACAATCTGTTTTATGGCCCCTTACATTTTTTTAAATTGCTATAATACAATGTGAAATATTTTGTAATACAATATGAACTATTTAATACCTGTGTTTTCTTACTTTAGGAATATTGTTTATGCGTATGTAAATCCATTTGAAATAAATTCTATCTGCATCTAAAAGTGTGCTTGTTCTGCACAATTTTGGCTGTAAAACAGAAGCAGTTAAGGTTTCCTCTGGGATAAAATATGACAAGCAAGCACCTAGCTTATAATTTTCTTCCCCATCTGTCACTTCTCCTTTGCTTTCTGTATCCTTTCCTCTTGCCCCTACACTTACCTGTACTCTCTCCTCCTTTTCTATTTGTAAACATCAATGAATTATTATAATAAATATTATATTCATTCGCTCTACATATATAAATAATATACATGAAATAAATATTGAGAAATTGTAACAATTTAGATAAAAGGATATTTAGGAACTGTAATTTGGCTTAAAACAGATTAGTTTGCAATTTAGCAATCTCTGTTATGTCCTGTAGTATATTAATATTAAACAGTATTTTAAAACTGTAGATAAATATAAACTATAATCTGAGTTAACATGTGTTATTATGTTGGTAACTGATTTCTAACTAACTCAACTGCTGTAATGAAAACGTATTATTAGTGGTCACTTTGTAATTGTGTAGGTTATATAATACAGAAATATATAATAATTTATAATGTAAATTATGTATTTTATTATTAAGCACTATTTCAATCTCTTATATTTGAAGGAAATGTTTTTTCTCAAATACTCCACACTCTAGGTAATAACTACATAGTCCCTCTTCTGGTTTATAGAATTAACTTTAAGTGTTACGTCAGGAAGTAGAAACTAACTACCTTTGAAGAAGTTTTTATTTCATTTCCTCTTTCAAAACCTTTTTCCATTGTTTTCAGATTTAATTTGCTACACTAATAGGGAATATTAACTCTAAGATTCTGCTTCACTTCCTCCTGGTTTACGGAAAATGTTTCTTGGTGTTTTTCCAAGGCTGGTCTGTCTTCCTCCTCCTCCCTTAGGGAGCCCTCCCTTACCCAAACGTTTTGATCTCTTTCCTTTGTTATTATTCTGCACTTCCTTCTGGAATGCAAAGATCCCCAAAGAGTCGGTAATTATTCACAAACTACCCCATAAAATGAAACTTCACTTCTGAGTTTAAGCACTTATTTTTGAAAATCTGTATGTAACAATGATTTATACAGCACAGTTTTCTTTTTGTCATGGAGAATGAATTCCTCAAATCACCAATGATTTTGAACTCTGTATATTGTTTTCTTTTCAATAAGTCCTGCAGCATTGGCACTTAGTGCCAGAGTTAACCTCACATTTTTTTTTTTTTTTTATTCTCATACTTCTAGTACATCATTAGTCTTGTCCCTTGGGCTATTTCTAAGTAAATTGGATTACTGGAATGTATGACTGTGATATGGTACCATGGGAGTCTTTCTTTTGATAAGATGATTATAATTGATTATTGGGCAGGTGACAAATGCAAAGAGCAATGGTTAAGAGGATGATTTGCATCTGCAATGAATCAGACTAGGGTGCCTGGAGATTCCATCACTGTAGCAGGGCTACATACAGTTTTAGAACTTATAAAATGGTGACATCTGGGATTTTTCTATTTCATTTTTCTTTTTACCATAGTTGGCTGTGAATAACTGAAAATGGGGAAAACAAAACTGCTGATAAGGAAAAGGCTGCCGTATTTGGTATGTTGTAGTTAGAGGAATTAGGTTTTCTAAAAGTTCACTCCAGTTCCTAACACTGTATATATTGATTTCACCACCAAAAGATAATTTAAGATGAAATGCCATGGGCTAAAATACATTTTGTCTTTGTTTCATTCCCACCATCTCAGTAAATGCTGTGTATGAAAATCCTAAGTTTGAAATGTGTTGGGAAGTTCCTTTCATCTCTATTTAAATCCATTCTAATCTATCGTATATTTAAATATTAATATACGTATCGTATATTTAAATATTAATTTAATCAATATTATAATTAAAAACATTGGGATTTTGTGAATTGTCTTCTTATACATTCTAGTGTGAAGTCCAATGCCTTCTAAGTCTCCAAAGTCTTCTTTCACAATGCTCTATTTCATTTAACTAGAACAATTTCCATTATCAGGATCTTTTATTCTATTTCTCCACAGAGTATATATTACCCACATTGCAATTAATTTTGTTATATTGTATATTTCTATCTGTTTTTCAGTTTTTAGTTAAGAATTCATTAAAATGAAACTGCTATTCACAACTGTGTAAAACTAAAAGTAAATCTGCATATAAAACAAAATATTATACATATTTGAAAATCAAATAACTATTTCAAAGATTTTTTTGAAAGAATGAAAGTGTTTTCAAAAAGAGGGATGACTAATGCCTTCTGTTTAGAGCAGTACCATAGATGGTTGCCATTTTGAAAACGTGAAGTTTCTGTGTTAATGATGTTCATTTGAGGTACCAATAATACATAATTATGTTCATACTTAGATTTATAGTGAATCTATCTATCTACCTATTTTCTATCTATTTTATATTTTAAAATGCCAAATAATTGAAAAACTGAATATTCAAACTATGGTTTAGAATTTGATGAGAAATATAATCTTCCAGTAGACTTAATTGCCAACCTGTCAACTTTTTTATTGTCATTGTTATTGTTTTTAAGTATCATAATAATTAAGCAGATGTTTTGTGATGAAATAGATGATAGAAATTGCAACAATATTTTGAACTTCTGAAACTTTTGTACTTCTGAAACATTTTCATAATAGGCTGGGTTATCAGTGTGAATATAAATATTTTTTATCTGAATAATGAAAATCAATCTTTACCACAATAACAGAAAATTTAGAAATATAGTAATTTTTAACAACTGAGAAAGCTTACTAATACAAACTGCAATTATAATTAAATGAATTTTTCTATTCTCTTGGGTGTTATACTAATTTTCATTATCCTTGGTAAGATTGAGAAAGTCACCAACAGTATGCACAATAACTTCAATCGAATTAATTTTTCTTATAGGTTTAGCAAGTATCATTCATGAAAATTAGGGCAGAGATTTCATCTTTTTTGTCAGAATTCTAGTTCACCTCCTGAAAGAATGAAATGTTAAATGAATCATATTAAAAAGAATTTTACTTAAAAAAGAAAATACTCTAAATACATGTTAAGATTATAGTGTGTTCTCATAATTTAAAAAATACTCATTCTGTAAAACTTATAAAATCCTAAACAAATAGACCTAAAGAAAACTCTCAGATAATAATTACTCAATGATCAATAAATTTAGCATTAACTATGTTTCATTATAGTCTGTCCCTCTTCATATAAGTTTTAACAATGAAAGTGCCCCCATGAAAGGAGTCATGGCAATGCCTAATTCTCTAATTAAAATGTCCAGCTAATATGTATTTAATAATTATTAGGTTAATTCTGTGGAATTTAAGTAATTGCTTAACAAGTACATAGTTCTCATGGGATATTCAGAGAGAAAGAAACCACAGAATATATTTGCCTACTAAAAATTCACCGAATGATATCAGCTTGCTAATCAACATTCCTATGCCATTTAATGTTTACTTCCCTGGGAAATTTTGGCACAGTATATTAATCTAGGTCATCAACTGATTAGTGTTGTATCATGTTAAATGATCTCCTGGGTTATTGTGATAGTCTGCAATTTCTTCTGTGTAAATTTGTAAAACCTTTGACTTATTCAAGATTTGCACTATCAGTCATTTATCAGCAATTATTTGGAGGAACGTGTCTGTGTGCTCTGTGATTATGAGCTGGGCCTCTGGAACCAGATTGCCTGGATTGCTAATATGACCACTTTGGAAAGCTGTTCAGGGTAAGAAGCCTTACGTCCCTCACTTTTGTCATCTATGAAAAGGAATAAGCATACTACTGAACTCACTCTGCTGTGACTATTAAATAATATATTTAAAAACACAAATTTAAGTCATGAACTCAGAGTTGCAGCCATCTCACATGTTATGAGTTGGCATAAATTCAAGTCTTTTCCAATAGGCTAGGCTAACTGAAGTCAGTAATCTTCCTTATCTTTTAATATTCAGAACGTAGTGTGAATGTCTGTCACAAGCAAGGTTATCAATATTTTTTCATGAATGAAAAGGAAGAACATTTCACCTTTAATATCAATATGTGTGAAGTGTAGCTAACTAATTCAGTATCTGATTAGTTAAATCAAAATATATAAAGAAAGATAATTTGCAAGTTAGCATTCATGACACTGATAGTCACATATGATTTTAAAATTTAGTTCAACATTAATGACTAATCATTCAAAATTAAGGAAAGTTAATATTACTGCTATTATATCATCATGGGGGTAGTCTTCATGCCACACTTTTTTTTTTTTTTTTTTTTTTTGTCTTTTTCCTTTTAATTGGTACCGGGTTCAAACTCACTACTGCCTGCTTGCAAGGCAGGCGCTTATGCCGCTGAGCTAAACCCCCAGCCCCTTCATGCCACACTTTTAAAATTAACATTTTGATCATATCCACATTAGATTGGATTAAACAGATCCATTGATTGAAAACTTTCAGTGAAAATTAACTGTATTGTAATGATGGACCGTTTAGAGGTTTCAGTGATTCAAACAGCTTGCTGCTGTAGTTTTATCATCACTGTATACCAAAACTGGAATTGAACTACTTCAGATAGTTTTTTCTAAGGACCCTATGTATTTAAGAGTTAGAAAATAAATGAAATTCAATCAACAAGGAAAGAATATAAGAAAAAAAGTTTTAAGTATTGTTTTAATTTTTTTCAGGATAATTGTCAGTTTTGTTTTCTCCAATTAATACGTTAAGACATTCCTTTGTTACAGAACTGACAGATATGTGCATCAAAAAATAGACTAACTACAAACTGCTGGTGGTAAAGCTTCCAAAGAAATTCAACAAATCATGCAATTGTTGATACAAATCTAATATGCTTAGACAGATTTCATTTAGCCATAATGAGAAACTTCACAATTTAATGATAAAGCATAGATCTCTGAGCCACACAGCCTAGCTTTGACTCCATTCTCAAACAACTACTACTTTCATAAATCTGAAATAAAATAATTAAATTATTAAAATAATTAAATGTTTAGTGTTTGAGTTCTACAAGTGGCAAATGTGAATCACCATACAAGTTTATAGTTGTGTAGACCAATTATAAGAATCATATGTATGAAACATAAGTTGACAATTTCCTATATGAAGTTGTGCCTTCATATAGTACCGGGAGGCAATGAAAATACAATGCAAGAAAAATTACCTCAGTCCAGTGAAAAGATAACTTAGTAGTTACATTCATCTCAAAAGTGCTCTTTGGTAGGAAGGATAGATTTAGTGCATAATTAAGGAGAGTGAAGGGGAATTTACACAATAGAAATCTACCTCGATTACACACACATTTTTGATAAAAGCATCATTCTGTTACCTCAAGGTGAGAGTCTTTATAATGGCAAGTTGAGCTTTTTCTTAATAATATCTTGGTGGAAGCTCATAAAATTTAAATAGTTTAACTGTCAGGAGTTCTACTTTCATATTTCCTGACCTCAGCAAAGTTTAAACGTCTAATTTTAATGTACTTTTCACATTAAATAATGAATGTCAAACTATTTTCATTAATCTGTTCTAAGACTTCTTTGGTGCTCTAGAAAAAAGCAAAATCTCTCCTTTTCATATTATTATTATTCTCTATGTTCATTAATTTTCATTTATTAAAGCTAAATCAAAATAGTATATGTTGATCCTTCCTTAAAGGCTATTTGAAATACTTACACAGATTATGTACAAAAATAATCTTTCTTTTAAGTTAATGTGAAGAATTAACATCATTATAAATACAAGCTTAAATATGACTCAGTTAAATGTTTTGTATGCAGTGCAATTTCTCTATTCTTCATATACTCTATTCATTGGATTATGCCTCTACACTTCATTTTATTTCTGTATTCATTGATATGCTTTCATACTTCTCTGTTCCTCATCTTTTGAAATTATGTATATATATATATATATATATATATATATATATATATTCATTAATAAAATTGTAATGCTAAGAATTTCCAGGGATAGGTTTTAAAACATGAACCATCTCATTTTTTGGAGTTCTATTTAAAATTACCATTATCTCTGAGTCTATTGGAAGAATTCTTTTTTTTTTTAAGAATTCTTAAATGATATTTCCTGTGCTTCTACCGTCCCTTATAGTCCTTTGAGCTTTTCATGTTGCATTGGTTTTTAACTGGCTTCTCTGCTCAGATCACACATTTATTCAAAAGGCATTTGGAGCTCTACATATTTCCACATTTTGAGATAATTATTGAGGTGAGAGTGAAAAATATACAGACCTGTCTATAGCAAACTAAACATCACAGCAAAGCTATAGTAGTAATTTCACTCATTACCACAGTAGTTTTCCAATGAATAGTCCCCTGCTTTCATAGTGTTCACCATCTACCTTTTCCTTTTTTAAAATCAGGCTTATATATTTATCATCTTGCCAAAATTTGTCTTCAAGGTATTAACCGCAATGCTATGAGCCTTTCCTCAGTTCTTATTCACCATTAACTTTTGATGTAGTTTGATATTGCTAAATAACTTTTTATTATAATCCTATCATCACTTTTTTATTGCAAGCAATTATCTTTTAATTTCCCTTTTTTTAAAATTGTTATGTGTTGGTGAAAACAACAACAAAAAGTTTCTGACTAATTCATCAATTTGACTCATCTGTCCAACATTGATATTTTTATGAATTTTCATTTTTAGCTTTATGCTAAATATTTAAAACAAATAGTTGCTTATCAATTTTAAATGTAACAAGTCTCGCAAAACATATTATGATTCATCACATTAACTTTTCCTAAGTGACTTCTTTTTTGCAAAGGTATCACCAATATATTCAATAATTAGATTCCAAATTAGTATCAACATTTAAGTTGATATTCACAGTTACTTACATCTCATCATATTATACTATCTTTAGTATAATATGCTTGTTTGCTTTCTCAAAATAATTCATATGTCTATGCCTATCCAAGACTATTCTTATCAGTCCAGCCTAACACACACACACACACACACACATACGCACGCATACACACACACGTTTCTATCTTTCAAATTGTCTTTCTCCATTTTACATAAAATTTAATTGGCTTTATATTAATTTATTGTATAAAATTTGACAGTGCTTTTCTTTTTTTATATATCTATATATTTCATACATTTTGATTTGCCTTTAGAACAGAGGGAGAAACATGGCTCTAGAGTATATGAATAAACAGTTTGATCAGCACTTTTTCATAGAGATCTTCTTTCCTCCATGGTGTTTGACTCTCTTTTCAAAGACCTGATGGCTAAAAATGTTTGTGATTTTTCTGCATCTTCAATTCTATTGATCTATGTATAGTTTTATGACAGTAATATGTTCTTTTTGCCACTTTACCTTAGAACTGTAATTTGACATAGTGTTTAGTCATCTTGTTTGCAATTGCTTTGGCCATTCCGGATTTCTCTTGGTTGCTTATACATTTTAGAATTTTTTTCTCTGTATTATGAAGACTATTGTTGGTATTTTTATTGTTACTTAGTTTATGTACTCAACTTTTTCTTGGAAACTAGTAAAACTTGTTAGTACATAAGTATACTCAAAAAACTTTTATGAGTATCAGAGGAAGTAGCGTACAATACTTCCCACTGTGATATATTACCTGCATTGCCATTACTTTGCACATTTTTATGGTTGTTTTCTACAATTTTTTCTTCACGGTAGAGCATCAAATATATGAACTGACATAAGATAGTAATACATAACCAAAGAATTCTCTACACATAACGAATACTCTCCATGTGTTCTTTACATTACATTTCACCCATTTGCATGGATAATTCCTTATACATATAACTATTCACTGAGGTTCTTGTTCATATTTATAGCCAACAATTGGATTATTACTTAACTATCTACTTTCAAGAAGAAAATTGTAAGCCAGAAACCAAGGCAACATAATATTCCATGGCTTTATTGTTACAGTATATATAATCTCAGCCTATAAAACTGAGAGGAACAGGGTACATGGGCGAGAAATTATTAAAAAAAATCATGATAGTATATTTATGAGCTCTCCGCAGCTTAATAAGGAAAACATAGCTAGTTTAACAAGGGGAAACATCTCCAAAGAAGTCATGTAGAGCCCCTGTGAGGCAGAACTGTCTATGAAAGGAAAAGATGATTTGCTTGTCTGTAGTTTCTCAGATGTCAAAACTTAGTCCACTTTATGTTATTTAACTTTCTCTTTTAAATGATGTTAATCATTTCTGCTCAGCTGCTTTGTATCCCTAGAGCCTCATACAATACCTACTCTGTCTAGTGTCAGCATGCAGCATTCACTAGGATTAAGCATTTTTTGTTCAACAAAGCTTAAAGTTGTGGGAAGTTAAGCACACTTTCACTGTTGGAAGTTATAGTAAAAAAAAAAAAAAAAGGTAACCTTAATACTTTGTTTTCTTATCTGATGAATTCCAGCAGTTAGGAGATATAAAGACAACCTGAACTATTGGCTCAATTAGGACACAATATTTTGGAAGACTGTTCTTGTCATTCATTGCATTTGATCCAAAGCTTACACTTTGTAGAAATTTTAAGCATGTTGTTCCATAATTCTTTGGACTATATGTTTTAATGCAATAAACCAATATAGTAATTGTCTTAGTTACTTTTTACTCATTGCTGAGACAAATACCTGAGGCCCAAGTTGGGAAAGGAAAGATTTATTTTTTACAGTTTTTGGAGGTTTCAGTCCACACTCAGTTGGCTCCAAGATAGGCAGGCATGGCTGGGCTGCAGTTCATGGTGGCTGCAAACAGCAAACAGGAACCAGCAAAGAGCAAGACACACCTTCTTCCTGCCATTACATCACATCCTGGCTCCACCCCTATGTGGGTGGAGCACTGACACCGTCAATCCAAGCACTAAACAATGAAGCAATCACAAATACAAAATGCAAACTCATGAGGCCTGGGGGACACAGACATAAACCATGACATTCCACGCCTGGCCCCCAGGACTCATGTACATCCTTTATACAAAAAACATTTAGTCCACCTCCAAGAGTTGCTAAAGTCCTAAGTTTCAGCATTGCTGAACCGTCCAAGTCCCAAGTCTCCTCCAAGATCTATGGTGAACTCTTAACTGTAAGCCCCTCTACAAATGAAACAAGGTTAAACATTTCTGAAATGCAAAGGCGCAAGATAAACATTACCATTCCAAAAGTAACAAACAGGAGAATATAAAGTATTGGAAACAAAGCAAATCCAACATCCAGCAGGGCAAAACATTAAGTCCCAGAGTTCCATGCTTAGCATCTGAAGCAATCTGGTTACAAGCTATAAAAGGCTTGGGTGATTCCACTCTCATGGCACTTCCAGTGATTTCAACTCCACAGCTTTTCTCTTAAATCCTCTCTGCTCGCTTTTTGCAGCTTTCCTTGGGCCACCCACATTCCTGGCTTTTCCAAACTTCTAGGGTCTCCACTGCACCTTTGGCTTCACCTTTACATCTTCACAAATTGCCCTCTCAGGGGCACACTGCTTGGCCTGCCAGGCCCTTTGCAATCCAGTTGGAAACCATCTTATCCTCAGAATGTGCATTTTCTTTGCACCTAAAATCAGCACCTTGTGGATGCTGCCAAGGTTTGCTGCTAGCTGGAGCAGTAGCCAGGCTTTTCTCTCTCTTGGCTGTAGGGGTCAGTTGCCTGGATTGCAGGGCTCTGTTTACCTGATTCTGATGAAAAGCTTCTCTATGTTGCCGTCATTCTGGAACCTCACGTGGCCTCTGTCGCCATCCTGGAACATGGCACTCTGTAGCTTTTATCTCTGAGCAAAATCTTTCACCTTTGCAGGGAGGCTGCACAGGGTAGGGACCCACTTCCTGGGATGCCCCGGGGCCATCTTTCTTATCTCTCTGTTTCCCATCAACAATCAAAATCTCAACTCTTTCTTTACAATCCACAGCCTTCCTGGAATTATCCTTCTGGCCAAACTCGCAGCATTTTAAATTATCTTGCTGGGCTCTTTGCTCTTGATTTGAAACATATAACTGGCTGAAAGGCCCCAACAATAGCCATGCCACAGCCTCAATGTTCGATTGCTTTTTAATTTCTTTTTCAAGATTAATCAGTCCATTGCCCTTTGTCTCAGTCTCAGGCAAAGTCTCTGGGCAAGAGCAAAATGTAGACAAACTTTCTGCCAAGCCATACCACACACAATGTGGAGGCCAACAACCAATCCAGTGCTTCTTCCCAGCAGAAGCCACCCAAGCCTGGTCTTTACCATGAGGATTTCTATCAGCCTTCTGGTCTCTGGAGTTCTGACCAGAATTTCCTTTGCAGAACAGCCTAAGCTGCTCCAGCTCTACGCATCCAGGCGACATGTCCAAACCTTTCCACAGTCTCCTCACAAGCCATTTCCAAAGCCTCTTGAAAAACATGGCCAGGTATAGTCATAGCAAACGAACCCAGTCCTCGGGACCAAATTTATGTCTTAGTTACTTTTTACTTGTTTCTGAGACAAAATACCTGATGCTCAAAGTTGGGAAAGGAAAGGTTTATTTCTTACAGTTTTTGGAGGTTTCAGTCCACAGTCAGTTGGCTCCAAGACAGGCAGGCATGGCTGGGCCGCAGTTCATGGTGGCTGCAAACAGCAAACAGGAACTAGCAAAGAGCAAGACTCACCTTCTTCCTGCCATTACATCACATCCTGGCTCCACCCCTATGTGGGTGGAGCACTGATACCATCAATCCAAGCACTAAACAATGAACCAATCACAAATGCACAATGCAAACTCATGAGGCCTGGGGGACACAAACCATGACAGTAATATCATGAATATTATGTGAATGAGCCCATGCTTGTGCTGCTTTTCCCATGATAGATTCCTCTTTCCAAGGAAATTTTATCAGATATGTTAATAATTCAACACTTTTCTATGCTATTTTATAATACTGAAAGTTAAAGAGGATGAGTTTCTCTCCATAGTGTGTGTCTCTTCCAGAAAACCTGTATTTCTGTTTCCCTAGGGTAAAAAGAATCTGAGAAATTACTTTCATTGACCTTCTCATTTATCTCCCTCAAGGAAGTTAACCATATTAAGAAACAGTAGTGCTTAAGTTAGGCCAGTCTTGGTGAAAGACAGTAGATATTTTCAAGTCCATGTACAGTTTTAGTTCATGCTAATCCTCTCTCTGTGTGCATATTGAGAATCAATAGAAGACTAGAATATTTCGTAATGTATTCTTTCTGTTGTTACTTTTCTGAGTGCTATAGGCTTGACATTCAAAGGTGATCATTACCTTAGAGACACTACACTGGATCTTTGGATATCAGCTTACTTCATCTTTTCCTCCCACTGACTAATTCTCTATTGATCCTTTAAGATTTCTCATGAAGCATTTGACCTATTTACCAAAATACAGAAAAGCATGAATGCCTATAACTTAATCCATCTCTCTTTTTACATGTTCAAAGTAGATAGTGCACACGTGCCATTCAGAGCTTTCTCTAAAACAATGATCTTCTTTCATCATTCTCTTGGCTATAACGAGTATAACATAAATTCACTTCTCAAATTATAATTTTTCTTTTCTATCTATGTACTATAAATGACCATACTTGAAACCTTGAATTTGAATTGAGAAATAAGTACCAAAACTAAATTCTCTCCTCAATATTCTTATTCAACATGTACTTTCACAATTAACTGATTAGGTGCATTATATAATACTACGATCAGAGAAATATCCCCAACAACCAGACCTTGTTTGTTCTAGCACCATTAAAAGCTGATAGCTCACTGAACCATTGAATATTGCATTTATATTATAGTCTTACTTTTTCTCCCCCACTGATTCCATCTAACAGCATGATATATAGCATTAACAAGTTGGTTGTCTTTGTTATTTGTAGGATATTATGACGAGTAATAGTTTTGTACCCACATTATGATAGCAAATAATAATTCTGAGAAAGTGAAGGAACTCTGTGAAATTATATAGTCAACATTTTTACACAAAAACTATTTTATTCATTCTGATAATTTCTGATAATGAGAATGCACAAAAACATATTTTTCAGAAAAATAATAGGCTATTAAACAAATGCAAATTAAAACAACACTGAGCATTCACCTTAAGCAGTGAAGAATGGCCATCATTAAGAAATTAAGTAACAAAAATGTTACAATGCTGTTGGAAAAGAAAAATTTCCTACATTGTTGGTGGAATTGTAAACTACTACAACCAGTGAGCAAATCAGAATGGAGATTCCACATAAAGAATTAAAAATGCAAATTACATTTGATTTACCTTGTCCCCTTCTAGGTGCCTTTCCCAAAACAGTTAAACTCATCATATTATAGTAATACATGCATACCCAGGTTTGTAGCAACAGAATTCATAATATCTAAATCTTGGGAAAAGTCTATATCTATGCCAGTAGAGGAATGGATAAAGAAAATGTTTTTGTTTTTTTATAGTGGGTATTGAATTCAAAACCTTATGCTTGCCAGGCTGGTGCTTAGGCCACTGAGCTAAATTCTTGCCCCTAGAAAATATGGTTTTGCACACATGATTTATTACTCTGTTATAAAGAAAGATAAATTTAAATCATTTTCAGGAAAATTGATATAATTTTACACTATAATGTTAAGGGAAATATTATACTTATTTATGGTTGTCCATCCAAAATATTCTCTCTCACTGTTCCAAATAAATTCAGAATCTAGAAATATATTTTAATCTAGCAATTGCATGAAGGACCAGAATTTGCCATTTCACAGGTAGTGTTTCTTTCTTCTTCAGCATTTACCAATTTTTTCTTACCATTCAAATAAGCAATAACCTGAATAAACATCCATCAATTTTACTCCAAAATTCTTGAAGACAATTTCCATAGATTCTCACAGATACAGGTAACTTGAAGACCAAGCTGGCATTCCTTTCATGCTTTATTTGCTTCACATAAGTAAGTATTATCATCTAGATCAGTGGTGGCAAACCTATGGTACATGTGCCACAGCAGACTCTTTGTATCACTGAAAGATCTAAAAGGTTCACCATCACTGATCTTGAGTCTTCCAAGTTGTAATACTAATATTTCCATTATGGTAGACTCCAGAGGGTTATCAACATCTCCCATTTATACTTATGTTTCTTTTTCTTAAAAGTCATGGTGTTTAATATGAGTGAGTTTGTTTTTTTGTTTCTGTATTTATTTTGTTTTACACCAGGATTTTAATTCTGTATCTAGAGGACACCGGAACTTGACTCCAGAAATAAATCAAAGTGTCACCTTTAATGACAGTTGTTTTATTTTACTTTGCTTCCTTTTTTTTTTAATCAAATAAGGGGAGATGTTTCTAGAATTAAGACAAGTCAGGGGAAATTAAAGATTCCATACGAGTAGGCTTATTACCTCTTGGTCAGTACTATTGCCATTAATGTTTAAATTCATGGCAACCATAGTAGAGATAATTATTAATCATAAATATAAATTAAATATAATGTTATCTGTATATCAATCTTTTTAGTTCATATCAATTAGAGAAATATTTTTAATAAATTTTATTATAAAAGCACTTGATTAAAACTCTTTAACACTTGCATTTATGTTGCATACACTAGATTTATTAGAATAGTCTCAGGATTAACAGTTGTACTTCAAGCTGATCTCTCCTACTTGGCAGCAAGAGGGAAACAAAATTACATAAAGTTTCAAGAAAAATATTAGATATGTGAATTACATGAATCTGTTGTCAATCAATCAGATATCAATGTGTTCACCTCAGAAGATAAGATAAACAATAAGAGTTCAGCCATTAAGAATTTATCAGAACAAAACTGACAATGGGAAAATAGTTGTGCTGGCTTTTCAGTGTCCCATGATTCCCCCCAGAACAGCACCAGCCAGTGTGTAGGTAGATTAGCAAAGGTGAAGAAAATCAGTCACTGACCCAATGGAAGCATGAATCAAAGACAGAAGTAGAAAGGGCCAAGAATGTGAAAGCGCCAAATGAAGAACAGAATAATATTTCAGTCAAAGCTCATGAGCTATTTGGATGTCTGGATGTTAGATCCTTTTCTACTTCCGCACCCAAATGCAGAATGTCAGGGCTGAGGGTGCTCTTGTATTTGAAATGAGGAAGGAGTGAAATGCATCACATAGACTGTAGTTTGGACAGTCTACCTTGTTCAGTGGACAAAGATAGCTCCTTTCACCTAGCCTAACAGTGATGAGCCAAAAATTTCTACCTAGGACCCTCAGTAGTTTAGGAGTAAAGAAAATAATTCTATTCAATAATAAAATTTAGAGTGCTACCTAGAATGAAAAAATAGTGCTACCCTAATGAAATGTTTTGTTAGAAGTGTCACACTGCTTGTCAGTTTTTCTGAGATTCTTATAGGTATGAAGTTATGCTTCCTACCCAAGGGGCAAATGAAGAAGGAGTTTACTGTCTCCCACCTCTTGCAGCTTAATAACTACCTTAGTCTACTACACATTTGCATCCTTAGAATGAGTTTAAAACAAGTGAAGGCTTAGAACAATCTGTAATCATTTAGCTGTCAATAATTCTAAAGATAGGATGAAAAATTGAAGCTAAGTTCAGACATTTTTTGTATTGACTGTGGTCAACTGATGACCTGAGCTACAGAGTTCAGGTTAGGTTTAATTTGTTATTTCTCTTCAGGCTCTTAATATTACCTTTTAATTTTCCACTAAAAGTCTAAATCACTCCTGTGGTTGAAATAGAAAATAATATGGAGTATATTTAGTGACACTCATTGATACGTAACATTGCCCAAGATTCTGGGGCTATCAGCTTCGGTATATTCAGAGATCCACTCAAGAAGGAAATGTTTACTTGTGGGGCATGGAAAATGTGCCCCATCTCAGTAGAACGTGAAGAATTGAATGACACTTGAAAAAGATGTCAACCAGTCAAGATTCTAAAGAAAGTTTCTATATAGAATAGGAGATCCATGTTCCAAGAAATCTTTGGCTCCTTGGCTTTAGTGATTTGACCCTAAGCAGTACTTTTAGTTTCAACCATCGTCTTGTGAACATTTTTCCACCATATTTTTAGCAACGTCTCTGCTGAATGGCAGTCCATAGCATAGGTCTAATGTAAGATTTTGTCTGTATTTCCACAGGTTGCTCATGGTTTAAAGTTCGTCTGCTTGTTCGGGGTTAAGAGCAAATTATTTTCCATGACTGTCTGACAATCATGGCCTGCACATTGGCTATGTTCCTCATATTTGAAAAAGGCTTACTAAGAATAAAGATGACTTTTGATTCAAATCTCTTTTCTTCATAGAGTTTTGGACAGGAACGTGCAGATTTGTTTAGATGTCAGTCTGATGGTCATTTGTGATACCAGCAAATGGCCAATTTTCCATAGCCTATGATTCTGTGAAAACCTAGCATTTCTAATTAACTGTAGTGATTTAGATAACAATCTGTACTACCTTAAACTCTACCCATTAAATGAACTATCCTTTGTTACATTTGAAAACTGGAGAAGTCTCAGATTGGGTGGAAGCAATATCTCATTTCACCCCTAAGAACTTAACTGGGAAGAACAGTTAGCAAGTAAGGTCCATGCACAGTATAGAAGCTCACATTAGGCCATGGAAGGTAGTTAGTACCTGCTCTGTTAGAATGATTGGGAAAAGAGGGTCGCTGCTAAAACTTTTCATAGGATTGCAAAATCTCAGTTGGACCAGGTTTCAAGTATCTATGAATGTACAATTCCTACTTCAGGGATCCAGTACCCAGAAATTTGAGTGATTATCTTCAGATCCATGACATGCTTAGATCTCTCATAATAAGACTACTTCACAACATAAGTAATAATATCAATATCCACAAAGGCCAAATAATAGTCTATTAATTGCTTTTCAAAGGATCTATAACTTTTAACAAACTTCAGGTCCTTATAGGTCAGAAGTTCAATGGTTACACATGGTTTGCTGGCCACAGTATTTGGAGAATGTTAAATTGAGTGGTTGATGCGATCTGCAAAATTCAAATTTGTAGTAAGTATGATTGGTAGTCATGTGTGAAGAGTGAACAAAATGGACTGATAAATTCCTCCAGAATCTGACACAACTGCCATTACCTATTTGGTAACAGAGCAAGAATCACTAGAATTTTTGTATGCAAAATATGATAGCTCAAATACTCAAATATTCATGAAATACAATGTTGAATTGTTTGAAATTTGTATATTTTGGAATTATATGACATGTCTTTTTCAAGATACCTCTAAGGAATTCAATGGAGATAACATCCTTGAACTCTGGTTATGTCAATACCTTAGGCATTTTGTCATGTGTAGGTCATCAATTCTTATAGTGCTTGTTGGAAAGTACCTTTGGTTCAGCCCACTAAATAAACATCATAATTAATGAAGGGCTAACTCTCCCAGAGCAGAAAAATTCTAGATTATGACTTATAAATACATGAGAAGTAGAGAATTTTAATAGCTTTATGGAAAAACATTAAAATTTTGTAGCCTACTCTCAAACGAGGAAAATTACAGCTCATTAATCCAGGTGAAGAGGGGTAATAAGATCCAAAATGTACAATAGATATTGTAGTAATGAAAGGGAAAAAAGTACTCCAAAGGAAAGAACAACTTGGAGGTGTACACATATGCAGGTTTAAATGAGCAAGACAGATAACCATACTACTAAGTTTTTATTACTTCATCAAAAAGAATAGTTTGTGCTGTCATTGTTTGATTGTCTGTTCATTTTTTTATGCTTTCATTTTGTAACTTGAACAACTTCTTCTAAGATAACTAGTGATAATTTCTTACTGCTTCTTTGATTCTGTATTGTTTCTACCCTTCTTTCAGTTTTGCTTTTTTTAAATAAAAAGAGAGGTACTATAAAAGGTGTTTGTGTAGCAACTGATAGTTGCTAGTATTCTTCATCCTGGGCAATAGCTCTTGTTATAGTTCTTGTGTCAAATACCTTTGGTACCAAAGTCTACACTACTGAGCTACCGGTAATCATTTGTGAGTTTCCAAGTCTTGTCAATTAATCAGAAACAGATTTTTATAGAGAAATATACTCAAAGTTTTTTTTTTTGAGAATAAGGGTAGTTATTCATTTTTTTTTCTTCTTGCAAGTTAATATTGTTTTGAGAAGGTAATGTCATTAGTCACTATTAACTGAATAGGTTCACACTTTTCCAAATACAACACTAAAATACTTTTAGCAACAATAATTTCCCTCAGGGCTTGAAGATAATTGTACACATAAGTACTAAGAGATCAATACCAGTACTTTGGACCATAGTAATCACTTGTTCAGTAGTAAGTCCATAACTTTAATGTCTGAAGGGCTAAAATGATCCACTCAAAGTGGGACTTGAGCAAATTCATAACCTCAGACTTCAAACAAAAACAGCATCTGTTTCTCTCTATCTTGGTGAAACATATTGAAGACTTCTAAATCATATGATTCTTGAATTTACAAAAAAAAGAAAAAGGAACAGTGAAATTTTCCTACTTCTATTAAACCATGTCCATATCATAAGATATCTGATTTCCTGTTTGAAATGAGAGAACTGGTTCAAACTGTGTGATCAGTTTTATCTTAGAAACCTAGTCCTAAGTTTCATGTAAAAGTTCTCAGGTCTCTGTATTGTACCCCTAAACTTGGTAGTAGAGAGAGACATAGTAATGAGTGAGACACTAGAACCTTCATAGACTTTAGTGGATCATCAGAAACGGGGACAAGCAAAACAATGACCAGAGATCTAAACAATGAAAATGAATTCCAGTCTTTAATCAAAAGGAAATTTAAACCTCAATTTTACGCACACATAGAACTCAATTCTATCGGCAACCTAAATGATCTTGAAAACAGAACATTCCTAAATATTTTACTATAGAGAAGCCTTGCTAAGATTGTGATTTTGTCACTCTGAAACCTAGAATAGGAAATCACCTGAACTACACTTTGTCTGGTCTTCTAACCTCTGGTACTCTAATACAATAAGTGAAAATTTTAAATCACGTAATCTGTGGTGATTAGTTATCATCATGATGTGAAAGTAATATATAAATAAATCAATTATTCTTTAGATCATCAAAAATATAAGTCACTTCATTATTAAAAGTAAAAGATATTTTTTGGAAATTTAAGAAATATTAAACATGTTATTGTTTCAAAGCTCTCTAGGATGACAGCATAGATGTAAACATTCATTTAAGTAGTGTTATGGATTAAATACTGGTGGTCAACTTAAAGCCAGCTGAAGTAAATCAGCATGGTGCTGAGTGTAGATTTTCCATCTGAGAAAAGTGGCCAGCATAAATAGAGAAGTGGAGAAGGAGAGGGGAGGCATTGTGGGTTTCTCTAAGTGTTGTTGTGAGCTGTTGGTTCTCCTGGAGGAGCTCATCATGACTAGCTTCCCTAGTGTGAGTGCAACCACTGTCATCAGAGGAGCTCAGGACTTTGTTGGTGAGACTGGTTGTGGCTCACCTTGGGGGAGCTGTGGTCCTTACATCCAGCATCGCTTCCTGGCTCCAGAAGCAAGACGTGTGCCATTTAATCTCCAGGACAAACTTGTAATGCTGGGTCTCTGGCATGTACTCAACTGTTCTTATTGTTGGAGGAACTTGGGACCTTCCTGTCGCTGAGGATGGCTGTAGTACTTTTCAGGACAGCCCTGGTCTTTATTATGAATGTGACTTATCAGCTCCAGCATAGAACCCTCATCCTAGCAGCACAGCTCCTTCACCCCACTGTATACTTTCTATCTTCCACCACTGACGTTTTGGGCCTTCCCAACATGGATGCTTAAAATAGACTAGAGTGAATCCTTCTTGTGGGCTTTAGACCTCCAGTTGGACTCGTGGAGGGCAATGTCATGGGCTCTAGGTTTTCATCTGGACTCATGCGGGACATTGTTGTGGGTTCCAGGAGCTTGGCTGAGTATACCAGGTCTTTAGACTTATGGATAGATTTCTTGCACTTTCTTGGGGTCAAACTCTGGGTGACCATCATAAAATAATATTATAAATTCTGTGTCTTAATTCTAATTGTTCTCTGCACAACCTCTGACTACAACAAGTAGTAAATAGTCCTTCTGCCATAGATAATCCTTATTTGTTTTCTTATGTCTTATATATAATATATATTAATATTCTATGTTTGGCATCAAGTTTTACATTTAATGCATTTATATAGTATATACTATAACAGAACTAACAGTTATATTATTTACTGAAGAATGAATTAGTAGCATATTATAAGTTACTTTTTGATAAATTTAAGGAATATTTACTATAAATTTTTAAAATTACTAAGAAGATCCTTGTTCGTAACTTATATTCTTTGATTAGTTTACATTTTAGATAGTTGTTTTGGAGAAAATAATCTTTTTTAGCTTGATTTTTACCTTCATCTGATATTTTGACAATCATTTCAATTATTTTTACTATTAAACTACCTTTAAAAGTAGGTTAAACATAAAAGTATATAATGTACTGTCATTTTTAAATGATTATTAGCAGCTAGTATATTAGTCCAACTCAGAAGGGAAATAATCTAAATCCTTTTAGTAAGCCATAAATGAAAGCAAAATTATAATTAAAATTTAACATGCTTCTGCAGAGACCATTTAGACCTTAAGATTGCAAAATTGTAATACACTCTTCTCTGGCAAGTGCTAGTGCCCTTTTCCTGCAAAATCATCACTGAGGTTATTTATGCAACATGCATACGCTTTTTCCTTTTCTATGCTTATTCATCATGCAATGTCTGCCCATTTCTGTTATATATGTAACAGACCCTGCTCCTAAGGGTCATTTGTGTTTATAAACATAAAGATAAAACGCTATATAAATCTTAGTTGACAAAGTCTTCCGAGACATATAAAAAGCATTGTTTTCTCTTAAGATATAAATTTGTTTCCTGTAAATATAAAATGACAGTCACTTGAAAAAGTGCACAAACATTCTTACATATCTGAATACATTTTTACAGTTTTTTTCAAACTGTTTAGCAAGAACAAGTAAATATTATCTTGCATTAGAATTTCTTTTTTTAAGTAGGTTATAGAGAATCATTATTTTTATTCTTTAATAACCATTAAATACTTTTTTATTCAAGATTCTTTCTTCGTCCTATTGTATTTGTCTGGATTATCTTAAATCCTCAACAAAATTTGTCTGAAACCATTTCCATTTATAAGTCACAGATTTTTAAGGGACTAAATTGCAATTATCTTTTTTCTATGATAGTCTTAACATATAGCCAGCAAATATTATTTTTCACATGAGATATATTTTGCCATTATTGTAAAATGCTTCATTTAAAAAAGCATTACAACGTCAATATTTTTAAAAAAGTATAGTTGCAACCAATCAAGTAGCCAGTATTTAGTGAGTGATAAGAAATTAATAGAGAGGTGACAACCACTTACTTTATAGTCTAGGAGATTTGGATTCAGGTAATTTTTCAATAGCTAAGAGAAGTTCAGAAGGTGCATGGATGGATAAAAAAAGCACAACACATATGACAAGCATTAAGATTTTATTCTTTGTGCTGCTACTTCTAAGGAGGACATAAAACATACTTAAATATTCAAAGAAAAAAATGTATTTACTGCAATTTATTTCCAAATTTATTTACTGCAAGTTGTTAACCAAACAAACAGCACAGAAAATTACTCATAAATTTAATAAAAATTTGAAGAGTCTTCTTTTAAATTACACTAATATTATCTAAGTGTATACATATTCTGTATTTCTATGTATAATCACATATTTAGTGCATGTAATAGACCTAGGTGCCATAAGTGAAAAAAAATTATGGTTTTTGTGTGTTTATGTTTTGGCCTTTTTTTGGGAAAGACAAAATCTATACAGAATAAGCATAATGGTCAGTAGAAACATTTCTTATTTTTGATTCATTTGTCTTGACTGCTGAAGCAACAAGAAATGAGGCAAGTTTAATTTCCAAACTCACTTCTAATTTTGATCATAAAGACCTTTTAAGAAGATTAAAGACCATTTGAAATAGTAGTATATAGAGTAATAATTGCTTTATAGTGGGATTCATGAAAAAATTAAAAGAAGACAGATATTATTTCAAAATTTGGACAGTTACCTGATGAGCTATTTATAATGATATGAACCTCTGCATAATGGAATGGATTTCATGTCATTGTAATGAAGTGGAAGAGTAGTGAACAGAAAATATTCATGAATTTAAACTAAATGATTTGAAATATAATTTCCAATTTGAGATTATAAGCAACAGCACAAAGACTCATTTTATATGCTGGGAAAAAAGAGAGAATTTGAGTAGATGATCTAAGCATTTCTTTAGTATTTTCTAAATCCATAGTTTATAATAAATATTTCCTTGTCTTGGGAATTACGCTTACAGAGATAAAATTGATCTCTCTTGATACAAATTTCTTCATTTAATTTTTTATACAGCAATTACTTAGAATTTTATTTCTTAAATAATTAAATAATCAGAAAAGTATGTAGGGAAAAGAATGTTATTATACACTGTGGAATTAGCAATAGGAAACTGAAAGGAAGGGTAGGGCCAGATGCAGAATAGTAATGGGTAAGACTTATATACTGTTTATTGTGAATCTGACCTTTCTCTAAACATACTCACTTTAAAATGATATTTGTATTCATCTTCAAAAGTGTGATTTATAATTTATATTATTTATGATCTCATGCATAATAGAAACTCAGTTCCGAAAGTCACATAGCCAGTGAATAGAGTCAGGATCTAAATTCCGACGAATGTCCAAAGTAATTTCTGACTATCCCTTACCATGGAATTCAGAATTATCACGAGCTGTAGGCAAGGCTTCATTTAGCATTCAACTATCAGGATGTATGTAAACTATGTAATTCAAAGTACAATCGTAAGTTTCAACTGCACGTACAGAGGAAAATTAATGTGTAGATAGTCTCAAAGAAAGAGCTTAAAAGACAAGAGATTGAAGTTCTAATCCAGCCTTCCTTTGAGCAATAGTTCGAATACATACAAGTACCTCTGAGCCTCAGTATTCTCATCTGCAAAATAAAAATATTTCACTAACTCATGATGAGTCCCATTTACTTTTTAATTGTAAGGTAGTGTCTATTGTTCAAGAGGTAATTTTGAATGAGGATTAAAAATACAGACAAAAAATTCAAAGTCTAAGAAAACTGATTGGAAGATAATAAAAGGTTAGAATCTTCATAGCAGTAAATGAATGTATCAACATTAGGTGACTTTTTTGAGAAATCTTTCCCAAGGATGTTGAGAGAAGTGAATGTGTTTTCAGAAAGTTTAAAGTCTAGAAGCAACAGGTTCACATACATAAAAAGAACTTGATCTTGGGGTAAGACTATATTTTATGTGCTCAACATGGGACATGGGATATTATTTTCCTATAACTAAAAGAAATTCAGAAAGTATGAGTATGGATTTAAAAAAGTACAACATATGTGACAAGTACTATTATTATTATTTCTTAAATCACCATACTATAAAATATCAAGAAATTATTATTGCAAAGCTTGGAAATTATTTCTATATTTTCATTATTTTATAAAACTCTGAGCAAATTTCTTGATATATATTAAGGGGTTTTTTGTTTCTATAGCAAAGTCACAGAAAACGATTGACTTGAAACAATAGATAATTTCTCCTCCTTTGCTGAAGACTGTAAGTCCAATATTAAGTTATACATAAGGCTATGTTTTTCCTGAAGTTTCTTAAGAAAAGTCTTGCTTCTTCCAGCTTCTGATATTCTGGAGACCCTTTAGTATTCTTGGTTTGTGGTGGTATAACTTTAATTTTTCTTATCTTCACATGTCCATCTTTTCTGTTTCACATATTCAGACTGAATTCTCCTCACTATGGGTCTATGTAAATCACACTCATTTTCACTTTCCTTAAGACAAGAGTCACTGGATTAGAGAGAATCCTAATCTAGCATGATCTTGTCCTAATTTAACTTACATCTAAAAAGTCCCCATTTCCACATAAAGTCTTATTCTGAGATTTAGAGTGGGCATGAATATTTAGAGAAACTGCTATTGCTTAAATATTTTTGTGCCTTAAAAATACATGTTGAATTCAAATCTCTGTTTGTACTAAGAGAAGTAGTGAGAGATGTGGGATCCTCATGAATGAGGTTAGTGTCTTCATAAAAGAAATTCTAGAGATCTTGTTCATCTTTTCCACTTTAGGAATACAAAATAACAGGGCATTATCTTTGAAGAAAAATCCCTTATCAGTTCCCAAACTTTATACAGTCTAGATCTTGGACTTCTCGGTTTTCAGAGGAGATAGGAACGTCTGTAGTTAATCAGTTTTACTATAAAGAATTTGTTATATCTGCCTGAATTGACCAAGATATCAATTGCTACGAAGTAATGGAATGTTATTATAACAAACACCTAAAAAACTTGAAAGTAGCTTTGAAACTTGGCAATGAGTAGAGTTTGAAACACCACTGAAATAATTTCTTTAAAAAATGTAGATTGTTTTGAATTCACTATAATGGCAATAATAGAGAAGGTTCACAGAGAAATCCAGAGAAAGCCCAGTTTTCTTAGAGATTTCCTAAATAGTTCTGAAGAAAATGATGATAGAAATATGGGTGATAAAGACCATTCCTGTCACATTTCCGACAAAGAAAGGAGCATATTACTGAATACTGGAGGAAAGATTGTCTTGGTTGAAAACAAATAACTTGGATGAATTGTGCTTATGTCCAGCATTTTTGTGGAAGAAGAAATATATGAATGTTGAAGTAAGATACATCAGAAGAAATTCTTACTTGATGCATTGAAGTAATGGCAGCACATCCCTTGATTTTTGTCAAAATGCAAGAATAAAGCACCAAAAAGGAGAGTAATTTAAATTTATACAAAATTGTCAAGAGGATTCTCTTTTAAATGATGAGAAAGGCATAGGAGGAAAATACCAAGAGTTTACCCTTGTACCCTCTTCAGAAGCATCTGCTAGAACCAATGCCACATTTTTCTCTCTAATTTTATAGAAATTGAAAAACTTGTCTCCATCCAGGACCTAAGGTAATGAAAAGACTATATTAAGAAATAAAAAATGGTTAATTTTGCTTCTGAAAATAGTAGAACCATGTATTTTATGAAACTTTGAATGCTTTGCTTACAAGAAATGTCTGAAGTTTTATAATCTTAAAACATTATGACATGGCATCAGAAGTTGACATTTTCATTCATACATAATAACCCTTACTGTAGAATGAAACCAATTCCCAGGTTCTCCCTTCATTTGCCAGTATGAGACTCCTAAGTGCGCATCTTTCTAACTAATAACATTTAAAATGGACAGTTAAATAAACTCCATATATTCTGCTATTTTAGAATTAAGCTGGAGATTATGTGATGGTTTTAGCATAAGATTAATTTTCCTATCATAATGCTTGGCAATTTAATTGCCAACTGTAATGGAGTACAATATGGAAAGACTTGGGTCTTAGTGCTTTTAGAGGAGAGGTAATTTCTTTAGTCAACAGTAATATTAAACTGTGTTAATTTGATAGTAGGTATTAATGAAATAAAGTTGAATTTGATTTTATGATTGTTTAAATAACAACAAAGTATTTTTAGTAAGTTTTATTGCTATTTATCTTTTGAAGATAGTCTTGCTATGTAGTTCAGGTTGGCCTCCAACTGTGTGTAGCCCATCCTGGCCTCAAACATAATGATGTTGCTGCCTCAAGCTCCAAGGATCGACACATATGCATAAATGCCCACATTTTATTTTATTTTTTATATCTATATTTTAATCTGCATTGTCAATCACAAGATAGCCATTAACAAGATCAACTTTTCTTCTGTTCAACCCAATGTTAATATTAACTTTTACCTAAAGTTTCTATTAAATATAAAATATTTCTAATAGAATTTTAAGGAAATTACTATTTAGACTACCAATAAAACAACGAGGATAAAAATCGAATGAAAATATAGAGGAAATAAATGTTACAAAATGTTTCAGATTATTCAGGACATATTATATAGTAATTGTAAGAATATTGTATTTAGAACAAAATAAAACCATGATTTTTTTAAAACTAGTGAAACTATTTGAACATAGTATCAAGTAACAAAAATAATCAGTAAAATTCAGTCTTTATTTAGTAAAACTGTGCTTTCAGTAGTGATAATCTACATTTGATGTCAAATTTTTCTTTATAAGTGTTCTCAACACTTACATAGAAGATGTGGATACTTAAATGAAACAGACTGTTAAACTTTACAACAGATCTATTCTGTTACCCACCCAAATGATCCATTTAATTTTACTTTGCACAAATTTTCTGTGCTCCTTGTCAATCAGTTTCACACACTGAATTACCTGCTTCTGTGTCTTTGCTTTACGTACAGAATATTTTTTCAACCTCTCATTTCCTGATTCAAAATCCACTTAAGTGTTCTTAGTCCATTTGCAAAGCTAATTTCTATAGAGTTGGCTAATGTCTTTTCTAGATGTCTTTCTTTTTATACATATCTCTTCTGATATTTTTTCTTTTGTTCTTCTCTCTTGGCCTCACAAGTTCATGGCTACATATAAAGCGTTTAGTAAAATTATACTGAAAAAACTATTGAATAAGGGGCCGGGGATTGAGCTCAGCGGCCTAAGTGGCTGCCTTGCAAGCAGGCAGTCGTGGGTTCGATTCCAGGTACCGAAAAAAAGGAAAAAGACAAAAAAAAAAAAAAAAAAAAAAAAAGAAAAGAAAAGAAAAAAACTATTGAATAAACTGTCAGTATGAAAGGTACCATATTAAAATATTTTAGATGCTTCATCATATGGTATTTACAGGTAAAATCAACTGCTTACAAACAATGTAAAGAAATTAGTGTTACTAGTCATTACTTCTTTTATGAGAAAAAAATTAAGTGAATTATTGTCAAGAAGCTATATTTAAATTATTATACGAAAATATTAGGTCACATGACATTGACAGGATACTTAATCAAATGGACTACAAAATATATAAAAACAAAAATAATGAGCAAAATAATATATGGCCAACTGTGACAGAAATAGTAAAAACTACCACCAGTTCCTAATGCATAGCTTGTCTACAATTTTGACAAACAACATTGATCTCAAAAGATTTAGTAGGACTACAAAGACAGGGCTTTTCAGTCTATAGGAATATAAGTGAAATTAGATGCAGAAATAAAAAAGGCAATAGAGAAAGAAAAGTTACTGTGACAGTATTAAATGAAATCATTATCATGGCTGTCTGAAAATGAATTAAAATATAAAGACTTATAACCTTCTTGCCAGATGGATCACAATTTGACTCTAAGTTTTCTAGGGGCCAAATTAAAAGAGAAACCAATAAATTTCATAATTTATACCATCCATTACAAAAGCAAACCAACTATTCAGGAGAACAATTATTTCTGCTACTGAAGCTTGAAAGAAATTTCCCCCAAGCGTCAAAATAAAGAGAACACTATGAAATATGACAAAATATGTTATGAACAGTGTCTTTATGATTGACAACCCTAAAAGTTTTGGAAAGGTTATTATACTCCACACTCTATACTGATGGCCTAGCTATACAATTCTGTATGTAGGCACAGACACTTTAAATAACTTCAAAGACAGATGAACAAAATAACTTTCCAAGATTCCTCAAGAATATTTTTCTCACATTTACCTCTAGATAAATCTGGTAGCAATAAATCTGAAAATACTTAAATTGTTAGCTTAGTAAATAACTGTAGAATATATATACAATTTACATAGCACCAAAAAAGCCCAGAAAAAATACAGGGACAAAATAATTACTAGGAACCAAAATAACTCAGCTACCCTGTGATATTGCTGAATATATGCATGACAGTATACACATATTGTACTCTTATTATATAATTTATGTAGATATACGACAGATGACCAGAAAGGAAGTAAAAAATAAGCATTCTGTGCTAACACAGATCATATTTACTCTCAAAATTAAATGTTATTATGCTTAAAATAAATACATAATATAAAGGTTATTTGGCATTGATTAATGCTCAGGTTTTTTTTAATTTTAAAGAGATAAATTAGAATGCAACCAAGCAAAAAGTAAACCAAAAAAAAAAAAAGAAAGAAAA
This sequence comes from Cavia porcellus, assembly GCF_034190915.1. Taxonomy (NCBI): domain Eukaryota; kingdom Metazoa; phylum Chordata; class Mammalia; order Rodentia; family Caviidae; genus Cavia; species Cavia porcellus. Next base: position 18,091,325 of record NW_026947487.1, on the reverse strand, counting down.
TCCAGCAACAAAAGCCAAACAGCATATTAAGTTTTAATGTTAAAAATCTTATTCTCACTCTATTTCAAATTTCACAGTAACAATTTGTTTAGAAAGCGGTAGTACTCTAACTTGTGACTGTAAGTTTTTTTCTCTACAAATATTCCTTCATCTGTTCAATAAATACATATTATTTCCTTGTTATTTTCCAGACACCATGCCAGGATCTACATACACAAGTTTACATAAGGCAAGCTCACCAATTATATTAAGACCCTTATATGAACCACAGTTTAGCCTGCTGTTTGATAGCAGGATGGGTCTGCCAGGCAATGTGAGGCTTTTGTGGGAAGCCAAGTCAAATGAGATGTAACTGAGAAGTCAAAAAGCCTTGTACAATACGTTGCTCTTGATTTGAATATTGAAATATAGCAGGATTTAAGAAAGCCGCTTGGGTATGACATTTTGTGCAAAGAGTTAATAATGGATGACGTGTTAAATAGCATGGCAAGTTGACAGTATAGTAAGTACATTAGTGACTGCAAGGTAAGTATAGGAAGAGATGAATTATAAACAGAGGGGGTCAGATACTGTACAATCACTGGGTTTCACATGAAGTGTGAACCACAATACAAGGAGATGAGGCATTGTTATGGCTGATACATTGTGCCAACTTGAGATGTTTAAAACTTTAACTGAAAAAAACTCAGCAGGGATCCAAAATACTTACTTTGTAATACCCCATCCTGTGCAAGAGGAGGGCGCAGAGATTTTGTGAGTGCTACACCTGCGTGAGGAGGGGGTGATCTGTGTACAATATAAGAGAGAAAAAGAGGCTTGTTCTTCCTCCTTTTGCTCTGGCTGCTCCCTCAAAGTGATGCCCCAGTGCCATGCCATTATGCCTTGCAGCCAGCCAATTATGGACTGAAACCTCCAAAAACTGTAAACTAAATAAACCTTCCCTTCCAAAATCTGGGGTGTCAAATATTTTGTCACAGCAGCAAGAGAAAAGTAACTGAGACAGGCATGAACAAAACAAAACAAAGCAAAAACTTTGAGTGATGCCGTATGCTCACTTAGGTTTTAGAAATATAATTTTGGCGTCATCATAGAGAAAGCAACTGAGATGCTAAGAGTAGATTGAGTCAGAAAAAATAGGAGGTGATATCAATTTTGAAAAATATAAAGGTGACTGCAATATAAGCCGAAGAAATTATCATTAGAATTAAGGGTTATAAGAGATAAAAGTGTAACGTTTTGCATTTGGGGATTTCTATGGCCTATGTGTTCTGATACTTTTTTTTTCCTTTTTAATAAATAATGACACATCTTACAGTATTCAGTTTTTGTATGAATTTATTGTCATTTTCTGATTCATATATGTGTAGCCAAGCTTTTAAAAATATGCATTGTTATTCTTTTATGTTCACTAAATCTTACATAGCAGGGCACTTGAAACTTGAACATTTAATCACTTAGTACATTCTGTTTGCATAACAAAGCTGAACATTATAATCCTCCATTTATTACAAGATCTGTGCTGTCTCAGATACATTTACACTTCAATTACAATTACAATACTTTCATCTTAACAGCTTCAGTTTCTGAAGGATTGAGCCTCAAGGATTATGTTATAATGAGAACAAAAGTTATTGACTACTTGTCTCATTTCTTTCTGAGATGCTTTGCTAGTCAAATAAAAGTAAAGCAGAATTTATGCCAAGATGTTTTTCACCCACAGGAAAACATAATGGAAGTTATCAGAAATCAAGAGTTCTTACTCCTTCCAGCTGAGGAGCTTCATAAACTACTGGCCAGTGATGATGTAAATGTTCCTGATGAAGAAACCATTTTCCATGCGTTAATGATGTGGGTCAAGTATGACATGCAGAGGAGATGCAATGACCTGAGTATGCTTCTTGCCTTTATACGACTGCCACTGCTTCCACCACAGGTAATTACATGTGATGCTGTTGCAATACTTACAGCTTCCTTGGAACTCTATATTAAAAGTAAAACATTTGGCCATTGAGAGAGGGAAAGGAGTACACACAAAGGGAAAATGTTTATGGCAGTACCTTCTAACCAGACTACATTAGTTTGTTATAATATTAGGTTTTAAAAGTAAATCAAACATGCATTTAGGTATGGGAAAAGGATAAATTGATATGTAAGACACTGGAATTTTCCAGATCTCCTATTATAGGTTCTCATGCTAGGTATTTTTAGAGTCTTATGTCTTGGATAGTGATCACTATTACACAATGATAGATAGCCAATAGCTAGTGATAGATGCTATGGAAGTAACTTTGGCCCATACATAACTATTAGACTATTTGTCAAGATGTAGAGAATGTGGGGTTAAATTGATATTCATAAATAAATGATAGTACACATATCAGAAGAGATCGACATATTAACTGGGACTCTATATACATATATTTCCTTAATATTTTCCTTTCCTCTTCTTCTGTCCCTGGATTTGGGGAGATGCTCCCACATACACAGTTCATAAAATCATTACATATGATCAAGGGAATATTTATGATTGATTTGTTTGTTTTTTTCAAAGCTACTTGTTATACAAGGGATTTTATTTCTTATTAGTTCAACTGCTTTATCTTGCTTAGTGAGGCAACATTTATTAATATTAAAATAGATTATTCTTGGGATTTAGTTAATATAAGACTTTTTAAGTTAATTTTATCATAATGTTTCAGATTCGGTATGTCTATGCTTTATTCCTGAACTGTCCAACGAGGGATATTAGATTCATATTTTTTCAGGAAACAGATGCCCAGGACATAAAAAAGAAGTATGTTTTTCTTTCTGTCTTTTCTTTTTCTTATTCCCTCTCCTAATAGATATTAGATAGAAAGATACATACTCAAATACATTTAAAATACAAAAATAATACATATCAGATAATTTATAATTATATACTTTTGGTATATTAAAAACACAAATGTCATTTTTAAATATTAGCAATATTTAAAAGGAGAAAAGCATATCTTTCTTGTGAAGCAATGATTATTTTCTAAGGTACTTAAACTAATGAGTACAAACACTGTATTTTTAAAAAGATTTAAAAATTGGTTTTATGCTTTTAATATAATATAAAAGTATAAATATCTAGTTTTAGGTGACTGAGACAGAATGGTATTTTAAAGACAAATGTGAGAAATTTTTAATATTATAAACCAAAATCCATCAAAGTACTGACTAAAGTAAAGTAAAAAGAACGAAGAATTCAAAGAGATATTTATGATAAGAATAAATAAATGGTAACAAAATGTATTTTTTAGAAACATTCAGATTAATTAACCTGGAAATACTTTTCTATTTAAACAGTTCTGTGATTGTATTTGATAAATACATAAAAATTCTTGAAAAAACAAAGTATTAAACACCTTGATAGAGAATTCATCAACAGGGAAAATATAGTAAAATACTGATTATTGTCAAATAATAAATCTAGCCTAAAATAAAAAAAAAATCTTTTATATTCATGAGACAATTGACCAGGTTAGCTGGAATATATTTGTTTGATCTTTTTTCTTATAATCTGCATTCAAAATGCAAGGAGAATGCAAACTTAAGAATATTGATTTTAGATGAGAATAGTAGCAGAGAAAATGAGTTTCAGAAGAAAAAAAGCATCAAAAGACTCAGAAACAACAATGCCTAGTTTATGCTTTATTAAAATGCAATAGTTTCTACTTCAATAAATTCAATTATTTGATTTTTCCATAAAAGGAATGGAAGAAAGGGACAAATGAAAGACATAGTGTAGATATTTTCTAAGAAGAAATTCTATTATTTTTAAATAAGTTGGTACATTTCAGTATTATTAATACCCTAAGATTTAAAATGTCAAGAGAATTAGAAAAAAATATGGAAATTTAGGTCTTTTAGGGAAAATATATATAGCTTCATAAAATATATTTTTGTAATACGTATATTAATATTCATTTAATTTTTGTGCTTTTGTGCTAAAGAAATAGCTTAATGGTACAAAACTTGCCTAGCATCTCCAAGACCCTGTCCTCAATCTACAGCACTGTCAAAAAAATGCAAAGTACAAATAATCATCAAATATTTGTTTGGTTCTTTTCTGATGAACACGTTCGAAAATGTATGCATATGGCTCTAAAAATCAAGGGAATACAATTTGACATATAATCAAGTGAAAATATGTTTACCGAAATTCCAACAATCACATAGATGACTTCGAAGGATGAAGATATACCCACAGCCTTTACATTCCACCTTAGATCTGGTGTTGTCAAAACAAAGATAAATTCTTCTCACAACTTCTTAGCAATGAAAGCTACTGACTCTGAAGGAAATGTAGCAGTGTGTGTGTGTGTGTGTGTGTGTGTGTGTGTGTGTGTGTGTTTTGTGCATGCTTAATTGATTTTATTTTCTGTAGCTAAAATAATGAAATAACACTTACCTTCTTTCAAATTCTTGAGAAAGTCAGAGCTATTCTTTTCTATATTCCATTTATACCAGCTGATCTGGATACTAAAAGCATTGACTTGCCCGGGTGAAAGAATTATAGTGGTAGGAATGGTTGTGCAAGGCTGGGGGTTTAGCTCAGTGAATTAAGTGCCTGCTTGGCAAGTATGAGGTCATGAGTTCAGTCCCCGGCACACACACAAAAAGTAATGGTTGTACAAGGCCAAGGACTTAAGGAAGATATACAGTATAGCCTAGTGATAATTAAAACAATTATTTCACTATTTTAGTACTGTTATGCACTGATTATCCTGAACAGGGATTGATACCGTATTTCTATATGCTAAAGTAAACTGCTTAGTGAATTTATCTATTAGACCTCCTCTGTCCAGATGCTGTTCATCCAACATGGTTAGCTCTTTCTTGTTAATCATATTTGAGTTTAAATGCTTCCTGTCATAGAACTTTCATCTGTGGTTTTTTTCCTTAGTTTATTTCTTTTTATTTCATTCATATTTTTGAAAACAGACATAGAGATATTATTTAAATTTGTTGAAGAAACAAAAAGTTTATTCTAGATCTTAAGGAATTTTAGTTAAATTTATATTAACTATCCATAAATATATCATTTTTGGATGTTGTAGGACAAACATCTCCAGTAGTTGTTACAATGGAGATAACATGAATACTGGGGATGTTGAAATAAACAGAACTGGATCACGTTTATTTAGACTTTTCTAAACAAATTGTACGGAATGGAAAATGAAAAGATAAATTTGAATAGGATATATTATCTCATTTTGCATTCTAGTAGATAAATATTGTCTAATATTGAAGTCAGTGATATATTTAAAAACAGATCATGAGAGTTTACTATTTTATTACTAGTATAACAAATTTGAAAAAAAATCACTACAGAATACAATTAAACTTAATAATCTAAATGATTCGTAAGCATTTTGCACAAATTAAAAGATACTATATAGAAAGCATTTAAGAGGCCACACAGAACAAGAACAATTATTTTTCTCAAACATTAAAGAGGATTTAAATTTTGCTCATGAGTATTTTTACAGAATGATGAAATTAAAGTAGAATGTAACAATTTGTAAAATAACAGGAAAAAGTGTGAAAATTTGTAATAAAAAGGCTATGTAACTAGGCAGATCTTTCTGATCTAGTTATGATTTTGGAAATTTGAATTATTTCCTGAAGCTAATACAACATCACTTAACATAGTGGTGGATACATGTAATTTCATTTCTCTGGAGGCTGATGCAAGACCATCACTGTGAGTTTAAAGACAGCCCTGAGTCAAGCCAGTCAGAACTATAGAGAGATCCTGTCGCCAAGAAAACACAAAACAAAATGTAAAATTAATACTTTCACTAAAAATGCTGAGTGGACAATTAATATATAATTTAGGTAAATAAGGAAGATTGACTTAAGGAAAAATTCTTGGACATCATGAAATTAGCAATAAAAATTACACTAAACCCAGCTATGCGAAGGCAACTTAGAGATAAAGGAGGAAATACAGTGACAGAGGTCTTTAGAATCAGAAACGGAGTCTCTCTTTGTGTTGGCACTGCTTGCAGAGCCAGTTCTAGTGTGTGTGTGCCATTTTCAGAAACATCCAGCTATCTCTGAGGGGAAAAATGAGTGTAGCTCCTCCCAGTAATCCCCACACTGGGTGCCACCATCCAGTGACCACAGCGCCTACATCTTCTCCCACTAGAGGTTGGGGCAAAATGAGTAAGTGTTCACCAGGGAGGGCCGTCCTGGAAAAGCACACGGCAGAAAGAACAAGCTAGAGAACTATTCTGAGGGAAGTGGCTGGGGCAGGAATCACCAGCCCCAAGCACAGCGAAGTGACAAGAGAGAGTGACACCAAATGTGTCTTGCTTATATCTGGTTTACTTCATAATCTCATTTCAGTTACTGACACTTCAGAAAATTTTGTTACATAAAAATAGGAGCCTGAAAGTAGAAGCAGACTTGTCAGACTTTAATTCAGAGTGCATGAAAATTTGAAGTTTTCTCAAATACAATTTTAAGTCCACTGTCATTTGCAATCTCAAGCAGTTAATTTCTCTCGAGCAGTACAAAATTGATTGCTGTGGCTTATTCATAAATGGGTCTTGTATTCATTCTTTCTAGGATTAGGGATCTTTTATGGGTGAAGTGTAATACTCTAAGCTTTTGAAAGCTGACATAAATCATGCACCAACTGGAAGATGGAAAATCTTGACTCAGTCTCTCTTAAAATTATTGCTGGTGAAACATGTAAAAATTACAGTGTTCACTTGTCACTCCTGCAATTCCAATTTGGATTTTAATGCGGCTTCTTCATCTGCCGACTTGAACATAGATGTCAATCTCACTTCCAGTAACAGATTGAGTTGATAGAGCTGCTTGAATATATCCTAATGGTAGAAAATTTCTGTGACCCATTATGCGTCCGTGAAACATGCTACTGGTGGTAACTCTTCTTCCAAAAGCAATGTTTGGACCAGTTTTCATAACTCAAAAACTATGACCAATTGCTGTGGTTTGTGTTTGAATGGCCCCCTAAAACCTTATGCGTTTGTGATTGGTTCCTTGTCTACTGCTGCGATTGGCAATATGTATGTTGCACCTGAATACAATATAATGGAGGGAAGGAGGTAGGTTTTTCACTTTCTTTTTGCCCTTACACTCTTGTTGCTTGTGGCTGCCATTAATGGCTGCCTGTCAGCCATACTGCCTTGCCTTGGATCCTGCTGAGTATGGACTGAAACCTCCAAAAACTGTAACATAAATAAAGCTTTCCTTCCTTCAATTTGGGCATCAGATATATTGTCTCATTAATTACAGAAAAGTAACCAAGACACCAATTATCTACTTCTAGAAAACCATGGTAGTTATCCATATAAAGGAATATTGTGTCTTCTGAATCCACATCACAGAGCTGTGTGAATACATTTGGTTTAAAGATGTGTGCTATAACGTGATCGATAATTGCAATCACCTCCTGCAAAACTTTACAGTAGCATTTTTTAGTAGCCAGTATGTCTCTAGGGATCACACTGCATAGGGTTAATTCAGCCACCTCTTTGACTCAAGGTAAAACCAGAAAGCTCTCCATTGATGACAATCTCTGCATCTGTGCATATACATGTACAAAATTACTAATGCCATATTCATTCAAGGATGTGAGTTATTCTGCATCTAGGGTGTATGATAACATCTATGGTATAACATAATCTCACAGAACACATCATATAGATCTTCCTTAGAATATATCACAAGAAAGCAAGAATTGTGACCTTGCTTTCAACATCAGTACATTGGTCACCCTATATTGCATATCATGGTGACTTATTAATCCTTTTTAAAGCCTTTAATAAAATCCTCTATTCTTTTATCAATTTTTCCAGTTATGGTGTTATCCAAAAGAAGAATGTGTACTGGTATTTGAAATTTAGCTTATCCTAAAAACTTATACAACAACAACAACAACAAAACATCATTAGCAGCAGGAAGGGTAAACTCTTGACCAATAGTAAGGGATTTACTAGCTTTATCAAAGAGCTTACCACTAAGAAAGATATGATAAGTGTAGCACATTTGATGAAGTTTTGGCCTTCTTAAATTACTTCTGTTCTTTTTGTTCACCATTTTTTTTCTTTTGAAAAATTCCAAAGGCTTATCTATAATGCAGCTTGCCTCTTCTCCACACTCCATAGCAGCTTTGAATATTTCATGGCATTGTTTTATAACAGGTAACCTCACTTTAAACAAAGTAGACTTGGAGCACGTAAAACCTGTTGCAGTGAACCCATAAGGAGGACTTGGCATTTTCTTTTAAATGCAACTTTCTTTTAGTTGGCAGTTTTTGTTTTCTTTATCATCCCTGGAGTAATTCTACTTTCAAAGAAACTCTCTCATGACTTAATTTTTTTCTTCCTTTTGGTTAGCATTAGCTTATGAGCTTACCAAAATTGTCTGAGACATGTGTGTAGTACAGGGGCAAAGCATGGCTATAAATCATAAGTGAAATATTATGCAGGCCTCCAGGGGCAGAATAAGATGAGTATATGATTCTGACTTAAAGCCTGCCACTGGTAGCAAATGTACAATTGAATTATATCAATTCACTTGCCTATCTAAAGCCTGTTACCAGACGCAACTTAGTAGTCTTTTGCAATGCACTGGTAGGGTTTCGATATGAGTCTGCAAGTAATAAACTTATTATTATGGTCTCCCTACATTCAAAACTCTCTACTATCATTAATCTGTATTTACAACTCCTCCCCAGAGCTGGGATCAACACCTGAACCGTACCTCAGATCATCAGGCATTAGATTCTCATAAGAAACTTGCAACATAGACTTCTGCCTGTGTAGCTTACAGTAGAGTCCCTGCACCTCTGAGAAGCTAATACTCCATGAGGAGCTCATGCTGTACTGCAGAGGGATGGTCGGTGACTGCCAGAGAGCTTTTCACCCTTGCCTGCCACTCAGATCCTGATCTGTGGCTTTGTTCCTAACAAGCCACCAACAGATATCATTCTGCTTTAAACAACCTAGCTGCACATAGGTTTCTTATTTTTATGTTGTGACAAAGAGCTAATTATGATTGTATGTGAGCTGTAGTTACCTGGTTATAAATAGAGTAAAAATAAAGGAAAGAACTTATAAAAATGTAATATTTACATTATTCATTTTAAAATTATAATATTTGCATTATTGATTTGGAAATTATTATTTTTTACAGAATAGAATTCATGACCAATAAGCCAGTAAAATATACATTGTTTTCTGAAAGTAATTAAAATAATAAAAATTAAATTTAAAATAGTTTGTCATGTAAAAGACATTGGACATCCGTTTATGATGATCTTTTGATATTTTATTTTCACCTCAGTATCAATAAACTAATATTCCTGAAGATACACATTCCTGTATCTTACAAAATTTGATATTTTGTAATATTCAAAATATTCATAATTCTATGATTTATCTTTTTGTATTTGGGAAAGTTATATTGAACATATATTTTGAGCCAAAATATTCTGCATTTCCACATGCTGTTCTCTAATACTAATACTAAAATTATAAATTGCTGAAACATCAGCAAGTATATGTTATATATTGTACTAGTAAGCTTTATTAGCTCTACTTTTGATGTCAATAATTACTTGTAGATTACCATTCTTCAAAATTTAGCCCATATTCAAGTAATATTTGAAAGTATTTTTTAAAAAATGTTTCATATTCATTAATCCACAGATATATCTTGACATATATCCCTTTTGAACTGTGCAGAACAAATTGTTACAGTATTTTCTCAAATATATTAATAAAGAAGCTCATTTAATCTAACCTCTTAGAATCCTTTACTTTTCTGAAGAACATTTTTTGTTGTTTTCTTTGCTTATTTTTTCTCTTGTTTGCAGTACTAGTTGAACCAAGGTATCGTGCAAGCTAGGAAGACACTCTGTCACTGACTAGTACACTCATGTCCCATTTGTTTGTTTAGTTATTTGAATTTTGAGACCAGGTATCACTAAATTGCATAAGCTGAAGCTTGAGATCCTCCTTCTTCAGCTTTCTGAGTATGTGACATTACAGAGGGATTCCCAGCTCTGAGACTTTTAATATCTATTAAAAACTTAGAGAAAAGATGATCCACAGAAATATTATGGAATTGCTGTCCCAGTTAAGTTGTGGAATTTTTAATGATAAAAGTCTATAAACAATGTATTTTCTCTCCAAGTAAATTTTCTAAAATTTAACTAATTGGATCAAATGAGTATTACCACTTACATAGATATTCGTGTTTCAGTAATAACCTATTTATCTTCCTAATGTTATACATTTTAACACATTAGAACAAAAATATTAGCAAGAGCTCATATTAGCATGAGTTGAAGTCTAATGGTTAGGATGAAATTCTACTTTTTGTATTATATAAGGGATAAGTGTAGTAAGTGACTACTCTCTAAAGCCAGACTTGAGGATCCTTATGATCAAATATTCATCACTCCCTAAATTCTGAGCTCTTATTTGCAGTATGATATTCTAAGCTTCCCTCTGAAAAGAGTACAGCACTTATTCTGAATTGTAGCAAATTGGGAGGTTGTTTAATGGTTTGGAAAACCCTCATAGTTGACTGAATTGAGAATAACACATTCATTCGTATTTATGACTGTATTTCCAGGTCTTTAGAGGTCAGCTTATTGAATTCACAAAATATATTATTTTTTCAGCTCAGCAAACTCAAATTTGCAAGCAACCTTTTAGTACACGGACTTATAGAATTGATGAAAACCAAAATCTATAAGTGTAAAATTGCATAAATAATTTAAGAAACTTTACTTTGAGTGAAAATACATTGCTTATAGATTTTTATCATTAATATCTGGCATATGCTGGGGGCTAAATAAATGATGATATCTGTGGGTAAAAAGGATTGTTTAAAGTTGTTTAGTATTGCCTTTTCTATTTAAATTCTGAACTGTTTTCCCAAACTTCATTAGTCTTTGTTTTCTGGATATAGAAATTTTTCTTCAATGACTTTATTTGAAAAATGAAAATTAAGTTTTTATTCAGAGTTAGATAAAATATTAACAAAAACGTAAAACACAAGTGAAATAAAAATTAATGAATACTTGAGAAATGTTGAAATCAATAATATTTTTTATTTTAAATATTGTATATTTTTGTTTTGTTATATGTTCATTTAAATGTATGCATACATCAGTTTCAACTATTTTCAATAGAAGTGAAGCAATTTTACCATCATTGTCATCAGGACTGTTTGCATACAATAAAAAGGCAGTGGTATTCTTTTCCTTAATAAAGTCCAGAATAATAGTAAGATGCCCAAAAAATGCAGTTATTTCTGCATAAATTTTCTTCCTGAAAAACCTTGATTTAAGGTCATACTAGATTGAGTTAATAACTCAACTCTCAGAGCGAGAGAGATCTAAATCTAAATATGTCATTGTTCATTACAAACAATATTCATTTAAATAATAGCATATAATATTAAATTTGAATTTTCAGTGCATCAGTAACAAATGAGTTATTTTGTCATGTGCAAAGTATGAAAATATTAAAATAAAGTTCTTGTTTAAGATATAAAAGAACATAAGGGATGCTTAAAATATTACCCTGAAAATGATAGTAATGATAATTAAACTGAGATCAGTGGAAAATGTTCAAATAAATTTTTTTTAGTGGAACTATTATTGAAAGACATTTTCTATGTTGCAAGAACAACTTAATATGTGTTTCATCAATTATTCAATAGACCCTGAAAGTGAGTACTTGTTATGTCAAAATGACAATTGAAGTAAACAAAAGAGAATTTATTTATTTCATGCTTTAACCATGCTAAAAACTAAGGGTATTTAAAAAATGACAAGTGTTAAAATTTTATATAGAAAAGATAGTCTCACAAATTGAGATCAATTTATTTTTATCAAGGATAAAAAATGTGATATTTTACATTTATTAGGATTTTTTCATATAATTCACTTTTAAGACAATTCATTCAACAACAGAATCACCTGTGAGATAAATCAGAACTGAAATGAATTTTCTGTCTTTAAGTTTACTTTTGTTTGTTTACTCTCTTAGTGTACTGTTACACTGATTCATGGTTCCAACATTTATAATCATAATTTGTTGTTTTATTTCTATGAGTCAAGGATTTAGAATATTTGCTAATACTTGCTATCTCTTATTAAAACACAATTTCTACTTTTTCTTTTATTGTCTCTGAGGATTGACTAGGATTTATGGAAAAAACCTCAAATATGACAAATAATTATAACACACACAATTGACGACACAAGCATGTAAGCTAAGTAAAGTAATACTAAGTAGTATTACTGCAGTAGTAATACTGTCGATTTGTTGATAGGCCTTTAAAAAATTTCACTAGAGTGGTACAAATGCACTTTAATAACTAAATTGCAAAACTGGATTATAATCTTCAAGAATTGCTGACATCATATTATACATATAAAGCATGAGTGAAATATTGGCTTGGTTTGGGTAAACCACACTGTTAGGGTTTAGATCCAAAATGGCCTCCCCAAAGCATTGATCAGCTCAGTAGCTGAGCATACTATTTGCATAGGAATTCAGGTCTGGCTAGAAGAGGCAGGTCCCTAGGGGTGTGACTTGGAAAAGCGTGTTCTTGTGTCCAGCTCTGCTGTTTTCTCTCTGCTTCCTGATTGTCATGGATTGAATAAATTTTCTTTCATGCATGCCCCTCTCGTGTTATATTGCTGTTTTGGAATCAGTCAATCACGGATAAAACTGTGAGCCAAATTGAATCTCTGTGTCTCTAAATAAGGGATCTCAGGTATTGTGGGTATTTTGCTTAGCAAGGAGAAAGTGACTAAGACACAATTTTGTCCGAGCTATCACAACAAAATACTATTAACCAGGTTGTTTAAAGAATAGAAATTAGTTCTGAAGGTTGAAAAATATAGGAGCAAGGTAGTGGTTAATTTAGTTGCTGATCATAGTTACTCCTGGCTTGCAAACATTCACAGTCTCACGATGTCCTCATGTGACATTTCCTCTGCATAAATAGTGAATAAGTCTCTGTCTCTGTCTCTGCCTCTCTCTCTTTAATTATGCAGCGTATGCAGTTTACAAGTATCTTGGGGTGGGTGTATGAATGCAGTAAAGTTGGTTCTCCTTTTAATCCCCTTCTGCTTCCCACCTCCCTTCTCCTTTATTCTAATAATCTTGTCTCATGTTTGATATATTTACATTCACTGAGATTAGTAGGTTCCTATATATGCATATATTTCTTCTACTTATTATCTCTTCCCCTCTCCCTCTTCTCCTGCCCGCATTCACCTGGATCCCTTCTTATTTGCAAGAAATCCAACCACTTGTCTCCTATTCATACGTTGTTTTGCTCGTTTTATCTTTCTTCGCTCAAATGGAGGATACCACAGTTAAGTTTCTGTGTCTGATTTATTTCACCTAACATAATATTCTGCAGAAGGATTCTTTTTCCTAAAGTGTGTTGAATTTTTCCTTTATAACTTAAGTAATATTCCATTGTCTGTAGATAACATTTTCTTCATTTTACTGTTGTTGATAGATATATAGGTTCCTTTCATTATTTAGCTATTATGAATTGTGCTACTGAAATATTTCTCTCCATGTGTTACTGTAGTAGGATGTCTTGAGCTCTTTCTAGAAAGATATCAGAAGCGAGAGACCTGTGTCATATGGCATTTTGAATTTTAGTTCTTTGAGGAATCTCCATAGTGATTGCAGTAATGGTAGGAATCTCTGTACTAATTGCCAACAATATAGAGCTATTTCTTTCTCTCACACAACCATGTCAACATTTCTTACTTTTTGATTTCTTAATGATTGTCATTCCCTCTGATGTAAGAATGCATCTTAAGATTGTTTTAAATTGCAATTTTTAATGACCAAGGATGTTGAACATTTTCTTATATATTTGTTGGCATTTGTAGTTCTTCTGCTATTGTGTCTGTTCATCTCGCATCCTCATTTCTTAATTTGGCCCTTTATTATAAGTTGTCTAAGTTTTTGAGCTATTTATATACCCTAGATATTAGTAATCCATCTGAGCAAAACTGAAAAATCCTTTCCCATTCTGTAGGTTGTCATTTCACTCTACTAATTGATTCCTTTCCTGTGCAGAATTTTATAATTTGATATAATCCCATTTGTTGATTATTGATGTTATTTCTTGTACAGTGGTTATTCATTTTAGGAAATTTTTTCCTGATCCTATGACTTCAAATATTTTACCTATTTTATCTTTTAGGAGATTCTATTTTATTGTCTTAATGTTTTAGATCTTCAATCCATTTTGATTTTAGATTAGTACATGGTAATAGATATGAGTTCTGTTTCAATCTGCTGCAGTCTTTCTTTTGTTGTAGAAATATGAATCTTATTGTGTTAAAGCACCATTCTTATTACTTTCATTTAACTTTGTGTCTTCAAATTGGAGTTGGGGGCAGACTTGTTCAGTCCATAGCATTGAATATAAATGATTTATTTTGTATTAAGCCTGTATTTGTCTCATAACCTTAGAAATTTGTGACAATCCCGTTGTGATAGACAACATGTAACATCTGTAAGTTTCAATAACATGTATCCTTGCAACTATTTCTTATTTATTTAATAGATAAAGTGTATATTTCACTTCTTAGCATTTTCTTGTTCATTATGGAGCCAGAGAGCTCCGTGTGCAATATTATCTTTTTATGTTTCCTTCTTCTCTAATATTTTCTTTGCCTGTTTATGAAAAAGTGTAATCATGTATATTTTTTCGGAGTGAATATCTCATTTTTTCTTTTAGCACACGTTCTCTTCTTCTCAAAAGTTATAAATAATTTCTTTATGGAGTTTCTTTAAGGTCTCTCTTATCTACTAGGGGATATTCATGTCTTAAAAAATTGTGGACCCTTCTTCTGAACCACATAAACTTTATAGAATAAATTAATACTTATTATTCATCATCTTTGATTATTTGGTTTTATATTTATTTTTTAGAATCAGATAAGGACTAAGTTAATAAATCTGAAATCATAAATATGCTTATAAAATGCTCCATATACATATATAAATGAACGTGATATGTGTGATATAAAAATGTGAAAATTGCATAATATCAAAATATATAATTCATCTACATTTATTACTAAAAAACAGGAAATTAGTGAATCTACTTTTAAAATTAATGAGTTTATATCACACATAATTTGTTTTGGTATCGGAGATCGAATTCGACCTTGTGCTTGTGAGGCAGGCACTGATGCCACTGAGTTAAATCCCCGGCCCCCAACACATAATCTGAAATATTAACAAAATATATGTACATGTAAAGATCATTCATCTATTAAATGCTAAGGAGCAAAAAAAAAAACGTAAGTCAAGAGAATAAAGAGAGATGAGCTAAAGAAAATAAAAGTAACAGTGTTCTTCAGAAGATACTTTGGACAGACATTAAAAGTTTAAATATAATAATTCTATGCATAGTCTATGTAATTATTCCATTTATTAATTGTCAAAAAATTGAGTAGCACACCTTATACTAACTGGTGTCCCATAAGCCATTTTTAACATTGTCTGTACCGTTATTATGAAACATTTTTTCCTTGACAAATAGAATCTACATATGTGCACATTATGTACTGAATTGTCCTTACAAAGATTGCATAAAAGATATAAATAAATGGCTAGAATTTATATATTACTGTTATGTATTTTATGTAAATGCCCCCTCAAAAATGCAAAATCAAGAAAAACCGTCACACACTCATAGGTTGGAATTGTGGAAGTGTCTGGATCATGGGTGTGTGATACTGGATTAGTCCACGGATTGCTTTAGCATAGTTCCATGTGTGGACAATAGAACCGTTGAAGAGTGAAGACCCCACTGGGTGTGAGCAGCACTGATCAGTAGGATTACAGACCGAATGGAATAAAAAGCCAAGAAAAAGGGAGATTCACTGCTTCCTGCCTTGGCCCACCTTGCAGCCAGAGCTATGAACTGAAACATTTACACACTGTGAACTAAAAATAAATCGTTTTCTTTTCTTGTTTTGTCTTTTTGAAACACGGTCTTGTTATGCAGTTCAGACTGGCCTTGAACTCACTTTGCAGCCCAGGCTGGCTCAAACTCTCAGTGATGCTCCTGCTTTAGCCTTCCATGTGCTAGTATTTACATGCACGCACCACCATACCCAGTTTAGAACAAACATTTCATTCCACATATCATTTGTGGGCTTGGGTTAATCTTTCCCAGTACAACAGAAATAACTAGGGCACAACTGAATTATGAATGATAGAAGAGGTACCTTATGCTTGCCTGAATTTCATTAATTGATTTTTAGTTAAAAACTGTATAAGTAAATTTATTTTAAAGTATATAATTCTAAAGAAAATTACTTATTATACTCATAGAAATTCTGGCATTATTTATTTGTTTTATGCATCATTATCTATCTTCCTTAAGTAGAATTAAAACTTTAATAACTTTAATGATATACATTTCAAATATATGCAAAATATTTCTACATGCTTAATATCATTTCAATGTTATGCTTTCTTTTTTTTTTTTTTTTTTTTTGAGACAGGGTCTTATATGTAGTGGAGGCTGGCCTTGAACTTGCTTATATATTCCAGGCAGGCCTCAAACTCATGGTGATCCTCCTGTCATAGCTTCCTGAATGCTGGGATTACAAACATGCACCACCATTTTCTATAATTAAAAAAAAATATTACTTTTTACAGCAGGATTGAAGTCGAGAAGCTTATTCACATTCATTAAGCTTAAAATTATTATAGACAGATATATTCAAAACTTTGCGCTTCTGAATCTAAAAATATTTTAAATATATTCAGTTTTAATTATCTGCTAATCTTTATGACATATTTTCCATAGATATGCAGGTTCATTTGCTCTTTTTTGAAAGAAACAAAGCTACTATATGTCACTAACATTCTCTTTTCCTGACAGTTTTGCATCTCATTTCTTGCTTCTGCTTGTTCGTGCTAAAAACAGGGAATGTAGTGTTATTTGAATGTTCCGGTCATTTTAACAGACACTGTAACTCTTTGGACTGTATATGCTTAGTGGTACCTAGTATAGTAAAGGAGTGATGTAGTTTCTGGCTTAAGCTGGCTGGAAAGACCACTAAGAAAAAATAATTTTGAGCAGACACATGAAGGGAAAACATAAGATTGATGTCAAGCAAAAGAGCAAAGGGAGTAGAAAATGCAAAACTCTAAAGTGGGAATGCATTTGATATATAGGAAAACTAACAAAGAAATCAATTTACCTAGAGTTCTTGGACATGTTCTCGGGGGTATAGAAGGTGTGCTAAAAATAATCAGGAAATAGAGGGTTTGTAATCTTTCACAGGAACTTTAGCTTTTATTCTGAGTATACGAAAAACCACTGAAGGAGTCTGGACAGAACATGTATATATATGTTATGATTTTCTGCTTTGTTTTGTGTTTGTATTTTAGTTTGTAATGCAGAATTTTTCAAATATATCAAATGTGGAAAGAAATTATATCCTTCTTCCTGGGATGTGAAATGAATTATACAATAGTGTAATTGCCAATATCCTGGAAGTAAATAAAATTTAATAATGAGAGTTCAAATGAAGAGATTATACTGATAGTACTATGTGCAGTGATTTGGCCAAGGTTAAAGAAACCAACAAATAGCCCTGAGACTGCAAACTTCTAAATCACAGGAGCAATGGAAGAAAACTTATTTCCATAGTTCAGAAAGATTTACTTGATCTAGTTAAAGTGACATAAATACACCACATTGTTCAGGGGAGAGAGAATTTTTTTACTAATTTTCTTCTCTTTGAACTGCTTGCAGTAATATTGGCTTGATCCTGGTGAAAGCAAATCAGCAAGTAACCTAAGTAATGCAATTTCAGAAAATTCAGTCTCCAAAAGCAATAAGAGAAGAGAGGGAACAAATATTGGAATAGTAAATGAAAAATAAGCCTCATTAAGAGGCAGAATTGGAAGCATATGTACCTGGTAGGAGAGTATTGCAGTAGTTTAGCTCATAAAATGTTAGTTTGTAGCACTGAATACGTTCTATATTTTGAAGGTGAAATTACAAGTGCCATCCATTATTTCTGATATGTTAAACGAAATAAAATATAATTCTATAAAGAAATTATTTATTTTATTCAATGAAAAAGATGGATAATTGGATAGATAGATGGACGGAGAGTTTGGTGACTAAGTGAGATGGCTACAGACAGAGATAAAGGTACACATGCATATGTACATATGAAGACACATTGTTTAAGAAAATAATCTCAGTAAACAAGATACATTCTTGAGTACTTCAAATTATACTGTAGGACCTCTGATTATTTTGGGCATATGCTGCTGGAAAAAGCTGTTGCTTAGTTTCATTTCCTGAAAACATGTATTTAGTATTATTTATTTATTAATTTTAAGCAACTTTGCTTTGCTGAAAACATTTCTTACACAGTATCTAGTTATGGGTATTACTTGTTTCTTATAGCAACTTGCTCAAACCTCTATTAATAGTCACCTCTACTAATAATATGACAGTTTTAATTATTTTCTTGAAGCTGCATGTCTTCTTTCTGAGTTATGATGATTTCCACCTAGGAATATTACTCTATTTATGTTTCTGTTTCTAGGGTAACACCTCCACAAAAAGAGGAATATGATAAATATCCATTGCATCAATTAATTAAATGCACTCTCCTAAATGTTAAAATTAATCATTTTAACTTCTGTTACTACACGGAGACAAGTAATTTATTTTTTATAATTGATGTCATCTTACTTTCTAACTTTCATTTGTACTAATGGAAAAAATTTGTTTACCTAAAATTTAGAAAAGTTAGAAACAATCATTCCTTCAGTCAACCATATATTCAAAATCTTTATTAGGATTCTCTCTTTCTTTGTATGATTATCAAGGATGTAAATTAATGGAATAATCAAGTCAAACGTTCCTGAAAGTACAGATTTTAATTAATAATGTGCTTTAAATATATTATTCATTCCTCATTATCTGACAGCTCTAGGCCAGGGGCCATATAAAGATCAATGATATAGCACTTGGGGAAGACAGATACAAAAATAAATAAACATGCAATTAAGCATTGTAGAAGAATAATAGGAGTACCAAATATGAGAGTAATCAGTATTTCCTGGTATTTAGGAAGGCTTTATGAAACAGAAGACTTTGGCAGTGAGTCTAAGAGAGGAGTGGGGATGCAAAAGGAAGACCTTCTAGGCAGAGGAAGCAAATTCAGTCAGTATATAGTAAACGTCTAAGACTATTACAAGGGGTGGCAAATTCTGCAGCACAGAAGACATACAAACCCAGACAGTATGTGACCCGAAACAAGCAGAAAATTGAGAGCTCTGTACAGTGTTTTTCCATGGTTGCAACTTATGTTTGTTTATTAGGAAAACAGTTTACAGCCTTATTGAAGGAAGACAACTGATCATATTCATGTTTTTAAAAGTGATCACATCTAGCCAGCAACATGGAGGAGAGTTTGAACAGACAAGGTTAGGTTGTTCTGTCAAAAACTAAGAGATGCTGTTAGGCTGTGGCAGCAGCTGTGACTTTGGAGACAAAAACACATTAATGTGGAAATAACACAATAACATGGGAAATTTTTTCTGAGTGGAAATTGCAAGTCAGGTAACTGATGAAATATAACTATATGTTTGCATATAAATAACCTTAATGACACAAAGCAAGTCATTGCCAAGTCATTAGTATGAAGAAAACACCTGTAAAAGTCTACTTTTAATTTAAAAATTATGAATTAGCCTCATATGTCAATTATTTACTTACAAAAAATAAAAATTTTAAAAGAGTACAAAAATGAATAAAATTTAAAAACTACTAGTACTTTTGTTATGTTGAACAGAATTTGATCTATATATAATTTTTTCTTTCCATTTTAGAATATAATTTTATATAACAAGAAAAATTCTAAATTCAACATACTTTCATTACCACTATTTAAACAAATATTTTCATATATTATATAATAATCATATATAATGTGTATGTATTATCTATATATAATGCATATATTCCTATAAACACAATTACTTATTCTAATAATTTTTATTTACAAGTATTTGTATTCACACTTTTTTTCATAAAAATGTATTCCTGATACTGTATTTCTAGTTAGTGCCACTTCAAAGTGTGGGTACTTAGAGGAGAAGTAGCATCTTACTATTAGGGGATCCAGGGAGAAAAAAATGTGAGTAACAATGATACAATAACAGCATTAATTGATAAGTAGCATCTGTAATTCACAGAAATTAATTATTATGCATATATATGTATATACTTCTATAACAAATTAAATTTATATATCTTAAATCTTTGGTCTTTTTGATGATTCTGATGTTAGATGCTAACTTTAGAAATCAAATCATGTAAATATTAAAAAATCTAAAACCTTTTCAAAGTCAAATTTCGATTGTAGGATGAAGGTGTGTCTGTAACTTTCTGTTCTGCAGAAAGGGCTTTCAGGTACTATTGAAGGAGCTGATAAATCTCTGCATGGCAGGGGGGAGGAAGAGGAGAAGGTTAGGAGGGAGATGGTAATGTCACTGCATTACGTAGCTTTTTGCACGGGTGGTCTCTGCAGTTTGCTATTTCTTCTCATGCATTTTGAGAAATTTATATGAACCTTTTTGTACAAAATCAAAAACAAAATATTTAATCTATCTGATTAAGTCTATTAAGTAGGACAATTTTTGTGTGGTACTATAGAATGTAACTTCTTCCCAAGATAGAAAATTTAGTGAATTATGATACACACTGATGAACATTACTTCAAATAATTATCTTCCCACATGGATTTACACATTAAAATGATTAATATAGCAGCATGCCATGACTTTCAAGTGCAGTGCAAGTCCAGGTGGGCTGTGTGTAAAGAACAGAAGAAAGGTGGAAAGTTTAATGATTCCTGTTCTGAAAAAGTCAACCAACTAAAAACTATGCTGTAATGGGATGACATAACCAGCCATTTATCATTATAGTTTAAACTACCAATTAATATATTGTCATTGAGCTGTAAGTGTTGGAAAATAATAATTATATGTGATACTATGTTATAAATTACTTTAAACTAGGAAATTATGCATTACTTTTTCTGTGTTCCAAAGTATCTAACATAAATTTTGGCACATTCCAAATTCTTTTATGGCCCTTACTATTATGTTAATAATTTTTTATCTCTGAAGATTTTTCAGTAAGATGTTTGAGCAACTCATTTTATATCCAAACTTTCAAAACTCTGCAAAGTATTTGCCCAGTGGAATTAGCTTTACATGGGAGAATAGTTTTAATCCCTTATTGACTTGCAAGATACATCTGCCTTGATGTTTTCACAGAACCTTATTTCACTGATGATGATCAAAAGAGGTATGTTGAGCTTTGATCAGAATAAATCTAAAGAAGGCTGAAAATCTGCAAATATGGAGTGATTAAAATTCCTTCTCCATTTCCTCTTAGTAAAATGAGATGAGCAAAATACTGCTGATAACTTATAATTAGTGTAAGGCAAATTAAAGGGGTTTATTTAAAGATGATGGAGAAGGAACTAAAACAAAAGTTTAATGTGAGGTCTGTGGTATTATTTAAATGAGGGAATCCAGTTTTTTAAACAGTAAATTTAATTTCATCTGTTCAATTGGTATTCTGCAGTCATTTCAAAACATTACCAGGGGCATCTGCCATCAGAATTAACTTGTGTGAGGTACAACATGGAAGAAGTAAAGGGCGGATTCTCGATTTTGCTGGTAGCACCATTTTGTCTTTAAAGGACTAAAGCAGTCACCTCCAAATACAGTGTGTATAAACTATGCAGCCTCTCAAGGAAAACAGTATCTGCGAATAGCCACGACAGTTTTCACTTTTCTGTGTTAGCTGCAGTCATTCTAAGGCTATTGTGATTTAGACTTATCTCTTAACTCAAAGCAATTTCTTGCAAAAAAAATGCAGGATAACCTTAAGTTTTCCAATCAATTTCATTCCCTCAGAAGCACTATGTATCAGAGATAGTTTGAATTTAAGATATGATTCTACATCCCAAAACATGGAATTGTTGGTTTAGGTAACAACAATGTGGCTGGCTATAACATGGAGTCTTGGGTTACTATCTCTCATCACAGAGACAAAATACTTGATGTCCAAAGTGAAAGAAGGAAAGGTTTATTTAGCTTATCATTTTTTGGGGGGGTTTAGTCCACACTAACCTGGATCCAAGGCAAGGTGTTGTGACTGAAGGTTAACTGTAGATGGCTGGCACAAACAAGAGCAAGAAGGGGAAAAGCACATTTCCTTCCCTCTCTTACAACCTATGCTGGCTACCTGCACTTGGCTAAGTGCAGCACTCACACCACTAATCCCAGCAGTAGACAGTGAACCAATCACAAATGCCAGACTCAGCTGCCTCCATAACTGTGTGAGGCTTTTGGGGGGACATCCAAACATAAACCATGACACATGGTATTGTCAATTTCAGACAATAATAGTTTGTATGGACATAAAAACCCCCCAGCAAAATATTAGAAAAATAGTTGAGTAATAATTAAATATTTTCAGGTGTTATTTTCAATGATTTATTCTTGATATCCATAAGATATGTGAGTTTTCAAGAAAGGATGACTCAGAAAGTTAGTCTAAATTATAACTTGGGAGCTTGATGAAACCAACAAATATCTGTAGTAGACACTAGTGGTTAGAAAATTGCTAGACATTTTTAGAAAAAAAGGGACATCCAGAAGAAAAGTAGTAAGGCAAATACAAATACCTATTAATTTAATTCTATGAAAATTTATTATGATGCAGTAAAATATTTCTGAAATATTAAAATGTTCTCAAGTTTTGTAACACTAAAGATAAAAATTTGGACTTAAAAATTGCTCTGTGATGCAGGCTATAACACAGAAAATAGCTTGAGATATATTTAACATGCTTAAAGTTATTATTTCATGCAACTGAAAGGTCAAGAATGTTCTCAATAAGTCGAGTGCTAACAACCATGAACACGTATTTTTCATAAGTCTCATGACATCTTTAAAAAGTACAAAAATACAACCAAGCACTCCAGATTTTGGCTTTTTTTTTTTCTCCTCGCTGAGCTGGGGAAGATGGCTTAACAATTTTTCGATCTATGTTTTCAAACAGAAATGCTTTTGTGAATAAATTAAAGAATGCAAAAGCAAATACAAATACACTTTTAAATTCATTCTTTCCAAAATATCTGATAAAATGTGATCACAAATAACAATGCTATAAAGATATTCTCTGTATTTTTCGTTTTTTACCAGTACCAGGGATTGAACTCACGACTGCCTGCTTCAAGGCAGGCACTTAGGCCACTGAGCTAAATCGCCAGCCCCTATTCTCTGTGTATTTGAGGTTTAAGGGTGAAGTAAAGAGGAGAACATCTTTATAGCATTCTGTTATTTTTAATATATAATACAGTCATAAAAGCAATTTATATATACATTTATTTATGTAATGGAGACCACTATGTGTAAAAAATACATTAAAAATGAATTAGAGACATTGCAGAACAAGTGTAACAATACAGAAAGTATTGTTTTGAGATATCCAATTACAGATGTAAAGAAATATAAATGTTCAAAAATTTTCAAAAACGCAATAACAGCTCATATGGGGGATACTAAACAAGCAGTTTTTTTCAAAGTACTGTAGAAGGTTGATCAAGAAGTAAAATGAGAAATGGATCCAAAAGAGGTGTTCAAAATTATATTAGGCAATACATTCATTACTAGTGGTAAGAATTAAGACGGGGAATGATGAGTATTTATGTTTTAGAAACCTACATGATATTATTCTGAATTCTGTATTTGATTTCTTATACCCCACACAAGAATGGAAATCATTCATCTTTTTCAAAAATTCACAAAGGATTAAATTTTATACCCAATAAAATTGTTTTTCGCCTGGAAAAGAAGAGTGAATGAAGTATCTCAGGTTTTATAATAATAATCAAAAATATTTGGTAACTCTTTACCAAACACTGAGTCGGGAATCTCAGGAAGAAGCCCCTATAATCTCAGGCAATCCAGCACAATTTGGGAATATACCATA
Organism: Cavia porcellus; assembly: GCF_034190915.1. NCBI lineage: Eukaryota > Metazoa > Chordata > Mammalia > Rodentia > Caviidae > Cavia > Cavia porcellus. Next base: position 18,067,202 of record NW_026947487.1, on the reverse strand, counting down.
TAATATTCTCCAAAATAAGTGAAGCAACTAAATCAGTAATAGCTTCCAGTAAGAGTGATGGTAAGAAATATTCCAAGTCATCAATAAAAATAGAAGACAAATACACCACAGAGGGGAGTATGGTAATGCAGAAGAATGAATTCAAGTTTCAGTATGTAAATTTGAATTGTCAATGGAGCATACAAGCTGAATGTTTCCTACTTAAAAGTCAAACAACCCTGCAGTGATGCCAAGAGTCAAAATTTATTTTTTCTCCGTGGATTTTTGCTCTTGACTATGACTAGAAAATATATGCTGTCTGCTGACTTGGCATAAATTGTTTAGAAAGGCAGACATTTGACTAGGTAGCCAGAAAAGATGTTTCTGGAAAATCATAAATATTTATGATTAATATATCCATTGAATTTGTGATATGATATTGGATATATTTATGCCTGTGTATTGCATATTTTAACTCAATACTAAATTATTTAAATTTGATTAATAGATACACTAATGATAATAAATGGTTGCTCACTTAAATAGTTCTTCAGTGAATTATCATTTGGTACTATAGTACCAAAGAAAATGTATCAGAATTGTTTTGTGATATTTTTCAAGTTTGTAATTTAGCCTATGTGTGAATTCCTTAAGTAATTACATATAGAGTAATGCGAAAGAAGTCCGAGATGATTGATGGTGCCAAAGGTGATCTGTTTAGTTATCAATTAAACTGATCCTCATGGAAGTAAGAGGACCTCAAAATGGACACTAAGAACCTAATGTATTTTACTAGAATTTTGAAGGGAAAAGGCAATAATTATGTAGTGAAGGAGACAGAGACATGGAGAGTTAGGAATGGTCTGAATCAATAAAAATATCAGAAGAATTATAATGTAAAACAATAATGCATAAGAGTGCTAGGGAAAGTGTACGAATGGAACAATAAAGTTGCATTATAGGAAGTATAGAATCATCCAGTGTCTAAGAATACTGAATACGGTCTAGCAAACCATAGAAACTAAGGCATGCTTTTAAATAAAATCTGAATAAATTAACTTCTTTGCTGAATGAATTAATGAATAAAAGGAACAGAGTATACTTAGGATGCAATGAAAATGCTTGGGATGGAGATAATGTTCATACAGAGCATACAATCTTTTATTTCAGTTTTAGAAACTAAAATATCAAACTAAGAACATTAAACTCATTAAATAGGTTATATTTAATAAATGATAATCATAAATTTTAACAGTGTGAAATCCATTTTGATTGTTTCTAATAAAAACTATCATTAGAGTTAATTTTATAAGATTTCCTTATTTTCATGGTGCCATTAGTTTTCTATATTTGTACTGTCAGTTTAGCCAATTATTTTTCACCTGAAGGGAATCAAATATTTCTGTATTCATAAGAAAATTAATGAACCTGCTTCTTGTTTCATCTATAATTTTTCTTGTTTCTTCAAATACTTGACAAGGTATCACTCACATGAAGATGATGTGAGCTTAATAAGTCAGTTTAAAATGAGAGAGCAAATAAAGTATATGAAAAACTCTATTGTATCAGCTTCTGTCATTAATAGTAAATTAAAAATGACATACTCAAGTAATTTAGGCAAAACTGAGATTACGTCAGTAGAGCACACTAAGAAATACTTCCATTTTTGGGTACGGGGGATTGAACTCATGACCTCGCATTTGCCAGGCAGGCACTTATGTCACTGAGCTAAATCCCTAGCCCCAGTATTTCCATTTCTTATGATTCTGTCCTTTGCCAAAATTCTTTTCAACTGAGGCTATCAGGAATTTCAGTGTAATAGACTGATCTATCTTTTCAAGTATAAGTTTCTTTCAAGCAACAAACTGATAATTCTAGCTATGCTTGAGCTAATTTTCCTCTTGGAAATGTGGGCTGTGCCAAGCACAGTTGATAATGGATTCATCACTGATGAGAGCTCAGCGCTGAGCTCGCTGGTGAACAAATTAATTAGTATCTAAGTTTTCATCATTATTGTCTATTTCCATTCTCTATGTTTTTGAAAACAGACAAAATCTAAAGGAGGGAACTACAAAGACAACTTCTCTAAGACTGAAGAATTTCCCTTTTCCCTTATGCAGCTGGACTGCCTTACTAGTAAACTCACTGTTTCTTGTGTTGCCACAGCCTTATGATCACTGAACAGTCTTCTTTCTCCTACACCGCATGCTGACCAATCAACAGCCTCAAGGCTTTGATAGCACTAAATAGGATCATGTTCTTCTGTGAATGTCTTAGGAACTCTATAAAATAAATATTTGAATATATTTGTTTATATTAGATCTATTATAGAATATTAGAGAAACTATTTCTTCTATGTCATATCTTAGCATTCATCTGATTGACTGATTGATTGATTGATTGATTGATTGTTATTGGCAATCAAATTCAGGACCTCATGCTTCTGAGGCAAACACTGTGCTGCTGAACTATATCCCCATCCCCATCTTATTAAATTTATGTCAAACAGAAACTTTGAAAGGCTACACATGAAACTGTCACTTATTCTCTAAGAAGTGTCACTTTTTATAGGCATTATTTTATATATTTTTATTCTAGAATTTATTCTTAGGACACGGATCAGTAGCGAAGTAAGTTTTGAAATGCTATGCAATAACAAATAGTGTGTGAAGTTTTGCTACTCTTTTTCAGAGTGAAGTTGTTTTCATAACTGTGATAGCCTAAGAACATAGTACTGCAAGATTTAGTACTTTGGCCAAAAATAAGTTTAAATGTATTATTTGTTTCTTAAATTCCATTTCATATTATGTGGATCATCGTAATCATATAAAACTTATAGATGTTACTATGATTTGTAAAGGTTCTATTATAGCCTCTTTCAAATTATGTTTTAATTAATTCAGTGTTATTGTTAATAATGACTTAAGATACTGTTGTAGTCAGGGGTTGTACACAGAGAACAATTCAGATCAGGACATGGAGTTTATAATATTTTTATAATGGTCACCAGAAGTTAACACAGCAGAATGCAGGACATCTATCCGCAACACCACTTACATAGATTATTTAATCAAGAGTCTAAACCCCAAGGCAATGTCCCACATGAGTCCAGATAAAAACCTAGAGCTCAGGACTACGCCTCCACGAGTCCAACTGGAGGTCCAGAGTCCACAAGAAGGACTCATACGCCAGTCTCTTTTACGGATTCGAGCAGGGAAGACCTTGGTCAGCGGTGGAAGCCAGAAAGTCTATGCCAGCAAGATGAAGGAGCTGGGCGGGTGGGATGAGGGTTCTACACTGGAGCAGAGAAGTCACACTCACAACAAATACCAGGGCTATCCTGAAAGGCACCACAGCTGTCCTCAGCGACATGGAGGCCCCGAGCTCCTCCGACAAGCACAGTCGGGTAGGTGCCAGGAAGCAGCGTGACGAGTTCATCCTGGAGAACAAGCAGCACACGTCTTCCCCTCCAGAGCCAGGAAGCAATGCTGGATGTGAGGACCAGAGCTTCTCCAGGAGAACTAACATCTCAGAGAGCAACTCGTAAGAGAACCCACAATGCCTCCTTCACGCTTCAATCCCTCCCAACACCTCTCTTCTTCTCCACCTATTTATCCTGGCAACCCTCCTCAGGTGGAGCATCTTCTCTCAATGTATGCTGATATAATCCAGCTGGTTTTAAGTTCACCACCAGTTTTCAAACCATAACAGATACAGATATTTTCATATTATGTTACATGAAAGTATAAAATACAATATTAAAGTCTGACCTTTTCATAATTGTGCACACTAATAAAATACATTTTAAACAAATATTTTTATATTTCTGGCAACCTACGATGCAGGAATGTACTGCAATATAGAAGTGTGCTATTTTATATTTCCTTAATCATAATATATTTACTATACAGTTAGAGTGTGTCACTTTTATTACTAAGATTAGGTCATACAGAAAAAAATGAATTCATGTATTTCATTTTGTTTACTTATGAGCAAAGGTGTATGTTCAATGTAAAAGTCACTTCTATATGTACATATTAGTACAAAGAATCACAATCATAATAAAAAAATTCTATTAATAGCTAAACAGTGTTTTAGGCAAAGAAGTTATTTTCTTGATACATTGAATACTTTATTCAGAAAGGAGACAACTTTTTTTAAATTTGAATGACCCTTTAAAATAAATATTCTTTTCATGAATGCTTTGCTTTGTCTTTTTTTCCTAGCCAAGGGAAAGTTAATGCAAAAGACAATAGAACGTTAAGAAAAGTATAGAAAACTAATGATGCTTTCAAATCGATATCTGTGAATATACTAATCAAAACCTCATGCCATTTCTAGTAGCTGTAATACTCTAAAAAAATTCAAAAGTTCTATCTATGAATAGCTAAATTATTCTAATTTTTCAGATTAGCAAAGTCTGATGGTCAAAATTGTTCTGGTTTTTCTTGTCAGATAAGTCTGAAAGTGATACCCAGTATTTTCATTCTTAATAATGTGCTATTCAGCAGCTACAGGGTTATTTTGTGTCTCTTCAGTCATTTTCTAGTAACAAAGAAACTTAAACAAGGTTATAGAAAGATAGAACATATTTACAAAATGATTGAATAGCTGCTTGATTTGCCAAGGAAAGAATACATTGCATGTAGGAAAGTGTCATGATCTATATACCATATTAATTGAAACATTTGATTTATGTAAGAACATATATATATATATATATATATATATATATATATATATATTTAATTCATTTGTATGTGTATAGAATGATATTTTTAAAAGATGTTTCACATTTTGTCACTGTAGATGAAAGGATTTTTTTCTCCAGAATGCTTAAATAGGTTATAAAATATCTTAATAAAGGTATTATTTTTCTTACAAAGTCATTTTCCTACAATTATTATAACATGTTGCATTTACAAAATAACCCTAAAACTTTAACTTTTTAGATTTCTAATTTCACTCTGACATTGAACTCCCTTTTGGAAAGATCAGGAAAAATTAACAATTGAAATATGAATTTTTGGAATTTACATTTTAAACTAATTGTTTTTTCACTTCATACTCTATAGGTTTATGTTAGTGTTAAGTTTTTTTTGTTTTGTTTTGTTTTGTTTTGTTTTGTTTTTGTCATTTTCATCGGTACCAGGGAACGAACTCACAACTGCCTGCTTGCAAGGCAGGAGCTTATGCCGCGGAGCTAAATCCCCAGCCCCTAGTGTTAAGTTTTAACATAATATTCCTAAGACAATTTCTATTATGAACTGTAGAAAGAGATCCTGCAATGTTTTAATTTTTATAAATAGTTATAATTTTTCTGTTACACAGAAATAATATACATGAAATAAAACAATAGACACTTAGAACTTCAAGTCTATAATACCATTTCATATTTAAATCAAAATTATTTATGGTAAACCATAACACAAATCTTTTTTTCCACTTACTATCTGATATAAATTGTGTTTTTTAACCTCACTAAAGCATGTAGTAGAATATCAATAAAAGTTAAGTTTTCAGTTTACTTTCTCTGATTCAATCAATTTGCAGTATCTTTATAAGTATTACTCGCAAAATGTGCCTATTATTGACTCCCTGTAAGAATACAAAATGTCATGAATTAAGTGAGCAGGCTTTATTATTCACATTCTGTACCTACACAGAGTGCTAGTATTTCCTTCACAGCGTAAGTCACAAGAGTATATTTATATGATTGTAGTTTTTTGATTCTGTATTTTCAAGCAAACTTTCAGTGTGTTACAACCACTGGGATTATTCTGTAGTATTTATACTATAATTTTGAAGTAACTGCTGTAGGACATGTTGAAGTCATGCTGTTTTTGTGATTTCACAGACTCATCTCTCAGGATTAAACTCAACGCTTATTTTGTTTTCATTGTCAGTTAGCATAGACACAGAAAGCCATGTCCTGTACAGATCTGCCAGAAGCAAATATAGTTGTCCTTTCAGCCTATGAAATGAAGGAGCTTTAGATTTCTGGTCCTTGCTTGTCAAATGTGGTGTTTGTGATAAATCCAAGTAACCGATCAATGAAACAAACAAACCATAATTTGTTGCTTGAATCCAATTACCCAGAAAACGAACAATTTTTATAAGGAACTGACCACAGGAGACTGAGTAGCAAAGAAAGTCGGTTCCTTATGTTTTTGTCAACGCTGGGGTTGAATTCTTGCACAGGAAGATGAAAGAGTTTTAGTGTCCCATCAAGTCTCATGGTATAATCCTAATGTTCAGTATTACAATATTTGAAATACTGTTTGTAAGGTAACTAAAGTTAAATGGGGCCATGAGAATGGAACCTCATGATGAAATTAATACATTTAGAAGGTGCAAGAAATCTGATTGTCTTCATATCACACACTCAGGGACACCTTTGTAAATAGGAAAGAAGTTGGCTGTTATGCAAACAAGTCAGTGGGGGAGCCCTCATTGGAACTAAAAGAGTCATTGTAAATAAGGTTAATTAACTTTGAGCATTAAATAATAACAAAGAAAGAAGTTATCACTTTAAAGTAGGAGAATAATACAGACTGTCACACAGTGACTTTGCACATCTCCATCTTGTGTCATGATTGTTGGAAGCTGTATGTATTATATTTCTCTATTTGGAGGTCTTGCATGCATTAAGTTCTTCAAAGAGTATCATCTGATTAGGGAAGATGCCTGAGAATTTTCATCTCCAATTTTCTGGGTGGGAGGGATTTCTAATAATTAAAGGTCACTCATTTCTCTCTTCAACTTAAATGTATTGGCCCAAAATTCAATCCCTAAAGTTTTATATAATGCTAATTATTAATGGTAACTGCCCCTTATATTGCATTGTAGTATTTTTTTTCTGATCCCTCTTCAAGAAAAGAAATTAGTCTGAAATATTATGGATTTGTAAATAACTGGATAAATTTTGAAATATAATGTGTAATTCATTTATAAAGTTCAGTTGATTGTATTTCTGGATTTCTAAGCATAAAACTACACAAATGTCAAGGATATTGAAAAACTTTCATGAACTTTGTAATTGCAATATAAATATAATAAAACTACCTAAATATTACTTGTATTTAGTATTGTAAAATAAATTTTAATTGTAGATACTTATTGTACAAATATTTTCAGATAAACAAGAGTATGTCCCCAAGTGTTTTACAATCATTAAAACATATTGATTTTTTATACATTTAATAAAGATGCTAACACAATAGCTTAGGGTTCCTTAAAAACTGAAGTATATAAAAGCAGTGTTATTTTTATTATCATCTGTTTCATAAAGAGAATAAAATTCAAATAAAATATAAATAAACTCAAATAAAATATAAAGATACCTCAAGTTTAAAAAACATTTTCACCATTATATTATTTTCATTTTGTGCTTGAATTTGGGACAAAATAAAATTAAGTTACTTTGTCAGGGTAAATGAAATATGAACAAAGATCATGGTAACTATAAAGCACACAATGTTCCAAATAAAAGTTTTAAAAATATACAGTAATATGCAACAATCTTTATGAATAATTTAATTTCTTTTAAAATAATCAAATTTTTCAAAATGGCTAGAAAAATTCCAATTTAAAATATTTCACACAGCAATATATTTATAAAAAGTATAAGATTTATCATCAAAGTGTATACTGTTTTATAAAATAAGCCATATATCCCATAAGAAACAAACAATACTACTGCCTTGTATGAAAACTATTTGAGTTTTTGTTGTAATTTTACCATTTAGCCTTAGTAAGCAATACTTGTTTTTCAGTCACAAGAAAAATTTTATAAACAGGAAAACAATATTTGCCTATTTTTTGAGTATATATTTTCTCATTTTAAAATTGTATGATTTAATCAGTATTTAAACATTTTGTGCATTCTACCCTTTTGTATCTTGTTATGTGAAAAAATGACAAAATTTAGGAATATTTTTTTTCTTTCTTTCTCTTTGCATTTTTGAAACAGGGACTCACTATGGCTGGCCTTGAACTCACTGTCTAACCCAGGCTGGCTTCAAATTCATAACCGGGTCATCTTATCTCAGGCTTTAGAGTAGTGGGATTACCCAGTTGTGTAATTCTTATTAGATTCTCTGTGTGTAGTTTAGAGATATTTCCAAACCCATTTATTGTAACTTCTTACTTAGAAATTGAAATATTGTGCGAGAATGCTCATTAATTTGCAACAATCTATTGCTTTAAATTTAGCCCCCACAATATAACTGTTAAATCAGCAAAGAACTTTCTAATAGGTAACATAAGATTCACCCATATAAGATAATATTAATTTCAACTCAACAGAAGAGATTTGTATTTCAATAAATTAAACCCAGAAATAAATTATAATTTACTAGTCCTATCATCTTTAGTATAAAATATTTTAAATGAGAAATTAAGTCTGGATAATATTTGCTATGGTTCTAACATTATTTTTGCATGGTGATCAAACCAAGAATAAGATAAAACTAAATATAAGTTAAAATTAATATGTTTTTATTAGCTAAGAATAATCTAAGTAATAGAAATAACAAATGGATTTATTTTAATATAAATGATGCTATACAATCATATGTCCAAATTTTGAAATATTTGATTTTATAACCTTAAGCCTTTGCACAGGCTCCCAATTAAAGTTTATATACTACATTTTTCCAGTACAATATTTTAAGTATTTGTGTCTTTATTTATTAATCTTATAAGGATGAGTATTCCTACTATGTGCTCCAAATAAAGCAATGAATTATTTTACTTATCAAGTAATACCAAGTATTCCCCAAAAATATGAAAAAAGAGGGAGGAAAGAAAAATTCATAACAGTATCATCCTCTCCTCTCTTTATATATGAATAAATTTGTATATGCATATATAATATATGCATATATATACAAATTTATGTATATAAATTTATACCTACATGTAAGTTAATCATTGCTAAGGCTAAGTTTTGTAAAAAAATGAAAAGATTTAAATGAAATAAAAACAAATTTTGACATATATGCTAGAAATAAATATATTCTTTTTAATTAAAAACAAATGTTACTAAACTGTTAAAATAGTAGTCCTGTGAAATATTCATCATAGTGCTTCCCATTTTCAATTGAAAATTGAAATTTTTGATTCAGGATAAAAGTGAATAGGAATACAGTTAACGTTGTAGTATATTAGAAAAAAATAGAGCCAAGAAACTATGTAACTGCCTACACTTACATAATTCCACAGCATGTGAAAATTAATAATTATACTCCTTATTCAGACTTAGACCTAATTTCTTATCATTCCCACGTCTCATGTAGTTTTACATGTGTTTTACATTTATGGTATTTACAATGGTAATTAAGGTAGGCTTAGTAAAATTTAATATTAAAATTATTGTGTTTAATTATTGTCATTTGGCATCATATAGATGTTTATTAGTTCAATAAATAATTGTGTACACATGTGGTATCCTTTGTAATCAATATATAAGGGAAGGTCAGTGAGTAAATGTTAAATTCTACTTTTAATATTTTAATATATGGGCCAGAGATATAACTCAGCAGCTTCGGTGTCCACCTGGCAAGCACAAGGTCCTGAATTCGATTCATGATGCCAAAAAAAAAAAAAAAAAAATTTACTATGATGATAGATTTTCCTGTCACTAAAAGTGAGTTTGAATCCATAAATATAAAAAGTGCTTCAAACATTTTATCTTCCTGTAGATTTGATTTTCTGTTTTAATGTTTAGATATTTGATCCATTTTAATTTTAAAATGATACACATGGTTAGAAATATGGTTTCAGTTTCAATCTTCTGCAAGCACATATCTAATTTTCCCATCATCACTTGTATAAACTATCTTTCTAACAATGTATGTTTTTGGTCTCTTTGTCAAAGATCAAATAGGTGGGTGTGTCTAGCAATGTTTCTGGAACTTCTATTCTGTTTCGTTGATCCATAAATCTGTTTTTGTTCCAATATCATGCCATTTTTATCACTATTGCTGTATAGTATAGCTTGGAGTTTGATATTGTAAGGTCTCCCATGAGAAATTACAGCAAGAATTAACTTATGGGATTATATAAAACTAAAAAGCTTCCATACATCAAAAAAATCAATTAGTTAAGTGTCAACCTACAGAATGTGAAAAAAAACATCGATCATACAAACGACTAATATGTAGAATATATAAAAAAGTTTAAAATAAAACTGTACCACCTAAAATTAAAGAGTCAGTCAAACATTGGCAAGGGAAGTGAACAGATAATTCACAGAGAAAATTTAAATGGTCAACTAATTTATGAAATAATTGTTAGCATCTCTGGCCATTGAAGAAATGCAAATTAAAACAGCGCTGAGATTTCATCTTGATCCAGAAAGAATGACAATCAGAAAGAAATAAAAAAATAATAAATATTGGCATGGCTGTGGTGAAAAAGAAACTCTTCTACATTGTTAGTGAAAAGAATGCAGATTAGAAATTCTATATCACACCAGTGTATATCTTCTCCAAAAAATTTGAAACCTTGTCCTACAGTGATACATGTATGCCAAAGTTTGTAGCAGCACAATTCAGAATAGCTAATTCTTGGAAGCAGCATGTAAACCCATTAGCAGATGACTGAATAACGAAAATGTGGTGTTGATCCATAATTGAATACTAATTGAATATAAAGAAGGGAAAATTTGATACATTATTTTGGAAAATAGATGCACCTGGAAAATATAATGTCAAGTGAAATAAACCAGACACATAAGCTTAAATAAAATATAGTGTCTCTCATTTGAGTAATACAAAGCACAAAGAGAATGATAAGAATAGAAAGAGACAAGAGGAAGATCTCTCCAAATTGAAAGAGGTCCAAAGGATCAAGAGCAAAGGGAGATGGTTAGGAGATGGAGAAACAGCTAGAATACAGATATGCCCTGCACAGGATCTTAATAGCTCAATGAATCTAAACATTATATGATTCAAACATGAACTAAGATTAATAATATCAACAAGAATGAAAGTGAAGAAAGGGGAAATAAAGGAGGAGGTTTGGAGGGAAGAGAAAAAGGTATGGGAATTTAAAAAAAAAAAAAGAAATACTGCATGGTGCACATACATGTACATGTGCCCCAAGATGACTGTAAAATGCATGTACTATAAACATATACTAATAAAACTATTTAAAAATAGTAAGATTTAAAGAAAAAAGTGTAAAACTATGTAATAAAGTTCAGAGGAAGAGAAAAAGAAAAATATTTGTATGTGCACAGAAATCTGTACACAAATGATTCACTGCTGCTCAACACTGTTGTACATGCCTGTAACTGCAGCACCTTAGAGGTGGCAGTAGGGATATTTTGCGACCTAGAAATACCCTGGCCCAAAATTCAAAAATTCAAGGTTACAGAGACTAGAACTTGTTCTAGTACAAGTTACCAAGTATTTTCAAACTGCTGACCTTACTTTATTATTCCCTCAGGTGCTAGATCTTTGCTTTCAAACTTCTTAGATTTCACTTTTGGAAACTATTTTTTTCCAATAAACAGCTTTGAGTTTGCTTGCATACTTAAACAAACGTAATGAGGGTAATTATTTAAATTTTCATTTAGTTATTTTTAATTTTAAGTAGAATTTAATTATGCTTGAAAGAGCTGAGAATATTAGTAACTAATACTTGGCTTGTTAAGAACTATGTTTTTGAAGGTTATTTTTTTTTTAAATTTCCTTCTCAAAACTTGTTTAGTCAACATAAGTAATTGTAATTGATTTATAAATAATATTTGCTAAGAAGAAAAGAAATCGAAAAATTACCTCTAGTAGTCACTTTTTACTGTTCTTTCATGTCATTATTAATGATAAATAATATTGAATCAGAAATATCAGTTCCACATCTCTTTGAAGATATACATTTCACTGTATGCCTTGATTTTTCCAGAGAATAAATTTACACATGGTGCATTTTTCTCAATATAAAAACATCAAAAGTTTAAATTTCTGAAGTTAACCACTGATACACTTTGTTCATTCTTCTAACAAAATTATTAACAGTCATTTTTTTATTCACAGATACTGGCTGACTTAGAAAACCATGCCTTATTTAAGAATGATCTGGAATGTCAAAAGCTGATTCTGGAAGCAATGAAATACCATCTCTTGCCAGAAAGAAGAACTTTAATGCAAAGTCCAAGAACTAAACCCAGAAAATCTACAGTTGGAACTCTGTATGCAGTAGGAGGAATGGATAACAATAAAGGTGTGTGATTCCTAATCCGTATTAATACATCCCTTGTGTCATACCAGGACTGTTTCTCATTCCATCCATATGCACCAACACTACTACAGAATTTTAAGCTTTAAAATTCATGATCAAAGGTTAAGGAAAAATTAAAAGATAATTCGTTTTTCTGTTCTGAAGCTAATGCCTTTGCATTAATCATTAAATCATTCTTTGTGTATGTGTGCTTCATATACCAGACTTCAAACAGAGTGAAACAGTAACTCAAAATGTTTATTTTGAAAGCACAGATCACATGATTTGTTGGCTACACAGTATTGACAGCTGCATTTGGCTCTAGGTAAAGGAAAAGCCATGTCCCAGGTTTATGATTGTTGAGTATATGATTTTGAGGAGACTCAAACTTTGAGAACTGAGAATATCATAAAGAAATAAAAAATAAATAGAAATTATGTTACTGTCATAACAGTAGAAGCCATAATTCATAAAATTATTTTTCAGTTTAATTCTTCAGAAGAAAATAGTTTATTCAAAAACTTAATATATGTATTTAAAAGATTTGTTCTTTCTATCTGTAGCTATAGGAAAAATCGCCATGAACAAGTGTCCTCTTCAACCTTAATATTTGTGTCTTTATTTATCAATCATCTCAAAAACTAGTAATTATGCTTGCACTTTATAGGTAATATAATTAGCCATAATATATTTCAAGGCATGCAAAACATAATTGAGAAACACTGTTGCAGGCAAATATGTAAGTGCTCTCAAAAGAATTTTATTATTTAAAAATCAAAATAAATCAACAAACTTACTATAAATTGAAAAATCATGATAGCAGCTAAAAGAAAAGACTTTATATAGTCAATATAAAATGATACATGTTCTCATTTTGTGCCTGCTAAAAGATATCCTATGACTATTAGATGGTTTATATAGTTTAGTTTTTTGAAAAGTTTAATTCATTTTTACTAAAAAGTTGATTTCAAGTATCACATTAAATGACTCTCAGAATGTGAACTCATGAAAATGAAAACAAAAGGAATTTAAAAGCTAAAAGTAATATACAATTAGTTAGCAAATCAAGATTGTAAAATTCCCAAATGTTTTTCACAGTATGGGATGGATTAATATATTTGTAATGAGACTATGGTACTGAATGAGAGAAGATGGTCATTCTTACAGTGTTTTTTGAAATGGAAACACCTTCCAAAATTTAAACCTAAATAGAGCTGCTCTGCCTGAATATGTTTCTTTCCAAAAGAAAAGAACCAAGATAATATTCTGATAGTTAACTTATTGTGTAATTTAATTGGATTAAGAGATATACATTTTTAAGGCATGGTTTCTGGGTATATCTCTGAGAGAGTTTGTTTTGAGAAGTGATTAACATTTGAATCAGTAAACCAAATTAAGACATTAAAATATGATCTTCAACAATGGATAATCATCTTTCAAATCTTTAAAGACTTAGATAAAAGATAAAAGCAGCCAAAGGGAGAATTCACTCTTTTTTCTGATGGAGGTCATTTATCCACTCCAGCCTTAGGCTTTCACTTCTTTTTAAAAATTTTTATTTAAAGAAAGACAAAATAAAACAGAAAATGGATAGAAATAATACATACAGTTCAGAGAAAAAATAAACAATAAGAAATCACTAGTTAATGTTTACATCTGTCCTTTTACAAATAGTTGTTCAAGACACAAAAGTGGAACATATAAAGTGGGAATTCAAACAGTGAGACTGCAAACAGTTCTGTTCAACTATCCAACAAAAACTTAGTAATATGGTCATCAATCCTATACACTTTAAACATATATGCAGTTATCCATATTTTCATTTATGTTGGGATTAAACAAACTGGAACAGGCTAAAATTATTCTGAACAAAGAATAATAGTATTGCTGGATTTTACATAATGGCACTCCGTGATCAGCACTGGGTACTGTAGTGTCTTTAAAAAAAAAAAAAATTTAAAGAAAGACTAAACAAAACAGAAAATGGGTAGAAATAATACATACTTTCAAAGAAAAAAAATAAGCAGTAAGAAATCACTGTTGATGATTACAGATTGCCCTCTTACAAATAGTTATTCAAGATACTAAAGTGAAGTATATAAAGCAGGAATTCAAACAGTGAGACTGCAACCAGTTCTGTTCAACTATCCCTCAAAAACTTAGATGTATGGTTTTCAATCTTATACATTTAAACATATATGCAATTATCCATATCTTCAATTATGTTGAGATTGAACAAACCCAAGTAGTCTAATATCACTCTGAACAAAGAATAGCAATATTGTTGGATTTCACATTATGACCCTCCAGGATCGGCGCTGGGTACTTTAGTGTCTCTTTTTCTTCAAAGTATCTGTTCATTTCATCATGTGTCATAAGATCAGTTCTAATAAACTATTTGTGGATTCTACATGTGCATGAGTCTTAACATGTATTTCTATCCTTTCTGTGTTAGAAGGAGAAGCAAAACAAAGCAAGACAAAACAAAACATATTCCTATAAACACATGAAACAAAAAAGACATATAAGACTGTTGTACAAGGAGTTCCACCATAGTTCCTGTGTTGTCTCTTGTTATCTTCAATAGATTTGGCTATATCATCAGACATAGTATAATTGAATATATCAGTACATAACAGTATTAATAAAAACACAACTTGTATATAGTATAAAACATCAAAAGCAGACAGTTATCAAACCAGAATGTGAATCGTAGAGTCTTGTGATATTTAGTGTAGTTGCTTATACTCTCAGACTTGATAATATCTATCATAACAGTTTTGAATAAAATCTGTTAATACCAAACAGCAATCAAACAAACCAGATTTAACTAAGATCAGTCATGATAAAACAGGGTAAGTCATACAGGGCTACAGATTAAGATAATAGGAAATTAAAAATGATTATTGTGCTATATCCTGATATTTTGGGAATAGCTGTCTGTGCCCTCAAATCTAATGCAAAGTAGATAACTGGGACAGAATAAAATCTATCAAAAATAAAAGCTATCGAAGCAGAGTGGTGCGAGTAATGTGGGATTTAAATCCTGATACACTATGAACAACATCTTCTGCCGTCTTTTTTAAGACTCTCCCTCCCCTTTCACTTCCCCAGGGTACTGCACTGTACATTTTTGGTCTCACCAAGACTCTTGGTTTTAAATTGGGGGAGGAGGGCAACTTGCTATTTACCTAAGTGTTTCTGAACCTTCTCTCTCCTGAACTTGATCTTTAATTGTATTACTTTATCTATAAAAGCCTATCTTTCCAACCTATCCACAAATACTTGTCTAGTTGCTGCTATTACTCTCTGGTCCTCTGTCACATAGAGAATTGTTTTCTCATATTTGATTTTCAGTCCATGAACTCTTTTTCATGTTAATTATATTTCCTATAAATAGCATCTTGGTGGACCCTGCTCCTGATCTACTCCATGTGTGTGTGTGTGTTTTTTTTTAATTTAGTGTATCAAGGCCATCTATATTAGAGATTATAACTAATCTTCTCTGCCTTGTTCCTGTTATGCTCTTTTTTATCATCAGTCGTCTGCTTATCTCCTTCATTCTGTTTTCTGCTCCATTCATTGAGGCTTCTCTGCCACTGTTTCTGGAATTCTAGTACTTTTCTCTCTCTCTAGAATGCCCTGCAGTATTCTTTGTAGAGTTGGATTGGTGGTGGCAAATTTCCCAAGTTCCTCTTTGTCTTGGAAGTATCTTGTTTCTCCGTTAATTTCTAGAGACAGTTTATCAGGGTATATCAATCTGGGTTGGAGGTTATTTTCTTTCAGGGCTTAGAATATTCTGTTCCAGGCTCTTCTTGACTTGATGGTTTGTGTCGAGAAGTCTTCTGTTATTCTGATGGGTCTTCCTTTATAGGTTATCTGTTTCTTGTCTCTAAGAGCTTTTAATATTCTGTACTTATATTGAATTTCTGGGATCTTGATTATTATATGCCTGGATGTGGCTCTGTTTTGGTTGTAGGTGGCTAGAGTTCTGTATGCCTCATACATCAGAATATCATTTCCTTTTTTATGTTTGGGAAGTTTTCCTTAATTATTTCTGTGAATAACCTTTGTAGTTCCTCTGTTTGTGCCTCTGCTACTTCATTCACATTCTTTATTCTCAGGTTTTAGATCCTCTAGTCATCTTCTAGCCTTTGTATTGTTATTGCTTGTTTCCTTGTTATTTTTAAAAAGTTTTTCCTTTTTTAATCCCACATTGCAAACCTGTCCTCCAGTTTGGATAATCTATCCTCAGTTTCTTTCAAGCAGATTTGCCATCTTTCCATAGAGTTTTTAATTTCTTGGTAATTTCTTTGACTCTGCCTCATGTATTCTATATTTTATTTATATTCTTCTTCAAATGGTTCTCTCCTTTGTTTGAGTTCCTCCCTTCTTCTGTCTGTGTCTGCTTAAGGGATACTTAGCATCTCTTTTATTAATCTTCTTATATTTTGCTTTACTTGGCTAAATATTTAACTTTGGAACTCGTCTGTAAGGTCCCAAAGATATATCTCTGTATGTCTCTTTATGATGCTGTGTCTGATATTGCATGTTTGCTGTTCTCATTCTCCTTTGTATTTTCCTGTCCTGGGTCACTGTTCTCAGGATTGGGGCCTGGGAACTCCTTGTTGTTGCTTCCTCTTTCCATCCTTTTTGTTTCTTCCAGGAGGCTCCAGTTTCTTTCTTTGTTGGTTACAGTTCTTCTGAAGCACCACTGTAGTGTGCTAGTGAGTGGCAGACAAGGGCATCATATGTTGGTTCCTCCCCCTCAGATCAGTCAAGTTTTTGAAGCCTGCACTGTATTACTATGTGCTGCCTCCCCTCCATATCAGTCAAACTTCTGAGGCTTTACTGCGTTAGTGTGCGCCACCACCATAGGGAATTGCTTTGGATAACCTATTGGTCTCAGCCAGGTCACATGACCGAGGCCTACCTCATTCCACCAATCCCATTAGGGAAGGGAAAAACTGACTGAAGTCACTGCTGCCATTTGTACTTGGCAGTCCTGCCTGATCCCTGAATGGCATCTGCTGGAGCACCCCTTTCTGTGGAATGGCTCCACCCCCATCACTCACCCAGATCAATGCAGGTTCCCCACCAGCTCAGCTGTCCATTCAGCTGGCCGCCACCCAACCTCAGTGTGATTGTGCCTCCAGTGAATTGAAGCAGTGGGACCTCAGATGGCTCAGCAAGTCACCTGCTGTGGCAGGAGCACTGAACCTTTAGCTGTTCCAATAATAGCACCGGGACTGTATGTTTGATTGGTTCTTCTCACCTTGGTTTCTTCTTGGGGCGAGAAAATTCATCTCCCTCTGTTCAGATCTCCCCCCACATTCTGTTATGTTGAACTTTACTAAGTTGGCTATCTCAGGGAGCCTCTGTAGTCTGCTGTTATCTATCTGCCATCTTTGCTCCAGCCCCCTAGGCTTTCGATTCTATAGAATTGAGATTTTTCAAGTTGCCATAAGTCCTCAGTCCTTGGACTGGGAGTCCTTTTAGTGACTCTTCTGGTTCTCAGGCCCTGGGATTCCATTGCTGACTTTCCTGGTTTTTCAGCAGCACGCTGAGTATAGTGAGACTTCTTGCCTCCATAATTTCATGAGCTAGTTCCTATAGTAATTCTGTCTTTTGTATCTGTATATTCAGTTTATTCTTTTTCTCCATAGAATTCTGAATGATTACTTCTAAATACAAAATAAATTGGAAATATATTTCATTTTTTTCATGTACAAAGTTTTTATAATAACTTCTTCATAATAACATTGTTAATCATCTCTATTTTTACTCTCCTCTTACAAATATATTCTGTGGATGACAATTTTGAGAAATTTATGGTTTCAATTTAAAATGAATTTTGTACTTGAGGAAATAATATAGCTGCTTAAACTTTTTAGCATGTTATAAGAACTTCCAAGAATGCTAGAGCTAACATTACTTCAACAATAAGTTTAAGTTTTGCTTAGTAAAGCTGAATTGAGGCTGTTGTTTTTGAATGACTCATTCATTAAAAAAACTCACTTATTACCTACTATGTGCCATGACTTCCACTCTAGTAACTTGTACTTCTTATTCAAGACCAGTAATATACAATTATCAAATAAAATAAAGGCAGACTTCAAATACACAAAACAATTTTAGTTAAATTACATGCAATATTTTATAAAGAACTAATGAAATAACATTAAATCTGTTTTTCACATCTCTTTTCCCTCTCTTTTCCTACCAATTAACCTCCTTAGATAGAAGAATGTTTTAGAAGTGTTCAAAGTCAAGGTTAAATGGTTAGAAACTTTCTTTGTTAAATTGATTAAATAATATGAAGATTTAACTGTAAATCAGTCCAAAAATTTTGCTGAACACCCAAAGCATTTAGACTAGCTAAGAAAACAGAACTGTTAGCCTGTATTCATATTGGTCTTAAGGGGATTATGAAATGCTACACAACATGTGCCATGTGATATAATTATTAAATTTTACAATGAAAGTATTTAATCATTGAAGTTTTGTGATAGGCTATTTTTATCTTTAACTTAGATTTTAAGTTTGTCTTAAGAGATACAATAATTCATTAAATATAATTTTTTCATTTTCCTAATTTCAAGACCAAATGCCACTTATAAAATCAAAAACACAATATATACCACAAACAAAATGTCCATATGAGATCAATTGTATTTGTAGTGTTCACAAAATAGCTTTATAAAGCTATTGATATAGGAGAATGAAACACTCAACCTACTATGTTCATGAGTACACGTTCTCTAAAATTGAAAAATGAGTTTTAGGAACAACAGTGGTTAAGAGTAGGATATATTTTATTGAGATATATTTATTGAGATAAAGAAAGATGAGAGATACAGAAGGGGTTGTGAGCTGTTTGCCAAGGACTCTGTCTTTTCCAGGGACTTTAATAGAGCAAAACCATGAGGTGAGTAGGTTCCAATGTGGGGAAGACTGGGAACTCACAAAGTGGATGAGCATAAGGTGGGACATAACTATAGTTAGTCAATAAGATTAGTAGTTCAGGTAAAATTTATTAAACTGGGGACAGATGGAAAAGTAAGCCACATAAGAAGCCGGAATTCTTACAGCTGTGACTCTTCTCTAGGGGGATGGGATGGTGACTCCAGGCTTCCTCAGGGTGATAGTGAACTAACTGGAATACCAGTCCTTAGCATGTGGATGCATTTGTTTGATCCTTTGTCTTGAGACCTGGCCCACAGCAAGAGGTGTCTGTCTCCCCCATGTTGCAAGGTATGTGCACTGGCTCATTGAGGACCTAGCTCTGTCTCACTGCCTATAATATTTCAGGCTAGCTCAACTGCCTGTAATACTGAAAAACAAAAATATTGATTAGGAATGATTAATATTAGCAAAATGCCCCTGCGTCATTTCAGAAACAAAGGAAATGACTATTTTGAATTTTTACTTGTTTTAAATTATACTGTAATTTATTTCTTCAGAATATTTAAAACTAGGAAAAGTGTCTTTCTTAAATGTTTTTCACTTATCTAATTAAAAGAATATTAAAGCAGAAATTTGTTTTAGTGCAATTTATATTCATCAATTTAACCTTTTATTATTTTAGTAATACCACTGACATTTTAAGTAGTGAGTTTTTGAGATTTTTATATTATTGGTAGTGCATAAAGTAATGTTAGAATATGTTTTTCATTAAAATGTTTTCAGAATATGGACTTGTCTAACATAGCAATAATTGTACCCCAAAATTTTGTACTTCAAAAACGGAATGAGACATCTTTGAAAAGGAAGAAGAAGCACTTTATTTAAGCTGATACCCAGTGACACAGTTGCATTGGAATTTGCTGAGCTGTGCAACTAGGTTAGGTTACAGGGAGTTTATAAAAGGCAAAAACCGCAAAAAAGGAGGAGGAGCTTATGCAAACAGGCAGTTAATCATTGTGAAATGTTTTGCAACAAAGGGTCCATGTGTTTTACAATTAGTCATCAGTTAGTTCTAGGAACAAACTACTGTTCTCGGAAGGGGGTAGTTTCCAGGAAACAGAAATTAGAACAAAGGAAAGGATAACGAGACTTACAGAACAGGATAGAGGCACTTTGGTTAGGTTACAACAGCAATCTCTTCAAATGGAAAATTTTTTAGAAATTTAAACTTTCTTAGGAATCTTAAATCTTTTTCCTTTTAGAGTTTTTAATACCAACTTAGTTATTTCCACTTTTATTCAGTAAATAAAGATTTATAAATATGTCAGTATACACAGAAATTTTAAAAAGATTTCTTATTAAGTAAGAAATGAAGCAGAAGACAAGGTTATATGAGGATATCATTAATAATTTTCACCATATCATAGAGTATAGCTATTGCTCATTAGATATAGCCCTAAAATTTAGATAAAAATCTAGTGCTTAATAGCAAACCTTAGAGAAACTATTTTTCCAGGAAAACAAACTTCTAGAAGCTAATGTTCTCAGGGATTTAAAGATCAATTAGAATATTTACAAGTAATTGTACCATGCCTTTACTGCTTTCAAGGGTGCTTTCTACAACGTATTATGTTAACTATAAAGTTATTAAGATTTTTATCTTGAAATTATATTTTCTTCTCTTGAAAGGTAATGAGGTAGAGGAAATAATCATGACAAAATAAAACTTAAAGAGTAAAAGAAACAAAATTAAAATGTATACAGAAAAAATTTTGAATTCACTATTTCTCATTTAAAAATCTGTGTAATACTCAGTGTGGTCTTTTGGAATGATTTATATATTTGTAATTATAACTGTAAAGGGCTCTGTAATAATCATTACACTGGATTTCTCTTCAGTCCCTAATTACAGATGATATCTTATGAGGCTGATAAAATACAGGTAGTAACTGGGTCTAATGTTCTGCAGATATGAAAATTCTGAACCTTGCCCTGCCCAGACTTCCTCCAGTCCCCTATACTTCTGTTCATACATGATGCATCTCATCAATACATCTTTTGTGGGTCATTCTCTGTGTTAAAAACTGGTGCAGAGTGGTGAATATCATGAATATGACCCATGTCTCATAGAACAACCAACTTTATTTGAGAAAACAAGCAGTATGGAAAGTATTTAATATAAATATTACTTGAGAAGAGTTGCAAATACAACAAATATAGTGCATAGATGTGAAAATTAGTCTAGCTTAGAATACTACAGGAATAAAAGAAGGACTTCCTGGTGTTTTCTTTCTCAGAGAAAAATCTAAATAATTATAAGGAATTAGTTTAGCAAATTACTAGAATGGGGTATGATGGTGGTAAAGACTTTAGGTGTTATCAAACATGAAGCCATCAATTGAAGAGTGCAATATCTTTATGAAGTAGGAAAAATCCAGTATTGATTGAATATAACCAATGAAAGGAAAGCATTCTAATGTTGGGGAAAAAGCTGACTTTAGAAGTAAATTTCATAGATTTTATTCTGAATCACAACTACAGAAGTTCTGAAGGAAGGTGAACTCTTATGAAGAAAGTGATCTTTGAATCAGGAGAGGTGCCTGTGCGAGGCCAGTAATTTCCCTTTAAAGTCTTTCATCCTCTCTTTCTCAGCATTGTATTATAATTCTATAAAAACAAAGTGAATAAATGTGATAGAATACATAAAACAGCAAACTAATACTTGAAAGACTTCCAACATGCTCAGTACTTAAAAGACAATGAAAGAATTTAGCAGAAACTGAGATAGAACTTTCTAAATAAATAAAAAAGAAAAACCAATCCAAGAACTTTAAACACATCAGGCTATAGAAATTATGTGGTACAGTTATGTGATACAGAGCAGGGGATATAATAGTAAGATATTCATATCATGGGTGGTATCAATTAATCAAGATTATATATTAAATAGGTACAAATTCAAAATGGCTATTTTCTTTGTTTCATTAATAGCACAGTGAGATTTTGCTAATATTAATTTCTTAAAATACACAATCAATATATTAGTGTATCACAAAATAATATGATGTGAAATACTTTTGTTTGTGGAACATACTGTTCTTGTTTTACAAATGTCATTCATTTGAATGATATATTTTATATATTATATGTATGTATGATTTCATACATAATATAATATATATTTATGTATGTATATATTGTGCTACTGCGAGGTGGTTAAAACTTTAGGAAATTAGTCTTCCAAGTGTGTCTTTGAAAATGATACTTCATGATACCAGAACCCGGGGCACGTTTGTCTTTTTGTTTCTCGGTGGCCAAAGGTGAGTCGACCTCGTCTGCCACATGCTTCACAACGATGACTGTGGCAGCACATGCATAAAGTAGTAGAGGTCAGCACCATGAACTGAAACTTACGAATCCATGGTCAAAATAATTGTTTCTGCCTTTCAAATTATCATGGGTGTTTTGTGCCAGTCATGCAAAATTTATTAACACAGAAAGTGTGATTTATTATATAGCCATATTTGAAGAATACTGCACACCAAATCTGTGGCCACATAGCATGGTGAGACATGCCTGCAGTTTCATCACTTTGAGAGAAATGAGGCAAAATAATTGAAAGGTCGACTCCAGGTGGAACTACTTGGGGTCATAGCATGATTATAAGTTAAAATTTCAAAATTACAAAACAAAAGAATGGCAGGGAAGTAGCTAAGTGTGGAGGCCCTGGGTTCAATCCCAGTGCCACAATGAATACATAAGTAAATGTAATACAGTACTTGATTGCACAGTTTAAGAAATAAATCTAATTAATGTATTTACTTGTATTTGTTCCAATATTTCAAAATATAAGGGGCATATAAAAGTATATATAGATAAGTATATTATATAATATATTATATTAATAAAAATTATATATATATATTACTTTAATAAAAAGACTGGTTTTTATAAGAACTTCGTAGGAAAGAAAACTTAGGAATCATGTCAGCAGCTGAAATCAAATCCAGCATAAAGATATGTATAAAATATGTAATAATTACACTGCTGTTTGAGTAACAAATGTATTATTGGTCACATAAGAATTGTTATGAATCCCTTAGAAATTAGGCTTAAAATGCAATACTAACCATTAATTTTCAGTGCTTGAATTATATGTAATTCATGTAAGCAATTAGGTAAAACTTGATAATCAAAATACTTGTAAAATCTGTATTGATATGTTTCTGATGTCCACAGATTATTAAATATTTCCTATTGTATTGTTTTATACTCACTGAATTATTGAAGATAACATTACCTTAATTCTAATTATGAAAATATAAAGAAACCTAGGAAACATAAGATAGCATAGATAAGAGAACACAGTATTATCCTATAACATAGTTACTAACTTTGTTCTCATTCTAATATTTATATATATTTATATATGTATGTATGTAAATTATATTCATCTGTATAACTAACCTACACATACTAATTTATTTTATATTTACTTTTATATTTCTCTTTATCATTTCATTGGCATTAAATCCATATCTAATAAGAGATATGTATATTTATTTACATAAAGTTATTTTCATCACTTTTATTTATCATTTTATTGCTGTGTGAATTTTAAACTTATTAAATTATTAAAAGTTTCAAATGTTATATTAATTCTTATCCACATGCAATGTTATAGTTTACTTGAATTTGACTCTAAATACTCATTTTGTTGGAATTTCTGTCTTTTTTGCCAAAACTTGCTACAATATCTGCAAAAATTTATATAAACATCTGAATGAGTCATCAGCAAAAAAAATTAATGGAAAGAGAGGTAATATTTTTGTGGAATACGCATTGAATTTTTAATACTATTACTAAATTACAGTGTCATTTTCACCAACTTGTCAAAGACGTTGCTGCAATATCTTTTTGGTATGAATATTTTGCAACATAAATTAGAAAGAACTGTATAATAAAGCCAAAAGTTCTTTTCATTACATTTGTATTTTCTTTCTTATAGGTGAGATTTAATATGTTTGCATTTCAATTTTAATATATTTAATTATGCAGATGATTATGAACAGTGATAGTTTGATTCTTTTGTATAATTATTACACACATTATTTTAGTTTCTTGATCTAATTATTTGCAACATAATAAAGTATGAAGTTCAATGGAAGATGATTGGATTCTCATCATTTTGCTTTATTTTAGAAGACAAATATTAATGTTTTAGAAAGTTGCAATAAAACATCTAGCAAAGAAAATAATAAATCTCTAACTTTTTGAAAGAATGATGAGCAATGTTTAAAAGCATGCAGGTACTCTATAACATTGAGTTCTCTGAGACAGAATTTGCTTTCCTTGTGCAGACACTCCAGAGTAAAAGAAAATTAACTGCTCCCAAACAAGAATTAGATAATTTGAGGCTAAACTGTAGCATTTTTTATGGGCTTCCATCCTGCTATTTTGCTCTACATATTTACAGCAGAGTCTCTCATCCTTGATGGCCTCTCAATGCTATTCTATTTTCACCTAGAAAACTTGCTTTACTGAGTTTTATGAAAGAATTATGTTTGAGAATTATTCATAAACTAGTGTTAGATTTTCATCTTTCACTTTCTAATTAGGCATATATATTTTAGAGCCATGAAGTGCCACATAAGACAATCAGTCATGCCCTGCCAGTCTCCTCACTGCTTTGCTGCCCTGAACTGCAATTTGTGTCTCTTCAACCCCATGAGGCTACCCGGAGGCCACAGCCACCGCACACTGCAGAGCCTCTCAGCCTAGTGCTTCTTCTGAATCAGCCATCACCCAAGGGGAAAGGGCAAACAATGTTGAGCTCATTTCCATTCACATCACTTCTTTCTGAGACTTTGACCTCTTGAATATTAGCTGTCATTTGTAGTCTCGAATTTCTTGAAAGAAATAATGTTTTTTGGTTTTTAAAACTGAAACTTCCCAATGACTCTTACTTTGATAGTTTGTCTAATGCAAGATGATGTATTATAGTTAGAAGCAGAGGCTCTTGTGCATTTTAAATGCAATATTACATATCTGAATTTTTGAATATTTTTCAGATTTATATAATCAGTTTTATTGTTCTCACCTGCTTATTTTTATATGTGCATTGTTTCTTAATGGTAGTCACTTCTCCATCACTGTAGTTTCCAAGATCCCATTCAATAGCAAAATTCATGAATGCTCAATTCCCTTATATGAAATAGTGGTGAAAATAATAAGCCCATATGCTATTAGTACAAAAGCAATTTTTCACTGATATTTTCCATCTACAGTTTCCATGAATGTGGAACTCATGAGATGTGGAGTGTTGACTTTATTTCAAAATTTGATTTTAAATCCTATGGCTAATATTTCCAACATCTAAAAACCAGGAAGTATAAACCTAGTTTTTTAGTTGTCTTTCATGTTTCTGTTCTTTCTATATTGAGCAATGTTAATATGAAGTCATAGTTATTTCCTTTACGTTGTGTGCCTTGGAGTGCCTATATTACAAACACTTTTCTCTAACAAGGAGTTAGTCTGTGTTAGCCAAGTGCCTGCCTTCGAATTCAGTTCATCTTCAGGGATAGAAACAGTGACTGGAGTTCCTCCTTTCTCCCGTCCTGTTAGCCCCGTGGCTCTAGGCCAGCAACCCAATGATGGTCAGGAAGTACTGGCTTCCACATTTGCCTTATTTCTTTCCAGGTCTCCTCTCACAGCACTTTCAGTTATTTGGCTGTTCCCTTAAAGAAACTTCTTGTTTTCTTTTAATGGTGTTTATTACTGTGACTTTTGGATAGCAATTTTGGGCTGTATGTCAGAAAATCAGAGAAAACAATTTTAAAACTCTTTGAATATTTTAATACATTTTTGCTATAAATGTTGAGGTAGTAATTATGTTTAATTTAATTATGCTGTGAAAAAGTGTATCAAAGCATCACTGATAGCCGAGCATGGTGGCACATGCCTATAATACCAGTAGTGAGAGGCTGAAGTGAGTAATTGCTAAGAAATTCTAGGTTATATAGCTATGTCAAGGCCGCTTTGCACTATGTAATAAGAAAGTGTCTCGGGAAAAAAAAAAAAAAAAAAACAAGGAAAATAAATCAATCACTGGGTAGCTACTTATGTTAGCTTTCTGTTGCTGTTGAAAACCAAAAGTAGAGCAAAACAAAACACCTGAGGCAAACAACTCATGAAGAGAACAGATTTATTTTAGCTCACGATTTTGGAAGTTTCCATACATGGTTGGTTAATCTGGTGATGGTAGAGTGCAAAAGGGAAGGCCTGCTTGGAAGGGAAAGCTTAGTTAGCTTTTGGAGATTATCAAGCAGAGAGAAGGTGGTGCTGGAGTCCCAATATCCACACAGGCACAGTGCAAAAATGTGCACAGATGTGCATGGTCTAGCTCATTCTGCTCCCTTTTACAGTTTGTCCTATTTGTAATGCTTTAATCTCTGAATCTTTAGTTATCACACCAACCAAGTCAAACTAAATATAGCTTTTTTTGATTATTTTTATAAATAAATCAGACTCATATATGGGACTGTCATATACTCAGCTAGATTATATGATTATTCTGATGCTACTTTTTAAAAACTTTTTTCCTTATGCTACTTTTATCACATGCTTATCTATCATCTCTCTATCCCATCATTTTTAATGTACTTTAAAGTTGAAGACATAAATACATTTAATCCTAATCATATCAAAATATACATTATGAGCTACATTTCTAGTTTCTCAATGACTTTTGACAAAATTTAAATTTAATAAAAAATTTTTGTGTTCCCTAGTGCATTTTGACAAATACATGCACTGATAATACACAAACCATTATTATTTCCACCTATAGTCCTGTCATTACCCAGTACAGTTTTCTCATATCCTTCCACTTGTAACAATATCAGCCCTTTGCATTAAAAAAAATTGAATTGTCTATTATGAAATTTCATATGAATGGAAGCACACATTGTCCTCTTTTATGTAAGATTTCCTTCAGTCACCATAAAATGTTTGAGAGATTCATCTGTGCTGAATATATTATAAATCTTTTTAAATTTCTTAACAGCAATATATTTATTCATTCTCCTGGACACCATGAATGTGTCCATGTTAGCTATGATAATATAAGTTTGAAGTGAAGGATTTACTCAGGTATATTTTACCCATATTTTACCATTATTTTACCTAGACGTGTCTACTGAAATTGTTTAACAAATGCCTTACAAAACACTATCTGTGAGAAACAACATGGAAAATATTTCTTTAAAATTATAATGATATATCATTAAATAAAAATGTGGTATTTTTCATCATACTAATCATTAATCCTACCTGTGTTTTCTTTTTGTTGCATGGTGCTTGGCTAATAGTGACGCCTCATATATTGTACAGTGACCTGGACATTTTTATGATCCTTATGTATATAAAATATTCATACATAAATATATATATATGTATATATATCAGAATTGATGTATTTTTATTTAATTTTGAAACAAATTTTATGTGACCTGTGTTTCATACTCCAATTTTTTTAAATCCTGATAATGCTTCTAGAAACAGGTAGCATTTAATGTCTCCTTATAGACAATGGCATACACATACAATGAGAAAATCAACAGATGAATTAAAAGTGAAAGCAAAGTTCATGAATTAATATGCAATGAATAAGAACTTTTAATTTATTCTGTAGCACTAGATTCATATTGACCATAAAATTACACAGGAAATCCAGCTGTACTTCTAATGAGAGAAACTGAGAAACAGAGAAATGGAAAAAAGAAAAACATTTCAAAGATAATACATATTACAAACTAAATTTATCTGGAGCAAATAAGAAGAGATGCTGATGCCTTAAAAAGTTCCAGTATCCATATAGGATAAGACAATAGTTGTGCATTTAATTATTTTTTACTTTGTATAAAAGTAGGCTATATAAAGGAAACTAAGGATTTTATTTTGAATCAAGAAAAAAAATGCTAAGCCAAAAGTACATATTCATATCAAATTTGAACTTTTAAAAACTTAGCTTTTTATATATGTGTATATTTACCTAAGTACATATAAATTCACAATTTACTGGAAATTTAAGAAATTAAAAATTCTTGCCTATTTCATAACTTTTGGCTTAACACTGATGTTAGACCCTACGTCATCTATGCCAAGCCAGTAATCTTTGAGTGTCTTGTTATTTTACACATTTGGACAAAACTGAAAGAGTTATGTGAGCCCTGTATCATTAGCAGGTCAATTCTTCATGTAACAAATGGAAACAATAACAGTATCTATGTATTTGAGTCATTCACTTAAAATATAAATTCAGAGACACAAATAAAGACAATCAAATGCTGACTCAAGAACAGAATAATATTTGAAATAATGCATATTTTTCATCGCTGGAAATTTTCATTCACACATATGCCTCTGTTCCTTGGAAACGAGCCTCTTTGACTTCACATAACAAAATCTAAGAAATAACATCTCAGTAGAAAGCTGTTGACTTATAAATAAAGTTCTAGTTGAAAGGAAGTTCATAAACCAGATGAGTGCAATTATAAGGCAAAGGAACACTTTTGCACAACTGATAAACACATCTATGACTTAAAATCCACAATATTTATTAGTCATTACATCTTAAATTTTATATGCATCAATATTGCTGCAAATATTTAATCTTTTCCAGTAGCTCTTTGGAAACAACTATTTTTTCTGTATTGTAAAGACAACTGAACTGAGTATATTTTAGAAAAACTATAGAAATAATTTTCACTTTATGTAGTTCATAATATTAATTGGGCTATTGTGTTTTATTTTGAGCTTTTTTATTTTGCATAATTTGTTTAAATTGATTTTTTGCAAGAATCTATAGATGATCAATGTCAATCTGAAATATGATAATAGTACCTAATGACTTTATATTGTGGCAGGTCAATTAAATATAATTCCATATTATAATTTTATTCCAATTATAATACATATATTGAATAAGATAAGTGAATGTTTATAATGTTGCTAATATTCTTCAACCCAATATTAGTTAAAATACACTTATATAATTAGAAATTATTAATTGTAAAATCAGGTTACAATTATATCTCCTTTACTGCATGTTGTTGAGATATTTCCGGCTTTTCTGCATTATGAAGTGACTTTTCAGATCACTGATCCTTCTGAAATATCTTCTGAGTATTTATTAATTTCCAATCACTGTTCTTAATGTTAGTGAATAAAGCAATAAAAATCCCTGACCTGTCATATCTCAAATTATAGTCAGGAATCTCTAAGTAGGGCACAGGTAAGCATAAAGCAGTTCATGTGATAATGAAATATTGAACAAGAAAGTTAATAGAGAGTACAGGATGAGTGAACAGTACCGTGGTTTAAGTATGTTGGTTGGGGAAGACCATTAATAAATTGAATGTAATGTATATTGCTATCTGAAAATTCTTCTTTCTAAACATGAAGAATTATTTGATTAACTAAGCCACTCACTATTTGTCATGTTAGTGTTTTCTTGGTATTTATATTTTTTAAGCATTTTAGAGTTTATCTACTTATGGCCTCCAGGCTAAATGTTACCAACCATTTGTTCTGTATCGTCTATGCACTATGGATTTTTATACTATGATTACTGAAAAAATTAAGAGCATGAAATTCATCAAGAAATTTGCATTTTAAAAAATTCACATTTCAAAGTCCATAAAGTTTTATTGAACTTTGTTCGCTTATTTACCTATTTTTATGGCTCTTTTATTCTGTCATGGCCATGTGGTTGCAAGGATGAAACTCACAAGGTGAGTCATAAAGCCTTCAATTTTATTGTCTGGCCCTTAACTTAGAATGTTTTAGAACTCCTGTTATGGAGAAAATAAACCTCTACTCCATGTTTCTAGGAAACACATGATTCCAAGTGTCATATTCATTTGATCCAAATCTATCTTATCAGTCACTGAAGAGGGCAGCTTTTGAGCGTATTTTTCAGGACACAACACAAACAGCCTCATATTGCACATGCTTATCCACCTAAAAGCAGGACCTGCGGCTTTGAAGGCAAACTCAGATTTCATGGCACCTTGACAGATAACTAAGTACTATAACTCCAAATACAGAGTGAGTTAAAAACCCTAGATGCCATCCATATCAATATTAATGAAAGTGTGACCTTGTACTATATTGTCATTTTTTGTTTCTCCACTTGCATGTTTGTTAACCAATTCCCTTTTTCAATTGTCTTGTGCTTATGTAAGGAAACAAAGTGTACATGAACTTGATAACAATTACCAACAGATTTTGAAAGAAAAACTAAGTTACTGATCCTGGTATACATCTGGAAGAGTGACATGTTAGTAGTTAATATGTACTAATTACAGTGAATATATTGTGATAATACAAATGTAAAACTCAATTGCTGAGGACAGGATATTATTTAACTAAACAGTATTCACTGAAATGTATGCATATCAGAAGCAGAATAGTAAAGATTGTCATATTTGAAAGACATTAATCCTGCCACTATAAAGACAAATAGAACTAGATGGTCAGTATTGGAGAGTGATAGTTATCACAAGAATCTAATTACAGACTGATATTTAAGAAGATCCAGCTCTCTTGATTTGGCTGGAGTAGAATCAAGATTCTGAGAGGTACAACTCTCTTCTTTGTACAGAGCAGATATAGTGCATTTTGTTTCACACAAAATTACATCAGGATAGCAGAGAGCCATTTTAACTTTGAATAAAGCATTTATTACAGACAATTTAAATTCAAAGACTAAATCAAGTTAAAAGCTGAGATTCGTGGGGCTGGGGATTTATCTCAGTGGCAAAAGCGCCTGCCTGGCAAGTGCAAGGTCATAAGTTTGATGCTCTGTACAAAAAAAAAAAAAAAAAAAAAAAAAAAAAAAAAAAAGCTGAGAGAATCATTTAAATTGATATTCTTATAGAAAACAGTGGAGAAAATTGTAAGAAAATCACATATCTGTATTGTTCTGTTTACCACTTTA
Organism: Cavia porcellus; assembly: GCF_034190915.1. Lineage (NCBI taxonomy): Eukaryota > Metazoa > Chordata > Mammalia > Rodentia > Caviidae > Cavia > Cavia porcellus. The sequence continues at coordinate 18,036,091 of NW_026947487.1, read as the reverse complement.
TGCATGTGAACACCACAGGGAGCCTAGTGAAAGAAATGTGAAGTATGCAGGTGTGTCAAGCTCACAGAAGGTGACTTTCCCTTGCTTTAGGTGGTGATGAGCTGAATGGATAGTTCAAGAATCATAAGCACCCATTATTTCTATAGATTTGCATCACCTCTTTGTTGATAACCTCATTGTAACCAAAGATTAATCATTATTTTGATTAACAGCAAAGTGTATAATAAGACAGATCTAAATATTTCATGTGAACTCAAACCGAATGTTTATGAGTCACCAATAATGAACAAAATTATAAATGTCTGGAAAGCTGTAATGGTTACCTATAAAAACTGTAAGAATATCTGATTATTTTACTATAGTGTATATAGCATCATATTTTCATATTTAAGTACATTTTTGAGTTTTCATATATTTTAACATAAGAAAATATGTAATTTTACCAGATAAAAGCTTGATATCTCTCTTGATATTCTTTGGAGTTAGCTACATCTTTTTAACCTGAATTTAACACTCTTTGCAATCTTAGAAAAAGGAAAAAATACTGCAAAATAAGTATCTAGGTAAAATTAACCTTGTTAAATCCATTTTTGCTACTTTGGTTTCAAGAAGTCACACTCTTGGTAACCTTAAAGCACAGGAATTTCATTCTGAAATTTGGAAATTGGATGCTTTTGGAAACATTTAGCATAATACTAATCATCATATGCTTTGAAGAAAATAATTCAGTTACAAATTTGTTTCAAGGATTCCTACACATTTGCAATCATGTAGTTGAAATAATTTTAAGATACTACTGACATTTTTTAAAGGAAAGCACTATAATAAAAGCAGCCTTGGGTTCTGACCTTCACCCTCTTCAGGTTTGCTCTACTTGATGTCTGTCTCAGCAATCCCGTCACTTTGGTTCCACTGCAGTGCTTTTTCTTTGAACTCAGAGTGTATCATGGAGATTACCAGTTCAAGGTCAGCAGTTTAGACAAAGCTACAGAAACAACTCAAACCCGTGTACAACTTCTTGACAATCAAAGCCCAGTTCTGGTATAGATATCTATTTAGGCTTGTCACAAAGTTAAATTTAGAGGAATACCACATTTTCCCAAGACTATCAGGGGAAGAATAAAGTTATACTACCGGTATATTTAACAATGTTTAGAGTTAGGAATGAAGCCCTTTATTAAATTAAATTATTATTTGTATCTTTTCTAGTGATTTTATAGAAAAGGTAACTTCAGTCCTTTTATTCAAGAAAAAATAGGTGAAATCATATTCTTTGTATGTGAGAAAAATACTGTTTGGTGAAAACTAGATCACCTGTTAGTGAAGCTCCCTTTCAGAGTTCTTATTTATGAAAGTTTGGAATACAATCTATTATCAAAGCTCTAAACCTTTCTGACACAAATCTAAGGAAGGTTTGGTTTTAAAATTATATGACAAATTACAACGAACTTAATCTGTCATTGGAGGATTTGGGGCACATTGTTACACAAATTATTGATCTTATAGGAAATCTGCAAACTTATAAGGAATTACTGTTTTATGCTAAAATGCCCACCATAATTTCAGATTCTTGAGTACTCAATGCATTATTTTTTATCAATCTCCCAGTTAAGGTACAATAAGTGACATTCCATACTATATTTATTTTTGTAGTGTCACAGGAGAGTAAGCCTGTATATGTTTTTATAAGTTTCATGATTACTTCATCTTAATCCTCCAATGTGTGACTTATACTTTGGAAAAGACATAGAAACTACCTAGAATTCACCTGAATTAATTCTGTTAATAGTATAACAAAAGCTCTCAGGCGTAAAAAGTAAGATCTAAAGTTAAGGAAAAGTCATAGAAAAATACTTAAAGTTAAGTAGAAGTCATTCTGTCTCCTAAAATGGTATTATTGCAAGGTTTAATTTTTTTTTTTTTTTTGGACGGGAATCGAACTCAGGACCTCACGTTTGTCAGGCAGGCACTGTGTCACTGAGCTACATCACCAACTCCAGCCTTCATTTTGAAATAAATAAGCTTCAACAGATCACAAATATACTATAATAAGCAAAGTTTTTTGAGAATGCAAGCTCACTCCTGAAAAAGAAAAAAAAAAAAAAAAAAAAAAAAAAAACACATTTTCCAAAGGTTTGCAGTATTGGTAGAAATTAATGCAACCTTATAATTTTTTGTCACAAGTCTGGAAGAACTTTGCATTCTTGTCATGTGATCAGGAATATTAGAACCTACTAGAGTTTGAGACCCAACTCTTTTGTGTGTGTGTTTCCATTCACCGATAGCCACATTTTCAATAAGAGCTACAAGAATCGTAATCCGCACTACATAGATGTTTGTTGCAGTTTAGATGAAAAATGCCCCCTCCCCCAAAAAAAACCTCATGCCTTCATGGGCAGTCTTTTAGAAGAGGATCAGCATCTGGGGACACTGTAGCCGGCCTGCTGTTAGGAAGCAGTGATGTGCAGTGAGAAGCCAGGTAGGCCAGGGAGTGACCCGGATGGACACAGCTCCCTCTAGGTTACCTGCATTGTGTCTGTTTTCTGGTTCCCCTGGAATAATCTGCTTTCACTCTGCTTTTTCTTCTTTCTTCTATGCATTTTCTGCCTCAAAGCTTGCCAAACGTAGAGAGAAACAGTGAACCAAAATAATCCTCCCATCCTTTAAGATGAAAGTGTTCGGTATTGTATCTCACCAATAAAAAAGTGACCAAGACATGAGATATAGGGCATTTCAATAATAAACCAAAAGTAAACGTTAGTCTGAGGTGTGGCAAATAATTTTAGTCATGAAAACACATATGCAAGCTGAAAGCATATTTAGTATAAATTTTTTGTTCAATAATATTTATTAAGCTAAACTACAAAATGTACTCAATGATGTTTAATATGTATGTTCAACTAGTATAAAATTCTTTTAAATGTGATATCTTTATTATAAAAATATAGATACCTAGCAATCACAAACGTATTACATTTAAATTTTGCTTACCTTTTAATTTTTCAATGATGTCATTAGCAACTTGGAAATTTTTTAAAAAATTATGAATCAAAATTTCAATGACAGAACTGTTCTACATTGAAAGTTAGCATAAGAAGTTACATATAAAAACTCAGATTTGCTTGAATCCTAAATTTACTATGTATTTGAACACATATATACACCCACAGACACAAAACTCTTCTAAAATTTTGTATTGATTCAGTATTGACAGTTAAATGTTTACGCTCACATCAAAATTATGTATATTTTAAGTTTATTGGAAGTCCAATTAAAATGTTTAGTTATTAGAAACACTGAACAAATTTTCTGAGATTTACATGTCATTCATAATGATTTCCCATTAATTTCCTGTAATGGATCAAAATAGGGTATAAAAACTTATGTCCTTATAGATGCAGAGACTTATGTTTTCAGTTTATACATTTACCCTGTAATTTAGTTATCAGATCCTTATTGATATAGTAATAAACCAGATGATATAAACAGATTTTTTGCTCTCAACTCCCAAACTAATTGGTATATGACATTCAACAGTTGGTTTACTGATATCCATTCGACGTTACATTTGCTAACAGAACACTAGACTAGTGTAAAAACTGTACACAGGAAGAAAAAGCAGAAATTCCAAGTGAAATGTTGCAATTTCAAAACACAGAATTATATAGTACAAACTAAGAGAAATTGATATTGCAGATATGAACACTGAATCTATTGAATGTATTGATAGGGAAATCTCCACAAAATTGAACCCCAAGATGGAAAACTTGTACCATAAATTCAGACATGGATTATATGTTGGCAAGTTATGGAGAAACTATGGTGAAATTTGAAACACAAAGCTTTGCTCAATAGTTTGTTTTATTCAATCCTAAACATGTATAGCATAAACACTTCAATGGTTTACAATGAAACTAAGAAGTGCAAAATATCATGGAAAAAATTTCTTAGAGGATTGGGCCTAGATAGAGTTCCTACGAGGTCATTTACAGCAGGGGAAAAAATTACACAAAAAAATTGTGTATCACACTGGTGAGATGACAGGTGAACAGGCAGGGGCAGCATTACAAAGACACACTATGACAAAAATGAACCCAAAACAGATGTCAGGTGAACTCTACAAGTACAATAAAACAAAACATGCATGTTACCAGTCTAAGTGATCCTCATCTATGAAAATGCAGTCGTTATGTGTGAAGACATTGGGTATTGCACGGTTGAAGCAAAGCTGTGGTAGATTTTTGTTTGTGTTTACATTATAATTAACATAGGGTTTCATTTTTGATGCTATTTTTTAGTTTTTGTAAGGAAGGAAACAGTTGATATGAAAATATTGATGTCTATTCTAAGCATCCATTCCATAACTGATATTTTGTTTTATTGATAACTTATTTCCTTGGTAAGAGAAAGCTGTATAATATAGTAGGAAACTCCTTAAGGGAGAGAAGAGAGGTGACAAGACTGTCACACAGGAAAAGCAAGGTAAACGCACGTGCTGTCAGTGTACACGAGATGAGTGCATGGAACACGGAGTTGTCATGTGAAGACTGCCTTGGCTGGGATGGTTGAAGCAAAGCTCACTTTTATGGTACAGTTCTGTTGGTATTTGTATTGTAGTTCACACAAGAATTTTCTTGTGGTGTTCGTTTTTAAACTGCAGTACACCAAAAAAGTCAATGTTGAAAATTTTGCTGCTTTTATGTAAACACAGAAAATTACAATACCCTATTTTTCCTATAGTTTTTTCCTGCTAGATACTAACTGTTAAATATAATAAAACTCAGGGGCTGGGGATTTAGCTCAGTGGCATAAGCGCCTGCCTTGCAAGCAGGCAGTCGTGAGTTCGATCCCTGGTACCGATAAAAAATGAAAAAGACAAAAAAAAAAAAAAATATATATATATATATTAAAACTCATACAATTACATTTAATAATTCATCAATAGACATATTCTAAAAATGTCCTGTCAGACCTATGTTCATGCAGCTTGATAGCAAAATTAGTCTTGTCTCAAGTTCATTAATAATTAAAAACAAAAAATCTCTATAGCTATACCTTTTAATATAATTTCCCAATAATTCTCAACTATAGTAGAGATAAAATGTTACCTAGTTGAATTTAATACTTAATACTGTACTGAGTGTACATCTTTTTCTTAATTTTAAGCTTTGACAAAAGTGATCACTTTTCATGATGAAAATATTTATACATCAAGTATAATTGCTATGAAGTATATTATAACAATAACTTCATGGTATTTTATTTATTGGAAAGTAAATAAATTATATAAATGCAAATCAAAATGAACTAGCATTGCCCTCTTGTTTTAACAAATTACTACACATGGTAAAGTAGTTTATAACAATTACCACCTATCATCTCAGATTTCCAAAGTTTCTAAGTCTAGAGTAACATATCTAGATTTTCTAAGACCTCAGAAGGATCGTTTTTGCTAGTGTATCTTCTTAATGAAGTTGGTCCTTTTCCAATTATATTCATAGTGTCTTAGCAATTCTTTTTTCTTATGGTTGTAGAATGAACATATTGTTTCTTTGGGATGTGTTGGATAAGATTTATTTCCAGTTGCTGGAATCCTCTTCCATTTTTTTTTTCCATGTGTTTCCTCAATTTTCTAACCAGTAACAGAAAATTGAGTCTTATTCATGTTTTAAATCCCTCTCATTGGTCCTTTTTATCACTAGAAAATTTCGTCCATTTTCAAGGGGTTATGTCCTCTGTGCCACTGAGGTAATATTCCTATTATAAAATCCTTATATCATTTAGTATAGCAATTAATGGACTGATAATCCATCATACTTAAAGGTTCCAAAATAGATCCCTAATTTTAAGAATTACTTTAAATACAAAAATATAATTTACTAGTATGCATCTAGGCAACAATAAATAATGAAGTATATAAAATGCATATAGAGAGTTTTATGTTACATAGCCTCAAAACAACTAATTTTATTTTGTAATTTTTATTTTTCAGGAATAAGATTTCCCTTTGAATGAAATAATTAAGTTAAATTATAGTGTGTCACAAATTGCTTTAGATTTTACAAAATAATAGTATATATTTTTCCAAATAGTATTATTATTGCACAAATTAATAGTTCACTGAAAGACAAAAAAATACACTACAACAGGTTATGCAATCCTCAAATTGCTTTGACACAAACTATTATATAAACAGATCTAACAGCTCCTGACAGTAATCTCATAGGAATAGATGTGGCCATGTATTTGTTTAATACTCCTAAATTTTATAATCTCATTGCATACATTTACCTTTTGAATATTCCAAAGTTAAAAATACCTGCCTCTTAATAATTTTGAGATAATTTTGAAGCAATACTAAAGTAGAATTCCCAATGGAAGCAGCGTTATAAACATTGAGACTTTGTGTATCAGGCCTGGAATTTATAGTCATTTTTATACTTTATAGGAATTTAAGATAGCCAATGTGTTTCACTACTAGAGTAACTGCAAGTTCAGTCTCTTAAAGGGAAATTTTAAATTTCCCTCTGAATAGTCTTTAAATTGATTGCATAACTACCATTGTGATTCTTTTTATTAGTGCTGCTGCTTTGTCAAGATACTTCAGTTAATAAATATTACTAATTTAAGAAACCAGAAATTCTAAAGTTTTTCATTGTCTCTTTTCTTCTTTGGCCCAAAAAGATAGAACATTGGTGTGTATGACTCTTAAAGAATATTAATATTAGCACATTTGGTTGCAAAATGGAAATTATATGCTTAACTTTATACTGTTAAAATTATTTAAAATATTTGTAGCATGTATGACTGAATGAGACAGTGACCATTCATATTAGGTTGATATAAGGAAAACCTACAAATATAACAATTTCCTCATATGCTGTTTATGCCACCAGACTTCAGATGACTTTTGCAAACAGTCATAGAAAATTAATGCAGCTTTTGTTTGAAAAGATGGAGAACGGTACAAGCACCCATTCTGCTATAGCAACTTCAGAATTAGTGTATAGGTTACCTTTAGGAGCTGAAATTCAGAAAAAGTGTAAAAGTAGAAGACCCTGTCATGTGTTGAGAAGTCAGAATTCTCCAGCTTGTTAGGATAAGGCCTTGAAATTCACATTAAGTCCTTGCTTTTCCCTTTGAATAAACAATTCCTCTGGTTGCTAGGTAATCACTAACGTTGTGTATTTCAGGTTTTCTCTGAGGAGCACAACTGCATCTCAGACTCTCTACTAATCTTTCAAGCAAGGGTTTGAATAAAGTAAATGCCGTTGTTGAAATACATTTTTGTCAACCCACAGGTGCAAAATGTGAGCCTGATGTACTGAGTTTACAAGAATTAGGCTCTACTCTTTCATTTTCCGTCGTTTGGCAATAGTTAGTCACAAGAGACAAGTACCCGTATGGCATTTGAAAATTTTCAGTTAGGCTGCATATAATAGCAGTGCTATTGACTTGACTTGGAAAATTCAAATTACTTTCCAAATATTCAGCAATATAACTCATTCTGAGATTTATATTTTTACACAGTGGAATAAAATATTCAGTATAAAACACAGTAACTACATTAGCACATAAAAACTAAGTATATTTGCTTAAAATATTACATATAAGTTATTAAACAAATAATTTTAAACGACTCTTGTTAGTCTTAGTATAGCAATCATTTAATAATCCTTTAAAATAAGAAAAATTAATTTATATTTTCATTTAAATCAGAAAGCAGATTTAATTAATCAAACTAAGTCTCTATGGTACTATTTTGTTATCATTGAATAAAAATTCAGCATAAATTATATCATTTTTTTCAATTAGAAAATGTCTGGTACCAAGATGTTTATATTTATTTAGTTCACTAATGGTTAGGTTCTAAAAAATAAAAGCATCCCCATGAGGAATATTTTTCTACATTTGCAAATTCTATTACATTTCGAGTAAAACATATTGTGCTTAGGTGAAAACACAGAAAACTGTTCATTCACTTTGTATGAACATTTAGTTATTGAGGATGTAAAGTAGATGAATGTAAATCTGACCAGCCAGATCAAACAGTGAAGCATTGCTCTTTACTACATATAGTCATGTAAATTTTAGCAAACTAGTTTTAGGCAGATCTTTCTATGTAAATCGAGAAGTAATCAGTTAAAACAAGTCTCGCTAGAAATTTAGCCTATTTCTTCTTTCAAATTATGTATTATGTTCCATTACTCAGAGTAACCGTGTTTTACAAATTTATATTTTTAAAATTTTAATAATGGCAAGTTATTTAATTAGAGGTTATAACATGATTGGTAAGGATAGAACACTTTTCATCTCTAAATTCTGCTAAGCTGTACTTCAATGTTATTCTGCAAGGTTAAGAAAGAGAGTAAATATTTGCTTAAACCTTTTATATTTGACTTCATTCATTTAAAGCCTAAAATAAATTTAAGGAGATACAGGTAATATTTTAGTCAAATAACTTAATATTCATTAATTATGCAGCTAGTGGAAACTGTCATTTAAAAGATCCATTATAGCCAGTCATGGTGGTGCATGGTTATAATTCCATGCACCACCATGTGAAGCTGAGGCATAAGGATTGCTGTTAGTTTGAGGCCAGCCTGGGCTGCAAAGTAAGTTCCAGGCCACCAGCCTGACCTGCATAGTAAAACAGAGCGGCAGGGAGGGGGTGGAGGTGGTGAAGCATAAATTTTTTCAAGCTAAGATTGCACTACATTTATTTAAATAGCAAAAAAAAAAAAAAAAAAAAAAAATTGTATAGGGGAGTTTTGAAATCTACTGGTAACATTGAGTCATGTTCAACAATGTTTCTATTGAATCAAGAGTGCATGAGAACTTTATGTTATTCAAACAAGCTGAACATTTGTGTTCGTTTTGATCATTAATGGTTTCTGAAAAAGAAAATAAAGTAGTTGAATTACTACTCCTTTGTTTTTCTGCCACTCTTTTCTTTAAGAAAAAATGAATGTGACAAGAGTGTTTTTACATACTATGTACACTGCCTTGGGCAGGTTGTAGGTTGGTTAGCAGCAGTTGGTGACTGTTTGATTTTATGTTTTATCAGGAGCTACAACCATAGAGAAGTATGACCTCAGAACAAATTTATGGATCCAGGCAGGAATGATGAACGGCAGGAGGTTGCAGTTTGGCGTGGCTGTTATTGACGACAAACTCTTTGTAATTGGAGGTCGAGATGGCTTAAAGACATTGAACACTGTTGAATGCTACAATCCCAAAACCAAGACGTGGACTGTCTTACCTCCGATGTCAACACATAGACATGGTCTAGGTAAGATCGCGTGGTTTACTGATGTTAATGTGAACAACTTTTTTGATATTGTAAATGCATATTGACTTTCAATACTAAGGCCATAAGTTATTGTGGGGTTATATCAAACATATTTAATCTTGAAAGTTCTCGATATATTCTTGTGTTGACAAATGTTATTTAAACTGTTGAGAGAGATATTAAAGACAGCAAAGTGAGTGGATCTGAAGTTGTCCTAAAAGTTTTCAGTCTGGCAATAATCTATTTAAAAAAAAAAAATTACCTTAGAAGTACCTTAGGCCAGAGAAAGAAATAGTTCTGAGAACAAGTAAAACTTAAGATGCCCTTCCTAGTTCTGGATAGGCAAGTTTATCTATTTTTTGAACATGGCTGAGCCCACACTGAAAAATCTATAAACAAGTATGGCACATCAGGTGGCCCTAGAGGCAATACAATATGATTCATCTGTTTTGTACTATAGAGAAACCTATATGAATTTGAATTCATATAATTTGACATGTGAATCTCAACTTCATATTTGTATGTGACAGACAGCACTCAATCTCAATTTCTTGATTTATCAGCAATTCAAGGTTATTAAATATATTTTAAAAATCTACTAGTTTTAATAAATTACTGAATCTCTTCATAAACTGTCTTTTCATTTAGAAAAACAGAAGAAATTTATTGAAGAATAAATACCTGAATTTGTACTTTGCATCACAGAAACTATTAGAAGGGAAACATATTATTTCCAAAGACCTGAAATATGCCACATAAATGACTAAATGCTCTGTATTCATGTAGAATATTATTACATTGTATTGTATTATAGTTTACAGAGTGATGGTTTGCCTCAAATCTTATCAAACAAGCTGGAGACTCTGGCTCCAGTTCTGGACAAGACAGCAAAGTTGGTAGTCTTAGGTCATTCCTCTTTGTGCGTCCCTGAGTAACGTGAAAGGGAGGTTGTCCAGAAAATCAAACATGGAAAGTATCCAAACATCGGAAATGTAGTGCAGACTTTGGACAATAACAATTCTACTCAGTAGTTCACTGTACTCATATGTAAACCTATTCATTGTTTATTATTACTTCTGTTTCAATTCATTACCAAGTAATCACGCCTCCTTCTTATTTCATGTCACTGGCTTTTTCTGTTTTATTTTCTGACTATTGTTTTCTTTTAAGTGCTCTTCTGTGTGCCCTCAAGACCTGACCTGATTAGGCTAGTAGCAAAATCATAGCATAAAGCATAATTCCCAGAAAAATTCTCATCTCAAAGTATATTATGGATGGCTGTCAAATCTTGTAAATAGAAAGCCGTCCTTGATTCAGACAGCAGCGTAATCAATCAAAGCCAGATTCATGAGCACACAGAACACATCTCTGTGTTCTGTTTTCTCTTATGAGTCAGAGTACTTCCTCTAAGAAGAGTCATATTCTTATACAATGTGTTGAATCACAGGCTGTTGGCAATATGAGTTGTACCCAAATACAATAAACATCCTTGTCCTCAGTTTCCTGTCCTTCCAATGCAGTTAATGCTCTTTAATTTACCTTCTTTTGTTTTTCCAGGAAATTCTATTGCATCAGCATTGACATTTCTTTATTTAATCCATTTCTTCTTTTCAATTTTATTTTTTATCTTTTTTAACCCTTCCTGATGAGTTTCCTAACTAGTGTTTCAAGTGCTTTTTAATCTACATTCATCAAAGATTTCATGTCATGTATCACTGTGTAATCTCATATGATATTCTTTCTATATTTCTACATCGTCAAAAATTCATAGTAACAACAAGATTTGCAGTCTTGACTCTCTGAGATGAATTTATTCAACTTACCTGCTTTTATTCCTAAAATATAGCACTAAGAGATGAAACTTTATTTACAAATATTTACAAAAAAAATTCTCTTTTGACATTTTTCCTCACATAAGAATCCATAACTTTAGAACTGGTTCCTAATATCTGAAGGCAACATTCAGGACCAGTGAAACTTTTAATTTGCTATTTGTAGTTGTTTATCCAAGCTGGGCTCAGATAGCTCAATGATGTGACAAAGAAGCTCTGGAGAGTTCTTCACTGGCATTGATATTTCTTTACCTAGCAGTAGGCAGGTGTGGTAACTTTTCTTAAGAAAATTATATGGAGTAGTCGTGAATGGAGCACAAATCAAGTTTTCCTCCAGTCTCTCCACCCCTAAGTCAGTGTCTTGAAATTCTGTCAGAAATTCACAACTGATTTATGTTTGTCTCAAATGTTTAAACAGTTTTGAGGTTAGCTGTGGTAGTATGCACCATGACTGTCTGTCTCTTCAGTATAACAGCCAGAAAAGGGGTAGAGTACAGCCAGCAGTCAGTGCTCCTTTTCCATTTATCCAGAAATTAAAATCTCCTTTTATATTTTGATATAGTTAACCAGTGCCTATGTATCATGCACAGGATTGCAACTCTGTATATATGCTTCCTTACTGTACACTTAAATTATTAAAAGAGACAATATAAATAAAATGTACAAAATCAAAACAAGTCAGGCATAGAGCTACATACTCAAAGCAACATGAGCTGCTGAAAAAGAGAGATCACTTGAATTTAGGAGGTTAAGACTAGCCTGTAAAACATAGCAAGAGCTCAATTCAATAACAGTAATAATAATAACGGTATCTGAAAAGTAAGAGTGAACAGTATTTTGCCACACATAGAGTTTTTCATTTTTGCCTTATAAAATCTCAAAATCTACTAAAAGTAGAGAAAATGTTGAAACAGCTACTATTGTAATTTTTAAAGAAGCAGTCTTATGATATTGGAATAGTAGAGTGCACAACAAATAAAACAAAAATTTTCCCTATATTGAAGGCATATTTACCTATTTTATAGAACATTCTCCTTAGTATGTTCAAATCATTCATAGCTCCTGTCCATATAGAGCTCCAACTATGTGTTTTTAAAGCTCTTAATATATGAACTATGAAGATTTCAGAGATATCTAAACGCTATGATGAAAGAGGTAATGATATATGCACACATGAAATATTTTATGAAGAAAGATAGAACTCATTTCTGATAGTTTGAAACATCCAAAAAACGCATTTGTATCTGATACCTTCAAATTGATGTCATACAAATAGTTGTATAAAAAGAAAACAAATAGTTGTATAATAAGAAAAGAAAACATGGACGTGTACTCAAGTATAAAATATTTGCTTCAAATAAGTAGTGAATAAATTATTGGAAAATCTAAAATTGATGCAATCCTTTTAAAATTAGTAAGAAGAATATAAGCTAACATTATGATAAACTAGATAAGAGACAAACTTAACCATCAGAAAGTATGATATCATAGAGATTTATAACACTACTGAGATGGAAAGAAAGGAAATATATATTCTGAAAGAATTTTTCTAAAATGAGAAGCCAAGAAAATGATGAATAAAGAAAGAACAATTTCAACTGATCTGATGACATTTCACAATATCAAAGATAAATAAATGATCAAGATATTTTCCATAATGGGAAAACAGTAAACCTAGGCTAACAATAACAGTGAATATGAATTATCAGCAATAAATACCAGATAGGAGAAGATTATCAGGCTTTTTTTGTAGCAACATTAGAAACTAGAAAATAAATAATAATAAGTGCATACCTTAAACTTAACAGGCAAAAGTTTTTACTTAACTAATGTTAGGGCAACAATTTCTCAACTATGACATGAGAAAACCGACATCTTCAGACATTGGCTGTCAATGCAAGCATAGAGATGAATCTCAAGATACCTTCTCAAAAATAAGACATTTGCAAAAAAGAAAAACGGACAAAAGAGGAGTTTTAAAACTGAATAAATGTTCTACTGTTAGGATCAAAACTTTCCTTCTACTACCATGTAATTTAGATGAGAATTTGTTATGCATTCACAGGTTTCTTGTAAAGTCAGTGAAGTAGTTGTGACAGGTAACTGCGATGTGCCAGTGTGACTGAGTTAAGAAATTTCTAGGAGACTAGTGGAGCGTGCTTCCCAGTGTGTATGTGGAGATGTAGTAAACTGAGAAAGAACTACCTTAGATGTAGGTGACACCAATCAATAGGATAGAATGTGAGTAGAATATGAATGAAGAAAAACATATCAAGTCAGAACAAATGAAATTGTATCTTCTGGTTCCATTAGCTTTGGATATTGTTCACTAGTTTATTCAGCCTCCTAATGGAAAGTCAAAGCAGGAACTGTCCCTTGAGCTTCCCCACCTTTGGCCTTGGATTGGTATGTCATCCTGAATCCTTCTAGTTCTGTGGCTTCTACTTTATTGAGCTGAGCAGCTGCTGAATCCTCACGCTCTCCAATCCTCAAATGGCTACTATGGGCTCTCACCTCTGACCCTGCAGGCCTACCTAATAAATCACCTTGCATAATTATGCATAAATAATTTAGCAATTCTGTCCCTCTGGAGAATCCTAATATGGTAGTCATTAGATGAATTCTTTGGCAAAAACAAGTAGAAATCTCTCCACTTACAAAGATTTGAATAGTCCTAATGTGTCATTAAAAGCATCACTAGACTTCTTAAAAGAGGTGCGATTTCACTTCTTGCATGCTACAGAAGATTGCAATTCAATTAGTAAAACAATCTAGGTGTGTGCAGTTTAGAATGGGAGATGAGACCCAGGTAGGAGATAGAAATCTGTTTATTCACATGCAAGGGTAACAAAACAAGGTTTTAGAAATTACGTGACGGAATTGTGATGCTAAATTAAAATAACTGATGTATTAAAATAATATTAAGCATATTAAATAAAACATCTTCTTGAAAAAAATGATATTGCCAGTTGCTGACTATTAACAGTCCTTTCCCAGGTTTTTAAAAGCCATGCAGCTAACGATAATGAATGTACTGAAGATCATGTCAGTGCAGGACGGCCCTTACATTTATTTCTGGTCTACCATAGTAGAATGGAAACCCTTATTCTGTCAGTTTTCAGTATTTTCAAAAGATCACTTGCTTCAGTGTTTCTCTACTTATGAGAGCTACTGTTTCTCTAATTACATTATAAATTTATCCTCTCCATGTTACTTGAGAAATAGTTTTACTTACCAGACAACAACCTGTTTTTATTAACACTTTTCTCACCTTAAAATTTTGCCAGATTTCATAAGGAAATATATTTTAAATCTTTCTTCTCAATATAATGAATCAAATATTTAAAACAACATAATAAAAAAGAGGAAAGAGTATTTTGGGAATGTAACTAAAAGTTTTATTGGTTTAATAATACACAATTACATAAAAGCACTTATCATATACTCAAAGTTGCAAAACAAATATGCATAGTCACCCCGTTTTTCTTTCCTCCTGACTGATAAAATAAGTAAAATTCTGACCAGGTTATATACATGAAAACAAACTTTCAGAGTAGAAGGCTTTATCACTTTCATAGTTAATTGAGATGTCAATTTGGATAAGAAATGCCTAGTGGGGCCAGGGATTTAACTCAGTGGCATGAGTGTCTGCCTGGCAAGTGTGTGGTCTTGAGTTTGATCCTGGTTATAAAAGAAAAAGAAGAAGAAGAAGAAGAGGAGGAGGAGGAGGAGGAGAAGGAAGAGGAAGAGGGGGAAGAAGGGGGGAAGGGGGGGGAGGAAGCAGAAGCAGAAGCAGAAGCAGAAGCAGAAGCAGAAGCAGAAGCAGAAGAAGAAGAAGAAGAAGAAGAAGAAGAAGAAGAAGAAGAAGAAGAAGAAGAAGAAGAAGAAGAAGAAGAAATGCCTAGCGGATTAGTTTAACACACCTCTGGGTGTGTCTGGTGATGGACTATTGGAGAGGAAAGACCCACATTGGAGGTGAGTGTTACCAAGCGAGATGGAATAGAAAAAGGACCACGAAGGTCTCACCTCTGCTTCTTCTGAGGAGCTCATCTTCACCATAACTTTTGGAGTCCCCTTCCCAGCTTCCAGGATGAAACTTTCAGCCTCCAGCACAAATTCTTTAGCCTACGTAGGTGGACTCAGCCTCTCCAGGGATTCTGATGGGAGCTTCAGGCCTGTGACTTCTTTACTGGCTCTTCTGTTTTCTGGCACACAGGTGACACTTTTCCCTTCCTCCAGCCCTGACTCGGGAGGCAATCACTATAAGCCTGCCTTGCAATCCTTTGTACAGCCAACATTCACTTTCTATATTAAATCTGGTTTTCTGGAGAACCTTACCTGATTCATTCATCTTCACTTAAACCTTACATTTTTGAATAAATAGAAAGTTAATGCTATATTACTAATAAAGGTGTCATATAGATATAAGCATATCCAAGTATTTATACAATTTTGAAGGCTAATTTGGAATTTGTATTTAGTCAGATCCTTTTGAAAATATGGAATCACTAGTAGTAGTCTTAGCAAAAAAGAAATGGACAGAAGGGGGTTAGAGAAAAGAAAGAGAGAAACAAATATAGAGAAAGAAATTGCAAAGAAAGAAAAAAAAAGAAGTAAAAATTACTTAATACAGTGTAACCAAATACACTCTGACTGTTAAAATCTACGTATGAAAAAGCCACATTTTAGTTTTCTGTGAGAAAAAATATCATGTTATCTGTTTTATTCTTAGTTCAGATATTCCCTGCTGTTTCTGAGTTATATTCTTGTTCAAATAAATATTTTTGATGCCTTTTTAGTGCTAGGAGTCTGATAAGGGCTAGAAAATCTAGAATGAAATTTGTAGAAAATCTAGAATGTATTTGCCTGATAGAAATATTTATTCAACTTTTATACCTATCTCAGATCGGTTGTGTTTGAAATATATTTCATGACCCTGTCAACATTTGTTTTTAATTGCATATATCATTTTACATGAACATCTATAATTATATCTCTTTTTAAGTAATATATTGATATTTGAAGAATACTAAACTGAAGATAATTCCAGATAATATTAGGAAAGTTAAATGTGATGAAAATTTATATATAAATGTCATTGATTAAATCACTTCACTTAATGAACTTTAAAATTTCATACTTCACTATGGAATGTTAAAATGAAAAAAATGATATCTTCTGAATGATCTTATTATACATGGATATACAAGTTAGTATATAGCTAAAATCAAGAATTATGCTATAGGTGAGCAAGAGTGCTGTCATTCCATTGGTTCAGTCAGAATGGTAACTAGGAAAGGTCTCAGAACAGAGGTGATGGTCATGAGAGATTAATATACAAATTCAGGAAGAGAATGATATTTTTAATTAAAGAAACAGAATATATGAAATGCAAAATGTGTAAGGAACTTTAGAAATTTGACTACCAAACCAAGAGTGTTATTGGGTTTTGATAATATGGGATTATCTCATAAAATATTTTAAAGTAAGACAAATATTCTTTCATAGTTAGTCTCTAAGGTCAGAGATACATGAATGCATAATATGATTTTTTAAATTCTATTAAGTGATATTATTTAGGTTGGAAGTTCAAATTCAATAATAAAATGTTAATTTGGAGGTAATTTGTTATGTTCTAGTTACTTAAAGTCAGCCCAAATCACACCTAAAAATGTGTGAACCCCCATACTCTTTCTTACTGAATTAAAAAGTCAGCAGATCTGACAGTTAAGGAATATAAGGACAATATACTCATTCAAGTAAATCAGACAGAAAGAGCTTTTAACAGAGAGGAGAAAATATTAAATCAACTAAAGAAAGCTGACTATTTCATTTCTGATATTCCACTATTGAATGCTAATTTATTGCTTGCTTTTGCTTTTCTAAATTTCTCTGGGGATATGATTTCATTTCATATTTTAATATTTTTATAGATTAATTCAACCTCAGTGACCACAGAAATCTTCAACGTCCTATTTAAAATGCACATTGAATTTCTTACTAGACAATTCCTTCAGCCCTAGTAGTTTCCAACCCAGTGTGCATGTGGTAATGCAGTGCAAAGGCAATCACAGTAAAGGTTTATGCTGACAAAGAAACACAAGCTGAGCGACTCTACGAGAATGTCTGTTGTAAAATCTAAATTTTAATAAGAATGAGACAACTGAAAATAACTTAAAGTTCATGTAGCTCTTTAGTGACAAGCTTGTTTGAAAATACAGATTTAAGTTTTTCTTTTATTTTACTTTGCTTTTTTCTTTTTTTTTTTACTTTGGTTTGATACACCATTACAATCATTCATTATATTGTATTTTTGTGTGTGTGTTTGTGTTACTGGTGATCGAGCCTAGAGCTTTTGCTTTCCTGTTTCTTAGTTTTTGTTTTGACATCAATTATTGCTAAGTCACTGAATTTTTGCCCAGACTGTGATTATATTTGTAATTCTGCTACTTCAGTCTCTCAGAGTATTGGATTATAGACATGGATCATCATGCCTGGCTTGCTGTATTTCTCCTTCTAGCAAAATATCAAGTTGATTTTTCACAAGTGGTATGAAGGACCTAAAAGCTGAGCCAGGTTTTGTGGAGCTTAAATGTGAGACCCTTATTAAGAATTAATATTAATAATAATATCATCTGAACTCATTGTCAGAGGGTCCATTTCTGGGCCCTGAAGGAGACAGTTGAACTGACACACCTTCAATTTAACAAATAATTAACTTTTATTAGCTTCCCAGGAAACGCCACCACAAACTACATTATTGTTACCCTATAGTATCAGACCATATTTAATTTTAGTCAATAAATAGTGAGCATTATTTCCTTTATTATGAAGGTGATTAATTGAATTATATATAGTCAGATTGCACTCAAATTTAGGTACAATTTATAGTTTTTAAAATTGCTCTCTTTTTTGTACATAGTATAGAGTAACTACTGTATCATGTACTATACTTTTAAGGTGTTCATTTGTGAAAGCTTAATTATTTCCAATGAATATGTAAATAACCGTACAAAATTCTAGGTTAATATCCTTAATCTTTTAGTTATACATGGCTGTGATATTTGAGGGAGTCACTTAGTAAAAAATATTTAGAACTAATTTTTTTTATGTCTGTAGATTGGTGACTTGCTTATAGGTACCCTGAAATGACCTCCTTATAAAGAATTTTGTCGCAGCATCATGACTTTAGGAAAATGCTTTTTGATGGATCATTATCAGATTTTTCCTACAAATATTTAGTTATTCTAATATCTTTAGTTATATCAAAAAAACATATAATTACCCCAAATATTTCCTTCTGATTGTAAAACAAAAAACATATTAATTGATTTTGAGATGAAAAAAAAAAATCAAATTGTTCGTACCCAAGCTCAAATCATTCTTGCTGGAATATAAAATCATTATTCACAGTTATTGGTTTATGAAATATTATAATTTGAGACCTGTTTACATGTAGCAAGTTAAGTATTTTTTTTTTTAGTTGGTACTGGGGATCGAACTCACGACTGCCTGCTTGCAAGGCAGGCGCTTATGCCGCTGAGCTAAATCCCCAGCACCAAGTTAAGTATTTTTAAATGCATTAATAATTTTAGAATGCACGCAATAAGACTAAAAGCATTGATACTAGTGGTGACAATTATTGCATGAACGCTACGTAAAGAGATTTTAAAAGATATATAATGAAATATTTGGTTATTTGAAATGCTGCTGCTTTTCCTTCGTGGCATTTGACCCAAAGCATAGCCTTGCTTTGCTTTTCCAGATGTCTTTTGTTAGCATCAAACATTCTAAAGTGTTATTAACAAATATTCTAAAATATTTCAGGCATGCATACATGAGTAATGGTATGGGTAATGGCGAGTTTTGAGTTAGTCTTTCTCTTTATAGTGATGTCTCTTAATTTCATTAGACACAGTTCATCATTCAGCCACCTCCACCTAAAGAAAGATTTAAATAAGTATATTTTTCTCTTTCTCTCTGACTTTGCTTAAACTGTAAGTTTTATCAGAAATGAAAAGTCATTCCTAAAACATTTCATCTTTTCAGTGGCCACAAAGACTCCATTCAAGAAACAATTAATATCAAAGATGGTTCCTCCACTAACTTTTCTTCTGTAATTCTGTTAAAATGTAGTTTTAAATATAGATGTTCAAATAGATAGCAGAAGCACCTGTAGGAGTAAGGATACTTGTTATACATGATAACTCATGGCTAATCAATTCTATGATTCCTCAGAGGTAGCAGACTTAAAAAGTTAACACAAAAATATGATACTAATGTGTTACCATTGAAAAGAAAGGTCTAGATATTAAAATTTACTCTTTAGTTCAAAATTTAAACTGTATTTTGAGGCTACCAAGAAAAACATGCAAATTAACTCATACTATAGTCGGAAAAGAGAGGCAGAATAAAATGAAAATCATTTCCATTTTTTCCCCAAACTGAACTATTCAGAATGCTGAAAGAATGGCAAAAGTAGAAAAAATAATTCTGTTATAATACAATACACGGTGGATTCAAGGTATTAAATTTTAAGAAGCCTTTTTAGATTCCTGCTCTCTTACTATCACACATAAAATGTGCAAAGATGTATTTGTACTTTCATATCACAGACTTGACTGTAATCTTTTGAATTAGATGCCATCAATTTTGTTACCATGACAAGATTAACTGAGGCAGAGTACTTTATAAGTGAAAGAGATTTACTTTCTTCTCTGTTTTGTGGATTCAGGAGCATGGTCCCCTGTCTCATAGCATGATGGGTATGAGCAACGGTGACAGGTCATGGCAAACAGGAAGCAAGGAGATTTAGGTGACCAGATTTGCCTATTTTTATAGTAATTTGTTCTCACAAGAACTAAATTATGTGACGAAACCTTATTAATTCCTTCTAGGGAAATGTCCTCCATGAAAGACCACTGTTCTGTTCTTTAAGTATCTACCATGTGAACGTGATCTTACATTGACACTTACTAATATTTAATCTCTCCTGTGTTGCCTAAAGCTATCTGATGATATAGGTTCTCTTTCCAAGAACTTTGGACCCCATCCTATAATTAGAAAAAAAAAAAATCAAACCAACAAAAACAGCTATCATTGCAAGTAAATCTACAATTAAAATGATGTTTTACATATAGAAGTGGCATTTCAAAGTCAACAGTGCTTTTCATTATTGTATTTGGGGTGTTATCTGTAAACTAGGGTACAAGAGATAATGATAGATTTTAATTCATAGTAGAAAATAATCCTTGGAAAAAAGATTCGAGGGACTCTGTGTATGTAGGCTATTAACCCATTAGTTTAGCTCTCCTCAAGTCTATATAAGGCTTCATGGAAATTTATAGACATTGAATTTGTAAGTCCACTGAGAAATAACTAGCGTAATTAAAAAAAAAAAATAACCAAGTACCTGAACTGGAGGAATTTGCCTGCAAAATAATACAGAAAGTATTGCTGAATTTCAGTTTCATTAACAAAGTGAAAAATGTGTGCTTTTTGATAAAAATGTTTTCTTATTGACATTATTTTTCGTTTGTAGAACAATTTCTCATTGAGTTTACTTAACAATGACAAAGCACAATTCTTGAAAAAATATGTATGTTACTACAATAGACGTAATACACTATTGAAATTTTGAAAGTTTTTCATTGATATTTTTATATCAAAATAAAATTAATAAATTTACTCTGATTAAAACTGTTACATATCTATGAGTGATTAATAGTACAAAATAATAAGTGTAGAAGGATGTAAATATATATGTACTGTGTTAGCTTTCTGTCTTTGTGACAAAATATCTGAGATAATTACCTTAAAGGAAGAAAAGGTTATTTTGTGTCAAGGTTTTAGACATTTTTTTTCTGCAGACTCTTAGGCCTATTTCCTTGGGTGGTCTATTCACTGTATGGTGGCAAGAGGGACAAAAAAGATATAGAGGTCCCAGTATTTCCTTTAATTAACTAATTTCTTTCCATGAGTTCTACTTCCTAATGCTTCCGCCATCACCCAATAGTGCCTGGGAGCCTTTGAGGAGAACTTTCAAACAAGACCCTCTAGGCACGAGCGTGTGTGTATGTGTGTGTGTGTGTGAGACTGTGTATATGTATATTAAAATCTATTATATAAGATTTGGAATTTATTGGTACATACCATAGCTTTCAATATATGTGAGTACTTAGACCTCTTTATTATGTCAATAAAAAGCAAAAGCAAACATTTTCAAGCACTGCTACATTTACCAATATGTTATTTGATTTATAATCTTAAAATCAATACAGTTCTTTACAGTGGAAAGTAGTTGAAATTATGGTTAACTTAGAAAGCACAATCTCTATATTTGAATACACTCTACAAAGCCTTCGACCTAACTCTCCAGTGTTAATAAACAGCCTGCTGAGCAATTTGTTAAATTATAATTGTATAACATAATTTTATAATACCATGGTTACTGATAATCTTTAGAAAATTCATAAGATATTTGTCCTTAAGACTTGACCTTTATAAGCCAAACCTCCTGATTTCACAAGAATATAAAATTTCTACAATCAAATATGCTAAAAAACAGTATGAGATGACAATAGCTGACATCTTTCAATAATTTTCACCTGATTCTGATAGGAGTTACTTGGCTAATTTAACTACTTATCTCTACAGCAAAATCTCCCCCAGATTATTAACTTATTTTAAATTTGTAGTTTCACTGAATGTTAATTAAAAAATATGCTTAGCCAGGTGTGGTGGCACCTGCCTGTAAGCCCAGCACTCATGAGGGAGAGGCAGGAGGATCAAGTTCAGAACCAGCGTGGGCTACAAAGTGAGCTCAAGCCAGCCTGAACTGCATAGTGAGACTCTGTCTCAAAAAGACTAGGAAAAAAAAAAAAAGAGAGAGAGAGAGAGAGAGAGACATGTGCTTTGACTTAAGTTTTTTTTTTTTTTCCTTTAAGCTCTGTATTTATTTAAACAATAGTCTTATCATTTGGTCCTTTAAAACTCAGTCTGTTATTTTGTTTCATTGTTATAATAAAAATATTGTGAATTATGTATTATAATAAAACATATTGTGAAATAAATTTTTATTTTAATCTTACCAATTGTAATTTGTTGCTTATTCATAAACCACTATTAGAATTGAATAATCAGTATTAAAATAATCAGTATTAAAATATACTGAGTATTAAAATATACTGAGTATTAAAATATACTGATTATTCAACGTCCTAAAACAGTTACTTGATTCTTGTTTTTGATAACTGTTACATAAAATAAGAATGACTATAATGTGTCAGTATTTAAAGTAGAAAGTAGGAATATGGGGTATAGTAAGAAAATTGTGTAAGAAGGAGTTGGACTCCTGCAATTCTAGACCATTACTTTATTCCTTCCTAGATGTTTTTGATAGACCTTATTATAGACCCTCAGTATACCAACACAGTTTAAACTAAGAATTACTTAGAAAGTAACTAAGTCCCAAAAAATATCCCAGAAACATTAAACACATTGTCTCATTGAATCTTCACAAGAGCCTCCTGAGGTGATTATTTTCAACATTTTACAAATAAAACTCTGAATATCATAGTTGCAGGAATTCATTCAATTTACAGGAGTACTCAGAACTTTTTCAACCCAGTTCTGTGCTTTAGTTTACTATTATTTTGCACAGATTTGAGAATAAAGAACAACTAGGTATCAGTCAGTGGTTGCTGGGCATTGGGCAGATGAGTTTTTAAGTGGAATGATGCATATCTAGCCAGAATCAAAAGAAGAAGGAACCCAAAGAAAGATGTTTTAGGGCCTTGAGAGAAATTCATTTCACCTTTTCAAATAGTTATGCCATTATTTTTCTCTTTATAGCTTTATTTATAATTTTTGTAGTACTTAAATTATATAAATGAGAAAAAACAACTGTTATTTGCTATAAGGAAATCATATCCTCACATTTTCATTCATTTCTCTAATTTTATAACTTTTTTAAGGAGTAAAGTCACTTGTTATCGCATTATCATTGTTAAATTAAACTTGTGCAAACATATTCATTAAATGTAGAAACATAATTTTACCATTGAAAATGTCCTAAAATCTATAGCTATGCACCTATTTCCTCTACTGTTAACTCCCCTTGACAAAAGAAAACCTGATTTACATTTTAGATTTTCATAACTACTTTTAGTTACAAGAAGCTACTGTGAATCTACATTAACAAAGATCAATTGCTGCCTGAAAATAGACAAGCATAAAATGACGGACAAATGTCCTTACCTAAACTTCAACCTCAATCTAGAAATTTATAGAAGATATATTAACCTGTCAGGATCCAGCAAAGATTTGGAGTGAGACAAAGAAAAATAATTCATTAAAATTTAATTGTTGCAGTGGATAATTTTTCCTTATGTGTATTTAAAAACAAAGAATAAGCTCAACTGAGGGTGGACTTCTATAATCGCAGAACTGTCAGAGGTTTGAACAGGGGGATCTAACGTTGAATCTCAGCTTGGAAAATTTAGCAATTTTGCATGATCTTGTCTCAAAATAATAACTTTAAGGACAAAAATGTTGGATGCCTGGATAGGTAGCTCAATGAGAATCTTAGGTTCATTACCCACTACTCTTAAAAAAAGTATCTTGTCATTATAAAATATTGAAACATCTCTGTTTTTCTACTCTTCACAAAACACTATAGGCTCTTTGTTAAATAATGGCTTAACTGTAGAGATAACAATCTAGCATGACCCATGTGTACCACAGCTTGGAAAAGTGGAAGTTGTACAAGAAATAGTGGAGTCACATTAATTTGATGTAAGGATATATGTAGCAGAGCATATGGATAGTAAAGTGAGAAAGAAAATACGGCTGCAGCCCAGAATACCTTTTTCAAACAGTACAGTTGTGAGACGAGCCAATCACAGATCCCCAAAAGACACTCCATGATTATGTATCTGTTTAACATTCGTTTATGTAATCCATACTTGCAATATATAAACAGTATGTTAAGGTGCATTTCTCCTATCGAAAATGGCTAAGATTGTATTCAAATTTATTTAACAGAGCAGATATTTATTACCTGAATCTTTCATTCCTTTCATTCCCATGACATTAAAGTTAATGTCTTCAAAGTGATTTTTGGTTTATCTATACAAAATGTACAAATTCCCCTATGCAAGAGACTTTGTCTCTTATGTTATCCTCAATGCTGTTACTTTTCTCTATTCTATACAGGATAGAAACTTCACAAACATATATCTAGCTTACTCTGCACAAAATATTGACTCTACGTTACTTGACCCGTTCTCAAGTCCCTGAATACAAAATTGATATTCATCACTTACCAGTTGAGTCCAAAGTGATTTCCATTAAGATTTTCTTTATACTGTACAAGACCCATGGTTCTCTCCTTTGTACTTCCGGTGCATGGTTTGCATATTATGCATGATTGCAGATAGCAACTGAT
The DNA here is from genome assembly GCF_034190915.1 of Cavia porcellus. NCBI lineage: Eukaryota > Metazoa > Chordata > Mammalia > Rodentia > Caviidae > Cavia > Cavia porcellus. Next base: position 18,011,520 of record NW_026947487.1, on the reverse strand, counting down.
TTAGCATTTTCACACTTACTGTAACAGATTCTAGAATAAGAGTTTACCATATTCATTTTTATTTAACCTCCAAAAGTTCCTAGCATATTCATCATTATCATCACAATCAGCACTGTAGAGCTTTGTTAAAAGAAGGAAAACATTGTCATTTATTACAGAAAATCATTACTAACAACATTAAAAAAGTGTTATTTTCCTACAAAGAGGAAAACCATGCATTCAATTTCCATAAACATCTGAAATTCAGACATTTTTTTCTGTTTTTTATCACTGCAACATAGGATAAAAAGGAAATCTTAGTTATATCAAGAAATGATAAACAAAAGCATAAACAAGTAATGAAGTTATTATGGAAGGTGTTTTCTGATGAGGCTAACAATAAAAATACTAGATTTTTACTTAGATCAACTGAGATTGACTATGTGGGAGATACAGTTTGTTCCCAAATATGAGAAAATTTAATCTTTAAGGCAAAGTCAAATAGAATTTTTTGCACTAATATTTATCTAATGACTAAAAGCCTTTGATATGCTACTATGCTTGACCTCAAAATTCATAAAACATTTCTTTTAAAAGTTTATACACTTGTTTTAGTCATTATCCAATGAAATTTTAATTTCTTGTAATATGAGAATTATAAAACATAAGTTACATGGAACATAAGTATCACTATTTTATTTTACATATTTGAATATTTCAGCAATCTATAACAAAATTTTTAAAAATGAGGACAGTTATTGTGTATCAGATTATGAAGTTTACTTTTCTGTATTTTCATAACAGTAGAAAACAGGTGAAGTTTCTCAGCAGCAATACGGGCTTCTGAAAATTTAATCTGTTGTGAGGTATCAGATTGTCAAAATATACACTAAATGTTGAAATTAAAGTAAATTATAGTAAAAGTCACATTGACATTAATCCCTCTCAGCATACTCCCACTCCTTTCAATGCAATTATCCTTCTTTTTTGGCACTTTCTGATGCAGTCCTAAAAATCCTTTTTTGTGAGTGCTTTTACGCCATGTGATCAAAAGTACAGTGAATTTTGCTGCTTAGCTCTATGCCTTAGAAAAGCAAGTCTGTCAGAGCATTAGGTGTGTCCTCATCTACCTTATTCACTGTGTCTGGAACCATGCACCATCTCACTCTTCATTGAAGTTAAACTGACCACAAAATGCATAAATTTTGAATCAATTCAGAGTATCAAGTCTTATGACAGGTCTTCTGTAGATTCATCTGATAAATTTCTGTGGAATTAATATTTAGGTAAGGATTTTAAAGTGATTATCCGTGTGAATTGATATTTCTTAAAACAATTTAAGTTAGGTAGGTGGAGTTTACTTTGTAACTATGTAAAACTTATTAGTGTTTAAGTAAGGGATAAAAAATATGGTTTTCCTCATGGCCTGCATGGTTACAAAATATTTATTTGTATGTTTAAAAAATCATATTTCCTTGTATTAGAAAATATTTTAAACATTTCCAAGTTAAAGCTGAAACAAAAATGAATTATCATAGAAGATGTATTTGTTTTCATTTTCAATAATTCTTTTTAAAATCATGTAACTACTAATAAGTGTACTTACAATTAATTTAAAACAGACATACTTTTTTCCCATATATCCTCTGTTTGTTTTTGAAAGGAAGGAGTACTTTACAATAAGACTATATATCTAGGTGATATGCATAATATACCGAATGTAAGAAGATTCTGTAATTTGTCGATTGTCAATTCATAACTTATACTATTTAAAAGTAGTATATGACTATCTAGGAAATCAGTTTATACCAACGTTGTTATTTGCCATTATATCTTTGGACAAGTTGAATTTCTCTAGTGTTTCAGTCTTGAGGTAGACATTGTTAATTGCCTAGCTACCACCTGCTTCATTCGATCTTTTCTAAAATAACCCCAGTTTTACAGTGTAATATATTGAATGCAGTGTAATAGATTCCAGACAAGTCATCACTAAGTGCCATTTAGTAGTCTAAGTATGAGTTTATAACTGAGCTCTGGATAACGACTTATGAAAGAAATCTGTGGGGACATCTCTGGGAATTTCTTTCACAATAACAGAAAGTGTAACTAGCATACAGGTTTTTCACTCTTCCCTTCCTTTATCCCACTCACATTCTGGTTTTTGAATATTACTTGCATTGAGCTATGGATCATGTTTTGCAAAAACATAAATAAAAAATATATTACATACAATTTTAAGCCTCTATTTTTTGAAATTCTAATTTTTATTATTTATACATTTCTAAATTTAATCCTTAAAATATTATTTATGCATACTTATGTGTTCATGTGTATTTATTGCTTTCTTTTGCAGAAAGAAACATGTTCCAGTTAACTTTTAGTCCATTTTAGTCTACTAATCAAGTACCATGTAGAAAGTTAAAAAGAGAAAATTGAAAGGATTACTGGTGTATCTTTAATAATCTACAAAATAATCCCTGACTCTGGGAGTTTAATTGTCCTACTATACTATATTAAGTTTCCTTAGGTAATATAATAAATTATCACAAGAATGATACCTTAAAATTCATTATTTTATAACTATTAAGGATAGAAAACTAACACCATGGTGATACTAGGGATGCTTTTCCTTGAAAGGCTTTAGCCCTTCCTTGTTTCTTCTAGCTTGAGAAGACTCCAGGAGGTGCAGGGGCTTATGACGCTCATCTTCAGCTCTTCTTCTTGATAACAATAATTCGTTGTGTGACACAGAGCTTTAGTTACTGGATTTAGAGATGCCTGCTCTAATCCAAAATGACTGCCTCATCTCAATAAACATTATTTAATCATACCTATAGACTTTTTTCAATTAAGCAATACAATTTTCAAAAATTAGCATGTTGCCATTGTCTTTTGGTGAGGCACTATCTAATTTACTACTCATATTTTTTTCTAGAAATTCAGAATAGTCAAGTTTTATGTCCAGTACAAAAATTAAACTAGCATTCAATAACTTATTAAAACATGTATCATTAAATACATTAACTTATACTCTTTATCTGTTTTGGCACAACTACATAGTTGAAGAAAAATACCAATAATGTTTTCCCTAGATCCATATAGAAATTTTTAATACCATTCCATTTCACTTTAGACATTTTGTTCCACTATTGTCTCTTCCTCTGTAATGGCTAAATAATTAACTAATAGGAACCAAAAGTTACCTAAAAAGAGAGTGTTTTGAACTGACATTATTGTCTTTGAGCAAGGTTATGAGAAAAACTGTTTACAAAACTTTCTCTTTTGGTTACAAGTGATTTCTGGGAAAAGTATGGGTCAATTTACATGAGAAAGAGTTCTTTAAAAGAAAAGGGGTTAAAATTATCTAGACCTGTCACATGAGAGTTTGTTTGAATAAAAGAAAGAAATTCCTCTCAAGGCTCAGTGACAAGGAAAATGGGGTCCCACAAGTAAAATGAGATACTTCAGGAGCGAGGTAGAATTGGCTGGAGGTATACAATGAAGTGAAATGACTGCATCTTAAAATAACAACTCTATTGCAAGAAATGAGTTTTTTCACAGCTGACAGCATAGCTAATATGCTAAATTACTTGTTATTTTCACTCAATTTACGTATTTTAGTCATCTTATTTTATTTCCTCTTTTCTTTACCTTAGTTGTACAGACTTCATTAAGATACTATCTCAGTCTCCACACTTACTAACTAAAACTTTCAGTCAAGAGCATTCAACTCTATTATTATATAAGGATTTTTTTTGGAAAACCACTTTCTTTCAGTAAAACACGTTATCCCTCTAGTTTTACAAAATCCTATAAAATAAGACATTTGGTATTCAGAAATTTTCCAGAGATATATATATGTGTATTTTTCCACTCATTAACTTCATTAAACCTTCCTGGAACATGTCTGGGATATTTTAATCTGCATATCAAGGTGTTTGTTCTTTGGTTCTAGGAATTTTCTTCTAACATGTGTTGAAATATCTATACTATCACTGTCCATCTCTTCTGTGCCTATTAGCACCGAATCATTTTTCAAGATTTTTCCTTTAGTCTCTTTTCTTTCAAATACCATTTACTTATATGACTATTTTATGCTTTCAGCTATTTTGTCACTAATTTTCAACGCTATTCGGTTGTATCTAAATATAAATCCTCATTTCCATCATATTCCCAAATCAAAAAATATAGGAAAATTAATGCATTTATTTAAGTCAATATACAATGTTAATTTTTTGATCTCCATAAATATCTGTGGATATAATAAATCCTATTTAAAGATTTTAGTTTTAAATAATTTGGCAATTATCCAGCAATTATCCAGGATGTGTAAAATTATAGAGTATTATATTTTTCTTTCTGGCCAGAGTTGGTATCTTCTCTTTATACTGATTATGAATATTACCTGGACTTTCAAGTCATCCTGAGACCTTTTACATTCTATAAATTTCTTTTAATTCAAGACATTGTCCTCCAATTATGGTAGAGTAGAGCTAATGCAGAAACAAAATTAAAAGTTTTTATTGATCTAAGTTTATAGGCTCACTTTGCCCCAAGTCAGTTTGGCAAAAGGATACTGAATAATGGGATTCTGACAGATGGAGAGAAAGGCAGTGGTTCTATTGTAAAATAGTGATAAAGTTCTCTGTTCCCTGATGAGAATCCCATAGGAAAAGACACCATTGTATGCAGATTCCCTGTTTTATTTCAATTTGAGAAGACTGGGAATGTGTGTTAATCTTTCCAGGTTCTAGGAGGCTAAAGTCAGGAAATGCAAATAACCATTTGAACTATATGTAATACAGTCTTTGGTAATCAATATACATATTTTCAACTCATGCAATTATTATTGTTATTGCTACTATTGTTATTACTGTTTTGTTTCTTAATCCTATAATCTAATCTATCTTCTAGTAACTAAAGACCCAAAATGAAAGCCCAACAGCAAAATATCTGGACTGTCAAATAACTTCAGGATCTCATTTCACTGGAGTGGCCTGATAATGTAATTACCTGTTTATCACAGACACATAAATAACTTGGGACTGGATTTAAAAGTAATAAGCAACTGTACTCAGGTGAACATAATATAAGAAATCCTGCCTTTAATTTTGTTTATTGGATTCTGTGAAATTAACTATAAAGTGAGGCTAACAGAGCTATAAATAAATTTAGCTTTCTTTTGGCAGGATATCTCCTTTTTATAGTTTCATTTTCACCTAGCGTGTGACTCAAAATTGTAACATCTTACCATAGACATCATTTTGACAATTTGCCATAACATTTGAAGTCTAAGTATAAAAATACTAATTCAGCTCTGAAATCTTTTTATACATTATGAGAATTGAAAACTTAATGTAATATTTTTCTTGGAATAATCAAGAAATAGAAGTCACAGCCTGTTACGGATTAAAAACTGGTGGTCAGGACAGGGATTTAATTGGTAGTGTAAGTACCTAACTGGCAAGTGCAAGGTTAGAGTTCAATCGCTGATACCAAACACAAAGAACAACAAAATACTGGTGGTCGAGTTAACATCAGCTGAGTTAAATCAGCATGATGCTGAGTGTAGGTGGCTCACCTGAGGAAAGTTGCCAGCATAAAGGGAGATGTGGAAAGGAAGAGCAGGGTATTGTGTGTTCTCCTAAGTGTATTTGTTTGGAGAACAGGTTCTCCTAGAGGAGCGTGTCATGGCTAGTTTCCCCTACGTGGACTCTGTCATTATCACTGGAGAAGCTCAGGACCCTGTCGTTAAGAGTGGCTATGGTTCACTTTGGGGAGCTCTGCTCCTTACATTGAGCATCACTTTCTAGCTTTGAGTAGAAGGTGTATGCTGTTTAATCTCCGAGGGAAGCTTGTCATGCTGGTTTCCTGACATGTACTTGACTGTTCTCATCATTGGAGGAGCTCGAGACCTCATTGTTGCTGTGGTACAGTTCAGGGCAGCCTTGGTCCTTTACTTAAATATCAGGTCTTGGCTCCATTGTAGAGCCCTCAAGTGGCACAGATCCTTTACCCTGCTGGCATAGACTTTCTAGCTTCCACTGCTGACCTTTGGGTCTTCCCAGTGTAGATCCATAAAATGGACTTGCATGAGTCCGTTTCGTGGGCTCTTGACCTCCAGCTGGACTTGTGGGAGGCATTGTCATGGACTCTAGGTCTTCAGCTGGCTTCATATAGGACATTTCTGTGAGATCCAGCACCTTGGCTGAATTTTCTAGGTCTTTAGTGTGGTGGACAGCCTTCTTCCACTTTCTTGTATTTAACTCCGTGTGGCCATCATAAAACAGTATTATGAATTCTGTGTCCTCTATGTAATTATTCTCCTGTAGCCCCTGACTAAAACATAGCCTTAATTTGAAGTTCACAGAATGAAAATCAAAGAGGTTTTCTATAAAATCACATAGCTAATAAATGATTGGACTGAGTAAAGGCAATTAACCTGCAAAATCAATAATCTTTCCACTAACCAACTCCTTCATTTTCATTCAATATAATGACAGAATCTTATCTCTAAATTTTAATTTAGCAATTATTGAAATGTAATTAGTACTTACCCTGAGATAAAGTAATGTTTGATGAATAATTATATTAAATGTTTGATGGAACTAACATTTGCCGTGCATTTCTTTAGTAGATATAGATATTTTGAAATAGATATAAATAGAAAGAAGTAGTATATTAAGACAGTACATATACATCATAGCTGAAATACTGTATTAGTTTATGAGCTATACAGAATAGATACACATGTTACTTTATAAGTAATCAAAATGATACATATTTGCAATATGTAATATTGTGACTCTACTATCTTAAGTATTATTATCTAGTGTGACTCTAATATCTTCTAAGTTTTTAAATAAGCTCAGTATTTCATGGATATAGTAGAGAAGAGAGCATTTACTAAAGCAGTGGGAAACCATACATGTACCAATTCCCCACAAGGAATGTAAATTTGATGTACTGCACATAGGCACTAATAAAAATTTTGAAATAAAGCCATTGGAAACCTTATGGAATATATTCTCTTTGAGGTAGATTTGAATTGAATCAGGTAATTTCGTCAGTTAAGCCATGTCAGAAATGGGCAATAACAGTATATCACACAATAAAAAATTAAAAAATTGTAGCGAAAATAAAATTGAAAAATAGAATAACACCGTGTTATAAAGATAGGGTACAACAACAGATAGCATATAAGCTATGGATATGGGCAAAAGGGTGCCTGATTTCATTTGCAATCAGGTTTTTTCTGGTTTTTCTATAGACAATGTGAAAGATGAACTGGAAGCTGTGAGTCTATCGATTCATAGAGAAGTGTTATCTTAAATAAGTTCAGGGAGGATATAGTAAATAGACTCTGTGTATAGAGAGTTTGCAATACAAACTAGGTAAAATACTAGTATTTGGAAGGCAGATGACAATATAAACTTTTATAAAACTCTAAATATGTGAATTAATTCATTTGATAAGATACATTAATCTTCAAATATTTGGCATTTGTTATGGTAAGCCCAGATATTTGTATATATAGAATGGATATGTCCCTGGCCCCTTTAAAATTATAAACAAGTGTTTTTACATTTCTTCTCTTTTGGGTTACATTTTTTTTACATCACTGAGTAATGCACTGCATAATCAAATGTTTTTGAGAATAATTATGACAAGGCTAGGATAAGCTGGTTACTGGGGAAATTTTCTCATTGATTTTACTAATAACCCTTTCTTTAAAGTGAATAGAAGTATGCTAGCATATTAAATTTCAAGTATTTCTATGTCATTAAGCCACGTGAACATGGAATCTCATGATGCTTATGTTGTGATACCTGAAGCCCTAGCAATGTTAGTATTGAACTGCTTGTAATACAGTCAAAACAGCCTTCCAGTAAAACATTTGCTTAATAGTTAAAGCCAGTATCACAGCAATCAAATGTATAGTAGCTTTGTAATTATGTAGACTACTTAACTGTCTTAATTTAATTTGAAAAATAATTCAACAATTTTTTTGCAAATCAATGCATTTTACTTACATTTCATATTCATTAAATATAATTATAATTTATAATAATAGGGCTTAGATCTATTTTTTCATTCCAATGTGTTTCCTCTATTAGTTTATCTCAGTGATCATAGATCTTAGATAAGGCATTTGTTTGCACATTATCTTCATTTATTCATCTAGAGAAAAAAACAGTTGTTTTGATATTTGTTTGTTATGTTAAAGACAATGTTATTATTTTCTCTACAGAGGTCCTATTGTGACCCTAACACTGGGGTCTGATTAATGTGCTTTGAGTACAGTTCCTATGAGACTGTTCTCTTGTTCAAAAATTTTCAGTAATTCCTTAGATCTCATCCAAAATTACTTATTAAAGTAATCACTGTAGTTATATGCTGCCCTGAAACTTTTATCAATTTTATCTTCATTTGTTTTTTCCTTTAACAGCTGTGCAAATTTAAGTTCACTAAACAGGAAATTCAGTGATTAGATCACTATTCTTGAGATTTCTTGAACAGAAGAATAGAGCTGTAGGGAGGCGGCAGAGGGTGGAGAAAAACTTCAGATCTAACTTTTGTGGTGTAAAAATAAAAATAAGGAGAATTAGATTGAAGAACCTTGGACAGGAATTACTCCAAAGAAAAGTTTGGTCACACCTACAGGAAGTTGGAAAAAATGAAAGTTCCAGTTTGGAGAACCAGGTGTGCACTCCTACCTGAGCACAGGCAGTCATGTCTTAGAGGGGACTGTAAGAAGGGTGGCTTTGCCTCTAGGCTGTGGTGGATGTACAAAGACAAGAATAAATGCTCAGTTGCCACAACAATCATTAAAAAAATTACCTACCTACTTAGTACCATATATAGCCTGTGTTTGCCCTTGAATTTTCTAGGTAAGCAATTCTGTTAATTTTTTTTTTTCAATCTCTTTTATCTGTGGTTGTGAAAATTCTACCAGCCATTGAACTCCAGTTCACTTGCTTCCTTTCCCAAGATATCTTCTTCAGTACCTCCAATCAGCACATGAAGTTTTGATAGCACTTACCAGTGTTACTAAAGATATGATTTTGAATAAGCAAGATGTGTTTACGGAAGGACCAAGGAAATATATAAGAAAAAGGCTCTAGAAATTCAGTTTTTTCATTTACATGTATTTACTGACTCTCTTTTTTAATGTCAATTTCCATCACATCAGGACATGACACCTGCATATTTCATATACACTTGGCATAATTTCATCTTTTCTCCATACCACAGTCAACATGATATATTTTGAACAGTAATTATACTTGCATCATCTTAAAACATTTATCAGTTTATATACTGCATAAGATTTTTAAAAAGATACTTTTTGGCATATACAGGTCCACATTGTATGAGTTTCTAACTATTTGGCCTTAATGTGTTTCATGTTGCCTGTGACTAAACTCCTTTTTTGCCCTTTTGTCATCTGAATATTCTTGCAGCTTCTCAGATATGCTCTTTTTCTTCCTGGTTCAAGGTTTTTATATGAATATTCTTTGTACCAATAAAACTCTATCACCAAGTGAATCTTAATCTTTCCTCAGATCTTGACTCAGACATCATTCTGCACCTGAAGAACACCTTTTCCTCTCATCATGTGGCTAGTTAGTAAGGCATCAATGTCATTTTAGTGACTCCACTCTCCTGTCTCCATCCTCTATGCACATTAACTTGAAGAAGGCACACCATAGATAGATGGATGGTGAATGATCCTTGAAGTGGAGGTTACTTAGAAATAAAATCCAATGTGAATTGATTGCTTTTTTGTCATAGCCTTGATGCTATACACATGAGTAGCACAAAATTCTGCAAATACATACAGCACGTAAGTGAAAAATATCAAAGACTTAAAGGTAGGCAAAATATTGGCTAAAGACATTCTGCCAGGGTTCTAATGATATTGTCTTTTTCCATTGTAGCAATCATTTACAGCCTTCAATAAACTTAGAGATCACTTGAGGGACCTTTAAAACATCTCCATATCTAGACTTTCTTTCATTTCTATCAAATTAAACTCTCTATAACCCAGAAAGATTGCACTATTTTACTCGAATTATCCAGGTGATTTCAACCTGTAGCTAGCTAGACACCCACTATTAGTCAAGGAAGAATGGAATACAATGCACCAAAATTAATTATGCTTTTTGTCTTTTTGTGTAGATCAAACAAACAAAATTATTTTAAATCTACATGATTTGTAGAATCAACTTTAAAATATCCTTATACAGTATGCTGCATTGTGTTCTGTTTGTATCAACATTTTGAAACTGTGTGTATTATATAAATTTCTTTTGAGACTATTGGTATATATTGTATATTATCTGTATACAAAATTGGAGACATTCACATACATAAACACACATATAAACCTGTACACTTATATTTTCTAATTTCTATAATGAAGTATTTGAATTTCATTAGTTTTAATTTTCCAATTCCCCATTTACTATTGTGTAAATTATTTTTATTAAATCCTTCACATAAATGTCAAGCTCTCACTTTTATAAAATTATTATTTCAGAAAAAAACTTTGATATCATTAGTATTGTCACACTGATCATTCCTTATGAATGAATGGTTGCTAGTAAGTTGAAAATTGTTTTTGAAAAGTTCTGTAAAGATTTAGAAATGGGGGGCCCACCCCAACCCCTTTCTTCCCAGGCCCTCTATTCTCATAGATGTGGCTCCCCACCAAAACAAACAAACAAACAAACACCCTTAAAGATTTAAAACAAGCAATTTCTCAGTTATACAGTCATGCAGTACTTAAGGAAAGGGATGATTTGAGAAATTATCACTGGGTGACTTTGTCACTAAGTGTGTACATATCTAGATGGTACAGATTGAAAACCCTTTGTGGTCTCTTTCATTTAAATTTCATAACATGTAATAATTGTATATTAGTAGGACTCAGTGTGCTTTTTCAACACATGCATACAGGCTTCACCAGTCAAAAGCAGCTTTCTTTTTGTTTACTCTCCCCAACCTCTAGTAATTAGTATTCTTCATTTGGTTCAATTTTCTGCAGTATTGATGATCGAGTCCAACACTTTCTAACTGAGCTACAGTTCTAACACTTACTTGTTTATTTATTTGTGATTTTTATTTTGAAGTAGGGTCTCATTCAATTGCTCAGTTGCCCAGTCAGCCTTACACTTAAAATCTTCCTTTGGCTGCCTCCCAGCGTGTGGGGAAAAGACGTGAAACGTTTACCTGGATGAGTATTTATGTAAGTTATATTATCTCACATAATCTATTGACAGGATTTCATTCTTATGTATGGCTGCATAGTACTACATCATGTGTATACCAAAGTCTATTCATCCACTTATTTGTTGATAGACCCTGAGGCCAATTCCATGTCTTAGTTTGTGTGAACAGTGGCACAGGAAGCACAGATGAGTGGCTGCCACCCTGGTGTGCTGACTTCCTGATCACCTTGATGCAGACAAGAGATCCTGTCAACAACTGACGTATAACACTGAGCCAATGTAATATATTCTTGTAGAGGGAAGTTATTTTTAGTTAATAGAAGCACACTTTAAAATAAAAATGAAAAGCATAGTACAGTGTATACATAACCCTAAAGCATAATTGTTTATCATTATAAAATATTATATAGTATACATAAACATATATTAAAATTTTATGATTGGCAGTACAATAAATTCAGTTATACCAGCATCACCACAGAGATGTAAGTAACACATTTACTGTATCACTAGATTGTAGGAACTTTTCAATTTAAATATAATCTTGGAGACCATTGTCAAATGTGTGGTCTACCATTGACTGACTGAAACATTGTTATACAGTAACTGATGTATACATATTATCAAGTCATTGTGATTTTAGATGTATGTGTGACTGCCTCAAGATAATACTTAGTACCAGTATAGGAATTAATTAGCACGAGGACTAAATTAAAAGAACTGTGATGTGTTTTACTTTAAAAAAAGGAAATCTCGTTTATTAGGCTCATCCTCATGAAATTCAGATGTAACTAATATCTAAATGCAAATGGTAAAGCAATATTACAGTTTAGTTCAACCTTATTATTTTATATAATTGAATTATATATATTCTTTAAATTAGAAGACTTCATACCTCAGATGTAATATACTAATATTCTGATTAACAGTATTAATGATGGTAGAATATTTTCCCAAGAGAACAAATCAAACATCTTATTTCTTCAGACACAGTAATACAAATATTTTGAGGTAAATTGTGAATGCTTTAGTTTTATTATTAAATGAAAGCATGTTGGAAATTTAGCTTTGTAAAAATTTTAGCATTTTATAAATTTCCCACGTTAAAAGCCTAAGTTTCTACTGGATTTATGCATGTTCTAAAACCTAGATGAAAAGTTCTCATTTTTTAAAATTTCTATGGATTTATTTTAACTTAATTTTAAGGTACTATTTATTCTATATGTTTGTGGTTTACAATATGATGTTATGGCATACATATAGTTAGTAAAAAGGTTACTAGAGTGAGGCAGATTTCCTTAATAGACATTTTATATGTTACTCCCTAACTTTCTACATTTTAATTAAGTTTAATGTTACAATTTATACACTCATAATGATCACATTAATCATAGGGAATTAGTACTCAATATAGCTTGATTCTTCTTTTTTTCTCCTTCCCCTCCCTCACTTGTACCCCAGGCCCTTTTCATTAACAAAATCTTAGTTTACATTTCCATTTCATCCTTCTCTCTCTCTCTCTCTCTCTCTCTCTCTCTCTCTCCCTCTCTCTCTTTCTTTCTCTCTTTGGCACGGGGGATTGAACACATGACTTCACCTTTACCAGGCAGATGTTTATGTCACTGAGTTAAATCCCTGGGCCTCCTTTTCTCATTAAAAAAAAAAAAAAAAAAAAAAAAAAAAAAAAATATATATATATATATATATATATATATATATATATATATATGCCTTTCTTCCTTTCCTTCTATCACTGCCTATTTTGAACATTTTCTTCTTATTTCATAGTAACTGTTTTGGGAGACAACTCCAGTGACTCCCTTTGAATGCAAAACAATTACTGTGAATTTGATTATTTGGAGACTCATTTCCTTATACTGATATGTAAAAAGCTGGCTAGAGTATTTCCTTCTCTCTTCAACTGGCTTTAAGCATTGCAAATAAGGCTAGCCAAGGTGCTGGTATGTAATTTCTAAAGCTAACAGACAGTGCTGTTCTACATACAGAATATGTACAGGATATGAGCACGTGTGAGATATTAGAGCCAGTAGCTCCAGGAATCTAACTGGCTAGAAGCCTCAAGAGAAAGAGGTCATGACTCCCCAGGGCACAAGAGTTTGCATATGAGAAACCAAAGCAACAGCCTCCCAAAACAATTCCATTGCTACTTTAATTGGTTATGTAAATTGATTCTTCTACATATCTTTATCTTTGCAATTCACAGAGGTGCCCTTCTCTCACCTGGCCAGCCAGCTCAAGTTACTCACTGAATTCCCACCATCCTCACTGTCACTCATCCCTGAGCCACCCCCTTCTTCACAAGATAATAAATGCTGGGAGAGGCCAAGGATCCAGGCCTTTGTCAGCATGTCCTAATGGGTATTGAAATTAGGACCCCTTGGATGCCCTTAACTTGGAATATGTGTTGGTGTCTTTACTCTCGCTGTGGGTTGCATTGGTGGTGGTAGACTGGAATCAACTTGCTGGATTCCAATAATGTCTCAGTGGAATCACAAATACAACTTTTTAGATTGTGAGGAAAACTAGATGGAGAGTTATAATACTTGGATGACTGAATTTGATATTTGGGATCACAATACCTATTATATATTTTGGCCCTTATTTACACCTTCAGTTTCTTACACCAATGTGGCAGTGTGATATTTCCATGTGTATCTGATTATTTGACATAAGAGAATAGTTTCAAGATAATTCATTTAATTAGATATCTCAAATTTATTCTTATTTATGACAGATGAGGACTCCAATTTATTAAAAAATTCATATTTTCTTTATCCATTCATTGATTGATTGGTAACTGGACTCTTTCCAAGATTTAGCTACTACAAACTGTGCCGCTATACACATGCATGTGCATATATTGGTGTGGCAATTTTTTCAGGAAGATGCCAACGAGGGAAACAGTTGGAACAAATGGAACCTTTAGTCCCAGTTTTTGAAGAGAATCCACACTGCCTTCCACAGTGCTTCCACCAGTCTACACTTCCATCAACAGGGGAAAAGGGTTTCTTCTTCTCCACAGCCCCATTAGCATTGTTATTGGTTGATTTCTGATAATGGACATTTTTTTCTGGAGAGAGATGGAATCTCAGCATTGTTTTAATTTGCATCTCTTGTGTGACCAGTGACGCAGAACATTTTTGTATGTTTATTTATCATTCATAGCTCTTCATCTGAGAAGTGTATATTCATCTCAGATGCCCATTTCTGGATTGGGCCTTTAAATGTGAGGGTGTTCATTCTTTTCAGTTCTTTATGTTTTCTAGGTATTAGACTCTTGTTTGAGGAACAGCTGGGAAAAAATTATTTTCCCACTCTGTTGGCTCTCTTTTACTCTCTTGGTGATGTCTTTTCTGTGCAAAATCTTTTTAATAAGTTGAGTTTCCAGTTGTTTTGTGTGATATTTCCCACATGATCAAGGTTTTTTCCATAAAGTATTTGCCTATACCTACATCTTTAAGAGTTTTACCCAGTCTTTCCCATCAGAGTTAGTGGTTTTGTTTTAATATTTAGACTTTGGATCCATTATCAAAGTTAGTCCTTTAGTTTAGTGTAAGGTGAGAGTAATGGTTCCATTTTTAGAAACATTAGTGAGAGCAATTAGATGAGAGATAGAGAAAAAAAGAATAAATAAGGAAAGGAAGAAGTTAGACTATCACTATTTTCAGATGATATGGCAGTCTACATAAAAGACTCCTAAAATGTCATTGAAATACTTCTACATTTGATTCATATTCAATAGCATACCTAAATAAAAAAAAAACCACTCAAAATGCAGCAGTATTCCTGTATAAAAATAATGAACTTACTGAGAAGGAAACTGGGAAAACCACACATCACAAATTTTTGGCATTGCAAAAAATGAAATACTTAAGAGTTAGTCTAACAAAGGAAGCAAAAGGTCTTTACATTGAAAACTATAATACTTTGAAAAAGGAAATCGATGTGGATTTCAGAAACTGGAAAAAATGGGCTGGGGGTATCACTCAGCACCACGGTGCCTGCCTGGTAAGCACAAGGTTTCTGTTTGTTAATCCCTGGTACCAAGAAATAAGAAAGAGTAAGAAAGAGAAAAAAGAAGAAAAAGAAAGAAAAAAAGAAAAGAAAACGGAAAAATTATACTTGCTTTTGGATAGAAAAAAATAATGTAGTGAAAATGGCCATAATGCAGAAATTGTTTTACAGACTTAATCCTATACCAATCAAAATACCAACAGCATATCTCACAGAAACTTTAACTTTAAACTAACTTTAAACTAATTAAAATTTATTTGGAATCAGAAGAGACCTAGAATAGCAAAAGAAAGTCAAAGCTGTAAAGTCAGGAACGGGGCATCAAAATCCCTGACTTGACATTACACTGCAGAGCTCCTGTGATAAAAATAGAATGATACTGGCAAAATACAGACCCACGGATCAAATGGAAAAGATTAGAAGATGCAGAAACAACTCCAAACATACTCAGCCACCTTATTTTTGACAAAGAAGTCACATACCTTCACTGGAAGACACAGCCTGTTTAATAAATGATACTGGAAAAATTGGCTTTCCACATGCTGAAGAAAAATACCTATCTTTAAATTGTGATATTTTACCTTAAAGCTAAGGATGGTATACTTCTTCCAATGAACTGTCTTGGTGAAAAGTTTTACAAGTAATTTCTTGTAGAGCACTTAAGGAAAATAATATGTACAAGGAACTATAGTTTAGAATTTATGAGTGCATTGGAAAAATTAGGTTTTTTAAAAATATAACACAAATAACATTTAAATCTATCAGAAATAATTATGGAATTGTTAATCTTGAGTCATTAAAATGACATTAGACATTTCTCTTTCCATCAGATGTTTACTATTTGAATATAGAATCAAGACTGGCAGCTGAAAAATATTTTTATACTCAACCTTACCACATCTGTAAAGATATTTTTGGTAAACACAAGAAAGCGTTGCATATATCATTCTCATTTCAAAATTATTCTGGTCTAATTATTTACTCTACTTAGTGAGATTCTTCTGTAAGGGAATCATCATAGCTTGCAAGAAATGCATAAAACCACATTATGAGCAGCTACAGTTAGAAAATCCTCCAGCAATCTATAAAAAAATCTTTTCTATTTCGTGGAACATAAAGAATGAAGATTTTCAAGAAAAACATTCATGTTCCAAAACATGACTTATTAAAATAAACAGTCCTGAAAGTATACTTCTTGCATAATGATTGAATTATAATTAGATATATTTATGAATAAATTTAAATTCTGAGGTTGAGAAAATATTTTACACCAATTCTGTCATCTTACTTGAAATTCTTGACACTTTTACTGTCCACTTCACAGATAGATTTCAAGAGTTTGATTCATCTGACAACTAAAATTTATTCAGAGCCTATTATTTGCCAAGTTATATGCACTTTTTAAATATTCACACAATTGCTGTGGGTTATATAATTTTTAAAGATGAAGATACTGAGATATGATGAATTTAAGTATTTTTCCAGTGTCATTCAGTGTGAGGTAGTGGATCAGGATTTGCACCCAGTAACTTTACTCCAGGGCCAGCATTCATAATTGCATCATCCTTTTGCACTTTTCTCTGGCCCCGTCCCTGGTATTCTTCTCAGTAATAAACAATAGCAATATATAAAGTAAATTAAACAATAGTAATATATCAACTTTTCCCATACTTTTTGTTTATTGTCTATATTCTTCACTTTAATGTAGATGATACGTCTTCTCCAGTAGGGTTATGATGAAGTATCTGATTTTTTTTAAAAAATAGATTCTGGCATTGAAACTTTAATGGCTTATCTAATTTTTTCTTTAATTTAGTGTACATTTAAGAATTATACATTGATTAATATGCTTTGTCATTTATCATGATTTTTTTAATGATAAATACTTCAAATTTTGAAAAGTTATATTGTAATGGATTTGCTAAGTTTTGATAAATTTGTCTTAAAAATTGTACTCCTAAATTACAATTTATAAGCAATGTAGAAGAATTCTTAAAACAGGTGTGGTTGTGAACTAATGTAATCCCAGCATTCTAGGAGGATGGCAGGAGAATCACATGTTTGAATCCTGCTTGGGAAAATTAGACAGACTTTGTTTCAAAAAAAAAGCAAATAAGGACTAACGCTGTAATTCCCTGGCAAGACCATTGGTTCAATCCCCAGTAGATGTGTACATATGTACATACAAACATGTATCACAGTGTTTTCAGGAATATTTGATATTATCATACTTAATGATCATTGAATACTTTGTTAGAATATAGTATGAATACATATTGTAAGACCGGTGTCGCAAGGAAGACTCCAAGGGCCTCGCTCTCATGTAAGAACAAAGGGGTTTTTATTATTCCATGTACACCGGGTCCTCCAAACAGGTGGAAACGGAGAACCTTGTGTTGGGGCAAGGCTGGTGTTTTTAAGGGGGAAAAACTTCAATGTAAGCGTTTATTACAGAAGCCAATCATTACAATTAGTGCGGAGCGGTGGGCATCTTATCTATCTGCTATTGGTCAGTTCATAAGGGGTGACCAGCGGGTCAGTGTTAATTAACTGTCTTTGTTCTGCACAACTTATCTTTAAGACACCTGGTTTCTGTAGACTTGAGTCTGACATATTTTACAACCCTGATTAGTGTAATGGCAGGCTCCATCTCTGAGTTCCCTGGCACAGCACATCCCGAGAACATCACAGCCACAGATGTTTTTTTTTTTTTTTTTTTTTTTTTTTTTAATCTTCCTGCAGGGCTGAGTTAGGACTGAGTCACGAGGCCCAGTGCTGTTTCTAGCTGAGAAACAGCATCTTGTTTTTAACCTTTAAATTTCTGGTTCTTCAATATGTTCCCTTATGAATTTCTTTTATATGTTCTCTGATATTTGAATATGAAAATAATAACAATCACAAAAATTGAACCAAGCTTGGTGGCATGACTGTAATCCAAGCACTCTGGGTGGTGAGGCAGAAGACTCCCTGAGAGGTCAAGGTCAGCCTCAGACAGTTCCGTTCAATGATCCAACAAAAGCTTAGTTATATGATTTTCCATCCTACTCACTCCTTCCTCATTCCTTCCAGAGTGAGATCAAGGCCAGCCTGTCCCAAAAAGTGAGACTCTTGTTTCAAAAAACCAAAAAAGAAAAAGGAAGTGAAAGACTGGAATATACCAGATTCTTTTCTTGATTTTACTTACTTCAATTCATATAATCTTCATTGTAACACCATGAGATCATCATGACAGCTCTGCTTTACTTCACTGGTAATGAAGTTATGATACAGAGTGATAAAAAAAACTTGCATATGTATGGGATAGAGTTAGAGGAAAATCTTATAGATGTTTAAAGAAACTGACATTAACAACCTACTTATAAAACTGATTATATCATTAAGTACTGTTATTAAATTAAAATCAAAATGCAAGTTACACTAATGTAACTTCTGACCTTTAAGGAGTTTTGAGATGCGAATAAGTCTCCTAAGGTGTGACTATAAAAGCCTAATAAACTGCATAAATTCAATTTTTGAATCAGAGAGAAATCACGTTAGCCAGGCCTTGAGGAGCAAGATATTTCAGAAATGAAAGGAAAAACTACAGAGCTAGCCTCAACATTTCTTCATGTCACCTCAGGGCACTAAAATCACAGGTAACAGAGGTAAGGGCAAAGTCTGACATCCAAAGCTTGCTGCAATCTCTGAGCAATAGAAACATAAATTGGAACTTGGTCCTTCCACAGAGGCTCATGCAACAACTCTGGGACTTTGGAAAAGAAGAAACTGCCTAGGTGAATATATCCAGGGCTTCTCCCTGTCCCCCGTGAGACAGAATATCTTTTTGATCTTTCTTTTTTTTATATTTATTTTAAAGACAGAAGGAAAAAAAAGGACATAAAAAAGCAATGCAGTAAAAGGGTACAAATAATACAGTATTTCTAGAAAAAAATATATGCAGTACGAAATCACCAGTTAATAGGTTACATATTATCTTCCTAGAAACAGTTGTCCATATCACTGAATTAAAGCATATAAAGTGAACATTCACAGAGTGAAATTGGAGACAATTCCATTCAATGATCCAACAAAAGCTTACTTATATATATATGATTTTCCATCCTATACACTTGAACATACCTGTGGTTATATCCCTTAGTCCACCTTACTTTCCTCTCTTTTTTACAGTAACAATTAGACTTTTTGGGTTTTATTACTCCCACAGTTCTTATTACTTTTTTGAAGAGAATAAAACCAAATGTGACTAAGCAAAACAGAGTCAGTTAGAACAGAAGGGTGGGCATAGCACATGATGCAAAAATAGAATACCAGGTGATCGAAAGTGGTTACCATTGTGCCACTTGCTATTTTTAAACTGAGTTGTCTATATCATCAGGTATAATAGAATTGATCAAAACAGTACAGATCAAAACCAATAAAACCTGCACTGAGGACTTTACAGGACTTCAAAAAAAGGATAATAGTCCATATTGGGCATCATAGTATATCTTATTGCCTTCAAAGTGATTGCCTATACACTTAAACTTGATACTATCAAACAAAATAGAATATATAATAATCAGACAGAACAAGATGGGGAGAGCAATACTGGGGTTCAAGTCAGGTTAATAGGACAACAGAAAATTTACTATAATGTGTCCCATTATTTTTAATTTAGTTTTCCCTTAATTAAAAAAATGAGAGAAAATAGATTAATTTTAAAAAGGAGGGAGATTGAGATAAGACAGGACATTGTAATAGCACAACGCAGGGCAGAACTGAGCAATTCAAGCATCATTGTGTTTCACCACCAGATAATCTAACATAATAGTACTCACCATAGTGCCTCTTTCCTTAAATTATTTGAGTGTTACTTCGCATGCTATAATATCCAGCATATCTAGACAGTGTGAAGCCTTTCAAGAGAATGCAAGAATTACAGGGTATTTAGAACCTGGTAATAGAAAACAAACAATGGTTTCTATATTATCTCTTTGCCTATAAAAATTTTGTTTATACTATAGCATATAGTGAAATATAGTAAGATACAACATGTTAAAACCAGTGGAAACAGATGTACTACAGCTTGATGGGACTTCAAGACAAGACAATATTAAATCAGCACTAGCTTTTATGTTGTGTTGCTTTCTTCAAAATAGATATGTGCTATCATAGATACTAAAATCGAACAACCCAGGTTAAAACTATTGTGGTTAATGAGTGAAAACATTATATGGCTTCAAACCAATATGATTGGGAATCATGATTACCACATACTTCTATGCATTCTTATCATTTCTTACACTAGGGAAACTATTCGGTATTTATACATCTGTTAAGTTTGATTTATTTCACTTATGAGTATGGTCTCAAGCTGTGTCCATTTATTTATAAATGTCTCAATGCAGTCATTCTTTATAGCGGAGTAGTATACCATTGTATAAAAATACCACAATTTTTTTATCCATTCTTCAGTCTATGGACACTTAGGTTGCTTCCAAGATCTGACTATTACAAATTGTGCTGCTATAAACATGGGTGCACATATATCACTGTGGTATGATGCTTTCAGTTCCTCTGGGAATATGCGTAGAAGTGGTATAGCTGGATCATATGGGGCTTCCAGTCCTAGTTTTCTGAGAAATCTCCAGACTGACCTCCAAAATGGTTGCACTAGTCTACAGTCCCACCAGCAGTGCAGGAGAGTTCCTTTTTCTCCACAGCCTCTCCAGCATTTGTTGTTGTTGGTTTCTTGATCTTGGCCATTCTTTCAGGAATGAGATGAAATATCAGTGTGGTTTTGATTTGCATTTCTCTAATGACCAATGATGATGAACATTTTTTCATATATTTATTTGCCATTTGTATTTCTTCAACTGAGAATTGTTTATTCATCTCAGATGCCCACTTTTGGATTGGGTCTTTGAATTGTGGGCATCTGATTTTTTTTCAATTCTTTATATGTTTTAGACAGAAGTTCTTTGTCTGAGGGGCAGTTCACTAAGATTTTTTCCCATTTTGTGGCTTTTCTTCTCACCATGCTGGAGACTTCTTTTGATATGCAGAAACTTTTAATAAGAGGTAATCCCAGTTATTGATTCTGGGAAGTATTTCCCGTGCGGTGTGAGTCCTGTTCATGAATTCTCTACTTAGTCCTATATCTTCAAGTTTTTACCCAATTTGTCTTCCAATAGATTTAGAGTTTCTGTTTTAATATTTAGATCTTTGATCCATTTAGATTTTATTTTAGTACATGGTGATAAGCATGGGTCTAGTTTTAGTTTTCGACATAGGGAGAGCCAGTTTTTCCAGCACCATTTATTAAAGAAACTGCCATTCTCCAGTGAACATGTTTGGCCCCTTTATCAAAGATAAGGTGGTTGAGTGTGTTTGCAGTTGTGGTTGCATCTTCTAATTGATTCCACTGATCTTCAGCTCTGTTTTGGTTTCAGTACTGTGTTCATTGTACTACGGTTGCTTTGTAGTATAATTTCAAGTCAGGGATTGTGATACCCCCTGCCTTGCCTTCGCTACTTAGAACTGTCCTTGCTATTCTAGGTCTCTTCTCACTCCAGATGAATTTTAGGAGTGATTTCTCGAGTTCTATGAGGTATGTTGATGGTATTTTTTATCAGGATTGCATTGAATATGTATAAAAGTTTTGGGAGAAAGGCCATTTTCACAATATATATTCTTCCTATGCATGAGCAAGGGATGTTTTTCCATTTTCTGAGATCATCTTCAGTTTCATTTTTCAGTGTAATATAATTTTCCCTGTACATGTCTTTCACTTCTTTCGTGAGAGTAACTCCTAGATATTTCTTTTTTTTTTGGTTGCTAGTATGAAGGGTATGGCTTCTCTTCTTTCTCTTTCTGTGACTTTGCTGTTAGTGTATAGGAATGCTATTGATTTTTGAGTATTGATTTTATAGCCAGCTACATTACTAAATTCATTTATTATATCTAGCAGTCTTTCAGTGGGGTTTTATGGATCTTCTATATAGAGTTTCATGTCATCTACAAATAATGATAGCTAAACTTTTTCTTTTCCTATCTTTACGCCTTTTATTTCTCTCTCTTGTCTAATTGCTCTGGCTATTATTTCCAGCACTATATTAAATAGGAGCAGTGATAATGGGCATCCTTGTCTTGTGCCTGATTGTAAAGTAAAGGCCTTCAGTTTTTGGCCTTTTAGTACGATATTGGCTGTTGGTTTGTCATAGACGGCCTTTATTATATTGAGGTAAAGACCATCTCTTCCAATTTTCTGCAGGGTTCTTATCATGAATGAATGTTGGACCTTATCAAAAGCTTTTTCTGCATCTATAGAAATGATCATATGGTTCTTACTTTTGGCTCTATTGATATAGTGTATTACATTTATTGATTTACGTATATTAAAACATTCCTGCATGCCTGGGATGAATCCCACTTGGTCATGGTGTATAATCTTCTTGATGATTTGCTGCATTCTATTTGCCAATATTTTATTGAGGATTTTTGCATCTGTGTTCATTAGGGAGATTGGTCTGGAGTTCCCTTTTTTAGTTGGGCCTTTCTCAGGTTTTGGTACTAGAGTAATATTTGCTTCCAGGAATGACTTAGGAAGGAATGCTTCCCTTTCGATTTCATTGAAAAGTTTGAGGAGTGTTGGCTTTAGGTCTTCTTTGTATATCTTGTAGAATTCTGCAGTGAATCTGTCTGGGCCAGGGCTCTTCTTTGTAGGTAAGGATTTAATTACGTTTTCAATTTCATTAATAGAAATTGGGTTATTCAGTAGTTTTACCTCTTCATGACCTAGCTTTGGTACTTTGTATGCTTCTAGGAATCTGTCCATTTCCTCTATGTTATCAAACCTTTGAGAGTAGAGGTTTTTGAAATAGGTATTGATGATTTTCTGTATTTATATAGGTTCTATAGTGATTTCTCCTCTTTCATTCTTTATTGCATGAATTTGAGCTTTTTCTTCCCTTTTTAAAATAAGGTTGGCTAGGGGCTTATCAATTTTATTTATTCTTTCAAAGAACCAACTATTTGATTCATTGATTTTTTTTTTTTTTTTTTTTTTTTTTTTTTTAGTGTCTGTTGCATTGATTTCTGCTCTGATTTTTATAATTTCTTCTCTACTTTTGGCTTTGGGCTTGATTTGCTCTTCTTTTTCTAGATGTTTGAGGTATAACATCAGGTTATTTATTTGTATTTGTTCTGTTTTCCTGATGTGTGAACTCAGTGCTATAAATTTTCCTTTGAGGACAGCTTTCATTGCATCCCACAGATTCCGGTAAGTTGTATTTGTGTTTTCATTTTCTTGTAGGTAGTGTTTAATTTCTTTGATTTCCTCTGTGACCCACTGATTACTCGAGAGTGTGTTATTCAGTTTCCATGTGTTTGTGGGAATTTTGCAGTATCTTTTATCATTAATTTCTAATTTCATAGTACTATGGTCCAATAACCTGCAAGGAATGATTTCAACCCTTTTGCATTTATTTAGGTATGTTTTGTGAATTAATATATGGTCAATTTTAGAAAATGACCCATGTATTGCTGAGAAGAATGTGCATTCTGCTGTTTTTGGGTGGAATACTCTGTATATGTCTATTAAGTCCATTTGTTCACATGTGCGATTCAGTTCTGTTATTTCTTTGCTGATTTTCTGTCTGGTTGATCTGTCCATTGGTGTCAATGGTGTTTTAAGATCTCCTGTTAGAATTGTGTCACTGTTAACTTGGTTTTTCATTTCTGTTAGTACTTGTTTTATATAACTGGGTGCTCTGGAATTTGGTGCATATATATTTAAGATAGTTATCTCTTCCTCTTGGAGTCTTCCTCTAACCAATGTGTAGTGACCTTCTTTATCTCTTCCGATCATTAGTGGCTTGAAGTTCACATTGTCTACAAACAGAATAGCCACCCCTGCTTTTTTGGGGGGGTTCCTGTTGCATGAAGTATTGTTTACCATCCTTTGACTTTCAGTCTGTGTGTATCCTTTTGGGTTAGATGGATTTCTTTGTAGACAACATATGGTTGGATTTTGTTTCTTGATCCATTCTGCCAGTCTGTTTCTTTTAATTGGTGCATTGAGACCATTTACATTAATAACATGTTATCTTTCTGCTGTTGCATCTTTGTCTTTCGGTTCTGTTTAATTGTCTGCTTTGTTTCGTGTTTTTTTCCTAGATGCATCTATGCTGTCTTTCAGTATTCTTTCTAGGGTTGGCTTGGTGATCATGTAGTTTTTCAGCTGTTCTTTGTCATGGAAGTATCTTATTTCTGCATCCATTTTGAAGGACAGTTTTGCAGGATACATCAACCTAGGTTGGAAATCATTTTCCTTTAGGATCTGAAATACTTCGCTCCATGCTCTTCTTGACTTTATTGTTTGTGCTGAAAAGTCTGCTGTAATTCTGATAGGTTTTCCTTTATAGGTGATCTGTCTTTTCTCTCTTACAGCTTTTAATATTCTATTCTTTTGTTTGATTTCTGGGATGGCCATTACTATGTGTCTGGGTATAGTATTATTTTGGTTATGGCTATTTGGAGTTCTAAATGCTTCACTGATCTTGATATCAGTTTACAGTCTCATGTTTGGGAAATTTTCAGCTCTTACTTCTCTAAATATCCTCTTGACATCCTTTATGTTGTTCCCTTCTTTTTCATTTATCCCTATTAATCTTATGTTGTTCCTTTTTGTGTCATCTTGCAGGTGTTAAATTGTTAATTCCTGATTTCTTGTTATTTTTAAAAGATCTTTCCTTTCCTGTTCTGTGGCTGCAATCTTGTCTTCAAGGTAGGAAATTCTATCTTCACATTCACTGAGGCAGTTTTTACAACTTTCGATGAGTTTTTAATTTCCTGTGTATCCCTTTGCATTTGCTTTATGTATTCTGTTTGTTTCTTATATTGTCCATCCAGGGATTCTATCTTTTTGTTTATCTCCTCAAGTTTTTAAACTATGTCTTCTTTAGATATGTTCAGCATCTCCTTCATTTCTTTTATCATTTCTTCTTTTACCTGAGAGATTATTTCTAGTTTGATTTCCTTTAAGTGTTCCCAGAGTTGATTCTTTATTTCAGTTACTATTATTTCAGGTATTTCAGGAATGTGGCATATATCTTCTTCCATGCACTTGGCTCCTAGGCTTTCTTGGGATGGGCTGGATGTTTGAGACTGCATTTTGGTCCTATGTTTTGTCATTTTCCTATATTTTTGAGCTTCAAGTGTTGTTCCAAGTGAGGTAGAGAGGTCAGCCAGGCTGGGACAGAGGTCCCTGCTCCCTTCTTACTCACTGATTTCGACAAGAAGTGGGATCCTGGGTCCCAGGTGAAGAAAAGCGTTTGCCAGGCTGGGGTGTGGTTCCCTGCCTTTGCTGGACTTACTCCATGGACAGGAACCCAATGCCTGGCCCCCAGGCAAAGAAGAGAATCCCAGCCTCCACTGGACTTACTGGACCCACAGGAAGCTGGATCCTGGGCCCCAGGCAAAGAAAACAGTTTTCCAGACTAGGGCAGTGTTCCCTGCCTCTGCTGATCTTACTGGACCAACAGGGAGCCAGAGCCTGGCCCCCAGGTGAAGAGGAGAGCTCCAAGCCTTCGCTGGACTTATGTGACCCACAGGAAGCCCTGATCTTTCAAATTATTAGCAAATCCTGACCACTGGAAAGTTGGAGGACCTATTTGACAAACTGATTCATTTATTCTCTTGCAAAAACCGGAAAACATAACATAGTCTACACATATAGCAAAAGGCAAAAAGAAAGAAAAAATGAAAAAAGGGAATTAATGAAACAAATAGGAAGACATTAACTATAAAGTTAATAAAATCAGATAAAATGAGTTTATATGTCAACCAAAAAAAGTAAATATTTGATTCAATTTTTAAATGTCCCAAAGTGGGAACAATTTTTAAAATGGAGCTGTAAAAGTAACATACCTATTGGATTTTATTATATGTGATAATATAAGCAAAAATTTTATTGACAAAGAGATTATAATGAAATCATTGTTCATTTTATGATAGTTGGTTCTAAATACCCTGTAATACTGTCATTCTCTTGAATGGTTTTACATTGTCATGATATGTTTGGTGCTACAGTATACAAAGTTATACTCAAAGATTTCAAGGAAAGAGACACTATGGTAACTACTTTTATGCCAGGATATCTTGTGGTGAAACATTATTTTGCTTAAATGGCTATGACCTGCACTGTTTTGTTGTTATGCCCTCTTTTATCTCAATCTCTTTTTTAAATTATTTTTTTATTTTTATCTTTTTAATTAAGGGAAAATAAATAAAAAATAGCAGGATACATTATAGTAACCCACTTTGATTTCCTATTAACTTGATTTGAAACCCTGTATTGCCCTCACCATCTTGTTTTGACTGATTTTCCCCTATTCTGCTTTGCTTGATAGTACCAAGTTTGAAAGTATAGGCAACAACTGTGAAAACAGTAAGTTTCATTATGATGCCCATTCTGGTTGACTATTATCTTCTTTTAACATCCTGTCATGTCTCCAATGTTTTGGTTTTATTCTTTACTGTTTTGCTCAATTTTATTATAACTGATAATATAGGCAATTCTTTTTAAGATAGCAAGAGGCAGTATGGAAACCATTGTTGATCACCTTGTATTTTGTTTTTACATTATCTATTATGTCCATCCTTTTGATTTGACTGACTCTGTTCTGTTATGTCACATTTGGTTTTACTCTCTTCAAGAAAAAGTAATAAGAACTGTGGGAGTAATAAAACCCAAAATGTGTAATTGTCATTGTACAAAAGAAAGGAAAAGAAAGTGCTCTAGGATAGAGCACTTTCTAGAGGATATAACTGCATGTATACTTAAGTGTATAGGATAGATAACCATATTACTGAGTTTTGTTGGATCATTGAACAAAACTGTTTGTAGTCTCACTGTTTGAGAGTCCACTTTGTATGCTTTGGTTTTGTGGCTTGAACAACTATTTCTAAGATAACAATATGTAATCTATTAACTAGTGATTTCCAACTGTTTATTCTTTCTGAAATTCTGTATGACTTGTACCGTTTTTCTGTTTTTTTAAAATTTTTCTCCTTAAATAAAATTTTTAAAAAATACCTATTATGCAGTGTAACAACTTGCAAAGAAAAGTGAGTGACAATATCCTGAATAAAAATCTCACAAACTTTAAAGGGGAAGCATTCAATAACATCACTAATTTGTAAAATCAATTCAGATAAAAATTTATAAAATGAAACACATATTTCCTGGGGAAGAGAAAAAATATTGACTGGGATTTCTCATAGGAAATTTTTCAAGAGAGGAAGCAAGGAAAAGATAATAATATGGTATAATTCTTATGATAAAATATCTAACTATACATAATGTGTATCGTCTACCTTTTACTAGCTCTGAGTTCATATGAAACATTTCCACAGAATCAAATAACTCTGACAAGAAAAATAAGACCCAGATTTACGCTGCTTTTACAAGTATAGCTAGATATGAACAAGAATGAACTAAAGCTTGCTCAGCACTGCTTAAGAACCCATGTCCAGAGACAAAATAAAGTTTTTTTCAGAAACAAACTGAAGCATGTAATTGTTCATAAATATATTGTTCAACTTCTCATAAAAGTATACTCAATTATGTATATCCAAATACAAAAACTTCTGTTTTTTTTCTCCATTTGTTACTGCTTTTTGTCTTTGTTTTGTTTCTTGTTTTGGACTTATTTGGGACTAGATTCTGACCTTTGTTATGCTCATTTTTTTATGGCATTTGCCTAAATAAACTTACGTAATTCTAAAGCTTTAAAAGTAATTTGCCGCTAATTATTCCAATTTTTATACCAGTAGAAACAAACTGACTTAATCTTCAAAGACATACCTGAAGCGCCTATTTAATGACTTTGTTTAGAGATCAATCTCCTGGAACTTGGTTCATCAGATCAATGTTCTTGATTCTTTCCCTGAAGCAATTTCCAAATTAATTCTCTCCTTAAAATTTAACGAATTTTAGTTGCTCAGTAAATTTACTTATCCTTAATTAATGCTTTTGATTTTTATATCTGACCAGTCTACCAGCAATTATCAACAGCAAGACCTCCAGAATACATCTCAAATATTTCTATTTTTTTCTATTTGCATTGAAACATAGTAGTTCAAGCTACCAACTTCAAATTTTGGGTAAACGCAACTGACACTAATCTTTCTTTTGCCACTTCTCTGGTGACACTTTGATTGCTGTTGTTGCTATGGTTTAAAAAATGCCTTTCCTCCTTGACCAATGATTAGCTTCTCTATCAAATTCATAAATTTGTAGCAATTCAACTCGTCACCTGAGAAATGTAAAAATACCATAACACAACTGAGATTTTGAGACTCAGACATTGAATATTTTTAATTTAGAGGAATATTCAATAGAATTTATTCAATCCACTCAATAGTAATGTGTGACTTAAATATTTAGCAACCGATCAGCATTAAAAAGTCATCTGTGAAGCAGATGGAAAATAAATAAGTGGAAAATAAATAAGTCATGTTCTTTCACTAATAATTCACTAATGATTTCATTTTGGGTAATTAGATTTATTTTTAATTAATTCATTTTGTTTAATGATTTCCACTAATAATATGGTTGATGTTAAATTTTCAAAGTTACAAGTCAGCTTATTATGATGTTATTAGGAATGTAAAACACAGAACGTACCACCCTAAAATTCAAACTGATATTTCAATGATTAAATGTAGCATTGCTTAAAATGAGAAAGTATTTTAGATTTTACAAGAAAAATCCTCTTTAAAACTAGACACACATGTATATAACATGTTGGATTTGAAGATTTGCTTTTGCATTCAGTTATATAAATAATAGTTTCTAATTTCCTTTAGGACATATAAGTGATGATTAATTTTGGCTCTAAATTTTGTTTTCACTTTAGTGGAATGATATGATCAATCACACCTTATTACACTTGTTTACTAACTGGTGTCTAGGCTGAATGAAACAGTAGGCTGTACTGATAATTTGATCTTTAAAAGATCACTGTGAGTGAAATTCATTCAATATATTCAAATTTGATTTTTATTTCATCGTGGTAAGAACATACAGGAGAGCCACTCTCTTCACAGGTTTTTAAGACTACACTCTGATACTGATAACTACAAGCACATGTCAATTTTTCCAATGTTTCAGGTGTGACAGTGCTTGAAGGGCCCATTTATGCTGTGGGAGGTCACGATGGCTGGAGTTACCTGAACACAGTGGAGAGGTGGGATCCGCAGAGCCAGCAGTGGACTTTTGTGGCCAGTATGTCCATAGCTCGGAGCACAGTCGGTGTAGCGGCACTGAATGGCAAGTGAGTAGATTTTTTTTTCTGTATTTTCTAGGGGCCAGTAATTAATTAAATATTGTTTTGTAAATAATAGTAAGCTGGTTAGACAAAAAAGAGAAAATATTAACATAGTTTAAGGATTTTTATGGTAATGGATTCAGAGCTATGTATGGGCTAGGCCAGTACTCTGATGCTCAGCTGCACTTCAGATTTATTTTAGATTTCTGATGTTTTAAAATTTTATTCATCATAACTGGCAAATATATTGGTGTTCTGTCCAAATAAAACAGAAACTTGATATTTACTTCTAATGAAAGAGTTATCAAATACATTTCATGAAAATACATACTTTCTGCTAAAATTGTCCGAGAGTCTTTGAATGACACATATATTCCAGTGTTTGGGCATTTCCAGGACTTTAACACCACTACATCAGGAATTTCCAAATTCAGTATTGCTCATATTTGGCCTAACAAACTTTCTGTTTGGTGCAGAGTTCTGTCCTGTACATTGTAGGGTGTTTAATAGCATCCGGACTGTCCACTAGATGCCAGAGGGTCCCCTACTCCCTGCCAACCCTTCGGGGTGATAAGCAAAAGTGTTTCTAGTCACTATATAATGGATCCTCAGGGTGGCAGACACCACCCCTTTTCATCTTCACAGGAACCGTGATTCTAAGCAAACTTAATTGCAAATTCTGTGCAAACAGCAGCCAAAGGTTTTAGTGTGGTCTTCCTGCTTCTCTTTTTCCTGCAGCCCATTTGAGGATGCTCTTTGAACAGTTCTTGCATAAGTTCAAACAGTAAATTGGTCCTCTGTAAGAAATCTCTGCCATTAGATTACCATGCAAATCTTTACCTACAGGGACCCAATGAGTGTTTTGTTTCTTTTTTTTAACCTACTCTGCTTTTTGTTTCTTTATCCATTTTTTAATTTTTGTTAGTGTATTTGGTCATTGTTAACCAAATTGCCCTTTTCAAAATCCTTGACTCAAACATGCGAATACCTAACCCAACTGACTCTGAATTTGTTTTTCCTTTGCCTGAGCTGCAGTTTACATTTCATATTATTTTTTATGTGCTTGCATCCCAGTCATCATTCAGATTTTAGCTCAAAATTTATCCACATGG
Organism: Cavia porcellus; assembly: GCF_034190915.1. Classification (NCBI taxonomy): domain Eukaryota; kingdom Metazoa; phylum Chordata; class Mammalia; order Rodentia; family Caviidae; genus Cavia; species Cavia porcellus. The sequence continues at coordinate 17,980,848 of NW_026947487.1, read as the reverse complement.
AGAAATATCATTGCCAACCTCATTAAAAATATCCTAGTGGGCACATTATTCCAAATGATGTTTACTCACTATTCTTGAAATTGCTTATACTATTGCTTTATGTTTCTTTTCACTGGCATATGTATTAATATCAGAATTCTGACTGCTTCATTCATTGTTATATCCATAGGCTTACTACAGAGTCGCTACATCAAATAAATATTAAATTGAATGCTCTATCCAATTTTGTTACACTGAATGACTTTTAAGAATCTATTTTTCTTAATATGAGTGAGATAATATGAGTAATATGAGTGATATGTAGCGACTAGAATAGAATAACTTTCAAAAACAATCACTGACCTCAGTTATAAACAAGCATTAATAATTGGTATAGATCTAGAACAGTCTGTAATGTAAACAGTCAAACTAAAGTAAATGTCACTAGTATCTAATAATTAAAATTAAATAATTCAATTTATGAATGCTTATACTTCTAATTTTCCACAATTGTAAAGAGCTAATTTTGATTATCATTGTAAATATATTTCATGTACACAAAAGTAATACCCAAGATAAACACTTAGAAACACACTCCCTAAACTAAAAATAGTCACGTCAGTTTGCTATTGCCAGACCATCCTCCAAAAACCCTGAACACTTTGTGAATGCAGATTTCTTCATAATTCCATTCATGCTGGAGCAGGCTTGGCCCTGTGACAGGCCTGAGGACTGCGCACACAGATTAGTCTGGAGGAGGTCCCAGCCTGACTCCAATTCCCTCCTGAGAACTGGGTACTGGATGTCAGTGTGGGACTGCCTGATAGGTGGATATTTCCCTGCGTGCTTTGCTGCTTGCTGATGGGGAAAAGTGACATAGATAATGTAACACGTCATCCCTTTCCCTGACAAGGTGTCTTTTCTCGCTTTTGTGCAATGTCCAGGTGCTGAAATCTCTCACCTATTTCTTTAGCTGTTGTGAAGCTATTTTCACTGGTGAGTGGTTTTGAAACTGTTATGTCAGTGTGGAGAATCGTGCTGGAAAGTCTGTTCCAATACCTCACAGATTTCCTCTTTCTCCTGAGTCACATTTTTGTCACATGGGTGCTTTATTTTTCCTTATGCTTTCACAGGTATTAGACCCCTTCAGGTTTCATTGAGGTTTAGATATGTTTAAAATTGTAGATTATAGTTTCCATATCATTCATTCATGTATATCAGAAAAATATGCTTTGTCAATACATGTGCTTACATTAAAATTATTATTGTAAAAGACACACTGCAATTAATCCCTTTCAAAGTACCCTCTCTTACTTTGGACTTACTAATCTATAAATCTCGCCACCTATTGAGGCAGTTCTAGAAGTTTCTTTAAAGAAGAATCTTTAGTTGCATTTTCATGGCTTTTTTACTTTTCTGATTTGATTCAAAATATTCAAATTTCATGCTGATTTTGACTCCATGGAAGAACCAGAAGTTGCAATATGTCAGACCTGTTGAAAATGGTGAATTTTATATATGTATTTTTTGTTGTACATGCTTGTAGCATATGCAGTTTAAAATGAACCTACTTTCTATTGGATGGTATTGTGTAACAGCACTGACCTTAATTTTTATCACATTTTATAAAGCAATCACAAAAAAGAACTTTAAGAATTGCTGCAAAAAGTGTATTTGAAGCAGGGAGAGTATTTTGAAGGAATTAATGGCAATGTGCTTTTCCCATAAACATTTTATTTAAATTTTACCTGTATTTTTAGATTTCTCTTTTCATAATATGTATTATTCTATATGACTATTAATATTATTATGATAATGTACATCATGAAACGTATAATCATACATGTATAATTATAGAAATATAAATTCAATCAGGACATCATGTAAGCATAGATATTCATGTACACAAATATAGTACATTATATATTCTATTTATTATTTTCATATTTTCTATACTCTCTCATTAAACTTAATTAAAAATTCATTATATTTTATATAATCACCCCATAATCTCTTTGGGACTTTTTTCTGCAAGTAAGTATTTACACATTAATTTGAGGAAGATGTGGATGTTTGAATTTGAAATGTTTTCACCTGAACAAATGACTATATTTTTACTTTCCTTTAGTGGTTTATGTTTTTGGCATAGACCATTTTAAAATTTAAACTATTTTTATGTTACATGTGTTTATAGGTAGTTTAAATATGTGCTTGCAATCATTTCTATTGAATTTGTTTTAATTCTTGTTATTAATTTATTTTAAAGATTTTTCTAAAAATATGTAGTAGACTAATGAAATGTTTTTATCTTACTAAATATTTATGTATAATTTTATGGTATTGTTTTTATTTTTAGAACAATGACATCAACTTTGGAAGGCATCTATAAACTATAATTAGAAAATATTCTAATAGGTATCATGTGATTTCACTGGTTATTAGAGATACACACGACATAGTGTTAGAAGTATTTTTTGTCATAATTTCCTCAGTAAATACTTTCTTTTAAAAATCAAAATTAGTTTCATATTTTATTGTTTCGACACAATTACACATTCACATGGTAATTTATATAAATAGTCCAATCATAAGTTGTATTAATATCTGAAATCAACTTACTTGCTGATGTTCCATTATTTCTTTAATGTTCAGTTATATTCCACACTTTAACTATGTTTTTTTTAGCTATGCTGATCTATGAATCATTTCATAATTTTAATTACTATGTATATCTTATTTTAATGCAACAACATTATGGCACTAATGGAGAATCTCTCAGCTATTTATCTGCTGTACGTGTAATTAAGATAAGAAGCATACTTTATTGATTTTGAATTGTCATACACCCCTTCCCCATTGTCATTCTCCTAACATTATATTTGTATGTTAGCTTGTCATAGTTTTTGCATGGTATCATTTTTAGATTTGTTTTTATTTTAATGAAATGAGTAAATATGGAGACTTTGCTTATTTTCCTTCTCCAGTAATTTCTGCTTCCCTTAGTTCCATTTATTATGTACTGAAGTTTGAATACTTAGTAAAAGATAACATAATTGTCCTTATAGTTTATTTTTCCTTAATACTGCACTGAAATTTTATTTATCCAATTATATATATATATATATATATATATACACACACACACACACACATATATATATATATATATATATATATATAATCTTATTGATACATGTACTCTGCATGTGATGACTACATTCATCATGGCAATTTGGTACATGTACATAAGACATCCTAATGATACTTTTTACTTGCTCTTCTTTACCTATCTTCTACATCTCTGTCTGCTTCCATTTGCCGAAGATCTATCTTGTTGTTTTTATTACATATCTTTTATTTTTTTCTTTCAATTATTTATGATTTGAGTTTCTCTTGAAAGAGAAGCCATGTGATATTGAAGTATCTGTGTGTGGTTTATTTCACTTAATATTAGTGCTTCAAGGTGCATTCATTTTTCTGCACAAATATTTCCTTTATGACAGAGCACACTGCAGTGAATAAATATCACTTTTTATTTCCATTTATCTGTTGAAGGATAAATGAGGCCATTTGCAAAACTGAGCTATTATGAGTTGTGCTGCTTCAAACATGGGTATGCATAGATCACTAAAATATGATACATTTAACTGTTTGGGGATGATAATTAGAAGACCAGTGACTGTGTCCAGTGGAACTTCTAGTTTTGGTTTTTTAAGCAATCTTCATACTGCTTTCCATAGTAGTGGCATTAGTTTACATTCCCACCAACAATATAGTAGTATTCATTTTTCCTTGCAAACTTATAGGTTGTTATTATTTGATTTTTGAGAGCCATTATTTCTGGAATACAATGGAATTTCAGTATGGTTTTAATTTACATTTCTCTGGTAAGAAATGTGATGGGCATTTTTATGTATTTGTTGGCCATTTGTAATTCTCCTAAGAAATACCTATTCATTTCAGTTGCCCATTGCTTTGTTGACTGTTTTATTTTCTGAAATCTAACTACTTTGGATTCTCTATCTATTTTGCATGAGTCCTCTGTATAGAAAATAAGTGGCAAATTCTTTTCCCATTATTGGCCTCTTCATTCTGCTGGTTTTTCCTTCATTGTACAGAAGCTTTTTATTTTGACATGATCCTGTTTGTCAATTTTTGATGTTATTCCTTGTACATTTAGAATTGTGTTGAGAAATTCCTTGCCTACATATGTCTTCAAAATGTTCAGTACTTTTATGTTCTAGAAGATTAAGTGATTTTGCTTTAATATTTAGATATTTGTTCTATTTTTATTTTGGTACAAGGTAAATGTATGGTTCTAGATTCAAACTTCAACATGCATGTAGCCAGTTTTCTCAGGACCTTTTGTCAAAAGAGCTATCGTTTCTCTAATCTATTGTCTGGTCTCCTTTTTCAAAAATCAGACAGTGAACATGTTTGGGGCTGTTTCTTTACTTGCTGTTCTATTCCATTGACCCCATGTCTATCTTTCTGCCAGTGCCATGATGTTTTCGTCATAGTAGCTTTGTAATATAATTTGAATCCTGGAATTGTGGTGCTTTCTTACTTTCTGTTTAGTGTACAGGATTGTGTTTGCTTGCTTGCTTGTTTGTTTTTTGTTTGTTTTCTATTCTGGGAGTCTTCTAGATCCATATGAATTTTAAAATTTTAAGATTTTCTCTCGATCTTTGAGTATATTTTTTATATTTTGATTGAGATTACATTAAAGCTATGTATCAGTTTTGGTATTATGGTGCTTTGAAAATATTAGATCTCCCTATCCAAGAACAGGGAATATCTTTTCATTTTCAGCTGCCCTCTTTGATCTTCTTCAGAGCACAATGGCTTTTGTTTTAAAGGTCTTTCATTTCCTTTATTAATTATTGATCATTTATTTTTGGAAGCTATTGTGAATTGTATCATTTTCCTAATTTCTTATATTCCAAATTATTATTGATGCCCACAAATGCTACTCCTTTTTGTTACATTCATTTTGTATGTTGCTAAATTGCTGAGTTTGTTTATTAATTCTAGGAGTCTTATGGTGGAATGTTTGGGTCTTCTGTATAATTGATTGTGACTACAAATAAGGATGATCTGCTTTCTTTCTCCCCTCTATGTATTCTTTCTTTTCTTTGTCTTATCTGATTTCTCTGGACAAAGTTTTAAGTACTGTATTGAAAATCTGTAGAGAGAGAGGACATCATTCCCTTGCTCCTGATTTTAAATAACTGTGATTTATTGATTAGTATGTGGGATATTTTGGTGAGTTTTGTGTTTTGCTAAAAACAACATGTATTCTATTATTGGTGGAACATTCTGAAGATCTCTATTGATTCCTTTTATTTTAATCAATGGTTCACCTCTGATATTTATTTGTTGGGGTTTTTTTTTTTTGCTTATTTGATATATTTGTGATTATGGAGTATTGATGGTGGATTATAATGAAAGACTATCTTTGTTTTCATACGTATCTTATTAGTTATTTTCTTATTTACAGTGGTGCACTCTAAGCAAGATTCACAGAAGTCTTTCCCTCTGCTATTCTGTTATTCTGAGGAAGGCAGAGTACAGCATACTGACACAGCAACTATTGCTCTAAAAATTAACCTTAGTATTGTGGATGATCTGATTAAATGACATATTGGCATGCAATAAAAAACAATAACATGTTTTCCATCCATACAATTCCAACACATCCAGTGATAATCATAGATTTAAAACAAACGATATTGACAAAGCATAAGAGGCAATAACAGCTACCATACGTCATATTTAACAATAGAAATGACATCTTCAATACTAACATAGACAGGAAGACAAACTCAATATTGGCATAGAGAACAAGTCTACTAAATGCAACATTAATATAACCATTTGAAATACAAAGTATTTTAACAATAATAGCATAGAGTTATCTAAATGTCTAAACACTAATAAACTTTAATACTAATAAAGTGGAAGGATGGCAAAGGGAAATGATAAAGTAAAATTTGAAAAATAAAGCAAACAAAGATGAAAGAAAGCAGAAAAAAGTCAGATAAATTATTCTCTTAAAGAATTAGCTAAAAGTAACAGAAAAGAACAATCAAGAAAAATAGAGAGCAAAAGAAATAAAAAGGAAAATTACACATAACCAGTGAAGGAGGAGAAGTGTTCCTCTGATTTTTTAATTAGTGGCTTCTTTTCAACATCTGCAGTACTGGAACCCACCTGACATGGCCATGCATACTGAATCACTAAAATCCTATCTTGTCTCCACCTGCATACCTGTATGAAAAGCCAGGTCCTTCCTTGACTTCCCAGGTGGCAGTGAAGATTCAGTGGCATCTACATTAGGACTGTGTTCACTCTAGCTGTTACCTGTGCACCTAAGTCACAGCCTTTTTTCTACTTTTACTTTTCAAGGAGACACCCTATTTCTAAAGCCACTCTGTCCGTAAACCCCAGGCTGTAGCACTCATCTAAATTGGGGTCTATCACTGATCAGTTGATACATAAGGAAGTCAAACAGCTGAGCTCTGCATTGGATGCAGGCATAGGAGGGAGGCAGAGAGTCAAGGAACGTGCTGTACTTAGTGCAGGCACTTTCAGGTCCATTACCCTCTGAAAGTCACCTATGACCAGCCGGCCTTCTCACACAGAGTAGGACACCATGTCTTTTCCATCCTAAGCTTAAACTTTTCAGGGAGTCTTTGTTTAACCCACGCCTTCTCCATGACTGTCTTTTGTGTCCGTCTCTCAACCTGTCACTCTGAGAGACAGATCCCAGAAATTTTTAAGTGTAATTGTTCTGTAACTGTTAGTAGCTCCGTCTTAAACTATTAAGCCCTTCTTCAAATGGCTCCTGATTAATGGGTATTGCTACATTTGACTTCTTCTCCAACTTTAGCCTGCCATGGGGAAGGAGCTATTTTGAGAGTAAAATTCCACGCTGGTATACAGTTTATAATAACCCTGACTTTTTCTGGAATAGCAGCGGCAGCCTTGTCCAAGTCCTTCCTTTTCCCTTGGAACTTCTGACCTTCTCCTGGTTTACCTGTGTTAGTAGAAACAGGTAGTCCTCCACTGGAGCCAGGGTTAATGATACAGACTGATTTGTTCTTTTCGCTGTGTTGTGTTCAGTTTCTCCAGTGTTTCCATAGCTTCTGTTTTTCTTGTCAGTGATTCTTAATTCCGAGAGATTTTCTGTTTTTTCTTCAGTAAGCTGTTCTTTTCCAAGTATCTCATTTCCAAAAAGAATAGAGCCTATATTTTGCTGGAGACTTTTATCCTATTTTCCTCCATCTATTTACCCATTATTTTATACTCAGCTAATAAATGAAGTTATTCTTCTTTTGACATTTTTTTTTCTTTTTGCCTTTAGCAACATTCCTGTGAACATCCTTGGTTATATCCACTTAGAAATATATGTACACATTTATCGAGTCCTGACCTAGATCCCTGATCTCCCATGAGTGTACAGCAGACATTAAATAAACAGAGACAAACTATGATTTTAGGGCTCCTGGAAGATCAAAACCCTTTAGTTGAGCTTGAGACTCAGAAGGCTATGACAAAGACTTCTCTGGATCAGCCCACTTTTATTAGGAACAAAGACAAAAGCCGGGAAAACTAAGGAAAGCAGAGGCAATGAGCAGGACCTTGGGAGTCACTTCAAGGATGTTTCCAAGTAATGAATCAAGTCAATTCGGTAGCACCGTCTTATCATGAAGACATGGTAGGAGTGAGACTGCAGGAGTAATTTCTGCAGCTGCAGTCTCTATCTTGCTAACTGGGGTTGGAGCCAGGTGTCCACAGCTATGGCTTTACCATGCCGTTTGAGGTGTCTCTGGCCTCACAGGTCACTACAGGCCTATTCTAAGACTAGTCATTCGTAGAGGTTCACTTACTATGAATCAGCTCCCATCAACAGGCAGGGCCGGGGCCTAGGACAGACTCACAGATAAACATAGAAAGCCAACTAGTAAAATTTAAATCCTGCTCAGAGCCACTTCATAGTGGTCTCCAACATACATTGAGCTGGGCTAAAATTTTTAGGTTTTGTAGTATTTTGTGTTGAGCTTTAGTTACATTGCTTAAAAGCATTGAGAATAGTTTTCATAATTTATGAAAATATTGATAGTTTATTCAAAGTCTGGATGCCTCATACTGTACTGTCTTAATAATGTCAGTCTTTCATTTATTTCAACCATTCTAGCATTGATTCTATCATGTGTTCTAAATATTAATGAGATTAAGTATCTTTGGCTGTGTATTGTCCCTTGTACAGTCTCTTTTTAACTATATGCTATTGTTTTCCCTGCATTGTGCTTATCATTTTGCTGTGCAAATTTCCTCAGGTTATTTTGAAAACCTATTGTTCTTTGTGAATATATCTTGCATTTAATATCATCCTCATCATCCTTATTGCTTATTTTTTTGTCTTTTGGAGATAGAGTCTTGCTATGAATTTCAGGCTGTCCTTGAGCTCACTTTATAGCCCAGCCTGGTCTTGAACTTGCAAGGTTCCTAGAGCCTCAGCCTCTTGTGTGCTGCTATTATAGGGGTGTGCCACTATGCCTGACTATTCTCATTACTTTCCAGGACAGTTATACTTTATTTATTTATTTAGATTATATAACTTATTGGACACCATTAATGAAGCAGATTTTTCTTTTGTCTTTTTGCATTATTTATAAATTGATCAGTAGATCTTTGGTGTATTTTCAAAATTTAATAGACTTATTTACTTTTATTTATCCTTGTTTTACAAACTGTAACAAATAATTTTTCATCATATATGTGTTTTTACAACTCAGATTTTTTTTACTTATGGGAATCCTGATTATTTTCATATCAGTTACGTTTTAGTCAAAAACTCAGAACTTTTGTCTGTTATATTTATCAGTTAGTCTTTTTTATTCTATTTTTATATTTTTTGGAGAGGGGAGGCATGGTCTCTTATGGACTTCAAATTGGCCTTGAACTTACTTTGTATCCCAACTTGGTCTCAAATTCATGGCAGTCCTCTTGCCTCAAACTCTATAGAGTGCGGTTATTACATGGGCATGTACCAACACTCACAGCTATTTATGAGTTAATATGAGCCTTGTAACTTTGGGGTAAAGTGGGTTTTGTTCATTTAGAATTAAGTACTTAAATAGAAGATTGTCTTAGTTACTTTGTACTCATTGCTGAGACAAAATACCTGAAGCCCAAAGTTGGGAAAGGAAAGGTTTATTTCGTACAGTTTTTGGAGATTTCAGTCCACACTCAGTTGGCTCCAAGGCACAGTAGCATGGCTGGGCCACAGTTCATGGTGGCTGCAAACAGCAAGGAGGGAACAGCAAGAGAGAGTGAGACACACCTTCTTTTTGCCATTACATTATATCCTGGCTCCACCTTTATGTGGGTATAGCGCTGACACCATCAACCCAAGCACTAGACAATGAACCAATTACAAATGCAAAATGCAAATGTACGAGCCCTGGGGGCCACAGACATAAACCATGACAAAGTCTGTAAAAGAAAACTGTATCATAATGTATTCACTCAAGGAAAGAGCTACCACCCTAGAATGGAAAACCAAAAGAAGAAATTTAAATTATTAAGATTTAAAAGACTGGATGAATATTTTGTGGTTTTGAAACTCAATGCTTGTGTGACCCAGCTCCTACTGACCTGTGGCAAATATCTCAAAATGAAAGAATGGTTCATTTGGGCCTGGAGCTCTCAGAAGAAGCTGTGAATCTGCTGGTGTTGATGGTTTTTACAGTGGTATCAATGAGGATGACCTTGAAAACAACGGAAAAATTGTAAATAAGATGCAACTAATGCTACAGATATACTTTTACTAAATGAAAAAAAGAATGAGATAATACAGGAACAAAAAAGCAAACAGAGCCAGACTTTTCCTTATCTTTTAGCCAGTCCATTTTCTTTTATCATTCAAAGTGTCAGATCCTAAGAATCCTGGAATTGTTTCACCATGAAATACATATGTTCCACTTTTCTCTTTCCTCTTAATTTATTTTATTGTTTTCTTTTTCAGTGACAGTCATAAAAAACCCAACTTGTTATTTGTGTTATTATTGTCATTTGATTCAATAGATAAAATACGTTATGGTCACTTTCTCTGGATATTTCTTTTCTCTTAAGATGACTTATTATTTTAAAACATTACACGGAAAATAAAAAGCAAAGCAGAAAAGTGCTTTCCATTACTGAAGACACTTGCAGTGGGTTCCAGTCTTCTGCCTGGGTTATATAGTACAAGGTAAGAAAAGAAAGAACAAGAGACAAAATTATAGGGCTGGTTAGCAAGGCTCTGAGAAGACCAATTGCTCTCAGAGAACAGAAGGCCAAGAGGTATCCACACTCTTGATACTTATTCAATACATCTGTGTCAAGGTCTTAGACAGGGGATATAGCTCACTGGCACAAGGCCTGCCTGGAAAGCATGAGGTTGTGAGTTTGATTCCTGGTACCAAAAAAAAAAAAAAAAAAAGAAAGAAAGAAAGAAAGAAAGTGAAAGGGTTTTGGCCCAGATAGGACACTGTAGCCAGGAAAGCCACAACCGGAAGCAGGAAGCCCCATCTCCCCTGCCCCGAGGAAGTTACCTGTGACGTCATCTTCCCGCCCCTGGAAACTTACATATGGCGCCAAACCTAGGACCAATGGGCTACCTGTGTATCCCTAATGCCCGCCTTAGGTTCCACCCCAAACCGAGGCTATTTACAGGCCCCCACGCCACGTGTCCGCCAGAGAGATCGCTGGACCCCAGCGGTGGAGGTGCCGGTCATCTCTCTCTGTGTTCTCAGAATAAAGGCCGCTTTTTATTTTATATTTCTCATCTTTCGTTAATATTTTTCATCTTTTGGAAATAACCCTAGCAGAGAGAAAGAAAGAAAGAAAGAAAGAAAGAAAGAAAGAAAGAAAGAAAGAAAGAAAGAAAGAAAGAAAGAGTCAAGATCATTGGGTGAGGGGCAGTGGGTATTTTCAGGAAAAATAAGAGTCACTATGGGGCTAGGAAGCTCAGTGCTTCTTGCAAGTACAAGGATAAGGACAAGAGTTTCCAGAGACAGCTTAATTCTCTTGAGCAAGTCTTGTCTTTCCCTGTGAATACAGCAGTTATTAGTCCAGGGGTTTCGATCTGTGACAAGAAATGTTTAGGAAGTTTCCATGTGTTACAATCTGGCCCCAAAGGGCAGGACAAGGATAATCTTAGATGTTCCCTAAACTCAGTTTATAATTTGTGATCCCCAAATTTCATACATTCAGCAACCACATCAAAATCTAAATGTGTAATTCAGGAAGTGGGCTTGAGACACAACTTAAAATGGCATATCCCTCTTGAAATAAAAAATCGTAGAATAAAACTTTTTAATTGTGTAAAATAATACTTGAAGATTCATTTTAGAGTCTCAACCATGTCTTTTTTTCTGCTTAAATAAATTTATTTGTATTATTCCCTTTTTAGTCTAGTAAATACATCTTATAAAATACATATTTTAGTACGTCTTTATGTTAATATTTCAACATGTATTTGAGTACTTTTGGCCATAATTTTAAATACTGTATTTTATTTCCTTTTTAAGAACCTTTCTCTTGCACATTGTAGATTCATTGGCAACTTGTTGATGATCTTTTTTTCTAATTCAAAGTTAATTCTTTACATTTTTGTTTGCTTTATATAATATATTTGTCTCCTTTCTCTTTGCTTCACAACCATTTTATTTAATTTAAAGTTTGTGAATTTTGTAATTCTCTTATATCAAAAATGCAATTTTTGAACTATGAAGTACACATTTTTGCTAAATGAGTAAGAATTTTTAACTTTATAAATAAGGCTTTAAATTTTATTTTCTTTTGTACAGTTGTAATTTGCCCCAACACAGAGCACTTTAAGATCCTTAGTATTTTTCCATTACTTTTAATTATTCTAAAAATCCTACTCTTATTTGAGAGAAATCAATGTCAGTCCATAATTATTTTCAAAACCAATTTAATATAAAACGAAGATGGATAAAAATCATATAAAGTCAAAGTAGATAGTGACCTCAAAGTTTAATTTCTTTTGTGCTTGTTAAAACATTCTTATGCTGCTCTTAAACTGTACACTAATCCTACTCTCAGTATCAAATGACATGTCTAAAAATTCCTGCAAGATTTCCTTAGACTGCAATTTTTGAAAAAAAAACCTAGAATCTTGTCACTAGTACTTCTCTGGAAAGCTCATATGTAGTAATGAAAAGAAGCTGTAATAATATACCCCCTATTATGCCTATAATCTCTTAACTTAAGAATGTTCTTAATAAATTCCTAGAAATACTGTGCTGATGTTAATAGGAGAAGGATTAAATTAAAACATTATTGAGTCAACTTTTCATCTGCTCTTATCTGTAAGTTTTGAAAAAGAAATTCCTTCAAAATAGTTAAATTTGATATGGATGCATTCTACATATCTTTCGATTCTTAATATATTCATTTTATGGTTATCTTTTTAAATGATAACCATAACCCATAACTATTTTCAAGTGTGTTAATATTGTCATTTTGCTGAACACAAAATGGAGATGATATTTCAGTTTCTATAGTTTTGCCTTCAAGGTTATTTTTCCTTAAACCTAGCAATATTTTCTTAAAAATATTCAATTTACGAATTCATGGTAAAATTTCACATTGTGTTTGTTAAATTCAAGAAAAAAACTATCTTGTGGACACACTTATTTGTGCATAAGAAGGGTTGAAAATATATAATAGTATTTCTTCTGATTTTCTTTCAAATGTCCAATAGAGGAAATCATAGCATTTCCTATTTTTCTAATAATTGTATATATATTTATGTAATTGTATAGATAGATAGGTAACTAATAGTTTAGTGGCATTTTTGTTACCAGTCAGCTATCTTTTCCAAATGCTAGAGAAAAAAATAAATGTCTCATTGGCACAGAAAATTTATTTGGAGATATGGAGACTTCTTGCCCCTTAATTGTCTAAAACAGTGTTCCTATAATTTGTAATGTTAATATTTTAATATATTACAGACTTTTTATTCCTTGTTACTCAGAAATAAATAGGATAACATATCTAATTGAAGAATCTTGTAGCAATTTTTCACATGCTGAATTATGTATCAGTTTCTTATGCCCTTTTTAAATTTGCTAAGCTTTTGAATAAACTCATCATTCACGTTGTTTTTTAGTCACTAAGAACATAGAATATCTTGAGAATTTTTTTAAACTAATATCCTTTTTCATATCAAATAGCAAATTTTTATATAGAATATTTTAGAATTTTGTTCTTAAAATTATTTACAAGTTTACTAAGTAAAATTTAATATTATTGTATGAAAATACTGTTTTTTAATTCAATGATCTGTTTTCTTTAAATCAAAATCATACAGTTTATATGTGGGTCACTTCCTCTAGTCCTGGAGTGTAATTTAATAGTATAATTCTGTGGTTTGATGATTGTCTTAATGTCTAGGTGTTTTTCCTATGTTAGACAGAAACACAGTCATTAGACAATGGCCTTTCTCTTCAGACCCAAAGCAGAAAATTGTTTCAGCATCACCCTCTGACAGTGTTTATTTTTTCCTCCCCTCTGCTGATGGGAATTTTTCTCTTGTTATATTTTTACATGTCACTAATGTGTCATTCTGACCTAGCTGTTGTTTCCCTGCATATTATTTTAGAATAATTTTTCCAATTAGGACTAATAAAAAATAAGTAGTACTCTCACATTTAGGTTATTTGAGATTTCCTTTATTGGGGAGAAAATATGAAATTACTTCATAACTTAAAATTGTTAAGTATGTTCTGATTTATTCAAAAGCAAAAGTATATCGATTTTCAGGAAATCCTTCAGTCAATTTTCCAATAAGACAGATTCAAATACAGGGTAGATTTGTTATTTTAGGTCAGCACAGCCAAAAACTTACTTTGGTGAATAAAGAAAATACAACTAGATAGTGAATAGATATTGTAGCCCAGTGGTTAGGCATAACTGCAGAGTTTCAAACAACATACGCTTTAGCATTTCTTGTTATTTCTGTTTTCAGCCTTGTCTTTGAGTGGATGCTTATTTCAAGCTTCACATTGTAGCAAGATCTTTCTGTTTGTTTTTGTTTTGTTTTGTTTCCCCCTTAAATTATCTCTTATGGCTGACATTAACACTGGGCATTAGCAAGTAGGCCTAAATTTTAATACATGTGCTGTTGCTCTTGAAAAGACATAAAAACGGCACAACTGTGCTTGTTTCATGATTCTCATGGCAAATGGATGCATTCTTTAATTTAAAACCTCAAGTTGTGGGAGAGTGCACTTTCTGTTCAGTCAAGACCACAGACAGCTTAAAGTGCCAGAAGACCAGGAACTGAAGCTTGCTCTTTTCTCTGTAATGTCTAGTATTAAGCACAGTGCCTAAGAGCTCAAGGTCATTAACTTGTATGGGGATTTCCAAGTTCATTTGTAATTCTATCTTTAAATTTTGGTGTTCTTTTTCCTAAAACTGCTAAACAAAAGTAAAGAAGCTTTAGCCTACCTTTGACTGACACATTTGAGAAAGAAAGAAAGAAAGAAAGGAAGGAAGAAAGAAAGAAAGAAAGAAAGAAAGAAAGAAAGAAAGAAAGAAAGAAAGAAAGAAAGAAAGAGAAAAGAAGGAAGAAAGGAAGGGAGAGAAAAAACAATTTCACTTGTGGGTATTAAGGAATTCAGTGTACTTAAAATTTATCTACTAGAGGAAATGCTTTAGCTGAAACTCTATGATAAGATTTCCAGCAAGTGAGGAAGTTTTCCAATGAGAATAAACAATTTTGGCCGAGTTACTGAATACAAATGAAAACAAAAGATAGGAATGTTGAAGTAGAATGATTAAAAAGAATGAACACAAGATTTTGGGCATGAAGCATCTTGACTGCAGTAAAAAATATTGTAAAATCTTTAAAAGGACAATGAGATGGTTACATTGCAATTTTATAAGCATCCTCAGTTTTATAAGAATAACTTGTGATTGCTAAAAGAAACTCTGAAATTATTAGAATCCCATCAATGTGGATGAATGGCCTATTTGTATTTCAGTGGTTCTAAGGGATTATTTGATAAATCATGCTTTAGAATCACACAGTACAGCAAGAGCACAGTTGCTTTTGCTTGTCTCTTTGAGAACACTCACTTCTAGAATCCTAAATCTGGCATATAAAATCCTAAGTCTGGAATGCCTTTGGTGATGTAGACCATGTTTTCTGTCTCTGGTTTTCATACATACTACCTTGCTTACCATCATAGGATCTTGCAGTCATATCAAATAGATCAGAATTCCTGAATATGCTGAGTGGTCATTTCCACTTACTTAATTTTCCTATAATTGCCTTTTGCCTAGATTTTCCTCCATATTTTTCTTTAACAGCTATGATTATCTACTGACACTAATCACTGTCCACCTACTTCCACCTCTCAGATGTTCATCTGATTTTTAATGTATTTGAATACTCTCTAGACTACTAAACTAATGTAGTTAACCTAATATGCATTAGGCATCCTGTGGTAAAGTCAGTACCATGAGGACTCAGTTTACTGTCCTTGAGAACTTTTGTGTCTAAGAAATACTGAAAATATGTGAAGATTTGCTCTTTCTAACCTAAATAAGTTATTTTTTTAGTATTTCCCATCATCGAAAACCTAGTTTAATCTGTACCATTTCCATTAACCAATGTTTAATCCACACAGTGAAAGTTACATGTTCTTTATTTTGTGTTCCCAGCACTTTTGATTGATACTTTTCTCTGCCAATTTTTCAATCTTGCATCTGTTGAGTTTAAGAGTGATTTATTTTTAATAAATGTCTCCAGATGAATCAATGCTTTTCTGAAAGGGAAAACCAAGACTGCAATTTTTTTTTAAATTCACAAACGTAGTGGTCATGGTAACACATCAAAGAAAAGCAATATGATTGTCACATAGGTAACTTATCAAAAGGGAGAGAAGAAAGAATAACAAAACAAAAGGAAGCTAAAATAGGAGAAGGAAAGCTAGATTTAACAGAAAAACATGGAGGGTTTAAAATAGATGTGATCAACTACCATGGAATTTGGTTAGTGACTTCAACTAAGTTTTGAGAGGAATTGAATTTACCTAAATTGATTTCTATTTTACAACGACTGGATTCTTTTAGCAACTTTGATTACAATATAATGAATAAAGATAAGCGAGCTCATTCAGGCCTCAGTCCAAACTTTGTCAACTACACATAATTATAATGGCAGCTCAGGCTATATTTACAATACACACTAATTGTCTTACTTTTTACTCATCACTGAGACAAAATACCTGAAGCCCAAAGTTGGGAAAGGAAAGGTTTATTTCTTACAGTTTTTCGAGGTTTTAGTCCACACTCAGTTGGCTCCAAGGCAGGCAGCCATGGCTGGGCCACAATTCATGGTGGCTGCAAACAGCAAACAGGAACTGGCAAAGAGCAAGACATAACTTCTTCCTGCCATTACATCACATCCTGGCTCCACCCCCTTGTGGGTGGAGCACTGACACCATTAATCCAAGCACTAGACAATGAACCATTCACAAATACACAATGCAACCTCATGAGGCCTGGGGGACACAGACATAAACCATGGCATTCCACCCATGGGCCCAGGACTCATGTACATCCTTTATACAAAACATAGTTAGTCTACCTCCAAGAGTTGCCAAAGTCCTAACAGCTTCAGCATTGCTGAAAAGAGGAAGTCCCAAGTCTCCTCCAAGATCTATGGCAAACTCTTAACGGTAACCCCTGTACAAATGAAACAAGGTTAAACATTTCCCAAATGCAAATGCACAAAATAAACATTACCATTCCAAAAGTTACAAACAGGGGAATATGAAGAATTGGAAACAAAAGCAAGTCCAATATCCAGCAGGACAAACATTAAGTCCTAGAGTTCCATGCTCAGCATCTGAGGCAATCTGGTTACAAGCTCCAAAAGGCTTGGGTGATTCCACCCCCAGGGCACTTCCAGGGATATCAGCTCCCTCAGCTTCTCTCTTAAATCCTCTCTGCTCACTTTTTGCAGCTTTCCTTGGATCACCCATGTTCCTGGATTTTCCAAACTTCTGGGGTCTCCACTGCACCTTTGGCTTCACCTTTATGTCTTCACAAATTGCCCTCTCAGGGGCACACTGCTTGGCCTACCAGGCCCTTTGCAATCGAGGTGGAAGGCTTTTTACCCTGAGAATTTGTGCATTTTCCTTGCACCTAAAATCAGCACCTTGTGGATGCTGCTAAGGTCTGCTGCCAGCTGAAGCAGTAGCCAGGCTTTTCTCTCTCTTGGCTGTAGGGGTCAGTTGCCTGGATGACAGGGCTCTGTTTGCCTGATTGTGAGAAAAAGCATCTCTGAATTGGCGCCATTCTGGAACCTCATGTGGCCTCTCTCACCATTCTGGAACCTCACGTGGCCTCTGTCGCCATTCTGGAGCATGGCACTCTGCAGCTTTTTCCTAGGAGCAAATTCTTTCACCTTTGCTGTGAGGTTGCAAAGGGTGGGGACCCGCTTCTTGGGATGCCCCGGCACCATCTTTCTTATCTCTCTGTTTCCCATCAACAATCAAAATCTCAACTCTGTCTTTATAATCCATAGCCTTCTTCGAATTTTCCTTCTGGCCAAACTCACAGCATTGTAAATTATCCTGCTGGGCTCTTTGCTCTTGATTTGAAACATATAGCTGACTGAAAGCCCCCAACAATAGCCATGCCACAGCCTCAATGTTTGATTGCTTTTTAATTTCTTTTTCAAGATTAATCAGTCCATTGTCCTTTGTTTAAGTCTCAGGCAAAGTCTCTGGGGAGGAGAAAAATGCAGACAAACTTTCTGCTAAGCCATAGCACACATCATGTGGAGTCTGACAACCAATGCAGTCCTTCTTCCCAGCAGTCCTCCCTCCCAAGCCTGGTCTTTACCATCAGGTTTTCTATCAGCCTTCTGGTCTCTGGAGCTCTGACCAGAATCTCCTCTACAGAACAGCCTAAGCTGCTTCAGCTCTATGCATCCAGGCACATATGCAAACCTTTCCAAACTCTGCCCACAAGCCATTTCCAAAGTCTCTCGAAAAACATGGTCAGGTATAGTCACCGCAAAGGACCCCACTCCTCAGTACCAAATTCTGTCTTAGCTACTTTTTACTCATGGCTGAGACAAAATACCTGAAGCCCAAAGTTGGGAAAGTAAAGGTTTATTTCATACAGTTTTTCAAGGTTTTAGTCCACACTCAGTTGGCTCCAAGGCAGGTGGGCATGGCTGGGCCACAGTTCATGGTGGCTGCAAACAGCAAACAGCAACCAGCAAAGAGCAAGACATAACTTCTTCCTGCCATTACATCACATCCTGGCTCCAGCCCCTTGTGGGTGGAGCACTGACACCATTAATCTAAGCACTAGACAATGAACCAATCACAAATACATAATGCAAACTCATGAGGCCTGGGGAACACAGACATAAGCCATGACACTAATATTTTTTAGTAAGCAGAAAGAAAAGCCAGCATAAACCTTTGGAAATTTAGTTAAAGTCTACTCACTGGCCTGTGAGGCACCCTATTAAGAGGTTCACTGAAGACAGGTGCAGAAGTCAGCTAATAGCAGGATCTAAATGGTTTCTCATGGGATCAAATGAGAGAGTTTTCCTTAAATGGGGAAGCAGGAGACCAGCATTGTGAGAATTGCTTCAGAAGTGTTATCTTGGTAAGACTGTGAGACTCTAACACTTTTATTATGCCTAGAAAGGAATACCTGAATTTTGTTCCTGAGGAACCAAGTATAGTGAATGAAACTTAATGACAACCAAGTATAGTAAATGAAACTTATGACAAATTAATTAACAAACCCTTTGGATATTTGGGATGGAAACACTTCCTATAAGCAACCCTGAGGTGGGGATAATTATTAAAATATGAAATTATTAAATAAATTTACCTAGGATACAATTTATAAATAAAGTTAAATTTCAGGAACAAGATCAAAGGAGATGAGACAAGACTCTCTAATGGCAATACACTCAAATTTATTAAACAATGAGTAGAAGTAACCCTGTACATAGTAAAAAGTCACCTAGGTATGTCCAGTAATCTTGATTGCATAGTTCCATTCAGGCCTGGAAAGATATATTCCTTATGTAGGAACTTTTGTCTCCTAGTATGCATTTACTCCTTTTTATGTGGCACTATAGACACACTTTTTAATTATTTACTTTAATTCACTTTTTTAGTGAGAAACGGGTACTTAAAATAGAGACTATATTTTCTGATATATTTTCACATGTCTAAACTCTGAAAAATGGATGTGGAAAGCAAGTTGTGCAACACAGAGGAAACAGTTTTAAAGAAGAAGTTGTTCTGTCTTTCATCTTTCCTCACCGAGCTGTGTAAACTGTGGCTGTGATATTTAGGACTCAGTCCCAAAGACAAGAGGCTTAGTGGAAGGCGTCACTGGAGTTTTCCAAATAAGAAGAGTTGGTAATGTCCATTCACATTATCTTTCTAAAGATAGTTGTAATTAAAGTAGCATTGAGCACTTTCTTTCCATTCCATTATCACAGTATCTGTTATACATTTTGGATCTTATTACTCTTTCAGTTTTTTACTATTGTTTTTAATACTAGAGAAACAGTACAATATTTATAAATGTGAGTGTTCAAGATAGATAACCATATTACTAAATTTTTGTTAGTTCATCAAACAGAATGATTTGTACTGTCATTGTTTGTCTACTTTTTATGATTAGATTTTGTGACTTGAGCAACTATTTCTAAGATGACAAAAGTGATTTATCAACTAGTGATTTCTTACTGTTTTGTTTGAAATTCTGTACTATTTCTACCCTTTTTTCTGTGTTGCTTTTTTTCTCCAAATTAAAAATAATAATAAAATAAAGTAGCATTGAAAGACAGCATATCTTTTAATCCTTTAGCTGAGAATAAATTTTCCCTTCCATAAAGGCAAGTAAAGACAATGTCTCCTGACTAGGTTTCTGGAAGTCTCCTTAAGGGTCAGGATCTTCAGATCTGAAGTAAACTGAGAATCTGGGCAATACTCACTTAAGTCTCCATGAATAACTTTGGTAGAAATAAGAACAAGAGAACACCATGTAAACTTGAAACTCAACTATTATTTGGAAATAATAAAGCTACTTCTCTGGAAGCAGAAGAGTGTATTCTTTCAGCATGTATCAAAATGTAGCAGGCTTACTTGATAATTTAAAATAGTGCTAAAATCTCAGGCTTGCAAAGCTTGACAAAAGAACATCCCCTAGAGATGATGTGGTGAAAAGTGGGATGAAGCCTGGGACTTACCACATGTGAAGCCTGTTTTACACACTTTTTAGTTTACATCATCATGAAAGTTGGATTTATTGCATAGCATACACTGTGTGTCACACTATCTTAGATGAGAACTTGATAATTTGTTGTTAAGGTATTGAAACATTGTGCCTAAAAGTTATGTAAACTTATGTGTGATTTGATTAAATCTTTACATTATGGAAACTAATAGGGAAAATTCAGGTTCCTGCTATTTCCACCAAAGTTCTCGATATGTTTATTTAAGTTACTCATATTTCAAGAACTCTTTTCAGCTGCTTCATGCAAGGAATATTGTGGCCAGAATTCATGAAAACAGAACTATATACTAAGATTCCTAGAAATTTTTTATTCCTTTTTTTCATTATCTCTGAATAAAATTCCAACTCCATAGCTTGGCACAAACCCTTGTCATTCTCAGTCTAATTATTTTCCTCCTGCAAGCTGCATTTCCTCTGCCTTGTATTTCACGTCCACCTGCCCCTTAATAACATACCCGCCACTTTTTGTCACTTGTGACATCTGCTGGCCCTTGTCTTTACACACAGTGCATTCTCTATATGTAATGCTTGGCTTCTATTTTATTTATTTTGAAAAGAATAAAACCAAATCAAAATGGAATCAGTTAAAGCAAAAAGATGGACATAGTACAGACTTAAATCCAAACTGTAAGGTGATCTACAATGGTTATCATGATGTCCCTTGTTATTTTCAATAGAATTGCCCATATCATGAGGTACAATAACATTGACCATAGCAGCACAGAACAGAATAAATAAAAACAAACACTGGAGACATTGTAGGACTTCAAAAGAAGGCAATAGTCAAACCAGAATGTTTATCATAGTGAATCTTACTTTCTTCAGAGCAATTGCCTATACTCTCATATTTGATACTGTCAAACATAACAGATTTGAATAAAATCAATCAAGACAAGACAGCAATCAAATGAAACAGATTCAAATAAAATCAATCAAATCATGACAGTGAAAGCAACACATGATTAAGTTAATAAGAAATTAAAAATGGTTACAATAGTATATCCTGCTGTCTTTGGGATAGCTGTCCATGCCATCAAATCTAGTACAAGTAGACAAACTGGAACAGATATAACCAAACTAAACAGAGCGATGAAAACAATATGGGTTTCAAATCATGATTCAAGATTAACAATGTCCTCTCCCTTCCCATTTAAACAATTCTTCCCCTTTCACTTTCACAGGGTGCGTTGTGCATTTTGTATATCACTAACTCCTTTAGCTTTTAGATTAGGGAGGCAACCTTCTAATTACCTAAGTGGTTCTGAACCTTTTTACCCCTCATCTTGATCTCAAGTTGTATCCATTTACCTACAAGAGCTTCAAAGTTTTCCTTCCTTAGAGCTGAGTAGTTCTCCATTGTATAAAAGTGTTAAGTCTTTCTAACCAATCTGCAGCTGAAGGACAAACTACCCCCACTTTTTTCTGGTTCCCTGTCACATAGAGCATTATTTTCTCATCTTTGACTTTTCAGTTCATAAACCATATTTCAGGTTAATTATATTTCTTATCTATAGCATATTGATGGACCCTATCTCCTGATCTACTGCCTGTGTTTCTTTTTATTAGTATATCAAGGTCAGCCATGTTAGTGATTATGATCAACCTTCTCTGCCTCATCTCTGCCATGCTATTTTTCTGTCATTGTTTATCTACTTTTCCTCTTCAATCCAGTCTGCCCTATTCAGTGAGCCCCCACTTCCACTGTTCCTGAAGCCATGGTCCTTTTTCTCTCTAGAATATCCTTCAGTATTTTTTGTGGAGTGAATTGGTGGGCATGAACATCCCCGTTACTCTTTGTCATGGAAGCATCTTGTTTCCCCATTAATTTTGGGAGAAAATTTTTCAGGGTACCTCAATCTGGGTTTGAGGACTTGGAATATTTTAATCTCTTCTTGATTTGGTGGTTTGTGGTGAGAAGTCTGTCGTGACCCTGATGGGTTTTCCTTTGTAGGTAATCTGTTTGTTTTCTCTGACAGCTTTTAATATTCTGTTCTTATTTTGAATTGCTGGCATCTTGATTATTATATGTCTGGATGTAGATCTATTTTGGTTATAGCTAGCCTCACATATATCTGAATATCATTTCCTTTTCCTGTGCTTGGGAAGTTTTCTTTAATTATTTCTATAAATAGCCTTTGTATTTCATTTGCATTTACCCCTGCTTCTTTACTCACATTTTTTTATTCTTAACTTATAGACCCTCCTGTCATCTTCTACCCTTTGTATTGTTACTTCTTGTTCCTTGTTATTTTTAAGAGATTTTCCTTTCATGATTGCAAGTTGTAAACCTGTCTTCAAGGTTTGATAATCTATCTGTAGTTACTTTCAAGCAGTTTTGCCAATTTTCAGTGGAGTTCTTAATTTCCTGGTAATATCTTTGAATCTGGTTCATGTATTCTAGTTTTTTTAAATTCTTAATCAAAGATTTCCCTACCTTTTTCTATGCTCTTCCATTCTTTTATCTTGTCTTCTTGAGAAGCACTTAGCATTTTTAAAAATTATTTTTCTTATATCTTACCTGTATTAGTGTTTCTGTTTTAAGTCCTTTTATAATTTCAGGATGCTATTGCTTTACATCAGATGATGTTTCTTCAGAAATTACGGGTGTGAAACCCCCAATCTCTTCTATGCTTACCTCTCCTGGGCCAGTACTGCTTGGGTTGGAGACTTCCTTTTGTTTCTTCCTCTTATCATGATTCTGGTTTCTCCCAGACAAGTGGATAGTGGGGGTCCCCAGACCTTCCTATATTGATTATATTTTGTCTGAAGTGTGCTGGCTAAGGATTGATTGCTTCCACTGAAAATTGGCAAAACTGCTTGAAAGTAACTACAGATAAATTATCAAACCTTGAAGACAGGTTTACAACTTGCAATCATGGAAGGAAAATCTCTTAAAAATAATTTTTAAAAAAATAATTTTAAAAAATACTAAATGTGTGTCTGGCTACAGCCTTCTGTCTATATTTTTCTTTTTCTTTTTTTTTTTTTTTTCCCACTGTAGTTTCTTTATAGGTCGGGAGGATCTTTCTCCTTCTGTCTGGTCTTCTCCAGGATGCTATCTGTATTCCAGCATCTGAGCTGTTTCTCTCAGAGAGGCTTTTTACTTTGATGTTGATTGATCTTCCCAAAAAAAATTTTTTGGCTTCTATTTCTTTATCTTTCAAATTTTTGCTCATCTTTCAACTCTAACTTTCAAAAGTATGCATTTTATGTTTTTGTCTTGAAATGGAAAACTGTTGCTTCCTGTTTAGTCAGCTAGTTTACTCCTAGCACAAGATTCTTTTCTGCTTTTTAGTGTTTCAGCATCTGATTTGTCAGCTTAATGAAAAAACAAGAAATCTGCCTAAGAGTAAATTATGAAGAGAGATTTGTGATGTTAGATTTTGATCACTGTTCATGAATGTTTATGTGTATATTGTAGCATATGGCATAAAATATGTTGTTTTTATTTCTAGGTTATAAGCAATTTTAGGGATAACTATAAAATAGTTATTATTTACTTATTTTAAATTTCTTAATTTTTAGTCATTTAATTTATTCACAAATAAGTAGATTTTAGATAATGTTGGTTGATTTGTCAGGTACATATGTTAAAATTTTCATGTACGTGCATACATCTAATGGTTTTAATAATGGATCCATGAAATGGTCCTTAAGAACCCTTTTATCCTTTTACAAAAATATCCATTTTCTAATTTCTTTTAATTTATTTTTCTTTAGGAAAAATCCAGTACAGTTTTTCTCCCACTTAGCTCTTCCATAGAAATGTTAATATTTTATGCTATATACTAAAATTATAACCATTAAACTATTAATTTGTGTGACATATAATCCTAACAAATACATGAAAGGGACATATCATATACTACATGAAAGAATCCATTGATAACATCATCTAGGCCTTAATAACTAAATTGTTATCAAGTACACACTGAGCTTTAGTTTATAAAAATAAACATCACATGCTATCTCATGTTCACTGAAGCATTGCATGAGTTTCTTATGTGAATAAACACTGCATTACTGGATTTTATTAGAGGAAAATTTATAGTATGTGTAATTATATTAAAAATTCAATGATTTAATTATCTGTGAACTTTGCAGAAACATTTCATTTCTACCTAAAACATATGTTATTATATATGGTATTATCTAAATATGCTACTAGGCTCAATATTAAATTTCTAACAAAATTTTAATTTCTATAAATAAGCACATTTAGAGAACTATTACAGATGCTTCTTTATGTCCTCAGTTATAAAAATGTATTTATTAACTAATTTTTCTTAGGTATTGAGTATTTTTCAGTAGACAAACTTGATTACATAAATAATATTTTAGTTGCTATTTAATTTCTATGATTTTTATTATGAAAGTGTACTGAATTTTGTGAAATGCGTGTTTTTGCTACTGAGCCAATTATGCAGTCTTATTTAGTGTATTACAGTGTTATATTTATAACATAATTTCATTTTTGTGTGAAACTGTCCCGTATGGTAATGGTGAATAAGCTTTTAAATGTGCTGTTGAAATCAGTTTGCTACTAGTATATTGAGGATTATTGTATTTATATTCCTCAGAAAGATTAGTCATCAGTTTTCCTCTGGTGCCTATGGCTTTGATATTTGACTAATGTTGGTTTCACAAAAATATTTTTGACACTATTTCTACCTTTTTAATTTTTGCAAGAGTTTGGCAGGATTGACATTAATTCCTCTTTAAGTATTTATAAGAACTTATCTCTGAAGCCACCTAATCCTGAGTTCCTCTTCATCTGGAGGTTTTCAATACTGTTCCAAAAAGTGACCTAAATCTGAACATGTTTACATCACAGCTTGATTCTAGATCTATTCAGATGTTCCATTTCTTCATGGTTCAGTAAGTAGGTCATAGAGTACATTCAGTTTTCACACAATTTTGGTATGTGTATTTCCATATATATATATATATATATATATATATATATATATATATCAGTATTAATATAGATAGGTATAGGTGTAATCATTTTTAAAATAAGTACAGAAAAATATGATAAATTATTGCTGAGATCTGTTTTATTATCTGCTGTCAGCAATGCTGAGTTCAGATAATTAAATAATATGACTTACCAGTTTAATATACATGAATAAATAGAACATCTTAAAGTTAACATTTTCTTTAAAACCATAGCAAAAAATAATATAGTATTTATATATAAATTGATTACCAAGAACTGCATTCATATGAAGAATTGAAGTAGTGTCTGTGCAAAATATATGTAATTCTCTTCTAATAATATTTCAATATTATAGCATAGTCTGCTTAAATATATCTTTAAATGAAATGAATAAATAAGATTCAGATTTCATGTAGTTTTGGGGATGGTAAAAACTTTTAAGTGAATAATTATTCTACTTAGGGTGATTTTCCAAAATAATAGTCCAATACTTATCCTTTAAAATGCTCCTATTAGCTAATTTCCAAATATTAAAATACTGAGTATCAGCAGACATTATAGTAGCCAAGGAAAGAGTCATGCCATTCATAAAGGGATATTTAGTGAGTCAGAGACATTTATAAAAGCTTTTTTAAAAGCCCTGAGGATTGGAAATCAGTTTAGATACCATACTCTAGAATTATTCAAAATATTAGATCAAGAATTTATAACAAGCCCTGAATATTTTTACGTGTTAATACTTTTCCTAGGCATTTTTGCATTTCCTGTGCAGTTCTGAAACTGAAAATATTGAATTAATTCTATTTATCAATATCTGGAAAATAATATTCATAGTAAAGGAAAATTTCCACATCAATTCTCATTTAAAAAGGCATATTACATCTTATTTATAGGAGGAGGGCAACATAAACCAATGTCAGCTGCTACCCACCCTGAAATGCTGACTTCGGCCCCATATGCAAAACCAATCTGAATTTCATTCAAGCTGTATGGCTTTTTTCCTGGTCGCACAACTTGCTAGCCTGAAATGTTTTCCTCTCCAGGAATAGATATTCCTGAACTTCTCTCCAGTGTTATGCCTATCTGCAAGTTTTTGTGCAAACATCACTTTTTCAGTGATATCTTTCCTAGCTATTTATTTAAAATTTTAACCACAATCCCTCTTCTTACCAGATGCATTCTGAGCTTGTTTCTAAATTCTGTACTACTTAATACTTCCACAGTAGTTTATAATATATGTGTTTATATGTACCCCTGTATCAATAGAATTGAGTTCATGGATTTTTTCCTGTTTTGTCCATAGAAAAATTACTAAATTTTGGATAGTGTGTGGTACATGTTTTCGAAACAGTCAAACAGCTCTCTACAGTGATGAAATTTTCACTGTTATGAAAAATAGTTTTTTCAACTATTTTATTAAGACTAGATAATGTATTTCTAATTATGGGAATACCACTTTGGCAAAGTGTTGATTTTCCTGAGTTCCTATCATACTTCTTATTAATAAAATAACTAAAGAAAAATGAAGATATTATATTTTGGCAATAGTTAATTACCATTACAATCTTTTTATGTCTTGTAAAAGCTATACTATAGGTATTAAAGATCGTTGTTAGCCCAGTACTCATTTAGATTATTTTTCTTATCTACTGTCATAAAGATGGAACTTAAGGAACATACCTGGCATACAATTTCAAATCAAAAACTGATCAGCAAGTAAAATTTCTTTCTGAGTATGATCAGTTTCTTACATCTTATTCCATATTTTACTAGCAACTCCTCAATATTTATTAATATTAACACATAAACATATCAGGTTTTCTGTAATCAACAAATTAAAATTAATTTTGTAGAATCAGTAGAGGTTAGAAAATTATGCTGTTTTTAAATTCCTCTAGTATCCTGTATATTAGAGTAATTGAAAATACAGATATGTGTAATGATTTTTAGAATGTCTGTAACTAAATTTCCATGTGAAGCAATTATAATTTTCATATATTTGAGATTTACATTGTGAAATTTGCTTTTCAGTGAGTTTTTTCTATTTTTTTTTCTTTTTTTTTTTTTTTTTTTTTTTTTTTTTTTGTCATCCAGAGTATGAGAGTATGTCATTTTTTCCAATTGTTTTTAGATTGTATTCAGTTGGAGGTCGTGATGGAAGTTCCTGTTTGAGTTCAATGGAGTACTACGATCCTCATACAAATAAGTGGAACATGTGTGCTCCAATGTGTAAGAGGAGAGGAGGTGTTGGAGTGGCTACTTGTGACGGGTTCCTTTATGCCGTAGGCGGTCACGATGCTCCTGCTTCAAATCACTGTTCCAGGCTCCTAGATTATGTAGAAAGGTAAGGCTCAAGGTCACTGTAGAGTGCAGAGAAAACAGTGCCCGTGACACTGATTTCCAATTCAAGTAATGTAAGCACTGCATGGTTTAAGAAAAGTGCATGCAACTCCTAGAAATACTTTTTGATGTCGCTATTTGTATCTGTCTGTTACACACATACACCCTACACACGTACACATGTGCGCATGCGCCTGCAAACACTTTTTCATTTTCAAGATTTTTTCCCTGCCTCATTTCCTTGTTTTCTTCCTTGCATCCTTCCTTGCTTCCTTCCTTCCTTCCCTCCGTCCTTCTTTCTGAGTTCTGTGATCTTTTTCAAAGACCATTAAATAAACTTAATTTTTTTCCTTGCTGCATTTGTAAATAATTGATTAAACAAAGTGGGAAATAACTCACTAAACTTGAAAATTTGTTCACTTTTTAAAATGGTACATATTTTATTGTTCTATTTATTCTGTCTTGTTTGATTTACTAAAGTTCAAACTCTCAAAGTTGAATTATTGATTTCACTGTTTTTATGGAATATTGTTAAATGTAGAAAACTTTATTGAATTTATAGTAGAGCTATAAGAGTTTACTTGCAGACTTCTAATAAATGAAGGAAACAGATAATTTCTTCAGGCTTCTAAAAAAGACCAGGACCATGGAGATTAGAGCATGATGTTACCTTGATTTCAGGCTTATTTCAAAATAGTTTAGTGGCTGTGTTATAGTTTTTAAAGCCTGTGTAATTATATTGTGTGCATTAAGAATCTAAGAATCTTACTCAGGCTTGGTGGCTCACACATGTAATCCAGCCCTTGGAATCATTGCAAGTTCAAGACCAGCCTGGGCTGCAAAGTGAGCTCAAGGCAAGGTTGAACTGCATATCAAGACCCTGTTTCAAAAAATCATACACACACGCACAAATGAATCTAAGCATCTTTAATAATCTTGGCAATGCATATGGACACATGGTGACCTAGGAAGAAATAGAATACAGAATAAAGAATATTCAAGTCATTTGGGATAGGATAAGATTTATACTATAAGATCTTTGAAACTCTATTATAATATCACAATATTTTTTTCCTTATTCATTGCACATATCTATGATATTAACCCTTTGGCACTTCATATAAGCTACAATATTAAGCACTGCTTTTTTTCAAAAAGAACAATGCAGATAGTAGGAAAGTTTTCACTGAATCATAAAGATTCCACTGGCAAATAATGACATTCTCTTTTGTTCACACTTCAAAAACAAAGCATTCATTGTACCCTGTGATATTTAGAGAGAAGTGTCAACTTAATGAGCTTTAGACTTGCTCCAGGGGATTGCTAGAGCACATTGGATAGGACATGAAGGCGTGACTTAGATTATTATAGATGACCCCTCCCCCTTCCTCACTGGCGCTGTTTTCCAGCCACGGTGAAATAGGCATGTATGTTTTTCCATGCCCTTTCATCATGTTTCTGCCTTAGAACAACTCAGTCATGAACTGAGTCACCAAAGATCCACCTAATTCAGCCTCTTCTTTAAACTGTGGGTGTTGAGCACTGTGTCCCAGTGATAGGAAAACTGACTGACACATGGCCACAGAAAATTTCATGAGAATGGCACGACTGTTTCCAAAAATGCAAATGGGAGAAAAAAAAGATTGTTGCTGAGTACCACTGATGCATGATAATTTTAGGAAACCACATCCTTTGCAGGTACTAATGTTCCTAAGTGGTATAATTAGTGAAAAATACTATAGCAAAAGATACCTTTTGATAAACAGGATATATTCAAATTTAATATTAAGTTATAGTTATTTATAAGCCACTGTATGTGTAATATACAAAAAAATTATCAATATTCCTATTCTGTGAAAGAAGCTGTATGTTTATAGTTATATATACTTAGAGCAAGACATTATATTCACTGTATCTTCATCTAAACATTTTGAAATCTATAGGTTTTATAGTGCAAAGAACAATCAGAGTCCAATAAATAGATTTATGCTATTATACACACAGAAATGCAGGCATTTATTTTCAAAAATAAAAATAGTCTGACAATTCACTCATTTTCTACTAGTTTCTTGGGAAAATACAGTGAGGTTGAATATGAGGAGGCTCCTATTTTTACCTTGAATCTCTTACACACATGCTGCTAATGAAATGATATTTCATTCATATTTTCCCCTCTAAATTTTACTGTATAATATATTGAAATGTTGTTTATGAGTTGCAGCATAAATAATTCAGTCTACGAATACATTCATGGTGCAAAATTAGATTTAAATAAGCATGGCTATTTTAAGTTATAGGAGTACAGTGAGTATGCACAGCTTAGGTGATGCAGAAGCACACACCAGTATCATGACTCTTAGCCAAATGCATATACCTGTCAGATAAATAGCTTCCTTGAACTTTCTATAATATATTTTTATATTGGTGCTTTTATGTAAAAAATTAATAAATAAACATACATAATGTGTTTTTCCAGACATTTGCACATAATATATAATTTTTTAGTGTATAGCATAGGCAAGCAGATCATTAGATTCAGCAAGAATAGTGTACAATTGGTCTTTTACATATATGGTATGTCAAATTTTACCATATCACAATGACATCCTATGAAAATGCAAATGTATTATATAATAATGGTTTTAAGCACTGTTATATAAAACTTAGAAAAAATTATTCAGAGTCAGGTATCTCGAGAACAAACTACACTGGAACTTCAAGTCAGAGCAGGGAAGAGAACAAGGGCTGAGTCAGAACAAGAAGTGCAGAACAGTGTACAGAGCAGATAAAAACTGATCCTGTAACTGAGAGCCACCCTAATGAGCACATCTTCTCTGACAAAATCTAAGTCTATCAATTACAGTATGTTCCAGGAGAATTTGCAACCATAAAATACTGTGTGATAGACAATACTATTTATGCATATTTTATTTACAATGTAGATGTTGTTTTGCGTGTATTTTGACCTGTGTTATACAGAGTTTACAATGTATTGTGAAAAAGGAGATAAGAAATAAATAACTATAACTTAATATTTTAAGTAAAACTGAGATCCAGAAAATGGATAGAGAATGTGTTGAAAGGCAGCAGTGAAACTACTGACTAATAATAGATCAGGGCCACATTTGCCCTCATGTTTGGGTTGCAGTAATGTGGATTGATGAGAGCGAACAATGTGAGGATAACGGGAACTCTCTAAATCGGACTTTGCAGATCCAGTTTTACTTCCTCCACTCTATTATCTTTAGAGTTTCTAGAGGAATCTTATGCCTAAAAAAACCATGGAGGACATGATTTGTGCCAAATGTCAGTATGTTAGTTTCAATTATATATTTTTCTACTAATCTTAGCTCCATAAACTGATAATGGGTTGCATCCCCATCTCAAGTCAATGCACTCAGGCACAATACCTGATGTAGCATAGCATTCAATCAGTAAGTGTTCCAAACATTAAGAAAAACAAATGCCATTTTTTCCAAGTTAAAATATCATGTGATGACCTGTAATTCAGGTTGGTATACAGACAAATAAATGAGTGACAAAAGACAGATAGGTCAAAGTAAGTGAGTCCACACTCCCACCAACAGTGGAGGAGGGTTCCTTTTTCTCCACAGTCTTGCTAGTATTTGTTTTTGATTGATTTCTTGATGATAGCCATTCTTTCTAGAGTGTGATGGAATTTCAGTGTTGTTTAAATTTGCATTTCCTGAATGACCAGTGATGTTCAACATTTTTTCATATATTTATCTATCATTTGTATTTCTTCATCTCAGAAGTACATATTCATCTCAGATGCCATTTTTGGATGTGGTCTTTGTATTGGGAGGGGAGTCCAATGTTTTTCAACTCATGTGTGTATGTGTTAAATGATCTTTTTAATTATTCATTGACAGATAGAGGTCTGCATCTGTACAGAGTCCACTGAATCATGTGCTGAGTGTGATATCTGATACTACAATTATGTAAAACATAATGGTGTAACATAAAATTTTGCATTTTTTATATAAAGAAATCTCTTTTAAGCACTATACTTTACTGGAATAAGGCTGCTTATTAAATGAGAAATATAAATATTATCACTGTAAATAAAATGTTATAAGCAAAGCATTTTTCACAAGTTTGGTGGTGTGACATTTACCTTGTCCACCTGCAGTTTGGCTTTGTGGACCCTGGAAGAAAGTTAGCTGACAAAAAGCCAACCCTCAAAGAGCTCTTCACAAGAAGCTGGCAGTGATGTCTTCACAGGCTGCCTGCACCCCTAACTGGTTGGTCAGCAAAGATTCAGGGTCACTCTGGGGCCCATGCTGACTTCTGAAGTGACTGGGAACAGTACCAGGTGCATAATATTCTCTCATAATTTCTTGCTGCATCCATTGTAAGAATAAGAACATCTAGCACTTCTGGTGTAGAATCTGCCATGCTCAGCAAACACTGAAATGTACTTGAAAAGAAAAACACTAGGAGTAAAAGCCATTTTCTGTGTAGTCTGCATATATCATCATCACCTCCTTTCAGTCAGGTTTTTGTCAATATGCTCTAAAATAGGCTGCTGCTACTATACAGGTTTTTATTCTTAATGTAGGTTTTGGTTTGATGGACATGAATTTCTTTAGTTGTTCTTTGTCATAGAAGTTTCTTATTTCTCCATTAATTTTGAACAGTGATTTTTCATGGTACATCAGTCTGGGTTAGAAGTTGTTTACTTTCAGCACTTGAAATACTTCACTCCAAGTTCTTGATTTGAGAGTTTGCGTCTAAAAGTCGGCTGTAATTCTAATGAGCTTTCCTTGATGGGTGATCTGTTTCTTTTCTCTAATAGCCTTTAATATTCTGTTTTGGCACTCAATTTATGGGATCTTATATGTCTGAGTGTAGATTTATTTTGATTATGGCTGTTTGGAATTCTGGGTAATTACCACGCACTAACCCATTGCTCCATTGGAGCTCCTGTTTGGAATTCTGTATGCCTCAATTACTTGTATATCAGATGCTGTTCCAATGCCTGAGAAATTTTCTGCTGTGACATCTGCTTTTATTGTTTTTATTTAAATGCCATTTACATTGACTCCTGTATTCAGTTAACACATGTTAGTCTTACTTGGTTTTTCTTTGCATCGTCTTAGAGCTGTTGAATTTTTATTTCAAGGTCCCTTGTTATTTTAAAGGTATCTTTCCTTTTGTGATTTGTTTCCTTCCTTCACTTGCCATCTTTTCAGAAAGGTCAGTTGTGTGTCTTATAAAATCTTCTGTGTCGATGTCTCCTGTATTTGTTCTAATGGGCTGGGAATCTGAGATAACATTTTGTTTTTTGTCTTGTCATTTTCACCTCTTGGCTCATATTTCTGTCATTTCAGTCCCACTAATCCTGTGTGTCCATCATGTGTGTCTTGTCAGGGTCCTTTTGTGTGCCTAATATTCACTCAGTGGCTGGATCTCACTGTGTAGGAGAGAAGCCAGTTAACTGTGGGGCCAATTGAATGAGTCTTGGATTCTTCCTGGGTTGACTAGCCTAGGAGCACTGATATGAGCTAAAATTTAGCTCATATTGTCACTGGGGCTACACACTTTTCCAGGCTTTCAGACCCACCTCTGTATTGTGTGTACTCCAGTCAAGGCTGTGCGTTGTCACTGGTGGTCTTGCTGGTCTTCTGGGTTCCTCCAGGTTAGGGGAGTCCTCACGGTGATCTTGCAAGACTTCCCAGGATCCTTTCTATGCAAGACGGACTCTCCTACACTGTCTATAGCCCAAAAAGGTCCTCTGGCTGGGGCAGAGGTTGTAGAATCTCTTCCTGAACCACTAAGGTCTTCTGGGTATGGTTAGGATTCATCTGTGCTTTCACTTCCCCACAAAGGTCCTCTGAGTATTGGGTGGCAAACCATGTCTTGCAGGCCCTTTGAAGTCCTCTGGGTAGGAGGAGGGATCAAAGAGGCTCTCACTGGTTGCTGAGCTCCTATGAGTAGAGGGAGGGCATAACATATTGTCTTCCTCTTCTTTTTCTACTTATATTTCTCCACTACTTCTCTTCTCTGTTTTATTCCTGTGCTTCTACTCTTTTTCTTTTCCATCTTAACATCTTGCTGCCGGGGCTACCTGCATGAAGATGACATAAAAAAGACTAGTTATTTTTTTCTTTTGTTGAGGGTTCATATTTATTATTTGATTGCTAACATTTATGCTTAAATGCTTGCTAAATGGATACACAAAAGGTAGAGATTAATAACAATCTTAGTATTTATTTGTCTTATTTTATAAATGATTCAAAAATTGCTAACTAATGATACACTTACCCATAAATTGTATGTGCAGTTAGCCATTTTTCTCAATAGATTATGGGACAAGGAGCATATTTATGTGAATATATAGCCACAGAGTGACAGCTTAGTCTGCTGTCCTTGAAAATTCTGTTGAGAATTCTGACATCACAAACCAGTTATCTATATAATTTGAAATATAATTTCTATAAAACAAAAATGAATGTGAATAGAGGAAATGTGTCATATCCTAAATACCTGGGAAAATATAAACCCTAATATCAAGCTAAAAAACTCATTTTAAAGTTTTGAGAGTATAATTAAAAATAAGTAATTAAAATTCACTGTCATACTATTAGAGGAGGTGATATATAAATAATCTAGCCTTTAATGTGGAAGAAACAAATATTTCTTTTTAAAAGTGAGCTTTAAACTATATTTGAATCTCCTTATTATCCTGCATGTTCTGTTGATTGATGATAGTTGAAAATAAATTTAAAGTTGTATTGCTGAACTGTATCTGAATGGACTCTAGGAGCTGTTAATATATTCCTTCTTTTCCCTCTGTTTTTGGCTCCTCAGCCTTTAAGAGTGGATTTAATGATATATGATCTTATACAAAACAAAATTTCTTCATTTATTTTCATAGAAAAGATGACATTGACTTGACTTTCAAATATTTTATATAAAAATTAAAATGTAATATTGAGAAAGGAAGTGGAAGTTTAGTTCTTCATCTTCTTTTGCAATCATTTTGTGTCTATTATATTTTAAAATATGTATCAATGCAGATTGGAAATATATTTAAAGAAATATGTTGAAATAAGTATATTAAACACACATACACACACACACTCACACACAAACACACATACACATTTAACACATAACCAACTTGGGAGCCTGGAACATGGAGTAAGGCTAAATTCAAACCTAAGAAAATTTATCTTGAGTATTTTCAGACTGATTATTAAACATTTAAATGCATTTATTTTTTTTAGTTTAAAAGTAAAAAGTGCTTTCTGTAGAAGACATAGAAAACCAAGGGAAAATTCCTAAAGAAATCCTTTTGTTACTCAAATTATTTACAAAATAGTGTCTTCCTTTTATTTTGCTTTTGTGTGTATTTTAAGATACATTTCTAAGCCAATACTAACTTTTATAAAATTTCACTGTTTCTTTACTCTCTTAATTTACATTCAGAATGTATCAGGAGTATACTCTTTATTGTATTTAAAAATATAGAATTATGAATGAGGAATTTTAAAGGCCTGAGCCTCCCGATGTTAAATTCTACCAGACCTTGTAGCATTTCTGAATATTGGTCAGGCCCAGTAAAATGAGTCCTTTTATTTTAAACTTTCTGTCAGCATACATGCATTTACTTGTTTACTACATATCTCTAAACATTTTCTCGAGCTGCATTTTCATTAATTATGTACATTGTACAATTCTAAGAAAAAAAGATATTTCTCCTAAGATATTTCCCTTTTGTTTTTTTATCATTAGGTTTTCATATATAATAAACTATAAGATATTAGAGATTTAAAATCACAATTTTTTTTCTCATAAGTCTCCATGTTGACTAATTTCAGCTGGATGGTTTTATTCTACTTGATATTGTTTCATGCTGCTGTATCTCAGATAAGTTATGAAATGTTCCAGATCATTTTTTCCCAGGACTGACTAGACTGGCTGTCATCTGAAGGCTCAGTTTAGGTGTCCACTACAGAAACCTAGTTCTCTTCTTCTGCAACCACATGTGGCTTGGACTTCCTCAGTGTGGTGTCTAGAGTTCAGGATAAGAAGTTTCAGGAGGAGAGAGCTCACAGTGAACAAGCATATTCAGCAATGACTCATTAAGTCTCTGTGTTTCATTTGCTCTGCAGAGGTTTCAATGGGTACTACAATCTTGAGACAGTCTCAGGAAAGGATTTAAGTCTTCTAGCTTGTCTTAGTTCATTTTCTTGTTGCTGAGATGAAATATCCAATACCCAATATTAAAGAAGGAACGGTTTGTTTAACTCTCAGTTTGCAAAGATTTCAGTGCATAGTTGGCTTCTTCCAAGGTAGAGTGGTGTGGCACAGGAGCCACAGTTAATAACAGGGAAAAATGCCAAAAGAAATAAGAGCAAAGGGGTGTGAGAAAGAGACAAGCCTTTCCCTCCCTTATACAGTATGCAGGCTACCCACCCTAGACCAGGTGGAGCACTCACACTGTCCATCTCAGCATTACACAGTAAACCAGTCACAAACTCTAGATTTCACCACCTCCAAAAATCCCATGCCCATAACCACATGAGGCTTTGGGGGGACATCTAGACATAAATCACAACATAATCTGATTTGTTTCAGTGGCCTTTAGAGAAGCCAGTCTGCAGGTGCTGAAGTGCAGCCCTTACCTTTTGCCAAGTGGCACTGCCATTTAGGTATAAATAGGCACAAGGCTTTGCTGGTCACAATACTGGATGAATCATTTGTAAGCCAATCCTGGTCAAGTCCATGGATCCAGACAAGGTGTACAGATCATAGTAGTGCAAATAACAGGGACATTAAATGAGTCATTACAGAGGAATACATTTAATATAGGTATGTTTTATCAAACTGACTCTCCTTAGGGAAATTCAAGAATTATTTTAAAAGGTATATATTAATACACTTAGGATGAAGATTTTTCTTCTTTGTCTTACTTGATTACATACAACCTATGGGAAAAAATTGTATACTTGTGCTGCAACAGTTACCTTTCTAGCTTATAATTTTAGACACATGTAAAATTTTGTCAAATTTTACCATGGTCTGAGCAAGGAGCAAACCTAAAAACATTATAAAAACCTGAAATTTTGCAGACTGTAAACAGGATTAAACTAGAAATAAATAAATAAGACATCATATTAATCTCAAATATTTGCATTTAAGTAATACAGGCTTATGCAATAAACAAATAAATAACATTTAAAAATTAAGTAATGTTACTACATTAGATATAACAAACACTGTGGAAAATGATTAAAGGAAAATTTGTAGACATACATAGAATAAAATTTATAGTTTTGATCACATGCATTTAACCAATAGAATGTTGAAAAGTTTTGAGTCTTAAGAGGGTGCAAAAGCTAGAGCAAGTGAAACCCAACAAAACTAGGAATAAAAGAACTGATAAAAGGTATTTTAAAAATATAAAGCCAAACATATATTTGAAACATTAAAATAAGCACACTTATTTCCTTTGAAAACATTTGTCATAAAGTACTTTGTAGTTAACAAATAAAAGAGAAAAAATACATGAAGAGAAAATGTTCGCAATAATACTATATATTCTGCAGATTATAGTAATGGAATACTTAAATGCATTTTTACCATTACTCGAATTTTTAGTTTGAAAAAACAAAATGCATGGAATGTTACAAATTTAAAAACATACAAAAAACCAGAAACAATAAACTTTATTCCAAACATAAATGCAAATATTCAAAAAATATTAGCCAATAAATCCTATAAAAAGTGTCTGTTTCAACCACTGTATGCTTATTTCAGAAATACAGGCTAGTTGTAACATTAGAAATACAAATTCGTGTAAACCAGTATGATAACATTTTGTTATCAGAGTGAATACATAAACTTATTTCTTCCCTTATTTTTAATAAAAGTATCTCTAAATATGGAAAAGGAATCGATTTTTGTCAAATTGACAATAAGCTCTACATAAGTAATGGAAAATATTGAAATATTTGAGTTTTATCAGAATGAGAAATGATTATTAATATCATTATAAATCAACATTTTAGTAGAGTAACTAAAACAATGCAATAATAAGAAATATAGTTGATATAATCTAGAAGGATACTTTCAAAGAATCAGTGTTCAAGATTATATAATGCAATTTTAATGATCCTATCACAGTTAATTATTAGATTTAAGACATAAATTGTCAAGGTTGACGTGGAATGGGTTATTATATAAAATTAGGATATTTGCATGGGAAAGCAACAAGTCACAATAAACTTGAAATAAGCAACAATGAAAAATGTGTACCAAGAAATTTCAGAATACATGTATCTAGAATGTACAGAATCATTGTTTGGAAAAATTTTAAAAATCTCTAGCAAATGGAAGAATATTTCATGTTCATGAAATAAACCAAATAGTATAAAAACACGAATTTCTTCCAAATATATTAAAATTTATGGATTCCATTAAATTCTTATTATATTGTAATTCTCACTGCACCATGATTATAAGTGCACAGGCACTAAAAATCTAATCCTAAAGTTTAAACAAAAATGAAAAATAACTCAATTCCCAACACAACCACAAATCACCTATAAAAAGAGTTGTATTATTCAAATAACTTAACTGAGACACTGTGATATCATCACAGACAAGTACAACAGATTTATGCCCAGAGAGAAAATCATTCGTACATGGAATCTCAGTGAAGGCAAGGGAGAAACTAAAGAATACTGAGAAGAGCTCGACTAGTAGGGCATTCAGGGCTGGGTCACGGGAATATTGCCTGAGTAATACGTCTTAGTTTCTCCAAAATAAGCTTGAGATGGATTCGAGATGAAATGTGAAACATAAAACAATAAAATTTTTTAATGTAAAATAGGAATTATTTGAAAATAGTGAGATGTAAAATTTCTTAATCTGGACATACAGTCATCCACAAAGAGAAATACTGCTATTAAAATGTCTTTAAAAAACATTGTTGAAAGGATCAGAAATTACTCCAGAGAGTGGGACAACTTTTAAGAATATATATAAACAAATCATGAATTTCTTTCAATAACAAATTGTACAAATTATATCAAAAGGAACAAGAAAAATTGACAGAAGACTGGATTGAGAATCTACACAAGTTAAACTTAAACATGCAGTAACCACTGAATAAAATCAGTTGATGTAAAGCATAAAAAATGCAAATTAAAATAATGTGATATCACACTAGAAAGGCTAACACACTACTGCATGTTGGAGAAAAGGTTTAGTAAATGAAACTCTCCTTATACTGATACTGGGAGTATAAATCAACATTTTATTATAACATCAATAGCCACTTTTCAATTATACATTCTTTCTATACTCTTTCATCCTGGAATGTCAGACTAAATATTAATTAGAGATACACACATTTAAACTTATCTGAACAAGAATATTTGTGTAAACACTTTGACCATTGTTAATGAAGTCTTTGACAAATGACTTGTATGAGAATTGTTTCAAATTGCTTTTATAATATTAAATCATTCCTAAAGTTAGGATGATTTTATTTTGATAACTCCTGATTTTCTGCACAGAACAAAATAAATTTATTTATTTTTCAGTGATACTTTTGTCACTCCTCACAACTCAAATCACAAATAATTTATTCAAATTTAATTTAAACATAATTTGTGCATATAATGCATTGACTTGAAATGTGCACACCATTCTTTTAGAGCAGCTTTGTATTTCTTGCAGTTATTATCTTAATCTTTTTTTTTTTTCTCCCAGGGAAATGCACCGGGCTCTGAATCACTTCTTTATTCTTTAATTTGATATTTATATAGTTATTATAACATTTGAGGAAATGGACATTCAGACTTCAGTGTTCATAAATTATTGCTCTATATTTTAAAATATTGTTTTGAATATATTAAAACCGATTTTTATCTTAAATCATGAAAATTCAACAAAATTAGAAAAGTTAAAGTTTTCTCAACTGTAATGGAAATTTTCAAACAAAAAGAAACGTTTATTCTCTGTCTAACAGACACTTTCAGCCAGTATTCATTTTATACACTGGTGCTTGTTTTGCCCGAGAGCTATAAACTTTAATAGAGTCTCCACTGCAGAACTCATATTCTGACCAAGTAGGCCAAGGTAAGACACAGGAAAATGATACAGCCTAAATACACACAATATATATATATATATATATATATATATATATATATAGAGAGAGAGAGAGAGAGAGAGAGAGAGAGAGAGACAGAGACAGAGACAGAGAGACAGAGAGAGGGAGGGAGGGAGAGAATGTTTAGAATTAAATTTTAGCAAAAACATGACATGACATGATATGATTCATTGTTAGCAAAGGTTTGGGAAAGCATATACATCTTCAGGTCCTCCCTCAAGCTCCAAAGCTGATATTCATTTCATTTTGGATATAACTGTATGTTTTCAGGCTAGGCAATGAATCTATAGAGTTCCTTAGTACAGAAAAAGATGTTTAGAGCCAGTAATGCTAGAAAAAGAGAATAATTACTGAATATTTTAACTTATGTGATCAGTTCCTTCATGTCTTGGATACAATGTGTTTGTCAAGGGTGGAACGGGACTAAAGTTTGGGTTGATTTTACTGGCATTATGTAAATGTAAATATCATCATTCCATATACTAAAAGCTTATTTTTATGCACTTGAAATAATATCTGTTTTTGAATAAATGATGCATCTAAATCAAAAGTATGAGTTGTCTAAAACAACAATTGACATTTTAAAATCATTTCCAGAAAATTTCTGAAATATAAAAATAATAGGAATCCCCCCCCACCCCCCATGCTGGGGTTTGAACCTTGTACATGCTGGGAAAGTGCTCCACTTACAAAGTTTACACCCAGCCCCTGATTCACATTTCTAAATGGTTAGGGCATGCAAATATGTATGTAAATGTAAGACATATTCCTGCTTTCTTAATTCCTCAGAAATACGAATATGTGTGATTATTTGTGTTTCACATGAAGAATTAAACATTTGGAAATAAATTTAATATTGATTAGCACACTAATTTTGGTTCTTTTTTCTGTTCCCTTGACTTTAGTTTTGTTAAATGATAAAGTCCACTTGGCAAGCAGTATTTGAAAAAGGAATTCTTTGGAGCTGAAGAACTAAACAAAGTCTTCAGAAAGAGCTATTTGTTTTAAGTGATTGTGACAAAAGCCAGACTGGATTTTATTAAGGAGTAAATTAAATTTAAAGAACATTGACTTTTCCCTAGAATTAAAATACATTATGCATTATTTCTTTTGAATTGATTTGTACTAAAAAAAATTGCCTGGCAAAAAAAAGTAAACAGCACAATAAGTTTCCTGTATTCATTAATTAGTTTCAACTACTAAAACCAATTTTTCTTTCTTGTTTTATCCAACTGTCTTCCCTCTAGCCTGGGTTTTGTTTCCCAAAATATTTTAAAGAAATGCTTGAACATCCTTTCAAACTAACACGTTTCTAAATTAATTACAGAAATAAACAAACATGATCAAGATTTTATTTTTAACAGAGCAACAGTGCTATCATGCAAGGAATAAAAATGTCATTAATTTATTATTAAAATGTCATACTTCCTACATTAAAATTTCAATATCTTAACTCCTAATTTTTGCTAAGTTTTAATCAGAATCCAAGTCATGTATACTGATTTTATTTTATTAT
Source organism: Cavia porcellus (assembly GCF_034190915.1). Lineage (NCBI taxonomy): Eukaryota > Metazoa > Chordata > Mammalia > Rodentia > Caviidae > Cavia > Cavia porcellus. The sequence goes on along the minus strand of NW_026947487.1, from coordinate 17,939,556 downwards.
GTTTTTCACTCATGTTTAAATTGAAGCAATTATTTGCTTGGATTTACTTGTTCATCATTATTTTTTTCCTTTTACCTTTTAGCATTGGTTTATTGAAAAATTTAGTTACTTTGTGAAATGTTTCACATTTTGGATCATACTATTTTCACCCTTGTCATATATTTTTGTTCTTTTTCCTTTTTCCTCCTTGCTTTTGTTTTCTTTATATATTCCAAAATGTCTTTTGAAAGGTTAACAGTTTTCAGAAGATTCTGACACAATTGATCTTGTGTTTATGCTTGTGTGTGTCTCTTTGCAATATTTTGTATTAATAAATCTTGCATGTATAGCAACTTGCTATGTGCTAAGCAGTCTATAATTGACGATGGCCCAAGTGTACAGCAGGACCTCCCTGTACACACACCATCACGGGAGTGCACAGATCCGGACACCCTTGATGTGCAAAGGCATATAACCTCTTTCACTCTATGAATGTGGGCTGAAATATAAATTTCAGATCTTTTGTGACTTTATTTTTAATATTTAATAAGTTAGAGAGATTGCATTTCATTTTAGGAATCTGTTGATTAAATCTTCCAGTTGGTGAATGAAAGCTTGTACCAGGAAAACAAAATAAACATATTTACTCTTTGAAAGAAAATACTTTCATTCAGTCTTACAGTATTTTATATGTTCACTGTTAGATCCTTACTAGCTGTGGCTTTTAGATATTAACCAATGCATATTAAAGACAGAACAGTAATTTAATCTTTTATTCTTAACTAAAGTAAAGCTCATTATTTAAAAGTCCACATATTTTTGCCACTTGAAATTACTATATACACACATATACTATACACACATGTGTGTAGTATATTTATTTAATATAAGATAATTAAGCACTGATGAAAGCAAAATACTTTATTTAAGTAAATAATAATCAATAATGTCATTTCAATTGTTTAATTTGCTAATTTCTGTCTCATAGTGAATCCTTGAAATGTCTCTAAATGTCCTGGCAATGTTAGTGCTGTTTTGTTGTCATTATTTCCTCAAGCTTCAAACATTAAATAGATTTTATTTAGTAAATACAGATTATTTTCTAATCCAGGAAATCAGGTAATCAAAAAGCTGATTAGTATGCATCGTGTGAGATTCACTACTTTTTCATACTTTATTGAATTAGCGATCTTACCATACTGCATACCTGCTTCTTCAAAACTCTGATTTTTGCCCAAACATATTGTTTTTCAGAAAATTTATGCTATACTTTCTCATTTCAAGAAAACTTCATTAACTTCAAGTGTTCCATGCTTCTCACATATTTTTGAACATTTTATTGTTTTATTACCATAACATACTACACACTTGTCTTTAAAAATTCCCATATTGAGAATGAAATGAAAAACTTCTTAAAAATAACAAAGAAACAAACAGCAATAATACAAAGACAAGAAGATGATAAGAGGATCCATAACTTAAGAATTAAGAACATAAAAGAAGAAGTAGGGACACAAACAAATGAACTACAAAAGCTACTCACAGAAATAATCCAGGAGAATTTTCCTAATTTAGCAAAAGGTAAAGATACTCAGATGTATGAGGCATACAGGACCCCAGCCACCTACAACCCAAACAGAGCAACACCCAGGCATATAATAATAAAAATTCCAGAAGTTCAATACAAGAACAGAGTATTAAAAGCTGTCAGAGACAAGAAACAGACCACTTACAAGGGAACACCCATCAGAATTACATCAGATTTCTCTGCACAAACCATCAAATCACAAAGAGCGTGGGGGGAAATAATTCAAGCTTTGAAAGATAATAATCTCCAGCCAAGATTGAGATATCCTGCACAACTGTCCCTGGAAATTGATGGAAAGCAAGGTGCTTCCAGGATAAAGAGGAACTGGGGGAATTTGCAACCACCAATTCAACTCTACAGAGAGTATTGCAGGATATTCTAAAAAAAGAAAAATACAAAGAATCCAGAAATAGTGGCGGGGAGGCCACAATGAATGGAGCAGAGAACAAAATGAAGAAGACAAACTAATGACAGAAAAAGAGCTGAACAGAAATGAGGCAGAGAAGATTGGATGACAGGAACAGCTATTTTGGAGAAAATGACGTCTTAATAGGTAATACTGATTTAGTATCATCTTGTTTTGAAGTCTCATCAAGCTTTTGTTCTTCTGTCTCCATTGGTCTAAACGGATTGTATCTTATTGGATTTTATTATGTACGATAGTATAAGCAAAAACTTTTAAAGACAAGGAGATTATACAGAAACCATTGTTCATTTTCTGTTAGTTGATTCTAAATACCCTGTAATGCTGTCATTCTCTTAAATGGTTTTACATTGTTTTGATATATTTAATGCTACAATATACGAAGTTGTACTCAAGGATTCCAAGGAAAGAGACAATATGGTAACTACGATTATGTCAGGATTATCTTGTGGTGAAACACTATTCTGCTTAAATGGTTATGTTTTGATCTGCGCTGTTTCATTGTTATGCCCTCTTTTATCTCAATCTCCACTCCATTATTTACTTTTTTATTTTTATCCTTTTAATTAAGGGAAAAATAAATAAAAATAGCAGGATATATTATAGTAACCCATTTTGACTTTCCATTATCTTGATTTGAAGCCCTGTGTTGCTCTCACCATCTTATTTTTGACTGATGTCCCCCTATTCTGTTTTGCTGGATAGTACCAGGTTCAAAAGTTTAGGCGACAACTGTGAAGATAGTGAGATTCATTATGATGCCCATTCTCGATGATTTTTATCTACTTTTGAAGCCCTACAATGTCTCCAATGTTTTGGTTTTGTTCTTTACTGTTTTGTTCAATTTTATTATAACTGATGATATAGGCAATTCTATTAGAGATAGCGGGAGGCATTATGGTAACCATTATTGATCACCTTGTATTATGCTTTTACATTATCTATTATGTCCACCCTTTTGACTTGACCGATTCTGTTCTGTTATGTCACATTTGGCTCTACTCTCTTCCAAAAAAGTAATAAGAACCGTGGGAGCAATGAAACCCAAAATGTGTAATAGTCATTGTACAAAAGAGAGGAAAAGAAAGTGCTCTAAATGATACAACTGCGGATATATTTAAGTGTATAAGATAGAAAATAGTATCACTGAGTTTTATTGGATCATTGAACAGAACTGTTTGCAGTCTCACTGTTGGAATGTCCACTTTACAAGCTTTAATTTTGTGACTTGAACAATTATTTCTAAGATGACAATATGTAATCCATTAACTAGTGATTTCCTACTGTTTATTTTTTTCTGTAAATCTGTATAACTTGTACCCTTTCTCTGCTTTTTTTTCTCCTTAAATAAAATTTTAAAAAAAATTCCCATATTGCTATGAAAATAATTATTTACAAATATAAAACTTCCTTCAGAGCAGCAATTGTACCATTCATATTTATGTACGGTATCTTTTTAAAAATCTAGATTTAAAAAAATACCTTAAATTTGAAATATGATATTATGGAAACATTGTGGATATTGGTTTTAGAATGTTTGAACTTTTGAAATACTGAACTTTCAAGAGAAATATAGTGTTTATTTGCTTTTTCATGGTATATTTTTAAATACTATCAATCAAAGTATTCAAACTGTGGTGATTAGAGTATGTTATTTTCTAATGTCTTTAAATTGTAGGTATGACCCAAAAACAGACACATGGACAATGGTGGCTCCCTTGAGTATGCCCAGAGATGCGGTTGGCGTGTGTCTCCTAGGTGACAGGTTATATGCTGTTGGTGGCTATGATGGGCAGACATACCTCAACACTATGGAATCCTATGATCCACAAACTAATGAGTGGACACAGGTAAGGTTGTCACTAGCACAATATACTTTAAATATAAGATTTGTTTCCTTCTTTTGGAGAATGGAGACACAAATAGTAATCTGACTGGTCATAGTACACTGAAGCAAAAATGATTGATTCAGTACAACGTGGTGTTAAACCAAAAAAAAAAAAAATTAAATAATGGTATAATGTCCTCTTATACATGAAATACTTTAATTAATTTATATTAAAAGGAATCATCCATATTTTGATGGGAATTTAACTTTATTACAATAGAAACCAAACAGAAACAGAATTTGAATTAGTTGAAGAAAAAATAAAAATACAATGTTTCTTTAGAGCACCATGTTAAGAAACATACACGGTTTCAGAAATAACTAGAATGAAAAGTAGGAGTTGCATGATTCAACCTTTCTGCCTCTCATTTTTGTCTGGCAATATATATTTTCACTAAGAGAGATTTTTCTACTTAATGACACTTCTAAAATCAAGCTTAATCTTCATAGCCATAAGCAGAAAATAAAATAGTTTTGTCCCAGTTCACCTGGAAAATGCACAGCAAAGTGCTGAAATAGCTTGTCAGGGATCAAGTACTGATTTCTTGACAATCATATTGCCCAAAAAGTTAGAAAGAAATAACTGACTTCTTTTAGATCAGGAATTATCCTTTGAATGCCAGTGTGATCAGGGGCTCAAGATGTTTGAGCATCCCTTTTTAGTTACGCAGCTGAAGTGTGTGCGTTGAGAGTTCTGTATGTGGGAGGAGGAAGGGCGTGGAGAGTACCTTGTGCTCTATAGCTGCTTGGCCTTGCTCATAAAGAAGGGAATGGATGCATCCTCAGATTTCACCCTTACCTTCCAGTGACCCTTGCTTTCTAAATTTCTCAATACTGCCAATATTTCTTTCTTTAGTGAGAAATTTGAGAAGAAAATATTGTATAAATAATATTTCCCCTCAATGAGTGCAGTGACATGCCGAAACTCTACTTAGTTGAAACATATTCATAACTACAGGTGCTATAGTGAGTGGATTCCTCTAATTTTGGTCACAGAAAAGGACTAAAAGTGATTGAAGTGAAAAGTGATTGAAGAAAGTTTATTGTAAGCATCTTGGTTTTTAAATATACAGAACTTCCTTGATTTTGCCAGTTTTAATGTTACGAGTTAGTAACATTACTTAGGTTAATTTTGAAGCACAAAGCACTTTCCCAAAAGTTGAGTAAGGTATCTGTATTATAAATTGCCCTTTCTAAAAGAAAAAAAAATTGAATTCACTAAAATGATATACATTTAGATGAGGAAAGTAAAAAAGACAAATTGAAGAAAAATGAGAACAATTAACAAAACTCAGTTCCACAATTTTCTACATTTTACAATTGTAAAAGAACCATTTCTGTCCAAAGAGCAGCAATGATAAAAAAAAGCAATAATAATTGCTTCTCATATTATTTCAATACAACTGTGGGCTACATGGTATGACTTTTTGAGTCTCTAGTGTTTCCAAGTGGAATATTTGCTAAAAAAGAAGTCAGTTAAATGGTATGTATTGTAGATGTGCCCCTTATACAAATGAGCATTAAATAAAGGAATTTTATGGGTGTATAAATGATGTAGCATAATATCTTCATTACATATTTATAATAAAGGACAATTGTGCTTATTATTCCTCTAAAATTGAAATCAAAATAATGTATGTAGTAATAATAGATAAAAGGCTTCTAATGACCATTTCCCTTCATTTGTATTTTATTATACTCTCTTGGGTCCTATAGTATCTTACCAACAGCAAAGCACTATTGAAAATGTTTTACAATAATTTTATTTTAGTACACAAACACTAATTTTAAATCTCTTAAAATACTTTAAGGATTTACTTCTGTACCCTTTCATTGATTATGTTTCTAAGATTCTCCTGAGAAAATCAGCAGACTCATACAGAAACCTCTTTAGAACTTTTGGTGTTTGAGCCTATTACAAAGGTTCTCCCTACGTACTAAACAATTTCTGTCAATTTCACACCATTTAACCTGCAAATGGTTGAAAATGATTACTTAGCTCACATGTCACTGAACCTTACAAATGCCTATCAATAGAATAAATGTGGGAATAATATTAAAATGGTCACTGATATGTATAATTGGAAAATTCTCCAAGTTATTTAGAATTGGAAACAATGAAAATTATTTGGGAGAAATTCCCATATTTATGTATAGTGCTTTTTACAAAGCTCACATACATGTGTTTGTGTATACAAGTATAAGTGTTGTAAATAAATTTATCATTATTCTTTAACATGGGGATTATTTATTGTACTTAGTTTGAAAAATATAATACTCATACTTCAAGATAAAGAAATATTTTATCTCATTTCCAGTAACCTAGATAAAAATCACACTTTCATGTGTGGTCTTATGCTCTGCTCTGCCCATCAGCAGACAGTATAGAATCACAGTGCTTCAGGTAGTATTTTGTCTCTGAACCCTAGAAGAATATTGTATGTGTAGTCTGTATCTGTGCGATTCTCACATAAATTAATTGAGAATATTGTGGCAACTAAGATTAGTCTGTAGTGATTGAGTATATTTTGTGATTCAGCACAAAATAAATATATGTGAGAAATTGTGAATGAGTTTTAAGAAAGCCTGGTGTGATACCAACATGAACCCTTGGTTTTATCTGGTTTTATCTTGGTTTTAACTGGTTCTGTAGCCGATCTTCACATTATGTCACAGTACTTATACTGAAATACATAAACTCTAAAGAGAAAAAGTGCAGATTATAACCAATAAATTAATTTGGGCTTTGGATTGAAAAATTCTCTCTTAAATGTTTAAAATGTATACATGAAACACATACTCAGAGTTTAAAATATTATAATAAATTATCTGGTAAAGGAAATAATTACCACTATCATAGAAGTTAAGTTAGAAAAATCTTTCAGGAAATGATATGTTGAATGAGGCTGGACAAATGAATAATAGCTAACCAGATGAAATAATAGGGAGAAACTGTACTCAAAAGCAGAATTAATAAGAGGAAGAAGAACACATGGCATGTTTAATTAAGCAAGAATTAAAGGGCTGAGCAGTGGATTGTGAGATGCAGACATTTTTGTATTATGTTTGGTTAGAAATCATGCTAAAAAGAGCCTCGATTTTAAGACCCAGAGGAGTTAAGTAGATAAAGTAACTAGAATTGTGTTTAAAATGATTGTACATGACAGGATGTAAAAAAGAATTAGGAGAAAATAAGCTTGGAAAGAAACTAACATTAAGAGAATATGTTATTAATCTAGTCAAAGTTCAGTAACCTAGACTAAAACAGAAAGAATGGAAAGATTAAACTGTTCATTTGAAGGGTTTGATGACTATTCGAATGCAAAGTTGAGATAAATCAAAGGGTCATGAAGGTGCTTTATATTTTTCTTCATGACTTAGCAGTAGTTGTGTCATTTGTGGACATGTGAAACATGGAAGGAAGTAGCATATATATATATATATATATATATATATATATATATATAACTTTTTTAATTGAAGGGGCTTGTCCCCCCCACACACATATATACACAGACCTGTATAGAAAGACATGGATGATGCAGATAGAGATAGGGACAGAGGTAGAGATAGAGAGAGATAGAGGAGGATATGGATAAAAAGTGACACTACTCAAACTCTATGAAGTTCAGTGCATAGTGATCTTCAGTACTGAATGAACATCAAAAGGCATCGGAGAAGAAATTTTTAAAAGTACAGTTACCCAGTAGTCATGATATTTCTAGTTGGTGTTAGATTCTATTTTGCAAAGTTTTTTATATGTTTCTGATATGAAACAACACTTTAAAATAATTAGATAATGTGAGAAATGCTAAGTGCATGCATCTTGGAGTTAGTTACACTTGTAGTTGTATATTTAGAAATTGTGAGACTTAACCGCCAAATGAAGCATAAAACAAAAAAAGCAATGCACCATGTGGTTATAAAAATGACTGTAGTAACTTGTACAAATCATTCTTTACTTAAAAGACACTATTGATATATTCACATGTTCCTATCATCTCATTTAGACAATACATTTTAAAGAAAGAAAATGATGTTGCATTAAATTACTGTTACAAATTTTGTATTAAGAAAAAGGAATAAAAATACATATATAAATTATTTTAACCAACAGTGGAATGATGGTTAACAATAAATATATTTAAAAGAGCTGTAAGATAATAGACTTAATTTCTGTATTTAGAAAATGAGAACATGTCCTTTGTAAAGTAAGATAAGACATGTGATCAGAATCTTCTGTTTTTTGCCATTTTATTCCTTACATTTTATTCACTTTCTTTTCAATTTGAAATATCTTAAAATATCTAGTCTACCCCTATATCTTTAGGGAAACATTGAAAGATGATATCAAAACTCTCAAAATATTAGCAAAGTACTAAAAAATAAGTTTTCATTATAAATTCTGTAAAAAGTTGTTGTTTTCATACATCAAATTAGGACAAAAATATAAGACAGTGGTACAAGCAATTGCCTGCCATATAAGTGAGGTACCGAATTTGATTTCTGGTGAAAGAAAAAACAGACACAATATATCTAACCATTTTTACGTTCGATATTATTTTACAATATTAAGTTCTCATATCAATTACTTTTATAAGGTAAAAAGTTAATAAGCCAAATAGCAATTTTAATCGTTGTCTCTTTATACCAAAATATTGGTGTGACTTCATTGTATTTTTCTATCTCGAATAAATAAGACATTTAACGCAATAGAGTATCTGGGGAAATCAGTTCAAAATGGTTGACGTGCAATAGCTATCTCTTCTAAAATATCCTCTGTGCTATTACTACAAAATAACATCACAAAAGTATTTATGAGAACATCAGAATAAATATTTCTAAGAAAATTTTCTATAGCAGGTTCATTTTACTAAGTGTCTATTTTAGTTTCTTCAATAAAAATGTCTTAAAGTTTCTAGGTGTTATAACTCAATATACAAATTATTACCTTTAAAATATCACTTTAGTGTTTATTTTTATTGCATTACTTCTTGCTGAAATGAGAAAATGAAAGCATATTTATTTATGATTTTCATTTATATGAAGTTTGTATTGTAATTTGCATGATTAATTATGAGAGTAAATTTGTCTTAAATTGTGTCTCATCTCTTTCAACAGATGGCTTCCTTGAATATTGGAAGAGCTGGTGCCTGTGTGGTAGTCATCAAGCAACCTTGACTTATGTTTACTTGATTTGGATGGGTTTTATTTGCTGCAGTGGTTATTTTTATATCATATGGCAAGAATGAGAACTTTCTGAGATAAAAATTCTTCAAGAGTAAGGTTTCCTGTAAATTTACCTATTGATGGGAAAAAGAAGCAAAAAGATGGAGCATAATTATAGGAAAGAAGAAAACAAACGGGCAGAGGAATATGTCTGGCCATATGTTAGTTCAGGAATGGTTATTGGTAATTTGTTTTGTATTGTTAGCATACAAGAACTACAGTTACCAAAGGCTTGTTTTTTCTTGAGCAGCTGAAAGGAGAGAGCAACATTTATGACATGGATAATTTCATAACTACAAATCATTCAATTGCTTTATAATCTGTGACAATATCGAAAAGAATAGAAGACATATCATCTCACAAATTGTGATTGATTTAATGTTTCCTAATCAGATGTAGTCATACCAGGAAACAGAGTCATGCTTTATTAAAATAAATCTGCTTATTACTCATTTTCTTGAGCTAAAAGAACAAATAGAGAAACAGATTCGTATTTATGTCCTGCATTTAGGAAACATCCTGTCCTGTTAATCAAAGCTGCGTATTTCATCAGAAATAACGGTTACATTTTATTGCTACTATCTCCACAATTTGAAACTGGAGAACTTGGAGGATTGCTTTCATCAGCTTGCCATATTGCTTTGCATTTTCAGCACACTGAGCCAAAGAATCAGTACCATCATGGTCTTTTGTTGAGTTCAGTGTAAGCATGGAAGTTAGTTGTTCTGAACTATATATATATATATATATATATATATATATATATATATATTCACTCCACTGCATGATATAGTCCTTAAAAATTTCATTCTTGAGAATGCCAGAATTTTGAAGGAAAAATACATGATCCCTTAAATTGGAGTGTTTTTTGCTGTAAGGAAGACTGACTTCAGAATCTCATTCACCATTTATCACACTTGTTACACTGATATTTACTTGATTTTAAACAAGATGTTTGTAATCATTTAAAGCATAAACAGTACATACTAGGAACACTATAATATTGTTAATAAATGGACCCATGTCAATTTTGACTACAATTAATAAATGATAGAACATTTGCTTTAATCAGTGTATCTTTCTTCAATAAATGTTAATTTATATTTTAATTGAAAACCGACAAGGTATATTCCAAAAACAAGCAATTTATTTTGCATCACTTGCAATATTTTGCATTATATTTCAAGAAATATATATTTCCATCAAAGTGTAACCCCTTTTTCTCATAACAGTAATGCCATGCTAACGCCAAATGCAATTTTAATCATTGCTTTCTTTTGTAGTTGCTCTCTTGAGACAGAAAACTTTAGCTCCCAGAAAAGTCATTGTATAATAGAGAATTGTGCACAGATTAAAAAACAGGGTAATTCTCTTTTGAAGTAAATGTAAATCATAAAATTATTTTATTGTGAATAATGAAAAATACTTGAAATCTAGCATGAAGGAAAATATTAATAACAGAGGAACTCAAGAAAATATTAGGAAGTACGAAATTTCCCCAAATGTATATGTGATCATTTTGTTACTCACATTTTATTTCAAGAAAATGTTGTCATTATAACTATAAAAGACTAAAGCAATATCACTAATTATTATATTACATTGTCTATTTTAATTTGTGATTTTAATGTTCTCATTAGTTACAAAATTAACTAAAATGCATTAAAGATTTAAATGTAAGATGTGAAACTATTAAACTACTTGAAGGAAACATAGAGGACACACTTCAGGACACTGAAGTGGCAAGAATTTCTTGGAAAAGACCCAAACAAACACTAGATGTCAAAGTAAAAGCAGACAACTGAGATTACATCAAATAAATAAGTTATTTTTGCAACAATGCAAAAATTCAACATAAGCAAGAGACAACCACAGAAAGGGAGAAAATATTTTTAATTTATACATCTGATAAGATTATTGAGAACATACAAGGAAGTTAAAGAAGTAAAATTTCAAATATCCTAAAATTAAAAGTGGGCAGTAAACATATATTTCTTAAAAGAAGACACACAAATGGCCAATACATATGTGAAAACATACTCAATACCAGTTATCATCAGAAAATTCAAATAGGAACTACAGGTAAAATATCAACTCATTCTACAAAAAAGAGTAGTTATTAAAAAATGACAAAGATGTAAATTAAAGGGAACTTTGGCACACTATTGGTGGGAATGTGACTTAGTATAACCACATGAAAAACAATATAAAGCTTTCTGAAGCATTTGAAATAAAATTATCATGTGATCCATCTATCTCACTGCTGGAATATAACCAAAGGAAAGGAAATAAACATGTTGAACAGATACCTTCACTTCTTTGTTTACTGCAAGATTTTAAAATTAGCAAAGAAATGAAAACAAACTAAGTGTAAATCAACAGCTGAGCTCATTAAAAAATATGACACATATATGCCATGGAATAGAATTCAGTCTTAAGAAGAATGAAATGTTATTTGCAAAAAAAAAAAAAATGAAGCTGGAGATCATTACGCTAAATGAATACAACAGGAAAAGGAAAAATGACTGCTGTAGAATCTCAACCACATACAAAATACAAAAATATTTTGTTTGTGACTAGGAATAGAGTTTGTTGGTAGGTTTCTTGCTTAGCATGTGCAAGGCTTTGAGCTAAGTCCTCAGCACCAAAATACAAAAAAAAAAAAATCTTGTTGTTCTAGAAATGAAAAGGAAAATAGTTGTTTAAAAAATAATGGAAAAAAGAGACTGGACAGTGTGAGGGTAAGGTTAATCAAAGAGAAATAAGTTAATTGCATAGGAATAAGAAGTTTGATGTGTTATTGATAGTAAATGATTTGCATTTACCATACATAGGAAATGACACATTTGAATCTACGTATTGCAGACAAAATGACGGCAAAGAGAAGTCAAGTTTATCTGATTTTTTTGCTTTACATTCTCATGATAAAAACAGGTTATCAAACTGTTTTACTAGACTGTAAAAAAATAGTAATTGTTGAGCATATCTAAAACAAAGAAAAATTTGTGCTGTTGCTTCAATCCTTAGGCTTATAGAAATGTACCATAATTTTCACTATAAGGGAATTAATATTACCAGAAAATTTTAAATAATGTTGTCAAGCATCATGTTTTTTGATATTAATTACAGTTTAGGATTTGTATATTTTAAAGACATATACTTACATATGATGGTTTTTCCTACTGTCAGTGCCATAGTGAAAAGTATATTTAACTGTTTTGTTTTTACTGTTTTTCAGTGTGAATCTTCTTAGACCCACTCTCAGATTTAATTTTAGATAACTAGTAGTAAGACATGTAGTATATTGAACAATGAAAGTGTAAAATATGTCTTTGGCCAGTACCACTCTGAATGTGCCTGATCTCATCTAAAAGTGTAAGATAATTTTCATCAGAAGCAAACTTAAATAAATTGTAATATTCCTAAAACCAAGTAAATTACTCTTTTTGATTTACAATTCTGATAAGATAGTGATAATTGAATTTTTAAATGAAAATCTTGAGATAATATAAGGTCTAATTTTGGAAGATAGATACACCTTGAGACCATAGTGCTAAATACATCACACACAGAAGGTTAACTATTACTTGGTTCCTCTAACATGAGACACCATAAATGTAAATAACTTAAAGGGAAAAATAAAAGAGATGTCTGCAAGGTAGATTTTGTGAAGATGAGAAGGGAGCTTGGGGAAGGAGGAGGGACACAGGGTGGGGAAAGAGTATATATCATGAAGTGTTATTATAAACATGTGCCAGTTTCTCAAGATAAAAACACTGCATATTGTATAAATATAATTATAAAATAATATTCTACAAAGCAAAACAAAATGCTTACTTAGTACATATACCATATCGAGAATATTATCTTCTACTTTTGGTTCCTTAAATTGCTATAAACTACAGTGAAGTTCAAATATATTTCTAGTACTGCATGAAAAACTAAGAGTATCAACTTTATACTTTACGGTACTATAGATGTGGAATGTAAAATCTATTCTCTGTTGACCCCAGGATGTGCAATAGGAGTTATGCATGTAATAGTGTAACTTTCTTCATTATTAAATCTCTAATCCTGTGTGGATCTTTTTCCTAAGGTTAGATGCTGAAAAAAATCTAGTTTTAAAACTACTCTAGTCATATTTTAAATAAAGCATTTAATTTGCATATGAAATGTATTAAATATTTTCAAATGAACATTACAAATTTAATTTGTACATAAAATGTATAAAATATTTTCAAATGAACATTACAAATTTAATTACTTAGAGGAACTTACACTTCTCTCTATTCACCTATATAGTTTGGAGAATTAATTTTTTTTGGTACTGGGGATCAAATTCACTAACTTGCATTTGCCAGGAAGGTGGTTATGCCACTGAGCTAAATCCCCAGCCCTGAGAATTAAACATTGAGTTTGATGCAGAAGACACGGTTTTCTTATTATTTAAAAAAATTATTTATAAGGACAATATATTATTCTTCTAAGTCATTTATGATATATATTTTCTATCCTTACAATTGAAATCTGTATTTTTATTGTCTTTCTATCTAAGCTTTGGGTAATTTTTTTTCTCTTTTTGTCTCTATCAGGGCTAACATATTGGAGCAATCTAGATTTATGATCAGCAAACCAGAGATTGAAAACCAAATATATCCTGTTGGTTATCTTATGCCCTTTGATCAAAGAATGATTTCAAAATTTTTAAATGTTTGAAAAAATATCAAAAGAGGAATATTTAATGACACATGATACTCAAAAACCTGTGTGTTTAATCCATATACATACCGATATGGACTGCATTACATGTTGTAGAGGTTAGCATTCTCTAGAGAAATAGAATCCATAGAAAATAAATGTATGCAGGGAATTTATCAGTCAGTGTTACAGTAATAGAGAATGAAGAATACCCAATAATTATTTTTGGGATCAGAGCTGGAAATATCCCTTTGCTGTATATAGACTAGTGACAGAGAACTTAGTAATTATTCATTAAAGAACTCGAAAGCAGCAAACAGGAGATAGCAAAAACACAGCGACATTCCAAGGTCCCAGGGTTGGAACCTCACTGGAAGGTCACAGCACAAATTTGCTTTGGAAGACTGACAAATCTGGACACTAATATCCAAAAATAATTGTAGAGAATAAAGATTTTCAAAAAGCGGGGCATACTTCTTGCTCCTTTCCTATTTTATTCTATCCAATTTGTAAGCCTATTGGTTGGTGCTACTCATATTGGGAATATGAGATATAAATATTTGTCTAGGACTTTAACTTGATTTCACCTTTAGTGTGTTGGGCTATATATCAATTACACAGACACCAAGAACTATGCTTTATTGATCTGGCTCTAAATCCAGTTAAGTTGACATATCATGATTAAAAATCGCCACTAATGACTTATCAACTTGACCACCAGATATAATTCCTTAATGCATATATAACCACCAAATTAATTAGAAATTTCATTATTATGTCTAATGTAATTAAATTATCCATGTTACAAATGGAAAATTACTAAATTCTTTAAAAGTATAGGTAGTATAATTTTACTTTGGGTTATGTATACTGTTCTCCAGATAGTCAGTAACTTTAATATTATGATGTATATCTAATAATAATTAAGTATCAATATTAAGTCAATGTTGCCTTACAAAGGAAGAAAACAAAGATATTTGCTTAACATATGTGTATATATGCATAAGTACATTAACATAAAAGGAAAGGAATACTCATGACATTAAAATCCTCATTTTGGTAACAGGAAATGCACTTCTAATTGATATTTATTACTAACTACTTTACTACCAATTCTGTATTCCTTTGACTTCCAGAAAGTACTTCATTAGGTCTTGATTCTTTACTTGGAAGAAATAACCATAACTTTATTCCTCAGGTTTCTGAGTCTCTTGCCATCCTTCCTGGCTTAGGTTGCTACAATATTTAGTTGTTATTAGCAGGGTATGTTAATAATAGTAGATTACTTACAGTATCTGCTTAATCCCTAGTGTATCATTTCTTCTCTCCACAATGGACAAATATCCCAATTTCCCCTTAGCAGCATAGATCTATCACTCCAGTAACAGCAACACTTGTTTTAGCTTGCTGACACTAAGATGCGAAAAGCCCAAAATGACCAGGCTGAATTCTTAGCTTCTAGTTTGATGGAATCATTATTGCTCCTTCTGGGAGAAACCTGCCCCATTTGGAAATAAAATGTCCAGGTCAGCAGATTATAAAGTTCAGGGAACGAGAAGTTTATATTTTGTGGCCTGGAGGCAATGGTGTATACCAATCGTATTTCTACCCCTTGATTCTTGGATTTGTGAATCTTGGCTATGGGATAAAATGTATCACAAGTTAAGTGCTTATTCAGAGTATACACAGCCTTGTAGAGAATGTTGTCCCAGATTAGCGAGGTATAAATATTTGTCTAGGACTTTAACTTGATTTTCAGAAAGTCATCCCACTAGTCCATCAATCCATCTGATTCTGGATATTGGGGGAAATGGTAAGGCCAATAAATACTCTGAGTATGAGCCATTACTGTACTTCTTTTGATCTAGCATTGGTTCCTTTGCCACGACTAATGCTGTTTGAATTACCACGATGGTGGATGAGGCATTCTTCAAGTCCGCAGTCAGATATCTTGGCAAAAAAGCATTACATGCAAAGAGGGCAAGTATGCAGAATAAATGTCTATTCCTTTAAGAACAAAATTTTTCTCGTTTCATGATGGCAATGGCCCTATATAATCAACCTGACACTAAATCATATGGTTATCACCAGGGTTAGTGTAGTAGTGGGGACTTGGTGTTGTCTCTGCTGGTAGCAGATTGGAAGTTCAGCTGTAGCTGTAGCCAGTTCTGCCTTGTGAAGTGGGTATCAATGTTGCTAAGGTCATGTATAATCTGTCTAAGACACTACTCAGGAAACCTTTTGTTAATAACGGGTGGCTGAGGAAAGAGGTTGAGCGCTACTCATGGAATAGATCATCTACCTACCTACTTATCAAAGACCTGTTTTTGCTCAGAATCCCCTTTTGTAAGAATTTACATGGGACACAAATATCTTCATATCCTTAATTTATATGTCTTGGTCACCAACTTTCCAGTCCTATTCCTTCCAAATCCCTGGCATCTAAGAGGGCCATTGGATGTAGCCTTTGAAACACACACCTGGTCATTTTTCCCCAGGCAAAATGTATGATCAGGTGCTCTGCTCAAAGTTGTGCAAACTTTGACATTGTACATTCACTGGCCATCAGGGATGTCTGGGGAAAGGGCCATATTCCTGCAATAATCCACTTTTAGGTGGAAACCCTTTTCTTCCTTTGCCATTGGTGATAGTATTCCATGGGCCCGTAAGTGCACATGAGGGGACCAGAGGAGTTATAACATAAGTATATATGATCATAGAGCCAAGTTGGCAGAGTGGCCTGCACAAAATTGTTGACCTTTTACAGAACCTTATCTGATGGGAGCACTATCATTAATTATAACCAATTTCATTGATCTAAAAATATCTGGAATTCTAACATTACTTTGATTCTATTACCCATGATTATTAGTATATTCAACTTCCCTTCAGTGATTGATCACTGCCACTTGACCCTGACATTCTGGGATCCAATTATAACTAAAAACTCTCCGCAGTAGGGAATAAAAGAGAGAATCTCCTTATGGCACACTTAGAAGACTTCAAATTGTTAATATCCTTCTGAAGCTGTTAATTTGAAAATTTTTCATTATTTTCCTCTGGTGGTTATCTCAGAGATGGTCAGATAAACCAGTCTGCATCATTATATTTTTAGCTCTTCTGAAATGTACAAAAATATTGTATATGGAATCACTAAATTTCTTGCATTTCAAAAGTAACAAATCAGGATAATCAAGTAGGTCTATGTGGTATATTACTTTAAAAAGCCTGCACACAATTTATCAGTACTCTACATTATCAGGAGTGACAATAGCAACTTTAAATCTTGTCACATGTGAGAGCCAATTCCAGAAATCACTGAGCCAATTACAGAAATTTATCCTTTCAATTCTGCTTCTCTATAACTACTTTCAGAACCAAAATATTTATTAGTTAGGGATCTCTAGAAGAACAAAATAGATATTTTACATATAATTATGCTAGAAAACTTATCATATAGGTTGACAAGATGAAAAATACGAGTGCTTACAGTGACCATGTGCATGCTAGAGATAGATCATCTAGTAGCTAATCGAGCTAAGAAGATAGAAACTGCAGGACAAGAGGGATCATGGGAGCTGCACTTTTTCAAAATCAAAGATATGGAAACTCCCTGGGTCTCTCTCGGTGTGCATCTTATTTAGAAGGCTAAAGAAACTGAAAGCTCACATCCAAAGATAATGCTGGAGACTGGAGCTCTTTTTTTTCTTTTTTTTTTTTAATTTTATTTTGAAAGTATACAACAGAACAAGACAGAATAAAGCCAACTAAGATCGTACAGTGAAATTGGTACAGAACTTCACAGCAGGTTACCAGGATAACAGTAATAGGTATCACAGCATATTTTATTATCTTTAGAATAGTTGTTCTTTGAATCACGTATATCAAAATGAGATGAAATAGAGAACACTATAGAACTTATTAAAACAGAATATTGAATAGAGCAGTACCATTAATCAGAAAAGAACAAAACAGTAATAAAAATATTTGCCTTCAAAGAGATGGTAGAAGGAAGTCCCCCTTATTTGCTTTGTCAACCTCCAAGGAGACACTCAGATTTCTGGTTCCCATTTGCTAATGGGCAGTGGGAGTGGGGGAGAGAAGGGGTATAGGGGAATGGGATATTTGGTTCTAGGCCTTGCATCAGCATCAGTAGGTTCACTATTGCTTAACAAGGAGGCAGGCTGGTTGTTTGGTTTCACAGCATCCTAAGTTCCAACATGGTGTGGATCTCAGGAGCTGCTGCTGGTTCTCCCCCTGGAAGGGCTGCAGTCTGCCACCCTGCCACTGCTTGCCAGAGAGGGGATGTGCTTGCTTGGCTTCCCAGTGTCCTAAGTTCCAACACGGTGCAGATTTCAGAGGACACTGCTGATTTTCTCCCTGGAAGGGCTACAGTCTGCCAGACCGCCACTGCTTACCAGGGAGGGGAGTTGCTTGCTTGGCTTCCAGTGTCCTAAGTTCCAACATGGCACGGATCTCAGGAGCTGCTGCTGGTTCTCCCCCTGGAAGGGCTGCAGTCTGCCAGATCACCACCTCTTACCAGGGAGGGGAGGCGCTTGAGACTGGAGCTGTTAACAAATTAGGAACATTTCACTCTCCTTTCTCTTTTTATTCCTTTCAGGCAACAAGTCTATTGGTTGATGCCATGTACATCTAGGTTGAGTCTTTACCCTCAGTGTCCTAGCCTACATGTCAATAATCCACAGATATATGACATAAATTATCATGTCAATTTGATGGTATAAAATCTATTGATTTCTGCGTGGATGTGCTTTCTGGGTCCATCAGGTAATCCTTTATCTGTTAAGGTTTAGATATCATAGTTAATGGTCACTATGTTATTGGCCACTGTTAAGTTTGAGTTACAGCAATAGATTTAAAGAATTACAAGATAACCATGACCCTCAAGTATAAAAGCCTCTTCATGAACTTCACAGAAATTGTACATTGACATTCAATTACAGCTTTATTAAGCAAACTCAAAGAGCATGAATGAAAAACTTTATTAACATCTGTGAGCTTGTTAAATATTAAATAAAGATATTGTATATTATTTGTCTAGGGACTATATTTTGATTTCACTGAGATTAAATGTCATAAATAATAGTAGACATATGGTAAGGCCCTTTAGTCTTATTTGGAATTCTTTAGCATTCTCTATTAAGAGCACACCTCAAAAATTAAATGATTCATTAGATATTGAGACTATGAAAGCTATATGCATGTTTTCAGAATCAAAATGGAGTTTTTTGTCAACCCTAATTTTTTTAATTTAGATGGAGCATTATAAAAAATCCTTAATGCATATAGAAACTATCACATGTGAATTTACCACAACCGCAAATTTTCACAGAGCGCAATGCATCTGTCCAGCAACTGTTCAACTCAGACTGTTTTATTGTTAACTACTGTTGACAAGTATTATTTTTTCAGATTATCTGATACAATCTTCCTTTCTTGGCCTTTAAAAACTTTCTCTTGCTTCAAGCTCTTTGAGTAAATTAATAGTTTACTTTGGCATATATATGTCCAGTATGAAGTTCTCCTGGTCACAAATAAATACCATTTTTTTGAAAATTCTCTTGCTCTCTCTCTCTCTCTGACTGAAACATTTGGGTTGACATAACTTATCATGTCAATTTGATGAGATTATGGATTTCTGTGTGGATGTGTGTGTTTTGTGTTATGTAGCAGTAGCCTGGAAAAAAAATTTGATTTAGTCTTCAACAAATCTGCCTGATACCAGAAATGTAAGCCTCAAACTGAATTTTGGCATTAAATGAAAATTCACAAACAAAAATTCATATTGAAAATTTCTTGAGAAAATGTTAAAATGGTGCAGAGACAATATAATACGTTCAAAATTTGATGTAACTCATTAAGTTCACCTGTGTGTCTCTTGCATAGGTTCAATCATCTCCCATGAATGAGAAGCTAATTAAACGCAAAACTAGATCAGGCTAATGTGGCACATATTCTTAGAGGAATACAATATGTTTTTTGTCAGAGTCAGAAAACCAGAACAATTTCCAAATAGATGGACATAAGATACTTTCACCATCAAACATGATACTTCTTTTCAAGGTACAATTTTTATCTTGCCCTACTAAAGTCTTTTTGCAACAATGGACATTATCTCTAAAACAGCTAATTTAATGAAATCTCATTTTAAAATTTATTTCTTAATTATTGCTAATTAATGGGTAAATTAAATTCTTTATCTTGCAGTTTTTCTTTCTTCAAATCTTTTTATTTAGTACAATCCAGAAAAAATGATAGAAAAACTCAAAATGACTGACTCAATTATTAAATCTCATATAAGCACAATCTTACATTTTAAATTACCAAACAAAATAGTATATAGATATAGTCATAATGTTGTCTGCATTGTCATAATATTTACAGGGAACATAAAGTAGATTTTCCATATTTTCTGTTTCTAAAGACTACATTTTTAAAAATTATTTTAGTATATCTAATTCTTCATCCTAATACTTCTTAAGGCTAGTCTTTGTAAAAACTTTGATATCTGTTACAATGTGCAATGCTGATATTCAAACGGGTGCATTAACATTTTCATTTTGTGAAAATATAATTTGGCATTTTGGTACCTAATTTCATTTTGTTAAAATATAATTTGGTATAATAAGGTACCTGATACTTTTCAGGTACCTTATTTTTTTAAAAAAGGTATGCTGATTGCCTGAGTTATGAATGTCTTCATTCTTACCAATGTAATAGCTATATTTTAGTTTAAAAAAAATAAATTCAAAATTATCAGTAGTGATATTCAATGTTATTTAATACAAGGAAACACATAGTTTCCATTTATGTAAGGAGAAAAACACAATAAAAAACAATAATGCAATCTCAAAACAAGATAGTAGGAGAGTAACAATGGTAATTACATTCTCACTGTTACCTTCAAAGTAGTTGCTCAGATTACAAGATAAAGGCATTAAATTTTGATCAAACAATATAAGCACAAATCCGTCATTCAAATGAGCTTATAGTAATTAGTAGTATTATGCTACTCTCATATATTTATGAGTATATATTTCCTATTCTTTTTTTCTTTTTTCCTTCCCCTCATCCCAGATTGTCTTTCCTTTTGAACAGTTTATTCTCATTGTACAATCTCTATTGAACATTTTGAATCTTATTTACCTTTCAGCTTCTTACACTATGATGCTTACACATGTGAGTATCATTTATTTCACTTATGAGTATGATCTCAAGTTGCATTCATTTACCAAAAAAGTCTCAAATTTATCCTTATTTCTGAGCAATACTCCATTACATAAAAATAACATGTCTTATTAATCCATTCCTTGGTTGGTAAGCATTTGGAATATTTCCAGGATTTAGCTTTAAAAATTGTGCTGCTCTAAACATGGGTGCACATATATCAATTTGGTATGATGTTTTTAATTTTTCCAGGAAGACATCCAAAAGGGGAATAACTGGGTTTTATGGAACTTCAAATCCTAGATTTTTAAAGAATATCTGCACTGATGTCCACAGTGGTTGCACTGGTGTACACTCCCACTAACAGTGAAAAAGTGTTCAATTTTTCCCTCAGCTGCATCAATATTCATTATTGATAGATTTCTTGATGATAGCCATTCTTTCTGGGGTGACATGGAATCAGGGTTGTTTTAATTGGCAACTCTTGAATTACCAATGATATTGAACATTTTTTCTTTTGTTTATTCATCATTTGTGTTTCTTTATCTGAGAATTTTTGGATTGGGTCTTTGAATTTCCTATGTCTGGTTTATTTCAAAATTTTGTACGAGTTACATCTGGCTAAAATATTATCCCACTCTGTGGGTTATCTTTTCATTCATTTAGTGATTTTTTTGTGATGTGAAAAAGCTTCTTAATAAAATTAGATCCTAGTAGTTGATTCTTTGAAGTATTTCTTGTACAGTTTAGGTTTTGTCTATCTATACCTTTGTCTTCAAAATTTCTTCCTATTTTCCCTTTCAGGAGATATACTATTTCTGTGTTAATATTTAGATCTTTGATTCACTTAGATCATGGTGATAGACATGGGTCTAGTTTTAGCCTTCAGCATGCAGAGGTCGAGTGTTTCCAGCACCGTTTTTTAAAGAGGCTGTTTCTTCCACTGAACATGTTTGGATCCTTTGTTAAAGATAAGGTGTCTGAGTTTGGTTGTAGTTGTGTCTGCATCTTCTAATCAACTCTAATGGTCCCCAAGTCTGTCTTTTGCCATTATCATGCTGATTATCACAGTAGAATTGTAGTCAAATTTTAAGTCAGGGTGTTTCATGTCTCCTGCTTTGCCTTTCATGCCCAGGAAGGCATTTGCTCTTCTGGTTCCAGATGAATTAAGGAATGTTTTTTCTAGTTCTGTGAAGTACATTAATGATATCTGGATAAGAATTATATTAAATATGTACAATACTTTTGGGAATATGGTCATTTTCACTATGTTGTTTCTTCTTATGAATAAGCAAGAAATATCTTTCTATTTTCTGACATCCTTTTCAATCTCCTTTTTCAGAGTACTCTAATTTTCAATGTATAGACATTTTACATGATTTGTTAGAATGACTCCCAAGTTTTCATTTTTTGAGGGTATTATTGTGAAGGATATGATTTCCCTGAATTTCTCTCTCAGTAGATGTTTGTTTATGTGCAGGAATGTTATTTTTGATTGTTGAATTTGCATCCAAGTACATTACTGAGTTAGGTTATAAATTCTAGAGGTCTTTTGGTGGAGTTTTGTGGTTTTTATGTAGACTATCATGCTACTACAAATAGTAGTAGCTTACTTCATTCTTTCCTATGTTTAATTCTTTTATTTCTCTTTTGTCTAATTACTCTGGCTAATGTTTCCATAACTACATTAAACAGGAGTGTTAACAGTGAACATCCTTGTCTTGTTCCTGATTTTATATTGAAAGCTTTGAGATTTTGTCTATTTAATATAATGTTGGCTACTGGTTTGTCATATATGGCTTTTATCAGATTGAGGTAAAGATTTTCTGTAGGATTTTTATCGTTAATGAGTGTTGGACTTTGTCAAAACCTTTTTCTGCATCTATTGAGATGATCATGTGATTTTTGTCTCAGATTCTTTAATATGGTGTATTACATTTCTTGATTTGCATATGTTTAACCATCCTGCATTCCTGGAATAAATACTACTGGATCATCAGGTATAATCATCTTGATGTTTTGCTGCATTGTTTGCCAGTATCTTATTGAGGACTTTTGCATGTATGTTCATTGGGGAGAATGACCTGTAGTTCTCATTTTTGATTGTATCTTCCTCCGGTTTTCATATACTTTTCTCCAGAAATGAGTTAGAGAAGATTGTTCCCCTTTCAATTTCATTAAAGAGTTTGAAGAATATTGACATTAAATCTTCGTTGAATTTCTTGTATAATTGAACAGTGATTCCATCAGTATCTGGGCTTCTTTTGTTGATAAATTTTTAATCGTATTCTCAATTTATTGACTGATATTAGGTTTTTTCAGAATTTTTCTTGAGTACAGTTTGGTAATTTGTACATATCTAATAACCTGTCCATTTCTTCTGTGTTTTCCAATCTATGAAATTGTAGATTTTTGAAACAAGTATTGCAGATCTTCTTAATTTCCACAAGATTTGTAGCAATTTCACCCTTTTTATTCCTCAGTGCATAAATATGTGTGTTTTCTTTTCTTTTATTTCTTTTGAAAAGGTTAGCTAGGATTTATCATCTTTATTTGTTCTTCCAAAGAACCAACTCTTTAATTCATTAACAGTTTGTATTATTTTCTTAGTCTCCATTGCATTAATTTCTGCTCTGATCTTTATAATTTCATCCCTTGTATGAGCTGTGGACTTCTGTTGTTCTTCTTTATCATAAGCTTGAGGTGTAACATTAGACTGTATTGCACTTGTTCTGTTTTTCTGTTGTGAGAATTCAGCATCATAACTTTCCCTCTTAGGATTGCTTTCATTGAGTACCATCAGCTCCAGTTTATTGGGTCTGTATTCTGGTTTGCTTATAGATAATGTTTAATTACTTCTTTTATTTAAGTTTAGATTTAATGTTTAGGATGATGTTATTTTGTTTCCATATGTTTATGAAGTTTTTATGATTTCTTTTGCCATTAATTTCCAATTTCATTGAAGTGTGGTCAGATAAAATGTATGGGATCATTTTAATTCCTTTGCATTTTGTTAAGCATACTCTCTGGGAATATCCCATGGTGCAGCTGAGAAGGATGTGTTTTATAGCGATGTTGAGTAGAACATGCTGAAAAAACCTACTAAGTCATTTATTCAGAAGTTTGGTTCAGTAGTGATATTTTTTTGATGATTATTTTGTCTAGCTGATCTATCTCTTTGTACAAATATGAGTATTAAAGTCTCCCATTAAAATTCTGTTATTTCTTATTTGCTTTTTCAGTCTATTAATAATTATTATAAATAGTTGGGTGCTCCTGTTTTGGTGCATACATATTTATGTGTATTGTCTCTTCCTCTTGAAGTTTTCCCTAACAATAATGTAGTGATCCTCTTTATATCTTTTGATAATTCATTTGAAATTTACATTGTCTAAAAATAAAATAGATCAGATCCTAACCTAGATCCCCAATCTTCCAAATGAGTGTACAGTGAATGCTTCAATTAAATGAGTGAAGTGGTATGATTTTAGGACTCTGGGAGGGTCATAACCCATTAGCTGAGCTCGAGACTCTGAGGGCTAAGACAAAGACTTCTCTGGACTGCCCACTTTTATTAGATTCAACAACAAAGGGTGGGGAAATTGAGGAAATTGCAGGCAATGAGAAGCACCTTGGGAGTCATTTCAAGGACATCTCCAAGTAGTGAATCAAGTCAATTCAGTAGAACTGTCTTATCATGAAGACATGGTAAAAGTGAGACTGTGGGAGTAATTCCTGCTGCTGCAGTCTCTTTCTGCTTAATTGATGTCTGAGCCAAATGTCCACAGCTTTCACCTTCTCTTGCCCTTTGAGGTATCTCTGGCCTCATAGGCCACTACAGGCCTCAGCCAGGACCAGTGATTCATAGAGGTTCACTTACTATGAATCACTTCCCATTGCCCGGCGTGGGGTAGAGGCCTAAGACAGACTCACAGATAAACATAGAAAGCCAATTAGTTAATTTTAAATCCTGCTCAGAGCCACTTTGTAGTGGTCTTCAACAGATATCCTTTTTTTTTTTTTTTTTCTGGGTTCCTATTGCATGGAAGATTGTTCTCCATCCTTTGAATTTTAGTCTATGAATTTTTTTTTTGTATTAAATGTGTTAATTGTATACAGCACATCATGGACTATTATTTCTGGATTCATTCTGTCAGTCTGTTTCTTTTGATTGGTGAATTGAAGTTGCTTACTTTCGTAGTTATAACTGATATGTATTGCCTTATCTTTGTCATGATATTTTCCTGTTGTTAATGTCCTTTTACCCTCTGTTTATTTGATGCTTTGCCTGGCAGTTTCTTTTTGTTGTTGTTCTTGGAATTGTGGCAATTTGTATCTCTGTCTAGAATATCTTTCACTATTCATTGTAGGGTTTATTTAGTGGTCATGAATTTCTTCAGTTTTTCTTTGTTTGGAAGTATCTTATTTCTCCATTAATTTTGAAAGATAATTTTTCTAGGTACAACAATTCACATTGGAAGTTGTTTTCTTTCAGAAATAGAAATACTTCATTCCAAGCTCTTCTTGACTTGAGGGTTTGTGTTGACAAGTTTGTCATGATTCTGATGGACTTTCCTTTATAAATTGTTTCTTTTTTTCTAATAGCTTTTATTATTCTACTCTCATTCTGACTTCCTGGAATATTTATTATTATATGTGTTGATTTTATTTTGATGATGGCTCTTTGGAGTCCTGTATGCTTTATTTATTTGTTTGCCAAATTATTTATTCATGCATGGGAATTTCCCTGCCATGGTTTTCTGTGAAGAGTTTTTTTTTTTTTTTTTTTTTTTTGGCACTTGTGTAGTCTCCAGTTTTCTCACTGATCCAAATCAATCTTATGTTATTCTTCTTGCTCCATCTTATAGCTTTTGTATTGATTTTTCATGTTTCATTGTTATTTTTAAGATATTTCTCTTTTCATGATCACTAACTGCAATTGTGTCTCCAAGATGTGGTATTGCATCCTCTCTTTCATTCAATCTGTTACCTATACTTTCACTGGTGGTTTTAATCTCTTGGGTTTCTTTTTGCATATGTTTTGTGGATTTCATTTCTTTCCTTTGTTGAGCATTTTTCCATTTACATCATTTTTCTATGCTCATCTGTTATTTTATCTGTGTCTTCTAGTATCTTTGATTTTAAGCCACCTTTCCTTTTGTACCTGAGAGATTATTCTCTCTCTAGCTTTTCTACTTTTTTTTTTTACTTATGTTGCTATCATTTCAGAAATTTCCAATTTCTTCCAATTTCCAATTCATCTATCTCATTGTGTTTCTTACTTAACCTGTATGGGGTAGTGGTTTGGTCTGGGTTTAATTTTGCTTCTGTATCTTGTCATTTTCTATTTTCTATTTTCTCTTTTTTGTTTTTTTTCTTCTGTGTTGATGCGTGTCAGGTTCTATGACAGATAGCTTTATCACAAGTACTGAGGCTTCCACTGGAAAATTTTGTTTTTCAGGGTTGTCTTCTAGATGTAGATGGTTTTTTCATAGGCTGTGAAGCTACTGTTTGGTTCAGCACCTAGTCCTTTGGTACTGGACTGCAGTGATGATTTTGACCCCAAAATCACCATATTACAGAAGGGAGAAAAATTGACTATAACATGTACGATAGCCTGTTTGAAGTAGTACAGTTAGAAGTAACAACAGTTTCAAGTTCAATTTAACTACTGACAAACTATGGTAATTATTAACCTATTGTAATACCAGATGTTGAGTACAGTTATCCAAGTATTATAATCATTTTTCCAATTTTCCTCACAATCCAAAAAATTATACTTATAATCCCATTGAGACATTATTGGAATCCTAGCAAGTTAATTGTAATCTACCACCTGCATTGCAAACCACAGCAAGAGTAAAGACACCAAAACACATTCCAATGAAGGGCAGCCATGGAGTCCTAAGTCTAATCTCTGTGGGGATGTGTGGACAAAGGCCCTGATCCTAGGCCTCTCCCAGAATTTATTATCTTGTGAAGAAGGGGGGTGGTTTGAGGATGAGTGACAATGAAGATAGCAGGAAATTATGTGAGTAACTTGAGCTGGCTGACCAGGTAGAGAGAAAAGCATTTCTGCAAAATGTAGCGATAAGGATATGCACAAGATCAATTTGCATAATTCAATGAAGGTAGCAACTGAATTATTTTGGCTGTTGCTTTGGTTTCTGATTTGTAAACTTTTGTGCCCTGGGGAGTCAGAGCCTCTTTACCTTGAGGCTCATACCCAGTTGGCATTCCCAGAGCTGATGGTTCTACCATCCTCCTGTGCTTACATCTTTGATAGAGAGCACTATGCAAGGAAACAGGAGACTGTCTTATGACTTTAGAGATTACTTATCAGTACCTCTGCTTATCTTATTTGCAATGTTTAGAGCCAATTGAAGAGAGAAGAAAATGCCATAGCCAGCTCTGTATATATCAGTATAAAGAAAGTCTCCATATAATCAAAGTTGCAGCAGTTGTTCTGCATTCAAGGGCAGTCACTGGAGTTGTCTCCTACAAACCCGTTACCTCTGACCACAGAAGCAACTCTAATGTTATATAACAAAATGAAACATGCACTATGGATATGTATACATTGATTTTTCCCTTTAAGTGTTTTTATGCTTTTGTGAGGGGCAGGGTTGTCAATATGGGAAGGGGGTCAGGATACAGTGATGAATGAGGTCAAATATTCTAGAGTCAAGACAGGAGATCAAAAGATGATCAGCCAAGTTTTGGAAACTGGAGAACACAGGCACGAAATAATGAAATAGAAAGCAAAGAGACAATGTTTATTTAACTAAAAGTTTAAATTCAAGAAGTAGTTGAGGAAAGAGACAGGATTTATAGAAGAAAATAGAAAAAGAAAGGTGAGAATTCTAAACACACACACACACAAACCCAACCAAACAAACACACACACACAAAAGAAGAAGAAGAAGAAGAAGAAGAAGAAGAAGAAGAAGAAGAAGAAGAAGAAGAAGAAGAAGAAGAAGAAGGAGAAGAAGAAGGAGAAGAAGAAAGAGAATGTGGGCCAGGCACTTGTTTCAGTGGCACAAACACCTGCCTGGGAACACAAGGTTGTGAGTTCAATCACTAGCACAACAAAAGAAAAGAAAAGAAAAAAGAAATGAGGATGAAAAACAAATAAAGAAAGAAAAAAGAAGACTAGAGAAACACAGGAAGGAAGAAAAAAAAAAAACTCAAAAGAAAAGTAACCAAAAATACAAAACAAAAGGACATCCAACCACCCAGGGATAGGCAATAAGACAAAGGAAAATAAAACTAGTAAAATAAGTCTGATGTTTACAGTTCTGTGACAGTTTTCATGTCAGATCCCAGAAACGTGCTGTGTACTCTGGCCAAGTTGCCCTGGGAACTGTGCCGGGTACAGAGGTATCTCGACTTCTGGTGGTGGGGCCTGGGGCTGGCCTTCTATTGAAGTTCGCTGGAATCCAACTGCTGTTTCCTCTCTGCGGGTACAGACAATTTGAGTTGCTGGTCTTGCTGATTACTAAACCTCAAAGGCATATGCGCAACTAAACCCTGGGTCAGCTGTCCTAGGTCTCAGAGGTCTGGTAGGTCCTCTTACCGAAGGCAGGTGCGTGCCTGCTCATCTGGTGACTGGTTCTATGTTTCCTTAAAATACTTTTGGCCCCTGAGATACTGATTCATTATTGTTATTATTATTTTAAATTTGTTCACTTTTGCTTCTTTTTAAAAAAAATTTCTAACAATAAAATTGTTCTTGAAAGTCTAATAAATTGAATGCAAATTCCTTTGTATAAAATGTGGCTGTTACTTTTTAATATTATAACATGAGTACAAAATAAATGCATAATAATTACTTAGTGAAATAGACTTTTTGAATGATTGTAATATTATCAGTTTTAAATAATTGTTAATTCAACTTTTATAAAAAAACATATACTTTTAATAGAGAGATCACCCACATTTTATATTTTGGGGAATTTTAATTAGTATATGTATGTTTCTCATTTTGTTAAGTTTTTTTCACCCTCAAAAATTATACTTTCTTTAAGTCTGATCTTAAAAATTCAATTCCTCCTAATAATAGAGTTCTGGTTTATCTTTAAGTGGCTGTAGGTAATAGAAAGCCATTTTATTGTGTTTTTTTTCCTATATTTTCTATAGCCAATAGTAGAAAGGAAAACTGAGGCTCTCATTATGTTGTATTTTTGAGAAAAATTGTAAAATAATCTTCAATATTAAGACTATTAAGAACGAGAAAGAAAACAAGAAAGAGAAAGAAAGAAAGAAAATTTGACAATAAATAAAAAGTCAAAAGGATTTGCACAATGCAAAGGAAATCATCAAAACACAAATGACAAAATTCTGTTGTTTGTGAAATGTCTTGGTAGATTTTTTATTTGTTCATAGAGACTATTTGGGAAGAAAGTTCTTTTTTTCTCTAAGAATGGTGAGTATTTTATGTTAGCATTTTCCTGCTTATTAACTGATGACATAATCTAACTTCTTCTTTGGGTTATTTATACTTTTCTTCTATGATATCCCACTATATATCTATAGAAGCTTTAAGAAGTGTGACAACAACTTTCTTTTCTTTCCCTCTGTCTCTCCATCTGCTCCCTGTTTCTCTTCTGGGCTAGTCAAGAACTGAGAGAAAACACAGAATGATTTTTCATATTAGTTTCACAAGTTTTGGTTGTCTGGATAAAACCTAGACTCTGTCAGGCCTGGGCTTATAAGTGGGAATAATAATAATAATAACAAAAATTATACCCAAACAAAATCATATCACCAAATAGTTTCAAATCATTTTCATTACTCTTTATAAAGCTTCAAAATAATAAATGCTAGTATTTTTGTTAATATAATAAAACAATTATCACACAAAAAATATCTATTTTTATACGTCAGTTGTCAAAGACTTGTAAGAAATAGTTCTTAGCACAGCACATTTTAAGTATCACTGTCTTGAATATCTTTATTCCACGAGAGATGTCTGTTTCTATTGGGAATAGATTTTGCTGGAGAGGCCAAAATAAAACTGTCACAAGTTAGAAATGGTGAGAATATCTTTTTTCACAAAAGTGTGATGCAGGGGCTGCTACAGCAACTCAATTTAAGGAATTCTCAGATAGCCAGGCCCTTTTATTCCATGGCTCATTCATTTACTCTACATCAGTTTTCTCTGTGGGATGAATGGCGACTTCAATATTTGTTATCACATGCATAAAGGTGCAGGGTTTAATAAAGGACAAGAGAGGAAAGGTACTGTGTCAGCTGTTCTTTTAATAAATTTGAAGAAGCTAGCACATGGCACTTCATTTTTATCCCATGCACCAAAAATGACATAGGTAGTTATACCTATGAGTGTGAGACATAACATCTTTATCCTGGGAAGCCTGATCACATTAAAATAAGAAAGGCAGAAGCTACCAAATATAACTGCTGAAGTATTTAGTAGACACAATTTAGTGTTTAAAATGTTTCTTATAAATTATGCAATTGATTACCTTTTTTCAAAGTTCTATTTGAAATTTGTCCTTCAAAACTTTAATCGCAATACAAAATTAACTTTTTGCACTCAAGTTGGAATTACTGGAGCTCAGTTTCTTTTCATATTCCTCCATTTCAATAAATATAATGTACATTAATTTTACCTCAGTTCAGTGGCTTTGTCAATTAGATATGAGTGATAAAGTTTATTTCATTGCCTCAGTAATTAGACATCATAGGACAGTAATTTCCCCAATACTGTCACGTACTGAAGAGATAAAAGAAGGAAAAAAATATTGTCATTTGAAGTTTGACAAAAGTATAAGACTTCCAGGATGGAATAACTATTGTCATGATAAATTTCTTGGCCATTTTTGAAACTTCAAGTTAAATTTCTATAACATATGTCCTTTACAGCACTAATTCAAAAGGGTAGTTTTTAAACCCTCTGAGAACATTTTTCACAAAATTTCAGAAGTTATATAGCTTAAAATCATCATCAGTAGAATCTGCTATACCAAACTGAAATTCTAAGAATATTCATTTTTACTTTGAAATATATAAATATTTTAAAAAAGAAATATTTAACTCTTTTGTTAAGTCCCTGAAATAATTTCTGAATACTGTTCAAATTTTCTCTCTCTTATTTAAAAATCGACAGTGTGAAAAAGGAAGAATGTTGGGTTGGAATAGAATGCATTTGAGTGTACTATTTAGGAAAATTCTTTAAGACATATTGGATGATACAAATATTTATGCATTATAAGAAATGATTCTTAACACTTATTTATCTAAGAATGATATTTTTATTTTAAAAATATATTTTCTTATATTACATCCTTAAGAATTGAGGGGTGTTTTGTTTGTTTGTTTTTTATTTAGAGAGAAAGGAACAAAAAACACATGGAGATAAAAAAGGGTAGAAATAATACAGAATTACAGAAAAATAAATGGTAAGAAATCGCCAGTTGATAAGTTACATATTGTCATCTTAGAAATAGCTGTTCAGGTTACAAAATTAAACTATATAAAATGATATTCAAATAGTGACATTCCAACAGTTCTGCTCAATGATCTAACAAAAACTTAGTAATATGGTTATCAGTCCTACTCACTTGTTTTATATCTTAAAGAGGGTAAGATTAAACATATCAAAACAGAACAAAACAGTTTAAAAAAAAAACAATTTAAAGAAATACAGATTTGAAAGCAAGTCCACTGGAGATCTTCACTGTCTATCTAATTGTCTCTAGTTTCTTCCAAATAGTTGTCCCTATCTTCACACACATTAAATACATACTGCATATTATAGAACTAATCAAATCATTACAGGATGATGAAGGCTTTTTAGGTCTTCAAGATCTGACATTGGTGAAGACAATAACTACCATTGCATTTCTCATTCTCTTCATAGTAGCTGTCCTTATCTTTACATATGCTGATATTGAACTTAAGAGACTAGACTAATATCACTCTGGTCAGTGAGTAATAGTATTGCTATATTTTATATCATAATGCTACAAAATTAGCATTGGGTTTCTTAGTGTCTCTTCTTCTTCAGAGTACCTGTTCATTACATATTACATTATATAATCTGTTCCTGTAAATAGTTTTTTAAAAGAAGCTTCTCATGTGTGAATTTCTACATGTATGTCTATCCTCTCTGTATTATAGGGGAAAACAAATCTTAACAAGACAGCAAAACAAATTCCTAGAAAAACATGCAGTGAAAAAGACACATAAGACCACAATATTAGGTGATCTAACATAGTTACTATGCATTCTCTTGTTATTTTCCATAGTCTTGTCCGCATCATCGGGCTTTATATAGTTGAATAGTATTACCTAGCTATTTTTATAATAACATAACTTTGAAAACATCGTAGGACTTGAGAGCTGTTAAAAATTAATACTGGTATGGATATCTTTTACATCATATCATCTTCAGAGTAGTTGCCTCTACTTTTAGGGTTGATACTATCAAGCATATCAAATTCAAATAAAATCAGCCAAGGCAAAACCATGGTCTTATGAATTGGATTCAAATAAGATCAGTCATAGTAAGACAATATAAGTAGTACAGGATTTCAACTCAAGTAATAGGAAATTAAGGATAGTTACCATGGTATAACCTGCTATGTTTGGGTCAGATATCTGTGACCTCAAATCCAATATGAGTGGACAGACCAGAAAAAAATTAAATTCAAACTAAACAGGGCAATAAGACTACTGTGACTTTTAAATCCTGATACACTATTAACAATGACCTCTGCCTTTTTTTGTAGTGTATCAAAGCTATCTATACTAAAGCCTATAGCTTACCATCTCTGCCTCATGTCTGCTACTCCACTTTACTGCTACAATTTGTCCACCTTACTCCCTCTTTCCACTGTCTGCCCCACTCATTGAGGCCTCTCTGCCACAGTTGCTGGAATGCTGGTATCCCTTCTTCTCTTTCTCTGGAATGTCCTTCAGCACTCTCTGTAGGGTTGGGTTCGTGGTCACGAACTCCCACAGTTCCTCCTTGTCTTGGAAGCATCTTATTTCTCCATTAATTTTGAGAGAGAGTTTTTATGCATATATGAGTCTTGGTTGTATATTATTTTCTTTCAGGACTTGTAATATTTCTCCCCATTCCCTTCTCAATTTAAGAGTTTGTATTGATAAGTCTGTTGTTATTTTGATAATTTTCCCATTGTAGGTAATCTGCTTTTGTTCTCTGGCTGCTTTCAATATTCTGTTCTTTTGGTAGATTTCTGGAATCTTGATTATTATATGTCTGGGTGTAGATCTGTTTTGATTGTAGATAGCTGGTGTTCTGTATGCCTCTTTTACCTGGATATCATTCCTTTTTGCTATACATGGGAAATTTTGCTTTAATATATCTGTGACTATTCCTTGTATTTCATTTGTGGTTGCTCCTGCTTCCTCACTCACATTCTTTATTCTTAAGTTATGTATCTTTTTGTCATCTTCTAGCCTTTAAATTGTTTCTTTCTGGTTCCTTGTTATTTTTAAGAGGTCTTTTCTTTCATGATCATATATGTTAAATCTCTCTTCAAGTTTCAAAAGGCTGGCTTTAGTTTCTGTCAAGGCATTTTGCCAGTGTTCAATGGAGTTTTTAGTTTCCAGGTAATCTCTTTGGATCTGTTTCATGTATTCTAAGTTATGTTTAAATTCTTCTTCAGTAGTATTTCTTTCTTTTCTGATTTCCTCAGTTCTTCCATCTGTATTCTCTTGGATGGGGCTTGTCATTTCTTTAGTTAATCTCTTTATGTTTTGCCTCACTTGGATCAGGAGTACTGCTTTAAATTCATCTATGAGTTCATGGAAGTATTTTTTTTTATTTCAGCTGATGCTGTGTCCAGTATTGGATGGTTACTGTGCGTGTTCTTCTCAGTGTTTACTTCTCCTGGACTTATTTTCTCAGGTTGGACAGCTGGAGATTTTTTTTTTCTATCTCTTGTCATGTTTCTGGTTTCTTTCAGACTGGACTGTTCTGGGGGTCTGTGGCCCTCTCCTTATTGCTTAGGGCCTTTCAGAAGTGTGTTGACTTGAGTTTTTGCTGTCCTCCACAATTTGCTATTATCTGGGGTAGGCAGGGATACAGGGACGGTGCAGGCTAGCCTCCAGCCTCTGTGCCAGTCAATCTGAAAATTAGGCTGTACTTTGTGGGTATCACAGAATCATGACTATTTTGTATCTGCTTACCAACCAGAGGCTTGGTTCAGCCCCAGCAGATCCTGCCAATTCTCTCTGTGCCAGAAGCAGCTGGCTAATGTCACCGTGGCACAGGGCTCTGCCCAAATCCCAGCTGTCCTCTTCCAGACCTCTCTGTGCCAGAAGCGATTACATAATGTCCCCATGGCTGTGGGTCTACCCAATTCCAAGATGTCCTTCACTAGTTCTCCCTATGTTGCTGGATGCTGATACGGTGCCGGGCTCTGCCCACTTTCAAGATGTCCTCCACCAGACCTCTCTATGCCAGGGGCAACTGTCTGATGTCACTGAGCCATGTGCTCTTCCCAACTCCAAGATGTATTCCACCAGACTCTCTGTGTTATTGATCCCACTGTGGTGGGCTCTGCCCAATTTCAAGATGTCTTCCAGCCAGTCACAGCAGCCATGGGACCCAGTCTCCAAGACTCACCAGGACTCAGTGCAGGTCTTCCTCTTGAGTCTACTACACACTATGCCGCTTGCCTTCACTGCATTCCTGACACAGCACGGAATGGTCAGAAAACCGCACGGTGCCTGGCTTCGGAACTCTGGAGCTTCTCACAATATCCTCCAGTGCAGCCGGGCAGCCCTGGTTGCATCGCGGGGTCCCGGGTCTCAATTTCCAGCAGTCACCAAAAGCCTATACAGCTTTTCCTCTTGGGTCCACTGGTCAGTTTGCCACATTAAAGGTGCAGGATTTGCAGACTCCCATTATCAGCCATCGCAGTCTCAGCACAACCTTAAATCCTCCAGCCATGCTGTCTTGGTTAAAAAGAATCATTTATCCATTCATCTGGCCTTCTCCATGTTGTCATATTCTAGCATCTAATATGATTTCTCCAGAGAAACTGTACACCCCTTCCCTTAGCAAGCTGCCATTTTTGAAAACCAAGTTTTGTTTTTTTAATCGATAGAATGTATAGGACTCCAATTGCACAAAATTCTAACATAACATATTTGTTTAATAAAAAAGCTTAGAAGTTATCCAATCAAAACCTCAGCTGATGATAGTTGTATTTTTTTCTGCTTGAATAGTTCACCTGATAATATTCTATTATCTTTACAAGCAAATAGCATAACTTTTAAAAATATTCATTCTGCTTATAACTGGATCACATCTGGTTCTTTATAGAAGGGAGAAACAATTTTGGAAGTAAAACTCATTAGAAGTTATGATACCTGTTAAGGAAGAGACATTTCTTAACGCTATACTCATTAAATGTAAGCAACAAAAGTAATTATTTATTCTAACTGTACAATTTAAAAAAATAAACACAGTGATAAACTTTGTTGGAAAAACTCATTGGCTGGAATTCTTCCCAGTTCCTAGTAGGTAAGTTGTAAGTCCTAAGAATTTCTTAAGGCTTCAGAATGCCATTATTCATGGCGAGTTCCTCACATCATTCTGCTATTGAAGTGACTCACATCAGGCACTTGCACATCTCATGCTAACAAGAAAACTTAGATAGTGGTAGAAAGAACACCCATGTAATTAGAGGATGTCTTTGGAGGTAGAGGAATGGGGATAGAGTTTAATCACTTGGTCAGTAAGTCAATTAATCACATCTAAATAATGAAAAAAGCAAAACTATGGTGATCAAGGTTTAGATGAGGGTTCCTATTTTGTGTTACTCAATACTCTGTTGCATAGTGATAAACTAAGATAGTCATGGTATTGAGGATGTGAAGGCTTTGTATTTGACGTCCTCCTAGATATCTGTATGTGATTCTTTGATTCATTCTAAACTGTATATTTTTAGTGTATTATCATAAATATGTGTATTATCCTAAATTTTGCATGTTATCCTAGCAATATAGAGTCATATATTACATATGGATGGGTTGAATGATCAGACATTTAACATCATGAGATTTTTGTCATTGTGCAAACACCATACAATTATACAACAGTCAATACTATATCTCAGTACTCATCCAGTGAATGTTATGTACGTCTCAGGAGAGAATAAAATAGAATGTCTACATTTATTACTGTAGAATGTAAGAAAATCTTCAGTAAGAGGAAAAGGAACTTTGCTTGGAATGTGTTCTGGGACTAATATATTATTTGCTTTTGAGGGGCATCTAATGCTTTTCACAAATGACCTACAATATTCTGAAAAACAGAAATTCAAGATCATCTCCTAGCATTGATATACTAAAATCATTTGAGAAATACATTAATCATATAAGCTTAAATGTTTTCTTTGGAAGATGGTTCTTTTTGAGATGTCATTTTTTTTTAGTTTTCTTTGTTTTTTGCTTTATTTCCATTGCTTATTCCTCCATTTTAAGATATTACCAAACAACAATGACATAATGAGCACAGGCAAATCAAGCCACATCTCTAACAAAACTCGCACTGTAGTAGTGAAAACAATGTGTAATCATTCACATAGAGAATTTCAACTATGGAAAGGACTACTTATAGAACTTGACAATCAGAAATCAGAGAAGGATTCTCAGATATACTGTTGTTATCTAGTGAATGGCCATGATGTATCCAAGAGAACAGGGAAATAGAAGCCCTCCAGAAAGGGCAGTGGGGTGCAAAGGTAAATTGCTCACAGTACAGATTTTCTCTCGAATTCTAGTATGAGAATCTGAAAATAGGAAGGGAAATTCTCAATTGTTTAAATTCTCTTGGCTTTATCTTGAAACTAGGTCACAAGCCTGTTTTTATAGGAAGAAATATGTTGATTTGATATTTATTTCTGAATTATCACTGCGGCTGCTACTGTGACTGACTTGCTACTGTGGCTTCTGCAAATAACAAAGTAGACTCCATTATCAGTATGTAAATATTTCCTAAATTACTCCACTGTGAAGTCAAAAGCCAGGTGTAGAGTTTGTATTCAGTTAGTGTTTGATAACCAAGAGCATCATATACATGTATAAGATATAAATCCACAGACCTAAGTCTAAGATAGCTTTAAGAGGCCTGACCCTTAGTGTTCTTATTCTCTATGAAACTCTCCTTTTGGGATCCAGAAAAGAATTGTGAATATAATAGAATGTAACTTCCCCTGTAAGAAAATTATTCAGTTGATATTTTGTTATTCGAAGGGAAGAATATCTAGATAGGTCTTACCTAATCAACTATGTCCTTTAAAGGATCTAAATCCTCATTACTTTATGGACATTATCATGTTGGAAACCAGGGGATAGACCACATAATGAGCTCAGATTATCACCTCGTAGATGAGAACAGCCTCACTTTGATAACCAGTAGACAAAGGGGACTTCAATCACTCTGTTACAAAGCGATGGATCATACAAATCACATTGAAGAATACAGAATATAATTTTCAGCTCCAAATGGTAATCTTAGCCCCAACAAATACCTCAATCTTGGAATAGTAAAAACAAAGTGAATCCAGCTACCAATATCCAGACACCACTCTGAAGTAATACATACATGTTACTGCAAGTTTGTATTTAGGATAATGTACTACACGATTACAAAATACTATGTTTGCATATGTGTGCGCTATTTGATAATCTGTCAAAGCTCTTTCTGAATTATTCTTGAAAAACTACTTCACTTGTTTCAAATCCTATCTTAGTTTTAAATTAATGTAAATTTTAGTCAAATCTTTGATCAGAATGGTTAGCCTAAGTGAACCAAATAATATTGTTGAGTTAAAATTTTTTCTAAGTCAACAATCTGAATATATGTGGACAAAATTAAGTGAAAAAACAAATTTTATATTACTTTTTAACAATGGTAAAATAAAGATTTTTAAAAACATTTTTTATATTGGGAATGGAAGAAAATATTTGAAGATTTTATGTTCTCATCTCAATAATATCAATTTTTGAGTCATCTTATTTCAATACAGTGCTCCTTATATGATCAGTTTCTAACTTGCCTTAAATATTTATTAAGCTAAAACAATCTTTTGATAAGTTTAGATTTCATTACTTGAAATGTAAAATCATTGGAATTGGCTATTGAATTATTTTAATGGCTATGTTTTCATCAATTGTATTTATAATTTACAAATGAAATGCAATAGAAATTGTTTACTAGATATCTGGAAGTTTTCTGAAATAAATTTTTAAATAGAAACATGTTTTTTTTATTTAAGGAGAAAAAGAAAAAAAAACAGAAAAGGTACAAGTAATACAGAATTACAAAAAAAAATAAACAGTAGGAAATCACTAGTTAATAGTTACATATTATCATCTTAGAAATAGTTGTTCATGTTACCAAATTAAAGCATATAAAGTAGACATTCAACAGTGAGACTGCAAACAGTTCTGTTCAATGATCCAACAAAAACTCAGTAATATGGTTACCCATCTTATACATTTAAATATACATGCAGTTATATCCTTTAGAGTACTTTCTTTTCCTCTCTTTTTTACAATGGCAATTACACATTTTGGGTTTTATTACTTTTACAGTTCTTATTACTTTTTTGAGGAGAATAAAACCAAATGTGACATAGCAAAACAGTCAGTCAAATCAAAAGGATGGACATAGTACATGATGTAAAAACAGAATACCAGGTGATCAACAATGGTTATCATAATGCCTCTTGCTATCTTAAAAATAATTGCCTATATCATCAGTTATAGTAAAACTGAACAAATCAGTAAAGAAAAAAAACCAATAAAACCAAAACCTTGGAGACATTACAGGAAAAAAGAAGATAATAGTCAACCAGAATGGGCATCATAGCAAATCTTATTGTCTTCAAAGTTGTTGCCTATACTCTCAAACTTGGTACTATTTACCAAACAGAATAGAGTAAAATCAGTCAAAAGAAGATGGTGAGAGGACTACAGGGTTTCAAATCAAGTTAGTAGGAAATCAAAGTGGGTTACTATAATATATCCTGCTATTTTTATTTATTTTTCCCCTTAATTAAAAAAATAAAAATAAATAATAATAAATAATAAAAAAGGAGATTGAAATAAAAGAAGACATAATAACAAAAGAGCACAGGTAAAAAAATAGCAATTTAAGCAACATAGTGTTTCACCACAAGATATCCCAACATAAAAGAAGTTACCATAGTGTTTGTTTAATTGAAATATCTGAGTATAACTTCGTATACTATAGCATCAGACATATCAAGACAGTGTAAGAAATGTATATTCATCTCAGATGCCCATTTTTGGATTGGATCTTTGAATTTTGGGGGTCTGATTTTTTTTTTAATTCTTTATATGTTTCAGACATAAGCCTTTTGTTTGAGGGATAGTTCACTAAGATTTTTTCCCAGTTTGTGGGTTTTCTTTTCACTATACTGGAGATTTCTTTTGAATTGCAGAAACTTTTTAATGAGACATGATCCCAGTTATGGATTCTGGGAAGTACTTCCTGTGTGGTTTGAGTCCTGTTCATGAATTCTCTACCTACCCCTACGTCTTCAAGGTTTTTATCCAATTTGCATTTCAATAGATTTAGTGTTTCTGTTTTACTATTCAGATATTTGATCCCTTTAGATTTTATTTTAGTACATGGTGAAAGGCATGGGTCTAGTTTTAGTATTCTGCATGTGTAGAGTCAGGTTTTCCAACACCATTTATTGAAGAGACTGTCCTTCTTCCAGTGAACACGCTTGACCCCTTTATCAAATATAAAGTGTGTTAGTAATTGTGGTTGAATCTTCTAATCTATTCCATTGATCTTCCTCTGTTTTGATTCCGGTAACATGTTGGTTTTACTACAGTTGCTTTGTAGTATAACTTCAAGTCAGGGATTGTGAGCCTCCTGCCTTGCCTTCGCTGCTTAGAACTGTCTTTGCTATTCTAGGTCTCTTCTCAATCCAGATGAATTTTAGGAGTGATTTGTCTAGATCTATGATGTATGTTGATGGTATTTTTATTGGGATTGCATTGAAACTGTATAACAGTTTTGGGAGAATGGCCATTTTCACAATATTTATTCTTCCTATCCATGAACAAGTGATGTCTTTCCACTTTCTGAGATCCTCTCCAATTTCTTTTTTCAGTATATTATAATTGTCCTTGTATAGGTCTTTCTCTTCTTTTGTGAGAGTAATTCCTAAATATTTCATTTTTTTGGTTGCTGGTGTAAAGGGTGTGGCTTCTCTTATTTCTCTGTGATCTTGTTGTTAGTGTATAGGAATGCTGTTGATTTTTGAATATTGATTTTGTACCCAGTTACCTTGCTGAATTTATTTATTATATCTAAGAGTCTTTCAAAGGAGTTTTGGAGGTCTTCTATGTAGAGTATCATGTCAACTGCAAATAATGATAATTTAACTTCTTCTTTTCCTATTTTACCCCTTTTATTTCTCTCTCTTGTCTAATTACTCTGGCTAGTATTTCCAGTACTATATTAAATAGGAGTGGTGATAAGGGACATCCTTGTCTTGTGCCTGATTTTAGAGTAAAGGCCTTCAATTTTTGGCCATTTATTATGATACTATTGGTTTGTAATATATGGCCTTTATTATATTGAGGTAGCGATCATCTATTCGAATTTTCTGTAAGGTTCTTATCATAAATGAATGTTGGACCTTATCAAAAGCTTTTTCTGCATCTATAGAAATGATCATGTGATTCTTACTTTTGGTTTTATTATTATGGTAAATTACATTTATTGATTTACCTATGTTGAACCATCCCTGCATCCCTGGGATGAATCCCACTTGATCATGGTGTATAATCTTCTTGATGATTTGCTGCATTCTATTTGCCAATATTTTATTGAGGATTTTTGCATCTGTGTTCATTAGGAAGATTGGTCTATTTTTCTCTTTTTTTAGTTGGGTCTTTCTTAATATTTGCTTCCAGGAATCACTTAGGAAGGATTGTTCCCTTTCAATCATTGAAGATTTTGAGGAGTGTCGGCATTAAGTCTTCTTTGTACTTCTTGAAGTCTGCAGTGAATCCATCTGGGCCTGGGCTCTTCTGTGTAGGTAAGGAATTAATTACGTTTTCAATTCCATAGATAGAAATTGGGTTATTTAGCAGTTTTATATCTTCTCGACCTAGCTTTGGTACTTCATATGTCTCTAGGAATATGTCTATTTCCTCAGTGTTAACAAACCTTTGAGAGTAGAGGTTTTCAAAATAGGTGTTGATGATCTTCTGTATTTCTACGGAGTTTGTAGTGATTTCACCTTTTTCATTCCTTATTGCATGAATCTGAGCTTTTTCTTTCCCTTTTTCAATGAGATTGGCTAGGGGCTTATCAACTTTATCTATTCTTTCAAAGACCCAAATCTTTGATTCATTGATTATTTGGACTGTTTTCTTAGTCTCTATTGTGTCAATTTGTGCTCTGATTTTTATAATTTCCTCCCTTCTTTTGGCTTTGGGCTTGACTTGCTCTTCTTTTTCTAGATGTTTGAGGTGTAACATCAGGTTGTTTATTTGTATTTGTTGTTTTCCTGATATGGGAACTCGGTGCAATAAATTTTCTTCTGAGGACAGCTTTCATTGCTTCCCACAGATTCCGATAAGTTGTATTTGTATTTTTGTTTGCTTGTAGGTACTGTTTAATTTCCTCTTTAATTTCCCCTCTGACCCAACTGATTGCTCAAGAGTGTGTTATTCAGTTTCTATGTTTTTGTGGGATTTTTTGCAGTAACTTTTAACATTAATTTATAATTTCATGGCAGTATGATCTGATAGCATGCAAGGGATAATTTCAACTATTTTGCTTTTATTTAAATATGCTCTGTGAGCTAATACATGGTCTATTTTAGAGAATTCCCTGTGTAATGTTGAGAAGAATGTGTATTCTGATGTTCTTGGGTGAAACACTCTGTATATGTCTATCAAGTACATTTGTTCACAGGTGTGATTTAGTTCTGTTATTTCTTTGCTGATTTTCTGTTTGGTTGATTTGTCTCTTGGTGTCAATGGTGTGTTAAGGTCTCCTGTTATAATTGTGTTACTGTTAATTTGGTTTTCCTTTGTGTTAATACTCGTTTTATATAACTGGGTGTTCTGTGATTTGGTGCATATATATTTAAGACAGTTATCTCTTCCACTTGTTTTTTTTTCCCCCTAACTAGTATGTAATGACCTTCTTTATCTCTTCTGATCTTTATTGGTTTGAAGTTCGTATTGCCTGCAAACAGAATAGCTACCCCCGCTTTCGGGGGGGGGGGTTCCTGATGCATGATATATTGTTTTCCATCCTTTGACTTTCAGTCTGTGAGTATCCTTTTGGGTTAAATGAGTTTCATGTAGACAGAATATGGTTGAATTTTGTTTCTTGATCCATTCTGCCAATCTGTTTCTTTTAATTGGTGCACTGAGTCCATTTATATTAATGGTTATAACTGTTATATGTTGGCTTATTGTTGACCTGTTATCTTTCTACTGTTGCATCATTACCTTTCTGTTCCGTTTAATTGTCTGTTTTGCTTAGTGGTTGTTTTCTAAGTGTATCTAAACTGTCTTTCAGTATTCTTTGCAGCGTAGCCTTGGTGATCATGAAGTTCTTCAGCTGTTCTTTGTCATGGAAGTATATTATTTCTCCATTGATTTTGAAGGACAGTTTTTTAGGGTACACCATTCTAGGTTGAAAATCATTTTCCTTTAGGATCTGAAATATTTCACTCCATTCTCTTTTTGACTTCATTGTTTGTGTTGAGAAGTTTGCTGTCATTCTGATAGGCTTTTCTTTATAGGTGATCTGTTTTTTCTCTCTGACAGCTCTTAACATTCTATTCTTATGTTGCATTTCTGGAATGATGATTATTATATGCTTGGGTGTAGCTTTACTTTGGTTATGGCTATTTGGAGTTCTATATGTTTCACTAATCCTACTGTCAGTTTTCATTCTCATGTTTCAGAAATTTTCAGCTATTACTTCTGTGAATAGCCTTTCGTTATCATTTGTGCTGTTCCTTTCTTTTTTGTTTATCCCTATCAATCTTATGTTGTTTTTCTTTGCATCATCTAGCAGCTGTTGAATTGTTATTCCCTTATTCCTTGTTTTTTTTTTTTTTTTTAAGATCTTTCTCTTCCTGTTCAATAGCTGCAATCTTGTCTTCAAGGTCTGAAATTCTATCTTCACCTTCATTGAGTCAGTTTTGACAACTTTCAGTGGAATTTTTGATTTCCTGTATATCTCTGAATCCGCTTCATGCATTCTGTTTGTTTCTTAAATTGTTCATCCAGGGATTCTATCTTTTTGTTTTGTTCCTCTAATTTTTTAACTGTGTCTTCTGTAAATGTGTTCAGCATCTCTTTCATTATTTTTATCATCTCTTCTTTTACCTGGGAGATTATTTCTAGTTTGAATTCCTTTAAAGCTTCCTAGTTGTTTCTTTATTTCAGTTGCTGTTATTACAGGTATTTCAGGTGTATGGCATATATTTTCTTCTATGTATATGGCTCCTAGGGTTTCTTGGAATGGGCTGGATGTTTGAGATTGCATTTTGGTCTTTCATTTTGTCATTGTCCTATATTTCTGTGTTTCAAGTGTTTTTCTAAAGCTTCCCCTGGATGTGTTGGAAATAGTCTCCTATGCCCTAGGCTCCCAGGACTGATTGGAGGTTGCTAAGCATGGTCCAGTCAGGCCCTCAGGCACTCCTGTGCTACCTTCAGTGTACCAAGTAGCTGAGTGGCCACCTACCCACTGTGGGATGATGGGCTAAAGCTCTCCCCAGGCAAAGACCAATGCCCTGAAATTCACTTCACCTGCTCTCCACTCCTGTAATTGAAGAAGATTGCAGGGGTAATCTACTCAGGCTGCAAAACCTCCCAAGGAGAGTCCAGAGTGGCTGAGCTCTGGGAGGCTCTTTGAGCTCTGGGAGCAATGATCTTAACACAATGTCCAGGGCTCCGGACAGCACATGTACTCAACCCAGCAGCCAGCTGAGTTTTCCAGTTCCCAATCCCAGAGAAGGTTACTGGTCATGTTGTGGGCAGGCCTAAAACCTGCCAGAAGAGCACAGCCTAGTGTGGCTGCTCTCTGGGTGAGTCCTTGAGCTCTGGGAGTGATGATCTTTATACAGTTTCCCGGGCTCTGAATGGAGAGCAGACTTACTCCAGCTGCCAGCTGAGTTTCCAGGTTCCTGGTTCCAGAGAAGGTCACTGGACATGCCTGGGCAGGCTTGAAACCTGCCAGATGAGTGCAGCCTAGTGTGGCTGTGCTCTGGACAGGCCCTTGAGTTCTGGGAGCAATGATCTTAACAGTCTCCTGGGTTCTGGATAGGGAGCTGACTCACCCCAATTCCAGCTGAATTTCCTGGTCAAAACATGCAGTTCTAATTGATGAAAATAGACTATGACATATTATTTATGGATTTTATTCATTTCAACAGTATAATGTAGAAGATAAATTAACTATGCGATGTATTATATATAAATCTATGCAATACAATATATAATCATATTATTAATGCACAATACATAAATTAATAGCAAAGTACTTCTCTGATTTTGTATAATAGTGTTCAACT
The DNA here is from genome assembly GCF_034190915.1 of Cavia porcellus. Taxonomy (NCBI): domain Eukaryota; kingdom Metazoa; phylum Chordata; class Mammalia; order Rodentia; family Caviidae; genus Cavia; species Cavia porcellus. Next base: position 17,894,971 of record NW_026947487.1, on the reverse strand, counting down.
AATCAATTGATGTTTCCGTATACATATGTGTGTATACATATAAGTTTATACCTGTATAAACATATTTTTCATTATATCTACAAATATAAGTATATTATTCTGTACTGCCCACTTATACATTTAAAAACAGTACTTTGAATACTTACTAAGGGTTCAGTAAATATTTTCAATATTTTTATAACCAAAAATTTACAACACAATTCTCATGAATGTTAGTATTAAAAGTGGAACTACTAAATTATTCTACTATATTAATGATGTTAAAATATTATGTTTTTCAAAATATTCCTGCTCAATCTTCAAAGAGTTTATCAAAAGTAAAATGAAATCAATAATATTCTTTCTCTTCTGGGTGATGTAGATGTAAATATAAAACTGTTTGCTAGTGCATTTTCTGGGAAGATTTAGTTTTCAAAGACATCAAAGTTTTGATCAATATATGGCAGTGCTTACATTTTGCCTTAGATAACTTAGGATATAATAACAATCCATGAAATATAAATATTAAACAGGATGAAGCAAAATATTAGACTGTTCTGAAAAGTTAATCTCTAGTTAAATTATTCATATATGCTTAGAAATACTCTGTCTTGTTTACTTACCATCTACTAGATAACCACGCAGGGAAAATGGTCTAGAGTCATCTCGTGTAGTTGTGACACAGGATGTGACCCAGGGTGGCTCCAGTCAATTTACGCTTTATCCTCACACCCGATACTTTAATGTTTATCAAATTGTTTTTAATCTATTTTTTCAACAATTTAAGCATTTATCAATATCATTTAATTAGCTAGAAGATACAAAAATGAAAATATATAATATAAAAAAGAAATTTCTTGAAAGCAGACTGCTATGATAGCTCCCTATTGTAGCCTGAACTGAAATTGCATATGAACCTATTGCTGTCATAATGTGTTTCTTATTTAGGTGTTTTTAAAGGAAATTGAATTATTTACATTACAAATAAAGATAATATTATAAACAGATTCTTAAACCTGACAGAATAAAGGATGAGCCATTTCGAAGCTACTCAGAGAAAATTAACAAATATACTAGTAATTGAAAGAAACAGAGGGATATAAACTCTGATGCCAAAATCAATCAGAAAAAAAGAGACTTGGAGTTCAAACAAAACAGCAGCGTAGACTTTATAAATTCATTATCCAGCCCACAGGGCTGCCTGTGTGTCTCCTTCATTCCTGTAGAGGAGGTCTGCCTTTCTAGGAAATTTTGAGGGGAAAAAAAGTACACTGAAATAGTGTAGTTTAGTCAAGCCACACAGTGTAGATGTGGCTATAACGGACCTTGTCCCTTTTGCTTTTATGTACTTTTTGCTTTTGTCCAAACAGGATGCAGCAGCCTGTCAGCAAATTTCACCAGAGTTTACAGGGGCAAGTGACCAGGAAGCAGCTCCCTGCATGAAGGCCTTGTTTGTTTGTTTATTTTCTGTTTTCTGTTTGTTTTTTGTGATTTTGATTTTTCCCCATTGGCTAACTGGAACTTTTAGCAAAATCAAGTTTAGGGACTGCCCCTGAAGTGGTGAGCTAGTGAGTGTGACAACACAAGTGCTCCTGCCCCGTGACTGGCACAAGTCAGGAAAACATGTTGTAGATATTGAATTCATGAATCCTTGGTCTAGGAAATCAGCCATGCTCTCACCCTGTGACTAGTGATGAATGAGCAGGAAGTCAGTATTCCCCCAGTCCCACAGTGTGACCATTACAGGAGAGGAGCCATCAGTGTGGAACAGAGGAGCCAGCTGTACATTGGACTAGGAACATCCTTGGGCCATCTGCCTGAAGTACCTCAGCAACCAGAGACCAGTATTGACACAAACAGGACAAGTAAATGTGAGCAGGCCATCCAAAAAGGGCTGAACAAAGGCTCTGACCCCAAACCCCACATCTGGGTATCAAGATCTGCCCTGCACCCACTGCTAACCCTACTGCATAACTTGCAGATTTAGCCAGCGCAGATCTAGTTCTGACTAGTGCACCACCCCAGAACTGTGGGTATCAGAGCAATTTTTGTTTTCTTCTTTTTCTCTTTATTTACTAATCATTTTGCCTTTTTTTTCTTTTCAGTGTGTTACTTAGATTTTTATATTTAATATTTGTTTTATTTTGTCTTTCTTGATTCTCTCTTTTCTTGGCTTTCTGATTTATTGATATTTGCACGTGAATGAACATTTCAATAGATGTTCTAGCTTGCTTCACTATTCTTTTGTTTTCTCTTTCATCTCCTGTACCCTTCTAAATGTTCCCAAAGCTTGGGTGACCGTCCTTTGTTCTTTACCTTAATTCCACTATATTTAGTTATCAGTGTATTTTGCCCTTGATACTTTCCTCTTAATGTTCCTCACTATAGGTAAAACACCCTACTGAGGGGAAGCTCACTACAAACAAGTTCCTTGTTTATGTTGGGTTTCAACATACTGCTATAGATCTTAAAGGTACTAATTTAACAGTTACTACTGTTTGCCAATTTCTAGATAGTTCTTGATGGTACTATTGTTCCTAATTGCACTACTTTAGCTAGGATAAGCTACCTGATGTAATCAGTTGTTCTTCCTTGTATGACAACACTGATTATTTGGGCTCATAATTATCACCATAGTCCAGTACTGCATAAATGGTTGCTGAGCCAAACAGATAGCAGTTACCAGCCTAATAAGTTGGGAAACTAAGATCTTGGACAGACACAAAGACCAAGAGCCTAGAAGATATCCTAGAGTCATTCAAAACATGCAGATCAAAACAACACTGAGATTCCATTTTACTCCAGAAAGTACGACTCTTATGAAGAAATCAATCAACAACATATGCTTAGGCTATGAGGAAAAAGGGACATTTCTCCACAGTTGGTGCAATGTGTGCTTTCCAACCACTGTGAAAATAAATGTGAAGTTCCTCAAAAAAATAGGACTAAAAGTTCCATTCATCCCAGCTATTTCCCTTTTTGGTATCTAAAGAACTAAAAGCATCACAACACAGTAAAATATGTACTTCTATATTCATAGCAGCACAATTTTTAATCACTAAATCTTTGAAACAACCAAAATATCCATCAACTTATGAATGTATAAAGATGAAGGTATTTTTGTCCAATGGATTACTACTGAAACATAAAAGATACACTCGAGCCATTTCTGGTAAGTGGCTGCACCTTGAGACCATACTCTGAAGTGAAATAAATTGGATACTCAAGTATAAACATTGCACTGTTGCTGTGATGTGAGAAACCAAAAGTGTAAATAAAGAGTAAATTGCATAATCAATATTATCAATTTAGAAAAATACTTATAAGAGAAGGGCACAAGGGACCAGGAGGGAAAGGAAAGAAGAAGAGAGAAAAAAATAAAAGAGGTATAAAATGGAAATAAAGCTTTGTAAATAAGAAGAGGATGTATGGCATATGGGAGGGAAATAGAGAAAAAGAAAGAATCAAGATATACGTATGTGCAGGTACAAATTCCAGGGCTGGGGGTAGAGCTCAGAGGCACAGGGCCTGCCTTGCAAGTGCAAAATATTGAGTTCAATTTCTAGCACAAACACAAAAAAGCCTCATTTGATGAATGAGGTCATCATGTACATCCAAATTTTGCTACTAAAATTAATTAATGATAAAAAGTAAAATAGAGTTTAAGTTACCGGGGGGAAAAAAGAAGTTAATATAAGTGTGTGGCCTAAGGTACAATTCGGAACTTCAAGCAACTAAAGCTCTCAGCATTTGGGAACAAAGCTATGCAAGAAGTAGAGTCTGGCTGTGCTCCTCACAGGCCTGCCTAACTGCATTACTTGTTTTCGGGATGCACCTATAGAAGGTTTGCGTAGTGGTTAGCAGTTTAGCCTAGGAAATGTTATGAGGCTGTTTTGCAAAGAAAGCACCTGCATAGTCCTGAATGTCTCAGTAACAAAAAACTCTATGTAGGAAATCTGACATTTCAGATCAAATCTCCTGTTTTTCCTGAAGTTTGCAGAGTAGGATCTTCCATAGCCCACTCTGCCCCAAGGAAGTTAGTTCTAGCATACGGCCTGAGGTACTGCTGCTAACTGCAAGCTGCTGGAGAGCTCAGTGTTTGATATAAAGTGTATCTGGGGAATGCAGTCTGGCTGTACTCACTGTATACAATACTTCTTTCAGAGTGCACCAACATAAGCCTTGTATTGTGACTAGCAGTGTGGTCTCGAATGTGCCATACAGATCTTTTGCAAAAATAAATAAAAATAAAAATAAAATAAAAAACACTTATGGAGCTCTGAATCTCTCAGTAGCATGAACTCTAGTTAGAAACTAAAAACAAAAAACAAAAAAAAAAAAAGAAGAAAGTAAATATTTGGAGGAATGATCCTTTAATTAATCTACTTATTTCACAAATTATACACTTATCAGGACATCACATTAACATGATGGATATCATGTGGTAATAAAATGTAATAATAAATATTCTGTTTAAAAAGCACACACATATATATGTATATTTAATAAAAAGTGGAATTTATTAAGTTTATAGCACATAATTCCACTCAAGTTCAGTCATAAAGAAAATTGAAAAGCAAAAATGGAGAGAATTTTGAGTACTGCACTTTTTATTTTTCTTGAAAGCAGAAATTTTAAGATTCCATGTTGGTTGATGGATGATAGCTCATGGTTTCTCAAGAAGGTGAAAGACTTGAACAGAACAAAGCCGAAAAATGTCTCAAAGATGATTTGTTAAGAAAGGAAGAGATGCATTAGATGAATTTATATTCTCTATAGTTCAACCTCAAACGTTTATGTAATGCTTGGTTTCCTGCATACAGACTTTACTATTTTCATAAATATATGTTCACTTCTTATTGAAACCAAGCAGATATAATGATTAACTAACTGAAACAAAAATATTCAGTCACATGTGAGTCAAGGAAGTGAGTTCATTCTGAATCAATTATTAGGATTGATTTTAATGATCACCTGCTTGAATTCAAAAGAAAAAGAACAACAACAATAAAAATTAAACTAGCTAAAGTTGCTCACAAATTACTTTCAAATGATTTCCTTAAATGAATAAACAGTGTTTTCAGACTCTTGGAAAAACATCAAAGAAATCACACTGGAGGCAGACTTTTAAAATTAGGTGTCTATCCATCATTGTAGTTACGTATCTATTCAGTGCAAGAGGAAAGTAAATGGTAAAGAAGAAAAACCATTAAGTGTAAATACTGATTGGTTGTGAAACTTACATAAAGGTTAGGAAAGAAGATAGTCTTTAATTTATTTTTAAGAGAATAAGAATCAAAGAAATCATAAAAATGATAAAAAAAAATCAAGCAATGAAAGTACAAACTGTTCTTTTTGATGAACTAACAGAAATTAGTAGTAGTAATCAATCTTGTATATGTACACATATATATCTACACATATATGTATATATACACATGTATATGCACACATATATATCTATACATAAAGTGATCATTTTCATTCCTCAATCTTGTAACTTGAGCAACTACTTCTAAGATAAAAATATGCAATATATAAACTAGTGTTAATTTCATATGTTTTTGAAATTCTGTGCCATTTGTATCCTTTCTTCTGTTTGACTTTTTAAAATAAAAACATTGTAAAAAGAAAGAAATCAAACAATTGAGAATATAATAAGTGACTGCATTTTTTAATAAAAAAAGGGTTCAGGAAACTCTTTGAGAGGACGAGAAAGTCAGTATACTAGCCAAATTAGATTGTATTTCATATACTACCATGAGATTGAAAAAAAAATGAAATACCAATCCCTGACTTAATGTTCTGTCTCCAGGTACATGAAATTGTATGGATATGCTTGTGGGGGACACAGAAACCAGATGTTCTAAGATTTGGCCAGGGAAGCAGTGAGAGAGTTAGCAGAATGAAGGCCAGATTCTAAACTGTGTAAGGAAAGAAGTTGAGGACTAGTGGGGAGGGCACAGAAGAGTGTGGAAAGTGGGCCAGGTGCACATTAGAGTCAAAACAATAGGCTAGTGTCATTCAAGTAAACTTGGAAAATAGGAGAAAATCACATAAAAAGAAGAAAAAAAATGAAAGTATGCAATGGAACTACTGATCATGGCAACACTTTTTATTAGTATTACCAAATGTCAGTATTTTGAATGAATTAAGTTGGCATTTTGTAACTTTTTTGTTTTTAAGAAACTGTCATGAAATGAACATCTCATATTTTATAGCTGATTTTTAACTTTGTATCAGTGCTGTTTTCAGTACATCATGTTTTCATTCCTTGTATGTAGATAGTATAAGAAAATAATGTATCTATTTAGAAAATGTTGTGGGAGTAATTACTGAAGCCAAAAAGTAATAGCAGAAAACAGATTATTTATATAAAAACAGTCTTAAGAGAAACTGGATGAATATGTAGATTGTAAACGTTACAAAAAATGATGAAAAAGTAATGATTGAGATATATTTAGTAAAGTAGATACTAAAATATTCATTGATGAAAGAAAAATGAATGGAGAACCTTTTAACTGCACAATTTAAAGTCAGTATATTTAATAATGTCATCGCTTATTTATTTGAGACATTAGAAAGGGATTTAAGCAACAGTTTCAAGGTAAGAAGGAAGATTAAGTGAATTTATGCCTTACACTTGTCCTCTAGTATGCAATGTGTGAAAGAACTGAACAAAATTTCCAGATAAAATTGTTTACAACAAATGTATAAACTTCAGTGATAGATTTGTAATAAGTATTCAATATTTAGCATTCTATACTAATATCCTTTCAGGGTTTTTTTTTTTGAAATGAGAAAAGTATACATTCATACTATAACTTCTCATTAAAAGCATTTTTCAACATTTCTGCATTTTTACAGTGAACAATTCTATTATTAATTTATAGCACAAACTCTAACCATTCTATCACCTGACATTTGTTTCAGAAATTTCAACTGCATATTTATTTGTCCAAGATATATATTATAAAGGAAAATTAATTTATAACCTGATAACAAAATTTTGATATGCAATTTTTATAATATTTAGTCCTCAAGTGATTTTATCTTGTCAGTATTTTAAGATTATTCTTCATTCTTGCATATTCACTTTATTTTTTTGTTTAGAAGTGTAAGCAAATGTAATAGTTTGAGAAAAGGTATTTTAAAAAGATTTATATGTTCCACTTATCTTCCTTGTTACATTTAAAAAACAAATGAAAATTAATATGGAAACAAAAATATTTAGAATAAAGCAGAAAAAACTACTTCTCAGGGAATTGCTTTAACATTACTGCAAATTTACTAGTATACTGAAAAGTCAAAATGTATGTAAACTAATTAGGTTATATGTTATATTTTTCATTACATTATATGGTAGAAAATATTGATATAACTTCCTTTCTGCTTATTTTCCATATATTTATGTTATAAAATTAATTATTTTGAATAAAAATAAAGGATATAACTTAATGATAATGACAAATGAATTGCTCACTTTTAATAATTTGTTGTATTAATTATTTTATAAGTATATCATAATTTAAAAATCAATTGATTCCAAAATTAGAAATGGAGTACAGAAGACCTGTCAAAGATTCTAAGTGTTAAAACAAGTTAAAAATAAAACAAAACAACAAACACATACACACATAAAAGCTAAATTATTGTAATGTATTTGTTTGGCTTATAGAGTTAAATACTCTTTTCTGTGTAGGCACTCAAATACACAAAGTAAATTTTTTGATGACTATAATATAAACAGTGAGCTGCTATGCTTGCTTGTAGTCAAGAATTAGTTTTTGTTGCCATCCTATGGAAAAAGCAGGAAGGATAAAACTTTATTGGTTGGTCATATACCTTCTGCAAGTAATACATTAAACTCCAAAGTTCCAATGTAAATGTACATGGCATCTTCAGGAAATCGCTTTAGCTTTCCCATTGCTGGGCACAACACCCAGCAGCCACAATTTAAAGGCAGGCAGCACTGCTTAGTTTATGGTGACTAGGGCAAGTAACAGAGCAGAAAGAGTTAGTGACCAGGTATAGATCTAAAGGCTGCACTGCTATGGCCCAGTGAGACACATCTAGAAGCATGTTCCACCAATCCTTGGTTTGGGTCCCACAGCCAATCAAGTGGAAGCTCTGTCCTAACCACCACTGAAGGGGATTGTGTGACAGGACAGGGCTCTTTTTAATGATATTTAGGAGTTTACTAAGTAAAAGAAGCACATTCTATGACATTATACCTATTCACCAAGGAGAATGGACACATGAACTAATAAATGAAAAGTTAAATAAATAAAAGAGAACCTACATAGCTTTTTTTGTTTACAATTTCTGTTATGTGAAGTCAAGTGAGAAGACTCCAAATCTTTGTAGCCTTGATCTTAGACTTTACTTCCATAACTTTGATCATTTCAGTAACATATCTTATGATACTTTTAATATAGCAAGAACAATAGGCTAAGACATCAGCTCACAAATCAATGTACTTAAACTTTTGATATATGATAATTGAAAATTATTAAGGGAATATACTTAAACTTTTGATATATAATAAATGAAAAATTATTAGGGGAAAATTTTTGTTCAAGAGTAATATTTGGTTTACTTTGGAAGTTTTTGTAAATTGTTGAAGTAAAACACTAGCCTCCAGATGAGCTCATTATTTCATTCTAATTCTTCATAAGAAACCAAGTGAAAATAAAGCAAAGGAATAAAGTAGAGAAAAGCACAATAATTTATCAATATGAAAATTTATCACTGGAATTAGATGCTTGCAAAGTGATAGGCTTTTATTCAAACAGTTTCACCTAGTCATCATGGCGGAGTTCAACATGGCATTGAAACCACAAAAAGACACCTCATCAGACTTGTTCTTTTGATCCAAGCCAGAGACTTCCAGTCCTTCCTTCAGCATGCATCAAAGATTTCCCAATCCCTAACCTGCAAGTACTAACACACAGCACTAATCCATCACTGTCAACTAACAAAACCCCTCCCCAAGAGATAATCTATATAAGCAGCCCCCAGCCTCTGTCCAATGAGTCTGCTTTGCTCCACAGCTTCTCCCTCACTAAAGGTCTTCTTTGTCTCCTTCTTATCTCTCCTGTACCACTTCAGATTTAATGTCAAAAAATCATCACAAAGTACTTGTAAATACAAAGTCTTTTCTCAGAATAAAAAAGATTTGACCAAAAAATAAAGCCTTGTTTTAAGTGAATTGGATTTTTTAAACTCTTGATGTTTTATCTTTGTTGGATCAATGAATCTCCCTGTTCCTTAGGTGGAAAACTTTGAATTAAAAGATTGTGGCTTGTTTTGCAGTCCAGTATAACGCCTAATAAAGTAACCAATCAGTGGCAATCTGTGTTTGTAAATTGTTGAAGTAAAACACTAGCCTCCAGAGGAGATCATTATTTCATTATAATTCTTCCAGTTAGGTCCCTGGGAATTAAAAAAAGGAACAGCCTGAGAATGAGACAACAAGCCTGCTCTTTAAGTGGTACTTCAGTGGAAAAGTGTCATGGCCTATAACTAGTTCTTAGAAAGGTAATAAATAGAGGAAAAACTGGCAGCAAACTCAGTAGAAAAAAGGGAAAAGTCCCATAATTACATCTGCATAAATAAGTTGGCATTGAAAGAAAAAAAATCCAAGTAAATACAATAGTGTAATGAATAGACAATACTAAAATAGGCAGCCAGATTTCTTCTAAAATGCTTCTAAAATTCTCAGTTTTTAGACTAAGAGAGAAGGTAATTGAATGCATCTGTATTAGAATTGAAAGTTGTCATTTTAAACCTCACATAAAAACAATATTTTTACATATTTTTATTCAATTTGAAGAGAATTTCAAAGACACTTCAACGTATCAACACTTTGGGTATTTTAAGTATGTTTATTGAAACAGTATCAATTATATTTTACATGTGTTATGTTAGGTTCCTATTATTGTATTAAGATACTTGAGAAGATTAATTTATAATGATACAAGATTTATTTCAATTCATGGTTTTGGAAGATCCATTACGATTGGCTCCATTGCTTCGGCCCTGTGGCAATACAATACAGCATGGTAGAAGTAGGTGGCAGAGAGAAACCACTTCCATCATTAGATAAAAAAACAAAAAGAAAGAAAAAGAGATGAAGGTCCCACAATTCTACTAAAAGGTCGGCACTCGGTGCCCAAAAGACTTCTGACTAAGCAACACCTCCTAACGCTTCAACAGTGGTACCTTGCAATAGTGCTACAAGGCAACCAAACCTGCAGCACTTGGATAGTAGAGAAAGTCACTATACGAATGATCAAAGTTATGCTAGCCAGTATTACAATGTTTAAAGAAACTGGGCATAAAATGTTGATAAAATAATTTAAGTGGTAAAAGGTTCCTTAGATTCTGTAATATACCAATATGTATTGTGAATCAGTAAGATATAATTTTCAGTTTCCCAAAAAAATTCTCCCTTTTTTTCATTTACTCACTTACTCAGAAAAAAAAAACAAAAAACAAACAAAAAAAAAAAGAACTTCTTGCAGTGTCTTCTAAATACAATCTGTTGTTCTAGGCATTACAAATATAGCAATCAGTAAAACAGACAAAATCCCAGCTTTGATATATTTTACATTCTTATTTAGTATCTTGTTCAATGTCTTCTGCAGCAGTGCTGTAAAAATATATACATGCTGTCCATATTGCCTTGGAATTTAAATGAGGTTCTAGGTAATGTTTCTATAAGTGGGATAACAGTTCTTCTTTGAATAGTTTGTTAGCAGAGAACTTGTTTCTATTATATATGTATTTCTAGAATACGCATCATTCTGTTTGTATGTAACTGATATTATTTCCCTAAGTAATTTGTTCTTTAGTAAGATACTATCAAAGCAAATCTCTTCATATTAGAAGTGAACTAAGCATTCTAGAAACTCATACTTGTAATATTTAATCTTTTAGGATACTGTATTAGCCTAGGTTGCCCAGAGAAACAGAACATGTCTCATATGTCTGTATGGGCGGAAAAAAGGAAGGCAAATAGGGAGGTGGAGAGAGAGAGAGAGAGAGAGAGAGAGAGAGAGAGAGAGAGAGAGAGACAGAGACAGAGACAGAGACAGAGACAGAGAGACAGATAGAATATAAATATAATTATGTTACATTACTGGGTGAAAACAAATCCATAGAACAGGACATGAGGCTGAAAACTCACATGGATTTGCTGTTGTTATAGTCACTAAGTGAAATATTTTTTCCATCTGAAAATTGTAGTTTTTACTTATGAGTCCTTCAATACATTGACTGGGATTTACTTGACATTGTGGAAAGTAGCATGTTTTTTAAATACAACTTGTTATAAATGTTAACTATATCTACAAAATATCTTTCAGAAACTTCTACACTGCTTTAGTCCAAATAATTTGGTGCCCCTGAACACAAAAATAAACATATATCACACTAAGCATTATAGCCCTCAAAGTTTTTTTTTTTTTTTTTTTTTTTTTTTTGCAGGGGTGATCAAACTTACAACCTAGCACTTGGCAGGCAGGTGCTTTGCGGCTGAGCTAAATCCCCAGGCATCAAGAGTTTTTTGGTTTTTTTGTTTTTTTTTTTTTAAATCACATTCGATTAATAGTTTTAAAACATGTTGGATCATATTTGTGTGGTCTTTTTAAAATGTAAAATTTGTTTAATAATATATAAATATTGTTTAAAAATTCAAATATTCTTTCATAAATGCCATCTTTTCCTGGCACCTAGTTCCAAAATCTGGAAGGAAGCACACTAACTGTATTAGCTGTTATATAAGACTTCTTCAAATGATAAGGGACCCAAATTCCTTAGAAGTGTGCAGTATTTTTGTGTCCTCCCAGCTTCTATACTCCTTATTCAAGTATGTGGTATGTGACCCACAAAGCCACTAGCCAGGTTTTACTCTCTCTCACTGCTTGGTTTTCTTAAACGTCTGGTCTCTCAACTCGTGTCATCACAGTAACCTGATTTACTTGTAGCTGAGAGCACATGTTAGAAAAAGACATAGCAATATGAATTTTTTAAAGTAAAGGAAAAAATTACAGAAGAGATAGGAAAAACCATAAATTTTTCTTGCGGATTAACATGCAGAATAGCCACCCCATCATATGACTCATTTTAAAATTCTGATTAATGAATATTTAATTAGTCTTCAAGTATTGTTTTCTAAGTTCTCTGAACATTTTGTATCACTTAAGGGAAAATATTCATACATGCAAAAGGTGTATGCAGGCACACACACATTCACACACAAGTATATTCAATAGTATACTAATCCTTTCTTTGTTTGATGTTCCTCCTTTTGGTCTACTTAAACTTCACTCATCTATCATCTACCACATATTTCTATATATACATTGGTATTCATATATAAAATAAAATATTAGACAATATTGTAGGAATATTTTGGTGTTTGATTTGCAAGTGAAAATAAAAATTTTTGTAACTTTGAACTAACAATTTATCCTAAAAATAAAATATAGTTATTATAAAGATCCTAAGGCAGCATTGTTACTAATATTCAAATTGGAACTATTCCAACTATATATGTTATATATGATAACAATTTATATTTTATAAGGTATAATGAAGTCACTACAAAGTGCTGCAACCCATACAGCACCTGAGGTTCTTGGGGTAAAGGACCACAAAAATGAGAAAATAAAGAAGAGACAAAGCTGGAGTCAGGTGGATCTCATATCTTCTTATGGGAGAAAAGGAACAGCTCAACCACTGGAGCGCAATTATATGCTCTGCACATTCTGAAGAAGTATGGCAGTTTCAACCCCACTGCCTAGCAACTTGTTTGCCTGGCTGTCCTGGGCCCCTTGCCTTCTTGGTGCTTGGACAACTTGTTTACCTTGTTTCTCTGGGTGTTTTGCGGGCTGGCCTTGTTTTCATCCCCACACATGTGATCAATCTTCAGGTTCAACAACTCTCTACACAAAGATTAGATACATTTTTTAATCAGCATTCTATAATTTTATGCTTTGTACAAGAAATGTTGCAGAAGTAGGCATAAAATTTATTAAGTACTATGCATTATTCTATGTTTATATATTTAATAAACATACAATATATTAAAATATGTTAATTTTAATTTAATTTTTAAAATATTAAAATGTTATTTTAATATTTAATGTATAGTTTCAAATATATGATATCCATGTATTGATTTGTCTTTTTTTCAATTACTGTGAAGTACATGTTGAGTGCTTTCTTTCCCAGGAACAGATTTAAGTTATATAATTATAAAAGAAATTGTTATTCCAAAAATTCTAAGGTAGGAAACATCAGGCTGGGAATAACCAAAATATACTTATACTTTTCCCCTGATGGAAATTTGTAATGTTGTAAAACTGTAATAAAGGAGACAAAATATACATTATTTACTCATAGAGGTTAGGAAAGCAGTTCAGAGCCAGAGTTGAAAAATACAGAGTATGTATTGCAATCCCAAATATAGAGTACCATTATCCAAGTACTATAATTCCTTTTCTAGTTTTCCTCACAACCCAAAAAGTTGTATTTGTAATCCCATTGAAATGTTATTGGAATCCCAGAAAGTTAATTGCAATCTACCACCTCCAATGCGAAACAGGGCTAGAGTAAAGACACCAAGACACATTCAAAGTTAAGGATAGTCAAGGGATCCTAAATCCAATCCCCATGAGGATGTGTGGACAAAGGTTCTGATCCTAATCTTCTCCCAGAATTTATTCTCTTGTGAAGAAGGGGGTGGTTTGAGGGGAATTACAGTGAGGATGGTGGGAACTATGTGAGTAACTTGAGCTGGCTAGCCAGGAAGGAGAAAAGCACCTCTGCAAAATGCAGAGATAAGGATATGCAGGACTTGCATAAGATAAGGATAAGGACTTGCATAATTCAGTTAAGGTAGCAACTGAATTGATTTGGGAGACTGTTGCTTTGGTTTCTGATATGTAAATTTTTGTCCCCTTGGCTGCCCTTAACTTTGGATAACTGTACTCTGTATTTGGGATTACAATATCTATGATAATCCCATAACTTTCATGTCATCTGATGTATCCCTTGGAGGAATGCAGCATATTAGTTACTACATACATTTTATAGAAGTGACAAAGACACATTAAATTTAAAAACTGATGATGATCCCACAGCAGTCCTGGTATTTGAAACCTGGTCTATCAGAAGCAAGAGGCAACACTAACTCCACCATTTAGGTTTACTCTGTACTGGGGAGCTCTTAAGGCAGTGTCTACACAGGTGCCTAAACCCAGAACAGTACCTAGCATTTAGGAAGTGTTCAAAAACTTTTTGTGAAGCAAGCTAGCATGAATGTATTTTGCTATCATCTATGATTCCATAAATTTGTGAGATTTGTAACATCTGACAAAAGTGTGATGATCTCAACTCTGAAGATTATCTAATAAAAGAAGTGTTTAATCCTTTTGTATTTTGTATCATTCATCACAAAATACTTTTAAAATATATTCCTTCTTTTGAGATATTTCTTTTGTGAAAATATTTATTAGTGTACATTTTAGTGATTATATTCATATTCATCATGGGGAATTGGCATGTGTATTTATCACATCTTAATTCTCTTTAGTTCCCCATTCCTCCCCCTTTTTCCTTTCCTATTTTGAAGAATATTTCTTGCAATCCTCTCCTTCATACCTGTTTAAATAAATAAATTGACTTTTGTATAAATACACTTCACAATTTAAATAATTTTACCCCATAAGAGGAAAAGATTAATTAACTGGTTTCATTTCATTGCATGCATATTTTATTTTTGTTAACACAATGTTGGTAGTCACAAATTTGTCCTGGCTCACTCTTGGAATTAACTGCAGCTAACTCAGATCTATTAGTTAATACTTATTGAGCATAATTAAAGTTAGTTATTCAAGAGGAGCATAAATATATAGCATAAAGTATAGCAATAGCTTTTATTTTTTATGATAATAAATTACAAAGTTAATTAGAAATTTTTCTATTTAATGTTTTTCATTTGTATCACTTAATTGTTATTTAGAACCTCTAAATGCAATCAATACTCTATTAAGCCATGAAGATAATAGTTGGTGTGAATCAAAAATTTAAAACCTCTCTTAAATTAAAAAAAAATCATTATTATTATCATCTTGTGTAATATTTACAATGGTCCACATTTATTTTCTAAGCTTTGATGTTATTTATCTTGGTTATAAATGTCTCAATAAAATACCTATAATTAAAATGAGATTTCCTATTTTCTCAGCTTCAAAAGACATTATTTTTAAAATGAAAGTACTTTGTATTCTAAATAAGCTAAACTTTTATTTGACTAGATGGCAATAAAAATATTAAGAAAGTAATCCCAAAACTTTCTAAGGTATGAAAAACACAATCATTTTTCCTTTTATTTTGGTATTATTATAAATCAATTAATAGTACAATTTATCAATGAACACTGCCTTCCATTCTTCACTGCAGACTTCATGCTTCATTTTCACTATTTAGAATATAAGATCTAATAATTTTAAGATAATATACTCATCAATATCCATTTTCTTTGGTATATTCCTTTCCATTAAAAAAAGTATTAGAAATTATGTACAATTCTAAAACATCAACAAGATTAAAAAGAGGTAACTATTCTTGCAAATATTGCATGGAGGTCAATTTGTGTTAGCTACCATATTATCATCTAAGAAATGCACAAAATATGAACATAGCTTTGGATAAAGTTTGAAAATACTACATATATAATAAATGATAAAGATCTAGCAAATGTAGAAATTCAGTTAAGGGAACCTTCATGGTGGTGAAAGTTAAGCTTTTTTGGAATCCATTTGGATCCACTGCAATTCAACAAACACATTCTACCTATTACACTCAACTGAGAATGAAGTGATTAAATTGCCTCAGTGGATTAAACACTCAGATTGCCTGAGGTGTGTAGCTGAGGATTGATATAGAGCATCATTCCCTTGTGCAGTGCTTGCAGACAAAATCTATTCAATACACTATTCAGCTCACTGTAAACTATTGCCCAAATACTCATAGTTCACCAAATAAGATACCACCTAGATGTTAGGAAGAACACAGGATTGAATTAAGGCCAAAAGTCTTTGCTTTGTTGTTGTTATTGGATAACAAAGATTATCTTAATGTTTAGGTTAGTTTTAATAAAATTTAGACAGATAACTTTCTTAATGCAGCTGCTGATGTCTCTTTGTTAGAGCACTTATTAGGAAGGAATTTGTCATTATAAATGCTTCCCCTGTGCCTCATTCTTGACTTCCAGAGTTAAGATTGTTTTTTCTAGATTGTGATGCTTTAAAAAAAATGTTTTAACATACTTTAGCAGGGATCTTTTGTTGTTATTCCTGAAATTTAATATGGAAATGCAAATGAAACCCTTGAAATTTCTATGAATCATTTCAAACACAATATGATTATTTTAACATAAACACCAAATCTATTTTTTCTCTAAATCTAATTCTAATTTTTGTTTCTTGAGTGTTAATTGGACTGAGAAAAAAATGCAAAAATAATATTTACAGAAACTATGTTGAAAATGTGAGGTTTTATATGATTGTTAATGATCTGTATCAAATATGTATTATTTTCTTCATGCTAAACAAATATACTATATTTTGTCAGTAATGACTCTGACTCAAAATAAATAACAAAATATTCAACTTCTCAAGATGAACTTCATCTTATCAAATTTATACAAAATGTTCCTGTATTAAATGCAAATTTCCTCGCCAAAAATCTAAGCTTATTGCTCAAGTCCTAACAACTGTACCTAGGGGTGGGGAAGATAGAGTCACAGGTAAATTCCTAGGGGATGGGGAGATGAAGCACCTTGGTTCCATCTGAGGCTTTACAGGCTACAGTGTCCTGTCTAGGCCAAAACTCTTTCATATCCCATCTTATGATTATTAGGAAAAGGGGCAGAGATTTCTTTCTTTACTACTTCCTGCTGGAAGGAGGCACAGTACTGGGGTTTAGGGGAGTTGATGGGATGATGATTGATGCCCATGTAGAAGCTGGTGCCAGATGTTTTAACCAGGATGACTTTATCACTGGTGAATGCACGCATGTTAGACTGGAAAAACAGAGACAAGATGTTATAAGGAGGTGTGGCACTGTCATATTTAAGGACCCAGGTGAGGTACAAGGAAAGGTGCCTTTGATTTAGATATGTCATTTTATCAGGCATGTTGAGGTAGAATCATTGCCACAGTAAGGTAAAATTCTGAAAAATAAATGTGGGGTTAGGAGGAATGAAGTTCTGAGAGGTGATTACTGCCCCATCTGAAAGGGTAAAAGTTAAGAGGGTAAGGCTTGTCTCTGGTATGTATGACATGGGAGTCTTCAGGAAATACTGTTAAGAGTCCTGCTGTAAAAAAGGATAAGAAATTAGAAACCAAATTGGATAACAAAAACATGACAACCTGAGAGTTGTGGCTGTGAGGCCTTGGTAAGGCAGAGATGAGTAGGGAAAATGGATGGTTAGATCTAAGGCTAGAAGGGCATCACTTAGCCTGAGTAATGTGAAACCAGGATGGCAGTCTAGCAACTTTGATCACTGTTGAGGTTGCCAAGAATATCAGGTATGGGTCACTGTCACCTGGTTGTAGTCCTTGGAATGATTTGTTGTAATAGGACTTAAGTATATCAGCAGTTACCCTGGTTGTGGGAAAGGCTTTTATGTATCCTGAAAAAGTATAAACAAAGTGAGAAGACAAAATTTATCTGTCAGTCTTGACCAGGGTTGTCTGAGAAATTGGTGAATAAGAAAGGAAGGGGGTCACTGAGGAGAGGTTTATTAGCGATAACTGGTGTAAGCTGTTGAGGCCTCAGTGTCTGGGTTAGTTTGTATAAACACAAGGAAATAAAAAGCATCTTTAAGATTTAGGACTGTAGAATGAGTAGTGGAGGAAAGATTTGGCACCACTGGGTAGATTGGGAAGAAGCAGTCTGGGACCTGCATGAAATAGGGCCTGTTTGTAAAGGGCATAGGTTGACCCTCAATGTCTCCTAGTGATTGAGGACTTACTATAACAGCCTGAAAACTCAGGAAGAACTCTGTATATATGGTCTCTATGCCCACAAATATAGAGAATGTCTTATCTGAGACTTTTAGTGGGACTTGGACTCTGAGACAGACACCTTAAAGTGGGTTGCTGTTGGCCCTGAGCCCCGTCAGTCTTCAGCAGCAAGTTTAAGCAGATTTGTCGGCAATGAATCTGGCAATGTTGGCATTTCCTATAAAAGCTGGAAATGAGGATGGCTTACCCACTCTCTGGTGGCTAGGACAGTCCAGTAGCACTGGGGTAAGGTCTCAAAGAACGCCAGGATGAGGCACTCTCTTGCTCCATGTCTTCTGCTGCATTTGAGGCAAGGTCCGGGGGGGGGGGGCAGGCAGCTCCACATTGTGTCAGTTTACCTGTCTCAGAACTCCAAGTGTCACTGTTATCTCTGTTGTTGAAAATATGAAAAGCCATATTAAGAAGGTCTCTGTTGAGTTTGAAGGTCAAGTTTTGCCTTTTTGTTTGGGATTTGGACTACAGTAGAAGGTATCTATAGAATTAAGCAAGTATTCAGGAGTCAAATATAATAAACAAGGGATTTATAATTTTAGTAATGGCTTCTTATAAGGAGGACAAGTCCAGAGAATTTTAGGAACTGACATATCATTTATGTCACATAAAAGTATCTCTTTCTGATTTTTGGAGGATGGCCTGTTTCATTAATTTTAGCTGTTAACCATTTAGGAGATCCATGACAATAGAGTATAATATAGTCAGTAAGTTTAACATAGAACATTACTGGGGGTTTACAGCAAAAGGAAGGCTGGTAAAATTACCAGGTGGCCACTTCTCCATTTATCAGCCAAAGTTTTTTCTATTGCGAGCTTATTTAAACTTGATTAAATGGTTTGAGAATGTGAAAAAATAGCATCTCTGAGCTGAGCCACTGAGCTGCTGTTTATCTGTGTTTGTGGTCTGGTGCATGGACAGAGCAACCAACATGGGGGCAGGGCACGCAGAGTGATGTAGTGCATGGGGTGGGGCTGGAGCTGCCCTGGAAATGCATGCAGGGCAGGGGAGCGGTGGTGGAGGTGGCAGGCATGCAGTGCACGGGGGAGAGGGGGCAGGGATGGGAGGTGGCCAGGACCCTACACACCAGGACCCTGCACAGAGCTAGGGCACTGTGTGAAGCTGGGGCTGCTCCCGGAAGCGTGGCAGGTAGCCAGACCAATGTGGAGCTGAGCTGCCACTTGGAGTCGGAACTGCTCATGTGGCATGCGGATTAGGGCGTGGTGTTAGAGTGAACCCCACATGGAGCTGGAGCACAGCATGAGAGCCCAGACACTGCGTGGAGTTGGGGCATGGTGTGAAAGCTTAAAGCAGCAGTATCTCCCAACACTCTTTGGGCACACCTCCCATCTCAGTGGGGAATGGGTCAGTGCTCATGGTGGCAGGGAGGGGAAGCATGGAGGAAAGGAGATGCTGAGAAAGCTCCAAAAGGCTGCAAAGAAAGATGCTATTATCTCTTTAAGTATGAGAAGGGGGAAGAATCCTGGAAGAGCAGGAAAGGACGCACATTCCCAAAACAAAGGCTTAAAGATAGAGATTTATAAACTTGTCATCAGTGTGATAAGCTATAAATAGGTATGTTTTAGGGAGGGGACAGGAAGTGGTTCCCAAGATAAAATCTGGTGTGGGGTTTGGCCCACAGTTATAGCCAGATGAGGCAACGGACCATGGTTTACTAAGTTTAAGTCATCACTTTTCACTTGTTTTAGACCGTTTGGTATTTTGGTTCCAAAGTTCGTAATAATTGGCCATCAACAATATATATATCAGCGGATTTTTTCTGTGGAGTTAGTAACAGCTCTGCCTGTGAGAACTTAAAAAGCTCTGAAGGACAGGAGAGTCTTTCCGTATGGACACAGGTTGGCCTAGAAAAACTCTGCCTTGGGCTATCTAAGGATGTGAGAGCATCACATAAACCCACAGAAAGGGGGAGAAAACCCGACTGGGGCCTGGTCCAGTGGCAATCTCTGGGGGTTGCTCACCTGTGGTAAATTGGGTCGGTGTTGTTTGCAAGCCAGCAGCAACAAGTTTACAGCTCCTGAGTGTAGAAGTGAGGAATTAATGCAGGATATAGTCTGGTCCTGGTCCTGAATGGCAGGGGACTCAAACTGGGAAGGCCCCAGGAGTCTCTCATCTGCCATTCACAGTTAAGGAACCATATGATAAAATTGTGGGGGTGGTCACTGAAAAGATAAAAAGTATGAAATATAAATGACCTTTATTTTAAGAATGTAGGGAGAGACCCCCAGAGCCCCTGGGGTGCAGCATCTCTCCCCAGGGTCTGTGATGCATGGAACACATGGAGTGGGGCCATACATGTAGCTTAGGTTGGGGGTGGTGCCTGAGGGGCATTAGGGATGCACAGGTAGCCCATTGGTATTCTTTTGGCACCATAGGTAAATTCCTAGGGGTGGGGAAAACAAGAGTCACAGGTAAATTCCTAGGGGTGGGGGAGATGGAGCTCCTTGGTTCTGCCTGAGGCTTTACAAGCTACAGTGTCCTGTCTGGGCCAAAACTCTTTCAGAATCCTATATAAGGAGTGTTATGGTTTGTGTCTAGCTTATTCCTCAAATCTGCAGGCAGCCATGGAGAGGTGGGTCTTTTGAAGTCAACTGAGTCCAGTGTTTGTGCTAGGATTGGAGATGTGAGTGCTGCATCCACCCAGGTGTGGGTTTCCAGCATATAATATAAAGGAGAGAAGTGCAGGAGAGAATTCCAGTGATTCTCTTTGAATGCAAAACAACTACTGTGACTTTGAATCTTTGGAGACTCATTTCCTTATATTGATATGTAAAAAGCTGACTAGAGTATTTCCTTCTCTATTCAATTTGCTCTAAGCATTGCAAATAAGGCTAGCCAAGGTGCTGGTATATACTTTCCAAAGCCAACAGACAGTCCTGTTTCCTCACATAATGTTCTCCATACAGAATATGTACAGGATATGAGCATGTGTGAGACAGTAGAGCAAATAGCTCTGGGAAAGTCAACTGGGTATGACCCTTAAGATAAAGAGGGCATGGTTCCCCAGGGCACAAGAGTTTGCATATCAGAAACCAAAGCAACACCCTCCCAAAACAATTCCCTTGATACCTTAATTGAATTATGCAAATTGATCCTTCTGCATATCTTTATCTCTGCAATTTACAGATGCCATTCTAGCACCTGGCCAGCCAGCTCAAATTACTCACATACTTCCTGCCATCCTCACTGTCACTCATCCTGAGCCACCCCCTCTTCTTCACAAGATAATAAATTCTGGGAGAGACCTAGGATCAAGGCCTTTGTCTGCATGTCCTAACAAGGATTGGACGTGGCTGCCCTTAACTTGAAATATGTCTTGGTGTCTTTATTCTCATCATGAGTTGCATTGGTGATGATAGATTGGAATTAACTTGCTAGGATTCCAATGTCTCAATGGGATCACAAATATAACTTTTTTGATCATGAGGAAAACTAGAAAGAAGGTTTTAATGCTTGAATGATTGAACTCAATATTTGGGATTATAATATTTCTTAGATGACTGAAGTTGATATTTGGGATTACAATAGAGAAGGAAGCAGGCTTTGCCCTAATTTCTCCCCTTTTTGCTCTTCTCACTTGTGGCTGTGACAGATTATTTCCCCTTACCTATACCACTTTGCCTTTGAGCCAGCTGAGTATGGACTGAAACCTCCAAAAATTGTAGGCTAACTAAACTTTATCCTCCTTCATTTTTGATGTCAAATATTTTGTTTCAGCAACAACAGAAAAGTAACCCAGACAAGATGGATGTAATTTTTCACTGTGCTTTAATCAGGCAAGAAGAAAAAATAATACTTTTCTAGTTTGAATTGTCATTGTTATTTCAAAACATAGGCAACAAAATGATATTGAAGAGATTTTTAATAATATCTGGAGTTTTAAGAATAAAGTTTATTTTATATAAATTAATAGAGCTCCTGTTACAGTTTTATTTAAAGGATAGTTTGTTCTTTCCAAAGCATAAGGTTTCATTTTAGCTTTTTGTACTTTTAGAATCGTTGGGTAGATTTTGCAGTTTTATAGATATTAAAACAACAAGAGACACAGTGAGGATCATAAAAACTCACTGAGTTTTACTCCTTGGCAGAAATTCTCATATTTTCCAATATAGCAGAGCAATAAAAGCACTGAGAGGAAAATCTTAATAGGATATCCAGCCCTGAAGGCTGTTTTTATGTTTTGCATAAGGTGCACCTGCCACTATTATACTCTTTTGAATGGTGGATCCACTTAGTGGGGGGGGGTTCTGAGAGAGACAGGTAGAGACAGAGACAGAGAGGGAAAAAAGTGAGAGACAGAGATGGAGAGACAGAAAGAGAGTAATTCATAAACCTTTAATATACCATTAAAACACCTATTAATTACTGTCTTTCTACTTAAAAGTTTTATCATATAGAAGAACCAGTGTGCAGGGCAATTTGAGTGACTCTCCTTGAATGCAGAACAATTGCTGCAGCTTTGACTATATCAAGGCTTATTTCCTTAAACTGATATGTACAGAGCTGACTGTAGTATTTCCTTCTCTCTTCAATTGGCTCTAAGAATTACAAATAAGGCTAGCCAAGGTACTCTTATGTAATCTCTAAAGCCACCAGACAGTCTCCCATTTCCTCATATAGTGCTTTCTCTAAAATATATAAGGACAGAGGGATGGCAGAGCCAGTAAGCTCCAGGAATGTCAACTGGGCATGAGCTTCAATGTAAAGAGGCAGTGAACTGCCAGGGAACAAAACTTTACATACCAGAAACCAAAGCAACAGCCTCCCCAAGCAATTCAGTTGCTACCTTAATTGAATTATGCAAATTGATACTTCTGCATATCTTTATCTCTGCATTTTGCAGAGATGCTTTTCTCCCCACCTGGCCAGCCAGCTCAAGTTACTCACATAGTTCCCACCATCATCACTGTCACTCATCCTTGAACCACCTCCTTCTTCACAAGACAATAAATTCTGAGAGAGGCCTAGGATCAAAGCCTCCACTCCCACATCCTCATGAGGATTTGACTTAGGACTCCTTGGCTGCCCTTAACTTGGAGTACATGTTGGTGTCTTTGCTCTTGCCTTTAGTTGTATTGGTGGTCAGAGATTGGAATTAATTTACTGTGATTCCAATAACATCTTAATGGGATTATAAATGTAACTTTTTGGATTGTGAGAAAGACTAGAGAAGGGATTACAATGTTTTGATAATTTACTCAATATTTGAAATTACAATATTTGACATCCCACCTGCCACCATTATACTCTTTTGAATGATGGATCCACTTATTATGTGGGTATGTGTGTGTGTGTGTGTGTGTGTGTGTGTGTGTGAGAGAGAGAGAGAGAGAGAGAGAGAATTTCATAAACCTTTAATATACCATTAAAACATCTGTTAATTACTAGCTTTCAACTTAAAAGTTTTATCATATAGAAGAACCAGAAAAACAATCACTTCAAAGTAATTAATGTACAAAATACAGAAATAGAGACAATCAAGTGAATTATTGGTACATTAACTAATTGAATGCTCAATATGAGAAAGAAGTCTATTCTTTTACTTTGTTTAATTTAATAAGTATGAAAACCTATTTAGAGAATAAAGCATCTATTTTACAAAGTGAAATATAAATGTAAAAGTTATTCAACTATTACCCTCACATAAAAATTCATATTTAGAAATCAGTACTATAAGAATAAATTTCTGAGATAGTAAACCCACTAAAGAGTTGATTTCACAAAAGACATTACAATTACTCTTTTTAAAAAATTATAATAAACATTGGAATAAAAACAATAAAATAAATCACATAACTCATAATAAATCTTGCACTGACCACTCCATTCAGACTTCACCACTGCAGTTATTTATACACGTGTGCATGTATTATAAAGCTGGATTTATTTTAATGTTCTTAACAAAGATTCAAATTTTACATGCATAAAATCAGATAAAGAAATAAACAATCCACTAAGCCAAAATCTTACATTAAATAAATAATATTTATATCTCATATTTATAGTTTATTACATTGTGTTTATGACAATAATTGTATTTGTTTTGAAAATTGATGCGATGCCTGTTACTTGTTTATTTTACACACGATCTCTTCATGAGATTTCCTTCCCATCAGCAGCATCCCTTTCCATCACTACTTCCCTACTATAGCTTCTTTATTTTGCTCTATAAATTCTTTATATTTTGGGTCCCTCTTATTAACCAAGCAAAGTTATATTTAGTTTTTTTGTGTCTGGCTTGTGATTGTATTATGGTCCTGCAATCCATTTATTTTCCTACAAAACACTCTAACTTGTGCTTCTTTAAGAGTGAGTAGTGTACCATTGTGTATTTATTCCACATTTTTTAATGCATTTTTCTGAACATAGATATTTTGACAGATTCTATAATTTAATTGTTGTGAGTAGCGCTGCCATAATGGGTATGCATATCAGGGTAATATAATGATTTTAACTCTTTTTTGAAGAACTTCAGAAGATGTAAACTGGAATTTGAGACCTCAAATAAAATGTCTTTTAGATTTTTAGATTTTTTAAAAGGAATCTCCAAATATTGACTTTTACAGTAGTTGCACTAGTCTACATTTCTATCTACATATTCCCCCCAGAATTGACTTTTGACTTCTTGTAGAAAACTAAGATACTGAACATTTTTCATGCACATATGACCATTTATAAATGATTTTGATATGGAATTTCTTATTTCAATTGCCCACAATAATTTCATTTTTTGTGGGGTTGTTGTTTTTGAATTCTCTACTGTAGAAATTAGTCCTCTGTCCACAGAATACGTGACAAAAATTTTCCCATTTTGTAAGTTGACTCTGCACTCTGCTAGTGGTTCTTGAAATTAAAAAGTTTTTAATTTAATATAGTCCCACTTATTAAAATTCTCAGTATTGTTTCTTATCTATGCATGAAGTCTTCAAGAGTTTTACCTATTTTACCTTCCAACAGTATTAGTGTCTAGGTTTTCATAGTCATTTTTAAAAATAAATGGGATGTGGTATTTTTTTCTATATTTCATTGTTAAATAGTAGAAAAAGAAAATCTGGAGTATTATTAATTTCTCGGATTTTAATGCACTTTATAAAAATTCATGTTATCAACATAGTTTAAAAGTATTATAAATACAAACTGTACAGTCTATTGTTTCAAAACATACTGTAATTGTCACTGGTTGCTATTTTACTGGATATACATAAAATATATTTGGAAAGAATTTTTAAATATATATGTAAAAATAAATGTTTACATTTGATAGTACTTAATGTATAAATTTGATAGTATTAATTTTTTCCTTTAGAAAATAAGCACCATAAGGATTAATATTTCAGAAGTTAAATTCACTTTTGCATAAAAATATAAAATATTTTTTCTTTAGTAATTATTTCTACTCATACATTTTAAATAAATGTAATCAGCATTTTCATTACAGGAACTTTCTAATTGTATATAGCTTATCTCTTTTTTTATTTAAAGAGAGAAGGAAAAATAAGAAAGGACATAAAAATGCAGTAAAAGGGTACAAATAATACAGTACTTCAAGAAAAAATATATGTAGTACAAAATCACCATTTAATAGATTACATATTATCTTCCTAGAAACAGTTGTCCATATCACTGAATTAAAGCATATAAAGTGGACATTCATACAGTGAAATTGGAGACAGTTCTGTTCAATGATCCAACCAAAGCTCAGTTATATGGTTTTCCATCCTACACACTCAAACATACCTGTGGTAATATCCCTTAGTCCACCTTACTTTCCTCTCTTTTTTACAGTAACAACTAGTTACTCTCACAACAATTAATTACTCTCGTGGTTCTTATTACTTTTTTGAAGAGAATAAAATCAAATGTGACTAAGCAAAAAAGAGTCAGTTAGAACAGAAAGGTGGGCATAGCACATGATGCAAAAATAGAATACCGGGTGATCAAAAGTGGTTACCATTGTGTCTCTTGCTATTTTTAAATTGAGTTGTCTATATCATCAGGTATAATAGAATTGATCAAAACAGTACAGATCAAAACCAATAAAACCTACACTGAGGACTTTACAGGACTTCAAAAAAAGGATAATAGTCAATCCATATTGGGCATCATAGTATATCTTATTGCCTTCAAAGTGGTTGCCTATACCCTCAAACTTGATACTATCAAACAAAATAGAATATATAATAATCAGACAGAACAAGATGAGGAGAGCAATACTGGGATTCAAGTCAGGTTAATAGGACAACAAAAAAGTTACTATAATATGTCCCATTATTTTTAATTTAGTTTTCCTTAATTAAAAAAATGAGAGAAAACAGATTAATTTAAAAATAGGGGGGAGACTGAGATAAGAGAGGACATTGTAATAGAACAACGCAGGGCAGAACCAAGCAAATCAAGCATCATTGTGTTTCACCACCAGATAATCTAACATAATAGTAATCGTCATAGTGCCTCTTTCCTTAAATTATTTGAGTGTAACTTTGCATGCTATACTATCAAGCATATCTAGACAATGTGAAGCATTTCAAGAGACTGCAAGAATTACAGGGTATTTAGAACCTGCTAATAGAAAATGAACAATGGTTTCTATATTATCTCTTTGCCTATAAAGACTTTTGTTTATACTATAGCATATAGTGAAATATAGTAAGATACAACATGTTAAAACCAGTGGAAACAGATGTACTACAGTTTGATGGGACTTCAAAACAAGATGATATTAAATCAGCATGAGCTTTTATGTTGTGTTGCTTTCTTCAAAATAGCTATGTGCTATCATAGATACTAAAATCGAACAACGCAGGTTAAAACCTTTGCAGTTAATTAGTGAAAACATGGCTTCAAACCGATATGACTGGAAATCATGGTTACCACATACTTCTATGCATTCTTATCATTTCTTACACTAGGGAAACTATTCAGTATTTATACATCTGAGTTTGATTTATTTCACTTATGAGTATGGTCTCAAGCTGCATCCATTTATTTATAAATGTCTCAATGTGGTCATTCTTAAGAGCTGAGTAATACTCCATTGTATAAAAATACCACAACTTTTTTTTCCATTCTTCAGTCGATGGACACTTAGGTTGTTTCCAAGATCTGGCTATTACAAATGGTGCTGCTATAAACATGGGTGCACATATATCACTGTGGTTTGATGCTTTCAGTTCTTCTGGGAATATGCCTAGAAGTGGTATAGTTGGGTTATATGGGGCTTCTAGTCCTAGTTTTCTGAGAAATCTCCAGACTGACCTCCATAATGGTTGCACTAGTCTACACTCCCATCAACAGTGCAGGAGAGTTCCTTTTTCTCCACAGCCTCTCCAGCATTTGTTGTTGTTAGTTTTCTTGATCTGGGCCATTCTTTTAGGAGTGAGATGAAATCTCAGTGGTTTTGATTTGCATTTCTCTAATGACCAATGATGATGAACATTTTTTCATATATTTATTTGCCATTTATATTTCTTCTTCTGAGAATTGTTTATTCATCTCAGATGCCCATTTTTGGATTGGGTCTTTGAATTTTGGGGGGTCTGAGTTTTTTTAATTCTTTATGTTTTAGACATAAGTCCTTTGTCTGAGGGGCAGTTCACTAATATTATTTTCCCAGTTTCTGAGTTTTCTTCTCACCACGCTGGAGACTTCCTTTGACCTGCAGAAACTTTTTAATAAGAGATGATCCCAGTTATTGATTCTGGTAAGTATGTCCCATGCGGTTTGAGTCCTATTCATGAATTCTCTACCTACTCCTATATCTTCAAGATTTTTACCCAATTTGTCTTCCAATAGATTTAGTGTTTCTGTTTTAATATTTAGATCTTTGATCCATTTAGATTTTATTTTAGTACATGGTGATAGGCATGGGTCTAGTTTTAGTTTTCGACATATGGAGAGCCAGTTTTTCCAGAAGCATTTATTAAAGAGATTGTCATTCTCCCAGTGAACATGTTTGGCCCCTTTATTGCAGATAAGGTGGTTGAGTGTGTTTGCAGTTGTGGTTGTATCTTCTAATTGATTCCACTGATCTTAAGCTCTGTTTTGGTTCCAGGACCATGTTGATTTTACTACGGTTGCTTTGTGGTATAATTTCAAGTCAGGGATTGATCCTGCCTTGCCTTTGCTGCTTAGAACTGTCCTTGCTATTCTAGGTCTCTTCTCACTCCAGATAAATTTTAGCAGTGACTTGTGAGGTATGTTGATGGCATTTTTATCGGGATTGCTTTGAATCTGTATAAAAGCTTTGGGAGAATAGCCATTTTCACAATATTTATTCTTCCTATCCATAAGCAAGGGATGTTTCTCCATTTTCTGAGATCATCTTCAATTTCATTTTTCAGTGTATTATTATTTTCCCTGTATGGGTCTTTCACTTCTTTCATATGAGTAATTCTTAGATATTTCATTTTTTTTTTGGTTGCTAGTGTGAAGGGTGTGGCTTCTCTTATTTCTCTTTCTGTGACTTTGCTGTTAGTGTATAGGAATGCTATTGATTTTTGAGTATTGATTTTATAGCCAGCTACATTACTAAATTTATTTATTATATCTAGCAGTCTTTCAGTGGAGTTTTGGGGATCTTCTATATAGAGTATCATGTCATCTGCAAATAATGATAGCTAAACTTTTTCTTTTCCTATCTTTATGCCTTTTATTTCTCTCTCTTGTCTAATTGCTCTGGCTATTATTTCCAGTACTATATTAAATAGGAGCAGTGATAATGGGCATCCTTGTCTTGTGCCTGATTGTAAAGTAAAGGCCTTCAGTTTTTGGCCATTTATAATGATATTGACTGTTGGCTTATCATAGATGGCCTTTATTATATTGAGGTAAAGACCATCTATTTCAATTTTCTGCAGGGTTCTTATTATGAATGAATATTGGGCCTTATCAAAAGCTTTTTCTGCATCTATAGAAATGATGGTGTGATTCTTACTTTTGGCTCTATTGATATGGTGTATTACATTTATTGATTTACATATATTGAACCATCCCTGCATGCCTGGGAAGAATCCCACTTGATCATGGTGTATGATCTTCTTGATGATTTGTTGCATCCTATTTGCCAATATTTCATTGAGGATTTTTTGCATCTGTGTTCATTAGGGAGATTGGTCTGTAGTTGGGTCTTTCTCAGTTTTGGTACTAGAGTAATATTTGTTTCCAGGAATGACTTAGGAAGGATTGCTTCGCTTTCAATTTCATTGAAGAGTTTGAGGAGTATTGGCATTAGGTCTTCTTTGTATTTCTTGTAGAATTCTGCAGTGAATCTGTCTGGGCCTGGGCTCTTCTTTGTAGGTAAGGATTTAATTACATTTTCAATTTCATTAATAGAAATCGGGTTATTCAGTAGTTTTACATCTTCATGACCTAGTTGTGTTATCAAACCTTTGAGAGTAGAGGTTTTTGAAATAGGTGTTGATGATCTTCTGTATTTCTATAGGGTCTGTAGTAATTTCACCTCTTTCACTCCTTATTGCATGATTTTGAGCTTTTTCTTCCCTTTTTTTAATAAGGTTGGCTAGAGGCTTATCAACTTTATTTATTCTTTCAAAGAACCAACTTTTTGATTCATTGATTTTTTGGATTGTCTTTTTAGTCTCTATTGCATTGATTTCTGCTCTGATTTTTTAAATTTCTTCTCTTGTTTTGGCTTTGGGCTTGACTTTTCTTCTTTTTTTAGATGTTTGAGATGTAGCATCAGGTTATTTATTTGTATTTGTTCTGTTTTCCTGATGGGTGAACTCAGGGCAATAAATTTTTCTCTGAGGACAGCTTTCATTGCATCCCACAGATGCCGCTAAGTTGTATTTATGTTTTCATTTTCTTGTAGGTAGTGTTTAATTTCTTCTTTGATTTCCTCTGAGACCCAGTGATTACTTAAGAGTGTGTTATTCAGTTTTCATGTGTTTGTGGGAATTTTGTAGTATGTTTTATCATTAATTTCTAATTTCATAGTACTATGGTCCAATAGCATGCAAGGGATGATTTCAACCCTTTTGCATTTATTTAGATATGTCTTGTGAATTAATATATGGTCTATTTTAGAAAATGACCCATGCACTGCTGAGAAGAATGTGTATTTTGATGTTCTTGGGTGAAACACTCTGTATATGTCTATCAAGTCCATTTGTTCACATGTGCGATTCAGTTCTTTTATTTCTTTGCTGATTTTCTGTCTGGTTGATCTGTCCATTGGTGTCAATGGTGTGTTAAAATCTCCTGTTAGAATTGTGTAACTGTTAACTTGGTTTTTCAATTCTGTTAGTACTTGTTTTATATAACTGGTGCTCTGGAATTTGGTGCATATATATTTAAGATAGTTATCTCTTCCTCTTGGAGTTTTCCCCTAACCAGTGTATAGTGACCTTCCTTATCCATTCTGATAATTATTGGCTTGAGGTTCACATTGTCTGCAAACAGAATAGCCACCCCTGCTTTTTTGGGGGGGTTCCTGTTGCATGAAGTATTGTTTACCATCCTTTGACTTTCAGTCTGTGGGTATCCTTTTGGGTTAGATGGGTTTCTTGTAGACAACATATGGTTGAATTTTGTTTCTTGATCCATTCTGCCAGTCTGTTTCTTTTAATTGGTGCATTGAGACCATTTACATTAATGGTTAGAACTGTTATATATTGGTTTATTGTTGACATGTTATCTTCTGCTGTTGCATCTCTATCTTTCTGTTCTGTTTAATTGTCTGCTTTTAGTGTTTTTTTTTCCTAGTTGCATCTAGGCTGTCTTTCAGTATTCTTTGCAGGGTTGGTTTGGTGGTCATGTAGTTTTTCAGCTGTTCTTTGTCATGGAAGTATCTTATTTCTCCATCCATTTTGAAGGACAGTTTTGCAGGATACATCAGCCTAGTTTGGAAATCATTTTCCTTTAGAATCTGAAATACTTCACTCCATGCTCTTCTTGACTTTATTGTTTGTGCTGAGAAGTCTGCTGTGATTCTGATACGTTTTCCTTTATAGTTCACCTGTCTTTTCTCTCTTACAGCTTTTAATATTCTATTCTTTTGTTGTTCAGTTTTTGGGATGGCCATTACTATGTGTCTGGGTGTAGTTTTATTTTGGTTATGGCTATTTGGAGTTCTATATGCTTCATTGATCTTGATATCAATTTCCAATCTCATGTTTGGGAAATTTTCAGCCATTACTTCTCTAAATATCATCTTGACATCCTTTATGTTATTCCCTTCTTTTTTATTTATCCCTAATAACCTTATGTTTTTCCTCATTGCATCATCTTGCAGGTATTGAATTGTTATTTCCTGATTTCTTGTTATTTTTAAAAGATATTTCCTTTCCTGTACACTGGCTGCAATCTTGTCTTCAAGGTCTGAAATTCTATCTTCACATTCATTGAGGCAGGTTTTACAACTTTTGATGGAGTTTTTGATTTCCTGTATATCTCTTTGATTCTGCTTTATATATTCTGTTTGTTTCTTATATTGTTCATCCAGGGATTCTTTTTGTTTATCCCCTCAAATTATTTAACTGTATCTTCTTTAGATATGTTCAGCATCTCCTTCATTTCTTTTATCATTTCTTCTTTTACCTGAGAGATAATTTCTAGTTTGGTTTTCTTTAAGGCTTCCCAGAGTTGCTCCTTTATTTCAGTTACTATTATTTCAGGTATGTGGCATATATTTTCTTCTATGCACATGGCTCCTAGGCTTTCTTGGGAGGGCTGGATGTTTGAGACTGCATTTTGATCTTTCGTTTTGTCATTTTCCTATATTTTTGAGCTTCAAGTTTTGTTCCAAGTGAGGTAGAGCGGTCAGCCAGGCTGGGACAGAATTCCCTGCCCCCTCCTTATTCACTGATTTCGACAGGAAGCCAGAATGTAGGCTCCAGGCAAAGAAAACAGTTTGCCAGCCTAGGGCAGGGTTCCCTGCCTCTGCTCGTCTTACTGGACCAACTGGGAGCTCGAGCCTGGCCCCCAGGTGAAGAAGAGAGTTCCATGCCTCTGCTGGACTTACTTGACCCACAGGAAGTTGGATCCTGGGCCCCAAATGAATAAAACAGTTCACAGGCCTAGGGCCAAGTTCCCTGCCTCCGCTGGTCTTACTGGACCAACAGGGAGCCCGAACCTGGCCCCCAGGTGAAGAAGAGAGTTCCATACCTCTGCTGGACTTACTTGACCCACAGCACTATATAGCTTATCTCAATCCCTCTTTTTCCCCCATTTTCTTAAACCCTCCTTCAACTCTTTTTCCTTTTCTTTTTAACAAAACTTTGTTGTCAATTTTTTCTTTTTGTTTTATTTTGAAGAGAATAAAACCAAATGAGACAAAACAAAATAGAGCATAAGTATGAGCATAGTGCATGATTTGGAAATATAATACAAGGTGATCAACAATAGTTACATAATGTCTCTTGTTATCTTCAAAAGAATTGCCCATATCAACAGGTATAATTAATTTGAAAGAAACAGTATACAACCAAACCAATAAAAACAAAACATTGGAGACATTATAGGAGTTCAAAAGAAGATAATAGTCAAACAAGAAGGGATATCATAGTGAACCTTATTGTCTTCAAAGTAATGGCTTATATTTTCAGAATTGATAGTATCAACCAAAACAGATTCAAATAAAATCAGTCAAATTAGAGAGTAATAGCAATACAAGGCTTCAAATTAAGTTAATAGGAAATCAAAATTGTTACCATAGTATATCCTTCTATCTTTGGAATAGGTGTCCATGCCATCAAATCTAGTACTAGTAGACAAACTAGAACAAAATAAAACCAAACTAAACAGTGCAATGGAAACAATATGGGTTTCAAATCATGATGAAAGATTAAAGATGGCCACTGCCTTCACTTTTTAGACAATTTCTCCCCTTTCACTTTGACAGGGTGCATTGTACATTTTGTATCCCACTAACTTCTTTAGTTTTTAACTTAGGGAAGTGTAGTGGTTGATTGATGTGTCAACTTGAGACAGTTAGAAGCTAACTAAAAGGGTTTAGCAATTTTACACACAAGGATGTAGAATAAGACCCACCCTAGGGTGAGTTATCACCTTGAGGTATAGAAGGGGAGGAGGAAGGACGAATCCATTCCATTCTTGGGAGAAGTTCCAGTCTTTGCCTTTGGTTTGGACCTTGCCTCCTGGCTTTCAGTATAGACTCTTCAGCTTTCCAGCATAGACTCTTCAGCCTTTCATCACAGCCTTTGATCTTCTGTCACAGACCCTTCAGCCTGCTGGTGTGGACTTGCACAAGACACTGGGGTGAACTCCAGACCTTGGATAGAATCCTTCCACCTCCAGTGCATAGATATCCTCTGCACGCTTCCTCATCAGACTCTGTGACTGACTATCGTAAGCCAATCTTGTTGTTTCTGTATATCCCAGGTTATATCTGTTCTCTCTAGTAAAACCCTGACCAATACAGGAGGCAACCTGATATTTACCTAAGTAATTTTGAACCTTTTTACCCTAGTGCATAATCTCAAGTTGTATCCATTTACCTACAAAACCTCAAGGTTTTCTTTCTTTATAGCTGAGTAGTTTTCCATTGTATAAAAGTGTTATGACTTTCTAACCAATCTGCAGCTGATGGGCAAAATACTCCCACTTTTTTCTGGTTCCCTGTAACATATAGCATTGTATTCTCATCTTTGACTTTCAGTCTATAAACCCTTTTTCAGATTAATTATATTTCTTATATAGAGCATATTGATGGATCCTATCTCTGATCCACTCTGCTTGTGTTTCTTTTTCTTTTTCTCTCTCTCTCTTTTTTTTTTTTTTTTTTTTTTGGTGTATTGAGGCCATCCATATTAGTGATTATGGTCAACCTTCTCTGCCTCATCTCTGTCATGCTATTTTTCTGTCATTGGTTATCTCTTCATTCCACTGTCTGCCCTGTTTGAGTGAGCTCCCTATGTCACTTATTCCTGAAATCTTGGTCTTTTTTCTCTCTCTCTAGAATGTCCTTCAATATTTTTTGTATGGTTGGTTTGTTGGTAATGAACTCCTCCAGTTCCTTTTAGTCAAGGCATCTTAAATCTCCATTATTTTTGAGAGGTACAGTGTACATCAATCTGGGATGGAGGTTATTTTCTTTCAGGACTTGGAATATTGTACTCCACACTTGTCTTGATTTGATGGATTGTGTCGAGAGGTCTGTTGTGATTCTGATGGATTTTCCTTTATAGATGATGTTTGTTCTGTCTGACAGCTTTTAATATTCTGTTTTTGTGTTGAATTTCTGGGATCTTGATTATTACATGTCAGGGTTTAGATCTATTTTGTTTATAGCTGGCTGGAGTTCTGTATACCTCATTTCTGAATATCATTTCCTTTTCCTGTGCTTGGGAATTTTTCTTTAATTATTTCTTTAAAGAACCTTTGTATGTCATTTGTGTTTATCCCTGCTTCTTCACTCATATTTTTTATTCTTAAGTTATAGATCCTCTTGTCATCTTCTAGCCTTTGAATTGTTACTTCCTGGCTCCTTGTTATTTTTAAAAGATATTTCCTTTTGTTATCACAAGCTGCAAAACTGACTTCAAGGTCTGATAGTCTGTCTTTAGTTTCTTTCAAGCAGTTCTGCCAGCTTTCAATGGAGTTTGTAATTTACATGTAATCCTTTTGAATTTGTTTCATGTTTTCTAAATTTTTTTATATTCTTCATTGAAGTTTTCTCTCCTTTTCCTTGCTCTCTATTCTTCCATCTGTATCTTCTTTAGATGTGCTTAGCAATTCTTTTATTATGTTTCTTATATCTTGTTTTTCCTGTAATAGTATGTCTTTTTGAAGCTCTTTTATAGCTTCATTAAATTGTTTCTTTATTTCAGTTACTATTACTTCAGAAACTGCAGGTGTGAGACTGCTGATATCTTCCATGTTTACATCTCGTGGTCCAGTACTGCTTGGGCTGGAGGCCAGAAAGTGTTGTTTGCCTCTTTCTCTTGTCATGTTCCTGGTTTCTCCTGGACAAGTGGGTAGTGGGGTCCCTGACACTTCCTGTATAGGTTGTAATTATCTGAAGCGTGTTGGCTAGGGATTTCTGCTGTTTGCTGCTCTCCCCAGTCTGCTGGTGACAATTAGAGTGTAAGCAGGGGTGGGGCAGCCTGGACCCTCCCTTCCAAACTGGTTAACCATGGAGGGGTCTTCGTCACATTGCTATGTGCCAGGCAGATGGGTTAGTTAGGGATAGTTTTAGGGAAACCTCGGTGGTGGTTATTGGACCATGCACAGGGGTGGGACTCAGTCCAAGCAATTTTCCAGTCTGCTCTGAGGTAGGAGTGGCTGAATGAAGGTGGCTGCAGTTCTGGTTCCAGGCTTATCCTGCCTGACTGCAAAATGGTGCCTGACCAATCACCCACACCCAATGAAGGACTGAGTCCCCAACACTCACAGCCAGCTAGTGCAGTTCTCTGGTCCGCCACTCCCCTCCACTCAGTCACCTTGTCTCCTTGCTGAGAACTTCAGGCTTGCCAACCACACCAGCTTCACTGTGACCAGTGCACACCCAGTTTGCAACAGCCCTTCTCACACAGTGGGACTGGCTCTGATGAAAGCACTGTGTGCTACTGCCTTCTGTTTAAGTTTTCCTTTCTCTCCTTTCTTTCTTTGTTTCTTTGTTTCTTTCTCTCTTTCTCTTTCTTTCTTTCTTTCTTTCTTTCTTTCTTTCTTTCTTTCTTTCTTTTGAATTCTTTCTGTGGGCTTCAGTTCTCACTTTATTTTCTTTCTGGGTCAAAGGACCTACTTCTTTCCATCTTGTCTTCTCCAGAATGCTATATTCCTGCACCTGGGCTGTTTCTCTCCGTGAGGCTGTTTACTCTGCTGCTTACTGCTCCACGGTCTTCTCAGATGCTCAATCTTTCCTTCTTTATATGTTTTTTGTTTTGTTTTATTTTTGTTTTCCTGTCCTTCCTTTCTCTCCCACACTTCCTAGTTCCCCTCCCCAACTGAATATTTTCCCTATTTTACAATATCTAGTATACATTAAGGCCTGTATTTACACTTTTAGTTTAGTTCCACCAGAGAAACACTATGATATTTATACATGTTCAATTTATCTCACTTAAGAGTGTAGTCTGAAAGCCCATCCATTTACCTAGAAATGTTTCAAGCTTATCCTTCTTTCCAGTAAAGCAGTACCCAAATGTATAAAGAAAAATAGTACTCTACATCTTTATCCATGCATTTTTGATGGCCATTTCTGCTATTTTCTAGACTTAGCTATGACAAATTTCTGTTATAAACATCATTGTGTACACATCACTGTGGTATGATGTTTTTAATTATTTTGTGATGGTGCCAAGAAGGGATATAGCTGGGACAACTTGAGCCTCTAGTTTTAGTTTTTTGAGGTGTTTCCACATTAAATGTCAGCAGGACTGTGGGGAAAAATGAACCCTCTTCTACTGGTGGTGGAAGTGTGAGCTCAAAAGCTTGAGTCTTTGTTTTTTACTTTATTGAGGTTAGTTACTGTCTTTTTCCATTTGCATTGTTTTCTGGAGTGTTCCCCTGATACTTTGAATTTTCGAAGATGTTATTTTCTGGGAAGTGATATCATATTGAAGGCTCTAATTTCATTGACTAAATTAATAATGAAGAGATTAGAATTTGTTATCATTTTATAGGAGTGATGGAATCAAGACAAAGGGCTTATAAAAAGAAAGTGGATCTTGGAGATACAATTGACCTTAGGTTAGTACCTCTCTGGTTTTCCCAACTTCTCTGCTTCCTGGCTTCAAAGGAGTCATAATCTTTGCTCTGCTGTGTCTTCTATAATGATAATTCTTTCTTGGAACTTGACAACTATAGAGTGATATCTTCAAAATCATAAGCCAATGTAACTCTTTCCTGCTTTAAACTCTTTGTGTCAAATAGTCTATTATTACAATGAAAATCTGGTTAACTCATGGTGGATGATATTTTCTAATGGGTTCAATACTCTATCCTATTTGTACCTCTGAAGTCAATGTGTTTTTAAATTACAGCAAGTTGCTGAGAACCACATTTCATGTATTCATTTATTAATTTCATATTTATTCCTTAACATAGAATTAAATGTGTTTATTCTGTTGCAAAATTTTTATGAAACATCCAATGTATGCCCGGCATTCGTTTTAGACTTCAGAATAGAACAAAAACAGAGAGATCCTTATATCTATGGAATTTTTTCCTTGGCAAAGAAAGAAAAGAACTAAAATATAAATGATCATGATTGCTTTTCACTGTTATTTTAAAAAATGCATTTTTATCACAGTACAGTATTCAAAAAGCAGTTACGGAAATACTGTGTGTGTGTGTGGTAAGGAGCATTATTATAGATTCCATTTTTCTCATTTGCCTTCTGTAATGCAGACACAGCACTTTTATTTGTGTTCCTAAAGTCATCATAAAGATCTAACAATGTTAGGGCTTCACTCTCTATTTGAGACAGACATTATTTCTAACTTTTGTCCTATCTCTTAGCTTGTATGTGATCCCTACTATTGTGAATCTTACCTTGAATTTATATCTCCTCATACAGATATGCCCTCAAAGATTTGACTTGAATTCCATTTCCTGTGTTTTCAATCTTTGTTCACCCCATCCAATATGTTTGGCTAGTTGGACTCTTGGAATTTGTCTTTAGATATTCTTGGTGTTTTGGTGGAAATGTTAGAATTTTTCTTTCTGAGCAGTCTGTTACTTCTGGTGGTTCCACAGAAAACTATGTGAAACTTTATGCTTTGTTTTTATGATGCTCATATGGGTCGTGCATTGTTTTAAAAAAAACTGAACAGTGTGCTTAATGCAGGCAATAACAATCTATATTTTCTACTCTGATTGCCATTTTGAATATTCTTTTGTTAATACTCTTTTTACATCCATCTATACAAACTCCTCTGTATTATCAATAATAACTAACCTCTGTCTCTCAACAGTTAAGAAAATACTGTGCTATTTTTGATAATCATTAATAAAACATTTTCATTTTGTAAATAATATACTAACATTTGTTAATGTATGTATTTCCTAGAAAATACAAAATGAATATTCGTAATGCAAAAACCTTATCTAAAAATGAGAACCTACAATATAGATTTCCCCATTTTTTCCTTTTTTATATGTTTTAGGGATCACTATTGCTGATCACTTTATTTGTGTATTTATTTTCTAAGTACTTTTAAACAGCTTAAATGTATGTATATGCTGTAGGCTGGATATGCAAGAGAAAATATTTAATACTGGACACATAATTTATAAAAATATTTTATAATATTTACCCAAAGAGTCAAATGGAAAACAGCACGGGAGATCTGTCCACACAATAGAGACTCAAAGAATCCAACTGTGAGCTTGGATCCCATGGCAATGTCCTGCACAAGTCCAGCTCAAGTCTTAGAGTCCATGGAAATGCCCTCCACGAGTCAAGCTGGAGTCCTAGAGCTCATGAAAATGTCTCATGCACGTCCACATCACAGATCTGTATTGGGAAAGTCCAAGGCTAGCAGTGGAATCTAGAAAGTCTGTGCCCATGGGATGAAGTCTCTATGCCAGTAACCTGAGAAATCTGCACTAGAGCCAGAAGGTGATTCTGAAGGTAAGGACCAGAGCTCTCCTGAAAAGAACTGTAGCCATCCTCAGTGAAGCTTCTCCAACAATGAGAAATGCTGAGTTCCTATCAGGAAAGCCAATGTGAAAAGCTACTCTAAAAGAATCAACAGCACAACAGTTCCCTCTGCAGTTCTCTTTTTATGCCTTTGGCAATGGTCCTCAAGTGGACCTTTCACATACAGCATTGTGATATCCAGATTCAATTCAGCTGGGTGTTGTAAGTTGACCATTAGTTAATTCATGACAGTATCTAAACAGTACACTATGCTAATTTGCCTTTTGTGAAACTGTAATAAAAGAGTGTTTTATGTAACTTGCAAATTATATATTTTTTTAGTGATCTCCCTCAAGACTGAGGAAACATAGATCTGGGCATGTAAAATGGGATATTGTTCCACCATTGATATTGTATTATGATATGTTTTGAAATATGTCAAAAACTAAATCTTAATCTTAGAGTTTTTTGTTTTTTATTAACTATAATAATTTTTCTATTAATTGTGGGGCTCTATTTAGGGAATTTTAATGTGTATCATTTAGAAATTTATGATCTTCAGTTAAAACTACTATGGTTCTTAGACTATGGTTCTTCTTAGATTTTTATCAATCTCCTATCTGCAAGCATTTTTATTTGCTTTTTTTCAAATATGAACAAACCTACTTTGATCCAGAGCTCTTTTTCCCTAGATGCTTCTCTCTGCAGACAAAAATCTTACAGTGTCCACACACTATCAATAATTGATTTAATATAGATCCCACAGCTGTTTTTCCTTCATAAGTGCTCAGAAGTAAAACCAAAATTGTCATACATAAGTAAATAGCTAGTAGGAAATTTGCTGATTGAAGTACAATAAACTAGAAAATAAAAATCTACCTTTTTCCTTCTTACTTTTTGTTAGTTAAATTTTCTCAATTTAGGTCAGACATTATCCATGCAGTTTTTTAAAAAAATGTGAATGGTCATAGACTTAAAGAAAAACAGCTCTGTCTGTGTTCATTGGAATATACATGTATATATTTCCCTCATGATAGTTCTTATGGTTTAAATATGTATATTCCCCCAAAATCTTATGCAGTCATGGAGGCTGTTTCTAGAGTTCATAAATGACCCATTGTCCAATGCTGGGATTATGGGCCACACCCAAGTGAGTGTGGCCTACATGCAATATAAGGGACAGAAAGAGTCTTCTCTCCAGGCTCCTCCTCTTTTGCTCTTATTGCTTGTGCTGTTTTGTGCTGCTATGAACTGTTGTCCTCTGCCAAGTGCCACTCTGCCTCAGAGCCAGCTGACTGTGAACTGAAACCTTCACAAACTGTCAGTTAAATAAACTTTTCTTTCCTTAATTTGAGGTATTGGGCCTTTTGTCCTAGTAACAAGAGAAAATTAACCAAGGCAATAGTTATATGAACATTCAGGTTATAAGGTTCTCAAGATGATTTTTAAAACTAAAAGGGAAACTGTCATGAACAGTGTTATTTTTGCAATAATTTTAAGACTTATGAACACAATATATATTGTACTATTTTTTATTGACATCGAATTATAATGCTAATTACAGATGAGGCTGGGAACATGGAAATGAAAGAATTCTAGAATACAGACAGATGTGGAATCTTGGAAATTTAAGTTTGCTTTCAGTTTTCTGGTACTCTTGATGCTCATCATTTCTTGAATAATTATTTATTTTGTTTAATGACATATCCTCACAGCTTATGACTTGCATTGTCCACTAAAAATACAGTAGTGAAAATAAAGAATATATTCATCTTCCTTATCACTCATACATCCTACTATATTTTGTTTTATTTTTTTGTATCCTTATTTTACCCTTAGGACCTCATGGATATGA
Organism: Cavia porcellus; assembly: GCF_034190915.1. Taxonomy (NCBI): domain Eukaryota; kingdom Metazoa; phylum Chordata; class Mammalia; order Rodentia; family Caviidae; genus Cavia; species Cavia porcellus. The sequence goes on along the minus strand of NW_026947487.1, from coordinate 17,854,461 downwards.
AGTACTTGAAAGGATTTTGCCCTTAGGGGCCTTAGGGGATGCTGCAGTGGTGGGAGGTGAAAGGTCACCTTCCCCACCCCTAAGCAATTTACCTGTGGCACGAAATAAATTCCAATGTGCTACCTGTGCATCAGTAATGCCCCTTAGGCTCAAACCTAAGCTACATGTATGTCCCCACACCACGTGTCGGGCAGAGAAAAAAGCCAGACCTCAGTGGTGGTGGTGGGGTTCTCTTTCTGCATTCTTAAAATAAAGGCCACTGTACTTTATATTCTGTCTTCTAACCATGCTGAAAACTCTTTCAGTACTACAGAGCTACTTCATTTGCCACTTTCTCTGTGTTTTTGGGCCTTAAATTTCAAAAGACAGATATGAGTTATTGAGAGCTATTGAAGCTAGAAATTGAACATACTTGCAGGGCTACAGCATGACCAGGGAAGGCACAGTCAACCTGAGACCAAAGAGATACTTCAAAGAGCAACATAAGATCACAGCTGAGGACAGCTGGCTCCAACCCCAATTAACAAGATAGACACTGTAGTTGCAGGCATTTCACTCCTGTAGACTGGAGACTTGGAGACTGTTTCCTAAGATACTTCTCCTAAATTCACATCAAATAGTTCTCCTAAATTAACAAAGTCTGCTACTGGAAAAGTCCTTGAACCACTCCCAAGATCCTTCTCAGTTTCCTACATTTTCCATTCTAACTCCTCCCTTGTTTGAAAAATTAAATATGGACTGTCTAGAGACATTTCTTGTCTTAGCCCTGAGAGTCTCAAACTCTGCTCAAGGGTTTTGATCCTCCTAGAACCTTAAAAACACACCACTTGCCTCATTTGTTTAAACCTTCACTGTGTACTCATTTGGGAGATTGAGGATCTTGTCCAGGTCGACGATATCTGTAGATTACTGAGTTGAAATTTATGAAATTTTTTTTATTTTCACTATTGATATCATAAAACTGGCAAAAATGTGGGACAAAATGTCAAAGACTAAATCAGGGAATTGAACTGTGTTTTAGGGTTTTGTAAAAAAGAAACATGTCCATCTACCCATTTTCATATGAGCCATGTACACCTTTGCCTATATGAGTTGTGGTGGAACGCCACAACAAATATCTTCATTCAAAAAATTAGTTACAATGAAGACACATTTACATTAATTGTCCTCAAAATAGTCAACCTTGTTTCTAAGAAACTAACTTATTACTGCTTTCCAAAGTAGTTCTTCAGAGCTACCTTTTTTGAGTGTCTGTCCTTGAACTATCTTGGTTACCTTGACTTCCAAATAAATACTAAATAATTATTTTCCATAATTATTTTAACTGTGGAAAAAAGCAAAATCAACCAATACTACAAGAGATGACTAAACTCACAAAAGAGGAGAGTCTAATCACAAAAGAGGACTTTGAACTATTTAAGACAGTGGCAAGAATGATGGAATGAATGCCTTCAAAGTGAGAGGAAATATTTTACAGGAGATGAACGGCAATATGAATTTATACTAGTATTGTTTTTAAATTTAAACATTCAACATAAATTTGTGTGGCATCTATTATAGATACTGTACTTCTGCAAGCAGCATGCTGGTTCCTCAAATCTTTTAATCTTTTATAGACTTCTTGCTTAGCATAAACTTCTTCTAGACTGGTTCTGAGGAGACATGTGTGAGAACAGTTAACCAAAATATAATTAGAAGAAAAGGAAACATTTTCTATTACTGGAACACAGATTCATTGAAAGATCCATTTCTAGAGTAGAATTTTCTTTGCAAGTCATGGCATTATACGAGATATTTTTATGTACCAAGATACAAAGAAGACAACTTGTGATATCAATAAAAATATAGTTTTATTTATTTGAGAATAAACCTATGTGCTAAATGAGACAAAATATAAGAGCATCTGTAACTTTTATTGAATATTTCACCTTGATAAGAAAAACATGAATCAAACCAATATCAAATACTTTTCATGAAAATATCAAAGTTACAGACTGGAATACATATGTAACAATAATTAAATTCAGTATACAATGAATAATTCACTATTGGTGCACAGAATCAAAAAGAGAATAAGAAAACATGATTTTTCTGTCAAATTTATCTAAGCTAAAACCAAAAATATACTAGCCAATGCCTTCAACGGCCCTGGTCATTAAGATATAGCAGGAATATAAATTATTAAAGTAACACTGAAATTTTAAAGAAATGTGCTTCAGTAGTCTTAAAATTATTTATACCCTTTGACTGTCATTGATTCAAATGTCATGAGACTATCTGAAATCTAGACAAAGATGTTTGGGGAGAAAATACATTTTTACATTTAATGAAATTTGAGAAAATAAGTCCAATATTACAAAACACATTTAATAAAATGACACAATTTAAATTTAACAAATATTTACTATATTCTGATTTTTCCCATGTGTCATGCTGCAAAGAAGGAAAAATAAAGCTTTTTTCTTAAAGAACTTAAAGATGTATCAGATTCTTTTTTTTCTGTAGATTTTCTTTGATCTATCATTTAAAATTAATGTTCACTAAAACTATACATAGGTTTACTCAAATCCCATACTCAATGAATGCATGTGCACTGTAATAGTTAATCTTGATTTTCAGTGATATTGGCTTGAGAAAAGCCTGTTAGTAGCTTACACCTTTGGTTGTGTCTCAGTCAATAATGGGGGTTATGATAATGGCAACTATATCTGACTCCCAAGCCTTCCCTTGAAGGTTTCTCACTACTGCCTGGCTTCCTAAATGCATGAGTTGAGCAGCTTTCCTACACCATGATGTTTTATCTTTGAAACCTGCTGAACATATACTGAAACTTTTGAAACTTGAAGCAAAATAAAGTCTTCCTCCTCTAAATTATGTATGTCAGATACTCTTTCCCCAGCAATAGAAAGCTGCTTGATAAACTGATGTGGTAAAAATGCATGCCTTGATATGACATAAAATGCATAAATACCATATCCAGGGTCCATTTTTCCAGGGTAACCTCTCTCTTTGACATATATAGGTTTTACATGTTTAAAACAGATGAATAATCTTGCTTCTTATGATGCAACCCAAAATGAAATGTTTTAAATTATCTATACCATATTTAGAGTGAAAAATTTATATTTTATATCATGCTTTCCAAGAGCTCAACTGTATAAAGAGGAAAAGGGCCCTCAAGCATTTGGTACATGCCATGGTAGATTCCATAGATGCTGTTAAATTCAACTTTTATAGTGGTTTTCATTAGGAGAGTATATTCCACAGAGGAAGTTCAAGAATATGTGTTTAAGTCAGGGTATTTAATTAAATTTAATAGCCTATATCATGCAACAGAGTATTCCTAAAAGAAAGATTTGCAGAACATTTAATGGCTCCAAAAATAGTTTTAGAAGTTTCAAATTGATTTATTTGTACAGTGATACATCATTTTGCTGCTGTGTTACTGACTTGAACATTACCCAGTAAATCAATTCTTGTTTTTCTAGACTTTCAACATGACAAACAGCTTTATAGGTATTATCTGGTAATATATGTGTTCCTCAAAACTGTCTCTCTCCTCCTACATGAATTTATTCCCTAGGTAAGTATTGCATAGCTTTGATAAAGAAAGTCATTGTTAAAACATTGTAAGTCAATATATAATTTATTAAATAAAAATCCCAGATTCCCTTGCTAATTTCACTTTGAATGAATATATTTAGTTTTACTGTTTTTATATCTGCATTATTTCTTGCATATTACACTCTTTGCTGTAAAATTAAATGATGTTATCATACAAGTATTAATCAAACAAATTTATAACTTTGAAGGTAAAACTAAGAAGGTAGAATTAAAAGTATAAAATTACAGTCATTTATAGTTAAACAAAATGTATAAGCTAAGAAGCTGAAGTAACTTCTCATTCTTTCTTGCTTTTGTTTTTAAAAAAACTTTGATATTTTAAAATATACTGTTCAAATTAAATTTTCAATTAATTTTAAAAACATTGATTTTCATTGTGTTATTTAATACATATATGTGATATCCATTTCCCAACAAGTCACCTAATGTTATTCCTTTATCTAGCTGAATAATACTGTTTCATATAAATTTCACATTTTCTTTACCCATTAATTTGATGGGTTCCTAGGTTGATTTTCTACCTGGGTAATTGTGAATTGTACCATAATAAAAAAGGTATACAAGGATCATTATAATAAACTTACTTGAATTTCTTTATGGGTGTACCAAGGACTGGTATAAATGTATCATATGATAGTTAGAGACTTTTAGTTTTTTGAGGAACTTCCATACTGGTTTCCATCATGGGTATATTAAAACTGACTGATGATATCTTTTCACATTTATTTTACATTTATTCACATCTTTATGAAACTCAATAAAACAAATGGCCAGGTACTGAATGAATTTACTATAGCATATACATTCTGTGTCAAAATTTTAAATATGAAAAGTACGTGTCCCTGAACTCCAGTAGATCTGATTGTATTCTTAATTAATATAGCAACATGATTTCCATAATGTTGGAGTAATATTCTGATTTGAAATTCATAAATGAAGCTCATTCATTCCTAAACAATATGAAGCACAGATTCACTGTCAGTCACTTGTCCTTCAACAGCCACACTGTGACAAATTCTACAACTGTATGAAAATATAGCCTGGAACTCAGAGGAGAAACACAGGTGGTGGCTGAAGCAGAAGAATCACCGAAAGTTTGAGGCCTGCCTGGGCTATTATATAAACAAGTTCAAGGTCAGCCTGTAAGATACTGTCTCAAAAAAAAAAAGAGAAAAATCCCAATAAACAAGGATTGGCTTCTCAATTGGGCAATTACCGCAAGATTCTACACGTGTTCTTTTCTTTCTCAGATATTTTCTTCAGTATACATGCAGCAAAACAGAAACATCTTTTGAATACACAAATTGTGTTATTTAATTGCTTAGGATTTATCACATTTGGAAAACACTGACATTTATTGCTGTCACCAATAGGGTCTTATACATTCTAGATATTGCAGAAAATATTGGTAAACACAATGCTTTAGACACACAAGCTAATTTCAGATTCAGTATTATCCCAATCCTTCTAATATGGGTCTTCATACAATGTTTCTATTTGGTTCAGAACCCTCTATGGCTCTTTCATCTTTCCATTCTATCATCCTTCCTTTCCATTCTTCTCACAATAAATATACTTCTGAACAGTTTCTCATGAATGCATGATCCACAATTAATTGGCTTCCATAAATTTCTATTCTGAATCATTTTATTTCTGCTTTTACTAATGTTATATAACTTCACTTGATCTTTGGACATTCACTCTTTTTTTTCATACTGGGAATCAAAATCAGTACTCTGTGCCTACAAGACAGGTGCTTGTGCAGCTGAGCTGTATCTTCAGCCCCTCTTTATTTGCTTTGTGTTTTTAAACTCCATATAAATAGAGGTTGTAGCACTCTGAAGGCTGAGGCAGGAAGATTGAAGTCAGCCTGGGCTACATACTGAGTTCAAGGTCAACCTGAGCTACATACAAGACCCTCTCAAAAAATTTGATGTTGTATTTGTTTATCGTAATCTATTGGCATGAAGTGGATAAATATTTCATTTAATAAATAATTTTATCAGCTATCTAGGTGAATACTTTTTACATCTGCCATTCATCGTAAGGTTGATATTTTATTAACAAGAAAAAACCAGTCATGGTAACACATACCTATATTATTTAGACAGTGCATCAAAATAAAAAACAAATGGTTGGGAATATAACTCAGTGCATAAACCTTGGGTTCAATCCCTAGTATTACAAAAAAAAAAAAAAAAAGTCACTCTGTAATAATCTGGTGAATATGAGACTAGTCTGCTCATATCCTCATGCCCTCTTAGTGTTATAACTAATAACTTTCATTAGCAAGTTAGTTTTAAAGAATCATGAACATATTTGAGGTTTATATAGAAAGCAAATTTATGTCATTAATATAACTTCTTCTAATAGTCCCATGGTAAGAACACAAGAAGGTCATTGTGGAGGGGTAGGCAAATTTACATAAAGCCAAAAGCTCTCCTTAGTGTAAAGATGGGAATATTTTTCTTGTTTAACTTTTAATGTGATTAGCACATCCCCAATGGAAGAGGTTTATCCCCATTTAGAAACATTAGGGCTGCAGAGGAAAATGAGCTCAAGGCAGCAGGGAGCACAGGCAGGTGATCCAGCTCAGTATGGGGGCCAAAGGGCAATGGGGGAGGCCAGATGCTGGCACAAGTGACTGCTCTGGGAGGCTCTGCTTGCACAAGTGCCCTGGCACAGGCAGAGGACTTTGGTACCATGTTTGTTCACAGAAGTGTGCAGTAAATGGCCACTGTATTCGGAGCAGGCAGTGTGAATCTAACACAGAGGATATGGCATCCTTTTCTATTGAAAGTCACTGAGTTATACGACACTATTTGATTTTTTATGGCATTGACACAGTCGTAAAGCCACACTTAATTGAGCAGTGAAGCGCAAATGTTCTGCAGAAATCCTGAGAGATTTCTACAGAAGCTTCTATTGGAAGTTTGTAATAACGGACAAAATCTAGCCTTCTATATATGCCACAGTGCAGACCAACTGAATCTAAGTGCTACAAATATATGAGGAAGATCTGTATTTGGATGGTATTTATGACTTGAATAATAGCAAGAAACTCAGATTTATATGAATATCTTTAACAGACACTGGTGGTGTCAGCTTCATTCTACGAGCCATTTCCAGTGCTGTGCACATATACCTGACTCTGACTGCTGGCCTCTCTGCCTCCACCTTCTTGACTGAGAGTTATTGCTGATGAATAGTGGGTCCACAGAAGTGCATAGAAAACCAGGAGTATTGGAGAACAGCAGAATTGGTTATGGTAGGTAATTATATCTTTCAGTACTGCATCTGTCAAGAGGAATAGCTAAGGAATTCATTCTCCGCTGGTACAAAGAATTCCCAGGTGTGACTAAGTTCCAGAGGCTCCAGGTTTAATGACTCATCATTTATTTCCTTCCTTCCCCTCCCTATGTTGCTTTAATAGAACTACTGAAGAAAATGTAAGTGTTCTAAAAGAATAGAACATTGATTTATTCCCTTACAGTTCTGAAATTTAGAAAGGTGGTCAGGGTGATGACCTTACTGAAACTTTAGGGGAGAATCCTTTCTTGTCTTTTTCATTTTGATGCTTAACTCAGTATCATTGGCACCTCATTTCTTATAGCCTTATCACTTGAATTTTTCTTCTATCATCTGATGGATGTTCCCTTGTGTCTCTATCACTGCCCTTGTGTCCAAGGACTTCTCTCCTTTCTCTTATAAAGACACAAGTTTTTGGATGTACATCACACTTTGCACGAGTGTGACTTTGCCTTGAGAATATGCTCAAAAATACTTGCAATGGAAGTTACTCTTTTAAACAGAAGTAGTCTTTTAGATGGAATTAAAATTTTGTAGACACTGTTCAAATCAATATATTTCATCAATTGTTTTAGCCATACTATTTTTTAAAATCATCTTTCAAAAGAATGATGTAAATGATGTAAATGTAAATTCTTCTTTCAGATTCCACTTGTGGAAGAATTCTGACTTCATGCCTAACAACTACCCAAAGATCTTACCTTAGAAGAGGCATCATGATGACACTTTCTTCTCTCTTGCTTTGCTCCCATGCTCATACATGTGTTCATTCTTCACTATGGCCCAATGAGGGAGGTATTATTTCTAATGTATCAAGAAAGGGATTATTCACCAAATAACAAGAGAACTTAGCCATTAGGCACAATTGCAAATCAGGCTAGATATATTCATTCTTAACTAAAAATGAATTTTGAGACTTATGAAATGATGAATTTGAATGTAACAGTAATAAAATATATTATGTTTGGTAATCGGATTCCTTGGATATGATATCAGAATATTTTGCCAAATAAACCCCAATAACTATCCTCAGATGCTGATGCCATCGGTTCTCCTGATATGAGAAATTAAAATATAAGAAAAGAAAAAAATCTAAGTAGTAGGTAGAAATAAGATAAAAATACCAAAATGTTTGCTATGCTTTCCATGAAGCTGCTTGGCTTCCTCACAACATGGCAGCTGGTGCAAAGTGCCTGATACATCACTTCACTCACGCTATATTGGTTAATAATGATACAGAACCCTGAATGTTCAACAGAAAAGACATGGAATCACCTCCTTATGGGGGAAGTGACAGAGATCTGAATATTGCCATAAGCCTTTAGCTCAACATCATTATCTATGCTCTCTATAAAACGGAGAATGAGGTAATATTCCCTCAATCCTCAGCAGGAGGACTCAAAGAGAAGCCCAAGTCAACATTTTTTAAATAAAAATTTAAGATGTCACAATTTATGTGATAGTTACTTCTTTAATAATTTTGTGAATACTTTGAATTTAATTTTATTTTCACTCTCTATGAATTTTTAAACACATTAAGGTCACTGTTATATGAAGTAAATTCTTTATAGGAAAAAACAAAATAGTTCTAAAAGAAAATATATATAATATACATTTTAATTCATCAAAATCACACTTCATGAAGCAGTGATCGGCTAAATCACACCTCTCCCTGCCTGTTCATTCCCTACTTCTCCTGTTTCCTATGATCTTGAATCACTGTTGCTATACTGCAGCTTCCTGAAAATTTCACTTGTTATTAGAGATATATGATGGGGGACATTGATTTTTTTGAGTAAAAAAACATCTCAAATAAGTATTTCCTGGCCTGACCCCTTAAATATTCATTGAAGCAGGTGGTTTTCCTCTCTTCCTTGAGAGAGCAATAGTATTGTGCATGCAAAATCTCAAGTCTGAATAAAAGCAGAATTACCAGTAGGGGAATTTGTCTTTGTGTTGCAATACATTCTTTTTCAAGGTCTTCTCTTTTTGTTTCTTTCTAGATTGTGGATTGAACTGTATTCCTACATACCTCAGGAATACAAAAATAGGCAAGTGAATTTCACATCATTTTGATGAAATGAACAAACTCAGTGGGGACCATTGAGGGTCTCTAAGAAAGGAGTGTTTTCTGGTTATTTTGAAGAGTTATCAGATAAGAAAAAAAAGACAATATAAGCTCCAAATAGGCAAGCTGATTTCATGTTTGCCTCAGGCAAACCAAATGTTTTCGCTGTTGGCTGTTGATTTACTGTTGAATTGCAAGAGCAAAGGGCTTTAAAGGCAAAACAATCTTTATTCTTCTTTTTCTCCACCATGCTTCCTTGATACCCTAAAGTAATACGATTTACTGAGATGATGTGAAGAGGAGTTGTTTAGACTTATGATTTCTGAAACTTGCAAGTGTTTTAACACCAAAACATGAGCCATTAATAAAATTAAACCATTTCTGTAAGAAACAATAAAATTTCTATCAATAAAATTAGAAGAATTGATTTTCAGTGATCTTTTTCTACGTTAGTGTCATGTGAAATTTGGGAAGCCAAGGTAAAGCAATAACCTCCCCGAAGTTTCATTCTGGTCCTGATACTCCTTCCAAAGTGGCACAGGGTTATGAAATATTAGCTATAATGGCCAGAAAAGTGAATATATCCCAATGTTAACATCTGTAACAATTAAGAGCTTTTTTGTTGGAAAATACTTTACTGAAAATTAAGAATCTTTTCTTGCCTAGGTGAGATATATTAATCATTTAACATGAATTGTTAAAAATGAAAATTTTAAGAGAAATTTTTCCACACTGAAAATAAAAGTCTTTACTTTCCTAATTTTTTATTGAAAAGCAATAGTGAAGAAAAGTCATAGCACTTTCATAGTTTCAGAGGAATCTTATTAACCTGATATTTAACCTACCAATAATGTTATAAGATATAAGAATGCCTAATCTAAGTTAGTAGAGCTATGAACAAGCCAAACAATTTCAGAATCATATATTACTAACTTTAAAATCTGATGAGTATTTCACATATTAACATTTTCAGTGATTCAAAACATTTTCAGGATTATTTACTTTCTTGTATATTAAGAAAAAATGTTGAAATAAAAAGTTTTAGACTGTATCTCTCACCTCAACCAGAAATCATTAATAATTTTGAATTTTGGTAGTAATTTCATACCTAAATTTTGAATTAAATAGCAAAATAGGCTGTATTTTTTAAACTGAATTAGAATCAACAGTAAGTTATGGAGTTCTGTGGAATCTCCATGTTTTCCAGTTCACAGAGTATTTGTTTCCAAAGATTCCTATAACAAATAACACAGTAGTGGAGGCTTCAAACAATAGAAATTGATTAACACAGTGCTGGAGTTGAGACCCATGAAATTAAGGATTCAGGAGATATGCTTGATTCAGAGGCCTAAAGGCAGAATCTGCTCCTTCCTTTCCTCTCTTGAGCTTCACTAGACAACTAGTGATCCCTGGAATTCCTTGATTTGTATTTGCATCACTTCAGTGCCTGCCTCAGAAAATCTGGTTGCAGTCATAATGGATTATATACTCAACGTATTCAAATTAATTTGCGGCATAATTAGATGTGCAAAGAATCCAATTTCCAATAACATCTCATTCAGACCTACCAGAGGTTAGCATTTCAATTTCTTTTTGAGGAGACACAACTTAATCTGTAACACAAAAAACTTATAGAAAAGAACTCTTAAAAAAATAATCAGATGGAAAAGTAAAACTGAAGGAACTGGATGATTGCAGGAATACTGGCATGTGCATGCTTTCTGTATGTGAGTTAGTGCACTCTTTTACATTTATTTTTCTTTCTAAAACAGTTGTCAGCCATGGAAAGTTACAAATTTGAGTAAACATTTGCAATGATCTGCTTGTGTTTTTCTCCTTTTCCTTCCCTACAAATAACTTATTAGAGTTTTAGTATTACTACATTGAAGATTTATCTGTAGGAAAACTAAATCTTGGCTTTAATGATTAAAAATGTGGTTTCTTTTTTCTTTTTCCTCCAAGATGTGTTTATTCCAATTAAAAAATGTTTAAAAATTAAAAATTAAATTTAAATTAAATTAAATTAAATTTAAAAAAATTTGTCTGGGAACTTTCAGATTTATTGTCTCTCATCACAAATAGAAACTGATAAATATATTTTTAAGGAATAGTTAGCATGCATAGTTACCACACTTTTGAAGTCATACTTTTAGTTTTCTGGAACTTAAAGGAATTTTTATTACTTCTTAAATATTTCTTCTAGTTAGCTGAACTTACGTTATTCAGCTTCTGTGAGGTATAAAATACATAGTATAAATCAGAATGGAACTTGATAAAGTCATAAGACTCTCATATTACTATTATAGGGAAATGAAACTCCCAACCTACTGTATGTCTGGTACGAGTTCATGCTTTCTAAAATTTAAGAATGAATTTTAAGAACAATGAAGGTTAAGAACAGAAAATATTTACTGAGAGAAAGAAAGCTTCTGTCTGAGAAAGAGAGAAGGAGACAGACAGACAGAAGGGCTCCTGAGTGGGTTGCCAAAGATCTGTCTGTCCTAGGGACTTTTATAGACCAAAACCACAAAGCGAGACAAGATTAAGATGGCCAAAACATGGGAACTCCCAAGGTGGGCATAAGGTGGGACAGAACCATGGTCAACCGATAAGATTAATTGCTTAGGTGAAATTGATTTAATTTGGGACAAATGGAGAAGCAAGTCACATAACAAGCAAGCATGCATACAGAGCAGTGACTCTTTCCCTAGGGATGTGGAATGGTAATTCCTGGCTTCCTCAGCATCATAGAGAATTATTTAGAATATCAACACTTAAGATGTGGGTGTGTTAGCTTATCTTTTGTTTGTAAGCCTGGCCCACAGCAGGAGGTGTGTATCTCCCCCACAGTTGCAAGATATCTTGGCCTTTTCCACTGGCTCCTTCTAGGACCTAGCCCTATCTCTCTGCATATTAGATTTCTATCTAACTTAGTGGCCCATAACAATTAGAACATGCTAAGTTAATTGTCCAAATCAAGGAATTGTGGAATATGGCTAAAGTGGTTCATACTTGTACTCTCAGAACTCAAGTGACTAAAGCAGGAAGATTACTGTAAGTTCCAAGCCAGTTTGAACTGAATAGTGTGTCTTTGTCTCAGAAAATAAAATAAAATAAAGTGAAATGAAGGAATTATAGATAGAAAAGGGAAAGAATGAAAAATTGTATGTTTTTCTTATATACATGAATTAACTCCTATAATTTGATTATCATGTATCACAAACACACTAATAAAAATAAAAATTGAATTAAATAAAGAAGATAATCATCTGGAAAGCTAGAATAAACAAATATTTAAATCAATAGAATTGCTATCAAGAAAACAACCAAGAACAAATGTTGCAGGGGATGTGGGGGAAAAGGAACCCTTCTCCACTCTTGGTGGGGTATAGACTGGTGCAACCACTGTGGAAAACATTTTGGAGGATCCACAAAATACTGGGATTCCAGGTCCCATTTGACTCAGCTATTCCTCTTCTATGTATCTTCCCAGAAGAACTAAAAACATTATATGACAAAATATATGTGCACCCAATCTTATAGCAACACCATTTGTAGTACCTATATTTTGGAAACAGACTTAATGCCTGTGAACTAAGGAATGAATAAAAACAACGTGGCATTTTTATACAATGGAATACTACTCTGCCATAAAAACAAAACCCTGAGACTTTTATAAGTAAATGGATGTAAATCAACACCATACTCATAAGTGAAGTAAGTCAGACTCATATGTATAAACATTGTATTGTCTTCATGGTGTGAGAAAGCACCATCTTCCCCTCTGGAGCCAAGAAGTAAGGACCAGAGCCACAGCTATTCTCAGCCAAAAGGTCCTGAGGTCCTCTGATGATAACAGCTGATTTAATATCAGGGAAGCCAGTATGACAAGCTCCTCGAGGAAAACCAAGAGCTCCAGAAAAACACCACCTAAGAGAACCCACAGTGCTACTCTTCCTTGGCAGGTCACCTTTTTACGCTTGCAACAGCCCTCAGGTGGGCCATCTACAGTCAGCACCATGATGATTAATTTCAGCTGGTGTTTAAATTGACCATCGCTTTTCAATCTATTGCAGTAAAAAACAAAACAATTTTTTCTATAGATTGAACATGTTTAGGAGGAAGTGATAATTGTGTTAAACAGAAATGAAATACCCTCTGATAAGATTTCTCATTGAGACAATGAGAATCAAAATTATTTTGACCTTCATATAATTTGCATTATTAAAATTTTGATAAATAAAAGAAGCTACCTGAAAAATACAATGTACTATTTCTTTATAAATAAATTCCCAATCATTTTGAAATATTTAATTTTGGAGCCTTACAAAATAAATTTATCATATCTTTTTTATAGCTGTTAAAAAGTCTTATTTCTACTAAGTTATTTCTGATTTTTGCTTTTTGATAAAATTTTGCTGCGTCCATCTCTGTATGAGGAATGGAGTCAGAAAAGCTGTAATTTGAACATAAAATTGTGTGAACTATAGACTGTATGAGCTGTAAAATTATATACTTATAAAACTTCATATTACATTTTAAGACTCACTGTTTTATTTAGGAGTATAAGAGTAAGTTTGTTAAATGGTGCATAATTATATTCCATCCTCTCTAAAATTAAATAAAATTAAAATAAAAATTAAAAAATAAAGCTTGTGGGAAACATATTACTTAAACACTCTGAAAATAGTTGATTCAAATATCAGAAACAATTCCTTAAAATGGCATCTGTAAAGAAAAATGAATTCTTGTATAGGCACACAAAAACTGTGACGGATTAATTAAAATGTTTTATTGCCTTGAGGGCAGCAATAAACTTAGTAGACAACTTTGTTCCTTTCTAATTTCTTCTCCTCAATAAAAATAAATCTTAACTGAACTTGTTAAATGAAGGCTAGCTTTTAAGATATAACTTGTCTTTGAAAAAATCAAGTATTACTGCTGTTACTCAGAAGGACTGATCATCAGTGTTAAACATGGTATAAAATGTTAGGACCTTTGACTTATTTTATGAAGCACTCAATGACACTAATTGACAGATAAAAATCTACTTTAAGCAGCACATATTGATGGTTTAGCACCATATTGCTAATTAAGTTTTCCCTCTAATGTTTTAAATTTAATTTTCACTACCACACACAAATTCAAGAAAGTACTTTTTTGTACACACCTATATCCCCCACCTTTCTTACTTTCCTTGTTCTTACTGCTTATTATTTTTTTTATTCTAAAGAAGGCTTAGTCCACACACATTTTTTCCTAGAAAACAATAAAACAACATCTTTATAAGTGATGTCGTTCTATTTTCATTGAGTTCAGGATTCAGCTTTCCCTCCAATTTTCTTTATTGGAGAATTGCCCTTGATAATGTATCTATGCAAAGGGACAGGTGTTTCTGTGGCTGTTACTTTTATAGGTGGCAACAGGAATTGGACAGAACTAGCGATACAGCATGGAAACTGCCCATGGTGGGCAGCAAAACAGTTGAAATGAATTTTATCATGCTCCCATATTTAGACTTTGCTCTCTAATCACATCCCTCCAGTCTCGGTGAATTGATTTAAACAATGAAAAGGAAAGCTGGAGATGTGTGACAAACTGAAAATGCCTGCCAAATATGCTTGTGGGCTGAGTCTAATTACCTGTGGTTGTTATTGAGAGAGACTTTATGTGTGAAACTAAATTAAAGATCTCAGAATGTGCAGATTACTCTCCATTATTTACCTGGACCTTTACTATAAAAGTCTGTATAAGCAAGAATCAGGAAGTGCAAGTTTGAATAGTTTGGTAATGTGATGATGGTGGAAGACATTGGAGTGATCTACTCTGAAGATGAAAAAAGGATGTGCAAGCTGAGAAATACAAAAATCCTCAAGAAACTGAAAAAGGCAAGGAACTGATTATCTCCCGAGAACTCCACAAAAAACCAGTTTGCTGGACATCTTGACTTAAGTCCAGAAAACTGATTTTGCAATTCTAAATTCCATAAGCAAAAACAAAAAATTAAATATGCATCATTTTAAGCCATTAAATTTGTTAGTTTATTTATGCAACAGTAAAAAACAATGTAAAATCACCACTGTATTTGAGTTTTTCTTGTATGATTGATGGCAAAAGTAACAATTTTTTCTGTAAAACATAGTTGTAAGATATGAAATTATTTTAACTATTAACCATTATAACTAAAATGAGCTTGAATTAAAAACTGAAAAATGTAAGTGATTAAAATGATTATATATCATTAAAGTGCTATTATAGTCTTGACCAAAAAAAAGCAAGCAAACTAATAACATTTAAACCTACACTGATTCAGCTGCAATTACAGAAACCCACGTATTTTTTTTAACCATTGAGAAACATTCTCAATGATTTGCAGTAAGAAGCAGAGCAATTAAGAAAATGCCTTTGCCAAATACTTAAATTTTAAAATAAAATTTTAATGTATTTTCACATTGAAATTAAAATAGAAGGGAGTCTTACCTGCTGTTTTGGACAATTTTTTAAAAATTTTATTTAAAAGTAAAAAGAGAAGAACACAAAACAAAGCGGTGTAAGGGTACAAGTAATACAGAACTACAAAAAAAAAACAAACAAACAAACAAACAAACAAAAAAAAAAAACAGTAAGAAATCACCAGTTAATAGATTACATATTATCATCTTAAAAATAGTTGCTCAAGTCACAGTATCAAAGCATACAAAGTGGACATTCAAACAGTGAGACTGCAAACAGTTGTGTTCAATGATCCAACCAAAAACATTAATATGGTCAGCTATTTAACACCCCTAAACACACTTGCAGTTGTATCCTTTAGAGCTCTTTTTTTCCCTCTCTTTTTTACAACAAAACTTACACATTTTGGGTTTTATTTCTCCTCAGTTCTTATTACTTTTTTTTGGGGGGGGGGGGAATAAAGTCAAATATGCCAAAACAAAGCTGTCAGTCAAAACCAAGGATAGACATAGCACATGATGTAAAACAGAGTAAAAGGTTAACAACAGTGGTTACCATAATGCCTCTTGCTTCCTTAAAAAGAATTGGCTATCTCATTAGATATTATAAAGTTGAACAAAACAGTAGAGAACAAGACCAATAAAACTTAAGCATTGTAAACATTACAGGACGCCAAAGGAGACAATAGTCAAACCAGAATGGGCATCTCAGTGAATCTTATTGCCTTCAAAGTAGTTGCCTATACCCTCAAACTTGATACTATCATACAGAATGGAACAGAGTCTAATCAGTCAAAACAAGATCATGGGAGTATTACAGGACTTCAAAACAAGTTAATAGGAAATCAAAAAAACTTACTATTATATATCCTGCTAATTTTTATAATTTTTCCCATTAATTAAAAAAACATAAATAACTAAATAATTTTTTAAATGAATAAGGGAGAGATTGACATAAAATAGGACATAACAATATAACAATACAGGTCAAAGCATGACTGTTTCAGCAACCTAGTGCTTCACCACCAAATAACCCAACTTAATAGTAGTTACCATAGTGTCTGTCTTTTTCCTTGAAATATTTGAATAAAACTTCATATACTATAGAGTCAAGTATTTCCATATAAAGAAGCCCAGAATAAAGCCTTTCCAATTAATAAGTGAAAACTTTATAAGGCTTCAAGGCCACGTAATAGGGAATCATGATTACCACATATTTTTATATATTTGAATCATTACTTACATTAGGGAAACTATTTGGTATTCACACATGCGAGATTGATTTATTTCACTTATGAGTATAGTCTCAAGCTGCGCCCATTTATTGATAAATATCTCAATGTGATCCTTCTTTATAGCTGAATAATACTCCATTGTATAGAAATACCAAAACTTTTTTATCCATTCCTCAGTTTATGGACACTTGGGTTGTTTCCAAGATCTGGCAATTACAAACTGTGCTGCTATAAACATAGGTGCACATATATCACTGTGGTATGATGCTTTCAGTTCTTCTAGAATATGACTAGAAGTGGAATAGCTGGAATAAATGGGACTTCCAATCCCAGCTTTTTGAGAAATCTCCAGACTGACCTTCACAAAGGCTGCACCAGTCTACACTCCCACCAACAGTGTAGGAGAGTTCCTTTTTCCCCACAGCCTCTCCAGCATTTGTTGTTGTTGGTTTTCTTGATTCTGGCCATTCTTTCAGGAGTGAGATGGTATCTCAGTGTGGTTTTAATTTGCATTTCTCTAATGACCAATGATGATGAACATTTTTTCATGAATTTATTTGCCATTTGCATTTCTTCATCTGAGAAGTGCGTGTTCATCTCAGATGCCCATTTTTGGATTGGATCTTTGAATTTTGGGGGTCCGAGTTTTTTTTAATTCATTATATGTTTTAGACAAGAGTCCGTTGTCTGAGAGAGAGTTCACTAAAATCTTTTCCCAGTTTGTGGGTTTTCTTTTCACTATGCTGGAGATTTCTTTTGACATGCAGAAACTTTTTAATAAGAAGTGGTCCCAGTTATTGATTCTGGGAAGTATTTTCTGTGCGGTTTGAGTCCTGTTCATGAATTCTCTACCTACTCCTATGTCTCCAAGGTTTCTCCCTAATTTGTCTTCCAATAGATTTAGTGTTTCTGTTTTAATATTCAGATCTTTGACCCATTTAGATTTTAATTTAGTACATGGTGATAGACATGGGTCTAGCTTTAGTTTCGGCAAATGGAGAGCCAGTTTTTCCAGCACCATTTATTAAAGAGACTGTCGTTCTTCCAGTGAACCTGCTTGGCTCCTTTATCAAAGATAAGGTGGTTGAGTGTGTTTGTAGTTGTGGTTGTATCTTCTAATCTATTCCATTGATCTTCGGTTCTGTTTTGATTCCAATACCATGTTGATTTTACTACTGTTGCTTTGTAGTATAACTTCAAGTCAGGGATTGTGATGCCTCCTGCTTTGTCTTTGCTGCTTAGAATTGCCTTTGCGATTCTAGGTCTCTTCTGGTTCCAGATGAAATTTAAGAGTGATTTCTCTAGATCTATAAGGTATGTTGATATTATTTCTATTGGGATTGCATTGACTCTGTATAACAGTTTTGGGAGAAGGGCCATTTTCACAATGTTTGTTCTTCCTATCCATGAGCAAGGGATGTCTTTCCATTTTCTGAGATCATCTTCAATTTCTTTTTTCAGTGTATTATAATTTTCACTATATAAGTCTTTCACTTCTTTTGTAAGAGTAATTCCTAAATATTTCATTTTTTTGCTTGCTAATGTGAAGAGTGTAGTTTCTCTTATTTCCCTCTCTGTGATTTTGTTGTTCGTGTAGAGGAATGCTATTGATTTCTGAGTATTGATTTTATATCCAGCCACTTTACTGAATTCATTTATTATATCTAGGAGTCTTTCAATGGAGTTTAGGGGGTCTTCTATGTAGAGTATCATGTCATCTGCAAACAATGATAATTTAACTTCTTCTTTTCCTACCTTTAACCATTTTATTTCTCTCTCTTGCCTAATTGCTCTGGTTAGTACTTCCAGTAGTATATTAAATAGGAGTGGTGATAAAGGACATCCTTGTCTTGTGCTTGGTTTTAAAGTAAAGGCTTTCAATTTTTGGCCATTTAGTATGATGCTGGCTGTTGGTTTGTCATAAATGGCCTTTATTATATTGAGGTAAAGACCATCTATTCCAATTTTCTGTAAAGTTCTTATCATGAATAAATGTTGGACCTTATCGAAGGCTTTTTCTGCATCTATAGAAATGATCATGTGATTCTTATTTTTGGCTTTATTGATATGGTGGATTACATTTATTGATTTATGTATGTTGAACCATCCTTGCATTCCTGGGGTGAATCCCACTTGGTCATGGTGTGTAATCTTCTTGATGATTTGCTGCATCCTATTTGCCAATATTTTATTGAGGATTTTTGCATCTGTGTTCATTAGGGAGATCAGTCTATAGTTCTCTTTTTTAGTTGGGTCTTTCTCAGGTTTTGGTACTAGAGTAATATTTGCTTCCAGGAATGACTTAGGAAGGATTGCTTTCCTTTCAATTTCATTGAATAGTTTGAGGAGTGTTGGCATTAGATCTTCTTTGTATTTCTTGTAGAATTCTGCAGTGAATCCATCTGGGCCTGGACTCTCCTTTGTAGGTAAAGACTTAATTACATTTTCAATTTCATTAACAGAGTTTGAGTTATTCAACAGTTTTACATCCTGTTGATCTAGCTTTGGTACTTCATATGTTTCTTAGAATCTGTCTATTTCTTCTGTGTTATCAAACTTTTGAGAGTAGAGGTTTTCGAAATAGGTGTTGATGATCTTCTGTATTTCTATTGGGTCTGTAGTGATTTCACCTTTTTCATTTCTTATTGCATGAATTTGAGCTTTTTCTTCCCTTTTTTAAATAAGGTTGACTAGGGGCTTATTGATTTTATTTATTCTTTCAAAGAACCAACTCTTTGATTCGTTGATTCTTTGGATTGTCTTTTTAGTCTCTATTGCATTGATTTCTGCTCAGATTTTTATAATTTCCTCTCTTCTTTTGGCTTTGGGCTTGACTTGCTCTTCTTTTTCTAGCTGTTTGAGGTGTAGCATCAAGTTATTTATTTGTATGTGTTCTGTTTTCCTGATGTGGGAACTCAGTGCAATAAACTTTCCTCTGAGGACAGCTTTCATTGCATCCCACAAATTCCGGTAAGTTGTATCTGCATTTTCATTTTCTTTTAGGTGTTGTTTAATTTCTTCTTTAATTTCTTCTGTGACCCACTGATTACTCAAGAGTGTGTTATTCAGTTTCCATGTGTATGCGGGATTTTTGCAGTATCTTTTATCATTAATTTCTAATTTCAGAGCGCTATGATCCGATAACATGCAAGGGATGATTTCAACACTTTTGCATTTGTTTAAATATGTTCTGTGAGCTAATATATGGTCTATTTTAGAGAATGATCCATGTACTGCTGAGGAGAATGTGTATTCTGATTTTGTTGGGTGGAACATTCTGTATATGTCTATCAAATCCATTTGTTCGCAGTTGTGATTCAGTTCTGTTATTTCTTAGCTCATTTTCTGTCTGGTTGATCTGTCCCTTGGTGTCATTGGCGTATTAAGGTCTCCTGTTACAATTGTGTTACTGATAATTTGAGTTTTCATTTCTGTTAATAGTTGTTTTATATAAGTGGGTGCTCTGGAGTTTGGTGCATATATATTTAAGATAGTTATCTCTTCCTCTTGGAGTTTTCCCCTTACGAGTATGTAGTGACCTTCTTTGTCCTTTATGGTCATTGTTGGTTAAAAGTTCACCTTGTCTGCAAACAGAAAGGCTACTCCTGCCTTTTTTTGGAGTCCTTCTGCATGAAGTATTGTTTTCCATCCTTTGACTTTCAGTTTGTGAGTATCCTTCTGGGTTAGATGGGTTTCCTGTAAACAGCATATGGTTGGATTTTGTTTCCTGATCCATTCTGCTAGTCTGTTCCTTTTGATTGGTGCATTGAGACCATTTACATTAGTGGTTATTACTGTTAAATGCTGGTTTATTGTTGACATGTTATCTCTTTAATGTTGCATCTTTATTTTTCTGTTCTGTTTAATTATCTGCTTTGCTTAGTGGTTTTTTCCTTTGTGTATCTAAACTGTCTTTCAATATTTTTTGCAGGGTTGGTTTGGTGTTCATGAAGTTCTTCAGCTGTTCTTTGTCATGGAAGTATCGTATTTCACCATCAATTTTGAATGATAGTTTTGCAGGATACATCAGTCTAGGTTGGAAATCATTTTGCTTTAGGATCTGGAAGATCACTCCATGATCTTCTTGACTTTATTGTTTGTGCTGAGAAGTCTGCTGTGATTCTGATAGGTTGTCCTTTATAAGTGATCTGTCTTTTCTCTCTGACAGCTTTTAATAATCTATTCTTGTGTTGGATTTCTGGGATGGTGATTATTATATGTCTGGGTGTAGTTTTATTTTGGTTATGACTATTTGGAGTTCTATATGCTTCACTGATCCTGATGTTGGTTTCTGATCTCATGCTTGGGAAATTTTCAGCTATTACTTCTCTAAATATCCTCTTGACATCCTTTATGTTGTCTCCTTCTTTTTCATTAATCCCTATCATTCTTATGTTATTCTTCTTTGCATGATCTTGCAGTTGTTGAATTGTTGTTTCCTGATTCCGTGTTATTTTTAAAAGATCTTTCTTTTCCTGTTCACTAGCTGCAATCCTGTCTTCAAGGTCTGAAATTCTATCTTTACTTTCATTAAGGCGGATTTTACAACTTTCAGTGGAGTTTTTTATTTCCTTTATATCTCTGCATCTGCATTATGAATTCTGTTTGTTTCTTATATTGCTCTTCTAGGGATTCTATCTTTTTGTTTAGTTCCTCCAATTTTTTTATCTGTGTTTTCTTTAGATATATTCAGAATATCTTTCATTTCTTTTATCATTTCTTCTTTTATCTGGGAGATTATTTTGAGTTTGAATTTCTTTAAAGCTTCCTGGAGTTGCTTGTTAATTTCAGTAGCTATTGTGTCTGATATTTGAGGGAATGGCATATATTTTCTTCTATATACATTGCTCCTATGGTTGCTTGAGATGGGTTGGAGGTTTGAGGTTGTAATTTGGTCTTTCATTTTGTCATTTTCCTATATTTCTGTGTTTCAAGTGTTATTTGAAAGCTTCCTCAGGTTCTGTTGGAAATCCCCTTCTATGTTTGCAGCTACTGAGACTCTGGCACCACATTACCCCCAGCCACTGGTCCTGCAGAACCAATGGCCCTCCTCTGCCTGTTCAGAACTCTGCAGTTCCAGATAAGCTCGGCCTCAGGGACACTGTGTGTCCACCTGCCCGTTGGAAGCTCCACAGCTCTCCAAGTGCAGCTGGGATGTGGAGGCAGATGTAGACGCCTCAAACCCACCTCTCCACTTCACTGCACCTGGAAGCTTGGATGGACCCAAACAGTCTGGGATTTGGGCAGAGTGCGCTGAGCACTCACCACAGGCCACAGTGCCTCTGGAACCTGTGATCCTTCCCTGCTTGCTGAAATATCCACAGTCCTCCAGACACATGGGGAGGCTGATGCAGGCGCCCCAGATCTGCCCAGCCTCTTTTCTGCACACTGATGGCTAGGTGCGGGAGTCCCAACAGGCTGGGCTCCGGGGATAGTGTGGGCCCACTCCTGTTTTCGACAATTGAAAGTAGATCTTGAAAGCTTCATAGGCTGAAGGCTCCTGTCTGTTGTACTGCTCTGTCCTCTTTATCTTACATTGTTCAACAAATCTGATAAGTGCATAAAAATGTTTGTTCAATGAGTCTACAATTGAATATAAAATGTTCATAATGTGACCCTCATGGTTTCATCTGAAATACTACCCCAAACCACTTGCTTGCTTGTCAACTTACGGAATTTTGGCAGGTGTGATTGGGTCATAAGAGCTTTGAACTCATCGAATGTTTAATCCTGTCAGTGTTCATTGCTCCGTGAGCTCATTATGAGGTGGGGTCTCATTGATGGAACAGGTCACTGTTTCACTGAGGCACAGTGTTGAAGGATATATTTTATCCTGGCCCCTTTACTCGTCTGTCTCACTGTCTATCTCTCTCTTTTTCTGTCTGTCTCATTCTCTTTTATCCTTGTTCTCACTTTCTACTTCCAGCCTGCCATAAGGTCAGTAGGCGTCCTCAACCATCCCTTCTATAGTGAGAACCAGGAGACCATGGACTGAGTCTTATGAAACTGTGAGGCAAAATAAACCTTTGGTCCTTTGAGTTTTGGTTCTCAGGTATTTTGTCACAGTAATGGAATGGTGACTAACACAGTGACTATGATATTATCACCCAATCAACATAAAGTTTGTCTCAATTATAGAATACTAAGTGCATGGATGCAAAATTGACAGAAAGTAAACAGCAGTAATACTGTGATCCATAACTTCCAAAATGACCAGTGCAGGTAGATCAATGCAACCTCCAACTGACTTCAGTGAGAAATGTTCAATGATTTCCCACTTCTCTACTATGTTCTCTGCTTCTAATCAGAAAAAGCCAAAACTGATTATGAAACCGAGCTGCTAAGATGGTAGCTTATCATTAGCTAGTCTTCAGCTACACCATTCCAGCAACCTCCAACCAGAACATGAGAAGACGTCTCCTTTCTTACACTCACAAGTTTTCACTAACTTGCAGGTCCCTGAGTCTGTCAAACATAAATATTGGTGACTGACTCCTTTGACATAACAAGCTGTGACAAATAATGTATTCCTAGTCATTTGGAATGTCTTCATTTTTATAGGCCTGGAAGTGGACTGGCAGTAGTCTTTAATGGTGGCCCTTATCTTAGCCATTTAGGGATGAGAAACTGTGACAATGAAAACTTATCTTCTCAGTGAAATTTAATCAAATAAATGAAAGAATGGTTTTATTTTAAAGCTCTAAGTATACAAAAGGTCTCTAAATATTGTCTGACCCAGAAATATTTCCTCCCACTAATACAGACTTTGAGTAAAAATTGACCATTTGGTTTTTATTTATGGTACTTATTATTATCATAGTGTACAAAAGCACTAAAACTCCAAGTATTGGAGTTAGTACAAGGGCACAGTGATGAACAGATTGATGCTAATCCAAAATGATGGATAAAACATTGAATAACATGTGTGTACATAACAGAAATAAAAGAAGCTGGGGATTTAGCTAAGTGTGAAGGCTCTGGGTCCAATCCCTATTATCAAAAAATGAAAAAAAAAATTAACTATAGCTTTACAAAAGAGCAAAGTGTAGAAATAAAAGAAATAAGTTGATGCAATTCAAAGTTCCCAAGATTGAGGATGGGTCCAAGAGTAATCTCTGGGGTAATCAGGAAGGAGCAGAAAACCCACCCTCTTAAAATTGTCTTCTATAGGGGGCTGGGGATTTAGCTCAGTGGCATAAGCCCCTGCCTTGCAAGTGTGTGGTCGTGAGTTCAATCCCCAGTACTGATAAAGAGAAAAAGACAAAAAAAAAAAATTGTCTCCTATAGTTTCAGGTTAGTCAAAATGTAGGAAAGGTTTGAAAGTACTGTAACTGTGTTTGAATTCCTGTCATTCTTGCAAAATAGGGTCTAAAAGTAGAAAATAATTTTGTTGTATAAGGAAAATAAAGTTATATTTCAAACAATAGCAAGTTCTTATTTACAGTCATTCTATTCCCTAAGCTATTAAAATGATCACATCAGATTTATTTATTTCTCTTGTAGAAATATCAGAGCATTATTAGGGAACAAGTATTACCATTATCCATTTGAAAACAACTGAATGAAGTTTGCTTTTTTCATTCGCATTTTTTCCTGCAAAATAAAAGAGAGACACTTTCACAGAATGTTTATGTATACGCTTCACAATTTATTTCCAATACTGTCTTCCTCTCCTCTTTTAAGACTTAACAATCACTGCTTTTCACAGCTTTAGTATTATCTATGTTTAAGACTCTTGTCCTCATATGTATCTTTTTCACAGCTCCTTTTTTTATTCATGTGGCTACTTAATTTAAGAATTTCTTAAATTCGGCTTTCTTACAGAAGCCCGAATTCAGTATCATCTGTCTTGTGAGGATTTTCTGTATTCATCCTCTCTTGGATACATTTTATTAGTTGTCTGCTCTACTATGATAGCATATTTATTTATCACGGATTCTAGTATTATGATCTATGGGGACACGAGACAAAAACCATAAAAGTTAGTTTTCTTCATTAACAATATTTATCTTATAATTGTTCACTTTTGCGTATGGCTCTTTTTAACCTAGATCTGATTTATTGTGTAATTAATTTAGATTAAAATTAACTAACAGTTTATATAAATAAAGTGTGGTCTTAAATATATAGAGTTTTACTTCAAATATTTGTACAACTTTTAAAAAACTACTTACTCTCTAGTGGTTAAGTTTAGGTTAGTAATTTACAGTGATTAGGAAGCTAGTTTCCTAAATTGAATTGTCTGAATTGGACTTTTAATCTAGAGGTTACTAGTTGTGTGACTATGAACAAGTGACTCCATCTCTTTCTCATTTTTCTCATTTATAATAGTTGCATGTTCATGGTATCTGACATTTACTATTTTAGTGAGTATCTAGGGAATAAAACACTTCCTAGCTTATGATAATATATTAGCACATCCTTAACTGTCGGTACTGTTGCTAATTGTTTTGAGTGGCAAAAGGAGGAAGAAAGAGAAGGACCATGGGTGGTGGTATGAGTAGGGTGATAAAGCTCAGTAGTTCTTCCTTCAAGGAATTCTAGTTTACCAGGGAGACAGAAATAGAGCAGATCAGAATGCATCACTGTATTTGGTACCTTTACTAAGGGGAAAACACACCAGAGAGTAGCGGTAATTTTGGAAAAGGCAGGAGAGAAGAATAAACACCTGGGGTGACTCAGTGAATTCCGTTAGAGCGCAGCCACGAAGAATTGGGAGTTCTACACCAGAAGCATACACTGTGCAAGAATGCACCAGGCAGGGGCCCAGAGTAAACTGAGCTTCTGCCTGAAATAGAGTAGTGGGCCAGAGGAAAACGGATCTTGACTAAGATGGGATTTGTGTTCCATGTAAAATTGTTGTTATTTTATGTTGAAATCATCAGACAAAAAATTTGTCATGGAGATTGATTATCATGTGATTAATTTTAAATATCACCAGTCATTACAATGGAGAGTAATATGTGCGGTTTTATCTAAAAGAATATTGTAAAAGTGCTGTCGAAGGTAGGAAAAGGGTACTAAACATGAAATAGTACTGAAGCGTACAATTCAGAAACATGTTCTGAGCTTCTTCTACAAAAATAAATAGAACGCTTTTGTCATATTTCAGCTTTGCAAGGTCTTGATCAGTATTAAGAAATCAAGGAGATTTTTCAATTTTCATGCCTTTTAAATGAACACTTCTCATATATGTGATTTAAAGTAATGAGAGCTCAGAAAGATGTCTCCTTGACACTCTTAGGACCCAACGAATTCTTTTGAGAATGCCAGCCACTCAGCTGCTACTTTTGTCTATCGTGTATAAGTCAGACTTGCTTAGGGCATTGACATTTAAGGGTCAGTTCTTCTTGAAGATTGTTGACATTTCAGTTTTGTCCATGAGCTAAACTACACTGAACATTAGACAGAATTTTTATTCTGCAATAAAGATAGATACATAAAATATATAATTATATACATATATGTGTGTTTATACACTGATCTATAAATGTGTGAGTCACAATAACTTTTTATACATGTAAAAATTTTGAGAATAGGCAAATATATCTTTGTTTTTTAGTTTTTTCAAACATTTTTCCAAGAGGCTTAAGATACTCATAATTCAACTGGAAATATGTAAGAATACAGTATTGAGTCTTTCCTCATGATCAATTGTTTCTAGATTTCACATTTGTCTTTGTGTATATTTACACATTCAACTTTATTCATAAATCATATATCAAGTGTATTCTCTAAAATGATTAAAATCTGATTAAAGAACTTACAGTATTGAGAATCTATCCTTCCAGTTAAGATTTTAAGCAGTCTACAAAATAATACTAAAGCAGCAAAACAAAATCTTGTTTTGTATATAAAAGAATAAAAACTATGTAATATTGACATTATTATATGTATTTTAAATCTAAAATATCTATACTGAAATATTGGTTCTACTTTTTATTAGATGTAGGAAAATAGAACATGCTACTTAATTGTATTTCATTTTCTTCATGTAAATGTTCTTTCCCCTTGTACTGACATGAATGTAAATAGTACAGAAAGCTGTGGGAAAAGGCAAGCCAAAGTGCAGCGTGTTGTACAGCTTAGTATTCCCACTGCAAGAGTAAGCTGACAGGCTCTCCATTAGGCTCACTCTCACTGGGATAAGCATTGTGAAATTTTTAAGACTTTGAGAAGGTAGTCTGTGTTCTCTTTGGTAGCTGAAAATTAGTCATGAAGTGAATATTTCACATCAGTACTGAAACATAGCTTCTGTAAACTTGCCAGGATGATATAAGAGTTAGCATAATTATCTACACTAACAGTTTTTTCCTGATCTGACCAACTGAACTATGTAATGGATCTTTAGAAAGATTATAGAAATTATAGAATTATAGAAACTTGAAAATAAAGCTGTTATGTTTATCTACAACATAGACTTTAATTCAATATATTCTCCCAAGAGAAATGAAGATATATATATATATACAGTTAAAAACGTATATAAAATATTATTTTGGGTAGCAAAAAAGAGAGGTCTCTCTGCAGCATATATAAGCAGTGCTTCATTTGTACAAATTTAAAATACTTGCTAATAAAAATCTAAATATACTATTGATGGATTAAACAAAGCTAAAGAACCTTACAGAGAGCTTACTCGAAAACCCAGGCTAAAAACAGAAAAAGTACATAGTCTATAATTGTGTGTAAAATGTAAGACCAAGAAAAAGTCATCTTTACTGACACAGATGAGAATAGCTGCAGACCTTAGTGTTGGGATGATTGACCAGAAAGGAGAGAGCAATTTCTATGAGGAAATTGGAATTCATTACATTTTCTAAATCTGGCCATCAAACTGTACAGTAAATATTTTACAATACATTAATTTTATTTAAATGAAAAGTACATTTTGTAGTTAGAGCACGTAGAAGAGCTTGGTTTTTTTAGCCCCATGTTTAATTGCCAGCAGTTCAGCTGTGCTAGGAAGATGCAGTTTTGAAGAGGGAATAGATGGATGCACGGTTAAACTGTGGACTACATTTATACATATGGATGGATGTTTAAATGATTCACTAGCTCAGAGGTACTCTGGGCCCCTTACCAATCCAACTCCCAGGATTCTGAAGCTGTAGTTAAGAACACAGACTCTCAACTCAAACTTTTTCAGTTCACAGTATCTCTTGACAAGTTGAAATCTTGAGACTTAAACAAGTTCCTTGCTTGCTTAAGCCTCAGTGTCATCTTCATGAGATAGTGATGAGGGTTGAGTGAAGTGATACACGTAAATAGCAAACTGTTGCAATGGTGAAAATACCAAGAAATGTTGCAATACCAGATGGCAATATTGCATTCCAAGTATTAATTATACTATGCATATTACAGACAATTCTAGGATATTTTGTTTTCTTATCTTTTGTTTTTCAGAAAGAGATTGGCACACAATAGAAACTATTAGAATACTTACTAGATAGCAGAATTTTTCTATAACCTTGTCATAGACTCAAGAATATAATCTAGAAATAATTGCATCTGTCTTACAATCCATGCAATAGAGGATTTATTATTTATTATTGAAAAGAAAATTCATTCAGAAATAAAGCAACTCCTGCTGTGAGTCCGGGGTACGCGCAAACATTGGAACTCAAGTCCTAGGAATAGTGACCATTGTCAGTGATGGATTTATGGTTTTGGACAGAAGCCTAACTTCATTGAGCTATTTTTAAAAAACAAAGAAGAAAAACAAGAAGCACCAAAGATTTCTAAAGGATCTCATTTCACCCTAACCATCTTTGATTCTCCTTAATGACACAAGTTCTTTAAAGTTGAATAAAATTGAATAAAAATGCAAGTAATTGCCCTGCATTGTAAAAAAGAAAATTTAATACTATATTTTATACTCTTGTTAAATGTGTTACGGTTAAAAAGCTTTTATTTATTTTGATGACTAGAATAAAACTCCAAAGACAAAGATAAAGAAGGATGGGAGTAAAGAAGTAAGTGTTGTACTCTAAGAAAGTAGCTTCATCATTTTGTGTATTATAGCAAACCTGTACCGCGGCTTACTAAATGTTTTCTTTTCTTAACTGATATGTTAAGTGACCCAATTGATATGTTGAGCAATACTCTCCCCTGTAAAGAATTGCAAGAATTTCACTTAATTGAAATGTTAATCACGGAGCGGCCCTCTACAAACAAGAAGAGTGGTGCTAAAACAAGCTAACAAGGGCTGTTAATCACGGGTAGGCGCCTCTAGTCTTCGCTAAAGAACTAAAGAAGACAAGAAGGCCCACTAATTTACACATTGTTTGAAGTAGTGTGTTTATATGCAGGGAGATTTGCCCATGAGTTTAACCTTTTTACCTAACCTTAGTTACTCTTCCCACAAGATAGATACTCGCCGTTTTCCTGTTCTGTAGCGCGCCTTATTGCCTCCCCCCACCCACCTATCTGGGCCATAAAGAATTTGGGTTTCTGGTGACCTCTCCCCGACCTGGTGATGATCTGTCATAAAATGAGCCTGCCCCAATTTTAAGAACTGTTTAGCTTCAAAGAAATTACCGGGAAATACTGTGGCCCAAACCCCGATCGGTGCTTTCCTTTTGTTCTGTATGTACCAATGGGTTAGATATCAGATCTTTGTAAAACTTAAGTTCCAGCATCTCATAACTCGTGACCCCTTCGCACTCACTGGCGAAGACAAGCTGTCCTAGGATAATTAACTCTCCACTTTCTTCCCCAAATATTGCTGCAGATGTGCCACTCTGAGATAATGTCAGTCTGCAGGATGGGAGTAATTTGAGCAACACCAGGAACTCCCGGGACTGTCAGAGCTAAGTGGACAGCAATACAGTTTCCAGATGCGGGTCAACAGGTTTAATGGCCTTACAGGTTTCCTCCCCACTTTCCCTTACTTTTAAAAACCCCTTTCCCCAGTCTTGGGCGCGCAGTCTTTGGTTTGATCTAGGAGAGACTGTGCCGCCAGGACTGGCTCAATAAAGCCTTTGCCACTTAAGTTTTGGACTCTTGTTTCCGTGGACTTTATACCGGGGCCCACGTTATAACATTTGGGGGCTCGTCCGGGATGGAAGCAAGACTCCAGACTCATTTCCGAACATCTGAAAGTAAGTGCTCTGGAGGTTTTGTTTGGGCCGCGGTCAATTTGTAATTTTGAGGGGACGCCCTCAATTTGGGAGTGGGAACCACCCGAGGACAGAGTCAGTTGGTTTGTCGGACAAATTCTGTCCATCTGTGAATCTGCCCCGGGTGAGGAACCACTCCGTTCGGAAGGGGACGCCCTTAATTTGGGAAGTGAAGCCCCCGAGGATGAAGTCAATTGGTTTTTGCCATTTGTGACTCCGCCTGGGTGGGGAACCACTTCATTAGTTAAATTTGTTAATTCCTCCAGATCCCAAAATTTGACTAATTTTTGAGCAAAGGCCATTCTGCTGCAGCTTGTCTTGTCCTGTCTCGTCTTGTGTGTCGGTCTGTGTGTTCATTTGTTCTAATTGTTCCCCTTTTTGGTCACCTAACTCTAACAGAGCCTTCTTTCTTAGGAGCTCCTTCCTGGAATTCGGAGTGGGCAAAGGTGATTCCGACCGTTTGCCTAGTCTCTGTAGTTTTTCTGTTTAACCCTAACTTTGCCTTTTAAGTTTTTTTTCCAGCAAAACCAGCGACACCACCAGCTATGGGTCAGAACGAGTCCATTATGGGTCGGAACGAATCTGTTCCCAGCACTCCCCTTAGCCTTGTCATTGACCACTTTAAAGAATTCCAGAGGCGAGGTGGGAGATATGGGGAAAGGGTTCGCAAAGCCAGACTAACAACCTTTGTCACACAGGAGTGGCCCCTGGGGACCCAAGGAGTCTGGCCCCCTTTTGGGTCCTTTGATATGGAGACAGCTCGAGCGGTCCGCCAGTATGTATTTGGGCCCCCCGCTCACCCCGATCAGATTGTCTATATCCAGGCTTGGATAGATACAATCTATGATGCTCCCCCTTGGATTGAGCCACTTCCGAATGGAGTCCTAGCAGCCCTCAAACCGAAATCCAAGGCTGAAGAGGAGACCTCCAAGCCCAACGCACCTCCAGTCTTACCTCCGAGCGAAGACTTCTCCGACCCGCTAGACATCCTTCCCTTACCCCCTCCCCCGTATCCTGCCCCTGAGCCACAACCTGACTCCACCTCGCCCTCCCCGCCTCGGCCCATTCGAACCCGCCGCCACGCTCGACCAGAGGGACCTCTGGAACAGGGCCACGAGGCAGCGCCACTGTGTCCTCTGCGGGAGGTCCCAGCCCCGAGTGGGGGCTCCATGTTTGTGTACACCCCCTTTTCTTTCTCTGACCTCTATAACTGGAAAAGTCAGAACCCCCCTTTCTCGAAGGACCCAGAATCTCTGATTAGCCTTATAGAGTCTGTTTTCTCCACCCACCTTCCCACTTGGGATGACTGCCAGCAGATCTTACGCATCCTTTTCACGGCTGAGGAAAGGATGCGAATCTGCGCTTTGGGGCAAAAGGGAGTCCGAGAACCGGATGGATCTCCATCCACTGATCGGCAACGAATTGAGCACTTGTTCCCCTCCTCCCGACCCGAGTGGGACCCTAACACGGATGCAGGTAAGAAGGCTCTCGATGAGTATCGCCTGAGGCTCTTAGATGCACTTCGTGCGGCTGCTAAGAAGCCCACCAACCTTTCCCGAGTGAGTGCAGTGCAGCAGTTAGCCGATGAGTCTCCAGCGGTGTTCTTAGAGCGCCTTTTAGAGACCTATAGATTATATACTCCAATCAATCCGATGGCACCCGAGAACGCACGAGCAATTAATATTGCTTTCGTGTCCCAGTCGGCCCCTGATATTAGGAGAAAGTTACAAAAGCTTGAGGGATTCGAGGGAATGCCTCTCAGCCAGTTGGTCGAGGTCGCACAAAAGGTTTTCAACAATAGGGAAACCTTGCAAGAAACAACAACCAAAAGGATGACTAAAGTACTGGAATTACTTTGCGAAAAAGAAGCCAAGAGGTCAGCTAACCCTAGGAAAAAGGAAGCTCGAGGTAAGCGACCTCCTCTAGACAAAGAGCAATGTGCGTACTGTAAGGAGATGGGACATTGGCGTAAGGATTGTCCAAAGTTAAAGCCTAAGACAGAACGAGAGACTAAGGCCCTGTTGTCTCAGAAATGAGGAGGTCAGGGCTCGCCGCCACCCCCCGAGCCCCGGATAACTCTCCAAGTGGGGGGGCAACCGGTGGACTTCCTAGTCGATACAGGAGCTACCTATTCTGTGCTGACTCAACCATTAGGAAAACTGACCAAGCAATCTGTCAATGTGATAGGAGCTACAGGGGGCCGAAAATCGTACCCAAAGGTGACAGCTAGTCTGGCTCGACCTGGACATAGACTGGTCCAACATGATTTTCTCTGGGTCCCTGAGTGCCCGGATCCCCTTTTAGGGCGGGACCTTCTACATAAATTACAGGTGCAAATTGACTTTGTTACGAATGAACCTAGACTGAAGCTAGGGACTGATACCCCCTCAAAATCAGAGGGTATTAGAGTGTTGGCTCTTGTCCCAGAAGGAGAAAGTTACCGCCTGCTGGGAAGTTTGTCTGGTGCACCCGAGTTGTCACGGACTGACTTAGAATTAGAACTGCTGAACAAATGGAAACAGGAGATTCCAGAAGTCTGGGCAGAAAACAACCCTCCAGGGCTAGCAGTCAACCAAGTCCCCCATGTGGTAGAACTCTTGCCTCAGGCACGCCCCATCTGCTTAAGGCAATACCCAATAAGCCTGCAAGCCCGGAAAGGAATTAAAGTCCACATACAGAGACTAAGAGACAATAATATTCTCATTCCTTGTGTCTCTCCCTGGAACTCGCCCTTGCTCCCAGTTCAGAAACCGGGGACGAATGACTATCGCCCTGTACAGGATCTCCGAGAGGTTAATAGACGAGTGCTGACTCTACACCCAACAGTGCCAAATCCTTACACCCTGCTCAGCCTCCTTAATCCGGAGAACACCTGGTACTCTGTCCTGGACTTGAAGGATGCCTTCTTCACCCTGCCTCTTGCTCCGGTGAGTCAACCCCTATTTGCCTTCGAGTGGACTGACCCAGATACAGGGGTAAAGGAACAGCTGACCTGGACACGTTTACCTCAGGGCTACAAGAACTCTCCCACCCTTTTTGACGAGGCGTTAGCAAGAGATCTCTTAGGATTTAGAGAGGAACACCCCGAGATAGTGCTCCTTCAATATGTAGATGATTTGTTGATAGCCTCAACGTCCCTAGAAACATGTCAAGAGGCAACTGAGGAGTTGTTAAAGACTTTGGGACGATTAGGCTATAAAGTCTCGGCTAAAAAGGCTCAACTGTGTCGCCAGGCCGTGACTTACCTGGGCTATAAATTACAAGAAGGAAAGAGGACTTTATCAAAAGAAAGAATCCAGGCCATATTACAAATCCCATCCCCAGAAACTAAGAAACAGGTGCGGGAGTTTCTGGGAGCTGTCGGATACTGCAGACTATGGATTCTAAACTTTACTGAAATCGCTCGCCCATTGTATGACTCTTTAAAGGGAGAGACTCAAAAGTCGCTCGACTGGACAGATGAGTGCGAGCAGGCTTTCCAACAGCTCAAGCGAGCTCTGACTGAGGCTCCAGCCCTGGGGCTCCCTGATGTTACTAAACCCTTCACCTTGTTCGTAGATGAACTCAGAGGCATAGCAAAAGGGGTTCTGACTCAAGATATTGGCCCTTGGAAGAGACCTATAGCCTATCTTTCTAAAAGACTCGACCCAGTGGCAGGAGGGTGGCCTCCGTGCCTGAGAATTTTGGCCGCTGTGGCAATGCTACTCAAAGAGGCTAAGAAGCTCACTTTTGGACAAAAGATTTCTGTGGTAACCTCCCACAGCCTAGAGACTCTTATTAAAACCCCCCCAGAAAAATGGCTTTCAAATGCCAGAATTCTACACTATCAGGCCTTGCTTCTAGACCCAGAATCAGTAGTTTTCAAGACCTCCTCAGCTCTAAACCCAGCCACTCTCATGCCCGACGATAACCCAGAAAACCAACAGATGCCTCTCCATGAGTGTGCTGACATTCTCGAGTTACAGCAGAACTTGCGAGCTGATCTAACCGACCAGCCTTTTAAGGACGCTTACAATTATTTCACCGACGGAAGCAGTTTCATTCAGGACGGGAGGCGAGTGGCCGGCGCAGCAGTGACCACCGAGAAAGAGGTACTCTGGGCTAAGCAGTTAGAGCCTGGCACTTCTGCCCAAAAGGCAGAGCTCATTGCTCTGACAGAGGCATTAAAGCTAGCCTCAGGAAAGAGGGTAAACATCTACACAGACAGCAGATATGCTTTTGCTACTGTACATGTACATGGAGCTATTTACCATGAACGCGGTCTCTTGACCTCGGCCGGGACTAAGATTAAAAATGCCCCACAGATCCTAGACTTGCTAGCAGCTGTCTGGCTACCTCAGCAAGTCGCTATTATTCATTGCAAGGCACACCAAGTGGGAGATGACCCCATCATCATAGGAAACAATTTGGCCGATCAGGCTGCCCGAAAAATAGCAACCACATCAGAGGGGCCTGCAGAGGAAATGACTGCCCTGATGCTAGTCCCTCAAGCCTTGTCAGAGCCTGTTTATTCGAAGACAGATTTACAGCTAGCATCTCAACTTGGAGCCAAACCCCGCACTCCAGGGGGCTGGTATCAGCTGCCCGACAAGCGAGTGCTGTTACCCGAAGCACTAGGACGAGAGCTTTTGCAGCAAGCTCATCAGGCTACTCATTTAGGAGGAACTAAACTAGCAGAATTGTTCAGAGATCGATTTTTCATTCCAAAGCTCTCCAAACTAACTGCCTCTCTGAGCTCTAGATGTCCACAGTGTTTGTTGGTCAACCCAACCAGGAAACCTCCACTGGAAACCACCCGGTATCGAGGAACCTCCCCAGGAGAACACTGGGAAGTGGACTTCACGGATATGGTAAAACCTGGCTTGCAGGGACACCGCTATCTCCTGGTGATGGTAGACACATTCACTGGCTGGGTAGAGGCCTTCCCCACTAAGTCTGAGTCAGCCCTGGTTATAGTTAAAAAGCTACTACATGAGATTATACCCCGATTTGGCCTCCCATTATCAATGGGGTCCGACAATGGCCCGGCTTTTATAGCCCAAGTTACTCAAAAGTTAGCCCAAGTATTGAAAATCAGTTGGAAACTCCATTGTGCCTATCGGCCACAAAGCTCGGGACAAGTAGAGCGCATGAACCGGACCATTAAGGACGCTTTGACTAAGCTGTCTTTAGAAACTGGTGACAATTGGGTGAGCCTTCTTCCCTTTGCATTGCTGAGGGCCAGATGCACCCCATATATTTCTGGGATCTCCCCCTTTGAGGCTATGTTCGGGAGACCCCCACCTATAGTTCCTAAGTTGTCAGAAGACAAATTAGCCGAAGTAACTAACCAAGATCTCATTAAGTCCTTACAGAGTCTCCAGCCTGTACTGACCTCAATTCACCGGCTGTTCAGACAAAAACATCCGAACCCCCCCTTGGGAACGCTGCCCCAAGCGTCAATTGAGCCAGGAACGTCGGTCCTGGTGCGACGACACCACCGGGATTCGCTTGAGCCGCGCTGGGAGGGACCGTTCACCGTGGTGCTCAGCACTCCCACCTCCGTCAAGGTAGCAGGAAAGACTGCGTGGATCCACCACACACAAGTCAAACCACTGGAAGCTACAGACGACGAAAAGGGTCCCCGATGGACAGTACAACGGACTGGTAACCCATTAAAGTTAAAGTTTGTAAAGGACTCTCAGCCATAAAATTATGTCTGTACTATGGTATTTGGCTTGGTGCTCGATTATAATTGTAAACCCCGGGAATGGGGACTGGATTGTTTCAGACGAGAAAACTAAAAGGGAACTAGGGAGAGCTAAAGGCACGATAAATCAAGTCACCATTGACCTATGTATACTTTTCAATGGGATAATAATTAATGATGACAGCCCAACTGGCAGGGTAGGTGGGTCGGTCCACCGTAACCTCTGCTCGGGCCGTGGGCCTAAAGCTCTGCAAGTTATGTTCCAACTCAAGCAGGCATCCCTGTATGTATGTCCTAAAAACCAGCCTGACCCCAATTATAATGTGTACTGTGCCTCCGATCCAAAACATCAATATTGTTATTCGTGGTCATGTGTCACAGGAGGCCTAGATGGATACTATAACTCTGAAAAGTATCTCGCTGTCAAGTACATAGGAAACAAAAACTGTTATGGTGTTTATACTTGTAACCCAGTCCAGCTGACCTTTCTAAATCCAACGGATTTTAGGTGGCTGGGGCAGGGACTTACTTACGCTGTTAAAATTTATAAATCTGGACATGATCCTGGAATTAGTATCAATATCTTATACAAGCCACCTAGAAAGCCTCCTGTAGTCATTTACAGGAGAGGACGCCGCCCAGTGACAGCCCCCACTCAGAAGGCACCCATTAATTTCCCACTCAGTCGACCCCGGAGGCACACTCCGACGACTAAAGTGACTGAGGCCACATACAATGGGAGCATTTACCACACAGACCAGCCCCAGATAAAGCTGTGTAAATGGAGGGGGGAAGGGGGCATCCCGTACTGGATAGAGATTAGAGTGCCTAGCCTCGATCCAACCTCGATGCAACCTTCAACGAGGGCTACAAAAACTGGTTTGAGAAGGTCTAGACGGGCACAGACTGAGCCCAAAGCCTCCGCCCCACCTTCAATGATAGCGGAAATATTCCAACCTTTGGAAGTAGCAGCTGAGCTACTTAACAGTTCCCTTGATAGCGATTTAAAAATCCCATGCTGGCTGTGCATGTCCCCAGAGCCCCCCTTCTATGAGGGCTACATCACGGTCACTGATAAACTAGCCTCCGATCCCTCTAGATGCAAAATGCTCCTTCCCCAATCGCTATGGAAAGGCACCAGTTTAGAGGGGATAACTGGTACCTGCATATATCATTTTAGCCACACAGCCCCTGAGTATTGCGACCTTTCTCACTCTTATCGCATCACAGGAGCTGGTGACGCTACTCCCCTAATAGCCCCGGCCAGCCATTGGTGGGCTTGTACTTCAGGATGGTTCCCTTGTATGATTTCAAAAAAGTTCGTTGTTGACCAGGATGAGGTGTGTGTACTAACCCAGGTTCTGCCTAGAATCTACTGGCACTCCGAGGAAGAAGGGAACCGGGCTCTCATCTCAGCCAGTCACCAGATCAATAAGAGAAGTCCAGCCCTCCCTATTATGGCTGGGATCAGTGTATTCTCAGCCCTCGGGATGAGTGCTGCGTCCATGGGAGTTAGCATACACCAATACAATATGCTATCTCAACAGGTAGATGAAGAAATAAAAAGAGTCCAAAATGCTATTGAGGCCTTAGAGAGTTCAATGGACTCATTAGCTGAAGTAGCTCTCCAAAATCGCAGAGGACTAGACCTCTTGCTTGCTGAAAAAGGAGGACTGTGCTTGGCCCTGGGAGAGCAATGCTGCTTGTACGCCAATAAGTCTGGGGTAGTTAGACAAAACTTAGCGGAACTCCAAAGAGGCATACAAGAAAGAGAGAGACTAAGACAAGGAGCTCTAGGGTGGGCGGAGCAAATGTTCTCCTTCCCACCGTGGATAACCAACATAATAGCGACCGTAGCCGGTCCTATCATTGTGATTCTAGTGCTAGCCACTTTGGGCCCCTGCATAGTAAATAGGCTGACTGCATATGTCAAGCGTCAGGTACAAAGTATAAAATTAATGATGGTCAGGCAACAAGCGTATGAGCTTGTCCCCAGCAGACCTTAAGTACGGCCAAGGATTTGGCCCAGAAGTCACAACATCAGAGGGGAATGTTGTACTCTAAGAAAGTAGCTTCATCATTTTGTGTATTATAGCAAACCTGTACCGCGGCTTACTAAATGTTTTCTTTTCTTAACTGATATGTTAAGTGACCCAATTGATATGTTGAGCAATACTCTCCCCTGTAAAGAATTGCAAGAATTTCACTTAATTGAAATGTTAATCACGGAGCGGCCCTCTACAAACAAGAAGAGTGGTGCTAAAACAAGCTAACAAGGGCTGTTAATCACGGGTAGGCGCCTCTAGTCTTCGCTAAAGAACTAAAGAAGACAAGAAGGCCCACTAATTTACACATTGTTTGAAGTAGTGTGTTTATATGCAGGGAGATTTGCCCATGAGTTTAACCTTTTTACCTAACCTTAGTTACTCTTCCCACAAGATAGATACTCGCCGTTTTCCTGTTCTGTAGCGCGCCTTATTGCCTCCCCCCACCCACCTATCTGGGCCATAAAGAATTTGGGTTTCTGGTGACCTCTCCCCGACCTGGTGATGATCTGTCATAAAATGAGCCTGCCCCAATTTTAAGAACTGTTTAGCTTCAAAGAAATTACCGGGAAATACTGTGGCCCAAACCCCGATCGGTGCTTTCCTTTTGTTCTGTATGTACCAATGGGTTAGATATCAGATCTTTGTAAAACTTAAGTTCCAGCATCTCATAACTCGTGACCCCTTCGCACTCACTGGCGAAGACAAGCTGTCCTAGGATAATTAACTCTCCACTTTCTTCCCCAAATATTGCTGCAGATGTGCCACTCTGAGATAATGTCAGTCTGCAGGATGGGAGTAATTTGAGCAACACCAGGAACTCCCGGGACTGTCAGAGCTAAGTGGACAGCAATACAGTTTCCAGATGCGGGTCAACAGGTTTAATGGCCTTACAGGTTTCCTCCCCACTTTCCCTTACTTTTAAAAACCCCTTTCCCCAGTCTTGGGCGCGCAGTCTTTGGTTTGATCTAGGAGAGACTGTGCCGCCAGGACTGGCTCAATAAAGCCTTTGCCACTTAAGTTTTGGACTCTTGTTTCCGTGGACTTTATACCGGGGCCCACGTTATAACAGTAAGAAAGAAAGGTAAAAGGGAAATAAAGGAAAAAGCAAAGAATTCAAAAAAAAATAAAGATTACTAATATATATGGATACAAATATTTTGACTAATAAAAATTAAAATTTTAGAAAATATATGCTTAAATATATACACATATACTACAATAAAAGAGAAAGAAAAAGTAACAAGTCATATAACACATCGTGTCAACCATTAATATTTATTTATTTTTATACTTTCTGAGACAGTGTTTCACTATGCAGGTCAGGCTGGCCTGGAGTTCACTTTGTATCTCAAGCTGGTCTCAAACTCCCAACAATCTTCCCGTCTCAGCCTCCCAAGTGCTGGGATTAAGATGTGTGCCACCACACCCAGCTCTAAACATTATTTTTTAAGTTACATGAATTTTTGCAAATCACTTAACATGATTCATATCACAACTGTTTATGTAATTATTTACTTATTTATTGAGGCATCATCTTCCTATTTAGCTCAGGCTTGTCTACTCAAACTCATAGCAGGTCCCTGACTCAGCCTCCCAGCTTCTCTGGGATTACACAGATTACAGGCATTCACCACCATGCTTGAGTGTTTGTTAAGTTAACTTTAAATGTAAATAACTACTTCAAAGACGATTGCATTAAAGATTCATCATAAGACTAGGCAATGCTAAGCATTTAGTAAAGTGTAAATAACTTGTAGATTTTTAAGATGTTATTAGGATAAAAGTATGTGCTTGTAAAAGATAAATTCAAAAAAAGAAAATGTCCTGAATTTCCAATATCTTTGGGCGAAAATTGTTAGAATGTTGAAAAGAAGCATAAAAATTGAAGAAAACTTCACCTGTATTAAACACTTTGATTCTAGATGGAAGTCCAAGAAGTGCTAACTCATTCAAAAGAAACAAAACTCTTCAAACTTGATGCTGCTTCTGAACTTAAACCAATAAAGCATTACCCTGAAAAGACTGATTTTTCTATTTTGAAATTAGAGAAGAATATCTATAACCTTGTCACAGATTCAAAGTTTATTATCTAGAAAACAATGGATTCATGACTTCTAACAATTTTGGGAAACAATTTTAAATCTAGACATAAATGTAGGGCCAGGATAAAAATGTACAATTGCATAACTATTCTGAAATTTACATTTGGCATAGAAAGAGGATTATAAAATTCTTTATTACTATATGTTTAGCACCAGAAGTATGTAAGCAGTATGACAAAACTATACAGGAATATATTGGGAGAAGGGAAATAATTTTATTTCACTGTATATTTTTGTTCTATCATTTTTTTTCTTTTTTGATAAAATCAAAAACTAAGCATCATCTTCATTTCATTCATTTTCTTGAAATAAATATACCCCCTACTAATTAAACTGTTATGCTTTGAAGATCAGGAGCCATGACTAATGCTTCCACAATAATTTATATGCTTTTATAGTAAAGATTAAAATACGATGTTTATTAAATTAAATATTACAAGTTTAGTATCATATTTATTGATATTGCTCAAACTTTTGTAGATATCACCTTTAAAATTAGAGAAAATTTCTATTTTCCTTCCAAAATTCTTGTCTTTCTTCAATATATCTCACCCATTCCATGTTTTTTCTCCATTATCCCCATATAATTATCACAAAAGACTAGTTTTGCCCGTCACTAGAGTTTCACAAGTCCTTCATGCAGTATTTGTTTCTTGATGTCAGTCTTAGACTTTTTAAAAATTAAGACTTACTTTTAAAATTTTGAGTGTATTGGTTCTTGATATTTTTAATGGCTGAGTAATCTTCCAGGTTTCGAACACAACATCATTTGTTTACATTTCTTTGTGTTAAAGATTAACTCACTCATTTCAGGTTTTGATGCTTATAAATAAGGCTGGTGAAAATATTTTGTAA
This sequence comes from Cavia porcellus, assembly GCF_034190915.1. Classification (NCBI taxonomy): domain Eukaryota; kingdom Metazoa; phylum Chordata; class Mammalia; order Rodentia; family Caviidae; genus Cavia; species Cavia porcellus. Next base: position 17,813,958 of record NW_026947487.1, on the reverse strand, counting down.
GGGTTTTGAATAATATAGATTTTACTGCCTTTTTCTAAGGACAAAAATCTAGAATATTTGGTTAATGTGTTATCTCATGAAAGTAGCTACTTCTCTTCACAATCTCACTAACAGAGTCTGAGCATTCCAGCTGTGTTATAATTTAAACAACTTTCTGGTCAACTTTTTAAATCCGTAAATTCTAGTAAGTAGGTAAGTGTAACAGATTGTGATTTTAATTTACATTATTATGATGAGAAAATTTACATTAGTTCTGATAAAAATGTCCTGCATATTTTTCACATATTTGTTCATCATTTGCATTTTAATTCCATAAAGCTTCTGTTCAAGTTTCTTCATTTTTACTGTATGTTTAAAGTTTTATATTATTCACTTATAAACTCATGTATATTTTTAATATATTTTGATAGTTTGTATCAGTAGTTAGACATGTGCTGTACAAGTACTTCTTAGGATTGTGTTTTATTCACAAGGCTTTTCTTTCAAGACATAGTTTTAATTAAATTTTGATAAAATTAACTTCCTCGTGTTTTTCTGACATTAGAAATTGAAGCTTTGGGGCTGGGGATTTAGCTCAGCGGCATAAGCGCCTGCCTTGCAAGCAGGCAGTCGTGAGTTCGATCCTCGGTACCGATTAAAAAAAAAAAAAAAAAAAAAAAAAGAAATTGAAGCTTTGAACTTTCACACTGAGCTATGTCCCCAGCCCTTTTAATTTTTCTTTGACACAGGTAGTCATTAAGTTTCCCAAACTGATTTTGAGCGTAGGATCCTCCTGCTTCAGCTGCCACTCAACTAATAGGAAATTTGTTAAACTTGTGATTGTGAGGTGGAAATAATCTAACATCTTCATTATGCTTTACCCTGTACTGATTTTTTCACACGTGTCCTCTGATTCAGATAATGGCACATGTGTGCCAGATTAAAATAATCCATAACAACTTTCTAGAGGCAGTTTCTAAAGAAGCCTGGGTGACAAAAAAATAATATTAAAATTTCAGTGCAATTGCACAGTGATTTTATGGTCTCGGGTATTGTGGCAGACACATAGATTAGCTGTTTTTCCTCAGAAAAAGAGAGAAAAAAATCATACTTTAATAAAATTTTATATGAACCATTTTATAAGGATATAAAACTCCAAAAAAATATCTGGCTGGCCAGGAAAGTCTTTTAATTTAACAGGCTAATGATACAACTAAAAGTTGCAAAGTTTTTACTATAAAGTTTTTTAAGACAAGGATTATGGAAATAAAAACTCATCTATTTTTGCAGACTACAGAGGATTGCTACAGAAGAATAAAAATTCACACTCAAATTTAAAAGCAAAACCTGAGTACTGTTTGGTTTCACGAATGAAAACTATATAGTCACATATACAATCATATATATTTTACAGAAAAACATCTTGTTCTTTCAAATTATGCTTGATTGTGCAACACAAGTAAAGCATTGAATTTTTAATTGAAAGTGGTATTATTACAATATCCTTATTTTAAGTTTAGCATGCAGGTTAAAAAAGATTTAAATTTAAAAATTTTGTCCCTAAGAACCTTCAAAGTGCAGATACAAATATCATTGTGTCATCACCATATTGTGTTGCACATATATTAGTTAAATGTTATGATATACATGAATAAATGAGTTGCTGATGGGCTATCTTCTGACTCTGAGTTCTCAAAAGCAACTAGGTAGATTGTTATATCAAGATTATGAACAATGAATTGATACTTTTCCCAAAATGAAGTAAATTTGTAAATAGCAATGTTCCTAAAATTGGCACAATGGGAACACAAAGTGCTTGGTTCTTGGCTTCTGGATTTTTTAAAATTTAATTCTAACACTATGAGCTTATTCCTTACTGTCTAATTTACTTGTTCTAATTTCTACTTAAAGCTATAAGTTAAATTCCTTTTTAAAAAAATATCTAATATACAGATCTATATATTTAAAATTTAAAAATCTTAAATCCTTTAAAAATTTTTTGGATAAATGATAATTTTTTCCTAGTATGTATTTGATTTGGTAAGCAAATTGTCTCTAATATTTCACAGCTTGTGTCATTTATAAATGTTGATCTCAATCAAGGATTTTCATATAGAGCAATTTACCCCAATCAGTAAAGAAAATAAAGGCAGGTGCTGGAGTGGGCTTTATTTATAGGGTTTTTGACATTTTTAGTGCTTTTATTGTTTTATTTTATGTCAGAAAGTGTATACGCTTGCACCCTTAGACACAGAGTCACAATGCCTTCTGAAGTTTACACTTGGCTACTGATATATCAGTTTTTTTCTTTTATAGATGTTTCCTTTAAGCTCAATTTTTATAAAATATTTTCAGAAATATAATATTCAATCAGTCTTTCACACCACCTAGAAGGAATGACAAAACCCAGCGTAATTTAAATGTGTATATACCAAGAAGTATAGTATATGATTAATGGTTTAATTGCTGTCACAATTACACAAAAAATCAGAATTTATAACACAGACACAGACCAGTTATAAATATTATAAATATTAACTTTATATTACTGAATTATACAAGAATGGCAATCATACAGCCTGATTTAGTGTTTGCCAAATTAAAAAATACATTGCACATGCCTTGATTTTGGTTACTTAGTTGATTATTTCCCATTCTGTTTCATCATGTTACACTGTAGAGGAGAAACAGCAGACAATATATTCATTAAACATTCATTCAAGAAAGAAATAGAGTGGTCACGGACAATAGGGAAGAGTTTGTCGAGCATGGAGTGATAAACAGAAGGAAAGCCAGGCTCTTTTCCAGGTAGACAATGAAAGCATAATTCTTCTTCATATTGTTACCTCTTCTGTTTAGTTTGTCATTGTTGCTTAAATTATTTATTCTAATATGCATGACTTTTTTCTCATGATACATTGTAATTTTGGGAAAATAATTGCTAAAACAGGTCTTTATAAGTTATTTCAGATGTCCAGAGGATATGTGGTGCAGAATTCATGGGGAATCCTTTCTCAATCATGACATGGAAATTTTTTTTCCTATTTGGTTCCCCCACCTGTCAAGTGTAAATTCACTGTTCCTTTACTTACAGTTGTACACTTCCTAGGCTTCCAATGTAATTTTATTTGTCTTGGGTCTGAACTGTCATCCCTTTTCAGTGGTTGAATAACGTATTGTAATTTGTTTATCTTCTGAAGTGGAAGGTGAAGCACAGTGGTGTGGTGCTGGCTGCTTGTTTAGCAAACAGGAAGCCTTGGATATATTTCAAATGCATATATAAATGTATACAATATAGACATATGCATAGATAATATTACATATACTTTTAAAATTTTCAATGAACTACACAGAATAAAAACTGTTATAAACCTCATAAAATACTCAAAATAATGAAATATTTAACTTCCTGAAACTTAATACGTAGAAAACTACATATGAAAGACTTCCTTTAAAATGTTTTATATATAACCCTCCCATTATATTAAAGGTCAGTTAATATCAGAAAATTATGTTCCTGGAAATAAATAATATGAGATTTAGAAGAAATACAATTCTAAATCGGATCTCATTTATTAGATTTATATTTCATGTATTATTTTTGGTAGCAAGTTTAGTCACAATATATGTGAAATTATTTCTGACCATAGGTCCAAGAATACAAATTTAAAGAAGAAAGAATTTTTGTTTAATTAGTGCTGTGTGTCCTAAGGTAAATATTGTCTTTAGTAATCTGATTTATCTGGTAATATTACAGAGAAGATATATGTTTTAATGATTATCTGTGAAAAAATAAATGCAAGTATGTATGGCATTTTAAACTTTGTATTTAACAGTTACTTCTGCATTGAGTTTATGAATCACCTTCTGAAATAAATACTTTTAATTGTTCTCACAGTTAAACATGTCTAAAGTTTGGCTAGCTGTACAGATTATTTTCTTATATTAGTTGATATTCTTCTTCTGTTAGCTTTGTACCCTGAAAAAGTCCACTTTTTCCAATATCAGTTTTTTGGAAAATAACCATAACTAATTGAAAGCTCACCCCTTGCCCACCATTCTGTTTTCTAGAATATGAATCTGTGAATCAGCAACTATCTCTTTTAATTTAGATTCCTGGATGACTCATTTGTTTATCATGCAGTAAAACATAGACACTTCAAATTCCCATTTTTAGTCTTATAAATATCCAGCTAAATTATTTGTTTCATTGGATAGCATAGATCAAATTCATAGGAAACTGATGACTAAAACGTGCTTCTAGCTCCAGAACTCACTAAGCAGCTGGCTAAGGAACCCTTCCTGGGAATCAGCTAACCTTAGATGAATCTCAGAATCACAGTTTGATTCTCATCTCAATCTCTTAGTTTTCTCTAGTCTTGTTTACTCCTTCCTATATATAAAACTCATTTTGTCGGACCCTTGAGATCTTTGCAGATCTTAAATTTAGTATTCCCTCTAGTGAAACTGTCACTCCCTAAGATTTCTTTTTCTCAGTCTATATTTTAATGGATAATTTTTTTAAAAATTATGATCAGTTTTGACATGTTGAGAAAAATTATTGCAGATGATAATTTTTGCTAAGTTGCTTTTCTAAATCATAGTTTTATGATCACTCTCAGATTTTACAGCTTAATGTATATATTTTTTAAAATATCAAAATAATTTATTCTTTATTTTAATGCTGTCCTAGAATTCAAAATACTTAATTATGCCCAAATTGGGACTAAAAATATCAGAAACAAAAATTAATCAAGTTATAAAGTTGAAGTTGAAAACAGAAGAAAATTTTAGTACATTGCAGGATAAGATAATATTCTAGTTCCAATGTATATCTGGGAACGCTAAGGTGCTTCTCTGGTAAAAAAGATAATTTTAGCTAGTATCACATATCCATCTTTGGATAAAGGATGGCAAGTCAAAGAAGAAAACAGGGACAGTGGAAAATATTTTCACTATTATATTCTTGAAGACTCTTTCCACAGCAGGTGCCAGTTATCAGGCACCACTGCAGTGAATCTGATCCCTAAATCCCCCACCCTCAGAATTAAAGTGCAAGATGGAAAGAAAGAGCAAGAGACAAAGGAGGGCGGCAGCAAAGATCTGGGATGACCAGTAGTTCTTGGAGAACAAAAGGCCACTAGACACCCAGAACCTTGGTATTTATTCATTACATGTGAGTCCAGGTCAATGAAATGTCGTGGTGTGTCCAGAAACAGTAATGGCAACTAAGTTGGACTAGTATGAAGAGCAAAGCATTCTTGCAAGGACAAGGATGAGACAGGGAGACAATGAGGAAACTGTGTTTTCCTAGGTGCTTTATCCTCTTCTGCGGGTCTCATCCAGTGAGCATCACAGCAGTCATTAGCCCTAAACAAGGATGGAGTTTACACCCTCCAATCTGGCTCAAAAGGCGGGCAAGGACAAGTGTGGACATTCCCTAGAATCAATTTATAACTCCCAATATTATATCCCTAGTGCCTAGCCAAGGTCATGCTACATTGAGTGAGATGATTCAATATTTATAGGATATACTTATTTTACCTTCTCAGACATCAGTGCACATCACTGCTTATTTTACTTCACTCAAAACTCATGGGGTCAGTTTCTGGGATAATTATTGCCAAAAGAGACAATATACATTTTATACTGTTAGGAGACAAGGAGTGCTGGGAAAATGGAATGTCAACAATGGTATATCTCTTGTTTTCATCTAATCTGAAGTCTCGTAAGTGACTCCACACTTTATAATTACTCATGAGGTGATAAGGGTGTATTATTTTATTTTATTTTTTGTACAAGAAATTGAACTCAGGACCTTGTGCTTGCCAGGCAGGCACTCTGTCACTGAGCTATAACCCTGGCCCCAATTTTGAGTGGCATTATTTGCTGGCCATATATACTTTTTATTTTGAACTTAATCACTGATATTATTTTATCTTCTAATAAATATATACTCTGCCATTTTGAGTGTTTTATAAATAGTAACCCTACATTCCAAAACTTTGATCAAATATAAATACAAATTTTTCAAAATTAGAATTGAATACAGATTTATGGGAAGCATAGTTTTGACTGTAAAGTAGTTCTTTTATACTATACATATTCATTTATGCTTTTATTTTATGGAACATAGAAAAGTTTCATGACATTATTTCTGTGTAGAAATTTATTTTGAGTTCTTTACGAATACGAAATACACAAGGACCTCTCTATATTTTATCTCACTCTGTACTGAGTTAATATGTTTCCCTCAAAATTCTTGACTGCTTGGAACTTGATAAGGAGACTTTTTGTAGAAATAACATTTACAGAAATATAATTAAACTAAGGTGAAGCCATACTGGATTAGGGTAGGATTCAATCCATAATGATTGGTATCCTTAAGAGGCCAACGAAATTTGAACACAGAAACATATATACACATAGGAGAAATTAATGTAAAGAGAGAGCAGACACCTGAGTGATGCATCTGGTATCCCAAACACTAAAGATTTTCTAATGATCATGAGATACTAGAGGAGGCAAAAAATAATTATTTCTTTGAGTCTTACTTGGAAGCACGACACTGTAGACCCGTGATTCTGCACTCCATGCCTCCAAACTTATAACAATGTATCTTCTATTTTTCAACTTTAATTTTTATTTTATTAGTGCATGTTTACAGTGTGTGAAGTTTAGATTCATCATGGGGAGTAGGTTCATGTACATTAAACAGTTTATCTTTCTTTCTACTTCTAATCCACTTCCCTCCTGCCTCTAAATCTCTTTCTCCATTTCATTATTGCTGTTACTATTATCATTAGCTCATGTTCATGACATATAAGGTTCACATCATTGTGGCAATATAGTATTCTTAAATGACATGTCTTGATTTTGTTTATTTCCCTTACTTTCTTCTTCTCCTTTCACTCTCAGTCTCCTGGATTCCTGTCTACTTGCAAGAAATTATTTAGTTTCCTTTTATTCATCCATTATTTTGCAAACCACCTGGGTTGACATTTTTGTTACAGCAGCCATAGGAAAACTATTGCAAATTCATATTTTAAGAAACTTTTGTGTGAAGACACTTGTTTAGCAAAGCAATTTTGTCCAGGTGATGAAAAGGAAAGTTATGCAACTCTTACTCACACAGAGCACAGCATATACAGCTAAGGACTGGCAATGAGTACACTGGCTACGAAGAATGATGCATTATGTATTTTCTCTAGTAAAGGGAAGAAGGCTTCTTCTTTGTTAAAACACAGTCTGCACTAGGAAAAGTAACAAAAGTTCCTGTTGCATACCAAAAATATATATTGTCTGCAAATTAATTAAAACAGTGTTTCTCATTCATAATTGCTGATGCAAGTGTGCCTGGTTAAAAGCCACCTTTCTTTCCAGGATATATTTATGTACTCAGAGTACCTCCTTTGTTTAGTTTGACGTCTTCAATGCATGTTTAAATTCATGATGAAAAGCAAAAATATGTCAGAGTGGAATGCTTTTGTAGGTTACATATGAACCCAATACACACTGCCTCTCCAAGTACTTCACAGCCAGTACCCTACAGGAAATACAGAAAAGTATTCTTGTATACAAGAAGATAGAAAAAGTAGATTTGTTCAGAGTATTACGGTTTATGTTTAGACGTACACCCAAAGCCTCATGCAGTCCTTTTCCAGAAGTGGTTGGATGTAGAGTGTATGATTAATTAATGATGCAATGCTAGTGTAAATGTGTATGATTTTTAAATTAATCCACTGATTTGTTTGGCACTACCCTCCCCCTATAGCCCAGCTAGAGCATTAAAGGGACAGAACAATGCTGTTAGGTCCCATTGTTGCTTTTGCTGTCTTCTACCTGCCATCAATTTTTCTCTTTTGTAAAGCCATTCTGCTTTGGAGCTAGTCGATTATAGACTGAAACCTCTACAAATTGAGAGCCCAGAAACCTTTTCCTATTTAAATTTGATCATGAGGTACTTTTTTTCAACATCAAGAAACAAACATCAAGATACAAAGTTTAACAGATCTCTCTTCTTTTGATAACAGGTCATTTCAATAAACAAATAATGAGCAATTAATAGTGTTGGGTCAGAAATCCATGTTGATCATACAGAACAAGGGTTCATAAAATTTATATTCTTTAATAATTTAAGCAAAGTATGAAGGACTCAATACATAAAATAATAAAAATGAAATTGACATTAAATGTAATTTTCTTTTTCTTTCCTTTTCTTTTTTTCTATTCTTTCTCTCTTTCTGTCTTTCTTTCTTACTAAATCTTTTTTATGCTGGGATTAAAACCAGGGACTCTGCAGTAAAATGTTAGTGCCAATATCTCCACCTCTCCCTTTACAGCTCACTAAACTTTTAAAACTCACTAATCTCAGGTTGAAATTTAAAACAAACAAACAAACAAACAGACAAACAAAAAACCTTGTAATCCACATGTCTCAGGCTTGCAGAGTCTTGGGATTATCAGCATTTGCAACCACATTCAGTTTATGTATGCCATTTTCTGATAGTAGTTAGATTTTTACATTCTAATTTTACTTATTTTTGTATTTTTTATTTAATTAAATATTATATTGATTTATTGTTCTTTCTTCAGTTCTCTTTGTAAAAGTTGTTGACATTTTTAAGACGAATTTATCCTAGTATGGATACAGTAGAAAAAGTAAACAGTACAGAAATATCTACTTAATTTCAACCCATAATCACAACAGTGTGTTAAGCTGTGTTAAAAATCATAAAAGCAAAATTAAAGCCAATAGATATAAAGCCATCTGATAGAAATAGTTAAAAGTACTCAGTGTCAGCAGTGACATTTGAATTCTTTACAAGTTACTCTAGATACAGTACCATTAAAAAGAAAGTATCTTTCTATAACATCTGCTAATTTTAGCACCGAACTAAATAGTCTTGAACTTCGAGAAAATTTTAAAATATGTTTCCATTGGTTATAGTATTTGTAGATTGACCTATCTCTTTTATGAAAGTCAGAATTGTTGATAAAGTTCTCAGTAATTTACACTTTTCAAGCTTCATGTAGAGAGCTTCCGAGCGGTGTATTACACACCAACTGGTCATAAAATTAAGGAGATGCTGAAAATATTCCTGTGAAGTAGATGAACATAAATCTGCAACCCTAACTGACTCCACAGAGTCCCACTATTGTTGTTTCTCTTCCTTTGCTTAAAAGAAGAGATAGCAAAAAGGACTACATATGAATATTTAGTGTCATGAAGTTTTGATCTGACACTATTGCTTGATTTTTAAAAATATTTTGGCTCTTGGGTCAAAGAATAATATCAAGAACAAAGACAGTCTCTCTCTCTCTCTCTCTCTCTCTCTCTCTCTCTCTCTCTCTCTCTCTGTCTGTCTGTCTCTCTCTCCCTCTCATTTTCTCTGTGTTTTCTAGCTTCTTTATCAAATACAAGCTCCTATTTCCATGAAAGTGAAGGGGTCATTGTTATGTTAGTATCATATTTATAATAGAAATCAAAATCTCTTTGACTAAAACTATGTGGAAAACTACTTTACATTTCTCATTAAAGAAATTACAATCCTGAAATAAATGGTAATTATGAACAAAAAGTTTTACATAGTCAGTGTACAGAAGAAACACTTATTATAGTATATGCTATAATTTGTGTTCACTAAAACTCATGTGTTGAAACTCTTAAATCATTTTCTTATCACAAAGGCACAACACTTAACACCTTATCTTAAAGAGAAGAGGTTTATTTTGGTGCCCCTTGATCTTAAAGAGGGTGCAGTCCTTATTTGGCTGGCTCCAAAGCATGAAAGGTATGGTGGAAATTTCTTGCAGAAATTTCCCATCAAGTGGTCAGGAATCAGAGTGAGTGGAGAAGCCAGGGAGGAGATGTTCCCTTCCAGGTAATGGTCTTAGTGACCAGCCTCCAAGGAGCTACCACCTCCTAACAAGAAGTCAGCCATGAACTCATTCATGGGTGAATCTACTAAGTAGTAAGCCACTTTTATGGTCAATCACTTTCCAGGATAATGTGGATTTTGGAGACCTAAGCTGTAATAAACTCTGTACCAAAAGGCGGTAGTTTTAGAGTATGGCAGATTTGGGAGGAAGAAGTTAGATCATAGAATCTTCATGAATCTGATTAGTGCTATAGTAAAGATGCTCAGAGTTGGGTGTGGAAATGCAAACTTGTAATCTCAACACTTCGGGAGGGTGAAGCAAGTTGAAAGTTTAAACTCATCCTGGGAATCTTAGGAAGACCTAGCCTTAAGATAAAAATAAATACAGAAACGGATACATGCATACATGCATACATAAATGGGCTGGTGATATTGAATGTGAAAGCCCACATAATATGCACACACACACACATGCACACACATACACACACACACACACACACATGCAAAGGGCTCAGATAACTGCTCTGCAATTTATACCACATAAAGACACAATGACAGCATGCTGACTGTAAATCTGGAAACAAACTCACCACTTACAGAATTTGACCATATCTCATAAATGAATTTTTAGCTTCCAGAATTATAATAAACATATGTTTTATATTAGATACTGCTTTTATGGAATTTTGTTGTAGCAGTCCTAAAACACTAAGACAGTAGGTAGCATTGTTATTGCTGGCCATTTCTTACTAACTTCTAACTGTCAGAACCTATCATAATTGATACTGAAATTTAGTATCATGGAATGAAAGACTGTAAAATTGAAGTTACCTGGGTAAAAGTACTATGACAGAAAATGAAAACCAAAATGATCAAAAGTAATAACATTGTAATTTTTATAACAGTTCATCAAACATAAACAAAATGTTATCTGTTCTAATTTGTAATTAAATAATATATTTCATGTTACTATGCATTACAGCATTTACTATAGGAAATTTAGCATTTTAGAGAAGATCACTGGATTTTTCTTCTTTTTTTTTTTTTACTGTAGATCCAGTAATAATTATAATAAAGATAGATATAAGTTGAAATAGGCTTATCTAAAGCAATTTTACCTTTGGCTAGCCTTTAAGGGTGATTGCGACTATAATAACCTGAAGTCTTGTAAGGAAGAAAAAGCTATAAAATTTAACAAAAAAGCTTGTTAGTGTAAACAAAGTTGAAGAAATCAGAAACAAAACTGGCAATAAGATTGAGATATGAAAAAAGCCAGATTTCCCTCAGGTCCTTCTATGAATCTCCTGTTATATCCTGTCAGGCAGACACAGGAGACAATTATTTTTATTGTGTATGTGCAGATAGCAAAGACAATGGCAGATTAACAATGCTTCCAAACATTCCAAACCATTGTCTCAAATTGTCCAAAGCAGATACCTCAATGGAAGTCATTAAATTTAAGTCTAGTGAAATGACATGTAACTGAGCACTGTTGCTAGGAAACAGATCTCCAAGTTCCAGCTCTAGAATCAGGAAACATGACTCTGTATGGTATCTGGCTTTAAGGGAGTTGCTTACCAGAGTCCAAGGTTAAGAATTAGTGAATATTTCTACGCTTAACAATTACAACACCCTTCATAGCTGTTTCTTTCTACACATATGGGACACACACAAACCAACAGGGATTGATACTATATGCATCTTTTCTATGGGTAATATTAAAAAGGAATTCCTCTCACAGGCCAGAACCAAGAGACATAGGCACTGAGGTGAAAGTAATTGGCAAAAAATATCCTTCCAGAAAAATATCCAAGACTCATTGTACTATTAGATCAAAAGCGATGCTGTTTTAAGGAATAGAGTATGAGCAAAGAAACAATGACCAGTATCCTATGTTTCTTACTAAATCATTTTCCCAGTAAGTTTTGTAAAAATGTGATGATTTTTGTATTTCATTTTATATGGTGTCAATTGAGGCTAACTGACATTTGCCCAAAGGTCTTCAGATCACATGGAGACACATCTCACATTTACTTGAAAAGATTACATTTTGGTGAGAGAAGAAGGTGGATGCATTGCCCAGATGAAAGGTTATAGAGAGAATGATGTGTATTTAGATTGTCATGTGGAAATAAAAGTAACAGGAACTATGACAGGTGCATTTTGCAATCATAAGTAATAGGAAATATCCAGATAGGTAGATAGATATAGATAGATGTTAATTTTAAATCATAACTTTCCCACAAATATTTTTAAAATGTCAAAACATGTTGATTGACAAAGTGATGTTGCTGCAAAGAGAGTTGATCCATGATTCTTTTTTACCTAATTTTATTTATGTTTTTACTTAATGTTAGTGATAAAGAATGATTAAAAATTATATATGGGTGACTAACACAGAGAGTATTAGTGTAAGATTGCTTGATTTTTCTGTGAAACAGATAAATGATATATTGTATCATAAATCATAAACTTTATTTTTGTTATATATGTCATTACTTGTTAAAATTCACACATTAACTAAATATTGCACCAAGTACTGGACTCATTAACAACCAATGAGTTGAACAAAGTATACATTCCTCCGAAAGGTAGATTCCTGTATAACATGGAAACAACAAAGAACATCATTTTGCTATCATTTGTAAGACTTAACACATTATCATTATGTGTACGTAGCAATTTTAATCAAATTACATTAGTCTATGCTTCTGTTAATAGTATCTTTATGCTGCTTCACAAAATAATCTCTTAGCCATTTATAGGACTTCAGCAACTGAACTAACTTAAGTAGTACTGTGGGCAAAAATTTAAGATAAAAACCTTCACTTTCCTTGAGCATAAATCTAAGATAAAAACCGTAACTTTTCCTTGAAATTTATTCAAATATGCAAAAAAAACTAAATTAATTGTATGGCATAGTGTGGTTGTTGTTCTGATATTATTAGTCCTGAATTTGGAAATTTTGAGAGTTTTTGCAAGTATCCAAGACTGGCATAGATTATCTCTTGCCTAAATTCGTTTGCCATGATTGTTGCACTGCAGAAAAAAAAATGATGTATCTGAATGTAGGTGACTTTAATGCAAATGTGAAATGTTGTAAATTTGAACAGAATAAATGACTAAAAATTTTAGATGAATAAAAGTGTTTCTTTTTCTTTTGTCAAATTCTTGTTCTCATCTTCTTAAAAATAAACATTTCTTAAAGACCGGTTGTCATTGCCATTGTTAGTGATTAGTTCCCTTTAGCTTCCACTCCTATTGCCCTCAATCATGGAATATTTCAATTTGCATTTGCTAGAAGGGAAATAATTCTCAGTGACTGTTGTAAGATATTGTCTGGATTTTTCTTTCTGCTCTAAACTGTGATCACAATGTTATCTTCATTATTCTCTGTTTGTTTGCTTGTCTCATATCTTTGCTATTACCAAAAAAATCACAGCATTGCTATTCATTTTTATTGTTCTTTCCTTTAAACATAGTATGCTTAACCTAATCTTCCACAAGTGTTGCAAAGAATTCTTCATTGGTCTGTCTTATGATGTATGTATCATGTAATGACATTTCACCCTGAGAGCAAGCCCCTGCACGTCTGTTATGACACAAAAACATAGGTCCTCATTTGCAGATGGAGTAGCTGCAATTGTTCCTCTTCTGAATACTGACCTCATACAGTAATTATCGTGTGCTTTTATTGATTCCATATAACTCTTCTCTACCATTATATAGATCCAAAATTCTATCAGGTCTCATCTCAGATCGTTGTTCTGAGAAATTTAAACTTTATGGAAAATGTATATTTCAGCCTGAATGTATATTTCAGCCTGGTGTGGTAGCAAACACCTGTAATCCCAGCACTTGGGAGGCATAAGAAGGAGGATCATCAGGAAATCAAGGCCACCCTGAACTACATAGTGAGTTCAAGATGAGCCGAAACTACTGTCAGCCTAAACTTCATAGTGAGACCCTGTCAAAAAAATAAAATAAATAAAATAAAATGTTTCTCATTTAACCCTCTTAGCAATGAGTAATGTGAAATGCAAAGAATTTAAACAAACTTCCCAACATTCTTCAGTTAACAAATGACTGAAAGTAGCTTATTCATTCAAGTCCCTTTGGTAGGAATAGTTATTTCAAAACCCAAAATGCCCGGATCTCTCATTTCTCTACTTATATTCAATTGTTTCCTTCACCAAATGAGTCAAGTTCAAATTTGTAAGCGCGCTGCTTGTGCTTTCCTAGCACTGTCCTTTTACAGAGGCTGTATCCTTTTGCTATTTCACTCCGCACACTTCTTACAAACCGTTTCACACAATGTATCACTTCACGGTTCTATTATTTTATTCATACAGCCTCCTCTGAAGGAAACGTTGGTACCACATTTTTCTTTAACCTTTAGAGTTCTCTTTCTTCGTCTCTCAGCTCATAGCTGCACTTGCTATTTTCTAAGAATACCTGAGTGATTTAAGTGTTCTTCTTTTCTGCTCTATAGCACTTTGTGAGTATGTATCATTTTTGTGTACTGTATTACACAAAAAGCAGTGATATTTTATTCTCTCTCCCAGAGATATACTGCATGATGGGAAACACCTGTATCTTTATCATTTCAGAATTATTTTGCTATGCATGCTATGTAATTGGTGTGAAATAAGAAACATAGTAAATTAAATGCTTTAATAAAACTTAAGACAAGAGATGCAAGACTGGACTTATCCAGGCAAAACGGGACAGAATTATATTTAATGTGTATAACTTCATATGTTAATGAAACGGAGCGGGGTTGTTGCAAGGAGTTACAATTTTCAAAATTTTAGGGATTATCATTATCAACAAGCACAAAACCATTAATGACCACTTTTACTATATAAGTGTTCTCATAAATGCATGTAATAACATATTTCCTTCAAGAATCATATGACAGATACAATGAATATTCCAATTTTTAAGTGAGGAATTTGATGAACAGAAACCTTAAGCAAATTGACAAATGACAAGCATTTAATAAATGAAGAAATGAAGATCAAAACTTTTAGTCTGATTTCAAATTCCCTGAGCTTAAAGTAACAATGAAGTTTTATTGTCCTGGTTTACATGTCAGATTCAAGTTATTAAAAACTCGCAGAACCATGAACATAACTTAAAAAGAAATACAATATGAATACTCCCAGAGTTCAAAGCAAGATGAAAGTGAACAGCTCCATAAATTCTCAATTATGTGTTCAAGAGATTGTTGCAAATCAAGACTGGATGCTTTTATTGAATAATGGTAGTTGTTATGACAAATATAACCACAAGAGGATAATTCTGTCATCCAATGGCCTTCATGAAGTATGGAATTCATTTTGAAAGTTGATGGTTGCTGAAGAGATTTTAGGTGAGTATAATTCATATACACTATTTGGTTGCATGTCGGATGAACTTTCTTATTAGGCAGAAGTGAATTTCTATTTTCTAAATGCTGGCAGGCGAAAAAGCCTTCAATTGCTAAGATTAAAATACCTGGATGCTAACGTGTGGCCAGAGGCTTTGGCATGAACAATCCAGTACAGACAGCTAACTTCTTACATGTAGGAAAGTAATATATAACAGTACAGTGTGTTTGCAGGAGATACAGTAGCATCCAGCTTTCTGCAGTAGCAACTCACTGGTTTGGTTCTGTAGTGTGATTAGAATTTTGATTCAGCCTTCACAGTCTCTTTCCTCACACTCATACTTTGAATGTTTTTGTCCAATTTTCCTAGATAACTTGTAAAATATTTTTATTATTTCTCTTTCTTCTAAAGTCAGTCTTAATTCAGTGCCATGCCTCGGCAGTAAGAATTCTAAGTGACATACATTGAAACAGATCTTTTAGGAAATTGAGGAATCAGAAGTTGATTTAATTGCATAGAGATACAGAAACATAAAATATCTAACCAATATTATAAATTGAGATTGCGATAGGAGGTGATCTGCAAAGTATCAGATTAAGCTTAGCCAGTGACATTAGTAAAGGTTTTGGAGCACTGAGTTGTTACTGGGATCAGAGTATGAAAAAGTATATGTAAAGGTCTAATGACTTCTATTTACATCAGAGAATTTAAAGAAAGAAAAAAGGAACTCAAGTTCCTAATAGATCACTTCAGGGTACGGACTGATATTCAGGAGTTTCTAACTGTGCTTAAATATTTGGCAGAGATAAATGAACCACAAAACAAAACAAAACAGACCTTCAAAATATGAGCAAGGGTTTCTATATCCCTATGTAAGGGAGAAGCAAGAATAACAACAAATCACAACTTAGGTAGTTTGAAATAATTGTAATGTGATAAAACTCAGTTAACTATGTTTATGATTTTTTGTTTTTGTTGTTTGTTTGTTTTTGTACCCAGGATTGAACTCATTGTCTCACCCTTGCCAGGCATGTGCTTATGTCACAGAGCTAAATCCCCTGCCCCATATGCTTACCTTTTTAATTCACTTGCCAAGTGATCAAAAAGTCTACTGTTTTTGAGTATACATTGGAAAAAAACAAAAACAAAAACAAAAAAACCTCTGCACTGCCTTATAGGCTACCCAGCAGAGTAAGGATTTCACTTTTAATACAGGATTTTGCTACCTTGCAAGGTTAATCTCGAACTCACAATCTTCTGCCTTAGGCTTCCTTAGACTTCAGGGTGCTAAGATTCCAGGAATTTGCCACCAACTTTATTTTAATAAGTTTGCAACTATAAAAGCAAGCAAATATTAATGAGAGTTGGATATATCTTGGCAAAATGAGTTCTTTTATGGAAGATGGGCCCTGCTGTGATATAAGAATCATGAACATTATTTCGGAAAAGCTCATGTTACTGAGTTCCAAATGAAAATTAAAAGAAAAATAGGAAAGGACAGTAACAGATTAGCTGAACTTTAGTAAGGTTATCTGATAATCAGGCAGGCCTTACAGTACAATGCTAGCAGAATTACACTGCAGACTAAGAGGAGTTTAAACTAAGGGTGTAAAAGGATCTGAAGGGGCAAGAAAATCACATGAGCAGTCAGGTCACACTGCAGAATGCTCAGCGCTCCTCGGCAGCTTTCTTCTTTCAACGTGTACCTATAAGGTATGAAAATCATTGTAGTTAATAAAAAATAGAATAGGAAGATGTTAGCTCCATTCACTACATCCACTATTTGTTCTATACAGGAGCTTTTATGTAATTAAGTCTCTGGATTCAGTATATTTATGAAATAGATAAAAATGTTCTCAGAAATATTTCAAAACAAATATCAAATGAAGTGCTGTAGCATTTTACTTCTAATCCATTGTGGGTCTTTAAAGTTCTACTAGTATAAATGAAGCTTGCTCAACTAGTAGAGGCTCCAAACTGAGATTTTGTTTCTTGTTGGTTTTCCATTGCCATGAAGAACAGTGAGGGAGGGAGATCTTCCTGAGAACAGAGCTGGGACAGAAAGAGTAGCTATCTGCTGAACTCTTACCCTACAAAATGAGCAAGAGACATGTTAATACCTATTTACAAATAGAGAATCCGCTGACGCTTGTATGATGCAATCCTCTCTCTGTTATATTAATTTCCTCCAAGCACACTCAGGGTATGGTAATGATTTTGGTTGTGTTACTCCATCTCCCATCTAACAAATGATCTTGTTTTTGTAATAACATTTTTAGTCAGTTGAACAAGAAAATCATTTTGAACTTTGAACACCTTGAATAAATCTCTTTTAAATAATACATTTTCCCCCCAGGTAGGCGGGTGAGAAAGGCTAATTATTAGAAGAAAAAAAAAAGCATATAAACATAGTTCCTGGTCAATGTTGAGCAGTAAGATCATGACAGACATAACAAAAATGATATCTATTTTTCCCACAACCTCAGTTTCTAACACATGGATTGCTCTTTGAAAGAGTAATTTTCTGACTGCTGACATCTATCTGTCCATATTTCAGCTACTAGAATATTTCTATCCACCTAGGTGGCTTAATTAAGAGATAAATAAGAAGTAACAAGAAAATGGGTTTACCTTTTTACACTAGAGAATATTAATAATGTCTTCCCAGGTACGCATAGGTTCTTTACAGTTGGTAAACATACCATAAATGCATCAGAGTTCAGTCATATTTTTGGGCACAGTTACTTCCTTGGTGCTGGTTTTCAAGACTGACTTATTATTTAAAACAAACTGCTTCTCATCCCCTTTGACTTAGCTAAAGCATCTCTTGTCTTTGTGATTTTGCAATTGAGTGTACCTCGAACAGAGACAATCCTGCGGATGCTGACCACAACAACCCAAACTGCTGAACCCACGATCTGACCTTTGGCCTGATCCCCACTTGCTAGCTGACACCGTCACCCTCTCCAGATTTCCCACTGGCATTGGTAGGCACTCCCTACCTCAAGTACCTGTGAACAATGCAATGCTTCTGTTACTTCTTGTGCTATGCTTTGCTTCCTCTCCATTGCTACACTCCTGAATGTCATATATATAACCTTAACTTTGCTCTCTGTCAGAATTATCATACAGGCTGGTTATATTGGCAGGAATAAATTAGATATAGGTCAGAAAAAAAAATCACAAAAAGGTCCGTTCACATAAATGAGCTTTCTGTGAGACAGAATCCTGATCATGTGTCAAACACATGTGTTAAGCCCTTGAGGAGGTTAACAACACATCTCACAGAAGGTGCACTTCTGGGCAATTGTCTCCCATGGGGTTCCTTCCTATGGCATTTATAACCACTCTACAGAGATAGACCTCAAGATCAAACTGGAAAAAAATGTATTTCATTAGGAGATAAACTTTACTGATCTGTTAAATAAACTGAAAAGGCTCAAAATGCATGATACTTATATTACTATTTAAAAGAATTGAGATGTGAATGATGAAAGGAATATATATATATGTGTGTATATGTGTGTGTGTGTGTGTGTGTGTGTGTGTGTGTGTGTAACAATATCCCAGGAAAGATGTATTATTATCTATTTGACACACATACTAATAATGTTTTAAACATTTAATGAAAGCTTTTTGATAGAACATAAAGCAAACTTTAAAGGACATTTAAAAATTAGCGCGGCAAGTTTCATTGTCTTGCCTCTTCATGCCGTGCATTTAACAACCGACTTAATATCTGCTTCAAGTCTGAATATAATGCTCCTCTTGCCCATGAATAATTCCTGTCGCACTGTATACTTTTCTAATATCCTGGCATATTTTTTCCCGGCAGCTTTCACATTTAATTCCCGAGGACAAAGGAAAAGTATCATGAAAGCACAAAACCTGCAGCAAGGTCCTCAATACAGGTAGATCTTGGTCTTCCAAACACTGAACAGTAGGAGGGTTTTAGTAAACCGACAGAGAAACTGGTCCGGGGAAGAGGAAGAAACTAGAGGAAAGAAAGACATTTTGCTGATAACACAAAAATGGATACGGAGTAAAAACCAAATCTGAAGCTCTGGGTTAGGAAATGTTGCCCTCTAGTGTGAGTGACTTTCACATGCAGCCCTGCTCCACGGAATGCTGCTAGTACAATGTATTAAAAATTTAGGGGCTCAGATATACAGAAAATAAACTTGGGAAAAACTCACTGATATAATTCCGTATGATTTTAGCTCTGTTCCTATTTTCCTAATATTATGAACAAAAGACAGCACAAAGTGAATGGTATAATAATTTTAAAAATAAAAAAAAAAAAATAAACTGGCACGACAGGCAGAATTTATCACTCGATATCTATTTTTCACCCTTTAATGATTTCTTTACAAGCTCTGCTATGACTCTGGAATGTTACATTCATGATAAGTATTTTCCAATGTAATAAAATGACTGTGCTTACATTATTTCTTCTTTTAAATAGTTGACCAACTTTTTTATCGTCTAAAAGGAACAAATTTTGGCATTTATTCTGTACAGAAAAAAAAAAAAAAAACTGATGACTTCTTTCCTGCAAGTTAACTAAGTAATGGAATTCTAAAATTCTTTGTGTGGCTGACAAGAGCAGATAATATAAACCAATATTCCTTTTTTAACAATTTAAAATTTCTCTGGGAATAGAAAAATGCATTGCATAAATCACATACAATTCTATTTTCCTTCCCAAAAATTTATAATGAATTTGTATTTCTTAATTATTTAAAGGTAAACATTTTAAAATATACCAAATTTAAAGTTGAGCTAACCTTTTATGCTTAGATTTCCAAAAAACAATAAAGATTCTAAATAATAAAAAATAAAATACTATGATATTGCTCTTTGTGTTGTCATCATTTTTTACAAATTTAATCATTTTGGAAGAATTTTTAATAATTCAATTATGTGTCACTAATATTTTATATTCATTAGTATTTCTGAAATATAGTCCCTCAAGTGGTAAGGTCCAAATAATAGTATTCTATATTGGAAAATCAAAATCATCATATTTAAGATGTTCTATAATTTTTCCAGCTACTCTTTCTTTTTTTAAACAAACAAACAAAAAAGAATAAAATGGTGATACAGAATTTCAAAACAAAAATGATAAAATAGTACCACAGGTTAACACATTGTGTACTTTTCTCTTTAAAGTAGTTGTTCAGATTACAAGAAAAAAATGCTCACACAGTAGAATAATGAAAAAACAAACTGCTCTTTTGGCTGAACCAACACAGATCAGTTTCTTTTGAAGTGTCAATCTTTTCTCTTTTTCTTTTTTCTTTTCTTCTATGCCAGTTGTACTTTTCTTTTGAGCAATTTAATTCCTTTTCACTCCCATATTATTTATAGTACATTTTGGATCCTATTTACATTTCAGTTTTTTACACCGAGGAGACAATATGCTATTTATAACTATGAGTCTGATTTATTTCACTTATGAGTATGGCCCTAAATTGTATCTATTTACCTAAAAAACACTCAAGTTTATCCTTCTTCATAGGTGAATAATAATCCATAGTATAAAAGTACCACGTCCTTTTTAATCCAATTCATGGTAATGGTCATTTGGGTTGTTTTCAAGATCTAACTATTTCAAATTGTGATGCTATAAATGTGGGTGTACTTATATTACTGTAATATGATGTTTTCAGTTCTTCTGTGAAAATACCCCAAAGGGAAAGAGTTGGATTGAATGGAACCTCCAATCTTAGTATTTTAGGGAAGTCCACACTGATTCCACAGCGGTTGCACCAGGCTATACTCTCACTACCACTAGAGAAGGGCTGCTTTTACCTTTGTAGCCTCACCAGCATTTGTTATCGTTTGATTTCTGGATGACAGTCATTCTACTGGAGTGATATGGAATCTTACTGTTGTTTTAACTTGCGGTTCTCTAATGACCTGTGGTGTTGTACATTTCTTCATATATTTATTTTCCATTTGTATTTCTTCATCTAGGAAGTGCATGTCATCTCAGATGCCCATTTACGAGTTGGGTCCTTGAATTTCGGGGATTTGATTTTTTTCAGAATAATACTTACCTCCAGTAATGAAGTAGCAAAGACTATTTATTTCCCTTTCAATTTCATTACAGAGTTAGAAGAGCACTGGCATTAAAATCTTCTCTAAATTCCTTGTAGAATTCAGCTGTCAATCCAGCACGACTTGACCTTTTTTTTGTTGGTAAGTTTTTAAATACATTTTCAGTTTCAGTAATCAACATTTGTTTATTCAAAAGTTTTATACCTTCTTCATTCAGTTTTGGTAATTTATACATTTCTAGGAATCTGTCTATTTCTTCTGTGCTTTTCAGTCTATGTGAGTAAAGATTTTTTGTTCTTTTAAAGACTCAACTCTTTGATCTATTAATTCCTTGTATTGTTTTCTTAGTCTCAACTGTGCTAATATTTGCTGTGATCTTTATAATTTCTTCCCCTTTAGAACTTTGGTTTTGACTTGTCCTTCTTTTTTTCAAAGCGCGAGGTGCAGAATGAGGTTGGTTATTTGTACTCATTGTGCTTTCCTGATGTGAGAATTCAGTGCTATATATTTCTCTTTTAGGATCAATTTCATTGCATCCCACAGGTTTCTGCATTTTCATTTTATTGTAGATATTTTTAATTTCTTCTTCAATTTCATTGTGACCCACTGATTGAGCAGGAGCGTAGTTTTTTAAAAAATTTCTCAGTGATTTTTTTAGTTTTTGCAGTTTTTTTTGCCGTTAATTTTCAGTTTTATTACTCTATGGTTAGATAATATGCATTGGATAATTTCAATTCCTTTGCATTTACTTAAGCTTGTTGTATGTGCTATTTTAGAGAACATCCCATTTGCAGCTAAGAAGCTTGGGGTGGGGCTGTGTGGCCAAGCCTCTTGCTGACACACTGAAGTCCTTCACTAAGGGTAGAGGTCACTAATGCTCCCACTGGCTTAGGAAGGTACTGCAGGTTGGGGGAGGGATGGTGAGAAACTCTCATCATCTGCTAGTCTCCTGGCTGCGGGGAGGTGTCCCAGATGCTCCTGCCAGCTGCTGAGCTCCTTCTGGTAAGCGAAGGCTGTCAAGGCTTCTGCCAGCTCACTGAGGTACTGCAGGTGCAGGGAGGGGTGGTAGACCCTCCCACCAGCTGCTGTGCTCCACCATTTGGGGGGAAGGTTGAGCAATGATGACTCAGATTTGAGGCTCTCTGCATGGGGGAGGGATAGCTGATTAGCTCCTGGGCTGCTGAAGCCCTCTGCCAGCCACTGTTTTTAAATAACACAATCAATCAGGAAGTTCATCTATTTTGGGAAATCAATTTTTCTATCTAGGTATTATGTTATAAGAATTAGTTTTGCCTTTGTTCTTTTGCGATTTGTCTACTGAATGTCTGAAAGCACATTTTTTTAACTTAAATATCCAAATCATACCTCTGTATGGTTTTGTATATACAATGTAAATTTTAAAATGATGTGATAACATACAACAGTGTGGATCTCTCAGTCTAGATGTCTGCCCTTTCTACACATAAAAGATCAAGATTGTTCTTTAAGGATAAGATTACTTTGTTCAAAATCTTTTGTTGTTCCCTATGAATTTTAGGATTGTTGATCTTTATTTCTGTGAAAAAGTCATTGGATTTTTGATAAGAATTTCATTAAATCAGTACTTTATGTGCTCATTCAGTAGCACATATGCTAAAATTGTGGTTTGCAATGTGTAATGTAGGCATTTTATCACTATTGATTACTCCACTCCAAGAGCAGAAGATATTTTTCTATTTCTTTGCATTGTCTTTATTTGTTGTTCCAGTACTTTATAACTTTTAATATAGAATTCTTTCATCTCCTTGGTTAAATTTATCTCTAATTTTTTGCTATTATTGAAATTTGAAATTTTCCCCACCTTTTGCTTTCAGAGTTTACTGATACTGATGTTTGGATATTTGTCCTGTTACATTATTCAATTTTATGAGTGTTGGTAGGCAATATTTTTGATAGAGTCTTTATGTATATATGTCTTTATGTCTATATCTTAAAATATGTAACCTGAAAACAAGCACAATTTAACTTATTTTCTAAGTTGAGTATATGTTGGTTTTTGCTACCTCAATTGTTTTGTCTGATTTTCCACGCCTGTGATGAAGTAGACATCCTTCTCTTGCTCCTGCTATATATAGCTGTAATGTTAGTTTTCATTACTTGTATACTTAGTTTGGATAGAGTTTTCATCACTAAAATAAATTTAATTTTGTCAATTACCTTTTCTGCATCTACTGAGATGATTGCAACATTTTGTTCTTTAATATTAATGTAATACATTACATGTATCATCAAATAACTGACATTAATGAAATACCACTTCACCATGGTGAGTGATCATTTAGTATTTTGAACTCAGCATGCTACAATTTTGTTTAGGATTTTTGCAGATGACCATTTATTTGAGTTTCAATGGAATTAGTACCTTTTTGATGAAAATTTTACATTGTACCTCAATATGTTATACCACAATTTAATATTAATTATTTATATTTCATGGGCTTCATATTTTACTGACTTAGTCTCTTTTACATTAATTTAAATTTTCTGAATTTTCTTTATCTAAGTAACTTTTGCTTATGTAATTTTGTTTAATTTTGAATAATGTCACCTAGGTCAGAAAGCACCCCATAAGAGGATATTTATCATCTGGAATTATTTTGGAGTTTCTAGTGTTTTCTTAATTCAAGCACAAGAAAGTTCTTTCCATCTAGGTCTATAACTCAGCCTTCCTGTCTATGTGAGCAGGAGGGTGCTTAGTGAGCTCATGTAATTTTTATTTTTCTGTATTATTACATGCCAGGTTCATTCATATATCTATATCAGGATTTTAGTTTTTAAGCATTGGATAATGTCCTATTGTGATTTTTGTTATTCTTTCTTCCACAGATGGACACATACATTGATTCGGGTTTTAGTCTACTATGCACAGTGCTCAATAAACATGGAAGTCTGAATACGTCTTCAACATACTGTTCCTCCTCCTTTGGATGAATCTCCTTTAGTGGGATTCATGCATCATGTGGTAGTTCTATTTTTATTTTTTTAAAGAACTGCAAACTATTTTCTATAATAACTTTAATGATTTATAGTTCTATAAACTTCTATAATACTATGAAAGTATTACTCTGTCTGCATGATTTTTAGCCTTTGTTATTTTTGTGGATTTTGGGCAGAGCCATTTTATCCCAATAATATTTCATGTTTTTGATTTGCATTGCTTTCATGGTTAGTGGTGCTGATCACATTTTCATAGACTTTTGGGGTGTTCATATGACTTAGATTACTTGCCTCATTTTTTATGTTTGGTTGTTGTCAAAATTCCTACATATTCTTGATATTAATCCATGGATGAATGGTAAATATTTTCATCAATTCTACAATTTCCTTCTTTATTCTGTGGTTTTTTTTCTGTATTTATTGAGATTTTCATTCAGTTTTTGATCTTTATTATTTTAACAAGATTTACTATATTAAATTTTATTATGCTTCGCCACCTTATACTTTGGGGATAAATTTCATGTGGCCAGGTTTGCATAGTCCCTTTTACATAGAGCTATGTTTGGTTTCATGACTTTTTTTTAGGATCTATACACTGTGGTGTATACACTCAGTGGTGGAGACACATTCTAAGACATGCCTTATAATGTGACTTCATTATTGCAAGAGCATCATACAGTGAACTAAAAGAAAAACCTGATGATTATAATTTATTAAATACCCCCTAGAATACATATTTATCTGCTAAATTTACTCTACTAGATATCTGTAATTTGGTGCTTCAGTTTAGTTTGTTCCTGTAAGATTTGCTCTATTAAGAATTGTTCCTCCACTATCAATTTACCCAATGTTTCAAAATCTTCT
The DNA here is from genome assembly GCF_034190915.1 of Cavia porcellus. NCBI lineage: Eukaryota > Metazoa > Chordata > Mammalia > Rodentia > Caviidae > Cavia > Cavia porcellus. Next base: position 17,788,820 of record NW_026947487.1, on the reverse strand, counting down.
TCATTTTTTTCATGTTTTTATTCACAGACTTATCTTTACATTATGCAATGTGTAGCTATTTTATAATCACTTAAACTGCCCACATCTAATAAATTCAACATTATGCATGGGTGCAGCCTTATCTTTCAAAGAAACATTTTTCCTGGCTGTGATCATCATGGTACTGAGCATGATTGCACTTCTGCTTTTGATCTTCAATACAAGTCTTTAAATTTTCCTCAATATCAGATATTGCTCCTTTATAGATTATTGTTATCTCTTGGTGCCTTTAACAAAGCAGGTCTTTTACCCATGTGTTTATTTTGTTCTTATTCTTCAAGAATACACTGATTTTTGAGTGGCTTGCTGAAATAAATGGTAATGGTTTAAAATCATTGATTTTCTACTTTTGTTCAACTTAATCACTTTTATTTTGATTTCCAGGTAAACTATACCTGGTTTCTTGATGGCATCATTGATTGTGCAGATTTAGGGACAATGGTGAGCAAAACAATTATGAGTTAAAATCAAACACAAGTGAAAATGATGTAACCAAGATATATAGAAAACAGTTGTAGGAAGGTGCTTCAGGCATAGTGTGGCACGCTGTGTTTCAGAAACTTTTTTATGTGCAGAGTAAATATACTGTAAAATAATAATTAAAGTATGATAAATGCTTAGACAAGGAACATAGCCATTTATTATCACATGTTGAGTAATATACATAATTGTGTATGTCATACCTTTATACACCTGACACCATCTAGATTTGTTTACACTGGCATCACCACAAACATTGAGCAATGCATTGCATTATATTAGTGTGGCTCTAACACAAGTGATAGGAATGTATCACATCCATTATAATTTTCTGGGATGGCCAACATGCATGCTGTTCATTGTTGGCAGAGCCATGAATATATGACATATGAGTTTCATGTCAAATTTATGGAGATTAGCATGTAGTTTCTAGTGGATGATGTATATGAATTAGTTATACTTTCTAAAATATGCTTCATAGAATGAGGGAAAGTATTTTCTTCCTTTCTATGTTTTGGAATAATTCATAAAATATTTCTGGTGAATTAAATGACAGTAAGCTTTATCAATAAAATACTTAAAAGTTATCTGTGTTGGAAGCTTTTGAATAATTCATCTTTCTGTGATCTTACAAGTCCATTGAGAATTTTTATTTTTCTTGCTGTCATCAAAGCTAGCTATGTACTTCTATAAAGTTTTACAGTTCACCAGAGTTTCTAGCTTGTTAATGTGCAAATATGCATTGCATTCTCTCATAATATTTTTATTTCTCTGAGCACACTATTTATGTTTTAACTTCTTTTTACCAACTCTCATTTATTTAATATATTTTAATATAGTGATATCATATTTAATTTTTTTAAAAAAAATATCTTTCAGAATGGCTGCTATCAAGCAAACAACTGATAACAAATGTGGGTGAGGCTGTGGGAAAAAAGGAACGCTTCTCCACGGCTGGTGGGAGTGTAGACTGATGCAGCCACTATGGAAATCAATGTGGAGATTCCTCAACACACTAGAATAAGAGGTTCTGTTCCACTCAGCTACTCATGACTTTTTGTTTTATCATGATAAATTTTTGGTACAGATATAAGATATTGTGAATGTGATGTAAGATATTATATAAAACTGTATATGTATTTATAGGTATGATTTTTTTTCTCTAAAAATTCTTTTTTTTTTTTTTTTTTTTTTTTGGTACTAGGGATCGAACTCACAACCTCATGCTTGCCAGGCAGGCACTTGTTCCACTGAACTAAAAGAGTCAGGAGCTTATTACAGGCAAGGCTGGTAGAAGAAAGAAATAATGAAAATTAAGCTTGACTTGAATGAAATATGGCATAGAAACCAAGAAAGTAAATGGGCAAAGCCATTAATTACCATTCTGAAAGATAAAATTTTTTTCACAATTTCCGGAATTTACTGAAACAATAAGAAGAATCTTCAAAGGGAATATAAAATGTCTCCATAATGTATCTTTTTAATTTTTTTATTAAAAAAGACAAAACAGAAAAAAAGAGTAGAAGTAATACAGAATTTCAAAGAAAAATATTAACATTAAGAAATTACTAGTTGATAAGTTATATGTGGTCCTCTTAGAAATAGTTGTTCAAGTTACAAAATCACAGCATAAAAAGTGGATAGACACTCAGTCATTGACAGTGCAGACCATTCTGTTCAGTGATTTAATGGAAACTTAGTAATATGGTCATCTGTCTTACACACTTGAAGTCCATATAGTTTTATCCCTTAGAGCACTTTCCTTCCCTTTCATTTTTATAAGATCTGATATGTATTTTGGATCTCATTACTCTTCCAGTTTTTATAATTTTTTTACACTAGAGAGGCAATGTGATATTTACAAATGTGAGACTTACTTATTTCACATAAGGATAGTCTCAAGTTGCCTCCATTTACCTGTAAAGGCCTCAAGATAGTCCTTTTTAATGGTTAAGTAATATCCCATTGTGTAAAAGTACCACATCCTTTTCATCCACTCTGCAGCTAATGGTTGTTTCCAAGATTTAGCTATCACAAATTGTGCTGCTATAAACCTCTCATATGTACTTGAATAATAACTAAGTACTTACAAGTATCGTTTTATTATCTTATCAAATGCTCTGTTGGTGTCTGTAGTTCATCAGGGCTTCAGCTACCCTGAGTCTCATGAGTTTTCTGGGCATAACTTACTCCATAGCTTATAGCTTGAAATTTCATGCTGTGGCTTTCTTATGCTGGAATTTCAGGCTGGCTGAATAGATTGCTTCAAGGTGTCCAAGATGACCATGCACTTATCCTTTCATTGCCACAGGGAGAGCTTCCTGAAAAGCTACTGATGTCATTTCATTTCCTTCCTCAGTCCCTGAGGTTTTTAGGTTTACCCTTTGGAATGGAGATGGAGACAGCCAGGCTCCCACAGCTTGCACTCTTATGTGCCTGCAGTGAGCAGCACTCGGACACTGCTAAGTTTCACTGCCTGTGTCTTCCAGAACAGTGGCCCAAGCAGGGTCTGTGCCTGCTTGGGTTGTGCCAGTGTCTCACAAGGAGAACTGTGCTAGAATGAAGCGGACAAAACCTGAGGAGGCCTCAGGCAGTAAACTCTAAGGGCCAATGGGCACCGCAAGAGCCTCTTGTGAAACCTTTCTGTGCTCAATGCCCTAGGACTCTGATGTTGTGGTCAGGGATATAGACACAGACCCCAGGGATATTTTAGGGATTATTCTTTCAATGAGCTGTGGAATAGCCTCTACCATGCATTCTTTCATCAAATGTTTGATTGATATTTGCAATTAAAAATCCTAAGGATTTTTAATTTTTTTTCACAATCTAACAAAAGTGAGATTTTTTTTACAAATCTAATATATGCTTCCCTTTTGATTATGAATTTTGTCTTTACTCATCTCTCTCTTCACATCTTAATATAAATAGTCAAGAGAAACCACAAAAGAAAAAAGAGAGAGAGAAAGAGAGACAGAGAGAAAGACAGAGACAGAGACTGAGACAGAGACAGAGGCCACATAGCACTCTAAAAATTGCTTAGAGATTTCTTCCTACAATAAACTAGTTCAGGGGTTTAAAATTTTGCTTTCCACAGAGCACAAAGGTATGGGCAGAATTAAGGCACATTTTTTACCATTTTACAATAAACTCTTCTCTAATTTTTAGTACCATGTTCTTCATTTTCACTTACCACCTCAGCTAACATGCGTTTGCATCCATATTTCCACTGATACTGTATTCATAGTTATTTAAATGATCTCTATGAAAGTTAAAAATCTGTATCTGCCACTCTCTTCCTGTGAGGCCACAGTAAAGCAACTTTTATGCTCCAATCTCTGTCCATTATCCAGTACCAAAATTGACTCCACAGATGTAGATAATCATCATAACCAACTTCAGGGGGATAATTTGTGTCTCAGAGTGTTTCTGTGGCTTTATCAAAATACCTTATATCAAGTAATGTACAAAATGTAGAAATTTACTAGTTACAGTTTATGAGGCTAGGAAACCCAGAATCAAATTACGATGCTTGGGCATCAGTAAATATGCACTCTCTGTTTTACAGTGCCACCTTTCTGCTGTGTTGTGTGAATGGGAGAAATGCTGTGCCTTCACATGCAGAGATAAGCCAAAGTGCAAAAGAGACTGTCTTGCTCAAGTCTTTTTAGGAACGTGCTAAACTCATTCACAAAGGCAGAGCTATTGATCCCTAATCATGACCCTAGTTGTCCTATTTTTTAAAATCTTTACTAAAGGTTAAGTTGCAATCTTGAATTTTGAGGTGATGTATATATTTAAATGATGGTTTAGATCAAGAGTAGAATTTTTAAAACATTTATAAGAAAATTCAGTATAGTATAAGTTAACTAGTTATTTTCAGCTTCAGTAAACTGAATAAGTAAATTTCAAATAAAATTATAGCTTCTGGATTTTGGTTTGCAGCGTCATTTGTTGTTTGCAGATTAAAAAGAATTTCAGCTTTGGTCTATTTCTGTATATGGGATAATAATCAGTGGAAGTATAATCAAATCAGCTTGAAGGAATAGTTTTTTTCCACTTCATTATAATGAATTACAAAGCAGAAAAAAAAAGATGCATCTTCAATTCTGCTTTTGCGTGGTTGGATATTTTTTAATCAACATAGCCACAGGGTGTCTAATTTTCTCCTTTTGATATGATCTTTTCTGTATTCAAAAACAATTGCAGTTGATAGTACTTACAATATTAAAGGCTACATTTGTTGAATTGTTACTCTGATCAGGCTTTAGGCTGTTAGTGTCATATTTTTGCTTGCCTAATTTTCTAAATATATCTTTCTATCTGTCTGTCTTTTTTCTTTTTTAACCTTTTCATAAACTTAGATACACATACAATTCTAAGAGTTGCAGATTTATACATTTTCCACAGACTTCTTTGGGGGAAAAGCTCTATTCATGTTAAAGAGGTTACATAAATTTTGCACATACAGTTAGTATCCAACAAAAGTTAAATCTAAGCATAGGACATGTGAATGCAGAAATCTGAGGATCACAATTTGCAATTATCTTCTATCACTAAGAATGATGATATTGTCAAGATGAACAACTAATACAAAAATAGCTCTAGAAACTACAAAAAGCTATGTTTATTTGTATTTCTAAATAATTAATTGTAAGAACTGAACTTTTAAATGAAATAATATCTCTAGCCATATTAAGTATATACAATGTTTGAAAATGTGGCTGTCGAATGATGAAAGATATATGTCATTAGAAGAAACAATGAAGTGTTTGTGAGAAATAATGCTGTAGACCTCAGGAGAATAAAATTATTTTATTCCCACAGACCACAGAAAGATCCATGTGATCTGCAGACATTTTCAGATTCTATTTTGAAAATCGTCATTTTTTAGTTTCTTATTTTCAGTATTTTTCTTGTTTCTTTAGCAAAGTTGTACTTCTAACTTATTTTCTACTTCTTTGTATAACAATTCTGTCTTGCTTATTCTTTGTTATTTCCTGCCGGGACTATCTAGATAAAATTTTATTTCATATTGATATTAAATTCCACTTCTGTGTTATATTTTCATAGAGGAGTATGCACTGCTAATTAAAATAGACCTGCCACTCATTTCCACTGAGTTTGTCTGTAGGCAAATATACCTCCTTTTGAACATTATTTTCACTATGTACATGACTAGAAAGAGTGATAGTTTCAGTAAAATCATGTTTTCAATGACGCTTCTATGACACTAATTTTATTTTGATAGTCTGTATTAAAATCTATAAATAAGTTCATTTGAAGACATTCTAATTATTTCTTCATAGCTGTTTGCTATGTAAATTGAAAATCAGCACGACACATGATTACAGGTTGCCAAACTACACTGTAGTGATCAATTGTAGGAAACATTTTGAGCTAGATATTCTATCTGACTGTATTAATAAGCATTGCTTTCAGATGGTGTATTTGAAGATTCAAATTCTTTCTTCACATCACTAGATATTTCAACTTCATTTTTGACAGACGGCAGGATGCCTATACTTTTCAGGACCAGTTTTGAATAAAGGACAAAATATTCAGTATAAATATTGGGAAAGGTTTATTTTTCTCATATAGTAAAAAATTAAATTTAAAACCATTTCCATAATAAATGTGCTGATAACAAGCATTTTCTACCTGACAGACAATAGTTATTTAATCTTTTTGGGCATATAATAAATGATGCTTTGGCTTGGGTCTGAGTGTGGTGTGAGGTGGAATTTTCAGTAGTAGAATCCAGTGGGAAAGCCATGGCTTTGCGGAGGTGCAACCTTGAACATTGTTGTGGGGCCTCAGCCTTCCTGGATTGCTGTATTGGAATCTGAACATTTCCTTCCGTATATGCTTTAGGTCTTGTGACACCAGCTATCTATAGATCCTCATCAGAGGCTGAACCAATGAGAATACATGATCCTGGACTTTCAGTCTTCAAAATCGTCATCTAAATAAATATCCTTTGTTATCTTAACAAAAGTTGAACCACTGGGGACATGTGATCTCAGACTTTTAACCTCCAAAACTGTGGAGAAAATAAACATATTTTCTTTAAAAAGTTGCCTGTCTTGGAAATTTCATTATTGTAACTGTATTATAGTCAGGAGTTGCAAGGAGAACAACTATATAGAGGACATGTAATTTATAGTATTATTTATAATAGTTACCAAAGAAGTCAAATACAAAGAAAGTGCAGGAAATCTGTCCACACACTAATGACCTAGAAAATTCAGCAAAAGGCCTGGATCCCACGGCAATTACCTGCATGAATTCAGCTGAAAACCTAGAGCCAGTGACACTGACTCATATAAGTAAGTCTATTTCATGGGTCTGTGCTTGGAGTGCCCCAAGGTCAGTGGTAAAAACTAGAAAGTCTATGTCAGTGGGTGAAAGAACTGTGCCCAAGGGTTCTGCACTGGAGCCAAGAAGCATCACTCAAAAGAGTGACAAGCTCCCCACAAAAGTACACAAGTATCATGAGCTCTTCCAACCATGAGAACAGTCAAGTTCATATCAGGAAGCCAGCATGACCAGCTTCTCCTGGAGATTGAACAGCACACCATCTTCCCGTTTGGAGCGAAAATGATGCTTAAAGTAACAACCGGAGCTCTCCCAATGTTAACCACAGCCATTCTCCATGATGAGGTCCTGATCTCCTCTGATGGTAACAGATGAGTTCATATCAAGAAGCCAGAATGGCAAGCTTCTCCAGGAGAACCAACAGCTCCCAAGAATCAACAGCTCCAAAGAACAAAATTCACGTAGGAAAACCCAAAATACTTCTTTTTCCTCTCTAGATTACCTTTTTATGCTGGCACCATGCTCATTCACCTTAGTTGGTGTTTAAATTTACCACCAGTCTTTAACACACACACACACACACACACACACACACACACACACACACACAAATAGACATGAAAGTCATGTTATTGAAAATCCTAAATAAAACTCTATAAATATATACACATACATATGTGTATATGAACATGTACATGTGTTTACATATGTGGAAGGAAATTGCTGTTTTGATTGAATTAGAAAATGTACATTGATAAAGGACACTAATTTTAAATGCATATGCAGATGAAGTTTTATAAATATTTATACCACTGTTTTTAAATTCAAAATAAAATATAAAATATACCACTGCCCTAGAAGTCTTCTTATTCTGGTTTTGTATTTTATACTCCTTTTAAGGATGAAAATTATTCTGATTTTCAGCTCTTTAATTTATTTTTTTATTTTGGCTTATACACAGATGATTGTGCAATAAATACATTTTTGTTTCTATCTTTTACTAATCATTAAATCTGTCAGAAAATAATGTTACAGATATCAGGTATTTTTTAATTATTGTGAGGTATTTTATTGAATTAATACAGTACTTTCTCATTTCTGAATTGTTAATGAGTATTTATCTAGTTTCCAATTTTCTACTTATTAGTTATGATATGGACATATTTTATAAGTTTTCTTAAAATTTTCTTTGACATACAACCTGTCTTGTAACTAAAACTGTAATACTTATTTATATTATACACATATTTATTGATACACATATATATCTGTATATCAGCATATATATGATTATATAAGTGTAAACTTCTTACCTAGCTTATTATACTTGTGGTTTCCCTTTCTGGTATGTATAAAACTTAGACATGATAAAATTAATGCCTGAATGCATATAATGAATTGTTTTAGTAGATATGGAGTAAAAGTTTCAATTGACAATAATTTTGTGTGGCTTAATTAGTAGTGTTACTAATTTCAATCAAATTTGGTAATGATAAAAATTCTAAACAAAATATTGGCAAACCAGGACAGTGATTATTATCATACATAGAGAGCTATAAATAGATGGGCATAAATATATATAAATCACGTAGGATTTGAGATTTTCTGAAATCTATAAAGTCACAGTATTAAAAAGACTTATGTGATTTATCACATTAGTATGTTAACAGAAAAAATATGTAACTATCTTAATAGATACAAGAAAAGCATTGAAAACATTTCAATAAAGTAGAAGTTACGTGTATGTTAGCCAACACAAAGATTTATATAAAAGTAGTCTTTTGCATAAGTATTGAGGAATTTGATACTCTGGTTTGACCTTTGGAAGGTACCCACTGATGCCCAACAAATATCTGTCTTTGGCCAGTGATGAATAGTTCTGCTTTTACCTATGAGACCTCAGACCTAGGGTTGTAGATCAGTGATTCAGATATTGCCTAGCATGTACAAAAGCCAAATAGTAAAAATAAACAAATATTGGTCTAAAAGGATTTCATAATTTAAAACAGTGAACCCCCAGACCCACTACACTGTGGGCTGGGCATTTATTGCCTTCACCCTTGTTATTTCTAAGTGTTTTTCAGGTCATTATCTGTTACTACAAAATTCCTCAAAATAGAATATTAGTAATGCAAATATACAATTAATATTTAATCTACCATTAATAAATACCCATAGTCCAATTCAGAAAGAAATATTATTTCTACATATTAAATCTCTAGATGTTGCTTCAAAATTTTTCTAATATTTTGTTTTGTTTGTTTTAGTTACAAGTTATATATACCATTTTGCTAGAATTTAGTGTTCGTTCTGCAAAAGTAAGTTAGACTATGTTTTTCAAGTCAGTTCTCTAAAGAAACAGGGGATATAGCTAGGGAACATTGCACCTCCCTGGAAGCATGAGGTCCTAAGTTTGATTCCTTGTACCCCCAAAAAATGAAGCAATAAAAGCCGGATCAATAGAATACAAGCGGATATAGAAAGAAATGTATTTCTCTCATACTACTATGAATGCTGGAAAGCACAAAATCAAGATGGGCCAGAGCTTATGACATACTTTACAGCTAAAGTCTGTTAGGATGAAGACCCCAGTGAAAAAAGAAAATACTATAGCTGGAGCATCAAGATTGCAATCTGGCAGAATTCTATATCTTTAGAAGTTGGTTTTTTGGTTTTTGGGTTTTTCCTCTTTCACAGACTTTGACTGATGGGATGCAGCACACATTTTTGTATCACAGTCCACCAATTTAAATGCACATCTCACCTAAGAATACTCACATGGAAGAATCTAGAATCATGTTTGATTACATATCTGGGTACAGTGACCAAGACAAGTTGACATGCAAGGCCAAAAGCTTATTAAATTATCACAAATATACACTGAAATAAAGACAATATAAAGGTTATTCTTTCACTTAATATGATACAACTATCCCGGCTCCAACCCAAAATGCACTATTTTCCCAGAATAAATTGACAAGACTGAGGAACCTTGACTCTACTGTTTTATATTCTGTCTTACAATTTAAATAACATGATGTATCATTAACATATATTACTAAATATAAATCTGGAGGCAAAATATCTAACACTATATGATAAAGGAATAAACAATGGAAGAAAAAAGATATGCACATATGAATACACATAACAATATAAAGCAGAAATGCTCATGAGAATGACTGTCATTTCTGTAATTGGCTTTTGCTGGTATTTATAACTGAATTTTCTGCCTACCTGTTCCATACTATTCTTGCTTATAGCAAGCACTTCAGGTGATTCTAGCTCATTATTTTGTAGTGTAACAGCATATTTATTCCTAAAAAATCTGGTCTATTATTAGACTTGCTTGGATTAGGTGGTTGTAAAGTTATACTTTGGTACTTGATTTGATATTAATACACTTTGATGAGAAAACTTTGTCCATCTCCTTACTCATTATTTAGTACTTGTAACACTAGTTGGACTTTGACAGTGTTGATTGACTTATGTCCCACTAATCTTTCAAGACAAAATCTGAAACCAATTAATAACAGGTATCAAAGATACTGGTATTAGTTTCTATTAATTGTAATTACTAATACAAAGGGACATCCTAAAATATATCTAGAATCCTAAGTAATAACATAAATGCTCTTTGTTTCCTCCTTTGTGGAGTGATAGTCAAATTTCCCTTTGGGAATTAGGGTCAGTGACCTCAGTAAACAGTTACTTCTATCTTAATTCATTCAAGAAGCACGAAAATTTCAAACATGTTGGCTCATTATATAATCCTCCAGGTCAAAGAAACATTGCTGCTTCTGCTCATAGAAATATTCCTTGCTTTATTACTGGAACTGTTAGGAAAACAGAGCATAAAATCATGAAGCCAATATAGTCACTAGAGCAATGCTGCTGCATCACTAGGGATAAAAAGGATTCTGATCTGTAATCAGGATTGTATATCCTGATTACATAAGAACTAACACATATATTGGATATTGGTTCAAAGTAATTATAGCCCCTTAAGAAAATTTGTTCCTGAAAAGTATTACTACTTATTAGACATTGTACCTCTCTTAGTTACCTTTCTCTTGTTGCTGGGGCAAAATACTCAACACACAATGTTAAAAGAGTAGAGGTTTATTTAGTTCACAGTTCATTGAAGTTTTAGTTTATAATCAGATGACTCTAAGGCAAGGTGACACATCACAGAGGGGGAAAGGGGGACAGTAAAAGTGAAAACAGCACAAGACGAGGGAAAACAATTTTACCTCTCTTGTATGCAGGCTACCTGCTGCAGGGTGTGTGCAACACTCACACCCCCAGTCCCAGCACTAGCAATTAATAAATCACAAACTAAATTCAGTTGCTTCCCAAAAATCCACTTCCTAGTGACAATGAGGCTGTAGGCAGACATCCAGATGCAAATCATAACAATAACTGAGCTCTTAAAAGACTTCCTTGGGAGCTAGGGATTTAGCTCAGCAGCTTAAGTGCCTGCCTGGCAAGTGCAAGGTCATGAGTTTGATACTTAGTCCAAAAAAAAAGACTATCTCACCAACTTAAGTTTTAGTGCCAACCAAAAACACTCAGAGAAACTTACAAACTAATGTTGACATCTTCACTCCCATATCTGGGCACTATCGGTCATCCAAATTTACACAAAAAATTAACCATTACAAAGGATAATTTTTCAGATGATCAACTAAATTACCAACTGTAATCAATTGCTTAATTATTGGCATGTGAAGAGAGAGTATGATTTACCATTGTTTATAGAAATTAGAATTTGAATATGTTTATCTATTTTCATATTTATAAATTTATCATGATTGGACCTAAGTCATTAAACATTGTCTTAGTTATTTTTACTTGTCACTGAGAGAAAATGCCTGATGCCCCAAGTTGGGAAAGGAAATGTTTATTTCTTAAAGTTTTTGGAGGTTGCAGTCCATACTCAGTTGGCTCCAAGGCAGGGTGGCATGGGAGGGCCACAATTCATAGCAGCTACAAAGAGCAAGGCAGAAACCGGCAAGAGAGTAAGACACACCTTCTTCCTGCCATCACATCACATCCTGGCTCCACCCCTAGATGGGTGTAGCACTGACACCATCAATCCAAGCGCTAGACAATGAACCAATCACAAATGAACAATGCAAATGCATGAGACTTGGGGGCCACTGACATAAACCATGACAAACATGAAGATTGTATGTCCTAATCCAATATATTTAAAATCTCATAATTTTCATCACCCTCAATCTTGTGTGCCTGAAACCAAATTCTAAAGTAGGTTTGCATTCTATTTTCTAAATTTTCTTTTCACTATAGTAGTAATATCACACCTACAGCAGGCTGGCTGAGGAGCAAAGTTGCATTCTCAGCATGTCAATCTAAGACCATATTACTCTGATATCACAACAAAATACTGAGATGGGCTAAGTCATAAAGTAAAGAGGTTCACTTAAATGAAAGTTTTGAAGACAAAGTTCAAACTGCTTAATGGTGGCACGGGCACACCTTTGGCAAGTGTTCCCCTGGACTATGGATTTAGTCCAGAGAGTACTTATGTAGGAGCAATTGATCAGATCTTAGTACAGGAAGTTGGAGGGCTAGATGGGACTTGACTCAGGCTTTTATAACAATAGTGTTGCAAAACCGAGTAAAGGGTAGTAGAAGAACTATTGTAACGCTCAACAATGGCAGAGCACTCATTGGCCCACCCACCCACTAGAGATTTCCAACCAGGCCATAACCTTCAAACTTCTATCAATTTCTCCACTGCTACACTGAGGACCAAGCTCCTAGCATATGTATCCTTGATATTGGTTACCATTAGAGTTTGTTGCTTCAATATTTTTCTTACATGCCAAATTAATTTCAATGACAGTAGCCATTGCCAATTTTCTGCAGTCACTATTTACATTTAGAGAGATTAAGGAGAATAAATATCAGCTGGCTCATTTTCTTCAAAATAATCCTTTTCCCTGATTGGAAATTTTCTGGGCATCAATAACATTGCTATTTCAATGATAGTTATTTCCTTTTTCAGTAGTGAAAGGATAGATTTCATAGCCTCCAATTTATCTTGACATCATCTTGTTACATTAACTGATCATTATTAACCACACTATATGTACAGTAACTGTTTTGATATGGACTTGTCAGTGACCAACAAAGAATTATTGTCATTAGGGGATGTTTAATCCCCCACTCCTCCATCTTACCAGTTCCATTGAATATTTTGTAATTAAGATCTTCTATACTGGATACTTTTCTGTAATTTGTATATCTTTGGAGAATAAGATAAATACAAAGAAAGAGATGTTCATACAAACAAAATTTGAGGCTTATTAGCAAAGTAATTTCAGTTTGAGAAGAAAGTAAAGTATTAGAAAAAGAAAGGATTTGAAATGAAATAAGGAAAAGCAAAAGTATATGTAGATAAATATGTATATTTTTATTTTGTATTTTGCTTTGTTTGATGCTAGGAATTGAAACCAGGGCCTCATGCACATTAAGTAATGTTCTACCACTGAGCCATAACTCAGTTCTAAAAATGACAATTATTAAAAAGAAAAATGTGTAATATAAAAACTAATCATGTAAAAGTATAGGAAATGATGATAAAGTATAGTAAATAATTGTATGTTTTAAAACAATATAAATCATAACTCTAGAAAACAATAATGTATAAATTAGGAGATGTTTGGTGTTAAATTTCTCTAAAATATGCATTTTTAAGGAAAATAGTAAACTTAACATTGTACTCTAAATCCAGAATACTAACATTTCAAGGATAATTATGAAGAATAAATAAACCAGAGGAACAAAATGGAAAATTTAGAAGTTATAAGAAGATAGAATCAACAACTGAGTTTCATCTTAAAAAGAATTTTCAGGTCAAAAGAAATTTCCAACAGAGTGAAAAGAAAATTCACAAGATGGGAAAGAATTTTAGCCAACCAACCCTCAGACAAAGAAATTTCATGTAGAAATCTAAAGAATTGAAAAAATATTAGGCCTCCCAAATTCAAAGACCTAATCCAAAAATGGGTATATGAGATGAACGTGTACTTTTCAAATGAAGAAATACAAATGTCAAATAAATATATGAAGAAAGGCACATCATCACAATAATTTGAGAAATGCACATTAAAACAACACTGAGATTTCATCTGACTCCAGGAAGAATAGCTATCATCAAGAAATCAAACAACAACAAATGCTGGTAAGGCTGTGGGGAGCAAGAAATGCTTCTCCACTGTTGGTGGGAGTGTAGACTGTTGCGACCACTGTGGAAAGCAGTGTGGAGATTCTTCAAAAAACTAGCATTGGAGGTCTCATTCAATCCAGCTATTTCTCTTCTGGATATCTTCCAAGAAGAACTGAAAATATAGCAGTACAATTTGAAATAGCCAAATCTTGGAAATAACCCAAATACCCACCAACCATGGAATGGGTAAAAAAGATGTGGTACTTTTATATAATGAAGTATTACTCAGCTGTAAAGAAGGTGGTAAACTTGAGACTTTTATAGATAAATGGATGCAGTTTGAGACATATTCATAAGTGAAATAAATCGGGCTCATATGTGTAAATATTGTACTGTCTCCCTAGTGTAAAAATTGAAAAAGTAAATAATGTGCAAAATGTAAAATAGATATTGTGCAAGTGAAAGGGAAAGAAACTGCTCAAAAGGAAACAATAACTAGCATAGGGGAAAGGAGAAAAAAAGAAGGATTTAGATTATATATCTGTATATATATATTCATTCATGCATATTTATTTATATATATTCATTCCTATATATGCATACATATGATAGATAACTGTACTAATAATTTGTGTTAGTTCATTAAAAAGAATAATTTGTGCTTTCACTGTTTGATCACTTTTCTCATGCCTTCATTTTGTAATCCAATCAACTACTTTAAAGATAACAATACACATTATATTAGCTAGTGTTAATCTCATATTGTTATGTTTTGAAATTCTGTATCACCTTTTTGATTCTTTTTAAAATAAAAAATAAAAGTCTTGAGGAAATACAAATAAAATAGTCTCTCACTCCATAATCCTCAAGGGCAGCAAAGAGAACACTCTTATTATGAAATAAATATCAAACTACATTGTTTTGCCCATCATGCCACAGTCTTCTAAGACACTGTCCAACCATAATGAAATTCCATCATTCTATATAGCCACATAGAAATAATCCATTACATGTATGTTATCAAAGTTAAGCATAAGGAATCCTGAAGTAAGAAAACTTGACAGCCTCATTTGTTATCATTTGTCATCTAATTCATCCTAACATTACCTGGTAATTGCAAGACCATCTGTGTTAGCTGACTAGTTTTATCCAAAAAAAAACAAAGTTGGCATATCTTTTTGACATAGGCAGATTTATGTTTTGTAGTATAATCTCTAGTTGAGTTAGGCTTTCACATTTCCACAGAATTGGAGATAAGGTGCCATTTCCATTGGTATTTGCCTTTCAAATACATGGCCCCAAGTTCCTCTAGGAAAAAATATTCCCAAGTCATAAAACTGGCAAAGGTATTTGGCATTTGAAAGTATTTTATACTGTACATTTAAAAGAGCTAAGTAGAGGATGCTGAGAATGTAATTCAGTGGCAGAGTGCTTTCAGGGATGCTAGAGGCTCTGCCTGATCTTTGATACCCCAGAACCACACACACACACACACACACACACACACACACACACACACAGAGAGACAGAGAGAGAGAGAGAGAGAGAGAGACAGAGAGACAGAGAGAGAGACAGAGAGAGAGACAGAGAGAAAGCTGAAGGATAGAGGAGGAGGAGAGAAAAGAAAAGGGTTAAGGGTTGGGGAGAAATGAGAGTTATACCTAAGGGAAATATTTTTACCTATTGTCATTACTTACAAGGTGAGCTCAGTCTCCCAGTTTGTTTGTCTCCATCTGTGGTGGATTAACTAAATGGTCAACTTGTAACACTTGGTTGAACTGAATCAGTACAGTTCTGGGTCAACCTGAGGATTGTTGCCAGCAGAATAACAGGAGAACTAGAGGGGAAGCGTCTCACAATGTTTTCCTGACATGAACTCAGCTGTTCCTACCCTCAGAGGAGCTTGATTCTTCGCTGTCACTTGAGGTGGCTGTGTTTCTCTCTGGGAGAGCTCTGGGCCTTACCTTGAGCGTCACTTACTAGCTCCAGTCTAGATCTCTCAGCCTGCTGTTACAGTTCCTTCACTCTGCTGGTGTAGACTTTTTAACATCCACCACTGACCTTTGGGCCTCCCCAATGCAGATGCTTGATACAGATTTGTAGTTCATTACAGATTGCTTTCACTCTTCCTCATTTGACTTCTTGGGCGGATATTGTAAAATAATTCTGTAGATTATGTACTGAATTAAATCTATTCTCTGTAAATACTGACAACCATGCTACTCAAGGCATCAAAGCAATTACAGATATCCTAAATT
This sequence comes from Cavia porcellus, assembly GCF_034190915.1. Lineage (NCBI taxonomy): Eukaryota > Metazoa > Chordata > Mammalia > Rodentia > Caviidae > Cavia > Cavia porcellus. The sequence continues at coordinate 17,772,530 of NW_026947487.1, read as the reverse complement.
TGTATTCACAAAAGGAAATAGTGTTACAGAATATAGAACAAAAACTAAAACAACAGAATCAGTCTGACTACTCTATATGCCATAAGATGTGTTCCATGTCTCTCTTTAATAGTTACATAAAAAACTAACAAAAATAATGACAGCAATAAAATATAAAGATTTTTAAAATAGCACAAATGATTGGTTAATTAAAATTTAGACTTCCAGAATGGTAGGGAATTTGTCTGTCTCCTACTCTGTGACACTGTGCTAGTTTGTGTGAATGCCAACACTCAAAGTGAACCATTTATTTCTTTGATTGTTTGAGCATATCTTTTCCTGATTGTCCAGTATACACAGGTGTTTCAGCCTCACTCACAAGTTCTGGGATTTTCACAGTGAATGTTATTTCTTGTCCCTAGTTGAACTTTTATTTGGAGGAATTAAGCCAGGGAATTCTTATCAAAATAAAATAGACTAAGTGTCTTGATAAATGCAATTTATTTTTTTTGCAATTTTGCAGACTAGAAGAGCCAGGCCAAGCTTTGGAGATGTAGATTTATTGGAATAGCATATCAGATTCAACCTTTTCTGCCCTGTCCTCACAATTGTCCTCCTTAAGAGAAGCTAGAGGTAGAGGTAGCAAGGGACAGCAAGTGTCTTTCAAACTATAGACACTGAATTGTCAAATCAGGCTCCACATTTATCACCTTATTGGATCTTAATTATTTCCACCTTCTAAGGCAGCCACCCTGGAAGCTTAGAGTTTTCATATTTGATTTTTAAGGGGAAAACAAAATTTAGTCTGTGATACTACCCGAGCTTGTGCATATAATGTACAATTTACCACCCAGAAACAGAAAATAATTTATGGATACTTCACTGTTGGAAAAGTTTAGTAAACTTGATGTATAAAGAACCAATAAGCAGCCAGGGATATAGCCCAGCAGCATAAGCGCCTGCCTGGCAAGGGTAAGGTCCTGGGTTTGATCCGCAGATCAAAAGAACCAACAAGCAGAAATATGTTTTATCTTACATTATTTTTCTTCCTCAGAAAATTTGGTTTATTACAAAACTACTGGTTCCAGAGAAGTAAATATAATTAATCCTAATATAAAGTAAGCAAAAAATTAATAAATGTTGCATATATGAGGAAATCAATACCACATTTAAAATATTCTAAACATTCTGATCTCTTCTGTAAAAATTAAAATGCAAATTAACAGTTTTTATATGAAATGAGTTAAAAAGTTAAAAGTATAAATTATTGAGAAAATTAATGGGCTGATAGGTATCAATTTATTACAAATGACTAAACACAATTTGCTATTATAATCACAAAATAATAAAAAGTTCAACATGTCCTCGCTAATAGTTTTATTCCTAGTTACAAAATCAACAAACAGTCTTAAACTTTGGCTTAAAAAGCAATATGTAACAACAGTAGTAATCAAAATTATTCACAATAGAAAAAGTCTAGAAACACTATCTGTGAACAAGAAAGTACAAAAAATGTGATATTTTCAGAAAAAAGGAACCATATAAAGAGTGGAAATAAATGAACTAATGTTTTGAGGATTATAAGTTGATTTTACAAAAAATTTAAACTGCGTAATTTTACTCGTGTAGATTACAAAATGGTTGATCTCACAGAAATGCAGTCAAATCCTGGCTAGGAGAGTTTGAGGACAGGGGTAAAGAGCATGTGTCGTGACTGGTTAATAGGAATGAACGTACTGTTCATAGGAGGAGTGAGTTCTGGTCTATCACACAGAAGTGCGATTACAGTTAGAAATAGTGTGTTGTCCCTTTCAAAATATATAGGGAAATAATTTTGATTGTTCTCAATATGAAGAAATGACAGGCATTTGAGATGATATTGAGGCTATCTGCCTTGATTTGATCAGTCCATGTTGTATGCACCGAACTTCATAAACACATAGAATTGTGCCAGTTGATAAAAGAAATTTAAGAAACAATTCACAAAATGGTACTTTCCGTGTGATTCTATTTTATTAGGTTCTAAAATGCAAAAAGGATTGATGTGTTAGATATGTATAAATATATATATAGCCACATATACATTATGAAATACAGAAAGAAGGCAAGATGGTAACACACGTGAAATTCAAATACCAACCTAAGATTGTTGCTGTGCACATATGCAATATTTTAAAATTTAGCAATGTTTTAAAGTGAGTGATTTTATAATTATGCCATAATAAATGTAAATAGATTTGTTATTTCAGCACTACATACTTTATATAACAATGTTGCATAAGAAAAATATTAAAAATAAAACTAAGTAGAATAAAAACTATACAGCCTGGTGTTGTTTATCCATATACATAATCTAAATTATTTCAAGACCCATGCTAACTACAAGGAAATAAATAATAATTGTTCAACCCACCTAAACTTCACATATATTCATACACTCGTCACTTTTAAGGTAAGTTTAGCTTTGCATAAAAACTTTCTTTTATATGATCATCAGAACGCTGCTTTATGCATCCTCCAAGCCTTCGGCACCAGCTGTTTGCACCAAGAGCTGGGGCTCATTGGACACCGAGTTCTGAACAATCTGTTCACTGAAGCCGTGCAGTTTGCCTTGCTCAACCCGCACCTGTTACAAACATTTACCTGCCTGAACACAGCTGCGCTGACAGCTGCAACAAGAGGCTTATGCTTTCCTTGGAGAATTTTAATACTCAAATGCCAGTCCTTTGGCCAATTTCTCAAGTTTCCTTGCCAAGGCCCCATGTGTTGAGCTGAATGTGATAATTTTCAGACACCTAAAATTCCAGTTTTCAAATAATTAGGGAGTAATTATGAAATTAGATAAAGATACAAATATAATATGTTATCACTCTTGTGATAACTTGTGCATAAGGCCAAAATTGGTCTTTTTAAAAAAGAGCTCTAACGGATATAACAGCAAGTGTGTTTGGGGGTGTTAAATAGCTGACTTTATCAATGTTTTTGGAACATTGAACACAGCTGTTTGCAGTCTCCCTGTTTGAATGTCCACCTTGTGTTCTTTGATACTGTGATTTGAGGAACTATTTTCAAGAAAATAGTGTGTAATCTACTAGCAGGTAATTTCTTACTGCTATGTTTTTTTGTTTTGTTTTGTTTTGTTTTGTTTTGTAGTTCTGTATTGCGTGTACCCTTACGCCGCTTTGGTTTGTTTTGTGTTTTTCTCTTTTTCCTCTTAAATAAAAAAAAAAAAAAAATTGGTCTTTTTAATGCATTTCCCACACAAGATAGGGCCTTTGGACCTATTGGAAAAGATGGATATCTTTTCAAAGGGGTTGTTAAAAGCATAAAGGAAAGGAAATTCTTATACTTTATTGGTGATAGTACAAATTAATAAAACTATTTTAAAACTTATGCATATCTTCATTTTATAAATGCTTTATAAATGCTGACAGCATTATTAGAGCCCAGTCATAGAAAAATGATGTACATGCGTATATACAAATATCCATGTACACTCATGAACATTCCACCCTAGGTTATACAGGGAAGGCATACAATGTTGTTCACCAAATTAGAGTCTAGTTTTGATATGTAATGATTTATTATATAATGTGAGTATTAGCAAACATAAAACATATAGCAATATTCATTTCATACTAGGTAGCATGAAATTTTTGTTCTTAAGTCATCTAAAACTTTATAATATTTTATTTCTGTATATTTATGTAATTTATATTGAGATCAGCATTACTTATTTTAAACATGAAATGAAATTCAAGCTCTAAATATTACCTAATGATTTAAATGTACTCTACATGTCTGAGAGTTTCAAAGACAAAGATATAGAGACTGTTTTCCAGTGTTTAATGAGAAATAGTTGTGAACTTAGGTGCACCAATTGTTAATGTAACATTAACAAGTGTTAATGTATGACTATGCATATACAGAGCATATTAAAGAATAGAGGTTTTATTTCAGAATTTTGAGTAAGACATTGGTTCTTACTCAACCAATGGAGTGGTGTCACAGATCTGTAATTCCAGCCCTCAGGAGACTGATATGGGAGGATCACCTGGAGTTCAAGGCCAGCCTGGACTACATAGTGAGCTTAAGGCCTGCCTGAATTACACATAGTGATCCCTTTCTTAACTCACCCCCACAAAAAATTGTAAATTTATTCAAGTATTACTGCATTTGAAAAGACAATCAGGGGTTATTTCTTGGCCAAATAATATGGAAAAAATGATTTTACAGGGTAAAGATAAGAATCAAATAATAAAGAAAATTTGATTTAAAAACCCTAAAAGTTGCATTTCTAGAAGGATAAAAATAGTGCATTTGTGCGCGCCTCTGTGTGTGTGTGTGTGTGTGTGTGTGTGTGTGTGTATGTGTGTGTGTGTGTGTGTGTGCTTAGTTAGATTAGGTCTTCCTAATTTGAAACGTGATCCTCCTGCCTGTGCCTCTTGTGTAGTAGAAATTTTGAGCTAATACTACTACTCCCAGGGTGAAAAACGTTTCAATAGAAGAAAAGCTGAAAAGATTGCCAGGTCACTCATATTTCTTTAACATAAGAAAGAAATGTAGCTCGCCATGGAATACACACTTTATTTGAACTTCCCATTGGAAAAATAACACATGTTAAACTTTATATATTAAAAAAATAAAAATTCATCAAGTCCAAATTTTCTAGAAATACAAAAGAAAATGCACATGCTTAATACTGGAGAATTTCATTATAATAAATACAAAAATCATATCATTTCATAGTCATTTACATAGATCATCTTTATTTGCATCATCAAAGTCATTTCTAATTTCATGCATTCTGATTATAATAGCTGCCTATTCAGAAGAAATGATTTTTACATTCTGACTATAACATTGCAATTAGTTTAAGATTTAGGATTATAAAGCTGTTACTATTTAGCACATCTATCTATGTTTACAAGCTAATATATAATTTCCATAGAAACAAGCTAAATATACAAATAGGAATATATCATGCATTATCTATATATTAGTTTGAGAGTGCAATGGCTAGGAATGTGTATTTTATGGATAGATGGAAGGAAATATGTAATTTCATATCTAGTCATTCATATAAAAGAATTTCAACAAGTTCAAACTCTACAAAAGCTTGATTCATAGACCGGTAATATATTTGATCAAGAAGAAGAGTAGGTTTCCCTAATTCCATATACCTGGCACAGGAGTGTTTGCTTGTCATCTACTCACACTTGTTCTACCCACGTTTGTAATGCAGTAATATGTGAATTCATGAACACTATTGTTCCTGAATAATTCAGTTTGCAAACAGAAACATTTGGAAAAATTTTGCTTCTATTTAGGCATTCCACATCCAGTGAAGAACTCAATTACTGTTGTCTTCCTTAGAATACTGTAATGAATTAAGTGTGTGAACTGGGACGCCACTGTTGACTGAAGACGTTAATTTTCTGGTTTCCATTTGCATTGCAGAGTATTTCTGGAAAAAGTTACCAATGGAATGAGGACAAGAGCTCTGCAAAAACTGAGATGTGATTATGGGTGAAAAGAAATATTTTAAAATCTCTAAATTATCATGGACGCACACTCACACACAGATACTATTTCGATTAAAAACATCAGTTAAAATCCAAGAGTAGGAGAAATGTAGTAGTTTTAGTGAAGCAATGAATGGAAGGCATTATGATTCAGTACTTTTATTTACTTTTTTAAAATCAGTAATAGGTATCACAGTATATTTTGTTATCTTTACAATAGTTGTCCTTTCATTCATGTATATCAAAATAAAGTGAGATACAGAACATTACAGAACTTATCAAAACATATTGAATAGAGAAGTACCATTAATCAGAAAAAAGCAAAACAGTAATAAAAATATTTGCCTTCAAAGAGATGGTAGAAGGAAATCCCCCTTATTTCCTATGGTCAACCTCCCGAGAGATGCTCAGGTTTCTGGTTCCCATTTGCTAATGGGGGGGGGGCAATGGAAGGAGGGTAGGGGAACTGGGATGTTTGATTCTAGGCAGTGCACCAGGAGGTTCACTATTGCTTACCAGGGAGGCGAGCTGCTTGCTTGGTTTCCCAGGCTCCTAAGTTCCAATATCAGTATTTTATATTCTAAGATGAATATAAACTAATAGACTAATCTCTTCAATGATGTGTATACCATTTCACTGTTTAACATGCTTCAATAATCTGCTGTTGTTTATAGAGTTTAATCACCCTTATTAAGATACTTTTCATGAATGGAGCAGTTTGTCTCTGTACTTTATGAGCTGAAACACAGGGATATCTTCTCTCTGGCATTCTAGGTTAGATAATTTTTTCCTATTGTCCAATCTCAACGTGTGTTTCTTTTTCCTTTTTTGACAAATCATCAATAATAGATACATTTCAAAGATAATCTTTTTATTGAGATTATTAACTCTTGGAAATTAACGCCAACTACTCTTTTCTTAAAGTATGAAATGACATATCATGTTTGTGGGTATATTATAATAATTTGCTATATATAATGATTAATGAACACTTCAGGCTAATTAGCATTTCCACCTCATTCACTTTTTTATAGATTGGGAACCTTTGAACTCTTCTAGTTATCTCAAAAATATCTAACAATGATCTGTAGACTATGGTAACGCTGTTGGGCTGTAGGGTTCTAGAGTTAGTCCTTCCTGACAGTTTTTATTTTTAAAAGATATGTTATTACATTTGTGTGATACATAATGGTTACATTCATGATAGGGAGTTAATATGTGTATAGATCTGCCACTCAACTTGTCTTCTTTTTCCCTCCATCACTAAATCTCTTTCCCATTTACAAAGCTCGTATCTTTTCTCTTTACTATTATGTATGTTTTATTTTGTTTTTCCAATTATTTATAATTTAGATGTTTCATATAAGAAAAATCATGCTATTTAAGTATCCAATCTAAGTTTCTAAAATAGAGAATATTTACCCCCAAAATTTACATTCTATTTTATGTTTCTTTAGTTTTGTGTTACACACGATTGCAATGTACAATGTGTGCATCTCTCTTAGGGAATAAATACATGTGCAAACTACATCTGAATTCTTTCCACTTTACTTCCTCTCACTCCCCTCTGCCCTAGTTTCATCTACCCATTTAGAGGAGTTCTAAATCTCCCCTCTATTGTAAAAGATCTATACCCTTGATTCCTATAACCTTCCAGTCATAAAATTTATTTGAACTTTCGTTTTTCTAACATAAGAAAAGTTATGTGATGTTTAAGCTTGTGTCTGATTTATTTCACTCAATGTAATGATTTTAATGTGCCTTCATTTTCTTACAAAATGATCCGATTCCATTTATGACAAACCAACAGCCAGCATCATAGTAAATGGTCAAAAATTGAAAGCCTTTACTTTAAAATCGGGCACAAGACAAGGATGTCCTTTATCACCACTCCTATTTAATATAGTACTGGAAGTACTAGCCAGAGCAATTAGGCAAGAAAGAGAAATAAAAGGGGTAAAGATAGGAAAAGAAGTTAAATTATCATTGTTTGCAGATGACATGATACTCTACATAGAAGACCCCCTAAACTCCATTGAAAGACTCTTAGATACAATAAATAAATTCAGTAATGTGGCTGTATACAAAATCAATACTCAGAAATCAACAGCATTCCTATACACAAACAACAAAATCACAGAGATGGAAATAAGAGAAAGTGGACTATTCACATTAGCAAGCAAAAAAATGAAATATTTAGGAATTACTCTTATGAAAGAAGTGTAAGACTTATACAGTGAAAATTATAATACACTGAAAAAAGAAATTGAAGATGATCTCAGAAAATTTAAAGACATCCCTTGCTCATGGATAGGAAGAACAAACATTGTGAAAATGGCCCTTCTCCCAAAACTGTTATACAGAGTCAATGCAATCCCAATAGAAATAATATCAACATACCTTATAGATCTAGAGAAATCACTCTTAAATTTCATCTGGAACCAGAAGAGACCTAGAATCGCAAAGGCAATTCTAAGCAGCAAAGACAAAGCAGGAGGCATCACAATCCCTGACTTGAAGTTATACTACAAAGCAACAGTAGTAAAATCAACATGGTATTGGAATCAAAACAGAACCGAAGATCAATGGAATAGATTAGAAGATACAACCACAACTACAAACACACTCAACCACCTTATCTTTGATAAAGGAGCCAAGCAGGTTCACTGGAAGAACGACAGTCTCTTTAATAAATGGTGCTGGAAAAACTGGCTCTCCATTTGCCGAAAACTAAAGCTAGACCCATGTCTATCACCATGTACTAAATTAAAATCTAAATGGGTCAAAGATCTGAATATTAAAACAGAAACACTAAATCTATTGGAAGACAAATTAGGTAGAAACCTTGGAGACATAGGAGTAGGTAAATAATTCATGAACAGGACTCAAACCGCACAGGAAATACTTCCCAGAATCAATAACTGGGACCACTTCTTATTAAAAAGTTTCTGCATGTCAAAAGAAATCTCCAGCATAGTGAAAAGAAAACCCACAAACTGGGAAAATATTTTAGTGAACTCTCTCTCAGACAAGGGACTCTTGTCTAAAACATATAAAGAATTAAAAAAACTCAGACCTCCAAAATTCAAAGATCCAATCCAAAAATCGGCACTGAGATGAATACGCAATTCTCAGATGAAGAAAGGCAAATGGCAAATAAATACATGAAAAAATGCTCATCATCATTGGTCATTAGAGAAATGCAAATTAAAACCACACTGAGATACCATCTCACACCTGAAAGAATGGCCAGGATCAAGAAAACCAACAACAAATGCTGGAGAGGCTGTGGGGAAAAAGGACCTCTCCTGCACTGTTGGTGGGAGTGTAGACTGATACAGCCTTGTGGAGATCTGTCTGGAGATTTCTCAAAAAGCTGGGATTGGAAGTCCCATTTATTCCAGCTATTCCACTTCTAGGCATATTCCCAGAAGAACTGAAAGCATCATACCACAGTGATATATGTGCACCTATGTTTATAGCAGCACAATTTGTAATCGCCAGATCTTGGAAACAACCCAAGTGTCCATCAACTGAGGAATGGATAAAAAAGCTGTGGTATTTCTATACAATGGAGTATTATTCAGCTATAAAGAAGGATCACATTGAGATATTTATCAATAAATGAGTGCAGCTTGAGACCATACTCATAAGTGAAATAAATCAATCTCGCATGTGTGAATACTGAATAGTTTCCCTAATGTAAATAATGATTCAAATATATAAAAATACATGGTAATCATGATTCCCTATTATGTGGCCTTGAAGCCTTATAAAGTTTTCACTTATTAATTGGAAAGGCTTTATTCTAGGCTTCTTGATATGGAAATATTTGAAGCTAGAGTATATGAAGTTTTATCCAAATATTTCAAGGAAAAAGACAGACACTATGGTAACTACTATTAAGTTGGGTTATATGGTGGTGAAGTACTAGGTTGCTGAAACAGTCATGCTTTGACCTCTATTGTTATATTGTTATGTCCTGTTTTATCTCAATCTCCCCCTTATTCTTTAAAAAATTTTAGTTATTTCTTATGTTTGTCTTAATTAAGGGAAAAAATTTTAAAAATTAGGATATATAATAGTAACTCTTTTTGATTTCCTATTAACTTGTTTTGAAGTCCTGTAATACTCCCACGATCTTGTTTTGACTGATTAGACTCTGTTCCATTCTGTATGATAGTATCAAGTTTGAGGATATAGGCAACTACTTTGAAGGCAATAAGATTCACTAAGATGCCCATTCTGGTTTGACTATTGTCTTCTTGGGAAGTCCTGTAATGTTTACAATGCCTAAGTTTTGTTGGTCTTGTTCTCTACTGTTTTGTCCAACTTTATAATATCTAATGAGATAGACTATTCTTTTTAAGGAAACAAGAGACAACGTTGATAACCATTGTTGATAACCTTGTACTCTGTTCTACACCATGTGCTATGTCTATCCTTGGTTTTGACTGACAGCTTTGTTTTGCCATATTTGACTGTATTCTCTCCCCCCCAAAAAAGTAATAAGAACTAAGGAGTAATAAAATCCAAAATGGGTAAATTTTGTTGTAAAAAAGAGAGGGGAAAAAAAAAAAGAACTCTAACGGATATAACAGCAAGTATGTTTAGGGGTGTTAAATAGCTGACTATATCAATGTTTTTGGATCATTGAACACAGCTGTTTGCAGTCTCCCTGTTTGAATGTCCACTTTGTATTCTTTGATACTGTGATTTGAGCAACTATTTTCAAGATGATAATATGTAATCTATTAACAGGTGATTTCTTACTGTTATGTTTTTTTTGTAGTTCTGTATTACATGTACCCTTACACCGCTTTGTTTTGTTTTGTGTTTTTCTCTTTTTCCTCTTAAATAAAATAAAATAAATTAAAATAAAATAAAATAAAAAAAAATGATCCTATTTCTATTTTTCATGGCAGATTGGTAATCCATTACATATAAATATCATATTTCTTTAGCCATTCATCTGCTGATGAATATGGGCTATTACCAAGATTTAGTTAATGTGAATTGTGATGCTATAAATATGTGTATGCATGTATCACTGAAATATGAAATATAACTGTTTTGGGAAGATACCTATCTGGACAATGCTTGGGTCAAATGGAGATTTTGTTCTGGTTTTGTGAAAAATTTCCATACTGATTTCCATAGTGGTTGGAATAATATAGAAATATATCACTCCCCTACACTCCCATTATTTCCAATATTTATTATTGTTTGATTATTTGATTCTAGCCATTCTTTTTGAAGTAAGATGGAGTTTCCATTTTTAAAAATTTTCACTAATTTGATTGTCCTCTGGCCACGTTAAACATTTTTCTCATGTTTATTGTCCACTTATTCTTCTGAAAAATACTTGTTTTCAATCGCCTATTTTTAAGTAGGTTTCTTATTTTTAAGGGTCTGCTTTTTTGAGTTCTTTCTAAATTTTATATCATACTCTTCTGCAGAGGATTGCTTAGCAAAGATTTTTCCATCCTGTAGATGTCTCTTTACTCAGTCATTTCCTTTGCCATGCAGAACATTTTTCATACAATCCCATTTCTTAATCTTAATACTACCTTTTGTTCAATTGCTTTTGTTTGGAGAGTCATTCCATGTGCCTGTCTTTCATAGAGTTTTACTAATTTATTTTGCAGAGAATTGTTTTTGTTTAACTGTGGGGAGCAGCTGAAGCTGGAGATCAATCACACGTGCAGGGCTTAAACACGGTCAGACCCATGAACAATTAGCACCAGAGGTGACCATGTGAACAAGCTGCTCCAGCTCCAAGAGCATGAAGCACCTGAGACAAGCAGACAAGCAAGTCGGGAGGGGTCTCAATTGGCATCACCTCCTGAGTGTATAAACAAACACAGTGTTGTCACTGGGTGATCATTTTCACCCGAGACTTCCCCTGACCTCATCTTTCCACATTCCGACTCTGATCTCTATTTTTTATCCTCCACTGTCCTTCCTCTGGGAAATTAGAGGGTCACACTGGATGGGGAATTTAGTATATATTCTACATTCACTCTTCTGCATGTTTATAACCAGTTTTCTCACCGCTGTTTGTTAAAGAGGTTATTTTTCATCCAGCATATGCTTTTGGATTCTGTATCAAAGACCCAATGAGTTCATGTGGCTGGAATTGTTTCTTCATCTTCTATTTTCCTCTATGAGTCTGCAGGTCAGGTTTTATGTTGGTATCATGGTGTTTTTACCGCTATAGCACTGGAATGTCACTGGAAATCCAGGTTGTGACACTGTCTGCTTCTTTTTTGTATCTTTCTTTTGCTATTCTGGATCTCTTCTGGTTCCATATAAATGTTAGTAATGCTCTTGGTATTTTGATTGTTATTGCAAGAAACCTAAATACCAGTTTTGGAAGCATGACAGCCTTAACAATATTGATTCTGCACGGTCAGTAATAGATATCTTTCTATTCTTGGATGCCCTCTTTGTTCTCTCTCTCTCTCTCTCTCTCTCTCTCTCTCTCTCTCTCTCTCTCTTTTGTAATACTGAAATTTTTGTTGTATAGGTCTTTTACTTCCTTGTTAATTCAGCAGTTGAATATATGCATAGACCCAACTATAAAACGAAGAGTCCTGAGCATAAAGGATAAAATATACCTCAGGTAAGACCTGGTATTAATCCTCCTCAAACTTTTCAATGAAACCAAAAAGGAAAGAATGTTTGAAAGTCTTTCTTGGACTTTCAAAACCCGGTGGAGTCATACCTTAAAAAAAAAGAAAACTTTTTCAATCTATTTAATGATGACATAGACTCTGAAATTCTCAGAAAGATACTGTCGAACAGAATGCAAAAAATCATCAAAAATATACATCATGACTAAGTGGGCTTCATTCAGAGGACAAAAGGATGGTTGAACACATGCAAAACACAAAATGTAATACATCACATGAAAGAAGAAAGGACAAAAACTCCTATGGTCATCTCGCTAGATGCAGAAAAAATCTTGAACAATCCCAATAGCTGCTCATGATTAAACCTTGAAAAGCACAGTGATAGAATGACTTTATCTCAGTCTGATAAAAGCTGTTTATAACAAACCAATGGCCAATATTATCCAATGAGGAAAAGGTGAAACCTTCTCCTTTAAAATCAGGAACAAGATCCATTCCTGGTCAACGTAGTGTTTTTTTTTTTTTTTTAATTTTATTTAAAAGGAAAAAGAGAAAAAAACAAAGCAAAACAAAGCAGTGTAAGGGTACAAGTAATACAGAACTACAAAAAAAAAAAAAAAACAGTAAGAAATCACCAGTTAATAGATTACATATTATCATCTTAGAGATAGTTGCTCAAATCACAGTATCAAATCACACAAAGTGGACATTCAAACAATGAGACTGCAAACAGTTGTGTCAATGATCCAACCAAAAACATTAATATGGTCACCTATTTAACACCCCTAAACACTCTTGCTGTTGTATCCTTTAGAGCTCTTTTTTTCCCTCTCTTTTTTACAACAAAATTTACACATTTGGGGTTTTATTACTCCTTAGTTCTTCAACGTAGTGTTTGAAGCATTAGCCAGAGAAACCAAACCAAAAGAAGCAAAAAAAAGTCATGCATACAGAAAATACCACTATTTGTTAAAGACATGATCCTATGTGTAAAAGATCCAACAGTTTCCACCAAAAAAACTCCTAATAACCAAATGAAGGAATATATCAAAATTAAGTCAGCACATAAAAATCAATGGTATACCAAAAATAAAGTTGCCAAAAAATTAGAAAAACAGTGCTATTTACAACAGTGGCAAGAAAAAATTAAATAATTAGAATTCAACTAAGCGCCTTTTAGTATCATAACAATAACCCAAATTTGATTGTTTCCCCCAATGCGTGGTTCTATTTGTCCCTTACTGGTCAGTATTCTGTTATAATGTCTGTGAAATAAAACTTTGCTGTTTTTATAACTGAATAAGAATACAGTATCTATTGCTTTGTTTCAGATTTATTTCACTGAATATAATGTCTTTCAGTACTCTCCATCTCACAAGTGGCAGAATTATGTTCTCTTATGGCTGAATAGAGTTCCATCATGTGTGTGTAGCATGATCTATGTACACGGTGAATGCTTAAATTTAAACAAATTGTTACATTGAAACCACATGGGCATTTACTATTCAAATATTCTCAATTGCTTCAAAATACCCTATTCTTTCATTTCTTGAATTTATTCAGCAGTCTTCCTTTGTGTCTTTACAAGTTTTGTTTAGATATACAGTGAATACTACTGCTGAATACCAGTCAAACCAAGTATGGTAGTAAAAACTTTATGATGTGTCTTTAACGATCTCTTTAACTGGGTATGGTAACATACAACTTCTAACTATTCTGCAAAAACAAAATAACCTCAAAAGTAAATGATTTAAAATGACTCAGGACATCAAGGCAATCATGGTAATACAACTAGCTATACTCAGAGTAGAATTCCAGAACTGTTTCAGAAAATGGCAAGAATCACAGACAAATGTGTTCAAAAAAAGAATATTTTGAGAGTAACTATTTTAAATATATATATATATATATATATATATATATATATTTCTGTAACATTTTCTTACTATAAATATGTACTGTGGTCTCTATAATATATTTTTCTTTATCATCAATGGGTATCTTTTTGACAATTAATATTTTAATCAGATTACTATTCAATGAATGCTTTAGCAACTGTTAAACTTCATAACATTTACACTTTTCATTTAAAAGTTCTTCAAACAAATCCAGGCACGAGGGTGCTTGCCTGTAATTCCAGCACTTGCGAGGCTGAGGCAGAAGGATCACTGAGAGTTCAAAGCCAGCCTGGGCTGCAAAGTACAAGAGTAGCCTGAATCATATAGTGAAATCCTGTCTCAAAACAATACAAAATCTTCAAACAAAAGAAACCTGTAATATCTTTAGCATATAAAGAAAAACAGATGTTATAAAACATCAAACAGTAAAAAATAAATAAAAACAGAAAATAAAACAACTCTTTAGATGTTTAAAATAAAAGTGTTGCTGAAATCTCGGGACAATTCTTATCAATTATATCAAAATAACTTTTAAAAGAGAAAAAAAGCCTAAACATTCATACAAGCAGCATGTTGGTCTTTCATACCTTAAAATTGTTTGACAGGTTTTCCTTTATTTGTCAATATTTGCCAGGTTCTTGAAAATTGTAAGATCAGCTCAGAGGAGAAAAGAAATAGTAATGTTTCATATATGATGTGGAGGGTATGTTTAAGATGCCTGTATCATTTTTACAGTGCTTCTGTAAAAAAAGCCACAAACTTACTCTCATAAAATAATATCAATTTATTATTTCAAAATTCTGAATCCTACAATTATAAAATGAATAATCAAACTGAGTTCATTCTGTAAGGTAAAAAAATCTTTCTTTGAGTTTTTTTTTTTCTTTGTTTTCTTTTCGGTTTATACAAACTACTAATTTCTTTCGCTTGATATAGATAGATACGGATATAGGTATCCATAATCATCGAAATAGATAATTATAGAAAATATAGTTAATGCATATTGTTCCACACACAGTTGTAGAACAGAAATAATATTATGTATTTCTGTAATGGATATAGAATTTTAATTTGAAATGTTTGCACCCCAAATGCAGATTTGTATCACCAAATAGATTGACTTTCAAGAATAATATAGAACAGAAGCTGTTAGATTATATATAATTTTCTATGCATATTTTTAAATAATATTCCATGTTTGTTGTTATAGAGCACTTACAAAGAAATGATAAGAAGATATTTACAGAGATTGGATAATTTTCTTTAATTTCAAATAAAATTTGTAATTAAGTTACATTTGATTGGAAAAATTTACTGTGCAGAGACAAAATCTTGATAAAACTTGATAAAATGGAAAAGTACCTTTTAATAATAATAAAGGCATTAGTTTTTAATTTATTGGGACTTTTTTTTTTTTGGTTTCTGTACTGAAAATTTAAAATTCAAGCCACCAGCAGCCCAACAACCAAATGATCACCCTGAAGTCCTAGCACCTAATTATCTTTAAATCTTACTCTTAAACAAAAAGGCTAAGCTATCCATGAGATTAAATACATAAATGATTTATAAACAAAACACTTAAACTGTTTTCTCCTAAAACAGAATTGCTTAGAATTTCACAATTAATGTTTATTTTGTACAGGAGTTGTGTAATATTGTACATACTGAATCATGTCCTTCTCCCCATTTTGACACACTGGTGAAGAAGAGTAAATCAGGCCATGGTAAACATTACCCACACAACAACCCTTTCCATTTTGTGATTGACTCTAAATTTAGCATGCACTGAATAAATAAGTATAAATGTAGAGATAATGAAGGAAGCAGATTTCTCCCCATTAAAAGATATTTAAATAAAGAATGGGAATGGGCAGAGTGCTGAATGAAACTTGTGCTGAATTGATGTCAGAAAGTATCATTATGTACTCATTTTATAAACTACTGCTACCTTAGCAGATACTAGATACAAGAAAATACAAATTTGTATGCATGGATAGTATACACAGATGCCCAGCCTTACCCACTGAAAGTGCTTAAATATAGTTTTATCTCAATGAGAGAAATAAGTTCTCACATTTTGATGTCAAGAACAATTCTTTAAAAAATTAAAGAGGATCATTGATAGTCCCCAGGGAATTAGAGACTATGTGTTATGATCTTAGAGCACCTATGATAAAAGCAGAGTCAAACAATAAAGACAACATTTCAGCATACTGAAAGGGCACAGAAGTAAACCCAGAAGAGCTCCCAGTGGCCAAATATGAACAGTATCATCAACAAAGAAATTAGTAAATAACAATGAATTATAATCAAGTAATACATGCTATAAGTCATGCTATTATTGTTAAATAATTGAATACAAAAAAGTACTGTTCATTACAGAAATCCAATTATCAAATATAAATATAAAAGAAAAAAAATATAGGGCTGGGGATTTAGCTCAGTGGCAGAAATGCCTTCCTGGCAAGCATGAGGTCATGTGTTTGATATCTGACACCAAAAAAATAAATAAATAAAATTAATTAAAAAGTAAAAAAAAAAAAAAGAAATAAAATACAATCATGAAGAAATACTTCCTGTGGGCAAAGGAATTTGGGTGCAGAATTTAAGTCATCAAACTTAAATGTGCACAGAATACCTTGAGAATCTCAAACTATTTCTCCCAAATAAAATGATGACAAATGCAAAAGCAGTTATTTTATAGTAGAAAAAACATGCTAGTACTCAATGAAATTTTAAAAAATTTCTCTGCTTAGTAGAAATATAAAGAATACATTTTTATTCTCCAGTTTGCCTTGGGGAAATAGTTTTTCTGTGTGAGTACAGAAACAGCTATTTGGTTAAAAACATTATATGGAAATAAACATATGAAGTTTACAAGAAAATAAAGTATATTGGTTAGTTTGCTGTTTAGCATTCAGTTTTGGTAAGAAAATACCCAAGAAAACCAACTTAAAGGTTTGAACATTGGTTTTGGCATACAGATTCAGAGGTTTCAGTCCATGGTTGCTTGGCCCCTCTGTCTTGGGGCCTGTATTAAAGTGAAATATCCTGGTGGAAGAAAGCTCCTCACCTCCTGACAGCAGGTTGCAAAGAGAGAAAAGCAGGAGCCAACATTCCAAGGTCACTTTCAAGGGCACATCCTCATTGACCTAGAGACCGCTTCAGCATAAGAGTGTTTGGAGAGTTAATATTCAAAGTATGACAGGGATTGTTGTTTTCCTATATGGTATATTTTGGAGTTTTTAAAATTAAAAATAGCAATTTTTTTATTGTAAGGACATATATCTTATGGTTAGGAATATAAAGAAAAAAATAAAGATTAAATTTAAATTAATCAAATAGTTTTCTAGACACTCTGGAAGAATTTTAAATCTATGACATGGCAAATGATGCTTTAACAAAGAAAAAGAATAGTCTCATAGAGGAGATAATGAAAGACAAGACAGAGGCAGGATGGAAAAGGTAGAAATAGTAAAAATATTACAGAGGGTAGAATCCCTGCATAACTGTCTAGACTATGTCCTATGCAGATATCAGGGTAACAGTAAGACTAAAAACTAGGGAATATATTTAATAAAAATATTTCCATTAAATGCGATTTAAAATTTAAATTTTGAAAGAAAAATTTTAGTTACCAGTTGTGTGTAATTTTCCTTCTGGAATGTGTGTTGTGAAAATATTAAACATTCCAAGGCAGGAATGCTTCTTTTGAGCAAAAATATTTACTGAGGTTTTGATACGACCTATTTGAATCATAAATGTTGCATAACGGTAGGTTCAGTCACAGTAAATTGCTAGTGTAGAATGAGTACAAAGCTGTGAAGAGGAAAAATTCCTGAAATCTCAGTTTTGGAAATTGTTAAAGAAGGTGGTCCAGATTTGACTATTAAACCCAGGGATGTTTCCGCCTACTTTTGTTTATAACAGGGCTAGTACAAGCTAGACACTTGCCTGCAGTGCCAGCACTTTTGGAGGCGGAGGCAAGGAGACTGCAAGTAAGACCCCAACCTGCAACTTGGTGAAAACAATCTTAAACAAACAATTCAGGCCAGGAAAAGGGCCTTGGGCTTAATCTTAGTACCACTAAACAGATGAGAGAAAGCTAGGAAATCGACTGATGGATATATAGGTAGATGACAGGTGGATGATGGATAAATAGGGTAGCAGTGTACACAAAATGGAAATGAGAACAGGAGTATTGCTTTTTAAAGTAAGCTTTCCTATAATTTTCTAAGTAAATACTATTATTGATAAAGATCTTTAAATTTTTCAAAACTGATATTAAGAAGTATGGTTTTAGAGATGATTTTTAGTAATAATATAGAATTACATATGTAAGGATTTTGATTTTTAAGTTTTCTGTTACATAGTTTTTCTTTACATATCTTTCAATTGTACCTTTTATACAAGCTTTTCTAGTGTGTGCTTCAATGTAAAAAGTGCACAGGCATGTACTGACATCTGGTGGATATTCAGTATAGTATCTCCAAAGTACTCCGAAGGAAAATAAAATATACAGTAATGAATTTTATTTAAATGTATTAAACTAAGAAAAAGGTATATTTGACTTATCATGGGAAACTAAATATAAAATTATAACAATTATGCTAGTTGCTCTTTATTTTATTTCATTTTTTTAGATAGGTCATGTTATGTAGTCCAGCTGGCCTTACACAAACTTTGTTGCTCAGACTGACCTCAAAATCTACAGTAGTTCTTCTGCCTCAGCCCACCTTGTTCTAGGATTACAGTAATATACTGCAATGACAGGCATGTGCGCCATGCCCAGCATTGAATCTCTTCAAAAATTTACTATGAAGTTTGTTTTCTATTTGTAGCATGCTTAAAGTCATCACATACAAATGATTATATCTTAGTGTCTAATACAGTGATTTGTACATTGCAGATGTTTGCATTTGTGATATTTTCATAAACTGGTATAAATGATATATTTCCGTCTTTTTGTTTTTCCTTTCTTTTTTTCCGGTACTGAGGTTCAAACTCATGACTGCCTGCTTGCAAGGCAGGTGCTTATGCCTCAGAGCTAAATGGCCAACCCAAATGATACATTTATAGTATTAAAGTTTTTAAGTATTTCTAAATTGAGTAAGAAAATATCAATTCTCTTTTTTAGGAGTGTTTTGTTAAATTAGGAAAACCTTGGAAAGTAGAGGAGAAGTCAGATGACAGAGTTTCACAATATACAATAAAAGTAAAAATCAACGTAACATGTTCTTAAGGGTTGCCTCCCAGTTATTAAATTAATTTCTAAACTAGTAAATGTCTTTTGAAGTACATTTTTATATTCTTATGGAAATTTACTAGTTAATGTTTTGAACACAAAATTTTTTTGTATCTTTGAACAAGGAGAATATTCAAACAATGAATTCACTTTTGAGTGGCTTGATCTGCTTCATGCAGACCTCAAGAAGTAACCAAAAGATAACTAATGAATGTAATATTTTGTAACACTACTGTAATGGTTTAGGTCAGTGACCCCCAAGCCTCATGGAATTATGGATGGGACCAAATCTAGCATTATGATTGGTTCTTTGTCTAGCACTAGGATTGGTGGTGTGAGTGTTTCACCCACCCAGGGGTGGAGCCAGGACATGATATAACAGTAAGAAGGCATGTCTATCTTGCCGATTTGTGCTTTGCAGATTGCAAAAGCATGAAAGGCTGCCTCATGCCAAGCTGCCTTGGAGCCAACTAAGTGTGGACTGAAGCCTCCAAGAACTTTAAGAAATAAATCTTTCCTTCCCTAACTTTGGTCATCAGGGATTTTGTTTCAACAACAATAAAAAATAACTAAGACAGTTACTTATTTCTGTGTTGGCAATGTGACATAGGAAGTAGTGTATTTATTAAGATGAAGGCTGGAATTATGCTTATAAGACAAGATTTAGTTTCATCTACTTATGATTAAAAAAGAAAAACATGCAATCTAAAGGCCCACAGTGACTCCTGTTTCCTCAGCCAACAAAAGAAAAATGCTGGTTTTAGACAACCTCTTGCATTCCCCAGCATATAACTTTCAGAATACACACATCTTAATATTTCTTGATCCTTGGTGTTTATCACAGTTTTGTTTGTGAGTTCTGAAAAAAAAATCTGAAACTTAATTCACAATTCACACCCATTTCCAAATATGAAGTGATTTTGTGCCTCGGGGTATGGTTTGCAATGGATAAAAATTTCATTAGCGTATAAAACCTCTTAATTTTGGTCCAATATGATCAAATTGTGATCAAGTTCAATAATTATGATAGTTTCCCAATATAAGAAAACTCACAAATCATCTATTCAAGCATTTCTTTATCTATATTTCAATTTCACACTATCCAGAACTGGGTGTAGAGCCAATATAGTACTCCCTAGTTATTAAATTAATTTATCTGTCTTTAAACATCTTGTAAGGTACATTTTTATATTCTTTTCAGAATTTACTTGTGTATTTTTTGAACATTTTAAAATTTTTTTCTTCTGTGTTGTTTTCTTCCCTTTCTTTCCTTCTGCCTTTTCATAGTTATCTCTAACCATTTCAAACCCACAGCTTACTTTTCTCTTTTGTAAACAGCATTATTGCAAATGGCAGATAGGAGTTTAAGAAAAATTACATATGAAATGTTGGCCACAGTTATGATTTTTAAATCATCAATTTCAATAATTAAAACCATGATAAAATCTACACAGTTTATTTTCTTATTTGTTATATTAATCAAGACACATATGCAAACACATAATGGTGTTTAATAAAGGCGTACCTGGAAAAATTTATCTGGAACTGAATTTACCTGATTAATTTGTCAAGTAGTGTTTTCTATTTACACAATAATCTCCTAGCTACTACACCTGTGGTGAGTTATCAGGTAACACTTTCTTTGTGCTCTAAACAATTGTTTTCATGCACGATTTAACGTGAGACTTGACGTAATAGGAGACAAAAATTTTATCAAGGATAGACATTTTGTTTATTCATTTTGTGTGTTTCGTTGTCATGTGTTTTAACTATAGCCCAGACTCACTGATGTGGTTGAGTAATATTCACGGAAGCCCAAAATTTAGACTTCAGTTTGAGTACTGCTTGAAGATTACAGCAAGTTTGATAGTGATATTCAGAAGAAAAAAGCAGAGCCAAAAATGTGAAGATTTTATAAACTGTTCAGAAAGGAAGCCTGTTTAAACTTAAGCCAGTAAAATATCATTTCTGAAAAGATTAGCTTGATTAAAGGGAAGACAAATAACTTGGAACAGACAATAAGAAAAATGGCCAAGGACATCTCAGGAATAAGTCAAAGCCCACTTATCAGAGGCGCGAATGTGTATGTAGACCAACTTCTTTGCAAGACATGGCTTTGAGTAGAGAACACCAGGGCACCTTGGTAACTCCGTATTCCCTAGAGAAGAATATCCCTGAGTTCAACCATTCTAGTGCTTAGAAATCATTGCAGGCACCATCCAAGGGGACCTGGTCACAGTATCACCTGGTTACAGATATTCACATTATTCATTTGATATGGTTTTCCAGGTATGAAGAATATAATAGTTATAGTATCGTAGAGGCTTCCAAGTAAATTTCAGTGTGAAACCTTGGAAGATGGACAATGTGCACCGGAGATAGTCATGTATGAAGGTGTAAAAATAAAAATAGAGATGCAATAAAGAACCCAAGGAGTTAGAGATATCAGTAACACGACACGCACTGAGAAATGCGCTAGTCAGTGAGCACAGCCATTCCAAGGGGAAAGCCTTGTGGGTTACAGCCAACAGGATAAGAGGTGCAGTACTTCCCACGTCCTTTGAAATTCATACTTCACCCTGACCTATTCCACAGGCTGATCATGAAGCTGTAGGGCATTGTAATACCCCTGCTTGTGTTCTGTTTTGCTTTATTTTGATTTCTTTCTGTTCTTTTATTTCTCCCATTTTCAATGCAAACTTCACATTGTACCATTGTATTTTGGAAGTTTTTAACTTTTTTCCTGATTTTTTGCTTGAGACAGGATCTCACTATGTGGTTCAATAATGACCTGAATTCAGTAGGTAGCAGTCTTTAAACTTGTAGCAGTGCTTTGGCTTGCTGATTTTACAGACATGTGCCACAAACCCCAGCTTTGATTTTTATAGGAGCTCATGATAGAGTTTTTTCTTGAATCTCAAAGGAGACTTTGGGCTTGGATTTTTCAGCAGTGGTAGAACTGCTTCAACTTTGATCATCTTGGAGATGAACTAATGTATTTTGCGTGATTAGATGTGTAGAAACCTTTTTGTGAGTGGAGTTCTTATGGTTTAAATCTGAAATGTCCACCACAAGTTCCACGTTGTTCACATGTAGCTTTCGGTAGACTGGATTGTATCATGGAGTTACTTCACTGAGGAATTCATAGCTGAATGTGTGATCAGGAGATGGGTTCTGGTCACAAAAGATGGGGTTACTGGTATACATAACCTGGAAGACTATATTTATTTCCATCTCTCCTTTCTTTCTCTTTTGCTGCTAGGAAGTGAGCACCTTTCTTTCATCATGTCTCTCTACAAGCATATTTATGTCTTAGACCAGGGCAAACTCAGTTTGAACCCTGTGAAACCACAAGTTAAAGTAAACCTGTCCTATTTTAAGTTGCAAATGTCAGTATTTTTCCCCATTATGACAAAGAGATTTACAAACATTGCTTTCTTTTTCTCATTCATGCTACCATATTTATGTTAAGCACTTTCTTTTTGCCATTCTGTTTGCTAGGACTTGACAGATACAAAACATATGCAAATTCTTGCTCTTCAACTATCACAGTGCAGTTTACAATGTCTCTTCTTCCTGCCACTTCGCACTCAGCTTCTCTTTTTTATTCTTTCCATTTTTAAAGTCTCATAGTCCCTATTTTTCTTTGAGTAATTATTATTAATAACCACCCCAACTTTTTATTTCTTTCTTTACTTACTTTATCTCTTACTTTCCTTACCCATATATGTACTAGCTGTTGATGATTTCAACTTCTAATTTTATCCTTCCTTCCAAATTTGTTTGTCTTTCTAGACTCCTTTTTGTAGTTAGGATTTAATTAACTGAACTGTTTGTATGCTATACAAACAGGCACATCAGAGTCTTAGAAAATATTAGATTTGAACAGATATTCTATTCCCCATGCTTATTTCTTTGTTTGCAATATGTACTGTAAATACTGTGTTCACTCTATTAACTCAAGGCTCTGGAAGTTAGTTTTCATATTTTTCCTCCTGTATTCTCTTGATTTATAATCAGTTTTCCTGATTTGATTCCCCGTTTACTTTTGTTAGCAAATTATCTTTTCCATCCTTATTACTTTTGCTTTCATTTAGACTCTGTTTATCTTATCACAAAAAAACAAATACAAATGGAAACTCCATAATAACTGTATGATATTATTTTGCATCCTTTCTTGTTCTTTTTACATTTTTCCTCACATATGTCAGAATGATCTACAAATGCAAAGTGTAAAAATATATATAAATATTTTGAATGGCTCCACGTTATTGACATAAATCCTATTTTCCTCAACCAGACATATACAACATGCAATCTTTTACAAACCAATGCCTATATATTACAATACTGTTATGGATTGTGTCTGGATGCACCCCACACCCTGAAGTCTCATGTGGTCACAGTTGGGGGGTGGAAGACTTTTCAGAAGAGGCCCCATCTAGAATTTGCGATTCATTCATGATCTAGTGCTGACATTAAGAGTATGAGTGCTGGGGCTGGGGATTTAGCTCACCGGCACAAGCGCCTGCCTTGCAAGCAGGCAGTCCTGAGTTTGATTCCCGGTATCGATTAAAAAAAAAAAAAAAAGGAAAAAGACCAAAAAAAAAAAAAAAAAGAGTATGAGTGCTACATTGGCCCTAGGGTGGGTAGTCTGCACACAATATAAGGAATGGGAAGAGGTTTACTCCCCTTTCCTCTTCGCATGTTGTTTTTGTTGCATTCCACTGCCAAGAACCTTTGTCCTCTGCAATTAGCCTCTCTGCCTTGGACCCAGTCAGTTATGAACTGAAACTTCTACAAGCTGTGAGCTAAATAAACCTTTCCTCCCATAAGTTTTGGTGATGGATAGTTTGTGTCAGCAATGAGAAAAAAATAATTGAGACAAATACAATAATGATGATTTCCTTTAATATCAAATACAGGTTGTATGCAACACAGATGTAGATTAAGATGCTTTTCAATGTATATGCTTCACTTTTCTCATTGCTTTTCATAAATTCCTATGTCCAAAGCAACTGTTGGAATGCATGCCTGTAATTTTAGTACTCTGGATATTTAAATAGAAGATTTTCAGGTTAGCCTGAGCTACTTAATAAATTTAATGCCGGCCTAAACTACACAGTGAGACTCTGTCTCCAAAAACAAGCAAACAAAAATTTCTGTATCTACCAAGAAGTCTAAATTGATATTCATGTTTGGCTGGAGTCATTCTTCTGTAATTTCCTACATTCTCTCTACATGACTGTCTTGACTACCTCTATCATGCATTATAATCAACATTTCCCTTTGCTCTCATGCCTTTCTCATGCTTCCAATATAATATAAAATATATGAAGATTGGCATGTAATATAAAAAGATAACTCATCATGTAAGATAAGCAGTGAAAAATTCCATGAAAATATTCTAATAGTAGCATTTCACTTAGACTGTTAATTGACTGAGATAAACATGTTATATTACATATATATATATATGATTTTTAATACCCTCTGCTAACTTCTTATGATACGACAGTGTATACTCAGATTACACTTACATTCCTTTTTTTCAGTTTATAAGAATTTAACTTTTCTAGTGTCAAACATCTTCACCAGAACTTGCTTGACTTGTGCCTTCACTTCTTTCTATGTTTTATTTAAATTTTAACACATCAGTAAACTTTTTAGCAACCCAGAAGTTTTCTTTTTCCTTTTCTATTTTGCTCATAACATAATGTAGCCTGATGTATATTAAGTGCTGCACTTCAGTTAGGCCCCTCATCAGTTTACCAAAGTTCAATTCCTATGAAAATTAGAATTTTATGTCATTTGTTCACCACAGTTCCCATAGCCTTTAAAGTACAACATTTATTATTATAAATATATTAAAGAATTGACTTAGCTTTGCTTAGTTATTCTTCCAATTCTTAAATTATGTAATTTAGACAAATTTTATAGAGAAAAATTTTAGTAAATAAATTCACTTTGAAGTTAGCATGAAAATTATGATGTGTTAACACAGGAAAGAGATGTTTGGAATATCTGTTATGATTTATCCATGTGATAAATTTATTTAAAGGATTTTTTTCCTTCTTAAAGGATTAAAAAACACTGCAGAAATTTGGCTATATGTCTGAGAATGTAATAAAACCAAACATTACTGAAGCCTTTTGTGCATGGAGCAACTAGTAATTTATGTTTGCATTAGATTTATCATATAATTAGAGAGGCAAGATGCATATATGAAAAAAGGCAGTGAATTATTCTTCACTTAATTCCCAGTATACAATAATGATGTGTATTGAAACTTGCTTATCTTTTTAGAATGCTATTAGTTTTTCTATTATTCTTTAGGCATTTGGATTCTACTTCTAAATCTGAGTATCAAACCAAAATTCAAAGCTTTTGTGTTTGTTAGCTTAATATTCTTGACTGATAAATAGCAAACTTAAGTCAAAAATGCAACATATATATATATATTAATATATATATAATGAGGACATTGCTTGCAGTATAGTACTTTTGTTAATATGTATCTAATTTTGAAGATTTTAGGGTCCAAATAGTGATGAAGAACCACTGTACACTATTACTATTTAGTTAGTTACTACTTCTTCTACCCAGTGATCAAATTCTTTTGTTTGTTTGTTTTTTCGGTACCGGGGATTGAACTCACAACCATGTGCTTGGGAGGCAAGCGCTTATGCCACTGAGCTAAATCCCCAGCCCCCCAGTGACCAAATTCTAATGGTTCCAACAATTACCTTTAATATTTCCCTAGATGGAATAAATAAAATAATTTACCAGAAATGAATATTAACAGAAATTTAAGGATTTTTTGTAGACCTAAACAAATATTTTAAAGAAAAATAAGCTTGTAAACAAATATACTGAATTTAATCTATTACTAATATGCAAACAGTTGATATTCCTTATGTGTGGATAATTCAAAATTGATTATGTCTACAAGAAAATGAAGATCCAGATATTAATCAACTAGTGATAAAAATAGGTCAACATTTATTCTAAAGTATTTTGTTGATGACATTAATTATGGAGAATAGATATTATATTCAAAGACAGGTAGAAAGGCCTGAGTGTATAGCTCAGTGTCATAGCACATGGTTGGCAGGGGCAAGGTCCGAAGTTATAATTCCAGTATGAAAAAAACTCAATAAATCAAAAAAATGAAGACTGATGGAAATAATCTTGAAACTTCTAAGCATAATATATATTTGAAGAAATTAGACATGATTATGAGTAATTTTTTTTATTATTAAATACAGGTCTTTTACTATAGGCAAAGTTAATGTTTTATTTTAAGAAAGCTTTAATATTTCTTACTGGAAGGCAGATCATTCAGAAATAACCCATTAACTTTAAAGTTTCTAGGCTTAATGGATGCATTAATAACATGCATATTTACATAACTATTTAAACCATCTGGTTATTATTTTAAGGTTAGTACTAGTGTAAATGTAACATTTCCACAGGTTTTTTTACAAAGTCACTATTTTCCAATCTTTATTACATGCATATAAGGCTTAATCCACTTACATTGTCAAGTAGTCTGAGGAAGAAAAGTTATTTTGGATCTTTAAGTACAGCTCCATTTCATAATTTTGTCTCATATTGAAAATTCAACAGTGTTTTTATGTTAAAATTAGAAATTCCTGAAATCATTTTTGGAGAAAGTTTCATTATAGCATTCACTCTAGTTGGAATCCAAAGGGTGTTTAGGTATTGATTAAGGGAAGATTATGTGAGTTTTCTCAGACCCTTAAGGTTACAATTAAATCAAACTATACCTGGTATAATTGGTGCTGCAAATGAAGGAACACAGAATTGTAAAAAGAGACATCAGGTGACATGCAGAGTAAAAAATTGCTGTAGAAAATAAATGCAACAGAGAGGTCGTAATGAACATATAGAATCCACTAAAGGTTAGGAAAGTGGTTTTTCCTTGCCATGAAGTAGGGCTGTAAATTCAGCAAAAAGGTGCTGACAGTTGTGTTCACAGCCAATGGGCTTCTTGAATTGCTGGTGAATAGAAACTCAGCATTTTTTACAAAATCATACACAACCTAACTCTGCACCTTGAAATCTGGATAGATTGAAATCATGCATCTTGAAACATACTTAGCCTTTTCCCAAATTTAATCTCCACTCTGAGGTCTGCTCTGTCCCCTCACCCATCCTATATCCAGCAGCTGCAACAAAATGATCAATTATGTGTGGAAGCTAGATAATGAAAATAACCAAATTTCAGTTATTTTTGGCTCTTAGAAATATAGTGTAGTTAATTTGATCGATTGCTAAGAAATAAGTTGTTAATATGACTCTGAAATCCTAATTACCCATGTGATTGCTGATTTGGTTACATCAGCAGGAGGTATAAATATTAGTTTCCTTATAAAAACTTACATGAATATGCTAATGCTGTATTCATATGAAACAAAAATGAACAGTGATATCTTCTACTACTTATTTTTTTCCAGTGTACTCAGTGTAATATTAGTTACAAAATAATCCTTAAGCTGATTTTTCAGATGACACAGAAAAAAAATCTTTCTATAACTTTTGTGGCATAAATTGTTTGATAACTGATTAAACATGTGCTGTATATATGAAATTTAGGTATATCAATGTGTACTTAAAATTATGTAGACTTTTCTTGATGATGTGTACAATTACACGCCACACATTGCACTCTGTGGTTTACATGTATCATGTCCTTATTTCTTCTCAATAAATCTATTATGAGGGAAAAGTTTAAGTGAGAAATCTGGCAAACAATCACCAAAATGATATATTCTTCACATGAAAAGAGAAAGAAACATTCTGAGAGAACAATTCTTCCTAAAATATTACAAAACAGAGAGCAGAGATAATTTCATGTGATATTTCCTTTGTTTATTCTTATATATAATGTATGTGCTAAACACCCAGACTTCTGGTTATATAACAGATGTACGAGAAATTTGCCAGATTTTCAACCAACTTTTAATGTCATATTAGTAATGGGACATTTTTAAGATTTTATCTCTATCATATATATCCATCAAATCCATTATTTTTACTAAAATATTTAATAATTTGTATTATTATATAATCTTTTTACCTTTTGGATTTATATGCCCACATCACTGCAAAATTTATTGCGTGTTTCTTGTCATTACCCACATATGCTTTGCTTTTCATCATTTTTTGAAATCTTGAGTAACTGTCTTCACAATCGCCGAACTAAAACTCTGGTAATCATTTTCAACAACTCCTTTGTCTATTTATTTATTTGTATCTAAACCTCTAATTGCTTCTCCTAAATACTTGAAAATTAATAACTTTTTCATTGTTCCTCCAAACTTAATATATTAATTTATGCTGTCTCAAAATTTTCCAAGATCTTGTATGTAATTAAATTTTACTCAGTGTAACGCACAAATCTGATTATGTTCATTCACTAAAAATAAACTACTTGCAATGAAAAGTAAAAGGAAGCATACATACGATAAATTTCTACAATTGTAGGATAGAGGCTGAAATGATGAATTAAGCCCCCCCAAAATCTCTAAAGAATTTTTTTTATTGTTTTAAAATCTATCATGTTTTTTATTTAAGAACACATAGATACAATTACTTTGAATGAGGTATTTTTGTGCCACATTTTATGAAAACATTTTCTGTCCTTTGTTGTTGAATATTTCTTAGGTATTATGTTTACCCAAGTTGCAAAACTGAGAGGGAATAAGTTTTGAAGAGAGCTTGTTGTTGACTCTGTCTGGAGGTGCACAGGTAAGTCTGCATTTAGAAACTTGCATTCCAGATGTGTGACTTCAGTCTCTCTTGTGAATGACAATGTTTGCAATTTAAGCCCATCTGGAACACCTCAAGCATTCAGTTCATTTATTAACTTATTACCAAGCCTGGCATATGAATTCTCAGTGAGGCAGAAACTTAAATGAAATTAGATAAACAGGCTTTTATAGAGCAGTATGTATATTACAGATACTGAAGACAGTGCCCTGTTTTTCACGTTTAGTATTGCCTATTTATCTTCTTGATGCTAGATTAGTATAAATTACAATAGATTTTGCAATACATTTTAAGAGTATAGAAAAAAGTAATGTAATAACTATTTCAGCCAGAGGAGGGAGATCTTGTAAAGTCATTTAGAGCACAAAATTAAAATTGAGTTTTGAGATTTATGCTTGTCAGTAAAATAAAAAAATATTTTTTGCAAATTTATGAAATGTTTTTTATGAATGGATGTGTACATTTTGTAAAATGATATTCATGAAAATAGTCTATAGCAATGCAATTTATATACATGATATAAAATTATATATTAAGTATTATTTTAATATTTTTTATTAATGATAAAACTGAACTAATAAAAAGAAAGAACAAAAATTTTAGCAATTACTGTTGGTTTTTTTATAGGATTGTAATTGATTCTTTTACATGAGTGCATTTAAATATAAGCTCTTTATATATTATTAAAACTGAAAAAGGTCAATCTAAATTAAAGGTAATATAGGGGTTGGGAATATAGCTTAGTGGCACAGCTCCTGACTGGCAAGTGCAAGGTCATGAGTTCAATTCCCGGTACTGAAAAGTAAATATATAAGTAAATAAATCAATAAATATATAAATGAGAAAAATAAATCTGAGATAACTAGTATATAAAAAGGACAATCTTAATGTTATTAATAAGAATTAATCAAGTTTATAATAGTCTTTCTATATAAACATATATACCTAAATCAATTATCGAACCATACTTGTCTTTATCATAAACATATGTATGTTTGTGTAAGTAAATGCACTTAGAAACATTTTTAATGTGTGAAACTATTTAGCTTTGTTCTTCTTGCTAGTTGTAAAACATGAAAATAAGCACAGATGGGACACTAATTGTACCACCTGGAAGGGTTCATTTGATTAATTTATGACATGATATGAGGAGAAATTTGTCACTAATTATTATTAATTTTCCCACAAACAATGCATACAACCCCAAAACTGGCATTTCTTTATTCTAAGCAACAGCAGTAATACTTGAACATTCATCTAGATACTTCCAAAATGCCTTTTTCACAGATGTTCCGATGTTAACGGGTATGGATAATAACATCAATATATGGTCAGTTGTTCATATATATATATATATATATATATGTATATGTATATATATATGTATATGTATATATATATATGTATATGTATATATATATAGTATATGTATATATATGAGTTGTTTTACCCAGTTGAAAGATATATTCATTTGCCAGATGTGTTAAATTATCACTTTACTGCTGTACTTTATAATTGGCATGTTGCATTCCTATATATCTCAAACTAGTATCGATAAGCAATACGTGTTGCTATGGTCAAATGTCTTTATACTCATCTAAACTGGAGAAAGATACAGATACTACTTTTCCTAGGTTACTGGTATATTTGAGATCTAGAGCAATAACCCACTCAAAAAATGTGTATATTGTGTACTGATAAAAATATCTATAGTTCTAGAATTTATATAGTTATTTCCCAACTGCCCACCAAGCTTCAACATTTTCTAACGAGGAAAAAATGTTCCAATCACTATAGGACTTCTAAAAACCGAAAATAAAAATTTTTTATACAGTATAGGTTAAATTTAGTCATCACCAAATAATCTTAAAATACCATTGTTACATCATGAGGGCATTTTTCAAAATGTCTGTAGAAGTGATTTTTGTATTTTTAAATCATTAAATGATAAATTAATGGCTATTGTGAATGGCTATCCTTATTTTTAGTGCCACATTCTTATTTTTCAAAGTTCATTATTAATCCTGAGGTTTATTCAAAATTCAATTTGAAACTATCTTGGAGGAATATGGTTCTAAAAATACTTTTTTTTGCATGAGTTTCAGTAGGATTTATAAACAATTTTTATTTTTCCTAAGACTAAATAGATGTAGTATTTCTAGGATTGTCATTAATAAATGATACAAAGATTTAGTTCAGAGAAAAAATTATTTAAGTTAAAAGAATATTCTTTGTCCTGATTTGCTGCTTACTAACATTTAGACTTTTTGATGTCTATACTTTTAGTGAATTACATCAATAGATTAAGGAGACTATTTGAATATAGATCCCATTTTATTTATTAAGTGTCAAAGTGACATACAATCATATTAGCATAATACAAAAATACCACACAAGTGCTAGATGGTACAAATACTTAATGTATAATTATTTTTAAATAAAAATTTTAAATTACCTACGTAGGAAGATCTGACTAAAAGAAAATATGAACTCACAGCCTTAAAAGAGAGTCAAAGAGAAAATTAAAGCTAATAAATTTCTTAGTGAAGTTAATGACTGTAAATTTGTGAGGTTAAAATGATAGTAGTAAATTTGACACATGATATTTATCTCTTAGCTGTCATTCATATTTCTTGCATTTTATTTCTCACTTTTTCTCAGTTTGTCATCATTTGAACAGTCTATTTTCTTTATTTTGGAGACAACTGACTCAGGCTTCTAACTTTCTTTCCTCTGTGTGATTCAGGAGTTCTTTTCCGCTTAATTGCTTTTTAAAATATTTGTCATTGATACTATAATTTAAAAGTATCAATGAAAGTAATAACTATAATATAAATAATAATTTATCATAATATTTTGGATTAAGTACTGTTCCACATACCTTACACTGTTTTTATGGTTACTGATTATTTTGGTTGCTTTCTCTCCTTTTTGAGACAAAATACCTGACATCCTAAATTAGGAAAGGAAAGGTTTGTTTATATTACAGTTTGGAGGTTTCAGTCTGTAATCTGTTGCCTCCAAGGAAGGACGGAACCACACAGGAGCAGCACTTTAGGGCTGCAGCAGAGCAAAAGGAGAAAACAAAACTCTTCTGGCTTGAACTGTACATAGGCCACCCACTACCCCATGGCGGGTACAGCACTCACAAAATCCCCTCGCCCTCCTCTTGCACAGGATGAGAATGTTTACAAAGTAAGAACCTCGGCTCCCTGCTGAGTCTTTCAGTTAAACTTCTCAAGTTGACACAATGATGTATCAACCATAACACTGACAGTTTATTTCTAAAATAGTTTTAATATATGCTCTAAACCTGACAAATTTTATTTGTACATTCATGAAAATTATATGCATATGGTTATTTTTAAACTGTTGTACTATGAAAAGCATTTGAAAGGAGGAAACTTATTTCTCAAAATTGTCAGTATTATTTCATTATTCATTGATCTTCTCTGTTGTACATTTTCTCAGTTTTAGATAATACTGTAATTCCTGTATTCCTATTTAATGTATATATAATCATAATATTTACTGTTGTAACAGAATAAGATATATATGGCCATTAATAATGTTTATTTTTTTAAAATTTTATTTAAGGAGAAAAGAAAAAAAAGCAGGGAAAGGGTACAAGTTATACAGATTTACAGAAAAAAATTGAACAGTAGGAAATCACTAGTTAATGGATTACATATTGTCATCTTAGAAATAATTGTTCAAGTCACAAAATTAAAGCTTGTAAAGTGGACATTCCATCAATGATACTGCAAACAGTTCTGTTCATTGATCCAATAAAACTCTGTGATATCATTTTCTATCTTATACACTTAAATATACATGCATTTATATAGTTTGGAGCACTTTCTTTTCCTCTCTTTTGTACCATGACTATTACACATTTTGGGTTTCATTGCTCCCACGGTTCTTATTACTTTTTTGGAAGAGAGTAAAACCAAATGTGACATAACAGAACAGAATCGGTCAAGTCAAAAGGATGGACATAATAGATAATGTAAAAACATAATACAAGGTGATCAACAATGGTTACCATAATGCCTCCCGCTATCTCTAATAGAATTGCCTATATCATTAGTTATAATACAATTGAACAAAACAGTAAAGAATAAAACCAACAAAACCAAAACATTGGAGACATTGTAGGTCTTCAAAAGTAGATAAAAGTCAACAAGAATGGGCGTCATAATGAATCTCATTATCTTCACAGCTGATGCCTAAACTTTCGAATGAAAGTTTTTTGCTGATACTATCCAGCAAAACAGAATAGGGGAACATCAGTTAAAAACCAGATGGTGAGAGTAATACAGGGCTTTAAATCAAGGTAATGAAAAGTCAAAGTGGGTTACTATAATATATCCTGCTATTTTTTTCCTTTAATTAAAAGGATAAAGATAAAAAAGTAATTAATGGAGTGGAGATTGAGATAAAAGAGGGCATAACAACAAAACAGCGCAGATCAAAACATAACCATTTAAGCAGAATAGTGTTTCACCACCAGATAATCCTAACCTAAAAGTAGTTACCATATTGTCTCTTTCTTTGAAATCCTTGAGTACAACTTCGTATACTGTAGCATTAAGTATATCAAAACAATGTAAAACCATTCAAGAGAATGACAGCATTACAGAGTATTTAGAATCGACTAACAGAAAATGAACAATGGTTTCTGTATAATCTCCTTGTCTTTAAAAGGTTTTTGCTTATACTATCGTACATAATAAAATCCAATAAGATACAGCCTATTTAGACCATTGGAGACAGAAGGACAAAAGCTAGATGAGACTTCAAAACAAGATGATACTAAATCAGTATTACCTATTAAGATGTCATTTTCTCCAAAATAGCTGTTCCTATCATCCAATCTTCTCTGCCTCATTTCTGTTGAGCTCTTTTTCTGTCAGTAGCTGTCAGTTTGTCTTCTTCATTTTGTTCTCCGCTCCATTCGTTGTGGCCTCTCTGCCATTATTTCTGGATTCTTTGTATTTTTCTTTTTTTAGAATATGCTGCAATACTCTTTGTAGAGTTGAATTGGTGGTTGCAAATTCCCCCAGTTCCTCTTTATCCTGGAAGCACCTTGTTTTTCCATCAATTTCCAGGGACAGTTGTGCAGGATATCTCAATCTTGGCTGGAGATTATTATCTTTCAAAGCTTGAATTATTTCCCCCCACGCTCTTCGTGATTTGATGGTTTGTGCTGAGAAATCTGCTGTAATTCTGATGGGTGTTCCCTTGTAAGTGGTCTGTTTCTTGTCTCTTACAGCTTTTAACAGGCAATAGCAGACACCGCACCAATACACATAAGGCACCATATAGAGAGCCTCATAGACCAATTCAGGAATGAAGTTATCAATGACCTGAAGCTAGAAGTATGCAGAATAGTTAGAGAAATGCTAAGTACCACCCAAGAAAAAACAGGCGGTGGAATGGAAGAACAGAAAAAAAGGGGAGAATTGTTTGATGGAGAAAACAGAGAAAGCATAGAATACGTGAAGCAGATTCAAAGGGACTACCAAGATACTAAAAAGTCTATAGAAGACTGGCATAACAGCTTGAAAGAAACTAAGGACAGACTATCTGAACTGGAGGGCAGACTTGTAATATGGGAGAATGAAATGAAAAACTTCTTAAAAATAACAAAGAAACAAACAGCAATAATACAAAGACAAGAAGATGATAAGAGGATCCATAACTTAAGGATTAAGAACATAAAAGAAGAAGTAGGGACACAAACAAGTGAACTACAAAAGCTACTCACAGAAATAATCCCGGAGAATTTTCCTAATTTAGCAAAAGGTAAAGATACTCAGATGTATGAGGCATACAGGACCCCAGCTACCTACAATCCAAACAGAGCAACACCCAGGCATATAATAATAAAAATTCCAGAAATTCAATACATTAATAATGTTTAAATGTAAACCTGAGTTACTATGCTACTTTGATGCCAGTAGACTAACCAACTCTGGGTCCAAATCTAGTAGTATATCTATCTATATCTATGTCTGTATTCTTATTGGTCCTAATGCATTTTAACCCAATGCAGTGTATGCCATGGGAAATGAGCCTTAGAACATAAAAAGGCAAAAAATCCCAACAGAAGTGATTTTTAAGTATCTATTCTGAACTTAATATAGATATCTAGAATTCTTGTTCACAATCAATCTCTAAATTTGTCTTTCAAAGTATTTTATGTAACTGACAAGTTATTTTTAGAATGGTTTCATATATTTAGGACTTTGTATCCACCTTCTATGTAGCGTGGCAAAGAGAATACAAGCAAGGTATTTCCATCTTTTCAATCTCACATAGTAAGTGTGAGTTCTACTCAACACTCAAATGACGTTGGTGATAAAGAGGATACATGACCACATCTAACTGCAAGCAAGATTGTCTGATGTGATCATTTGGCCAAATTTCAATGTACTAAATTTAAAGGTTCCTAGTCTCTAACAATATATTCTAATTTTGATAAGAAAACATTCATCACATCATTGGCTAATGGTCTCAACTCATTTCTTCTAATTCTAGGTTTTCCAAATTTTTAAACTCTTTTCTCTAACTCATGGTTCACCTTCTTTTTAATTCTTTGTATATGTTTGTGAAGAAATCTCAAATTATTATAAATTATGTTTTTATAATTTAATTTTAAAATGACTCATACTTTAAGTTTTTCACAATTAAAGAAAATGATAATGTTGGGTTGTTATTTGAATTGGGCAGTTTCTTTGATGAATTAGAATTAAATTATTTGTTAAAAGGTTTTACAAATATTTTCTATTGTAAAAGAATTATTGTGCATACTGAAATCATAATTATGATTTAATTACAGAAAACTGAACCACACTGACTGTGAAGTTGATATGGTTTTTGTTCCTATGCATAGCTTAACATGTTCCTTTACATTCTGATTTGATATGTTTACAAAAGCTAGATTGAATTCAATGTCATTTAATTATAAATATTCTCATTTAAAATTTTCCTTTTTTTTTGCTCTAAGGGACTGAGATAATTATAGCAGCTAATTCTGTAATTTCTTAATATTTTTGGAGAGTTTACACTATAGAGATTTAAGATTACCAGTAAGTATAAATATCTTGTGATACCAGGAATCTAATTTTGTATATTTCTTTAAAACAATAATAAATTTTTATATTTTTTGCTTTATATAATTTGCTTTCAAGCTTTCTTTTTAAGCAAAGTTGTAATCTCTAGCTTGTAAGAAAGCACTTGAAATTTAATATATAATAGTGGTTATCATAGCATCTAGTATTTCATAATAATATGTGAGTATTCTCCAATTATTAAAGATTATTTTTTAAATTAACTTTTAAAACTCCATAGTTGATGTTTGAAAATGAAACACTGAATTATTTTTTAAATATAATAATCTTTCCAAAATGTCGAATGTAACAAGAAAAATTTTCTAATAAAAGATCAGTAATTAAAGTCATTTTGAAAGAATTCTACTGTCTTGAAAGCCTATAGAAGAAAATGATACACTGAAGAATACACAATTGTCATATTTATTAGCTTGTATTCTATTAACAATTTTTACTTAATGTCTGCATTCATACGAATTCATTCCATTTTTTAAGTACTTTGAAGGTGTATTATTTTCTAGCTCTTTTATTTCTTCTTCAGTGCCTTTAATGTTATAGCTCTTCATTATAGAATTTTTATGCAGTAAAATGATGTTTAGAGCTCTTTAATTATCTAATATTAAATTTAGCTTTGCATTATGATTGGTACTCAAAATTTTCCAGTACTTTGAAATTATTTAATGTGAAATCATTATACTTCATTCAAGACGAACTAATGGAACTTTTTCAGGAAAGTACTGCTTTACTCTTAAAATCCTTTAAGTGTAACATTGACCTGACCACATTTATATCTGTTTATAATGGAGGTTTTGTGCAAATCACTTGACGTCATTTCTTATGTTAAGAGGCATTTTGTTGGATTGGGATATTTAATGATAACTCATGGAGTCTGAGTCCAGTACAGGCCATGCAGCCCTCTTAATTCTCTACTTTCTTAAAGTAAGTTATGTCAATTTCAGGTATAATTTTCCACATAAATGTAATATATTTGTCTTAATATATTCTTACAGTAACTTTGGAGAGTCATGGCTTAACATAACAAATAATTTCTTGATTTATTGGCAGTCAATCCCTGAATCTAAGGATATTATGCTGGTCAATAAATTGTCAATATATTCTCTGTTAAACTAATCAATACACTTTCTATTTCTGGAAAATATCTTGAGTGATTTCAATATTGAATATCATAAGAATTTTTCAGAAAATACTTTAATCAGTGAGTCTTTATGTTTTGTATATATATTAATTCTAATTTATTATTGTTTTTATTATTATTGGCACAGACCCAAACTTAATTAACTGTCTTATATAACACTTCAAGGAAAAATATGATCAATAAAATAAAATGAAAAAAAAGTCAGTTCAGATGAATAAGGCAGCATTTTTGTAGGAAAAGCTTTTTTATAATGGAATTTCTATAAATAGAATGTAGAATGAAATGAAAAATATTCAAAGAGGAGAATAGGATGAGTAAATAAACACAGTATGACAGATATTTGAGGAGAATAAAATTCGAACATTTATGTTCTAAAATTCTAAAGCATAAGATGTGAACCAATGTGAACTGTAAAAACTGAACTAGGAAAGCACAAAAAAGGAGTAAGAATCACAAAGGAGTAAGAAATTCTAGAAAGTAAAGCTTTAAAGATGATAAAGCATATTTATTGTTAAATACACAACTGAAAACAACAAGTAACTTGTAATAGGACTAGAATGAAAATAAGGAAAGTGTTATAGAACATAGTTTTGAAAATGCAGAATAATTACAATTAATTACAAATAAAGCTGTTTAGCCAAGTAGGGAGCGGGCTGTAATCCTAGGACTGTGAAAATTTCAGCTCAGAATGGGAAGAAGAGCAAATTATTGCAATCCTGTCAAAAACATAAAATAAAAAAAAAGGCTTTAGATATAGTCAGTACAAAAGTTGTGAGTTCAATCCACAGGAACATACGCATCCACACGTTCAATGCACTATTTGCTTTCAGCCTGAATATCCACAATAATGCCATTTGTGACATATTAAAGGAACACTGTAAATTGCTATGTACTTCTCTGTCCCATTGAATTTGTCATGTAAATTGTTTTCGCTTGCAAAGATGGAGAAATGTATTGATATCAGAGGCTTAAACATGATTATTATGTTCCCTCATGTGTGAGAGATTAACCACGAGAAAAATATATCTGGATAAGAGCTAAAGCACTATAAATGTGGAGACACACAGAGCAAGCACAGTCCTAATCCAAATTGTGACAAGCATAAATTATCTTCTACGTGAAACAAAACTGTTCCACTTCAAATGCAGAACCACGTGCAAGAAAATAAATGCTGGTAGTATACATAGCTCCAAGGTAATTGGTTATGAAGAACTGCTGTAGCAAATTCGACTCATGTAAGTAAAATGAATAATTTTGTAGGAGAAAACACAGGTGAATATTTTAACTGAAAGTTTCTCCTTGACTAATCATAAAGATCTTGCTTGGTGCCTATTAGATTTACAAGCACTTTTTTGGCAATTTTTATCAAAGGAATAATACCTCAAAAATCAAAATAGTCCACCTTTGAACTCCTCATATCTTTCATAGTTCACCAATTCTAACAGGTAAGCTTCATTACCTAAAAAATTACAGTGTGACCTCAGTTAATAACATTTCCAGCGTAAAGCAATGTTTACATGTTTGAAGAAATAAGTTTACAAGAAAAACATGAGAGGAGAGACTATCAATTAGCATTCAGCTTTTATTCAATGTGAGTCAGCACTTCACAAACTGTTCAAAATTTACAATCTGCTTGATAAAAATCACCTAGCAAAATGTTAACTGTCTCGCCTTTCTTAAAATGTCATGCTAGTCTGATTACCCTCTCAGCATGGAAATGGTTTCACTTTGGCTCAGATGGAGAATTTTCAAGGATGATTATTCTTTTTTTAGTTCCTTCCCTGAGGTCCCTGCGTTCCTTGATTACCACCTCATTTATTTACAAACATGCACTATTTAATATTTCTTTATACACTTATTTCAATAGCTTCCTCAATTCAAGTGAATACGAAGAATGAGTTGGAGAAACAGGCTGCGTTTAATTCTATCATGAAGAGGCCTGAACCTGGAACACAAAAATATATGGGTATGCACAGAATGCTCCTCAGAGTTCCAAAACCTTCTTTTTATTTTTTTTTCCCTGAGGGATTTTATTCTCCAGAGTGAATCCAAAATCACTTTTTTTGTGTGTACGTGTTTGCGTGTATACATGAAAATACTGCAGATACTGTGTGTAGAGAGTAATTTAAGCTCTATTATTCTTACATTCTAATGTATCTCCCCTTCATATTATCATTTTTCCCACTGAAAATCATTCCTAGCACTGAATACCCACCAAAAAACTGAAAAACAAAATTAAAATTGAGATTCAGTAGCTCATTATTCATCAGTCTAATGAGAGCCTCTATAGACAGTATGATATGCATGGCAAAATCTTCCCTCTCTTTTAATATTT
Source organism: Cavia porcellus (assembly GCF_034190915.1). Lineage (NCBI taxonomy): Eukaryota > Metazoa > Chordata > Mammalia > Rodentia > Caviidae > Cavia > Cavia porcellus. Next base: position 17,732,847 of record NW_026947487.1, on the reverse strand, counting down.
TTAGGAGGTATATAGATTTTGTGCTACCTAGGAAGATAAATCATAAAAATCTGAGTGGAATAAATTTAAAAATACAAAAATCAATGAATCAAAGAAAAATAACAAAATGGACAAATCCATAGTCAAATTTACCAAAAGTGAACAAAAGACTAGCATCAATCCAACGAAAAGGTAAAATCTGAATGACCACAAACAAAATCAAGAAAATCATTAGGAACTACTAAAAAAAATTTACTGAAACAAATTGGAGAATCTTGAAAGAGTTCCTAGAATGGACATATGAATTGCCAAAATGAAGCAAGAAAATAGGAAAATTCCAAACAATCTAATGTTAAATAATGAAATTAAGGTAGAAATAAGAAAAAAATTAATTCATCAAATAAAACAGTTTGTGCTGTCATTGAGTGTTCATTTTTTATGGTTTGATTTTGTATCTTGAACTACTATTTTTAAAATAACAATATGTAAAATATCAACTAGTGCTGATTTCCTAATGTTATCTTTTTGAAATTTTGTATCATTTCTATGCTTCTTTCTGTTTTGCTTTTTTTAAAATTTAAAAAAAAAACCTTACAAACTAAGAAAAATCCCAAGAACTGTTGTATTTATAGCTGAATTCTACAAGAACTGTATGGATGATCTAATGCCAGTATTCCTCTTATATTTAAGGAAATGGAAAGAGAAGGAGGTCTTGCAAACTCATCCCTGGAATTCAGCATCAAATCACTTCCAAAAAAAGCAAGAAGCCTACTGGAAAAAATCTACAAATCAATCTTTTTAATGAGGTAGAAGCAAAAATCTCCAGTAAGACACTAGCAAATAGAATGAAGGGTCTTCAAAATGATCATACAACGTAACGAATCAGGTTTTGTCCCAGAGTTTTAATAATGGTTCAACAGACAAAGGTCAACAAATTTAATCTACCACATAACAGAATTAAGCAAAAACATCACACGACCATATCAACAGATAAAGAAGCCGTTTTAACAAAATTTAACATGATTTTTAAAGAGTTCTGAAGAAAACAAATATAGAAGCGCTTTCCCTCTATTTGATAAAAACCATTTATGACAAATGAATGGCTAACATCATTAATTGTGAAGAAGCTGAAAATCAAGAACAAGGATGTCTACTTCACTAGTCTTGTTCAATTCAGTACTCAAAGTATTAGCCATTCAATTAAGCAAAAGACAGAAATAAAATTAATATATGTATAAAAGGAATCAAATTATCATTATTTACAGATTTGTAGAAGACCTAAAATATTAAAGATAGCATATTATAGTAACATGCACACCCGTGTTTATAGCAGCACAATTCATAATAGTTAATTATAGCAAGGAGCATATATGCCCATCAAAGGACATAATCTGGTATTTATATACAATAGAGCACTACTCTGCTGTAAAAAGTGTAAATTTGATTTATTTTCAGGGAAATGAATGCACCTTGATACTATAATGTTGAATGAAGTAAATCAGACTCAAAAGCTTCAATACTATATGGTTTCATATGAGAAATCTAAATTATAATAAATTAAGAACCAGAATAAAAGACAGATTGAAAAAAACAAGGACATAGGATATAGGTCTGTGCAAATAGGAAGAGGACCAAGAGATTTGAGGAGAAGGGAATGTGTTGTAGAAGGGATTAATATGTTACGTGTATGTACCAAATAACGTAATGAAAGAAATCATTGTCTGTAGTAAAATATATATACTGATAAACTAATTTTTTGAGGTACCAGAAATACTGCTATTACATTCTTTCTTATATAACATTTCTTGCTAGTTTACATTTTTTCTCTTGGTTTTGATACTTCTTATTTCTATTTTTACCATCTAAGTAGTTATTAAAGATTTAACCAAGGTTACTGTGAACGAGTGACTATTTGAAATAGGATCATTATGATATCATTCTGATGAAAGGCCATTAGGGTAGGCTCTAATAAAAAATGACTGAATATCTTTATGCAAAGGATGCAAGAGAGAAATGGATAGAAAAGTCACTATGTGAAGTTATAGAAAAACCATCATCTACATGCCATGAAATATTGAAGGTTATCAAATCTTGGGACAGAAGCATGTATCAACTGTACTCATCATTGTCAGAACAAATCAATCCTGCAGACATCTTAAATTGAATTTTCTAGCATCCAGAATTTTGAGATAATATTTTTTTGTTGTTTAAGCTTCTGAGTTTTAATAGTTTATTAGGGCAACAATATAATACTAATATAACAACTGAGAATAACTAGAATGCTGTTCAGACAAGAAACAGAGAAAAACAATGTGGAGGAAACCAAGCTCCATTCAGTTGTCACTGAATGTCCTAAACTCTCTCTCTTCCCAGAGTAGCATACTAGTGGAAATCTGTTTGTTTTCATTGTAATGTCTCGTTTTATGCAACTGGGTACAAAACTAGAATTGGTTATTTTACTTCTTATTTATTAGTTTCCTTTACCTCTCAAGTAGGGCGTGGCAATTTTTTAATTGTTGAATTTAACTTTAACTTAAGTTTCATTTTTTCTACTTGATGCAGGAAAAACTACTTATAATAATGACCATCTTTGCATTTATTTTCACTCTGACTTGTGTTGACATGCTTATTTAATGTGAATTTTTTTCTGATTCTACCTATGCACCTCTTGGAGAAAAAAATACAGTTTTCAATTTTGGAATGTGAAAAACAGTTCATTTCTTTGAAAAGAATTCTTGCCTTTAGAAATAGGATAATTCAAGTGGAAAAATCATCACCTGACACACAGAATTCCAAAAGTTAGACACAATTTATTAATTCATATTGAGCCTAACTTGGTATTTCATCTTCCAAAAGTCCTGCTCATAATCTGTATTTTGTTGTAGCACAATAAATACACTTTGTAATATACATTCTTATATTTCCTAAACTAGGAAATCAATAAAATCTTAAATTTTATGCTGATATTCTAAATCCTCTTCTCTAAATTGTGTCCAATCTAGCCTAATTAAATAAAGAAATTGTACCAGGAATCAAAGAACACTATTGGGTGATACAATAAATCTGTTTGTCTCTCAGACTTCCTATTGTGCACTTCTGAATTCTATTCTATTCTATTTTCTATTCTATCTATTCTATTCTATTCTCCTAAGATTTTGACTATTTTTTTTAATTTCATTAAATGTCTTCAAGCTATAGTCCAGAAGAAAAGTAGTCCAACTTTTGCTAGTTTTGACTTTTAAAACAGTTACATAGCACATTATCTTTCTTCTTTTCTATTTTACAAATTTCTACTTGTCTTTCATCATTTTCTGAAGAAGTCTCTTTTCTTCTGTAACTAAGTTAACATTCCTCTTTTTCTTTTTCTTTCAGTAGAGTAAAAAGGAAATGAAAAAAGAGTGCCTTTAAAACTCATTTATTCTCCACTGTCTTTGTGCTACCTGAAATCCTGCTGACAAAAAGTTATAAGAACAGCACTTTTAAATTATCACTTCACCCTTGGATTGATAACAATTACAATTTTTTCTTCTGCTCAGCTTAGCTGATGATAAAATCTCAAGGAGTGAAATCTATGTTTCTCATTTGTTCATTGAACAATCCCCCCCCCACCTTGCTGTTGATTTACCCTCAGACTATGGGGTTCCTGAAATCCACATTGTAATCTGGAGGAATGTCAAAGGCAGTTTGAAAACACTGTGTGGGAGGATGACTCCAGAGTTTCTAGCTATGCAACAAGGTGTGCAGAGATGACCCTTCAGCAGCTGTTCTCTGGGTCATGAATGCTGTTCAGGCAAGATACAGAGGAAAGCAATGTGGAGGAAGCCAAGCCCAAGCTGCTGCCAGGCAACGTCTTAACCTTTCTCTCTTCCCAGCATAGCAAACTAGAGGAAATCTTTGCAGTGTTTGTTTTTATTGTAATGTCTCATTTTGTGTAACTGGGCACAAAACTAGAAACAGAATAGCAAAAATTGTTTTATTAATGAATGTCACAGAATCTGCCTATATATATTTCTATCTTCTTAGGTGAAGGAAGTTTACTGCAATAAAAATGCTTTCTGGAGGGTTAGGGTTAGGGTTAGGAGGAATACAGCAACAGGTTTTTGCGGAATATCAGTTCTGCCACTCAAGAGTCTTGAGTTCTTCTCACAAGGCCTTGCTCCTTTTATAGGTACTCATTTGATCTCTGATTAACGTCAGCATGGAAGTGGTTCTACGAATGTAATGCCTAGATTTGGGAAATTGCCTTTCTTCTATGCCCAGTGTAAAATAAACTATCATTTTTGTGGGTTTTGTATACTTTTGATACCTTTTCTTTTCTCCCCTTTCCCACCCAGTTTCTTGATACTCTGGGCTAATTGAAGTATAATTTAGCTAATAGAAAACTCCTTTTTTCATTCTTTTTATTTTTGCATCCTTGCATTTAAATTTCAGATAAATTTATGCATAATGCAATTAATGTAAAAGCTGATCTGTGTACATCCCCAGTAATAAAGTTTATAATAATATAGGCATATTTCTTCACACTTAGGCAATAAAATTGTCTAAGACAGACTGATCCCTGAACCATGAGCCTCATTTTATTATTATTATCATTATTATTATTATTATTATTATTATTATTATTTTGTCTTTTTGAGATAGGGTCTCACTATGCAGTTCAGGCTGGCCTTGAACTCACTTTGTAGCCCAGGCTGGTCTCGAACTCGCAACAATCATCCTGCCTCAGCCTCCCGAGTGCTGGGATTACAGGTGTAAGCCACCATGCTCAGCTCGGACCTCATTTATTTAGTTTGGAGCTTGAAAATAGTTAAACTTACTATCAACATGGTTAGGAAAAGAATAATTATTATTGTACACACACTGGCCATTCTCTTATTTGGAACAACAAACTTGGGAACAAGGAAGTTGAAAAGCAGTAATAATATCAGCTTGTATTCACTACATCACAATTCTACAACAGTTCTACCTACTGGCAAATATTCACTGCTGATTGTTCTGACCTCTAAAGACAGAACAATAACATAACCTGGGTGATAAAAGAGTTAGAACTCGAAAGTGTGAGTTATCAATGTTCATATTTCTTTTGAGACAACAGGATAATTATGATTACTCCTCTAAATCTTTATTCTTGCTGACCAAATAATAATTCATAAATATCAATGTGATTGATATGACTGAACTTAACAGTGGAATTTATCAAATTCCCTAAAAAGGAAATAGACTCTATATAATCATCTATAAAAATATAAAAAAAATCCATCTAGTAAAATTCTAAATTTATTTCTGATAGCAATAACGGGAATAACACAGATAGTTTGCTATTGTTGCATGACTATTGTATCATTTAATAAATGTCTAAAAAATAGTACCAATGGCCAAAAAAGGTTACCATGATACATAAAAGTATGATTTTAAACTGCAATGAGGTCATGGTTGAAATTCATATCTTTGAGAAGTCTTCCTCTCCCTCATGGTCCTCAGATTTTGGTCTCAAAAAGACCAAAGAAGGTCTAGAATGTGTTTATTTCTAGGCATGTATTAGTACATTGTTTCTTTAGTTTAATATTTAGTTCATAAAAATTAGGAAGCGCAATGGATAGAGGATGTACTGGCAAATATTAAGTATCCAGTTAACAAGGAAAATAAGAGCCTGTTAGTAGTGTTTACCTGAGTCCACTGTGTAAGTATTACCACCATGGCCAGTTTAGAGCTATCAATAGGATGTTACAAACTCATGAACTGGAAACATATATAGATATAGATATAGATCTAGATATAGATATAGATATAGATATAGACATAGATAGTTAGGCCTCATGAATTAGTATAGATGGTTTCCACACACCACAGGACATAACTGGTAACAAATGGATAGAAATTCTATGTTATATATTTCTTATGCTTACCAGATAGTCTCTTAACATAACTTTTCTCTAGGCACTACTGTACAGTGTAACAAGGATGTGTAAAGTCGTAGCATGCATCCACATCTGTAGCTTGCATCTCTTGTTCTCTGGAGCAATAATTTATTGTGCTGTGAGAAGTGCTAATTCCTTGAGTACCCAAAGGCTGAATAATGTGCATAGTAACATGCAATATGTTAACCTTTCATCAATTTGTAGTGGAAATTGACACATAAAGAGCCTTTCTTTCCACAAACTTAATTTTGAGTTACAATTCACCTAGAACTCTACGTGAGAGATAAAGTGTTCATGTCCTTACCAAAAATAAGTGAAGGTGGTCTACAAGGTTAACTGATTGGTAATGCAGTCTGTTATTAGTTGATATTACATTCTTCATTTTTATTACATTAGCAGTCTGAACAAAAGACTCAGTCTTTGAATTCTGGAAAACACAGCCTCATACATTCTAATATCTTGCTGAAATTTACTTGTTGACATCCACAAGGTTAAACAGTGGTAACATTGAAGCTCACTGGGTCGGCTATAGTGACCCTATAGAAATCTATAGATTTCTGTATCTTGAAAATTACATATTAATGGGATCACATACTACGTGACATTTTCTGACTACTTTTTAATACCTACTGTAGTATTTGTTTTCCATTGATGTGCTTGCAATAATTAACTTATAAAGAGCATATAACAATTTTCTAAGTTTTGAGTCTTCAGCTTAACCCCACTGCCTTAAAGCAACAATGAGGCAGTACATCTGGTGGAAGCAAAAGTGCTCATCTTGTAGTCAGAAAGCTGCAGCGAACAGGAAAGGACATTAGGATCCCATAATCGCCTTAACAGGGATGTCGCCTGTTATCTAAAGATCTATCACTCAGTTCCAACTCTTAAAATTTCTACAACCTCCAAATAACAGCACCCCAATACCAGTCTATCATATTCTCCCAGTAACAGTTTTTAATGCGTTGGCCTTTAAGTTATATTGTAAATCCAAGTTATACCAATTCATACTGTGGCACATTTTAGTAGTCCATTTCTTTCTATGGCTGAGTTATGTTGATGAGTAATTGGATTTATTTTCCATTTTGTGATTATTCTGAATAATTTTGCTATTTTGCTCTGAATTACTGTGTGTGTTTTTGTGTGCATAGATAGGTAGATAGGCTGTTAAAATATATTTTTAATGTTCTGTATATATAACAGATCATGAAATTCCTGTTACCTCTATGGTTAGTGATTCAAATACTACTCTTTGTAGCTGCATCATTTTACAATCCCACCAGCAATTTTCCAGCATTTTTGCTTATTCTTGCTATTTTCCATCTTTCTTTTTTATTTTATCCTAGTGGCATGAAATGAGACCTCATTGTATTTTTGATTTTCATTTTTAGTGACTTATATTCACAATTATTTTATGTATTTCTTGTCCAACTGTGTATCTTCTTTGTAGAAGACAGAAGTGTGTAGTTTTTCTTTTGTTATTTGTTTCAGCACTACAAAAAGTTCTTTTTTTAATGCATATTAGAAAGCATTTTATTATATCCTTTAGAACAGCAGGGAAGACCTAATGAGATTATGCAATAATAATAAGATCAATTCCAGCTCTTTATTACTTGAATATGTTTTCCATATTAAAAAGGATGGTGGGACAAATTCATTGCTTGGCTTTTGAGTGCTAATATTCAGGTCCTATGGTTCTGTTCATTTAGAGAGAAGGCAATTAGCTGAAGATATGTAGCTTGCCCAAGATCACCCAGCAAGTTATTGGCATAGCAGAAATGTGAACACATGGGCTCTGAATTTCCCATCTGTCGCCTGATTATTTGGCTGCTTTACTAGGGGTGTATGTGTGTATATTTATGTTGTATTTCAGGAATGAGCAAAGGGAAGTGGGATGGCTGTGCATTGTTTCAAATAGACACATAGAATGATATAATTTTATTTTATATTCTAAAAAATATAGATGACGATGAAGGCCAGCATAGTACTATATAGTAAATGGATAGCTTTAAAATTACCATACTTTTTTCAAGAAGTTGGATATGTAATTCTTTATTAATTTCAATATAATTAGTTAAATACTGCAATTTGATTCTGTGACATAATTTGAATTCTTATAGCTGTGATAGATATGCAGATATTTCCAGCTGAAAATGAGTAAATCAAACAATGAAGTTTTAGCACTCCCCTCTAATAGTGAAACTAGGGGCACAGATAAGAAAGAGAAAGAGACTGATCACACAGATTCAGAATGTTCTCCTCCCAACTGAGAGGTAATTCTCTTTCTATTAGCATGGAGATCACATTTGGGAATAACAAACTTCACTGCAGACATCTAAAACCAGAACAACCTAAAGAAATATATTATGAATGGTGCTATTTTTATGTTTGTAAAGGAGATAACAATTTTTGTTTTCTGTCCATTTCATTTAGAGTAAAAATGCCCCATCATGGAACCGTTACGACATAGTATGAGCCAAACTAATACAAAAATGATATTATCTATTCATATAGTTAGGTACAATTATTCTACTATTTTTCAGTACTCTAAAATGAAAAAAAGTTTAAAGAAATCCTGAACGGCACTCATGTATTTTCATCAGTGTACTAAATATACTTTATTTTAGAAGTAGACTTAAAAGTACTGTAATATACTATAAGTATAATCAAAGTCTATCCTGAATTTTATAATTTTCACAGGTAGTAGCCAATCACAGCTATAAAATTATAAATATAAAAATATATGTATCCATTTATTGTATAAAAATGATAAATTTTGACTTCTATTCATAGTCTTGTAATTGATATGCTACAGTTTGATATATGCTAAAATGTATCTTTCCCTTGACAAGAACGTAATAAGCATTGCTATATTTTATCTTCCTGATTCCTTGATATAAATTTTTGTGCCAATGATAAAACACAACAAAATTTAACTAAATTAATGATATAATGGTTTTCAAGGTAGACATAAAGAAACAGGGAAAATTCAGCGTAGTAACACAAATTTTGCATTTTCTAGTAAATGCTACAGAGTATTACATAAGGCTACCCTTTCCTCATACTATGCTGCCCTGTTTCCTGCAAGGTATAATTTTATCTTCCTCTTTACCTGGCCCAAGTTTATTAAGAAGAACCAGTTTCTTTCTCATTCTTCACTTTTACTGTTGCAAATAAACTTTGCCACTGCTTTTTACTATTTCATGCAGTTCTTTATTTGAGATGAGATGAACCTGGAATCTAACTCTAGAACCAGGAATGCTTGGTTGTGGAGCCACTTTTAGAAAGAGCTGCCCAATAATAATACAAGTCACCCACACACAAGGTGATTGACCAAGGGTTCAAACATATTTATCTTATCAAGTCCTTTTTCCAAGGGATTTAAAGGGCTTTTTTTTTGCTTTTTTCTCTGACAAAAAAAAAAGAGTATTACTTAAAAATCTATATTTAGGGGCTGGGGGTTCAGCTCAGTTGCATAAGCACCTACCTTGCAAGCAGGTGGTCATGAGTTGGATCCCCAGTACTGACAAAAAGAGAAAATATATATGTATATATATATATATATATATATATATATATATATATTTGAATTAAGAATCCATTTTCATTTGATGGATTTCTCTTCTCCATTCTTTGGGCTGACCTTGTCATTAATATTTACCTTGCAGGTGAGTCTGGGAAGATGGCAGAACAGCAAGCAGCAGAGTAAACAGCCTCTCTGAGAGAAATAGCCCAGATGCTGAAATATAGCATTCTGCAGAAGATAAAAAGGAAAGAAGTGGATCCCTTTGACATAGGAAAAAACTATAGATAGAATTGAAGCCCACAGAGGGAGTTAAAAAAATGTAAACAGAAGATGGTAGCCAGTGGTGCTTTAACCATAGCCGATCTCACTATGCAGAAAGTTCTGTTGGAATCTGGAGATGCATGGTCACAGTGAAGCTGGTAGCTGGCAAGCCCAAAAGCCTTGGTGGGGAGATGCAATGGCAAAGAGAAGTGGTTGACGAAAGAACTGCACTGGCTGGTGGCGAGTGTGAGGGACTCAGTCCTCCCATGGGAGTGGGCAATTAGCCAGGCTCCATTTGGGAGTTGGACTGTATAAGCACGGAACCAGAACTGCAGCTAGCTTTCTTCAGCCACTCTTAGTGCAGAGCAGACTGAAGGAAATTGCTTGGACTGAGTCCTGCCACTGAGCGTGGTCCAGTAGCCACTACCCAGATTTCCATAAAACTATCCCTAACCAACCCTGCTTGACCCAGCACATGCCATTGTGGTGAAGACTCCCTGTGGTTAACCATCTTAGAAGGGAGGAGTCAGCTTGGTCTGCCCGTACTTCACTCCAGTAATCACCAGCAGATTGGGAAAATAGCAAACAGCAGAAATCCCTAGCCAACATTCTTCAGAGTAATTATAAACAATACAGGAGGTACCAGAGACCCCAAAATCCACGTGTCCAGAAGAAACCAGGAACATGACAAGAGGAAGAAGCAAAAGGCAGTCTCTGGCCTCCAAACCATGCAGTAATGGAGATGCAAACATGCAAGAGATTGAAAGTCACACACCTGCAGTTTCTGAAGTAACAGCAAATGAAATAATGAAACAACTCCATGAAGCTATAAAAGAACTTAGAACAGAACTACTATTACAGGTAAAACAAGATATAAGAAACGTAATAAAAGAATTGCTAAGCATGTCTAAAGAAGACACAGAAGGAAGAATAGAGGGGCATAGAAAAAGGAAGGGACCTTAAATGAAGAATATAAAAAAAAAAAAACTATTTGGAATACATCCAATAGATTCAAAGACATTACTATGGGATTACAAACTCCATTGAAAGCTGAAAAAACTGCTTAAAATAAACTGAGCATACGCTATCACACCTTGAAAACAGGTTTGCAGCTTGCGATCATGCAAGGAAAGATCTCTTAAAAATTAATAAGGACCAGGAAGTAACAATACAAAGGCTAGAAAACGACAAGAGAATCTATAACTTAAGAATAAAAAATGTGAGTGAAGAAGCAGGGGCAAACACATATGAAATACAAAGGCTATTTACAGAAATAATTAAAACTTCCCAAGCATAGGAAAAGGAAATGATATTCAGATAAACAAGGAATATAAAACTCCAGATAGCTGTAACATGAACAGATCTACATACAGACATATAATAATCAAGATCCCAGAAATTCAACACAAGAACAGAATATTAAATGCTGTCAGAGAAAAGAAACAGATCACCTATAAAGGAAAAGCCCTCAGAATCACGACAGACTTCTCAATACAAACCACAAATCAAGAAAATCTTGGAGGGCTGGGGGTTTAGCTCAGTGCCTGTTTGGCAAGTACAAGGTCATGAGTTTAATAATCAGCACCAAAAAAAAAAAGGAAGAGTTTGAAGCAAAATATTCCAAGTCCTGAAAGAAAGAAAATAACCTCCAAGCCAGATTGATGTACCCTGCAAAACTATCTCTCAAAATTAAGGAGAAACAGGATGCTTCCATGACAAAGAGGAACTATGGGAATTCATGACTATCAAACCAATCCTAAAAAATGCTGAAGGACATTCTAGAAATAGAGGAAAAAGACCATGGTTTCAGGAACAGTGGCAGAGTGGGCTCACTGAATGGGGAAGACATTGAAATGAAGGGGAAAGTACACAACCAATAGCAGAAAAATAGCAGGGCAGAGATGAGGCAGAGAAGATCGGCCATAATTACTAACACAGTGGTCCAGATTCACCATAAAAAGAAACACAGGCAGAGTAGATCAAGAAATAGGGTCCAACAATATGGTTTATATAAGAAATACATTTAACTCAAAAGTGGGTTAGTAGACTGAAAGTTAAAGACCAGAAAACAATGCTGTTTGTGACAGGGAACCAGAAAATAAGTAGAAGCAGCTCATCCATCAGCTGAAGATTGGTTTCTAGCCATGACACTTTTATACATGAAATACTACTCAGCTATAAAGAAAGAAACCCTTGAGGCTCTTGTAGGTAAATGGATACAACTTGAGATCGTGCTTACAGATAAAAAGGTTGACAATCACTTAGGTGAATAGTGAGTTGTCTCCCTAATTTAAAAACTAAAGGAGTTAGTGGGATACAAATGTACAATACAACCTGTGAAAGTGAAAGAGGGGGAATTGTTTAAAAAGGGAATGCAGTGACCATTGTTAATCTTGTATCATGATGTGAAACCCATATTTTCATTGTTCTGTTTAGTTTGGTTTTATTCTGATCCAGTTTGTCTATTTGTACTAGATTTGATGGCAATGACAGCTATTCCAAAGATAATAGGATATAATATGGTAACCATTTTTGATTTCCTATTAACTTGATCTGAAGCCCTGTATTGCTTTCACTGTCTTGTTTTGACTGATTTTATTTGAATCTGTTTTGTTTGCTAGTATCGAGACGAAGTATATAGGCAGCTACTTTGAAGACAGTAAGATTCACTATGATACCCATTCTAGTTTGACTATTATCTTTTTTTGAAGTCCTATAATGTCTCAATTGTTTTGTTTTTATTGGTTTTGTTCTGTACTATTGTGTTCAATTTTATCATGCCTGATAATTTGGGCAATTCTTCTGAAAATAACAAATTTTATTTTTATTTTGATCTTGTATTTTATTTTATGGTTAAGTCATGTACTATGTCCATCCTTTTGTTTTGGCTGACTCTATTTTGTTTTGTCTCATTTAGTTTTATTATCTTCAAATTTAAAAAAAGGTCAAAAAAAGAGTTTGTGAATTCCTATTACAGTGTACTCCATAAATATATAAGATTATTATCTATTAAAGATGTTTTAAATCATTTAAGGAAATTTATGTTAACTATTCCAATTTAATATTTATTACTACATATGAATCAAATCATCACACTGTACCCTATAAATTTGTAGAATTAAAATCAAAATTTTTTTTTTTTTGGTCTTTTTCGTTTTTATCGGTACCAGGGATCGAACTCACGACTGCCTGCTTGCAAGGCAGGTACTTATGCCGCTGAGCTAAATCCCCAACCCCTAAAATGAAATTTTTAAAGTAAAAAAAAATTACTCTTCAAGGAATACCAATGACCTAACATATTTTTAACAATTTTTTATTGTATTATGTACTTTCACCTATTAAAATATAGATGCAAAAGTCTAAACTGATTTGATGAATACAAAAGTTTAAAACTATGACAAAGAGCAGAACATAAACACTTATTTTTGTTGAGTCATACCACTGTGCATTACACAGTGGCTTGACAGCAATGACAAGTGACTTAGTACATGACACCTTGAGGTCAAATACTTTCTAGGGACAATGGAATTACACATTTTTACAGTCATCACAAAGAACGCAGAGCTTCAGACAAATGACTTTCAAGCCTTAGGCAGCTAAAACTCAAAGAGAAGTAAACTGTGTTTGTCCAGATAAGAGCACAGTTGCTCTTAGGGAAACCACTTTTCATCTGCACAACTCTCTGGCCTTCTTTCCCCAAAGACCCACTCTTTTTCCCTCCCAGTTCTTCTATTTTAGAGAGTTAATGTAATGTACAGCCAGTGACACAATCTGTGATATAGACACAAAATGTCTTTCTTAACACTAACATCTAGAGGTAAAAGTACTGAAAAGTAGGAATGAAAAGTATAGATTAAATAAAATTCATGTTCGTGAATTTGACTTAATTTACACAAAGTATACATTTATCACAACATCACACTGTGTTCCCAAACTCTATAAAATTGTCAATGTTTAAAACTGTTTTATACTATTTCAATTATGTTTTACAGAAAAAACTATGTTTTTTATAAAATAGAGGAATTGTATTTTTAAGTAAATTAATTTCTACTATCACATTACTTTATATCTTAGATACATTTAGAATCACACAGTATGTATTATTATACTTGAATTTTTAAAAAGTAGTAGCATGCATTTAAGTTTCTTATGTATTTCCTTACAGCTCTATAATGCATTTTGAGCACTGCTTAGTTATATTCCACTGTATGTTCACACCCATTTTATTTCTACATTCACCTATGAAAGAATGATTCGTTTACTTCCAAGTACTAACAATTATAAAAAAAGCTGCTATACACAACAATAATGAATGATTTTGTGTTGACATATTTTCAGCTTATTTGGGTGGATACTAAGGTACAAGGCTATTTGATTATATAAGAGTATATTCAACTTTTTATAAGGCAAAACTCTTTTCCAAAGGCCTGCACTTCCCATCAGCACTGGTGTTATTTGTCTCTTAAAACCTGGCCATTCTACTAGGTATGCTGTTGTATCTCACTGTTTTTAACTTCCAATGATTTAATAAGATATTATTTTGAGCATTGTCCATATGCTTTTTTGTCTGTTCTCATATCTGTCACAAATATATTTGTTGGGGTCATTCATCCTTTTAACTTTGCCCTTTTTAATTAAGCTATTTTCTTAATGTTTATTGTGAAGTGTCCTTTTTATACTGTTCATGTGGTTTTTGTCTTACATATTTAAACCTATTGACTCTGATTTTGTTCATTGTCTTCTCTTTTTTTGATACTGCCTGTTACAAAACACACTTTTGGTCTTTAATTAAATGCAACTCAAAAAAAGTGCAACTCATTCATTAGTCCTTTCGTGTATTTGACTTCTCATTATCTAAAATGTCATCATTGCACCAAAATTTTTTTCTATTTCATTTAATTGTGTCTAACAGATGTATTAGTTTCAGATTTCACATTTATATTTTATAATCGATTTTGAATTTTATTTTTTAGTAGTAACAGGGATTGTACTTAAGTTCTTCTGCACTGAGCTATATTTCCAGCCATTTTACTAATTTTGTTTTAGGACAAAGTTTTCTAAATCACTAAATTGCCTAGTTTGGGCTTGAATCTGCAAACTTGTAATCCTGCTTCAGCATTCCAGTTTACTGGGATTATAGATCTATAGTACCACACCCACTCTGCCTAGTGTTTTTTTTTTTTTTGGCATGAGTGAATGTTGTCTTTTGTGAAATGCTTTTTATCTGCCCATTAATATGGTAATTTGACTATTCTCGAGGTTTTTTTTTTTTTTTTTTTTTTTGTATTTTAGCTTCAGTAAGAAGGGGATCAATAAAGTTTTCAGTTTGTCCATATGCTTACATTTAATAGCAACCTACACTTAAACTTTTATCAATCTAGTATTTGCAAGAAGTTATGCTATTTTTGTCAAACACAAAGGATTGTACTCTACATTGTAAAAACAACTCATTCTACTCAGCAATAAAATATTTACAAAACTAGTCTGAAATGCTTAATAATTGCCAATATTAACTTAGCAATTACCCTGCTTTGAATTGTTTTATGTGTTGAATATGTATTAATTTTACTCATTGAGTCTATGAAGTAAACATTGTGGGCATCATTTTACAGTTGAGGAGAATGAATCTGAGGAGTAAAGAGTTAAATAATACACCCAAATGTGTTCCTGTTTCTCTGAGTCATGGAGGTAGCATTTGATCCTAAACTACTGGTGTAGCATCTATGTTTTATACTAATTTACTACATTCCTTTTGAAATATCTACAAACCTAAAATATGCAAGATCGCCTTAATAGTAAATATGGAAATATATATTGACACAAATATAGCATAGCTTCTTGCAAGTAGCTGCTTGGTAAAAGTTTAGAAATAGCTTGTTATGAAGCGAAAGCACATGGAGAAATGGAAAAGTACATTTTTCCATTTGTTTCAAAGACGAAACAAACCTGTACAGACATTTTAGAAATATTTAGTATTATCTAGCAAAAATGTATACAAAGATATCTCATGCCCAGCAGTTAGTCTCATAGCTGTGCATATTCCTAATAAGGCAGTACTAGTAAAGATATTCATCATAATGTTATGATCCTTGTAGCAAAGAGGTGTTGGAAATTCATAAGTCTATTACTGGAGAGATACATTTGCAAACATAAGTTTTGCAAGTATTCATATACATATCTTTAGAGTGTATGCATGTCATTCTTTACATTGAAGAATATGAGTAGTTCTAAAATGTAATCATTATATAGTTGAAAGCATTTTGAAAGCTATAAGCAAAAACAATATGATTTGCAGGCATTTCTACTTACAAAAATAAACTCATACTACACAAAAACTTATGTGAATTTTCAAAAGCATGTTTATTATCTATCAATATATTTTAGATGCATTGTTAACAAATAAACTTAAATTAGATATAGTGCTCTGGGTTTATTTGAATGAGAGACAAATTTCAGAAATTATTGTCTTGAAAGAAATGAAATGCAAAATGGAAAAAATTTTAACTTACAAAGTAGTTTAATCTCTCTATGTTTGGAGAGTTTTTATTTATATCTAGCTAACTGAAAATAAAACCACACTCATTTTTAATATATAACTTTTCAAACCCATCCTGTGCTATGAATTTGAAGATCCAACATTTGTGAAATATGTTTAAAATTGTATTAATGTCAGCAGCAGATATTGCTCAAATATTTATAATACCTTTAAACATAATGCTTTATTGTATTTCAGCTAAATATTTTACAGTGTAAAGCTGTTAAAGAAGTAGTCTTATTTTTTAAGAAGCATACTTATGGATTATACATGTATTTTAATGTACAGTATGTGTAACATTTTTTTGCAATTTATAATCAAGAAAATATTTAAAGATGATGCATTTAAAATGCAGAGTGTTTTAAGAATAGGAATGAACAATACTGCATAAAAATGAGATGTTAAAATGTCCATACAGTAACCAAGCTAATTTTGTAACTTCATGTTTCATTTTAATGCCAGTCAAATGTAAACAGAATAACAATGTTTAATCCCCAGCATTGCCTCTGCAGTTTTCCTTGATTTCAGATATGATGTGAATGCCGAATGACTCATTCAATATGATTTAGTGCCCTTGAGAAAGATTGAATAGAATAGCTCAAAAAGGGAAGATGAATTCCCTATAGCAACTGAGACAGTCACATTTTTAAAAGCTAGAAATATTTTTCCACACAACTAGCACAAAATCACATTGTCAGAGATTTGCCTCTAGGTCATTAACTAATGTGTTCACTAAGAGCTTACATAAAGTGAATTGAAAAAAATAAAATTTCTGGCTGATTCAGAAGTCTGAATGATTTGGAATGAAACCATTCTTACTAGAATTCTATCAACTGCTTTATACTTTTTTTTTTGTATTTCTGTTGGGACTCTGGGCACACAATGACACACAAAATGAATTTTTTAAACATTTATTTAATATGAAATATTATCAGACAAAACTTACTTAGTGCTTTTATATTTAATTCTCCATTTCTTTGAGAAGGTTGATATTTATATATGTTTATATTATGTACAGAAGAATCTTATTAGGTTTTAAAAATTGTGTCACAGACTAAACCATGAAGAAAATAATACAATATTTAAGAAAGAATTACCTATACTTCAACCTAAACTGTTAAAAATATGATAGTGAAAAAGGTCATAACTTTGCAGGTGATGTAGGATATTAGCATACAAATTTAACATGTTTGTAGGCTTCACACTCTCTACATTTATATCCTAAAAGACTTATATACAGTTCTTTCATGACTATGATCTATCAATATCAATAATCCTTGAAACAACTTGAGTAACATTCCTTTTAGTGCCTAATTTCACACTGCTGAACAGTAACTCTGTTCTTCTTGCTATGAAGTGGGAGAGAATTCTGCATGTGCCTACACTATAATATAAAGAGCTCATAAGATCACAAGGTTTTAAGAAAATTAAAACTTACAGATTCATGAAGGAGAACAAAGTAATGGTAAGACATCAGTTTCATCATCCCATCTATGGCTGTGGTGGCAATTCAAGGATGTACCTCAAATGGTAATGAAATATTTGTGCACAATTAAAAGTATGATGACTTGGGGCTGGGGATTTAGCTCAGCGGCATAAGCGCCTGCCTTGCAAGCAGGCAGTCGTGGGGTAGATCCCTGGTACCGATAAAAAGGAAAAAAAAAGACAAACAAAAAAACAAAAAAAAAGTATGATGACTCATAGCCTTTTCACAAAGACTCCACAAAGGACTCCTGTATTTCTTGGTGTATGTACACAGATCAGTGATATAACAATCTCAAGCATCTGAGAAAGCAGGCATAACAGCCATAGAATTAATGTAAACTAACCTATGCCAACCTGAGATTTCTTCCTCTAACAATACTAGCATCCACCTTGCAGATGTCAAGAAAAACACTCCAGAAGTTTAAATACTGGCGACTGGATAGAAAAGGAAAAAGTCAGCATCTCATCTCTACAGAATGAAATGTTGCATCCAAGAAAGCATAAGATAAAATGACCTTGGTAATATAGACGCTCGGTATTATTTCGTACAATATCCCAAGGAAATAGAAACTTGTGCAGGTATGGCTGACCAGAAAATAAATGTTTTAATACATCCACTTTCCTTTTGCATTGTATCACCAACTTTTTTTTTTTTTAACAATAATCTTTGTTTTCTTCATATTAGTCTTAGAAGGCTTTTAGGGAAACAAACATTAATTAGGTGATATATAAAATTTCTGTATTAATCTTACTGCATTTAAGCCATTTTATATTAAAATATTTTGCCATGAAAAGATTTTTCCTTTTACCTTTAAGTTAAAAATATGAATATTTCTTTCTTGTACACTTGACTTGAGCAGCTACTTCTAAGATAACAATATGTAGTTTATCAACCAGTGATTTCTTACTGTTTTTCTTAAATTCTGTACTAATTCTACCCTTTTTTCTGTTTTGCTATTTTTCTCTAAATAAAAGATAAATAAATAAATAAAATATGAATATTTCAGTCTGTAAAATCTAGGCTCTCTTTATTCTTTCAAAGTCAGACGTTTTGTTGTATTTCCTCATATATCTTATTATATTTCATGAGCTAAATCTTACCTCCTCAAAACTCATATGTTAAGATCCTAGCTATCAGTACCAGCAAGTATGACAGTGACTGAAAACAGGGCCTTCAAGGAGGCAAAATAATGACTAATAGCGATCCTGATGCCATCTGATTAGCATTCAGAGTAGGAGACCGAGACACAGGCACCCACCTACATGAGGAAGAATGTATGAAAATATGGAAGGTGGCTTCCTATGAGCTCAACAGACAGGTTTCTGAAGACAGGAGCCTCATTAACATCTTGATGTGAGACTCGGATCTAGATTAAAAATGTGCCCCAAAGTCCCATGCACTACTGTGACCTGGAAGACAGGATTCTTGTCCCCAGTCTTTCTGTTTTCGGGCTACCATGGATGGAACAGCTTTCTCCTTGATGCTCTTCCCCCAGGAAATGTGCTCTTATTGTTTAACCGATCCAGTCTGTGTAAACTGAATACATTTAGGTATAGATATAGTTTAATAGATATTACACATACCAGAGCAAAACTATAATGGGGTTTGGCAGTAACATTGAAAAGAAAGAAAGTCCCCACTTTTACTTCATTTAAAAAGTGACAATCATTAAGAGGCTAGCTCACCTTTTGTCCAGTGGATTAAATGACACACCAGATAATAAATTCCCATACACACTTGTATCTAATTCTGAATTTAATTTATACTATATTAGGAATTGTATGGAGGTTTGTATCTGGAAAACAAAATGTTAAGATTATTACCTGTAGAGGATGACTGAAAACACAAAAATTGTGGTTAACTTTACAACCTGAAATCTGTGAAGTTTAACTGAAATTAAATAGGTATATTCCCTGTTTTGACCAAGACTTGCCCAGGAACCACGAGGCTTGTGATCAGATGTCATTAACGAACAAAGTGGCAGGGCTTAAAACATCCTGAAAACAGTCACATTCTGTCTAATCTACCAGTAAATGACTGCTTGTACTGGAAAAAGAAAGGAAGCTAATGTAGAATATTCTGATTTTCTAAAGTTATGCTGACTTCTTTTGATTGTCTCATATCTATTAAATGAGTTTGAAGATCATTTTTCAGTTTGTTTTTGTCAGGGTTTTGTCCTTGGTTGAACAAATGTGCAATATAATTTAGATATACATTCTTTACTTCGGTAAAAATAATTTCTGTTTCTGTTGAAAGCAATCAAATACTGACATACATCATCTTATCTTCAGTCTAAAATTTATAAGCATTTTGAAATTTAATTGTTTAGAAAGAATATGATGGTTTACATGACACTGAATGTATATAATGTATTATTTTATTAATATTTTTAGCAGCACTAATTGTCACAAAGATTTTTAAAATCACATTTACTAATGATTTAATAAAAGGTACTTATATAGGGTAATTTGTATTTATTTTCTTCATGATATGAATGAACAATACATGTATTTTGCTAAAATGTTTAAATATTTTAGAACTTTAAAACAAATATGAAATAAAAGTGACAAATCATTTCTTTTAGCAGTTGTTTATCTTAATATGTTCAGTTTTATTGTGTATTGAAGCCAGTATTACTGATTACATTCCATAAACATTTTTTTGGTTCAAAAACTTGTATGTTGCTGATTTCCTGTTGATTTATCTGACCCAGCCTGGGCTCAGGTGGCTGCTAAGATCCAAAGGGATTACTGATGGAAACTGAGTTAGCTTGACATTTTCTGACTATAAGAATTTAACCCAGAAATGTTGTGAGGGCAATGATATGAGTATCATTGAGTAATTGCAAATAACTGTTTTGTTGAGGTTCTGATGAAGTCAACTGTTCATAATCCCTCTTTAAAACAAGTTTTAAAATTTAGCCCAGATTTTGTATAAGAGAGAAATAGTTAACACAAGTGGTGAGAAAATAAAATGGCTTCTGCAAACTATGAAACCTGCAAATTTGATGCTGTAGTGCGTATTTTTAGTAGTCTTTGAACGAATTTATTGTGGCCTCATGTGTTGCAGTGATTCATATCTGGCCTATAGTGTATAGCTTAAACAGCTAAAATTAGATTTAAGTATATTTTATCAAAGGTGTTCAAATTAACTTTATGCAATAATAGTGGGAATAATTTCTGCAAGCAGAATGATATCAGATTTTTTTTTTTTTTTAAGTACAGAATAAGTGCCTGCCTGGAAAGCACAAGGTCCTGAGTTTGATCACCAGCACAAAGAAAACAAAAGGAAGAAAGAAAGAAAGAAAAATAGTGGATAGTGCAGCAGAATACACTTAAACAATTGAGATTTCTTTCTTTATTTCTTTTTTTTTTTTAATCGATACCAAGAATCGAACTCACGCTTGCCAGGCAAGTGCTTATTTTGCTGAGCTAACTCCCCAGCCCCAAGCAGTTGAGATAAATGGTGAAAAATAAAAATATGGAAATTCAAGGTTGATGCAAAATTATGGACGATATTAGTCCACTTTCATATAATTAAATCAATTTCACCTCTGCAGTGATATTTTTAAAAATAATATTAATTTCAAAATTATATGAATTATGATTATTCTATTTAGCAAAACAAAATACTAGAAACACATTCTCATTTGTTCATACTATTCAATGTTCTTCTGATTTTTCTCTAAGAATTTAATTTAGCTTATTTAGATTTCAATATAAAATCTGTAATTGCAGACAGCTCTAATATTTTTCTAGCTTTTCCATCTATGCAATGATATCCCTTTGGAAAACTCTAATGAGCCATTTTCTCAGAATTGCTGTCAGCCCTATTATAGCTTCTAAATATAAGGTATGGTATCCTGATCATAAAATAACTAGCAATCTAGTCTCAATTTCTACTTCACTATCTTCCAGTTACTTTAATGCATGTATCCCCCATCTACAAAAATTATATGTTTATTCTTATTAACTTAAAACTTTGTACTCAATTTAAAGTGGCACTGAATATTAAAAGAGGAGATAATTAGATAGAAAAAGAGTTTAATGAAGGCACAGAGGGAGTCACCACAAAGGCTATGACAGCTCTCTGCAGACAAAGGGCAGGTTCTGACTGTTATAGGCTCTGATGGGGGAAGAGCTATAGGTACTGATGTGAGCTGATTTATTTTGTGAGAGTGCAGGGGATTGGGCAAATCCTTACATGTATGAGCTTTGACAGAGACTTTTGGAAGAAAAAAACCATAGGGGCTTCTGGTAAGAAGGCATTATGCATTATCATGGTACAGTTTTGAACCACCATGATGGTTGTGCTGTCTCTCAGATTGGGGAATCTATCAATTCTATTTAAGAAGGAATACAATGACATATGGTGAGTCAATTTTTGAACAGCGCCACAAATATTCTAAATAAATATTTATTAAATAGCAATAGTTTTATAGAAAAAGTGCTTGCACTGTTACAATTATTTATTTATTTTTGTTTATAATGCAAATAATGTTCAACAAAGCATAAATTATAATATTTTGTTATATTTCTTTGAATGATATTTGAGTCTAGGAGTATTTGAATGTGACCAAGAGTCAAGGATTTTTTAAAAAAGGAAACAAAATCAAACAACTATAATTAATCAATTATTGGGGAGGCTGAGGTAGAAAGACTACAAGTTCAAGTTCTACCAGTTTGAGTGCATCCTGGGTAATTTAATCCAAACTTGTCACAAAATAAAATATTTTTAAAAAGATGTGATGATGTAGCTTACTAATTGTCTTTTAATGGCAAAAATCTCAAAAAACTAAAATATAAACTACCAATATTTTACTGTTTTCTACATAATTTTTGAATATTTTGATTTAGTAAATAAATATTACCTGGGAGACAAAAGTGAGCAAGTTGAGTTCCAGCACACAGGAAAGCTTTGTAACATTGCTACAACCCAGTAAGACCATGCCCAGTGTTCCAAATAACCAGAACACATAGGAGGTCCCCACTGGTCTAACTGTGCCATGCCCAGTGACCTGCAATCAGGTAGCAGGGGCTTGAATTCAGTCCCAGGGCCTGAACATGGGCAAGTTGAACGTCACCATATGGGGAAGTTTTGGAATGTCACTCCTATCTGGTAAGACCATGCCCAACATCTCAAATCACAGGAAGACACATGGGAGTTCCCCAGTGGCCTAACCTCCAAGTGGCTAGCAGTTGCCTACAGTCTGCCCCAGGAGCCAAAAGTGGTCAGGTGATTCCCACTGCATGGTGAAAGATTTGCAATATCACTCAAAACACAGAAATATAGGAAAATGACCATATAAAAGAGCAAAATGAAGTCTCAAACTTCCAGCCCAACCCAAGTAAGCCTAGGAGACATGGATACAGAAGAAAATGTAAGCCATACACCTGAAATTCACTGAAGTAAAGAAAGAACTCCGGGAAGCTATAAAATAATTCAGATCAGAAATAATCTCCTAAGTAAAAGAAGAAATGATAAATGTAACGAAAGAAATGCTGAACACATCTAAAGAAGACATAGTTAAAAAATTAGAGGAACAATGCAGAAAGAGGACACTCTGAATGAACAATGTAAGAAACAAACAGAATTCATGAAGCAGATTCACAGCTATATAAGAAATCAAAAATTCCATTGAAAGTTGTCAAAATTGCTCAATTAAAGAGAAGATAAAATTTCATACACCAAAGACCTGATTGTAGTTAGTGAATAGGAAAGGAAAGATCTTAAAAAAAAAAGAAAGAAAGAAAGAAAGAAAGAAAGAAAGGAACCAGGAAATAACAATTCAACAGCTACAAAATGATGCAAAGAAAAACAATGTAAAATTAATAGGAATAAATGAAAAAGAAGGGGAAAACATAAATATTATTGAGGTTATTTACAAAAGTAATAGCTGAAAATTTCTTAAACATGACAATGGAAACTGACATATGAATTAGTGAAGCATATAGAACCCCAAATAGCCATAACCAAAATAAAATTACACCCAGACATATAATGATTACTACCCCAGAAATCCAACATAAGAATAAAATATTAAAAGCTGTTAGAGAGAAGACACAGATCGTTTATAAAGGAAAGCCTGTCAGTATCACAGCAGACATCTCAACACAAACAATGAAGTTAAGAAGAGCATGGAGAGGCTGGGGATTTAGCTCAGTGGCATAAGCACCTGCCTTGCAAGCAGGCAGTCGTGAGTTCAATCCCTGGTACCGATAAAAAAGAAAAGGACAAAAAAAGAAAGAAGAAGAAGAAGAAGAGCATGGAGTGAAGTATTTCAGATTCTAAATGAAAACGACTGCCAACCCAAACTGATGTACCCAGAAAACCTGTCCTACAAAATAGATGGAGAAATAAGATACTTCCATGAAAAAGAACAGCTGAAAAACTTCATGATCACCAAACCAATCTTGCAAAGAATACTGAAATACATTCTAGACAGACATGGGAAAAAAACTACTAAACAAGTAAAACAAGTAAACTACTAAACAAGTAAAAAACAAGTAAAAAACTACTAAACAAGTAAACAGAGTGAAAGGTAAATAACAGCAGAAAGACAGCATGTCAAAGTAAACCAATCTGTATCAGTTATAGCCAGTAATGTAAATGGCCTCAATTCACCAATTAAATTAAACAGACTGGCAGAACAGATCAAGAAACAACATCCAACCATGTGCTGTATACAAGAAACTGTCTAATCCAAAAGGGAACTCATAGACTGAAAGTCATACGCCATGTAACAGGATCCCCCCAAAAAAAGCAGGGGTAGCTATTCTGTTTGCAGACAATGTGAACTTCAAACCAATAATGATCCAAAGAGATAAAGAAGGTCACTACATACCAGTTAGGGGAAACTTCAAGAAGAGATAACTATCTTAAATATATATGCACCAAATTTGAGAGGATTCAGCTATATAAAACAAATATTAACAGAATGAAAAATTAAAGAAGCAATAACACAATTATAACAGGAGATCTTAACATGCCATTATCACAAAGACACACATCAACTAGACAGAAAATTAGCAAAAAAGAACTGAATCACACCTGTGAACAAATGGACTTGGTGGACCTATAAAGAGTGTTCCACCCAACAACATCAGGATATTCACTTTTCTCAGCATTACATGGAATTTTCTTTAAAATAGACCATATGTTAATCACAGAACATGCTTCAGTAAATGCAAAAGAATTGAAATTATCCCATGCATGTAAATCGTAGTGCCAGGAAATTAGAAATTGATGACAAAAGAAACTGTAGAAATCATACAAACATATGGTAATTGAATTATGCTATCCTGAGCAATCATTGGGTCACAGAGGAAATTAAAGAAAAAATTAAACAACATCTGCAAGTAAACTAGAATACAAATACATGTTACTGGAACCTGTGGAACACAATGAAAGCAGTCCTCAAAAGAAAATTTATCACAGTGAATACCCACATCAGAAAACAGAATGAACACAAATGAACGACCTGATGCCACACCTCAAACATCTAGAAAAAGAAAAGCAAGTCAGGCCAAAGCCAAAAGAAGGAAGGAAACTATAAGTCAGAACAGAAATCAATGCATTAGAGACTAAGGAAACAATACACAGAATCAATGAATCAAAGAATTGGATCTGTGAAAGAATAAATCAAATTGATAAACCCCTAGCCAATCTTATTTTAAAAATGAAAGAAAAAACTTAAATTCATGCAATAAAGAATGAAAAGGGTGAAATCACTACAGACCCTAGGGAATACAGAGGATTAATACCTATTTCAAAAACCTATATTTTCATAGCCTTGACAACACAGAAGAAATGGACAGATTGCTAGAAACATATGAATTTCCAAAGCTGGATCAAGAAGATGTAAATCTGCTGAATAACCCAATTTCAATTAATGAAATTGAATAATTAAATTCTTACCAATAAAGAAAAGCCCATGTCCAGATGGATTCACTTTGGAATTCTATAAAAAGATTTAATGCCTACACTCCTCAAACTCTTCAATGAAATCGAAAGAGAAGCAGTTCTTCCTAACTCATTCCTGGAAGCAAATATAACTGTTATACCAAAACCTGAGAAAGACCCAACCAAAAAAGAGAACTATAAGCCAATCTCCCTAACAAACATACATCAAAACTTTTCAATAAAATATTGGCAAACAGAAGCAGCAAATCATCAAGACGATTATATACCATTATCAAGTGGGATTCATCCCAGGAATGCCGGGATGGTTCAAAATATACAAATCAATAAATGTAACCCACTGTATCAATGGAGCCAAAAATAAGAATCACATGATCATTTCTATAAATGCAAAAAAAGCTTTTGATAAGATCCAACACTTATTCATGATAAGAACCTATCAGGAAATTAGAATAGATGGTCTTTATCTCAATATGATAAAAGGCATCTATGACAAACCAACAGCCAGCAATATATTAAGTGGCCAAAAACTGACAGCCTTTACCCCCAAACCAGGAACAAGACCAGGATGTCCATTATCACCACTCTTATTCAATATAGTGCTGGAAAAACTGACCAGAGCAATTAAATGAGACAGAGAAATAAAAGTAGTAAGGATAGGAAAACAAGAAGTTAGATTATCATTATTTACAGATGACATGTTACTCTACCTAGAAGACCCACAAAACTCCATTGAAAGACTTCTAGGTATAATAAATAAATTCAGTAGTATAGCTGGATACAAAGTTAGCACTCAAAATCAATATCATTTCTATACACTAAACAACAAATCCACTGAGAGACAAATAAAAGCCACACCCTTTACAATAGTAACCAACAAAATGAAGTACTTAGGAATTAATCTAATAAAAGAAGCAAAAGATCTATCCAGGGAAAGTTATTAGTGCTCTGAAAAAAAAAATTGAAGAGGACCTCAGAAAATGGAAAGGCATTCCTTGTTCATGGATAGGAAGGACAAACATTGTGAAAAAGGCAGTTCTCCCAAAATTGTTATACAGATTTAATACAATTCCAATCAAAATGCCATCTGTATACCTTACAGATCTAGAGAAATCAGTCCTAACGTTCATCTGGAACCAGAAGAGATCTAGAATAGCAAAGGCAATTCTAAGCAACAAAGGCAAGGCAGGAGGCATCACTATCCCTGATTTGAAGTTGTATTACAAAGCTATTGTAATAAAATCAGCATGGCACTGGAATAAAAAGAGACCTGAAGATCAATGGAATAGATTAGATGATACGATTACAACTACAAGCACACTCAGTCACCTTGTCTTTGATAAAGGGACTGGAAAAAGGGTATTCTTTTTAATAAATGGTGCTGGGAAAATGACTATCCATATACTGAAAATTAAAACTAGACCCATATCTATCACCATGTACTAAACTAAAGTCTAAATGGATCAAAGCTTTAAACATTAAAACAGAAAGACTACACCTTTGGAAAACAAAGTAGGTAGAAATCTTGAAGACATAGGGGTATATAGAGAATTCATGAACAAGAATCAAACCGCATGTGAAATACTTCACAGAATAAATAACTAGGATGATGTCTTATTAAAGAATTTTTGCATGTCAAAATAAATCTCCAGCATAATGAAAAGAAAACCCACAAATTTGGGAAAATCTTAAGGAACTCTCCCTCAAAGGACTTCTGTCTAGAACATATAAAGAATTTTAAAAAATCAGACCCCTGAAATTCAAAGACCCAATGCAAAAATGGCATCTGATATGAATACAGAGTTCTCTGTAGAATTACAAATGGCAAATAAATACATGAAAAAAATGTTCACCATCATTGGTCATTAGAGAAATGCAAATTAAAACCACACAGAGATTCCATCTCACTCCAGAAAGGAAGTCCAGGATACAGAAAACTACCAACAACAAATGCTAGAGAGGCTGCGCGGGGGGGGGGGGGGGTGTCTATTTTGCATAAGGATCTAGTATATAATAAAGTCTAGCCACATAAACTACTTGTTTTGTTTTGTTTTAGGCAAAGTATTTGTTTTTAAAGGGAAAATATAAAAATAAAATAGAACAGTTTCAAAACAGGTTATTACAGTAATATTACATTTATTGTTTTCTTCACTCAGCCCATATTGATTAACTCCAAAGCAGGAATGATGGAGCAAAGTTGCTGGGCAGACATCATTGTAGGAGGAAACGGTGAAGATCCAGATATGGATACTAAGGTGATGTTTCCATCACCCATGCAGACCCATCCTGAGCTTTAACAATTTCCTCAATGAAAACCAATCCAAGAAGCTGCCAAATAAACTTGACGAGATAGAAATATGCTAACGTTGAGAGGTAGGTTGTGTTCAACTTCCAGATATATGTGACGATTTTATAAATTATTGTTTAGTAATAAGTAGAACAATAGACATGATATTTACTTCATTCAAATACAGAATTAAGAAAGCAACAGGAGATGGTTTTCATCTGAATATTAACCTATATTTACAAGTGACTTTTTTAATAGAAGTCCGCCATTTAATTACAATGTTATTTTGAAGAACTTACTGATTTATCATTCTGAGTTTTATCCACTCTATAATATGGAATATCACTCTCTTATAAGTACATACTGTAAATACATGTAAGAAACTTGGGAGTTTGCCTGACTGATGGTGAGTCACCAGTACCATCAATATTGTTTAAAAATCTCTCCTATCAGATTATTTTTCTGGTTATATTTAAAATATTAGGATTGGATGTAGCTCAGAGGCACGGCGCCTTCCTAGTAGGCATGAAGTTGTGTGTTTGATGTTTTAAAAAATTAAAATAATAATGAAAATAAAAATAAAAATAAAATAAAATAAATAAAATAATAATTTCACCTTTACATTTGTATCAAATTTCTCCAGCAGAAAATAGTCAGAAAATAAACTGCATCTTTACATTTTCTAAAATTCCTGGCCAAATTTTTATTTGCATAATTGGTAAATATATTGTTTCAGATCTCTAAAGACAAATTACAAATCTCAAGGTGACTTTACATTTGGCATTTTTAAATAAATTAAACAGAAAATGGGAAAGAAAAGTATTCTTGGAAAAAAAATAAAAATAAAAGAGAAGTATTCCTGGGTAGTTGACTTATGTTAGAAGTTATAGACTACATTAAAGGAAACTATATGTAATGTGAATGTCATTTTAGAAAAGTAATACTTCTATTCACATAGATAGTTCTAAGTCCCTATTTGTCAAATTGTAGGTGAAGCATCTGATATTTACAATATAACATTTCTAGAAATTAACAATTGTCATGTTCTATATATATTTAGTAATGTTCATATAACTGCAGGATATCAACAGGACAGAAAATAAAATCATATCCTCAGGAAGTTTCCCACACTGGTCTGCAATTATACAGCTTCATTATAAAGTCAGTGTTTACTTTCTGATCTTAAGTTCAAGTCTTGACACATATGATTGCACAAAATATTTTAAAACTAGGACCAAAATATTGGGATTGCAAAAACAGCATTCTAGAACTATAATGTCTTAGCACTAAAACTAGTTCAGTCAGATCCTGTCTCTGATACTTTGCATTTCCATGACCTTTAATATACTCTCTGAAAATGAGCTGTCCCTGCTATAAAAGTCAGCCTAAATGACTCGGCCCTAAAGTAAATTTTAGTCATCGGAAGATGAAAAGCTTTAGGAATGTCAGGTTCAAGAGTCAGAGAAACTTATGGAGGAGAGGTTGAAGTGATAAAAGACTTAGGTTGTTTTCAGTTCTAACATATCATTGTGTCCTACGCATTATTTGAGATTCAATGTTGATAAAGTAGCCCAAGGGGAGCAAAAGACACATGAAATCAAATATGATAGCCACATTATTGGAGTTTTGTGGAACTATTCTCAAATAGCTTTGTCACAGGTATACACAGTGATTCTATAACTCAGATAACTCAGAACATGACAGAATTCGGAAGCAAGATATTTAAAGAGAATAGAGTAAAATGTGGTAATGTGACTGGACCCTAATCTGATATGACTGTTTTATTTTTCAAAAGAGGAAATGTGAATACACTATGACCACAATGAAGGTTGTAAAAAGAAACAAGGGGAAGAAAACCATCTAAAAGCCAAGAAAGGGGCCTCAGAAGAAATCATTTCACTTCATACTTTCATCTCCCTCTTGTAGCCTCTGGAACTAGAGAAACTACATTGCTGTTGTTTGAATGTACCAGTTTGTGGCACACTTTAAAGACCACTCTAGCAAACTAATTTTTGAATAAACTTAATAAACAACTTTATTCCCTGCTCAACTTCCAAAGAAACTGCCTCAGGAAATAGACTGGTGAAGAAATAAGACAATTAAGAATAATTGTCCTACATTGTCATTTTTAATCACTTAGTAGATATAATTTCTCCTTTGAGTCCAAGTTTCTGAAGTCCAGTTGCATATTTTTTAGTGGATACATCTTGGAACTCTATATTTATAGGACCTCATGTGAATATTTTCAATCTTATACAGTACTGGCTATTTTTCTTCTGCTCCTGCTTATGAAACTATTTGTGTCTAAGAAATCAGCTTACTAGGCAGGCATCTTTCTAATAGTAAGTTAAACAATTCAGAAGCAACTTGAGTTCATGTGATTCTTTAACCTTAGCCAGAACGCTCAGACATTATCTCAATTTTAGTTTCCTTCTTGAGCGGAAATGAAACAAGATATTTGGAGCCGAAATCTTTATAAACTCTACTCATTCACATGGGGTTAATACTGTTCTAAGAATATATGCTGGAATAACCCTGATGTTTTGAAGTAACCACAGACTCAGCAGTCACAACACATAAAACCCAAAATATTTTGACAAATAGTATCTTAAAGATTTTGATGATGTTGATCATTTTATCATTGCCTAATATTCAGTCTACTTTATGTATGCTTGCTGGGAAAATACTGCCCTTGTGAAATTAGTAGTGAAAATGTGCATGCTAAAGCCATCTGTACCAAGTAAAATTATAGGCGCTTAGTTTACGGTTTCAAAAAAAAAAAAAAAAAGTTATTTAGCCTTTGTAAAAGTGGCCTGGCTGCCTCCATGCTTTTTCCTGTGAAATCTCCATGATCTTCTTATTGAATCACAGCTGGATTTTGCTGAAGTCCCACAGGTCAGTCCTGTAGATCATTGCAGTCTCAGGTGGCCTCTTTTCAGCATATTTTGAGGTACACGTGGCTATTAAGGAGGTGCGCTGAATTTTAAAAGTATAAATATACTTTCTTGAAGTGATGGCTTTGCTTAAGTTTCTGAAGTAGCCACAGTGTTAAAATATTTCCAAAGCCAAATTCTCAACAACAAAGGTTAAACCTAAATCTTCCCAAGGTTAAGTTCATCTGCTCACAAACAAAAATCTAAACCCCAGTGTCACATCCTGTGCACAGTAATAGTCTTCATCATATCCCTGATTTATCATCTCTGTTTTGTGCTTTAGAGTATCCAACCAGGGTCCTAACTTTAACATCTTGGAAAATAATTGCTCAAAACTGCAAAAGTCCCAAGAGGGAGCAAGCTCTTGTGAAACATGAAATGTTCAGAGAATTAATAGTAGCTGTTTTCTGTGATAGGAACAGCCTTAGATATCTGAACTATGTCACCACCTTCTCAAGGCAGAATGAGTAAGAAGAGGGAGACCAGAAAGCAGACTAAGAAATTTCAAAAGAATCTGAAAAATAAGTGACTCTTCTATCCACAACAAGAAAACAGAGACTTACACTTGGGAATGCTGCTGATGTAATGCCATTCCGAAATAGGAATGTGAGCCTGTTTTTCTATAAAGAGGGAGGGATTATGCATATTATGTAAAGTCAGTGTAAGAGAGGTTTAGGGCAATGGACAGAAAACTAAGTAACTTGGGAAAAAATGGTTAAGGTTTTTAGACCAGACAAACAGCTAATCATTGTGTTATATTTGTTTGAAAAAGTCAACACTTTCTAGGTTGTGGAGATCAATCAGAATAGGGTTTAAATGTAAATATACCTTCCAATTCTAAAATCCCATAATTGTGATTAAATATGACAAAATCAATAATAAACAAAAACAAGCCACTTAATTTAAATTTACACTCAAAAGACTGTTCCCTAAAGTAAACTAAAACAAAATACAATTACAGCCATGGTTTGTTTGATTTAAGTGACTATCTAATTACCTTATAGAAATTTACCTTTCTTCCTTAAAACAGTGTGAAGCTGCCAAATCTACTCTGTGGTAGCCTCATGCTATTTGGCTTCTGGGCTCCATATTCTCTCAAAAGGAGAAAGGAAAATCTGCAATTCATGTCAGGGCACTCAGCCAGATTAGAAGGTGCCAAATATCAGCATCAGGTTTTGTGAGAATTAAGTTACTTAAGCCTTCTCTGTGGCATAGCAAGGTGTTGTTGGATAAAAGGTTATGTGGTTTGAATCTATTTCCACCCTGCTGAGAAAAGATAATTTAGAATTGAGAGTGTGAGCTTATGATGTGATTTCCACGTTTTACAGTGACCTAACCTTTTCAAATGCTCTTCTTACTGTCTGTTTTTGTTGTTAGTGATTTTTTAAACTCGCTTTCTACAGCTCTCATGCTACAACATGGAGAGTAGAATGTGAGTAACATCACACAGTACAGTTTTAAGGTTTTGTGGCTCTGTGCACATCTTCAATGATTCATTATCCCATGCAGAAAAAGTGATGATATGTATGAGTTTCTCTTTGGTATTACTTTGATTGTTTCCTTCCCAATGAATTATTTTAGATTTGTCCTTGGCAAAGAGATTTAAAATCTGAGAATGCATGTAATGACTTACAACCAGGAATTCATATGGAGTGAATCATTTGTCTCACATTTTCATTACTTTTTCTCAATAGTAAATGGTAATTATGATAGCATAATTTAGAGATCTACTTTGACATTTACAAATCAATATATGGAACATATTATGATGATATAATTAGTAATGAATGAAGATAATTCCAATTATTATACTAGCATATATATATATATATATATATATATATATATATATATATATTTGGTACTGGGGATTGAATTCATGAACTTGCACTTGCCAGGCAGGCATTTATGTCACTTGACTAAATCCCCAGCTCCCAAATATGTATTTTGAATTCAACCTATTGCAGAAAAATACTTTGATTATATTTTGTAGTTTGAACATTATTATTTTGTAGCTTTCATACGTATGCATTTATACAGGTGAGATTGATGATATTTTTATTTTAAAAGCAACTAATGCTGCAAATTCAAATGTAAAATTAGAGCTATATCGGAAAATTAAGAACATGATAATTCATGACCACACGAATCACTTGGTTACTAAAAACAAGTAAGAATTCCAGATTTGGGGCTTCCAATTGGTGATTTTGATATAAATTGTTAGTTCTCACAGATTGAATGGGTATGAGGCCCTAAGAATTCCCGGAGTAATTTTTTTTCAGACTCTACCTCATGACGGAGCATGAAACTTTTAATTGAAATTAAGTAGAATTAATGAGTATCTCCAAAATATGCACCATTATATCTTTCCATATACACCTAAATTCAGAGAATATAGTAGAAAAAAGTACTACTATAGAGTTTAAGGTGAAATAAAATCAGAAAATAGACAGGTGATATGTTATATTATAATCCAAGTGAATCAATGAATACAGTAAACAAAAATGACTTTATCATATATATATATATATATATATATATATATATACTATATATGTATATGTATGTATGAGTTACTATATATATGAAAGAATGGATGTTTTCCTTTTCTGTGTGTACACATTTAAGTACAATATTTGTGCTGTATTTTCTTATTCTGTAAAGAAACCTTCAGAAACTTGGGAGGAGAGGTCATCATTGTAAAATATTCTCACCATTTATTTATCTTTTACTGCAAATATGCAATTGACATCTTAAACTATTTTGAGCAACTTGAAATAAAAATATTAATGTATGCCATTTTTTTACTGTCCATAGACCACATATCCCATGTTTCATACATTTATAAGTTCTGAAAATACCAAATGATTTTCTCTTAGTCTCAATTGAATGGATAAGAAAGAACATTTTTGTGAAGAAAATTTGAAACTATTTCTCCATATTCATTGAGGATTATTTTAATCCCACAAGTTGAAAGAACAGAAGCCAGAAAACAGGTTCACTGGCTAACTTGACCAGGTCTCTTGCATTCTTTAATATAATATTTGATAGTCATACATAACAATAGCAATTTCAACATTTGGTTCTACACTGTGTTTTGAAAGAGTCTTTTTTTTTATATTTACATTTCACTGTGTATGGATCAAAAATGAGATGCACAAAATGAACTTTATTCTAAAGCAATTGGCTAGGGCAATTCAAATAATTGGTGAAATTAATTTTGGAAAATTCTAGCTTTCTCAATCATTCAATCATCATTAGCTTCAGCAAAGAAGAGAAAGTAATGTGGGTTTTCTTTTCCTATTTTTTCACAGAATACCCAAAGAGTGATTTACTAAACCTAAATAGAACAATATAACTGGTAAAACACTAACATGCAACATAGTAGAAGAACAGAGCACATGACTTTAACATACTTATAAAAGATATTAAGAGTTGAAAGGATACAGGTGCAATTTTAAAGAAAGAAAAATGGTACACAACTTGCAGTAAGAAAATGGCCTTTCATTGCAGGAAGTTACTACTCTTCCTTCTATTGTAGCTGAAAGGTAATTTGGAGATAATTCTAATATGCCCCCTTCATATTGGAGCTGTTGATGAGAAGAAAGGCTAAAAATATTGCCTAACGAAATATTACTAGTTAACATGAGATATTTCACTTTATTGAAATTTTTTTCATCAATATCTGATGACTTTTTATTTTATCATATTTGACTTTATTTTGATTGACATACTAGACTATTTTTTGTCTTCTCCTATAGAGAAGTTTCTGCTAAGAGGTTTCTGTGTGTTATTTCAGGAGAAATTCTGGTTTAGCTTTATAATAAGCCAGAAAATGTCTAGATAACCCATAGATATTTTCCTTTGTTTATGTGATGTAGTGATGACATAGTGTTATGGGCACATAAATTCACACATACAAGTTCTTTTGCTTGCCACTGACCAAATCTAAGGAAACCACTTGCTTTGGAACGAAAGGAAAAGATTTATTCAAAACTGTCTCCAGGGAAATGGAGAGACCCATTTGCCTCAAATCACCATCTTGGTGCATACAGTTGTGTTGAGTCCTTTATAGCATGGCAAGGGGATAAGGATACAATTGAACAATAGATTAGGTTTGTTTCATCCCTTCCTTGATCAAGTCTGCTCCTTACCTTGCCTAAGGAAATGAAATTGGACCATGACAACTCAGAGCCAAAATCTGAAAATTCTGCCCTGGGCTCGGGAGAACTGAGGTAATCATTGATGCCCTGGGCTTAAGGAAATTTAGAGAAGCTACTGGTTTGTCACAAAAAAGTAACACTTTAAAAGTTTCATTTCACAGTGCCAGATACAATAGAAGGGAATAGGAGGCTGTTGCCTGAAAAAACGGGATGAGGATCATAATTTGCCCATGGTAAGTGCTTGACTTATCCTCACGGAAAACCATTTTTGAACATATTTGTGGGGGCATAGCTTAACGTGTTAGGCAGAGTTAGAAAGCAAAAATAGGGAAGAGATTTTAGCATAAGTAGCTAAAGGGGTCACAGTTCTGATGGAGAGGATTAGGCTGGTTACTTGAGATTAAACAGAAACAGTTCCTATGGAGTTGGGGTGAGCTCAGTCTGTGCCATCATTATTTCAGTTCTGTTCCTGCAACATGGCTTTAGAGAAGACTGTGTCACTTAATTCATTTCCGTGGGGGGATTGTTTGTGGTTCAGTCTGTTTCATGGAGGCTCTGGTGGAAGCCAAGGTACCGCTGGCTTAAAGCACTAACTGAGGCCTTCTGACTGCTCATTGGAAGTAAAATGCCCTTGCAGACATCTTGTTTTACTGCCGTGAGTGTTGAAAGGGAAAAAATAGTTTGCATATATTTCAGGCTAATTAAATTAATTTTACCAGCTTGTAGACAAACATCATCTTTTCGCAAGGCCTTTATTTTAAGAATGCAGAGAGAGACTCCACGACCTCTGGGGTATGGCATTCTCTCTGCCTGACATGTGGTGTGGGGGCATACATATAGTATAGGATTGGGGTGGTGCCTAAAGGGCATTACTGATGCACAGGTAGCCCATTGGAATTCATTTCCATTCCTGTCTTTTTATTATTAGGAAAAAGCACAAAGTTTTTCTTTTTCTTTTTTTTTTTTTTTTCTGTTTCCTGCTGAAAGAGGTCGCTGTACTGGGGTTTAGGAGGGTCAACGGGATGACAGTTGATGCCCATGTAGAAGCTGGAGCCAGGTATTTTAACCAGGACAACTTTATCATTGGTGATTGCCTGCATGTTAGATTGGAAAAACAAAAAAAAAAACAAGGTGTCATGAGGAGGCATGCCACTATCATATTTAATGACTCAGGCGAGGTAGAAAGAAAGGTACATTTGATTTAGATAAGTCATTTTATCAGGACCATGTTGAGGTAGAATCATTGCCATGGTAAGGTACAACTCTGAAAAATAAGTGTGGAGTAATCAGAGGTGATTATTCCCCCATCTGAAAGGGTAAAAGTTAAGATGATAGGTAGGTAAGGCTTGTCTCTGGTATGCATGATGTGAGAGTCTTTAGGAAAGACTGTTGAGAGTCCTACTGTAAAAAGGATAATTAATAGAATGTAAGAAATTAGGAAGCAAATTGGACAACAAAACATGACTTAGCCTGAGAGTTGTGACTGTGAGGCCTTGGTGAGCAGCCCAATGCTGTCCTTGTGCACCTCCCCCAACACTGTCCAGACACACCTTCCCCATCCCAGTGGGAAAGGCCGGCCAGCAAGTAGTGCAGGAAGGGATTGAGAAATGGGTGAAGTGGGCAGGAAAGGAGGACTCTGAGACAGCTGTGGGGTTTGGTGTGTGAGATACAGGAAAGGCTGTAAAGAATGAAGTTATCTCCTAAGTGTGGGGAGAGGGAGGGATCCTAGAGGAGCAGCGGGAGAGAGGGACACATTGTCAAAACAAAGGCCTAAAGATGGAGAGTTTTTGTAAACTTGTTTTCAGTGTGATAAGCTATAAATAAAAGATCAGCCTTTGGTTTTAGATAGCCTTTTGAGTGTTTTTTGGGGGGACAGGAAGTGGTCCCAAGATAAGAAAATCTGAAGTGGGGCCCTGCCCATGGAGTCACAGTCAGGTGAGCCAACGGACTACAATCTAACCAGGTCAGGCTGCCACCTGACCTCTTAGACCGATGGTCCAAAGATGGTGTTTTGGGTAATCACCAAAAAGGCACGAGTGGATTTTCCATGAATTAGTAATGGCTCTGCCTTAGGACTGCCCCAAGGGATGTGAGCGCTTTAGCCAGTCCAAGGAATGGAAAGAAAATCTGACATGGAGCCTGGCTCCAACACAGAGTAATCTTTCGACAGGATTGGCTCACTTGCAGTAAATGAATTAGACTAGTGTTGTTTGCAAACTAGCAGTGACAAGTTTTTTGAACTTTGAACTTTGAAGCAGCTCCCGCATGTTGAGAAGTGAGGAATTAATCCAGTATGCAGTCCAGTCTGTGAACTGGCAGGGGACGCAGACCCCAGGAGTCTCTCATCTGCTGTTCCTGGTCAGGGAACCATCTGGTAGAATTTTCGGTATGGCTAAAAAGATAAGAAATATGAAATAAAAAAGTGGCCTTTATTTTAAGAATGCAGAGAGAGACTCCATGACCTCTGAGGTCTGGCTTTTTCTCTGCCTGACATGTGGTGTGGGGGCATACATATAGTTTAGGATTGGGGTGGTGCCTAACGGGGCATTACTGATGCACAGGTAGCTCATTGGAATTCATTTTGTGCCACAGGTAAATTGCTTAGGGGCAGGAAAGATGACCTCAAGATAGAGCCCCTTGGTTCTGCCTCCCAGCCCCCCACCTCTGCAGCTTCCTATTCAGGACAAAATCCTTTCAGTATGATATATATATATATATATATATATATATATATATATATATATATATATTATTTTATCAGTAGCTGTTGAGTCAAAAAGCACTCGTTTGTTTTTCTAAGGTTCCCTGAGTAGTCTTTACAGTGACTTATATGTTCTTACGTTTCTCTGAGAAAAAGAGTGAAGAAGAGATCCATTTTTGTTAGACTTTGGTAGACTTTTGTTAGACTTTGTTAGACTTGGTACACATGAGGGTGTACACAGCAGGTAAGGAGACAGGAGAGTGGAGGGAATTTGAACAGCATATTCAGTTTCTTAAATGAATCAAATGTGATACCTGTCTTTGAATGCTGAACAATTAATTGAGAGCACCAAATTACCAAACAGGGAAAATCGAAAGTGGACTGGTAACCTAGAGGACTCTGAAGAAGCACTTAGAGAGTACATTCCACATAGTTGGTGGTGAACACATATTTTAGACACCAAACTAGAATGTGATAAACACTTCAGTAATGCAGGCAGGCTAACACAAGGAAATAGTGGCAGTTTGGACTTAAACACATAGAAAGTATTATTTAATAACAATAGAATAAATAAATGAAAATAGCAGTCTCAGAAAATTAAAGAAGAAAAAATTAGTGATCACTTCAATAATCACGACTTAAAAAAATTCTGGAAAGATCTATTCTTCAACATTGATCATAAATTCTCACATAAAAATGTAGGTATGCCATCCCTTTACATGAAATGAACAGTAAATTGCCTAAAATTCTTTAGTCTCTTTTAATTTCTACTGTAGGTTGCTTTCTTAAAAGAATTGTGCTTTTCTGAATGTGGAAAACTAACATATCATAATGATCTTTTACAGATGCATTTCTTAGTATTCTATCTCATATTTATTGCTGTTGTCATATGTATACCAACATTTGCATTCTTTCTTCTTTAGAGATCAACTATGACCTTATATTCTCATGTTTACTTCACAACAGCTTGCTGAATGATACTAGCCTTGTTACCAACAAAGAAAATCAACACCTTCTTCCCAAAAGACAGATGGTCTTAAATGGAACAGTTATGAAAAATTAGAAAAAAGTAAAGGCCCCAACCTAAGAACAGATGTTGCTGTTTCTGCCAAATATTATTCTATCTCTAAACCTCATTTTTGTAGAGTCGTGTAAGTTAATCGATGTAATATACTTTTATTCACAATAATTATATTGATAGTCTTTCTTAATGAGATTTAAATTCTTGGGAACTAATATAAATCACTATTGTAATTTAAAGTGTCTTTAAGTCACAAGCGACCTTGTCACTTGATAAGTAATTGTGGACAAAGAAATTTGTTTTGCATTCTTCAGGGTTTTTTTGTGCTTAATATATTATAGTGACAATATGTTTTTCTTAAACAGACTCAAGAGTTATTTGACATTGAAGTGTTCCTTTCATGGCAATATTTTCATCGATTCTGCTTTCTCCTTATAAATTTGTACAAATTACCCATATTATCAAATGTAAGTGTTACAGGCAGCTGAATTAGATAGATTATAGATAATGAGACAGGGTTGGGTCCTTCAAGGAGCCAGTACAGAAGCCCAGACACCTCACAACCGTGGGCAACAGACATCTGCTGTGGGCCAGGCCTCAAGACAAAAGATCAAACAAAAGCACCTTGAGGTGCTGAGGATTGATATTCTAAATCAGCAGGAGGCAGGCAGGAGTCAGCATCCCAACCCCCTGGGGAAGAGTCATTGCTCCATAAGAATGTGGGCTTTCTACATGACTGATTTCCCCATTTGTCCCCAATCTAATCAATTTTACCTGAACAGTTAATCTTATTAGTTAACCATAGTTTGTTCCCACCTTACACTTTCTGCCTTGTGAGTTCTCAAGTTTTCCCCACCTTGGACTCAACCCATGATTTTACTCTACAAAAGTCCCTGGAAAAGACAGAGTCCTTGGCAACCTGCTACAGTTCCCTTTAGTCTCTCTCAGAGAGAAGCATTCTCTCTCTCAAAAAATACATTTTGCTTTTAACCTCTATTGTTGTTAAAATTCATTCTTTGAAATCAGAAAACATGAACTCATACCCAACATAGCAGGTCCAGAGTTTCATTCCTTCATATCATAGGTAGGTATAGTTTACTATTAATTGATACAATTTAATGTATATTTAGAAAAAATTATGTATACATATATAAACATAAAACTGAATATCCATACACATTCTTGAAAATATTGTTTTGTGCATATGCACACGAATATATGAAATATATCTTTAAGCTATGGTAACATGCAAAGTTTCACCGTTCACAAAATGCTATAATCAACCTCTCTTCTTGAAAAGCTCTCACAAGACTGGGCCTGCCTGTGCAGATACAACCATTTCATAGAGGTCAAATTGTCTCTGCAAACTCTAAGAACTTCTCTAGAGTCATTTTGATGAACTCGAGCTGAGGCAATTATCAAGTAAACCCTCGCCTACCCCATCCATACCTTAAA
The DNA here is from genome assembly GCF_034190915.1 of Cavia porcellus. NCBI lineage: Eukaryota > Metazoa > Chordata > Mammalia > Rodentia > Caviidae > Cavia > Cavia porcellus. The sequence continues at coordinate 17,692,665 of NW_026947487.1, read as the reverse complement.
GGCTGTTTCCTTCTTTTTTTGAGGGGCACAAAGAACTGTCACCTTTAGATGGTCAAGGTGAAGTCCCTTCCCATTTTATTTTATCATCTCTGCCTAATAAATCTGCATGGGCTTTTGTTTAATAGGTCCTAAACTGCTTTTTATGATGTTGCCAAGAATCTACTAAAGCTGAATTGAAGTCCCTCCTTGAAAGGAACTCTGTTTGGACCTAATCTGATGATAAATCCTGAAATACAGTAAAGAGTGATCATACTTTATGACTACTGTAAGTTAGTGGCTACACCAAGAACCAATAAGTGAGACATTCCTTATATGCACAAGTTAGTCTTATAACAAAGATTTAGTGTTGTGTGCAGTATACTGTGTACAATGGCAAGGGTCAGGGATTGTACTTTTATTAAGCAGTTAGACTTTCTGAGGAAGAAAAAACCCTGTATTTTAGGAGAATGCTAGAAGAATGAAGAACTGAGTACCAGGAAGGTTAAAAATGTATTAGTAAAAAATGTATTAGTAAATCCATACGAAAGATCAACATGTATATACTCACATATTTATATAATTACAATGTATGTATGGCAGTAAAAGGAAAAAATAAAGTGAGGGAAAAGATACAATTATACTATATTCATGTATTTGCATATTTATATTTAATAGTGAGTAAAACATTTTAAGCTACAGTAAGACAAACTCATGTATTTCTTTTAGAAATTATTATTTATTAATCTCAGTAGCCAAAGTTTTGAGAATCTAATATACTCCAGAACTTGGATATGCATTAGAAAGCAAACTCAATGGGATCTTTGCACTAATAGGGCTTAAAGTCTAATGGATTTTTTATTAAGTAAGAAAATTTTTTGATGAAAAATTTTTTGATGAAAATGTTTATTGCATGATCACAGCTTTCACTGGAAAATTATGCCTATCTAATCAAGTATATTATTCAGATTGGGTATTCATTGGTCATCTAGGAATAACTGGCATCAGTGAAGCCAACACACACACAAAAACCAAAAACAACTATGAAATTTTGAGATAAAGTGATGCACTTATTTAAAACAGTATGTGAATAAATTATACTAAATAAAATGGAAAGGAATAAGGTTAGATCCAACTCTTGACCTGCAATTTGATGCAAATAAACACATGAATTTGACTACAGAAATGTCATTGTCTAATGCAAGACTGAAAAGCAATGCCTAAAAGTCAGAGAGAAAACAGAAAAAAAGCCTCATGAAAACATAATGATGGAATAAAGTGAGAATTTAAAAATTGGGATTATTTTAGCACCTTTGTAGTAAAGAGTCTATGAAGTAATATGAAAGCACTCACTACGCTTGCTTGAAAAGCAAATGAAACATACAAAGTTGAAGCAGGAGCCATGCAGCATTATTCTAAAGAATTTAGTAATTACAAGTTCAAGACCAGCTGGGTTAGGAAGTAGGCCCAAGAACAACCTGAACTGCAAAGAGAGACCTTGTCTCAAAAAGACAGAAAAGAGACTGGGGATTTAGCTCAGTGGCATAAGTGCCTGCCAGGTAAGTATGAGGTTGTGACTTTTATCCCCAGTACCAAAAAAAAAAAAAAAAAAAAGACAAAACAGAAAAAAAGGAATTTAGTGATTAATATAAAAGCAGATTAGTAATTTTAAAAAAAAATTAATATTCAGTGTTTTTTCTTTGTATCAAATTAAAAATGTTTAAGCTTGAGTATGGAATAACACAATAGGCAGAATTATGTTCATGTGTGCCTGGGTATGATTATGTAGACATATGTAGAAAAGTCCATTTGGCTCAATTTTATTTCTTTAATGTCTATCTTAAGCAACAATGGGATACCTAATACTTTTCTGAAAATTAATTTTCCTGTATGTGTTTTATTTGGTTATTATTTAAATGGATATTTATGATTTCAAAGTCTTTTCGTTATCCTTCAATTTAGCTGGAAGAGGAATGAATCAAGGCAAACCACAACTTTAGTGACAGAAATTACATGAAAATAAATGTCCTACTTGATTGAAAGGAATCAAATCATTTGTATTTTCTTTTATTGAAAAAAAAAAGTTTAAGGTAGTTAACCAGGGTAAAAATGATGCTTTTCTCCCCCTAGCAAATTTCCACAGATCTTTCATTGTGCCTTTTTGCAATTCTGGGGAATAATAGTTCACAATAAAGGTTCAGAAAGTCCAGGACTCTAAGTAATACAATGACTAAAAGTTTGCCTTTGAAATCAGCCCAGAAAATGGAAATTTTAGAAATTGTTTCTACCAAGACCTTCTGAGAACTAAGATACAGTCAGAACACAGTGTCAGAGCTGTTACTGTAAGATTGTCTTGATGATATTCCACATGAAGCCGTGTTCGGAGTCATAATTCAAGCCATACCGGCAATTTACAAGGGTTATCTCTCAGATCAGAAATTTCATTGTTTGGATAAAGAGATATGATTACTCAGAAATCTCTAGCACTGTACCATAAGAAAGAAAGAGCTTCCAAAAAAGATAATAGATTTTTCTCTTCACTCCTGTGATACTCAAATTCATCATCAATATTAATACTTTTCTATTTAGAAATGTTAAGTGAAACTGTTCACAAAAAAGGATTACTTTTCCTTAAGAAAATCAGTGGTTTAGAGCCTTACAATCATGAAGGTTTGTAATGGTAAAACAAGTGATCCAGAGAGAAGATTTGTTTTGGTTTGGGATTGGCTGCATGGTCCAAGAAAATGAAAATTTTATGAAATGTAGTAAGTACATTCAGGGTTGGGTACAATTTCATGTTTTCATATTTGAAATATATAAAAATGCAAGCATTGGAGATTATTTTAGTTTCAATATGTTTTAGAAAGTACCAGGTGTAATAGAAAAGTATCGTGAATATTTTAATTATTAAAATTTATTATAATAAAAGCTCTTTGCTATTAATTGTCCTCAAAATACTCCTTCTGGCTCCAAACACACTCATCTGATCATTATTGCTACTGTACTTTCTGAAACAGTTCTTCATGAATATCTTTAGTTTCACAGTCATAGTTACCTCTTTGGCCTGCATCAATTGAAAAGGTTTACTTTCTTGCTCATTTTGAGTTTCAGGAAGAGCCAGGGTTCACACAGTCATCTTCCATGAGTGAGGCAGATGAGGATGTACTAACATGTTTTCCTAGCTTCTCTTTCCATTGATGACACTTGGCAGCATCATTCATTATATTTTGTTAAGACATAAAAGACAACTTCCAGAACTGCCTCATAAGTGGCAAGGACAGCAGGAGAAGCATGTTTGAAGCAAAGGACAGTATTTTGAGGAAAATTAATGACAGTGTGTTCTGTAATAATTTTTAATGCAAGTATTCACTGTAAAATTCTATCACACTTCATATATGCGCAATGTATTCTTTTTTAGCATATTAACCTATTTTTTCCTGTGGAAAACTACTTCTGATAATAAGGGGATAGATTGTATCAGAATTGTATCTCAAGAAGAGCAAAAGTACAGCTTGTACAAAATTAATTTTTAACAAAGCTACTTGCCAGTATCAGAACAAACAAAACAGCCAGAATTAAGCAAATTTAAATTTAAGAAATTTGATTTACAATTTCTTCATCAAGAGGTAGGAATAACAATTCCTATTTTAGAGAAAATGATGATGACTACAATGATGATGGTTACTCATATTTATTTAGCATATACAATACATTTGATATTTCAAGAAGTGCTTAGCCTATGTTAGTCTACTTAACAATACCACTTATAACTATTACTGTAATCTCTGTTTTTTAAAGAAGCATACATGTACTAACTGGCTGAACCAACTTGAATGTGATTTTTGCATGGCTCTAGGAATTAGTGACAAGTAACTCACTGTTCACCTTACCAGGAAATCAAAAACAAAATAGTTCAAACATTTAGTGAGGGTCTGGTTTACAAGCATATGCTTCATACACATAACAATTTTGTTTCACCATAAAACTTTGAAATAACCTTGCTTCTTAAAAATTACTTCATTGAGTTATAACTGTCGGGTAAAAAGTTGTATAAATCTCATGTATACAAATGATTGAGCCTATAAATGAGTATCACTTATTTTCCCTGTTCTTATCCCTTGATCTATGGTGATCGTTCCTTCACTGATTTTCATTCTGTTTCTTCATTTAAGTCTTATTAAATATTGCTGCTGTAAATGTTCCTTCCTGTTCTTCCTATCTAAAGCATCATTTTAATATTATCTACCTTAGCTTGTTTTCTTTGATATTGTTGCTCTAACTATCATACAATCTCACTATTGTGATAAGAATATATATATACATAAGTAATAGTTTTGTGCTACGTCATGTTCATATAATGGTAAACTCCATGTGTATGAGGGTGTTTTATATTTTCTTCAATGCTTCATGCCTGGTACATAAAGTAATTCCTGACATACAGTAGGTATTCAAATTATTTGTTAACATTATGAAGCTAATAATCACTATTTTTATAACTAAAGCAGAACAAAATATTAAGATCACTGTAAAATATAATGGTAAAATTGTGAAATTATATGCTAGAATGTTAAATATCATACAGCAGTTTCTACAAACTTTTTTAAAAATACAGAAGTTAAAATAGACCTAGTTCCATTAGACCTATTCATTTGTTTCATTTTTAATTGCTTGCAAATAAATATTACTGTATCATTCTTGTTACTCATGTATACCATGTTATTATTGTGATACTCTTGATTTATAAATGAAAGGATACCTGAGACTTATTAGTAATGTATATAATAAATACCACATCTAAATATCTCATAACTAAAACATGTAGGTGAGTTTTTTATGATTTTTTTTATGTGTGACAACTACGCCTACTGTGTGTATTCTGGCAGATATTCATGTCACATTGTGTCAATATAGATACTTTTTTAGAGTGTTCAACACAAGCATGTTCTTTCTCCTAGTGGTTATGAAACATAGCATGTTTATAAAAGGGACAGAAACGCAGTATCAAGTCACAAAGGCATTTTACCTGTCACAGCCTGGGAGCATACCACAGAGAGCAAACTGATGGTATTGTGCATCTGTGCATTCAACATTTCATGGCTCAGAGCCACCAGGCTTTTTTCTGCATGACCAACTGACTAATTGCTGTAGTTGGCCTTTTCTATTCTCTTCAATTAATGCAATGCACAATTGCACATAGCAACAGAGTCACCCATACAGAACAGAATCTGGGCCAGAATTAGGCTCTAAATCCCAGAAGCACCTGTTACAAATATAAAGTGTCCAGATGGCCCAGTCTTTGTGAGAAAGTGTCAAACACTGACTTATCTGTCTTTCTTACTTTTGGTTTAAGGTCAAAAACATGATCTGTTGAAAGCAGGGAGCCAAACAAAAATTAGAAAAAAATAACTAGTTTTAATGTAGAAACTTCTCAATTTGTTTATCTAAATCTCCATTGCCCAGTGAAGCTCATCGTTATCATTTACTAAGCATGCAAATGGGATTAGTCTGTGATTACATGGCAGGCTTCAGTATAATTAGATAGATTTATTTAAACACAGCTGTAAATCATAAAAATATGAAATATTTAGTGATTGTAAATTCATCAGTTTGTATATTCAAACTTTAGTCTTCAATCAACTTCATTGTTTTGGTTTTGTTTGAGATTCCAGTATGTGCAAAATAATACCTTAGTTTTGCTCAGTTTTTATTGTTTTTGTTTATTTCAATCACATAGCAAAAGAAATGATGCTTCATTGTGATAGCTTCAAGTAATCATTAATATATAGAAAATTTTTGTTCTTTTTTCTCTGAATGACAGGATAATATTCAAATTTTATTTTGTCTATACATAACTCATTTGCCTAGATATATTGTGTTATAATAGAAGTTAAGATAATGAATATTTACTAGTATATATTCTAAATGATTTACTATAAATTTCTCTTGCAATTAATACCATATGTGATTTATCTTCAAATAAAAACATTATTTTCTGAAAATAAACATTTGTCCTATTGTTGAAAATCAAATAATTCTGAAATATTGCATTCAACAGCAAAAATGAGCATTGTATATTTTCCTACCCATACCAAAGTTATAAAAAATTTTGCTACAAAGTGGTCAGACTGACTGCCCCTCATTTTAGACTGTCAAAGTATATTCATCACATAGAGTATTTGAGAGTCTTTTTCTAGACCACAAACACAAAATCACATATTTTTATTTTTTCTTTTAAAAGAGATACATTTTTAAATAGGAAAGGTTGGCACTTTCTGCACATTCTTAGTACTGTTACACAGAATTCAGATTCTAAACAGATTCATGTTATTAGCATTTGGATATATTAGACGTTCTGTTCTTACAATTTTAACACTGTATTTAGGAAATCCATTGCTACAAAGTTGTTCACATAAATAGACTTTCACTCTAAAACTGTCTGAGTTCAAAAATTAAAAAGTAGTTCAAACATGAACTATGCATATGTACACATTTAGATATCTGTATGTATTTATAATCTTACAGAAATGGAAAACAATTGCACTGGGCACTTAATACTTCTACATTAAATTTATATGAAATATTTCAATTACAAACAAATGTTTCCATTCCTCAATCCCTTGATTATAAATTGATTGTAAGATAAATTATTATATTAGTTACACTATTACATTAATACAAGATTTTTATGATATTCATGTGTACAAAAATGTAACATTAATAATTATAAAGGCTGTATGGAAAAATCATGTTAAAATTTTCACTCAGGTAAATTTAAGTGTGCATTTATCTTCATTTTATTCTGAAGAATAATTATAAAATGTATGTATAAACTGGTTAGCAAAATAATCTCAGTCAATTTATCATCTTAGGCATATTACTTGGAATTTGTCATAGCTGAAAATAAGAAAAACTTGAGCTTCAAAACTATTCACAGTGCATAAGAAGAGATATCGTTCAGCATGACTCCCACTAAAAGCAGATATAATTCATCCTAAAATCCCTGTGAATGTTGTGTCTTGGTTACTTTTCTCTCATTGCAGAAACAAGATGCCCAATGCCCGACATTAAGGAAAGAAAGGTTTATTTAGCTCAAAGACCTGTGGAGGTTTCAGTCCACAATCAGCTGGTTTCAGGGCAGGATGGCATGTCACAGGGCCCACAGTTCAAGATGGCAGAAAACACCAAACCAACAGGACCAAAGGAGGGAATGGCAAGACCCTTTTTCCCGCATGTTGTAAACAAGCTACTCACCCACACCATCTCTGTGCTCTCCTTTTGCATAGGCTCAGGATATTTACAAAACGAGGACCCTGACCCCTTGTTGAGTCACTTGGTGTGTTTGTTGGTAACATACAGTTAGAACACAAAAAGGAATTATGTGTCCAAAATCTGAAAAAGAAGTTGAGTCATATGGCTACATGTAAACACATGGTACATGCTTATTGTGAAAATATAGTAGAATAGACCTGAAGTTGAGCAAAACTTTAACTTTATGAGATAAGAAACTATACACACATACTTTGGCGCTCACTAAAGAAAAATAGTGGTAAGGCAAAATAAAAGTTTGGGTACAAAGATTTTTTAGTATGACTGAAAGTAAATCAACCTGTGCAAGAACTAATTACTTCTGAGGTGTGTCCTTCCTCATTGGAAGTTTGGGAATTGCTGGCACATGTAATCTACTAGTCTCTTTTCAGAAAATGAAATACATATAGCAGCAAATTATCTCAAAATTTTTGAAATTTATAGTCTTGACAAAAACGAGAACTTTGCTAAGATTTTATGGCCAGACAATAAGAACTGATAGTAAAAAATTAAAGGAAAATCAAGAGATGGCATTATGAATCATAAAATTCATAAGAATAATTACATTTAACATAATTAAACTAAAAATAGTAGTATGAAAGGAATGCAATAATTATTAAAAAGTCAAAATAAAGATTTAAGGGAAGAATTTAAAATGAATTATCACTAATATATATTAACACATTCCAATATATGTTTAATTCTCATTATCTGCATATTTTGTATTTATGCAGTTTTTTTTTTACTGGCTAAAGTTTCTTTGTAACCAGAAAATCAGTATGTGCAAAGTTGTCATCATTATTCATGAACATGTACTTGCAAAGAGCAGGAAAGAATTTGAAGCAGCCACATAACATTCCCAGGTAAGATCAAACAAGGTAACAACTCAAGTTTTTGAATTAGCTTTTGTGGCATAATCAAGCATGAATGTGCAGTATATTTAATGGTGCATTATCCATTACTATACATTATAGTGATGATTTTATTTATGGTATAATTTAAGGATCTGCAAAACATAGTTATTAACTATTATCTAATGTTCTTATATCCAAGAGAGCTGTGATGTTCATGATAGAGTGTATTCATGGTTTAAATGAGTTTCATTCAGACATGATTTTAATGATAATGAATCAACATACATTAAAGAATGAAGCTTCACTATAATACACACACATGTGTGTATATATAAAATATACAAAACAAAGTTATGTTTTGATAATTTGATGAAAATTCTTAAGAGAGTAGCCCAATATTACACTAGTAATATTAATTTAGTATCTGTTAATTCATTGTTTATCAAGTCTGCAGAGATATTCCACTTATACCAATAAGATCACATCATGTTAAACACATTGTAAGTTAAACACAAATTATGCATTCAATACCACGCCTTCCATATTCCATAGTTTAGCAACACAGCATACTATACAGAATTGGTTAACTCTGTAATGCCTGAGCATCACTGAAACTATATAGTATGAAAAAATACACTGCTGCATATCATTAACCGAGGAATTGTTCAGAATTCAATAATCAAAAGCACACTTCTATTGAATATGCATTTCATTTATACTGTAACGAAGTAGAAAATCATTGTTCAATCACAAAAATTTGTACTTTATGTGAGAAACATAAATAATTTTCACTGACTGTATTACAAAGAACAATTTCCAAGATAATTATGAATAGAAAAATATGTGATATATAGACAATAATGTAGAAATCCTTGGAAGTGTTCAGTAACAAAATTTGAGCAAACTTCATGGTACAAATTAAATATATGAATAAATAAATATATGAAAACTTAAAATTTATAAAATATGTAACAAAGGCCTGCCTGACAAGGGCAGCATACGTGCCTACTAGACAAGTGCAAGGTCATGAGTTCAATCCCTGGTAAAAACAAAATAACAAAAAGTATGTGTAACACATATGAAACTACTATGTCCAAGAAAAACGAATATAAAGCATTTAGACATTAGAATAAACTTATTTAAACCAAAGAGAGAAAACATAAGCACTTTCAAAATAACACACACACACACACACACACACACACACACACACACGCACACACTTCAAAAGACAGCAATAAGGTTGACAGCTCACTTTTCAAAGAAAAACAAGGGAAGTAATAAAGAATGGCATGCTACCTGACAGTACTGAGGAAAATTGTGTTCATTGGCTTTGTATCACTGAAATGGATTACCTCACAAAATCAACTAAAAGAGCAAAGATTTATTTGGATTATGGTTTTAGAAGTTTCAGTTCATGGTTGGCTGGTCTTAACATTTAGGTCTGGAGTGAGGTTGAGCTTCACCCTCTGTACAAGCTTATGGTGAAGGATGCTGCTCACAACATGGCAGAGCAGAGAAGACAGAGGGAGAAGGAGATGCAGCTAGAAAAAGCAAGTGAAAGAGATAGGAACAAAATATAGAACGGGTGGGCCTTAAGAACATGTCAGGGACGCTGCTCCACGAGCTTGTGCTCACTGTCTAATGCTTCTATGATCTTCTAGTAAAGTCAACAGCTAGGAAACAAGGTTTGCACACATAAATTTTTGGGTGATTCAAACAATAACTGAAATAAAGTGATAAATAATAAAATTATATGTGCAGAAATTTGGAAAAAATAAGCAAAATGTCATAGAAAAATTTAAATGAATATAGAGATAAATTTTATAGAAAGAAAAATTAGAAGTAAAATAATTCATCCCAACCTAACAAATCACTTCAATCTTAATTGCTTTGAACAATAATCTTTGATGATTCTGCAGAATCAGATTTATAAATAGGCTCCTAGGATATTGTGACTCAAGATCTCATCTACAGTTGTAATTATTTTCAGAGGCTACATTTATCAGAATGTTTCATAATTAATTCATTTCTAGGATAGTTTCCTCAACTGTCTCCATAGATGCTCAAGTAATATATTGCAAATGAAATTTAAATAGAACCAGGGAAAACAACCCAAGAAAGTAAAGAAGAAATCATTATTTGTTTGTTTATATGGAATTCTGGATTGGTTACCTACCTTTCCATTACTATGATAAAACACTCAAGATATCTGATCTTTAAGAACAAAGTATTAATTTGAGTTATGTCTTCAGTTTCCAGTTCTTAGTCAGTTAGTTAAGCCTATCACTTGGTCCTGTGGCAGCACAGAGCATCTTGATAGGATCCATGGCTAAGGATATCTGTCCAAATGGAGGTGGGTGGGAGGCAGAGAGGAAGGGGCTGGAATCTCAATATCCCCTTTGAAAGGCTCCTTCAGAGAACTGCTTCTTCCAGGTGGGTTCCTCCTCCCAATAGATAACACCATTCTCTGTGCCCATATACAAAAGTACGTGGAGCTTAGAAAGCACTTAAATGTGAAGCATAAAATAATCTGAGTAATTTAAAATATAAGTGTATATGCCTTTATAAATTTAGATACTTTGTCAGGTATACATAATTAATTGCTCCTTAACATCTTCTTCAGATTCTCTTAAGAAAACATTTGAAAGAAAATGATTCACATTCTGAAAATCAGTATGTTTAAAAAGTGGAAGAACAACTAAAATCAAATCCCCAGACCCAGTAACTTATTATTCTCACCTTCCTCCCAAAGTTATTCAGCTACTGTCTTGGATATGTGTATATTTATTTGTCATACTTTAGGTGTATTGATCTATATGTGAATTAAGTTGATACCAATACATATGCAGTAAAAATGAGTTTTACCTCTCCAAGTTGGATTATAAATTAACAGATTCATCAATTTCTTCATGGCCTGAGATCATAGTGATGAATGACCTGTGAAGAGTTTACTCCACTACATTGGCCATTTTGATTTGTGGGAGTTTTACAGTTATTCAATTGCTATCAGGGTTCCAAAATCACTTATGTGTTTCTCTATTAAAATGGCCCCACAACAGGTATCTTTATTCCAGCAATTCCACACAGCATAATATAATTAGGACTCATTTCAATAAATAAATCATTTTCTTTCACAGTTTGATTACTATGTACTTTCTTAAAATCTCAGCTCTCCAGTGTTATTTCAAAAAACATATCTTAAGCATTACCCTTTGTGTCATTCTGGTTGATTGAAATTGTCAGGAGAACACTCAAGTAAAAGGAAGAAGGGAAAATATTACATGTATATAGGTATACATATGTATACATATATGTATATATGCATCTATATATGTATACATAGATGCATATATACATAAAGATGCACATACATATACATATATATGTATATATGTGCATAAAATAACTATACTACTAATCTGTTAGTTCATCCAAAAGAACAGTTTGTGCTTTGTTTGAGCATTTCTTCATGCCAAGTCTTATAACCTGAACAACTACTTCCAAGATAACAATATGCAATATATTAACTAGTGTTAATTCACTACTATTTTTATGAAATTCCATATCACTTCTATCCATTTTTGTGTTTTTCTTTTTAAAAAATAAAAGAACAAAGAAAATTGTGCAGGAAAACATAAAACCCCTCTCATTTAAGATAAGACAAGGAAAGGATCCTATACTTAGGATGTACTAAGTGTAATTATTATAAAATATTAAATATATTTCAACCAACTTTGATGTTCAACAATTTGAGAATATTGTGCATAGAAAAATTAAATTATTGATTATTATTTATTTATTAGAGATATATTAATAAGAAAAGAGTTTAGACTGAGTTTTACCTTAATAATTCCCTGGAGAGTAATTAAATATCTTAAAAAATATTTGATCATGATCAGATGAATCATGGGCATATTGGACATCAGAAGGTCATTGAATGTTTCATTAAATTCATTGGCTTTAAAATCCCATGATTTTTTTTAATATATCATTTGCAGGTAGATTTTTTTACATGAAAGCAGTTTACTCAGAAAAATGATTTCAAGAGCTTTACTACCATGGTGACCTCCATTTCTATATATCCTGCCTGTGGGATGGGAGGGGAATCCCCAGTTTCTCCAGTCTTCTTGTCTGAGCATGCCTGGCTCTGAGGGCTGACTGTACATCAGGTTTCGGTGGTTTGGTTCTGTTCCATCTGGTGCTGTAAAGTTTCTTAGTTGGGGTCGTGATGCTCAACTCGTACTTCTGAGTCATATCCTAGGCATTCAAAATGGAAACACATAAGGAGGATTCAGCTCGGCTTGGCCTGATTATCGTCCAAGTCACGTACAGATGGTTTTCTTGCCAGACAAATTAGTGGCATGGTAAAAAGGGTCATTAAGTAATGCAAAGGTGTGGCAGATACCAAATACTTTCAGTCTATGTGTTTTATGTTAGCATCTTCATGCAGGATTTCTAAAGCATTTGAAATTATTTTAGCATTTCAGTACTGTTACAGTAATTATAGCGAAGCATTATTATCATACAGCATTATTATCATACTGTTATATACTAACAGATATAGACTACTTAATGACCTTAAATATTGTTATAAGACCATAGATAAAACACATTGGAAAAGCATTGCTTTGTGTCATATATATTAATATTATTTGCAACGGTTGCTAATTTATGATATACAACAAAGACAATTTTGGTTTAATTATTCCTTTCAATAAATTCAGAAAAGTACAGTAAATCTCCTTGATAATGAATATCTAATCTAAATGTATTGTTCTGTATAATAGTAGGATGTATGTAAGATTTTCAAGTATGATTTGCAGAAAAATATTGTTAACAACAGCGTGATACAGTATTCTTGTATGATTTTTCCCAAAATGAAATTCAAACCATAATGTCACAGATGCAGAGATTTTTTTCTCCTATGTGTGTCATTTATGCTATTGAATTTTGTATTCTTGTCAGTGTGTATAGGCAAATGATTATAATAGTATGTGCTATTTTAGACTGTAGTATAAAACTACATGTGTGACTGAATGCCAGAGTATTTTGAACAGGTGGTTCCTGTTGTTAAGAGTAAGAATATCAATTATGATTATTCATAGACTTTGTGCAAAGAAAACTGTGTCTCTGTAATGTGAAATGTAAGGTTGAAAGCTAATGTTTAGGGGGCTGGGGGTTTAGCTCAGTGGCTTAAATGCCTGCCTGGCAAGTTCAGGGTCATGAGTTCAATCCCCAGCACCACAAAAAAAAAAAAAAAAAAAAAAAAAAAAGAAAGCTAATGTTTAATATGAGTGGTATGCTATGTTGATAAAAAACACTAAAAATTGATTTCTAGTTATATTTATCATTATGAAATGCAGTACAAATGAACATTCTTAAGGAATAGTTTTGTTAGTTTTACTTTTGAGGTAAAAGATAAAATACAAATTACACTTTCCACGACATATATTCAAAGCATCTATTTGTGTTTGCCTTACCTTTGTCTATGTTTAGCATAAAAAAATTAATAAACAAGAAATCACGTGTCCCAGGTCTGTTAACTATGTTCATTTAACTATAAAAACTATAATGTAGCTTTGAAAATTAAATAATGTGTTTTAGCTTAAAGTATGATAATGATCAACCTGGTGATAATCATCTATGATCAATATATAGATATCAATAAACTTTTAATAGCATCACCTGTAAAATATATTCATTATAAGATATATAGAATATTGTGAAAAAAATATAAAGAAAATCATTTTCACCCCACAGAAGAGGTTTGATATACATTATGACTTAGAATGACTCACATTGTCATATTATTTGAGTTTACATAGCTTACGGTATTGTGAAGAGGACATAAGAGATGAATAAGGTAATAGATGTGGAAAATAAATAGGTACTAAGTTAGAAGACAGTAAAAGCTACATTTTAATATGTGCATCAGGGAGCAGTTTTTGGAAAGGTGAATTCAGGTTAATGAATACTTGGATGAAGGAAAGGGCAGCCAAATGGAAGAAGAGAAACATTTCTTAGGTTGCATATCCTGCTGTGTGAAAGGTCTTGGAATATTTGATAATGTAAATTTCAATATCAACCATGATGGACATTGTCAGAAAATAGAAATAAAGCTAGGAGAGAAAGCAATTGAATTTAAGGATGTGGTAGGATTTTAAGCTATGTGAGTCAGAACATCAATAAAGAGTTTAGGGACAATATACACTTGAGTCTTGAACTGAGGCTTGTGAGGGCTCTTGTTTGAACTAACATGGAAATGGATCTGACTCATTTAGAAGGAAGATAGAAAACACTTTACAAGAATTTAAAGTTGATTAGCAATTAAGAAAAATCAAATTTTAATATTCATCATTTGAACAAGTGGATAGATGCTCATTCACATGGAGAAACAGGGAAGATGAGTGCTTAGAGTTTTTACAAGAAACAAAAGTAAGTTCATTTTAATTATTTCAGTTTGACATATTTCTGACATATCCTAATTAAAGGTGTTAAATACAAAGGCATTGAGTTCACATTATAGGAAAGATGTGACCCACATGTATAAATTTGTGAATTATGGCATATATTATTCAAATGATGAGACTGTGAGTTCACCATAAAGGAAGGTTATTTCTAAACAGCAATGTATATATGAAACAATAATCTAGTTATATTTTTTGTTAATTTATTTTTGAGACTAGTCTTATTCTGAAGCCTAGGCTAGTCTCGAATTCCTGATCCTCCAAGCTTCACTTCATGCTGTGTATCGTGCCTGGTTATCTTTTTGAGAATAGAAAAAAGAATGGTGTTTTATAAAGTACAATTCATTTAAAATATAGTTCCTATCTATATATTCAAATTTTTGTTATTAAAATTACATGAAACATCTTTGTATAAATAAGTTTAAGGAATTCATAATAATGATAACATTAATTTCTGTGATGTATGACATCCATCATAATTTTTCTTTACGCATATTTTGATATATTTTTCAAATCTTTTCTGAAAAATACTGAATTATTGAGAATGATTATGATTTTGTCTGAATCCAAATGAATAATTACGGATCATTAACTAAAATAACTTTATATATATATATATATATATATGTATATAAATATTTCTTAAAACTTAGTTCAGAAAGACAGAGCTACCAATTATTCAATCAATAAATTGCCTAGTCATCAACATAGTAATATATTCACAATCTTAATTGTTTTTTCTTTGCACTAAGAAATATTGTCTTTCTAAAATTGGAGAAAACTATGCACTCATGTTATATCTTTTATTTGCTAATTTTAGTATCATAGTTAACTTTTTTGAAAATCATAGCCACTTTATTTGCATTAATAACTGTTTTTAAAACTTTCAAGGAATTTGTTTTGAAATTTGTAACACTGATATTTATATTTTCTTTACTCTTTAAAAGAAGAAGCTTTAGGGCGCTCTTACTGTTTTTTTTCTACATATCCCCCCAAATCCCAACTTGTAAACAGGTGTGAATTTTCAGAGGTGGCTGGATCTAGAGCGGTGATTGAGTGTGGGGTGCTGACATTAAGAGTGTGTGACTATTACTTTAGTCCCCTGACTAATGAACTATGGTTCACCATAGTTCTAGGTGTGGATAATGGGAAGGACCCGCACCTCTGGGTGTGAAAGCTGCAGGCCCTAAGGTTATGTAGCCTGGATTAGAATCCAAAGGACAGAAGGAGGGCTCCTGTCTTCTGTTGTTGCATGCCTGCTACTTTTGCTGCCTCCTGCTTTCTGCCTTGCACGCCATGAACAGTTTTCCTCCTCTGCAATGCCTCTCTGCCACCCTACCCTGGCTTGGAGTCAGATGATTATAAATTGAAACATCTACAAACTGCGAGCCAAAATAAACCTTTCCTCCTTTAACTTTGAGTCCCTTTAGTAATGAGAAAAGTAACCAAGGCAGGAGCTAATATTTGTGAGCAGGTGAGCCTATGCAGAGTTTCTTAAATGGTTATCTCTGTGAATCACTATAATTGTGCATAGCTCGTTAGTCGTGTTTCCTGTGGAAATCTGAAACAAGCTTTGTAATGAAAGCCTCTAGAAAAGTGTTGATTAGATTTCAGGAGTGGAATAGAGGAGAAATAACAGCTAAGAGCTTTTGTTTTCGAGATGTGTTTTCATGCCTATGCCTAGTAAGGAGGTTGGTTTGGCTGTGAGTGACAGAACAGTCTAGAAAAAATAAACCATGAGTTGTGAGTAAGATAAAAGTTGACCTCTCCAAGATCGGTCACAGAGAGAAAGTTGGTAACTTGGTCCAACTCCTTAAAAAGTCAGCTTTGTATTAAAATCTAGAGTAAAATATTGAGAGAAGGATTCTTGTTCTTTTAATAACAATTTAGATGACTATATAAAATATGATCTTCTAAATGGACAATTTGTAGACCACACTCATTATTCACTCTGTGATTAAATTTTTAAATAATTTTTCTTTAGCAACATGCAGATGGGGAACACAGACTGCTTACTATATTTTAGTAATCATAAAATTAACAAATTCATATACTTTGGAAAATAAAATTATGAGTTGTTAATAATTGCATTGGGGAAACTGGCATATGCTGGAATATTTTGGACCAATAAGGACTTATGGTGGGAAAAACAGATAACAGAAGTAAACAAAACAAGGAATAAGGTGACTTAAGTGTACTATGCTTTGTCAGATGCTTCAAATGGAGAGAGGGCTTTGAGACATTTTATGACACAGTACCTTGAATCTTCTTGTTGTTTGTTTTTCTGTATTTTTTTAGTGTAAATAGGATTTTGTTTCTTTGTCTAATATTTGAAAGAAGCCATTTTACAAAAGTATCCAATATCTTCTTAGAAAGGCGATGTTCAAAAGTCTACAAGTATAAATTGTCTGAAATGATCATCTGCTGTAAACATATAATAGTAGTTTGACAACTATCAAACTGAAAAAATGATATGAAATAAATTTAATTTTTAAAGAACAGAAAATTCAAATGATGTGCATATATCTATTCTCTCAATGTAATGTAATTAAATCACTGAATTCAGTATCTGTGATGTTTGCAAATCACTCGAAGTCATTTTATTCTTTCAACTATACCGCTATTTGATCTTGAAGTAAATTAAAAATGTCTGTTCATGTCTGCAATGCTTATAGGCACATTATTTTTTTTTGTATATCTCTATCATGTTAAAGATAATTCTCTAGACCACTCCAACTGCAGCGCACATCAAGGCACAAGATAATGGTAAGCTCATTTTTTTTGCAGCTCACCTCTGGGACCTCATTCACTAAAATTGTAGTTCCCAACCAAGTCACTTCTTTGTTCAGGAATAAGGATGGGATATGATCTCTGAGCTGTTTAAAGAACTAGTGTTTCACCCCACGCCATCTTTTTAATAATTCTCCCACTAAATAGAGCTCTCTGTATTTTCATTCCAAACTTCATGCCCCCAGGTCACTATTAGAGCCTGCCCTAGAAAATAATGTCGTGTTCCAAGCATTGGTAGTTAGTTCGGAAAAGGAACATTTCTTTTTCTGCAGCAATGAAGACTCTTTTTTACAAAAAGCATGAATTTTCCATGTTTCACTTGTCATGGCAAAGTTGCATTGGGAAATGTTTTACAAGTAAGTAAAATTTCATTTAAAGCTATTGTAATACACAAAAGAGAGGCCAAAGCTAGTCTCAACTAAATTTTGCTAAAACAAAGGATGAAGTAGCAAAAAAAAAATAGAGATTTAGTGGGAAAGTTGTTTGGTGGGATTTGTTGAACATATTTCTGAGTTTACACTAGGTTCTTTCTGTGAACAGACTACCTGTGTTTGCTAACTGACACATAATCATGTTGGGCTGTTTGTTACTCCCATATGTATCAGTTTTAATGTGTTACATTTCAAAGACCTGAATTCCAATTTTAAAATAGATAAAAGGCTTTTAATATGATTTATGTATACTTCAAGTGCAAAAGAAATAGTTAATTGGTCTTGTTTGTTTGTCTACGTATCTATGTATGTATATATGTTTGTATGTATGTATGTGTTTGCTTTTTCAGGAAAATACTCCTAGCCAAGGAATGTCAAAAGCCTGCATAGGGGAAGAAGCACCACCATTTGGTCACTTTTGGGTTATTGCATCATGAATGTTGAAATCTTTGCAGTTTAAATCAGTTTAAGTCTTCATTTATCTTTCATATTTCAATTACAACTTTCTAGGCCTAGTATTTCTTGCATGAATTGCAGAGTGTTGTGCTTCAAAGGAATTCTTACTTTCTGGACCTCACCTCAGTATGACCTTTAATGAGCTCAACTTTTGCACTAAACTAGTAAAACATAGACACACACACACACACACACGGACATGTACAGAGACAGGGACCTGAAACAAACAAAGAATGCACAAAACATAGTCATCTACTTTATTATCTACCCACCAGTGCCATTGTCATCACATTTTTCAGGTTAATTCAACTAAGTTTTTGTTGTTGGTACTGTTGTTGTTTTGGTACTGGAGACTGAACTCACAACCTTGTTCTTGGCAGGCAGGTGCTTATGTCACTGAGCTAAATCTCCAGCCTTCAATTAAATTTCATATTGCTGCTAAAACTAGTGTTTTGGTCTGCTTCATTCATTGACAAACAAATGGTGGAATAAAAATACTTAATTTATAAAGGTATATTTAATTACAGATAAAGGTAGGCATGGTGGTACACACCTTGAATCCCAGCACTCAGGAGGCTGAGATCAGCACTACAGAACTTTCAAACCCTGCCTGGGCTACCTAGAGAGTTTAATGCCACCATAAACTACACAGCAGAAATCTGCCTCAAAAACTCATGAATAAATATGTAGTAAACAGATAAATAAATAGAAAAGAAAACATAAATTATAGATCAAAATTATTGGACTACATTGGAATTTGTAAAACATTTTAAGAAGTAAAAATATTTCATAGTTTCATTTAACGTAATAAGCATGGTCTATTAAAGAAAAAAATAAAAACATTTAAATTTAATAAACATGTCAATAAAAAGTACTTAATTTGATGAGAAAAATAAATATTTACCTGGAAGGAGCTATAAAGCAAAATTAACTCTTTGATGTACTTTGGTGGTAGATAGTGAAATATGGAGGATGAATAGTCTAGCCATAAAACTGGATTAGTAACTCACAGTGAAAGAAACTTTTACTTTCTTCAATAATAATAGGATCATCTAATGAGTCTTACTTACCTTATGGATTGTCAATATTAATTGGATTATTTTGATTAAGTATTCATTAATCACTAAGAAATACCAAGTGTTGTAGCCAACAGGTTTGTCGTGGACCAAATTTATAAGATGGTAATATTTGGTATACTATTAAAATTGACTTAAGACTTTATTCTGCACAATATTATTAAGCAGTAAATTATATTGTAAAATGTTCATTTATAAAACTTAACCTTTCAGTGTAGAGGAAGTAACTAAGTCAGGATTGAGAATATTTGTATAGTAAGGGTTGGGAGATTACCTCAGTGATACAAGTGGCCGCCTGGCAAGTGCAAGGACCTGAGTTCAATCCCTGGCACCACAAAAACAAAAACAAAAAGAAAGAATCTTTATAGTATGGGCAGATTTAATCTGTTTTTCATTACTTTTCAAAGTAGAACTTGAAATTGTACTATGGTTATGAATTTGAACTGAAGGAACTGCTGTAGACAGAAAACAAATCAAAGAAGTTTAACATCATTTCAGACATAGAAATACATGAGTTTAGACCCTTGAACTATGTTTTTTATTTTGTAGCATGTGGAATGTAAAGAGATTGTGTGCTATTGATGTTGTGAAATCTGAGGGTGAGGTGAACACATAGTATTTCTTTGTTTATTCTTAGCAATTTTAGTGCTCTCAGCCAAGTGACATGATTCATGCCCGTGTCCTTGCAGGCAAGATGCTAAGCAGGAGGATTACAAGGTAAACATGAGTAAGTGGCAAGGCCAAGAAATGCTTCTACATAACTAGGTCCTGTCTCAAACAAATGGAAACTAGTTCTTTAGCAGTACTCTTTTCAGTGTATTCAGTGTGGTGTAAATACTTATAATAAGTAAAATCTCTATCCTAAAAATTGAACCATAACCTCAGAAAATCATTGTCCTATATTTTCTCAGCAAAAACTATCAGGCGAATCTATAGTCCCACAAAATCATGCATATCCACTCATAGCAAAGGAAGAAAATCAAACAACTGAGTAACACAATTCCAAACATAAAAGAAAATTAAGCTGCTTTTGTTAAGATTGGGTTCTTGTTAAAAGATCGCGAAAGAAGGCTCTCAATAAATGGGTGAGTTCTGTGTTAGTTGCTTTTCTTGGAGAAGATTGGGAGCCACAGGTATTGGCTGAAAATTGGGTGTTAGCAATTAGGTATCCCAGAAAAAATATCATATATATGGTATGAAAGAAAATTAATCAATCAGGCAAGGGAGCCGTCTATGACATTTTACATCTGTTGCATGACCTTTGGGGAAAGAATAGTTTCTGTTCAGTTTTCAGGAGTTTGACCTGTGTCTCCCAGTCTGATTAATGGCAGAGCTGCCTTTTTTGTCATTGTAAGCATTTCCCTCTTATCTTCATAGCTTTTGTCTTTCTCTACTCTGCCAATTAGAAGGAATCACTGGAGACTAGGGTGTAAGAAACAGAGATTCATGTGGCAATGAAGAAGTCTACAGAGAACCAATTTTTGTGGTTGGTCAGAGAAGCAGTCGCAGCAACATGCAGGTGGAGGTGAGGGCTGGCAGAGTCACAATCTGTGTAAATCTCTCGGCACACTATTTATTGGCAGCACTTTTGGAAGATGGGTACTTACCTTGATCTGGGTTATTGCAGCGGTTTCAGCCTTTCTCAAACTTTTCTTCCTGCCTATGTCCAGTGATGAACATTTGCCCACTATTCTGTGAATTTCCTAGTGAACTATTAACAACTGCTTTTTGTTGTTTGTAAAGCAATATTAACAAGTTAAAAACATAGGAGAAACAGCTAAATGCCGGATAACTCAATTCTATTGTGTTCTCAATCTTAGAATTAGTCAAGAATGTTTAGGAGTGCAAAACATTTCCTTTTTAATTTAGCTGTTGTAAAGTATACGAAAATAGTTCTAGGATGTTTTCTAAGTTTTTAGGAAGTGCCCTTGCAAGTTAGAAGATTTGAATTATAAGCTTCATTAACTTCAGAATGAATTAACATCTGGCCAAGATGAAAGCTAAATTCAGAGATTTAGGTCAGATGCTTTATTCACTCTAGATTTTGAAACTTTTTTCAGAATTTTGTTTGCTTTGGTCACTTTCAAATTCCTTTTTTTTATTCTAGGGGAACTATGCAATCCAATCTCATCTACTTCAAAGTGGATTTCTTTGGACTAACCTCTCTATTAAGCAAGAAAAGTAAATGACTCCCTTAGTATGTTTTAAAATTTTGCTATAAAATAAATATATGAATAATAAAAATTCCTTGAATGTACCAAGTCAGTGGAAAACAGTGAAGAAGCTACTTTGTTCAATAGTAAAGAAATAGAATCATGTTACAAATAAAAAGTCAAGTACTGTTTACATTTGTTTTTACTCCAAGCAAGATACAATATCTACTATCATTTCATAATTTCTGACTACAATTATGTGACAAGCAGATGACTGAGAAATTTAAAATGCTTTGTGATTTTTTTCAGAACAGAACAATTTAAGCAGCATAGTGTTTTACCATGACAATCCAACATAATGATAGCTACCACAATGTCTCTTTCCTTAAAATATTTGAGTATACCTTCCTATACTATAGTATCAAAATAACAAGACAGTGTAAAACCATTCAAAAGAATGAAAGTATTACAGGGTATTCAGAACCAACTAACAGAAAATGAGCAATGGTTACTATATTATCTCCTTGTCTATAAAAACTTTTGTTTGTTTATAATATCACTTATAATAAAAATCCAATAAAAAACCATGACAAATCTGATGGAGACAGAAGAATAAAAGCTTAGTGGTACTTCAAAACAAGATGATATTAAATCATCACTAGCTATTATAATGTCTTGTCTTTTTCAAAATAGCTGTTCATATCATCACAGACAATGAAATCAAACAACCCAGAATAAAACCATTCCAACTAATGAATGAAAACATTATAAGCTTCAAACCCATATATTGGGGAATCATGATTATCACACACTTTTATGCATTCTTATCATTTCTTACACTAAGGAAAGTATTCAGTGCTTATACATGGGAGTTTGATTTATTTCACTTATGAGTATGGTCTCAAGGTGTGTCCATTTATATATAAATATCTCAATGTGATCATCCTTTACAGCTGAGTAGTACTCCATTGAATAAAAATACCACAACTTTTTTATCCATTATTCACTTGATGGACACTTAGGTTGTTTCCAAGTTCGGCTATTACAAATTCTGCTGCTATAAACATGGGTGCACATATATCACTGTGGAATGATGTTTTCAGTTCTTCTGGGAATATGCCTAGAAGTGGAATAGCTGGGTCAAATGGGATTTCCATTCCCAGCTTTTTGAAAAATCTCCAAACTGACATCCACCAGACACTTACACCAGTCTACACTTCCACCAACAATGCAGGAGAGTTCCTTTTTCCCCATATCCTCTCCAGCATTTGTTGTTGGTAGTTTTCTTGATCCTGGCCATTCTTTCAGAAGTCAGAAGAAATCTCAGTGTGGTTTTAATCTAATGAGTAATGATGATGAACATTTTTCCATGTATTTATTTGCCATATATATTTCTTCATCTGAGAATTGTGTATTCATCTCAGATGCCCATTTTTGGATTGGATCTTTGAATTTTGGGGATCTTTTAAAATTCTTTATATGTTTTAGACATAGGTCCTTTGCCTGAGGGACAATTCACTAATATTTCTTCTCAGTTTGTGGGTTTTCTTTTCACTATGCTGGAGATTTCTTTTGACATGCAGAAACTCTTGGATAAGATGTGATCCCAATTATTGATTCTGGGAAGTATTTCCCATGCAGTTTGATTCCTGTTCATAAATTCTCTACCTACCCCTACGTCTTCAAAATTTTTACCCAATTCGTCTCCCAATAGATGTAGTGTTTCTGTTTTAATTATCAGACATTTGATCCATTTAGATTTTAATTTAGTACATGGTGATAGGCATGGGTTTACTTTTAGTTTTTGGCATAGGGAGAGCCAGTTTTTCCAACACCACTTATTGTAGAGATTGCCATTCTTCCAGTGAACATGTTTGGCCCCTTTATCAAAAATAAGGTGGTTGAGTGTGTTTGTAGTTGTGATTGTATCTTCTAATCTATTACATTGATCTTCAGCTCTGTTTTTATTCCAGTATCAAGTTGATTTTACTACAGTTGCTTTGTACTATAAATTCAATTCAGGCATTGTGATGCTTCCTGCCTTGCCTTTGCTGCTTAGAACTGTCTTTGCTATTCTAGGTCTCTTCTGTTTTCAGATGAATTTTAGGAGTGATTTCTCTAGGTCTATGAGGTATGTTGATGGTATTTTTATTGGGATTGCATTTAATCTGTATAACAGTTTGGGAGAATGGCCATTTTCACAGTATTTATTCTTCCTATTCATGAGCAAGGGATGCCTTTCCATTTTCTGAAATATCCTTTCCAATTTCTTTTTTCAGTGTATTATAAATTTCCCTATCTTTCACCTCTTTCGTGAGAATAATTCCTAAATATTTCATTTTTTGGTTGCTAGTGTGAAGGGTGTGGTTTCTCATTTCTCTCTTTGTGATTTTGTTGTTAGTGTATAGGAATGCTATTGCTTTTGTATCCGGCTACATTGCTGAATTTATTTATTACATCTAGGAGTCTTTCAATGTAGTTTTTGGGGTCTTCTATGTAGAGTATCATGTCATCCGCAAATCATTATAATTTAACTTCTTCCTGTCTTATCTTTACTCCTTTTATTTCTCTCTCTCGTCTAATTGCTCTGGTTAGTATTTCTAGTACTGTATTAAATAAGAGTGGTGATAAAGGACATCCGTGTCTTGTGCCTGGTTTTAAGGTAAAGGCTTTTAATTTTTGGCCATTTAGTGTGATACTAGTTGTTGGTTTGTCATAGATGGCCTTTATCATACTGAGGTAAAGACCATCTATTCCAATTTTCTGTAAGTTTCTTATCGTGAATGACTGTTGGACCTTATCACAAACTTTTTATGCATCTATAGAAATGATCATGAGATTCTTACTTTTGGCTTTATTGATATTGTGGATTACATTTATTGATTTACATATGATGAACCATCCCTGAATGCCTGGGATGAATCCCATTTGGTCATGGTGTATAATCTTCTTGATGATTTGCTGCATCCCATTTGCCAATATTTTATTAAGGATTTTTGTATCTGTGTTCATTAGGGAGATTGGCCTGTAGTTCTCTTTTTAAGTTGGGTCTTTTTCAGGTTTTGGTACTAGAGTAATATTTTCTTCCAGGAATGACTTAGGAAGGATTGCTTCTCTTTGATTTTCATTGAAGAGTTTGAGAAGTGTCAGCATTAAGTGTTCTTTGTATTTCTTGTAGAATTCCGCAATGAATCTGTCTGGGCCTGGGCTCTCCCTTGCAGGTAAGCACTTAATTACATTGTCAATTTCATTAATAGAAATTGGGTTAGTCAGTAGCTTTACATCTTCTTGATCTAGCTTTGGTAGTTCGTATGTTTCTAGGAATCTGCCTATTTCTTCTGTGTTATCAAACCTATGAGAGTAGAGGTTTTTGAAATAGGTGTTGATGAGCTTATGTATTTCTTTTTTTTTTAATTTAAGGAGAAAAAGAAAAAATAACAGAAAAAGGGTACAAATTATACAGAATTTCAGAAAAAAATAAACAGTAGGAAATCACTAGTTAATAGATTACATATTGTTATCTTAGAAACAGTTGTTCAAGTTACCAAATTAAAACATATAAAGTGGACTTTACAACAGTGAGACTGGAAACAGTTTTGTTCAATGATCCAACAAAACTCAGTAATATGGTTATCTATCTTATACACTTAAATATATATGTAGTTATATTCTTTAGAGCACTTTCTTTTCCTTTCTTTTGTACAATGACAATTACACATTTTGGGTTTTATTACTCCCACAGTTCTTATTACTTTTTTTTTTTTTTGAAGAGAGTAAAACCAAATGTGACATAACAAAACAGAGTCAGTCAAATCAAGAGGATGGACATAATAGTTAATGTAAAAACAAAATACTAAGTGATCAACAATGGTTACCATACTGCCTCTTGCTATCTTAAAAAGAATCACCTATATCATGTTATGATAAAATTGAACAAAACAATAAATAATAAAACCAAAACATTGTAGACATTACAGGACTTTAAAAGAAGATAATAGTCTACTGAAATGGGCATCATAAAGCATCTTATTGTCTTTCAGTTTTGCCCATACTTTCGAACTTGGTACTATCAAGCAAAGCAGAATAGAGGAATATCAGTCAAAGCAAGAGGGTGAGGGCTATACAGGGTTCCAAATCAAGTTAATAGAAAATGAAAGTGGGTTACTATAATGTATCCTGCAATTTTTTCCCTTTAATTAAAAAGATAAAAATAAAAAAGTAAATAATTTTAAAAAAAGAGGACTGAGATAAAGAGTGCATAACAACAAAACAGCGCAGGTCAAAGCATAACCATTTAAGCAAAATAGTGTTTTACCACAAGATATCCTAACATAAAAGTAGTTACCATAGTGTCTCTTTCCTTGAAATCTTTGAGTATAACTTCATATACTATAGCACCAAACATATCAAGACAATGTAAAACCACTCAAGAGAATGACAGTGTTACAGGGTATTTAGAACCGCCTATCAGAAAATGAACAGTGGTTTCTGTATAATCTCCTTCTCTATAAACGTTTTGCTTGTATTATCACATATAATAAAATCCAATAAGATACAACCTGTTAAGACCAATGGAGACAGAAGAATAAAAGCTTGATGGAACTTCAAAGCAAGATGACACTAAATAGGCACCAGCTATTATGATGTCTTCTTTTCTCCAAAATAGCTATTCCTACCATCCAATCTTCTCTGCCTCATTTCTGTTGAGAGCTTTTTCTGTCGTTTGTTGTCAGTTTGTCTTCTTCATTTTGCATTCTGCTCCATTCATTGTGGCCTCTCTGTCACTAAGTCTTGGCATTTTCCTTTTTTCGAATATCCTGCAGTATTCTCTGTAGAGTTGAATTGGTGGTTGCAAATTCCCCTAGTTCCTCTTTATCCTGGAAGCACCTTGTTTTTCTATCAATTTCTAGGGACAGTTGTGCAGGATATATCAATCTTGGCTGGAGGTTATTATCTTTCAAAGCTTGAATTATTACCCCCAAGCTCTTCGTGATTTGATGGTTTGTGCTGAGAAGTCTGCTGTAATTCTGATGGGTGTTCCCTTGTAAGTGATCTGTTTCTTGTCTCTTATGGCTTTTAATATTCTGTTCTTATATTGGATTTCTGAAATTTTTTTTTGATTATTATATGTCTGGGTGTAGCTCTGTTTGGGTTGTAGGGGACTGGGGTCCTGTATACCTCATACATCTGAGTATCTTTATCTCTTGCTAAATTAGGGAAATTCTCTTGGATTATTTCTGTCAATAGCTTTTGTAGCCCATTTGTTTGTGTCCCTACTTCTTCTTTTATGTTCTTAATTCTTAAGTTATAGATCCTCTTATCATCTTCTAGCCTTTGTATCATTGCTGGTTTTTTTTTTTTTGTTATTTTTAAGAAGTTTTTCATTTCATGCTCCCATATTACAAATCTGCCCTCCAATTCAGATAATCTATCCTTAGTTTATTTCAAGCTATTATGCCAGCTTTCAATACAGTTTTTAGTTTCCTGGTAATCTCTTTGAACCTTTTATTGTTTTCTCTATTTTCTCCATCAAACAATTCTCCCCCTTTTTTCTGTTCTTCCATTCCACCATCTGTTTTTTCTTGGGTGGTGCTTAGCATTTCTCTATCTATTCTACTTATATCTTGCTTTATTTTGTTAAATACTTCATTTTTAAACTCGTCTATGAGGCTCTGGAGAAATCGCTTTATGTCTGTTGGTGGCCGTGTCTGATATTGAATATTTTCTGTCTTCCTTTGCGTTACCCTTTCCTGGATCAGTGTTCTCAGGATTGGGGACTGAGGACCCTTTCTTGTTTCCCTTCCCCTACTTTTTGTTCCTTCCATACAAGCGAATGTAGGAGGCCCAATTTTTTTTTCTCTTTTCTGTTATAGTTTGTTTGAATTGCACTGGCTAGGTGTCTCCACCCACTGCAGTGTACTAGGGAGACACAGACCTGGGCAGCTCTGTTGGGCCCGCCTCTCCAGGTCAACCTACCAAAGGCTTCACTGCTAGGGTGCACCTCCAGGTGCTGGGACTTATTTTGGGTCAGCCTACTGGGTCTTAGTCAGCAGCGTCATGCAGTCCAGGCACTCCCCACCAATCACACTTGAGAGGGGAATATGCCACTAATATCACTGCAGCACCCTGTTCTGGGAAGTCTGCCCGGTCCCAGTATGTCTTTACTGGAGCGTCCTACTCTATGAAAGGGTCCCCGTTCCGCTCACTCACCGCAAGTCGATGTAGGGCTCCCTGCTAGTCCTGCTCTCAACTCTGTTCACAGATTCCCGCTCTCAAAGCTTTCACATGTCTCTCTCCCTGCCCTGCAGATTTGGATGCAGCAACAGGAAATTCAAATCGTGGCTTCCATTGGTGCAGGTTCTAGCTTCTGTGCTGAGATTTTATCTGTTCCTGTTATAGCACCAGGATTGGATTTTCAGTTGGTTTCTCTTAGCTTAGTTCATTCCTGAGACAGCAGGGTGTATCTCCCCTTGCTTGGGACTCTTGTACCTCACCATTCCTGGATTTTAAGCAGGGTATCTCAGAGAGCCTCTGTAGCTGCTGCTATCTATCTGCCATGTTCTTCTGGAAGTCTCGAGCTTCTGTATTTCTATGGAGTCGGTAGTGATTTCTCCTTTTTCATTCCTTATTGCATGAATTTGAACTTTTTTCCCCCCTTTTTTAAAATAAGGTTGGCTAGAGGCTTATCAATTTTATTTATTCTTTCAAAGAACCAACTCTTTGATTCATTGATTCTTTGAATTGTTTTCTTAGTCTCTATTGCATTAATATCTGCCCTAATTTTTATAATTTCCTCCCTTCTTTTGACTTTGGGCTTGACTTGATTTCTATTGCTAGATGTTTGATGTGTAGTATCAGATTATTTATTTGTATTCCTTCTGTTTTTCTGATGTGGGAACTCAGTGCAATAAATTTTCCTCTGAGGATAGCTTTCATTGCATCCCACAGATTCTGGTAAGTTGTATTGAATTTTCATTTGATTATAGGTATTGTTTCATTTCTTCTCTAACTTCCCTCTGATCCACTGATTACTCAAAGACTGTGTTATTCAGTTTCCATGTGTTTGTGGGATTTTTGCAGTTTCTTTTATCATTAATTTCTATTTTTATGTTGCTATGATCTGCTAACATGCATTGCATAATTTCAACTCTTTTGCATTTATTTAAATATGTTCTGTGGGCTAGTATATGGTCTATTTTAGAGAATGTCCCATGTACTGTTAAGAAGAATGTGTATTCTGGTGTTGTTGGGTGGAACACTCTGTATATGTCTTTCAAGTGTGTTTGTTCATGTGTGTTACTCAGTTCTGTTGTTTCTTTGTTGATTTTCTGTCTGGTTGATCTGTCCCTTGGCATCAATGGTGTGTTAAGCTCTCCTGTTATAACTGGGTTACTGATAATTTGGTTTTTGACTTCTATTAACACTTGCTTTATATAACTGGGTGCTCTGGAATTTGGTGCATATATATTTAAGATTGTTATCTCTTCCTCTTGAAGTTTTACCCTAACCAGTATGTAACAACCCTATTTATCTCCTCTGATCATTCTTGGTTTGAAGTTCACATTGTCACAGACAAAATAGCTATCCCCACTTTTTTTTTTTTTTTTTGCCTTCCTATTGCATGAAGTATTGTCTTCCCTCCTTTGACTTTCAGTCTGTGAGTATCCTTTGGGTTAGATGAGTTTCTTGTAGACAGCATATTGTTGGATGTTGTTTCTTGACCCATTCTGCCAGTCTGTTTCTTTTAATTGGTGCATTGAGACCATTTACATTAATGGTTATAACTGTTATATATTGGTTTATTGTTGACGTTATCTTTCTGCTGTTGTATCTTTATCTTTCCATTCTGTTTAATCATTTGATTTGCTTAGTTGTCTTTTCCTAAATGTATCTAAACTGTCTTTCAGTATTCTTAGTGCGGTTGGCTTGGCAATCATGAAGTTCTTAAGCTGTTTTTTGTCATGGAAGTATCTTCTCCATCATTTTGAAGGACAGTTTTGAAGGGTACATCAGTCTAGGTTGGAAATCATTTTACTTTAGGATCTAATATACTTTATTCCATGCTCTCCTTGACTTTATTGTTTGTGTTGAGAAGTCTGGTGTGATTCTGTTAGGTTTTCCTTTATAGTGATTTGTCTTTTCTCTCTGACAGCTTTTAATATTCTATTCTTATGTTGGATTTCTTCGATGGTGATTATTATATGTCTGGGTCTAATTTTATTTTGGTTATGGCTACTTGGCCTTCTATATGCTTCATGATCCTGATGTCAGTTTCCATTCTCACATCTGGAAAATTTTCAGCTATTTCTTTTCTAAATATCCTCTAGACATTCTTTATTTTAACCCCTTCTTTTTCATTTAGCCCTATCAATCCTATGTTTTCTTTTGTTTGCATCATCTTGCAGCTGTTGGGTTGTTATTTACTGATTCCTTGTTATTTTTAAAAGATTTTTCATTTCCTGTTCACTAGCTACAATCTTGTCTTCGATATCTGAAATTCTGTCTTCACTTTCATTGAGGCGTTTTTTACAGCCTTAAATGGAATTTTTGATTTCCTGTATATCTCTTTGCACCTGCTTTATGGATTCTGTTTGTTTCTTATATTGTTCATCCAGGGATTCTATCATTTTGTTTGGTTCCTCCAGTTTTTTAAGTGTGTCTTCTTTAGATATGTTCAGCCTATCTTTCATTTCTTTTATTGTTTCTTCTTTTACCTGGGAGATTATTTCTAGTTTGAATTCTTTTAAGATTCCTGTAGTTGCTTCTTTATTTCATTTGCTATTATTTCAGGTGTATGGTATATATTTTCTTCTATGTACATAGCTCCTAAGGTTCCTTGGGATGGGCTGGGTGTTTTTTATTGTATTTTGGTCTTTCATTTTGTCATTTTCTTATATTTCTGTGCTTCAAGTGTTATTCCAAGACTTCCCCTGGGCCTGTTGGAAATCCTGTTCTATAACCTCAGCTCCTAGCACTCTGGCCACCCAATTCCCCAGACTGAGTAAGTGTCATTGGGGGTGGGTGAGGCAGGCCCAAGCTCTGCAGGCCAGTTGAGTTTGGTAGGAAGCTCTGAAGTTCACTGGCTGGTGGGGGATAAGATCTTAAATTTCCCGGGCTTGTGATGAAGCAGGGACACTTACCTCAGGCCACCCAGTCTCTAGAATTGAGGGCACAGGCAGGCCCAAATCCCCAGAGCCATCTGAGCATGGCAGTAAGCTGGTAAGTTGGTGCAGGCAGGCCCACGGCCTGCTGAGCAGGTCCAGTGTGGCAGGAAGTCCTGAAGTTCCCTGTACTGCGGAGAGCAAAGATCTTAAACTCCCAGGTCTTGGGATGGAGCAGGGACACCACCACAGGCTGCCCACTCTCCAGAATTGAGGGCGCAGGCAGGCCCAAGTCCCAGGAGCCAGCCAAGCATGGCAGGCAGCCGGGAATTTGGTGCAGGCAGGTCCAAGACCTGCTGAACTAGTCCAGTGTGGCAGGAAGCCGTGAAGTTCTCTGGCCAGCCTACTTTGTGTTTATTTATTTAGGATATCTATAACCAATTTATAATATCTGTCAAAACATTAAAAGCAATTATAAGGAACTCATATGTACTAAATTACCTTAACTGTAGTTTCTACAATAATAGTCAAATTATTTTTGAAGATAAGGAACTCTTTTAAGGGTAACATAAACATTAAAAACTTATTATTGTATTATCTGTTGTAAAATGTTAGAAATTTTTTTGTTAAGATTAATATAGCATTTATGAGTCTTCAACTTTAAGTGAAATAAAAACACTTCACACAGAACTTTAAATGGCTTTGAATTTCCTATGGCCCAGATTCAGATTTCTTTATGGCCCAGATAAGGTTTTACCTCTGAAAGCATAATAAAATAGTTGCACAAGGCCTGCACAGCTTCAGCCTCAGACAAACAAGGACACAGTGCATAGATACAATTTCTTAAGAATTTTAGGAATGTTCAGATAATGTAAATAGGTGTCAAATAGAATGAAACAGTTTTAGAAAACTTTGTGTCTGATTTAATAATGGCATCCAAACTGACATGCAAAAGATATAAGAAAATATTCATAATCATAGAAGTACAAATATACATAAATATAGATAAGGCAATTATTGTTTCAATTTTAAATTTCTATAGTGTTCTCAAGATATCCATAGAAATACAAAGTAGATGATCTATGTCAAAGAATGTTCTGTTTCCACTGACATTTTTTTTTTCCTTTGAGCTCAAAATAGTCAAATAGTCAAGGAAACCATATTTTAAATCTTTCATCCAACAAAGATTGTTTGGGGACATGACCTTGATCCCCAATCTCCCAATGAGTGTATGATGAAGGCTTTAATAAACGAGATAAGCAGTATGATCTTAGGACTTCAGGTGAATCAAAACCCTTCTGCAGATTTGCGGGACTCTGGTGGCTAAATCGGGAATTCCTCTGAGCAGCCTGTATTTATTATTTTTGTCAAACAACACAGGAAACTAAACAGACATTGGGGGTGGTTCAAAGACTTTGCAAGTAACAAGTTATGGTTAACAAGGACAAGTATCTTAGAAGAAGATCTCCTCCTTGCGTTTCACTACAGGGGTGAAATGCCTGCGGCTACAGTCCTTAATTAGGTAATTGGGGTTGGAGCCAGATGTCTTCAGCCATTACTTTATCTTACCCTGGCCATGCAGAAGCCCTGCATGTGTATTCAATTTCCAGTTTCAAGGCTCTGGCTCCCAGTAATCATAAAGTGATTGACTTATAAAACCAAAATAAGCTCACCCAAGACATAAATATAAATTTTTGCTGTATCCTTTCTATCTTTATGAGTACTGAGAAGTGTCAAAGCCAGAGTACTAGAGTCTGTTAGTGTTACTAGTGGATAAGATTGTGGAACTGAGGGTCACGAGTGAGCTCGTCTTCATGCTCTGTGTCTACACTACAGATGGTGCAAGGCAGAGGGACAGCCACAATTTGAATGAAGTAAATGAGCTCCAAATTAACTGAATATCATTAAAATTCTTTTTTATTAAAAGAAATACAAAGAGAATTTATTAAAGGTGGATTCAGGATGGACTTAAGAGTGGAGTGCATGTGCTCGGAGAAATGAGGCACTAGCCTTAAAATTCTTAAAGAATAATTCCAAATGTTTTTTAGACTAAAGTTTATGAGTCACTGCTGGTTTTTTTTTTTTTTTTTTTTTTTTTTAATCGGTACTGGGTATCGAACTCATGACCACCTACTTGCAACACAGGTGCTTATGCCTAGCTAAATCCCCAGCCCCATTTCTAGGATTGGTAATGAAAATATTTCAGGTTTGTATGCAAGGTATTCAGGATGCAGGGGTTTTTATTAATGAAAAAAAGATTTTGTTGTCAAAATAAAATGGACTGCTGGTTATAGACAAAGAAAGAAGAAAGTGAATGACAAAAATTTGCTATATACAATGATACAGAATTTGCATTGAAATGGAATTCTTCCCAGCATCAATTCTATTCAAGAGATGGCATCAAACTTGTAATGACAAAAATGCACTGGGAAATGTTTGCTTTATACAATTAAGAGGCAGTTCATCATTAAGAAATGTCTGAGGGGAAGAAAAGGTCACCTGTTTATTATGAGGGAAGGTAGAGAGAGACTCTTATGTGAGTCCTAGAAAAAGGTGGGACTGAATTCATCTTAGGATATGAGAAGGCCAACTGACTTCTTATGAATAGCCATGTTTCTGTAATACAAAAAGAAGAGAGGGCTTGTTGGAAAACAGAAGTTCCATTTGAGTTTTAAATCTGTCATATTTTTCTAAAGCCACATTAGTGAGGAAATATTCAATTAACTAAAATGGCAAACAGTTTGACAGTGTTATTCATAAGCAATCATGTATTTGATCCATGACCCAGTAATTATATTTTTATATATTAACATAAGATAATTTAAAACTCTACAAAATATTGTTTAAATATTAATAATGGATTTATTTGTAATATCTATTAGCCAGTGAATAGATGTATGAATTTGTATTTCTGAGTATGAAAATATTATGTAACATGGAAGGAAGTAAATATAATTTTATGCAATAGGATTAACATCAAAAGTATTAAATTTGAAGAGATAGGAAATATAGTTTGTACTCTTTCCTAATATTAAGTTTAGATTAAATAAACTTAATGAATGATATTAGAATGTACATTGGTGGTTTTCTGTGATTAGGATTGAGAAGACTAACTATAAAATTACACTAGGAAAGTTTCTAGGGTAGTAGAAATGACCAAAGTGATGGTTGCAAAAAAAAATTGACATATATTAAATATTATAAAATTTTAAACTTAAGAAGTATGTGTATTTTGAACTAGATGTGGTACACATGTCTGTGAATCCAGTATGCTGGCAGACTGAGGCAACAGGATTACAAATTCAAACATTGTGGCATTTACTCACTTGCTGAGACATTGTCTCAAAATTAAAATAAATACCAAATAATTGAGTTAGTAAATAATGAAAATTTCTGGGTTCAATCCCCATGATCACAAATCTTACATATGTGTGCATGTTTTCTGTGAAAATTATACCTCTCTAATACAGATTAAGAAGAATTTTTGACAAAAAGTAGCATTATATTTTAAAACACATGTAATGTACATGGAGAAAGTTGGATTTGGTTTTAAGTAATGACAAAAACAAATAATTTTCATATTTATTTGTCTACTACAAACATCTTGATCTCATAATATTCTTTTCAAGTAATAGTATTTCATAAGTACTATAATACAATATTAATTTATATACAGAGTGGTACAAAACTTTAGAATTATGTTCAAATCCTATTTCTACTCCTAATTAGCTGTAATATAATATTTTCATAGTAGTCTATTATTCTTTAAATAGCAATAATAATAGTCAAATTTACCAGATCACTTTAGAATTAAATCTTTTTAAGCATTAAATTGTTATACATTTAATAATTACTATCTTGTGTTAGATACTTTTCTTGCCCCTATTACTTGTTATTAAAACATTATTGGATTTGTTAAAAAAAGGCTGTAATATTTGATTAAACATGAGAACTACATAAAATGTACTCCACATAAACACTTAAATTTTGGACAAAATAGAGAGAGAAACAATAAATAATACAGGCAAAAATACTCAATTAATACTTTAAAAATTATTTCATTATGCAGTTACAACCATATTTATCCAAGAGAAAAGAAAACATATGTCCATGAAAACATTGCCTACAGGACAATGTCCATCAATACAACTTTTATAAATACATATGAGTATAAATATTTATACTCTAATGCATTAAAAGCCAGCCATAAAACAGGAACTAATTCTTGTTATTGATATTACAAAATTGTAAATTTCAATTGTGCAACATTTCATGATGAATATAATCATTATATATTGCAAATATACTAATAAAATAAATTTAAAACATAAATCTCAATTGTGTTGGGTAAAGACAAGAAAAAATTCAAATTGTAGCATATTATTATTAAAAATTTCTATAAAAGGCAAAATAATCTTCTATGAAAGAAATAACATCAGTGTGTAGTGGATATGGCAGTGAGATAGTCTGAAAAAATGAAGTAAAATTTCTTCTTTTATGAATATACTCTAATTTTTTCTTGGAGAATTATGTAGGTAGGTACATTTGCCAAATTCACTAAACTAAGTACGTGATATGTTTGGTTTGTTTTATGTAATAAGTACTTTTACAGAGTTTACTTTCAAAACATATATGAAATAGTTTGCATAAAAAAGTCACTGTTTCAACACTATGTAAGGTAAAAAAAAACTAATATAATGGATGCTCAAGGAGGTCTTAATTGAGATTTTATTTTCTAGCTGCATTGATATTGAAAAAAAATTGAGGATAAATATATGAAAATTCAATGGAACCAAAATACTAGAAATTTAATAAAATTGGTTAAAATAGAACAGGAATATACAATTTCATGAAAAATAAATGTTGTGTATTTTAACTATGGTGGAGACATTACTACTTATAATATTGGTCAACTAAATTGTTAGTTGCCATGGAGAAGGTATTAAGATAATTATGAGTCTAAAAGCCAACGCCAGATTGCTTTAGCTTAGAGTAAGGATGATGGGCTAAGTGAAGACGTATCTCAAAGCACAAAAATAGCTAGACAACTGTTGTTTAAAACGCAGTTTAAGAATTTATATACAACTGGGCATGTCTGTAAGCTGAATAGAACTCAAAAGAATGAGTGATGTAAGGTCACAGAAAAAGGGTAAGTGAACATCTGAGCTGGTGGCTGTGGTTAATACTACTTCAAACATGAAAAGAATAAAAGTGACAATACTTTAGATCATTTATAGAGAAGCAAACTAATTTTGAAGGCAAAATCACTTTATGCACATTTATTAAGACCAGATATGTAGAGAAAAATGTTCCATCAATTTCTTGTCAAATCATTTTTGCCTCAGTAATTTCTTAATTTTTCAATATTTAGAGAAAGCATATGTATTTTTTCTTTTCTTTGGCAATGATTTATTTACATGATGTCTTCAGGTAAGTTCTTAATTAGAAAAATTACTAATTTAATATATTTCTATTACTTAATGTAATTCTTAAATGCTTTAAATAAAAGGTAAATAATAAGATTGTGTTCTCAAGAAACATTAAACTAGATAATAAATGTGATGGTTAAAACTGAGATTAATTTGATTGACTTGGGAGCTGTGCAGGGTCTTGCTGAAGCACACTTTCTGATATATTTAGCTGTATCATGGAGACATGGTCACTTGGCTGCTTGCACTCTGGCATGTTCTCCTGCACTACTTACTGACTACCATGAAGTCAGCACCTGTGCTCTACCATCCCATTCACTCATACTGTTTCCTTCCCTGAAATCAGCCAAACATGGACTGAGTTCTCTGAAACCACAAGTAAAATTAACTCTTTCCTTTAAATTGCAAGTGTTAGGTATTGTGACCTAGTATCAGGAAAGCTGATTAAATATTACATATTAGTAATGCAACATATGGACTATTATAGGAAAGATTCTAGCAGTTGAGATATTAGAAATTTATGCTAACAAAAATTTTTAAAAACTTACAGAAGCTGGTAATATTAATATTATAAGTAGTGTAGGGAGGGCGTACCAAGGAGGCATTCCAATTCATTAAAAGAAAACACTAGAATATCAGGACAGAGATAGAATGTTACTGAACATATTAAAAAAAATAAGCTTTACAGAAACCATACCAGAATATAAAGGGATAAAATTGCAAGCTATAGTTTAAGCTTCAGATAGCTTCTAGATACAAAAGATACAGCACCTATTATACATAAAAATATATAGATTTTATATGTAAAAACTTACCACAATTCCTGAAATATTCTTGGGAACTGAGTTGTAGGGAAAAATAGTTATCAAAATAGAAATATTGCACTATAGCTTGCATGGTGATTTGGATAGGAAGTGGTGATTTTCTGTAGAAAACATATAAGGTTCTGGAAAATAGTAAGCAAGCAGTAAAATTATAACCTTATTCTTCCTCCCAAATAATACGTTAATTGTTAAATAAAATTGTCTATGCCATTGTTAAAATGCATTGCTTTCTATTTAATATTAAGTCTGAAAGGAAATCAGTTGTGTCTTTTACAAAATTATTCTTTGAAATAGGCATGTCAGAGTATGACAAAACATTATGAATTATGTCAATGTAGCACTGACTTATTGACTGGAAAATGCCACTCACTATTTCAGAGACACATAACCATGTATCCAATATCTTATTCACTTAAAACATTCTCTAAATGTCAGATTATGTTGAGTTTTCAAGTGTACCAATTGCCTTTGGTAATCTTATTTCATATATTCCATCAATAGAAGCATGATTATACTTAACAGTAACTGAGAAAATTTATATACTGTTAGATTTTTAAATTGAAATTATTTTACTATTGAATTAAAAGTCATATATATCTGAAATTTTTGTAACATTATAATTTTTGGAAGATTCTTAAATATGTCTGTTGTACAGTTAATAATGAAACATCATCTCTGTAGAAATATTCCCAGATAATTTAAAAGGTAATATTTTTATTTTACCTTGTTTTATTTTAATTTTGCTTTGTATAAGATATGAAACTATAACAGTAACCATGTAAAACAAAGAAAAAGTTAATAGTAGAAAAAGAAACTTAAATATTAGAGAAATATATTTTGAATACAATATATTTCAGTCAGCTTGTTTTATTTATTCAAAAGGAATTTATTTGTTTCTCAAATTTCAACTTAATATATGAAAAAAGGAAAAGTTCACTTATTCTTGGCTCCTAGCAAAGATTTATTTTATTTATTTTTTGTGGTACTGGGGATTGAACTCACGACCATGCATCTGCAAGGAAGGCGCTTATGCCACTGAGCTAAATCCCTAGCCCCAAAGATGTTTTTATTGAGGTGAAAAACTTTATTAAGAAAAACTATGTACCAGCTTTCTTTTGACATTATTGGTTGTGTTTTTGAGAGGGAAAAGGTTACTTATGTCCCATGTGTTCTTTAAAGACATGTCATAGAGTATATATATTTGCAAGTCTTACTGCAGGTTTGATGTGACGGGGTAGGTGAAGATGTTGAATGTTTCTTCTCTTCAAGCAAATCCTTCAGCTTGTTGCTAATAGCTAATACAGTTCCAATTTCTTATATACAAATCAGCTCCTATTTGGATCTTTTAAAAACACTTCTTTAAAACATACGGGAAAAGAAAGCTTGTTTTAAAATGATATAACAATCAGTTATCTCTCACATTCCAGTAGTCCAAAACTGAACACTAATTGATTAGTATGTTTCATTACTGTGTTAACTGATAAAATGAAGAAATGTGGATATTTATTTTGTTAGATGCTTGTTTTTAAATATGCAAATATTTTCATGCTGCCTATGCTAAAATTCACCTTTCCACTTCTTCACAATGAATTTTTCCAGTAATAATTTATGGAAGTATTAAAACACTGTTACGCGCATGTGATATTGTGGTTAAAAACATGAGGAAAATTTAAATTAAGATTTAATGCTTGCTTTTATGACTTTGAAAATCATTTTCATGCACATGTGACAAATGACTCGTGATTATATTGTATTTGAAGGATTTATGTAAGAATTTGATTGGTATTCAACAGTACCTCAAGATCATTAACTATCTACCAGCTCTCACTACATTTATTGTAACTGCTATTTCATCTATAAAAAAAAATCTGCAACAGTGTTTTCATTATTCCTTGCCTATTTTGAATTGTCCATACCATGAATAAATTTAGATATAGCTGTTGGATTTACTAAGACTGGGATGATAGTCCAGAAGTTTTTGAACATTTCTAATGTTATGAGTTTCACGTTGATATAAAAAATCATAAATATTTACTACATGGGAGGCTTTTGGCATGTCAAAAATATTGGATTATCCTGTGAATTCTGTAGTCTTAGTTTAATACATCAGTATTTTTCCCTGCCTTATTTACAGATGAGGTACACTTAGGGATAAAAATAAAAAAAATCATGTAAGTTTTTATTGTCACATAAAGTAATCATTAATTTTATATTTTCAACGTATCTTAAAATATTTTACATATTTCTTGAATCTAATACCTCTATAAATTCAAAGTACACACCGGATAATGAACTCATTTTTGGAAATATATATAGTGTAAAAATTCTCTTTTTTCATTAGAGAAAATTAGAACACAATGTATATTTATAAGCTGGAACACTTTCTAATGAAGGAATAGACAGATGGACAAACATTCAATTTAAGAAAAATCTCTACCACTTAAGGAAGAGTAGTAGAGCTAGAGCTGATATGCATGTCAGAAAGTTTTGCACCAGTTAACGCAAAATTTACATTAGGTAGTGCATATTTTTACACTATTTAGTGCAGATTTTTCTGCACTTTTTTAGGCAAATTTAGCACAGTTTTACATTATTTAGTGTAGATGTCCAATTATTCAGTGGACATCATTACTACCATATAATATGTTACTGAAACTACTAGTCTCATTTTGGAAATATTTCAAACTTTTGTTTTAAGATTACTTTATTCTTGAACAAAACTCAGTATCATGAATCTTCCTCATGATATTAGGCTGTCCAATTTTCACATTCTACTAATCTTTCTGATTCTAGGACCAAGAGTCGATTCTTAGTAAATCTTTGCTGCGGACTGAATTGTATAGCAGCTTAGTAGTAAAATCAGTTTTCCTTAATAGATTTTGCTTTTTAAAATTTTAAGGCTAGTAGTGTACAGAAAACTAAACAAGTATTTCCTTCTCTCACACATGAATGAGTAAATGGATAACTACATTTATAGGTTTATAATTAGTAGAAATGTATACGTATAAAGCTATGTACTCATGCTTTACATATACTATTGTCTTATATTTTGCAAATACAGAGAAATAAAGGACAAAATTTAAGTTTTGACATTTATTTGTATATGTCTTTGGTTTTGATCTTGGTAGTATTGATAAAAGGACATATTATTTTCTTCGCTATATTAATTGGATTGTTCATGTCAGTATTTGTTAATTGGTATTTAGGCACCTCCTAACATACTGTTCATAAATGGAAAACAAAAGAACAATTTGTAATCTATTTATGGAGAAACTGAATTCATTAAAATAGTATTTAAAAAAACAATTATTTGGTTTCATCATTTTTAGAACCAAGAATTTTTATTTTCAAGGTTATATAGCACTTAAATTGTGTCCTATTATCTTCCTATCACAAAATCAAATGATTTAGAACATTATGTTGGTGGGAATGTAAACTAGTGGAAGAAATATGGAAATCAGTATGGAAGTTTCCCCAATTATTAAATAGAAATTCCATTTAACCAATCTTTCTCCTTTCTATGGATCTTCTCATAAAGCTAAAGACATCATGCTATAGTGATACATGCATATGCATGTTTATTGATTGAGTGATTTGTATTCAATCTAGAGCAGCACAGAATATTAAAAGAGAGGAGATGACTACTGCAGACAAAGAGCAGGTTTTGCCTGATACAGGCTCTAATGAGGACAGGGCTCTGGGCACTGATGTGAGCTGCTTTATTTGTGAGAGTGCAGAGGACTGGATAAACCTTTACATGCCTGAGTTTTGGCACAGACTTTGGGAGCCCATAGGGGCTTCTGGGAAGAAGGTGGTATGCATTATCATGGCATATTTTTGAACCGCTGCCATGATGATTGTGCTGTCTTTCAGACAGGGGCCCTAACACTTATAGTAGCAATATCCGTAACTGATGAATCCTGGAAGCTGCCTATACATCCACCAGTAGATGAGGGGATAAAAGTAATAACAGAGGAGGACCGGACCATCAAGCTATCCTCCTCACCCAAGAGATTGTGCTTAACTTCTATACACCTCTGTACAGCTGTACAGGCTGCATAGAGGCGACTTCCCTGAATTGGCTTTCGGTTTAATTAGTGAGTCTGGCTGAGACTGTGTTAGGTATCTTCTTGAAAGCAGGAGGCTAATGATGAACTAGCATTGTTTATCATCAATGGTCATGACTGATTTCAGATAAAAGAGCTGTAATACCATGAGGCTAAGATATGAAATAAAGTCTCTGCTGAGGCCTGTGTGACTCCAGAGGACAATTCCCACCCATATTTGGTTACAAATCAGGTTACTGGTTAATCATAACCTAAATTTGGTTGTTCCTGTCCCATCTGGAAGGATGCTTTATTCTCTGTTAAATGAACTTGCCCCCTTGCCTCTTGTCTAGCATATCCAGCAGCGGATCCCTTCACCATTTTCATCAGTGAATAGATAGCAAGGTTTGGATGCCTCATGGCCTTTTGTTCCCACAAAAACTGGTCATCCAGAACTCCTCTGTACCCCTATTTCGTCTCTTGCTCTTTCTTGCTCTTGCTTTTTTTCCCCTCATCCTGGACCTTAACTTTGGGCAGGAGATTGGAGCCCACTGCTGATAGAAATATAAATATAAATATATATATATATATATATATATATATATATATATATATATATATTAGAATGTTACTGGGATGTTACTGGGCTATAAAAGAAGGATAAATTGGAGACATTTGTAGGAAAATGGAAACATCTGAAAAAATATGTTAAATAAATCAAACACACAAGCTTAAACAGTATTTGAGTTTTGTAACTTAATTAATGCAAAGTACAAGTAAAAAGCAAAATAAAAAATATAAAACAATCAGGGAGATCGTTCTCAAATGGAAAGAAGACCAAGAGACTGAGGATGAGGGGAGGGAACAGGGAAAAAAAGACATAAAAATTTTAAGACATATCATGTACATGTACCAAATATCCACAATGACTTCAATCCATATGTCCCAAAAATGAACTAAAAATATAACACTATCTAAAATAATAAAAATGGAGAAAGATAATTTAGAGAAAGAGAAATGATAGTGACTAGGGAAGGGAAAAAGAATAAAAGAAATCATGTTTTAAATATATACACATGAGTGGAAATTTCATAGAGCAAAAATATACAGTACTAATACAATATAGTATAATTTTTAAAGTTTTGCTTTTATTGAGTAAACATTTTCTGAGTTTGAGTACATTTAATACATGAAATGAGTGTCACTGTAACCACGTCTTTATTAACAACTTTGAGATGGATTCATCAATAAAAAACTTCTATTGAAAATTACAAGTTTGTCTCATTCTGTAAAGCACATGATGTTTCATACATACTAAGATTTGAGACTAGACTCCATTCTATCCAGGTTAGAATTCCAGAATTATTTGAGAAGCTGAATTTTGGTAGTATGAATTAATACAAATAATTAACTAATATGTCAGTTAAAAAATAAACCATGAGTTTATTTATTATTTTACCCTACTGCCTTTGAGCTCCACAAAGAAGATCATTAGTGCAGCTCTCACTGTTCTAAAAGAATGCTGAAATGTATCAAAGTGACAGACAACAAAAATAATGTTTTTGGTAACTGAAGTCTCTTGAAGATAGTATGCCAAAAGCTAAGTTTTTATTCACGAAAAAATCTGCCAAGAGAAATGACCTCTCTGCATGTTTATAATTTTCAAAAAAATATCTTAGAACTGCTATCATTTTTATCCAAAGAAACTGGACTAACCAAATGAGATGAATGGAATATTAAGTAACTCATTTGACAGTGAATATATCAAAATTCAGAAGCATCTGTTAAGTGATTTTAGTTGCTAACACGCCTCTAAGGCTTTAAAGTAAAAGAATAATCTACTACTCAGTCATTCTGCAGTACAATATGAGATATAAAGATGTCTCTGGGACTCTATAGAAACAAAATTACTGAAAAAGTGACATCAGCTTCTCCTTTAAGTAGGGGTCTGATGACATAATCTGCAAATATATAAAAACATATATAATTATATATTTTAAAATTAGATAAAATCTACATATGTAGATTTTAGAGATGAAACAGACAGCAGCAAGCATCTAGTAAAATTTCTAGTTTATATATAATAATTGTGTCACTGATAACCCAAATGCCTACTTGAGCATAAATTCTCCTAAGAATTATTCCTCTTCCCTACTGTTCAAATTGAGAACAATTTTCTTATATATTCGAGCCTCAATTTCATCTCTATTTAATGAAAAAAAAATCTTTTAACTATCCTTTACTTATTTTAGCCTGCCGCTAACACTTCCTGTAATCTGTTTTTAACCAGTGGTTTTCAAAGACTTGTGAATTATTTTACTTAGTAATCCCTAAACTCTACGTGTGATCATGAGTGATGTGCCCTAGGCATTTGATGCTCACTGTATAAAAGCAACTGAACAGCTTCATTGAGATTAATCTTGGATAATGTTCAAGGAATTTCTTATTGAAATCATATCACAGAGTTGAACTTTATAGGAAAGAGACTCTGATGGCTCTGCAAAGGAAACTTCTGACAATGGACTCTGTGCTAGCACATGCTCATGTTGATCTTCCCGACAACTGCTGACAGATGTTTTAGACCTATGGATACTGGATAAGGAATCAGGATCCCAGTGCAGGTGACTTATTTTCTATGCCATCAGGCTGTTATAATCTCTACCTGGAAATTGGAAGACTGATTATTATATAAACATTTCTCCATAAGGAATATTTATCATTTTTTTTTCTCAGTAGATTCATGAATCCAGGAGAGGGCATTGAAACTTTCTTTATGCAGTTAAGCATTTAAATTCCTATGCAAATTAATAAGCAACTGCAAAGTACATAATGTGCTCTAATTTCATCTTCAAAATAGAAAATTCATCATGCTCATTTCACCAACATCTGATTACTGAAAGATCAATGTTACTTTATAGCCTAGATATTTGGATAAATATTTGTAAACTGAATCTATGAGGAATAAACATTTCTTGAAACTACAACTATCCCAACCAACTGAATATTATTATTTTAATTTTATTTAAGGAGAAAAAAAAGAAAAAGGGTACAAGTTATACAGAATTTCA
The DNA here is from genome assembly GCF_034190915.1 of Cavia porcellus. Lineage (NCBI taxonomy): Eukaryota > Metazoa > Chordata > Mammalia > Rodentia > Caviidae > Cavia > Cavia porcellus. Next base: position 17,648,686 of record NW_026947487.1, on the reverse strand, counting down.
GAAAAAATAAGCAGTAGGAAATCACTAGTTAATTGCATATTGTCATCTTAGAAATAGTTGTTGAAGTTACAAAATTAAAGCATATAGAAGGAACTTTCAAACAGTGAGACTGCAAACAGTTTTGTTCAATAATCCAATAAAACTCAGGAATATGCTTATCTATCTTATACACTTAAATATATATGCAGTTATATCTTTTAGAGAACTTTCTTTTCCTTTCTTTTGTACAATGACAATTACACATTTTGGGTTTTATTACTCCCACAGTTGTTATTACTTTTTTTTTTTTTTTTGAAGAAAGTAAAACCAAATGTGACATACCAGGACAGAGTCAGTCAAATCAAAAGGATGGACATAATACATAATGTAAAAACAAAATACAAGGTGATCAACAATGGTTACCATAATGCCTCTTGTTATCTTAAAAAGAATCGCCTATATCATCAGTTATAATAAAATTGAACAAAACAGTAAAGAATAAGACCAATAAAACCAAAACATTGGAGACATTAGAGGACTTCAAAAGAAGATAATAGTCAACCAATTGGTGTCACAATGAATCTTATTGTCTTCATAGTTGTTGCCTATACTTTCAAACTTGGTACTATCTAGCATAACAGAATAGAGAAAAATCAGTCAAAACAAGATGGTAAGAGCAATACAGAGTTTCAAATCAAGTTAATAAGAAATCAAAGTGGGTTACTATAATATATCCTGCTATTTTTATTTATTTTTCCCTTAATTAAAAGGATAAAAATGAAAAAGTAGATAATAAAAAGATTGAGATAAAAAAGAGGGCATAACAACAAAACAGCGCAGATCAAAACATAGCCATTTAAGCAAAATAGTGTTTCACCACAAGATAATCTCGACATAATAGTAGTTACCATAGTGTCTCTTCCCTTAAAATCTTTGGGTACAACTTCGTATACTGTAGTATTAAACATATCAAAACAATGTAAAACCGTTCAAGAGAATGACAGTATTACAGGGTATTTAGAATCAATTAACAGAAAATGAACAATGGTTTCTGTATAATCTCCTTGTCTATAAAAGTTTTTGTTTATATTATCACATATAATAAAATCCAATAAGATACAACATGTTAAAACCGATGGAGACAGAAGAACAAAAGCTTGATGGGACTTCAAAACAAGAGGATATTAAATCAGCACTACCTATTATGAATATTATAACCAAGTAAAATGCTTGACACCTATACTCTCAGCAATTTGGAGGCAAGGCAAGAAAATAGCAAACTGGAGTGAAGTCTAGGCTGTTCAGTGTGGCCCTGTATCAAAATAAAGCAAAAAAATAAAAAGTGCTGTGGTATACCTCAGTGTAAAGGACCTGAATTCAATCCCTAGTACCAGGAAGGTAAACAATACCTATATGAACAAATGAAAAAAAATATATAGTTTTTACCATTTTCTCTTACTATGCTATTGTTTAGCAAAAAAACAATTGTTAAAACATTTAAAAAATTTTGGATGCAAATAAGTAAATAAAAATAAAATTTTGTATGCACTGACTATGTATATGTTTCTTTTAACAATTTAAACACATAGTTTAGGAGTACATTATGGAGAAGGGATTGATTACATTTACAGAAACATACACATGTAAATTGACATTTCTGTATTGCAAAAATTGAATGTTATATTTCAGTAAATTTAAAAATAATTCTGATATTAAAAACTACATTTTACTTTTTAATCTAAAAGTAGTGTCTAGTTTGTATGTCATATTTAACGCAAAATATCCACATAAATGAGAGTACTTCGCCAGATTAAATGTATGTTTAGTATCATTTTAATAGGCTTATATTTAACATTTAAAAATTAATAAATGTAAATCAAAGCATCAATTTTTTTGCTTTCATTTCAAATTTATGTTTCCCTTCATAGTATTTCAGAAATTAAGTATCATGGATATTTTTCTTTTGCTTTAACTAGGAATCAGTATGATCCTGAAATTATTTAAGAAGCAAATCATTACACTTAAACATTATCACTTAAGTAGCATTATTCATCCAAAATATATGATAATAAAAGAAGATATTTTAAGTTTATTTAAGCTGTTATATAACTGAGTGAATGTTATGTGACTATATTTCTTATAATTAGGCCTCATACAGAACATTCAGTGCACAAAGAAATACAACTTTAAAATTAACATGTACTTTATAAGAGCAAGTCTTTAAGTTTTAATTAAATTAAAATAAGCAAATATATGTCTGTAAATGAGTATCCAGTAAAGAACAAGATGGAAGACAAATGGAGGGTAATGATACGACTAAAGATGCAATCATCACAGGAGAAGATAAAAAGGAGAAAATGATGCTCCAAAGGACACCATACTCACCAGTTAATACAGGTGAACACCACTGTCTTTGAAGGTGGGGCCATGCCTTGAATGTACACGATGACTTCAATTCTGTTTATCATAGATTATTACCAAGAGTAAAAAGACTACATAGAGAAGAAAGTTATATTTGTATGACTCATGAGATATACCAGAGTATTGTTTCTTTTACCAGAGGAATAGTAATACAAAAGATTACAGGAATTTCTAAGGTAAGTTTCAATAATTATCTCATACTTGAGTATAGGCATTTGTTAGAAAATAGAAATGTTACTTTGACTTGAGATATATGTTTTGATTCATCACATATTATTTACTGGCATAATTATACATATATATATATGTACTATGTAATACAATTATAAATATTTGTTATACTTAAACATTTTATAAATATATTCACATTTTATATGTATTTAGAACAGTTAAATGCCAAGACAAGTAAAATGAATCTAAATAATACCAATTTACAGTTGGTTGTGCTAGAATTGTAGGATTTTTTTACACTATAAAAGTAAAGTACTACGATAAGATTAGAAGACTTTTTATGTATTTTTCACATTTAACTGGTAAGAGTATGGCAGAATTTTCATTTTCATGTGCACTGATGAACTTCCCCATACTACAAAAACTGTCAACATTTTGATTAATCATTGGTCATTCCTCTATAAAATAAGAACAGATGTGAACTAGTGATTGGAACTATTAGTAAGTCATGCATGCTTTGAACAAGGAGAACTCTTTATAATATTTCCTGTGATTTTATTATGATGCAATTTAAATTTTAGTAGGTAAAAATGTTCTAAGTAAAATCCATTTGCTTTATTATTCTCTATGTGTAACAGTGTACAGGTAACAAATGTCAACTCTGGAGTAGCTCTTCTGAGAGGAGTGATAATATTTGTTGTAGTCAGTGACTGCAAGGAAAACAAGACAATACAGGACACATAATATATAGTACTATTTATACCAGTCACTCAAGGGGTCAAATATAAAAGAAAGAGTGCAGGCAATCCGTTGGTACAATGAAGATACAAAGAATCCAGCCAAAAACTTGAATTCCATGATAACATCCTATATGTGTGTAGCTGAAGACCTACAGCCCAGGGCAATGCCTCCCACAAGTCCAAATGAAGACTTAGAGCCCACAGCATGACTCATGCAAGTCTATTTCATGGATATGCACTGGGAAGGCCCCAAGGTCAATGGCAGGAGCTGTAAAGTCTGTGCCAATCAGAAGGTTGTATGCCAGTAGGCTGAGGATTCTACCCTAAAGCCAGAAGTGACACTCAAAGCACCAGAGATCCCCAGAAAAGTACCAAAGCCATCCTCTGCAACAAGGAGGTACTGTACTCCTCCCAATGATGACAATAGCTGAGTTCATATCAGGAATTCAGGGTAACAAATGTCCACTGGAGATGAAAAGAACACTATCATTCCCTCCAGAGCCTGGAAGTGACACTCAACATAAGGACCACAGCTCTCTCAAAGTGAACCACAGCTGTTCTCAGCAACAAGGTTCCAAGCTCCTCTGATGATACGAACAACCAAGTTCATTTCAGAAAAGAAGTATGACAAGCTCCTCCAGGAGAAATCATGGCAACAGAACCAACAATACTAAACAACAACATTTAGGAGGACCAACAATGTCACAGACAACCATTAACACTACCTCTTCCTCTCCAGTTCTCCCTTTTATGTGGGCAACAATGCTCAGGTGAACCAGCCACACTCAGAACCATGCTGATTCAGTTTAGCTGGTATTACAAGTTGACCACTAGTTATCAATTCATCACAATATTCATAAATGTTTTTTGAAATATAAATTCCTCCATATAATTGTTTTGCTGTGCAAAATTTTTAGGACAAAATCGATGTTATGGTTTATGTTGGTGGCCCCCAGGCCTCATGAGTTTGCATTTTGAATTTGTGATTGGTTCATTGTCTAGTGCTTGGACTGATGATGTCAGTGCTAGACTCACGTAGGAGTGGAGCCAGGACTTAATGTAATGGCAGGAAGAAGGTGTATCTCGCTCTTTTGCCTGTTTCCTCCTTGATGTTTGCAGCAGCCATGAACTGCGGCTCAGCCATGCCACCCTGCCTTGGAGCCAACTGAGAATGGACTCAAATCTCCAAAAACTGTAAGAAATAAACCTTTCCTTTCCCAACTTTGGGCTTCAGCTATTTTGTCTCAGCAACAACTAAAAAGCAACTAAGACAATTAATATGCATTGTTAAAGATTGCTTATCCATTATTTTGTTTTGCTAATGAATATTTTATTTTTTCCTCCTTCAACCCAATGTTGTTAAATCCCACTTAAATTGTGAGAAACAAGTAAGATAAATATTAACTATGTATGAAACATTAACAAGTTAATATCAAAATAAAATGGGAAATGTATATGAAATTATTTGAAATCTTTGAATTATTCATAACTCATTTTAAAATTCTCTATTTTTATACATTTCTTGCTTTCTAATGCAGAAAACTTTTTCTCTATGGAAATAATTGCTTCACTTTTCTATGATTTCAAGTGTACATTTTCAAAAACTAATAAGAAATTTGGAGACATTTTAAAGCAGAATGTATGTTACAATGTGTTAATATTGAAGCTCTTAGCTGATATTAAAATTTTAAAATCATATATTCAAATACTCTTTTTGACTTATAGCATATATAGAAATATTTCAGAATAAATTACCTTGTGATTTTACACCTGAAATTTACTTTTCTATTCAGCCCAAAGTATCTTATCTGTGTATACTGCTGTGGGTGTGCATGCACACATGGATATTTGTTGGGGAAGAGAGAGAGAAAGCAAATTTTAGTAACTACAAACAAAAAGTTAAGAATTGTTAAATGATAATGTAGGGAAAGTGTATAAAATTAAAATCACACTGAACTTTACTTTTCGTTAGAGTTCAAAATTAAAATGGTAAAAATGGAGAGAAAAATCTTTTTTTTTTGTACTGGGGATTGAATTTATCACCTTGCACTTGCAGGCAGGTGTTTACACTGCTGAGCTAAATCTGCAGCAAGAAAAATCATTCATAATAAACAGAAGATTAGAAGCTTCCAGGTGCAAAAATTTTAAGGAATACATGTGTTGATTTTCTTTTAATGCAGGTCATACATTAAATGATTTAGAATATTTTCAGTTCTATCATCAAAGTTTTTAAATAGACATTTGCATAAAACTTTCACTAACTGCAATTTAAATTTTATGTTTTTACTAGCAATAAATTAATTGTTTTAAATTATCTGTTCTCCAGACTTGATTCATTAACCACCAGAATCACTGTCTCTAGGATAGTTAGAAATGTATTTTAAAGTGAATATAATTAATAATAGTGTATTAATGTGTCTCAAAATATTAATGATACAGGATTTTAAATGAATTCATAGTACAGATTATATATGTTTAAGGTGATATGTATATTAATCACTCTGAGTTGATCATACAGAATGTATACACATGAATCAAAAAGTTACTCTACCTTATATGCATACAGAAATTTTGTGAAACTTAAAATTAATTTAAAAAGAAATTTAAGTTATTAACACTCAATTTAAGATATACTGAGTCAGAATGTCTGAGAATTGAGTCTAGTTTGCTGTTTTTAAAGAAGTTATTCATGTTTTTCTGCAATGTTTTCAGGATTGTGAACTATATTTTAAATAGGTTTGCTTATTTAGATATTTACTTTCTTGAAGTATAAATTCATATAATCTTTTTGTTTAGAGTTTGCCCTAGGTTAAAAGTAAACTGTGAATAAATATAAATGAATAAAGACAACTTAGTTGATTTAATACTTTTTCAGACTAGAAGAAATTTTATCTCAGACATCGCAATAATTATTTATGCTAAGTCTCTTAAGTAGTGATATGTGACCATTCCAAAGGTGTGTTTTAGAAATTTGGGGTAATGCAACTAATACAGTAGCTTTAAACAGCCTTGGTTAGCAACACAAGTAAATGTACAACCTAAGTAATAATTGAGAGTTAGTAGTGAGAAGATTTTAAATCAATAACTACAAGGATTGGAGACTGGTGATAGTTGTTTTGTTTTCCTCTGTTTTATAAGAATAATGATAAATTTAAGCCAGGCAAAATGACTATATGTGGCAAGGTGGTGAGGTTAGATCATAAGATGTATTATTTAGCATTATTTGAGCCAACTGTTGGTGTTGGACCCCAAAAATGACACCCTGAAATGTTGTCCAAAAAACAGGGCAAAACCTCTTTTAAAAGAAAAAGGAGTGCTTTATTTAAGCTGGCACCAGTGGCACAGTGCAGTTGGAGTTTGCAAAGCTGTGTAACTGGATTAAATTTTTGACAGAATTTTGTCACAAAGAAATGATGGTTGGGGAAGAGGAATGAGGAAGACCTTTGTTCCCCCTTGCTTGAGGACAGATAATTTACGAAAGTTTCACAGTTGGTGGTCAGCCATTTCCTTCTTTACAAGAATTTACAACCCTTTGTCTACTGTTTGCAGGATCAACTATCTTTCACAAAAGGGGGACAAAGGTGGAGAGGAATATAGGTAACTCGAGGTTGCCTGATTCCAGGAACAATTGTCCTTCGCAAAGGGAACAAAGGTTAACACAGCAAACAGGTTACCAGGGTGATGGTGCATATAGAACAGTATGGCAGAGCTTTTTATTTACAGTGTGACAGTTGGAAGATTCTAGAGAGTTAAGATATTTTGCAAATTGAATATCATCGGGGTAATCAGAAAATAAAGACCAAGTAACCATTTATGGTTAAAATATAGAACACATTGATGGTGATATTAAGCTTTATTCAGGTCTTGCTGCTGAAATATCTAAAACATACCAGGCTGAGTAATGGAAAGTAAAATAGAGATCAGTATCATGAAAAGCAGTTCAAGAAACTGAGATGCTAATTTACTAGTTAAATAGAATCAGGAGAGGAGTAATTTGATGTGTGTGTCTGATTCAGTCAGCCTTCATGGTGGGGTCCAGCTGCTTTTCTTCTGATAATGTGCTGGGCCAATTTGACTGTTCCCAGCTTGTGTTTCCCTTAGTCAAAAGATTATATTGCTTTCAACTTGCTTCAAGGACTTTTTCAGGATGCATTAACCCAGTCAAGGAGTTTTTAAACTTTGCTTGCTTCACTCAAACCTCTTTTCCTGGTCCCCAGAATACTATACTAAACAACCTATTTTAATTAAACCTATTTAGAGTTAACTTGCCTGACAATATGTGACTTAATTCATGTAATCAATCATGTAGTAACCTATCATCTGCATTGTATTTACTGCTTGTAAATTGTATTTAAACTAGACTTAAACCTGGCTTCTTGCTGGTGATTTGGATATTGTTGATTTTCCCCCAGCCGGCTTGTATAATAAACAAGTTGTCTTCTAGATTTCTCAGTGCAGAGTCTTCCATCTGGTTTGTTATTGGTTTTTCTGCAACAGTGAGACACATATTGAGCATTTGAATTTTTTGCTAACTTTGTATTTTCTGTTGCATCTCCATTTCAAATTTTTCATTTCTAGCCTATAGAAATAAAACACCTTGATAAATGTACTTACTAGGTTAGAAGATTTTTGTATTGTCTGTGAATGTAGATTATAATGACATGTGCAAATGTAGTCAGTTTTGTTCTTATTAAAATAATATTTCTTCTTTCCCTTCCTTCCTCTCTCCCTTTCTTCTGTCATGCACTAGCTAAAAGAGCATCATCACGCTGTGCTATGCTTGGCCATTGCCCTAGTTATTTGACCTAATTATGTGTAATTACAAATACAGCTGCTTTCCACAACTGACCAGCCTGGAGCACCAACCACACTGTTGTAAATTAACTGCAGCGCCGCCATACTGTTCTTATTCATCATCACCCTAAATAACCTGTTTACTATGTTAACCTTTGTTTTCCTTTCTAAGGGACAGATGTTGTTCAAAATTAAATGGCCACAAGCTGCCCAACTCTGTCTTAACCCTTGCCCCATAACAAAAAACAGGTATTCCTGGAATTAGTAGATCAAGGGCTGTAATTCCTGTAAAGAAGGAAATGGCTGACCACTGACTGTGAAATTTCCCATAAATTCTCTGTCCTCAAGCAAAAAGAAACAAAAGTAGTTACTCATTTTTTGTCCCTCTCCTATCATGGTTTTGTGGTTTTCTCCTCTAAAAGTCTGACAAAATTTTACCCAAGTTATGCAACTTTGCAAACTCCAACTGCACTGTGTCACTGGTGCCAGATTAAATAAAGTGTTCTTTTCTCTTTTAAAGGACATCTTGCCTTGTTTTTTTGGACAACATCTTGTGGTCTCATCTTTGGGGTACAACACTTCCTTTGTGCATGAGATAAATCATTACATAGATTGTCAAATGTTAATACTGGCTGTAGATATTTGGATGCTCAGTTGTTCATTTTTAAGTTCCATGTATGGCCAGGAAGAGTAGGTAAAGCCTATAATCCTAGTACTCCTTGAGAGGCTCAGACAGGAAGGTCACTGTGAGTTTGAGGTTAGCCTGGGGTACATAGTGATTTGACGGATTCTCTGAACTGCATGGCAAGAACATGGTTCAAAAACAAAATAGTTATATGTTAGGTCAAAGTTCAATATATATGACCAACATCTTATTCAAATAGCTTCCATTTATTGCTACTTGATGAGAATTACTGCAACCATTACGGATGCCTAAGTTCAGCAAATATTTTCTATGTACTGAGAAAACAATATCATTCCCCTTCTTTGACTTGTTCATATAATGAGTGACATTGATATTGTACTTTGACTCAGCCATGTACTTACAGTACTGGTCTTAAAGTTGAGTTTCCTTCTTATATTTTTGTAAAAATCTACATACAGTGAAGTTACAGTGGTGTGATAGTTTATGAAGTGATTTTTAAATGTATTTTAGAGAAGATAGCTGGATTTGTATTTGTTTAGGAAAGAAGGCTATGGTTACATTAGTCATCCAATGAAGAATTCACAAATGGAAGTAAAATTTTGCTAACTGCTTTTGATTATAAACCAAACTGTTTGCAAACTGAAGTGTTCCTGATCCAAGATATGACTGTATTTGTTTATTAATGGTATTAGCCTCCTTGCCCTTGCTGACACAAAAATGCCTGAAATACATAACTTTAAGGAGCAAAAGTTTATTTTGGCTGGTGGTTTCAGGGGTTTGAATCAATGCTGCACTGATTCCAAGACAAAACATAATAGCAGAAGTATCTAGGAGAAGGAAGGTGCTCACCGTACGGCAGTTTGGAGGTGGAGGGTAGGAGATAGAAAGGAAGAACCAAAGAACCAGTAACAGCCAAGTCAGCACTCTTGTCACCATCCACACACACCCAGAAAAGCACTTCACCAATCTCCTGGCTTCTCTAGTCAATCAAATTGAAAATCAAGATTTACCTTCACATTCACTGTTGTACCTCAACAGTAAAGTCATCTTGCCTAAAGCCTTTTTATTAGACCTGTGAACATGCAACTCAGAAATAAGACTGATTGTGTAATTCCACACGTAAATTTACAAAACACATTATTTTTATCTCTTTCCTCCTGATACACTTGTATTTTTAGGTGTCAGGGATCCTTTTCAAGGTTATTCTACCAAAGTGAAGAGCAAAGCTCTTGGTATCATAAGGACCTGTGCAAGGCTGCTTTCATTTTTGCAATGAGGTCTACCCATGCATCAGTCATGAGTAGAAAATCAAAGAAGATTGAGCCACTCACCTCCCCCAAGGGGATTTCAAATTCTGTCTCATGTCCTCACCTGCTGTACTTTCAGTGTATTTCACGATTTTCAAGTAATTTCTTTTTGTATGTTTTTTTACTTTTAAAGATATTTTTAGTAGGACATACAAGATAAAGAATTCTGATATTTGAGAAGAAAATAAATGATTTATTTTTAAAATATTTTATCTTAAAATTTTTATTTTTGTTAAAATTAAATCTGAATTTAAATTCAAATTCAGATTTAAAATTTAAATTTAAATTAAATTTAAATTAAATTTTAAAATATTGAAAGTAAACAAATTATCTAAAATATTTTAAAATAAAACAAAAAATTTAATTTGACACTTTACTTTTAAGCAGTATTTAACTCCAACGAAATATATCATATTCAACATCTATTCATTTTGCCCTAAACCCTGTCATTGATATCCTCACTATTTGCCTAAATCTTTCTCTTTAAAATAACTAGCAATAAGTGATTCTGAATATTTTTCAAAAAGTTTCTAAACTTTCAGGACTTTTACCATCGTGTATTACTCTTAAAAAATTTCCCACTTGTTTAAAAATATTTCTTCATCGAATTCTACCCTCTGCTTCCAAAATAAGAAAATAGATGGTTTTTTTTTTCTGTCAACTCATAGAATATATGATTTAAAAGCTGTCATACTGAAGATTAAAAGGATGCATCATTATGTCATTTCCATTGTGTGTTGTTTAAAAATATATTCCACATAATGTTAAACATTTTACTGTCTAGCTCCTATATACAATGAGTGTACAGTGCTTCTGTTAAACTATGCCTATGAATGTTGAACATGTTACTAATAAAAAAGCCCCTTTATTTTTGTGTTTCCAACCCACTTCACATAATATGGCCTCCTAGACTGTTCATGCATGCCTGTAAGTCACTTCCTGATTCTTCATCCACCCTGGCATCTTGGACATTGTGTTTATGTCTCCTGTTACACCCGCTTGTTCCCTAAAAATCACAAGACCTGCCCTGCCCTATCAAAAACCTGCAGTTCTGATTCTGTATTTCCTGCCTGTAAAAGCCTATGAAGAACTCAGACAGCCAGAGAGAAGTAGCTGACTTTCTTTTCTTTTGGGAGCAGCCCATCCAGGACCACTGGTACAAAATAAAGCTATTGATTGCCAGCAAATCTTGGATGTAGTTTTGGTTTTTCTGCTTGATATAGCATTAACACTAGTGAAGAATGAACTTACTTCTCTTTGTTCTTTAATATATTTTAAAATATATGCACAATATCAAATTAATAAAACATACTGAATTTGTAGCCCTTCAAGACTTCTTGATCATAATTTTCACCCTCACTTTTTAATGCCCCAACTCTACACTGATTAGATTGTGTTTTAAATCTGTGTATTTTACTTGATAGAATACTTTGTAAACATCTCTACATGAATATATGTTCCCATAAAATTTTTTTTCTGCTTTAATGATGTCCATGAATTTAGTTCTATTTGCATGTTGCTATATTTCCCAAGGGTTATAGCCCATACATATTTCATAATTATGATTTTCAAATGTTCATTCAAGTGCAAGTCAGAACTACATATAGTATCAAACTATATTTCTTAGGTTATACTGACCCATTCATGAACAGTTGAATGTGAAAAGTTTTTTTTTTTTTTTTTTGGTTAATGATGAATTTTCTTCCTATACATATTGTAGTTTTCAGTAAAGAAAATAATTAATATAAGTAAAGCTTTACTTTCAATTTAATTGACATCTATTTAAAGAGATGGTATAGGCCTGTCTTTCTTCCTATATAAAATCTGGTGAGATTTTGCCTTGTTTTTTTAATAAGGATCTTTTCTGTAGGCCAGATAAATAAACTACTTGACAGATGTTGCTTCTCTGTTTCAGCTCTCCAATCTCTCTCTTAGATGGATTTACTGCTTTTCTGTGCAAGAAGTGCTGGGTTTCAGTAAAGATGCCAATAATTTCACATGCAGTGACCTTGGCATGGGATAACATTTCCAAAGCTGAAAAAACAGCTGGTTGAAACTTATCATTTATCACCTTTCACACAGTATATTTACATTTTTTCTTTGTTTTTTTTCCTGTCGTAAAAAAATTTAGTAGTTTGGTTATCTTGAATTTGCACATAAAGGAAAGTATATAAGTACTCATGATAATGAAGGGAATTTAACTCATTAGGATTCAAACTGCAAGCATTTGCTTTGGAGAAATAATACACATTCACTTCAGGATGGATAGAAAACTTGTAAAAGACCTGTTATAGTGTGTTCCTTACATCTTTTTATATTATGTGAGAGAATAGAATAGATCATAAAAAAATATGGTTTTCTTTAAGGATCTAACAGTTTTTGTATCAGAAAAATCACAAATATCAATGTGTCTCAAAAATAGTCACATAATAACTACTTAAAATCACTGATTCTTGAACAAGATATTATATCTTGAATATCACTAAAAATACTGAGAACCTAAAGTAAGGAAAAATATAATATTTTATCTCAAATATATACACATACATATATATGTGTGTGTAAGATGGGTGTTATTAATATTAAATGTCATAGGTAAACACAGTAAGAGGAAATAATATTCATTGTTAAATATGACTATGAAATCTGAAAATGTATGCATAATGGAAACATAATGGGAATTTGAATCTGAAGTTTGAATGGTTGTAGTGGAATTTATTTTATTAAATTCATGACCTCACACTTGCCAGGCAGGCTCTTATGCTGCTGAACAAAATTTACAGCCACAACCTTTAATTTTAAAGATTATTTGGTTTTCTACAGATCTCTTTGACTTTTACAATTCTATGTCACAGTTTCAATAGTTTTTGTAGCGTTGTATATGTGAAGGTTAGAAAAATTTAAAAAAAATTAACAGGTTTTGTAATAATTCATGATCAAATTGTGCCATGATGCCATAATTTTTCAGGAAAAATGAAGAATACATGTCTCCCCAGAGTTAATAGATAAGTCATCCCACATGGCATAATTTCCTGAACTAGATCTTCAGATAGACAGACCTATAGTTTTTCTGAGAGGAAAGATATTGTGTATGATGTATTTAGCTGGATGAACCTGACTGATTTAGCATTTCGTACACTATTTGAAACTGCGGCTACCTGAAATTGATGGGGAATCTCTTCCTACTAGTTGTTGCTCTGAGTCTGCCTTCAGTTCACATTTTGTTTCTGCCCTACACCTTTGATCCTCCTTTTATTGTCTTTCTTTCCCTTTTTTATTCTTCTGATTGTTTTGCGCACTTTACCCTAAGTGTGGGTATGCCTTCAAGCATTGCTATACTTTAAGTATCTATGTGGTTCACTTCTCTCAACCATTCCATCCTTTCGACTAAGTAGGGCCTAATTTTAATTCATTTCCAAGCTTAGAGGTTTTTTTTGTTGTTGTTGTTTACTTGATAATACAAGTGAAATATGTAGAAAATCATACTCAATTCTCATGTTCCAGATGTTTAAATCAGAATTTCTGCATAAAAAACTTATCAGGCATTTCAAAAATTCTGAAAGATCCCTTTTATACCAGCAATATTTAGCAATTCACAGTTTACTTTATTTGAGTTATCATCTGTCAGTACACTATCCATTCATCTATTTCTTTTTACTTTGGTAATTTAAAAGAAAAATTAAAATTCTTAACATGCCAAGAAAGAGCTCCAAGAGATTTTTCAGTAACACAACTGTTATATACTTATACCTAAGAAAATGAACAATTGTGTTGGTATGAAAATATATTTTTAAAAAATTCTACATGATTAGCAATGAATTTTCATGAATTTAGTCAAAGTTTCCTTTTTCATATGTCCTCTCTAATGCCATCTACCTACACATATAACTATTTCATATTGGATGCTTATAGTTTTCCAAACATTGCCTTTAAATTTGGAAATTCTGCCCGCTGAATTTGAAATGTAAGTTAGATTTTCCCTGTATTTCTCATTAACAGTATTGCAGGGAGCTTGACAGTGCCTATACACACACAATACACATATGCATGTATAAAAATATTAACTTTGCCTGAAAGTAATCATGACATACATTTCACTGAAAATTTTGATGTTAAAAAACCAATAGCTTTTTCTTTACAGAAAAGATTAAATAGCAAAGATATTCTGCATAGTACTTTTATACTAGAATTGTGGTTTGCCTTATTTTCAGCTGAAATGTGACTCAGGTAAATTTTCTTTTCTTACTATTCTTCCAAGTGATGTTTTGTTTTTCTCTATATTTCCTGTATGGAGTTAGTTCTACACCCTACTTGAGTGCAAAATGCTATTCTCTGCAGTCTGACCCATGAAATCTAAGCCTTCCCTTTTAAGAAGAGGTAGTTTTAGCCTCAGTGGCAACCTGCCATATTTTTTAGCTCTTTTAAAAGTTTACTGCTGCCTCTCATTGTATTTTTTCACAATTTTATGTGAATATAACTATACAAGTTATAGATTATCTTAAAACATTTTTATCAATTATTCCAAGTGAATCAAATCAAAGTTCTTTTCAAACTCTTTGGTTGACCTTATTGCAAGACCTAGAATTTGACCTTGATCATCATAGTTTAATATTGCAATGAAACATTTTAAGCTTTAAAAAAATTCATGTTTTTTGTTTCACTTGATTAAGCATATTACACTGGCTAAGAAAGTTTGTAATAGAGTTGAAGCCATTCATGTTTACTCGCAATTAGAATTCTGCTCTTTTTTCCCCAATTATTGTTACTTATTGTTGACCTAAAATCTAGGAAGTATTTTCTGAATTTTGAAAACTATTTTAAATATCATTTAATCATAAACCCATTTTATTTTACAAATTCTAACAAAGTATTACTGATTTCTGATTGAGTAATTTGATTACCTCAGTAGTGAAAAATCTAAAAGTATAAAAAATTCTTTTAACTTTTAACTATGTGAAGCATGTACCTTATTGATAAAACATACTTTTGTACTCATGTAGCAGTAAAATTTTCAGTTATATCAGAAGTGAGGTGTCTTAGTCTACAAAATATGTAAATGCAGTGTCTAGAAAGCCCATAGATATCATAGCTAATCTATTTTCCATTAAAAAGGTAACATCTGCATGTGTGCTCATGTTTTGATTTTGTTGTGTATCATACTATATAGCACATAAGAGAAGCCAGGCAAATTAATTATGTGGTGGATGAACAAATATCTTGTATTAGTATTAATTTTTGTGTGTTTTTCATTATTCAGTGTTGTTTTCACTGTTTCATGCAGCTACTGAGAGAAAGCCTCCCGTGTGTTTATTTACAGATGGGTGTGTTCATGCACTAGTGTCAAAACAACTATTTAAAATTTATATTGTGTGATTGGAATGGATAAGAATATAAGGGGGGATAGCACATTGTGGTTTTAAAAAAGAAAATGACAGCTATCGGGTTCTGTCCTAAATCCCCGATCTCCCAAATGAGTGTACGAAGGAAGTTAAATAAAAAATGAGAAGTTGTATGATTTTTAGGGCTCCAGGAGAGTCAAAACCCTTTAATTAAGCTCCAGGCTTCGAGGGTAAAGACAAAGGATTTTCTGGGTCAATCCAGTTATATTAGGACCAAGGACAAAGGGTGGAGAAACTGAGGAAAGTGCAGGCAGTGAGCAGGACCTTGGGAATCACTTCAAGGATGTCTCCAAGTTATGAATCAAGACAATTCAGTAGCACTGTCTCGTCATGAAGACATGATAGAAATGAGACTGCAAGAGTAATCTTTGCAGCTGCAGTCTCTACTTAGTTAATTGGGGTTGGAGCCAGAGTGTCTGCAGCTATGACCTTATCTTGCCCTTTGAGGTATCTCTGTCCTCACAGGGCCACTACAGGACTCAGCCAGGACCAGTGATTCATAGAGGTTCATTTACTATGATCAGCTCCCTTCACCAGGCAAGGGGCCTATGCCTAGGGCAGACTCACAGATAAACAGAGAAAGGCAATTAGTAAAATTTAAATCCTGCTCAGAGCTGCTTCAGAGTGGTCTCCAACAGACAGCAACAAAGGAGTAGATGATATACTATAAAGAGATTTTGAATATATTTTTTAATTTGATTTGTAGTGATTTTGAAAATAACTTTTGAACTTAAAATTTAGTTTTTTTAAAAGTACATTTCAGAAATAAATGCTTAGTGTCAAAAGTTGGCTCATAAAATGTTGAAAGCACTAACGTTCTTTTTATTTACCCCTTTCCTTACATTCTATACACTAATTAGGGTTATTATTAAGTACAAATTCTAAAAATTATGGGAAAAAATAGACCAATAATACAGATTGGTCATTTTTGTATTTGTTTCTGTAATTTCTCTCAACTGTCTTCCAAAAATTGTCAACTCAAAATAAACTTTTACTTAGTAACTATAATAGATAATTTTGAGTTGTCTACACTGAGTTTTCTAGTTCAACAAGTACCTGTTTGGTAATGATGGCTTTTCTAAACACTGCCATCACCTACATCCACCCTCAAAGCTCTGATTCTTAGCCCCTGACCTCAGACTTAAACCTATCCCAAGAGGACTACATCCAAACTTCAAGACATTACATTGCAGTACAGTTGCTTTCATTCCTGTATTAAATTCATCCTTCTGCTACATTTTAAAATTCTCTTTGTTTACAACCCTGTTTTCTTACATTTATTTTTAAAAGTAACAGTTTGTCTATCCTTTTTTCAGTAAATATATAGTAACATGGGTTTAGTATGTGAATCAAAGATATGAACACAAATGTTTGCAAGAAAAATGATGGATTGTGCTGCCCAATAGGATTATTTTTAAAGCTCTATATATTTCTTACTATACTCAAGCCTTAAAGTATCTACTACAATATTTGTTTTACAGCAAATGTTGGTAAGCGATAACAATCCAAATGAGTACATGCCTATAACACAATCCTTTACCATTTCTTTTTGCACTGTATATTTTTTCTTTATTAGTTTCTTGTCATATTTATAGACAATAAGTTCTATAGACACTAGGAAATGAAACACATTCCTTCATCAAATATTTTGAAATATCATTAGTTCTCAAAATATATTTTACAGAAATGAGGTAGTTTAATGATTTTAATGCCTTATGTAATTTCTCATCACTTTTAATTTTTAATGAGTTCAACAGATATACAGTATAGGAACAAGATTCACTAAACTATGAGCTCATGAAGACAAAACTCTCCTTTTGTAGCTTACTACTAAATCTCTGGAATTTTATACAGGTATGATGATGATAATTAATAGTCCTAAATTATGCAGTGATTGTTATAATCCCCACTTAAATTATTTGTTGTATTTATGATTTAATCTATTTACTGAAAATAAGCCATTTGGAATTTAATTGGTGCAAATTTAAATAAATAACGGTTTTAATTCAGCAAAATATAGTTTCTCAGCAATAATGGGCATATTTTTCTACAGGTAAAACATCTCAAATAACTGTTTTATTAAGGAGTTTATAGTACAAGTGACTTCAATATAAAATAAAGTGTTTTCAGTTTGGAAATTCCTACAGAAATAATATAAATATGGTAATATTTCATATTACACATTAGTTGGATTAAATGAAGATGTGACTGCAGTTACAAATGCAAACGTCCTCTTGTTCATTACACTTGCTTGTCCATCAGACATTATAACCTACTTTAGCATACATTTGGAGAGGATAGTTAATTATTGCTGCAGTTATTCTGCAACCTGCATAGTAAAAGCTTAGAAGCCAAAGAGACTTCAAAAGATTTTACTATTATGATTTTATTTTATTATTTCTTGAACAGAATACATG
The DNA here is from genome assembly GCF_034190915.1 of Cavia porcellus. Lineage (NCBI taxonomy): Eukaryota > Metazoa > Chordata > Mammalia > Rodentia > Caviidae > Cavia > Cavia porcellus. The sequence continues at coordinate 17,630,812 of NW_026947487.1, read as the reverse complement.
CAAAAGAAAATATCATAAAATATTAGAGCTACAAGAAATATAATTAGCGATGAAAATATGGTTTGTAATTTATGCTTCCAATTCTCTCATATTTTAAAAATAATGCAATTTATGTGCTCATTTTGGTAGCACATATACCAAAAACAATACAATTAATCTATAACATATGTTTTTTATAACATCTAAATTAGGACTCTCAAAGTCTACAGAGTTCATCTTATTGTGACAAAGTATATATTTTTTTTAAAAGTTGAAAATATTCCCCAAATCTCTAGCATCCTAGGTACTCCCAACATATTTTTCCACATAGGCAAGCATAGAATATATTTTGCATATTGAAGAATATGAAACAATATCACGAATAATGGTGATAAAAATTTGAACAAAGCCATCTTATAATCTTTTATTATGCTTAATTTTTGAAGCATTCAAATTATTGTCTAGAGTCGATAAATAAACTAAATAAGAAACAGAGAAGCAGGTTACTAAGATTATTAACTCAAACAATAAATTTTGTATATAGCTTTCAAATTAATCTTCACTAAGAAAGTTAGATCATTATTACTTGGTAAATCAAAGAAAGGATTTTATTTTACTGGACAAATAGACTTGTTTCATAAGAAAGAACCATGTATGAAATATAAAATCAACTTTAAGAGGGAAGTGCAGATATGAGGCACTTTCCATAAACAAAATGAAAATGATGTCCGTGGCTAAAACAATGATTAAGTAGTAAAAAAATCAAAGAGATGTTGATATTTTAGATGTTATATTACAAGTAAAATTCGTTCCTAGACAGATGATATAAAATCTCTTCAAAATATTTACTTGCTCTCTGTTCTAGTGGCAATAGCTGTAATTTTAGTTCTTTCTTAGAGTTTGTAAACATCACCTTATTAATGCAAAGAATAGAGAGCCTAAACTGCATACCGACTAATGAACACTTATGAGCAATTGTTACTGTTCTCTAATCTGAATAGGATTCTGACCTTATGCTGGTCTACTCTTGGAGACAGATGTATAAATATTCATAAAATTAAAAAGAAAATGCTAAACACAACAATTATAAGATGTTGACTCTGAATCAATTGCCTAGGAAAAGGATAAAAAATGCTTGCATAATTCAAAAACTTTTGAACAAATGATTGACAAATGAAATATAAACAAAAAGAAAATACTCAAATGCATCTAGGGAAAAATGAAGATGTACAGATCAGTGTTGTGGCTCATGCCTGCAATCCCAGATTTTGCATGAGGATTGTTGCTAGTTTGAGAATAGCCTGGGCTACAAAGTGAGCTCAAAAACAGTCTGAATTTCATAGTGGAACCCTGTCTCAAACAGAAAATAAATAAATAAATGAATAAATAAATAAAGATATATTTAATAAAACCAAATATGAACACACAAAGCTTATGAATTTTATGGCTATATGACTAAATCAAAGGTTAAAATGAAATTTTCAATATAATAGCAATAAATAACTGTTTCTACCAAATGAAGGCGCTATGCTACATATTAATATTTTAATAATTAATCAAAACAAATTAACATATAGATATTGAGAACATTATTATCTAAATTTTGTCAAGTGATGCATTTAATTATATTAAATGAAGTATAAGAAATAATAATTGTAAAGTATGAAGCCAGTAGCCTTCTAATATATTTGCAAAAATAATTAGAGAAAATAGTGATGACTCTGATTGAGATATATAGTAATTTTTCTAAAAAGTGTTCCCATACTATGATTATTTGTTACACATGAAGTATTTTAATTTAGAATATACATTTACTTCAAGTTTGAATATTTTTGAAGCATCATGAGAGATTTTGCATTATTTTTCATAAAGGCAATATATTTTTTATGTATTGTATAAAGTATAACGAACAACTTTTATTAGCTGAGCAATGTCCTTGAATTTGCATTTGACATTTGAGTAATGTTTAAAGATGTTTAACATGTGTCTTTGAAAAGAAAGAAAAGTATAATATCAATTATTCTGTTAAATAAGAATTCTCTTTGTTTATTTAATAAAATCCCAGTTTCCACTCTTTTGAATGCATTTTACTACAAAATACATACAGCAAATTTATTACAGTGTACCTTGGTTCACAGACTTAATTAAATCCCTGATTCTGGAATGATGGTTGCAGTTATGTTTGTCACCAGATGAAGAATTCAGAAACAAAACCAAAATTTTGCCAACCACTTCTGTTTGTGAGCAATGTTTGGGAATCAGGGTATTGCACTTATTTGTATATCGTTTGTCTACAACTAAAAGAATATACAAAGTTTCATTTTGCATATTTATATATGTATTTTGACATTTATAACAGAGAACAATGATATTTAAATTAAAATAATTCTAAGATATTTTCTATGTGATTGTTATAAAAACTGCATTTGGTTACAATATAAGACATATATGTATTTTATCATATAAACAAATATAATAATTTATGAAAATTATTATAAACAATATTTTATATTAAATGCTTTATACATTTTAACTCGTTTGATTTTATTAAGAGTATCATAATAATAGAGTAAAAGAAAAGTGCTATTATTATATCCATCGTATGCAAGAGGAAATTAGGGCACAAAGATGTTACATGACATTCACTGTTCTATGAAGCTAGATTCAAACCAGAGTTTCTACCAATAGCCTCAGTACTTTATAGACTTTCTATAAACTTCTTACTTATTTTTGAGTCTCTGCTCAGTGTCTTATAATTTTCTAATTTTTATTTCAGCTGTTTCACACTGAGTTTTTGACTTGCCACCAAAAAGAATCCAATTAACATGTTATTCTTCTCAGGGTTGAGTTTGCAGAAAATCTGCTAAGCATAGCTTCACTGGAGATATTATTAATTAAGTTAAGTGGAATTTATGTTCGGTCACAAATTATCCCATTTCTCTTGTTCACAAGTTCATCCTAGAAAACATTCTTCAAATGTCTTACTGAAATCTAGATGCATTACCATTATTTCTTTATGCCTACATCTAATAATCCTAGCAACAAAGAAAAAAACTTCACAAGAGTGGGCTTTCCTGGACATAGGATTTCCACTCAGTGGTGTACAGTACTTCAGTTTGTTCATCTTCCTGAAAGTTTGAGCACATGTGTTTCTAGCACCTCTTCACTATCTATGATTTTGTGGAGGAATCTCTAAGACGTCTGCAATTTGTGTCAGCGATTCTTGGCATTAATCTTCCAAGTACACGGAAGGTGACTAAACAGATTCTAATTTTTGACCTGCGGAGCATCAATGAAACTCTTCTTGGCTTTTCTTTTATGATCTTTGAGGTTACTATAAAAACTACTTTTATATCAAATAAATTTTAAATAAGGCCACCAAATTAATGAGAATTAACTTTACATTTCTTAGAGATAACAATGCGTAAAAACATGATCAGCATTTTGTTTAAATGTTGGATATTTGTATCATTTAACCCAAACAGAATGAAAAATCTTTGGAATTCAAAAAGCAACTATGAAAAAGTAAAATACATGTTTCATTAAAGATGACATAGAAAAGGTATTTTTTCTTGAATTATTTTTTAATAGCACTTGGAAATCATTAGGAAAGATAAAATCACTAGGAAACAATGTCACACTAATATTTATAATTTAATTCACTCCTTTTTCTTCACAAAAAAAGTTTAAGTTTTATGCATAGATAAGAATTTTCAGAAAATTCACAAGTTAGAAAAGTAATTTTTCATGGGTTTGAATTTATATGTGTGTAGTATATATAACAATTATATTCACAATGCTCTACATAGGTAGAAGTGTTGAGGACTATGTGTGCATATTTTCATTTTTAAATTAACTTTTATTTCTATTTTGTAAGTGCTCTTGAAACTAGTATAGAACATAGTACAAGACTTTTTATGCTATTTCTGGTATGCAATTGCTATCTAACATTGAGATTCTAAAAACGATTATTTGACAACTTCTTAACGTTAAAACATTAACCAAAAAAAGCCAGATATTGAATAGATTTTTTTTCCTCTTAAAATACAGATTTTCTTCCAACTGTTTGTCTATAACTATGTAGCTTCTTGAGTTACTTAGGTCATTCATTTTTATTATATCTGGGGAAAATGTATTTAAGAAGAGAGGAAATGTAATATTTAACCACAAGTTAGAAAACAGAATTTTAAAGAATGGTTCAATGATAAACTTGAAACATGAAGAAATGAGTGGAAGAAAGTGACAAACTACCAAATGGCAAGTTTACTGAATAGTGAAAAAGAAAAGAGAAATACAATGGAGTGTTTTTTATGAGTTTCTCAAGTTATTTAAAATAGGGGAAACCAAAAAGTTAACATTATGATGTGTTATTACAATAGTGGAAATCTATAATATGAACAAATTTTAAAAGAAGTAACAGTAAGATTTGTATGTCACTTTTCCACTATTCTGGTAAAATGTTAGTGTTGCTAATCAATCATAAATCACCCACTAAGAAAACTATACTACATTAAAAAAATACACATAGCTCCAAATGTAATTCTAAAATATTTTCAAGTAATCAGCTAAAATGCAAAAAATAAGAAAGAGAACAAAAAATATATAATCCTCCAAAACAACAAAATACACAAACAAAAATTAATAAAACACTATAACTTTTAACCAAGGAGTTGGAAAGCAACTTTTTATGATGCTAGCGGTTTTGTGGAACCAAGTTCAAATCACCAGTCTTGAGTTAATTTTGGGTTTAGTTTTTATAGTACTGTAAGAAGGCTGATAGCAGGTTATCATATAATTGGTTACATGAATTAAGTTATATGTTTTCAGACAGAATTAACTAAAGAGAATTGTTTATTATGAGGAGGGAAAATTCTAGAAAGGGGAGTGGAGAGTGGGGTGAGTAGATTTAGGTGTGTCCATGACCAGTATATGTCAGTTGGACAATCCTTGAAAATAGAACATATTTATGCATCAAAGAGTAAGATGGTCTACATGAGTGCAGTTAGACTTGGTCAGGTCAGACTGTCTCTAAGTTGCAGCTGATGTGATCAGTCCAGGCTGAGTCTAATGATCTATTTATGTATGGGCCGAGTGAGCACATCTTATTTAAACAGAGAATCAGACTATTGATTTTTAACCTTTCCATCACACTCGGAGAAGACTGCAGTAGAGAAGGTTGTTCACTTCCTGGCATCCTAGCAGTAGAGAGAAAAGGAAGGAGCCTGTCTTCATTAATTTTCTTGCTGAGACAAAAATACCCTACATCTAAAGTTAAAGGAGGTTATTTTGGCTGACAACTGTAGAGGTTTTAGCCCATAATTCGCTGACTCAAAGGCAGGGTAGTGTGGCAAAGGTATGACAGAGGAGAAATAGTTCATGGCCAAAAAGAACATGGAGAGGGCAGCAAACAGCAAATGAGTGCAACAGTGCTCTTTCTGTGACTTCCATTGCACCCAGGATTCAGGCTCTTAGCACAGATAGCCCTTACACCCAAGGTGAGACTTCCCATTATCAACACCCAGGACTATGCCAAATCATTCAGAAGACTAATTTAGTAATAGCACACCCTTAAAGCTAGTATTAAACATTTAATTCCAGAATCACACCTTCTAGATCAGTCAGCTTTGAAAAACCCCACCTATGAGTGCATGAGGCTTTGAGGGGGCATCTAGACACAAGCCCGAACAAAACCTGAGATGGAGGAGAAAAGGACAATTTATAGCCCCCAAAGTCAAATTCAGTCATCTTCTAATTTAGATGCCAAATTATGAATACATTAATAGATTAATCCATTGATGAATTTAGAAGCCTCACCCTAAGAAAGACTATCAACTAGCATCAAGTGACCAGCACACAGCCTTTGAAGTACATTCCAGATACAAATCACAATAGTATGTTCCTATTTTCTTATGTATTCATACATACCCACACACATACACGCCTATAAGATACACTTGGCTAAAACAAAAGCACACACAAAAAAGAAAGAAACTCTCAAAGAATAAACCCATTCATTGTATTCTTACAACTTGTGTGAAAAATCAATGCAAAATTGAAATCAGATATAAATGTAAATTTTTAAAGCATTAAACTGAAAAATAATCATGAGAGAAAATCTTCCACATGAAGGGCATAGAAAAGAAGTCATACATATGAAATTAAAAACATGAAAAAGTAGATAAATTGGATGTCATCAGTTAGTAATTTGTGATCTGGAAAACACCTTGTGACAGGATTAATAATTCCAGTTGCAAATTGTAAGAAAATAATTACAAACTATATATCAAATAAATAACTTTTATTTAGACTATCTAAAATTGTCAATATCAGAACATTTTGAAAAATTGGAGGAATATGATATCTAGATCTTTTTATCCTTTAATATCTGTTATGAAACTAGGATGAAAAGAGAAACTAAGATAGTGAACAGAAAAGTGATTGTAAAGCAAACTGGGAGCTTAGAAATGATGATGTAGTTTAAATTCTGAAAACAAGTTTGCAAAAGAAAGTTTATCTGACAAAAATAAAATATAAAAGCCTCTGGGTATTACTTGTTACAACTGAACTAAACAAATATGAATTTGTGTATTGATTGTGTCATTTATCTGTGCAGGTATCCAGGACAAGGTTATTTTGCATTCAAAGACTTTGTTTTGGGAGACAGAATGAAGAGTACGTAACAGGCATATCGGGTGAATTAAAAAATACATCCATGTGCTCTTTTAGAGTGGTGCTGGCTTTTTAACGAATAATTTTTAAAGCTTACCATCTTAACTATTTTCACAGCAAAAAACAGAATTTTACCAAAATTACTGTTAGTCTCTTTTACTTCATCCAGTATTGCATTTCCTGAAGGCTGTAATAAAATAAACTCTGTATCCCACATGTGTTCTCTTACAAAGAGACCTCTCTGGAACAAATGCTTATGGTAGAACTGAAAACGAAAAGTTAATTGTAAATAATTTTCCCCACGTCAAGTCTGTATCCTGAACGCCATTCTGTTGATTAGCCTCTGTAGCTTTAATTTAAATTTGCTGTCCTCAAATGCGGAAATAAATATTTCAGTTGTGCTGAACAATTACCTTGTTCTGCAATAAACAAAAGCGCGCCTCTGCAACAGCCCCTTTCACTGCTGCCTTATGAAACGGCATCTGTGTCGCTCTTCATTCAGGACCAAGGATTCCACCTGTCCTCCTGCTCAGAGTCAATCCCCAGGACGATCACTTTGCTGATATTTTCTAGTAATATTTTCTTTTTGAAATACCTTCCATGTTGTTGTCTTTAGAAGTTGATTTACTTCCTGCCACAGCAAAAGGGAACACAGAGACTGATGTGGGAAATTCTTAGTTTTTTGTTCCTCTTTGTAATTTCAACTATTCCTGTAGGAGCTCTCACTTAATGGAATTTTATGTCATATATTCTGGAGGTTTAAAATCTTGACTGGCAGGGAGTTATTCAATGTTTTATTTTCCTGTATTAAAAAAAACAGAGTAAGTGATTCATTTATATAATCTCCATGTTTTATAGGACAAATATATTCCAAATTATGTGGAAAGTTTTTGCTTTGCAATTTGAACCTATGAGGTCCATATTTTCTCCTGCACTCCTGCAGATCACAAACTAAATCTGGAAGGTATTACTGGAAAAAGGCAAGATTAAATAATGCCTGTGATGTTTATGTTCTAGATAACTAAAGTAATGTGTTTCCTAAATCACTGGGCTGTAAGAACTCTGCAGATTCCTTATTAACATAAAATTCCTTGCTTTAAATTCTCAGACTGTTCTAACATAAACCAAATGAGTGATGAGAGTTTGTTAAAGATTACTAAATGAAGAGAATAAGTAAAGATTACATTAGTGCTAGCCAGAGTTTAGTATGCTATTTTAAAAAAAATTAACATTGTTTTATTATTATTGTTATCACTATTATTATTTTTTAATTTTGCAGATTGAAATCAGGGCCTTCATGCTGAGCTGTACCTACAGACCTTATGAATATTTTTTTCAAAAGAAATTTTAATGAATTGCTATGTTAACCAGGCTTATTTTAAATTTGCAATATTTCTGCTTTATCTTCTTGGAAACTGGAATCATACTTTACTAGTACTAACTTTTTAGGAGAATATTGACAAAAAATCAGACTTTTAAAGAAATAAGGTATATTTTTGCCATTCCCTTAGTATATTCAGGAAAATGTGTATGTGTGTGAGGTGTGTATGTATGTCACATCTCACACTTTGTGATCAAAAACTTACCTCAATTAAATTATGACTTTATAATCTCATTATTCTCATTTTTCTCCTCTGCCAATATTTTATCTTAGTTTCTTCTGCCTTAAATCTCACACTACCATTTTACAACTGATTATCATAAATCTCTATTTTTGTTTTAAACAATTTTGTCTCTATTCTTCCTATTACTGGTTTCAATTAGTCATCATTATTTTTGTTCTGACCAGATTTCTTATGATCTACTTCTGCACTCTCAATTATTTCTTTGTTCTTGATGATACACTTTTTTCTGCCATTTGCTACTAATTTTTTTGTATATGGATGGTTTACTCATATTTTTAGTGATGATATACAGCTCCATGGTAAAAGCTGCTAAAAATACTCCATAACCTAAGTACTAAGTTTACAGGATAATCCCGAAACTCTCAGGATATATTTGTTTCTTAAAACAGTAGGCCAAATAGCACAGTCTCTGCTTTCTGGAATGAATTACAAAACTCTTATATCAAGTTACACTGAAAAGAGTTGCATTTTCAAAGACATTACAAGTACTATATATATATATATATATATATATATATATATATAAATTGAAATTTCTAAAATTCATGAAGGTGCCACCTATTGCATAAAAATAAAAGTAAACCTCAAAATTCTTTAAAATGGCATGCAATAAAATGTTGGCACCCAGATGCTAGATTTTGTTTAATTTTCTTATTCAGGGCATGAATTGATTATTATAGATTCTATTTACTTCAAGATGTGTTTTTTGGTTTGCCTTTGGGTATCATTTAAAAATATCTCCATATTTATAAATATAAAATCAAAGCTAATTTTATAAGAATATTGTGAACAATGCTGAACAATAATATAAATGATACTGAAACATTTACAATATTAGATGTGCAAAAATAAAAGTTTTTCCTGTATTTCTAAAATCAAAGCTTTACAGTAGATTATCTTTATTATATTGGTCAAATTATCTAAATTTCCTATGCATAAGGAAGCTTAGCAATAGTCTCCTTCTGAGGAATTGTGAAGAATAACTGAGGTGTCTTGGTCAAGTATGTACAATAGTTTCTCCAAATGACAAACATTTAATATACTACTGTTTTATTTTTAATTGTTTTGCTACCGTACATGTGTGCAGCACATAATGACTGCATTCATTTCTAGAAACTGGTTATGTATACATACACATCTTAAATTTTTGACCTCCTCTCTCCCTCCACTCCCTCTTTTCTCATTAAAATTGAAAAGTAAAAGAAAACAATCTCTGAAATTTGTATTTCTAATAATGAGAGAAAGTTTAATTTTTTTGAAGTGAGGTAATATATATATATATATATATATATATAACATATATTTATTTAAGAACATCTCTTTACAGTAAAAATTCAGCTTCAGAATTCAGTCACATTTGTTTCAACAATTAAATTCTATAGTAGGAGAGTTTTTTAGTGTTTTAAAGACATGCAGGAATGTCAAAAATACTGTTCTGTGGTCCTCCTCCTCGCAGGACATGCCTAAGCTGAGGAACATGCTGATGTTTCCTGGCCTTTACTAACCCTACTGCAATGTCCTTTTCCTGTGGTGTCTTGGGGACTTATGTTCTATTCTTGCTTCATCTCTACTCATCTGACCATCACAGGTTCCATGGCAAGAATAATGCTCAAAGACTGTTTCTGAGGATATGAACCAGCATCCTTAACACGGCTTCAACTTTTCTAACTCAGAGGAGTTTGTTTGCTTGTTTGAATTTCTGTTTAGGTAAGTGTTTCCATCCCAGGTCTGTCTCTTGACCTCCTGTCTTAAGATGCAGTGACCTTCAGTTATGGTTATGCTCATCTGAAAGGTGGGTGGAGATATTTTTCAAATTTTCTGCATGTATTAAAATTTTGAATAGTTTTATGAATGTCAGAGGGGCGTGGCTTTCTCAGATCTTCTGTATTGATTAACGTCACTTCTTTGCTTTTCTGCTCCGACTGCTGCCCTGTGTTATTACAGGGTGCACGCAAGTCGGTATTTTCCCAAATTTCTGACAAGATTTAGGATGCCCCGTGATTCTTTATCCCTCCTAAGAATATTTTGGTTTTCTGTTGTCTCATTATATCTGCTGAACCTATTGAACACTGAATAACTTCTTTACAAGCATTCTGACAGTCTATAGACCGAGGTATTGTTCCTCAGGTCCTTCCCGAAGATGCTTAGATTAGAAAGGACTTTTAGTTACTAATTATGTGATAGGAAAATACCTTGTGGAATATACTTAATTATGTTTAGCATTATAGTTAACTTATAGAAACTCTAATCTACTTACTCTGGATCAATCATCTATGACAAGCCTTTTAGAATCTGAAACAAGTCGTGACTGTCCCCAGTGTCTCTCTGTTATAAACAAGTCTTCCAACATGAACTGAATGCTGTGAATTGAAACATTCATAGAACATTCTATTTAGTTTATGCAGCTATTACAAACCTTTTCCCAGAAATAATTAATGCTGTCTTCATGATTAAAAAGTACATATTTAAAAATGAAAGCAAAGAGAATAAAATTCAGTTTAGAATTTCTCATTGTGGTACAATCAAAAGCAAGTGAGGTCACTGACTAACTATGAGACTCTAAGATTTAATATTCTAAGTATCTTTGTCTTATACTGTTTCTCTCTCTGGTGTCTCTCATCACTGCCTTGTTTCCTATGACATAACAGAGTTTGATGCAAAGACATACTTTACATGTTTTTCTTCTCTCTACAGTATATTCCATGTTTATTCAGTAAAAATATTTCAGTTGATTTCTCAAGATGCATAGTCACCAAGCCACTACTTCTGTTGACTATGAAGTCATATTATACTAAGGATACTGCTCACAATTGTTGAAAGATAAAGTCTGTGTCCTGACAAACCTTAACTGATTATCTATCAATATAGCATTCAGCTGTGCCTACTCTATTCTATGAATGTTTTCACTATAGTAACAGCAGTCATCTGAAAGCATCTATCATCATGCTAACTTGTGTATTTTATTTATTTAGAAAGGATCTCTGATATAGTTCTGGCTATCTTTCTTTTTTTTTTTTTTTTTTTTTTTTTTTTTGTCTTTTTCGCTTTTTATAGGTACCAGGGATCGAACTCACGACCGCCTGCTTGCAAGGCAGGTGCTTATGTCTCTGAGCTAAATCCCCAGCCCCAGGTCTGGCTATTGTACGCTCACTATGTAGCTCATGTTGGCCTCCAACTCATGATGGTCCTCCTGCCTCATCCTCCCAAATTCTGAGATTATACATATTCACCAGCACACACGACTGCTTTGTAAAGTTTGACCAACACAACGCCACATTCTTGTTTAAACTAACACTGGTCATGTATGTTAAAATATTTTAGTTGGAATTAGATATCTTGGCAATATTCAAATTTATTTTTTAGTGCTCCCCATCTTCTTTGTCTTAAATGTGTGCTTAGACAAGAGTTTTCTTTGCATTTATTAAATTGAAATATTTTATTTCTTTTTCTTATTTTGCTGTTAGCATGTCTTCTTTTCAGTCATTTTTATTTTATATAATTGTTTTCTACACAGTCAAGGTACTGTTTGGGATGTTTTTCTCTCTTTCTTCCATTCACATATCAAAAATCATTTTATACATTTTAAAAGATAACAAAATCCGATGGAGTGACAGAAACAAATGTCTCTGTTCCTATGAATCTCATATTTGAAGATTTTTAATTTCTCATCCTATCTGGGTTAAGATAGCCTGATTGCAAGAAGGCACCTTCCTTTTGGATTCTCCCCCATTCCTGTTTCTTCCACTCTTCTTGTGATGCCTAGAAATATGTGGCTAATTTTTTTTTTTGCTAATTTTATTTGAATGAGAATAAAATCAAATAAAATAAAATAGAATGAAGCCAATCAAAACAAAGTAGTGTAGGATACTACTTCAAAGCAAGATAAAAGGAAATCAACAATGGTTATCATAATTCCTCTTGCCTTCAAAATAGTTGTCCACACCTTCAGACATAGTAAAAATCAAACAAAACAGAACAGAAAAGAACCAATAAAAACAAAACAATGAAAATAATAAGGACTTCAAACAAAATAATAGTAAATCCAAAATGACTACTATATCTTGTTATATTTGAAATAACTTCCCATGCCATCAGATATAAGAAAAACAAACAAGACAAAACAAAATAAAACCCAACCAAACAAAATAATAAGAATGATACAGGGTTTCAAAACAAATTATAGGGATCAACAATACCACCACCCTCAAAAGGTGATGCTCCTTAGATGCTACATTGCATATTATTATCCTCTGAATAGATGATTAGACTACTAACTTTGGGCTTGCTAAGTTAGTGAAACACTAAACACTGCAAGCATTCAGTTGTATTTTACCCAGTAGTTGTCATGGCAGCCTGTGTTTCTTTGGATCAGCCAGTCACTTACAAAGTGGGGGACCCTTGGCTCTTCTTGTCTCCCACCCCACTCTCTGGAAGGGGCTGTTGTCTGGTTCTCCCCTCAGCAGCCATGCAGGGCACCAACTCACAAAGAAGGGTTTGGTTGTTGTTGGCTTCTGGTTCTCCTCTTTGGAAGTCTGAGAATGGTGCTGACTCACGGGAAAGGGCTAGTAATTGATTCTCCCCACAGTGGCCCACATGTGCCGCCAACTCACAGGGAGGTCTTGATTTCCTGTTAGCCTTTTGTTCTCCTCGGCTGCTTCTTTTTCAAACAAGATTTGAATAAAGCTGATAGAGACTACACGAAGACATATATCATATGTCACAGTATTTACTAGTCAAATGAATATCAAAACTTATACAAATTAGTGAAAACAAGCCTTTTAAATTTGCTTTGTTTTGTTTTTGTAGATTCATCCACTTGTAGGTATTTTAAAGAAGTCAGAATATAGATTGAAAGTATAACTACAGTAAATGGAGAAATCTTTAGTTTTAAGAAAACAGAACAAAAAACAGACTGCACAAAGGCACCTTCCCTGTATAAAAAATTATTTAAAACCTCAGTGACTTAAATCACTGTTTCTTTATCACAAATCAATAAACCAGGTGCAATCTTCTGGTTTCAACTAGATTTGCCATTATATTTGTGAACCGGGTGGAGGTTTCTACTGATTTAGTGTGCAATCCCAATGATTAGAAGTTTTATGTTGAGAGATTAGCTCTAAAATGATCTCAACTTGTGCAATAGATTTTTCCTCTATACTATTTTTCTTTTCTTAGTGTGTTATACTGGCTTGCTCCTAAGATAGCTGGAGAATTCTATGAAAGAAGAAAAATGCATAAAAAGAATAAAAATGAATAATGCAGGTCTGGAAGTAAAACAGCTACACAATCACAATTCCCATATTCAGTAATCTAGAATTAGAATGCAAATTACGGCTCTGGTGTAGGAGATAGTCAACCCAGTGAAGCATGAAAAATTGGAGCTGACCTAGCAATGAGGTGACAAATTTCTTTATCATGGTAAAGAAATACAGATGTTCTGAACATTGTATTATATAGACAGTGCACTCTATATAATGCATTTATCGGATCAACCTGTATATTCAAGGTCAAACAAAGAAATCAATATTTCACTTTTTTACTTGTATAACTGTGTTTCCAAAAGAACTAGAGTCATTCAAAGAACTAGAGTGATTCTGAGGTCATCTTGGGACCTGTGAAATGGGAGTAAATTTCACAGAAGCACACACTAGATTTTGAAAGAATTTAATAAGTGTCTCAAGTACCACTTAAAAAAGGAGAAATGTGCTCTCTCCAAGTTTTAGGCACGAAGATGAAAATAACTGTGAGTCAAAAAGTTAACCTATAAGCATCTGCAAGATCCAGAGATCTGAAAGCTATTCTATAGCTGTACAATTCAAGTACCATGTTAACTTCCACTTACTCTCCTTCCTTCCCCTTGATCTAACACAAGGAGACTCAGAAATTGCCCGATTAGCTCAGGAGAGCTAGGGATAACGTGGAAAAGCAGAAAAACAAAGAATATAAGCACATCTTTCTTTCCTAGAGAAGATTCTGTACCAGAAGCAGACCTGAGGTGCCTGAAAAAAAGCTGATTTTATCACAGGTTTGGAATTTTATCTGATTTATTTTTCTGTGGAAAAACAAAAAAATGCTTGAAAATAATAAATTTTTTATGGATCCAGAAAGGATAGTTCTTAAGACTCCGAGAAAATGTCTAACTAAATATGTTTAAGCATGCATGTACATTGACAGAATTTTTTATTCTGTAGGTCTCTTTGGTTTTCAGTGTCATGGCGAGATATTTAACAAAGATTAAAGCACGTTTATTTTTCTCACCAAGCTATTCTCAAACAGATATTATTACTTTATGCATAATTCATTTAAAATTAGTTTATTTTAATTAATTCATTTATTTATATCAAATATCCTATTCCCTTAGTATTTCCTCCTTTCATTTTCAGTTCAATTATTTATTTTAATTTCAAGCAAATTCTTCCTTTTCTCTAACCATCATTTACTCCTACTAACAACTCCTACTTAATATTCCATTTATTCTTAGATTCTAAGGAAAATAGTATTACTATATTTTAACCAGCATCTTCAAATTTGTGCTCGCTCACATATCTTTCTCTATGACAAAGAGAAGGAAAAGTTATGATTGCAATTATCCTTTTTTGAAGAACATGCATGATTCTCTAAAGGTTAAAGAAAAGTAAATGATACCATATAATTTTGAAATAACTTCACTTTTATACGTGTGTGTTACCCAGAGCACTTAAACACTTAAAAAAATTCTGTAGTGTCCTTTCAGTCAAACAAAATGCCTCACTTGCTTTACGTAACTCAGTTAACATGGGTGTCATCCTTGGTTAATATAATTGTCATTCTCAGTTTTATCCCTGTCAATTTATAGTAATAACAAGTTTTCCTCTCTACTTCAGCATCTTCATCCTTCTTGCATTATCTAATGCAACTTTTTTTTTGTTGGTAGTTTTATTTCTGCTTGCTTTGTTTGAACTATAATTCCACTGCAAAAACAGAATTAATATGTGAAAAGTTGAACATTGTCAGGAAAAGTGAAGACCTCAGGAAGGTGACCAGATAAAATGTTCCCTATCAATTTAAAGAGGAAAGACAATAAGAAACAAAAAGCTCATCACTTGTGTCTAGTCACAACATAATATGGCTATGTATAATGTCAACAGAGGATAGCTACATATCAACACAGGAGCTTACAGTTCAAACCGAGATAAACTAATAACTATACTATATTTTCCTAAAACACATATTAGCAAATTCTAATGTATTCAACCTCCTGTATATGCCATTACTTGTTCTTCCCTGAGTGGTTTGTTTGTTTGTTTGCTTATTACCAGGGAACAATAGAAGCCCTTATGAAGATTCAGTTTTAAGACCCTCTCCAAATCCATAGCCATCTGCCCTTACCTGCAGGTTCTTCTCATCTGTCTCTAAGATGGTGAGGCCTTCCTTCTAGCCATCATCAATCCTGGTCTTGTTCTGCATCACCTCTTTTTTTTTTTTCTTTATCAAAAGATTTTCTTTATTGACTGACTTTCACATTATGAAGTTCTCCTCTTTCCTGTTACATGTCTGTAGATGCAAAATAAATCTGAAATATCATTTTCATGCAAAACAACTATTCCAAACAATAAATGTGATCATTTATTCATGGAAGTAGACTTTTAAAAAAAAATTCTATGATTAACTAAATTCTCAAAACATTTGGTCCTAATTTTTCAGTATGATTGTTTTATGCATTTCCCAATCGGCCCACGAAAATAACTTTTGTAAAAGACACTAAAGGCTCTCATTAAAATCTAAAGGATTCCTTGCCAGTCATATTTTTCCTACTATGTGACAGCTTTCTAAAGAAATTATCTTTACCTTATTCCTGAAATGTTCATTATTCAGTTTCAATATAACTTTGAGCATATATCATGTGTCTTGCTTAGTATTTCTTCTCACACCATCCTTCTTAGCTTCAGGCTTTCTAGTCTACTTCTAAAAGACACATCACACCACGTTATCCCATTATGTAAATGGATACCTTACTCAACCTTCATTTTCCTTCTGGAAGTACAATGTAATTCCATCATTTCCCACATTTTAGCAATACATATTCTGACAACTTTCAAACTGGCCTCTCAGATGTAGTCTTTGCTCGAATATCTTCAATTTATATATTTGCCAAACAGTTAACATCTCTGACTTGAAGTTTCATAGTAATCTCTAAGTTCATATTTGTAAATGCAGTTATTAACCCTTAGCTTGCCTAAACTTATTTCACTTTGGTTCTAGTACAACCATTAATGTTTGAACATCATATCACATTGTATATAAATCAACAGTCATTCTCAACTTTTCTTTCAACTTCCTTTGTAACTTCTAATTTTCCAGTAGGAAGCCTTCCTGATTCCCAGAAACCTACTTCTCTTTCTCCCTTTGCTAAGTTTTTATTTTCCGTATGTCTGTGTTCCAAATCTCAGAAAGTGAATATTTCTGCTAATTAACATTTCAGCATTTTCTCTCTTTCTCTCTCCAATGACTCCTGTCATTCTTATATCCCTTAAAACTACAGAAAAATTTTTTTCGCTCTTTTGTTTTTTGTTGTTATTTTATCAATTCATAGAAATTAGTAACTAACATTTTAGGATGTTCAGCAATAAACACTGCAGTCAAAATCCATGCATCAGAGTCCTGGATATAAGGCAGAAGGTAATAACCTATAAAAGTAAAAAATAATGATAAGAAGCTAATATTTGATTGCAATATATTCTACAAAGAAAACAAAGGGGTGACACAGATGAAAACTTTATAGATTGAATATCAAAAAAATGAGTTATTTTTAATTAGATAAGTAAATTAGATTGCATTTCTATCCATGTGAATATCTGAAAAAAGTTACACAAGATAACA
Source organism: Cavia porcellus (assembly GCF_034190915.1). Lineage (NCBI taxonomy): Eukaryota > Metazoa > Chordata > Mammalia > Rodentia > Caviidae > Cavia > Cavia porcellus. The sequence goes on along the minus strand of NW_026947487.1, from coordinate 17,613,680 downwards.
GGATCTATGAACATGAAAGAAGGAAGTGGTCATAAATGAGCTTGTCATTCGCAAGATGGGAGAGGACAATGGATTAGAGCTTAATGATAAAGAACAAGTTTAGGGAGCAGGTTTTTGGTTTTTTTGAAGGACGTTTTTTTTTTTTGTAATTGACAGGAGCTATTTCACAATTGGTCTTATAGGCATTACATCTAAATTTCACTGTGTTTATAAAACATTGCACAGTTTAAAAATATAAAAGACATGCTGTGACTCATACCATCAGAAAGTCATGCAGCCCTAAAGTTATGAAGCCTAAACAGTAAGGTACATACAACATGGATGAAATGCAACATTACAGAATTGATAAAATAGACATTCAGTGGTAACTAAATGAAATATTATGCCCCAGTACTGTCAATAGCTCTTTTTATTTTTTCTCTTTTTGTTCCTCAGGCTGATAATGCCCTTTAATACATGATTTATGCTAATATAAGTAGAAGAATGATATTCTTCTATTAGATCTTTTACATCAATTTTAAAATTGTATTCTTTAAAAATTATTCAGAGTAGTGATATTTTCGCAATAAATTAAATGCTTCAACTTTGTCCTTTATGTTTTTTTTGGGGGTGGGTAGGGGGCATTCATTTGGGAAGAGCTTTTTGAGGACTTTTACATTTGAATACTCAAGACAATGATTTGTGATTCTCTTTTCTTATGTCTATTTAGTTTAGATATTAAAATAGTGTGGGTGATGTAAAATGAACAGTAAATATTTCCTTTCTTTCTACTTTTTGAAAATATTATAGTGAATTATTATATTTTCTTCTCTAAATATTTTGTTGAACTCACCACTGAACACATGGAGGTCTAGTGTTTTCTATTCAGGCTTCTTCAGGCACTCTATTTCTTCTATGAGTTTTGGCAGATCTCCTCTTTTAAGAAACTTTTCTGTTTCATCCAGATCAAATTTGTGATTCTTTTTCCTGTATCATTTGCAAAAGTCCATCTCTCTTTCTTAATAGTATTCCTTTATAATGTGTATTGTATCTCGTGTGCTATTACTGTCTTATTTCTGATACTAGTAACATATGATCTGTTTCTCTTTTCTTCTACCTTGGCTAATGGCTTATAATTCTCACAATCTTTTCAAAGAATGATTTGGCTTAATTACTCTCTATTGATTTATTATAAATTTCATCTGTAATTCTCATTATTATGTTTATTCTGCTTAATTTGTATTTAATTTTCCATATTTTTCTAGTTGGCTGAGAGAAAAATCAGTGGATTGAATTTAGACTTTTTTTCTTCTGCTTTTAAAGCCATAAAGTTCACTGTAAGCACCTTTTTTAATTTTACTTTTTTAGTACACCATTATTCACGATTGCATCTATCCTGGGAGTTTGAAGATAATACATCTTAATGCCTGTGCCTCCTGCTCTCCTTCTCCCTCTCCATTGCCTTCATGCATTGGTTCCTTTATCATCTGCAAAAAGTCCATCTCTCTGTTTCCTATTGTAACAGAAAATGTCCCCTGCTCGAGTCATTGCACTTCCGATTCTTTGTTGCCCAGGTAATGGTTCACATTGCAGTTCCTTTCGTTTCTGTCTCCCACAAATGGCTGGTCACTGTGATGCGCGATGTAAGAACCAATGAACGAGCCTAGTATTCTACCCCTATGCTTCCCCTTTGCAGCCCCATGAAAACCTCCCTGCCTGAGACTTTGAGGCCTGATATATTGGGAATGATCCCAATCAGTGTCCGTGTATGTGAAATAATTCGGTCTCCAAATTCTGGATAGCATTTTGGTGTTTCTGCTTGCCTTTGCACCACGATCTACATTTTATTTTGCTCTTTATTTATAATTTGGATTTCTCATATAAGAGAAACCTCTTTCCCTGCCTTTGATAAATAGTGATTTCACTTTCATTTAATGAAGAATATTTTCTTAGTTATTGTTGAGATTTCTTCAAGTTGTGTTTCATGGTGCATAGTATTGTCAGTCTTGGTTTTGTGTAAGAAGAAAGTCTACTCTTTTGTGGGATGAAAGAATTCCTAGGTGTCCTCTGTGTAAGGTTTATTGGTGGAATCCTCAAATTTTTCCTTTCTGAGGTTCTTCCTGCAAGACTTACTCATCTGTAATCAATAAAATATTGAAATGTGCAGAAATAAGTTAACTTATCCATATTTTCTGTAGTTTTGTGTTTGTTTGATTATGTTCCACATTCCATGACTAGGTACATGCACAATAAATATCATTATTATGAGTCCTCCAGAAATTTTACCCTTCTGTCATTGTGTAATGTACATGATTTTCCTTGTGTTAAAGCTTTTTGTTTGAAATTAATTTAATTCATCTTGATTTCTTTCACTTTATACACTTAGACCACTGTTATTTGTAATGTTATACCAAAACTTATCAAAAAACAGACATGTTTTTATTTTATTCCAAATGGTTTGCAGTAAAACACGTAATACCATTAATTTCTCAGAATTCTTCTGCTTTCTTAGAAGACACATCATTGCATTTTCACTTTTTAAAATAGTTCTTGAAAAGCACTATTTTGAATGTCTTAATGAGATATGAAAATTTTTAAGGTGAGTAATGGTGCCTAACACTATCCAAGGGAAAGGCAGGCTGGCCAAAATATTTCTGCATATTCACATTCACTTGATTCACCAGATCTGCTATTGTGAGATTTCTAGCTCTTCCTCCAAGTCAAAATGTTCATAGCAGGTAATAATTTTGAATCAATTCAGGACTTTGAGACAGTGCTAAAACCACTGTGAAATACTGTATACAAAGACTGAGAGAACTGTTTCAACAAGTGGAGGAGCACAGGGATAAGTGTGTTTGGTGCAAGGGGAGTATTCTATGGGAGATTAGTGGTAACTGATGTTTTAAAGTTTTAAATATTGCCACATGTAGTTTTTATCACATTGCATGTTTAGATGAATGTCTATCACATTTTTTACTTTTTTATTATTTGTTTTTGTTCTTTGTTCCTGCATTTGTCTATTTTCTCTTATGTGTTTTAAAATATTTTACATATATATTATATATATATATATATAATATATATATATAATCTTGTTAATTTTCCATCTTTCCACATATCCTATCTTTCTCCCCGTTCTTCTGATTCCCTTTCCCTTCAAGAAAAGTCTGCCTGTCAACCAGTTTTCATTTATTTTACTAAATATATTTATGATTTTGGTTTCTCTTATAAGAAAAATTAGGCAATATTTAAACTTTTCGGTTTGACAAATTTCTTTAAGTATTATGGTCTCAAGATCTATACATTATGGCTGCATAAATTTCCATCATATATATATATATATATATTATATATATATATATTATATATATTATATATATTATATATATATCAAATTTTTCTAAATAAGAATATAGTATCATATGTATGATAATGAGTTTCTATAAATACATTTTTAAATCATTCGTGGCTAAATCTTATTAATTAATAAGAAATTAATATTTTATCTTTATTTATTTCTTCTTTGATACTGTTTTTTTTTAATACATAGATTCAAGTTTCTGTATCTCCCAAATCAGAAAGTTGAGGCAGGAGGCTTGCTAATTCATATACAGCCTGAGCAATTTAGTGACTTAGCAAGGCTCTGCCTCAAAATAAATAAAAATAAAAGCCAAAGGAAAGGTTGAGGATGTAGCTCTTTACAAAGGCCTCGGGTTCTATTCTGAATTACACACACACACACACATAGTTTCTTGCAAGCCTGATTTATAAAATTTTCAGAAGCACAATTGAGCTAGCAATTAACAGAAAACCTTCACAGTCAGAAAGCCACTGATTACTACACGCTCCCAAACCACCTGGTGCCTGCCAAGAGCCACATGCACAGTATGCAGGCTATACTAGTCTCAATTTCCTAGAAGCTGTGGTGGGGAGATGGGACTTCTGAAAACATACAAGAGGAAAAGCACCTCAATGACACCATTTTCCATAAAACTAATAAAATAATACAAGCAACAGTAAGGTCACTTCAATTTCATTTTATTTTCAAATTTTAAACAAAGGCTCCTGTTTTGCCAAACAATAATCAAAACTTAAGTACAACAAAAAATAGGAAACACAGGTTTTATTTCTCTGACTGTATAATATATGGATACATGAGAAGAGCTGACCATTTTAAACTAAATTCAATATACTCATTCACAAATAATATTGTGATTGTTTTCCACATTTAATAGATAAATAGAAATATCACTTACAATACATGAGTTGCGTGCAAGTCATTTATAGGGCATTTTTGTCAGAGAAAGAAGTTAGCTGTAATGGACAATTCAGGCTGGATATATTCAGTCACAGATCATATTTCAGACATAATAGAAAAACATTAAAATAAGGAAGGACCTTGTAATATCCAAAACAATAAAAACATTCACATTCATTTCCAATGAGTTTATATGTAGTTTATATGAATGTGAAATACAAGTGAAAAATATCTTCTGTAACTATTTCCAAAATCTTATTCAATTATAGAAATACCCTCAAAATTCAATGCTTTAGGTCCTAGAACTGAATCTCCTACTCAGATTTTATCATTAAACCTCACTAGATCAGTTTCTTTTCCATAAAATTAGCTGATTTAAGTAGGAAATCTTATATTTCACAAGTGAGAAAGTGAGAGAAAGACATTTTATTTCGTGTAGGGACTGACCAAATCAATAATGAATAGACTTCAACGCTGGAAAGAATAATTTGTATGTAACGGAAGAAAAGACTACAGTGCTTGGCTATTTTTAGTCATTTTACACTTCTTAAAGCTTAATTTAGTTTGCATTGAAGGAAATTAGTGTCAAATCCTAAGTCAGGCTTTAAAAGCTTATATCCAGCTTGACATCTGGACAGAATGTTAGTTTTAGCTGCAACTATTTCATCATTTTCGTTTTGGATATGCATTTGTAATTTATCACATTCAAAAAGGCATTTGGCATGTAAATGTTGTACCAAGGTACCAAACTGATAAATTGGGAAAACCAATCTTTCTAGATACAATTGAATATATGTCCTTCCCTTTATTGTTTTAGTACATATTGTCATGTGCGTTTAGGGGCCACAGATTTAAATGTAAATTACAGAAATTTAACCAAGCTACTGCTCAATATGCCATAAGCGACTAAGATTTAATAAGTGTTTATCATATTTCATAAATTCATAATTAAAATATTGTAACTTAGATGCTCCAAGTATTTATGTAATGATTTAGAATTATGCTAAATATTGTTTTTCTAAGAGTTCATTCTAATTTTTCCGCCAATGTATTCTTACTTGTTCTTACTGAAAGATCAATGAGATTTCTGCATGATATTTTGCCATCTATACATTATTACATTTTCACTCTAAATTTAATACCACAAAGAACAAAGACACTTAAAGTAAGTTAAGTTTAAAGAGTAAGTTTGAAAATTTGTCAAATTCTGGTAATTTTAGTAAATGGAAAAGTTAATAAACTTGAAATGCTTGTCATATTAATTCCAAATCTGTATTCTGGGCTTTTTTCAGTGCTCGACATTTTTTCAGACAATTGTTTGTCAGACCCTTTTCTAAATATCATATAATTATACTTTAATTTGTCAATAATATAACCATGTTATTAATATTTTCTCAGAGTGTTTCAGCATTGCCTTATGTGTAAAGATATTTGCAGGAGGAATATATCAATCAATTAATCTCTACTTGAATGAATGAATGAATGAGATTTTGTTTTTAGAATTCAACTTGCAAATGTTGGTGCAATGTATTAAGACTTTTCCTGTAGATAAAGTCAATTATGAGTGTGTAGAATTTCAGCTGGAGGCCCTCATAGTTGTATTTTGGACTTGAAATTTTTAAAACAATAAAGTTTTTAAGGGTCAATATGGGTTAAAAAGAGAATACCTCATAGTCTGCTATGTTAACAATGGACAATAAAACACAGCTTGAAGATTGAGATATATTTAAACCATGGGATCTTAATTCCAGATACTTTAGTCAATATTTCATTGAGGATCACAAATCTTCTCCTTCTTTATTCTACTTATAATAATTTTTAGGACTACAAAAGAGACAGCTAAAGAAATCTTGTGGTCTATTGTCAATTTCACTCAACTTCTTGACTTGGACTTGGATGGCTGATAAAATAACTTTTGATTATAGTTATATGGTTTTGGAGTTACAGAGGTTAAATTCAAAATAAATTTTATATTTATCTACAGGAATGAATAAAGATAAATGGACTTTTATTGGAGTTAACATTGAATTGGAGGGGAAGAAAAAGATTGAAAATATGGCTAATATTGGCTGTTAGTATGTGCTGGAAACTGACTTATTCAGAAAATGATTTTGCTTAAAACTAGTGGCATTTAAGGATATGTTGGTTAGGGGTTTAGCTCAGTGGCATAAGTGCTTGCTTGGCAAATGCAAAGTCATGAGTTCAATTGCCAGTACCAAAAAACAATCAAACAAAAACCATCTCATGGTCTGCTATGTTAACAATGAACAAAATTTGGGAATTCTGAATAGATACAAGAGAATTTCATGGAATAAAGTGAGCATTCTTAAAACTCTCTTAAGGAAGTTATTTTTCAAATAAAACAAAAATATTTTAATTAAAGATACAGCATTCATCTTTAACATGCTAGAAAGTGAGTAAGATATGTTTTAAAGTTTCATCTTACAACTGACAGTTTTAATGTTATGATATGTAACACATGATCTACAACAAGAATACAAGTCCAGTGGTGTTCCTGCATGGGAAGATAAGTTGCCTTTTTATTACAAAAGAAGACCTCAAAACTATACTTGGCTTGAAGAGAACACAAGGTTATAAAGCAGAGATATTTGAGAAAAATATAAAACAATGAGTATCAAAAATATAACAACAGTAATATCTGATAATTTTCAAGGTCATTACCAATAGCAAGAAACGGAAGCATACATATGACTGATTCTGTGATACTGGAGAAAGACTGACGGTGTCTCCCTCCTCACACTGAGAATCCGCCTTACTTCAGCAGTGAAGCAGGAGAAGTTTATGTGTCAACAAATACATAAAAATATAAGTACATAACAAGGAAGAGAGGTTGAGATAATTTTTCAAAAATAAACACATTTCATGGGCCAGGGATTTAGCTCAGTGGCATAAACACCTGCCTGGTAAGCACGAGGTCATGAGTTCAAACACCGGTACCAAAAAAGACCAAAAGACAAAAACAAAAATCCCTGTTTCAGATGTTAGAATCTGAGGGAAATTCTCATCTTTCTCTGGTAATGTGAGGATGGTGACCTGTTAATCACCTGATAGAAGAGTTTTGCTAGTAAAAATTTTTGTTCATATATGTTTGGAATCTAAATAGAATTACAATGAAATAATTTCTTTCTTATTATGAACACAAAAATTATTTTTCAAATGTTGCCTACTTTTTTTTTTTCTGTTAATTTACTTGAAGCAATTTGGTTTCTCCTAGAGTCTGTTTCTCCTGGAGTCTGTAGCCAACATGTGGGCAAACAGTTCTCAGGAGGAGACAAACTTCTGGGGATCACTTGTGAAACTGAAAAAGTTGAAAATTCCAACATCAGTTGGAGCCATCAACCAGGTACTTAGAATCAAATATATTGGAAGGAAGTGTCTGCATGTGTGTGTCTTTTAGAAGTTACAGCAGCAATTTCAATGTGAACTCCTTGAAATATGATTCTCATATGGATAGCTTTTGAGCATTTCAATATACAATACTATATATTATAACAAATAATATGTATAAATAAATAATATTTAAGGGGATATTTGTCAAAGTTAAAAAGTAGTATCTCTTTATACTTATTTTTAGAGAGTTGATTTATTTTCTAAATAGCATATAAGCTATATCAATGCTAAAATAATCTCATGTGTCATACTGACCAGCTGGTATGTCATAACCGTAGGGACACAAGTCTGACTGAAGTTTCCATAACCAGTTTTGCAGAAACTACATGATTTTAGTTTAATTGCTACTGAGAATGACTCAAATGAGTACAGCTGGAGAAAAAATTTAAGCTGTCCTTAAGCACATGAGTGTGGTATTATAGCTGGGACTCAGCCGAATAAAGATATGCATGTAGAACTTATTTTTGAAAGCACAACTTTGGAGAGAGGAAAAAAAATCTATTTATGAGGCTAATTCCACTATAAGAATAAGAGGTTTATTTAGGAATATGTTATGAAATTTATATATTTGCACACTGATTAACTGCTTACAAGACAAAAGACTAGAATCATTTTTAATTTACTTCTACATGACAGACATAACTAATTAACCAGTGTTTCACATTCTCTCTGATAGCTATGAATATTACGTTATTTGCTGTATATTTATGCTTACCAAGAATGAGTTGTGCTATTTCTTTGATTATATGCTATTTTAAGCATGTGTTTCATTAATTTAATGTAATTCAGTAACATGCAAAAGATGATGCTTGAGCATAGAGAAAACAGATTTATTTTGTTCTCTATGTACTAAATGCAATATTTGGAGATACTTCCTTAAGGGAAGTCATTAAAAGGAAGTTGCTATCAAATTGATTGTAATAAAATAAGCTTTAAAAGATTCAGGGTTAGAATGTGAGTAAATTACATAGAAGAATTCTATATTCAGAATAATTTTGCAGGTTTTTAAACTTTTATCTCTTTTTTTAAAATGTAAGAAAGTGAAAGAAAATTATATTCTGAGAATAGTACTCCACAAGAGATTTTTAATTAGATAATTACTATTGATGCATTGATCTTAACCTAAATTATAAATTATATACATTTTATCCTGTTTCCCAATGTAATGAATTTGTTCAATTATTTCACCAACAACCCATCAATTAAAAAAAGTTGAGTTTTATGTTCTTGTGTTTTTTTCAATGCCTCTTTCAGTTCCTAAGGTCATCAAATCAAATGGTCAACTAGACACCCGGGTACATTTCAAGATGAGAAATGATACATAAAAAATAATTTCACTGTTATCATCCAAGATCATTAACTTCATTCTCACTGATTTTCTGGGGACAATATTAAAGGGGTGTTTTGTGAATTGTTTGATTGATGTGATATACTAATTATTTTATTTATTCCTTAAAGATCACTAAGAAGCTATTTCAAGAGCAAGTCTGTTCATAATGGTTAAAGAAATTCTTTCATCCCAAACTTATTTTTCCCTTAAAGTGGAGTAATGTTCCTGTTTGACAATATGCTATAAGGAACTAGAAGAATGATCAAAACCAAAATAGGATAGACGATAGCTAAGTATAGCGTTCTATTTTTACCCAAGAGAGAATTACAAATTTGGTAACTCAGATTTCACGACACAGGTAGTATATATTTTGCAGAGAAGTTTTTAAAATTCAGCAGGACTCAATACAACTCTTTCTTTTTTCTATAGCTAGTTAAAGGAATTGATGAATACTGAAACCACTCCATAGTGGAAATTAGAGACTACCAAATGCTTACGCTGCAAACATACTAGTAAAAGAACTGAATCCACTTGAGACCCTGCCTTGATACAGTCTGAGTTTACTTTTGCTCTCCTTAAAGACAATTTCAGGGTAAACATTTGTCATTTTAAGTTACTGAATAATTTGGAAAACTTATCACACAAAATGTTTAAACAAAACTGCCTTTATAGTTTTAATAAAAAAAGTATAAAGTTAGATCAATATTTTGTATTTTCTTTATCTTGCTTTAATTAAAATATTTTATGCAACCAAAAATGCAATGATAATTATGATTATTTTAAAAATCAATTTTTGTATATTTCTCTAATTTCTCCCCAGAGCATTCCTGTTTCATATCATACTTACTGTGACTTGTCCCATGGCAGATCACTGGTTGGTCCTCTCCATATAATGGTGCTGAGACCTTTAAAGGTTTTCACATTAAGACGCAATAATTCACACTCACACTGAGTTGTAAATTTTTGTTTTGAAAGATCTAAATTGATTTGTGAGAAAGTAGTTTGTTATAAAGCAAGATCATTCATTTTATTTCATGCATTTACAGTCATTCTTTGGTTCTTCTGTTTAGTTGTCTTTTTTTAAATCTTTAACATATTGTGGTGCAGTACAAGGCTCTCCTAGATTTGCATACCTGATATAGCATCTCTAGCCTCCAGAACCATAAAGTAACTGACCTTCTCTTTCTTATAATCTGGTTTCAACTATTCTGTTATAGCAACAGAAAATAAACAAATCATATAGTTACATTGTACATGTGTTAGACTGCTAAGATTAATCAATGAACACAGAGTTTAAAGAAAGTTACCTTGAGATGTCCAGTATAAATCATGCACTCACAAAGATTCCAACTCAGGAGGATTAAGCTTTTTCCTTTTATTGTTATGTCATTTTCTTCTGATTTATGGTTGAGATCCACAATGCTCATTGTATTGAAGTCTTAGCTGCTTGTGGGTTTTTGGGAAGTGACAGTGTCAGAGGGACTCAAACTTCATCAAGGCTTTTAAACACTGAGAGGTCATCACAGCATTAATGGGAGGTGATGGAATTAGAAGATGGGACCTAGTCGAAGAGAGGGTCATGAACTGTGATCTTGGGCTACAGATTGCTCATGGCCCCTTCCTCTCTGGCTCTTTCCATATTTCCTGCTTTCCCTGAGGTAAGCAGCATACTTCTACCACGTCTTTCCATCACTATATTCAACCTCACGGTGGACCAGAAAATATGCAGCTGATAAGCAGTAGACTAAAACCTCTGAAACTGTGAGACAAAATAAAATATTTTCTCCTCAAAAACAATTTTTCTCAGGTATTTTATCACAAGTTTGAATCTTTCATTATTCTTTCCTTTCATTACGACGATATAGATATCTATCATGTGTGAAATTTATTCAGTTTTAGGTTTGCACTTTAAGGCCAAATGAGAATCAGGTCATATATATATATATATATATAGAGAGAGAGAGAGAGAGAGAGAAACTTGTGTTTGAGACAAATGCTGATGTCACTGGGAACTGTTATGACAGAAACTGATGCAAGAATCTCAAAATAGCTCCCTGCTGCTATAGTAATAGGACAGCAAAATTGTCTTTCACAATACTCTTTTACTCATTATGCATTTTTATTTTCATTTTGTTTTAGATACTCTATATTTCCACTACTTGAATTACCTTGAGAAATTATCTTTTAGGATTTTGAGAGTGACTTAATGTTAGCTGATGGACAAGATCGGGACATGGGTATTACTCCATGTTTAAAATAAAACCTTATCACAATTTGGTAAAGATAATGGAGAGGCATTATGTTTTTTGAAGTCGTAGTTCTCCTCCTCCAAAAAAAGTATGATTTAGGAGGTGCTTTAAAACCTTGAGAAAATAACTTACATAAAATTAACTTTCAAAATAGTGTTACAAAATACTGTCTACTGGAAAAAGTAGCATAACTCTTCACGTATTTAAGATTTTTAGGGTAATTGATGTGTTTAGATTCTGAATTTATTTTATTCAATTGCAAAGTCAACCGATTTAATTAAGGTACAATGTTGATAGGCTCAAGGAAATTTTTCAGTACCCTAACATTTCATACTTCAGATCAAGAAGAAGGAAAAAGCCAAGAAATTTGGTAATTGTCTCTAGAACCCTGACTAGTATTCATTCTCAAGGTTCTGATTTTTCTTTGACAGAAAAAGATAAATTTATTTCATAAATAGATTAGTATTCTACATGAGATAGAACATTGTTAAATTTTTGAACAAGTTTTGATTATGATGTAAGTTCTTAGATGAACAATATAATGATTCTATTTCCTGAGAAAAACTCTGATAAGGAGAAAATCATAGCCATCAACTAGAAATCCAAGGTGTATTTACTACATGCGTGTGATTACTGATAGTGTAGGCATTGTAAAAGCTGTTGTGTATTGTTAATATTTTGAATTTTCTTGTTTATTTCACTACTTTTTATAGGAAACCTAAGTGTATAAAAATTTAGAATATCTAAGTAGTTAAATCTACCACAAAACTGTTTTTCCATTCATTATCTTTTGTGCAAGAGTTTAGAAAATTGTATTTATTCCTAATTTACCAGTTGTTAAGGTTAGAAAACAAATAAATAAAATTACTTATTATCAAATATATGTTTTTATTACAATGTTCACTTGTGGTTTGCTTTTGCTAACATCACTGACATTTTAAAATTCATATTATCTCTGCAATCTTTGTATATAAAACAGTGATAAGGGATTTTAAAAGGAATATTAAAAACACTGCTTCAATATGATTGCCAAAATATCACAAATGCTAGCAATAAACATCTGTTCTCATAACATCCTTTTGATAACCAAGGTCATTATTACAGAAGTCACCTTGTCTGCTAGATCCACGAGGTGGCACTCTTGTACTGTTCATTATGTTGTACAAATTCCTTGATTCTTCTTTCCTCTTTTTCTCCTGCTATCTTTTCCTGTTTCCACACACATACACAAACACATTTCGATAGATATACACCAATTTGTAAGTATAAATACATAAAAGGAAGCATTTATACAATGAATACTCATTCACATGACAATTTGAGTATTTTTTATATATATTTATCAATGTAATATTTTGCTGGTATAGGGAGTTAAGGATTTATTTTAGTAATTAATTTGGGACATAGTTTTAAATAGATCAAGTAACTGTTTTGCTGTAAAATTAGGACATGAGTGCCCTACTGAATAATAATTTTGTTTCAGTTATTACTCAGTGAAGTATTAAAGCAAAATGAAGTTATGGAGAACTGATGCTTAAATTTTTATGCATATAATAGCAGTTGTAGTTTTGTTTGAATTATGCAAAAGCATATCAGGTAAGAGAGAATTGTAATCTTTTAATTTATTGTTTAATTTACTTAAATGTGAAGTTCAGTGTTCATAATAATATGCAACTTGTAATCAAGAAAACAGTAAAGTGAGCATGCCAATTATAATAGTTTTTAATAAACAGAAAACTGATCTCTAGATGAGTAAAATTCTCTAAGATATAATGCCTTCCAGAAATATGCAACATTATATGAAAGTAGTGTGTAAGGGAAAAATACTTAAATGCCCCTATCCCGTAAAAAGCTGCAAAGTATTATCTGATTTGAAAAACAAAGACTGTAGGGAAAGAAAAAAAGGAAAAACCATAGAATTCCAAATAAAGTTCCAAAATGTAATGAAATGTGAACAGTCACCTTGCAAACGTAGAAACATTTTGTTATGACAAAACAAAATTTGTTTCCAAGTTACACATATTTGACCACTCATGAAATGATTTCTATTTGCCCATTTCTGTACATAAATGGAGATAGAAAACAGAACCACAGGCAAGTAACAGAGCATGGTGCGTCTATGTGAAACTGAGTGCAATACATGCTTTGGCCAGACACATGCAAGTGAAGTGACTTTGGGCAACTTAGCCTGTCTGAGAAAACTTTAGCCTTTGTCGGTGGGGTTGGGGCCAATGATAATGTTACTGAAATTACAGTTGTGACAGATTTGCTCCACTGTTAAATTTAGCTGTTTTGTTTTGTTTTGTTTTGAGACAGTGTCTCACTACATGTTCAAAGGTGGCCTGGAACTATCCTGAATCTTTCTGCTCTGCTTCTCTAGTGCTGATATTACAGGCATGCATTATCTCTGGCTAAATCTAGTTCCTGAGAAAGGATTTATCATGCTAGGCATAAATTCAGAAACAATTATTTTTTATTCTTTATTCTATACTACTTTTTAAAGCCTGGTTTAAAAGGGTGTTTTGTAAGTGTCTCATGTTTTACTTTTGTCAAGAAAATATGTAAATTCATGCACTTACTCTAAAATTCTATTTTTTGAAGCAGTATTTCCTTTTTGATTTCCTTATTTATTTATTCTTTTATTTTATTTTAAAGATTGTAAAACCAAACAAAATATAGTAGAATAAAACCATTCAAAACAAAGCAGAGAAAGTGATATAGGACATCAAAACAGGATAATTGGAAATCAACCATGGCTACCATAATGCCTCTCATTAACTTCTAAATTGCTGCCCACACCACCAGATACAAAAAAATCAAACAAAATAGAACAGAATAAAAACCAATCAAAACAGAACATTGAATAACACAAAATAATAAAACGGAACAAAACAAAAAATTGAGAAGCGTATTAGATTTCAAAAATAAGACAGGAGGAAATCACCCAGAGTTGCTGTAGTGCATATTGTTATTCTCTTAGGAGATGCTCAGACTACCAGCCTTAGTCCTACAAGTCAATCAAACAATACAGGCATTAAGTTGTTTTTGTACCTCAGTTACTATCAAATCAGCATGTGTTCCTCCAAATCAGCTGATTGCTTCCAAGGCTGGGGTGCTTCTTGTCTCCCAGCCCACGTGCTGGCTGGCTCACAGGAAGGGTGAATGGGCTTCTTGTTTCTCCTCCTGGGCCCTGCATGACTGCCTCTGGCTCATGGGAGTGGTGAATTGAAGCAGTAACTTTAGTATGTTGGAATATTTTTCTCTTTCTGTGAAGATTGTTAGAATTCTGCAATTTTATTTGGTAAGTTGTTTTCAAATAATCTGACAAACATATTTGTATCTCTATGAAAAATATTTCAAATTTAGTTGACAATGATGCTTTATGGTTTGATTAACTTCTAGTAACTTTATAGTTCCTTTTGTATGGATTTTTAAAATTAAAATTTGAATATATTCATGAACTATTATCTGTAATTGGGTATAAATGAAATGTTTCAAAAACTGAATTCTATATTTTCTTAAACAACTACATGATGTCATTGTTTAGATAGGCTTCCTGCATTAATAATCCAATCAACAGAAGCATAAAATTGTTCAGAATAAACTTAATAAAACAAAAGTGGGTATGATTTAAAACAAACTTTGAAGGATTGACACTCAAAACAGCAAAATCTCTCTAAACTTTTCTTTCCTAAAATTTATCCCATAAAAGAAAAAGTGAAGTTAAACATAGCATGCTACTCTTTAGTGCAGTAAAATAGCATGAAAGTATTTAATTACTTTTAGTCAATTAGATCATGTTACTTTGAAGTTGAAATCCCAGTTGTAATTTTTCGTAACTATTTCAAGCAGAATTGCATGAGAATAATATAAATTCGGTTAGATAATTTTTGTTTATTTTATTTTGCTACTGCTACAGCCTATTGGCAAAAATGAATAATTAATGAAAAGTAATTTTGCTTGTTAATCTTTACAGTTCACCCTACAAAAATTGCAAATCTTTGTTTTTAAAAATATTTCCGTTTCTCTAGTATATAAAATTGCATTTTATTTTAAACATCATGAATTTAAAATGTTTTAAAAACCTCTGAATTTAGAGTAGTTAAATTAATGAAAAGTTTTTATATCAACCTGTATTAAGCTTTGTTGTCTATAAAATATAAGACTAACACAGTTTCCAGGTGAGAAAATATACTTGTAATGTTAACAGTATTTTATTAAAGCTTTGCTTTATCTTGATATTTCAGAACTAGTATGCTGATATTTTTTTGAAATCAAGGTGATACCCAGATATTTTTCTTTAATACAAATTGAATTCGCCACATAACTTACCATTAATTTGGGAAAAGTAAAATAAAATATGTAGCCACCATTTTTGTTTGTTTTTTGTTTTTTCTAAACATCATTATACAGAAACATTTAACCTTGTTATAATTTTTTGAAAGCTCTCTAGACTTAAAGAAAATTTTGTACTGTGATTGATTTCCTTCTTTTTTGTAAGAATCATTAGAGTCCAACAATTTTTTTTAAAAAATCATGATTTTAAAATGAAACTTTGCTCTTTGAAAAATACGATAATCTTTCAGCAGTCTTTTCACGAATGGTTATTAAACACTTCTGTGCATTTGGCCCCTTAGTCAGAAATTCTGAATTTGCTGTCTTGCAGACAGTTGACAGAGGAAGTTGTCAGACAAAGGAGAGTTCACTGTTAAGAAGATTTTGCTTATGTATACAAAGCAGAAAATATACGTTATTCTGTTGACATAATCAGTATGTTAGTGGAGTGAATTTGGAAGATTTCAATACTTTTACTTATGTGTATTACAAAGTATCAACATTAGACATTTTAATGATTTTGTTATGAAGTCTGATCATCAAAGCATACAGTTAATGCTGCTGCTAAGGACATTCAATGGAAAGGCAGGAGTCTCCTACATGAGAAATGTGCATGGAACCTTAGTGTGTGGCAGGTTTCAGTTCATTCATTCCAGTTAGTCAGTTGTGAACTACTGCGGAGAAAAAAGTGTGTTTTAAAGCGTGAATTAAACCATAGTCCACAAGCAATGCATTTCATTTGAGTTGTGCTATCATGCTGCTTCAGATTCTAGCTTTTTAAGATATGTCAGTGTTATCAACTTACAGTGATGATTTCAAGACCAATGTTCAGAGTTCCAAATGTAAAGCACCCAGAAAAAGAACCAAGGTCAATAGCAAAAGGATATTGGTTGTATTTTTTGAGCTTGATGGAAATATACAAACCGAATTTTATCGAGGGACATGGGAAGAATTTTGCATATTGTAAGGGCTTCCTAGAGTATTTAAGAAGGGATGTATATAGAAAGACGCTTCAATATGGGGAAACAGCTTTAGTCTCCATCATGACAACACATTGTGTTTCACAACTCTGCTGGTATGACAATTTCAGTTAAATAGAAATATTATGGTATATCCTCATCCACCATATTCAATAGAACTGGTGCTGTGCTATTTTGAGCTCTTCCTCAAAGAGAAAAAGACCCTAAAAAAATACATGTTTTGAATTGATTCAGGACTTTGACACAGTCTCAGCAGCACAACTAAAGATACTCTTAAAGTGGACTTCCAGAATTACTTCAGAAACTGCCATACATGATAGGGTGTGTTATAAATGAGAATAAGTAGCTTTAGGGTAATTAATGACTTTTATTATAATAATGTTTTTCTCTAAATTTAAACATTCACTATGGTGTTCAATTACATCTCATAAATAGAAGCTTGATATGCGTACATAAAGCCACACACATTTTTAAATACAGACACAATGACTGATATGCCTGAAACCATAAATTTCATCAATATTTAGATTTCAAACAAGGAAAAAATAAAATCCTCCTGCACTAATTATAGTATAAATGTTCAAAAATTGAACATCAATGATATGTACAAACAATCCCAACTACAAGATTGCTTTACTGGTGTTAATATGTCATTAACAATCACAAAAACCAAAACAAAAAATCCCTTTTAAGTTAACCTGAAATTTGTGCTCTTCTTACTTCTTTTTATTTTAATCCTTCACCTTCATAACTTACTATGTTTTTCCTGAATTTACAGTGACATGTTATTGAATCTGATTCTATTTTCTTCTCCATTATAATCTCTACTGTATCAGGAAATATTTCGATTTGTAGTTAGAATGAACACACATAAGCGTATATCATCTCTTTCAATATTCTTCTTAAACAATAAAATATAAACAAAATTCAGTTGGTTAATATAAACATACTAGTGGATATTAGTATCCACTGTATTAGTATCCATACGGTATTCATGTTTTAAAGGTATATAATGTGCAGTCTTCAGCTTGATAGAAAATCATTTTTTATTTTTACATTTCATAATACAGCATTGATAACTATTCAAAGAAACCAGTTTTCTGGGAGGGATAACAGAGAAAATTCTTCCACAAGAAGAATTTCAGAGTAATAAATATATTCAAATAAAAATATATACGAAAATTGTTTTATTTATATGAAATATATAAAGTCTGAAGTAGTTATATAGTTTGGGAATTATTAAATGAGCTTTGCTAAAATTAATTAAGTGACTATAATCAAAATTAAAATGACTGTATAATATGCTAATATTTCATAAATTTAATAAATGTTTTCCAGGAATCTTTTTTAAATGTAACTCAGCTGTCTCCAAGTTAATAAGACAAAGGAGTTCCAGAATTTGTGTCCCAAAAGCTTACTCCTATGGGATAAATAAGTTTATGCTTATAGAAGAGAAAAAATATATATATGAAAAAAAAATATATATATATACATATATACACACACTCATATGAATACAATAAGCCATTGGAAGAGAAATGTCTACCTTATTTAGTTTTAAAAAGACACAAAGATGCTCCAGAAAAGAAGACATTTCCCATATGACCTTGTAAGAGACCAAACGTATTTAATACCACATAAAGGAAAGGTCAGAGAATCCATAAAGCAAACTAACAAGCAAAAGAAGAATTTGACATGATTGTACCACAGTTCCTCTGGGAGGAGTGATTAAAGACAGTAAGATTTGATTATTATAAAGTAGCGAGAGGTCTTTTTTTAAATTCAGCTAATAATAGACATCATCATAATAAATAATAACACATAACATTGACTGTAGACTTTCTATGTACAAAGCATTTTCACTCATTATAACAGTTAATCATGAAATAAAGTCTTTATTTTAGAGAACAGAAAGTTTAGGCCAAGTAAATGTTGCAATGTCCAAAGACCAAATGGTTAACCAAGATTAAAATAATTGATCTTTCATCACATAGACAAATTTCTAAGCCTTGCATAGCTCAGGCAATGGACATTTTATGAAGCTGGGTCCCTGAATTTAGGGCATTTTATATTCTGTCCTATTCATTTGATAAATGAAGAAAATGGAGGAAAATGAACTTGTGCCTTTTCCATTGTCACACATTCAACGATAAAGTAGAAAACCTGTCTCTTTTATGTTTGATCTATTTGCGCTCTTTAAAACCAGATCTCATTTTTTTTATTCATGTAAGTACACATCCAGAGAGTTCTTCCTTAAATGGAGACACAGAGGAAGAGACTTTCTCCAAATTTATAAATCTGCAGCCCTGAGTTCTTCATCTTAGTACAATAAAAAAATGAATTTTTCCCAGTGTAATATATTCCTTTATACTTCTCAAAACCTGTGGTTAATGCAGCGATTTTTTATCCTAATTTTCCCCTCAGTATCATTGAGCTGTCAGCACTAAAAGTAATAGTTGATAATTGCAACTTAAGGAGTTTTTCAAATTAGCACATTTTTCCTTATATGGAGTCTTCAAATGGAATTATTTCAAAATTCATTGTATAGTGAAAAAAAAGGTATTCAGAAGGACAAGTTAAATAATACTCTTCTGGTAAGTGGTAAAATAAAATCCAACCATAATCTTTCTAGTTCAGTGTCCCTTAATTAACTGGCTAAATTTTATAGACTTCCAAACAAACATTTTGTAATTTAGGAGGTGTCTAAATGAGAAATCAGTCATGAACATGAACAAAAGTCAGAAAACAGAATGTGTAATCAATGTGGGAAAGAAGTTAAACATTTAAAATCATAGAAATACTGAAATTGTTTAGAAAAAAAGAAGCTAACATTTCTTAATTAATCCTGGGACACTGGACACTCAATTTAAAAGTGATTGACTTCAGAATTTGGAAAGCTGTCAGTGAAATGTAGTCATTAGAGTGTTATGATTTCATTCAAGGTTATTAACTCACCTTTTAACATAACTTTAATACTTTCTCTTCATTTGTCAGTTATTGCTCTAGGTTGGATTATAATTACATTCACTCTTTGTCATTATATATGATTTGCTAGGTCATTCTGCCACTTCAAAAACCAGTTGATGAGACAGCTGATGTACTCAATAAACTTAGAAATGATTTCATGGAAATTCTTATGTTGTTACTTATATTCAAGTATTTTATATTTCCTTTTTATCATATTTTATATTTACTGTGAGCAAAACAGTTTTCTCAATATTACTCAATGCTCCTGAGTAACACTTTTACACCAAGTACTAAAGAAAATATTAATACAAAGACAAAATATATTTTTTAGTTTATTTCTTAAGAAAATTTTAAAATGTTTATCTAGTTATGAGTGAATACATTTGACACGCATGCACTGAAAACTTACGTACCTTTTTAATGATACTTAGGGATTTATCTTGTAGGATTTTGAGGCCCTTTTACACAAGTATGTGCAGAGAGACAGATGAATGTTTTGTACCAGGAAAGTACTGTAACACATTCTAGATTGTAGAATAAAATTTGAGGTATATTGCCCAGCACAGTATACGATATAAATATGAGGAAAAATGAGAAAATATGACACAGCAATGTTAGAAGACTGTGGAACAGCCTTTTGAGCCAAAATATTTTAATTTAATTTCAATTTTTATACTTAAATCAGAGTAGTTAGTGTAATCAGTTTTCTTTAGGCTTTAATTGTTCTTTTCAAATTGGAGGATATTTTCATGGACAAATATTAGTTTTTAACACAGATATATAAATAAATTAATAAGCTTCATTTCTTTTCATCAGTTTTTTGTTCAGTATTGGCAAACTGTGACGCTCCAAGAGTTAGATATGCATACTGCCTTGCACCTGGACACTGGTACCTCTAACGTCATTGATGGATGGTAAAATAGTTTTTAAAATTTTTTTATTCTTTTTGGGCACTGGGTCAGCTCTTCAAATGACCATGAATTTATACTGAGCCAGAAGTGCTGAAGAAAGCTTCATTACTGGTGAATAAAATGCAACACCATCATTCATTTTTTAATTTAGGCTCTGCTTAAAGTGTTGGAGGCTGTAATCAATTACATTAACACATGATGCAATTTGACTCATTTGAGCAATTTCAATCAGGATTTCATCCTCATCATACTGCTGAGACTGCTGTATTGAAGGAAAATAATGACCTTTTGATTGCGACAAGGGATGTTGTCTTTCATGATTTTGTTGGAACTTTTGGCAGCACTTGATGCTGTTCATCATGGCATTTTATGGGGTGGTTTATATAGACTCTGGTAGAATTTTCTCAAATAAAAACAATACCAATTCAAAGTGTTATCTCTCAACAATATATTTAAAGATAGATTAAGTAAATTCTTTTGATTACTATTGTAGTAGGCTTTTCTTTTCTTGCTTTCCTACTTATATCTGCACATAAGTACTTTTTGTTCAATAATTATTTTGTGCTTTGTGATACTGTAAAAAACATTTATGATTTTTAATCTCAGGTTAAAAAATTAGTAAACTGTGTTTATCACTGAAATACACTGTTGTACTGACAAATTGTTGCATTCTCTCCTTAGGGTTTACTCATTTACACAGCTCTAGTTTTTAAATCTATTACTTACAAGAAGTGATTGAATATTATGCACATGCAAAAATGTTGGTAGGTTAGCAAATAGAGAGCAAAGAACCCTTTTAAGTTAAGTACTTTTTAGAGGGATTTCTTACGTAAAAATGGCAGAGCTATCAGCAAGTATTCTAACTATATGGATATAACATTTGCAAATATAAAAAGTAACTGCTTAATATAATTATTTGGAAATTAGCATTGCTAATATATGGATGATTTATATTTTGTAATTCTCATGAGAAACTATAAATTTAAATGGAAGTTGAAGAAACACAGACTCTCCAATATTATAGTATATTTTTGGGAAAAAAAATGAATAGCAATCAGCCTGATAAAGATGTGCAATATAAGTCTGTGGATGGAGATGGCTTCTTTAGGAAGCAAAAAAGACAGGTTAGGCAAATATCCTTCTAAAGATTTGAATGCAAAGCATTTTTTTTCTTTTTTATAATTCTTTACTTTCTAAAATATGCATATCAAAATTAAGGACTATAATTTTTGATAGTGAGATAGATTTTTAATTATAAAACAAGTTTGAGTTGAGTATGCCAGAATTTCAGTGCTAATGGAAAAAATGTTTAATATTGTAGATATAAAGGTTGCCATCAAGAGTGATTCAATGTAATATATTGTTTATATAAAAGAAAATGTCAGGGGAAATAATATTGAATAATTAGTCTCTTTTTGTGTTTATTACACCAGACTTTGTATTTTTTTCAGAAATTTTCTTACAAAGTCAATATAATAGCAGTACTTGTAAGCTTTATTTGTTGTTTCAATTTCCAGATTACACTGATACCACATAAAAAGCATGAGATTCAATTTTAGATGCCCAAAGTCTATATCCTATAAGATCTTATATTATATTCCATAGGATAGAAAATATATAGCATGATATTAAGACACAAAAATAAAAGTCAGTGATGACAGATCACAGATCATGGGATACTCAAAGGGTACAATTGCCATTATCACCATCATCATCACCAGTTTCCACTAGGAAATGATTCTCTAAATTTGTTTTTTTTTTTTTTTTTTTTATTTAAAGAAAAGGAAACGAAAAAAAAAATACATGGAGATTAAAGAAAAAAAGGGTAGAAAAATAATACTAAATTACAGACAAACAAAAGGTAAGAAATTGCCAGTTGATAAGTTACAAATTGTCTTCTTCGAAATGGCTGTTTAGGTTATAGAATTAAAGTATTTAGAATGACATTCAAAAAAGTGACCCTACAAACCATTCTGCTCTATGGCCGAACAAAAGCTCCGTAATATGATTATCAGTCCCACCTATTTGTTTTACATCTCTAAGAGGATAAGGTTAACCATATCAAAACAGAACAGAACATTTAAAAAAAATAAAAAACAATTTAAAGAAACACAGATTTCAAAGCAAGTCCACCGGAGATCTACCTTATCCAACTGTCTCTAGCTTCTTACAAATAGTTGTCCCTAACTTCACCCACTTTCTATACTTATTGCATATTATAGAACTAATCAAATCATTACAGGATGATGGAGTCTCTTTGGGTCCTCAAGTTCCAAATTAGGGAAGACATTTCCAACTACCATCACATCTCTCATTCTCTTTGTGATAGCCGTCCCCATCTCTGCATATGCTGAAGTTGAGCTGAAGAAACCAGTCCAGAGTCATTTTAATCAGCAAGCAATAGATTGCTAGAATTTATATTATAATGCTACAAAATAAGCCTCGGGTTTTTCAGGTCTCTTCCTCAGAGTATTTGTTCCTATCCTCTCTGTATTATAGGGAAAACCAAGTCATAACAAGACAGCGAAACAATTTCCTAGATAAACATGCAATGGATAAGACTTACAAAACTATAATATAAATGATCTTCCGTAGCTACTATGTTTTCTCTTGTTATTTTCAATAGATTTGTCAACAACACTGGCTTATTATAGTTAAATATACTATCACCTATTTTTATAAAAACTTATCTTTGACTGCATTGTAGTATTTGAGAGCTGTTACTGATTCATACCAGTATGGATATCCTTTACATCCTGTCATGCTCAGAGTAGTTTCCTCTACTTTTAGGGTTGATTCTAACACGCATACGGATTTCAAATAGGATCAGTCAAGGCCAACCAATAGTCTTATGATTCAGATACAATTAAGATCAGTCATAGTAAGACAATGTAAGTAATACAGGATTTCAGCTTAAGTCAATAGGAAAGTAAGGATGGTTACCATGGTATAACCTGCTATTTTTGGTTCTAGAGGTCTGTGTCCTCAAATCTGATATGAGTGGACAGACCAGAACAAATTTAATTCAATCTAAATATGGCACTAGGACTACTGTGTCTTTTAAATCGTTATACACCATTAGCAATGACCTCTGCTTTTTTTTTTTTTTTAAATATAGTTTCAGAGCTGTCTCTACCAAAGACTAGCTTACCGTCTCTGCCTCATGTCTGCTACTCCACTTTTCTGCTATAATTTGTCCACCTTATTCCCTCATTCCATGGTCTGCCCCGTACACTGAGGCCTCTCTGCCACTGTAGCTGTAATCCTGATATCTCTTCCTCTCTTTCTCTGTAATGTCCTTCAGCGCTCTCTGTAGGGTTGGATTGGTGGCCACGAACTCCCACAGTTCCTCCTTGTCTTGAAAGTATCTTATTTCTTCATTAATTTTTAGAGAGAGTTTTGATGGATATATGAACTTAGGTTGCATATTTTTTTCCTTCAGGACTTGGAATATTTCTCCCCACTCCCTTCTTGACTTAAGAGTTTGTGTTGATAAGTCTGCCGTTATTTTGATAGATTTCCCATTATAGGTAACCTGCATCTTTTCTCTGGCTGCTTTTAATATTCTGTTTTTTTGGTGGATTTCTGGGATCTCGATTATTATATGCCTAGGCGTAGATCTGTTTTGGTTGTAGGTAGCTGGCGTTCTGTATGCTTCTTTTATCTGGATATCATTTCTTTTTGCTATACATGGGAAATTTTGCTTTAATATCTCTGTGAATATTTTTTGTATTTCATTTTTGGATGTTCCTGCTTCCTCACTCACATTCTTTATTCTTAGGTTATGCATCTTTTTATCATCTTCCAGTTTTAGAATTGCTTCTTTCTGGTTCCTTGTTATTTTTAAGAGGCTTTTTCTTTCACGTTCATAAGCCCTAAATCTCTCTTCAAGTTTCAGAAGGTTGTCTTTAGTTTCTGTCAAGGCATTTTGCCAATATTCAATGGAGTTTTTAGTTTCCTGATTTTCTCTTTGGATCTGTTTCATGTATTCTAAGTTATGCTTAAATTCTTCAGATGCTTCTCTTTCTTTTCTGATTTCCTCAGTTCTTCCATCTGTGTTCTCTTGGGCAGGGCTTGTCATTTCTTTAATTAATCTCTTTATATCTTGCCTCACTTGGATCAGGAGTACATCTTTAAATTCCTCTATGAGATCATGTAAATACTTTTTAATTTCGGCTGATGCTGAGTCGAGCAATGGATGGTTACTGTGCTTGTTCTCTTCAGTGTTTAGTTCTCTTGGGTTTAATTTCTCCTGTTGAACAGCTGGAGATTTTTTTTTTATTTTTATCTCTTGTCATGTTTCTGGTTTCTTTCAGACTGTCCTGGAGTTCTCTGGCCCTCTCCGAATTGCTTAGGGCCTTTCAGAAGCGTGCTGGCTTGAGTTTTTGCTGTCCTCCCCAATTTGCTGTTATCTGGGGTAGGCTGGGATGCAGGGGCGGTACAGTCTAGTCTCTAGCCTCTGTGTCAGTTAGTTCATAAATTAGGCTGTACTTTCTGGTTGTCACTGAGTTGTGACCATTCTGCATCCGCCCATTGGGCCCCAAGCAGAGGCCTGATCTAGCCCCAACAGCTCCTGCCAGTTCTCCCTGAATCAGAAGCAGCTGGGTAATGGCACAGGATTCTGCCCAGGTCCCAGCCGTTCTCTTCCAAACCTCTCTGTGATAGGAGCTCTAGAAAAGCAGATCTGCCCAAAACCAAGATGGCTCCCACTAAGTTCTCTGTGCGGAGCTGAAGCCAGCAAGCAATCAGACTCTGCCAGGACTCAAGATGTCTTCCACCAGCCCTCCCTACAGGGGGTCCTGGTGATGTCACCAAGCTGCGGTTTCAGCCGCCAGGCTAATATGTCTGCACCAGATTCTGTGTTATTGATTTCCCCGTGGTGGCGGGCCAGCTGTTCTCTGGCCAAACCCAGCCGCCGCGGGGTTTTCTATACTCACCAGAGTCCGGTGCAAGTCCCAGCTCTGGGACCGCCACACACCAAGCCGTCCACTTTTCCCCACCTCGCGGCTCAGCACTGACTGGTCAGATTTCTGTGCACCGTTTAGATTCGAAGCGCCAGAGCTCTGTACATCTGCTCTGGTACAGCGGTGCAGAACTGGCTGCCGCCTGGAGTCTCGATCTGGGTCTCAGTTTCCGCAGTCCCCAAAAGCAACTCAGCTTTTCGTGTTGGGTCCACGAGTCTGTTCGTTGATTTAAGGGCGCGGGATTTGCAGCCTCCGGTCTCAGCAAGACTTTAAATCCTCCAGCTGTACTGTCTTGCTTGATAAGAATCGCTATGGATTTGTCTGGTCCTCTCCATGCTGTCTTTTTTTTTTTTTTTTTTTTTTAGCTTTGAGTTTGAATTCTCTGGAGAGATTCTTCGCTCGATCCCCTAGCACGCTGCCATTTTCTCTCCTCCGATTCTCTAAATTTGAAGGCACGATACACATGAGTGTATTTCTGTTCCCCTCCTCTAGGTATACATAGACACAAATATATGCATGTGTATATTTATTCCTCTATTTTCATTTTTTCTCAGCTTTTCTTACAGTGCAAAATTATATTGAGAGCCATGACAAACACAGCTTGACCATTATTATTTTGGAAGGATGGTTCTATTATATTTAATTTCCTTATCTTAACATGATATATTCATTATTCACTTTGGATTATGATGTATCACTTCTATTGTTTTTCTGCAGACTCTTTCAATTTAATAGTATGGAATTAAGGTTTCTTTTGTATTTTCTGACATCAAGTTTGAGAAACAAACATCCTTAAGTTTGGTGCTCAGCACAACAGCAATGACTGTACCCCTTTAAAGACATAGATCCATTTATCAACTTCATGATGGGAACTACTGAAAAACAAATCTGAGATTATGCAAAAGCAGAAGAGCATTCAGAATTGCTTATTATAACCATCTTAAAAGAGTAGATATAGATGACAAAATAGAAGATGCACATAAAGAAACAATATTAGTCATATTTGTCATTTGTGCCAAGTTGTTTGGATGGCTAATTCTAAAATATAATTTGAAGATACCCCAAGGGATGGGAAATTGGGAAATGTACTCAAATGTCTATTTTGTGACTGCTTAGTGCACCATTAATCATTCTGAAGAATAGTTTATTTGATAATTTAATTATTCATTTATTTTGTTTGAATAAAATAGAAATAAATTATGGAATATAAATCATACTTCACGTGGTTCAGTTATGTAAAAATACATGTGAAGGTTTCATTGTGTACTTAAGTTTACATTTATGCAAGGGGTAAAAAAATTAAATACTATCTATAGCATTTTTGAGATAAGATATGATAGAAAATTTGCCTAAAAGATATAAATTACTTGATTTTAAGGAAAAAAATCTTCTCCATGACATTAGAAAACTTACCTATTGTTGGTTGGAAAATAAAAAATATACTCTCATTATAATTAATAACACTGTCCTTTCATCATGAAATGTTCCTCATTTGTTGAGTAAATGATTTTGAGAAGAATCTCAAATAACGGGCATAGTTAGTTAAGGGGCAAAGACAAACAGAAACACTGAAATGACACCCAAGATTCTGAGACAGATCTTTTTTACATCAACTGACTGTGATTGGGATCATTTACAAAGTATCAGGCCCTGATCCTTGGCAATTTGAGGCTTATATGGGATAAGCAAGCAGAAAGCACCAAAGCAGAGTAATTGGTTATTCATTGGTTTTGTTAGTTTGGTTTTTTGTTTGTTTGGTTGGTTGGTTGGTTGGGTTGTTTTGTACCCGGGATTGAACTCAGGACCTTGCACTTACCAGGCAAGCCCTTGAGTCACTGAGCTAAATCCCCGGTCCTTATTCATTGGTTCTTATAATATGCATCATGGTCACCAGCTATACATCACAGTGACCAGCTGTTTCTAGAATATAGAAGTAACAGGCCCTCATAACAGGAACTTGCACTTGGGCAACTAACAAACTGAAGCATCCTGCTGCTCAGGATTTTATAAGCATATCAATGGTATTTGCTGGTAAAAGACCCCTTGCCTATATACTATAGAATGATCTTACAATGATCTGTCTGTTTGAATTGAGTAGCATAAACAAATTAATACTATATAGATTTAAAAGCATAATTTCTTATTTTAAATCCAGAATACTATGGAAACAGTAGAGAATGAAATGGATATGCAACAATTATAGAAACATTTCCAATGAAATCACTGCAATATAACTGAAAATGCACTGTTGTAGGATTTCGCCCGCATCTCTTCATTAGAGCATACTCATATCCTTATGCAGAAAAGAAAACAATATGATAAAAAAATTTTGCAATCTTGGGCTTCTCCCCGCTTTGCTTATATGTTATGATTATTTTTGAATTGAAATTTTGTATAAACTTCAATCTCTGAAGGAGTAAGATTTAACATAGTAGTTTCTGGTGTTTTCTCAGTATTCTCACAAAAAATTCTTATTCTAAGATCCTGAGATTAAATACTTAATATAATTTATATATAATTATTTTAAATTTTAATTTGACTGTGTTTGGAATTTCATGTATAAAAATATTTTAATATAAGTCATTTTAGTTACTATAACACTGATATAAATTTATGTATTAATATACATTATGTCTAGATGCTGACATGTTTTGATAACATTTCTGAGTATGTTCCTGGGACTTTATAATTTTGGAGCATTTTCTTTTATATTTATAAGAAACAGTCTTCTTCTGATAATATTTTTCTCATTCACAAAATTATTGTACCCAAATGGTAGCATCTTTACACTTTGGTTGTCTTGCTTTTAAGTTCCTTGATCCTGAATATTTAAACCAAACTTTGGTGTTTTCCATTCTTCTGAATATAATTTTGTATTCTAAACTCAAAAAGATTTTTTATCATATTCAGCTATTCTTCAGAGTTTTGATTCATGAATCTCCTTGCCTCTTTAAGCTTTCATACTATACACCACTTGTCACATAACTCTTTGCTTCTAATTCACAAATTAATAGATTTAGTGATTTGCAAACTCCATTAATATTGTATAATCTCAATCTAGAAAAATCTGCATTGTAATATCACCTTTGTTTAAGTCTAGTATCTGAGATGAAGGTAATATTGATATCTTGGAAAAGAATAATTTTCTGCTCCAGAACTTACACATTCTTACTGCTGGGGTTCTGTTGCTTTATTTATTTTCTTTTCAGTTTTTTCTTGGGGGGGGGGGCATTCTTTCTCTCTGCTTAGAGCTTTATTCCTTACCTTTGCCTCTCTATTTTACATAAAATAAAACACAGACACAAACCTAGTTTATCATACGCACTTCCTGAGGTATTCCTCTTTTCCAAATAACATAAAGGCCTCAAACAGTAGCTTAGAGTTTCCTTAATTTCCAGTGCGATATTTATTTGCTCTTTAGCACCTTGCTTTCATCCCACATGCATTATTACTCTCAATGTTATCAAAGATATTTTAGTTTCTAATTTAAATAATGTCATTGTAGTTGTTTTTGCTGTTTTAAATATTTGATTTCTCTGAAGCATTTAGTAATCTTAATCTCCCATATTTCATCTTTCTTGGCTCTTTTTTATATTTATTGCTAGTATTGATTCTTAATAAAATCATTCAAATGCAATATGTAAACTTTCATGTTTCCTAGGTTTTTATACTGACATACACTCATTCAATTAATTTGCTTCTCTTGTTATCTTATACATACCCATGGTTTTTAGATAGTGCCTAAAGATTGATAATCCTTAAATCTTTGTCTTCTTCTGAAATGCAGACCAAAATTTCTAAGTGCTATCTGCTTTTTTGAAACTGCTTATCAATTATCACTGCCTTCAAAACGTTCATTTGAAGATAACATAACTAATTCCCTGTTATGATTATAGAAATCCAGAAGTAATACAGAACAGTGGTCTCCATTATGTTGAGAGCTAGTAGGTTATAAATGTGGATATACATTGCTTATCTCCCTCTTTTTTCAGGTTATTGTCAAAATAATAGTGTATGGTGTTCATATTGTCAGCACATGTACTAAAGTTGAACAGTACTGAAAAAATTAACACATCTTTTGTTCAAGGAAGACACACAAATTTGTGAAGAGTTCCATTAAAAAAAAAGAATACATATATATCCCAAATGTCTTGCAAAATAGTATTTCCTTTGTGTCTCATGATACTCAAATGACCAATACTCCCCGTATAACCGACATTTTGGATATATTAACAAGACATCACATTTGTTGGCATTAATTTCTTAAGTAGACCTCAAAACTGGTCCCTAACTCATATCTTACCTTCCTTTAATTTTTTGTGAAAGCCTTTTTATATCTACCCTTGATCGTGAAAATAGCTATTTAATTAGCACTTATTGATCTCATGCACCTCCAAAGCTAATCTAATCTTCATTTATGCCGAGAGGGCAATTTAAAACCTATTATTCCATATTTTTGTTTTAAAATATTCCAAAAATTATCATCAACTAGTAAAAATACAATACAAAAAGAAAAAAAAAAAAAAGAAAAACTCAAGATTATAGACCAGATAAACAATTCTTTCCTGCTGTGGTATCTAGCAGTATTTGAAGTCTGATCTCAATAATCGAACATTCTATCTTTGGTTCATAATTCTCCTCGTCAAAGATTCTTTCACTGAAACAGTCCTAAGTTTGCACTAAGTTTGGTGAGGTACTGTACCATCCCATATAATTGTATTACAGAAGCATTAGTCTTGTAGTATCTTTTAATATTTGCCTATGATTCTACTCTTCAGAATTTATATATCTATATGAATACATGTTCATTAAAATTCATCCTTGATTTGTAAATCATAAGTAATCTATAGGTTTAAATATACAAGCCTTTTGTTTTATAGTGTCCTTCTCTTTTCCAAATGATTATGTAATCAAGTATATTAATTTATTGTCCTGTAAATAAAGGTAAACAGTCCTCTTTTCTAAGGACTGTTTGCATTTGTCAAGATGCATTTTTAAATTTGCTATATTGAGTTTAGCTTTACAAACAACTATACAAGTAATCACATTCCTAAGCAAACAGATAAGCAATTTTGAAGATTTGAATATATATTTTGAACTTGGAAACTGTGGTGAGTTTGTATAAGGTAGAAATTGGCAGAGTACAAGGGTGCGAGCCTATAAATCCAGTAGTCTGAAGCCTGAGCAGCAATACTGCTTCAAGTTTAAGGCATTCCTGAGCTACGTAGTGCATTCATGGCCAATCTGAACTATAAAGTGAGATCCTGACTCAAAATAAAAATTCAGTAGAGGTCATATTAAAAAATTGCCTCAGAAGAAGAAATATGAGCACAGCATGGAAAAGAAGTCTTTGCATAGAAATAAAGAAAACATTGATTTCAAATAGTAGGAACAGTTAGAGAGCTTCTTCAGAAGCCAAAACTAAAATGAGATGTTTTAGAAACAGTAAAATGACAGGACACATATGATTTCGATTGGCTTTCCAATAGAAATAAAAATCTAAAAATATTCATTTTCATATACTGATTCTGTCACACATAGTCCAATTTTATATTTTAATAGAAATAATTTCTAAATTTTTCCTGAACTAATACACTAAAATCCTTCACCTTTCAATTGTCACTCAGTTTGATTTACATCTATTCATATAATTATGAAATGAAATTATTCATTTTTAATGTTAATGAAATTTAATCATTTAAATTTCACTTGTTTTTCTCGTTAAAATAGCAAATCCTTATTATAGGAAATGAGAAAGATGTAAAAAATAAGGAATTAAAACATATAAGATTTTTCATTCTAAAGTAGATACCATTGATACTAAGTACATATTTGCTTTTGGATTACTTACAAAGATTTAAAATAAATAGATTTTGTATTTTAGAATTTATTCAAGTAAATACTGATAGCTTTTGTTTAACTTTATGATCAATAAATCTCAAGATTTATTACCCTGTGAGAAAATAAAATAAGTATATTGATACCAATGTAATACATAAATAAAATTGTTGACCTTTTAGAAATTGTGACTAAGAAAGTGTTGATATAAATTTCTCAGTGTTGCAAGTGGATTGATTTTGTAAGTTTCTTTGATATTAAAATTATATATATGTAATTTACTAATATTTTTATGCATCCTCGTATTATACAAAATGTTGGAATAATACCATATAAAATCTTAAATACAATTTGGGTAGAAATTTGTCTTAAAACATTTCACTTTATTTTGAAAAAGAATCTATTGAACCTTATGGAATTCCTGATTGTGTTTATTTGTGATTTCAATATTTAATTGCTGATTAATATATTGTTTATCATATAAAATTATCTAAGATTAATAATTAAATTTATCAGTAGAACTTTACATTTACAAATGGTTAATATGTAAATCAAAGGACTGTATACAAACATAGAATAAAATATAATTTTACTCAATGTTTTCAATTTTGAATTCCTCTGAAGGTTCTGGTACTGTGTTTACTTCAATTATACTATTTTGAGCAAGTTGTTCAGAACTTAATTTGACATTTAGTTTATTTACAATTTAGAAGCCTTCATAAAATTAATTTAAACTTATAGTACTTATAAACTTATAGTAAAATTAATTTAAATTTATAGTACACAAAGCTCCATCACTAGATTAGTATCAAAAAGTAGGAATGTGTTAAATGTAAATATATATTTTCCTGTATTCATTATAATCAAATTTTATCATATGGGAAGAATAAGGATCTCTGAAATTTAAAGGTTAAATTTTAATAAGCAATATTGTGTTGGGTGATTGTTGCATAAAACCAGTCATGCTTCCAGGTGGTTATGATGTTTTCAGTTCAGAATATTAACATAATATTAAAATGCTTGTATAAAACTCAGAAAGACCGTAGAATCTAAAGTTCCTTTAGCATGACCCATATTGTGGACAGACATTGAAACTAAGGAGATAAGAGAAAAGCTTGCAAAAATGGGCTGATATTGCCATGAAAAGAGCAAATCCTTAGCAGTTTTATGTGGATGGATAGACTATGGCACCAATGAAGGGCTGATAAGCTGGGAAAGGGTTCTGAGGGGGAAACAAAACACATCACTGAATATACTCTTAAAAATGCTGCTGCCTTTTTAACACTATTATTATCTGCTTCCTTCTTTTGTTAGCATTTTCTGTCATTTTCACTGAAATACTTTACTTTCTTCTCTCATTCCAAAAGTGTCACCAGGAGGAAATCATCTTTTTGCTACCTCTTGGATCTCTTGCTCCTGGTTCATAAAAATGATAACATTAAAACTTTTGAATTTAAAAGCTTACACTGTTTTTTTAAATTTTATTTTAGAGGGAAGATAATTAAACAAAATTTCAAAATGTGATCATTGGTGGGTAACAATGATATGTACACTGTGTATTGTTATCTTTAGGTCAGCTACTCAGAGTATCAATTATCAGCATTTAATAGTCCAAACAATACTAGCACAAAACTTTACTAGCACAAATCAGTAATATGACTATCTTAACTGTTATATATATATATATATATATATATATATATATATATATATATAGTTTCTCCTCAGCTTCTCACACTGAGACAATACTATTTACATATGCATCACTGATTTATTTCACTTATGAATATGAACTTAATTTTCATCCATTTACCTATAAAAGCCTCAAATCTATCCCTCTTTATGGCTGAGTAACACTCCATTCTATAAAAATGTCATATCTTTTTTATCCATTTCTCAGTTGATGGGTATTTAGGTTGTTTCCCAGATCACACTATTACAAATTGTACTGCTATGAACATGGATGCACATATATTGCTGTGGTATGATGTTTACAGTTGTTCTGGGAAGATAACCTGAAGAGGAATAGCCAGGTAAAATGACCTCCAATCCTAGTTTTTATGAGGAATCTCCACACTGATTTCCACAGTGGAACCAGTTTACACTCCCACTAACAGTGGAAGGATTCCTTTTCCTCCACGGCCCCTTCATCATTTGTTATTGGTTGATTTCTTAATAATGGTCTTTCTTTGCAGAGTGAAGTGGAATCTCAATGTTATTCTAATTTGCATCTCTAGCATGATCAGTGATGTTCTATATTTATTCATATATTCATTTGCTATTTGTATTTCTTCATCTGGGTAGTGTGTATTCAACTCAACTGTCCATTTCTGGTTGGGTCTTCAAATTTGGCATGACAGATTTTTTTGAGTTCTTCATATTTTGTCAATAATAATGAAAGGTCTACATTGTTATGAATATATTGAAGTACTAATTTCTAATTATTCTAACATCAGTAACTAAAATATGTTTTTAGTCTATTTATCTATTCAATGTATTTATCAAGAATTCTTAAGTTCTAGTGTCTCGCCAAGTATTCTTTCTTTTTTATATGTTGTGCCAGCTTCTTTCCTGGAGAATGGACCCATATATAAATATTCAGCTTGATTTTGAAATTACTAGATAAATTAAAAAATCAAGCAAAGGCAAAATATCTCTGCTGTTTATATTTAAAAGAAAAAATATCTTTAGAGTCTATTTTTTATTTAAAAAATCAAGCATAGTACTTTAGCATCGAGTGACCATTTAACAATTGAGAATAAGTTATTTATAGTATACTTCCTTTTGCTCTGGCAGAAATAAAATATTCACTTTACCTCTGATGGTGAGAAGATTCAGGTTGAGATGACTCTAGTGATCTTAGTGGTGATTGCTACTTTGCTCATCAGTTAAGAGTAGCATATATTCAAATTGTGTAAACTAAATTACTTTATAACAATAGTCTATCAAGCACATGTGCCAATCCTTGATGATCAAACTGTTTCTTAACTGATGATGGACGTGTTAATAGTTTTTGAGAAGAGCCAGCTACATTCTGTATTCTCAGTATGTAAATCCTTTCTTCCTGGCTCTGGTGATTCATATTTTCCTATGTTAGTTCTTCCCAAGACATTTTTCTGTCCAGAGTCTCCAGTGACTTGCAATTTGTATACTCTTAGAGCTTTCTGCTTTTTTCTGAGACATTAGAAAAATCTGTCCTTGGTACCCAGTTCTCTTGCTCCAGGACCAGGTTTGGCTAAAGCACATGGAAAGCTCAAACATAAAATTATTTGCACATGGTAATACTTCTCTCCTTCCTCTTTTTCTGTGCTGAATCTTAGAGATTTACAAAATGCCATCTTTCCAATTCCATTATCTTCTCTCTCTTTGCCTGTATTACTAGTTGACCCATCATATGCTATTTGCATTGTCAATTTGCTTTAATTCATTTTGTTTAATGTAACATATATTTGGTAACTAAAGAATGCAGATGCTTTATTTTATGAACTAGATTCCAAGGGAAACAATACAATTAATATGGAATAATACGGTATTTCATATCAATTTTATAGACCAGCTAGGATTTTACATATTTTAAAGTAATATGATCACTTCTCTCCACTTACACACATAAAATGTATTACTACAATTGGAATCAAATACTATTTTACTAAAATATGACTACATATATTTAATGTAATTAATACAATTCATATTTGAGTATCATTAACAATATTCATTAAGGCTATTTTAGAGGCAAGTTCCAATTTAACCTGAAAAGATACAAGTGACTTGCTGATAGAATGAAGTATCCACTAATAAGCACTCAGAGCAAGTAGTGCTATGCTGGGAGAGTAGAACTGATAAAGAGTCACAGAGACTCCTGTTGGCAGAAGTTATTGAAAAAGAACTAAGACTCAACTTGAACGTGAAAGGTAGGATAGCAGGTGTTATTTTTAAAGAAAGGTTTGCAATAGAAAGTAATCTTTATGTTACTGATATTATGGCATATTTCTTGGCAAAAATATTCTAATTTCCATTGTATATTTATGATAACTTGCATAAATAAATGAGATCATGTCATCATGAAATATTTTCTGTTTATAACCAACATTTAAATTATCAATTGTGACTTCATCATACTCAGAATTTTGGAATGATTGTTTAAAAAGCAGTTCATAGAAATGTTATTCTCCAAAGAGATAATGTCTTTAGTTCTTTCATAAAAATGTTTTGCACAAAACTTTCTTTTTTATGAACTTTGCAAGAGTTAATATTTTGTCTCTGAATAAATACTCTCAAGAGAGTGTTGTACAGTATATTAACTGTTTACTCTTTTATTAGCTTGTTGTGAAATTTTGTTTCATTTTTCATAATAAATGAAAAATTGTTTATGTAGAAATACTAGGATTAAAAGAGCTACATAGCTATGCAACACTAATTCATCTATATTTTATAGTATGGAAATACATCTTCTGTATCTTGTTCCAAAGGCTTTTGTGGCAAGACCCTGTTGGAGCCCTATTACTAGAAGGAGCAAAGGTTTTTAAATATAGTCTGCAAAAGGATTTAGCACAGTAACTCTAATGTGTTAGCTGTTCTTCAAATTACATATTCAATAGATATTTTTAAATAAATGTGGTAATAATATGTACACATTATATTTCACCAAAATTACTCATTTCAATTGTTTCATGACTGAAATATTCAAACATACTAAAGTAGAATATTTTATTATTTAAATTTTAAAGGAAAAGCAGTGACCACAATGAGTATTACTGGTAAATTATTTGAAGATTATTTTAACTTTCTGGCTAACATTTTCTTGTCAGTGAATGCTGAGATTTCCAAGTACATACTACATATAAAGATTGCTTCTCAGTCAGCTGTTAAGGTAAATGAATGTTCAAGTTAATATTACATAAGATAAATTATGTATTATTTATAACTACTGTTACACCTGCCAGGTAATGTCACTGAATGTGTGAAAGATCACATATGTATTAGGAAATAAGTACACATCCTCACTGTCTGCATCTATCAGTCTCTCTGCCATCACAAAATTTCCCTGAAGATATCAATACAAAGCTGTAAGAAATTATATTCCAAAAGAGAATTTAAACTAAATGATCAATTTTGTCTAGATGTCAGCAGTACAGTTGTAATATCAACACCAAATGATGACATCATAATCAATTTGTACAAAGAAACTTCATTAGATAAAGCAAAAAAAAAAAAAGGTAAAAGTGACCGCATATGAAATGATATTGTGGCAAAAAATTAGCATAGTCATGTAACTAAAAAATTTCATAGAATAAAAGTTTATTAAAATAAATCCAAAAATGATTTTCTTTTCATATGTTCTAGTACTTTAAAACATCAAATAAGAAACTTTCTATGAGCATTTATTTGAAAAATATGTGGTTGAGATTAATTTATACTTACAAAAGTAAAAGTTAAGTTGTCATTACTATCACAATTATTATCATTTTATTTTCATCATATATATCAACTATAGATGCATACATACTATAGATGCATACATACTTTTTATTTTTTAAAGGAAAAAGAAAAAACAAAACAACAGAAAAGAGGGTAGAAATAAAACAGAATTTCAAAAAAATTAACTCTAAGAAATCACTAATTGATGTTACATATTGCCCTCTTAGAAATGATAGTTCAAGTTACAAAATCAAAAAATAAAAAGTGGGTAGACACTCAAACATTGACACTGCAAACCATTCTGTTCAATGATCCAGTGAAAACTTAGTAATATGGTCATTTATCTTACACACTTAAACATACGTACAGTTATATTCTTTAGAGCACTTTTCTTCCCTTTCATTTTTACAATATCTATTATACATTTTGGATCTTATTACTCTTCCAGTTTTCATTATTTTTTAACTAGAGAGACAATGTGATATTTACAAATGTGAATCTTATTTCACTTACGAGGATAGTCTGAAATCACCTCCATTTACCTAAAAGGCATCGAGATAATCCTTTTTTATAGCTGAATAATATTGTATTGTATAAAAACACCACATCTTTTCATCCACTCTGCAGTTGGTGGGTATTTTGGTTGTTTTCAAGATTTAGCTTCTACAAATTATGCTGCTATAAACATGAGTACACATATATCACTGTGACATGACCTTTTCAATTATTCTGGGAAAATACCCATGAGGGGAATATCTGGATTGAATGGAACTTCTAATCCTACTTTTTTGGGGAATCTCCATACTTATTTCCAAAATGGCTGCACCAGTCTACACCTGCACCAACACTGGAGAAGTGTTTCTTTTCCCACACAGCCTCACCAATATTTGTTATCATTTGATTTCTTGATGACAGCCATTCTTTCCTGAGTGAGATGAAATCTCAATGCTGTTTTAATTTGCATGTCTCAAATACCAGTGGTGGTGAGCATTTATTCATGTATTTATTTGCCATTTGTATATACTTATCTGAGAAATGTGTATTCATGTCTGATGTCCATTTTTGGAGAGGGTCTTTGAATTAGAGGGGCTTGATATATTCTGGATATAAGTCCTTTGTCTGGGGGATTGTCAGCTAAAATTCTTTCCTATTCTGTAGGTTTTCTTTTCACTCTGCGGTGATTTCTTTTGTAGTGCAAAAAACATTTTGATAAGATAAGATCCCAGTGTTGATTCTTTGAAGTATATCCCATGCAGTTTGCATTTTTTTTTCATGAAATCTCTGCCTATCTCTATGTCTCCAAGATTTCTACCTACCTTGTTGTCTTAGTTACTCTTTATTCATCACTGAGACAAAATAACTGATGCCCAAAGTTGGTAAAGAGAAGCTTTGTTTTTTAGTATTTTGCGGTTTTAGTCCATACTCATTTGGCTCCAAGGCAGGGTGGCATGGTGGGGCCGCAGTTCATGGCAGATTCAAACAGCAAAGCAGAAACCAGCGAGAGAGAGACACATCTTTTTCCTGCCATTACATTGTATGCTGGCTCCACCGTATGTGGATGTAGCACTGACACAATCAATCCAAGCTCTAGACAATGAACCAATCATAAATGCCTAATGCAAAGACATTAGGCCTGGGGGCCACTGACATAAATTGTGACATTTGTCTTCCAGTAGATTTAGTGTTTCTGTTTTAATATTTAGACCTTTGATCCATTTTGACTTTAGTTTAGTGCATGTTGATAGGCATGGGTCTAGTTTCAGTATTTGGCATGTGGAAAGCCAATTTTTCCAACACCCATTTATTAAAGAGGCTATCCATTTTCCAGTGGACATTGTTAGCACTTTGTAAAATATCAGGTGGTTGAATCTCTGTAATTGTTTTTGAATCTTCTGATCTGTTCCACTGATCTTCAGGTCTATGTTTTTGCCAGTACCATGATGGTTTTATCACTGTGGCTTTGTAGTATAGTCTCAAGTCAGGAATTGAGATGCCTCCTGCCTTGCCTTTGTTATCCGGAATTGCCTTTGCTATTCTAGGTTTCTTCTGTTTCCAAATGAATTTTAGGAATGTTTTCTCTAGATCTGTAAAGTATGTCAATGGTATTTTGATTGGAATTGCATTAAATCTGTATAACAATTTTGGTAGAATG
The DNA here is from genome assembly GCF_034190915.1 of Cavia porcellus. Classification (NCBI taxonomy): domain Eukaryota; kingdom Metazoa; phylum Chordata; class Mammalia; order Rodentia; family Caviidae; genus Cavia; species Cavia porcellus. The sequence continues at coordinate 17,574,885 of NW_026947487.1, read as the reverse complement.
GTCATTTTCATAATGTTAGCTCTTCCTAACTAAGAGAAACAAATATCCTTCCATTTACTAATATCCTCTTCAATTTCCTATTTTATAGTAGTATAATTTTCAGCATGGGTCTCTTACATTCTTGGTTAGGTTGATTCCTAAGTACTTCATTTTTTTTAGATATTGTGAAAGATAATATTTCCATAATTTCTCTCTCACTGAGTTTTTTGTTTGTGTACAGCACAGCTACTGATTTTTGAGTGTTGACTTTGTATCCAGCTACACTTTTGAATTGGTTTCTTGCTTCTAGTAGTCTTTTAGTGGAGTTTTTGAGTCTTCTATGTAAAGTATCATGTCATCTGCAAATAATGATAATTTAACTTCTTACTTTCCTATCTTTATTCCTTTTATTTTCTGTCTTGTCTGATCGCTCTGGATAATATTTACATAACTGTATTGAATAGGAGTGGACAAGGATAGTGGATATCCTTGTCTTGTTCGTGATCTCAGAATGAAGGCTTTCAGCTTTTGTCCATTTAGTATACTGTCTGTTGGTTTGTCATAGATGGTTTTGATCAGATTGAGGTAGATACCATCTAGTCTGAGTTTCTGTAGGGTTTTTATCATGAACAAGTGTTGAACTTTATCAAAAGCTTTTTCTGCATCTATTGAGATGGTCATATGATTTGTGTCTTTGGTTCTGTTGATGTATATTACATTTATTGATTTGCATATGTTAAACTATTGCTACATTTCTGGAATAAACTCCACTTGATTGTGGTGTGTAATTTTCTTGATGATTTGCTGCATTCTATTTGCCAGTATTTTATTGAGAATCTTTGCATATTTGCTTATTACTGAGATTGGCCTATAGTTCTTCTTTTTGCTTGGGTCTTTCTCTGATTTAGGTATTGACAGAACTGTGGAGGACCGGCAGTGGCTGAAAAGATAAGAAGTATGAAATATAAATGACCTTTATTTTGAGAATGCGGGGAGAGACACCCCAAAACCCTGGGGCACGGAATCTCCACCCTGGGATTTTCGATCTCTCCATGGAATGCGTGGAGTGGAGGCATACATGTAGCTTAGGTTAGGGGTGGTGCCTGAGGGGCATTAGGGATGCACAAGTAGCCCATTGGTATACTTTTGGTGCCATAGGTAAATTCCTAGGGGTGGGGGAGATAGGGGATCCTTGGTTCCAGCTAAGACTTTTCCAGCTACAGTGTCCGGCCTGGGCCAAAACTCTTTCAGGTATCAGAGTGATACTTACCTCCAGGAATGAGTTAGGTAGTATTGCTTCTCTTTCAGTTTCTTCAAGAATCAGTTTAAGGAGTATTGGCATCAAATCTCTAAATGTCTTGTAAAATTCAGCTGTGAATCCATCAGGACCTGGGCTTTTCTGTATTGGTAAGTTTTTAATCATGTTTTCAATTTCAGCAGCTGATATTGGGGTATTCAAAATGGTTACATGGTCTTGTTTGAGCTTTGGAAGTTCATATGTTTCTATAAATCTATCCATTTCCTCTGTTTTCCACCCTATGTAAGTAGAGATTTTCTAGTAGGTATTCATGATCTTTTGAGTTTCCACAGGTTCTGTAGTGATTTCTCTCTTTTCCACCTTTACTGCATGAATTTGTGTTTTTAATTTTTTATTGATAAGCTTGGTTAGAGTTTATCAATTTTGTTTATTCTCTCAAAAATCAGCTGTGATTAATTCTTTGTATTTTTAAATTTCAATTTCATTAAGTTTTGCTCTGATCTTTACAATTTCCTCTCTTCTATGAGTTTTGAGTTTACTTGCTCTTCCTTTTCTAGATGCTTGAGATGGATCATTAGATTATTTATTTGTACTTATTTGTTTTCTTGATGTGACAATTTATTGCTCTGTATTTCCCTCTTAGGACTGCTTTCATTGTGTTCCACAGGTTACAGTATGTTGCATCTGCATTTTCATTGAATTGTAAGTATTGTTTTATTTTTTCTTTAATTTCATCTGCAACCCACTGGTTGTTTGGAAGATTATTTTGTTTCCACATATTTATACTGATTTTGCAATTTCTTTTGCCATTAATTTCAAATTTCAGTGCACTATTCTTAGTTAATATGCATATGATAATTTCAGTCCCTTGAATTTACTTAAGAATGTTTTATGGGTTAATATATGGTCTATTTTTAATAATGTCCTATGTGCTGCTGAGAACCATGTACGTTCTGATGTGGTTAGGTGGAACAGTCTGTAAACATTGACTAAGTCCATTTGTTCACAGGTATGTTTTAGTTCTATTATTTCTTTGCTGACTTTTTATCTATTTGATCTATTTTTTTGTGACATTGGGGTATTAAAGTCTCTTATTACAATTGTGTTCTTGTGTATTTCATGTCCATTAGTATTTGTCTCATATAATTTCGTGCTCCTGTATTTGGTGCATATATAGTTATAATTGTTAGTTCTTCTTAAAAATTTCCACTAACAAGTAATTAGTGACCTTCTTTAATTTTTGCTCTATTCTTTTAATCATTTTAGTCTCTTTTAATCATTTTAGTTTTGAAGTCCACATTGTCTGCAAACAGAATATCTACCCCTGCTTTTTTTTTTTTTTTTTTTTTTTCTGGGTTCCTGTTCCATGGAATACTGTTTTCCATCCTTTGACTTCTAATCTATGAGTTTCCTTTTGGGTCAGATGTGTTTCTTATATATAGCATATTGTTGGATCCTGTTTCTTGATCCATCTGTCAAGCTATTTCTTTTGATAGGTGAATTGAGGCCATTTACATTTATTGGTATAGCTGATATGCACTGGCTCAATTTTGTCATGTTATGTTCCTGTTGAATGTTTTCTGCTTTTCCCTCTTGTTTAATTGCTTGCTCTGCCTGGTGGTTTCTTTCTGTTATTGTTCTGGAGATTTTGGTCATTTTTTACCTCTATCTAATATGTTTTTCAGTAATATTTCTAGTGTTGGTTTCATGGACATGGATTTCTTAAGTTTTTCTTTGTCATGGAAGTATCTTTTGTCTCCATTAAAATTTAAAGGCAGCTTTTCTGGGTACATCAGTGTGGGCTAAAGTTGATTTTTTTTCAGGGCTTGAAATACTTCACTCAAAGCACATTTTAACTTGAGGGTTTGTGCTAAATAGTCTGCCGTGATTCTGATGGGCTTTCCTTGACAGGTGAGTTGTGTCTTTTCTCTAACAGTTTTTAGTATTCTGTTTTTATGTTGTATGTCTAGGATCCTAACTATTATGTCTGGGTGTAGATTTATAGTTGTGGCTGTTTGGCATTCTATATGCCTCACTTAGCTATATATTGAATTTTTTCCCCCATGTTTGGAAAATTTTCTCTTTTACTTCTGTGAAAAATTTACCTATGTTCTTTGTGCTGATTCCCACATCTTCATTGATGCCTAATAGTCTTATATTGTTTCTCTTGGCATTATCTTGAAGCTTTTAGGTTGTCATTTAATGCTGCTTTGTTGTTTTTAAAAGGTCTACCCTTTCATGATCACGAGCTGCAATCCTGTTCTTAGGATCCAAAATTTTATCCTTAGTTTCATTTACATGGTTTTGCCAGTTTTCAATAGAATATTTTTGTTTCTTGGATACTTCTTTGAATTTGTTTCATGCTTCATTCTGCTTGTTTACTATAATCTTCATTCAAGATTTCAATCAATTTCCCATTTTCCTGTATTTTTTGTCTATTTTTTCTTGGTTATGCCCTGCAACTCCTTTACTAAGGTTGTTATTCTCTTTATGTGGGAAATTATTTCTAATTTGACTTCCTGTATGGGCTTAAGAATTTTTTCTTTATTTCATTTGCTGTCTTTTCAAAGATTATTGGTATAGGACGTTTAAAGACCTCTATTTCAATGTTACCTGTACTTGCTCATGATGGATTAAATGATTGGCATTGCATTTTGCTTTTTCTTTTTGTCATTTTCACCTTTTGGGCTAATATTTAGTCTTTCAATCACAATAGTCTCAACTTGTCAGTAGTGTCTTAGGGCCCTACTGTGTGGTTGATGTTTGCCCAAAGGAGGCACAGTCACCTGTATTTTTTCTGGAGGGCATGTTGGATGAGTACTATATTCTCCTGGGCTGACTAGCCTAGAAGAAGTGATGTAAGTCAACCCTGCTGTTGTTATATCTTCAGGTTGTTTCAGGTTACCAGATCTCCCTATCTATAGTGTTTGTGTTGAATGAGGCCTTACTGTAACACTGGGTTTCTCATAAGCCCTTTTAATTTCCACCAAATTGGGGGAGACTTTATTGACACACTCCTTAACCTGCTTGATGTTCTCAGTGTGGAGGAGGGAATCATCCACACTTTTGCCAATTTCACTACCTCCTTACGGTTCCTATTTATCCTCACTACAGCTCCTATTTATCCATTGGAGACCTCTCTTTTTAGGGGAGCAAATACACCACACTGAGTGAAGCCTGAATTTTTCTATTTGGATGAGGAGTTACGGAGTCTCTCATCAACCAAGCATGATTCATTCACTGCAGTACAAGTCTGGGGGAAGGGGTGGGGGCCAAAAATCAATAGCAGTCCAGTAAGGGGGACAGCTTAGTCCCCGCGCCCCTTTACGGAGCCCCCAAAACCTGCCTCTTTACGGCACCGGGATCTCTCTTTACGAGTTCCTCGACCCTTGTGACGCGTCCGCCCAAGGTTGCCCAATAGCCCCCGCCATCCGGCCTGGCAGCCCCCGCTGCCTGTTGAGCAGTTTAACCTGTCAGCCCCCGCCCACCGAGTAGCCCCCACTATAGGCACTTGACGGTTTTACCTGTTAACGTCTCTGTTCCGTCGGAGAGAGAGGTTCGTTCCCCGTACTGTCGGAGAGAGGGTCTCAGCACTCCGGGAAGAAAGGGTCTCAACGCTCCCCGTATGGGCCACCAGTTGACCGGCGCAGCCCCAATGAAACAGGAGACGCTCTTGTGGGCGACAGTTAACTGCTGCTTTATTTACGCGGGCTCTGGTTTATATATTTGGCCGTGACCAATCACAGGCTGCCAAGAGGAAGCAGGGCGGGAATGGGACGCAGGCTCTGGCTAATATATCCAGCTGTGGCCAATCAGGGGTTGCCACAGAGTACGGAGTGAGCACGAGGTGTGCATGGGTTGGCTAATTTAAAGAGGGACGTAGCGCATTGCGGAAGCTGGCGTGGTCCTTAGTCCCGGGTGGGATATGGTATGTTGAGTGCCTGCGCCCAACAATATTTCTCCAAGTCTAATGCACAAGAGGGACATTTGCATTTGTTCCTACTTATTAATCTCTTCCTTCTGTACTCTTTTCCAGGCCTTAATAAAACGCTTACTGTAACAAAAGGTAATTGTGGCAAAAATAATGTACTGGGGAGCTGGCCTAGACCCCCAATTTCCCAAGTGAATGTACGGTGAAAGCTTCAATAAATAAGTGGTATAACTTTAGGATTCCAAGAGGATCAAAATCCTCTGCAGAGTTCAGGGACTCTGATGACTAAGACAGGATATTTCTGGATTACTTGTACTTATTTAGGGGATTCAAGTGGAGAACAGAGGAAATTGAACAGACATTGGGAGGGTTTATGATGTCTATGTATCTATATTTGTGTCACAAAATGATTCAATTTTTAAATAAAATATAAAATATTTACTCAGTAATTTATATCATATTCCTAAACATGTATATGACTATCTATATTTCTGAGTTACAACAGTCAGAAGAACTGCCAACATATTTTCAAATAGTGTAAATCACATTTGAAAATCCTTCATAATAGTTTATTCTAAATGTACTGAAATAAAAAAACAATGTAAGAGGATATTTGTTCAATTCAAAATGTGTAAATATTTTGATTGCTAATTAATTCAATTAAAATAAAATGACTAAATATAAGGGTGAAATTTTTTAAGTTTATACTGGTATTTTTTTTCTAAAACTATATTTTATCCAGTTTCTTCTTCTTCTTCTTCTTCTTCTTCTTCTTCTTCTTCTTCTTCTTCTTCTTCTTCTTCTTCTTGTTCATGCTCTTTGAACAGTTTAATTGGTTAACTCCATATGTCTGCAAGATTTTTTATATGTTCAGAACCTTCATTGCATTTGAAAAACACCAAGAGTTTCCATAAAATACTTAGAAATCATTAATCTGCAGATAGCTTTAAAGATTTTTTGATTTTTCTTCTCCATTCATAATACATTGGAATATCATGATTTGCAGAAGTGAATGATAGTCAAAGTAAATAATTCATTCAGAAGTTGTCTACTAGTGAATGTTTTAAAATATTTTACTACAAAAATGACTTTATTGTTTTTCCTATTATACATATTATTTGGAGTACTGTTAAAAATGCCAAAGATATCTTATGTACATCTCCCAATATCTGAGATGATCTCAGCTTCTGTAATATTTTATTTTTGAGAACATCTTGACAGCAAATACAGATGATAGCAATCATATTGAAATGCAGTTTTAGAACATCATAATTAACAAGCTCAGATTATGTGCTGTAAATTAAAAATGTTCAATAAAATTAGTCCAAATTGTGAATAACTTTAGTGAAAATTATGTATATAATGCCCAGAAAAATATTTATAAATAAAAATAAACATTAGTATATATTTTTCAACAACATCATATTACCAATATATATGTTACTATTATAATTTAATTTCATCATATTTTTATCCATGAAGTTTGCTCAAATAAATAATAAAATCAGCATTAAAATAGGTAATGAATCTGTTAGAGAAACAGAAAATTTTTTAGTAGCAATGTTTTATAGTATTTTAATTATGGAACAGTATTTTTTTTTAATCACATCCAGTTTCCCATACACTTTTGTCTTTCATCTTTTTCTTGAGCTGATTTTGGTAGCAAAAATATACTTATTAATACTATATGTACTCTTGTAGTATAATTTAAGACTACATGAAAATATCAAAAAGTGAAAATATTTGAGTTAATTTCTATGAAAAAATGTACATATACCAAAACAGAAAAAAAAAATCCAACAGGGAACTCACTAATAACATAGGGCAAAATTTAATTCTGAGCATTTGAGAATCTAAAACCAGTATCAAAAAACTAGTCGAAGTGCTGTAATTTACTCTATTTTCCAGATTTAGTTAGAACACATATTCCTTTGAACATTTATTTTCTCATGTAAACTTTTGATGGGAGAAGCTTAGTATGCCATAAATTTGAACTATTTGGAAAAATATGTATAAGAAGTACTTCGTGACTTTAGCTCAGAAAAAAATGCTGTTTGTGTTCTTATTACAAGGAGGATAGACAAGTGAATGATATTCACCAGAAATTACATGCATTAGAAAGATAATATCATCATAAGAGTGACTGGCAAATACTTAAAATCCACGTGCTTTGAAATATTTGCAACATGAATCTGACACTTTTAGAGCAGAAGTCAAATAAGTATCCGAATGGCTGACAGGTTACCACACAGGCCCATGAGGCTTTATTCTGGACTCACCTACGACTGTCCTGTGATGGTGGTTTAGTGTATTCCTTTGGCTATTTGATGTCAAAGGGATCAGAAAGAGAGTTTCAAAGAGCAGTAACTTAAAAGTGATAGGTGTTCGATTCAAAGGTGATGAAATAAGATCCTATTAAAATATCAAAAGGTCCTATATTTGCAATAATATATGTGTACAATTAATATACAGATAATCTAATAAATAAAATGTCACTGTAATGAAACCAGATAAAATTTATGAAACCTCAGAAGTATGTAGAATTTGACACTAGGGAAAAATTTTTCTGCACAAGAAAGTTGAAAGCAAAAATCAAAAGAACTTTAAAACAATAAAGTTGGACAAGTTGAGAAAAATATACACTTTTAGTTTGGTTGGTATTTATGTTTTTAATGTGTTCATAAAGAAACTACTTGAGATTCAGAATGTATAACTTAGCTGAAATTATAGGGAGATAGTCAAAAACATCAGAGGCACCAATTTCCCTCTACCACTGTGGAAGATCATAAAAAGTAAGAATACTTGGAAGTGTAAATGATCTTAATATATATATACATATATATATATATATAACTCATTTAATATTTCTAATAATTTTTGAAGTTAAATATTAACTTTTTTAAATAAGAAAACTAAGATCAAGGAATTTGGACACATTATATAAAATTATGTGCTAAAATTATGTTTTCCACCCTTTTAAAACTGATAATTGTATGCATGATACTTATATAATATTCAATTAATCAAATAATTCTATTAAGCAAATGATAAAGCTATTTTACAAGGCCTTTAAGGATCAGTGTAAATTTGATAGGAAGGACATATAGGGATTACAAATTGCCAAATGACACAAAACTCCTATGTAAACAAAAAATTTAAAAGGATGAGCAAACAAAACATTTATTTTTCTCCACTCATTCACAACCCCAAACACTCAATCATTAATATTTCTTTTAATGCTACCGCTTTTACACCTCCTACATACTAGTATGTTTTTATTCTTTACCCTCTTAATTCATTCAAAGTGCTCCAGTTTAGTTGCTAACACTCTCCTAATAGCCAAATAGGATGACCTTCTTAACCTTCACTTACAAACATTTCTCTGAGCATTTTCAATCTTTTCACAATCACCTGTTTTGAAAGGTTTTTTCCTTTTGACTCAGCCCATGCATTTTCTAACTTTAGGACAGATTCTTTAAACTTGTCAGATAGTTCCCCTTGCTTTATAAATTTGGCCTATCTGCCTTCTGAGCTACCATTTATAACCATCACTAGTGCAGTATACATGTCTCTATGGTTTCCTGCAGGCAATACAATTGTACAAAACCCTCCACAAAAACTACAGAGAGAATTTAGATCTGTATGTTTGATTCTACAACTTAATTAAAGGCACTTTACAGACTACATAGAGACAATTTTTGTGCATTTCTTCATCCTCTGACTTCATTTATCATAACTCTCCTGCTTATTTTCTCTCTTTGTCCAAATTTGCATTTAACTGTCCCCTGCCAGGGATAAACTTTCTCAGGATGTGTGCAGCTCCTCTCAATTTCAGGTCATGATAAAGGCTTGCAGTGAAAACTACTTTCTTTTGATCACTTCTAATTTGCTTAATAGTACTTACCACAGTTTTTTTTTAACTTTGTACATTGTGTTTTTTCCATATATTTTAATGCTTATTTCATCTGCCAGAAATTACATACCATATGAGCAAGTATTTTTGTCACTTCTGTCTCTTGCTCTAGCTGTGTTTATAACATCTTGCTTGTTACATTCAACAAATTATTGAATAATTTAGGGAAAAATTTTTATTTATTTCACACACTTTTCAAATAAACAACTAAATATTATTGGTGTTTTATTATTTTTCGACATCTCCTAGTTCAGTCTTATAGTGTTGTGCTTTGTTTCTAAGCAATGCCCCTAATTAGTATCATTGACTCTTTTTTTTAAACAACTCATCATCACAGTAATACTGGTGATTCTTTAAAAATAGACTTGAATCTTTTAATTTTTCATACTAAAAATCCTGACAAAGTTTATCATTTTGAAATGAATTCATCTTTGTCTTAACTTCATACACAAATTTGCTTCTTCACACATTTTGAATTATTTTCAAGGATTAAGGAACAGTAATTACTCTTACTTGAATGTATTCTTGAATGTTATATTTTCCTCTGTTATTCAACTGATTTATATTCTATTAAACACTTAAAATATTGTCTCTTTATGAAAGATATTATCTTTCATTTCTTCAAACATTACTATTTTGCATTATTATAATTGGTATCAATTTTCAATCCTATTATTAGCTTAATAATAATGTGCTCATGTAATTTCTTAGTCTGTTATATTAATGCAGACAGGGGTTTACAGAAAGAGAAATTCAAAAGTGTGAAAATCTAAAATTACGTATTTAATCAATGAAAGGCACTCCAGAAAAAGTTGAAAGGTGACAAAATGTTAAAAACATTTGTTTAATAAACTGTTCTGCTATCCAAATTTTGCAACAATATGCCTTGGGAGCCTAAAAACAGAATAAGCAATAAAAAGACAAATTAATATGAATATTTGCAAGAATAATTGACAATGTTTTGGTAGGATCTATGCTAAATTCAGATGCTATATAAAACAGAAAAAAGATGTTCTCTGCAGTTAAGTTCCCAGGTTATCAAGGAAGTGATCCTAATTGGAAGGCTGAAGAATTAGAAGGGCAAGGTAAGGAAGGGAAACTAACACACTAGTAAAATAAAGGATAGAGTAGCTTTTATAGAGGTTTGGAGTACAGAGTAGGTTACTGCCACAGGAACACATTATGTAATGTCGAGTTGCAAGACTCAGTCAATAGCTCAGATACAAAAGAACTAGAATTCAGGTGCAAAATGGGAGCTCAGTCACAGAAATTGGATTGTTAGGTTCAATTCTGACCAGTAGCAAGAGTGATATCACAAAGAACAACAAAATATGGGCCGCTGGCAATGTAAATGCCTTCTGGAATACTTCTAAGAACAAACACACTGCAGGGAGTTATCAAGGGGATCTCATAATGAGGAAAAAGATGTATGAAAATGTCAGGGAGAACTACAAGCCTATTTCCTTTTCCCTTTAGGCTGTAGGCTGCTCTGTGTTAGAAACAATGTTTTATTTACCTTTATATCCAGAGTCATAGCAACTGATTGCACATATTAAGTGCACAATAAATACCTTTTGATACAACTAAAAAGAATTAGATCCTCAGTTACTATGTTTTGTCTAATATTACTTTAGGGACTTGGTGCTGGGCTAACAAATACTAAAACAGAAGCTGTAAGGAAGCTTATCTTAAAGTAAGAAAGAAAAGGAAAAGAAAAAATAAACCACATATTCATTTTTCTTGATATTATAGTTTGTATCTTAAGCATATTTTTATATTACATAATTGGAATCTTGCAAAAGTTCCAGACTATAGGAGGAAAAATATAGAAGAAAACACATAACTTGGAAATAGTAAGATAAATTGACATATGAGTTACTAGTCATATAAGCCATTTTATAACTGATTTTTAAAAAACATAAGAGAATGTGTTTATTCAATTAATAAGTAACATACATTTAATAAGGTGACATGATTGATCAATGTATTTTGACATTCTATAACTATGGTGACTCATTAAAGTTTGACTATAAAAAATTGGTAAAATTTTTACTTTAAAAATTTTAGAGATTTCACTGCATTTGCAAACCTATCAATCTCAGAATAGACAACTTTCAAACTTTCCATTTCAAGTACTGTTTCACAATAGTCATTCTGATGCTGGGCTGAATTTATACTTTTATTTCCTATTGTACAGGAAGAGATTTTCTCTCAGTTTTGTGTCTGTGTTTCTAAGTCTCTGTTCAGTCTGAGTTGCTTCTTCTAACTCTGCACCCTATCCTGTACAATTTGTCTTCAGTTACGTGTTATGTGCTCCATCTCTTTGTGAGTGAGTTTAAGGATTAGTCACAGTGAAACATATTATGCTTTAGCAGATTAATGTCAGTGCCTAACATTTTCATCTCAGTAGTCATTCAGGTTACATTATACTTTAGCTGAAAGAAACAGCAATATTATATTCAGATAGTAGATGGAATTATACAACAAGGCATGGAAATGTGCTTTTGTTTGCAGTATAGAAACTACACCAGACTAAAATAGTCTAACAAAATAACTAATTCATTTAACTTTACTATAGAACTAATTGAACTAAAATGATTACTAAGACAATGACAACATGATGTATAAAAATAACAACTAACCATGATATTATATGATGGATCCAAAAGATAGGTGTAGGCTCTTGCATGCAGCAAGCAAACAATTCCAAATACACATCCAATGGTAAAAGAAAAAGCAACTACATTTGTTAAGGGTTTTGGAAAGATGTGTTCAGGGTAGCTCTGTGTCAAGAGACACAAAAATGACTCTGAAATAGAAAAGTGACTGCAGGAAAATAAAAGCACACAGATTAACCAGGATTTCAGATTTTGAAAGATATGCAGTACAGTTCAGATGCCTCTCACTGATTCTCTGGTTATGACTGATAGTGTGCAACAAATTAGTCATGAGTCACATCATGGGCTTTCAAGAGGTACGCCTGTCTCATAATTCATTGTGACCAAATTATATACATGATACACAGTGTGTGTCTTTAATGAGGTTTGAGTGGGGAAATGTTACTGAAGGTCAGACCACAGGATCTAGCATGCATGTGCTCTGTATGAGACTTTACAGATTTCCTACGTGTTAGATAGGTATTTATTTATTTATGTTTCTCTTAAAACAATGGAAAAACAATTGGCTGTGGAGTGTGGAGTGGTCTGGTGGAGGGTGAGTGGGATCCAGCCTCAAATGTACTACGCTCAGTACAATTCCACAATATGTGAGTACCTTGTCATTAATTATCATCCACTGTAGGTCACGTGGATTGTTTCCATACTTTTTAAAATTAATAATATTTTGACAAATAACTGCATACAAATATGTCTTTGATTTTGGTATTAATGGTATGCTTTTGCTTAAATTTCTTTCATCTTTGAGAGTTGAAAATACTTGTCTATTTTTTTCTGAAATACTTTTTTTAAAATGTGAAAAAAACACAGTCTTTCATGAAATTTAGGGTAAAAATGTTAGCAAAACTGAAATTTAAAAAGAAATATCATTGTAAATTTTATGAACCAGTTTTATCAATCAGTTAAAAAGTATCTTTTTTGTTTTTCTTTGTTTTATTTTTTGAGACAGGGTCTTGCAATGCAATTCATGCTAATCTTGAACTCACTGGATAGCCCAGGCTAGTCTCAAATTCATAACCATCCTTTTGCCTCAGCCTCCCGAGTGCTGGGATTACAGTCATGCACCACCACACCTGGTTTAAACAAACAAACAAACAAAAAAGCAAAAAACAAAAAAAGGTATTCTACATTGGACATTCACCATCAAACTTTAAAGATATTTACTATATATTTAATTTATTTTGCCAGCTGTGGTAAATATGACAAATAGTTCATATGTGAACATTCAGCAAAAGATTGAAACTTTTTTATTTCCTTATCAGATAATAATTAGCAGATGATCAGTTAATAACCTGCATTTCTAAAAATAATATTTCTTCTTTTGCATCAGAGATCTTGGAGATCTATGGAGTCAATAATATGATGTCCAGTGAGGAATCTTATAAAGAAAGATACACTATGCTAGATTAGTTTTTAAATATTTACTATATTCTAAATATAAAGATATATAAAGTAAAATTACATATATATATATATATATATATATATATCTTTTATCAAATAAGAGAAATCAGTCAGTAGTTAAGATTGCATGCCAAATAGATGAAAGATAAACATTAAGTGGAGAGATCTTTTTTAAATCTATGAAGGGAAAAGAGATGGAGAGAAATGAAAGGGAGATGGAAAAGATATAGGGTAATAAAAAGAATAAAAAAGAAAAATATTGAAACTGAGCTTTTGCAAATGAGAAGGGGACCAAGAGTTGAAAGGAGTAAGGAAGGAGGGTGAAGAAAGAGATTTAAATAAAGAGGAACAGAAAAAATAATTAAGGTGTGTTATATACATGTGTTGACTCACCACAAAAATTGCAATCATTCTGTAATGCAATCAGACATATACTAATAAACATATTTTCATTCAGTAATCCAAATATTTATACCTATACACTAACCATAAAGGCAACTTAGAAGAGTCCAAATGAAAATGAATTCATATGTTTTTCCTGATTCTAAAACCAAAATGTGTCCTTTTAGTTTTTTTTTTTTTTTCTTTTATCGTGTCAGGATGTTTCTAAAAAAATTAAAAAAAAAAAAATTTAAAAAGGCCTGCAGAATGGAATGGTCATTTTCTATTGTATTGCTTGTCAGAAAACAATGAAGTCACTTCAAATGATTCATTTCCATCAAAGACATTGAAATGCCTGTAGTGAAAAGCATCTCAGAGTGGTGACAGTCAGGTTTGAGAGCAAACAATAGACAAAATGATAAAAAAGCAGTATGAAGTGCACACAGCAATTTATTTAGGTAATTAGAAAGAAAATTCTGTTCAACTGAGTGCTATAATTATTCTGAGGTCAGTAACTAAATTTTGTAATTAAACACACTTTATTCAGTGCATAAATAAGCATGCCTTTACTCTTCAATCTATTTGGCATCAGAAATATGTTTAGTAAAATTGAAGTAGATGTTCAAATGAGATTTTTTTCTTTTAATCTGAAAACAAATACCTTACAATTTTCAAACTTCAGAAGTCTGCAATTTAGTATCTAGATTAATACATTTACCATGTAGGTGGTATAGACATAAACTATTTACTGGAAAGAAATAAGACAGTGTATTTTCTGTAAACACATTTTGTTTGCTAAATTGGTGTCCTTGCTTTCTGAGTTCTATGCATTTTCTCTAAGTTACTTAAACTATGTAATTCTGAAATATTTTGAATTCTAAACATCTAAAATATCTGTGAAATAGAGCTAATAAGATTATATTTCATTCATTACCATTAAAGATTGCCTTCAATCTGCATTCATTTACACATAGCTATTTATAATTTTTTTTCATTAAAAGTTTCAGCCCAAGAGAACCCTGAGACTACCGCTGATATATGGATACAGAACTATTTGAGATACCTGAAAAAAAAAAATCTAAATTACATTATAGGATTAGTGAAAGACCATCTTCTATTATTGGAAGGAACACAGGTCTTTTATACAAAATTTGGGCATTTCAAATGAGGCATTCTTTATAAATTCAGTGAGTAAACGCACAGATAATTTCACTTGTTCATTTTTTCAACAGAAAGACTTTTCTTGCTTTCAAAATATGTGGTGTCTAATGCAGAACATACACAGAAAACTAGTGATGGGTCTGAATTCATTACATACCGAATCCTATTTCCTCTTCCAAACTTAGTACTTTGTAGATTTTATATACATATGTTGGATCAATTCAATATATATTCTTTCATTTATTCGTTCATTTGCTGTGCTACTTTCTTTAGGTTTTGAAACTGAATCAATTGTTTACAATGTTCAATATATTTTCAAAGTCAAAGAGCCAATAGGTATCTGGGAATTTTCATTTAAACTTAATAATTGTCTTTAGAGATTATTAACAAAATTGTATGGAAGGAAAAAAAAAAAGCCTGAAGCTCTAGGAAGCCAGTATATTGGTCAGGGCCTGATAATGTTTAAACTAGAACACTAGAGTCAATATGTGTTATAATTTGAGTCTAGAATGTCTTCTCAAAGCATCATGTGTTTTGTGGTGTGGTTTTGGAAGACAGTTGGATCATGGGTGTACTATACTCATCCACAAATTAATCTGTCCATGGTTCAAATATAAATGTGCTGTTAAGACAAGGGATAGCTGGTCAGGATCAGAAGGTCATGGGAGCATGCCTTGAAAGGTGTACCTCTTCTTTTTGTCTTCCGTTTACCATGCTTGCTGGCATAGAAGACCCTTCTAGTGTCATTTTTGCCTTGGAGCCAGTTAACTGTAGAACGCATTCTCTAACAATGTTGATCCAAAATAGTTCTTTGTTTTTGAGTTGTGGGTGTTGGGTATTATATGTAAGTGAAGAGAAAGTGACTACAGCAGATTTTGGTACCAGAAAAGTGGGATCATTGTTGCAATTGTACTTGACCTTTGGAACTGGTTTGAAACAAGAGCTTTAAGAGGCCCAGTAAAAATGCTCTAGGACATTGCAAACTCAGTTTAATGGGAAATGCTGTTCAGTGTTCACAATACTGGAATGCTGTTAGAAATCCAACCAGTAAAGGACAGGGTCAAGAGGTTTTAGCTACGAATTACTGAAAAGAAATAAGACAGTGTATCTTCTGTAAACACATTTTGTTTTCTAAATTGGCATCCTTATGTAACTATACATAACTAAGAACTTCATTGGCGGTTGCGCTTGAAGCCATGTGTACATGATCTGCCGTAAAATTTGCCTACATTTTGCCTGTGTCCTGTTACTTTTTGGGCACTTGTGAGACCGCTGCAGCCATGTGCCAGTGTTAGCAGTTGTGCCAACCTTGTGGTCTTACCACACTGAGGAATGAAGTAGACAACCCAGGGAGAAGATCAGGAAAGTTCTATTGGAAAAAAAGACGAGTAGCTCCTGAATTTCCTGAGGTGTCATGGCCCGAACCTTTACCTTCACCTTTAAGAGTTTTAATGTAGCCCCTGAAGGACCGGATCCTCTTTGAAACTCCTACCAGAAACTGCGCGTGGTTTCAAGTGGTATTTGGAGCTGCGAAGTTTGCATAGTGTTTAGACCTGCGTTGAAATGGCCTCAAAGCTGATGATAAATCAATTTCCCCAAACTTCTGCAGCCTTTCTTTAATTCTAACTGATTTTCTACATTACATTCCTTTTATTTGGAAGTTTGGAATTTATTTCTCCGTTGTTACTTAACACTAACTGATGCACTTGCCAAGAAATAAATTATCATTGCATTAAGTGTTTTAATTACCTGAATATGGTGTAAGAATAAAGACTTTTTTACTAAATAATTGAGTAGTCACCAAAATAATCTCATCTATATTCAAAATTTCATATCAGTTTAACCCAAGTAAATAGATAAAGAACAAACATACGTCTCCTTACAGGTTGATTCTTCATAATTGCAACCGTTTCAAAAAAGACATTTTTAATGAGTCCCATAAAATAATCTATTCATCCAAATTTGATGAAAGGTGACCCACTTTTTAAATGTGCTACTTTCTCTGAAATTGTGATGGCTAATCTATTTATCATCACTTGTCTAATGATTCCACCTATTTTATGAGGTTGAAGAGTTCTAAATTTAACTCAGTTAAGGTTTTATTTTATTAACATATTAGGTAAGAAATAATCATGCAGCATCTCAAAATAACTATCTGAACTGTTTAAAACATTGAGATTAGGATGATATTGGTTAAAAGACCCTAAATTTCAATTTGCCAGGAGTATTAAATTCTAGAGATCCATTATGTGGCTATCATTTGTAACAATATATTGTATAGCTGAAAATCCTAAGAGAGTAGACTTTATACTGTAATGGCAGGAAAGTACCACTATGTGACACAGTGCAGACATTAGCTTAATTAAAACATTTTACCATGGGTACTTATACTATGTATCATATAACACTCCAAAACTTTACCATGGGTACTTATACTATGTATCATATAACACTCCAAAACTAAAAACAATTGTTTTCATTGTTTATTGAATAAGTAAAATGTATTTTACACAATTCGTGTGGAGAACCTCATTATAGGTGTTATCTTCCATAGTAAAGAAAATTCCCACAAAACAAACTTTCCTCCGCGGTTTCCTTCTGCCCTTTTCATCTCAGCCAGGTCCTCAGTAAAACATGATGGTTTTAATTTTTCCTGAGTTGTAAGTAATTGCAAATTAATCACAAAACAAATCCTAGCATATTTTATGGTTTCTGAAGACTGATAATCTTGGAGCTGCTTACTTAGAAGTATCTGATAGTATAATCTGTCAGTTTGGTTGTGTCTCTGAAAATAGGGATGGAGCTGAAGTTTTTTTTTCCATGGGTATCTATGCAGCCTCATGGGGGAAGACTCACTTCTCTACCTCTCTTATGTCTATTAGTCTTCTTAAAATACCGGTTCTTTCATTTTGAGTGACCTGAGACAAAAAGATGTTCCAAAGCAATCATATTTTTTTTATAGTGGCAAACTCTGCAAAAGAAGAATTCGAGGTTTTTAAAATAATCTACCTCTAGAAGTCATATACAATTACCTCTGTCATTTATTATTTGCCATATGAAATAACAGTAGTACAGCATTGAAGATTAATATTGTGTATACCTGGAAAATGGAAATAATGTGAGTCATCTTTGAGGATGGCCTCCATGGTGACCTTAATTTAGCCTGGAACAATGGAGTAGCAATATCTTTGGAAAATAGGACATAGTTAAATATATATATACTTTTGAGGACATATGAATATTCATACATAAACTCTTTACTATAAATAAATGTTTAGTATCATCTTCTAAAAATGAAGCACTATGAATTAGTAAAAACATGATGGTAATCACTATGGAGAGCTCTTTAAAATTTGAAATTAGAAATTCCATAAAATCCAGCTATCCCCCGGCTAGGTACCTTCCCCAAATAGTTTAAGATACGATACTACAGCAATGCAGGCATTCTGATATTTAGAGCAGCACAGGTTGTAAGCTAAGTCCTGGAAGCAAACTATATATTCATCCACAGATGACTGGATATAGAAAATGTGCTAACTACAAATAACTCAATACTATTTGGCTGTAAAGAATGATGCTCTTTTTTTTGGTACTGGGATTTGAACTCATGACCATGCACTTGCCAAGCAGGAAAGCGAAATCCTCAGCCCCAAGAATGATACTCTTGAGACATTTGTAAGAAAATGGAAGCAACCTAAAATATAATGTTAAGTGAAATAAACTGGACATACAAGCTTTGATTGAGGCAAAGTACAAAGAAAATGATAAAGGATGGGTGGAGAAGGACAAGAGCTCTTGCAAAAGGATAGTAGACTAGGGGAACGAGGGTGTGGAGTAAGGAGGGAGGGAAGGGGAAAGCAAGAGTAACAAAGATGTGCCATGTATGGGAACCTAAACACCTAAATTAATGTAAAATCTGTATGCCATAACTGGAACTAAGACAAATAATAAATATCAGCAAGGATATAGGAAAAGGAGGTAGAAAAGCTAAAAGATGAGTTGGGAAGGGGAAAGAAGATGAAGAAGATTAAACAAAAAAAGAAATAAGCTGTAGTATGTAAATATTGCTGTAGATGCTGTAAACTGTATGAGTGGCAAATACATCCTAATAAACAAGAAGTTTTGAGCCTATACAGCAGCACAGATAAGAAACAAGGACATAGCTGGATGACTCAAACAGCTACATGTAAGTTTTTTAAGATCCTAGCTGCAAGTTGGTTTGTAACTTACTTATACCTAATTACTTAGGAATCTCTAGGAAAGAAGGAAGCAGACACTGCCTCTTTAACTGATGCCAAGATAAATGCTGTGAATAATCTACATATGCTCCTCTTTGTGTTCTTTATAAATTTTAACAAAACTTCACATTAGAGATTCTTCCCTATCAATTTGCATGCCTATGAATTACAAGTAGCTACACAAGCTTAGAAAGGCTTACTAACTGATTCAAAACACTGTATTCATTAGATGGAAGAATGTACTGCTGACTAATCTCTAATACTAACAGATTTTTAATGCCATATTTTCCAATTTTTGTTCAAGATTTTTGTTCTAACTCACTGATACAATAGAAGAATATATGTTAATAAATTTCAATCATGTTAAAAGAACAAAAAGATTCAGTTACCGGAGTGTTGTAGGTCATCATTTAAAAGTATTTACTTATGTATGGTATAATAAACATAATGATTATTACCTATAACTGGCTAAAATATCCTGAAATCTACCAAAACTGCTGAGTTGTATATCACATATTTCTCCAAATTTTTTAATGCACGTTTTTGCTGACTATGACATCAAGGTTGTTTGATATTACAGTAATGCATACTGTTTTTTATGGTTGTGGAAATAAAAAAAAAAGATAGAGAAAATAGAAACAATTACACATTAACAGAACATGAAGGAGAAGATTTTGGCCTTGTGTTTTCTGTAAGAAGGCAGTCAGTCCTTCCTTGAATTGCATTGTCTCCTTCACATTTCAGGGGAACCAGTTTTGATTTGTAATTCTGGACAACTTGAGGGTCTGAGCACACATCTGATGTGATTTCTGCTTAGCATCAAATTAGGAACCTTATCAAGGCTAAATCATATTCTCCATGAGGACTCATGCTATATTTTATCTTTTCTATATACCACTAATAGGGTGTGGGGTCAACACCTTTTATTTTACACAATCTGACAATGTTTCTTTATTATCATATGCACTGAGCCTCCTCTAATCTCAATGACACTTGGCATCAATGCATAAACTGATTCAGTAAGAGATGGATTCACAGGACATGGCTACATGTAGCTCTGTATCTGCACAGGAAATTAACATAGAAGGATTGATTCTTGAATATTTGTTTAAGTGTCTTAGGAGCTTCGGGGATATTTTCTCTTTTACACTGCTTTGTTTTGTTTTGTGTTTTTCTCTTTTTCCTCTTAAATAAAATTAAAAAAAAAAAGAAAAGAAAAAGTCTCATCTCTTCTCTTTACATTATGCTCTTTTCATTTTTATTTATTGGTAAATTTTAGATGTACACAGTGATCATTTTCATCATTAGGGAATTTGTACCTGTACATGGTATATCATGCTTCATTTTTTGCATTCCCGTCCCCTTCCTTCTGTCCCACTCTCCTGCATTTACAAAAGGATTGCTTCAATTTTTTTTTCGTTAGTCCTTATTTCTATCTCTTCTTTCCTTATCCCCTCCCTCTTTCCCTTCTTATTTGAAAATTTTCTTCTTATTTCTCAATATATATGTAACACATTTTTTCCATTATTTACACTTTTTGTCCCTCTCACCTGAGCAATAGTATTATATTTACACGTGTGCTGATTTAGTTTACTTAAGAATATGATTGCAAGGTGCATCCATTTAGATAGAAATGTCAGAAGCTTATCCTTTATGGAAGAGAAGTATTCCATTATATTTAAAAAACATATATCTACTTTATTTATCCCTTGGTTGACAGACATTTGGACTGTTTCCAAAATTTGTCTATTAAAAATTGCTGCTATAAACGTGAGTGTGCATATATAGTTGTGGTATTATGCTTTTAATTCTTTTGAGAATCTTTGGTGAAAAGGAACTTCTCATTTTATTATTTTTTTTTTATCTCTACACTGATTTACACAATGGCCTTAGTAGTCTCCACTTCCACGAATGGAAGGAAAGTTTTTGGCTCCATAGATATACTGCCACCTAATATCAGCTGGTTCCTTGACAAAACTATTCTTTCTGTAGTGAGATGGAGTTTCAGTGTTATTTTAATTTGCATCTTTCAAATGACCAAAGTTGTTGAATATTTTTTACCTATTTATTTTTCATTTATACTTCTTCTGAGAAGGGTTGTATTCATCTCAGATGCTCATTTTTGAACTGGGTCTTTAAATTTGGGGGAGATATGAATTTTTTTATTTCTATGTTCTAGATGTTAATACTTTGTCTAAGAAACAAGTAGCTAAAATTTTTTCCACACTAGGTTGTCTGTACTGTCTTGGTCGTTTTTCTTGCTGTGTAAAAGCTTTTTACAAAATGAGAATCCAGTTATTGATTCTTTTTGAAAGTTCCTGTGCAATTCAGATTTTGTTCATAAAATCTTTATATGAATGTCTTCAAGAGTTGTATCTCCAGCAAATGTAACTATAAATTTAGATACAAATGGTGCTTTAGTTTTAATATTTAGATCTTAGATTTTAGTTTACAGCACAGTGACAGTTATATGTCTCATTTTAATCTATGATATTTGGAATGCCAGTTTTCTCAACCCCATTTATTAAAGAGGCTATCTTTCTTTCAGTGAAGGTGCTTGGTCCCTTTTGTAAAGATAAGGTAGTTTGTATGTCTAGAGTTGTTTCTGCATTTTTCACCTGTTTCACTGATTTTTGTGTCTCCCCCCCTCCAATCCATGCTGTTTTTCATCACAGTAGTTTAGTGGTGTAGCTTCAAGTCAGAGATTTTTATGCTCCTTGCCTTGCCTTTGTTGTCCAGAATTGCTTTTGCTATTCTTTGTTTCACACAAGTTTTAGAATTGTTTATGTAATTCTGTGTGACATGTTGTTGGAATTTTGACTGAAATTGCATTTTTGGCAGTAGGGTGATTTTCACTGTATTAGTTCCTTCTACCCAAGAACAACAGATATATTTCCATTTTCTGATATCCACCTCAATTTCCTTTTTCAAAGTACTGTAGTTTCCAATGTAAAAGTCTTTTACTTCCTTAATTAGATTGACTTCTAGACAGTTCATATTTTTATATCTAATTGTTAAAGGTGTTGTTTTTTTAATTTCTCACTCAGGGAGTTTGTTATTGGTGTACAGAAAAGTTATTGAATTTTTTCATATTGACTATCCAGCTACACTATAGAATTTTGTTATTAAATTCAAAAGTCTTAGAGGTCTCCTATTAGAGTATCTTATTCTTCACAAATAATGATCATTTAATTTTTCCTTTCCTGTCCTTATCACACTTATCTCTTTCTTGTGTCTAATTACGCTAGATAATTTATACAAAGCCATATTGAATAAAGAGTGACAACACTGAATTTTAGGATGAAAGTCTTCAATTTTTGTTCATTTAGTATGACGTAGATTGTTGGTTTGTTATTAATGGCTTTTTCAACTTGAGGTCTATTCCAGTTTTCCATAAGGTTTTTTTTTTTTTATCATGAATGGGTGCTGAACTTTGTCACATGTGTTTTTCTGATCTGTTGAGATAATTATGAGTTTTGTGTCTTGGCTGTGTTAGTATGGTGTATTACATTTACTGACTTGTGTATGCCAAACTACCCTTACATCTCTGGAGTGAAGTCTAGTTAGGCACGATGTATAAGTCTTTTATTTGCTGCATTCTGTTTGCCAGTATCTTACTGAGAATTTTTCTGTCTATGTTCATTAGGTAGATTTGCTTGTAGTTCTTTTTTTGGTTGGATTCTTCTCTGCTTTTGGAATCAGGGTCATGTTTGCTTTCAGTAATAAATTTAGGAGTATTGGTTCTCTTGCAATTTCATTAATGAGTTTAAGAAGTAGTGGCAATAAGTCTTCTTTAAATCTCTTGTAGAAATCAGCAGGGCATCCATCACAGCTTGGTCTTTTCTTTGTTGGTAGATTTTTCACCACATATTCAATTTCATTTACTATTTCTGGTTTATTTATCATTTTTATATTTTTTTGAATCAGCTATTGAAGTGTATCTAGGAATCTGTTCATTTCTTCTGTTTTCCATCTTATTAGGTGCTAATGATCTAGTTCTAATTCTGGATTTGTGTAGTATCTGTAGTTATTTGACTTTTTATTTCTAGTTGTATGAATTTGAGTCTTTTCTTTCTTTTTTTGATAATGTTGACTAAGAGTTTGTCAATTTTATTTGATTTCTAAAAACAATAGTTTTATTGATTCTTGAATCATTTTGTTAATCTTCACTGCATTTATTTGCTCTATCACCTTTGTAATTGCCTGGACAAACATTAGGCTTGACTTGCTCTGCTCTTCCAAGATGCTTGAGTTTCATCATTAGGTTGTTTATTTGAGCTCACACTGGCTTTCTGATATGAGTATTCAATGATATAAATTTTCTTCTTAGGACTGATTTCATCATCTCCCATAAATACCAGTATATTTTATAGGAATTGTTATTTAATTGTAGAAACTGTCTAATTTCTCCTTCAATTTCATCTGTGACCCTTTGGTTGTTTGGTAAGTTGTTATTTAAGTTCTATCTGTTATTGAAATTCTTGTAGTTTCTTCTGCCATTGTTCTCCAATTTCATTACACTCTAGTCTGATAATATATGTGGGATAATTTTGATTCCTTTGCATTTATTTAAACATGTTTTATGAGTTAGTATGTGATCTGATTTGGAGAACATTCATGTGCAACTGACAATATGTATTCTGATGTTCTGGTGTGGAAAATTCTATAGAACTTTATTAAATCCATTTGTTCAAAATTTGGTTTAATTTTGATATTTCATTGTTGAATTTTTTTATCTAGCTGATCTTTCTGTAACAGTTGAGTTTTGAGTTTCAAAATTACAACTGTATTATTGTATATTTGATTTTTCATGTCGTTTAATATTTGTTTTATACAGCGGGGTGCTCTGGTATTATATATATATATGTTACCTTTTTCCTTTAAATAATGTAGAGTCTTCCTTTGTATTCATCTATCATGGTTTGAAATCCACTTTGCCTACAGAAGGAATAGCTATCCCTACTTCCTTTTGGGTTCCTATCCCATGGAGTACACACTGTGTTCTTTTAATTAGTCACTAGCGTCTTAGTAATTAATACATTTGAAACAATTTTGGTGCTTAAATTTGGGTTAAGGTCATATACTATGCTTATTTCCAGCCACTTTAAAATTCCATCTATGATGTCTCAGAACAAGATCTTATAGGTCTTGTTTAGGAATTTCTCATATGTAATAAAATGTCACTAGTCTTCTGTTAGAATGTGTTTGTGTAGATGCTTTCATATTCTTGATTGGTCCCGTATTTATTATTACATAATGTATATCCTCTGGCGCCAGAATGCAGGACTCTGAGTAAAACTGGTTTGGGTCAAAAGTACTTCTTCCCCAAAATAGTCAAGCTTGAAGTGTATGTTGCCCTCTTAAATTTGCAATAAGTTTGACAGCATAACTTCATAATGCCCCCTGTTAAAGACATGATCTCTGTAGCGCCTGTGTGTTTAGAAATTTGGACCTGTGTTATCCTTCACATCATCATGTTCCTTTTGCTGAACTGAATGCCAATGTCAGACTCTGCCAATCAGTTTTTCTGCTCTTCCAGCAGGAGTCAAACCCATATTTTCCCAGAGGTCACAACTCAGCTCATTGCCCTCAATCAGCTTGTCCGTTGAGGTAATATTTACCATTCCATATACTGTTGCTGTTTTCATGGGCAAGACTATTCCATTGTAACACTGACACAAATCGTGTCAGAAGACACACTGAAGATAACCTATACCATCCTGCAGCACTAGAAACCTTCAGTTTATTTCTTGCCTTATGCACTCTGGAGAGCAAGTCAGATGTCTTTATTCCTTATCATTATGTTCTTCAAATACACAGATCTTCATACATTTGGCCACTGGCAGACTTTGATCCTCTTTAGTGGCAATCTTTGCTTCTCCCAGGTTCTTACTCTTAGCAGGTTGTTTTGTCCATCTGTCTGTTTGCAGTCCCTCTCCTTTCTTCATTGCTCTCTGTCTTCTGGTATTCACTCTTCATTGTTGCATAAGCACATTTTCTTTTAAATATTCTTTTTCCCACTATTGAGAAATAACTTTCTACCTTTTATTTTTTTGTGAATCTTCATAAATGAGAGGAAATGCTTCCTTTCCTCCTGTCATCAAAGCCTTTAAAGCTATCTGAAATGTTTTCTCCTTGATTCCTTCTCCTGTATCAGCATTGCCCTCTCTATCTGACAATTACACCTCTGCTACCATTCCTGCAGTAACCCAGGCTACCTGGGTTCAAACTCCTTACAACCACTTACTTACAAAGCAAGTACTTCAACCACTGAGCTAAATCTCCAGCCCATATGCATCAGGTCTTATGTGATTTTCAAAATATTTTTGCTGTACAATTTTGTGAATTTCACAGAAAATTTATATTTCATATTACAGATGTTTAATATTATAGGCTATAAATATTATAGATGATAAATTAATGCTTTAAAATTCATAAAATATTCTTCCTTTCATGGTTTATTTGAAAGTTAGCTCACATGCTAGTGTTTTCAGGAAAAATTGAAACATTCATATAAATGTGTATTTTTTTTTAGAAATTTCACATCTTCTGAAAAACTTTATTTTTTGAGTTAAAAATTGAATATACAGTTATTGTTAGCTATAGATTATGTTTAGGTAGTATTACAGGACTTCAAAACAAGTTAATAGGAAATCAAAAAAAGTTGCTATATATCCTGCTAATTTTTTTAATTTTTCCCCTTAATTAAAACAAACATGAGAAATAACTAAATAATTTTTTAAAGAATAAGGAAGAGAATACTCCCACGATCTTGTTTTGACTGATTAGATTCTGTTCCATTCTGTATGATAGTATCAAGTTTGAGGGTATAGGCAACTACTTTGAAGGCAATAAGATTCACTAAGATGCCCATTCTGGTTTGACTATTGTCTCCTTTGGAAGTCCTGTAATGTTTACAATGCTTAAGTTTTATTGGTCTTAAGTTTTATTGGTTCACTACTGTTTTGTGCAACTTTATAATATCTAATGAGATAGACAATTCTTTTTAAGGAAACAAGAGACATCGTTGATAACCATTGTTGATAACCTTGTACTTTGTTTTACATCATGTGCTATGTCTATCCCTGGTTTTGACTGACAGCTTTGTTTTGCCATATTTGACTTTATTCTCTCCCCCCCAAAAAAGTAATAAGAACTAAGGAGTAATAAAACCCAAAATGTGTAAATTTTGTTGTAAAAAAGAGAGGGAAAAAAAGAGTTCTAAAGGATACAACAGCAAGTGTGTTTAGGGGTGTTAAATAGCTGACCATATTAATGTTTTTGGTTGGATCATTGAACACAACTGTTTGCAGTCTCACTGTTTGAATGTCCACTTTGTATTCTTTGATACTGTGATTTGAGCAACTATTTCTAAGATGATAATATGTAATCTATTAACTGGTGATTTCTTACTGGTTTTTTTTTTTTTTTTGTAGCTCTGTATTACCTGTACCCTTACACCGCTTTGTTTTGTTTTGTGTTTTTCTCTTTTTCCTTTTAAATAAAAATTTTTTTTAAAAAACCCACTTCTATAATCAAAAAAAAAAAAAGATTATGTTTAGATTATGTTTAGGTTATTAGTTTTCCAATCTTCCTTTATCAGTTCTGTCTTATAAGTGAGTGTTTAAATCAAACATTTATTACTGTAACTTGTCATTTGATATTAGTGTTTTATTAGCTTTGTTTTGTATTCAAGTTTTGTTATTTAGACTTTTATTGGATTATTTTTGGATTATTTTATTATTTCAAAAAACCTTTACTTTAAAAAAATGCTTTATTATTGAAGTTAAGTTTTACACATTCTCTGGTAAAAATCTATCAAGAGTATATATCATTTCTTTATGTACCTTAATATTGTTCATTTTGTGCTATAGCATTTCTTTTTAATATTCTCAATACATTATTTGCTAAGATATGCAACCAAGTATTATTAAGATATATTACGTTAGAGAGATAACAAGGAATTGAGAAAAAAATACCTCATAATATGTATAGGAACATATTCACATAGAAATGATGAATAATGCATTTAGTTATTGTAGTCCTTGATCCCAGAACTAGCAGAGTCATATCACGTGTTTAGAAATTTTGTTCTCTACTCTCTGTTCCATATTTCTTTGGGTGTGAATAACCTTCTTTGGTATTCTGTCCAATGGTATTTTGTTTGGTGAGTTGACTTGTACTTTGAATCTGCAGCTTCAGATGCAAGAAATTTAGAGACAGATTAGACTTTAAGAGTAGCAGATTTACAAAAACTTTTAGACAAGGAGATAATATAGAAACCATTGTTTTTTTTCTGTTAGTTGATTCTAAATATACTATAATACTGTCATTCTCTTGAATGATTTTACATTGTCTTGGTATGTTTGATGCTGTAGTATATGAAATTATACTCATATATTTCAAGGAAAGAGATACTATGGTAACTACTGTTATGTCGGGTTATCTTGTAGTGAAACACTGTGTTGCTTAAAATGTTATGTTCTGACATGTGCTGTTACGTTATGTCCTCTTTTATCTCAATATCCTTTTTTATTTTTTTAATTAAGGGAAAATAAATTAAAAATCAGCATAAATTATAGTAAGCATTTTGATTTCCTATTAACTTGATTTGAAGCTCTCTATTGCTCTTACCATCTCGTTTTGACTGATTTTACTCTATTCTGTCTAGCTTGATAATATCAACTTTGAGGGTATAGGCAACTACTTTGAAGACAATGAGATTCATTATGATGCCCATTCTGGTTTAACTATTATCTTCTTTTGAAGTCCTGTAATGTCTCCAGTGTTTCTGTTTTATTGGTTTTCTTCTGTACTGTTTTGTTCAATTTTATTATAACTGATGATATAGGCAATTCTTTGTAAGATAGCAAGAGGAATTGTGGTAACCATTGTTGATCACCTTGTATTCTGTTTTTACATAATGTACTACGTCCATCCTTTTGATTTGACTGACTCTGTTTTGTTATGTCACATTTGGTTTTATTCTCTTCAAAAAAAAAAGTAATAAGAACTTTGGAGTAATAAAACCCAAAATGTGCAATTGTTATTATAAAAAAGAGAGGAAAAGAAAGTGCTGTAAAGGATATAACTGCATGTACATAAGTATATATGATAGATGACCATATTACTGAGTTTTTGTTGGATCATTGAACAGAACCGTTTGTAGTCTCATTGTTTGAATGTCCACTTTATATGCTTTAATTTAGTAACTTGAACAACTAT
The DNA here is from genome assembly GCF_034190915.1 of Cavia porcellus. Classification (NCBI taxonomy): domain Eukaryota; kingdom Metazoa; phylum Chordata; class Mammalia; order Rodentia; family Caviidae; genus Cavia; species Cavia porcellus. The sequence continues at coordinate 17,546,720 of NW_026947487.1, read as the reverse complement.
TTCTAAAATGACAATATGTAATCTATTAACTAGTGATTTCTTACTGTTTATTTTTTGAAATTCTGTATTACTTATACCTTTTTTTGTTTTTTCTTTTTAAATAATTTTTTAAAAAAATTTAAAAAAAAGAGTAGCAGATTTATGAGTTTTCTCTACTGTATTTCCAATAAATCAGGTTTATATACCCTGGAAATATTTTATCTCTTGAGCATATGCAACAAATTATCAAGACAACAAAGAACAAGCACACACACACACACACACACACACACACACACAAACATACACACACACACACACACACACATGTATTTACATCAAATGACTTTTCCACATAAATAACTATTGTTTTCTTCAGAGAAGATATAGTGTTCACTTACTTGTCCCATGGCATATAGAATGCATAACATAAACTTGGTGTTTCTTTCATGCCTTTACTAATTTGAGTGATAAATATCCGAGGCCAAACTGTCATCCACCATTAAAGTATTAGCAAGAGCAATGCAACAACTGTTGGGCAGTTTCACGGGTAGATGCTTCTCACCATTTGCAGGTTTCATTTGTAAAGACAGCTCTCCTTTAAACAGCCACATTTATGTCTAATCAACTCATAACATCAATATAATTGTTTCAAATACCTGAAACTGAATTTTGTTTACAGCATAGAATATGTAAACAAATACTTTGTGATCACTGCTATGTGAGTAAAGAAGCAAGAAAGTCACGGGGCTGTGGAATTCTAAGGTGATATTTCCTCTAAAAAGTAGATTCAACTCTATTTCTCTTGGCATGTGCTAATAATATTAAAAATTACCTTTTTTTAAATTTACTGGTTTTTTCTTCTCTGTAGCCTTTAAAATATTCTATGAATCCTTGATGATTCATGGTTATCTTATAGTTTGACATATTTTGTTTACCTATATTGTTAGGCTATTTGACCTTTATTATTTGGATTGTAGTTGCGCATTCTGAATTGTAGTGATTTCTGCAATTCCATCTTTACTTTGTTACTTCTAGAAATATTGTTCAGTTTTGAGAACTCTTAATCTACACTGCATTTTAATGACCAGAAAAAAAAATTAGCCTTTTTTATCCTTGGAAATAGTCTTTGCTATGCAACATTTTTAGTGTACACAGACCTGTAAGAATTTTTCAGAACTACCAACCTCAAGATCCAGGGCGAAATCTTGGTATATCTCACACTTATCATTTTGAGTTTCTTTCTAATAATCTGATTAAAGATAACAATCTGTTATTTCAGAGAGTTTATGATTTCTTATTTACACTATTATTTTTTATTATTGTGAAATGTTAGGAAGAGAAATAATATTTTGGAATTAATCTTACTTCCTTGGAGAGTCTTTTAAATCATTTTATATTCCTGCATTTATTATTTCCTTTTCTTTAAAACATTAAATGTTTTCTGTTTTCCTCATTTACTTTTTTTTGTTGTTTTCACTTTTCCTTCCTCTCCTTTCCTTGAAAATTTTACCATTAAATTGTAAGTCTTCGGTTTTATATCTGAAAATTATATATAGATCCACATTTCTTGTTTGGACTCAGTTCCTATATTTTTGTGTAATAATTATGTATGCAGTGTCTGACATTAACATACATCATACTTGATGAGAACTGTATGATCAGATTTTCTGAGTAAAAAAGAAAGCAAAGACTGTCAGGGATAAATAAAAAATGACTTAATATGTTTAGAGCAATAATCATTCTATATAAAAAGAAGCAGAGATAAGAAAGCAGATAAATATTGAAATAGCACTGTATCCTACACTCAAATCTTAACATTTCCTCTCCAATGATTTAATCCCAAAGGGGAAAACATTAAAAAATCAAAGACAATGCTGTTTTCAATAATTAATTAATGACTATGTATACATAAATTTTAAAATTATCAAAAATAAAATGAAGTAGAATAAAACAGAAAAAAAGCCTATGAAAAATTAATTCACTGGACAAAATATTCAAACATGATAATGGTATGAGACAGGCAAAAGAGTAATGTTGTGTCACCTGAGACAAGGAAAGCAATGTGTAAATATAATCTTCACTCAAGGGTCTCCATGTAACACGTACAGCTTAGCAACCAGTTTGTAATTTCCAAAGGCATTGTCTCCTTTGTTATTATGATGTACTGTTTTAATAAGATATGGATATGTAAATGGAGAAATTTCAAACAATTTATTAGCACACTGCACAAGGCATTATTTTTAAAAGGTATTGTATAAGATTAGTAAGGATTGGATAAACTGGTCCAGGTTCTAATATTTTTACACTAAGAAAATAACGATCCGCTTGTTTTATTTTTTCTAATCTCTTCCACACTTCTTTCCCATTGTGTATCTTTTTAGGAAATTAAGCTATCTACTGCAAGGAGAAGTCAAAGCAAACAATAGAAGTATAAATATATGATATCACACTAACTTAGATGGAAGATAAAAATTATACTTTTCATATGAATCAGCAAAAATTACATTCCAAATGTTCTTGGAAAGAAATATATAAATGAAATTTAAGAATGTTTACAAGGATGTATTGACTGTGTAGTTTTGCCACGTATTTAATGTAAATTATGAAGTAAAGCAAACACAGGTGTCTATCTTCAAGGAAGTTTACATTTGAGTAGCAAAAGAAATTAACAATAATCACAAAGATTGTGTGTTACATGCATACTATGCAAGACAATGTTAAAAGCTATGAAAAGGAAACAAATAGTGTATCCCTGTAATTAGGGGATAGTTTGAAATTCTAAAGAAGACAAGAATTAACATTCTGACTGAAAAAATGGCATTTTGACAATCACTTGAGTAAAACAAGAGGGTTGGGTACTTAGAAGTGTAAGTGGTAAGAATTTTAAATATAGACAAAAACTGGGGGAACGGCCTGAAAGAACATATCTGGTGTGTTTGAGGAAAGAGAGCAGACCAGCAGCACTGTGTGGAATGGATGTGCAGTGGGGTGATAGATTAGAGAGAAGTCATATGTGAAAAGCCATGTCATCCTACTTCACACTATTGCCTGGATAATTATTTGTTATGGGGAACCTAATTTATTTAGTTTTTTTTTTTTCTATTCTATTCTGGAATTCACTTACTGCATGTCAGTAGAATAAACTTGTGGATTTATTGAAATTGTTCTTTAGACATTGTGAAATGTTCCCAGGTTAAATGATCCTCACTTGAGTATGAATTAAAAAGGGATTTGTAGCCTACTGTAAGCACATTACAAACTTCTTTTACAAAAAAATGGAAATTTTTGCAGATTTTGAGCCCAATCCTTCATTTTAAGAATTCATCATGGCTACTGCCTTTTAAATGTAGGGCAGAAAAGTGGCATTTAGGGGACAAGCATAGAGGTCTAGGCAAGAGTTGTTGGTGACACTGATTACATTCTAAGCAGCGGTAGAGTGACGATAGGAGGGGCCTTTTTTTTTTTTTTAAGACTTGGCATGTGATGTAGAGATGCAGGACAAACTGAGGAGGCCAGGGATAACTGAGTGTTGACTAGGGATTGAACTCACAACCTCGCACTTGCCAGGCAGGCTCTTCTGCCACTGAGCTAAATTTGCAGCCCTCTATATTTTTAATGTATAGCAAATATATAGATCACTAGGATCCACAGTAATCTCATTGTTTCTAGTTACTCTTCTGTACACGTGAAGCATACCTTCTTTTTCTTGCATAAAAAATAGGGTGACATACTAAACAAAAAGAAGGCAATTTTATATCATGTATATCTTTACATTAATTCCTATTTATGAGTTTCCTATTAATAACTTGCATTAACCAAAGTAGTATTTCTTTTAATTTTTTTGTCTTTTTATTCTTTTTTTAAATGTATATATGTTTTCAGTGCACAATAATTACATTTATCATGGAGAGTTTGTAAAAGTACACAATTTATTTCAATTTGTTTTTGTTTTTGTTTGCTCTTAATCTTCCCATCTCTATCTCCTCCTTCTAACTCTTGGCCCAGAGAGTAGGAAGTAATATTTCCCTTAAATATACAGGTTAATGTTGGGCAAATTAGATTTATGTAGAAAATCAGCAAAGCAAATTTCTTAGGGAACATGAGACTCAGCTACAAAATTTCCTGTATTATCCATTAAACAAATTTGCTGGCTTGCCAGCTCAGTGAAAAATACTAATTGTGAAATCTACATTGCCTGTTTTTTCTTTCCTATCCTTTTTTTTTCCTTTCCCTTTTTTTGTTTGCCCTTCTTTTCCTTTCTTTATTCTCTTTACTTTGCTTTGCTTTGTTCTGCTTTGCATTTCTTCAACTGGTGACCGAACTCCGCATTTTCACCTTGAGCTGCTTTGCCAAGATCTACTTGTATGGCTGGTCTATATTCATCTGAGCCTAAGCATATGAGTTTACCAACCTGTGCTACTGGAACCGGCACATAGATTGTGTGTGTGTGAGTGAGTGTGTGTGTGTGTGTGTGTGTGTGTGTGTGTGTGTGTGTGCACGCGTGTGCGTGCGTGTTCAAACATTGTACATCTTTCTTTCACAAATATTAAGTTGCAATACTTCTTCACTTTTCCCTGACACATAAAATTTATATTTAGAATCCTGTTTTCCTCATTTTGGCCCAGTAATTCTGAAATTTGTGAATTGAAAGACATTTTTTAAAAAAGATTACATGAATGGACTCCACTGTCACATGAATTTGCAAACATTTTATGTAAAGGAAAATTCAACATAGTTTCTCTACTTCAGTTTTTCAAAGAATACTCATGGCTTGAAAATCATCATAGTAAAGTATATGATGCACATCAAGTATATTGGGAATTGCCCATAATGTATATGAATTATAACTTTTCCCTGATTAATTTGAATATGTCATTTGAGATGCATGTGTAACAGATTGGGAGTCTAATATTGTACAAAATGCACCTTGATGGAAAAATAGTGCAATACTCTAACAAATCCATGACTTTGAACTTTGCAATTTCAATCTCTTTTCTCTGAATTCTTCATGTTTAGAAAAGCAAGTGGCATTTCTTAAACACTTAATGTTTAATTGTAAGCAAACTCTACTGTGTTCCTTCTCCTTTAATCATATTTTCCTAAGTAAATCTTCAACATACCTGACATTTAATTTGATCATATTTTCTTTTCAATATCTTCTGAAGATTTTCTACATAGTATTTCTTCATACAATTACCATAATTTTTTCTGTCTGTGTATTTCCTAAGTCTGAAGTTTCATTCTGATTACTTGATCTTATGATTTGAATGACTTTTGGCTTACTTGCATAATATCTCTATCTTATAGAAACAAATTGAATTTTTAAGTTTTTTTTAAAATTTTTCTCCTTGTTTTCTTCTCTTTTCTGTATCATCACTAAAACATTTTCAGGAGTGTACACTAAAATTGTAAGAACTAATTTTACTTTCACTTTTCATTTACATATAATGTTCAGTTGAATTCTACATATTCTTGGATCTCACGTCAGGATCTTGTGACATTGTGATTTTTATCCTGTTTCCTTTAATCTTCATTCATATGAGCTATCAATGGGCTCTTAATGAGTTTCTGTTCAAATTTTCTCTTAATGAATTCCCAGGTAGTATGTAAATATAACTCTTAAAGGTTTTTATATCTTCCTCCACAATTTTCATCATGTAATTTGCCTTCAAGAAAAAATAAAAAACAGTATACCAGTAGAGTTAATTTACTATGTTGATATTACATGGATAACATGTATGTATGTATGCATATATTTATAACATGTATACATAACTCATAATTTATTTTAAATTTTCATTTATACCTTAATATTCAGTGTATACCTGGGCATATATCTAAGACTCCAAGCATTCAGAACTGCTTAGAGTTTAGTGGTGCTATACTGTATGCATCAGCACTGTTAAGGTATAAATTCTGTCTCTTCAAAATTTATCTGCTGAAATTCTAAGACTCAGATCATCAAAATCTTAATGTACTACTTGGAGGTTTTTTAAATAGATTGTTAAGTTAAAGTGAAGTCTTTATGGTGGGAACTAATCCAATATGCTAGATATCTTCATAAGAAGACAATAAATTTGGACACAGATGAACAGAAGGAAAACCACATGAAGATATAGGAAGAAGACAAGCATGTACAAAGACAAAGTCTCAGAAGAAGCCAGTGCTAACTACACTGAGTCTAGATTTCTTGCCTCCAGAACTGTGAGAAAATAATTTCTCTTTTACAAGCCATCAATTTGTGATACTGTTTCACAGCAGCCCTATAGCAAATTAAAACACACACATTTATTATTTACAAATTTCATTGGCCAGCTTTTCCCTTATTTTTTCACTGTCTGGTACCAGATGTTATATGGTTACTCATCTAGTTTTTTGCAAGGCGCTTGTCTTCTGCTCTCTGCTTTGCTTCTTTTTCTCTGTTTCCATGCTTAGGAGACAGGTTCACTGGCCTTCTTGCTGCTGCTCTTTGACTTAGTCTGTTTTTTGGGCAATAGTGATATTTCCTGTCAACAAATAACTGGATTTTTTAATCTTTCTACTGAAGTATCTCACAGTCCATGTCACTTGGGGAAGCTTGGGACAAATGTATGGTATGACAAATTAAATATCATTATATTTAGTATAATGATAGCAATGAAGCTACATTCACCTTAGGTTATAATTTTGTAGGATGTATCAACTCAGCACTTTTCTCATCAGAAGATAAAAGTTTTACTTGATCCTAAGTAAAAAAGTAATTTTTTGCATGTTTGGCAGTAGATGTTGACTTTTAAAATAGATCATAAAATGATCATTTTTGATGTAGCAAAATGAAGAATCATATTATTTATCTATACCTAGGATGCTATCATGGAATTTCATGGTCAGTGACCACCATCTGCTAATACACTATTTAAAGGGAACCGGTTTTAACACTGACCACCTAATGATGATCAGAGAGCAGACATGAAAATGGAGTAAAATCTACACATATGTGCATCCTGGCAACTAACCCAAGTGAAAGGATACTGGGTGAGTATCTTTTCACTACACTGAGCATCCATAATTATTAAGAAACTATGTTCTCCAGTCATGTTACATTCTTCCCTTCCTCAGGGCAGGCTCTAACAGAACTACTCTAGTAACATAATGTATCTGTATTACTGATCTTGGTGTTTTCTCTCTCTAATTTTCCACTTAATGAAAATCATCTAATCACTTTATAATTCCCATCTTATTTCATGAATTATTTACTCTTTCAATTCAAAGCAGATGATTCTCTTCTATAAAAATGGAAAATATTTTGTGCTTGTACTATATGTTTATGACTGTAATCATGACTGTAAAATTAGTTCACATTTCTAGCAGTCCTTCTTGATTTTACACAGGATGGTACTGATAAAGGGGACTGAAATTCCCAACCTACTAGATGTTCAGTATGGGTTTGTGTTCTCTAAAATGGAGGAATGAGGTTTTGGAACAAAAGAGGTTAAGAGCAGTATATATTTTATTGAGAGAAAGCTTCTGTCTGAGAGAGATAGCAGGGGTTCAAGTGGGTTGCCAAAGACTCTGACTTTTCTAGGGACTTTTATAGAGTAAAACTGCCAGATGAGATGCGTCCAACAGGAGGAAACTCTGGGAACTTGCAAGGTGGACATAAGGTAGGACAGAACTAAGGTTAACCAGTAAGCTTAATTGCTCAGGTAAAATTGATTACTGGGGACAAATGAGAAGCGAGTCACATAAGAAGTGGACACGCTTAACAGCAGAGACTCTTCCTGCATTGGGTTGAGATGGAGACTCCTGACTTTCTCACCATGACAGAGAACTCTTTAGAATGTCAGTCCTTAGGATATGTATACGTTGGTCTGGTCTTTTGTCCTGAGATCTGACCCACTGTAGGAAGTGTGTGTCTTCCCCACAGTTGCAAGGTTATGTAGTGTTCTGCACTGGCTCCTTTGAGGACCTAGTCCTGCCTGACTACCTGTATATCTCTGTCTAACTCATCTGCTATGTACACTATTTTTTTCACATAAAATACACACAGTAACTGTGAAAATTGATTGGTCTTCATTTTATTTTTACCATGATAAATACATAACATTCACTGAGATAAAATAACGTATGGATTTCATAACAAGTGTTTGAAAAGTCAACTGCATTTAAACTTCAGGGACATTCTCAGTCTTTTTTAATATATACTTGCTACAATGTTTACAAATATTGCCCACATACACTAGGCATTTAATGGATATTGTTGACAAGAGTGAAGTTTCATTTTCTTTCCATTCTTTTTTCATGAGAATAAAGACCATTATTTATTCCATATGACTGAGTTTGCTCACCCTAATACAATATTCCATGAAGAACAGATATTCAGATGTCATCTGTTGAATCATAAGTTAAAAAATGTTTTTACAACAAAAGTAGAAAATGTAGTCAACCTTTTCAATCAGTTATTCCAAAATGAATTTCCTTTTAAAAAATTGTCTTAACGATTCTGTTCATAGCTTTAAAGACAGATAACAATCATTGACATTTATTGACCTTTTGCAGTAATAATTTAATACTTTGGGGAACAAAGTTGATTAATCACAGTTTGACATACTGAAGTTTGGCACAATTCCTTCCCAAAATTACTTTAGGGCAACAAGTTTTACTATAATGATTAAGGCACATACTACAAATAAAATGCAGTCAGAAAGGGTTTCCAGAAATTTAGGTCATCATTTTGCCATTCATTCAATTCTAATATTATCCTGTAAGAATCCACTAGATGGATCATACATTAATCTTACCTCCATCTGAAAACATACAGAATACTATCAAAGTCATTTTAAAGAAATAAAACATATAAGCTTATCCTAGGGGTGAGAAGTTAAGTGACCTCATGAATGGATGTAAAATTTTAAAATCTGGTTGACAGTGTGTCTCACTTAACAAACATTATATACTTCATCAAACTCTGAAGTGAATAAAACACTAAAAAACGTATTTTTCAAGTCTCAATTAGTGAACCTTATCAATTTTATTAACCAGATATAATAACAGTAAATGTAAATGTGAAACTATGAGAAATAGATCAAAGGGGGGAAACTGTAAGTTTATTTTACTATAGATTGAAACAGAAGGAATAAAATTCTGAAAGTTTTCTGCTTAAGCAAAAAACAAGATCTCACTATGGAACGCAGACTGTCTTATGCATTTATGATGCTACAATAAAGTATCTAAGACTTTGTACTGTACAAGCAGAAATAAATTTATTTCATATAGCTCTGGACTGGGAAGGTCAAGCTCAAGATATCACCACCCACTGTCCGGTGGGAACTTCTTGCTGTATCCTCAGGACAAAGCTGTAAGAGCAAGAAAGAGCCTAGCTTACTCCCTCCAACTTTTTCGTAAAATCACCAATCCCATTATTTATGAGGGCTCTTCCATTATATTTTAATGACCTCTTGACGCTCTACCTTTTAATACTACTATATGAGGGTTCAAGCTCCAGCATGAATTCTGGAGCAGGCTCAGATGTTTAAACCACAGTGTAGACATAGACGTGAAAACATTATGTCAGAATACCTAACTTGTTTTTCCATTACTGGTTTTACAACTTTTCAATTGTGACAAGTACTAACTGCTAAAAGAGCCCATTTTAATACTGTGGAAGTAGACATCACACAGGTCAAAGTAAGTTTTTCAACTACTTAAATAATTCAGTAAGCTACCTAACACTATCAGATAAATTCCTCACCATTATACAACCTGCAATGCATTTTTTCTCACTTGTATGCTGTCTAATAAACTAATTATATCATTAATTTTTAATAGCACTCATTAATATGGGAAGGTGAGTTACATCATCTAGATAGTTGGAAGAAAGTCAGATGTGTATTCACTTTGTGAACAGGATATTGCTTCTGCATATAAACCGTAGTACAAATTTTATTACCTCAAAATATAACATAATAGTCTGTAATTTTTATAGAATCAAAAACTGGCAAAAAGAAAGGGGCAGAGTCTTTAAATGGGTTGCTAAGTCATATGCAAATCTGAAAGCTCGTGAAAATTTAGGTATCTTTCCCCTAAAGAAAATTTCCAGGAGTCAGTGTGTTGTGAGTGGTGTGTGTGTGTGTGTGCGTGTGTGTGTGTGCATGTGTATGTGTGTGTATAATGTTCAGTTATTCCTTACAAAGTGAAACAGACTATAGCTCCATCACTAAAACTAAAAAAAGAAGCACAATAATTTTTGAGATATTCACAATTTTGAAAATAAAATATACAATATTGTTGCATTATTCTGACTCATTCCATTTAATAAGTAAAAAGATAATTTTTATAAGAATATAAAGCAAGGGTATTCACTTTGTGGCATTCAAATACAATCATCTTAGTGCCTCAAGACGCAGTGGACCAAAAATGGAAGACAGGTAGTAAACAATGCAGGAATTGGATGAATGACAAAGCAGACAAAAATACATTAATTCAAAATAGAATTTCAACTGAAACTAGATTCATGCCTATCCCCATGCACTAAGCGAAAGTCTAAATGGATCAAAGACCTAAATATTAAAACAGAAACACTAAACCTACTGGAAGACAAGGTAGGTAGAAGTGTAGGAGACGTAGGGTTAGGCAGAGAATTCATGAACAAGACGCAAGCTGCACAGGAAACACTTCAAAGAATCAACAACTGGCATCTCATATTATTGAAAAGTTTCTGCACTTCAAAAGCAATCATGAAGAGAGTGAAAAGAAAACCCACAGAATGGGAAAGAATTTTAGTCAGCATCCTCCCAGACAAAGAACTTATTTCTAGAACATATAAAGAATTGAAAAACATCAAGCCCTCCAAATTCAAAGACCCTCTCTAAAAATGGGCATATGAGATGAACAAACAGTTCTCAGATGAAGATACACAAATGGCAAATGAATACATGAAGAAATGTTCACACTCACTGGTTGTCATGGTTTATGTCTGTGTCCCCCAGGACTCGTGAGTTTGCATTGTGTATTTGTGATTGGTTCATTGTCTAGTGTGTGGATTGATGGTGTCAGTGCTCCACCCACATAGGGGTGGAGCCAGGATGTGATGTAATGGCAGGAAGATGGTATGTCTTGCTCTTTGCCAGTTCCTGCTTGCTTTGTATGTCTTGCTCTTTGCCAGTTCCTGTTTGCTGTTTGCAGCCACCATGAGAGGCAGCCCAGCCATGCCAGCCTGTCTTGGAGCCAACTGAGTGTGGACTGAAACCTCCAAAAACTGTAAGAAATAAATCTTTCCTTTCCCAACTTGGGCATCAGGTATTTTGTCTCAGTGACAAGTAAAAAGTAATTAAGACACTGGTCATTCAAGAAATACAAATTAAAATAACATTGAGATATCATATCACTCCAGAAAGAATGGGTGCCCTCAAGAAATCAACTGATAACAAATGTTGGTGAGGCTGCAAGGAAAAAGGAACACTTCTCCACTCTTGGTGGGACTGTAGACTTGTACAACCACTATGGAAAAATCAGTATGCAGAATCCTCAGAAGACTAGGATTGGAAGTTCCATTCAACCCAGCTATTCTCTACCTGGGTATTTTCCCAGAAAAACTGAAAAGTTCATATCACAGCGATATATGTGCAACTGTGTTTGTAGCAGCACAATTTGTAATAGTTAAATCTTGGAAACAACCAAGATGCCCATCAACCACAGAGTGGATGAAAAAGATGTAGTGTTTTTATACAATGGAATTTTACTCAGCTATAAAAAAGCATGATCTTGAGGCTTTCAAAAGCAATTGGAGTTCACTTGAGACTATCCTCATTTGTGAAATAAACAAGAATCATATTTATAAATATCACATTGTCTCTAGTGTAAACAGGAATAAGAAACGTCAGAGTAATAAAACACAAAATGTGTAATTGCTATTGTAATAAACAGAGGAAAAGAAAGTGCTCTAAAGGATATAACTGCTTGTATGTTTAAGTGCAAAGGATTGATAGTCATATTACTAAGTTTTTGTTGGATAGCTGAACAGAACTTTTTGCAGTCTAGCTGTTTGAATGTCCACTTTATATGCTTCATTTTTTAACTTGAACACGTATTTATAAGAGGACAATACATAATTTATCAACTAGTGATTTCTTACTGTTTATTTTATTGAAGTTATGTATTATTTCTACCCTTTTTCTTTTGTTCTTTTTTCTTTAAATAAACCGTCCCAAAAAACAAAATGGAACTTCGATATTCTGCACACATTTTAAGAGTAAGCTGAACTTTTTTTGCAATAATAGACATCTTATTGTAAAGAAAAATACAAAAATATCAGAAGTTATATTTAATGTGTTATATTTAAAGTCTCATTGATTTATAAGGAATAAATATTTAACTAACTGAAAAAAATAGAAAAGTTAAAAGAGGAAAATAGAGTATATTAAAGACACTGTAGTGATTATGCACAATAATTTTAAATACTTGTTTAAACAATGACATAGAATATATACTCTACAGTATGGACTAGTAGTAACTACTAAAGCAGTTACTACTTGGAATTCATGTTTGCACTTGTATTTATGCACAATTTACTGAAATTTTTCAGGCAAAATAAAACTTCTCTTTCTTACCTTGTATCTATGCATAGCTAAGTACAACATGTGGAAGTGTTCTTGCCATATTAATGATGGTAGAGGAGAAAAATTTCCACTGTCCTATAAAAGTGATTCAGAGATACATTTTCACATTACATACACATAGTAAAGAAACATAAATTTTGTTAAATCCAAGGCAATAATTATTATTTCCACACGAAGACTAGAAAATTTACTGTTTGAGCCCTGGTAGAAGTGATAAAATGTTTTTCACTAAGGCAAAGGTGAGTCACCACAGCACATGTGCTCAGAATCAAGCCCTTTTCAATGGCTTTATTTGGATAGGAGTTTGCATGGCTTCAAAGTAGCCTGTCTCTCACTTATTCTCTCATTTTAGGGCTTCACTGTCTATCAGCCCCCTTGATTTTGTCCATCCATGCAAATTCTTTTCACTACACTCACAATAACTTGGGATACAATTATGACTTTAAAGGAACAGATTGCTTATTTTATTTACATGACTCAGCATTAAAAAAGTATGATATTTGTTTTACACAAAGGTAGGGAACTTTTGTTCTTCATAAAGAAAATTATTCAGGCTTCAATTCTTGGACGCAGAATGAAGGAGAGACTTATTTTTATCCACGGAGTATGATATTTCCATCAGAAATGAACTAATAATGGATTCTAATCAAGCAAAGTAGATATAATAATTGTTTCAATCACAAAGTCGCTTAATTACATTTTGCTTTCTGTTTTATTTTAGAAAATCTTGACACTTTCCTAATCTTAATAAGAACATACTTTTTAGTAATCAAATTGATACAGAAATTATTTGATATAACTTAAAGCAATTTGAGATGACCATTTGATGATCAAAATATGTTTGTAAAAATAATATATTATTTACACGAATTAGAATATTTTTGACCATGAGAATATATGAATGTTATAAGAACTGAATTTTTAAATCAGTGATTAAGTAAGATAGAGGCTAGATAATTTCTTTGAATAGTTCTTGTGCCAGTCCTGAATTAATTTTGTCAATAGATGAAATTATTTTAGTTACCTGTAGGTGCAATGTATAATTTGAAAGCAGGATAGTATGTATCATCCAGTACATCACTGATATAGGTCCTATTAAAAGTGATTACAAATTGTGCACTAATAGTTGTTGAAGTTTCTCATAATAATGGGAAGTGTTTGTGTTACTAAAGATGAATGTTACTTTACATGAGAAATATCTTTTGTAAAACAAAATTAATAAAATAGAATATTGTTTATTTTCTATATGAAACAAGACAAAACTAAGGAAAACCATGAAATGTCATTAAACTGTTATCATCTAAACAGATTGAATTACACAAGGAGGAAGAGGAACAAATAAAGGTTATTGATGGGTACAAATCTACAGTGAGTTGTGTGTATGATGTTCTGCAGTGCTATTGGACATTAGGATGACAGTGTGTTAACAAATCGGTATCACATATTTGAAATGTAAGAAAGAAGTCTAACTTTTCTACCATAAATATATGATAAATATATAAAGATATAGATATATTTAACTTAACTGAATATGATTCAGTGTTTACATGTTGAAATATTACAAGCTCCTCAATTAGTATATTCAAATTTTACATTATTATCAGTTTTAAAAGACTTTTTTTGCAAAATAATACTTCATGAATTATAAAATCTATTTATATATGTATGTATCTTCATTTCCTATATTCATCTATAAATTTATGTATTTACATGTACATAAAAGTAAGTACGTGTACACACAAACTTGAAAATAATGCAGACCTATATATATATTATCATTTCCCATTAATATAATGAATAACATTTTCTTGTTACTCAGGAATTAATATTTTCCAAAATAATTGATTATGTAGTTTTGTTGGCATAGTTTCCAGATTTTCATGTTTTGAAACAGATTTTTTTTCACTATCACAGCATTCTTTGTAAGTTGATTTTTTAATAATTGAGGTTAGCTTGTGTAATTTTATTACACTCAATGCAGTATTCAAATCCCTTTAGGAAGGGGCACTAATTACTCGTTGACTTTTCTAGGGCGTGTTCGAAATTTCCATAAAATGGTATTTGACAAGACTTTGATACAAAATGTGTAGTAGTAATATGAAGATTTTTGCTATCTGTATATTCTTTTGAAGACTTTGAAATCACTTTGCAATTGTTGAACTATATTCTTTTAAAACTTGTGCTTTATTTTTGACTGTGAATCAGTAACTCCTTTATGACGTTTGCCTTTGAACAATAATATTCTTCAGTTTTTATTTTTGTGAATTAAAGAATTAGTTATTACATTTTAAAATATGCATTTCATCACTTTTCTAATGTGTAAGTCATTTTCTTATATTTGTGACTTATGTCCGTCAATTAATTCTAAGTTTCCAAAAAGTACAAGCAATTTGTCTATTCTGATTTATATTATGCATATGTTTATTTGTATCACTGCTTTCATTGATTCATTCTCTTTTAAAATTTTCCTGTATTAAAAACAAAACAAAACAAAACAAAAATAAGTATTGCCAAAGGACATGTTCCTTCCTGATATTTCATTCAAAGCTCATCTGTGCACATTAGACCTCTGATCTCAAACTGGAACATTGTAGATAAGACCACCCCATTGTACCAGTCACATTATTATGGCACATGTATGAGTGCACTTGCCTAGTTCTGTTTCAATACTCTTTTATTGCACAGATCTAAATACGTAATAAGATTCTTGAAGCTAATCACTGTCTCAGTTTCTGGTTTTTGAGAAATTCAAACTAAAAACATTTGTAAAATCTAACAATGTTCTAAATATTGTAACTTATAATATATTTGGATATATATATTATTAAAGAATAAAGATGTATACACTGGATGATTAAATCAGCCACATTAATAAAAGAATCTTAAAAGTGTCAGAAACAAAACTATTTGCATATCTATTTATGTATGCTTATGTCAATCTATATATCACTAACTATAAAAATCTTTTATACATGAATGAATATTCATATATGTTATATATGCATCAATCTATTTTAAACACAATGTATTTTAAAATTTACTCTGACTATTCATTGTCATGCATTTTTTAGTAAGCTGCATCTCGTGAAATGAAATTTCTTTTTGACCATATTTTTCAGGAATTCACTTAGGTAGAATTAATATATATGTCTATATATATTAATACATATTTATATATTTATATTATATATTTATATGAATAAACACATATTTATATGTATTCTTAAATTTTAAATTTTTAAATGATTTTTGCAGTGTGGAAATTATTAATTGTGGTACCAGCTCTTTTTATAAAACTTATAATACAAGAATTAAATGATATACTCAGAAGACTCACCAAGCCTTTTATGTTTTGCTGTTAATTGTAGTTGCTAATGTTTACTCCTTCAAGTGAAACATTGTTTTAGGTGAATGAATATTTTTAATTGAGGTGTTAATTTATGCTAACATGAAAGTGAAATAAGCAGTGACAGAAACTCATAGATCCTTTTAGGACAAAAAAATCTGCAAAAATCAGCACAATTTTAGTTTAAAATTAAAATGCATTCACTACAAATAGCACAGAAAAATTACTGTGTATCACATTTCTCAGAATTAAGTGTTCAAATTCACAATTTTCTTTTTTTATGACAGCAAGTAGAGAAGAATGCCAAGGATGATAAAATTCATGAACCTTAGATAAAGATCCTGCTTTACTATTTAAACTTTTCTAATCTCCAAGGTCATGTACAATAGCTATTTTGACAGAGAAAATTGTAGACAAAAATAGCTGTTACTCATAGAAAATACATGTGATTATTATGATTTGTATTCCTTTATTCTAAAAGGAATATGTTTATCATATTAATATGTTTTTACTTACTAACCAAAATACATAAGTTTTTCAGATTTTTCTTTTAATGTAAGAAGCAACAGTCCAAAAATACATAAGTAGCAGTGGCTTTTAATAAATGACAAAATTGATAATGAGGAACAAGAGACTACTATTTTGTCAAGTTGCTGAAAAAATTAAAATATTAAATTATTCCTATACCTTTCTTTATTATATAGTAAGCCAAAAAGAAAAAAAATGCTAAAGATCTATTATTTAATCAAAACACACCAAATCATATGTTATCAGACAAGAAGACTTTTTTCTGCTCAGAGACATAAATATGAATTTACTTGAATTTAAGTAAATATTACCCCTAGGGAAGAAAATTCTTTTGGAACAGATATGGTATTAACCCTACCATTCAACAATCAATATGAAAGTTGAATACTGGGAGAAGTACTAAGGACTCCAAAGGTGTAGTGTTCCTTTGTACATTCATTGAACAATAACCCCAAATCTTGCACAGACGTCGAAAGAAGTATATATTTACCTCCTTCAATATGATGTCTATTATTTAGATTCTACATCGTATTATCTACTGTGTTAGTCACTCTTAAGTGGATAGAATAAAAGTTAAATTACTTTCTATTAAACTGTAATATTTTTCAAGTTATGTTTCAGGGAATATTCATACACATAAAATCAAATAGTGAATATTTTCAATTTTCTTTGACATATTTATCAATTTAATTTCCCTGAGCACATTCATTTCCAATTTATTTGCTGCATAACAGTAAGTTAAATGAGTCATTTTCCTACAGCTTTGACTCTTTAGGTGGTTTGTGATTTCTGTTTGACATACATGTCTATGCATATTTTTTCAAGATTTTAGTAAGGATGCATATTAAATAAATTTTCTGGGGTTTTAAATAGTATAAATGAAATAACATACAGAGTATCATATTAGTATTAGATAATCTATACATATTTCATCAATATTTTTGTATATGAATAAGTTCACTGAAAGTTCAGAAAACTGTGTGTATTTAATGTGACAGATTAGCCATCCGAAATTTAAGACTTGAGCGTTTAGTCTTTGTAAGAAATTGTACAGTCTACTGGCAGTTTCATAATGTACATTATTATTATTATTATTATTATCTTGCTACCAGGGATCAAACTCACCACCTGGCACTTGCCAGGCAGGCGCTTATGCCACCGAGCTAAATCCCCAGCAATATAAGTTATTATTTACAGATAAAAATTTCAACAACACATCACACTTCATCACATTTCAAAAATAGGTAAATTTTTGTAAAATGAAAGGGAGAAATGGATATTCAGGAAAGGGGACAATCTGAATGGTTATATGTGGTGAATAAGGCCAGCAGTCAGTGAAACCTCAGATTTGATGAACACAATGAAAAATCTTGACAAGTTGAAAATAGAAGACTGCATATTAGAAAAGCTGTGTCGGAACAGTAGAAAAGTTATGTCTTTAATATCATTATTAATTCATTATTATTTGCTTTAACATATACTTTTACAAAAATTGATAAAAATGCTTGCATTTCTTCCAGATTATGAAAATGAAATTAAGAAACAGGTAAAACAGATAATTAAGTTGTTTGAGACCATACAGCTAGCTATCACATTAATTGACTTTCATAAATTGAGTATAATCTTTTCATCAAACTACCTGCTATAATAATGACTCAATAAAACTGTCAGAAAAATTATACAAGATTGCACCAATATAAAGATATGTCAATACATCCATGATGTTTTCCAGTTAACTCAGAAACAACTAGATAAATGCTGTCAAACTCTTTTTAAATAGTTAATTTATATAGGCAGTATGACTTATTGTTTATTTTTTTAACCAAATACCTCCTCAGTAATTTATAATGACTTTGCAGTAATGTGTATCAAATAAGAAGCACTGGGAAACAGATTGTCTGTAGAATGATATGCATGTTTCAAGTGGTATTGAAAGCCACACTGATGGATATATAAGAAGAAACATAACTGTTACTAAAAAAAATAAAATTTATATCCAAATATTTTGATTATAGTCCTGTAACCATATAGTTCACAGATCTTTTGATGTATTAACTTATTTTACTCCTAGTTTTGATATTAATTTTAAATAGAATGCTTTTTCTATCGTATAGGCAAATTATCATGGGCACTGAATTAAAATACATATTGCCAGCAACTTAAAGAAAATATTTATAGTATTTTATGGCACTATTCATAAATAAAATAGAAGTTTAAAAACGCATAATATCTATCAATATATAATGGTTTCTACCAGGAATTAATGTTACAGTAAAATGCTATTCTTTATTTAATAATTCATGTAAACTTTCATGATATATCGATAATTTATAAAACATTATTCAGTAAGTAGTAATTATTATTAAAATAACTGAATTATATTTTATAGCATCCAGTATACAAGTGAAAACCATAGCTTATTATGTGAATATTCTTATTTTTCAATTCTGATTTTTAGATTTCAGACACTTGTAAGAATGCTGTTGACTGTGCAAATCCTAACACCATATTACCTCCAAACATAGTTCTCCTTCGCATACATAATTATTGTCATTTTCTTATCTGTCTACCGTTTCATGTATATGTATAATTTCAGTGTGCACTTGATAGATTAGAAATGCCGAGAAGATTATTAAAACACACATCTGGGTGTGTTTGTGGAGGTGTTCACAGTGGTGAGTGACACGTAGGCCCACAAATGGGGGAAAGATTTGTCCACACTCAGTGTACCATCCAAGAGAGTCAGTGCATTTTTGGCTGCTGCCATCACCTCTGAGCCTCAGGCTCCAGCTTCTTAGGCGCATCAGTGTGGACTCTCTCACAAGTGACTCAAGGGAGCGTCTAGGCCTTCAGTCTGCCTGGGCTGTCGATGTATTCTTGCCCCTTGTTGTGAAGTTTACGGCTCTTCATTCCTTGGTGATAGACGATACCCTGGCTTTCACGTTTGCAGACAACCGCCTGGCCTGTTCAGTCTTGATCCAGTAAGCCACACTCATAAAATTCTCTATAATACAGAGAAAGAGATTTCATTTATCTATTTATCATCCATCTTTCATGTAGTCTTTCCCTGCTGGACTCGGAATATGGCTCAACGGCACAGCACATGCCTGGCAAACGCAAGGTCCTGAGTTTGATTTCTGGTGCCAGGGGGGGAAAAAAATCTGTCCTTCCAGAAAGACCTAGTCAATGCAACAACCACAAAAAAATGTTTATTATGTAAATGGAGCACATGTTATATAGTATTTTATTTTTTAATTTTGAAACTTAAGTCTTAACATTTTATTGTAAATATGTAATGCCTCATTTAATCTCATTATTCAATTACTTCTTAACCAGTTTTATTTAGAAATAATACCTACAAATATCCAATAAAATCTAGAAATTCTTAAAATTTCCAGAAAGTATACAAAATACAAATGTTAGATCATTTTTTGTTTTGCTCAAATAAACAATTGAAGAGATGGAAAACTGATGTATAACAAACTATTGCAAAGACTCTATGAATAAAATCAAGAACTATGGTGGGTATAATTTTATGAAGCAGTAAATATAAAGAGATTTAATTACTGAACAATAGAAATTCAGTTTCAGAAAAATTTATGAATAATTCTTGTCCAATTATCTTGTGGGTATTTTTACATTTACATTCTTGTTGATAATAAAATATTCCTTCTTGTGACTTACCTAAAAAGTAGTCTGTAGAGAAAATAAGTTGATTTTTTATATTCACATTGTAAAATTAAGTATGGTGTCTAATAGATTTTTAATTTATTTTTCTAAAATATTCAGATATATAATATTAGTGTGATTGTTTTCATTTGTGCATGACAAAATTATCAATTAGTTTAATTTCCCTTAGCACATTGGTATCTAGAGATGGGGATGTGGCTCAGTGGTAGGTATTTATTTATTTATTCTATGATAAATGATTATAGTTACTTTCACTGCATTTCATCATTTACTGAGCAATAGTAATATTTGTATTATGGAAAACAACATATGTTACATTAGGGATTCATGCATTTAATTCAACTAAGGTAGTTTGCGTGAATTATGTTTATTTACATAAATAAAAATATTTATTTGTTTTCTGTAGATTGTAACTAGTAGAAAATATTACTTTATGAAACATTCCATGTCAAGGATTCAGTTTCAGTGATTTTCACAGACACATGCCTTAAATGTTGTCTCTCATATTTTTGTGAATAGTCCTCACGTGAAACGGTAATGTTTGTGAAAGTGAGGGATAAAAATTACAAATCCTTTTATTAAAAATCAGTTATTACAAATTTTATCACTTTGTTTTTTATTGTTCATTTTTGCATGTATTTTCCTGAAAATGTACATTTTAATTTTCCATGGATAAATCAATTAAAATTATATACTTGTATTAATTAAATGCATTTATTGTTTAATTTTTCTTTGAAGGAGTTAAGTTTACACTAAAAACATGTGTTTTAAGAATTATTTGGGAAAAGTACATTTTATGTTAAAACTTTATTTTAAAAGAAGCTATTTAATCTGATAACCTCTGAAAATAACAACTCTGCTTTTCAACACTGCAGTTTTGTTATTTCAATTATTATTACAGTGTAATATTATAATAAGTGACCTTTTGATACACTGATGTCCTACTCTGCAGAATTTCTGATTTTTCATTTAATTTTTTCACATTGCAGAATCATTATGTGGTTTCCAAATTTCTAACAATGAACAAGAGAAAATTATTTCCATGGAGATATTTTACTAGGCTGATAACCTTTAGCATTTTTCAAAGTTATTATTCATTAGTTTGCATATCAATTCACGTATTTTTAACATTATTCTTTATACTAATCTCTTACAGAAATAGATAATTTCAGGACATTTTCATAAACTTCCATAAGAATATTTATATTATCATTCACTCAAAAACAAAAAACAAATTTTATCAAGGAAATAATGATCAATTTTTCAGTTGAAAAAAATGTTTGTAAATTTATATAATGAACAATAGAAAGTAATCACCCACTTTTTCTGTTTGCACTTTTTTCTAATTAAAAATGCATTAAATTTCATCATTCTTTTAATGTTACGCATTTTTCATATACATATATATATATATATATATATATATATATATATATATGTCTTTAACAAAGTTAACCTGAAACAGTTTGCTTTCTACAATGCAGCTTCACTGTCCTACCCACCAGGTATTTAAAATCTCAAGTATCTCCATTTAGTTTGCAGTGAGTTTAATCTTATTTCCCTTTCTCATGATCATATACCTGTCCTTTACCTAGATGATATTATACTGATTAGTTGCGCTGAGTGTGAAGTGGCAAAAATTCTGGATCTAGACCTTTCAATGAACATAAAATAAAACTTTTTAAAGTAAAATTTTATTTAATAAGATTTTAATAAAATTTATTTTAATGATGGTCTTTAAACATTGGAGAAATTTCTGAGATTCCAGTTTCTTAGAGTATGCTGAAATACAGTATCCCTTCCAAAGTGAAAGATAAAATGCTCTTTCCCCTCCTAAAAAAAGGAAGTATCACAACAGTAAATGACTCAAGTTTAAGGACACACATTCATTTTTGGATGTGCCACTTTTGCTTGCTTTCCAAGTGATTTAAAAAACTTCCATTTTTATTTGAGGGTAAGAATAGGATCAGATTCCCCAAAGTTCCTGTGCTTCAAGGTGCTCTGAGGATTGCTTCCCTTAGCTTGACATTTCCACTGGACTTGGTATCAGTGGCAGGTAAAAAAGCTGTCTGACCCGTTTGGTAGGCCATGTAGGTGAATTACAGCACAGTCTTTAGGACGTTGGATCAAGACCTTGCAAGCAGTAAGCACTCTCCTTTTGAGAAATGCTCTATTTCGTGGCTTACTTCAGTAGCAACTGCTTCGGAGCTTGGTAAATGCTGATTGCTTTATCATGGGCACCACAGCTACCCTATGACCTGAGAGGCCTCTTTTGGACTGGGTATTAAGCAGAATAATTCTTATATCAATAAACATATAAAGCTAATTTTTGATTTTGTTTAATTTGGTTTTGTATCCTGGCACCAATTGAAGGTGGACAGGTATAGCACTGTAGGTCCTTTCTAGAACAGACCTGAAAGACAGTGGGAAATATCACCAGGCAAAATTTTATATTATCAATCTGTTTATGCACTATTTTTAGAAGGAAAAATGACAAATATTTGATTACTTACTGATTATAGCATCCTTATTTGCAACATTCAGTCACATAGCTGTTAAAATATTATTTTTTTCTCTAGTCTCACAATATTACAGTAATACTTTAAGCCTCTTTTGTTATTTGGTATAGTATTCAAAAATATTATATTGAGTTTAAGTATTTGTGTATTTTTTGATGAATATATGGAATGCATCATATTTAAGTAGTAAATTGATTTGTTAGCATATGTAAATGAAGAGGTAAAAATAATTTTCCTAACATCATTTGAATGGACTTCTTCAGATGCGTATTTGCAAGTTTGATACAGTGATATATATTTGGATATGTTTTCTACTAAGTGTTGAGCTTAGCTATAGTCCTCACAAAATATTTAAAATTTTTGGCAAAAATTTTTAAATCACATCCTTAAATTATTCATGTGCATTTTGTAATTCTAAATTGAATAACTCTGAGTTGTGACCTTACTTGAGGAATATTTTTCTTGTATGTAGTCTCATTTGACCTGACATTTATAAGTGGGATGAGCTTCAATTGTCTGAAATGTATGGAATCAGAAAACAATGAAGGGAAATTCTCTGCCTTTAGAAGATGTAGAAATTTGTAAAAGTATATAGTCCTCAGAGTCACCATATTAACTTTTATGTAGTTTGTCAGAGATATAGTTAATTTCAATGTATTTAATATAAATACAAAGATTTCTTTTTGTTGTATAAAAAAAAAATTCTGGGAAGTAGAACATACACCCCTTCCAGAAGGCAGTGACAATAAACATTATACATAAATGTGAAATGTCATGTTTATGTAGTATTTCAGTGCATCAGATCACAATCCAATATATTTCATACAACTTATTTTAAAGTGGGTACCAAAACCAAATTAAGCTCATGTAAAATTTCTACTGACATAGACAAACTCCTTGAAGAAAAAGGTGCTCAGTGATGAAACTGTGTACTATGCACTATATACTTACCAATGAATGAATGAATGGAAGGGAAGATCAATTTGGTTACATAAGTATGTAGGAAGCTATAATGGACATTTTAGAAAGTATGTGTGACTAAACATGTTGATATATGTACATACACATGAATATATATATATATTTTTTTTGATAGTATAACTTTTTTATAAATTATAGATTATTTAAATTAAAGTATTTCAGTAAATATCTTAAGGGAAAACAAAATGTAAATTGAAAGTAAAATGTTTTTACAAACTTTCAATTAGTTTTGATATCTTGTTTTCTTCAAATGAAATCTAATTAATGTTTTATTGTTTTCTTAAAACAGACGTAAAGTTTTTTATGGTTCATCCATCAGAAAGTCTCTGTACTTAAAAATACAACTTTTTGATAACTTCACTGTTTAATTTCTTTAGTAATTAATTTAAACTTGATCATTGGAATAATATTAAGTGGGAAATTGAAAGGTTATTGTATTTTATTTTTTCTTTGTCATGTGCATATTTGTCTGAGTAATATCTAGATTAAACTATTTTTGAAAAAATTCTATGATCATATATATTCTAAAATTCACATGTTTAGGAAAAATGTGTTAGAGTCAAAAATAATATATTTCTTGAAAATTTGAATTTATTCCTTAAGCTATTTAATTTTTGTATTTAATATTAAGTGCATTGCTATCAATTAATTTTAGTACTCACTTTCAAATTCTCTGTTCCTTGTTATTATAAGTTTATAGTTTTCTTTTCTTTTTTTCTGTACCAGGGATAAAACTCACTACCCTACTAAGCTAAACTCCCCGCTCAAAGTTTGTAATTTTCCATGTTGCTCAGAATTTAGCTATTTTATCTGGATTGTTAAAATTATTAATAAAGTTATTCAAAATATTTTGACTTAATAATTTTTCATTTTATCATATATAAAATTATACTGTTTATTTCAATGTTTTTACATAGGTAACAGTGCAGATGTATCACATATAATACAATAAAAATTAGTGCTGTTAGGAATCTTATTTTGAAATAAATTATCTTTTTATTTTTATTTCAACTATTTTAATTGTTCTTAAGCCTATTGATTATGTCCTTTGTATGTAATGATAGCATTTCTGTTTGGATTGCTGTATTTCTCTATTCAATTTTTAAATTTAATTTTGAATATTTTAAGATTTTTTTATTAATAA
Organism: Cavia porcellus; assembly: GCF_034190915.1. Taxonomy (NCBI): domain Eukaryota; kingdom Metazoa; phylum Chordata; class Mammalia; order Rodentia; family Caviidae; genus Cavia; species Cavia porcellus. The sequence goes on along the minus strand of NW_026947487.1, from coordinate 17,521,934 downwards.
ACATAAGCTAACATGTACACATTTTGGTTTACCTGTGTCATAAAATTTTTGCTATGTATATTATCCCTTATTAATCATTTCTGAGATTTTCCTATTTTACTTTAAATTTATCATGTGTTCTGTTTAATTTTAACTAAATTTATAGACTTCAAACTTGAGATATATGGTAAAATTTAATAATTTTATCACTTTGCTAATGACCTATTAGTTTATTTCATTATTTTGAAAGAACTTAGCCTAGATAAGATCACATGAACATTTTTGAGGCTAGGTTTGTGTCTCCATATATAATCTATATGATCTTCTTGTGTAAGAAACATTTTTCTACTATAAGAATATTCTAATATAAGAAGTCTAATTCTCTTTGTGAAAAATCAAGAGAAATATGTCACCTCTCTTGTTTCTAACAAAGTTTCTAAAAGAACTGTAATGCTAAGTACAGTTGTTACAGTTCATTTGTCAATGTGATGGACTTGGAAATGTATGTGGCGTAATTCTGGGTGTTTGGATGGGACATGGCGACATACCCTTGAAGTCCATCTCTGAACTCTCCTTCATTCCTCTCTTATGCTGTTCTCTGGTGCTCTGCTTTCTTGCCACCATAAAATGAGCAGCTTTTCTCCCTCGTAACTTTTTACCATGATGTTCCTTCCTTGGAGCCAGCCATCATGGATGGAATCCTCTGAAACAATAAGGATTTAATTTTTTAAAATGTTGTATTAGTCATTTGCTTTTTTCTAAGACAAAACACTTAATGGAGGAAAAGGGTTACTTTGGCTCAACTGTGTGAATGGCTGAGCTCTGGGAAACACTTTCACAGTTGGCCATGAGTGAGCTGGGTTCTCATAGGCTATCTTCTTGGAGATCGTCACTTTTATAACTGTGACCAGCGAGCAATGTGGTACTGCAGATGGACAGGATGCCCTATAGAGATGCTTCCTATTGTCCTTATGAAAAGTACTGAACTTTAATTCTTTCTAGCCTTTTAGTAACATTGCTCATGAAAACACCAAATGTGTAGGCAATTCCTTTTGAGGTAAACTTAAAACTTTTAAAATCACTCTGCTATGATGTTTGTTCTTGATTCCCCATTCATTCAGGAATGAATTTTACCAGAAGTTCAGTGAAGATCTAATAATAATTCTCAAATGTTTTCATAAAACTGAAAGAGAAGAACCACACCCAAATTGATTGTTGGAGGCAAGAAGTACCTGATACCAAAACTGAAGAAGGATTTGACAAAGAACACCTGGAAGTCACTCTCTACTAAACATAGATTGAAATATTCTCACCACGATACTGCTAAACATGAGCCAGCAAATCATTAAAAAGACCATAAAACACAAGCAAGTCAGCTTATTCCAGTGATGCAAGAATGTTTCAACATACAACCCCATAAATGTAAGATATCACATAAGCAGAAGCAAGGACAAAAAGTGCATGCCTCCACAGGAAAATGGGTCCAAAAGGACTTCTACTGATAGTACCTATTGATGACAAACCTACTCCCCACGTAAGGCAAGATAAAGAAGTAAAATTAATTAATGGAGGAAGTGACAAATCAAAATATCTTAAATTTTACATAAAATTTCAGATTTGTGAATTTATCTTTTATGTAAGTACCTTAAAATTCTTTACCAAAAAGCCAATAATACAATAAACATTTTAGTTGTCAGTACACAAAACTCAATAGAATTCACTAAGGATCAGGAATATCATCCCATTAAATTTCATTCCTAATTTAAAAGAAACAATAGGTAATCAAAATAAAGAAATGAAGGAGATGAAATTTCTAGCTTTCAAAATAAGAGGAAATTATATGAAAAACAGAAAAGGAGACATTCTCTTTTCTTGGATGGGCATAAACAATATTGCTAGCACAGCCGGATTACCCAAAAGAATGTAGGTTTAATGCAATTCCAGTCAAAATACAAAAAAAAAAAAAAAAAATTCTTCACAGAATTCCAAACTTCAGTTCTAAAATTTATGTGGAACAGAGGAACCCTGGAATAATCAAAACAATCCTGAACATTAAAGAGCAAATTAAGGAACATTATAATCCTAGATTTCAAAATACATTACAAAAGCAAAATCATAGAAACATTACAGTACTGGCATAAAAACAGACATGCTGACTGATAAAACAGAATTGAGTAAACAGAACCCCAGGCACCTTCAACCATCTGGTATTTCAGAAATGGGCCAAAAACATGGTCTGGAAAGAAGATATGCTCCTTACCAAAAGGTGATGCAAAATCCAGTTATCTACACGCAGTAGAATGAATATGGATCCATTGTTTCAAATGTTTCAAAGACCTATAACTAAAAGCAGAAACACTTAAACTGCTGGAAGCTGAAACAGACAAAATTCATGAAGACATAGGCATTGGCAAGGCTTTCTGAACCGAGTCCCAGTTGTGTAGGAAACAACACTAACCATCAACAAATGAGATTATGTTAGTTTGTGCACTAGGGAAAAATAAGCATGAAGAGACAACTTGCAAAGTGGGGGAAGAATGCCAGCCACTTCTCAGAAATAATACCTACGCTGTATAAAGAACGTAAGAAAATTAGAATCCATCAGATAAAACAAGCAATAAAATGGACAGTAATTCTTTTCTAAAGAGGAAGTGCACACGGCCAGTGGACAATGAGAAAATGTTCAGTGTGAGATTCTATATGATTCCAGAAAAAAATATTTATCATCAAAAATTCAAAATTGTGCCTATTTCTTTCTATCGGGGGAAAGTAGAACCCTAATTTCTATTGATACCTTTTTCCAAGTTTTTGTTTTTAAATTATGAATTTTTTCTTCTGGATAAAAAGTATTGACCCAGATGTTTAACCCAATTGTCCAGTAGTAGTTTTGAAAACAATTGTATGTGACAAGGGACAACTCCTCATATGTCTCCAGTCTCTTAGAGAATTTCTATAATGCACATCACATGATATACTTTTACTATACTTAAAGTTTTTGCTTTTTATCTTACCTTTGTGTAAATATTTCTAATTTGGAAGAAGACCAGAATATAAATTTTATTTCTTCAAAGTCCGCAAGAAAAATATACTCTTTTGGGCCCCAATTTTTATTTCTGAGGGTGTCTATCAAATTTTAATCTCTTATTTTTTAGATATTTAACATCGTTGCTTAGTTGTTTAACTTGAGAGATGATTTAAAATATTTTGCTACAAATGTTAATGTGTATATTACTTTAATTTTGGCAGCCATAGTGTTTTTATTTTAAATCTATATTTTAGTTGTCTCCCACCTTTCCCTAAGTTGTTTTTTAGTTTATGATGTAAAGACATCCCTTTTACTCAATTTAAATTGAAAATATTGCATATGGAAAATTCATTCATTCTTCTGAATTTTGTAGGATTGCAACGGAGCATATTGTACAATTGTTGACTTATAGTTCTATGGTTTCTATCATCTCAAGAGAATATTGTACTGTATAGAAAGAACTTGGGAAAAGAAGAAATTCAAACTTGGAGTATCTATTGAATGTGCATTACTTTATCATTATCATAAAGTCAAAAAATTGTAAGTTAAGTCATCATAAATTGAGGACTATCATTATATATTATATATATATATATATATATATATTTCTATTCTTTAATAAACTTTACTGGAATAACTTTTCCAGATTTTTATTATTACCTTCAAAATTATACATACAAAACATGTAAATACATGTGCATGTAAACATTTATAAATATATGAATATATATGCATACAGGTTATATTATTAATTTTTTCAAGATTAATTTGTTCACAAAATATTATTACTTACTTTATTTCTATTACTTATTTTCTGTTCATATATGATTTAAATTTTTAAAAATCTCTGATGTGTAAGTCTATTTTGAGTTTGTTTTTGTAAATACAATCTATATATGTCAATGAAATATCTATTTTATTTCATTTTTCATTTACATATTTGTATTTACTAAATGATATCATTTTGTCTTTATTGTATTCTTTTCATGTTTTCAGAAATATTGCTTGCTTAAAATAAAAGTCCTAAAGTCATTACTAATATCCTAAATATATACTTTTTCCAGGTGAACAAATCTTTCCAAGCATTTTGTCATCTTCTTCAGACTTAATCATGTCATAATTACTTAGATTATATATTATATGATGCTTTTTAGATAAACGTTTTATTTTTTGACTTGTGTTTCTGTTCTATGTGTGGATATTTAAAAAGATGCACTTTAAGGCTATATTCCATTCCCATTATTTTCCATATTTCATGCAGGTTCCTCAAGATTTATTTCTTTTCTTTTGGAGAACCTAATAAACATACATTAATCTTGATAGCTATTGGCTGTATTAAATTGAATTAAACATGGCATAATACAGAATTCTAATTCCAAATTATTTTCCTATAAGAGTAAAACTATTACAGTGATATTTCTAAATCATTCTTATTTCAATTTAAAACTTTGGATGCAGCAAGCCATGCAGGGCCCCGGAAGAGAATATGAGACAGCACGTCTGGTGAGCTTATCAGTATTTGGGCTGAGAATCACCAACTCTTCCCACCTCGCCTCCCCATAAGCAACTGGCTTGTTTAGAGCACAGGCTGAGTTGATAGCAACTGAGGTACAAAAAGCAGCTGAATGCTTGTAATATTTAGTTGACTTTGCAGGCCTGAGATGGGTGGTCTGAGCATATATATGTAGGTAACTGTAGCAATACAGAACATATGGGGGATTTTCTTCTATATTGTTTTGAAATCCAATATTGGTCTCATTTTTGGTTTTGTGCTGATTTTTTTTTTTTTTTTTTTTGCTTTCTTCAATATTCTGCTTTAATTGGTTTGATTCTTTTTTGGTTTAATGTTGCTATATCTGATGGGATGGACAGCTGTTGTGAAGATAAGGTATACTATGGTAGCCATTGTTATTGTCCTATTGTCATGTTTTGAAGTTCTGTGCCAATTTCACTGCTTTGTTTTAATTGGATTTATTCAGATTTGTTTTGTTGGGTTTTAATAAAATTGAAAAAAATCTTAAAAATTGGGGCATAGTCTGTTAGTGTCCCTATTTTTGAAAGATAATTTATTTATTTTAATTTTCATTTTTCATTAGTACATTTTGCAGTAATCATTACATACTTCATGGGACATTGGTACATGTTCATCCCAAAATTCCTTTTATCCATTTTCCCTCCCATTCCAACCCCATCTCCTACAATTTTGCAAAAATCTACCTCTGATTTCCTATTGTCTATCTCTTATTTTGCTTTTTACTTTTTCAAGTTTCTTATATAAAAGAAAACATGCAATCTTTAAGTTTACATGTCTAATTTATTTCACATCACTTTATATTTATAGTGTCAAGGTGCATTCATTTTCCCATAAATGACTCAAATTTGTTCATCTTTACAGAAGAGTTGTCCTCTATTGTAATGAATACCACATAATCTTCACCCCTTCATCTGTTTAGGTTTTCCTTTCCTCTAGAAGATCTACATATATCTGAATTACAATTGATGGTTTGAATTTTGTTTTTTTTCCATAATTAAAATATATTTTCTTTATTTTTCATTTGCAACTTTACACATACATAAAAATGTTACTTTTTGATTAATTTGTTTCTTTTCTGCCATTAAAATTTTGGCACATTTAGTTCTTTGTTATTAAAAGTGTTCACTTTCTTCTGCATTTCATTAAACTTTAAAAAATTTGTTTCCTATTAATTTGTACCTTACTAACTCTCCCTCATCTAGATCTTCAACTCTGTAAGTTATTCTCTTTAGCCATGGTGTTCTTTAATACATCTACCTCTTAGTTTTGTGTGTGATTTTTACAATTAGTTATTTTCTTACGTTCTTTTCAATGGTTTTTTGTTCTTTTATTATATTGATAATAAGTAACTTAATTTCCTTAAATACAAATAAAATATTTATTTTCTTATTTTATTTTATTTTTTAAAAAGATTAAGATAAAAGAAGACATAACAACACAGGTCATAACAGAATAATTTAAGCAACATAGTGTTTCACCACAAGACAACCTGACATAACAGTAGCTACCATAGTGTCTCTTTTCTTGAAATATTTCAGGATACTGTGATATACTATAGTATCAAACATAAAAAGACAGTGTAAAACCGTTCAAGAGAATGAAAGTATTACAAGGTATTCAGAACCAACTAACAGAAAATGAACAGTGCTTTCTATATTATCTCCTTGTTCATAAACAATTTTGTTTATACTATCACATATAATAAAATCCAGTAAGATGCAACATGATAAAACTGATGGAGACAGAAGAACAAAAGCTTGGTGGGACTTCAAAACAAATGATATTAAATCATCACTAGCTATTATAATGTCTTATTTTCTTCAAAGTAGCTGTTCACATGATCACAGACAATAAAATCAAACAACCCAGAAAAATATTATTCCAATTAATGAATGAAAACATTGTAAAGCTTCAAATCAATATAATGGGGAATTATGATTACCATATAATTTTATGTATTCTTACCATTTCTTACACTAGGGAGACTATTCGGTATTTATACATGTGAATTTGATTTATTTCACTTATGAGTATAGTCTCAAGCTGCGTCCATTTATTTATAAATATTTCAATGTGATCATTCTTTATAGCTGAGTAGTACTCCATTGTATAAAAATACCACATCTTTTTTATCCATTCCTCAGTTGATGGTCACTTAGGTTGTTTCTAATAAAATCTTTATTTTCAATGTTTTGTAAAATTTCACTTAAGAGATCTCATATCCTTGATCATTTGTATTTTTTCCATATAGACATTTTGTTATTTTTGTATTCCAGCACATACTCTACTGTGGGTCCTAGCCACTTTTTTAGTATTGCCAATGAGAATGCATGAGGGAAAATGGCAAACTATTTCACTATAAATGACTTTTAGAAGAAACAGTATGTAATTTGATAAAGATCAAAAGTAATTGACCCACAGTTTAGTTTTATTTTCTCTAATAAGAATTTAATTTGAATGTACATTGCCTGTCACAGTCATCCATCTGCTTTGGATATTTCTATGGTTAATTACCAAAGAAGTGAAATATAAACTAAAACTAGTGAACTGAGGGTATGGATCAGTGGCATTGCACCTGGCTGATGAAGGGTGAGGTGCTGAGTTTGATTCCTGCTACAAAATAAATAAATAAGAAAAACAGTAAACTGTATAAAATGTATACATGACTGGTATACATTTTTATCAGTCTTCAATAATAGCAAAGATGTATATGAAAACTGTGTTACACAGTATATGCAGTCTAATGTATTGCCCTCCAATCCTTTTAAGAATGAAAAAAAGTCACTTCAAGATGGGAAAAGATTCAGTGTTTCACCAAGTATATATTTATTTTCTCCTGTGGAAGCCATCTATTAAAAAATCAAACTCACTCCCTAGAGCCTGGTTAACTACACACATCAAAATAAGCAGATAGGATTCCAGGTCCCCTTGAAGCTTCTCATATATATTGCTATTGTGTTGTTATTGCTGGTATCTATACAAAGACAAGTTCCTTTCGCTTTTGTTCTTCGGAGTTTTCCAAATAAAATTGTATATGTTTAAGATATGAGGTTTTAAAATAAATGCACACACAATGAAATAATCACTAAACTGAAACTGAATAACCACTTTATATAGTTTATTTTGTGAGTGTGCATGATGAATGCATTTAAATTGTAATCATCGTTTATGCTATTACAGTTTTTAGAAAATTTTCAGTACATAATGTAATATTATTATTTTCATTAAATGTATAGCTGCAAATTCATAAAGGCCAAGATGTGAAAGCAAACTGTGCCCTTATTTTTTACTAAAACCGATAACATACATTGAGTTTTTAAAAAGTATAGCTATTCTATATTCATAATGCAAGTTTCTCCAAAGTATATGTATATAATTTTCTGACTGACTTTTATTTTTAACACCTTATTGAAAGTTGAACAGAAAATGTCCTAGTGTTGGACATATTAACTCAAATTAAAATAAAACAACCTAATATTCAGTTATGGATTGCTATCATCATGTGACAATCTCTTAATAATTTAAGGTCATTATAATTTTATGATTAACTTGTAACTGGACTCCTGTATTGTAAACATGAAAATAATTCTCAGTGGTACACAGTTTATGACTCACATGCTTCTACATTAAATAGAAAATGAATTAGCTTTAACCTTAACTTCTAAGTGTATTCCAAAGTCCCTAGCGTAAAAAGACTGTCAAAATTGTGAAATCATCTATTGTCATATTAAAATCCATTATGCTGAGAACACATATCACTTAAACAATTATACTCACAATGCATGTTAAAATGAATATAATGCATTTGCATCTGTAATAAAATAAATATTGTAAGACATAAAATCTTAAATATTTCACATTCCAAGAATATTTAAAACAATGATATGAGAAAAATAAGCATTTTTGATAAAAGAAAGAATGTTACACATTAAACTAGAGATTTTAAAAGTTGGCAACGTATTTTCTTACTTAGCTTTAGAGCCTTCATTTTTATTCTGCAGGGAAAAATATTTGAATATATATAACCCATAAAATTAAATAAACAGCTAAATACAAAGTGAAATTATTTTGTCCTATTTGGTTATAATAAGATGGAACTATATTCAATTAAATATTTAAAAAGCTAGAAAAATGTTGGCTAAACAGCTAACAAAAGTCAAACAAAGAAACAAGAAGCAAAAGAAACAAAAAAATTAAGCAGTAAAACACTGTTAAATAATTTAAAAATCTTTAAAATTTGTTAACCATTGTGTCTGAGGCAAATAATGTAAACTACATGCTGTGTAGGAAAATTAACATTATCACTCATGAAGAGAAAAATCATATCCAAAATTTATGAAGTCATAATTTCTTACCTATCAGAAATTGAAAAATTTGGCAGTATACCCTGTGGATACAGTTGTGGGGAGACAAACATTCTCATACATTCCTTATAAATGTATAAAATATTAAAATTGTACTTTAAAATTTAATGATTGCTAATGAACTATAAATAAATACTTTGTACATATATATAATATACAACCTTCATATATATTAAATAACATATAGCACTACTGAAATATATAGATACTAGAAGCAATTCAAAATTTTATGAGGCAGAATTGATATTATTGATGGTATGTATCCAAATATGATTCAAGCACAAAAATTCGAGAGCTAAAAAATATAAAACAGAATATATTCTTTCCCTATATATATGACAAAACCTACACAGTATTATTACATAATAATTTCATAATTTTGAAGACTATTTATGATATGATAGCTTTGTCAAATTAGGGAGATAAAATATTCCCAGGAATTTTTGTGCACAGAACCATTGTGAATATATGGAAAAATAAAGAGAAGCGATTCACTCTACAGTGAGGAAGTGAGCATAATGAGAGTTTTCAATGAGAGTGTATCAATGAGTGTTTCTATACATTTTGAGTTTTGAACAATGCAAATATTTCTGTACAATCAAAAAGAACAGACAGGAAGTTATGTATTATATCAACTCTTAATATTAAAATAAATGGACCTAATTTCTATCTAGCTGATGGAAGAACTGTACAAATAACTTTTAATGGACCACAAAACACAAAAATTACAATATATATACTAGGTAATATATTTTCTATAAAAAAGTCTAAAGACAAATCTTAAACTGTTTTTAGTAGATTTATTATCAACATTAAATACAGTAAATATTTGTAACTAGTTTTGATCTATGTAGATATATAATAAAGTCATTTTTTTCAATAAGAATAACGATTTAAATATTAGGAAAACGGGGGCTAGGGATATAGCTCAGTGGCATAAGCGCACACCTGACAAGTGTGAGGCCACAAGATCGATACCCACCCAAAAAAGACTATACATATATATGTTAGGAAAATATGTATATATCATATTAAAAGAAAGATAATCAAGTATAATAAAAATGCTAAATATCCTGAAGTAAAATTACAGTTAAATGAGAAACATAGATACTAATTTTTGTGCTTTAGGATATATGTTCATATGTTTTCTATAACACAAAAAGAGATAAATATGTACATATATTTTATCATTCTTTATTTGAAAGAAAGGCCTATACATAATAAAGATGCATAAACAGCAATGACACGTGTTTGCAAAATTTTGATATTCTAGATGTTATTTCATACTGAAAGAAATATATTTGTAATAATAGTGTTTCTACAAAAAATGTACCGGGAAATCTCTGGAATTGTGTTTTTCTTTCTCTGTCTCTGTCTCTCTCTCTCTTTCTTTGTTTGAAGGTAGTAACAATACAACCGCACAAGACAGAACAAAGCCGATGGAAACAATGTGGTTAGTGGGTACAGAACTTCACAGCAGGGTCCCGGGAACACAGAGGCAGGTAATCAGGTACTAAGGAAGCGAATTGCTTCTTCCTGCAGCCGCCTGGGTTCCGCCATCTTGTTTTTCTCACCAACAGAGATATTATTAAAAATTTGTGGAAATGTATCAAGTGACATCGAAAACACCTTGAAGCAGCTTCCTGTGGCTAAGAATGGTAGAATTTAATCAATGAGATGAAGAGTTGAACTTTTTTTGCCCAGATCCAGGCACTATTAACTCTCTCTCTCTCCTTCCCTCCTCCCATTTTATCGATTGTGTCTGTTATCTGCCTACCTATACATTGCATTGGAGGCTGTCAGAGTCTCAAATCATCATTATAAAGAGATAAATAAAACCCAAAAATCAATAATACGCATTACATATAAAACAGTTTCTTAAGGTAATAAAGAATCAACGAATGAAGTTCTTTGTATAACATTCTAGCTTATTTATCTTTTTCTTTGTGTATTTTCAACAAATTGATTACAAATGGAAAGTTTTAAAAATAGCAATGAACATTTTTCCATTACTGGAGATTACAGGTCTGCAATCATGGTAGTTGGCACACAGTGTCTCTCATATCTGAAGAGGGAGGAGCTTTACTACTATCATTTTAGGTTCCTGGTGGGTGCTGTCAATCCTTAACACACCCAGGCTTGCAGCTTTATAATTCCAAAATTGTCTTCCACTGCTACATGTTTTTCTTTAAAACTTTTGTCCTCGATAGAGTAAATCTGTCTTTTTAGTACAGCTCATTTTACCTTGATTAAATCTGCAGACCATATTCACAAAAGAGTATCTATATAAAAATATTTAGGCTTTAATGCTCACCAAAAGATGACCTCAGCAGAAGAGTTCTTTGAAAACCAGTGGATAGAATGACCTATTTCGTGCATACAAGTCAGACTCCTTCCCCAGTCGTTTTTCTCATTGCGCAGAGCCTCCATGAACAGAGTGGACAAGTTTATGGCTATGCAGGGGCTCAGCAAAACTGACTTTCATTCAGCAAAGCTTACTTGGTCATAGCCACAGCTCAATGCTCAACATACCAGTAGAGTAAACCAACATTGAGTCTTGATATGGGACGTTTTCCTGGTGTGAACAGATAGTAGATTGTTTCCACTGTATCTTTCCTGTCTTTAAAGTGGTAGTGCTTGTTCTTACTGCACCAGACACTTTGTAGTAGATATGCCTTTCTTTCATGCCATATTTCTGTCAAATCTCTCATTTGTGACTTTGTATATTTTCTTGCTATTCATCATATTGTTCCATACAGCACTGCTTTTGATCAAGTAATTCACTTTGGCAAACTCAAATCTGGCAATAGACCCGTGATTATGAAGTTCACTGGCTATATTTTTCTCCATGAAACTCAAATGCCTGGCTTTTAGGAATGATGAAAAATCTTTAGAGGATGTATTTGGAGTGGCCACCTAAATGGCAATCTCTTTTAGTGGTGGGAGATTTTCTTTGAAAAGCTATGTGTAGATCAATATCAGACTTCTGATGCTATTTCTCCTAAAACCAGGTTTTAAAGAAAGAATTCAAAGTTCAAAATGAGAATGGTACCATTTGATTGATCTAGAAAATTTTAGTTTCAGAATAATGATACATGAGGTTAATTCTATTGCACTAGAAATATAAATTGAGTTTGGCTTCTTTATTCTGCTGAATCATAATAATGTTGCTGGATTTTATTTTTTCTATGTATATTTAATATAAATTTTGCTGATCAAATTTTAAAATTAATTTTTAACTTCTAAGTTTAGTAAAAATATAGAAGTTAAAATGTTTTTACTTCTTTGATGTTTCTTGTTCTCAAAATTTCAATTATGTCTTATCCAGTATTCTTTCATTTATTAAATTTAGTGACACTTTTAACTAAATCAACTTGAAAATAATGTGCTTCTATGTGAATTTTGTATACTACATCTTCCTTCTGGGCTTGTTTTTCTTCCCTGGTTTTGTTCCTATAAAATTTTTCTTTACAAAGTGTCTTCAACAATTTCTAGGTAAAATATTTGCTTATTGTGTTTTTCTCTTGTTTATTTTTTACTTTGTCATAGAAAAATATGTATTATACTTTTGTTCTTATAAATTAAATTTTCCTTTGTTAGTATTCATCATTTGCTAATTTTGGTGTTGACTGCTCTAATTTTTAATTTCAAAATATCTAAAAAGCCTTTTTCCATTCTGGAATAAACTGTATCGCTGTCTTTTAGAGAAATAAAATCAATCGATCAATTAATCAATAATCCATGTCTCATTTGTTTACTTTGTGAAGGCATATAGATATAGCTAGATAGATATGGATACAGAAATGCATATAAAATATGTGGTGCTCTACTATATGTACATACATATATATATATATATATATATATATATATATTTGTGTATATATGATAGATACAAATTAAAGTCTAGCCAAAATGTTGATGCATGCCTGTAATGTCAGCACTTGGGAGTCTGAGAAGGAGATTCACTGTGAGTTCAGTACCAGCCTGAAATACATTAGCAAGTCCAAGGTCAGCAGGGACACATCATAGACCTTGTCTGAAAAAAAAAAAATGAAGTCTGTTTATAGACACCTAACATCTCTTGAGTTTATTTTTAATGTATCTCATCATTTTTTAAATGTCATTTTTGCTCAGTGGTTCAAGTGCTTGCCTGGTCATTGCGAAGTCGTGAGTTTGATCCTTATTACCAAAAATTAAAAAAAAAAACAACTCTGTTACTTCTGTGATTATGTTACCTGCTGAATCTGTCATTTTGCTTTAGTTTTCTCTACCATAGCACTTAAACTATTATATTTCTTTCTATGTTTATGTTAATATTCCAAATTTTGTACTTTGGTTGCCTCATTTTATTTTTTGTGTAGGTTTTGTGACCTCTCTCAGGTTTTTTTCCAACATGATAGTCTTTGATGAATGACTTCTGGTGGTTCTCTCACAGTATGATTTATTTGCCTCTGCTGAACTCTGGTTGTCGTTATAGGTCCTGCAGTAGCTGCCTGTTATATCTATCTAGTGAATGTGGTTTTTGTCCTGCCATTGATAAGAAAGCATTAATAGTGATACAGAGATGAGCTAAACTAATTGCAACTTCAACTCCTGTACAATACCTTATTTTTATTTTTTTTTCTATTTTGGTCCTTGAAGATTAGTTTTCTGTCTTAAATGGAAAACATGTTAAGTATATGCAAATACATAAATATATATTTACCTATATGGAGAGTAATTCTGTCCTGCTTATTCTTGATTTTGTTCTAATATCACTTTGAGTAAATTTAGAAAGCTATTCATACATTAATTTCTAAGTTTTTAACAAATATCTAACATTTCAGTCTTTCTGCTTAGGTCAAATATCAGCATTTAGGTCAATATAGGTATTATTTTAATTCATGTAATATGACTTTGGGGGCATATTTTGGAGATTAAAATAGATATTTAACTTCCAAGGACATTTTTTAACTATAAAAGCTAGTTACTGATCCAAGAGAAAGATTGGCAGAAAGTCAAATATGCATTTCCTTTGTACAGAATGTAAGTTGGGATATTATAGTTACTCTCCCTCAAATTTTCATCTTTGATTTTTGTCTCCTTTGTAAGAGAACAGAGTTCACAAGTACCTAGAGTCTTATTCTTTCAAGCAAGCAATGATTTGGTTCAGTGAATAGTAATGTAATCAATTGGTTTGAGTATTACTGGAATGAATAAGGTACTATAAAAATATTTTCAGAAACTACTAATGAACATCCTTATTCTATAGTGTTAATTTCATAACTATTCTTTAACAAAACAATGATTAATAACAACTCTAGTTACAACATAAATCTTTACTTGTGTTAAAGTCACTCTGGAAAGCAAGATCAGAGTGAGACAAGTGAGATTTAAGAGTCAAACAAAAGTGACTGGGGATTTAGCACAGTGGCTCCTGGTTTGTTAAGCGTCAGTCATGAGTTTGATCCCTAGTACAAAACAAAACAAAAACAAGTAAACAAAAAAGACAGTGAAGGAATATTGATCTCTTATTCTTATTTTAGAATTATCCTTAAAATATTTGGAAATTTTTATAGACTCGCTTAACTTCAAATTAGTTTGTATTTCTCACTTCATTTTACATAAACCAAGTTACTTCTTAAGTGTTGACATCAGTCGTGGACACATCATATAGGTAATAAAAGATTTTTTTTCTAGTAATCACAGCTGCTGGAGGAAAAGGTGGCAGGCACAGCAGCAGGGCACGCAGCAGGAGAGCCATCTGCCCCACAGACAGCATATGTAATTCTTTGTGATTGTTGATTAAACAAGTTGATTTAATATGTTTTCTTTTTTTGGAGACAGATCTGAGATCACCACTTCAGTTACTAGAGAATTTCATGAAAAGGTTACCTTTATTCTAATTTTATGCTACCTAAATGTTTACTTTCTGTCTATGAAAATCTTTTGCTTTATTGGATTTTCAGACCGTGCTTTCTTATTTTCATAAGAAATCTGTAATTGTTAATTGTTAGCGGATAGTCTGTACTATCTTTCATTCATCTTGGATAGAAAATTATGAACTATATTCATTAGATATATTATAACATAATAAATAATCATAAAATACCTTGGGATGATGAACAATTATTTGAATTAGTTATATTTTTGTTTTTCTGATTATAAAATTACTGCATCAACAAAAACAGTGGAAAAGTACTAAAATTCATACTGGTTTATCTTGTTTAGAAAATAGGTGGAAAGTCAAATTAAAATACTTGTGTTTTCCATAAATTTTCATCCTTATTATGAATAAGGGTGGCAGAATTCAACTGCTTCTCATTTCCTTTTTGATAATACTGTCTTAGCTTGACCCTTGATAAATACAGAGCAAAGGGTAGCACGAATAAATGAAATACAATGTCAAACTTGAGGCTACCAAAGGATTAACTTTTCTCTTCCAAAAATATTTGTAAGATTAACAAACAAGAAAGTTAAGAAGTTGATCAAGTCTTTTTCTATTCACTTCACTTTTCTTTATTTTGCCCAAAGCAAAGGTAATTAAGATAAAAATAATATGAGATCAGAACCAATTAAAGTAGTATAAATTTAACTTAATTAAGTCTTTCTACTTAGCAATTTATCATTTGACATTTTATTCACTTGGAGCTGAAAAATTATAATATTTCTTAGACAAGTATTCCTTTGATTTATTTGATATATATTTTTACAAATTCTAGAGACAAATTTTTGTAGTCTGGAACAATATAATTTATTTGAAAAATATTGTTAATTCACTGTAAAAGATTATAGCCAAGAAAGAATGCATTATTTTCAAAAAAAAAAAAAAAATACGAATCCAGTTTTGCCCAGAGTGTTGAAGCCCCCAATTTTTCTGGTTATCAGCATTCTTGTCCAAACAGATGGTGTGCTTAAATTCTCTGAGTGTTAGCACCTCTCTGTTTCTCCTAGCTCTGTCAAAACAATCAACATCTACTCCTCATAAAAACAATGCTAATGAATAGTACACAGTAAGTGGCAAATTTTAACTTCTCATGTTTATATTAATAATACTCATTAACCTAATAAACAATTGAAAGCTTAAGTTATTAGTTTCAGATTAACAAATAAAGTAAAATGTGATGAGTTAGTAATCTAAAAAGAACGCAAAACAACTTGGACAAAACTTTGACATGCTTTTGTCTCACTTCATTTTAGAAACTATAGCCGTGTTAGCCATACTATAGCCATACTTACTAGTTCATAAACTGAGTCATGTCTTAATTTCATCAAATCTTGGATGTTTATTGTATCTTACAGTTTATTGTTACTTAGAATTCTGTATTGTTTTCCCATTGCTCATAAGACGTGAGATAACCATTGTAGTTTGATAAACTGAGAGCTTTGTCTTGCACTTTTCTCATCTAACATGATGCCTGAAGTTTAGCAATATCACAAGATCTGTTAGCAAAAATGTTTATGCATTCATTTTTTGCTCACCATACTTTTTGATCTCAGATTACAGTAAAAAATTAACCACAGCTCATAAAATAAATTGCTAAAGTTGGAAATAAATGTCACCCCTGTTTTGCAGTTATACATGAGAATTAGATTTCTTTATTAATGACTCAGAATAATTCAAAAAACATTAGCATTTAGTGAATACTAGTTCTTAGAGTTTTCATTTGGTATTTAGTATGTGGAAGTATAATCTGTTTCTTAATATGCACTGATTGTTCATGTTCTGTAATACATCTTAATGTTCTTTAAATTCTGAAAAAAATCAGTTATATAATTTATAGGTTTACACTAATTAAATATTTTGAGAAAGTCACACAATGCATTTATGCCCTTACTATTCAGCATCTTAAATATCATTAGGACAAGAAAGTTATTAATAAAATTTTACATACAGCTTATGAATTTATGTGTCATTTTTTAATCCAGATGTAATATATAATACAGCAAAATTAACCTGAGTTGAAAACACAACAAATGAATTTACCCTATTGAATGTGTTTAAGACATTTATATTTAGGTAAATCCTAGAAATTATAATCTGACATGTTTTGAAGATCAGAAATTAATACTGCTTCTGGACATAATTTATGGTGAGTACAATATGTGACTATTTATTAATCTTTTAAAAAACTATCCTATTAAGATTCAGTTCAATAAAGTGTGTTTTAATGAATGAGAAGTTCATGTGTCTTTGAACTTTTCATACAATTTTGACATATGACTCTAAATGAAAAGAGCAGATTTTTCAATTTATCTAAGAAGTTTATCTGTGAGCTACACATATTGTGAAACAAAATTGAAAAATAGGCAGAATAATTCCTGTTCTCCTACTGTCACCACCATGTCTTGCTAAGAAGTAAATAACTACTTCATTTTTTTTACTATTTTCTTGTGGGTTGAGACTGTTCTATACAGCTCTTGCAATAAAACTTTAAGTTATTTTTTGGTTTTTCTTTATGTGGAAATATTTCCAAGAAAAATAAGATGACTAATGCAAGGTCATAATTTAACAAACTAGAAATCTAACCAAGGAATTTTAGTAAACATGTATCAGCATCCAAAAAACCAAAGTGAGAATATATATATATATATATATATATATATATATATATATAATATGAATATATTTCTCAGGGCATAATTATAACAAGTTTGCTTTTATGTGTATATTTTATTTCAAAACTTTTGGACTGTATTAGTTCCAAATGTTAGTTCACCTTCCACACGCTATTAACAAGAAAGTAACCAACAGAAATTCTCAGACACAGTGCTTCTGTGATTAAGCAAGTGTTTGTCATCTGTATGTCACTTAAACAATAACATAATCCAGTAAGATGCTATCTATTTTCTTAGAATAAATATAAATTCCTTGTTTTATGCACAGTGAGCTCTCATATTTATTGAAAAATAAAGTAGAGATCTATCCCTTTAACTAGGAAAAATATCTTTCTAGTTTCCTGGGTTTCATGACTGTAAATAATCCCAGCAAAGCAAAGAATCTGCATTAAAAATGGTGCAGGTTAACTGCATGATTACAGTTTATGAAGGGCCTGAAGCATGGAGAGCACATAGATACTTGTGGATAACCCAGCTGAATGAGTGAAGAGTGACATGGGCACCTCTGCTCAGCTAGCTGTGTCTCCCTTAAGTGTTGTGTGCTAGGAAACTGATAACCACTTTTGGGTCCACTATGGCTTGTTATAATGGTGTGGGTTCCCATTTTAATAGTGGAACTGAAATATAGTGACTATTCCTTATTCTGAAGAGTGAGAGGAACTCACTTAGTTTTCCCACAGAAGGAGTGAGTCTTTTGTGATGCAGGGCATTGGACAGTCTTGTTATCTATCAGCACTGCTCAAGATGCAACTCTATTCTTCATTCTATACCGCACTACTGCAAGCCTGAAAGATCCTATAGGGAAGAATATTTGCCTTAATTGTTATATTTGGAACTCCAGCACCAAACACAGTGCACCTTGGTACAACACAGGTGGTTAATAAATGTATACAAGCATGCCTAAATGAGCAATAGAAGGATGGCTAGGAGTATTTGAGTTGCTGCTTGCTGGGATTTAATTACTCTAGTTAACTATTTTAAACAAATCATGCTAGCCACCCAATAATGTGCACTTTTTGATGTAAGTACTATAAATTGGGTGTCAAGATTCTTATGACATTTTGCTTCTGAATCTTTTCCACAAATATTGTTGCATGGGTGGGAAAAGGTACACTTGTTTTAGAAAACCCAGGAGGCCAAAATAATTCCGGTACTACCTACATGTTGTTATTGTTTTTAATTTCTTTGAACCTGTACTTTAGTAGACTGCATGGCTGATGAAGTAAAATAAAATGAAATGCTTTCTTAGTAAAAGGCAAAGAAAACAAAACAAATGCTGCAAACTTGTGCTTATTGGCTTTTCTCCATTATGGTTATTCTCCTACAGCTCTTCCCACCATATGTAATAGATAACTGTGTTATCCTTCAGGGGTACATTTGAAAGATGCAAAATACTACTCGAGGAAGAGTATTTTTTTTTTTTTTGCTGATACCTTAATTTATATAAAGGCAAAGAAACATTTTAATATTTCTATTGTTGTATAAGATGTATTTACTCTTTGAGGATATATCTTGGGTTAGTTACAATGTGTGTTTTAAATGATCTTCCATCACTAATCAATTTTTAAAGAATATATTGTTCATCTGGGTATATTGGCACATGCCTGTAACCCCAGCACTTGGAGGCTGAGGCAGAAGAATTGTTGCAAGTTCAAGACAAGCCTGGCTGCAAAATGAACTACATAGTGAGACTCTGCTTCAAAAAGAAAAAAAACATACATTTTCCAAATTTATAGTAATTCAGTTGTCTTAAGTTATGGATTTTAGCCAAGTGAATTAATTAGAAAGACATACATAAAATTAAATTTTCCAGTTCACTATTATCTACCATTATGTGGATATGACACGTTAATTGAATTATGCTATCTGGTATAATATATTATCATATATTTTGTTGTTTAAGCCAAATATATTTATCATCTGGGTAAAAGAATAGTTGTGCTTTTTCAGCTTAGAAGATGATAGCACTTGGTTTATAAAGTAACTAAAACATAAGGGGTGATGAGAGGAGATAGGTAACCATCATAAAGTACAAAAGCCTAGAAGAAAAAATGAAAAGTGTCTACAGGAAGCAAAATTCTATCCACAGTACATACGAACATCCTGCATGCCATGGGCAGAGTTACAGCAGGCATAGACCACAGGTTTGGTGGGAAGAGATGTTGTTGATACATAAAGAAGAAAAGCATAGATTGTTAAGTAGTTAGTATTTTTTCCCAAAAGTTCTAGTTGCAGTCCTTGTATTGGTTTTATTTTCATATAGTATCATGATTTAAATTTGAAATGAAAAGCCTCTTATTCTTGGACTAAGTTTAGAACCTAGGGAAACTATAGTCATCAGTGGCTTCATCTATGTATTGATAAGTTCAATACCTGAATGTGCCACTAAGAGGTGGGGATTGGCTGGAGGTGGACCCCTGGGGGTATAACTTGCTAATGTGTATTCCTCCCCCACTTTCTACCCTCTATTCCAGCAGTGTAAAAGTCAGGTAAAAATGAAGTGAGTTTGAAAATACATTGAAAAATACTGTTCAAGGTATTCATTTATTTTATTTTATTTTATTTTATCTTTTTGGTTTTGGGGATCAAATTCATATCTTCACACTTGTCAAGCAGGTGCTTGTGCTGCCTAGCTAAATCCTTGACTTTACTTTAAAATAAATTCATTTATTCTAAAAATTGCAATGTGAATTTGTGGTAAAAAACTCCAAAATAAAAAGTTTGTACTTTGATTCCAAATCTTGAGAAACAGCAACATTTTCAGAATAGGTGATTTTTTGAGGAAAAAAAATTATACATATTCAAAATCTTAATTTAATATAAAACAAAACATAGTTTACTACAAACATATTTGTCTCAGAACATGGACACATCCTGAAATCTCGAGAAGTTGATCTAGTTAAAAATCTAATTGAGCATAAGCAGGACATCAGAAAGTAAAACAACAAAAATAAAATAACTTAATTGTCTTAAAGTAAAAACAGCAACTATTTCTCCATCAGTATGGGGTTTTAAATGCCACGTCTTATCCAAATACTGGAAACATTCCCCAGTTATTTTGGAAAATGCATTACATTAAAAAAATCAGGTTTCCCTATATATTTTCTAAGGTGTTTTTATTTTATTGCCTAACATTTTAATATCAGTTCTTCAATCACTAGAAGGGCATCAGTGTTTTATTCTTGTTCTGGTAAAAATTTGGGAGATTCCATATTATATAATGTTTCAGAACTGGTATACATGTGTAAGATGTAAATCTCCCCAACACCATGTTATGTAAGCAACACAAAAATACTCAGTGTAACTGATTTAATGTCACATATATTCCTTAGTCAGAAATTGTTCAGTATTTCATTTAAACAAATCAAAAGTGAGATGGTAAAGAAACATTCTTGGACCAGTTTATAAGCTAACAGCTAAAAATAGTTTTCACAGAATGTACTCAAGGATTTTCTGTTTTATATATTGACAATTCTGACATAAACATTTATATCTAGTTTGGTTTAGAGTATTAGAATAACATGAATTTCAAATAATATTTGACATAAGAACACGATGTTAAATGATCTAGCTGCCATCAGAAGGAGAAAAGAAGCAAACATGTGAACATGCTGATAGCGTGCTTTCCAGCGTCTGCGCCTTTATGGATGAGCTGGTTCTTTTCCAGACTGATTACTCTGTCATTCACAGGAGCCTATCTTGTCTGAGGCTGTCATGCTTGTTCTTTGACATTAACAATAAGATTAGGGCTAGCACTGACTGTCACAACTGCAACGAAATCAGAAAAGATAGTGGAGAGCTCATTCTGATACATCTACATTTAAAGGGAAAGTGCTAAATTTGTACTTTTAAAATTCATTCCAAGCTGAATTTTTACATGATTTAAATTCATTGAACATAAGAGGCAAACTAGGTAGACACATGTTTATTGGGGTAGCTAATGCAGCTTTGTTAGATGATTAAAATCTTTGCTGAAAATTCTATGCTATAATAAAGAATGATTAAAATGAGCTTAAAGTGTCCTTTTGTTCATGGCAACATTAGATTTATGGGCATGGAGAAGTACAGGTTTGTATTATAGTTTCCCATTCTCATATCCTTTTAAATAGCATTTTTATTGGAGAAGGAATCATTTTCAGAAAATCAATAATATGAAAGACATTCAGTTTTAATATTCAGGTATAATAGTTACATCTATTTTTATAAGCATTTCAATTATTTAAGAGAAATAATAGCTTTAGTTTGTTATATTTTGTAAAAATATCTTCTCACATTAAGAGTTTAAGCCAATTCACATTCATTATTCCATAGTTTGTGAATCAGGAGTCCAGTTTTATAATGGCTGAGTCCTCTGTTAATGTACTGCAATAATTATTAGGGGTGTGTGTGTGTGTGTGTGTGTGTGTGTGTGTGTGTGTGCTTGGCTGAAGCTCATAAGGCTTCATTCAAGGTGCTGGCTGGACTGTATTCTTATCTGGCAGGCTTACTGGCAAGATTCTGTTTCTAACATCATTCAAGTGTTTGAAAGCATCAACATGATATGAGGACTTCATAACCGGTTATAAGGCTGGGGTCGCTTGCACTTCTTCAAGGTCACCTTGCCATTTGTTTCTCTGTCTGTCTCTTACAATATGCAGTAGATGTATATTACCTCAATGCCAGCAAGGGGAATTCTCTCATTCTGTTTTTCTAATATTAGCATCATCTGACCTGGGGACTAACATGCCATCACTTCTGCTCTATTTTGTTCATTAAAAGTAATTCACAGGTTTCATCCTCATACATTAGTGTGACACACTGGGAATCACCCTAAATTATATGCCACACAACAATGGAAAGGATATTTGCTTTGTTGAAAATGAATGTTACTATAAAATAGTAAGGAAATTAAACACACAGAAATGTGTGCTAGTCCATTTGCACTCACAATGTAAATGACTTTTTGAAATATAAGAATGTCTACTTTAGGAAACTTCTGAGTTTAGTCCATTTAGAGTTGCATCTCTTAGTTGCACAATAGTTGAAATATGCTCAAGAAAAGGGTATTTTAAGATCTTTAAAAACAGAAACTGTGCTTTGTTTCATTTTTTAAGAATCAGTAAATCAAAGTGGTTCATTTTCAAGTTAAAGTCTTTAACTCTGAATTGAGTGGAAACCTTCTGTGGCAAAATTGCCTACTTGCCTGTGGACACGCCTGAAATCATGCATGTAAAAAGCCATAATCACAGGAGGGAGGGCCTTCTCTGTTCTAACTCTGATTGGAAAATTACTGGCAGTTACCCACCCACCTGTGGCTTAATCATTTCCCCTAAAATGCACAAAATATTTGCAGAGGGAATAGGCCAGGAATAAATCCTAATAAAACCTGGGAGAAAATCAGGAAGCTTGTGCCCTCCATAGTACTCAGCTAGTGAGAAACTGGGGCTGGGGAACTCCTGGCTAGGGGTCACATTGCTCACTTTAACTGTTACAGCCACCTGCTCGGTAGGCTGGCATCTACTTTTCCAACAACAAGAAATAGTCTTCTTTTGCTGCATTCATAGTACTTAGCTTTATCTCTTCCTGATAGAGGATAAGAAGTGAGGGGAGCCTATTCCTCATAATTTACTTCTCCAAACTCTCTCTCCCCACTCTTCTGCACAGTGTTCTATGCCTCGGGCAGCTATATTTTATGTACAACCATCAGAAGATCCACCGGCCATGTGAATTCCACTTGGATGTGACCAGAAAGACACAAGAACATAGTTTGAATTAAGGAAGAAAATAAAATCAATAACAATTTCTCTGTTCAGATCCTTAAGTCCATAATTGTAACTATTCTTTCTGTTATTTCGGTGGCCATTAAGTCTTCCTGCTTCTCCTGCCATGATTACTTTCCTGAAGTTGTTATTAATCATATGCTAAACTAGCATTGGTGAGCCTATTGCAAGAGTGCCATGGGGGCACCCAGAGCTCTCTCTGTCAACACCAAGTCACCCCAGCATGTTCCCACCAACCTAGCACTCAGTTTTAATTGCAGTGTTGGCTCTGTGTGATACTCAAGTGGGTTTCAGGTTGCAGTTGAGGCACTTGGTCTCTGAAAGTTTCACCCATCATTGTCCTAAATCCTTGTTAGTGTGCCACATTTTTATCTATAGTTGTAGAAGGATACAAAGCCTCATCAGTATTGGATTATTAACAATGAAGCCAAAAATGACGTCACCATTACCTAGTTTTCCATGAATGAGACAGTACTAGCCAAAAGTTCACCCATTCATGCAAGAGGCACATCAGAGAAGAGCAAGTGTGAATTCATGAGACTCAGAGTTAATGCATGACAGCTGGCACCTTTGCCTGTCCTCCTCTGAGGAAGCATATCGGGAATCTGGCCAAGATCTCCAAGCTCCCAAATGAGTATTTGTGAAGGCTTAAATTAGACAACTGGTATGATTTTAGACCTATTTTAGGACAAAGTCTCCAGGTTCACTTTCACTACTGGAGTGAATGCCTACAGCTACTGTCTATATTTAGTTAATTGAGGTTGGAGCCAGGTGTCCTCAGCTGTGACCCTATCTTGCTCTTTGAGGCTTCTCTTTGTTCTCAGGTCAGCCATGAG
This sequence comes from Cavia porcellus, assembly GCF_034190915.1. Classification (NCBI taxonomy): domain Eukaryota; kingdom Metazoa; phylum Chordata; class Mammalia; order Rodentia; family Caviidae; genus Cavia; species Cavia porcellus. The sequence continues at coordinate 17,497,836 of NW_026947487.1, read as the reverse complement.
GCAGCCCTGCATGTGTTTTCAATTTTCAGCTTTAACAGCTTCCAACAGGAACAGACTTTTACGTGGAGATGAAATCCTATATCCTTTTGAAACACTGGATGAGAGTTGTCACCAAAATGGGTCAAGGATCCCTGAGATTGATAAGGAATTTAAGACACTTTTTAAAAATAAATTTGCAAGTTCACAGACTCTTCCCACAGAAAAAGAATTTTCAGGCCATATCAGTAAAAGAGATGTGAGTATTTACTAGAGGACCATGTAGGGCTCAGAGAACTGAGGAAAATACAGTTGAGAGCTGAGGGTATTTTATATGTTTTGAGTAATGCCAGTTGGTGGAATTTAATAGTCCTTAATCTTATTCTTGTCTAGTTGATAGAAGAGAATGACCCGTGCATTTTGTGGTAATGCTGTAATCCTATGGGAAATCCCAAAAGGGTGGCCCCTCTCATGGAGGAAAGAGGAACATTTTCAAGTAAAAAGAGAAGGAGCAAACTTGTTTGTGGGTGAAAGGGACTTACCCAGATTTACTCTGTTTGAGGAAAAGAGAAAAGGAGTAAATAAACTGGGCTTGTGTTCTGAGGTTTTTCTTAAAAGCACATATTTTTAAAATCTCGATTTTCTTGTCTCCTAATTACCTACATTTATTTCTCCTACTGTATCTCGAGTCATCTTAGAGTATGAACAAATGACTCTTGTATGTAAAAAGTGATACACAATCTTGAATTTCCAAGGTAGATTTTCCATTCAGTCATTCTTTAACGAAGACTGCCAGTGCCCTTTTGTAAAATAATAATTATGAATGTTTGTTATTAAACATACTTTATTAAATTTCTAGCATTTTTTCAAATCTATTTCCTGCTGGAATGTTGTTGATACAATTTGGAAGTAGTGAAATTGGCATTTGATCCCTCCAGCATCATTCCCAAAGATGTATTATTAATCACTATGATGTATTTTCTGAATCTTTGAGAAGAATTTTATTATGTATGACAAAGGAAATACTGAATGAAACTTTTTCTCTTGATTACACTAGCAAGGTTTGTAATTAAGTAAATGTTTTCTATTAACAATCTATGTTAATAGTACAGGTAGTACAATGAGGAAATGACTCTCCTTCAACTTGTTGAGTTTGGGCAGCATCGCAGGACCAAACCTTTCTTAGTTTTTGGAAAATCAGAAAATAAAATAACAAAGACCCAAGGAAAACGCCAGTCTAGAGTTCATGGATTTTTTTTCTACTGGTCTGACCTTAAATAACTGTTTTCCTACTAAAAACTTACTAATAATTCACAAATATGGACTGCCTTTCTTATTTATCAGAATGAACTCTGAGATAATCCTGGATACTAGAAATCCCTGAAGATGACCCAGCGTCCTATCAACCACTCCATCAATCTCACCTGGAGACCAGATGAGAGGCAACTAGGGTAGGGTACACTTCCTTTAAAATTCTGAAACCAGGTTCACGTGTGCTGTGCTGAGCTTTATGTTTCCTTGTTGCCTCGACCCCACTTTTCTGTTTGTGCCACATTTTTGACTGCACAGACCTTCCCTCTGCACGTCTTCACATGATTTTTAAACAGTAGAGCTGCTTTTCTTTTACCTTTGGATGTAGGCTTTGGAATTCTTTGCTCCATGTACATGAAAGCTTGAAATCTACCTCCACGATCCATGTGGTAACATTATCGTTTTTATAAAGTTAGCCACAAAATAGCTGTATGCGTTTAAAAAGAGAGTAAAACCAAAAAGAACAGGCAATATTTTTTTTCAATTAAAGTGATGTTCAGTGAGTGATATTCATCCTTCATGATTCAAATAAAAATTCAAGGAGCAAAGATGCCTAGTCTCTGACCCAGTTTTAACTCTTTTCTATGTAACAATCTTTATTTCATTATTCCAGAGAAAAATTAGACCTATACCATTACCTAAGCTATAATAGAAATGTGAGATTTTGTTTTTCTAATAAGAATGTATCAACGTCCATTTCTATGCCCTTTGGAAAACCCTGACTAGATCAGCTTTTCATTTCTTTTTTTAACCACATAGAGCAAAAATACTTTACAGCCTCATTTCATTTATATTGTTGGTTCCTTAACACTGGACTGTGTCTAGTATAATGTGTTTGTAATTGAGGTGAATGATTTATAGGCATGGAACATAAAAACGCCTTGCTCTTTTTACAAATGTTTCTTTAGAAAGTCTGGAATATTGTGATATCAAAGATGGATGGTGATAAATTCCTGGGTAAATATTTGCAAAGGATTTGCAAAGTTGAGGTTTTCAGAATTTTTGAATTGTGATGGGAGTGAGAAAACGTAAACCACTGTAATTTGGGTTTATTTTAAAAGAAACAATTTTTTAAACTCACAGATTCCCTGTACTAGCTTTAATATAACAAATGTGTAAGTTTACTTATAAGAGATACAAAGCATTTACAGATACTAAAAAATTAGTTAAGTCAAGACCTCTAAATCATCATTATTATTACCATTTTTTTCATTCTAATGATCATTATCATTTCAGGACCCTCAAGTAACTAAATATTCCATTTAATATTTTCCTTTGAATAGATTGAAAAGGCTGAAAATGTAAAGTTATCTCTTACCTTTTTCTAGAGAAATATATTGCAATCCAAATGATTTTTCCTGAGCTTCAATGTTAAATAGTCAGTTTCTATATGAAAGACATTTAACTTTTCTTCAGTTGCTATCTTTCTCTTGACATTTATTTGCAGTTTCCTTCAGCTGATGATTCTTTAAATCATAATCTCAGCATTGAGCTATCAGAAATATATCAAGAATAAATGAATTTCCTCTCCATAAGAAAAATAAAATTTCATGTTGTATATGAACTGTTAAACTAGCATTCTAAAATTCTTGACCCCATGAAATAATTACCCTTTTCCTCTAAGATAATTATCTGCCAGTACTCAAATATGTGAAATCACATTGCTTCCATATATAGCTGTTATCTGTTGATAAAAGTATCATAAAATATAACAATCATATATTATGATATTTTCTTCATTTTTAATATATGAAGAAGTATGGCCTTTGATGAACATAAAGTCCTAAACACAAGTATGTACTTATACCAAGTCAGTGAACTGTATGCTGCAGTTATAAGAAAAACCAGTGAATGTGGTATTTCCAGCAGCTATCCAGAACATCTTCTAAATGACAGCAGTGACTGTTTATTGAAGAAGGTAGGCTATGTTCATTGGATTAGTAAACAAGGATTAGACATCAACCAGTGAAAGCAGAATGAAACAAATCAAGATGTTGTACAGGGAAATTATTCATTATCATGATGTTTTATTAGACTATTGAGTTCTTAGAAAGACATGAAATGTTATAATTTAAAAACTTTTGAAGAAAGACAAGATAAACTCTTTTAAATAGTTTTTGAAAATATAGCTTTCTCCAGTTACTATTGATAATGGTATTATTCTGAGTAATACTCTGACAAAATGCTCTTGGTACCTTTGTTTTTCCATTTCTTTAAAGACATTACTTACCTTTACTTTCTTTATACACATACCTAATTATTTATCCAAAGTAAATGAAGTTCTATGTTTCTTTTAATATCTTTCTCAGTGATGATGAAAAATTTAGGAAGAAAGTCTGTAGAAAATAAACTAAGCAAATTAATTAACAAATAAGCCTCAGAAAATCACTTATATTTGTAATTTTAACTATATATCTTTCTCTAGAAATTTCTCTTGTAATATATTTCATTATATCTTGTAAGGTAAAGAATATCTAAACAGATATCTGAATGAGCGTATGTACAGAACTGACTTTTGGGAGAATATTCCCCCCAAGATCAAGTAACAGTAACTTGAAGTTCAAAGTGATGCACATTATAGACGATGTTGACATTTTCAAGGAAGTGAAAAATAAAAGTGGCAGAACACAATGAGTGGTTGAGCAAGAGATATCCAGAGAAATCTCAGTTATTAATTTTGAATCTTGATAAAGCTGTTGAATTTTATTGAGAGAAAAAATATTGGGAATATTTGAGCAGACATACATTCTTTCTGTATTAAAAATGATGACCACAGATTGACAATGTAGACTCTAAAGTGGCAGATAAATTGATTTTACTCAAGAAAGAAGTGTTGCTTCTTGGGACTAAGGTGCTGTGGTAAAGGTCAGTAATGCTCAGAATCTAGATATAGATCAAATGAGAGGTAATAAAATTTTCTTATGGATATAATATATACATAAGAGAAAAAATAAAGAGGGAAAGAATAGCTCTGATATTTGGCATCAAAAAGTTTCTAATTGTGATTGAACCTATTAAGATTGATAAATCAGATTAGTTAGGTAGATCAGAAGAAAATGTGGAAAAAACCTTTTAAAAGTTTTCTCGGAACATATTACTTTCATCATATGTTCAAATGGAAAGGTTTATATAGGCATTTAAATATGTGTATCTGGAATTTACTAAGCTGGTTAAACTAGACATGCAAAATTTATAGTCATCACCATGCAGATGTCCCTTAAAGATTTTATTGTGTTTAAAATTAACTGAAAAGCCTCACAGATAGAACAGAGGTATGTGAAAACTAAGCCCTCATTTCTGGATGAAAAGGTGTAGGCAGTGGTAAAACTATGACTGTGGTTCCAAATTAAAAAATTGCAATTTGAATACATTTTAAAATTAATTAAGGCAATGATTAGGAGGTTAGGGCACTCATGTCCAAATTTAGTGTGAAATTGATATAACTCACATTTGCATCCTTTTATTTGTAATATTCCTCCATAGTAGAGACCTACATATTTTTTTATTTCCCTATTTACCATTTTGACCTTTTTGACTTTTCTTTAACTCTTGCCCTCCTATAAGCTACAAAATCTATTACAAGGCAAATTAAAAATATAAATTATAATAAGTTTTTTTTAAACTGGATAACATAAATACATGATAAATGGAAGTTCCGCATTAATTATAAAAGGGATAGAGTAAATTCAGTTTGAATTTGGACTGAAACAAATTTTCTTTTGTTGGATTATGAAAGATAGATCTAAAGAGATTGATTCTGTGTTCAGCATTTGTAGATTTTAAAGATACAGGGAAAAAATGAGAGGAAGGGCCAGTAATTTCTCTAGCTTTACTACTGCTAAATATTTTTATAGAAGAATATTTTACATAACTTTGTCTTCAAGAAACAGATTTACAGAAAATAATCATCTTGAATTTATCCCTCAATGATTTTGCCATAAAATCCAGTACATGTAGATAGCTTACCTAGTGAGTCCCTTTCCAACTTATTGCTACAGATAATTCTGTAGTATTATTATAGACTGGAAAAGGAGGGAAATAAAAGTAATTTTCCCCTTGTTTCTACATACAGGGCCACATAGGTATTGCAATGTTGGGCACAAAGGAAAAAAATGGCACTACTATAAATTTATTTTATAATCTAAAATTTCTCAAAGCTGATTATATGTCTGTTATTTTTTTATTTTAGTGCTGAGGAAACTAAGGTTCAACAGCACCAAGTCATTCATCTAAGTAAGAAATACTTTTCAGAACACAGTAGCATGATGTTATAAAAGCTAACATTTATTTGGGAGTTTACCAAATGCTAGTAATTCACATTTATATAAAAGTGACCCTTTAGAAGTTTAGTTTATTTTTTATTGTATTACTGTAAAAAATAAAATGAATTTATGTATCTTTCAATTAATAGAAATTATTAAACATTTATTAAAAGTAAGCATCTTTAAAATATCAACATATTAAGAAAGAAAAGGTCAGGAGTATCTTTCTCTTTAATATAAAATATATCACAATATTTGTTTTTTAGAGCTTACTATAGAATTGTATAGATTTAAAAGATCAGCATAAAGTCCATATAAATTATATATTCAACATACTTTAAAATTTTGTTGAACTTATAGGGTAATTTTATGGTAAGTTATATTAAGTAATTTCTGGAAGATTCCGTTTTTACCATTACAAATCACTTTGTGGAAAAAGGAAAAAGAAATAACTGTCCTGTAGCACAATGCCTCTTGAAAAATAATTTCACCTTTTAAACACTGAAACCAAATTAGGTTCTTTAATCTATCTTTGTTACATTCTTACAATTCCAACCACATCTAATTTGCACATTTTTTTTTATATTTGGTGAGCAGTACCCAACAAACATAGCCCCAAATCAATGCAAATGTTCTTTATTACATTATAGTGCAATGTCTACCCTGCTCACTTTACGAAATCATATTTCTGCACAAAACATTAACTTCTCTTATTTTCCTAACTATTTTAAAGTTCTCAGGCTCAGTAGTCTGAAGATAGGATGGCTGTAACAATTGCTTCTAACTGTGATATAGAATAAATAAATATTAAAAATTAAGTCAAAAGATCTTTAGCACCACATGAAGGCAAATAATGGTTGAAAACTTCATACTGATAGTATAAACTTTCAAGACCTACAATCAAAGCAGCAGAAATTCCTTTACACTGAATAAATAATGACATAGTAACTAACAAATTTCAACATGGAATTTGTAAACAAATCAGGAAATGTTACATAACTGTTATACTCCAAGATACCATTTTGAAAGAAATATCCTAAGGAAAATTTGGCAGGGTGTTTTCTGTTAATGGAGGAACATTTTATCTTGTTATAATTGCTATTTTGGAAAATTTATATTTTACTTTGCAGCTTCCAAATTTGTCACTTGATAATTTTTCCAGGAATATACTTATCTCATCTTCATTTTCTAAAATGTATTGGTATATAAACAGTACTTATTTTAGTATTTTAAAAATGCCTACTATATGTCTAACTGTTTTCCCTCTATTCTTTATATATATTTTCATTGTTTCAGTCGAATTGTTTTCCGAGAAAAAAATTTTATTTCATTCAAATAATACACATTTCTTTAAATCTTTATTCATATACATTTTTATCCTTTGTTTTATTCTAATTATTTAGCTTTATTCTATTGTTTATGTTTCTTTTGTTCACCTTAGCCCTCTTAAACTTATTATTGAATTTTAAAATTTTATTTATAATGTACATATAATAATTGTACATTATCTGATTCATGTGATGTTTTAATATGTGTATACATTATATAATAATTAAATCAGAGTAATGATCAATCATTTCAGCGTATTGTTATCAGTTCTTTATTTTTAAAAGGCTAAGTGAAATTTAAAGAAATGAAATTATATTTCATATTTTGCTTTCCTAGTATTTTTATTGCCCTTACATTTCAAGAATTTTGTAATTTTCTTTGCTTGTTTATTTCTCACTTTCCATATTGCATTTAATGTTTGGGTTATATTTTTAAAATACTAATTTATTTCTGATTTAATAGACTTCATGCCAGAAAACATAAAATTCATACAATTACATTTGGATTTTATTGAGGTTTTCTTCAGTTCAAATACACATTTAACATTTTTAAGTATTCTATTTATTATTCAATCTTGTGATTTTTAAACATTTTTAAGCTGTTCTTGTTTCATTAGATTTACATACTATATGCATGCATGTTCTAAAATACTGTTCAGTGAAACAACCCCAAAAAATTCATTTTGTATAAAATGAATATACTTTAAGAAAATGTCATAATAAATGTTTTAGAAATAGATGCCCATGTCTCAAGATACAGGCCACAAAAATGTCCACAACAAGAACATGCTTTTTACATGCATGAGTTGGAAGGGGTGACTTTTGTCTCCTCTCTCTCGGTTACTGTTTGTATCTCTGTCATTGTTTCTTTTGCTTTCATTCACAAAGAACAAAAAAATTATTAAATTATATAGCCAAATTCACGTCAGAATCAATGAAGCATTTCATATATATTATTAACTAAAGAAAAATCAGATACATGAAAATGAATTCATGTATATCTGGATAAAAATTATTCAAATTAGCATTTTAACATGTGTTCTTTTAAAGTTAATTTATGTTTCAGAAGACAATACTTTTTAAAATTTTAAAACAAAAATGAATAAAAATGATGCTATAGAATTTCTAAACCAAAGAATTCACCAACAGAGTAAAAACACGATGCACAGAATAGGAAAAAATAGCCAGATTTCTCTCAGACAAAGCACTTCTAACTAGAACTTGTAAAGAATTGAAAAAAATCAGGATCCCCAATTTGAAGACCTAATCCAAAAATGAACATCTGACATGAATACATACAATAATAGTTTGATAACACTGCATTTTGTCTACATTGTAGGATATTTTTGCATGGAATCTGTGTAAATCCTTTATTTTGCATTGCTACCACACAAAAGAGATACATTCACTTTTATATCAACTGCTTGTTTTAGCATGACAAACTGGTAAAATGAAAGAAACTTCTAGAGGCTCTGAGCCTGAACCATGGGAAATAACTGATGACTGAGGTTAGCAGTTACTTGAATAAATGTCTGACAGCCTAAACTCTCCCTTAAATTGCAAGCTATAGGCTATCACCTATCAGGACCTTGGAAATATGATAGTTGGAAATATCCTATCAGTGTTTATTTCCCTTAGTAATAATACAATTGGGCATTACTTACATGTAATAATAAATAAAAAGAATTTTAAAATGACTGTATTCCCTACTCTTTCCACTAATGTCCATGTTATTCAAAAGAAGAAACTGAGTACCATAAAAACTCACAAAAGTTTTCTAGTGTCAACAGATGACTTAGTGGCAGAGGAATAAAAAATAAATTAAAAAATAAAGTTCTTGTAGTAACTAGACTAGAGCTGAGCCTATTTTTGGTAATATTCTGTTACACAAACATAATGACTTTTGTAGATTTTAGATCTCTTTTTAATATAGAACTCAATTATTAACTCTTTTTACATATTGTTCAGTTACCATGTGCATGAATATCACAGTTTCTGAGCATTCCAATGAATGCTCAGAATCCAGGTTTACATCTAGTCACAGAAAAAAAAAAAATCCCGCATAGTCATGTGATCTCATGTATCCTTATTTTTGACAATCATTTTTGGAATATGAAATTTAAAGGAGAAGTCATTGATATAGTTTTATTCACGATATCTAAAATATTTTTTCAAATTAGAATACGTAATATCAAACCAATAGTAAGAAAAGTAACTAGTTTCTGCACAAATTGTCTCCTAAATTTTTTGAAAAAAATTTGCCACCATTAAAACCACTTCACTAATTAATTCTGTTTAGAGAAATACTTATTAGCTATCTAATTATATTATTTATACTAGACTTTATTGTTGAAATCAATGTAAGTCAGAAGTTTTTAATTTTAATTAACAGAGTTCATATTGTAAAGTGAACCTATTAATGTATCACATATTTAGAATGTGAAATAGATCTGATGAAAATTGTGAAAACATGATTTCTTCCTAATATTTTAAAGTATGAGTGTGCATATTAATAAAGAAATAAAGATAATTATTTTTTAATTCCAAAGTGCCAAATGGTTGAGGAAACAATATTATATTTTATTCTGATAATTATGTCACTCAGTATTTAGATGAATCTTAAAATATGTGGCATGTTTAAGTCCCATTATTATTTCTATTAGAAATTATTTACCCTTTCTTGATGTGTTTTTGAGCATCATGAATTACACAGTATTTAAAAGGATTGCTCAGAAAATGATAATTCTCTTGTTGAATTAAATATTTATAGATTATTTAAATTCATTCCAATGAATTTTAAGTGGAATGTTAGAAGAAATGGAAATAAGAAAATAAAGATATTTCATAAAACTTATTTGAAATTACTTTCTATTTATAAACTACAATTTCAGCAGCTGTTTGGAATTTTCTCTTTAATTTATAATTTCACATTTTAAATGCTGAAGAAGTAATTTATGCACCATAAAATATTCCATACACAATTTGCTCAATATATCTTCTGTTAGTATGTTAAGATAGGCCATGTAGCTCTTTCTTAAAAAATCATTTCATTGGATTTCTTTCCCATATAATTGCAACCTTTAAAAAATGCATATGAACCTTCTGTAATTAACTACCCCACTGCATAGTATAAACAATAGCCTTCCCAGAAAAAAGTCATTACCCATTGAAGTGTTAGAAAGGATTGTCACAGTGTAACATTTCCAGATGTCATATATAAACACAAACAGTAACAAGGTTTATTTGAATGTACCTATAGCTAAATGCATTAATAGATAACCAATGGTTGCTCCCCTCTGTATATAGATTTGTGTCGAATTTGGTATGTATGCTCATTATTGTCAGAATATAAAGTAAAATATAAGAAAAATTAACTTTTCAGGGAAATACCCACTTTAAAGAATTTTCTTGTCCTGTCTAAGCTGAGAAACATGTTCTTACTCTTTTCAAATGGCCAGAAGTTTCCTAAAACTATCTACTTGTCATAAACCTTAATTTAGTAGCCTTGAAACATTGGAAGGAAAGAAACTAGAAGGAAGATTAAGTACTTGCTGATTAAGTTCAGACATGTGTAAAGGACAGTGGCTGTAACTGTGAGATCTGAGGAGTGAGCCAAAGAACACACAAAGAGATTAAAAGTGCACTTCATGTTTTCACACTGGTGATTTTTTAAAGGTTTTTGTTTTTGCTTTCTGAATTTTCCTCCAAGAAAGGCAAAGAGATGGGATAGCCCTCTCAAAACATTTCCCATTCCCATGGTTGGAATTCCGTATGTAATTGAATTTTCCATAAAGTAAATAGCATATAATGCAAAGGCAGCTTTTAGACAATTTTCTTAAACATCTTTTCCATTGTTACTTTCAAAATATTTGCCAATTTAATACTTCTGCCACAATCTGCACATGAACATGACAGGTTGCCAGAGATTCAAAATGAGACTATTGAAGTCAACTCCTTGAATTTTTCATTAAAATTCATATATTTGTTCATATATTCTACTTAAGTAAATTGTATTATTTCTATATAGTATGCCTTAGGCTCAAATACTTTCACTTTGTAAACCTCATTACATGTTATTTAATTAAAATACTCTTTCCTAAAGAACATAAACTTTTCTGGAGACTGATGCAGGGAATTGAAGAGAGTACAGGCTCTCAAATCTAAATTTTCAATCCATGTAAAAGGCCTGCACAGTTGACCAAGAGACTACAGCCAAATAGTGCCATTTGCCTCCAAGATACATAGAAGTAACTTTTAACCCTTAACCTCATTGTCTTCCTTTTTTATTTCACTCAAGGTTGGTTTAGTAACTTCAATAATTTACATACTATATAAAAAAATCTCTTTTTATAATTGCACAAAAATTTTCTAATTCTAGGAAGTGAATACGTGAAATACTTTCCCTGAGAACTCTTCCAGTGTAAAACAATTCAAAAGGGCATATTTAATAGTCTCTTCATAATTTCATGATGATTCCCAGAGTGTTACACCCATTGTTGACAATTCAGAATCATGCTTTTTCCAATTGTATTTAACTGACACATACAAGCAATCATTAAATTTTTATACAGCATCTAATTAATATCTAGAAATTAATTTCATAAATAACAATAAACATAGCGATAATTATAACAACAGGTAGTACCATACTGCTTTCTCTGTGTCAGTTACTTTTCTATGTGTTTTATAAGTCAGCTAACTTTGTATATACTAGTGAACATTTATCCACCTGTCTGTCTATCTATCTTACTCTTTTAGGTTTTCAGTGGCTCAGAAAACATCCTATGACCATGCAGAGTTCACAAGAAGAAAGAGCAAGATGAGACGGAGCCGTAATTACACGTGGCGTCAGTCATTTTTTTTTTTTTTTTTTTTTTTTTCACAAAACGTCCTCTTGTGCTGGGAGAAAGAGTTCTGTCCAAATGAGAACACAAATCCTCGCTATGTAGCTAACGTGTATGCTGACCAATTTATCATGATATACTACAAGAAATGGTAGACCCTTTGTGCCCTTATCTCTTATTTCCTATCAATGATTTTCAGACTTTGTGGCTCATTTTTTGTTTATCTCAATTATTCTCAGCAAGTCATGTTCTGTTTCACATTGTTTAATCTGAACAACTCCCCTAATTTTTCTAAACTTCACTGCGATCTAAAATTGAAATTCTATTTCTGAAGAAATGTTTCTATTTGTCAGTTCTATATTAGTATTTGTAGTGGAAGCAATTTCTTCTTATAATCTCTCTGATGAGCAAGATCATAAGGAAAGGTTTGGAATTTTGAACAAAATATTTTTCTCGTTAAGAAATACAAAGATCTGCTTCAAAAATAATTCTACATCTATGTATAAATATATAGTTTTCCATGTATTTTTGTAATCTGTGTGTATGGCTCTAGACATTAAAGCCATGTTCTAGTTCACAGAAGGCAAGTGCTCTAACATTTACCTATATTCTAAGGTCTACAATCATATATCTTAAAAATAATTTATTTGTGTGTTATTCTGAAGCAATTTAAATATTAAGATTATTATGTAGGGGCTGGGGATTTAGCTCAGCGGCATAAGCACCTGCCTTGCAAGCAGGCAGTCGTGAGTTCGATCCCTGGTACCGATAAAAAGGAAAAAGACAAAAAAAAAAAAAAAAGATTATTATGTAATATAATCATAAGTTTTAAATGATAGTTTCTCATTATTTTTTCTCTTCTATATTTTGTATAACCATTCAAAAATTAGGTTATTTTTGACTATATAACTAATCAATGGACAAAGATAATGGATTACTTTTTCCATGCACATATATGGTCATTTTCAACAAATTTAATTAAGGTAATATTTAATAAATGACTCGCTATTAAATACAAAGCATTTTTATTTACTTCTATCTCTGTGTAACACTCAACATGTTTTTATTGTTGGCTTTGAAAATTATGTTTCAATATTACAATCATTTCAGATCTTGCTTATAAAATCACTTCAGAATTCTCCATAGCTGTGATTTAGAACACACACAGATACACGTACAGACACAAACATAGTAATTTAAATATCACTGGTAACAAATCATCATCTTTGGTTTTAAACAATAATAATTTAATGATTCCTAGAATTTGTGGAATCTAGAGAGTGGTGGGCAGTGTGATCGCATCTCCAACCTTCTCTGAGCGAACATTAGGGTGTTCAGTTCGCATCTTTCCTGGGCTTCTGCAGAAGCTTTGCTCACACCTCTGGCACAGACTCAGAGACTCAGAGACTGCATTAGTAAGGCTGCTGCTGTCCCTCTTGAGTTTTTGTACTGTCTCTCTGAAAGGTCTCACGATGGCCACACCTAAACTCCCAGCCAGTTCTGATGCAAAAGTACACAGTCAGTGAGAGAGGAAGCTAATGATGTCCATGTTCAGACCTGGAGACTGCAGCAGAACCACTTCTGCTCTCCAGGATTGGCAAAGTGGGCCCGTGCCAGTTCAGTTCCGAGAGAAAACACCCATCTCTTCCTGTATGATAAAGAGATAGACACACAGCGTGGTTGATGACTGTAATCCTTGTGTTCCTGGAGGCTGAGGCAGAAAGGTTTTAAGTTAAAGCAGGGCAACTTATTGAGATCTAGTCTCAAAATAAATACAATAAAAAAAAAAAAAAGAACTGGGGAAACAGATCATTGTTAAGACTCTTGATCACTAGTACAGAAACAAAATTTCGACTCAACATTAATATACCAAGATAAACAATAAGCTGAAAATCACATTTGCAGTGAAATATAATTTTCATTTTATGTTTTGATTTCATAAATTTATGCCTTGTTTTTAATCAAAAGATTCTGATCATGGACATGTCTATGATTACAAATCAGATCACTTTTCTCAATTATATTAAATATCTGTGTTACACAAAAAGATGTTATTTTATTGACATTTTATTTTAAAGAGCATGAGTTATTGAAATACTAACTTTATACATTTGCAGAAAATGATTCAAATTATTCATTTTTTCAAAATGTAATTTAAATTAAATTTGTGCATATGCTTCAATAAATTCAAATATTTTATTGCACATTGGTAAATGTACAATATATTTGGACTTCAATAAAGATGGTAAAACTTGTATTATTTTTAAAACCTTTCTGAAATCTCTTTTGAAATCATATGCAATAGTTTCAAAAATATAGCTGAATCCCTTTTCCTCTAATATTCTAAAGGAAGGAAATTATTTGGTTATCAACCAAAAGCAATGAAAGCTTCTGTAAATCACTTCAATTTATGGGCATCTGTTGACATTATAAAGCAAAAATATCTGCTAACAGCAGACCAGAACAACTTTATTCTGAGCAGCAAAATTAACATGCAGACCAGTAAAGGGAAAATTTAGTTACAATTCATTAATATGTTGTTAAGCATTTTTTTCAGAGCTATCCATGTACAAGAGAGACGGCATCAGCTCCTGACAGCTGTCCCCTATATGCTTTCTGTAAACAGAAAAGGAAGCAGCATCCCACTCATTCTCTCTGGAAAGGCAGCTTTCAGAGCTTTATGCAAATATCATGACCCTCTAGCTGTGGCACATTCTTCAAAAAGACACCTACCTTCAAAAGTGACAGCAAGTAATAATGTGACAAACGAGCATGCAGCCTGCACATGTGCCACATATTTCACCTAGAATCCTTGGATGTGATAAAATTAACATGACCTCTATTGCCAAGGACATTATAATCAATGCAACTGCGCCACATAGGAGAAGCAAGAGTAGTCGGGGCTGTGTCCTCATTTAGCAGGCTTTTAGTTAAGGCTTTTAAAAATCAATTTGCCTTTTTATTTTACTTTATTTCATTAGGCCCAAGACACACTCATTTAGACAGTTTCCATTGTCTCTGTTACCAGAAGGCACTCTGTTTGCTGAAAGTCAAAATAAAAGGGACACCATATATGATATACTTGGTAATTAGACTGTGGCTGGGTAATATAAAACTAATGAATATTGACATTGGGGATAAAGGTCTTGGCTTATTGATAGTATAGCCTGCCACACGTTTTACTTAGTTTTACAATTGATTTCTTCTGCTTTAAAGAGAAAAAATAGTAAATCTTTCCTTTTTATTGATGAGAGAATTATGCAAAGAAATACAAAAATATTTTGAAATGGGCTTGCAAAGTGCGTAAGTTATAAATGAATTGATTTCAGTGTAAGCATATCCATGAATATAACAAGCACATGTGAGCTTCACTGTATCTTAATTATAAAAACTGATATAAGAAAAAAGCCACAGGGCACTTTTTCCAACATGCCTTGATAGAATTTTGGTGAATTTTAAAAGCCCTAAGTAAAAATAATCTTTGTAGCATGAAACTGAGATATGTGTCACCAACTGGTATAAATATCAAAAGGCATTTGTAGTAGGTTTAATGTTTGCTTATAATTATTTTGAAGCTGCTTTGACCTGTATTGTTATATTGTTATGTCCTGTTTTATCTCAATCTCTCCCTTATTCATTAAAAAAATTATTTAGTTATTTTTTGTTTTTTTTTAATTAAGGGGAAAAATTTAAAAAAATAGCAGGATATATAATAGTAACTTTTTTTGATTTCCTATTAACTTGTTTTGGAGTCCTGTAATACTCCCACTATCTTGTTTTGACTGATTAGACTCTGTTCCATTTTGTATGTTAGTATCAACTTTGAGGGTATAGGCAACTACTTTGAAGGCAATAAGATTCACTAAGATGCCCAGTCTGGTTTGACTATTGTCTCCTTTGGAAGTCCTGTAATGTTTACAATGCTTAAGTTTTATTGGTCTTGTTCTCTATAATATCTAATGAGATAGACAATTCTTTTTAAGGAAACAAGAGACATTGTTGATAACCATAGTTGATAACCTTGTACTCTGTTTTACATCATGTGCTATGTCTATCCTTGGTTTTGACTGACAGCTTTGTTTTGCCATATCTGACTTTATCCCCCTCCCCCCAAAAAAGTAATAAGAACTAAGGAGTAATAAAACCCAAAATGTGTAAATTTTGTTGTAAAAAAGAGAGGGGGAAAAAAGAGCTCTAAAGGATACAACAGCAAGAGTGTTTAGGGGTGTTAAATAGCTGACCATATTAATGTTTTTGGTTGGATCATTGAACACAACTGTTTGCAGTCTCACTGTTTGAATGTCCACTTTGTATGCTTTGATACTGTGATTTGAGGAACTATCTCTAAGATGATAATATGTAATCTATTAACTGGTGATTTCTTACTGTTTTTTTTTTGTTTTGTTTTGTTTTTTGTAGTTCTGTACTACTTGTAACCTTACACCGCTTTGTTTTGTTTTGTTTTTTCTCTTTTTCCTTTTAAATAAAATTAAAAAAATTATTTTGAAGCAGCTGAACACAACTATATCTTTAAATAATTTATAGCATGTGTACATAGTTATTTAAGATACACCAAAAATAAATAAGAACATTCAAAGAATGTGATTACATTTTTAATAGTGTAATTAGGATAAAAGTAAATTGAGTTTATCAGAATGTAAAAAAATTCAAAAAGTTATTTTGCTCCAGGTATATATATATATATATATATATATATATATATATATATATGGCATGTATATATAGTATAGATGTAATACACATATATCATGTATACATGTAATGACAGAAAAAGACCACAGGTTTAATTATTGAAATATTATACCCTATATTAAAAGTTACCTATACACTCCAAAAACAGTAAAAAAAAGATGAATTAGAGAATGAGATTTTAATATATATATATCTAATGGGATAATGGTCATTGACATTATAAATTTAAACAGGAAATGTAAAGTTCTCTTTTATAAGTTAACAAATTTGTTTCTGTATTTCTAAATACATATCTAAAAGGAATGTAATGTCCATAATTTATAATCCTATCATGTTTCTGAATATTTCAGATAATTCTAATATATAGAAACATTTTAATTATAGATATTTCCTCACTATTAAATATGCTACATGTTGAATCTGATGTCTTTAGCTACTTGTGATTATTTTACCTTGATTTTATGTATGCAAATGATTACAAATAATAGTTCTTCAGTATATACTTGGAAAAGATAAACCTTCTGTTTCTTTGCAATCATCATTCCTCACTGAGGAGGCACATTTTTTATGTTAAACAGTTTAATTTAAAGTGTTATTTTGGCCCAAATAGTAATTGTAATGACTTGTGTCTAGATGTCCCTACAAAGCTTCACGTGGTCATAGGTGGAACTTTTCCAAACTTACGTAGGGTTAAGAATGTGTTATTAGTAAACTAGTCTACTGATGGGTTTGCAGTAGTTCTGGGTAAATTAAGGGTGTGGATGCTGCCTGCCCTAAGGGTAGCCTGGATAAGATATAAAGGACAGAGGCTTTCACTGTTCTGTATCACTTTTTGCTTTTCCTCTGCAGCTGCTTGCTTTCCGGTGCCCCTCTGCCATGCCACCTGCTTGGAGCCAGCCAACCACGGGCTGAAACTGCTACAAGTTATAAGCTACATAAAGCTTTCCTTCCTCAACTTGTGGGTTTAGGCTGTTTTGTCTCAGCAAGTACAAAATGACTAAGACAGTAATTTTTTGTTTATACTTCTTTATCTGTTAGCTTTGACAATTTTCAGTTATTTGAAGTTGGAAGAAAGAGAACAATAGTATCTTTTTCACACCAAATCTGAAATATAAGTGGAAATCTATCACCTTTCATTAAAAATTACACTATAAATTTTATATAATCGGTTTTTAGTTCCTACATTACAATGGTTATATAGACTGTAATCATAGCTAATTGATTATAATTCACTGTGTAATCACTATGTCAGTTATTTTCCAACCTTTTATGCATCCATGGGCAAGTTTTCAATACATAGTGTTTGCATTCCCTGTGTGAGTTAGTTTGTGTACACAAGATAACTTCATACTTTTTTAAAATCTGTTTTCTCTCCTAATTAGCCACCCACCCAATCTTGATCTCCTTCCCTTCTAGGAAATGTCTATCTCCCTATTTCTTATTATTAATTTTTAAATTTTAAGTTTTATTTTATTAGTTCATGTTTGTAGCACACGAAGTTAACATTTATTTTGAGGAGTGAGTACATGTACATAGCACAGCTTATTTCTGTTTGCAATATTCCCTAGAACATATCAGTGTAATATATTAGTTCCACAGAATATTCCCTCTTGCTATGGGCGTGCGTTCTCCCCTATTCACCAATCTTCCTCAGTCTGCCTCTAAATCCTCTTTCTTCGTTTTCATTCTTATCATCATTCTTAGTTCATGTTTACGGTTACATTCCTTCAGGTTGTTAGGTGCTGTTCACGGCATATGTTAGGGCTTCTTTCTTTCATTTCTACTCTCGCTCTTCGATCACCATCATTCCCCTGTTTCTCTTCTCATTCAAAAGAGACCTATCCCCTTGCTTCTTTCTAGTCGTCCTTTATTTTGCTCTTTTTTGTGTGCTTTGCCTTACTCAAGGGAGAGAGAGCTATCACATGGGATATGTCCATGTTTCTGATTTGTTTCCCTCAACATTATCTCTTCTAGTTCCACTGTCTTACATATATCTCAAATGCATCCATCTTTATAGCCAAGTAGTATTTCATTATGTATTGGGTAGCACATTTTCTTTATTCATTCCTTTGCGATGGGCATACAGTCTGCTGTCAAGCTTTAGCTATTATGAATGGTACTACTGTACATATTGGTATGCATGTATCTCTGTAGTGTAATGCCAGTGCCTGTTTTGGAAAGATAACTATTAGAAAAAGAGCAGGGTCATATAAAATTTTAATATTAATACACTAAGAAGTATCTATACTGATTTCAATAATAGTTGTGTAGTCTACATTTCCACCAACAGTGTGTGGGGGCTCCTTCTTTACTGCAGCCATTCGAGAATTCACTGTTTTTTGATTGTCATTCGTTCTCTTGTTGTAAAATGAAATCTTAAGGTTGTTTTAATTTGCATTTCTAATGGGCATGGATGGTAAACATTTTTATATGTCTGTTGGCCATTTGCCCTTGTTCTGAAAATCATCTCTATTTCTCTAGCCAGTTTCCTGATTGGTTCAGGTACTTTCCAGTGGGCCTCTTATGTTGAGTACTTCATGTATTCTAGATAAATATTCTCTGTCCAAGGAATAGCTAGAAAAACTTTTTTTTTCTATTATACACTCTACTACTTGATTACTATGTTGTTCAGAAAACTTTTAATCTGATATTATCCCATATATTGAGTCTTGACATTTTTTTTCTGCAATTGGACTTCTGTTCAGAAATTCCTTGAATAAACTTGTGACTTCAAGTATTTTACCTGTTTTCTCTTCAAGTAGCTTCAATGTTTCTGTTTTAATGTTCAGTTATCAGATCCATTTACATTTTAGTTTAGTACATGGTGAAAGGTGTGAGTTCATTTTCAGACTTCTGAAAATACATGGTCAATTTCCAGTTCATTTGTTGGAAAGGCTATCTTTGCTCCAGTGAGTGTTTATGGCCCCTTTTTGGAAGACCAAATAGCTGGATGTGTTGTTAATGTTTCTGTATATTCTATGTATGTTCCTTTGACTCACATGTCTTTTATTTTGCCAGTACTCTGCCATTTTTGTCACAGTTGCTTCATCAGTATAACTTGAAGTTGAGTATTTTAAAAGATGCGTCCTGCTTTGAACTTGCTGCCAAAGATTGCTTTTGCTATTCTGGGTCACTTCTGGATCCATTTGAATTTGAAGGTTTCTTTCTGTATTTCTGTCAAAAACGCTGTTGGTATTTTCATAGATTTTGTTGAATCTGAATAGTTATGGCAGCATGGCCATTTTGACGATACTTGTTCTGCCGATCGAAGAGCATTGATATCTTTCCATTGTCCAGTGTCCTCTTTAGACTACCTTAATTTTAATTTTAGATATTTACTTTCATAGTTAGGTTAAATTCTAGGTATCTAAGTTTGCTTAATGCAATTATTTTCATAATTTCTTATTGCCTCATTTTTGGTGATATAACATGAAGAGAAAATATTTATAAATATCTATGCATTAATACTAACAAAAATTCTTCATAAAACAAATACTGATAAATATAAAAGATCAAATAAATACTAAGACAATCATACTGAGTGATCTCAATTCCCAACATTTGCAAAGAGAGATAAACTAAATAAAAAAATGAATAAAGAAATACACCTTTGAACATATGTTTCTATAGAGAAGTCTATTTTACTACAAAAGAGTGCACATTCTTTTCTACAGCCCAGGGAACTTGCTTCAAAATAAATCATATACTGGTTCACAAAGTATCTCTAACTCTCTTGCTCTCTCACTTTCTCTCTCGCTATCTATCTATCAATCTATAATGTTTACTATCAGAATACTTCGTGCAATGAAAATATAAATACACTGCAGTAGAAAACACAGAAAATGTAAAAGCATTTGGAAGCTTAGTAATACAGTCCTGAAGAGCCACTGGCTCACAGGAAAAAAAAAATAAGAAAGCTAAGGACAATGCCTATATCACACAAT
The DNA here is from genome assembly GCF_034190915.1 of Cavia porcellus. Classification (NCBI taxonomy): domain Eukaryota; kingdom Metazoa; phylum Chordata; class Mammalia; order Rodentia; family Caviidae; genus Cavia; species Cavia porcellus. The sequence continues at coordinate 17,477,458 of NW_026947487.1, read as the reverse complement.
GGAACCTGTAGAACACAATAAAAGCAATTCTTAGAGGAAATTTCTTCACATCAATGCTCACATTAGGAAGAGGGTGAGTTCAAGTAAATAACCAAATGAAGAACTTTATAGTACTCAGGGAAATGCTGCAATCCAAGCCCAAAATAAAAGAAAGTAGAAAAAGATTAGAGCAAAACTCAGCAATATTGAGACTAAAAACAATACAAAGAATCAATAAATTGAAAAGCTGATTCTTCAAAAGAATAAACGAAATAGATAAAGGTTTGGCTGAACTTTCTAAGAGAAACAGAGAAAACATTCACCTTAATATAATTAGAGATGAAAAAAGTAAAGACACAACAATTGATGTCAAAATCCAGATGATAGCGATTACCAGGAAAAAAGGCATTCCAAAAACTTGGAAAGCCTTGAAGAAGTGGATAGATTCCTAGACTCACATGATTTACCAAAGCTAACTCAGGAAGAGATGATATTGCTGAACGATCTAATAACAAACTAGGAAATTGAGGCAGCCTTCACTCATCCACTCAACAATCCAGGAATTTTTGCGTTTTCTCCTGAATTTCACAGAATATTTAAGGATGTTATCGCACCAGTACTCCTCAATCTCTTCAGTTAAATTGGAAGAGATGAAATGCTTCCTAACTCATTTCCAGAAACCAGCATCATCCATATATTAGAACTGGACAAATACCCAACTGAAAATGAAAACTACATGCCGATCTCCTTGAATAACATAGATACAAAAATCCTTAACAAGATATTAACAAATACAATGATCAGGTAAGTTGGTTTGTGGCCAAGTATGTTTCACTCCAGAATTGCATGAGTGGCTCAAACATCTGCAAATAAATAAATGTAAGATATCACATAAACAAAAGAAAAGACAAACCCTTTGGTTATAAAAATAAATGAAAAAAGGCTTTTGATAAAATGAAAAACACCTACATGGTAAAAGCCCTAAAACAATATAGAAGGTACCTTAATTTGATAAAGGTATTTCTGCTAAACTGACAGTCAATATTATATTTATTGGCAAAATATCTAAAAGTATTCTTTCAAACATCTGTAGTGGTAGAAAGAAGTACTCTAGCATCACTTTTATTCCACAAAGTAGTAGAAAAATCCAGAGACATTTGGCAAGAGAAAGAACTAAAAGAGACACTATGTAGGAGAGAAAATTCAAACTATCATTACTTGCAGATGACATGACACTCTACATAGAAAGCCAAAAAATCACATCAAAAAACTCTAGAATTAATAATCAATTTTAACAGATTACCAGGATACAAAATTAAAACACAAACATTAATATTTTTATTTATACTTCTATACTTTTTATTTTTCTCCTTATAGTTTTGGTTGCAAGTAGAACCATGTGATTCTATATCTCTGTATCAGATTTATTTTGCCTGACACTATGGTCTCAAGACACATTCATTTTTTTGTACAGTTTTAAGTTTATGTTTATGGCAGACTAGTACCCCACTGTGTGCAAATACATTACTCACCCATCTTTTGATGGCTATATAAACCACTTCTGTGTTTTTTACTATTATGATTGTGCTTCTATAACCCTCAGCATACATGTTTCACTGTAAAATGATATATTTAATTTGTTAAAAATGACACCTAGAAGAGGAATAACTGGGTCAAATGGAATTAGTAATGTCAGGTTTTTTTTTTTTTTTTTTTTTTGAGGACTAATTCCATTATAGCTGTACTCGTTTACATTCCCACCAAAAAAGCAAAAGTGTTTCTTTTATCTTCAGCATTGCCAGCATTCGTTAATAATTTGTCTCTTGATAATAGTCATTCTTTCTGTAGTAAGATGAAATCTCTGTGATGTTTTAATTTGTAACTTCCTAGTCACCAATGATTTTAAACATTTATTCATGTAATTATTGGCAATTTGTACTCCTCATGAGAAGGGCTTTATTATTTCTTTTATCCACTTTTAATTGGAACTTTTATGTTGGTGGGTCTAATTTTTTAGGTTTTTTTTTATATATTTTAGATATTAAGTTAGTTCTCTGAAAATAAGACCTACTCAGAAAATAATCCATCTTGAACTAGAGATAAAAGAAACAACAATGTCAATTACCTTGGCTGATCTACTATTACAGTGTAGCCACCAAGCAAGAGAATCTTGATGTATAATCTGCTGCGTGACCTTGGCCTTTACATGGTAACAACCAGTATTTATTTTCCAATTAAGTCTTAGTTGCAGGGAAACAAGATAGTCCTCTTTGAGGAATATTTGGGAAGTGTTTTGTTTGTTTGTTTGTTTTTTGTTTTTTCCTTCATTCGTTAAGTTTTCTTTACACCTGGTTTGTTTTCCTTTTTCTGTGCAGAAGCTTTTTAATTTGACATAATCCCATTTGTTCATTCCCACTACTATTGCACAGTAGCAGTTTAAGGACAACTTCAAGAGATTTACCTATTGTGTATGTCAGTTTCAACATTTAGTTCTGTATTTTGATTTGAGGTTTATTTGATACCTAATGAGAGATATGGGTCTATCTTCAATGTTCTCTGTGCATAGAACCAGTTTTCCCAACACTATTTATTAAAATGTCTGATTTTCTTGGAGTTTGTGTGTTAATCTGTTTTTCAGAGATCAAATAGTTGAATGTTCTTCGAGTTGTTTTGGCACCCTCTATTCTGTTTCACTGATCCTAGGGCCTGTTTTTTGTTTCATTACTTATATGTCTTGACAAAGTGAAGCTGGATCTATCATTATAGCTTTGTAATCGAAATCCAAGTTCAGGATTGTGTGACCTTCTGAGTTGCTCTTTTTATCCAGGCTTTTTTTTTTTTTTCTATTCTGTTTCTCTTTTGATTTTACATGATTTTTATGACTGCTATCCACTTTTGTGAAGACTGCTGGCATTTTGGCTGAAATTGGGAATCAGTGTCTTAATTTTGGAAGTATGGTCATTTTGACTTAGTTGGTTTGCCTATCCAGAAACAGGGCACATATTTCAATTTTTCTATATTCTCTTCATTTTCATTTTCAGAGTACTGATGTTTTTATTTTAGAGGCTTTTGCCTTCTGTAGTTAGCTTAATTCCTAAGTATTTAATTTACCTCAGTCCTATTGTAATTGGTATTTTTTCCTTACATTTTCTACTGGGTTCATTCCTATTGTATAGGCTTATTATTGATTCTTCTGTGTCATGCTACATTATTGAATTTGTGTATTAATTGTTAGAACCCTTTGGTGGGTTTTGGTGTCTCTGTAGGGGATCTTGTCTTCTGCAACACTGATAATCAACTTATTCTTTTTCTATAATTGTACACTTCATTTCTTTTTCTTATCCAGTTATTCCTGCTAATATTTCAAGTAACAGGTTGAGCAGAATGGTGGAACATCTTCCCTGAAGTTTTGGAGTTTTATTACTTTGTAGTATTTTTTAAAAAACATTTTAAGTTCCAATGCATGTTATTGGATTCTTCTGAATTTTTAAATCTTCTTGTTTAGTTTTGGTTATTCATATATATCTATCCATTTCTTCTGTATTATCCAACCTATTGTATGCAGGCTTGTGAATTAATTATTAATAACTATTTGATTTTGGCAGGGTCTGCTATTTTACCTTTTTCATTTCTGATTGCATTGAATTGTATATTTTCTCTCCAACAATTCACTAGCTTGGCTAAGGATTTGCCTATTCCATGTGTTCTTTTGAAGAACTAACTCTTCAATTCTAGATTCTTTTTTTTTTTTTTGTCAGTACCGGGGATCGAACTCATGCCTGACTGCTTGCAAGGCAGGCGCTTATGTCACTGAACTAAATCCCCACCCCGAATTCTACATTCTTTGCATTTTTTGTGTCATTTCTTTGAATTCTGCTCTGGTCTTTATAATTCCCTTTCTTGTATTAGATTTGGATATAATTTCCTTTTGTATTTGTTGGGGCTTGAAATACATCATTAGCTTACTTATTTGGGCTCACTCTTTTTTTTTTTATGATGTGGGCACATAAACTGCTTCTTTAAAACTAATTTAAATGTGCTTTGAAAATTCTTTTATTTTATATTATCATTATCTTTTAGTATTAGAAACTATTTTGTTTCTTCTTTGATTTCTTTTGTAAATCATTATTTATTTAGAATATATTGTTTAGTCCATGTATTTGCAAAATTCCATGTATTCTATTTTGTTGAAAGAATACTGATGTGCATAGTATAATTTTAAGTCTTTTAAATTTACTTAATCTTGTTTTATTGCCTAGTATGTGATCTGTTTTGGAGAAAGTTTCATGTGCTGCTGAAAAAAAATGTCCCCATTTATGATTGGATAAAGCACTGTGTATTCCTATTAAATCCATTTGTTTTAAAGTTTCATTCACTCTGACATTTCTCTGTTGACTTTCTGCCTAATTGATTTTTGTATATATGATAATGGAGTCATTGAGGTCTCACAATAATTACAGTTATGTTTATCTGGGCTTCTACGTCCAGTAACTCTTGTTTTATGAGGTCAAGAATTCCATTTTTTGTGATATATTTTAATTCGTGTTATCTCTTCATTGTCTTTTAACAGCCTAACTAATAGGTAGTGGCTTTCTTTTCCTAGTTGATCAGTTCATTTTTGTTGTTGTTGATTTTTTTTTGTACTGGGGTTCTAACTCACAACCTCAGACTTCTCGGGCAGGCACTCATACCACTGAGCCAAATACCGGGGCCCTGATCAAGTTTTTATTTGTAGTCCATTTTGAATGAAGATTCTACATCTGCTACATCTGCTTAGAAGATTCATTTGTTTGGGATATTGTTTGCTATATTTTAATTTTTAGTCAATGATTTTCATTTTGAGTTACATTTTTTCTGTGTTTGGCAGGTCAACGAATTTAGTTTCTTATATTTATCCTGCCAGTTGACGTCTTTTGATTTCAGAACTGAGAGCATTCACAATGAGGATTATTACTGATAGATATAAGTATTCCTATCATTGTCTTATTTTTGTACTGTTAATTCCCTGTGTTTTCATCTACTTAACTGTTTGTATTTCCCCATGCATTCATTTTATTAGAGCTTTTTTGTTGTTGTTATTGCTGGCTTCATTATCTCTTTATAGGATTCTGTCAGAACTTTTGGAATGCTGAATTAGAGGTCATAAATTTCTTCATGTAATTTTTATCATGAAGATGTGTCTCTATTAATTTTGAAAGATAAGTTTTTCAGAGTTTAACAGCAGGGGTTGGAAACTGTTTTAGAGTTTGAAATGCTTCAAAGAAAGCTCTCTTTGTCTTTCAGCTTTGTGTCAAGAAGTCTCCTGTAATTCAAATGGGTTTACCTTCATAAGTCGTTATTCCTTAATTGCTTGAGATTGTTGCTCTGTTTTGAATGTCTGGGATTTTGAGTAAGTTACACTGTAGAGTTTCTTTTGTGATCACGGCTATTACAAGTTTTGTCTGCCTCATCTGTCTCTGTTAAATTATTTTTTCTTACGTGGAAAATTTTTTGATAGTATGTCAGAAAATGGCCTTTTAATGCCATTTATCCTGTATTTGGATTTTTCACTAATTCCGATTAATCTTAGGTTAGACTTCTTGGCTCTTGGGAACTATGTTTCTTTTTTCCATGTTTTCTTTGTTGTATTTTGTGATACTTCTCATTAGTCAACAGCAATGCCACCTCTCATTTTTACATGCTGCCTCACATTAGTCACTTCTGCTTCTCATACTTCTGCTATAATTTTTTACTTTCCAGAGTTGCTGTTTGTTCTTTCTATGAACTGTAATTTTTTTCTATGCTATTCATTTATGTTTTGAATTATTTTGTTTAGCTCTGATGGTTTATTTCTATCTTCAGGTAAATCTGTTTATCATTTTGTTTATTTAACCTAACATCGCTTACATCTTCTCTTTTCCTACATCTTTTCATGGAGCTTTTCAAATACTTTGTCTGTTTTGTTATCTTCTCTGATATAATTTAGGTGCCTGATTTAAATTCCCAACTTGGTTTGATTATCTGTGGGTTAATTATGGGAGATTCGGAATTTTTGGACCTATGTTATTGGGCTGTCTTTTATATTTCTGTTTTTATTCATAACTGTGTTGAGACTTCTGGATTAATTACAGTGGAAACCTTTCTGTGTATATGGAGACAGCTTTAGCTGATACTAACTTTTCAGTGGTATCTTCTAGACATGGACAGCTACTAACTTTTGCCTCTGTCCCTGTAATCAACCACCTCCATTTACTTCGGGTGGTAGGTTGCAGCAATTTAGAACCAGTACCCAGTCCTCTAGGAATTGACCACAGATTGTTAATGACCCATGACCATCCAGATACTGATTTTACAGGAGAACCAATTAATAGCAACAGTTATGTCATTTTGCTATAATATCAGCATTAATTTTAGTGTCAAATACAAATCAATTTTAAGGCTGGAATCAAACTGACTCTCCCAACCTCTGATCTTTTTGCCAGTAGATGCATTATTCTTAACAGGGAACTCAGCTCAGCACAAAGGTGGTGAGTGGCAGCAAAGGATATCCTAAAAGAGACAAAAAATTTTGCATGTCCCTGGACATGTGGACAGAGCTGAGGACCTACACTGGATGCTTCAAGAACTTTGCCCACTGAGATGTAAGACTTCCTGATAATTTGACTGGAGATGTTTATTAAAATCTTTCTTCTCTTCTTTCAATAACTATAAAAAAGAGCCTCACAAATGGCCTTTTCACCCTCTGTCTTCCTGCACCCAGACATAATAAATTACAACCATGTAGCCTTTTCACAAGCCTAATGGTCTTGGCCAGTCTCTGCCTCTTATGTTTATTACACAGATTATTGACAATCCCTAAAGAACAACACATCACACTTTACCACAGAAAAGAGATTTCTAATTTAGTATGAACACTGAAATAAACAAAAGATTGACTTACTGTTGACCTATAGTAAATATTAAATGGAAAAACTTTTCCTCCTCTAACAATTTAACAGTATTCAGCAGTAATAGTGTAAATTTAACTATCTAGGCAGACATTCATACAACTTAGTGCATATGCCATAAAATTAGAAAGGGCCAATGAAAGAATTAAAAAGGAAAAATTGAAAAAAAATCAATGTAATATCAGAAGGACTAGGGTAAAGTGAGATAGGCAATACTATTAGAGGTCCTATTAAAAAGTTTTAAAAAATAGTGCTAGAGAAAGTGTGGAAAAGAATTAATAAGCAAAAGGAAGACAAATAAACAGCAAAATATGGTAAATAAAGATAAAAGTGAGAGAAAATAAAGTTAAAGTGAAAACAACAAAATAAAAAATAAAAGCAAAAAATAGAAAAATCAAGAATGATTGAAGAAAATAAATCCCAGTTTTCTGAAATGCTGGGTTTCTTTTTGATATCTGCAACTTCAGATCCAAGCAGTCACCATTTTCTCTGCCTTGCTTTAGGGTCAGTGATTTTTTATTTTTTTTGATCTGTCTTTTCTGTGCCAGAGGACACTTCATCATTTCATGTCTTACTGTGGTTACCTTCCAAAGTCAGACATGTGCTTGCTTTCTTTGAGGATGGGAAAGCAATCAGCCCACTGGTCTCTGGTGTATGTAGCTCACAAAGCTGTAGTGCATGTGGACTGTTACAGTCAGTGGTGATAGTCCTGGGCTCTTGTTGCTCCCAACTCACTCAAGGCATTGTCCGCATTTAGAATCATGTGATTTTATTAGTCCTTACATCTGCTGCTCCATCTCAGTGGAAGAGAAACTGTTGAACAGATTTGGGGTTCAGGGATGGTCTCTACTGTGTGTGTGTGTGTGTGTGTGTGTGTGTGTGTGTGTGTGTGTGGTCTTGTCTTACAGTTTTGTTCATGTCCAGCCCTGTTTGCTCTGGAGAAGGCCACTATTGGTTTTGAATGGTCCAGTTTGCCCACATCGGGGAAGGGGAGTCACAAGTCTGGTACCATCCTGTCTGCTCAGCTCCTTGCTTGTGCCAGGGGAGTTAACTTCATTTTAATTTAAATGCTTCTTTAGATTGCTATGTACAGATTTTAAATCCATGGATGAGAGTTTTGGCAGAAACATGGCACTCATGTAAATACAACCTATATTGTGAGAAATCTCTATTTCCATAAAGGCAAAATGCTGCCAATTTCATGGTGGAAGTGATTCAATATTCATCCTGCTACAAGGTATACAAGGTGCCATATTGTAAACTCAGTGTTGCACTTTGTTGTTTGTGCATTGATGAATGCAAGCGCCCTTGTTACCTCACCTATACAAAAGTTTAAGTTTATTATCATGGCTACTTTGTTAGTAATTCCTCTATTCACAGGGCAAGACAAGAGTGCCTGAGGCAAATATCTGAATGGTAGCAGAAAATGACTCACTCTATTCATTATCCAATTGATATAAGGAAACAAATCTCCCAACCTGTGAGATGTGTGATATGAGTTCTTGTGCTCTAAGATCAAAAAATGAATTTTTGTAACAATGGAGGTTAATAACATCAAATATTCTGTTTGAGAGAGAAACAGAATGGCTCCCCAGTGGGTTGCCAAATACTGTCTTTTATAGGAAATTTATAAAGTAAAACCACAAAATGAGACAGATATAAGGTTGAGAAATCATGGGAACTCACCAGGTAGGCATGAGGTGGGACAGAACTATGGCTAACCAATGAGATTATTTGCTCAGATAAAATTGTTAAAACTGGGACAAATGGGAAAAGTGACTCATATAGCGAGTAGATAGATGCGAATTACAAAACAGTGACTCCTTCTGTAGGAAGCTAGGATGGTAACTTCTGGCTTTCTAAAGTGATAGAAACCTCTTTTGAATATCAGCCCTTAGGATGTGGGTGTGCTCTTTTTGATCTTTGTCTTGAGGTCTGGCCCAGAGGTATCTGTTTCCCCACAATTGCAAAGTATCTAGCTTTCTTCCCTGGCTCCTTTGAGGGCACAACCCTGTCAGACTGCCTATAATATTTTTATCTAGCTCAGTTGCCTGCAACAGTATTTCATGTAGAGATGATACTCTAAGAATCCCCTTATTAAACCAAGTTCTTCAGTATCTTAGATACTATTATAATTGTTTCATTGAAAGCATTATTTTGTGGGGTTAAATTAAGGTTTTCCAGGAAGCTGGAAAATATACTCTAAGTCAGCATTCATTTTGGAAAGTGTCTCGAATTTCCAGAATTCCCAGTCTAGAAAGTGAAGGGAGGAAATGGGAATGCCACTACTCATCATTTCCCCTAATGACTCTCTAGAAAACTAATTTATTGCCTATTTTTATGACTGTATGCTTTGCTGGCCTACATTTTTAATTTCAGAGGGAACAATGCTTCCTCTAGGAGACACAACAATGACTTCATTGAAATGAGTCTTAAAACACCCTCATGACCAATGAGCTCCTAAGTTATTTGAATATATGGGCCAAAAGAAAGTTATGTAGTTTTTTTGGTGGTGATTAACCCCTGCTAATAATGGGAAGCTGACTAGAACTTCAGAATAGAGATAAAGAAAATTATACTTGGAATATATTAGATCTATAAGAATATTATAATTACTGTTAGTAATACTAATTACTAAGATTCAGATAAATGGATTGAACACTATGTTTTACTAGATTCCTGTTAGTCAGAGTTGTTTTAGGTAATTAAGGAAAACAAAATCAAAAGGAACATCCTAAATTCTTATGTGATTGACATTGAATTTTGTTTAATGAAATCATCTGAATTCATGATTTTCTTTTTCACTCATTGGCTGGTGGTTATACTCTAACTGGTTTTATTTTATATGTAGAATGTTAGTTAGAATGGGTTTGTAACATCCTCAGCAGGACACTTTTGCACTGAGTGTATGAATTTACTGGTAAGATGATGCAGTGGGGCCAATCCCCAGGGGTAGTGTGAAAGCCAATGCAGATAACCACCTGGCTTGGACCTTACAGTGAGCAAAGTCAAAATGCTTCCTTGAGATGTTTTGTTCCATTGCTTATTATAGAATATTCATTCTACCTAGTTACTCAGTTAAAAATAATCCTTGTGGCAATTTAATCCTACTACAATTTGTGACAAAATAAATATAACACATTCACTTAAACTCAGCTCAGGAATTTTACTAATGGTCCATTTAATGTTGCATTGCAGTGAACATTTGTACTGCAGGGAAGCCGGCAGCTACAATTAACAAAGCAAGCTGTCAAAATTGACAGTAGCTGCTTTATTTCAAGAAGGCATTCAACCACATTTGTCCTATTCAAAAACTGGACAAAAAAATTCCCCAAAATTATATACCCATACAACTAAAGATGAAATTTTCTGTTATAACACAGATCACAAGACCAATGGCCTTCCTGAAATTTTAATGTTACAGTGTAAGGGAACCTTTAAGGCAGAGTTATAAATAGCTGAATGTGTTGGCTGATCATTACTGTCAGTAACAAAGCAGGCATGCATAGCTTTTTGCTTTGTGTTTAATTGGTAAAGATATTTGTTTGTCTCTGATATTGGTAGAGTTATAGAATATTAATAGTGCTGTAAAAAGTGGATATTGGTGCTCCGAGATGACTCACTGAGCAAGTCTAAGTTAGCTACTTGTTCATTGTCATTGTGTTGTTTCTTTTTTTCATTAATTTGAAGAGATAAGTAAGGTTTATCTGCCTATAACCCCGGCACTCCACAAGGCCAAAACAGGAGAGGCACAAGTTCAAACAAGGGCTAGAAAGATAGCTAATTAGAGAGACATCATTGATAACAAAGAAAGAAAGAAAGAAAGAAAGAAAGAAAGAAAGAAAGAAAGAAAGAAAAGAAAGAGAGAGAGAGAGAGAGGGAGGGAGGGAGGGAGGGAGGGAGGGAGGAAGGAAGGAAGGAAGGAAGGAAGGAAGGAAGGAAGGAAGGAAGGAAGGAAAAGAAAGGAAATAATTACACCAGAGATAATAATGTAGCACTTGTCTAATGCTTGGATTGGTGGTGTGAGTGTTTCACCCATCCAGGGATGGAGTCAGGATACCATGTATCTGTGGGAAGAAGGTCTCTCTCTTTCTCTCTCTCTGTCTGTCTGTCTCTATGTCTCTATCTCTCTGTCAGTCTGTCTGTCTCTGACTGTGTCTCTCTGTCTCTGTCTCTGTCTGTCTGTCTGTCTCTCTCTGGTAGGAGTTTGCTGTTTGCAGTGGCCATGGATGGCTGCCCTGCCATGCCACACTGCCCAGGAGACAATTGAATATGGAATAAAACCTCCAAGAACTGTAAGAAATAAACCTTTCCTTCCCTAACTTTGAACATCAGATATTTTGTCTCAACAATGAATAAAAAGTAACTAAGACAGTCATCTTCTGTATATTTCTGGCCACATACTGATTTACATAGTGTAGTTTAGTACATAAAGGTAATGTGCCTTCAAAACTTTAAGAAAAAAGGTATAAGTTCATACACTGAATTCGGAATTTTTCTGAAAAAAATGTAATTTCTTTAAAATACAGTGGTAAAATGTGTCAAACATAATATAAATTTCTGTCAAAATGACTTTTGACTATTTTGAAGCATTAAATTCCTCACATTAGCCATATAAAAAATAAATGTACTTATTGTAGTTAGGGTTTACAAGGAAAACATTTTAGTACATGACATATAATTTATGAAATTATTTTATAATAAATAGTCACCCAAAAAGTCAAACATGAAAATTGCAGGAAATCTGTCCACACAATAGAGACCCCCAAACCAACTGAGGGCCAAGATATCACAGCACATTCTGCATGGGTTCAGCTAAAGACCTAGAGCCCATGACAATGTCTCATGCAAGTCTGTTTCATGGACCTGTGCTGGTGAGGCCCAAGGGTCAACAGTGGAAGCCAGAAAGTCTTCACCAGTGGGATGAAGGAGCTGTGCCGTAGGCTGAGGGATCTCCACTGGATCCAGGAAATGAGACTCAAAGTAAGGACCAGAACTTCCCCAAAACTTATCACAGGTATCCTCAGTGACAGACCCCTGAACTCCTCTGACAATGAGAACAACTGAGTTACTAGCAAGAAGCCAGCACGACATGCTTTTGGTGGAGACTGAACAGCACACCATCTTTCCCTCTGGAGGGCAGACACGGAACAGTAAAGACCAGAGTTCCTACAAAGAGAACTACAGTCATTTTCAGTGACAAAAAGTCCCAAACTCCTCTGACGATGGAGCAGACAAGTTCGTATTAGGAAAGAAGCTCAATAAGCTCCTCCAGGAGAACCAAAGGCGATAGAAGAACCAGCAAGAGTACACTTTCCACTTCAGTTCTCCTTTTATGTTGGCAACAGCCCTCAGGCGAGCCATCCATACCTAGCCCCACACTGATTTAGCTCAGCTGGTATTACAAGTGGACCACCAGTTTTCAGTCCACCACAATATTCTATGACAAGAAACACAAAATCAAGCAATAGATACATATATATCTCCAAAATGAAATAATACCTGCATGATGGTTAATCTTCACTGTAAACTTGATTGTTTAGGATCTTCCTAGGATATTCATTATGCACCCTGAAATTAGTGAGTTATAGGGTAGGTAAATAAAATATACATAGTGAAAGCCACAATTTCCTGAAATTTTTAAATCTTTCTAATTTTCTTCATCAATTTAGACAGTTACAATTTTCTACATCATGAATAAATACAATACTGACACATAAAAACACAGATTATAAAAAACATACAATGAACACATGTTGAATTTTTTTTAAAAGTACACAAAAATGTATATTAATGTCAATCTGTCCCATCAAACTTCCCTTTTCTTCAAATACTTACCTTGCCATTCTTGCCACTTCCTGAAGTTCTGGGACTTCTCTTTAAAGAATGTGCTTAGAAAAACCCAGTTTAGGAACAAGTGTTATATGCAGGTCACTGCCAGGACTAGAACAGCTAGATCCAAGCCTCTCTCCATAAGTCAGTGCCTTTGGGGACTGGAGGTAGAGAAAACAAAGGCACCTCAGCAAATAAGCCCAGTCTGGGAACCAGTGCCATGCAAGTGCCACTTCCTGACTGGGAAAAGCCAGACCTCAGTCCTTTCTGGTGTTTGCGCAGGTAAAAAAGAAGTACCAATCATTTCCCACTACTCTGTGTAAGTGACAGGCTTATCCAGAGAAACAGGCTGTGATGACAGCTCTGGAGGTGCAATACAATGTCATGCCTGTGGTGGGTGCTTTGGTGTTTCACTGACCGTGCAGGCCTAGGGCCAGTGGTCTGATCACAGGTTCAGAGGCCAGTGGTAGGCAGTGTGACATTGGGGTGGGGATCTCCTTCTGAGGGTTGTAGCCATTGTTGATTCCTAAGGTCTTATTTTGAGGTCCTGTGTCACTTCCATTGTTTCGTTGAGTTGGGTTTTATTCTCTTTTGTTTTGCTTAGGTCAAATCCAACGGCAGGAGCAGCTATTTCCAAGATAGCAAGATATATTATGGTAGCAATTTTGGCTTTACTATTGCCTTGTTTTGAAAGTCTTTATTACATTCATTGTTTTGTTTTTATTGTTTCTATTCTATTCAATCTGTTTCATTTTTACTTTGTCTGAAGTTATCTGAGGCTATTTTGAAGACATCACAAGGCATTATGGTAACTATTGTTGATTTTGTAATGTTTTGAAGTTCTATATCTTTTACACTGGTTTGTTTTGATTGGTTTTATTCTGTTTTGTCCTTTTAAAAATAAAAACATAAAGAATGGGTTTAGTTGCACTATTATGTCTGTCTTGATTGAATTCATTCAAATAATTTAATTTGAATAGTCTTTTTGACTTTGAGAGAGAAAAATTACAAGATGTCTTATTCAGTAATTAGGTGAGTGAGAATACACTGCAATATTTTTATTTGAGAGAAATTACCATAAACTTTAGATCAATAAGAGATGATCAATGTAACATCAAATCTATATTAATTTTATTGATGTTGAACATATTAAATATACATAGCCTGATATTTTTATATATATCATGCAATATAAATATATATATCAACACACAATTCAGGGAAAGAAAAGTTATAAAATTCCAGAAGGCAATGGCCACTATTTTTAGTACCTGTTGTAATTGTACAGACTGGAGGTATCATATTAATCTCATAATGCCTCAGAAATTTTGTATTAAAGTATTTGTGCAATGTTTGCTTTTCGTGAAGTGTTTACCTTATTTTGGTAGATGTTGTGTATAGTGAACTGATTACATTATTTGAGTTAATGAAAATAGTCATCTCTTTACATAGTTAGCATCTGTGTGTGAGGGGGCATGTGTGTAAGTTTAATGCTAACATTAATCATCCTTCTGGTGAATTTGAAATTCACTACAATTTTAATAAATGTGATCTTCATGTTGAACATTACACCTCTACAACTTATCCATTGTTCTTTGGTACTCTTTGGTCCCAAAGTTCTGTCCCTTTCCTGTGCCCTACTATCCTGGCAAACACTGTTGTACTCTGTATGTCCGTGGTTTTTACTATTTCAGACAACACATGTCAGTGACTTCATATGGTAATTTCTCTTTATGCCTGCCCTATTTCACTTAGCATAATCTCCATTAATTTCACACCTGTTCTCTCTCTCTCTGTCTCTCTCTGTCTCTCTCTGTCTCTCTCTGTCTCTCTCTCTCTTTCTCTCTCTCTCTGACAAATTTTAGGTCTATTAACAATGCTGCCATAAACAATATGGGGCAGCCATCATTTTAAGAATTTGAATTGACTTCATTTGCAAAATCTCTATACATTTAATGTCCAACAGTTCAGAGATTAATTAGTAAAATAAAATACAAGAAATATTGTGTGATGTACCATACAGTGTATTCATCCAAGATTAGTCTCTTTAGTTTATCTTGGGTATTTTATTTTTAAGTCACCAAAAAGTGCTGTTAGATAAGTTTGTGTTATGATACTATATATAAAAATCATAAATGATGCTGTCTTATAAAAACAAATTGAACATGATTTAAGATGAATTTGTGAAGGGAGGTTGTTGATGGCGATTTGGAAATCTTTTTAAATAATATGGGGCTGAGGATTTACCTCAGCAGCATAAGCACCTGCCTTGCAAGTGTGCGGTCATGAGTTCAATCCCTGGTACCGATAAACCGAAAAAGAAAAAAAAAAAATTAAATAATATGTTCTGTATATTTTAAAGAAAGAATTTAGAACACAGCATTAAAAAGAAAAATAAATGAGTTAAAATAGAAATTAAAAATTAGAGAATATTTTACTAAATAAATTTCTAACTAGGTTAAATTGTTAATATAAAAAGCTATATTTTCTTATTATGGGTAAATGATACATTATCAAAACACAACTTTTAAAGAAATTCATCAATATGAAAAATGCTAAGATCTTTTTTCCTTTACTGCAGCACAGTACTTGAAAATTAAAATATGCTTCTTTAAATGAAATGCCCTTAGATTTTTCCAAACTTACTCTCAATTTAATGTTACCTGCTGAAGGAAAAGATTCATATTGTAATGGAATATATATTTTCTAAAGTAAAGTACTGAGGAAACCAGTAAAGTAATGAAAAAAAATCATTTTAAATTATGCTCTTCTTCAGCTTATATGGTTCACTAGTTTTTAATATGTGAGAGAATTCTTTATCAGCTCTTGTGTTCTCATTAGTGTATTCAGATTTAATGTTTGCTTTATAGAGTGTGTGGGCATTAGTTAACATTATTTAACTTTAGGCTATAAACTTAAGAAAATTTTGTTCTATATTCATTAAATTAGAACATAATGATAAATAAATGTATAATATTTTGGTATTTAATGAACTATGAACGTAGCAGTTTATTATCAGGTTTTCACTTTGCAAAATATTATACCAAAGAAGAAATTATGGTGACTGTCTTTGTGAATTATCTTCTCTAGCACTCAAATTCTCCTTTTATAAATAATTGTATCATGAGTGTGTCTTTAGTATTGTGATTCAGATATGTAAATATATTTATAATAATAGTTATATATACATGTATATAAGAGAGAGTATAGTACAGTACTATACTAGCATAAACTGAATTTACTAAACATGTTTTCTGAGACTATATATTAATGACAAAAAACTTTATATGGAAAGATGATTTTCAGAAAATTCTACTGAAATATGTTGGAGATTATGAATCCATGTATTTTGATTTTCTTAATGACTATGAATTGTCTTTATGAATTTGCAGTAGAGATGGTGGATGGACAGTTGAAAATATATTTCTTAATCTCATGGAAAAATCTTATTTTTAGGACTGAGTGTATGTCGGTAATCTCGATTCCTTTGAAGACTGAGTTCAGGAAGATCAAATATTGTAGATAATCATGTGCAACTTAGTAAGAACTGTTTCACAATAAAAATGAAATGTAGCTCAGCCCTCTGGGTTCAGTTTCCATTACCCCAATAAAAAATGAAATTCCATTTGTGACAAACACTTGAATACTGGTATTTACATGAAAATTAAAGACTTATGTATAAAGAAGTTTTCTTCAGTCAAATTAGAACTTGGAAAATGAGATTATGTCATTTTACACAGTGATAATATGTGTATGTTTTGAATAGTGATGAGAGGTGATAATTTTTTAAAATTAAGATATTTAAAACAGGGAAGTTAAAACAATCTGAAGAATTAGCAATATTAAGCATGCTAAAGATCATTCATTACCAGCTTTAGCAGTACATAATTTATTCTATTTTATGCTTTTTTGCCTATGTCTTATTTATAGAAACAATAAATAAAACAGCTCTTTTCTCTCATGTTAGTTATCTTTGTACTAAGAAAGAAAAATAATAAAAGTTAGCATATAAATAAAATATAAGTGCCCTGAAAAAATGTAAAGGAAGTGATTCAGATGTCTTGGGAAAAGGAATTTTGCTGCTGTGGATAGGAATGGAGGTCTCATTCTTAATGTATATTTTGGTACAAACCTGGAAAAATGCGCTGCTTATTTTTCTAGCAGTGCAGCAAAATATTTGAGAAAATCAACTAATAAGGAAGAAAGATTACTCTTAGCCCACAGTTCCAGAAATTTAAGCTTAAAAATCACATGGCTTTGCTGCTTGGGTGTTTACACCATGTTAGGGGATATGTGGTGGAGAACATTGCTCATGCTATGGAAACTAGGAAGAAACAGAGGGAGATGAAGAAACTGGGGTTTCAGCATCCCCCTCGAGGGAGCCTGCCCAGGTTGTAACTGCTGCACTGTGACCCGCATCCTACCGGTTCAGACACATCCCAGTGGGACCTCAGGTAGGCTACACCACGTCTTCAACAGACAGCCTCTGAAGGACATATAAGACCTAAAACACAATGAAAATAAGACAGAAAATCCTAAAAATAATCCTGGTTGCTTTTTGCTTCAGATCTGGCTAGGACAGTGGTGAGCTTTCACTTCTTTCTGTAGCTTTTTCCTTAGTTATCTCCTGCTTCACAAACTTCCTGATAAATTATGAATCTTTTCTTACATTAATAGAAACTATAGGAACTACTGTTTGTACTTTGTACTCTGGTTTGATTCCTGAGGAATGCCATGTTTCACATAATTTATTTACATTTACATTTATCCAACTCACATCTATTTACTAGCTTGATCAGCTGCAGTCACCATCTTCTGGAATACATAATATTTCAAGCTTAAATCATCTGATATATATATATATGCTTTAGTGTAAATCGGTATGCAAATACATATATACACATACATATATACAAAATTTACAATATCCCAAATGTACAATGGGGTGAATACAATAGCTGAATTCACCAGACTGGTGACAATTTTCATTCAATGGCTTTTGAAATAATTTATTAAGTAGAGGACAATTAAAGGTAACAAATATTTACTACATATTACTATGTTTAAAAATACAAGAAGTACATTCATGATCATTCATTACACATAATTTGGGCTAATTACTCTACTTACAACTACATGTATTTACTAATCCGACTCACTCCAATTATTGTACTCCATAACTCTCTCATACAAATGGGATAGAGTTTTGGGCCATGTGGCCCCATGATTTTAGTCCTGCGTGCAGCAAACGCAATACTACAAAATGGATTATCATATTCCTTGAAATGCAGGTTAGAGAAGGACAACTAAGTCCTCGCCTATGAGCCAGCTGGAGCATGGACCATGGGAGAACCCCCATCTTGAGCCAGCCAGAGTGCAGACTGCGGGGAACCAAGAAGGAGCTACGCACCCACCTATGAGCCAACTAGAGCACAGACTAAGAACCAGGAAGTCAGCTAAGCCCTGTCCTTGAGCCAGCCTGAGCACAGCACAGGGACAACCAGGACGGCAGCTATGTTCCTCCTGTAAGCCAGCCTATAAAGCTAGTTGTCCTAGCAACTATTTGGAGGACAATAACATGAAATATAGTAACTTAACACTCCAGTCTTAACACTGTTTCATTTTATTGTTGTTTTATTCTCTTTAAAATAAAAATAAGCACACAAATGACAAAAAGTCATAAGTATGTAACCAAATCATAAAATAAAATCCATTAGATGGGACAGAGTTAACAGAATAAATGAATCCATAGAATAATTGAAGATACAAAAAAATAGAAAAAATAATGCTGTCTAAACCTAATTTTAAACTTAAATCTAATAAATAGTGCAAATCATCTCTCAAATTGAGTTTTTTGAAACTGCATAATAATAATAATATTTAATAAAAAGCAAAATAAAATTTTAAGTACTTGACAGAGTAAAATGTCCAGAACAATGAAATATAAAATATAGTTCCTGCATTGCAAGTGAGGTATTGAGTTTGATTCACGGTATCCCACCTTTCCAAAAAAAAAAAAAAAAAAGAGAGAGAGAGAAAGAAAGAAAGAAAAAAGAAAATACAAACTAGAGTAATAATTAAAAACAAGATTTGTATAATAGTCAATGAAACTGAAATTTTATAAACAACTGTATATTAATGTAAAATGTATATCACAAGCAATATGTTCATTATGCTTTTCTGGTCAAGTATAGATACACTATGTAATCTGCTTAAAAGCTGATAAACTAAAGTACAACTACAAAAAATATGACAAAGTTAATTCTTTTTGTTCCTGGGAAATATAAAAGAGGGCACATTATTAAGAATCATAAATGTCTATACTTTCAAAAACTTCTTTAAATCTAGTCAATGTATTAACTAAAGATTTGTTTTAATGAAAGAATTTCAACATCTCAATCAATAAATATGTATTCCTCACATAAAATACATTTGGTGGTGAGGTGGGAGTGCTGGACTTAACTTCTTCAAGACACTGCATGCTGGGGCTGGGGATTTAGCTCAGCAGCATAAGCGCCTGCCTTGCAAGCAGGCAGATGTGAGTTCAATCTCCGGTACCTATAAAAAGGAAAAAGATAAAAAAAAAAAAAAAAAAAAAAAAAAAAAAAGAAGACACTGCTTGCCATATTCATGTCTCTTTAATATCTACTTGACAAATGAAAGGTTTTTATTGATCATTCCATAATTGGTGAGTGACTTTTATCACCAGTCACTAGGCCTGATTCTATTATGTACCTGTAAATGCCAGTGAGACTGAGAAAAGAAGCCCAGCTCTAAGCTCCAGAAGAAATTTATGCAGATTGTATCAACAAGTAATTGGTCTCTGCTATATTGGGACCCACAAATATTTAGTGGTTCTTGATAGTGCAGTTTTGAGACGTTGCTTTGTACTTAAATTTATAATAAAATAATAAAATTTATTTCTGGACCACACACTAGAAAAATGCACTTGATAATGATCTAGTTAGTGAAATCATAGAAACATTTAAAATCTCTAAAGTGGCTATTATAACTTATTAACTTTGTATGGCTAAGATTTTTAGACTCTGTTGAGATTTATGGAATGATTTTGTAACACAAAAATATGAATTTAGAACGCCAAATATTTAATTTTATTTTGGCATATAGTTTCAAAATCCCAGGTTTAGAAATTGTATGATACAGTTCACCTATGTTATAGATTAGGAGGTAGAAATTTCATGGTTAAGGCACTTACAAAAACAAATGCAGTGTTCATAATCCTTTACTCTTTTTCTTTCCTTCTCTCTCCTTATCTTACACAGTGAATGCTATCTTTGTTAGCTATAATTAATGACAAAAAGATAAAACAGTACATTTTCATTGTAGCTGATAAAAACGTAAAAGCTCAATCATTCAGTACAAGTTATTTTCTAACATAAATATATTTTATCAGTTATTTTAATCATGCCTTTAAAAATATTCCTGCCAGAAACTGAATACACCAACTATGATCTATTACATGCAGCATAATTGAACATTCTCACACACTGAACTTGCATATTCAACATTTTGTAATCATTTATGTTCATTGTTTTGTGTGAATGAAATGTTAGCACATTAAGTGAACTCTTGTATTACAATTCCGTATTATGTTTATTTTGTACCAGGATATATTGAATTTGAATGGTAATTGACGTGTTCTATTTTTCTCTTTAACGTTAACTTAAAAAAGGTGATTGTCTTTTCAGCATTTTGGTTAATGAAACACTATAAATTATAATCATTTAGAAGACTGAAATTACACTCATTGTTCCTGTGAACAACGAAGTGGCATTGCAGCACAGATGAGAGGAGACTCATATCTAGTTTCTAAGATTCAAAATGTTTGTGAAGTTGATCAAAAGTATCAAAATATAAGCCTTGAGGATGTAGCTCAGTGGCATAGCTCCTGCCTGCCAAGCATGAGGTCCTGAGTTCAATTGCTGCTATCAAAAAACAAAACAAAGAAACAACAACAACAACAAAAAACCCTAAGAATGGTATCAAAGTAATTCCTTATTAGTTATTGATACAGGTTTTTCATATTTAACATATACTTGTTAAAGATTTTACAGGTCTTGAGGGTATAGAGGCTGTTAAAAATACTTACAAGCCTACACATCATCGTACAGAAAACAAATCACTCTAATTTCAAACAAATAGTATCACATTGGGAGCTGTTATGGATTGAGAACTGGTGGTCAATTTAACGCCAGCCAGATTACATCAGCATAGCACTGAGTGAAGATGCTCCACCTGAGGAAAGTTGCCAGGATAAATAGGTGGAGAAGAAGAGAGGTGTTGGGAGGGATTGAGGCGTTATGGAGGCATTGTGGGTTCTCCTACGAGTTGCTGTCTGAGCTGTTGGTTCTCCTAGAGAAGCTTTGCTCCTCACATCAAGCATTGCTTCCTGGCTCCAGAGGGGAAGACATGTGCTGCTTGGTCTCCAGGATGAACTCGTCAGGCTGCTTCCCGACTGTGCTTGTTGTCGCTGAGGACAGCTGTGGTGCCTTTCAAGCTAGCCCTGCTCTTTGTTGTGAGTGTGACTTCTCAGCTCCAGCATAGAACCCTCATCCCACTAGCACAGCTCCTTCATCCTGCTGGCATAGACTTTCTGGCTTCTGCTGCTGACCCTTGTGTCTTTCCGGCACGGATCCGTAAAAGAGACTGGCGTGAGTCCTTCTTGTGGGCTCTGGACTTCCAGTTAGACTCGCAGAGACATTGTTCTGAGCTCTGGGTTTTTATCTGGACTCATGTGGGACATTGCCGTGGGTTTAGGCTCTTGACTAAATAATCTGTGTCTTTGGTGTTGCGGATAGATTTCCTGCATTTTCCTGTGTTAACTCCCAGTGACCATTATAAAAAATATTATAAACTCCATGTCCTGATCCTAGTTGTTCTCTGTGTACAATCCCTGACTACAACAGGAGCCTGCCTATATGTTGCAGAGAAAGGGTAGATGGAGACTGCTTAATGAATTGTGGAAAGTTTTGCAAAGAGTGGAACGTGTATATAGGTCTTGAAATAATAACAATTTCATCGGCAAAAAGTCATAGTTAATAGAAAGACAATTAATTAAAATATAGTACAGGTAAAATAAATTTGATTCAAAATAAAATACCTTATTATATTGTCAGATCACAGAAAAACATGGAGCAGAAGTACTTAGGTTATTTTCTGCAGACTCCAACAGTGTGCACAGTATTTTGTCTTGTATTTTTCATGAAGAATTCAGTGCCATCTAGTAATATGCAACAAGTTCTTATTTAAGGTGTTATGCTCTATGGAATTTCATGAAGAAGAGGGACCCATAGTTGTTCAAATGTTCTGCTCTTGCTACTTTAAATGTATTAAAAATAATTTTTGAATAAGGGACACTGTGCTTTCATTGTGTATTACATGTTGCAAAATTACGTTACTGGTTTTGCTCTCAAAACTGAATGGGGTGAAAGTGAGCAACACATTCCCACCACGTGCCATTTAAAAAGGTAAGCTTGCTTTTAATAATTACAAGTCTGTCCTAGGTAAACAAGGCAAAGCAGTGCTACAGAGCCACTTAATGAGAAATTGTGTGACATGCTTATCATAAAGATCTGGTTTTGATTTTAAGTAACCCCTTTAAAATTGGATTTGTGTATCTTATTATGCATATGGAAATGTAGAACTTGAAATTATTATCATGAAAGTTTTGACTTTCTGATTAATCTTTTCATGGTTTTTATGATCATGCTTTCACTGAGAAAACTACAAAAGACACACTAAACAAAAATTAAAAAGAATTTATTACTTTAGAAGCAGTTGTTATAGGAAAGTAAACTTATTAGAAAATCCCACCACAAGTAAAATGAGTTAAAATTCAATTTGAAGAGTAAACTAACTCAATCTTATAATAATAAAGAGGAAAATGGAATTTACCTTAATAATAAGACGTTAGTAAATAAGAAACAAATTGAAAAAGAGAACTGTTACTTTATGTTTACATAGAGAATATTGGAAAGAGATTATCCCCAATCAGCTTGATGAGTTAATCAGAAGGTTTAATTGAAAACCAAACCCTTAAGTAAACAGTTCAATAACACTAACACAACAAACTAGTAATATAAAGAATTAAAATGTGATTAAGAAGCCCGGAAAAACAACAAAGAACAAATACAAAGCTTTAGTTAGTTACTAATGAAATTTAGAGTTGCTATTAATAAAAACCAGTGTAGGGCAGATAATGTGTCTAGAAGAGATAGGAATTTAAATTAAAGTCAGAAAAAGGAATCCAGAAAAAAGATATAAAGAACAGACAAAACATGAACACTTTTAGATTGTCTAGGCTTGCAAAAACATGTCACAGTATCATACTTTAGTAAAATTTCCTCTTTCATGGAATCATTTCACTTACTACTAAATTTGCACTTAGCAGCCCTCTAGGAAAAACAAGAATACCCATCGATAATGACATGTTGCGCATATACAAGGAATATGTGAATTATAGCATGTACAGCAGCCTATAGCCTTGTTGAAGACTTCATTCTGCTCTTAGAATTAATGAAAAGACATTTTATCCCATATTTATAACTTCAAGTGTTTATAGTCTTTCTTTATAGCTCATATATTGTGAATTTCAAAAATGCTCATTGACTAGAGACCTTATAAAGATTTATTCAAATACTTCTATTTGATAAAAAAAAAAAAAACATATGACCCTAAGTTTGATATTGTGGAATATACTAAATTTACAGAATTAACTGGGTAATTTCTGCTAATTTGGAATTAGCAGAATTCCTTGCCTAGGAATTAGGCAAGAAAATCGTTTTCTCTCTTACAATTGAGTACAATGATTTGGAATGAAAGATGAGTTTAATTATAAAAAAACATTTCAAAGAATTCAGGGACACATTTGACAAAGATAAGCACATGTTGGCCCAAAGTAGGAATTTAAATGCCTTCTAGGACTATGGGGAATTTATTAAGGAATTCCTGAAGAATGGGATAATATATATATATATGTACGTATCAAAAATGTCTCTGTGTTTTAGAATGGATAATACATCGCTGAAATAGCTTCTAACTTTGGGAATTCTGATAACCGCTAATCATACATTTGGTCAAAGCCAATATTGACAGGTTTCTATCTTCTTAGGTCAAAACAATTCCTAGATAAGATAGATTACTTATTGAAGTTACCAAGGTTAAAAATATCATTTTTTTCTCAGAGCCTTAGAGTTCTAGTTAGGCTTTCTGCCTTTGCAAATTATTCAGAATATACTGTTTTTTGTTTTACAATGACTTGGTTCAACAATATGGAAATATGAATCAAGTGATTATGGACCAACCTTGTGTAGGCTTTATTAGACCCACTGTTTATTCATACATTATTGGATGTTTGTTAAAAGTAGAATGTTTTCTGTAGAGCCTTTGCTATCACAACTAATGATCTCTCCTTTTAGTATCTTAGTTTTGCTTACTAAAGAGTACTTGAAGAATCTTGATTTGTACAAGTGCATTAACTGTAGGGTTACCCACTGCTTCTGAAAATTAAGTGGTACAATAGTCCATTTCTTATTTGGAACATACACAAGATTTGCTTGTGAGATAAAAATGCAGGAATTTTAATATCTCAAATCTTCAGCACATTTATCTCACTGTAACTTGTTCCTTTTTAAATAAAATGGGCAGCAGTGGTGTAGAATTGTTATTACAGTTAGAAATTAAAATGACAATAGTATATAAAGATTATACATATTTTAACTTCCACTAATTTTTGGTTAAAGGAAAATGCATATAAATTCACATTAATACTTTCATACTTTAAATTTTATATTGTTTGAAAACTGAAGACTAACTTTGTTCACAGTATCTTTGTGTCTTTTATTTTCATGTCTCTTTTAATTTTAGAATGTTCCAGATATAACACATATGAGTATTCTGAAGGCATATTTAAATATAGGTAGATCATTGGACATTAAAAAGCAAGTCATGATAAATTCCAGTAGATTTTACTCAATTCTGAGTCATGGCTTACATATTCATTTATGGTGAAGGAAACCCTGTATTTCATGATATTCACAGAAGAGAATGTCACAGAAACAGACTTTAAGCCATTAAGTTGTTAGCACATACTGTTAAATTAATTTATCAAAGTGAGTTACCTGGATGAACACAAAGCAAAATGAAGAAAATATGTCTAAGTGCTGTAGAAGAGACGAATAGTTAGGATTATATAAATTACTATGGTATGTATGCTTATGTAATGCAAGTCTCTCTGACATACAAACTACCTAGATTTCAAGAGGTTTTATTAAAATCATGGAATCAGGTTTGAGGTCCAAACTCTTGAAATACTCAAGAAATCTTGATAAGGGTTCTCTTGCTCTGGAATCCTCTTAAATGAAGTTCAAAATTCTTTTCTTTTCTCACATGCATTCAGGTATATAACAGCAACCTATTGAAAGGCATAGATTGATAACAATTTTGGATAAATGTTACTAGTTGTCTCTTTGTAGAGAAGGATTAATTCATTATGCCAATGTTCTGTTTTCAGAGTTTATGGCTCTACTTACAGGAAATTTCTTCTTTTTGCATATTTTCTTAGCTTATTCTTAAAAAAATGTTTAGACATTTTAAAAAATAAAAGAAAATACATACCCTTTGAGAGTGTATGAAACTCTTACCTTGACTCTTTGCATATTGGAAGGGTCAAATACTATTTATAACTTATGTAGTTTAGCTTCATGTGCTATGGCTTGCTGTACTTTTGAAAAGATACTTTTCACAAATAATTTTTATTTATGTCTTAATTGAAATCCACAATATATGTCAGCAGTCACAGACACAGTTGTTTTTCCCTAACCTATCAAGCTGCTGTTAGAGATCATATCTTCCTTCTTAATTCTTTTATCTACATTAAGGGCTTTATTTGACATGAATTCTATTTAGAAATCTTGACCAGTAATGTTCAGGCAATAAACCTAATTCGTACATTTTATTTATTCCACACAAGGTCAATTTATTCTTTCTTTGTAATTTTTTTGGTGAAAATGTAGTTTAAATTTCTAACCTATAAATTCTAGGACTATAATGCTTACCTAAAATTCAGTTTGAAAATTAGGAACTGCATTAATCAGCTTATCTCTTTCTTATACAAAATATAGCAATAACATTCAGCTCATAATTTAAATGTTTTTTCATATATTCAATTCTATTTGAATAATATACCACAATTATATTGTCTTCAGAATATCAGAAAAAATTTCATAAAAAATAGATCATAAATAAAGTCATTATTTTTGTGAATTCCTATGTCAGCTTTATTACTGTAAGTCTGTAATACAGTAACCACTATCATTTATTATAGTTTTCTTTATCTTTTCATTTTTTTCAAATACAAATCATCTATTTTCAGGTGTCATTTTTTTTTAAATTTAACTATTCCTAACTGTAAAGGAGAAGGGAAAAATAAAAGCAGTGGCTTTTAATAACGATCCCCTTTCTCATAGTTCTAGAGTTTAGTTTAAAAGGCTTTACTTTGAAGATAGTCTTCCTGGACTCAGGCTTAAGCACAATAGCAACTGAGTCTGTTTTTGTGATTGTTGTTATTACCATTGTTGTTTTTTTAGAAGTGACAAAAGTGCATGATGATACAGCTAAGCAAAAAAATCAAAGAGATTGTGATAATAGAAAGTAGACAGAATGCAATACTGGCTAATCTCCAAAAAATAGGAATGTATGATAAAACAAGGCGTTATCTTCAACAGGGGACTTCTGATTGATTCAGATGTTTGGACTTTCAGTAATGCTTTCACTGTAGAAAATGAAGAATGTTTTGATTATTTCTGGATAACAGCAATTATGTCAAAGCATCTATGAAAATTATTTTTGTCTGTTGATCTTGTTTCAATGCAAGCTTCTAATGTGCAGACAAATTTTTGCTTTTGGATGAAAGACCTTCCCATAGAGTCCATCATAAAATATATGAAAAATCTGAAACCAGTTTTATCAAATAACCATATATTTATTTGCCGATATAATATTCACTACAATCTGTGTCTTCTATGTGTAATACCCTAAATTACACTGAGAACTGAGAAATTTTGAATTAATGAATGTGATAATTTTGTGAGCACAATATTGTGGAAGTGTCTTTGATTTAACCACCTCCATTTTTCTACCATTAGAAGCATAAGACTACACCTCTTACTCATGTGCTCTAGTACAGGGATGATCAGTGTTTTTAAAGGAAGCTAAAAGTGACAAAAATTGGTGGAATGCAGGGTATTGGAGAATCAGCCTGAGAAGTACTGAGAACAAGAGTTTACTGACTTTGCTCAAACTCGATAGGCAGCACTATTATCGCGTTGTCCTACCTTCTCCATATTTGTTGAGTGCAATTGTGCATTGCTCAGAATGTTACAGTAATGAGATGTGACTTTTATGAAAGAAGAAACTGAGCTTACAAGTTCATATATTTTAGTATAAACAACCCAGTAACAGGAAAATGAAAGTAAATAAATGGGGCCTGAGGATGGAATATAAAATGACCTTTTACAATACAGAAGATTCACAAACAGTGCAGAAAATAGACTTAGCTAAATTGTTCTCAAAGTTATGCTCTATGAGAAAATAGTCATTTTTGAACTGTGGTGTGGTCCTCACAGAGTAAAGAACCTAGACAGTCCTAAGGCGTGTGCAATTTGCCAGACCCTGGTTCCTTTGCTTTCATATCACTTCACGGAGGAGCAGGAAAGGAGGAAAAGGAAGAAGAGAAAGGGGATGGGGGAGGAGACAAGGAGGTAAAGGAAGAGGGGGAGAGGGAAGAGGAGTGGATGAGGGGCATAAAGAGAGGGAGGAGGTGAAGGAGGAAGTGGTGGAGCAGACTGGAAAGGGGAGGGGAGGAGGAAGAGGAGGAGGAGGAGGAGGAGAGGGGACACCAGGAATTTGTAACAGCCAGTCATACCCTTTCCCACCACAGGCTCCCAGCCCAAGGTGCCTGGACAGTGGCAGTCATACACATTTGTGAAAGAATCAGTGTCCTGTTCATGAGTTCCAGGTTCTGAACTGAGTATATGCTTAAAACTATTACCAGCACCTATCTGCCACATAGGACTTTTAACCCATGGAGAACTCCAGAAATCATAGGTAAGACTTGAATTTTGTTTAAATATTGAGAAAAGGAAATATTTATTCAAAAGCTAAAAAAAGATCTTGCAAAAACAATGTAATATAGCTCATTTAAATTTTTACTCTTTTTCAATAATATTTTGACCTTTGTTATAGTTTGTCTTAGGTGATCCAATACTTTTTCAAACTTCCTTTGTCAATTTCTGTAAATATTGCCAACATCAATCTATGTATCTGTAGCTATCGATGGTTATTAGTAAAGCATAAAAAGTTAACATCTGAAAAAGGTTTTCTTTCTTTGTGTTTTTGAGATAGGTTGTCACTACGCCATTTAGGCTGGCCGTGGGCTCACTTTTTAAAGCTCAGGCTAGTCTCGAATTTGCAATGATCCTCCTGCCTCAGCCTCCCAAGTGCTGGGATTACAGGAGTAGGCAAACAAGGCAGGCTTGAAAAAGAGTTTTTTGGCTGATATATCTTCATGTTTGTAAGCTGTTTTCACTCTCTTGAACTGAACAAGTGAATTTGTCTTGGACATTGAATTCAAATATAAAGCTCTTATTAAAGTGTTAAGATTCTTTTCTATGCTCAAGAGATTGATTTCCATAACATATTTCACAATTTCACTCCTTTTCCCTAAAATTACAGGTCTTTTCTCTGGAACCATAATTATAAGAAGGAATAACATGAATTGTCCCTACGTAATTTGAACTCAGCTATTTTGTCTTCACATTCTCTTTGCAGATTCCTAAGTTATAAGAATTCACATAAGTCATGCTTTCACATGCAATAACTTATATATTACTATTTGCAAACTCATGTTAAACTGAGAAAACATTAATATCCAATACTTCAAGTTATATATATATATGAGATACCTGTTAATATTAGCTAACATATATCATATTGACTCCATTAATTCTATTTTACCTACTATTATTCAAATATATTGCTATTGAGCAAAGTTTCAGCTATGGTATATCATGTAAATCAAAGCACATATTTTTTCATTATAAATTCAGGCTGTGGAGTTGCGTGAAACCATTTACAATCCTATAATTTTGTCTAACTCATAAGAAATATTTTCAATTTTCCCTTTCTCAGAATTTCTGAAAAATGTACCCCATTTTGATATTCATTTATAAATGGTGTGAGCTTAAATACAAAATAGTGGAGTTACCATATAGCTTTAGATAATAATTTTGGAGAATGTTTGGTAAATGATACAGGTCTGCTAATAAAGCTCATGTGTTCATAAGGCTATCAAGAAAATATTTAGTAATTTGCTAAAATTATAATCCTAATTTTCATTAAATAAGTCATATTTAAGGTAAATTCAGTGACTTTTTTCATGCATTATCTTAATGAATATACTGCAGAATAAAATATTATTTAATTGAGTAGTAGTAGTCTTTGGTCCCAGTTGACACAAGTCCAATTTACATAGCTTTAAAAATAGGGGTGAGGAGGAAATATTGGGTCTTAAATTTATTTTAAAATTTTTCTCCATAAGCACTACTACAAGCAACATAATTTCTTGGCTGGAACCAAAAAGTGACTTTGTAACTAGCTTCTCTTCTTTCAATCCATGCAGTGATTAACAAGATCCTTTAAAGGTTAGACAGATCATTCTGCTTTTCCTAATTTAAATCTCAAAAGGGAGGAATTCTAAAAAAATTTTGAACACTTTAAAATAATTTCAAATATGCCACTGTCCTGAGATTATGTGCTATTTTATTTTTTTATTTTTATAAATTCCAGCACATTAATCACCATTGTGTTTCCTGAGTACCATGAGAGACTCGCAATGCTTGACCTTGGCTTTGTTGTTTTCTATAGCTGGAAAGGTTTGTTCCTTGATTTTCTCTTTGATAATATTTATTTTTGGTTCAGTCCTTGATTTAAACTTCTATTTTCTAATATAAATTGTTCCTATTTCCTATTTCCATTCTCTTTCTTCCCTCTGTTTAATTTCCTTGAGATGCACATGGTACAACTTTCCATTGTTTTATGTTCTTCAGTCATTTGTTTTCTATATCCCCAAGTAATATATAATGAATGTTCCTGACAATGCAAATCAGTTTAGAAGAGCAATACTATTTTGTTCACAGCTTTAGGCCCAGCACTGAGACAAGAGTACAACGGAATTGGTTGGGTTTGTTCCCTTTTGATAGTACACATGGTTGCAAACTCCTGGAGGAAAGGAAGAAAGGAATGCAAAATTTTTCCATTATTAGATCCTCTTCTTATGCTTCAGTTTTTCAGTTGCTGTCCTCCTTCTCTCCACCAGGCTATCTCAAAATAATAAGAATGAAGATTTTGGGTATTTAAAGTTGTTATTGCTTGATATGAATAGATTTCTCCATCTCATCTGACTTTAAGATTTCTGAGGAGAAGCTGTGATTGGCAATACTTTTATCTCATATCTAATATCTGAATTAATTGTTTCAAAAATAAATTTTAGAGGGACGTGCACTGGCGCGCACGGCCGGGCCACCGCTGCGGTGGCCCGCGGTCAGGTGGAGTCTGCACATTTTTTAAAAGATGATGGTAATCAGATCTACTTGAAAAATTAAGTGAATTGATTTGATTGGAACACTGTTTTACCAATTGTTCAACATTCAGCCAAGAGCACAGATTCGTGAATATTTGATGGAGTGAACCACGCCAGGTTCATCTCTATTGAAATAGAGTTCTTGGGCAGAGGAGGAGCTGCGCAGCTCCGGAGCGCCTGCAGAAGCCCCTTCCTTTGCCTGGAGGAGGAGGGATCCCAGGTTCCTGAGGCACCTCGGCCTGTGCCCAGCCGCGCCTAGCCATCGGTGTGCAGAGGAGGAGCTGCGCGGATCCAGAGCGCCTGCAGAAGCCCCTTCCTTTGCCTGGAGGAGGAGGGATCCCAGGTTCCTGAGGCACCTCGGCCTGTGCCCAGCCGCGCCTAGTCATCAGTGTGCAGAGGAGGAGCTGCGTGGATCCGGAGTGCCTGCAGAAGCCCCTTCCTTTGTCTGGAGGAGGAGGGATCCCAGGTTCCTGAGGCACCTCGGCCTGTGCCCAGCCGCGCCTAGCCATCGGTGTGCAGAGGAGGAGCTGCGCGGATCTGGAGTGCCTGCAGAAGCCCCTTCCTTTGTCTGGAGGAGGAGGGATCCCGGGTTCCTGAGGCACCTCGGCCTGTGCCCAGCCGCACCTAGCCATCGGTGTGCAGAGGAGGAGCTGCGCGGATCCAGAGTGCCTGCAGAAGCCCCTTCCTTTGTCTGGAGGAGGAGGGATCCCAGGTTCCTGAGGCACCTCGGCCTGTGCCCAGCCGCGCCTAGCCATCGGTGTGCAGAGGAGGAGCTGCACGGATCCGGAGTGCCTGCAGAAGCCCCTTCCTTTGTCTGGAGGAGGAGGGATCCCAGGTTCCTGAGGCACCTCGGCCTGTGCCCAGCCGCGCCTAGTCATCAGTGTGCAGAGGAGGAGCTGCGTGGATCCGGAGTGCCTGCAGAAGCCCCTTCCTTTGTCTGGAGGAGGAGGGATCCCAGGTTCCTGAGGCACCTCGGCCTGTGCCCAGCCGCGCCTAGCCATCGGTGTGCAGAGGAGGAGCTGCGCGGATCTGGAGTGCCTGCAGAAGCCCCTTCCTTTGTCTGGAGGAGGAGGGATCCCGGGTTCCTGAGGCACCTCGGCCTGTGCCCAGCCGCACCTAGCCATCGGTGTGCAGAGGAGGAGCTGCGCGGATCCAGAGTGCCTGCAGAAGCCCCTTCCTTTGTCTGGAGGAGGAGGGATCCCAGGTTCCTGAGGCACCTCGGCCTGTGCCCAGCCGCGCCTAGCCATCGGTGTGCAGAGGAGGAGCTGCACGGATCCGGAGTGCCTGCAGAAGCCCCTTCCTTTGTCTGGAGGAGGAGGGATCCCAGGTTCCTGAGGCACCTCGGCCTGTGCCCAGCCGCGCATAGCCATCTGCGTGCAGAGGAGGAGCTGGGTGGATCCAGAGTGCCCACAGGAGGCCCTTCCTTTGTCTGGAGGACTGTGGATATCTCTGCAAGCAGGGAGGGATCACAGGCTCCTGAGGCACTGCGGTCTGTGGTGAGTACCCTAACCCGGCTGCGATCCAAGAGCTGTGGATCTACCAAGGGGCAGGTGGGCGCACAGTGTCCCTGAGGCCCAGCTTGTCTGGAACCGCGGAGTTCTGAACAAGCAGAGGAGGGCCATTGGTTCTGCAGGCCCAATGGCCTGGGGTAGAGTGGTGCCAGAGTCTCAGTAGCTGCAAACATGGAAGGGGATTTTCAACAGATCCTGAGGAGGCTTTCAAATAACACTTGAAACACAGAAATATAGGAAAATGACAAAATGAAAGACCAAATTACAACCTCAAACCTCCAGCCCATCTCAGGAAACCCTAGGAGAAATGTATTTAGAAGAAAATATATCCCATCCTCCTTATATATCAGACACAATAGCTACTGAAGTTGACAAGCAACTCCAGGAAGCTTTAAAGAAATTCAAACTCGAAATAATATCCCAGATAAAAGAAGAAATGATAAAAGAAATGAAAGAGATTCTAAATATATCTAAAGAAAACACAGATAAAAAATTGGAGGAACTAAACAAAAAGATAGAATCCCTAGATGAGCAATATAAGAAACAAACAGAATACATAATACAGATGCACAGAGATATACAGGAAATAAAAAACTCCACTGAAAGTTGTAAAAACCGCCTTAATGAAAGTGAAGATAGAATTTCAGACCTTGAAGACAGGATTGCAGCTAGTGAACAGGAAAGGAAAGATCTTTTAAAAATAACAAGGAATCAGGAAACAACAATTCAACAACTGCAAGATGATGCAAAGAAGAATAACATAAGAATGATAGGGATTAATGAAAAAGAAGGAGACAACATAAAGGATATCAAGAGGATATTTAGAGAAGCAATAGCTGAAAACTTCCCAAGCATGAGATCAGAAACTGACATCAGGATCAGTGAAGCATATAGAACTCCAAATAGTCATAACCAAAATAAAACTACAACCAGACATATAATAATCACCATCCCAGAAATCCAACACAAGAATAGATTATTAAAAGCTGTCAGAGAGAAAAGACAGATCACTTATAAAGGAAAACCTATCAGAATCACAGCAGACTTCTCATCACAAACAATAAAGTCAAGAAGAGCATGGAGTGAAGTATTCCAGATCCTAAAGCAAAATGATTTCCAACTTAGACTGATATATCCTGCAAAACTATCATTTAAAATAGATGGTGAAATACGATACTTCCATGACAAAGAACAGCTGAAAAACTTCATGAACACCAAACCAACCCTGCAAAAAATATTGAAAGACAGTTTAGATACACAAAGGAAAAAACCACTAAGCAAAGCAAATAATTAAACAGAACCGAAAGATAAAGATGCAACAGCAGAGAGACAAGAATCCTACAATTAACCAACATTTAACAGTAATAACCATTAATGTAAATGGTCTCAATGCACCAATCAAAAGAAACAGACTAGCAGAATGGATCAAGAAACAAAATCCAACCATATGCTGTTTACAGGAAACCCATCTAACCCAGAAGGATACTCACAGACTGAAAGTCAAAGGATGGAAAACAATTCTTCATGCAGCAGGAATCCAAAAAAAGGCAGGAGTAGCCATTCTGTTTGCAGACAACGTGAACTTTAAACCAACAATGACCATAAAGGATAAAGAAGGTCACTACATACTCGTAAGGGGAAAACTCCAAGAGGAAGAGATAACTATCTTAAATATATACGCACCAAACTCCAGAGCGCCCAGTTATATAAAACAATTATTAACAGAAATGAAAACTCAAATTATCAGTAACACAATTGTAACAGGAGACCTTAATACGCCATTGACACCAAGGGACAGATCGACCAGACAGAAAATGAGTAAAGAAATAACAGAACTGAATCATACCTGTGAACAAATGGGTTTGATAGACATATACAGAATGTTCCACCCAACAACATTAGAATACACATTCTTCTCAGCAGTACATGGATCATTTTCTAAAATAGACCATATATTAGCTCATAGAACATATTTAACAAGTGCAAAAGAGCTGAAATCATCCCTTGCATGTTATCGGATCACAGCGCTCTGAAATTAGAAATTAACGATAAAAGATACTGCAAAAATCCCACAAACACATGGAAACTGAATAACACACTCTTGAGTAATCAGTGGGTCACAGAAGAAATTAAAGAAGAAATCAAACAATACCTAAAAGAAAATGAAAATGAAGATACAACTTACTGGAATCTGTGGGATGCAATGAAAGCCGTCCTGAGAGGAAAATTTATTGCACTGAGTTCCCACATCAGGAAAACAGAACGAATACAAATAAATAACTTGATGCTACACCTCAAACAGCTAGAAAAAGAAGAGCAAGTCAAGCCCAAAGCCAAAAGAAGAGAGGAAATTATAAAAATCAGAGCAGAAATCAATGCAATAGAGACTAAGAAAACAATCCAAAGGATCAACAAATCAAAGAGTTGGTTCTTTGAAAGAATAAATAAAATCGATAAGCCCCTAGCCAACCTTATTAAAAAAAGGGAAGAAAAAGCTCAAATTCATGCAATAAGAAATGAAAAAGGAGAAGTCACTACAGACCCAATAGAAATACAGAAGATCATCAACACCTATTTCGAAAACCTCTACTCTCAAAAGTTTGATAACACAGAAGAAATAGACAGTTTCTTAGAAGCATATGAAGTGCCAAAGCTAGATCAAGAGGATGTAAAATTGTTGAATAACCCAATCTCGGTTACTGAAATTGAAAATGTAATTAAGTCCTTACCCACCAAGAAGAGCCCAGGCCCAGATGGATTCACTGCAGAATTCTACAAGAAATACAAGAAGACCTAATGCCGACACTCCTCAAACTATTCAATGAAATTGAAAGGGAAGCAATCCTTCCTAAGTCATTCCTGGAAGCAAATATCACTCTAGTACCAAAACCTGAGAAAGACCCAACTAAAAAAGAGAACTATAGACCGATCTCCCTAATGAACACAGATGCAAAAATCCTCAATAAAATATTGGCAAATAGGATCCAGCAAATCATCAAGAAGATTATACACCATGACCAAGTGGGATTCATCCCAGGAATGCAAGGATGGTTCAACATACGCAAATCAATAAATGTAATCCACCATATCAATAAAGCCAAAAATAAGAATCACATGATCATTTCTATGGATGCAGAAAAAGCCTTCGATAAGGTCCAACATTTATTCATGATAAAAACTCTACAGAAAATTGGAATAGATGGTCTTTACCTCAATATAATAAAGGCCATTTATGACAAACCAACAGCCAGCATCACACTAAATGGCCAAAAATTGAAAGCCTTTACTTTAAAATCAGGCACAAAACAAGGATGTCCTTTATCACCACTCCTATTTAATATAGTACTGGAAGTACTAGCCAGAGCAATTAGGCAAGAAAGAGAAATAAAAGGGGTAAAAAGAAAAGAAGAAGTTAAATTGTCATTGTTTGCAGATGACATGATACTCTACATAGAAGACCCCCTAAGCTCCATTGAAAGACTCTTAGATACAATAAATAAATTCAGTAATGTGGTTGGATACAAAATCAATACTCAGAAATCAATAGCATTCCTATACACAAACAACAAAACCACAGAGAGGGAAATAAGGGAAACTGGACTATTCACATTAGCAAGCAAAAAAATGAAATATTTAGGAATTACTCTTACGAAAGAAGTGAAAGACTTATACAGTAAAAACTATATTACACTGAAAAAGGAAATTGAAGATGATCTCAGAAAATGGAAAGACATCCCTTGCTCATGGATAGGAAGAACAAACATTGTGAAGATGGCCATTCTCCCAAAACTCTTATACAGATTCAATGCAATGCCAATAGAAATACCATCAACATACCTTATAGATCTAGAGAAATCACTCCTAAATTTCATCTGGAACCAGAAGAGACCTAGAATTGCAAAAGCAATTCTAAGCAGCAAAGACAAAGCAGGAGGCATCACAATCCCTGACTTGAAATTATACTACAAAGCAACAGTAGTAAAATCAACATGGTATTGGAATCAAAACAGAGCTGAAGATCAATGGAATAGATTAGAAGATACAACCACAACTACAAACACACTCAACCACCTTATCTTTGATAAAGGAGCCAAGCAGGTTCACTGGAAGAACGACAGTCTCTTTAATAAATGGTGCTGGAAAAACTGGCTCTCCATTTGCCGAAAACTAAAGCTAGACCCATGTCTATCACCATGTACTAAATTAAAATCTAAATGGGTCAAAGATCTGAATATTAAAACAGAAACGCTAAATCTATTGGAAGACAAATTGGGTAGAAACCTTGGAGACATAGGAGTAGGTAGAGAATTCATGAATAGGACTCAAACTGCACGGGAAATACTTCCCAGAATCAATAACTGGGACCACTTCTTATTAAAAAGTTTTTGCATGTCAAAAGAAATCTCCAGCATAGTGAAAAGAAAACCCACAAACTGGGAAAAGATTTTAGTGAACTCTCTCTCAGACAAGGGACTCTTATCTAAAACATATAAAGAATTAAAAAAACTCAGACCTCCAAAATTCAAAGATCCAATCCAAAAATGGGCATCTGAGATGAATACGCAATTCTCAGATGAAGAAATGCAAATGGCAAATAAATACATGAAAAAATGCTCATCATCATTGGTCATTAGAGAAATGCAAATTAAAACCACACTGAGATACCATCTCACTCCTGAAAGAATGGCCAGGATCAAGAAAACCAACAACAACAAATGCTGGAGAGGCTGTGGGGAAAAAGGAACTCTCCTGCACTGTTGGTGGGAGTGTAGACTGGTACAGCCTTTGTGGAGGTCTGTCTGGAGGTTTCTCAAAAAGTTGGGATTGGAAATCCCATTTATTCCAGCTATTCCACTTCTAGGCATATTCCCAGAAGAACTGAAAGCATCATACCACAGGGATATATGTGCACCTATGTTTATAGCAGCACAATTTGTAATCGCCAGATCTTGGAAACAACCCAAGTGTCCATCAACTGAGGAATGGATAAAAAAATTGTGGTATTTCTATACAATGGAGTATTATTCAGCTATAAAGAAGGATCGCATTGAGATATTTATCAATAAATGGGCGCAGCTTGAGACCATACTCATAAGTGAAATAAATCAATCTCGCATGTATGAATACCGAATAGTTTCCCTAATGTAAGTAATGATTCAAATATATAAAAATATGTGATAATCATGATTCCCCATTATGTGGCCTTGAAGCCTTATAAAATTTTCACTTATTAATTAGAAAGGCTTTATTCTGGGCTTTTTGATATGGAAATATTTGAAGCTATAGTATATGAAGTTTTATCCAAATATTTTAAGGAAAAAGACAGACACTATGGTAACTACTATTCTTTAAAAAAATTATTTAGCTATTTCTTATGTTTATTTTAATTAAGGGAAAAATTTAAAAAATTAGGATATATAGTAGTAACTCTTTTTGATCTCCTATTAACTTGTTTTGAAGTCCTGTAATACTCCCAAGATCTTGTTTTGACTGATTAGACTCTGTTCCAATCTGTGCGATAGTAGCAAGTCTGAGGGTATAGGCAACTAATTTGAAGGCAATAAGATTCACAAAGATGCCCATTCTGGTTTGACTATTGTCTCCTTTGGAAGTCCTGTAATGTTCACAATGCCTAAGTTTTATTGGTCTTGTTCTCCACTGTTTTGTCCAACTTTATAATATCTAATGAGATAGACAATTCCTTTTAAGGAAACAAGAGACAATGTTGATAACCATTGTTAATAACCTTGTACTCTGTTCTACATCATGTGCTATGTCTATCCTTGGTTTTGACTTACAGCTTTGTTTTGCCATATTTGACTTTATTCTCCCCCCCCAAAAAAGTAATAAGAACTAAGGAGTAATAAAATCCAAAATGTGTAAATTTTGTTGTAAAAAAGAGAGGGAGGGAAAAAAAAAAAGAGCTCTAACGGATATAACAGCAAGTGTGTTTAGGGATGTTAAATAGCTGACTATATTAATGTTTTTGGATCATTGAACACAGCTGTTTGCAGTC
Organism: Cavia porcellus; assembly: GCF_034190915.1. Lineage (NCBI taxonomy): Eukaryota > Metazoa > Chordata > Mammalia > Rodentia > Caviidae > Cavia > Cavia porcellus. The sequence continues at coordinate 17,439,535 of NW_026947487.1, read as the reverse complement.
TTTCTGTTTGAATGTCTACTTTGTATTCTTTGATACTGTGATTTGAGCAACTATTTCCAAGATGATAATATGTAATCTATTAACAGGTGATTTCTTACTGTTATGTTTTTTTTTTTGTAGTTCTGTATTATGTGTAACCTTACACTGCTTTGTTTTGTTTTGTGTTTTTCTCTTTTTCCTCTTAAATAAAAAAATAAATAAATAAAAAAAATAAATTTTAATGTACTTTATCAGAAACAACTACACCAGCTAATACTGCATTCTTCAGTACACTCTGTGTTTACTACTAAACTAAGCTTTCTTTGATTTGAAGTAGGACTTGTGTGGGGTATATGAGTGAAAATGTAAAATGGAAAGAAATTATTCAAAGGAAAAAGGAACTAGGACCAAAAAAAAAAAAAAAAGAAGAAAGGATGGTGGGGGAAAGAAAATATCTAAGCAGTTATACTATTAGTTTCTCTTAGTTCACTGAAAAGAAAGGTTTGAGCTAATATTGGAGAAATTTTTAAGCCCATATCTTATAATGTGAGCAACTATTTTACAGATAACAACATGTAATGTATTAACTATTGTTATTCTTTTACTATTTTGTTTAAAAAACAGTGTTTTACCTTTTTTCCATTAAAAATGTATTGCTGTTGATAATTTTTGGATCAAACATACACTGGGAAAATAATGGTGGAAATTTGATAAAAGTGAGTAGTTATACACAAACTGGAGGATTTTAACAATTAATGTTTAATTACATCTTGAAAATGCATTTAATAAAAATTTACTAGTATTAAGTATTTTTCTTGATAGTCTCATATATATAGCATTTATGAGTAGTACAATAACATTATTCATACATTTGTGATTGTGTTTCATAATACTTTGTGGACAAAAATAATACACATTATAAGACGATTTTACTTAAAGCATGAATTGTGTGCAAATTATGGAGCTTTTTACATGAGTTAGTTTCAGTGAGAAATGCTGCATTTTACAATTTATTTGTTTATATTTTACAGTGTCGCTATGATTTTTACAGTGTTTTTTTACTGCATTAGCTTTTGTGCTTCTAACAAACATGTCATATATATGTGCAGATGTTTCACTAAACAAAGTACTAAAAGTGTGTTTTTCTTTTTTTATATCTCTTTTTTGAAGACCATACTATTTTTAGAGAGAAATATTCTTAAAGATTTCTTATATTACTATCACTAAAAATTTTGTTCCAAGTTTCAAATTTCATGCTCATCTCAATTTGTCCTATAAATAAATCACTGCACAGAAAACTGGTGAATATATTTTGCTATTATCAGTGTGTGTGATTATTGTGCTTATCTTTTAATCCTATTGATCGTAGTTTTGAGTCATATGGACTGTACAGAAATCAATATTAGTTGATTAAAACTGTCACCATAAAATAGGGCTCTGCACAGAGTTAATTTTCTGAATGGATTCGTGTTTCTAGGGAATCCATTATTTTTATTATTTTACTAATGTTTGTAATAGAAATTACCTAACAGTGTAATATGGCTTAGAGCAGTATGTGTTATTTATCAGTGAAGAAGTCTGCAAGATAAACTATTTTGTAAAAAGAAACTTACCCCAAAAAGGAATGTAATATAATGATGAAAATTTTTTAAGTATGACCATTTTTATCTTAACGTTTTTCAAATGTAACTATTCCAAACTTACATCCAGACAGAAGTCACAGATTTCCTACTCCCCAAAAGAGTCAAATAAATTTGGGAATCTAATATATGATTATGATAAATTTCAGGTCTGTGAATAAGAGATACTTTATTTGGTAATTATGAGTAATTTTTATTGGCAGAATCAGACAAAAGTTTACATTTCAAAACAAATGGCCAAATCATTCTCATTCAGGTAAAATGGTGGGGTGCTGTCCTTCAGTAGTAAGAGTTTTCCATATTTTGTACATTTCTCCCTTACTTAAAACAATCAAGACTTAAAATCTATCATAGTACATCTAAAATTATTTGAGTGTTGGAATTCACTTTTAAATTAACTTAATGTTTATTAGGGAAATTTCAGTTTATGCCTACAAATGCTTGACAGATGTTTTTGTATTTGTTGTAGGAGATCATCATCAACTAACGATCTACCAGGAGATATATGAACACTACTGTACCTGTTAATCTTACTTGTCAATTTGACTGTATTAAAAAAAAAAAAAAAAAAAAAAAAAAAAAAAAAAAAAAACCTCCTTGAAGAAGTGATTGGATTGTGGGGAATTATGCTTATTAGTGGATTTACATCCCGTTGTTCACATGTGGTGGGGCCGTGAATGGTGATGGCCAGTTATAGGATGAGGTCAGCAAGTGTGCTTCTGGAGGACACACATCTTTCTGCTTCTCTTTCCTGGCGCTGTGCTTCTCAGTTACCATGAAAAGAGAAAATTCACTCCAAAAGACTTTTCTGCCATGATGTTCCTCCTGCCAGTTGTGTACTGAAACTTCTCAAAAGATAAGCCCAAGGAAGCATTTCCTCCTTTACACTGCAAATGTCACATATTTTATACCAGTAAAGGGAAAGCTGAGAAACATTCCTACAAAATTGTTGAGAGGAATAAAAATATTCATTTAAATTTTAAAATGAGTGAATGATTATAAATAATTGACCTTAAACCATTAAAGAACATATACACACACACACACACACACACACACACACACACACACACACAATCTTTTATGGCTCCAATTAAAGCTGTTCAACTGAACAGTAAATGTTATAAACATTCTTATTGATAACTCTCAAAAAGAGATGATTATTTATTTGCTTCATTAATTATCTTAGTGACATATTTTTAGGAACCATTGTAATAAAAATAAAAGGAGAGAATAAGTAGTGTGAACTTTTACAATTATTTGGCGTGCCATGATAAACACTGAAAGATAATTGGCCAGTCATGGTATTACATGCCTGTGATCCCATCTTTGGACAACCAAGGCAGAAGTGTAAAAGTAAGACTGAATGCAAGTTGAGCAATTGAGCAATGTGGAATCTACACAAAGAAAAGAGAGGGCGTATACTTCAGTGTAAAGGACCTGGTGTTGCTTTACATTTATTTTAACCACTCTATAAAACATTATTATAAAAATGGACGTATAAATGATTATGGTAAATCCTCCCAAAAATTAAAATAGATTTAAGTAAGAAAAGTATTCCACTAGGCATTAAGTCTAGTAATGTACTGGAGCTAAAAAAATATGAAAAATAAAGCATAAATTAGATGCTATAACACCAAAATTAGTTGCCACTGTGAATACAAGATCAGCTTTGACACAAAGAGGCAGAAACAAATTGTATACACCAGCCTGGTGTACTTTGCTATAAGTTATTTTATAAAGAAGCACAGTGAGTATGAACAAGGAATAGAATGCATAATATATGGAAAAATAAATAGTGAATAATAAATTTTTAACTTAAGAATCTTTTTCTCTTTAGGCTCAGCAGTTTGATCAACAAGCTAAGCTGTATTTTAAAATGCATCATATTACCTATAAGATTGAAAAGTGTAGGAGAATATGTTTGAGATAAAATGTAAATTAAGAAATCTCATCCTTTGGTTACATGTACGGGGAGCTGGAGTTTTCCCTTTAATAAATATTTCAATCTAAAGAGAGATGCCTCAGTAAAATGAAAACAAATGATAGTACTGTCTCCAAAGAGACAGTATATTATTTTAAAATAGATGAGATGCCCATACTCTGTCCTATGACAGTTCGATTCTCAAAATGGGGCAGCCAAAAATAGAGTTAACTCATTCTCAGAGACAAAATTGAGTCTCTGTTTTTGTTCATTTTGAAATGAAGAAAGAAGCATTAAACTGAAGCTAAGTCATATTCTTACAAAAATTACATTTGATAGAACAACAGAAACAAAGCAATCCTAAATAATTTAGAACTAATTAACTAATGACATAATGTTCTCCAAGTATTTTTTTAAAATTTAAATAATTACAAGATAATTAAATGACAAACTATTGCTTTTATAGATCTTTATAATCAAATTTGAAACTTGTATTATTAGATAACAAACTAAAGTGAAGGTGAAAAAAATCACCCAATATCATACCGTTTTGTTTTTTGATATATCCAAGAATTTCAGGGAATCAAAATTCTCAACAAACTCTAAATTTTGTAAAATTTTAGCACTATATATTCCTTAACTAGCATAGGAATTAATGTATATACATACATATGTATTATTCTTCTGTTTCATGTTCCATTTCACTTTGTTGGAAAAAAAATATTTTTAAACATTAAAATATAGTCCAGTTCAATGATGAAATGATATTATCAAGACAAAACGTATTTTTTAGGTGTTTCTCTAGGAGATTCTAATCTGTTGAAGTTTAGAGAGAAATGACACTGTGGAGAATAAAGTTACAGTACAGTGAGATTGGTTCTTTTCTTGGGGAAACTACAAAAGGCTTTGAAAGTACTTAAAACAGAGACTTCCAGGAGAACATGGCAGACAGATAACAGCAACTATCGGAGGCTCTCTGAAAGACTCGGCTCAGAAGCCAGGAATGGTGCGGACTAAGGAGACATAAGCAGGTAGAGATATGCTCCGCTGACTCAGGAACGAACTGGGCTGAGAGAAACCAACTTGGAATGCAGTCCTGGTGCTAAAACAGGAACAGAAAAGTCTCGGTGTGGAGGCTGGACCCTGCGCCATTGTAATCCGCGATTTGGGTTTCCCGCCGCGTGGCAGCTGGCTGCCTCTACAGTGGCTCGGCAAGGAGAGACGCGCAGAAGCTCTGAGAACGGAAATCTGCAAACGGCAGGGAGGCGTGCACTGACTTGTGGTGAGGTGAGTGAGAGAAACTGACACTCTACCACAGTTTGACTCCAGCGGAGGACTTTCTGGGTCTGAGCAGTCCTGCGGGAGCAGGGCGCAGTGGCGACTCCAGCCACACATCCCCCTCTCGGGCGAGATTGGTGAAAAGTGCCTGGCCTGCGTGACGCTGCCGGCGGACCTGGTAGACTGTCCCAACTCAGATCCCAGAGCCTGACGGTGGCCGGGAGGGGAGACGCATAGGCTGCCTGGTCCATAACTCCCTGGTGCGCAGCGGTGAGCGGGAACACCTAACTGGCGCAATTCGATCAGGCTGTGGCTGACTGGGAGAGAAGCTGGGCCTCTTATATAAGCTTGCATATATAAGGAACAGAGAAGAAGAGGCAGCATGGGAAGAGGCAGCAACAAGAAAGGCTCCTTGGCCCCCAATTCTGAGAAACAGGCAATAGCAGACACCGCACCAATATACATAAGGCACCATATAGAGAGCCTCATAGACCAATTCAGGAATGAAGTTATCAACGACCTGAAGCTAGAAGTATGCAGAATAGTTAGAGAAATGCTAAGCACCACCCAAGAAAAAACAGGCGGTGGAATGGAAGAACAGAAAAAAAGGGGAGAATTGTTTGATGGAGAAAACAGAGAAAGCATAGAATACGTGAAACAGGTTCAAAGGGACTACCAAGATACTAAGAAGTCTATAGAAGACTGGCATAACAGCTTGAAAGAAACTAAGGACAGACTATCTGAACTGGAGGGCAGACTTGTAATATGGGAGAATGAAATGAAAAACTTCTTAAAAATAACAAAGAAACAAACAGCAATAATACAAAGACAAGAAGATGATAAGAGGATCCATAACCTAAGGATTAAGAACATAAAAGAAGAAGTAGGGACACAAACAAGTGAACTACAAAAGCTACTCACAGAAATAATCCAGGAGAATTTTCCTAATTTAGCAAAAGGTAAAGATACTCAGATGTATGAGGCATACAGGACCCCAGCTACCTACAACCCAAACAGAGCAACACCCAGGCATATAATAATAAAAGTTCCAGAAATTCAATACAAGAACAGAATATTAAAAGCTGTAAGGGACAAGAAACAGACCACTTTCAAGGGAACACCCATCAGAATTACAGCAGATTTCTCGGCACAAACCATCAAATCACGAAGAGCGTGGGGGGAAATAATTCAAGCTTTGAAAGATAATAATCTCCAGCCAAGATTGAGATATCCTGCACAACTGTCCCTGGAAATTGATGGAAAAACAAGGTGCTTCCAGGATAAAGAGGAACTGGGCGAATTTGCAACCACCAATTCAACTCTACAGAGAGTATTGCAGGATATTCTAAAAAAAGAAAAATACAAAGAATCCAGAAATAATGGCAGAGAGGCCACAACGAATGGAGCAGAGAACAAAATGAAGAAGACAAACTGACAGCTACTGACAGAAAAAGAGCTCAACAGAAATGAGGCAGAGAAGATTGGATGATAGGAGAAAATGACATCTTAATAGGTAATACTGATTTAGTATCATCTTGTTTTGAAGTCTCATCTAGCTTTTGTCCTTCTGTCTCCAATGGTCTAAATAGGTTGTATCTTACTGGATTTTATTATGTATGATAGTATAAGCAAAAACCTTGTAAAGACAAGGAGATTATACAGAAACCATTATTCATTTTCTGTTAGTCGATTCTAAATACTCTGTAATGCTGTCATTCTCTTGAATGGTTTTACATTGTTTTGATATACTTAATGCTACAGTATACGAAGTTGTACTCAAGGATTTCAAAGAAAGAGACAATATGGTAACTACTTTTAGGTTAGGATTATCTGGTGGTGAAACACTATTCTGCTTAAATGGTTATGTTTTGATCTGCGCTGTTTCATTGTTATGCCCTCTTTTATCTCAATCTCCACTCCATTATTTACTTTTTTATCTTTATCCTTTTAATTAAAGGAAAAAAATAGCAGGATATATTATAGTAACCCACTTTGACTTTTCATTACCTTGATTTAAAGCCCTGTATTACTCTCACCATCTGGTTTTTAACTGATGTTCCCCTATTCTGTTTTGCTGGATAGTATCAGGTTCGAAAGTTTAGGCATCAGCTGTGAAGATAATGAGATTCATTATGACGCCCATTTTTGTTGACTTTTATCTACTTTTGAAGACCTACAATGTCTCCAGTGTTTTGGTTTTGTCGGTTTTATTCTTTACTGTTTTGTTCAATTGTATTATAACTAACAATATAGGCAATTCTATTAGAGATAGCGGGAGGCATTATAGTAACCATTGTTGATCACCTTGTATTATGTTTTTACATTATCTATTATGTCCACCCTTTTGACTTGACCAATTCTGTTCTGTCACATTTGGTTTTACTCTCTTCCAAAAAAGTAATAAGAACAGTGGGAGCAATGAAACCCAAAATGTGTAATAGTCATGGTACAAAAGAGAGGAAAAGAAAGTGCTCCAAACTATATAACTGCATGTATATTTAAGTGTATAAGATAGAAAATGATATCACAGAGTTTTATTGGATCAATGAACAGAACTGTTTGCAGTATCATTGATGGAATGTCCACTTTACAAGCTTTAATTTTGTGACTTGAACAAGTATTTCTAAGATGACAATATGTAATCCATTAACTAGTGATTTCCTACTGTTCATTTTTTTCTGTAAATCTGTATAACTTGTACCCTTTCCCTGCTTTTTTTTCTTTTCTCCTTAAATAAAATTTAAAAAAAATAATAAAATAAAAATAAAAATAAAAAAAATAAAATAAAAAAAAAGAAAGTACTTAAAACAGAAAAATCAAGACACACCCTGGAATTGCTGATATCTTTCCTGACACAACAAAAAGATACAGAGCACTAAACTTGCTCAGTAAAAGACATGACTCTGAAAAGCCCTGCATAAAATGAATAAAACTCTGTGCTTGAAGGGAGTGTAATGCCATTAGCTTACAAGGAGAGATGCACATAACCTGAAAACGAGGCCACGGGTACCCTGTGGAAGAATTTGGACTTTATATGTGAGCTTCTCAAAAGAAATAATTTGGACATTATCTGAAGATTAATAAGGAGTCATTGAAAAATTACCAGTAACAACAAAAACTCTAGTACATTAGCTGAAGTGCAGAGTGAGGAAGAGCTAAAACTAGAAACTGCAAGCCACATTAAATGGCAGTGCAGTGATTTAATTTGCTTTAAAATATCGCCTTTTTTCTTTATACCAGTGATTGTGAACGAGGAACTCTCAGATCCTTGGACATTTCCTAGGATAAGTTCAGGTATTGATAAAATGAGCCTATACAAAAACAATGTGTTTCTTCTTCATTGATTTGATGTTGGCACATTGTAATCAGGAGGAAAAGGTCACTTTCACATCAGAACAGCCATGATACAGTAATGCAATTTTAAAATACATTAAATCTCTAGCCTTGCGTCATATCTGTTCAATTTCTATATCAAATTTAAGAAGAGGACAAAAATTGGATTAAATACAGTATTACCTCAAACTATTAATTTTTTAAGTACTTACATTGTGAGCTGACATAGAAATTTTGGCTTATGTATTATTACACATTTCACAATATGAGCAAAGTAAATTTGTCACCTCAATGAAAGCAATTATATTGCTATCCAACATCATAATATGTTCCAAACAATCTTTACTTTCGGATTTCTAGGTCTGCTCAATCAGAGAATTCAAGTAATTTATCCAAATTTATAGAATTAATACGTGTTTTACGTTGTTATTTCTCTATTATATTCAACAAAATTCCTAGCATCAAAAAGAAAGCTGATAATCTTAATGTTCTTTAGTTCAAGGATAATTACACAGGTGATATCGTTAAGTTAAGCTAAAGAGGAACAATGGGATGCTACTAGACAGTAACCTTTCCTTTAAATACTGTGTTGTCACACTTTGAAACTCTGAATTATTTAACAAGTTGATTTTTTTTAAATGTCCAGGTAAACTCCATAGTGGTGGTTGAATAGTTCCACATATGGTCACCAGAAAATAAGCCATTCCTCACACAGTACAGGATAAACTCTGTCCTATGGGTAGAAGTGCATCTTGCTGTGTATCTTAGGATCCCTCTCCTGTGTTTTGGTGGCAGTGAAAATGCTGCTTGGCCATATCTGAGCGCAGCTTACTGTCAGACTTCTGAATCATGTTCCAGGTGGCTTGGCCCTGACACATGCGGCCAGTATTCATTTTGAGCTTCACTGTAAGTAACTAAGTCTTTTTTTGGATCATTATGATAAAGGAATGATGAACAATAAAAAAAAATGTAATAAATATTTTTAAAAAATAGTACAATCCAGGCGATTGTACTATTTAATAACATCTGAAAAACACTTACCTAAATTGCTATTTCTTTGTCAGTTAATTATGCCAGGTACTTTGCATTGCATATTTTCCTTGTTTTGTCATCAAAATAGTATATTGACCATGCAAATTTATTCTTTATATAGTGATAAATTGTTAGTTTCAGGATCCAAATTCTTTGGCTGATATCCAAATTCCCCAGGATGAAATATAAATTCTATCTCTTTGTACTCTAAAGGATGTTTGAAATTCATTAAGAATGTGTATTTTCAAGCACTAATCCCAATTATATAACTTATCAACTTTTGATCTTAAATGCAAATTACAAATTCCAGCCAAATACTCCATTTATGCTGACTAGAATAACTAAGTTATACTCTCCTTAGAAAACCAAATTGCATTTTAACACAGAGTCTTCATTGTTTTAGGCAAAGACTCTAACAAAATAATCTCTCTGCTGACAAAAAGAAGTGAAATATTTCATTTTTATTAGTATTTTACTTTCTGAAATGCACATAATATTTTTATTTTGTACAAAAGTAACACAACATGCTTACATATGTAAAGCCAGAGAATATTCATATGTCTTTATGTCATAATCTGTTATACAATATATAAATGCATCATTAAGTACAAGTTTTCCATTATGCAACATATAAATATAAATATCCTGATAGCTTTATGAACCAGTTGCAATGCTCCCACTTATTTAAACCTGATTTCCATTTGTCCTGATATGTAAACATGCTGTCCTATTAATTTAGCTCTAAGCTTCCAGCTCACTAGACAGCTTAATGTGCTTGTTAACAGTTGTTCTTATTCTTTGTATTAAAACTGAAATTTTATGAACTCTTGCAGTAAGGATGAATATAGATTTACTAATGAAGTAAAGCTATTAATATATTAATGCATTCAACTCCTCAGAGGGAATACTTAATGAAACATAGAGTTAACCAATATACTAGAAAAACTTTTAGAATGAGAATAACTATCTCAGTGCAATTTAAGAATTTCAATTTGAGAAATAAAATAATCCAAGCAATTAGCAGTTTGTTCTTTTAAAAAAACTATATCTTAATTTCCAACATTAAGAATTTTAGAAAGACAAACATTTAAGCTATTAAATTTAAAAAGAAAAACTAGTAACTTCTAACACCATGATTCTTCTTAAAAGTGAAAATTCAAGTCAGTTGTTTATTGACCTTGGAATGCAGGAGAGAGAACTCATGGGTGTGTGTCATTCTATTGTTAAATTACACACATGAAAAATTGCTTTGCATACTGTTGACTACATTATTTTAACAACAACAAAGAAAAAAACAACACTCGTTGAGTATGTTTTTCTAAAAAGAAAAAAAAAAGTTAAGTTACAAATCACAGATGAAAAATAAGCAATTTCATATTTTTGTTCAGGAATTACTATAAAAATTTATTCACATGCCAATTTACTTTGTTTTGTTGAGGCTAATACTGCAATTTTATATATCTCTGTGTAAAAACAAGAACATGCTTTTTGTCTTGACTTGTATACACATTTGTAAGCTATGATACATTTTTAAAATTTTCTATAGTAGTAGCAAGTGATTAAATATAACTAAATGTTTAAAATTTGTGACCCAGAGAGGATAAGAAAGGTGAGAAATGTGAGCTTCTCCGAAAAAATAATTTTCCTGATGTCAAGGTGAGTAGGAGAAGTATATTTAATTCTGAACTTCTTAAATGTTTTATAGAACAGCGCAACAAATCAAGGAAAGGAAAATATTTGAAAGTAGTGTTGACATTATAATAAATGTATGATGAACTTGGTTCCTGGATCGAAGAAATCCATCAGTGTTTTGTTTTGCTTTTAAATATTGAGCATCAATAATTAAAGTTATAAAAATATTTTGCATAAAATAATTTACTTCAAGTCAAAAAATACATATTCGACAAATACAGATTTAATTTTATATATTCCTAGGGTCTCGAGTAAGCTTGTACTCTATAATCTTAAATAGGTCTCATCGTATTGATTGTTTTTAAAAGTTATTAAAAATATGTTAACAATGTGAATTTTTTAACTAGAATACTATATTATCCATGTTCTGTTTCTAACAATTGAATCCAAATTTATTAATAACTTCAATGAATCAGCTGAAAGTTTTATATTTAGTTGATTACATCCATTTATTTTATATGGTTTATAAACCCTTCATTCTATTTCTAAAATGTCATATGAATAATTCAAAAAGTATATATATATTTTAAGTGTATAATAGCTATATTTTAAAGAATTGTATATTTGTGATGGCAAGGCTGTTTCTAAATGATAATTGCTGCTGATTAAGATTGAACAGTTTAGGAGCCGGGATTTATCTCAGGGGCAAAAGTGCCCCCTTAGTAAGCACAAGTTCATGAGTTAGATCCTCAATATCAAACAAACAGACAAAAAAAAGATTGCAGCACTTGAACATTTTGGAAATATAAATACATTAATATGCATTTATATATTATTATACAAATTAATAGTTTTTGATGTGACATTTTGATAGATGAATATATTCTTCATTAATCAGGGTTATTCTCCTTTCAATCTTCTCTCACCTTCCCCTCTCCTTTTTCTCCCTCATCCCTTTCCTTTGTCAAAAACAAACACTGTACTACTTGCAAGTGATCCTTTTTATTCTTGTCTTTTGGGTAATTTTCTTGTTTTCTTTGTATGAGAAAAGCATGTGAGACTTGTCTGCCTGAGTGTGTCTAACTTACTTCTCAACATAGAGTTTCATCTTATTTTCCTACAAATGACAGACTTTTATGCTTCTATACTTCATTGTGCATGTGCTATATTTTCTTTATTCATTTGATGATGTGCACGTAGGCTGAGTCACTTTAGCTGTTATGAATAATCATAAGAACCCTTAATAAACCTAGGTGCACATCAACAAATGATGTATAAAAACTATTGTTATTTTTGAGAAATCTCTGTAATGTTCTTCATAATGGCTGTACTAATTTGCATTCCCCCTAATGGTGTATAAGAGTTTTCTTTTATCAGATATGTAACAACATGTTTATATTATTGTTTTAATAGTAGCCATTCTGACTAGGGTGAGATGAAATCTCAATAGAGGTATGATTTGCATTTCCCTGATGATTGCTAAATGCGTTAAGCATTTTTTTCATATACTTAAGCCACTTGTACTTTCATTTTTATAAAGTGGCTTTTCTGATTATTTGCCCTTTTAGTTATTGGAGGATTTCGTCTGTTATTTTTGTTTGTAGTTTTCGACATATTCTCAATATTGATAGTCTCTCAGATGAAAACTGGCAAAGGTTGGAAAAAATCTTAAAGAATAAAAATTTTTTCATAAAAATTAGAAAAGTAGTTGAAAGCTACAATAAAATGTTTCCTATTTTACAACTTATTTTCAAGATCTCACACATTTTCATCTTTTAAAGAAAAACATACTATTTCAAGCTTCAACTGCATCTTTTACAGCCTTTTTACTGTCTTTTTACTTGTTGTTTTCCACTTTTTGACCTCTTTTGTTGGTAAAGGTATTGTGTTGCTTGCTTTATGTACAAAAATACAGAAGAAGAAGGAGACAAGCTCAGGGTCAGAGCAGCACATCGATGAATGAAGTGAAAGGTATTTTAAGCGGTGGAAAAGCATATTTTTCCATCTCCTTTGTTTTCCTCAGTAAAAATTGGATAAAACCTAGCATGATTTTATATTTTGGTTATTTTATGTAAACCTATTGTGAAGGAATACTGCATTCATTTGCTGTAAATTTACTCATTCACCAAGCAGAATGAAACATCATGAATCTTTTTACTTCTTTCTTGAACATCATCTTTTCCACAGGAGAACAAGATAAACAAAATGGAAAGAGAAATAATTTTTATATCACTTGTCATTTTAATGGCCACTGTGTATTCACTAGGTATGACGGATTTTAAAGACTTCTGCATGTGGGTGATGCAGTATATTCTCCTGAGAATGAACCTACTCCACTTTCCAGTTAAGTGTGCCTGTTTCTGCTGCACTGTGTCTCAAGAATCCTTGCACTGCTGAGGTTGAGGTTCCATGAGGCCAGGTTGACATCCTTGCAGAATCTGTAAGTGGTCACTGGGGATCAGACATTTATTAACTGCTCTCAGATGGAAGAAACCTTTTTTTTTAAATTAAATTTCAGGTCCAATCCTTTCTGCATTGCCACTTAGGTCATTTTATCTTCCCTAATCATAGGTCAGAAAGAGTCGCTTGTGCCCTGTAATTATCAGTGCACAGAACAGATGTTGAATCGTTCTGCTGAAATCCTTATCATACTCTTGTCACTGTCTGTTCATTTTTGTTCTGGGAACAGTCATGCAGACATCTCTCCAAAAGGAATTATTTTTATGAATTCCCCTCCCTCCTTTTCCCCATTCTTGTCTCAGTGACTTTTTACTTTATTATGTTCATGCTTCAACTGATACCACAGCAGACGCTGAAGGAGAGTCCCACTCAACATCCGGTCCCAGTTCTGCTTCCACAGCTCAAATGTGTGACACCTTGTTCTCCTTTTAGCTAATTCATACACTCTCAGAATAATAGCATTTTTTGTACTTTGATCATTTGGTATTTTCTTCACTACAAATGTTATAGACAAATCCCGTCTGTAAAATAAATCTCTATGAAATTCTATTTATAAGTGATTTGCAAAAATAAGATAGACTCTTCTTAACTAAAGATGCAAGTATTGTTTATGAATGACTATGTATCCAATATAGTGCATGAATGATAAGGCAACTAAAAACTAAATAGACAATCTTACACAATTTGTGAAGGTACTATGTTGAGTTGAATAGTGATCCTCCAAAAATATATCCATGTTCCTACTCACACTGAATACGATCGTAGTTTTTTTAATAGCCTTAATGAATGTAATTTTAGTAGTGATCTTAAGGTGACATTATCTTTGACTGTATTAGTAATCCCTAAATTCAGTGTCAATGCAAGTTTCTTATAAGAGATACATAGATGAAGGATGAAGTGAAAAGAAAAATTTCATGTAAAGGACAGAGTTAGATCTAGAGAGATGCAGTCATTAGAGAACATTGACAATCACAAGAAACTGGAAGAGACAAGAAAGGATTCTCTCTTAGAGCCTGTAGAATGACTCTTGCCCCACTGACACCTATGTCTTAGACTATTTGTGCTGCTATAACAAAATTTTTAGACTGGTGCATTTATATATAATAGACATTTATTTTTCACCAAATACTAGAATGTCCAAGATCATATTACCAGCAATTTTTATACAGATGAGGCTGGCACTCTGCTATATAGTTGGTGCTTCCTTTTGCATCTTATAAGCCTCCAATGGCAAACAAATCTCTTTCAGCTCTTTTATAAATTCATTAATCCCAATCATAGGACCTCTGCTCTTACAACTGTATCACTTAAAGGCAGCACTTCTTAATACTATTATAGTAGCAACCAAGTTTCAAAGTGGAAATTTTGGGAGGAATAAACTCACACTACAACAATATGATGCTTTACTTCTAATCTGCAGAATTGTCAAGAAAATAATAGACTTTACTGTTTTGTGCCATACACAGTTTGTGACAATTTGTTATTACAACCCTACCATTCATATGCTATGATCTCCAGTCACAAGGGAAGGAAAAAAGTTGAGTTGGCTGGGGTCTTATACTGTCTCCTTTGGTAGAAGGAGTACAGTTTTGCATTAAAAGGAAAAGTACTTTCAAAGGAAATTAGTAATGTTAAAAAGAGCTTTTCTAAAAAATAACGCATACATGGGCCAGGTGCAGCTAATTTTAATTTATCAGTAACAGTCAGAGAAAGGGATTAAGTGCAGTAAGAAACTCTTCATAGAGACTTGGGTTCTTTTGTCTTTTATTTTCTATATTCTTGGGCCTTCATATATTATTCATTTCTTGGAAAAGAGAAAATGAGAGCACTAGGAAGTCAAATATACTTTGTGAAAATGATTGTAGCTCTCCTGTGCTCACTTTGCACAGGAGTCTGAAATCTTGTAAACCATTGCCAAACTAACTGTGATATAGGTTTGGAATTGGGACAGATAGTAACCCAATGATTAGAGAATAATATTTGGTCAGGTTACTCACAAAATTTTTCAGACGTTGTTTGTAAATATTTGAGTCAATATTCTCTAGTCATTGGGCATCTTCAAAATTTTAAATGTATATGACAGAAACACAGTCTTACTTGTATTTTCATATGTATGTTCACAATAGGCATAAAAAACATTGTTTGGAAAAAATGTCAGCTTTTTTCCAAAGATAAAATAATTATAAAGCAGATAATTTTCTTGGAAATGATTCATACATTCCATTTGTATACAGACAAACAAAAATCCAATTAACAGATTTTCTAATTTAAAAGTGTTAGAAGTGTTAGATAATTCATTTCGTGATCCAAATGGTTTACTTAACCACATCTTTTTTTTACTGTATCTTAAAGTCATTAGGCAATCAAAATCATGTCCCCATGATTTTATTAAAATATTTAAAAATACAAAGACAATAGATTCACCTGAGGTTCTTTTAAAAATTATCAGATTAAAATTAGATAAGATCAAAATATAAGACATTAAGTAATTGCTTGAAGTGGTAGTAAACACTAAACCTCGTTCCTTCAATGACATCTATCTTATTGACATCTATCAGGCAAAAACTAAATATGAAACTTTCTTTTTACCATAGTATCTAACTAAATTTATTGGTGCATGAATGTTGAGAACTGTCTTCAGTGTTTTATACAGAAATAATACATAATGAGTTTTATTGCTTGATTAAATTAAATAATTCATTACATGCATCATTTAAATAACTAAATTATCTGCTGCCATATCATCATATATTGTTTGAATTGCACAATTCTAATTTTAAATAAGCCAGAGAATATTGTAAGAATGAAGAGACAGAAAGCAACTCACAAAAATTATTTGATGGTTTAGTTTGTCAACAAGGAAAGGCTCCATCATCTACCTATTCAATTAAGCAGCACCCTAGATGTTGCTCTGAAGGCTATTTAGATGTTATTAAAATCTTCAGTAGTAGATATTAAGTAAAATTATTGTCCTCATCCAAAATATTGAACTCCATAAAAGCAAAAACAGGTTTCCATTATAATAAAGTTTGAGTAAGATCACATTGGCTCTTGCATCAGTTTCAAGTCTGCCAGCCTGAATTACAAATTTCAGCTCCCACAGTCTTCATACAATACTTTTCTATCACAGAGCTCTGTTATTTGGTGCATATGCTATGTCCTCCAGGCACGAGGGAAAGAAAAAGTTGAGTTATATTGTCTTCTTTGACAAGAAGGAGTACAGTTTTGCATTAAAAAGAAAGAAGATTAGATATGTGAAAAGTGGGAGAGTTTTCTAATTCCTATTCATATCTGCTTCAAATTCCTTTGTAGATGAATGAAAAGACTGCAATTGTTGGACAAATGGAAAATTCAGGTATCTTAGTTACTTTCCTGATTGCTAAGAAAAAAAAATCTGTCATTTAGTGTTAAAGGAGGAAGATTCATTTAGCTCACTTTTGAGGAAGCTTCAGATCATAATCAATGGGCTCCAAGACAGGGTGGCACATGGCAGAGGGGAAACAATTACTCTTGGTGGGAAACAGTAAAAACAACAAAGGGAAATAAGGAACAAGTCTCTTTTGTCCCTTATATTGCATGCAGGCTTCCTGTCATAGGGAAGATGCAACACTCCCAACTTTAATCCCAACATTGAGCCATGAATCAATCATAAACTGTAGATTCAGCCACCTCTGAAAAGACTGTAGCCCCATGACTGCATGGGACATCCAGACACGCACATAGCATCAAGACACTATATTTCACTGAGTTATTTGTAGAAGTAATATAAATTGTACCATTTAATGGCTGAGCAAGTTTCTTTCTCTCTCTAAATTAGCATGCCACGATGGTTTCCATGCAAAAATTAACTTTAGCGTTATAAAGATCACACTGAGACCCTCTGTTTTCTAAAAAGAATTTTTTTCATAAAAAGTAAAACAAAATTTTATAACAAAATAATGGAAAAATAACAATACATTACATGTTACTCTTAATGTAGTTGCTCAGGGTATAACGTACAAGCATAAAATTTTTTCCAATGTATATTAGCACAAATCTTCCTTTTCAATGAACTAAGACACACTAATAGAATAACTAACTTTTATTTTTTTCCCTTTTCCTACTTTTCTTGTCCCTTTCACCTATCCTAGGTCCTTTTTCCCATTTCACAAGACCTTTCATACATTTTACAAGTGATTGACTCAGTTCCTCACATCAAGGAGACAGTGTGATACTTACATATATGAATCTGATTTATTTCATTTATCAGTATGGTCTCAAGTTGCATCCATTTATCTATTAGAGTCTCAGGTTTATCCTTCTTTACAGCTGAGTAGTTTGATAGCAGCACAATTTAATAGCTAAGTCTTAGAAACAGCCCAAATGCCCATAAACCAAGGAATGGATAAAAAAGATACTGTCATTTTGTACAATGGAGAACTTCTCAGATGACTTGCTTTCATGTAGTATCTCTCAGCATAAGACATACAGAACTTAAAAAAAAAAAAAAAACTAACAGTAATACATTAAAACATATTTTGTTTCTATGAGAAGAGAAGTATTAAAAAATAACCAAATGATGCTGAATCCATAATGGAAAGTGAAGAACTGAAGTCAAGAATTTCATGCTTTGCAGAGCAGCATCATGCCTTGAAAAATCATTTTAACATTTTCTATTCCGGTACTAATAAAAGTGAGTCTGAGACCTTTGCTTATATAAGAACTCCAAAAATCACCCCAAAATTTAAAATGTGTGTACCTATCATGTCATTAAATGGGGAATATTAGTGCGATTTTTAAGGTGAAATTGTTAAGGTAGTGAGAGTGTTAATAAAGTGAAATGGTTAATTTCAGTCATGTGCCCTGTGTTTGAAGTAACAAACCACATAGTCCCCACTATAAAAACAAAGTTTGATTGGAATCTGAATAGAAACTCCAACTTTCAACCAACTAAATTGAGTTTAAGGAAATATGTTTAGCAAGGCAATGCCTGTAGTTATAGCAATTTAGTGACTAAGATGAAAGATCACAAATTTAAGTCATGTATGAATGATTTAACAAAATCCTATCTGCAAATTTAAAAAATGAAAAAATCGAGTTGAGAATGTCATTTAGTACAAAGATCCCCAGGTTCCATCCCCAAACTGCTCAAAAGAAAAGTTTACAAATAAAATTAATGATCACAAACAAAATATTACAGACAAAACTATTGAAGTAAATTCTTGCAAGCTTTTGGTAAGAATACAAATTGACTAAACCATCCTGCAATGTATATTGCAGTTATACATTTAATATTTTACATGTCTATGCTAATGGTGTAATATTTCCATACCAAAACATATGCTCTTAGGAAAATCTTCCATATGTATAATATAAAGGTACTTATAAAATTATTCATTAAAATATTGTTTAAAATGTTGCAGAATGCAAGTAATCTAAATGTTACCAAAAGGAAATGGAAAGATAGATCATGTTGAATGTTAAAGGGTATATTATTTTACAGAGGAAAAGAATTGTAGCTAAATTTAAAACATGATATGTGTATCAAGACCATGCAATATGCATATCCATATAATTCAAAAATTTAAATTGAACATATATTATTTGGGTATCCTTGTATACTGAGGAAAGCTGTAATTCTTGAAACAGGAGAAGGGAAGACTCTCACAATTTCAGAAAGTGATATGGATAAAATAAAAATATGTGCATTTTAAGTGAATCACTAAAAGAAAGTCCAACAACTTAAATTACTGTAATAAAAATAATTTTTTGCAAAAAAAAGTTTACAAAGAGATGTGAGTTAAGAGAAGAAACTTTGTTTTCAGTAAAGAAGCTTTCAAAGAGAAAATAAAAGGTAGATAGAGCAATATAATACATGTAATTTAGGGAGAATCAAAAAGTAACTATACAATTTTAACTAAATAATTGTGTTTTCTTATAATTTATTTTTCAGAATTACAATGCTTTACCCATTCATGCCTTTCTGCAATCCACTATGTGGATATTCAATGCCTGAGTGAAAAAGGGTAGGTGAATATAGTATTGCAGGAATAATAATTGGCAAGATTTGTCAGTGCGCAAGGAAACAATTACAATGTCTAAACCACTGAAAGACAATTAAAGAAAAACCATTTTATTTACACTCAGTTACACAATGCCTAACATGCTGATGCTTTCAAAGAAACACAGGAGTTCTTTCACTATTACCAGGAAAATACGAAAAATACATGGTTCACTTTTGTAAATAATTATTAGAATGAATAAATCTGTCAAACTTAATTCCCCCTCAAGATTTTTACTCAATTCTCAGTGTAATTATTTCTGTTAATGATATAATGCTCCTCTCATATATTCTCTATATATAATTGTTTGATTAAGCTGCTTCTTTTAAGTATTTGCCTATCTATTCCTACTGAAGGACAGTGACAATAAATCTTTTTGTTAAGAAGGATAATTTCTGGAGACATTAGATATACATTTAAAAGAAAGATAGGCAAACATATCACTTTTTTGACATGATTCATTTTCAGAATATTTATTTCCAAATTATTAAAGTTAGAATGAATTAGAAGTCAACTGGTTTAAAATAAAATGTAATCTACCTACACATTCTAAATTTTTAAAGTTGAGAAGTATTTTTTGCATATTTTAATTATAGGTTCTTAAATTTAAAAGATATAATACTCTAATCTAATTGCATATCTAAAAATTTTAGCTGCTCTTCGTATATTTGTTATAGATTTCTAAAAATTTCGATTGATTTTTAACATATTGGATTTCACCTTCTATCTTTAATATATTAACTTATTCTTCCTAACTACAGTGTTTTTAAATTTTACTTTTTAAAATCATTTGTATGTAGATGCTTAGTGTTTAATTTTAAAATTGCTTCCATATTATAAAGTGATATCAAACACAACATATTAACTTCTAGTTAAAATTTATATTTCATGGCAGCATCCTTGAGAAAAATCATTGTTTTAGTTACCAAGTAGTAAATATTAAATAAATCTTTTCTCCTCAAAGTACAACACCTTTAATTATCAGGTAGCTTTGTGAATTAAAGCAGCAAACCTCTTTCTCATTTCCCTGCTTTCACTGTGGTGGCTTCTTAACTAGAATCTTCCCTATCTCCACTCCCCTAAGGCAATGTTATAACAGATTCTGGCAGAAATTCAGTAATTGCATGGAGGTGCTTGATTCCCTCCTGCTGAGTGTCACTGAAAACAATTGAACATCATTTCCTTGAATACCTTAGTGCTACAAACTAGCTCTTTACTTTTGACAACACTCAGTTCCAAATCAGTGACTTTTTCAATTATTCTTATTCCTTCAATTTTTAATTCTTTTCTGCTTGAGAGAATTGCAGTTGGTGTCTCAATTGGTGCTTGGAATTGCTATAATGTAGGTGAGCTTATTTTGATGAGTATTTTAGAGAAACTTCTGTCTTTGACTATGCTATGAGTTCACTGCAGTGCTAAGTATGGATACTTGATTAAAACAAAAAATGGATATTCTTTTTAAACGAAGATGAAGAACAAATACTGACAGTAGTTTCTTAAAACTATACACTGCAGTTATAAATTCAGCTAAGTCTTTGGTATGCCTATTTCTTCAAATTCGTTTAACAAACCTATCACACATTTATGTATTCATTTCTTTATTTCTGGCTACCAGAGTCCACAGAATTGATAGGTTGCTACTGTACTTGGGAAATGTGGATTTTGCAACTTTCATTTAAATCAATGTAACCTATCATGTTCTAACTACTGCTAAAATTTGTGGTTTTACCTCTTGTCAGGGGTAGACAGTTGTTGATCTGAAATATTGACTTTGTTTTTAAAAGAAATAAAATATTAACTCATTCTGAACCACATATGAGTGATCACATCACAGATGCAGAAACTCAGATATAGTGAGTTACATGTTTAGTCAGTGAAGGGGCTTCAGGTACAAAGATCATAAATCAATGCACTTAACAAATGCATTAAAGGACATTGATGGGTAGGCAACAGGTGAATAATAATGTTTCTGTAGATTTTAGATGCTGTGTTGAAGTATTCTTAACATTAGGATTGATGGAGCCCAGAGGTCTGCTAAGCGTGGCAATATATTGCATGATTTTTACCTACAAGTCAAGAGGATGTTAGGTAAGAAATTGAAAGCAAATGACTCTTACAGAAACTAAGGTTATCTGAGATAATTTTGCTTTTGACCTACAACACTTGGTCTCTTCTTAATCACAGTATTCTACTTAACCAAGGTCAAGCGATTTGAGGAATATTTAAAATTGGCTTCTTCAGTGAACTTCCATTAAAGTGCAGTCTACACAAAAGGTATGATTATGAAATTCTAAGAATATAAAATTGACAAAAAATATGAAGACATGATAAATAAAATAAATTTCTTTTCAAAAAAGAAGACCTTAAGATAGATAAAAATGAATGCAGGTAGTTTAGGTAGGAATGTATTACAAGTGAGTAGAATATGTGCTTCAAGACCCGGGTGGGGTGGTGCATGCCTGTAATCCTAACAGCATTTGAGAGGCTGAGGCAGGAGAATCATTGCAATTTCAAAACTAGAGTGGGCTACAAAGTGAACTCAAGGCCAGCATGAACTGCGTGCTTTTTGAGACCCGTCTTAAAAAGACAAAAATAAAAGGAAAATAAAAGAATATGTGCTTCACATAGAATATTACATTTCTAAGTCAAGCTGATTGCAGCTACAAGTGAAAAGCTATACCTAATAGCCTATGAAAAGACAATTGTAGTATGAAACTAGACAATAAATGTTATCACTATTCATATATATGTATATATATATATACATATATACACACACACATATACACACACACATATACATATATATATAACTTGTACATGGTCAAGAACTAGCTTATTAAAAGATACTGAGATCAACATGCACACTAAGTGGTTCGTCCTTTTATGTTTTTTTGGATTTGACAAAATATATTTGAGCAAATTCAGATAATATTTTATTTTATAAATTGAATTAATAAGGTTTATTGGCTTGTTTTTTAATCTCTTTATTCAATTCGTTACAATGTACGGGGAAATTGTGAGTGTGTGTGTGTATATGTGTGTGTGTGTGTGTATGTCTGTATACCAGAATATAGTGGCTGAAAATTCTGAAGAGTATTTCCTTCCTAATTTAGATCTTAAATTTTATAATTCAGTAAATATATGGATATCAAATGAAATGAAAAATAAGACACCAACTAATATTGCCTAATTTTCTTGAATATGAAACATATTATATAACAAAGCACAGAAATTAGCTCAGTTGAGAAATGATTCAGAAAAATTAAATATGACAGTGAGTAATTATATTTTCCTTTTTATTTTATAAACTTATCAAAAAACACTAGAGCAACTGTATGTAATCTAAATGGCAGAATATTCAGCAAAGTGTTTAATTTTAAATTCAATCATGTTTCAGATTCAGTGAAGTACAGTGAATGCATAATATATATCGATTAGGTTAAAATGATTAGGTAGATATGCTCAATTGGGATATATTATTTGGTAGTTTCCCCCAGGTGTATAGGAAATTTTTTAGATTATACAAAATGAAGATTTTTTGAGTAAATTTTTAGAAAAGTGCTTCATTCCATTTAAAGTTTGCTTCATCTTAAAGCATAATTTAAAAATTTTGATTCACACAAATTTAAAGAGATAAATGTATCAGATTCTATATAAATATATGTTGCACTTATCAAAAACTCTAAGGAGTAAGGATTGAGAAAATTTGATTCAAATTTAACCTTGCTTGAAGATTTTAAGTATTTATATAAAAACTAACATTGTAATTTTTGCATTTTATAAAATATACTTCTCTAAGTCAAAAATCCAAGAATGAAAGATACAAATTTTATATATTCCTAAGAAATTTAATGCTTCAAATCTATCAAAGTATACATCTTGCAGATAATATAACAATCAAATTAGAAAATACTTAATAAACATTTAGCTTTAAGTGAATAAGGATGTATCATCTGTTTGAATCTATATGGTACTTTTTTTTAGTACAGATCGCTTGAATTTTGACTGTTACATGTTTACACTTCTTATGTTACCAAAATAATCCAGGCCTATTTTAGAAATGATTTTTAAAAAGAATAATAATTACGGAAAGGGACATACACAATCAATTACATTGGTAAATATCATTGACAGTAAGAGACAGCTAACCTCTGGGGATGACTTTAGGGGCAAAATAATACACTTAATGGCTTTTCAGCCCAGCACTAATGAGATTGTTTAAGACTTTCTTAATTTTTAATGGGAGTTTAATTTATAAAGGAACAATGCCAAGGTTTAATTATACTTCCTTGCCCTTATGGGCAGTTTTCATCCATGATATAACAATATCCACAACAAATGTTGCTGTTACTTTTTATACACAGAAAGGAAATTAAGCCCAGAGAACAGCTCAGTGACTACTTAGAGGTCATAGAACTGGCCATACAAATAACAACCACAAAGTCTTTTCCAAGATTGTACGCTAATGCAAGGAAATTCCTATCTTGAAACCACATCCTTTTCTTATAATAATGAGACAGTTTTCATAAAATCACTAGTCAGACAGAAAGCTTGCAACTTGAAATTTTTTTCTTAGCAATTTCATTTTTATCATGTTAGTATTTTTATAAAAAATATTGTCTCAGATTAAGTTTGTATATCTATCAATTCAGAGTGGCACAATATGTGGCCACTCAGTATTGATCTTTTTTAGACTGAATTGTACAGACATTGCCCTATCTCATGTCCTTGAATCAGTACTGCAGAAATCCAATTGCCCTACCCTTAACCTTGTTCACAAAGGCTGATTTTACTTATTGTGTGTATGAGGCCTGTAAAATAGCTATGTCCCCTTGGGAATCATGATAATGAAAATTAAACAAACACAGGTACTGAAGCCAGCTTAACAATTCAATGTCAAAGCAGAACTATATATGCAGCTTTAAATTTATCAGAACTCTTGTTTGTCTTACACTTCAACTGTCAATGTGAAAATGCTAATTGTTTACCTTCAAAAATTGTTTCTGATGTATTATCCACTTGCCATGAAAACTATATCATATTGATTGGAGTCTCTTGACAGAAAAAGCATGTAAGCTAAGATGTCAGCAGAACATTCCAAAAGCAATGGCTGTTTTTTCTATTGATTTTTCAACTTTGATAAAAGACAATAAATTCTGCAAAATATTTTGAGAAATGCTATTTAGAAAGAAGACTGCATTTGTATGCACATACATTCAAAACCAATATATTTTTGCATTCTATGTTGATAAATTATTTTCGAATCTTCATAAAATGGTACATGTATATACATCTGGATATGCATTTTAATCTTATAATCAAATTTAGGCATAAGAGTGAATCCTTGGTTGTTATTTTCCTTTCTATATTTAATCTATAAATTTCTAGATATTTAATCTATAAATTTCAAAATTTAAAATTCTTTGCCCTTTTATCTTTTTTTAACTTTTGCTACAGATATGACCCAGTTGCTTCTAAGAGTTTTAGTACAGAAAAATTAGAGAAACATCTCTTAACCATCAGTCATTTTAAATAGCTAGACCTTTGGTAGGGGAGGATTTTTTTTTTTTTTTTTTTTTTTTTTTTTTGTACCGGGAATCAAACTCAGGACTGCGCGCTTGCTCAGCTTTTGTGGCTGAGCTAAACCCCAGCTCTAAAAAAAGAGAATCTTATAAATGTCAGTTAATATTGTTTTTGCAATCATTTGCTCTGCATTTCCTCTTAGAGCATTTGCTTTAAAAACTGAAAGATAGGATGCTATTCAGAATCCTATTTGAGCCACAGCAAAAACTGTAAAACATTTGGACACCCTTTTGAAGATGTCTAGAAGGGAGAGGAGAGAAAGACAGGGAAGGGAGAGAAGGGGCGACGTTTCAGAATGCTGAGAAACAGGACTCAACATATCTAATTAAAGGGAAGAACAGAAGAATGTGCGTGAAATTCGGCATCAGTTTTCCACTGGAAGCATTTGTACATTTTTCTCTACAGACCTAGAAGTAAAGTGCCAAGTTGAAAGTAACTGAAAAACAGAACGGGTTTAAAAATCTCTCGCAGTAACAAGGATCCTGAAGCTGAATTTCCGGAGGAAACAATGAGGGACCTTGGAAACAGTGACTCCTGGACTCAGTTGGTATTGCTACAGGGTAATACACTGTAGGTGAGCTTTCAAATAGACTGAGGTTTGCAAGTTCAAAAAACCAGCCTTAGGCAGTGATTAGTTGCAGAATTACAGTAATTTACTCCATGCCTAAACCTCACAAGTATTGATGTGGGCTCCCTGGAAGGAATTAATAGGACAATAGTAAATGCTCTCAGTCTCCACCTGTTCCTCTTTCTCTGTATTAATACCGTTTCAAAACGGCTGCATCTCTTTTCCTGACAGATTTCTCAGTCTAGAGTCCACTGATTCAATACAACTGCAGGTTACTAATGATGGGAAATCCATCAGTTTCCAAGTGCCCTAGGCAGATCTTACATAGGGACAAAAAATTCAGTTCCTTTTCTCTTGCATGGGATATCTCTATGGTATACGGTAGAATGTGTTCCAAAGAATTCCTCGGTTATATTAAACTGCACTTTCCCTTAGTGGTGATGAATTTGATAGTGTATTTTTATTGGCTCCTTTCTCTTCTCTATTTCTCTTTATGGAACTGGCATTTTGAGGCTACTCCAATAAAATGTGTTCAAAATCTTATTTCAGACTTTTCATGTAGGAGAAGTCAACACAGTAATTCAGTGACACTTTACTTTGTATGTTGTATAGCTTTCTATAAAATGTAATCATATAAACAAGGAATTACATAAATAAGGAGAAAAAGGGAAAAATGTTAGAATGGGCCGATGAATAACAACAGATACTAGATTTCACAAAATAATCTTAAAATAATCTTTATCTTTAATCATCTTTAGTATATCCAAATAAAATATTTAATAGTTTTCAATTTGTTGCACCTTTTACAGTGAACTCATTTTGTTATCAAAATTTATGGATATAGGATTTTTTAATTTCCTGTTGTATACTGTTGTTTCTGAAATGTCAGTGCCAGATTTTTGTCTTGATTTTAACTGCTGCTTAATTTTCTTAGCACCAAATTTTCTTAGTATTATAATGTTTCTTATGCATCAAGTTTTTTTTAATATAATATCCTTTTTTTCTAATTATTGCTTAATAGAATTTAAACTTGAGAAACACACTATGGATTGGGTGAGAAAAATTACTTAAAAACTTTAAGGTAAACATTTTAAAGTCACTTAAAACCAACTTTGTGTGGATGTATGTTTCATTAAAATATATATAAATAAGGTAATTTAACTTTGTGTTTTAGTACAAGAGAGACAAAAGATAAAACACCTCGATTCAATGAAGGTAAATAAGAAAAGGAAAGTAATCTGCGATATCCTTCACATCAATATTAAAACAGATTATACTAGGCTGTCTTATAAGTGGAAGAAACATTTTCTCATCCCTCTATGTCTGCTTCTTGGTAGTTATGTGTTTTATGACAGGTTAACTTATGACATAAAATATTGTGAGAATTAATATAGACCAATTAGTTTCCTATCCAATAGGAGGGTATGAATAGATCAATGAAATATTTATCAAATGCATGTACAGCATTCAGCATAGTAAGATGAGAGTAGGGACTTTGAGAATTTTCAAAATATGAAATTTATATTAAAACCTTATCATTTACATTTTATGGAAGATATGATTTTTACTAGGCACGATACTCTTCAATAACATGAAAAGGAGTGAGAATCTTGTAATTAGAGTGATACTAGGAAAATAAAATCTTAGATAAAAATTTCATGATGGAAAGAACAACTAAGTGGTCCATACCTTCATTACTCATTTTAGATGCATTTAATAAAAATGTAAATTTTGCAAACAGATTATATAGAATTTCATAACCCATTGGAATTTCCCTGTATTTTATGCTTCTTCTTATTTCATTTAGAGTATATTAGAGTTTTTACATGTATATGAGGTTCTTTAAGTTTTTCCAAAGAAAAATAAGAACTGTACATTATTTTAACACAACTTATTTTACAATAAATCTCTAATTTCATTAAATACAGTACTGGACAAAGAAGGTTATCCTGAAAACAGGCAGAATCAGAAAAGAATTCAAATGCTACAATTTTGAGTTTATTGCTACTATTAACGATTGAGTAAAGAAAAGGAAAAAAAATCATATTAAACCTTCAAGAAGAACTAAGAGACGCTTAAATTTGGCTTAAGAACCATCTAAACTGTCCCACTGTATATTAATATTGCATTTTCTTTTTCCCCTTTAGAATATGCACCAAAACTATTTCATGTTGTTAACTTGATGAAATATGAGAGTTGTCTGTTACTGACTTCTTAACTTCTTCACTTCCTAGTACAATTCCCTGTACACAGTGTGAACTCCAACAGATACTTGGAGAAAAATCTAGGAGTGACAAAACCAGCATGCAAGATGTTGAGAATCAAACATATGGAATAGTATCTAGGAGAAATTCCTTGTCAAATGTATACCCAGGGAAAAACTTAAAGAAAATCTTCAAAGTGATTCAAAGTAAACTCTCCTAGATAATCAGTCTAGTTAAGTAGAGTGCATTATTTCATTACCAAAAAGAGCTTCTACCAAAATATGACCAAAAAGAGGGTATAAAAAGAATGAATTTAAAAAAAAAAAAAACAACTTATGTTTGATTCAGTACTTTGTTTTCCTTTACTCATTTCTTCTTTTTTCATTCTTTAATTGTGCAAATTTTCTTTTCTGCTATTATAAATGTCTATTCATATGTAACCCTACTCCCCTCACCCAGGAACAGAATAAGATACAATGCCATAGAAATCTCCTTTTGCCTTTACTCTTCATTATGTGCTATCTGTCTATCTATCTATCTACCTACCTACCTATCAATAGATCAATCTTATGTTATTTTGCCTTCTTACTCAACTAGACTTTCAAAGTAAAGTTATTGACTTGGACATGGGTGTTTTGAGACTTAATCAGGGATATGTACACCAAGTGTTCCCTTATACTTCTCTTGGGAACTGTGTTATTGACTAGAGTACATAATTTTTCTTTTTTTCTCTATCTCAATAATCTTTACTTGTGTTTAATTGCATTCATTTCCAGTGCTCAAAAATGTGAGAATGTTTCCTTGCTTATAGGACATGATTTCCAATATGCGCTTTGTCAGAAACAAAGGGGTAAGTTGGCCTGGCCTCCATAAATGTTATATTACTTCTTTTTCAATATTTGCATAATGTATGTTGCATATAAAGGTGTTATTGTTTTGGTGACCATTGAAGTAAGACTCCTTAGAAAAAAACAGTCCTACACACCAATATTTGATTGTTGTTCTAAGGAAGGAAAAACAATCTGAAGTTTCAAAAAGCTTATCTTACTACCATAAACATGTTATTGGAGTTAAATTTTCCTATTCTATTCAAAGACACATACTGATTGTTTCTGGATTTTATTTTTAGCATTGTACTCTCTAGAGCACTTTGTCCTCTACTATTGTCTAATATAGATCATAAAAAGTATAAGGTCTAAAGGACAAATCAAATCTAACAAACGTACTGCAGAAGGTACAATATTTTTGATATATCCACTACCATGCAAAAATTCAAGACTGAATTCTAAAGAGATGCAAAAATGACTTCAACACTAGTTCTGTGGTAAGGATTGTGTCACAGTGGCCCACTTAGACCTCTTGCTTTCAAAGCATTTTATGGCAACATTCCTACCAGCTACTTGTTCAAGGCTCAGCATCATTGTTTTAGTGGCATATAGAGTAAGATACCTCTTTTTAAGGCTTACTTTTAGAACACAAAAATGCAGAACACCCTAAATGTTTGCAGTGTTGCTTTGAGTCTTACAAACACCAGGTGTTCCCTAAAACAAACAAGGGAAGAATTTGAAGTAATCCTTTTGGTGAAATTTTTTTTTCCATACAAAAACATTATTTGGTAGAATGATTGTTTCTTATCATAGCTTGAAAGGTTGAGTATTCAGTTGATTCAAGAATATGTCTCTAAAAAATTTAAGAACACTATCTTACTCCACTTAGTTTGCCATATATTTCATGTAATTATAGTATTATTTTTAAAGAAAATAATTCTAAACTTTTTAAAAGAAACCTTTGTTTTAATACCTAATAAAATTAAAAATTCACATACACTGCATGAACATTAAAGATGCTTGCTTTTGTTTTACTTTTTCCATACGATATGTCTTTTTCAAGGTACACTGCTGAATTCTATCATTAATTCTAAGAATTTTTAGTAGAATTCAGCAATGTAGCCTGATATAAAATTAACACAGAAAAATCGATAGTGTTCCTATATGCAAATAATAAACTCACCAGAAAGAAGTAAACAAAACAATACCACTCTCAACTGCATCAAGATATATTAAATATTTAGACCAACCTAAACAACACACTGAAATATTTCTACAACGAAAACCATAGTTCTCTGAAGATGAAGGCTAAAGAGACTATAGAAAATGGAATGATATCGACTTTCTGAAATAAAATTGTCAAAATGACCATGTTCTTCACACTGATGTATAAATTTCATTCAGTCTCAGTCAAAATACCAATAGCATTTCTCACAGAACTATAAAAAAAAAAAATCTTAACATTTCTATAGAACCAGAGAAGACCTAGAAGACCAAAATCAACTTGAGCAAAAAAAGCAAAGTAGGAAGCTTAAGAATCTTGGGCTTCAAGCTGCATTTGCAAGCTACAGTGACTAAGAATAGCATGGCACTGGTACAAAACAAACTTATGGACCAGGCCCACGCACATACAACAATCTGATGTTGGGCAAAGAGCTGCCCACCCCCCCACCCCCGGTAAAAATGTCCTGGAAGAAAAATGGATATTTAAAAATGGAGTTGGGAATACTGGCTGTAAAAATGTGGAAGATTGAATCCCATATGTCTCATCATGTATTAAACAAAAACAGAAATGGATCAAACATTAAAAGATAAAACCCAACACAGTTAACCTGAAGATAAAATAGCTAAGACCTTTGAAGACACAGACTTAAGGAAGAACAGAACCACAATTTCACATCAAGAACAACATCAAGAATCAACAAATGGGCAATTGTGCCAATTTTAAAGGCTACAGCAAGGGAAACAACCAAAAAAGTAAGAGACAACCTATGCAATATAAAACAAAATTGCCAGCTATTTTCCAGCTAGAAGTCTAAAATCTAGAATACATAATGAACTAAAAAATTAGACCTCTTCCCAAATAAAAGACACAATAAAAAAAATGGAGAACTGAAATAAATGGCATTTCTAAGAAGAAAAAATTACAAATGACCAATGAATACATGAAAAATGCTCACCATCCCTGGGTGTTAGAGAAATGCAAATTAAAAGAACAGATTTCACCTTACTAGAGAAAGAAGAGTTATCAAAACAGAATCAAATAATGCATACTGGTGAGGCTACAAGGAAAAGGACCCTTCAACATTGTGAACGGGAATGTTAAGTGCTAATCAGCCATAAAGAAGGACAAATCTGATTCATTTGCATGGAAATGGATACCCCTTGAGAACATAATAATGAAATGCATGAGCTACACAATCTTAACTATGACAAGGTTTTTTAAATATGGAAAACCCAAAGTGCAAATGAATTAAACAGCAGAATAAGTGATAATAAGAAAGCATGAGGTAGAATTTTTATAAATGATAAGTGCGCCACAAGACACAGGGAGCAAGGAAGGAGGAGAGAAGGGAAGCAGATGAAAAAAGTATTAGGAAGTTTTATGCATATGCGCCATGTCAGCACAATGGATGTAATCATTATGTGCTGCAAACATACACTTTCACAAAAACTAAGTTAAATAAAGAAAATATTTTAAAAATAAAATCTTTACCTTCAGTAAAAGTAATATGAACATCTATACAGTCCATTTTTAAGATTTCAAATATATAAAACCGTTCCTGAGGAAAGATTTTTTTCTCATTAGACATTTTCTGTACTGATTGCATAGGACAAGGACCCTACCACATTTTTTGATGCTGTGAAGGTAACTTCTTTTGGGATTATTATACCCAAGTCTCATAAAAGAATTACAAAAGACACCACCTTAAAACTTAAATTGAAGATTTGTTTCCTTAAAACCTGACCTTGTTTTAAAAATGAAGCAACTTTTACTGTGTCATAATCCTGTTTATATAGCATGTGAATTCATTGACTCCCCGAAAATTGTATCACAGTACAGTTTTAGAAATATTGATATATATCCTAATGATAATAGAGGTCAAACAGACTGATGGATAAATAGATAAACATAAAAATAGATTTGTTGTATTTAAATAAATGTAAAGCATATATGTCCTTTCCAGATACAAAATTCTGTCTCTTAATAACAAATTGCATAGTCTTAACTATGTTAACCTTGTTTCTGAGAACAGCACTTGTATAAAGAAAACAGTTTGAACTAAGAACCATAATACTTTTATGTGATTATATGCAAGCTCAGATATTCAGATCTAATTCCCTTCGGTACAAAAAATTACCATTAATAAAAATCACTAATACTGTACTGCATAAGATGAGAGATCAAAGAAGAAAAATAGTTTAAGGAAATCAAATGGAATTTTACTGTGAACAATTAGAAATCCCATGTGTTTCTACCGGAATACACATATTTTATCTGTACTAATAACATCTGGTGAATTATTCATTCAAATTTTAATTCCATGGAGGTTATTCCACTTTTTAAAATCTTGCATTTAATGACATGTGCCTGTTCTAATCTATATAATGTTTCTTATCAAGTAAGATGGCTGAAGGCAATTTTTGGTAAAATAATCAAAAAGAAATTTGTTTAAATAAAATATAATAGTCCTGAGTAAGAATGTGATCATCTTAAGTACAGTGACCTAATTTTAATACTCATTGTTCCCATAATTTAAAAGTTTGAGTTTGAATATCATACAAACAAAAGTTTCTCTGGAAATCAGCTTAATATGTCATTGAAAACAATTTGAAAATGTAACTAATTAATTGGAGATATGTTTGTTGTATTTTCATATTATGATCACAAATACATTGAAATATATTCATATTTAAAGTTATTTTAGTTCTGATAATGAATTCCAATTTACCAGTTTTAAGTCACTAGTTTATAATATTTTACCAGCAGTTTAGAGAAAAATTATATTTGTTATACATTCTAACTTAAAAAAATTATAACTTAAATAATTTTTAAGTGATTTAACTGAAATTAAACTCAAGATTCCATTACATCCTTACTCTGTTTACATGCCCCCACTATTTTTCTGCATGGTGATTTTATACACACACACACACACACACAAACACACACTTATTTGTAATGAATCAATTGTGTTTGTGTGCATACATAATAGTAAGGTTATGATGTTAGAAGAGACAATTCTAGGTCCCTAAAGTGTAAGGCTTCCTCTGTACTGCGTTAGGATGGAAACCACATTCAAAGCCTTGATCACTTATCACATATTCCATACCTTCACTATACAGAAGCTATTTTCCAGTAATCTATTACGTGTGGAAAGCTTTTTCAGCCATCCATGATTGCTTCAGCTTCGGACATGCTCATTAAATCTCGGCTTTATTTGCATTCACCCTAATCAGCATCACTTCTATAGGCAGAATAATATTTTGACCCATTTGTCTACTGTTGGGTTATTTGTTATTATCAGTCAACACTGTGGCATGGTGTACCTGTCCCTGATTTATTCTTCGTTTATGGCCAAGGTATTTGAGGGATGGTTTGGAAGGATTCAGTGCAGCTTTCATTAAGAAGGCTACAGAAAAATGCTGTTGTATTATGAAGGCATTTTGGATTTTCTGGTATAAAAGCTTATGAAATTGCTATCTGCTTTTAGTCTATTTCTAGAACCTTGAAATCATAGCTTGGGCTTGTTTAGTACAGTTTTTCAGAGAACATCTTACCAATCTTCTCACACTGCCATAGTTTAAATTTCCCTGAATGGAGTTACAATTTCATTATAGTTGTTTTTGTTATAGACGTATCTCCTCACTATGCCCAGTGTCCTTTGCTTCACATCATGGAGCAAAAGGACCATGAAGCAAAAGGGAAATTAGCAAAAGTCTATGTGAATCTCTAACCTTGCATGGTGATACATAAAATGACTACATCGATCATACTGATAAAAACTGATATCATCTTTAATAAGCTCAAATTCCTGGGAGACAACACAATGAACATTTCTGCCAGTAGAATTCCTAGTTTTTGCTTGCTACAAAATAAATCTTGTAGTAGTTGGTGGAAGGGCTTCATTGTTCACCAGAAATCAGATGTGATTTTTGTTTTTTTCCAACTATCTCTTCTTTGTCAGTTTCACAGGCCCATGATACTGAGAGGTATCCAAGGAGGTAGACAGCACCATAATTGTATTAGTCAATTTCTCCTTGCTTCAGCAAAATACCCCAACACCCACAATTAGAGAAAACAGAAATTCATTTTGTTTCATATTTCAGTTCAGGGTCAAAAATTTCCAGAGAAAGACAGCACAGCAGAGGGACACGGTGGAGGAGAATTGCTAATGGCTTGGAAGATAAGAAGCAGGATATCAAGGCAGGAGCCAGAAAAAGAGATGTCACCTATAAAGGTCTTCTGACAAGAATGTGCAGCTTTTTGCCTAAAGAAATATGCTTGTAACATACAGATAATGTACTGAATTATATAAAGAAAACACATGTAGACATTTATCTAAGGCCAATGGTTTTTCTTACTTTTTAATCACTCTATCATTATTTTCAAAATTTCTTTATAGCTTAAAGTTTCAGTCTAATAATCCAAAACAGATACAATGCCCATCATTATGCACATATCACTGTTTCTGATTTCCCTGTTTTTTTTTTTTAACCTCTTGTCACTTGAACCTAATAGTATATGTACCAATTTCAAAAGCTTCTGTGTCACACAAACTACACATATTTTGTCAAGGATAAGTGGCAACTTGCCTCTAAACAACATTTCTCACAGGTATTCAAGTAATCATAAAATTTATAACCAAATGTCTTTCTTTTTCTCTCTTAAAGAATTCCCTGCAATATAACATTTCCACTTCTATAACATTTTTATCCATGTTTTACCTTAAATTCTTATTTTTATGACTATTATCTTTTGCTGTTTCTTCATAATTTTATTTTGTATGTCTTGATGTTTCAGCATTCATTACTTTATTCATTTTGAAATTACTTCCAGACAGAATATAGCTGTATGTATCTATTTTCATATTTAACTGAAAGTCCTTGGAAGTTAATCTATTGACATTTTATATATATCCTGCTAAGTTTATTTACTTTGCTTATTCACTCATTTATCAAG
This sequence comes from Cavia porcellus, assembly GCF_034190915.1. Taxonomy (NCBI): domain Eukaryota; kingdom Metazoa; phylum Chordata; class Mammalia; order Rodentia; family Caviidae; genus Cavia; species Cavia porcellus. The sequence goes on along the minus strand of NW_026947487.1, from coordinate 17,404,847 downwards.
TAATGCCAAGTACTATTTTAGAAAGCAAATTTATGATTTCTCTGTATATAGATAACAATATCAATATGATATGTTCTTATTTGGTAGAAAAGATATAGTTTAAAATCAGAATCACAACCTTAAGAATAAAACACAATTTGCATGCACATAATTGACCACATAATTGGTGAATCAGGAAGAACAATGGATACAAATAGTGAACCAATTAAAATTTTGGGAAAAAAGTAATAAAAGCAGGGCTGGGGGTTTAGCTCAGCGGCATAAGCACCTGCCTTGTAAGCAGGCAGTTGTGAGTTCGATCCCTGTACCAATAAAAATGAAAAAGACCAAAAAAAGTAATAAAAGCAATGTTTAAAAAGGTTGATCAGTTTAAAATACGTGAAAATAAAGAAGCAAGTTTGGTATAGACTTACTGCCTACAATTGCAGCATTCTGGGAAGCTGAGGCAGGACAAGTTTCTTTCTAACCTGGAGAATTTAGTAAACTTGACAACATACTATGTCAAAAGTAGTCTTAAAAAGGCAAAAAGGAAAATGCTGAGGATTTACTCAGTGTGCGTCCTAAAGAAATTTCACCCTCCTTTAAGTGGTGAAGTAAATTAGTAAAAGAGCTAATAGCAATATTATTTATCTGAAGGCACTGTTTTAATGTGGGCACAGACATATGCAGAATCATTACAACAAACTTTCTACTAGATATGTGGCCTACTCCTCTTGTCAAGTATATCAGGACTTTCCTGGTGGGTATCCCCACTTTAAGGAGATGACTGGAATACTTACAAGGCCCTACTAATGAGATGCAAAAAATATTCAATAACTCAGTCCTTAGCCTAACATTACAAAGTAATCAAATAGCATATAAATTATACTCTTAATGATCCCGGACACAATTGAACTTTCTAACAATGCCAGTAAAGCTTCTCTACAGGCACTACTAAGGTGCCTACTGAATAAAAGAGAAGTTCTTATTCTGAGAGCCAATGACATAGATATAAAGATGGCTATTTTCTAATATGGGATGATTATATATGAGTAACCCCATGATAGAATATCTCAGTAGAAAAGCCTTCCTGTGTTGGGAGCACCACTCCAAACCACTTTTATTCTCATTCGCCTAATTCCATTAAATACTTGGGATGGACACACCCCCCCAAACAGTGCATACACATAACATCTTTATAGGCTAATGAATAGTTTGCAACAGACTGGTTTAATCACCCTGGAATCAGATGAGAAGAAAGAGAAAGAGAGAGACATTGACAGAGAAACAGAGACACACAGAAAGTAAAAGAGAAACAGAGAGAGAGAGAGAGAGAGAGAGAGAGAGAGAATGCAAAAGAAAATAAACAGTAAATAGCAAAGGAAGGGAGAAAGGGAGAGGAACCAGAAGGAGGTATAAAGATATTTTTAAAAGTTGTACATTTGTTTGAATATTATTTTTGTTAGTTAACTGATAGTTTTACAGAATAACCGTGTTGTTTCTTGAGTTGAAACAAGAATCTGTTAAATGAAGCTTTCCAGTTACCAGTTTGGATGTTTTCAAACTGAAAATCTGGATTTTGGATAATTTTCGCACAGAGTTTACATTACAGTGTACAAGGCCAAATAAATCATTTTCTAACAGAAAGTGACACAACTTCGTATTATAAAACAATTTTGAAGGATCTAGGTACATTTAAAGCAATTCTAATAGCTTATTATCCATTGCTTTTACAGTTTTTCTTCTTGTTTGCTATTAACACAGAAATAATTGTTCTTACTGATTCTACCTGCTTTTAAAAATTAATTCTTCTGTTATCAGAATATAATTTTTAAAAAATTTAAGTCCCTAACCCTTACTCCAGAGTTTATACTCACAGAGAATTGCACTTAAAATTTTATAATGAAAATTATTCTTTTAATATTCAAATTTCTGAATACTGAATTTTTTAATATCCACAAGCTCAATCAGTGCCTTGTCTAATACTACTTTTCCACAGACTTTTTGTAAAATGTTAGAAACTATGTTTTTATAAAGCTTTTTTACAAAATATACATGAGCAATTATTTCAGTTATTAAATTAGCTTAGTATTATTTAGTTTTCAGTTTCATAACATGCTCTTTGTCAAAGAACTCATTTTGTTTTTGTATTCTTTAAATTTAAATAACAAATGCATGCAAAATTTTATTTGTCTGGAATTATTCTTTAAGGATGTAAAATGCTTAAAACCTACTTAAAGAGGATCAAAATTTGTAAATCCGTAAGTCTCATAGTGATGATCTGTGTAATTCTTTTATGCAAACTGTGCTGGGTAAAAATCACTGAATTTTTTAATTCAAACCATCCTAAATAGATCAAACTCATTTATACTCACAATTTTCTATTTGCCTATCATTTTCCATTTCACAATTTAACTAAACTGTAAAATCTCCATACCATACCATAGTAGCACTATACATTCCAAGCTTACTGTGAAAGTAATTTCTCTACTCGTGAATGTGAGTGTACATTACCAGTCTGTACACTGCAACTACACACTCCCTCTCTGCATAGCACTGGAAAAGTCCTTCAGTGTCCAACCAGAATAGTTCTGTCTAGTGCAGTGCAGATGCCTAAAATCACCGCATTCCTTCAGTCAGATGTTTGGAGTTAGCATGACATTAAATAAGTCCTACTTTTCATTCTAGACTTAGGTTTTGGACAAGTGGATGAAACATAATCTGGATTTGACCTTATTTTTCAAAGATGTGAGCACAGAAGCTTTTTGTGAGCTTTTAGAGATTGATAATCTGCCATTGATAATCTGCCATTGATAATCTGCCATTGATAATCTGCCATTGATAATCTGCCATTCACTCTTCTTGCAATTTCTTCCTTCTCCATTCTGTTCTTTGAAACCTATATAACAATCTCAAAACTTAGATTGTGCTAAAGTTCTATCTCTTTTATTTTTGTTCAGTCTACCAATTCTTTATATATAGAAATATTTTCTCCAAAATATTTATTTATTTATTTATTTTTCTTTTTTAAGAGAAGTTCTCTATATGTATGTAGTTCAGGATGGCCTGGAACTCACTATATAGTTCCCGCTGGCCTTGTACTCCAGGGAATCCTCCTGTTTTGGTTTCTTGAATGCCAGGATAACAGACATATAACACCATTCCAGACCACCTCAAAATTTATTAATTAGATTTGTCTATGTAATATTCCTAAAGCCACTTGTAAGTTTATGCTCAGCATAAGGAGGGAGTCATTTCAGCTAAACTTCATTTCTCTTTTCACATGTCGTCCAACCATCCTTCAAAGAAATGCTTCATCCAGTAGGTTGATACAAGTAAAAGCATTACTATAGCTGCAATCATTGTATAATATTAAAAAGTGTAAATTTTTAAAAAGTATTCACTTGAAGCGTATTTCTTATCCAACAACATGATTCATTTGTCTCAAAATCAATAATAAGTGATAATCATAAGTTATATGATAAATAACTATAAACTGTTACAAGACTGGTAATTTTTTTCCTGAAGGATGCCTGACTTGTTTAAATATAGGTCTTAAATTACATCATCATGCAAATATGCCACAACTGGTTTAGGAGAAACAAAGGAATACAAATAAAGGGAACATTATACCTCATTTAAAAGGAATCAATTTAGTGTTGAGGCATCTTGGCTACCTTGTTGGTCACCCATTAGAAAGTGAAGAGGAATCTGTGCCTAACTCCTGCTCTCCAACTGTATTTCAGGATCCAGAATTTATTGGATTATTTATATTAATCATTCTAAATTGCACATTAGAACCATGTGAAAACATTCTTGAGAAAGTAATCTCTGGGTTGTAGACCGCTGGTAAGTGTTATTAAGTAGCTCCAAGGAGTATAGAAACTCAGCTGCTTGTTATATTTCATATATCATAAATTCATCAGAGATAAATATTAAAATCAAAAAGTTTAAGCTCCTCAACAAAGATTATGTCGGTTTAAAGTATTTTACTTGTATTTACATATAATAAATGTGTGATCATTATAACAATTTTTCCTGCCATGAGGAAGTAATCTAGAATGGATTTTAAAAAAGAATTCTTTATATTGATTAATTTTAGAAACCATATTCTGGTAAAAAAGACATATAGACGCCAGAGAACAGGGATAATAGTTGGATGACTATTTCACATAGAACATACATAATAAATTAGTGTTTAATCAAAGCTATGCAAAAGGATTATAAGCAAATTATAAAATACTTAAATGTAGAAATTGCATTGTTTTTCTGAGATATAAGAAGAAACCACAGCCAGGTTCCTTAGGTAATCAAGCTTGTTTTCACAATTCTAAATATGAAAAACACAAGATTAAGGTATTGGATTTATTTTTTTCTGAGTCATGTTTTTAGTTGCTTTCAGTTTATGGCTTTCTATAAACTTTTCTCTGGGTAACAAATTCTGGAATCGATCAATGTGTCTAATCCTCACTTTTTATAAATGCATCAGACAAATTGGCTCAAAGTCTAATCTCTACTTTTTATAAGTGCATCCGTCAGATTAGCTCAAGCCTGTCCTAATGTCTTGTTTAATTTAATTACCTTTTTAAAGTCTCTGCCTTTCAATGCAGTCACATTCTGAGGTAATGAGATTTAGAGATTTTGCATATGAATTTTGAGAAAATACATTTCAATCTATAATAGTTACTTTGTCCTATACACATGTGCTTGGTCATCCTATACCCATATTCATGTAGAAATATGAAGTCTTTTGAATTTTGGTTCCACTGGTACAAAAGCTGTGCAACCAATGTTACTTTTTATTGGAGAAACAGGCTAATGCTATAACTTATAAATCATAAAGGAAATTTAATATATTTATTTAGAACAAAAATGATCAGGAAATTTTTTGTATACTTTATCTAAATAATTATTTTCAAATTGCTACACAGTATTTTAATATATTCTAATTTCAATCATAAAAAATACTGGCTTTTGTGCTTCATATCAAACTTTATTGTGGAGAAAATAGCTTTGATGAACGCTATTTACTTTAGTATAAAACATTGCTAAGCCAGAATTTTTCAAAATTATGATTAATGCTTTACAGTTTTATTTCTGAATATTATTCTATTTTATAAGCTATCAATCAGTCTCATTTTGGATTTTTTGTTTATATCAGTGTACTTTTTAAAAGAGTAGTTAGAGTTAGGTAAAGTTAAATTTTAGTTTAAGCAAATATTAGACAGTAGTATTGTGAGTGTTTGAAGCAAATTCATTAACAGAACAGGCAAATAATCAAAAGCATTATATATAAAGAATATCATTCATTTGTTTACAGGTAAATGATAAATCACTGTATATTGTAATACTTTAGTAAGGGTAAGCTTGCACAGTGCTTCAGTATGAAGTGCACAACTGTTAATCACAATGTCTAATAAAAATTGGAATACAATTATATTCATGAAGAAGCTCACTCATTTTTATGTCCCTGGATATTTCTTTCATTGTTCAGAATGCCGCTGCTGTCTCACAAATTACAAAAATGAGGAAGCAACACAGCGTGAGTCATGACAATGAGCTAGGTGAGTCAAACACATAGTTCCCAAATATAGTTCCTTTGGAAGATCCAGAATTGAAGCCTACTTACTGATAATTTTCAAAGTTCATTTGTTTCCATTCTAATCAAGTTAGTTCTTATCCTTGGAGTTCTTCAAATGAATTGCTTGCATTTATTGTGGAAGTCTGAGATACTCTAATATGAATATGTTCAATCTGGACAACCCACATAATCTACATTTCTTATGTATGTAAATTATTTTTCCATTTTGATGGTGCTGTCAACTTTTTCCAATTAAAATATTTTAAAGTTATCAAAATTATAATAAAATATAATATTTTTCATTTAGAATAACTCTTTAAATATTATTTTGGATAAATAAAACATTATAATGCACCTGTACTTATCAAAATGAGTCACATTAATGTATCCCAAGCATGCAGTATATTGTGAGAAAGTTATTCATTTGAAACCTGTATTTCTCAGAAATTTTTTCTTTCCTTGCATAAAGTACATATTGAACTCAAAAAACTAAAAGTAATTCAATGATATTGTCACAAGTATATTTACAGAAATTTGAAGTCTAATATTAGTATACTTGCTCAGTAAAACAAGATTAAACCTATTATGCAAATAAGTAAAAATTAAACAACTATATGAAAATATGTTCAGAGAGTAAATGTGAGGACATATCAATTGAGAAAAGGACAAGACAAGGTGAACAGGTTTGGCTTAGGTTTGTACTTACAGATAACATACATAATGAAGTCAAAGGGAAAGGCAATCTAAAGCTCTATTTCTATAATTTCTTCAATTCTCTATTTTATCCAATGCTTTTCTCTTCATTTCTTCCACTGTCCCTGCAGTTATACATACTTACCAGTGTTATTAGCAGTAATTTATAATAGCAAAATATTCAAATCAGCTTGTACGTCAATCAACAGAAGAATGGAAAAAATTTGTTATTTATATATTCGTTATTTATTTATATATTAAGAAGATATTGGAGACCACCACAAAGCAGTTTGGAGCAGATTTAAATTTTACTAATTGGCTTTCTATGTTTACCTGTGAGTCTGCCCTAGGCCTAGGCCCCTTGCCTGGTGACAGGAGCTGATTCATAGTAAGTGAACCTCTATGAATCACTGGTCTGGCTGAGGCTTGTAGTGGCCTGTGAGGCCAGAGATACCTCAAAGGGCAAGATAAGGCCACAGTTGTGGACACTCTGGCTCCAACCCCAATTAACAAGATACAGACTGCAGCTGCAGAAATTACTCCTGCAATCTCACTTCTACCATGTCTTCATGATAAGACAGTACTACTGAATTGACTTGATTCATGACTTGGAGACATCCTTGAAGTGACTCCCAAGGCCCTGCTCATTGCCTGGACTTTCCTCAGTCTCTCCGCCTTTTGTCCTTGGTCTTAATATAAGTGGATTGATCCAGAGAACCCTTTGTCTTTACCCTCGAAGTCTCAAGCTTAGTTAAAGGGTTTTGACCCTCCTAGACCCCTAAAAATTGTACAATTTGTCTCTTTTTATTTGACCTCTACTATACACTCATTTAAGAGATTGGGGATTCAGGTCAGAACCCGATAAAAAGTAGCACTCTAGCATAAGAAGAATAAGTTTGTGGTATTTGTAGGCAAATGAATTAGTTCTAGATTGTAATGTTAAGTGAAATAAATAGGAGCAAACTTTAAATACCACATGGTTTCTTTTATGAGTACTCAAACTGAAAATAAATATGAGTAAAATAAAAGTCATATAATATAAAATAGAGTGATCCCTTTCAAATGTGAACAGAATAAAATGATTTTTACTGATGTAATTGTATTAGTTTTCTCAGATGCACTTTAGCATGAAAATATTACCATACAAGTTCATTTATTGAATATTTTAAAATAAGATGCCCATATAAAAGAAATTTTCAAAATATGTTCTCATTATTATTATATACCAAACAGAATGTTAAGAAAGCTGTTCTTTACAAAAAAGGGTAATATTACAAAAATATGTCTTTGAAATGACAAAACATCACATGCTTATATTACTTATACAAATTATATATTGTATTTGAAGTCTGAAACTGTTTTATGTTTTCTAAATTGGGACATAATTCAGTCTTTTTAAAAATTCTTCCATGACTTAATTACTTAATTAACTCAAGAATTTCTTCTGATTGGAATGGAAATCTAGTCTCTAGATTTGATTTACAATTGGCTAAAACTTATATGTTTGTTTAGAGATAGCATTTTGTTATTCACCCTAAAATATAAATTTTCAAATTATATGTCAAAGTATGTGTTAAATAAAGACTACCAAAATATCAGTGGGAATGTATATTAAAACACAACAATTGCACTCTTGGCTGGGAGTACAGATTGGTGCAACCACTGTGGAAATCAATATGGAGGAAAGATGAAGGAAATCAGATGAAGGAAAGATGAAAAGAAGGATGGGCAATATATATATATATATATATATATATATATATATAATATTATATATATAAAATAGCTAAGATAATTGTATGACTGATTCTATTACTTCATAGAAAGGACCAGTTAGTGCTTATATTGTTTGATCAATTTTGGTTGTCTGTATCTGGTACTCTGAGCAACTGTTTTGAAGACAATAATACGCAATGTAATAATGACTTCATTTCTCATCATATTGTTTGGAAATTCTGTGTCATTTTATGGTTTTTTTAAGAAAAAAATATTTATTGAGAAAAAAGTTTCTAAGAGAGAGAGAGAGAGAGAGAGAGATAGTAGGGTCCTGAGTGGGTTGTCAAAGGCCTGCCTTTTCTAGGGAATTTTATAGAGCAAAACCACAAATTGAGATGGGTCCAAAGAGGGGAAAAATGAGAACTCACAAGGTGTGCATGAGGTGCGCAGAACTGTGGTCAACCAATAGGATTACAAGTGTAATTGCTCAGATAAAGTTGATTAAATCAGGATCAAATGGGGAAGTGAATCACATGGCAAGCAGATATGAATACAGGGGTTGGGTTAATGGCTCCTTCTGGCTTCAGCTAGGTGATGGATACCTATTGAGAATATAAATCCCTTGTGTTTATCCTTAGAATTGTTTGCACTTGTTTTACCTTTTGTCTTGAATTTTGGCCTAACATCGGAAATGTCTGACTTCCCCATAGTTCCAACGTATCTGATCTTTTGACTTGGCTCCTTCAAGGGCCTCACCCTTGCTGACTGCCTGTAATATTTCTATCTAACTTAGCTGCTTATAACATTTCTTCCCTCTGAAGCAGTATCCCAAGCTGCTGTGAGGGGGAGGAGTAAATGATGACCCATCTGGCTTCTTTAGGCTGAAGGAGGTTGTAGTTGTTGATCAGCAGTCAGAGGTACTCCACAGAGGGAGAGTCTATCTAAAGGCCCTCTGCAGATACCAGGCAAATTCATCTTGGGTAGGCATACAGCTCTAACACAGCAAGAAAAATAGCCCAAGTCCTGGTAGATTCACACTGAATTCTCTGTCCAATGATCTCAGTGGAAGGCCTTCAAATGATATAGGGGAAAGGATTCCAGTCTATTAGATTCTAATATCAGTTCATGTTCAATAAAATTGAAGAGTGAATTTTAAGAAAATTGGAGATTAATAGAAGAATATTTATTGATTGAAAGAAAGCTGCCCAAGAAAGAGTCAAAAGGGACCTCAACTGTGCTGTGTTTTTTTATTCTAAGTTAAAAAAATACAAAGTTTTTGAAGAAACTTTTTAAAAATGTCAAGATGGAAAATTGACTAAATTTAAAATATTACTTACAAAATGAATAATAATAATAAAATATCATAACATCAGATAAAGCATTAAATAAGTGATGTATGCTATCTTAAAGACAAAAAAATTATAGTGCACCCATGTTTATAGCAGCACAACTCATAAAAGCTAAATCTTGGAAACAACCCAAATGTCCATCAACCAAGGAATGGATAAAAAGATGGGGTCTTTTTATACAATGGATTACAACTCAATAATAAAGAAGGCTAAACTTAAAGACTTTTATAAGTAAATGGATACAATTAGAGACCACACTCATAAGTGAAATAAATCAGACTCACATATGTAAGTATCATATTGTCTCCCAGGTTATAGGAACTGCAACAGTATGTAAGGTCCAAAATGAACAATAAATATTGTGAATGGGAAGAAATTATTCAAAAGGAAAAAAAAGAACTAGAATGGTGGAAAGGAGAGAGGAAAGGAAAAGGAAAAAAAATACAAGACAGTTTTCTAGTGTCTCTCAGGTCACTGAAACAAAAAGTTTGTGCTAATTCCATTTAGAAAATTTTATAACCCCATATCTCAAATTGTGATTATTTTAAAGATAACAAATATTCCATATGCTAATTATTTTCCTATTATTTCATTAAAATTTTTTGTTTTACTTTTTTCATAAAATAAAACATAAGAAAGAAAAATTGAAATTTTCAAAATTTAAAAGTTTTTATTCCTACATATTATAAAATATTTGTTCTTTTAGAGGCATGCATAAGCCAGGCCTGTAAGGCAGGTAGTGCATGCCTTTAATACCAGTACTTAGGAGCCTGAGGCAGGAGAATCACCGTGAGTTTGAGGCCAGGTTGGACTATATAGTATGTTCGAGGCCAACAAATCTCAAAAAACAAAAACAAACAAAATGACAACAACAACAAAAAAGGGCTAAATCTAGAACTATGCATTTGGCCCATTCTCATTAATTTTATCATAATTGGGATCCATAATACAATAGAAATATTAATATTGAATGTGTGAGGTCAGAAAAATCTCAATGTACATTTTTATTTATATAAATTACCATCCTAATTTCTACTATTTTAATAATCTGCATATTTAATTTTTTCACTGATTTTTTAACTAATATAACTTAGCTGTGTATTACAGAAAGAACAGTAAGGATTATAAAAATAAGGTTTTAATTTCTACGTGCATAAATTGTGATAATCATGCTAAATTAATGCAATGAGATTTCAGGGATTAGTGACTGGGAAGGGACAAGACTCATTCTCCTAGGATTGATAATACTCTGTTTTGTTGGAACTAAGTTGCACAAATAACAGTTTTTTAATATTTTATTTTTAGCTAATTTTATATTTGTACCAGTTTGCAAAGGAAATACAGGAAAAAAAAACCTAACATACAGATTTTCTGAAAATTTTATTTCATTAATTAATTTTGGTACCAGGAATTGAACTCATGACTTTGCATTTGTCAGGCAGATGCTTAGGCCACTGAGCTAAATTTCTGACAGTTTCTTAAAATTTTTAAATTTTAACATAGTAACAAAATGTTAGAGTTAAGAAACCAATGATCATATTATATTAACAATTAAATTTCAAACTTTATTTGGATTTCAGTGCTTCTTTCATAAATAATCTTTTTTCTATGTTAGCATCAATCCAAGTATCATGCTATATTTTAGTATCTAAAAATATCACATAGCTTTATACTTCTACAATTTCTTCTTTGTATAATTTGCATAATCAATTTTTAGAGAAGGAAATTCAAACTTGTATGCTCCATACAGATCAAATTTTTCAATGATTAAGTCAAGAACCACAAAGACTTTCTTGACTTGGTAAATCTATTCCAGGTTTAACTGAAACTCACATTAGGAATTGAATATTTCAGACAGCTTATAAGAACTTCAGAAATAAAAAATTCAGAAATTTAGTTTATTAAGAACTTGAACTGTTCTATTTTATCCATTGAACTAGAATGATTTTTTTTTGAGAAAAACTCCCAAAGGATCAAAGCACTGACATTAGGAACAAGAAATATAAAAGCTAAAAATTAGTTACTATATTTAAATATTAGCAATTATTTCATTATCATATTTTATATCTGAAAAGCTGTGAAGGCAAATAGACATAATGTGGACAAAAATAGTAATGTGAAAGATCTTAATGTAACTGTGAAGTGATTTGCCTGTGGATGGGGTGCTCACAGAACTATTTCTTTCACTAGCTCAAAGCCTTTGTGCAACTTTGTAGCCCTCTTCATCGTGTACATTTCTATTATGACCATCATTTGTTAAACCTTACACACTCATAGTTTACTTTTTCAGATCTTGAAAAATATGACTGCCTTGAAAATTCAACTGACTAATTTAGATGATTTTACATAATGTCCTTTGCTATCATGCCGTTGCATTTACTACAGTCAGTTGAATCACCATAGTACAATAAAATGTCAGCCTTGAAGACTACGATTTCTTCATCTACTCTTGCTGAGTGATTGTAAATATTCTCAGTGTCAGATAATCAACAATCCACCAGTATGTGAGTGGATGAAAGAATGAAGTCACTGTAAAATTTCAATTTTTTTCTATAATTGAAGATAGTTTTTCCAATCCTTATTTTAAATTTCTTAAAGAAAATAATTTGTTTCATTTCTTTTAGTCAAAGGCAAGTGCATAATACCCAGGTGAATACGTTAGGTTTTCATGTAACCTGAAGTTGCCAGGGCTGCTCTCCCAATATATGTATTACCTGAAGAGGGTTGACAACTACGGTACTAGTGCTTCTTTACTGTCTACTTTAATATGGACACTGCTGTTGTATTAATTCTGAGCTAAAGCTGTGTTTCTGACAGCTCTGTCTATCTACTGATGTATTTTCTACTTATCATCAAGTTAAACACCAAGTCTTTTTCACTTAAGTTGTTGGCATCTCACAACTCAGCTGTCCTATGTTTGTGCATTTGGTTGTTGAGTCTAAGTAAAGTATCCTAGGAAATGAATTATTCAATATTATCAGTGGCTAATAATGTTCTTGTTTTGTTCACTAAAATATTTCAGGTGTACTGTCAATTTTCTTTAAACAACATTCATAGAAGATATGTACAAAGTCATTTGAGACACTAAATTCTTCACTTTAACTTTTTCTTTATCAAGAACTGAAAACATACATTTTAAACTTTCTCCACTGTTAATTATCCTAGAATGTTCCTGATTTCTTTGAGAAATTAAAAGAATAAAAATAGGCTTCTTGATAGTGTTAATAACACTGACTAGTTTTTAAAGGAAAAATCTACATTGTTTATTCTGAAATTTCTATTCCCATAACTTAGACACAATTTTTTAAAACTTTCTCTTAAAGAATTGCATTTTTTGCACTTAAGTAGTATTTTTATTATCTGCTTAAAAATAATATTTTCATATGTATGTTATAAGCTATGACATTTCAGGATTTGTGTTAATTTATATGTGACATGACATAATTATATTTATGCTCAAATTTAATTTTTAGGCTGTTTTCAATAAAATTTAAAATTCAGCTGTATTGTTGATGACATTTATCTAGTTCAGTAATGACAAAGAGAAAATATGCTAAAAGTTTAGTTCTTTTCAAGGAATTGCTTTTCATAACATATAATGGGTTAGATAATTTGAGGAATTTTTTCCTTAGTATATTAGTCAGTTTCTTGTTGTGGGGACCAGGTACTTGACACCCATGAATTAATGAGCAAAAGTGTATGTGGCTTATAGTTTCCAAGAATTCAGTACATGTTAGGCTTCCTCCAAAGTAGAAATATCATGATAAAAGGATGTGGTGGCCAGGAGGCAAGATGGGGAAAGAATTCTACCAGATACTAGGGTTGAAAGAAACAGATACAAATCCAAAGGTCACACCTCTGATTTACCCAGAAATAACGTAAGTGTGCTTTTATAGTCTCCTAGACAGTCACCAAGTCGATATATTTGATAATAAGTTTAACTGCTATAAAAATTATTTTAGTGATGGGGATATGGCTCAGTGGCACAAGTATCTGCCTGGCAAGTGTAAGAATGGGGGTTCAATCCCCACAACCAAAAAAAAATATTTATATTTGCAAGTGATGTATTTACTATCATTTTATAAATTATTTATCTTTGTTTGCATATTCTTATATAACAATATTTGTATGTATATATGTGTATACATATATATGTTAAAGAAGTTAGGTAACTTCAAGTGATTATAAGACAGTGCTTGTTTTGTTTTCACTAAATTATCATTTCACTTTAATGTAATTCGCGAAAGAAATAAGGAAAAATAGCACTTTCAAAGATTCAATGAGACACATGAACTGCATAATCAAGGTGTTATAGAACTGGATCTGAGAGTCCTTGAGCCTAAACATAAAGAAATTATCCTGCTTTTGTAGTATAAAGTTGCAGGTTGCCTGACTTCCATGGCAGAAAATAATTTTTAGACATCCGGAAAGGCCCTTGAAGCTGGAGCTTGGAAAAGGAAGAGAACGGAGGGAAGAGCAGCTGAATAAAATGAAATCAGGACACAAGCACACAGAGGAAAACATATAGGGAGAAGACACTGAGAAAAAAGGCTCATCTACAAGCCAAGAGAATTTGGCTGAGAGGAATCAGAAGAAACCAACCCTACAGATACCTTGGCCTTGGACATCTTACCTCCAGCTCCGGGGAATTGGGCCTGCCCTGAAGCCTAGGCTGGGTTGCCTGGGGTGAGTGTCTGCTCCATCCCTAGCCCCTGGGAGGGAGTTTAAGATATTAGCTCATGCCAGCAAGGGAACTTTACAACTATCTGCCACACTGAACCAGCTCAACAGAGTGTGGACCGGCCTGCACCAACTTTCCAGTTTCCTGCTGTGCTCAGCCAGCTCCAGGGATATGGGCTTGCCTGGGCCCTGAATTCTGGAGACTGGGAGGCCTGGCATGAATGTCCCTGCACCATCCCGAGCATCTGGGAGAGAGTTTAAGATTTTTGTTCCCGCCAGCCAGGGAACTTGTGCTTCCTGCCACACTGGACGAGCACAGGCAGGGCTTGGCCCTGCCTGCCCCACGCTCAATGACCATCACTCAACCCAGGGAACTGAGTGGCCAGAGTCCCAGAAGCTGAGAGCATAGAAGAGGATTTCCAGCAGGCCCAGGGGAAGCCTTGGAGTAACACTTGAAACATGGAAATATAGAAAAATGACAAAACAAAAGACCAAAATACAATTACAAGCCTCCAGCCCATCTCAAGAAACCTTAAAAGCTATGTACATAGAAGATAACATATGCCATACACCTGAAATACCTGAAATAATAGCAACTGAAACACAGAAGCAACTATGGGAAGCTTTAAAGGAATTCAAACTTGAAATAACCTTTGAGGTAAAAGAAGAAATGATAAAAGAAATGAAAGAGATGCTGAACATATCTAAAGAAGTGGCAGTTAAAAATTTGGTGGAACTAAACAAAAATATATAATCCCTGGATGAACAATATAAGAAACAAACAGAATACATAAAGCAGATGCAAAGAGATATTCAGGAAATCAAAAATTCCATTGAAAGCTATAAAAAAATGCCTAAATGAAAGTGAAGATAGAATTTCATACATCGAAGACAAGATTACAACTAGTGAACAGGAAAGGAAAGATCTTTTAAAATAACAATGAATCAGGAAATAACTATTCAACAGCTCAAAGATGATGCAAAGAAAAGTAACATAAGATTGATAGGGATAAATGAAAAAGAAGGGGCCAACATAAAGGATGTCAAGTGGATATTTAGAGAAGTAATAGCTGAAAATTTCCCAAACATGAGAATGAAAACTGACATCAAGATCAGTGAAGCATATAGAACTCCAAATCACCATAACCAAAATAAAGCTACACCCAGACAGATAATAATCACTACCCCAGAAATCCAACATAAGAATAGATTATTAAAAGCTGTCAGAGAGCAAAGACAGATCACATATAAAGGAAAACCAATCAGAATCACACCAGAGTTCTCAGCACAAATACTAAAGTCAACAGGAGCATGGAATGAAGTATTTCAGATACTAAAGGAAAATAATTTCCAACCTAGACTGATGTACCCTGAAAAACTGTCCTTCAAAATTGATGGAGAAATGAGATACTTCCATGACAAAGAACAGCTGAAGAATGTCATGATCACCACGCCATTCTGCAAAGAATACTGAAAGACAGTTTAGATACACTTAGGAAAAAACCACTAAGCAAAACAGAAATTAAACAGAATGGAAAGATAAAAGTTCAACAGCAGAAAAATAACATGTCAACAATAAACCAATAAATAACAGTCATAACCATTAATGTAAATTAATGCACCAACTAAAAGAAACAGACTGGCAGAATGGATCAAGAAACAACATCCAATCATATGCTGTTTACAAGAAACTCATCTAATCCAAAAGGATACTCATAGACTGAAGTCAAAGGATACTCATAGACTGAAGTCAAAGGATGGAAAACTATACTTCATTCAACAGGACCCCCCCCCCAAAAAAAAAAAAAAAACGGAGGTAGCTAATAGGTTTGCAGACAATGTGAACTTCAAACCAAGAATGATCAGAAGAGACAGAGAAGGTCAATACATACTGGTTAGGGAAAAATTTTAAGAGGAAGAAATAAAAATCTTAAATATATAAGCACCAAATTCCAGAGCACTCAGTTATAAAAAAAAAACTATAAATAGAAAAGAAAACTCAAGTTAGTAATAACACAATTATAACAGGAGACCACTGACACCAAGGGACAAATCAACCAGACATAAAATCAGCAAAGAAATAACAGAACTGAATCACACCTGTGAACAAATGGATTTGGCAGACATACACAGTGTTCCATCCAACAACACCAGAATACACATTCTTCTTAACAGTACATGGGACATTCTCTAAAATAGACCATATACTAGCCCACAGAACATATTTAAATGAATGCAAAAGAACTGAAATTATCCCATGCACGTTATCAGATCATAGCACCATGAAACTATAAATTAATGATAAAAGATACTGCAAAATTCCCACAAATACATGGAAACTGAATAACACACTCTTGATTAATCCCTGAGTCACAGGGGAAATTAAAGATGAAATTGAACAATACCTACAAGCAAACAAAAATACAAATACAACTTACCAGAATCTGTAGGATGCAATGAAAGCCATCCTCAGAGGAAAATTGATTGCACTGAGTTCCCCCATCAGGAAAACAGAATGAATACAAATAAATAACCAATGCGACACCTCAAACATCTAGAAAAAGAAGAGCACGTCAAGCCCAAAGCCAAAAGAAGAGAGGAAATTATGAAGATCAGAGTAGAAATTAATGCAATAGAGACTAAGAAAACAATCCAAAGAATCAATGAATCAAAGAGATGGTTCTTTGAAAGAATAAATAAAATTGATAAGCCACTAGCCAACCTTATTTTAAAAAAGGGAAGAAAAAGCTCAGATTCATGCAATAAGGAATGAAAAAGGTGAAATCACTACAGACTTTGTAGAAATACAGATGATCATCAGCACCTATTTCAAAAACCTCTATTCTCATAAGTTTGATAATACAGAAGGGATCGATAGATTCCTAGAAACATATGAAATACCAAAGCTAGATCAAGAGGATGTAAAACTGCTGAATAACCCAATGTCTATTAATGAAATTGAAAATGTAATTAAGTCCTTACATACAAAGAAGAGTCCAAGCCCAGACAGATTCACTGCAGAATTCTACAAGAAATAAAAAGAAGACTTAATGCATACACTCCTCAAACTGTTCAATGAAACTGAAAGGGAAGCAATACTACCTAAGTCTTCATGGAAGCAAATATTACTCTAGTACCAAAACCTGAAAAGGACTTAACTAAAAGAGACAACTATAGGCCAATCTCCCTAATAAACACAGATGCAAAAATCCTCAAGAAAATATTGACAAATATAATGCAGCAAATCATCAATGAGATTATACACCATAACCAGGTGAGATTCAACCCAGGTATGCAGGGATGGTTCAACATACATAAATCAATAAATATAATCCACTGTATCAATTTAGCCAAAAGTAAGAATCACATGATCATTTCTATAGATGCAGAAAAAGCTTTTGATAAGGTCCAACAGTCATTCATGGTAAGAACATTACAGAAAATTGGAATAGATGGTCTTTACCTCAATATGATAAAAGCCATCTATGACAACCCAACAGCCAGTATCATGCTAAATGGCCAAAAGCTGAAGGCCTTTATCTTGAAATTAGGCACAAGACAAGGATGTCCCTTATCACTGCTTCTATTTAATATAGTACTGGACATACTAACCAGAGCAACTAGACAAGAGAGAGAAATAATATGGATAAAAATAAGAAACCAAGAAGTTAAATTATCATTATTTGTGGATGACATGACATTCTACTCCATTGAAAAGACTCCTAGATATAATAAATAAAACTCCATTGAAAGACTCCTAGATATAATAAATAAATTCAGCAATGTAGTTGGACACAAAATCAATACTCAAAAATCAATAGCATTTCCATACACTAACTATAAGATCACAGAGTAAGAAATAAGAGAAGGCATACCCTTCACATAGTAACCAAAAAAAATGAAGTATTTAGGAATTATCCTTATGAAAGAAGTGAAAGATCCATATAGGGAAAATTATGATACACTGAAAAAAGAAATTGAAGAGGATCTCAGAAGGTGGAAAGACAGCCCTTGTTCATGGAAAGGAAGAATAAATATTGTGAAAATGGGCATTCTTCCAAAATTGTTATTCAGGTTAAATGCAACCCCAATAAAAATACCATCAACATACCTCATAGATCTCGAGAAATCACTCCTAAAATTCATCCTGAACCAGAAGAGACATAAAATAGCAAAGAAAATTCTAAGCAGAAATGTTAAGGTGGGAGACATCACAATCCCTGACTTGAAGTTATACTACAAAGCAACTGTAGTGAAATCAACATTGTAATGGAATAAAAACACAGCCAAAGATCAATGGAATAGATTAGAAGATACAACCACACCTACAAACACACTTAATCACCTTATCTTTGACAAAGGGGCCAAACATGTTCCCTGGAAGAGCGACAGCCTCTTTAATAAGTGCTGTTGAAAAAACTGGCTCTCCATATGCCAAAAACTAAGACTAGACTCATGCCTATCACCATGTGCTAAATTAAAATATAAATGGATCACCCTTGGGGACATAGGAGTAGGTGGAGAGTTCATGAACAGGAATCAAACCACTTGGAAAATACTTCCCAGAATCAACAATTGGGATCACGTCTTATCAAAAAGTTCTGCACATCAAAAGAAATCTCTAGCATAGTGAATAAAAACCTACAAACAGGGAAACAATCTTAGTGAACTGTCCCTCAGACAAAGGTCTTCGTCTAAAACACAAAAAGAATATAAAAAATCAGACCCCCAAAGTTTAAGGATTCAATCCAAAAATGGACATCTGAGATGAATACCCAATTCTCAGACGAAGACATACAAATGGCAAATAAATACATGAAAAAATGTTCATCATCATTACTCATTAGAAAAATGCAAATTAAAACCACATTGAGATTCCGTCTCACTCCAGAAAGGTCAGAATCAAGAAAGCCACCAGCAATAAATGCTGGAGAGGCTGTGGGGAAAAAGGAACTCTCCTGCATTGTTGGTGGGAGTGTAGACTGGTGCAACCATTGTGGAGCTCAGTCTAGATATTTCTCAGAAAGTTGGGATTGGAGGTAACATTTGTTCCAGGTATTCCACTTGTAGTCATATTCCCAGAAGAATTGAAAACATCATACCAGAGTGATATATGTGCACACATTTTTATAGCAGCACAATTTGTAATAGCCAGATCTTGGAAACAACCTAAGTGTCCATCAACTGAGGAATGGATAAAAAAGTTGTGGTATTTTTATACAATGGAGTACTACTCAGCTATAAAGAATGATCACACTGAGTTATTTATAAATAAATGAGTGCAGCTTGAGATCATACTCATAAACAAAATAAATCAAACTTACATGTATAAATACCAAATAGGTTCCCTAGTGTAAGAAATGGTAAGAACATTTAAAATTATGTGGTAATCATGATTCTCCATTATATTGTTTTGAAGCCTTATAATGTTTTCATTCATTAATTGGAATGGTTTTTTTCTGGGTTGTTTGATTTTATTGTCTGTGTTGTTATGAACAACTATTTTGCAGAAACAAAACATTATAATAGGTAGTGATGATTTAATATCATCTTGTTTTGAAGCTTTTCTTCTTCTGTCTCCATTATCATGTTGCATATTATTGGATTTTATTATATGTGATACTATAAACAAATTATTTTATAGACAGATAATATAGTAACCTTTTTTGTTTTCTGGTAGTTGATACTGAATACCCTGCAATATTTTCATTCTCTTGAATGGTTTTACTCTGTCTTTTTGTGTTTGATACTATAGTATATGAAGATATACTTAATTATTCCAAAGAAAGAGACACTACGGTAGCTACTGTTTTGTCGGATTGTCTTGTAGTGAAACACTATTTTGCTTAAACTGTTGTTTTCTGACCTTTTTTGTTATGTCTTCTTTTATCTCAATCTTTTTTTAAATTAAAAAAATAATAATTTTCAGTACATGGCAGTAAAAGACAGAAGTGTTTATTGGGCAGTGGTTTCAAGACATAGTTAAAAGTGGAGTGTGGGTACTCAGAGAAATGAGATGTACTGAGGCAGGAGATTAAGGTATGGCTAACTGAGGAGGCAAAGTGACCTTTCCAACATGGAGTTCCAGGACATATGCAAAAAGTTCCCAAAGCTCTGCCCAGGCACCAATCAGAGAATAGTCTTTAGGTCTTGTCATAGAAACTCAAGCAGAATTTTGATAGGATGACCTAGATATGACCTTTACTATGAGGAGTCAGAGATCCAAAAAACAATGACCGTTAAGCTGGGAGTAATTTGCTTTTCTTTGAGTGGTCCACATTGGCTTTTGCAGGGTGCATTTGTTTTCTTATCTTTAACTGTCCCAGGCTTGCACTGCACCACATGTTTCTTCTCTTTTCCTACTTTTAGTAAATGCAAATCTTTGCTGCTTCTTTGTACTTTTCCTACCTAATGCTTTTTGGGGAAGAAAAATTTAGAAAGGATCTCTAGGAGTCCTCAGTACCCCAGGACCAGTAGAGACACTATGAGCCAGTGTTGGGTACAGTGGACCCTCAGATCATGACCAGCTTCTTCTACATACAGTGTGGGTTGTGACTGAAATTTTAGGTTTAATGCACTCCTAAAGTCAGAGTTGCAGCTTGTGCTGTTGTTGGATGTTTGTCCTGTTGTAACACAAGACTCAGGATGCTATAACAGCATACATAAGCTTATGTAGGCATCAATCTGAGCCCAGATGCTAGTGTTAGTGGACATGATTTAAGTCAGATCTTGACATAACTACTACAGTAACTGCTGCCAAAATGGGCCCCAAAATGCTAGAAAAGGAGCCGAGGAAGAAAAGGAAGTAAAGAAAGAAATCACAATTGAAAAGCACAGTATTAAAAAAGACCAAAGAAAAGGAACAAACAACCTCAGGGCAGTTTTTAGTTCTGAAAGTGCTAGTGACCCTGAGGCAGGTCCTGGTGCCTACAGATTATCCCAAGGAGAGAAAGGGCACCAGACAGACAGATTCCTGATGTTCTTATGAAAGGGACTCTCCTTACAAATAATTACTACCTTTCATTTTATCCTCCCTTCCTGCAAGCCAAAGATGTCAGCATGGAATTGTTTCTGGTAAACTAGCCACTTTGTCTCTTTTTATAACTTTTTGGTGCACATACTAGGAAAATATTGGAGTCTCTGTTTGCTGTACACTAGCAAAAAGAGCTTTGTTCTATGTTATGTTTGCCAATGTCCAAATTATATGACCAAATTACCTGTTAATTCCCTTTGCAAGTGCAACTATTTTCTACAACCAGACACTCAGGGGCACCAACCATATTGTTACAAAATTAGCTGTAGCACCTTCATACTGTTCTGTATGCACCATCTTCCTGGGTGGCCTGATTGATATGCTAACCATTGTTCCCCTCTGCAAAGGATTGTAAATTCCTGGGAATCTTCTCTATCCTCAAGCAAAGGGAAACAAAGGTCTTCCTCATTCCTTAGCTGACCAAGAATGTTCCTCATTCCTGATCCACACCCATAAACCATTTACTTTGTAATTTTTCTGTCTACAAAAGTCTGTCAAAATTTTAACCCAGTTACACAGCCATGCAAACTCCAACTGCACTGTGTCACTGGTGCCAGGATAAATAAAAGCACTCCTTTTTCTTTAAAAAAGACATCTTGCCCCATTTTTGTGCACCATTTGGGGGCTCATTATTGGGGTACAGTACTGTTAATTTACACACGTTACATAACACATTTTATCATGTAAAAGTTACAGAGTGCCTAGGAATGTGTGGAGTGCGTTGTGCATGTTTGCATTATTTCTTATGGGAAACACAGTCTTGAGTTATAATTGACTTGAATACAATCAGCCCTCATGAATGAAGTGAATTTGTAAGTCAAAGGTTCACTCTGTTTTTAAGAGTGTGTCAAGACTGGTTATCCAGAATGTATATTCTGTCTGTTGAGTATGTATATACTGTCTATTGAGTTCCAGTGCAAATCATTTACATCTATTTTAAATTGGCTATATCACTGTTGTTGCTTCATTGCTGAGGGAAGCACAGTTAACACATGAAAAGGACAGATTTTTAGGCTTATTGTCTTTAAGACCTTCAGTATCTTCTAGATAGTTTCCTGAATGGGAGAAAGATTTGAGTACTGTTTGTGTCTTAAATCTGCCATTTAGTACAATTTTAAAATCTCTACTCCCTTCTTTTCTTTCTACCTAATTTTTATTTTTTCTATTTCTATTAATTGTGTCTACAATTTGAGTAAGCACACTGGACATAGAGGGAAGGGTGAAGGGAAGTCAGAAGGGAGAGAGATAGAAAAAAGAAACAAGAGAGAAACACAGAGAGAGACAGAAAGGATGTGTCAGTACTTTTAAATGTGTACCTGCAGATTACTTGACATGAGTACTTTTACCCTCCAGAATAAGTATATTGAATAACTCCATATTATTTAAATACAGCCCTGATAACTTCTCAGCGTAAGGGGACCCAGAGCAAATGCACTTACTTTATTAGATCTCAGCAGTTAGAAATCACTTCGTAATAGAGATGAAGACAATTCTCCTCCCAGCTACCTGGGCTTCTCAGTTTTTTTTTTCCACTTTGTTTTTCATTAATGATGAGCTCATCCACTAACTCCTTCTGCTGTAAAACTGTGTGGCTCCTAAGTGATTTTCTTTATGCTAACAAATACCAGTGACTATATTCATGGTTTCTAATATTTATCTGCATGCCCTTCACTTAATATCCAATCACTGCTCTGCTAATGAAGAAATGTGCTTTTGTAACATGTCTTGGGAAGGAAAAAATGCAGTAGAAGGTGGAAGGTACTTTATAAAAGTATAATCTGGAATCAAATTGTAGTATTATTATTTCATAATATTTTTGACCCTCATTTTCTTTAAAAGAATGTAGGCCTTAATTAGATTTCTGGTAAAATTACACATGCTTGTTACATAATTAACATTGAAAAAATGTAAATTCTATATTGTTATGGAAACAAGCTTCATAGCATATCCCCAGACAATTTTAAAGTGAAGCTAATGAAGTCTTTGATCCTTAGGAACTAAGAGGTACGATGACCTCTTTCTGTGCATTGTTTTTACACTATGTGTGCATAGTTATATGCTTTTGTAAAATGAAATATATTATGTTTTCTTTATGCTTAAGTGGTATCTCTTCCCAGTTGGAATTTTTCTATCTTAGAATTCATTGCATATTTATTGTTAATGAAATGATAAGGAAAGTTTGCATTTTTTGTGGACAGACTTCATTGGGATAAACCTAGTTTAGTTTTAGTGAGTTATTTATATATGATTATAATATGCAAAAACTTTATAATAGAGGTAGATTTTTCATGTGTTTAAAATATAAATGACTTCTATAAATACTACTACTTCTTAGGCACTGAGTTACTTTACAGTCTCATCAGAAATTTCAAAATCAAGAGTCAATTTGCTTTATAAATCTATAATTTACCAGAAGTAGTGAAGGACGCATAATACGTACAAATTTATTCCAATAAGTATATGGAATTTGTCTGTAGAATAATTCTCACTATAATTTATAACATAAAATAGTACTAGCTGGAACATACAGCAGACAATCTACCATAAGAAATGAAAAGCATAATTCATGAAATGAGTAGAATATATTTCTACATTTTCCTCTTCTACAACATATGCCCATGCATGGATTGCTACAATATTAGTTGAATAAATAATTTTCATTAAAAGCCAAACATCCTAGAAAAAACTAATTTGTATTTCTCCTATCTTTTAATTGTGAAAGACTTCAAAATTAGGAACAACTACCCTCTCTCAGCTGAAAACTGAACTGAGCCCCATGACTCAGTTCTAACTCAGCTCTGCGGGAGGCCGGAAAGGAAACATCTGCAATTGCAGTGTGCTCTGGCTGCACTGTGTCAGGAAACTCACAGATAAAACTTGCTGATTACACTATTAAGGGTTAAAAAGTAAAAGTATGCCAAAACTGAGCCACACAGGAACTAGGTGTCCTAAAAATAAGCTGAGTAAAACAAGGCAGTTAATCAACTCTAACCTGTTGGTCACCCTTTGTGATCTGACCAATCACAAATCGCCAACTATCCTGCTCTAACTGCAATGATTGGCTTCTGTATCAAACGCTTGCATTGCAGTTTTCACCCTTAAAAACACCAGCCTTGCCTCAACTCGGGGTTCTCTGTTCCCGCTTGTTCGGAGGACCCCGTGCTCACGAAATAATAAAAACCCCTTTGTTCTTACTTGAGAGCTGAGTCCTTGGAGTCTCCTTCGCGACGCCGATCTTACAACTAAAAATGGCAAAAATAGAATTTATTAGAATGCTTTTATCTGTCTGTGCATCGCATGCACAGAAATGTACCATACAAAAATTAAGTTCATTTGTCTTTAACATTATGTTTCTTAAGCACCAGTAGTCATTAAAGTATGTCTTAAAATTACCCAAAACCTCTTGCCCAGTGTTATAATATCAAATATTAAGGTAGATTTGTTAACACTCTCAAGGGGTGCAATTATTGAAAATTTTATGTATTTTGAAAATAAATTCAAAATTTCATTAATGTGTACTAAATGTATATATGGCTTCATTAAAATGTTTTTAGCATTTCATTTCAATTTTTCTGGATTAGACCTTTTATTTATTCTTATCATTTCAAGTACTGTTTTTAAGCTTTTATTAAAAAGCTAGAATGTAAATCGAACAATAAACATCATACCAATGAACACATGCATTACTTCAACAAGTTTTTGCCATTTCTCAGACAAAGACAAAGTAATAAATATCAACATCGACATCAGTCTAACCACTGTTTTATCTACATTGTAATAGAGATGAAAATATGAAAACAAAGTTAGAGAAAATATACACTGCACAAATTTGCACACAAGGAAGATTATTCCAGACAACAGGATTGGGGAAGACACTCAGAACTTAGTCCATGCTCAGTTCCAGTGAAATAAAAAATTGCAGGTAAGTATTTGGGTAACATGTACTTATTTCCTCACTGAGTTTACCCAAGGTAAAAGCAAAATTTCTCATGTCTTCAAAGGGAAAAGGATTTCATATCTTGGAGCAATCACTTGCAGAAATCAAGCTTTTGATTTGTAATAGAAACTGGACAATAAAAAGCCAACTTTCTTGACGATTTCTTTTCACAGAGATGTTTTCAAAGATATTCTTGTGTTGTAAAACTAGCAGAAGCTTTTAAAAAGACTTACATCTAAAAAAAGCAGAGAACAAATTTACAACGGCAAGTTTTCTAAAGTAAATTCTAGGAGAGTCAAGGAAATTCAAGGCTGTAGAGCAAAAAGAAATAGCCTTTTCATGTCTAGTTGTACTCAGAGTAATGGAAAGTGTTTGTGACCAACAAGAATTCAAACTCTCTGCCAATTCATGCAGCTTTTATTGTTATGAGGCTTTATTTTAAAAGCAATTTAATTTTTACAGAAAAAAATAAAGAGATTTCCTATATACTACCTACAACTATACACACACTTCAGTGTTATAATCATTATAGATCAAAGGGTCAATTATTTTATGACTGATGACTCTACATTATAATTATTCATCCTTAGTTTATATCAAGGTTTCTTTTGGGTATTGAGTAACCTATGATGTTGGACAGATGCATCATAACATAAACCTAACATTAGAGCAACACACTAAAGTAGTTTCACTGCCCTACAAATTCCATGTACTATGCTCCACTTATTCCTCCTTATACTTTAATTCCTGAGAATCAGTGATCCTCTTAATATCTCCATAGTTTCTAAAATCTTTCCAGACTATTATGTCGCTGGAGTACTATATTATTTGGGTTTTTCAGACAGGTTTTATTTCCACATTTAATGTGGATTTATGTTATCTCCATATTTCTTTCATGACTTATGCCTTATATCTCTTTAATACTAAATAATATCATATCATCCAGGTATATCAGAGTTTATCAGGTTTTCAATATGAATAAAAGTATTATAAACATCTGTTTGCAGACTTATTTTCAGTTCTGTTAGAAAAATGCAAGGGGTGATTATTAAATATTTTTAGTAGTTTGTTTACCTTGTGTACAAAAGTCTCAAAATATTTTCCAAAGTGGCTGTATGGAATGCCTTTTGTTCTACATCTTCACAAACATTTGATATTGTGTATGTTCTCCAGTTTTGTCACTGTAAGAAGAGTGAGGTGGTACCTCTGTGAAATTTTATCTAATAATCTTAACCTACACTTCTCTCACTTGGTTTGTTAATGCTTTGAAGTAAAGGTACATCATAGAATTACACTACCTTAACCAACGTACACTATTTCTAACATTCTTAAAATATTTAACTTTTAAAAATTTTTTATTAGTATTTTTATTGTACATAATTGCATTCCTTGTGGGGAGTTGGTACATGTGCAAAATACATATTTTCTCAGTTGAATATATTAAGATATTTTAGTTTGAAGTTTTCCACAGTAATGAACTGTCATCAAAATTTCAACACTTTGTGTTTCGTTACCACGTTGACTTTCTAATTTTATATTTCTGTCATGTCCTTAACTTCACATAAAACCACTGCAGTACAATTGGTCTTTGAGTAATACTGTTTTTATCTGTAGCAGTGAGTGTTACTCGGTAAAACAGAACCAATGGAATGCATGTCCACATCAATGCTGAATTTTAAGGAATTAACTCGTGCAGCTGTAGTGAATCAATAAGGCAGACTAGCAAAATGAAAATACAAGAATAAATTGCTATTTTAGTCTTGGTAAGAATGCATACTAGAGACAGATTTTTTTTTTGTATTGTTTTGTTTTGTTTTTTGCCTTGTGGGAGTTTCACAATTTTTTCTCTAAAGCTTTCGGTTGGTTTATGAGACCCATTCAGAACAAAGCTTCATCCACTTTTTTCAAAGATTCTGAGCTAAAGTGAATCACAAATTGAATGTTATCATCTCAAATCAATTCATAGGATTGTTTACATATAATCATTATTGTTTTACTGTTAGTCTAAATATTGCAAAATATTAAAGGGCATTATTAAAGGTCATCTTTTCTCTAATATGTGGGATCTAAAAAGACAACATAAAAGTACATGGAAGCTATTATGAAAAAAGTGAAAAATGGGCAGAGAAAGTGAATGAAAGAGAGAGTAATGGGAGATGGTATTATCACAACATACTATGTACACTTATGAAATGCCCTCTGAAGCTTGATATTTTGTAAAATTAATCAGGATAAAATTTAAAAATAAAAGAAAAACTCAGAAAAACTGGTATTATAACAATGGCACTTATTGAAATAAAAATTTTCAAGGCAAATAATTTATAAAGTGAAATTTCAAATTAAGAAAAGCATTGGAATCTTTGAAAAAGCAAAGGGTATAAAATACCAATAGCTTGACACTTAATGGTATATTTTATTTTTCTTATTTTTATATTTTGCCTCTAAAATATTTAAACATTATACATACATGAAATATTTAATATGAAACATGATGCATATATGTATGTGTGTGAAAACTTATCAACACATAAAGGACCTTTCTCTAATCAAATGATAAATAGCTCTTGTTATACATGTGATTTCTACATATCAAGAAAGGTGCAACCAGCAGTATGCATCAATATTAATAAGGATGGCAGAGAATATATTCCTCTAAAGATCAATTTTCATTTAAATGTTTGCTAATGTCTTTCATTTTTGTTATTGATCCCTTTAATAATCTGTATGTTAATTTGGAATAAATACAACAAAGACCATCCTTATGAATTGTATAGAAAAAGTGTTCATACATGCAAATTTTATAATCTTACAACATTTTTTACTAAATGTATTTGATTCAGAAAATTTAATAATGAAAGATAAATATTTTAAATGACAATATTTTGTAATTTCATTGTTCAAATTAACTAATCTGTGTGCTGGCAAATAATTTACATATCTTATTTTTTTCCTGAATTTCTAAAACAATCCTTTAAAATCTTGTTTTGTTTTCAGAATTCTAATCGACTTCTTTTTCATGGTATTCCTAAATTCTTTTCCAAGTAATAGTCTAGCTCTTAATCATTCAAATAAATAAATTCCTCAGCTAATTCTTAAATGATTGCAATTCAAGCAGTTTAATGTAAATGATTCTGAATATCTAAAGAACCAAGTTATTTTAATAACTAATCCTTGAGAATGAAATTAAGATAGAAAAAGTAATATCAGTTTGATCTTGACCATTTTAGTTTAGAATTTATTGCTTTTATTTAAAAGGATTTTGCATATATGTAATGTCATCAAATACTTATGATCATTAAAAAAAGAAAAATCTAACAATCACTAATTACGTATTCTAAAAAAAGAACCTCATTATCTGTTATAATTTGATACTTCATTAGAGCTTTTTTATGTATATCATACTCTTTCTCATCATCAAAGAGTATGTGAAGCTCATTAACTATCTTGAAATGACAAATTACTTTCTTTCTTTGACTACAAGCTACTCTTCTTTTTATGAGTATTTTCGTTTCAAGATTATATTTAATCTTTTTTACCCTTTAAATGATTTCCTTTTTAACTATCATGAACAATTTTATAATTAAATGTTTTGACAGAAAAAAAGCTTATCTATTTAGCCAAAAGCATATAGATTGCCTCACCGTATAAAAAGTCTTTATCTTTAAGCATGTGCAAATGAGTATATGAGGGAGATTATAAACACCAAAATAATCCTTAAGCTTGATTGTTAGAGATGCTGTTAATAATTTAAAATTTTAATATACTTGAGAATTTTATATTTACTTCGTTATGCTTAAATTATACAGCTAAACTTTGTACTGATAATTGTGAAGCATATCAATGTTGTTAGATTATTTAAATATGGGAGAAATGTTCCTCTGTAACATTAGCAAATGATATTGAGTATTTTTTGTTGTTTGTTTCCTGATTTGATATTCAAGGGTGATTTTTTTCTGGATCTTACTAGCAATATAAATACAGAGCTGAATTTGTAGGATGACCATTGGAGCATCACTTTCCCAAATTCAATTATGCCTGTATTATATGAGTTGTTACTGCTTAGGAAGAGTGGAAGCAGACCAGACTTTACCAAATAACGTTTATCTAAATAATCAAAACAAAAACTTCACCTCAGAGAAAATACGGCATCTGTGGATTTTGCTAAGACATTTAATAAAACAATATATTCTTGGTTGAATCTTGATCAGTATTTTAGACTTCGTATATAGTCATTTTTTTTTCTAGTATAATTGTTTATATCCTAAAATTTTCCAAGGAGTGTGTGTGAATGTGTGTGTGTGTATGTGTGTGTGTTTGTGTATGTGTGTGTTAAAGATTAAGTTTCCATTCAAGGTAGAAACTATTTGATAGTACCAAACCTTTCTTGACCTTGCCAGAATTAAAACTTTCCTGTTTTCCTTAATTCCTAGCTTTTCTTTCCTAACTTCGCTTTCTCTAGAATAGTTGAGTAGGATCAGGCTGATAGCTTGTTGTTTATTTCCTCCAAATTCAACTCTTGTTCCTGGTCCTTTTGCTCCTCTGATCACCGGGAAGAAAATGAGTGTTATATAATACAGCAAATATTTAACTAACGGCCTGGTCCTCTACTAGGTACTGCATTTTATTTATAATTTTCCTTTCTCTCCTATTGGTAGGGCACAATGACTATCAATGATCATGGTTTAAATTGTTCTCTAGAAATTTCTTTGGATATCCTTCATCAGTTTTTGATATAGATTAACTTTTAAAAATATTTTCTGTAATGGTTTCAATAATTTATGGTCTTGATTCTTGATAGAGCAATGTGCAGAGATAGCCTTTGGAACTAACTGGTTCAGGGGTGCTTAAATTCATTTATGGATGAGTTCATAGCTGAATAGGACAGAGTGAAGGAAGTAGATCACTGAGGATATTAACTGGAAGAGTTTGTCTTGTCCAGAGCACAGTCCTTTCCTTACTTCAGCTTTTTGTTCCCTGTGAAGACAGCACTTTGCTCCTTTCACCACAATGTTCTTTGTTGCTGATAGGATTATTTTCAGAGGATGAAAAATGCTTCCAAAAGTTGAGGGGTATAAGACAAAAGAGGCCTTTATTCCGGGAACATGGGGAGAGAGGACTGGCGCGCTGGCGGCTGGAATCTGGCGATCTCTCTCTCTCTCCGACACGTGGCGTGGGGGAATATAAGTAGCCTAAGCTTGGGGCAGTGCCCTAAGGCCATTAGAGATGCACAGGTATTTCATTGGCACACGTTTGGTGTGGAGGGTATAGGGTTACAGGTAAATCTCTAGGGGCGGGGGAGGCAGGAGCTCCCTAATTCCGGCTGAGGCTTTTCTGGCTACAGTGTCCGGTCTGGGCCAGCAATCCTTTCAGTTGCTTCTAGGCTGCATAAATGGAAACAGCCAAACACAGACTGAAACTTCTGAAACTGAGCTCAAGCAAAACTTTGTGAACTCACATCAACAGAAAAGTCACACATACATTTATGTGTTGACCAACTTTCAAATGAACAGTAATATCCACTTATTGTGAAAGTCTACAAAAATAAATGGAAAGACTTTCACCAGGACAAAATTTGAACAAGTATGCTAGTTCTTTAAAATAGTGGAGTTGCCTAAATGTGATCATGCTAAGGTATGACACAAAGCTCCCACGTATCTCCTCTAGAACCAGATCTGCTTCTGCATTATTACTCGAATGAGGGAAACGAGCAAGAAACATTGCTGGCTATGTTTTGCTCATTCTGATGGCTCTGCCATAAGTAAATCCCTTTGTCAATATACCTGGCTCCTTTTGGTTTACTTTTTGGTTTTTTTTTCTGCTGTCATCTATGAAATCATAGAGACTAGTTTGACATTTGACAGGAATAGTTAAATTTCAGATGCTTAAAAACTCTTGACTGGATACTTTCTCATTGACACATCTCAGTAAGGAATTTCCAGTGGGGAGGACTCTCAGGAAACTGCAAAGCCTATTACTTCCTTTAAGGCATTTGATTCAAGAATAAAATCAGCTCCCTAAATTTCCATTACTCAAGGCCTTCCCAGCACTGCTTCTGTTTTGTCGTGTTGTAAGGATATTTGACATTCACTTGCAGATTTCATGTAGAAGTTGATAGCAGTGGAATGCCATAGGCATATATCAACCTCTGCAAGAATTCTTCCCCGCTTTGCCTCTGTTGCTCTGGTGGACAGTGTTTGCAGTACTACTATTAAAATCATACCCAGAGTCTCACGAACAAGACACATTTTTGCTCCTTAACTGAGACATAATCTCATGGGCCTACTATCATTCTTTGTTCTTGTTCTGACATAAGAAATGTGTCATAATCTGTATAGTCTATGTATACTATTGTGGTTGAAAACATTTTTACTGGAAAAAAATGACAGCTGAACTAAACAACACATTAAGATGTAGCTTCTTTATATATTTTTTGCAAGTTACTTAATTTACCATGAGTGTTGCTAATAGTACAACTAATTTGTTCCTTCTTCCCATATAAGAGAGATTATAAGCTTTTTGTTCTTGAGAATTGGAAAAATAACTTGGAGCTCCCTATATTCTTAAAAATATCTTCCAAGTATCTGTTTTTCATATTTTCTGCAATATTTTCTTATATAAGCTGCTGTACTTATTCTTTAGTAATTTTTGGTTTCTCTTTGCAATTCTTACAGGCATGTGTATTTTCTGATATCTAACACCAATCATCATCAGCATCAAGGGATGATGAACAAATCATAAAATATTCATATAAAATTCAGCTCAATTCACATTCAAATGATACGATAGTATACAATAGCATACTATGAAGTGTTCACAATCACACTGAGCAAAATTATAAGAAGACATGAGCAAAAATAAGCAATTTGGGTATGATGTGTGAAATAATCTTTATCTGATCTGTTACAATTGGATAACTCATCACACAATGTTTTGACATCTAAAACAGTGCTTTTCCCTCTGTTTTTATTTATACTTTTGACACTAGTGTGCCAACATTTCCTTTAAGTACAATGCACATTAACTACTTGAAAAAAGGAAATTAAAATGTATTTTATGAAATACAAACAATATTTTAGCATAACTTCAACAAAATTGCTAAATCATTTTGCCTATGTTTTCTCAACTATTAGTATTAACTTCTAGATTAATATTAATAACTAATGACAGTAAAATACAGCCCACATATTTCAATAAAGGTATAGGATTTTCTCTTGAATATGCCTATGCCCAAGCATTTCAAGATATTATTTTACCCAGTGTCTCATACTACTTTGTGTCATACAGATAATCATAAATATCAACATTTTTCCAAGTAAAAAGAGTTCATTTTAAAATTCAAATTATGTCATTAAAATTCAGACCTTACTATTTTATTTACCTAGTTATGGTGGTATTTTTGTAAGTTATTTTAATAATTATTGCATGTTGCTATTATCTCATTTGTCACTGAAATATTATTCATTTACTTATATTCACATTAAATTCTAATTTAATTATCTATTGTTGCTAATGTGGTTATCTTCTTTGGATTTTTTTCAATTATCTATACTTATTCCTTGTCTTATGGAGAAATAACTTTCTTTATAAATTCTACAAGCTATAAAGGCAATGTTATATTTCAAAGTTCCAGAGCACAACTTCTGCTTTTAAATTTTAATTTGCTAAACTGTATTCCATTTGAAAGTAGAGTTTTGTGGCTGCTCTCAGTGTTCTGTAATAAAATTTCCTTTCTGTTAGTCAAAATGTTTGAGGATTTTGCAAAATCTTCAATGTTAATATAACTGGCTGCCACTCAAAATTTTTAGCCATTTAACTCTACCTAAAGAACTAGATTTAGGCATGGTACTACCAAAATATTTAGAATACAATTCATTTAATGAAATTAATGAGTATTTAAAGTTATGTTGATTTCTTCTATTCTTTCACACAATCATAAAGAATGTTTTGGCTATTAGTTTTGGCTTCACTTTCTAGTTCTGCAGCTCAGGAGCACTATATTACATTTCTTTGTTGAATTTCAAATAATGAGGATATGTCAGCAGTGCTAAGAAAGTTATTCCAGATCTTATTAAATCCTTACAGATTCCAGCCAGCTTTCTTTCCTTTATTTTATATTTTTTGTCCTTACTATCTCGGCCCACTTAATTCTCCTATGCCATCTAACTTCAAAATGTGATTGTCACTCTGAGGTATCTTTTACTTTTTAATTCCCTAAAGGACTCTAGGCTTTTCCATCATAAAATCAATATGCCAAGATGATAATCTCTTTGTAGTCTATGTGGCATATGATTGAAGTAGTAAAAAACAACCATAATTAATTTTTGCATTGCTAGCAAGATATTGTCTATGGAGACAAATGTAACTTAATGATAAAAACATGTTTTTCATTCACATCTCATGTTATTTTTTACCAAGAGTTCTTAAAATTTTACAGTTCAGTTATTCTAATATGTTTATCACTGAACTAATACTGAATGTTAGATAATCCTTAGTGCAAGGAAAACAAGAACCATATTGAATTATAGTTTCAAAGTGACTATTTACCTTTACATATAATAAGTTTCATACAATTTGAAGCTATTTGTAAACTCATATTCAATTCCACCTTTGATAAATTAACAAGTTGTGTGAGTGACTCATCAATCTAGGAAACAATACAGGTATGCTGTTAACATTAGGAAATACTTAGAAATTTAGCTATACTAATTCATTTCTTTGCGTGCTGTTTTGCTTCTGACATTTTAATACTCCTGTATTGGATTGTATGATAGTGAAGCGATCGAAGATGTCATAATGCAATTTAAAGCAGAAAGAAGCTTTAAATTTACTTTTTTCCTAAGGAGAATTGGGATATGGACACTAAAACTATGATTTATTAACTGCATACTTTACCCTATGACTTTGGAGTCTTGAGTGAATAAAATACAAAAAGTACAGCGACATCACCCATTGCTGTAGTCACAGAGAGTCACTTGACTGCAGAACCAGCGCTAGTACTGGGAGGCACTGTTAGGTTTTTATTTGCATTTATTTATTTATTTTTGGCTTCCAGCAATCACCGCAGATCCTTTTGGTAAATTTTATGATGTTGATTCTTAAACATTATATTAGCTCTAGGGTCCTTTTTCTGTTGTTTTTTTCCTTTGTATCTGGAATCAAACTCAGGACCTTGCACTTGCCAAGCAGGCAGTTGTGCTGCTGAGCTACATTCCCAGTTCCCAGTGATCTTTCTTTTCTATAATAAAATAAAAATAATAGCTCATCCAACAAAATAAAATTATCTCCCTCACAATTCATGAATTAATTCCATCAGATATAGAATTGAAAGTTCTAAACCTGAAAGACATCAGAGGATGTCATACCTTACAGAAATTTTTATTTTGCCTTCCAACGTATATTAGTCTTGTCCCATGTGATCCAAGCAGCAGCCCCAGTGCTTAAGGGAAAGAAAGAGAAGAAAGAAAAATAAATAGATAAATTGTCTTTTTGAGTTTAATTCTACCTCTTAGAAAATACCACTCTTTTTTTCCGTGTGTTTTCCACAACAGCCGTTTTTCTGCCTTTGATCACAGTTTAATTTGGTAGTTAGGAGCCAGATATAGTGGTGCAAGCCTGTAGTCCTAGCACTGGGGAGGCTGAACCAGGAGGAGCACTGTGAGTTTCAGATCAGTTTGCGCTATACAGTGAGTTCGACACTGGCTTGACCTACCTAGTGAGATCCTGTCTCAAATATAATTATTTCTTTTGCAACAGAAGCTAAGTAGAGTATGCATGATTTATTATAGGTTTCTTTGTGTCTTCATTTGGCCTCCCAAACATCCACATGTTCTCTTCTTTTTACACATAAAGTATAATAAATGATTTCCTGCCCATGTACAACAAGGAATAACTTTAATCAACTCCTATCTGTAATCTTCAATGCTCTATTCCATATTACGATTCAGATCATTGAGTCGGATGATTGTAAATAAAAATACATGGTAAAATAATTCCTGACTACTAAAATAATTGAGAGAATAAATAGGATAAAAAAGCTTGAAAACAAATCAATCAAGAAATCTTAACATTAAGGCAAATAGACATTTCTTAAAGCTCCTTGAAATTATGTATCTATATTAATTATTAAGTCTGGCTTGAAAAAAATGGAAAGACATCCTTCTCTAATAATAGAATATGGGTGTGCTTCACTGAAATCTCCCAGTACTGTTTCTTAGAAATAATTACCTTGTCAGTTGTTCTCCATAGTTGTTAAATTTGCTTAGTAATTCTTCTGTGATTTTTATATTCAATTTTCTTTCTTGAATTAGGAAATAGAGAAATGTGTCCTTCCAGTTATCCATATTATGGGGATTTGAAAGCCTAAAGATTTAGAAGAGCTGAAAATGTTATGATGTGCTCTCTTGAGCAATGTACATCTTTTGAAAACTATTTGCCTATTTATTTTTTCATGTCAGTTTCATATTCAACAAATCACAGTCAATTATCTTGGTATTTCAATTTTTTTAATTCTGAATTTTTTTTCATTTCATGGTGTATGTATTCTCACCCTTATTTCTCATCATAATGTCATGAAGTTTGAAGCCCTTTAAAAAAAATTGATTGGATTTGATGGCTACAGCCTTGATCTAGTTTCTGCCAGCAGGCCTCTTGTCTTTTATGTCATAGTCTCAGAGTAAATTACCATTAAAAATGCTATTGAAATGCTTTACTATTTATAATTGCTTCTGTTTGAAGTGGAAATATTTAACTCATTCTAGTCTATAAATCTCTTGAGTAACAGAATCTTGGTTTAACCAAGCTATAGGTAGAGAGTGCTTTCCTTAATAAATCTGTTTCTTTATTTACTTTACTTGAAAAAGACATCATTAATCTGAGTTCATCTCTAAAAGGAGAGTTCACTGCAAACATTAAGAAAATTTCCACACCTGCAGTGATAGACTCTTATTTCTTCTAATGTTATGACAATAGGCAGACATAAACAAGGGATCCATTTCCTAAACTTGGTACCTGAAATCTCAGTTTGTCTAATATATTTCTCTACTAAAGTTTAATGGTATATATTTGGATTGTCTTACGATTTTTTTTACACCAGTTATTGTTACAACATTCAGTAAAATCATTAGTTTCAGGGATTTACGAAATGATGAAAGATTATACTTCAAGTTATATAAAATACATAGCTGGTTTGAACTAGTTCTCTTAATGTCCAAGAATATTCTTTACATGATTTGAATGACTCTTAACTGTCTTTAATTTTTCTTAAATTTTTATATATTAAAAAGCATAATAAAGATTAAAGAGTAACTACATTTTTCCCCATTATATACTATCTTTCATGTTAACAAGGACATTCAATACAGAAAATAATGGCAACACACAATACCATATTTGGGAATTCATAACAACTAATTCTCCATATAAAAATACATTAATATTTAATTTGATGCTTCCATTCTCTGGTCACCTCACTTTCCAGTACACTGGACAAATGATGGGGAACTGGAAAAAAAATGATAATAGGGTTTCCAAAACTGCATCTCTAAAACCCATCAAGTCATGTTTAATAAATATAACATAAAAGTTGAGCTCTTTAGAATGACAATTAAGAGTTCACATGCATCTTGCCTCTGACTTTTTTTCATTATCCCCAGTTGCCAGATCCATCACTGTATTTTCTTCATTTCTAAAGCATGACAAATTCACTTTCGCTGTAGGAAATTCTCTCTGCGTTTCTTTTATTCTTGAAACACTCGATCCTAGGTATTTGCTGATCTTTAATTTGTTTGTCTTTCTCTAGGTTCTAACAATCTTATCAGATGCTGCCAGCAAAATTCATTTAAGACAATTTATATTACAAGAGATGGTTTTACTTTTTTCACAGAAATGCTTTCCAAAAATCTAGTTTTAATCTTAAAATTTCATTGTCTATATCTTCTACTAGAATTTAAACTCAACAATGAGATTTTGAATTTTCTTCATTTTTGAATAATTGGAAGTACATAGTGAGCAGTCAATCACTTATGGTATAAACAAATGACTTCTACTTCTGTGTAAGTTTATTTCTCTTTTAAAAAGCCAAGAACTTTTTCTCTCAAGAATTACCTTTATTTAATTTTCTACCATCCAGCCTTTCAGGAGTACTGCTCCTTTTTACCTCAGTCTAAACTTAATCTATTTATATAATCACTTTAGACTAGATAGCTATCAGATTAGCTGGTGTTTATTACAAAGCCTAATTGCATCCTAAACTCTCAGTAACTGTTAATTATCAATAATAGCAAAACATTCAACCAGAATTGGCCTCCAGCTCTTTTGAATTGTTATTCACACAGGCTGCAATTCAAGGTTGACATTACTGAAGAGAATATGAGACAGTACAGCAATAATTATTTTTATTTGTTTGTGTAAGGCATGTGGTTTGCTTTCAATATTACTACAGTCAGTATCCTAGGTAACATTTCACTTCTTCAAAATCACATTTCATTTTCCTTTTGAGTTTATAAAAATGGATTTTAGAAATTTGTTGCATCATTTTGATTGCTATTTATTAGAACTGAAGATTTTCTTCCAATCCAGCTGAATTTCATTCCATTGATATTTGCCCAAACATTTATGGCCATGCCCTAACACATAAGGTAAACGCATAACATTAAATACAAAGTTTTATTTTTACTTATGATGGAGAAAGAGGTCTAATAATTATGCTCTCAATTTTAAGTAAGAATAATGCCTACTTGTTTGTAGAGTGATCCAGTATCTCTCAAGTGGAGATTCAAAGTGATTTTGGCAGTCCCATCAAATTAGTATTGCCACAGAAAATAAAACAGAATTTAAATGTATGGTAACCATCAAGGAAAATTTTCATAGGCTAAAAAATTTAATGGATTTTAAACTGGGCAAAAGTTATCAGTATTAAAATGCTTTCTATTTCATTCTTTCTGATGTTCTCTGTTAAAGCAGGACTATCCTTTTCACATTAAATGTTTTTTTAAAATCTTAAAAAAAGGATAAGGCAAAATTACCAATGATATTAAAGAAAAATAGTTTAGTCAGGAACTCAAGAAATTAGATCTTTCTGTATTTTTCTTGAATATTTACTACTTGACATCTACCAAATAGTGTAAAAGGTATGTAACAATATTTATATTGAGATCATTCCTTTGTATTATTTTTGTTTATTAATCTACTATAATTTAGTAAGAGCATTAATATATATACAATTTCACATAGATATTTGTACGATTCATGACATAGACAATATTTGTTGATTTGTTATAGATTTGAACTTATAAAAAGTTATATGAAACATACAAAAATTGTAGAATTTTTGCTTTTGTTACTTTGTATGCTACAATAAGTTAAAAATATTTTCAGTCAAGTTCATTAGCAAGTACTCCATTTTGAACTTATGAAAACCCACTTGTAACAGAGAAAAGACACCCTACTTATACGTATCAGATTACAAGAAATCAAACAGATTAGAAAACATTCACAAATAATTTCAATAAGTGTATTCTTTTTTAGAATAATTATAAAATTGATTATCAACTTAATAATAAAAATTGTCAGGTAAAAGAAAAGTAATAATCATAACTATTCATTGTTGAAGTGAAAGGTGAAAAATATATAATTTTTTTTTAAATGTTACCATGTAAAACAGGATAAATTTTGGTGATATTAAATTGCAATACAACAATATAGGTAAATTGGATGGGAAAGAAAAACATTGAACAATCAATTGAATATTTTTTGATAGAAGTGACAACAATTAGGCTATCTTAAGATATAAACATAGACAATGTTTATATATTTTAAAATACCATGAACTATGTCATAAAACAAGAATAAAAATGCTCTCTAATAAATTAGTCTCTTTAAATAGAATATTGAGGAAAAGATGACATCGACAATTTAAATTTTACATATTCTCCAATATTATATTCAAACAAACATATCAACTCATTTAGTGAAAAAAAATATACTTGTAAAGCAACTCTTAACTAATTGGATCCAGGTGTGGTGACGTCTATCATCCTAGTGCTTGGGAAACTGAGGCAGGAGGATCACATTGTAAGTTTGAGGCCATCCTAGGCTACACAGTGTGTTCAATGCTAGGATGAACTACATCGGGAGACACTTTTTAAAACAATCTAGGATTTAACCAAACAATCCGTTCTTTCATATCTTACCTAATTTGGTGACTTTTTGCTGGACACCTCAAGGAACTCAATCATTAAAAATCTGCAAGGGCAATGGGTGTTTTAGTGAACAGTTAAAAAAAATGAAGAAGTGGCTGATGGAAAGGTGCAAGCTACTGCTTTCTGGGCTCCACATTTCAGAAAAGTATTCTATCATATGATGCAACGATTTCCCATATACTTCATTTCCACCATCTGTTTGACCATGCTAGTAGTTTTCCTGTTCTTGTGTTCCTTAGCTTTTGTTCCCTTTTCTACAAAATTTACATTGCATTTCCAGTAGTTTCTGTTCATTGAGTTAACGTCTAATGAACGGATTGCTTTTGTTGGATGTACACTATTAAAATACTTTGTAGTTGTTGTGGTTGTTTTAGATTAATTCACTATGCTTTGTATTCTGAGAGGAAACTCAATATTTCAAGTAGGTTTTTAGTACCTTCAAAATTCTCTGAGCATTCAGACACCCTGAAGTTCTGATACCGCTCTCAGCTTTCTCTGTTACTTGAATATTGTGAAGGAAGGGACATGAACGTCTATCCAAAATTTAACTATATTTCTTTTATGTTAGAGACAATTTCCATTTTTTTTCTTTCTTTCTTTTTAAAAATTTTTTAGGCCAGCCTGGCCTACACAGTGATTTCAAGGCCAGGCTGAACTACATAGAGAAACCCTGTCTCAAAAAATAAATAAACAAACAAAGCCCATTTAAAGACATTAATGAAAGTAAATTAAAATAAAGCAGGCAGAGATTTGTGATTTTAATAAAGGAATCCAGAAACCTGCGGATAATATGTGAAGTGAAATCCACACAGGCCAATTTTGCGTTCATTTCTTCTCTCTGTTGATGAAGGGGTAATGCTCGGAACAAGCTTCTCATTTTTTATTAACTTGGGTTGCATTCCAGCTTCCTGTGGGTTTTGTCACCTGCGTTGTGACTAAATCAATTAATTTTTAAAATGGTTGCTCTGCATTTCTCCTTTCTGCCACTGTCCTTGTAAGTAAAAGTCCCTTTTCATCTTGAGAGGTTGACCCACAGTGCAGGCTTTTGTTGATTAATTCCTGCTCACTCTTGTGGCACACAGCCGAATACCGTGCAGCCACCTCTGAACAACACGGTTTATAGAGACTTCAGTAGGAGCTCTCGCTCGCTGCTCTGTGTTCACGCTCTCACCCTCTCAGACACAGAGCTCTCCTCTAATTACTCCCCATGGCAACAGGATGATTTTTGTAGGTGAAGTGTGAGTTTTTCCAGCATTGTTTGTTTAAATTTTTTTTATTTTTCAGTATATCTTAAAGAAATATATAAAAGATTTTTGCACGTAAAATCTTCAATTCCCTAGAGGAGCTACACAACTGTATTGATTTCAATGAAACACAAACACATAAACACATAGAAGTTTTGCATATTTGAACAACCATATTCAAAAAATCTACTAAATGAATAACTATGGCATACATCAGTTCAGAGCAAAATAGGCCTAATTCAATGTCTTCAGTTTTATGTCATAAATAAGATTGTTTTTCTTCTATTAAGAAAGAGAATGATAGTTAATTGCTTTACTTTTGTGATTATTAGAATTTTATTTAGAATAGGTTTTTTTCTCTCTGAGTATTAAACTCTCTTACAAACAGTGTAATATGAACATGAAAATGTAACATGAAGTAAACAACAGTCATTTTTACCAGAGTAGTTTCTAATAATTTTCAATAACATTTTCATAATTCATTCCATCTGTATTTTATGATCTTGAATTTGAATATTAATTATAAGTGTTTATATTATCCCAAAG
Organism: Cavia porcellus; assembly: GCF_034190915.1. Classification (NCBI taxonomy): domain Eukaryota; kingdom Metazoa; phylum Chordata; class Mammalia; order Rodentia; family Caviidae; genus Cavia; species Cavia porcellus. The sequence goes on along the minus strand of NW_026947487.1, from coordinate 17,363,891 downwards.
TTTTCAAAATATTCACTTTCATATGTGGTTTCTTTGGATCATTTAATTTATGAATGTTTTCATAAAATATTGATTTTATAAATTGCACAGTATGAATATACTTCCACTCCCTTTATTTCTAAATAATTACTATTTAAAATTTATTTATTGGTATTTGTGATATAATTGTTATTGTATTACAAAATTCTTATTCTATGATGTAGGTAAATTTAGCTTCTCTACATGCAGATAAAGAAAATGTGGCTCAGTATTTTTGTATGCTTTTTATACTATTAACAAATAACCAAATTGTAAACTCATTAACATTATTTTAATAAAGAATAATTATTATTTACCCTTGGCATTTCTTAATATTAGTCATCGTGATGCTATTTAAAACTGCAGAGAGAAGTGAGTTCTCTATGTAATACAAAACTCTCCACCAAGTTGACACAAGCTTGTTTATATGGAGACATAGATTCCAGGAGCAGGCATAGAAGTTCCAAATATTTTGAAAGCAAGATTGGAAAAGTATACCATACTCTTTCTGAGTGATAATTGGACAATTTAATGAAACCATTAATGTTTCATAAATATATTCAGAAGGTAAGGATATATACTACTTAGTAGATATGCACATATATATGTGGGTCTTATTTCTTTTTCTATGCCACTAGTATGTGACTGTGAATTTTGCTTACTCATTTAGACTTCTACCCTCTAGATTATAGTCTGACATATTGTAGGAAATTAAAAAAAATATTGTCAAATGAATGAACCTTTATCATATGCTAAACTTGCTTGTGTGGCTATCTTTATTCTTTGATTCAGTCATTTGTGTATTACTGGAAGCAGAGGACAAGAAACTTCTAACATTATGGGAAACTCTGAAAATGGCCCTACGGAAATATATAATTTTTATTCATATGTTTATGGAAAGTTCATATGATTTGTTTACATAAAAAAATTCTAACTGGAACCAGAAAGACAAAGGGATATTAAACATTGTGGATACTACTTACGAGAAAGAGGTAACTTTACAAACTATGCATGATTGGCATAAAAAATACAGCACATAAATACAATGTGTTTCAATTTCAAAGCCGACTTCATTTTATTAATGGATAGCTACTTGACCTGGCTATAGCTTCTAGGAAGTATCTTCTTATTCACAACAAGTGTCAAGCCCAGAGTGAACCATCCCTGAGCATCCCAGTGTAGACATGAATGCATGGAGGATGAAAAAGAATGCCGGAGATGAGAGTCACTTCAATCACTGAAAACTCAGAGGGGCTGCTCCTTGGGCATAAGACAGCCTCGGGGTAACAGAAACCAACTGAGATCTCTGTGTTTATTTATTTGTAACTCAAGGACATGAGCACAAGGTGTAGGAGAAAAACATTTTGCAAAATATGGTGCAGGAGTTTTTGTCAGGGCTTGAAGAAGTGGTTTGTTACATGACCCGGATTGACCTGGTTTAAACCATCTTTTTTTATTATACTGCACTCCATCATGTTTTCATGTAGAAAATCTAAATATTATTATTCTTAATATAAATAACATAGGGTGGTGGTGACAACCCATTTTCTATAATTTTCAGGGGAATAAGACAGGCAAAATAATAAAGAGGCTGATTGGTAGAGTGTTTGGCTGTCGGGCACAAAGCCTTGAGTTATGTTTAGTTTACTAAATAGCAGTACAATATTCTATTATTTCCACTGATAGTATGGGTCCAATTGACCACAGAAATATTTAATAGTAATTGTTGAAATAGTTTGTTCTAACAACTTTCAATAATGATGTTTTTCTTCTAGATTTTTTTTTTTTTATTTTAAAGGATTATTTTTTTCAATATAGTGATCCCTCTTATTAGGGTAATTGACTAAGACACTATTTGAGAACTTATCACTGATCACTTTCTGTTTCTACTTAGTTATTGCCTATGATTATAATTTCCATATAAAAATGTCAGATACTTTTTCTGTATACTCTTAACAGTATGGATCTTAATAAAATAATCAGGTATGACTAATTTCATGAATTAGTATTGTATATAGGTTTTCTTTTTTCACAATTTTCCTGGGTACTAGAGAATTGCAGCATACATTTCATAAATTTTATGACTATTATCTTTCCACTTTTGTTGATAGTGTGTCTAAGTCTTATAGAGCAGAAATTTTATTTTTATATCTTTTTATGAGAAATAACTACTTTTATTTCATTTGCACTAATAATCACTGTAACGCTGCTTATGGTATTATTTATTCTGTTACCATATCAAGTTCCCATATATACATGGATGTACTTTGTCAAAGAAAAATTGTACAGGCAAGCTAAATAGCTCAGGAAGACAAGATTCAAGATGATTGACATAGGGGAACTTATATTCAACTTGTCTACATTAAAAGGTGGGAGAGTTTTAAGTGCTGGGATGAATACTATGGGATGGTAATGGGAAGTTGGTCCAGGTAATTAGTTCCACTGTGTTTCATAACTGTGGCTTATCCATGTTAACTTTCTACCCTCTAATAAAGGTTTGGAAGTTAGTAATATTATTTTTGCAATGATTTTATTTTTAGAAGAAATAATTCACAGGTCATAAAAGATATCTTTGATTTGTAAAACCTAAGAGGTTGGAAGGGAATTTACATTTCAAAGATTCAGGGAAAGAATATATAATTACCACATACAAAAAGAAAAAAAAAATGTAAGGAGGTTATAGTAAGAAAATAAGTAATTTACCTAAAACATAGTACACTGGGGACAAACTTAAAGCATCTTGGTAGTGGTCAGTTTTCTGCAATATTTGTTCAATTCATCAATCAGTATTACTAACCTGGGCCTATGACACATTATTTTTATCACAATGGCATTATGAAACTTTTGACATTTGAGAAGATGAGTTTTTGCTTTTTCCACATCATTATCATGAAATGCATAAGCTATTATTTAACTCTTTGTATGAGAAGTTACTTGAAAAAAATACATTCTGTTCAGTTAAATTGTAACATTTTGATCACATATATAGTACAATGTAATAAAATATAATAAGTGAGCATTTTGTTGAAGCTATATATACTTTATACTTTATAGGCATATGTGTATGTATATGTTTATGTATTTTCAGCAAAATACACAATTTGGATACTTACTCTTAAAAAGCATACTCTGGTTTATTTAGATCTCTTCTGTGCATTTTAATAAAATGCTTTTTCCCTGTAGTATTTGGAAATGTTTTACATACATATCAATTAATTTTTGTTGTCATTTTGTTTAAAATTCACTAGCAAGCCATTTCTAAGGCAATATTATTTATACTTAATAGCATCAAGTATATTAAACATTTATTAGTTATGTTACCAAAATCCTATCTTTTGGTTATACAAAATATTTCCTATTTAAAAAATTAATGTGTTCATATTTTCTATTACAATTTTTGTATTTATTTTCATATATTTTAAGAGCTTTATATTTTTATTTTTTTATATTTATATTTTTTCTGTTTTGTTTTATAATTAAAGGCCTTTTTAGAAGTTGTGTGTGTGTATATTTGTATGTGATATTAATACTATGACAAAGGAAAATGTACTATAACATCTTTGTATTTGAAATAGGACAGTTATTAACCATTTTTGCTTATGTGCTTATATATACCTTTACATATATATGTACACACACATCAAATAAGAATTAAAAAGGTACTAGCATTGTTTACAAGTAATTATGCCATGTAGATCTTCATTCTGTTCTGGGATGTCAAAACAACACCAGCTACAAATCAAGAGCAAATACTTTTAATATTAACTCTATCCAATAGTAATTTTAGTGTAGAAATGGTTAAGCAAATTTGAACTATAATTTCAAGCAAATTTTAGCACATAGTTCCTTAGTATACAATATTATTATTGCTATTATAATTAATAGTATTGCTGTTTCTTATTAGGCACAGACTTTCCACTTTTTACATTAATTTCTTTTTCTTTATCTCAAATTAGCAAACTCATTTTGCTTAGAAGATAGATTGTTTCTCTAAGGATGTGAAGTTTATTATCTTAAGCTATGAAAATTCAACTATACTGACATGAATTGTTTTCTGTTAATAATCTTGTACATTTAAACCAGAAATAAAAAGTAGATTAGATTTCTCAATTTAGAAAAACCAAGGAATCAGAGAACTCTGCTAAATTCCAGTTGGCAAACCTGAAAATAAAGAAAGCAGCCTTCTTCATTATCATTGTCTTTCAGTGTGGTACTGAACAATGAATAGTCAGCAACATGAATAATATAAAAAGGTCATAAAATTCTCAAAGTTGTAAATTGGTTATGATATCAAAATTTAAAAATGCATCCAATCCCTGGTGTCCAAAATTATAATGTTGTTCAAGGTCTCTAACTGGGAAGTTTTGTTGTCTGGAAGAACAAATAGTCATTTGATTTTAGACATTTTGAAAAGCTATGGAATAAAAAAGTTTCATGATATTAATTAAACATGGACAAATTTTCCTTAGCCTATCAGCAATTGCATAAAAGGGCACACATTCAGAAATCTGAGTACTGAAAAACATTTTAAGGTGTTTTATCTTTTTGCCTGTTTTTTCTGAACTCTCTACTATTCCTATTGCACTTACAAAGTACTATTTAGATCAACTTACACATCACTTCAACATATCAACGTAATGACTTATTTACTATTTATTTTCTAAGACCATATTAGATATATGCACACGTGCAGGTGTTTATTGCTTTAAGGTTTGTTCTTAATTTTAGCTATAATGCAAATAGGATATTTGTTTGGTTTCAAATACAACAGAATGCTTATGAATGTTTCCTTCAATACTTAAATATGTTGTTATTGTAAATATATCCACTTGACAGCAGAGGAAAAATACATTTTTATTTCTATACTTTTAAAACTTTCTTATACTCAGATGTTTGCCTTGATCTGAAATGGTCAGGATGTAATTGAAAAACTCTGAATACCATTATTTTAAACAGAGCTCAAATTAAGCAGTGCCTTGAACTGAACAATATGAATGGATACCACTTTACAATAGTTACTAAAAATCATTGTTCACCAATACTTTAAAAAATAAGCAGCATGAGTCATCTATCATATTATAGATAAAGTTGACATCAGATTGTTTTTTATAGCAATTTCTCTTTTTTTTTCTATAGAAAATTTCCCAGAGCCATATTTTGCAAAGAAGAGGGTTTAATGGGTGAATTCTATGTCCCTTAAGTAGTTCTTACATCAGTCTCCACTTTATAATGTCATGACTTATGTGAAGGCCAGTGTGATTTCTATTATTAGAAAAGCAATTTGTTTCAGGACATAATGACTAGCAACCCTTATATGATCTTTGAGCTATGGCAGCAATAATAGTGGAAACATTCACATGGTCCATTTACAAGATGAGATTGCATAAAGTCCATCAGATTGCACATAAGTGGTTATTAGAATAAGCGTCAAACATGAGTCATAAGAGAGCTACAAATTCTTAAACCATCTATTTTCAAACCATTTTATGAGAATTGTAGTTCATGCATATTGGGCACTTCATTGTCATTGACTTTGAAACAAAAATAAATGGCATATTCATCAGCTAGTTACAGACTTGGTTCAAGTGTCAATGCACCTTGCACTATTAACTAAGAAATATTAGGAGAGAAAATAGCTATGGATAACAATCATTTTCTTTGTGACTTGACAAAAATAGCAATGTTAATTCCCTATGTGTTTCAGAAGTTATTATATGTTCTAAGGACAGAGATATTTTATTATAAAACTAACTTGCTGTAATATATTAGCCAAAAGCCATATATTACTATTAAGTCTGTAGGTTGCTACAAAAATTTGAAAACATGCACAATAAAAAAATACTGTGAATTCTCATGTAGGGAGACATATTTTTTAAAGTTGTTTTGTCAAGTCCCATACAGAAATCTAGATGCCTTAGAATGTGTTTGCTCATTCATTCATTCCGTTTCAAGGACCTTCACTCCCACAGTGATCCAAAGGCAAAGTGAACTCACAGAGAATGACTCACAGAATAGTGAGAGTTCCTGTGGTTAGAGAAAGGCTTCCAGTTGCCTGAGTAAGTCAATACTGACAATTATCAGCAAATAGAAGCAAAAAATAAAACAACAACAACAACAACACTGGAATCTCAGAATTCAGTTTTGAAAGCACTCTTATTGCTGCATTTATTTTAATTTTAAATAGAAATTAACATTAAACATTCCATTAAATATAAACTTTGGCCTTTAAAAATGTATAAACATATCAGAAATTAGTTCAGGAAACATGAGTATGTTCATACAGTATTGGGTGAATTTTGGTAAGCATCTGCTATGTTAAATAATGGAATGAAACTATAATTTAATTTTATTATGAATAATATATAGTGCATATAATATATAAACTGAGACATGTATTAGCAGGATAAAACTTGGCAGGTTAATAACATGAAAGTCAACACTCAATTTTATGATAAATTATAGAAAAAACAATGAACATTCTTGGATGAATGAAGTCACTGGCATGCCTGTGATTGCAGGAAACTAACCAAGCATTCTGGAAAGCTGAGGTAGAAGGATAGCATTTTTGAAGCTATCTTGGTAAACTTTGTGATTTGGAAAGAATCTCTCTTAAGATAAAAACTAAGGAATATTTACAATAAAGTCACATCTCCAAAAATACAGAGATAACAAAAGACAAATAAAACACCTGAGATCATTTTACTTGTGTTAGAATACTAATGTAAGGCTACAGATTTAGATAGCATGAAATTGGTGAAAAAACAGATGTAGAGATCAATGGAACAGGACAGCTTGGAAATATATGCACATAACCAAGTTGAACAGATCTTTGAGAAAAGAGCAAATGATATTGTCTTACTTTACTCTTGTTGTTGAAACAAAATGCCTGACACCCCAAATTAGGGAATGGGAGGTTTATTTCTTACAATTTTGGAGGTTTCAGTCCATACTCAGCTGGCTCCAAGGCAGGACAGCATAGCAGGGCCACAGTTCACAGCCCCTGCAAACAGCAAGTGGAACCCAGCAAAAGGGAAAAAGACATACCTTCTTCCTGCCATTACACTGTTGGTTAACAAGATGGGTGTAGCACTCACACCACCAATCCCTGTATTAGACAATGAACCAATCATGAACACTGGATTCAGCCATGTCCATAACTGAATGAGGCTTGTGAGGGGCATCCAAACAAAAACTATAACAGATAGTCAATGAAAAGTGATAGAATTTTCTGTGATAGTGCCAGAAAAATTAGAAATTGCATAACATGCAAAGAAATTGAATTTTTTCCAAATGTAAAAAAAAAATGAACCTATCATGAAACCTAAAATTATTCACAAAAGTGAACAAATAATGACTCATAAATATAAAATATGTATACATAAAACATCTGTACAAGTTCAGCAGAATTCATGTTGAACTTAGATTTGGTAACAACCTTTAGACATAAAATCAAAACAAAGCATAATACATGAAAATTGTAAATTTGCATTTATTATGTTTCAAAAATTCTGCTCATTGAAAAATGATGTTAATAAAATTAAAAGATAACAACTGTCTTTTGATAAAAATGATAAAATAGTTATATGGAAATTATACAAAAGAATTTCAAGGCTAACACTAAGGAAAAGTATTTTTTAAAAAGCAAAGATATAGAAGCAGATAATTCCCTGCGGATTGCATCTGGATGGAAAATGATGAGGTAAAAAGACACTCATGGCACTTATCATCAGGAAATTAACTTGTTACATATTTAAGCATCGATGAACTAATACTATATCTTGATTTAAAAGGCAGAATCTTAAAATTGACAACAGGAAATTCTGGTGCAGATGTGAAGCAGCAGGAATCTCATTTGTTGCTAGTTTGGGTGTCAGATGAACTTGCAATTTTGGAAAATATTTAGGGACATTTTTATAAAGATAAATATGGTCTTAGTGGAATATTAAAGCCATGTTACTAGACATTTATTCAATTGATCAGAAAATGTATGTCTACATGGGACCTGTGCACAGAGGAGTTTAAAACTTTATTTGTATTTACAGCAAATTGATAGAATTCACTATGTTCTTATTTTAGTATGTTAGTGGATAAAAAGTTATACAACATCTGTACAAACAAATATTCTGGGGGCTGAAGATTTAGCTCAGCGGCATAAGAGCCTGCTTGCAAACAGGCAGTCGTGAGTTCGATCCCTGGTACCGATAAAAAAACGAAAAAGACCAAAATAAAACAAACAAATATTTTGTTAGCCAGATGTGGCAATGCATACTTGTCATTCTGGCACTTAGCCTGGGCAACTTAGCAAGTAGTCAGACTCTGTTACAACCAAAAATATAAAAATTTGGGCTTTAGCACCATGAGAAAATAATGGATTCAAACCTAAGTACCATAAGCAAAACAGATAATACAGAGATAAATACATAAATAAAAATTAATATAATTTGTGATAAAAGTGTGCTATCAAAACACATGATAAAGATAAGCATGAGCTTAAAATAAATATGATTATAAAAATGAAGTGAATCCAGAAAGAGTGCATATAATTTGCTATAATCTCAATGATATGACAGTCTCAAAAAGGACTAAGAGTCAACCAAAGGTCAGTGTACAAAATATCTATCCATGGGTTCATGTTGCCACAAATAAATATTTGAACAAAAATAATTTAAGGAGAAGTTACGTATCTCCTGTGAATATGAGTTCCACTGAGTGTCAATATTTTGTCATGAATGATAATAGCATGAAGATGTAGGCACTAAGTGTTAAATACACATAGTGATTCCATGGAGTGCAGAATTGAAAGAAAAAAAAATATTAACTACACATTCATTAATGTTTGTTTTATTCTGCCTATTCCTTTTTAGAGAAGTAAACTGTATTTAAAATGTTTTATTTTGCTGTATGGTGGAGAAAACCTAAATGATAATTCAATGGATAACCGATGGCTACATCGTTGCTTACAAACCACTTGAGGTATGAATGCATCACATGGTGAAAATGGGTAATTCTGTTTGTGGCTTTCTTTTTCAAAACTTATATTTCTATACACCCTAGACAGAGGGGCAAAGGTTATATATCTACAGGGATACTTACAAATACTTTACCACTTCATAAATTATATTTATCGAAATCTTCTAAATCATCAGTAACAAAGAGTGTCTAAGAAAATGTCACATTTAAGAGAAGCCAAAAGGAAGGTTATAACTTTAAAAAACGAAAGGTTATAACTAAATGAAATGTATTAATGCAAATATTATAATAGAAAAAGAACGTGATTTTTAAAATTAAACAGGTGAATATAGACCATGGGATTTAGCTAATAATGATGTATCAAAAACAGATTATTATGTATAACAAATGAATCACTTTAGTATGTTATATTAGCAATAGGAAACTAGATGCATGGTATGTAGAAATCTCTGTACAACTTTTTTAAATTTTAAAATTTCTTAAAAGATAAATTTATTGTCTCAAGTGCTTCTTAGAGATTCTGTCAAATTTACAGTTATCAAATAATGACATGTAAATTTAGTAAGATAAAAGTAAATTATTTTATTTTTCTAAAAGTAGAAGTATTTATTGATTGAAAGAAAGCTAAGAGGAACAGGAGGGGGCCTACAAAGTGGTTGCTATTAACCTTGCTTATAGGGGTTTTACTGAGCAAAGCCATGATGTGAGAGAGGCTTGAGTAAATTACTTTAAATGAGATTTTATTGAAGAAATAAAGCAAATGTGTTAGTGTTCCACAAATAGAATATAACATAATGTCAGATCACTATACTACCAGCATCATTTTGAGATGCACATGTGTGCTCAAATGTATTTTTAATATGGCACCACAAAATTACAGGTTGTTCCAAACTGCAAAAGAACATCCAAACACAAAAATGTACATGACTGTCGGAGGTACCAACAAACATCTCACATAGCATTTTAGTAAATAATAGATGCCTTTGCAATTGTATGGACAGGATATATAAATGAGTATACTTTAAAAAGAATTGAACAAATATTAGCCTTAGATTTAAACTTCACATATTCATATATCAGGTTTTCCTCTTGGATATATATTTCCTGCCCAGAGTCACAAATGGCATCCCCTTCTTAGAAACTTCTATTATTTCTTTAGGAAAAAATTCTTCTACAGTATTTTGGAAGCTGTCTTCATGATTTACTGTTAGAAATTCAGATGGAAAATGAAAAGAAAACATTACATGTGCTATCATCATTTAGAAATTTATAGTATTTTTTCAGTCATGGAATACCAAATATTATAGTAGCCTTGGTCTTCAGTAATGTATAATAATTTCTGAAATTGAATGATGTGATTTTGTCTTGAATAAAATCAACATACTTCAATGTTGTATGTAAAAAAAAAAAAAACAAGCCACAAATCTGTGTGGAATAAATTCAAACACTATGTTTTGATTTATACTTGCTCTTTGACAAACTCCAAGATGATTAGTGTTACTCTCAGTCAGAGCAGGCTGCAGCAGTCAAAAATTTCGGGTATTGTTACAGAGAAATAATAGTATGTCAGTTTTGTCAAGACTTTTCTTATTTTCCAAATGAGACCTACTTTAATTTATACTGTATTTCCACACTTGATTCTGTAAGCACTAGACTGCTAAGCGTGTTAGATATATAACAAAGCCAATAAGCATAACCTTGGCATCTTTTACTTCTCACCTACGTCTGAAGTAACTTCTACTTTAAAAAAATTCTGAGTATAGCTCATACATATCTTATCCCATCTAGTTCAGTAACTCACCCCAATACATTATTTTCCATTTTTGGCAAGTATTTTATATTCTTTATTCCTCTAATCACTATTTTAAAGTGCAAAAATGCTGTAAGTTCTCAAATCAGGAGTCAAGAACAAATAAGTTTCTAATTTTCAAAGTAAAGCAGAAAATACATGTGCTTTTCATAATTATAGTACAATTTTGAAATAACAATTTCTACTTTTGGTTTTCTTGAGGAAGCTTCATAGTTATTTCTATAGTGGTTGAAACAGTTTACAGTCCCACTAACAATGGAAGGGGGGCTCTTTATCCAGACAGCCTTGCCAGCATTTGTTATTAGTTTATTTCTTGATGGTAGCCATTCTTTCTGGAGTGAGATGGAATCTCAGTGTTGTTTTAATTTGTGTTTCCTGAATTACCAGTGATTTGAACATTTTTTTTTTGTATTTGTTGGTTGCTTGTATTTCTTTATCTTACAAATGTCTATTCTTTCCATAGTTTAATTGAGTCTTTACTTTGGAGAGGTCTTTTTTAAAAATTCCTTTTATAGTTTAGATTCAGTGGTACCTCAGCTCTGGAACTTAATTTATTCCATGATTCCAGGAGTGATGACTGAATTGGTGTTCATGTGGAGAATGTGGCTACAATCTTGTTCATCACCTGACGAGGAGTTCACAAATGGAAGAAAAGTTATGCTTCAAAGTTCTGTTTGAAAACTGAGTTACACATTAACAGAAGTATTCTTCTGAGGCTAATACTCTTGAGTATTAATCCTCTACCTGAGGAGTAATTGAAAAGAAAATTTCTCTTCCTCTAGTTTATCTTGTTTCCCTGTTAACTGATTTTCTTGCTGAGCAGAAGCTTTTTAGTTTGATGTGATCCCATTTATTGGTTCTTCTTATTTTTTCTTGTGCAACTAGGGTTTTGTCTACTCCTATGTCTTTAAGAGTTTTATGTATTTTATCTTCCAATGGACTGCATGTTTCTGTTGTAATCTTTGCAATGTTGATTCATTTCAACTTTATTTTCGTGAATAGTGATAGAAAAAGGGTCTAAATTCAACATGTGAAGGGGATTGGGATTTAGTTTGGTGGCATAAATGTATGCCTGGCAAGCGTGAGGTTCTGAATTTGATAGCGGCACACACACACACACACACACACACACACACACATACATGCACACAATCAACTTATGATATATAGATAACCAGGTTTTATTTGTTAAATAACCTAGCTTTATACCAGCAAAGAGATTTGGTCCTGTTGTCAAAAATGGCATGGCCTAATGTGCCTTGAGTAGTTTCTGTACTGTTTATTTTGTTCCACTGAACCACAAGTCTGTTTCTTATGTTGTTGCTGTTCTTCTGAATACTATACTGTTTTTATCATCGTGGCTTTGTAATATAATTTGAAGTCCAGGATTGTGATGGTCTTCACTTTAACCTTGTGCAATTTTGTTTTGTTATTGTAGGTAATTTCTGGTTCCATGTGAATTTTAAGATTGTTTCCTCAAGTCTGTAAGGAATGTTGTGTTCTGACTGGCATTGCATTAAATCTAAAGATTTGGAAGTATAGTCTTCATTTCTATATTGATTTTGTCAATCAAGAAACAAAGGATATCTTTTTATTTTCTGATACCCTATTTAGTCTTTTTTAGATTTTTATAGTTTTTATTGTAGGAGACTTTCACTTTCTTTGTTTGTTTAACCCCTAAGTATTTTATCCTTCTTGATGCTACTATAAAGAGTGTTGTTTTACTAATTCCCTGCCAGTGAGCTTGCTATTTGTGTGCAGAACTGTTACTGATTTGGGGTACTGATTTTGCATCCTGCTGCACTGTCAAAGTTGGATATGAGTTCTAGGAGTCTTTAGGTTGAGTTTTTAGGTCTTCTACATAGAAGATGGATATATAACAGTAACTATAAATAAATACTGATAATTTAAATCCTCCTTTCTTATTTCCATTTTAATTTTTTGTCTGTCTTATTCCTTTAACTAACATGTTGAGAGTTATATTGAACAGCAATAGTTACGTCATACATTCTTGTCATGTTGCTTATTGTCAGCAAAATGCTTTCATATTATCTCCATTTAGTAAGATAGTGGCAGTTGGTTTCTCATAGATGGGTTTTATTCGGTTGAGAAAATGTCTTTCTATTTTCTTCAATATTTTAGATGTTGAATTTTTTATAATAAGTGAATGTTGGATGTTTTTATAATGAATGAATGAATGTTGGTTGTTCCTTGAATGGATGAAATGTTGTCACATGTCTTTTTGGATCTATTGAAATGACTATGTGATTATTGTTTATGTGATATACTACATTTATTGATTCACACATGTTGAACCACCCCTGTACCCATGTAATGAATACTACCAGGTCACGACATATAATTTTTTGATGATTTGCTGCATTCAAATCTGAGGATTTTTGTTTCTATGTTCATTAAAGAAATTAGCCTACAGCTCTCTCATTTCATGGATCATTTCCTGATTTTGGCATCCAGGCAATGTTTGGCTCCAGGTATAACTTGGGAGTAGTACTTCAATTTTGATGTCATTAAAGAGTTTGAGGAGTATTAGGGTTAGAGCTTCTCTAAAGTTCTTCTGGAATTTGGCAGTGAATTCATTAAGACCTGGACTTCTCTTAATTGCTAATTGTTTTATTACTTCTTCAATGCAACTGACTGATATATCTTCTTGCTCCAGCTTGGTAGTTCATAAGTATAAGTAAATTTATCTTTTTATCTGAATTTTCCATTTAGTTAGAGTTCAGATTCTCAAAGTAGTTACTTGTAACCTGTATTTCGGAAGAATCAATTTTTATTACCTTTCTGTTGCTAGTTATTTGGATTTGGATCTTTTCTTTCTTTATTTTGGTAAAATTAACTATGGGTTTATCTATGTTGTTTAATCTTTCAAAGAACTAATTTTTCAATTAATTGCTTTTTTTAGTTTTTTTTTTAGTCTCAATTTCTTTAACTTTTAGCCTAATCATTATAATTTCTTTCTTGTACTAACTTTGATTTTGGGTTGTTCTTGTTTTTCTTAGATCTTGAATTGTATAGTTAGGTTATTCATTGGAACTCATTATATTTTTCTGATATGGGTATTCATGGCTATTAACCTCCTTTTAAGATTGCTTTCATTGTGTTTTATATATTCTGTTATGTAATACTTGCATTAATTTTTATTGTAAAAATTGACTAACTTCTTTAATTTTCTCAGTAAATCATCGATTACTAAAGATAGTATTGTTAAATTTCTATGCATTTGCATAGTTTATGTGGCTTCTTTTGCATAGTTCCAAGTGCTTTCATTTCACAGGAATCTGATAATATGCATGGGACAATTTCAGTTCTTTTGGATTTAGTTAGACTTGGGCCACTATGGGTTGTCTTTGGAGGAAAGTCCCATGTGTTCCTGAGAAAAACATGGTTTCAGTTGTTGGATGGATAAGTATTTTATTAATTTATTTGTTAGAAGGCTTGATATTTCTTTGTTGACTTTTTGTCTAGTTGAACTGTCATTTTGTGGGATATTGAGGTCCACCATTGCTATCATGTTGGAACTTATCAGATTTTTCATGTCTATTAGTGTTTGTTTTATGGTGTTGAGTGCCCCCATATTTGATGCTGTGTTTATAATTGCTAACTCTTCCTGTTGAGTTAATCTCTTTATTAATATGTAGTGAATTTCTTTGTCTCTTTTTATCAGTGTTAGTTTGAAATACACTTTGTCTGAAATTAGGGTAACAACTCTAGCTTATTTTATGGGTTTCTATTGCATGGACTATTGTTTTCCATCTTTTGGTTTTTAATGTGTGAATATCTCTTTTTAATTAAATATTCTTCTTCTGTGTCTAAGATCGTTGGGTTTCCTTTCTTGCTATATTTTGTCAGTCTATACTTTTTGATTGGGGAATGGATATCGCGCACATTGAGACCCATTATTGGCAATATTTTTGTGTTGCTGCTTTTGTCATTTTATTCCATTTGTTTAAGTGATTGTCCTGCTAGGTGTATTCATTTTTTTAATTACTGACATCACTAGCTTCATTGTCTTTACTTTTTTAATCTCTCCAGGATATTCTTGAGAATTATATGTGATGCTGGTTTGATAGTCATGATTTTCTTGAGGTGCTCCTTTTTATGAAAACGTCTTATTTTTCATGTTTATTTTGTATTTACTTATTTTTGTCTTTTTGATAAAGAGTTTAACTATGAAGTTCAAGCTGGCCTTGAACTCTCTTTGTAGATCAGGTTAGCCTTGAACTCTCAGTGATTTTTCTGCTTCAGCCTCCTGAATTCTTATAGGTATGTGTCACAACACCTTCTTTTCCAGTACTTTTAAAGCAAAGTTTTGCAGGATTCATAAGTCGAGTTGGAAGTTGTGATCTTTTAACTTGAAATATTTCACACCAAAACCTTCTGGCCTTTAAGATTTGTGTAGACAAGTCTTCTGTTATTTTAATGAGTTTACCTTTGTATGGGATTTGTTGTCTTTTTTTTTAGCAGCATTTAATATTTTATACTGTGACAAACTTCTGAAATTGTAAGCATAACGTGGCTTAGTGAGCATCTGTTTTTGTCATGGCTATTTGATATTCTTGTGCCTCATTTATTTATTTTTTCCCTTTTGCTTGGAAAATTTTCTGCCTTTATTTCTGTGAACATTTTTAAAAATACTATTTATGTTGTCTTCTGACCTTTTGTTTATTCCAATTATCCTTAGATTATTTTCCTTTGCACATTTAGGAGTTGTTGGTTCAATTTTTTTCAATTTATCATGATGTTTAAAAGATGTCTTTGAGTAATTGAACTTTTAATGTCTTGTCTTTTAACTCTAAAGTTCTAGTCTCTAATTGGTCCATCCTGCTACCCATACTTTCAATGATTTTCAGTCTCTTGGAATTCTAGTAGAAACATTTTCATGTATTCGAATTACTTTATTCATCATTCACACTTTATATCTTTTTTTAGTTTATTTAACTACCAGTTTCTTCTAGGAGCTCCAACAACTTTTCGGTTATTAATTCCATTAGGTTTCCTTAATCCTGTAAAATATATACTTTAACTGTTTTATTAACACCTCTCTTATGATTCTGAATAATTCAAGTATGTGGATTACATTATTCAGAGCCTCCAGAATGGCTTCTGGGAAGTTTGTAGTTTGGGGAGAGAATTTGTTGCCTTTTGTTATCATATTTCTATTGTTTTTGTTTGTATGATTTATTTTGTGCTGAGATTTATGGATTTTACAATCTAAAGACTTTGTTGCTGATATACAAATCTCTTTATTTGTTTTTAGTGATGTACTTAGAGTGTGACTAACTGTAATTTTTTGTGATAGTCCCAAAATTTGACCACCTTTTTTGGGGGGGTGGGTTGGGGAATGAGGACACAGTAATTTTAGCCCAGCCACCAAATTCTCTAGTAATGTACTCTGGTATTGTTAATGTCACAAAGGTAATATTAGTGCTGACTTGTAAAGAAATAGCAATAATAACTGACTCTATTAACATTAAGTAGAACAGCTACAGTAGTATTGTTCAAGACAAATTAGATATAACATACCATAATAACCAGTTATGTACCATCCTTATTCTTAGAGAAGAAACCATCAATTTTAATACAAATATAAAGGAAACTAGATATTGACTTACAGCTATATCACTGCTAATGGTAGAAAATATTTCAACAGTAATTTTATATCAAAATATTAACAATCTGAAGATTAACAAAGCTCTATCATTACTTTATTAAAATGTAGGGTTTAGAAATGGGATGTGAAAAGAAAACCTTGAGACATTAAACTCTATGATACAAGAAAAAAAGAGAGAGAAGACATACAAAACATTTTATTAAGTTATAGAAATATGTTCATAGAATTGGGGGACAAAATCTGACAAGGAATAGCAGATAAAAGAAAAAGAAGGAAGAAAAAAGAAGAAATTATATAGAGACTAAAAATATGAGAGACTTAATGAAGGGTAGTGTTATGGACTGTGTCTGAATGTGCCCCTAAAGTCTCACGTGGTCCTAGGAGTTGAGCTTTTCAAAGGTGGTTGAACTTAGTATGTGATTGGTTAATTTTCTACTGCTGGGATTGGGCTGTGAATGCTATATCCACTGTAAGGGTATGATTTTGCATAAACAGTATAGAGATGAAAAAGAGGCTTGCTCCTCACTTTTGCTCTTGTTACTTTGGTGTCTTCTGCTGCCATGAACATTTGCACCTCTGTCATGTCACTGTGCCTTGGAACCAGATGATTTTGGAATGAAACTTCTGTAATCTGGGAGCTAAATAAACCTTTCCTACTTTAACTTTGGATTGCAGATATTTTGTCTCATCAGTGAGAGAGCGATAATTAACAGTGGTGAAAAACATGTAAAAGGGAGAAGAGGAAAAATAGAGAAACAAAAATAGCAAAAGAGATTAGAAGCAAAACTGAAGGACACAGGAAGATTATGCAAGCCTTGGGAAACTGGTGAAGACATTAAGGAAGGAAAGAAGAAAAAAATAAAATAACATAATAAAACAAAAACTAAAAACAATGTTCATACTCATTAAAAAGTCCCCCCAAACAGTATTTCTTTTAAATTAAGGAAAAGAAAAGACATTTCAAGCCTGTAATTTCTCTTGAGGTCTACAGTTTGTTACAGTGTCCAAAGAATGTCTCTGCTCTTGCCTGTAGAGAATGGATGCAGTCAGAGCACAGATCCAGGCTTGATCATCATCAGCAAGACAGCACTTGGATTCAAGCAGGGTGCTCATTCTGGGACTTTCAAATCCATAGAAATTCAAAATGAATAGGTCCTCTGGTCAGGAGGGTGGGGTCTAAGCCTTTTATCTTATAAAATATTGGGTGTCTCTTGCTGGCCTGACAATGGCTTCTTGACTATGGACTTGAACCACATTTGTCCCTCACCCAGTCACTGTGTGATTTAAACACTGGCAGCATAGAAATTAAACCAATACACGGCTGCCCAGAGTCCCATGCTCAGTTGGCCCTAGAATAGCATTCAACGAAACACTAACTGCAAGGGTTACACCACATGCTTGAACTTGAATCACTCATCAGCTGATTTTTGGCCTTCAACATCACTGATGCATCTCTTTTTGTTGGCATTTGGAGTCATCCTCTTAACTGTGTCTTTGCAGATGAGATGTTTTTTTTCCCTCACAAACTGTCAACCAGGAATCAAGGAGGAAGTGCAGACTTCCCCCCTTTTTTTTTTTTTCTACATTGTGATCTGCTTATACAATTTCACTGCAGGCTCCAATTTTCCCAGCCAATGCTTCCTGGATAATAGGAGACCCCTTCTCTCCTTTCTATCTCCAATTTGTTATTTTCCATTACCTGGATTCTAAATTACGGAGAGGCTAATTTGTTGTGGCTTTCTGACTCACCATCTTCTCAGAAGTCCTACAAAAATTTTAAAGAAACATCTTTCTTAATTTCAGTGACTATTTATTCTTGGATTAATTAATTATACAAAAGGGTAAATTAGGTGTGTGTCACCTCAATGACAATATGAAGTACATATGACATTTTAAAATTACTCATTTTGAAATAATTTTTGTTGCATACATTTCAGAATATAGTACATGCCTTTCTATATATTTCATCAAAATTCCTTTCATACTAATTCATTATATAAGCAAAATAGACATATTAAACTTCACAGGGAATTTGTCTTCTCTGAATTTTCAACATTTTTCCCTTTTCCCATTTCCACTTTAAACAGTGTTTTACATTATGTTACCATCCCACATCACTCTCCTTCAATCTGTGACAATTCTTCCTTTGATTCCTTTTATGACTTTGATGGTTGGAAAATTTTTGAAAAGATGTTTTGTTTGCAACATATGGATTTTCTTTGCTGTAGATTGAGGTCTTGACTTTGAGGAGGAACACCACAGGTAACCTTACCATATCAAATCAGTGTTTATATGATACACAAATGATTTAATGTTGTTGGCACTAATCTTGATTTTTCAGTTATCATGATACCTGCCATGTCAGTGGTTACCATAAATGATGAAAAGACAAAAGGGGAACATATAGCTTAAGAAAGACAAAATAAAATTAAATAATGAATGGATAAATGAAGACTAAATATGAAGATTAAAGGTAATGATGCAGTTATGATATTAGAGATTTTGTTACACATGTACATTCTAGATGATATTTACACAAAAAATACATGAGGTGATAAATATATTAATCTGTTTCATCACAGTAATTGCTACATATATGCATATCATACCATATGGTTGTAAATTTCAAAAACAGTAATAAATATATTAAAATATAAAGTATAGATTCATTACTTATGTACTATGCTTAAGATTCATCACTTGAGCAGATAATATTTCTAACAATGAATGATTCTTTTAAGTATTTCATTTAAACAAGCACTATGGGGCTGGGGATTTAGCTCAGCGGCATAATCACCTGCCTTGCAAGCAGGCAGTCATGAGTTCAATCCCTGGTACCGATAAAAAGGAAAAAGACAAAAAAATAAATAAATAAATAAATAAACAAGCACTATGAATATTTAAGTAACAAGAAATTTCTCTTTTCATTTGTATTACCATAAATTACCATAGCTTTGATTATTTTTTTCTTTCTGTTTTTTATTACTAAATACAGATCCTACATTAAGTGAACTATGTTTTCCAACAGGGTATGTGCTTAAATAACACCGTCTCCATGGAATTTAATTATACTTCATGGCATAGTGTCCTACTTAATTGGAGTTGTAATTCCTCTTAATAGGGGCACTTGCAGGTAGTTATGGGAGGCTCAAATGGGGCTTATGGGTCCATGTAAGGATCAAAGGTTGTTATTTTTTCTTTTAATTTCTAGACTTCAGCCACCAATTACCTACTAACCATAGAAGTTTAAATAATTAGCACAAGAGACTTACTCCTGTACCTCTTAAATTTGAGTTTACTTGAAAAATTTTATTACACTTGTTATGATCTAAATAAGTGCTACTTCTTCCTTTCCTCACATTTATGAATTCTAGGAGCTCTCCTACCCTGTTGACATAGGCTACTGATATGGGAAATAGTTTCTGCCTCACTGAACTACATAAAATCTCTGGTTGTAAAAAGTTGATTACAATTTCTATACTGTTTTTTGATTATTTCATTTTAATTATTATTTACAGTAAACAAACAAATGATTTCTTGATTCAAAGAGCAATGGTTTTAATATAAAATAACCTATATTTAAATGAATGCTGAAGAGAACTCAGAAGACAATTACATATTAGTTGTTCTTTATAGGTGATAATAATTAAGTTATAAAAAAACAATTTTTTTACTTATCTTTCATTTGTAAAATTAAAACCTAATGAAAGGTTTATCAGGAAATAATGTTATAATAATTTACTAAGAGAATTTTTAGTTTTGCATGTTAAAAGACATCCCAAAAACATTCTTTGAAAATAATTCTGCATTGCTTTTTATGAAATAGTCTAGGTAAATATTAATATTAAAATGATATATAAATGTACATCATAAATAAACAAAAATTGTGTTAGAATAGCCCTTAAAGGGTAATATTTTCTACTATCTCTCTTCAAAGATTTTAGTCCCCCTCTATTCCTCCTTAGTAACCCTGCCAACCTCAAAGTGTATAGACAGTGGTTGGTAAAAGTGCAACAATTTGTCGCTTATATTATTTGCTGTGCGACTTGTTACCTGTTTCTCAGTCCAGTACTGTATTAGGACTTTGATGAAAGAATATTTCCCAAACAACAAGCAAGCAAACAAAATGACAGAAATTTCTGAATAACCTACCAATGTATTTTATGATATTGTAAGATCCTCACTCTTCTTAGCATCTTCATGTAGAATCATTTTACATTACTCACAGCCATATATTGTTTTATAATTAATATAAAAACTTTATCTGCCAGTCTTTGATTGAACTCTTCCTTGCACACAAAAGCTTTCAGCACAGTGCAAAAGAACTAAAAAATTATAGCTAAATAATATTTATTTATTGAATATATGTTTAATTTTGGGTCAGGAAATTTTTACTCACCAATTCAGTCTATTTTCTCCAAAAAGTGTGCATCATGTTATTAATTGATTGTTAACAAACACATATTGTGACTATCCCTAATAGGATCTTTATCCATGTTTACTAATACCTCATTGCTATGATATGCTTCTGCTAACATACACTCTTAACACCCAGTAAACTATACTTGAGCTAGTCACATTAAACAGTGATTCTAGCTTCCTGGACTTAAAAACCACCCTTCTAGGTCTCCATAAGGTATAAGATAACTTAATTTCAGTATAAGTATATTATTCTGTGTGGCACCTAAACAGATAAAATTCATTGAAAATGATTGATTTTGTGTAAATTACTGTTTTATTTAAGTAGTTATAAATGCTTATTCACTTACCTTTAGAACACTGTCTTCTCCTAGAGCTCTCCTAGAGCTTCTCCTAGAGGGGGAATAAATTGCCACTGCTATTTATTTTAACTTTACTCTCTTCAGAGGTGCTCCTTTATTTCTTCTCTTCATCTGGAAAATATTTAAGAAACATAGATTTTCAGAGGGAAAATAACTGATGTCTCATTTTTGTAAGTATCTTTGTGTTTTTCTCCATAATTCATTCCTTACATTATTCATAAGATGAAGCACGTCTTGATCAGGTAAGACACCAAAAATCCAACATGGAATTGCTTGAAATTACAGAAAAAAGTCATGAATTAAGTAATTAATATCAAATAAATGTATAATATAACAATTATTAAGGACTAAATAGTATGAAGAAATAAAATTATTGTGGACAGTTTCGTGATTGAGATGAACTGTGAATCACTTACAAAAGTTGTTTATAGCAAAAATTTGGACATTCTTTTTTAAGTGCAATGTAAAAACGTAGAGAGAGAACAACTCCCCAACAAGATATGTATGCGGTAAAATTCTCTAAAATGAGATGAAACAAAAAAAAAGCATAAGACAACATACTTTGATAAAACGTACAACAAATGAAGAGCTATGACTGTAAATAAGCATCATGTCCTAGAAAACTAGGATTTCTGAAAAATAACTGATATTAAGTGCTGAGTAGAGATAATCTTGTTTACATGGACAAGTTATATGACTTCATAGAGGCACATTTTGGCATTTGCAGAAAGATATATTTGGAATAATGTTAAAAAGAGTTAAGAATATTTTTAAAAGGGCCTGCAAATGTCTTTGTCACAGAAAAGTGTACTAAGGAGAAAAGATAGAGCATCATACTTGCAGTATAATGTTCAGGATTCACTGCACATAACAGACATATAATAGATGATATCATTTATGTCAGCAATGTGATTATTTGGAGAGAATATTTTGGGATCAGAGTTAATAACTAATAAATCATATGTAAGAAAAGAATCAGAGATATGATTAGGTCATTATACTAAATACTGCTTATTTTAATTAACTGCTTACTGAAGATTAAAAAATAAGCATTTAAATTAAAATTCAAGAAGTTAAAAATTAAATTTCAACTGGAATTATAGCTCAGTAGCATAGTGCCTGCCTGGCAAGTGTGAGCTCCTGCATTCCATTCTAGTTAACAAAAATAAATACATAAATAAATAATAAAATTAAAAATTTAAATTTAATTTTTAAAATAAACCATTTCTGTAGATACTCAAATCTAAATTGCACATATTATTGTGAAATTTCAAGAAAATTTTCTTCTTTTGAATGTTTTACTAGTGCTTTTCAAGTTTTAAAATATGTAACTTGAATGCCTGAGTAGGTTTCACCATTTTGTTTAATTTTTAATATAGTTACACATATTTTATTAAAGCTAATCCTATTAGGAATAACAAAAGTGATCCTGTATTTTATTATGTATAAAAGCTACAACAATTAAGATGATTTATTTCTATTGAAATTTCAATATTCTTGAAGATGATGTAAACTAAGAACATTATCGTCTGTATTTTGAAAATCATGAAGCAATGTACTCAAAACACTCTTTCATTGAAAATGATAATATGTATTTATGGATATTTTATGTTTATAATCATATATAAATATATGACAAAATTTAGCATGTAATTTGCGAATATGGAATTTTTATATTAAAGTAAGATGAATAAAAATCTACTGAAGAAATAAATTATTTATGAGCTTAATGAGTGTATGAGGATTCATTTCTAATGAATTATTTCTCAGGTAAGGGCGTGAGCATCATGAGAATAAGAAAAACATGAGTGCTGTCTGTAACCTGGAGACTTGAAGCAAGGATTGTCAATCATACATGTGCAATTAGAAAAGTCTTTTAGTATGAAGCTGTAGCTGGTGTATTAGATATAAAGCTTGTATTTCTGACCTTGAGATTTTTATACTAATGATAAAATTTGATTCTATTTTTTGTTGTTTTTGGCTTTATTTTTGTTTTATCTACTTAGGACTGAGATAATGCAGATTTCTATCTATACTATACTCAAAAGTTGCTTAAAGATTTATTTTTTTAGCAAAGTTCCCTGGGTGCAGATTTGTTTTGAAAAAGATTTGGCTTGAGGAGCAATGCATTAGTATTTTATAATAATAATCTAACAAGGTAAATTTAGAGAAAATACTACTAACAATAATGAGAGTAGAAAAAGGAGGAATGTACAAAAAGCATAAATTATTTTCATAGAATATTTTTAGAATTTACTTTTGTTTATACACTCATTAATTTATATATCAAATATACAAAGATTTTCCATTTATTTATATTTTACAAATTGTAAAAAGAACAAAACTCAATCATAAGGAACTTGTCATATTTTCTACTAATATACTTTGTTTATTGCGTGATTTTAAATTTTTTTTGAAATGTTTTTGCTTCTGTTTAATTTTTTGGAATGATTTTATAATCAATCATAAGTTTAGGACTTTATATTCTAACATAGCAAAGTTCTGTTAGCAGTGTCCAGCTTTTAATCATGACATTTTTCCTAATTTTCTGTGTAGAATTCTATGCAGATAAGAACCAAACACATTTTTCAGTATACCCATATATTGGTGGAAAGTTACTGTCATGCAGAACCCTGAAAATATTAATGATTAAAATTGCTTAATATAAAATGTATTTTCATTCAAAAATACCTAAAAACAACCAATGTTATTTTATTTTCATAAACAGTATGATATGCTATAGGAATATAAAATATATAACACATAGTGTCAGTGTTTTAGATTCACACATTTTATGATGAAGTTATTATATGTAAGCATATAATTATAATAAAATATAATGCAAGTTTGAATAATGAAACCAACCTATTCAATATAAAAGATAGTATGTTCAGGTGATAACATTTAAAAGAAGAATTACTAATTAACAGTATTCATAAAATTTCTTAAAAATATATATATTGTATGGAATATGTTAAATAAATAGACTTAAAAATGCACTACAGTAAAAGATGTAGTGATACTAACCATCCTCAAAATACTCTGCCACACACTTTGAATGAACTTATTTTATTCTTCTGGCTAGTTTCAGAAGCAATTATGTTAGTTGTCTTGAATGCTTTTATGAGGTCTGATGAAAAATATGGTTAATAATCTTGCCAACTGACATTGATGGAAGGCTGTTTTATAAAACACCAAAGTGCATCCTCACCCATCTTAGTCACGATGTCTTTATGTGACAGTTTGCAACTTTTGGCTCTATAACAGTCACAATCACCATAAAATTAAGTATTTTTAATAGATTCAAGCATATTGAGGTATGCAACTGTAAACACTCATAGAAAAGGATCTTTCTATGAGTTCTGGGCTTCAGAAAGTGCCAAGAATACTGTGATATAAGTGTGTTCACAGTGAGGAGTAGCACTTTGTGAGCTACTAACCCAGTGAGTCCTTTCCTGTAATTATTTTTTTAAATTTTCACCAGAGTGTTTACCAGTACTGGTGGTTTTGTTTTTGTTTGTGTCTTTGTGTAGTGCTGTCTTGTCTGGTATCTTTTGTTCTAACTTTTCCCTTCCAGGACACTTGGGCCTGAGAGATCACATGTCCCCTGCACCAACTACCATCCATTTGGTCGCTCTGAGGGTGCCAATGGTTTTCTTTTAAACCCCAAGTGACACTCGGACCAGACAAAGAAAATCCTAGGTTTTGTGATTCTCTCCGTATTTTCTGACCTTTCTTGTATTTGCTGACCTTTTCTCTTGATTTCCTTCTCTCACAGAGAACCACAGCAAGCAATAAAGTCCCGTGCGAAAACTGCTCCCATGCCCCTTAGTCTTGTCTTGGATCACTTTAAACAATTTGAGAGGCGGGCTGAGGGTTATGAGAAGCCTGTTTTCAAAGGAAGACTAATGATTTTTGCTTCTCAGGAGTGGCTGATAGGGACAAATGGCATCTGGCCCCTTTGACATGGGCACTGCCCAGGCTGTCTATCCCTATGTGTTTGGGCCCCTTTCTTACCCAGACCAAATTGTTTACATTCATATTTGGATAGATGTCATCTATGATTCTCCAGCATTCCACCATTCTCCATCGTTCCCCGCGGGTGGAGGTGGTGGCAACATTGAAAACAAAACCAAAATTACCTGTGCCTGACTCCCAATCCTCTGTGCCAGTTTTACCATCAGCGGAGGACCCCTGGAAGACATCCTGCTCCCTCCCCCATATCCCCCTCTAGAGACCCTCACCTGACACCTCCCCCCACCCTCCCAGTCCGATCTGGACCTGAAGCAGACTGAGGCCAAATTCACCTGACTCCACCAAAGTGGCATCAGCACTCTGCACTCTTTGGGAGGTTCCCATCCCCTAGGAACCAGGGGACTCGATTTTTGTCTATACTCCTTTTGCTACTTCTGACCTGTATAATTGGAAGGGCCAAACCCTCCACCCCCATTCTCCAAGAATTCCGAAACCCTATTAGTCTAATTGAATCTATTTTTTCCAGCCATCTTCCCACCTGGGATGACTGTCAGCAGAGAAGAGTTCTCTTCACCTCTGAAGAGCGAACTCGCATCTACGCTCTAGGGCAAAAAGGCATCTTGGATACAGATGGGACCCCCATGGCTTATCCAGAACAACTAGAGCACTCATTTCCTTTATCCCGCGCCACTGGAACCCCAACACATCTGGAGGTTGACCCAATATCACCCAATATCACGAACTGTTTCTAGTGGCACTTGGCAGAGCAGCTAAGAAGCCTACAAATCTGTCCAAGTTGTCAGAGGTAAGACAATTGGCTGATGAGTTCCCTTTTGCATTCCTGGAGAGCCTCCTAGAGTCCTATGGACTCTATGCTCCAATTGATAGGGTCACGTGCGAGAATGCAAGGGCTATTAATATTGCCTTTGTATCTCAGTCAGCCACTAGAAACAGTTGGTGATATTGGGTCAGAATCTCCCTACCTCCAGATGTGTTGGGGTTCCAGTGGGGTGGGATAAAGGAAATGAGTCCAGAGACTGACAGAGATCTGCTGCAGGCTTGGCAAGTGGAGATACCAAGAGTCTGGGATGAAAATAATCCCCCCTAGTCTGGCAATAAGTTAAGTTCCTCTGGTAATAGAGTTGTTGTCCCAGGTGTCTGCCATCCACCTCAGACAATATCCAAAAGTTTACAGGCCCATCAAGAACTGCAAAATGTATCACTAGATTAAAAGATAAGAAGATTCTTGTACCTTGCATCTCTCCCTGGAATACACCATTACTCCCAGTTCAGGAGCCATAAACCCAAGATTACAGGCCAGTGCAAGACCTCCAGGTAGTCAACAGGTGAGTGGTTACTCTGCATCTTACTGTTCCTAATCCCTATGCCCTGCTGAGCCTTTTGAGCCCAGAGTACATCTGGTACTCAGTCTTGGACCTAAAAGATGCTTTCTTCACCCTTCCATGGCTCAAGTAAGTCAACCCATTTTTGCTTTTGAATGGACTGATCCAGGGACTGGAATAACTGAACAGTTGACTTGGATGTGTTTACCACAAGGTTTTAAAAATGCTCCCATGTTATTTGATGAGGCCTTAGCAAGTTACCTGATGGGGTGTCCAGAAGATCACCCAGGGGTCATACTTTTGCAATATGTTGATGACTTATTAGTGGCTGCTAAAACCTTTGAGGATTGCAAGGAAGCAACCAAGGCCCTGTTAATGACTTTAAATGATTTGGGCTTCAATGTTTCAGCAAAAAAGGCACAGATATGTCAGGAGACAGTGACTTACCTGGGATATCAATTACAAGGCAGAAAAAGGAGGAGTGTTTCAAATAAAAGGATTCAAGCCATCATACAGATACAGGCACCAAAAACCAAAAAGCAAGTCCGTTAGTTTCTTGGTGCAGTTGGATATTGTAGGCTCTGGATATTAAACTTTGCTGAGATAGCCCAGCCATAATATAACTCTTTAAAAGGGCAAATGCAGGGCCCACTGGAATGGACAGACATGCAAGAGACAGCCTTCCAACAATTGAGGCAGGCCATAGTGGATGCCCTTGCACTAGGACTCCTTAACATAAACAAGCCATTTTTCTTGTATGTGGATGAGCTGAGAGGGATTGCAAAGGGAGTAATAACCCAGGAACTTGGGCCGTGGCAGAGAACACTAGCCTATCTCTCTAAGAGGCTGGACGCAGTGGCCGTGGGTTTGCCACTGTGCTTAAGGATCATTGCTTCGGTGGCTATGTTGATAAAGGAAACTAAAAAGCTCACCTTTGGCCAGAAGGTCAATGTGATAACCTCTCACTCAATTGAGACTCTTATCCAGGCCCCTCCAGATCAGTGGCTATCGAATGCAAGGATAATGTATTACCAAGTACTGCTTTTAGATCCTGACTCTGTTGTTTTCAAGTCACTGGTGGCCCTGAATCCAGCCACACTGCTGCCCAATGAGGATCCATCAGCCCCATACCATGAATGCTCCACCTTGATTGACAGCTACCAGATCCTTCGATTCCACCTGGCCAACAAACCTGTAGAAGAACAATCATTCTTCTCAGACAGTAGCAGCTACATGTACCAAGGTAAATGAGTTGCAGGGGCGGCTGTGACCTCCAAGACCCAAATTTTGCGGGCACAGAGGCTGGACTCTGGCAATTCTGCTCAGCGAGCTGAACTCATCGCTTTGACAGAAGCCTTGAAATTGGCTGAAGATAAGTGTATTAACATCTACACTGATAGCAGATATGCTTTTGCTACCTCTCATGTACATGGGGCACTTTGTCAGGAGAGAGGACTATTGACTTCAGCAGGAGATAAAATAAAAAATGCCCCCCAAATATTAGACCTACTAGCAGCAATTTGGTTACCTGACAACGTGGCCATCATACATTACAAGGCCCACCAAAAAGGAGATGGTCTCTTTACCAGGGGAAACAATTTGGCATATATGGCAGCCAAAGAAGCTGCAATAAAATCAGTGGGGTCTGGAGATGGGGATATAGAGGAAACCACTCCTACCCTCTTGTTGATGACTCCAATGTTATCAGAACCTGTGTATACACAAAAGGACCTCCACTTGGCCGCCCAACTCCAGACGAAGCCCAACATTCCAGGAGGCTGGTATCAGTTTCCAGATAAGAAAATCTTGCTGCCTGAAGTCCTTGGATGGGAGCTCATTCAGCAAGTTCATCAGCCCACTCATTTGGGAGGATCAAAACTAGCTGAGCGGGGAACTTCCCCAGGAGAACACTGGGAAATAGACTTTACTGAAATGAAGAAGCCGGGTCTCCAGTGACACAAATACCTGCTAGTGATGCACCTTCACTGGGTGGGTGGAGACATTTCCCACCAGGTCAGAATCAGCTCTCACAGTGGTTAAAAAGTTGTTATATGAGATCATTCCTCATTTCGGCCTACCCTTACCTATGGGGTCTGACAGTGGCCCGGCTTTCATAGCCCAGATAACTCAAAAACTAGCCCAGGCCTTACAGATTGATTGGAAACTTCATTGTGCGTACTGGCCTCAAAGCTGAGGGCAAGTAGAGAGGATGAATCAGACATTTAAAAATATGATTACAAAGCTGTCCCTAGAAGCCGGCGATAATTGGGTAAGTCTCCTTCCTTTTGCCCTCCTGTGGACCCGATGTACTCCTTATGTTTCTGGTGTATCACCTTTTGAAGCAATGTATGGAAGGCTCCCTCCTCTCATTCCAAAGCTCTCTGAGGAAAAATTGGTGGAAGTGACTAAGATCCCATTAAGTGCCTACAGGCTCTTCAGCACATCTTGACCTCTATACATCAGTTATTCAGGCTGAAGCATCCTCCAGTAGACTCTCACTCTGAGTCCAGCCTATGGATGGAACCCGGTAGTCTGGTCCTAGTCAATGGGAGGGACCTCAATGGGAGGGACCCTGCACAGTTGTGCTCAGCTCTCCCATTGCAGTTAAGGTAGCTGGAAAAATGCCTTGGATCCACCACTCCCATATTAAGGTTCTAGACACCCATGGAGATCAACCTTCCCAGGACAATTGGACTGTGCAACCAACTGGTAACCCCCTTTGGAATGTCTGGAATGGAATCCTGCCTTACCTTCTGCCCTTGTTTGGACCATTGCTAGGACTGCTACTCTTGGTTTTAATAGGCCCCTATACAGTAAATAGGCTAACTACCTTTATCAGACAGCACGTACAAGATGTGAGGCTGACAGTGTTACGCCACCAAGGTTATGAAATGTTATTGGTTCACCATCAAGATTAGTTCTCAAGTGTTCCCCAAAGATTTGGAGAAGAAGACATAAAATCATTGGGGAATGTTAATATATATCTCAGAAGTCTCCTTGGAGGCAAGAGAAAGATCAAAGCCAACTCTAAGAGGAGAACAGGATGTCTTCCGAATCTAAACTTGCTTGTTTGCAGGATATGCCTTCCCCCAGAGAATGTTTGCCTAATCTAAACTTGCTTGTTAGCCCAACCCTTAGCTGAACCTTGCTCTTTCCAAGAAATGTAACCACTGTGTTCCTATTCTGTAGTGCACCTTGAACCCCCACCCTCTGCATTGTGAGACTAGCAGATTTTTGCAGTTTTACAGGATAAAAACCCTGCCCTTTAGCTGTTAGGCACGTAGTCTTCCATATTGGCTACTGGAGGCTGTGTCTCCAGGCCTGTGCTTTAATAATTAATTTTTTTCTTTCTAAATTATTTGCTCTGGCTCCTTAATGCCTCGGGAAGTGGACCACCACAGTAATTAGGTTTTCATTCCATTAGATTGGGATCAGAATATGGTGAGAATTGAGTTTGTGAACCATAGTACCATCATATATTGTAACATAAAATGTATTCAATAAAGTGATAATAAAAAGTAGAATTCATTTTGTATAATCAAGGAAATTCATAAGAATGTCAGTATAGCACGCTATTGTGAACAAATGCCATATTTTCTTTATGCGTTTATTTGATGATGGACACACATGGGGTGCTTCTGAGATTTAGCTATATTGAGTTGTGATTTCTAGTCTCTAATTTTATTTATAGATATAATTGCATTTCACCTAAAACTGCAGAAACCAATTTCATAGATAGATATAAACATAACTTAAATTTATACAACAAGATGAAAAGTAGTATATATATTTTTAAAAAATAGTACATGTAGAACACTCATACAATTTTACAAAGTATCAAATTGCCACAGGAAACAAAATAAAAAAGGTACCCAGGAGGAAAACAAAAGAAACATTCAGCAAATGAAAAGGGCACAGATCCTCAAAAAGGATTTACTACTAGTTTTTCTAATGCAAGTTAAGACCTAGTGAATACAGGATGGCTAATCCCTGAGAGACTGTTGGAACTCTTATATATGTAAATGATGCAAGGCAAAAAAAAGATAAGGACAAGTACTTCTCACCTGATATTTAATTTTATTCAAATAGACTTACAGTAAAATGCAAACTCAAAAATTTCAGAAAAAAAGGTTAAGGAACTAAAATCCCTAAAATCATAAATTTATTCACATGTGAAGTAAGTTTGATTCATAATATTCCCTAAAATTTATTTAAAAGGCTCAAAGGAGAAGTAAGAAAAGTAAATCAAACTTGGCCAATGGTAGTAGAAAAAAGAAATAAATGCTTATAGGATGATAGAATAGAACTGATAGATGAGCGTTTTATGTATTTTTCAAAAACCATTATTACAATATCAATAAAATTTTTGCAGGACTGTAAAAATCAAGCAGGATTTTGGGATATCTGAAGATGAAAGTATGAATGCTTCTATCCAGGTCTACATGAGAAATAGTAGCAAATAGCAGAGTTAAATGATTTGAAATGTGTGCAGTTATACCAGTCCAACAACATCTGAAAATATGGATGTTATAGATTAAAAGCTGGTGGTCAACTTAACGCCAGCAGAATTAAATCACCATGGTGCTATGGTGCTGAGCAGAGGTGTTACACCTGAGGAAAGTTGCCAGCATAGAGAGGTGGAGAAGAGGCAAGGCATTAATGCTTTGTTGTGTTGAGGCACTGAGGTAACGAGGCATTGTGGGCTCTACTACTTGTCGCTGTTTGAGCGATTGGTTCTCCTGCAGAAAGTTTGGTCCTCACATCAAGCATTGCTTCCTGGCTACAGAGGGGAAGACATGTGCTGCTTGGTCTGCAGGAGGAACTATCACACTGGCTTTGTAGTATGTGTGCTTCCTGACTGTGCTTGTCACGGAAGAGTCTGGGTCTCCGTGTTGCTGATGATGGCTGTGGTGCCTTTCAGGACAGCTGTGGTCTTTGTTGTGAGTGTGACTTCTTGGCTCTAGTGTAGAACCCTCAACCTACCAGCACAGTTGCTTCGCCTCACTGGCATAGACTTTTTGGCTTCCACCACTGACCTTTGGGCCTTTCCAGCACAGATCCATAAAAGAGACTGGCATGAGTCCTTCTTGTGGGAGGAATTGTCATGGGCTCTAGGTTTTCATCTGCACTTATATAGGACATTGCTGTGGGATTCAGGTCATTGGCTAAATATACTGTCTTTAGTGGTGTGGAGAGATTTCCTGCATTTCTTTGTGTTAACTCTGAGTGACCATCATAAAAATAATATTATAAACTCCATGTCCTGATTCTAATTATACTCTGCACAACTCCTGACTAGAACAGTGGACAAAATAGAGAAAAGTTGCTGAAAAGTTTAGCTCTAAAAATAAGTCAAGTATTTTGGACTGTAAAATGGGAGTTGGGAAAGATTCATCTTTAGGGTGTCATAAGTTAGTAAACCTATCCACTGAAGGCTCAAGGTTGCAAAAATAAACTTTTTATTTCACAAGAGAGTTCTTGGAACACCTGCTCAAGAACTTCCTCCAAGGGAATTGTTCTATGGGATTTGATTCACCATGTTTAGCCATCCAAGTACTCAGAAGCATTCCAAGTTGGGCAGACTACTGTTCATGCTGGGTGGCATCCTGTGGTACAGAATGGAAGGGTCATGAAGTCAAGGAGGCTTGCACTCAAATACCAGAAGCTCTGAGCACATAGATATAAATATATGACAGGGTCATGGTCTTGTCAGTAGTATCTGAAAAGCTGATGTTTGATGATGAACATCTAGTAGAGAATCCAGGCAGTTGGCTATGCCAAGAATGTAGAACATGTACTGAGGAAAACCTCAGACAATGAGCAGGCCAAGAGAAAGGCCATAACACCAGAGCAGCAACTCCACTGAGAAAGGGCCTCCCAAGCCTGGGGGAGCTCAGATTTTCAGTCTGCCCCAGATGCTGGATGCAGAGCAACAAGGCTGTATTGTTTCCCCTTCTGGCTTCATTTTGATTTTTTCTATCACCTTATTTTCTTCTTTAGGAATCAGAAATTTTGCCCTATGCCATTGTATCTTGGAAAAGTTTAACCTTTTTACATTTTCACAGAAATTCCCAGCAAAAAGCTTCCCTTGAGACTAAGACTGTTGAGCAATGCTGGAACTAGGAAGACTATGACAACTTTTAGAATTACACTGACTATAACTGGCATAGTGAGATGAACTTGAGACTTTTGGGGAAAGTGTAAAATTGTGATTTAGTTCCAAAGCTCCCCGGAATGTAGTCTCATGTAGTCAGAATTTGACCTTGGTAAGAAAGATTTGACCTTGGTCACAGGGAGTGTGACCAACATGAGTGCATTCCTGTCTCCCCTCCCCTCCCCTCCTGACTTTCATCATATCTTTCCACCATTTTCTTTTTTTTTTTTTTTTTTGTTTGTTTCCTTGGGCCAGGTTACTTGGAAATGAACCTACTAAAAAATGTGAGCCAAATAAACCTACTTTTTTTATGTTGTGCATGTGAGATATTTGGCCCCAGTCATGTGAAATCTAACACAAGTGTTGAAATGAAAACTTTTGTCAAATAAGAATAAAGTCATGTTTATTTAAAAGTATTTCATTAGTATTAATTTATAGTTTTGATAAATGTTTCATAGTTAATGCAAATGTTAATATTACACATTTTAATGCAATACAAATACACATTCTAGTCTCATTATCAGAGTGTACAAGAACTTATCATTTTTTGCATCTGTAAAACAACATTTATTTTTAAAAAGTCCCATATATCAAAACCACTTATTGTTTTAAAGTAAAAGTTAATTCATGCATCATGCCTCTTGTTCTTGATATACATAAAATTCTGAAAGTGTCACACGAGCATTAGAAAGTTCTCTTCTATTACTTTAGAATGGTACCTATTGACAGTCATTTAAAAATGCAATTCTTAGATCAATTTTGAGGTCAGGAAAGCACAGAGTGAACTTTAGGAAGTAGAAAAAGAGGAGTATCTGAATTTTAAAAGTATAATTATTAAAGGAGAAGAGGGGTATTTTTTGTGAGACTTTTCAGAGTTAGAAACATGATATATTATTTCATTGTTTCTGGAAAGCTTACCTTGGAGTTAGAAAATTAATTTCTATTATCTACTTTTTTGCTAATGCAGAGAAATGGATGTATTATAATGATATATGGGATCCATATCAATATTTATATCTTACTTTCAGGAAATAACATGAAATGCATGGAAGTAACAGTTTCCTGATCATTGCAATCATTCTGTTTTATTTGCTTCCATAGCATATTGCTTATTTTTGTATAACTTATTTTTTATAGTTCTTTTATGTTCAGTTTTATTTGAACCTTTAAAATGCATGCATATTTTTAAAAATTTATAAACATTCTTAATGATGTAAAATTTATTTTACTAAAAAGTTTAAAATGATAGCTTCTTTACTCTTAGGGATGGGCAATAAAACAACAAAAAGTACTGCTGTGATTGGTTAAGAAAGTTTGAATTGTGTTACAGCCAGTGTTCTTACTGGTTTTTAATAAATTAACATTTTTTCCTGTACACTAATATCTTTAAAGGCAGCAAGCACTTATGTTTAACTGAATGAACCCTCCACTATGCAGTCATAAGAGATGTTTGCTATACTAGGCATGTTCTTCATCTTGAAGAAGAAAATTATCTATTTCAATTTTTTTGTAAAGTTTAACCAAAACAGGTGATATGTAAGTATTATGATAAAATACTGTAATGGGAAACTTGACTAATAAGAAAATGGCCTATTTTTGTATTATGGGAAGTTTGCTGTGTGTCATGAGGGATAAAACTCTTTTATAAGAGAGGATAACAATGGTCTTGACTTTGTCTTTTAATTCAGGAATTGTTATCCTGGTCATGCTTGTTATAAGGGTTATGAGGCTTTAGATGTCTCATTAAACAACAAAATATAAATAGGACATTGTTTTTTTAATTTCTTCAAATAAATAATCTGAAGATGTGTGTTACACATTTGAGCATCAACCCTAAATTGTGCCTTGTCCATTTGCATTGGCTAAACATAGAAAACATTAAGTTATCTAGAATGAGGTAGAGTGCTTAATCACTATAAAATTCTACATTGCAGATATATGCAGCAATCACAAATTTTATCCAGAAATGTGTATTTGAAAGTACATTTGCACATTTTATATATTATACTGTATAACAATGATCATTGCAATCATTGTTTTATTTGATTCCATAGCATATTGCTAATTTTTGTATAACTTATTTTTTATAGTTCTTTTATGTTCAGTTTTATTTGAACCTTTAAAATGCATGCATATTTTTAAAAATTTATAAACATTTGGATTTTCTGTACAAACTGTTTTTGTTGATAATAGATGGAAATCACAGACTTGAAATATATATGAAGTAAACTGGTAAAGCCTACTTTTGGCTACCAAAAATAAAAATAAAATGTATGCACAAGGTTTAGTGTCAGAAAAAATAAAAACTTTATTATTTTCATATGCTGAAATATTTTTCTGATTTGATGTCTTTATCTCTCACTGTGTTTAGAAATCTGCAAACAGGATAAAAGAAGGGTATTTGGAGACCTCAATTCTTGGAAACTTGAAGGTTTCATGAAAAGGATTTTAACATTAATTGATCTTGGCCTTACAGTTTCCAATCCAATTAGCAATAAAGAGTATACTTTACTGAAATAATTTTATGCTTGTATAAGAATACTAAATTATAATAATTTTACACTTACATAATGGTCACAGTTGTTCAAAGCAGTATCTCTTATTAAATTTTTACATTTACATTATCACAGTTAATGAGCCAGTCTTGATGAATTTTTGACTGGCTCCTATGTTTATCTATTTTCTCTTGTATAATCCAAGCAAATGCATCACTTTATATTTAGTCAAGTAACTTTTGGCAACTGTAGGTTATGAATATTACTCAGAATGTTTTCTGATGACCTTGCTCTTTTGCAGAGCTAATGTTTAATCATTTTGTCCTTATGTCAGGATTAGTCAGATATTTTTCTCAAAATTAAAGTGAGATTATGTAATTTGTGTGGAAGATATAGCAGATTAAAAGACATAGCACATCACAGTTTGTTTTCTATCAACAAAGTATCACTGTTAATGTAAGGGTAGATAAATGTACACATGCTCTGATCATCATATTTCACCCCACTGTGAAGTTATTACTATTTTACAATTCCACATAGTACTTTTTTGAAGTCATATTTTCATAGCCAATGCCAAAGAAGTGATAATAAATGTCTCACTGTATTGATTGAGAGGTATATACAACAATTATTTGGAGTTCTCTGCATGGATATTTGTTATTTATTCTTTATTTACTTGTTGAAGCAAGTATTAATACTAGTATGAACTTAATTATATCTATTTCATTATTTGTATTAGAATACAATGACATTTGAGTAATATTTATTAATTTTAAAAAGTATATTCAGTATTTTAGGCCCTAATCTTCAATTAGATATATGTTTCTAAAATGTTTCACAGCCTGAGCTCATGTTCTCATTTTCACATCAATATGTTTAGGAAGAATTTTAAATTTAATTTTAAGTTTTGTTATTTTATTGTTTTGTTGTTATATTGAAAACTTGAATGTATAGTGTTTCTTCTATTTTTCTTGGGGAGTATTAAGATTTGCCTTTTACATTTAGGAGTATGAATAATTACTGACTTGGTAAAAACAATTAGAACTATATATAATTTTATAATTGATTAATTAATTTTATACATTTTGAAACAAATTTTCTGGAACATCTTCTGGCAATGTACTACCTTTTCATAATTAAGTTGTTGTTGTTGCTTTCTCAAGGAGAAGATTATGTTTATGTGTGTCTATCTTTGTGCTCCTTGATACTAGGTATTTTATGTAATGTTCTACTGGTAATTGACAGTGTCATATTAGCAACTACTGTAATTCTTGAATTTTGATAGTGTGACTTATCCAACACTGATCTTATTTAGTAGACAAACTAGTCAAGAGAAGGTTAAAATTAGAAACATTAACCAATATCATTTACCTCTCCATATGTTTTTATCATTTTTCCACATCAGCAAAATAACATTCCAAGGTTTTATTTAAAAGTGAGAGTATCTTGTTATTTATTTTGAACTGTTTTTTCTTCCAGTTTTTGTAGTTTTCTGCACTGTATGTGTTGGATAAGGTACACACCCAAGTGCTTCAGTTTTTATTATTGCTGCTGCTAGGAAATAATTTTTGTGTTTTGCTTTATTTTGTTTTGTTTTAATTTCCTGATTCTTGTTTCTGGAATGAAAGAAAGAAGTTAGCATTTTGTATGAAATTTCATACTACTGGTGTTATTTGTCTACTTGTATTGGTACTGTTCTTTAGTATATGTTCTCTGGGCTAATCTACCTGACTATTTGTCTTAGTTAGTTTTCTCATGGATTGAAACACCCAGCACCCAATGTTAAAGGAGAAAAGTTTTTCTCACAGCTTGTAGAAGTTTCCGTTCAGAGTTCGCTGACTCCAAGGCTGGGTTACATGGCAGAAAGGCAGCACAGAAGAGGAAGCAGGTTAGGCAGAAGGCAGTAAAGTACCAAAGTAGTTAAGAAACAACAAAGAAAAACAGCAGCCATCTTACTATCCCTGTATTCTGTTCAGACCAGCATTCCAACACCGAGAAGGCTTTCTTATTATCCACACCCAGAGTTTATCAAAAAGATAAGTGGACTAATTTAGCTATAAGCCTCTAATCCCATCATCACACCCTTAATCTCAGCATCAGGTACTCTGTACTCAAGCACTTTTGAAAAATTCAACCTCATATAAGAATTCCTGAGATTCGGAGAGACATCTAGACACAAACCATGCCATCAGAAAATAAGTATAGCTTTAGTTTTTTTTTCAAAATCTAAATATATTTGAATATTTTTTACACATATTCATAGTGTTATTATGCAGGGTACAAGGGTAGAAAGGATATTCTTGGCCTCTACTAGTCTAAGAGGAAGTTGTCTACTCCTCAGCTGCAGATATTTTCAAGATTTTTTTAAATGAACATTCTTGAAAAGTCGATAATTTTCTTATTTTTTGTTGCGAACATTAGCTCAATTGATAATGGTAATTTTATACATGCTCAAGTTTGATGCAATTGATTATATGCAATTGTGAAATGTTGAGTCTATCTTGCTATCTACATGCAACCAATTTTGATATGCCAAATAATTCTTTTTATAGCTATATTTGACTTCCTAATATTTTGTTGATTTTTGTTTCTGGACTCATGAGAGGTCATTTTCATAAGATTTTCCATAGACAAAATAATTTTAATAATTTATATTTTGATGTAATTTTAAATTACAGAAAGTCCTCCTTGCTATTCTACTTAACATTTTGTAGAACTAAGCCCTAAAAATATAGGTACTTTCTATTCTAAAAGTTTTAAAATTTTTATTTGATATTCTTAATTGATAAATAACATATTCTGGTTATCTCTTTTGCCTTGTCTAAGTATAATGAACATTTCAAGGTCTAGATCCACTAACCTTCCATTATCAAATATATGCTGATAGATTTTGTAGCATTCTTTTTAAGTTTTTAATGTTTAATGTCCATGGAACATCCATTAATTATTCCACTTCATTTTCCTGTTAGGAATCATTTTTTTCTCAAGCCCTCTTAATTTACTTTGATTTACCTGCTAAATATTCACCAATTTTACAGAACTTTTCAATGAACTGTCAATATTTTCTATTGTTTTACTTTTCCAAATATATTGATTTCAATTATTTTGTTTAATTTTTGATCATTTTGTTCTGCTGTGTTGTACTTGCACATCTTCCTCTTTGTTAAGATGATGGCCTGGGTTATTGCTTTACTACCCTCTCCTTTTCTGTGAGATTCACTTAATTCTGTGTTTTCTTCAAGGATTCATACAATACAATGAAAATTTTGATGCTGAATTTATATTTAATCTTTTAAAAACATGTTGAAATTTGTCCTTTTTGTAAGGTTTATTTAGAAGAATGTGGTTTAATTTCTTTGGACTTGGTAATTGCATTAATTTAGTTATTGTTTTCATTTGAGCTTTATTAGTATCTGTTCATATATTTTGTATGATTTCTATTGTTTTAAATTTAAATGTACTTTTTGACTGAGAATGAGGTACATCTTGGTGAATGTTGTGAGTTTGAAAAGATTGCAAAATCTTCTCTTGTTAGAATATTCTACAAAGTCTATAGATTAATGTCATTGATATTTCCACTCTAGTCCAATATATTATCACTAATTATAAGATTATTTGATCTAAAGATAGACTGCAATCCCATGTTGTAAAGTTTTCATAGCCTGTTTAGCACTATTAAAAAGGAGTGAAACTATTAGAAGTGAGGTCTAGTGAGAGGGCTTACTTTTGTGGGTGTGGCATCTTTTCTCACCCTTGGGTTCTGCGCCTCCTATTTTATTAATATACTGAGATAACTTTAATAATATAGCCCCATTTCTTGGGTGTCTTTTTTAATTTTGCTTTTTTTGTGTTTTAGCTTCAGATATTTCTGTTAACTTGTCTTCATAATCGCTGGTTTTTGTGAAGTAGTATATTTTACTGATCATTCCAGAAGAGGCATTTTAAAATTTTCTCATTATGTTTTTCATTTCTAGTATTTCCATTTTTTGGAATATTTCTTTTTCTGATTTTATCATCCATTTATTTTTTCTGTGACAATCATTGACATATTGATCATATATTAATTTTATAGTCTTAACATTTACGGTTGAGTCTAGTTATGTTTTTTATCTCTACAGAGTACAGTTTTAATTTTTCATATCTTGCAATCATCAGAAAGCTAGATACGTTTTCTTATATATAAGAAAATATACATAATACATAATCCAAGTAATAAATAAATCAATTCAGTAGCACTGTCTTATCATGAAAACATGGTAGAAGTGAGACTGCAGGAGTAATTTCTGTGGCTGCAGTCTCTATCTTGTTAATTGGGGTTGGAGTCAAGTGTTCACAGCTATGGCCTTATCTTGCCCTTCAAGGTATCTTTGGCCTCACAGGCCACTAAAGACCTCAGGCAGGACCAGTGATTCACAGCAGTTCATTTACTATGAATCAGCTTCCATAGCTAGACAAGGGGCCTAGGCCTAGGCCAGACTCACAGATAAATAGACAAAGCCAATTAGTAAAATTTAAATCCTGTTCAGAGCTGCTTTCTAGTAATCTCCAACAAATACCAATTTCTAAAATGTAAATACCCTTTCCAGGACATAAGTTACCAATATAATGCCACCAAATATGGTACTGGTTAGAGATAAATATTAGCATGCCACTTTGAAATATGTCTGTCATGACAACAACCATTATAAATATCTGTAAGTGCAAGACGATAAAAATCATATTAAGGAAATTATAAGTTATTAATGCTTTCATTTTTGAAGCAATTTATTTTTTAAAGATTTTATAGTAGATAGACATGTATAACACAATTTACTATCAACCCACTTTTAAGTGTAACAAACATCCACAGCCATTCCTGACACACTATATTTTACTTTTGTACACAGAAGCCAATATGTTTTCATTACACCCACCCTTCATTTCCTGACAACCATCCTTCTACTTTCTGTTCTTGTAATTTTGACTATTTGAATTACCCCACAGTAACTGAATCATAAATTTACATTTTTGAAATTGTAAATCATAAATTTACAATTTTGAAATTGAAAGAATTCCTTTCTTTTAACATAATTTTCTGAAGTTTTATTCTTATTTTAGCATATATCACAATGTCTTTTTTCAAGTGGAATAATATTCTACTTTCTATATGTTCTATATTTCACTCATTCTCTTTGGTATCCATGGAAACATTTTATTCACATTTTAACTGATAGGAGTAATATTGACGTGATGAGTATATGCCTAGAAGTTGCTTTGTAAGATAACATAGTAATCCTATTTTTAATTTTTAATAACAAAAATGTTCTACAGCAACTTTGTCATTTTATATTGCCATTAACCTTATAGAAGAGTTCCAGTTTTCCTCATTTTGAATGCTTAGTGTTTTTATCTTTATTTTGAAAGTAAATGTGATAGTAGGCTCCAGACAATATCTCATTATAATTTTGATTTCCATGTTAATAATTTGTTATGTTGACCGTTTGCTCACGTGTTTAGTAGGCGGATGCCTTGGAGGTATATCAGTTCAAGTCCACTGACAATTTCAAATTGGATAGTTTTGTCACTGCTGAGTTTAACAATTGCTACACATTCTGGTATTAGTACCTTGTGAATATAAAATAATTTTTTTCCATTCTACATTTTACCTTTCTATTCTGTTGATAGTGATTATACATGCAATTAAAAAATAAGTTGTCTTTGAATACTTTTCTGCCTTTAGGCCAATATTAAAACACTTTGATTACTGAGACTTTATGGAAACTTTTGAAATTGAGAAGTAGATGTCCTCTGGTTTTCTTCTTTTTGATCTAGATTATTTTGTCTGTTGGCATTCCTTGAGATTGTAACAGAATTTTAGAACATGCTTTTTCATTCCTCTCAAAAAAATTTGATATTTTGACAAGGATTTCACTGAATCTGTACTTTGCACTGGTTGAAACATTAAAAATATTGTCTTCAATCATGAGCATGTGATATCTTCCAATTATTTATATTTTTATTTATTTTCAGTCATTTTTGTTGTTTCATCCTACAAATCTTGTTTATCTACACTTTTTAATTTAATTTCTAAATGCCTATTGAAGTATTAATGA
Organism: Cavia porcellus; assembly: GCF_034190915.1. Classification (NCBI taxonomy): domain Eukaryota; kingdom Metazoa; phylum Chordata; class Mammalia; order Rodentia; family Caviidae; genus Cavia; species Cavia porcellus. Next base: position 17,322,621 of record NW_026947487.1, on the reverse strand, counting down.
AATCATTTTATGATTGTTGATATATGAAAATTAAATTTATTTTACAGGTTGACTTTGTATTTTGCTCCTCTGTTCAATTGCCTTGTTACTGTTGAGTATTTCTGTGCAATCACTACAGGCTTTTTATGTAAAAAGTGATATTTACTATGACACAGAACATTTTTCATCTTTCTATTTAGAATGCCTTTTATTTCTATTTCCTAATTTTATGCCTAGATATTTTATTATCTCATTTAGTAGCAGTGGTGAAACCAAGCATTAATATTTTTATCAGTTTTAGATGAAAATCATTCAATCTTTTATCACTTAGTACAAAATTGCTATGAGTTTTTCAAACATGAATTCATTAAATTGAAGTTGCTTCTAGTAATATTTTATCAAGATTTTTACTTTTAATCATGGAAATTATTTAAAGCTTGTAATGTAATTTCTTTATTAACTGGAAGATCCTGTATTTTGTTTTATTTATTGTGCTAATGTATTATATTAATCAATTCTTGTATGTTGAAGCAACTCTTGAATTGCAGGAGTAAGACTCACTTGATAATGGTGTATAAAAAATTTAATATTCTGCTGAATTCAGTTTGGTTTGCTAAAATTTTGTGAGGACTTTTTCCAAAATGTCCTGACACAGAATGGTCTATGGTCTTCTTTTAAGTTTTGTTGGTTTGCCGTTCACATTACTGGTTCATGAAATGTTCTTCTTAACTATATTGTTGTGAAAAGTTTGAAAAAGCGAGGGTAAGTCATTTTGTAAATGTTTTCTAGAAATCAGTAGTGAAATCATCAGATCTATGGTGTTTCTTGAGGTTGGTTGTAAGAAATGGGTTGCTTGTATGGAGCAAAGATAAAATTGGATAGTATTTAATCCCATTTTATCACCTAGGTGTTCCTCTGTAAGTTTTGGCCCCTGATAAACTTCAGAGTTTCAAAATGGATATATCAGATAGATTTTGTGTGTGTATCTATTGTCTGGATTAGAAGGGAGATTCCTGGCACTCTGCCATCTTGTTAAACTCTATAATTTAACTTCAACACTGACCATATATAATTATCAGCTTCCAGAGAGACTGAATATTTAATAATCAGCTGTCATTATGGGCCAACTTCATCCCCACCCTTCATCCAAGTATTAGCATTTTGAATGTACTGTAAGAATATGGAAAATAAATATTAGATAATTACTGAAATAGAGTTTTCAGTTCACAATGAATTAGACTGAAATATAGAGGTTGGATAAATTATAAAGTTGCAACAATGAGAAGTAATCATTGACTTTAAATAAACTCTGTGATAATGTTATAGATTTAACTGGCCCAAAAAATATTTCTCTTCAAAACTGATTATAAATATATGACAAGAAAATGAATAATACATGAATAAATTAATATAAAATTTGTTATTGACTAAAATAGTGCTTATTAGCAATTTAGAACAGTGAGTTAAATTTTTGCATATTCATGCTTGCCTATGAAATACTTTAATTGCTTTTAAACTTTTGTAGTATCTCCCTGCCTTTTATTTTGCCTCCTTGCATCTTATTTCTTTTACTAGTAGTCTCATTTATACTTAACTGTCATTTTCTTCTTTCTTTAAAAAATTCTATTAGGTTCTAAACAAAGAAGAACTCATAGCATTTGACTTCCTGACTATGGCTTACTTAGGTTAACATCATGATCTCTAGTTACAACCATTTTCCTGTAAGTTATATAATTTTCTTTATTTTTACGAATAAGTTATATATATATACACACGTATGCATCAGACACGTATATATATATATATATATATATATATATATATATATATATATGTTTATATAGTTCTTTATCCATATTTCTATTGAAAGGCACCTAGGTTATATTTTCATAGTTCAATTATTCTAAATTACTCAGGAATTAACCACAGAGTACTATAGGTGGAAGAATCTCTGTATTATTTTTCGTAGTTGATGTACTAATTTACATTTCCTTGAACATTGTACTATAGTTCATTTTCCTCCACTAGATCACTGCTATTTATTGTTTTATTTACTAATTGTATTTTTATTTTTATTTTATTATTGTATATTTGCAGTAATAATGATAATAATCATATTGTTCATGGATATTGGTGTACATACTAACACATCTTAATTCAGCTTTAGCCCTCTTCCCCTATTTTTATATCTCATATTTATATGATCTGCATCTTATAATTTCTATAATCAGTATTACCGTTTTCTTTTTTTATTCTGTAGTTTCATATAAAAGAATCCATGTGAAAGTTAGATTGTATGTCTCACTGATTTCATTTTTCTATAAATGACCCATGTTTGTTCTTTACAACAGAGTAGTGCTCCATTGTGTATAAACATCCCATTATTTCTATCAACTCATGTGTGGATAGACATATAGGTCTCTTTCAGAATTTAGCTAACTAGCAATGAATTTTTCAACTATAAAAATGAGCATGCATATATCTTTATAATTCTTTCTGGGAGCTATCTTTTCATGAAGATACCTAGAAATAAATAACCGGATAAAATGTATTTTCTAGTTTTAATTTTTTGAGGAATCTCTGTACAGATTTCTATAGTACTTTTCTTAGTTTATATTTTCACCCACAATGTAAAAAGTACCATTTTCCCCCAGAAAACTCTCCTGCTTTTGTTATTATTTCATTTCTCAATAGTCATTCTATGTGGAGTAAGATAGTCTCCATGTTTTAATTTGCATTTCTGTAAAGGCAAGAGATGTTCATGTAATGTGGCAGAATATTAAACCGATGAGACAGAGAGACAGAGACAAAGAGGCAGAGAGACAGAGAGAGAGAGAGAGAGAGAGAGAGATTGATCACATCTCTACACCAGTACTAAACCCAGTGAGAAAGAAAGTAGGAAAACAATATTATTCAAAATATTGTCAGGAAAAATTAAATGCTTAGGAATTAATGTAAGGAAAGAAATAAAAATTATGATACGCTGAAAAAAAAAAATAAAAGAAGTTAGGGATTTAGTTCAGCCACCTACCTGGCAAGCATGAGGTTGTGAGTTTGATTCCTGGCACAAAGATAAAAGAAGACTTTAAAATTTGAAAGATATTGTATGTTACTGGATAGGAAAAAAACCAATATTTTCAGAGTCCCTATTGACAAAATATGTTTATAGTTTTACACAATCCCAAGGAAAATACAAATAGCATTCCTCATGGAAATACAGGAAACAATTATAAAATTCATGTTAAACCAGAAACGATACAGAACAGCTAAAACAACCTCAGGTAACAAGAGCAAAGCAGGAAGCATCACAATACTGGATTTCAATTTACATCACAAAGCTATGATTGTAAAATCAGTGTGATAGTTAACAGATTGTGTCTGCTTGGTAAAAACTACACTTAGCGTAGTTCTGGGCATGGTAGGCCCACCTTAGGGAGGACTGGTGCCAGAATAGCATAAAATAGTAACGAAGAAGGAAGTACAGCTTCTGTTTCTCCATAGGATCTTCAGGCTTCATCTTCACCTTTGAAATCAGCTCTTAGCTTGCAGCACAAACCCATCAGCCTCCTGATATGAACTCGCTTGGTACACTACAGTGAACACCAGCTCTTGAACAAGACAGAGCACCGAGAGACCTTTTGCACTCTACACCTGACACTGCGGGTGGCCATCGTAAGTCAGTCTTGTAAATCTTTATGTTCATTTGTTCTCTTGCATTTTTCAGTAAGAAGCAATGACTGTTAAAACCAGCATGGTGAGTGCCTCTTAGGGTTACAGAACTGCTGATACAGTAACCTGGACTGCAGCCCTCACACAGGCAAGCCTGTTCTCCAGGCAGGGTGTGGTGACACATGCCTGTAATCCCAGCACTCAGGAGGCTGAAGCAGGTGAATCCTTGCAATTTCCATACCAGCCAGGGCTACAAAGTGAGCTCAAAGCCAGCCTAAACTTCATAGCAAGATCCTGTCTCAAAAAGACAAAAACAACAACAAACAAACAAAAAATCCAGTATGATACTTATGCAAAAACAGACAGAGTTGAATGGAACAGAAAAGAGGATTCAGAAAGCACACCAGGTACATTTAGCTCTCTGATCTTTGACAAAGAATCTAAAACATACACTGGAGCAAAGATACGTTCTTTTATTTATTTATTTATTTATTTATTTATTTTTATTTTGGAGGGTACCAGGAATCAAACTCAAGACCTCCTGCTATCCAGGCAGGCACTGTGCCACTGAGCTATATCCCCAGCCAAGAGAGGTTATTTAATGAATGATGCTGTAAATAAATGGTGCATTTAATAAATGGTGCTCCATATAGAAGTTTGACTCTACAACCATGTATAGCACTATGTCTATTCTAACGTTAGTTAAACGTTAAAATAGACCAAAAATACAAATGCTACAGCAGAAAAATATTTAATTTGCTGAAAAGGAAAGTAGGTAAAACTCCTGAAGACACAGCTTTAGGCAAGGACTTTTTGAAAAGAACCCCAGTCACAAAGAAATCGTAGCAAGCCTCAATAGATGGGGTTATATCAAATAAAAATCTTCTGCACAACAAAGGAAATAGCCAATTATTAAAATTCAGACTACAAAATTGGAAAATAATGTTGCCAGCTAGTTTTTATAAGTAGAATTTATAGCTAGAATTTATTTTAAAAAAACTGAAAAACTCAAAATAAAAGATCTAACAAAAGATGGACCAAAGACTGAAGAGACATTTCTCAGAAGATGATGGACAAATGACCACTTTTGGTTTTGGTGACAGACAATGATTGGAGTGAGATAATGAAATCTCAATGCAGTTTTGCTTTTCATTTCCTGATTGCTAAGAAGTTAATTGTTTTTTCAGATACTTATGTACAATTTTATTTTAATTTTTGAGGTGTGTCTGTTCAATTTATTTATGGATTAATTAATTGGATTACAAACTGAGTTTTAGGACTTTTTTAAGTTTTTATGTATTGCAGGTATTATATTTCATTGGAAGAATAGATAGCTAAATTTTATCTTATTTATTATTGATTTAATTAATCAGTTATGAAGCAGACCAGGAATATAAAATGAATGAAAATACATATTTATTTCCACCTCGGAATTTAGAGTTTAGTTATTGCTTAGATAAACACAGATTAAATGGTAGAATTGTGAGCTTTCTCATTCTTCTGAAGGATGGTTTTATAGATTTTTAAAATAATGTTACAAGAACTTGCTGATAACCTTCCATAAAGAAGTGATATTAAACTGGTATTAATCGCTCACTAGGCAATTTGAGAAAGAATAGTATCTGAAGATTGAATACATATTTTTAGAAAAAATTTCTAAATACACACAAAGTTAAAGAAATTCTGATATCAGGAGGTAATATGTCAGTAACAATTTGATGAGGTATTTTAATTTTTAGTTGTGAGAACAAAATCAAAGTTACATGACCTAAAAATATAAGACATGTCTGACTTACGTATCTCGAAAGTTAAGAAGATTTTATTTATGATTTAAATAGTGCAATTGAAGCTTGGCTCATTAATGTTTGGTTTTTACTTTTCATCACATTATTCTCTTTAATTGACACTGTTCTCATTTACATAAAATGTCTTCCATGATATCTAGCTTTCATTATGTCAGAACCACAGAAACAAAGAATCCTTTCACTAAAATTCTGACGAAACTTTAAGAATATTTTACATTGAATGCCGTTACCTTTTAAAAATCTTTTGCCTAAACTTGCAGTAACGTATGTGGATAGCGGGGCAGAATATAAAGAATGACTTAGTGTAAATCACATCAGATTCTTTTAGCTTAAAATATGTGTGTATGTAGGGAGGTATCTGTATCCTTCAAGAAAGACTTGGACAACTCTCTACAGAGAATAAGAAAATATTTCTAATCCTTGCCAAAACAACAGATATACAATAGGTAGCTAGTCATGCAATGCCATATGGTACATGAACACTTTATGGCTAAAAAGTTAAAAAGGAGAATTCACTCAAAATGTTTATTAGTAGAAAGGCAAAATGTCATATCTACATTTCAAAAAAGTTATGAGCACACGTTCCTTGGAATTAACTGAAGAATTTCATGTGGGGAGTTTGGGTGTGTTTGGATGACTGACGGGCACTGTAGAACAATTAACAAATCAATTAATTGCTAAGGTCATTAGACAAAAGTTAGCAGTTATGCGGAAAATGGAGGAAAGCGATGGAAATCTTGTGTAGATTCTGTTGATAGGGCCTGCAGAAATTCTGCCTCCCTACATACACTGATGTATTTCACAGGTTTCCTAAAAATGAGAGCAGAAAGTGCCAAATATATGAATAAGGTGTTTGGCATGAGTGACCCTTTTTACATAGTGAAACACTAACATTTAAAATGGTATGATTTTGTGTATTTCTTATAAATAATCATATGGATTGACAGCATATTATTAAGATTTGTAGAGAATAACCATAGAGTGATAGCAATTAAATTACCTGAGATTTAATTTATGAGGTGTATTACTCCTTTTCTTGAAGATTTCTATTCATACATGTAGATTTCAAATTATTGGATTTTGATTCTTAGTCGTGTTGCCAACATCTAATATTATGTCATTATTTGCTGCACAGATATGAAAATATACAAACCATTATAAATCAGCATCATTTTAAACCCAGATTAAAAATGTATGCCAGACAAGAAATTAATTTATTTTCTTCTTGCAATGAACCAAGCTAACAATTTTTCTCTCTAGCTATTATTTCATTAGTTACATTGAGATTTCTATATAGAAAAAACAGTTCGTGCCCCTTTCTACGTATAAAGATCTTATGGTCAAATAAAACAATGCAATTCTTTTAATTATTAATTTGATGAATGCTGCTGGAAAAATATTTAATTCAAAGAGTAATTAATAGAAGTAGCATATATTCCTAGTCCTAGCTTGTCTACATTTTGGCTTGATTTTTTTTCAAATGACTTTATTTGATACCATTTTTGATTGTATGTAGATGGCAATATTTTTGGGTTGAAGACTGTTTTATGTATATAATTTCATAAGAAATACTAATGTGTAGTCTATTTTTTGTTGTAGCTTTAGTTTGGGATGCCTGTTATATTAGATTCATAAACTGGGTAGTGAAACTATCCCTCTACTTCTATTTTGTGGAGGATAAAGATGTGTTAAATGTTTATTAAGCATTGGTAAAATTTTTTCAGTGAAATCTTGTGAGCCTTGTGAGCCTTGTTTCCTTTCTTTGAAGATCATTCTCACTAAATCACTATATTGCCTTTACTGGCTTTAAACTTGCAATTTGCCTGCCTCAGACTCCTACAGTGCTTGAAGAATTGTTGTGTTATGACTGATCAGTTTCTTTTGTTGTTGTTGATTGGGGAAATGCATGTTTTCTTTATTGGTGTATAAGGGATAGACACTGAAAGTATTTCACTATCTCAGGTATTGTAAGCAAGGTTGCAATGATTTTGGGAATACAGATGTCTTTCCTACATAGAGATTTATATCTCCAGCAGTGGGATTGCTGAATCATAAGGTAGTTATAGTTTTCATGCCTTGAGAAGCCCCTTACTGTTTTCCATAGTAGCTTTCTCAGTTTCCTTTATCAACAGTGTTCAAGGTCCTTTGTTTCTTGTGCACGTCATACAAATCCTTGCTGTCTTTTTTATTTTTGATGTTATTCATACTTATTGATCTGAGGTGATATTTATTGTGGATTTTTTTTTTCATTTGTACTGGAACTTGAATCCAGAGAGTCTGTAATATGGAGCTACATGCACAGTCTTTTCTTTAATATTTTTTGTTAAAGTCCGCATAAGTTACTTGTACAGCCTTGTAATTGCTAACTCTTGTCTCAGCCTGCCATGTAGGTGTGATTCAGGTCTGTGCCACTGTGCCAGTCTCATGTCATTCTAATGAGAAGCTAAATTTATGATAATAAAATAGTTTTGTATTCTCATTTATTAAGGATGGCAAGATATGTAATATTATTACCTACTTTGTATATGATTTTTTTTGGAAATTTTTGTATTACTAGGCTTAAAAGTTTATTAATTTTTTTGACCCATTAGTGTATATCGTCACTATTCCGAATAGCTTTTTAAATTTCTGTATCACTCATTTTTCTCTTTTAATTTCCTTCTTTCTTTATGCTTTGTACTTATTTTACTCCTCTTTTACAGTTTTTTTTAAAAACTTGGAATTTATGTTACACATTTAAATTTTTTCTATTTCTAATGCAAGTATTTAACATTATTGATCTCTGTAAATACAAATTTATTTGCATTTCAAATATTTTGATGTGTCATTTGTTTTGGATTATTTTATGTGGATTTTAAATATTCAGGGCTAATGCTTTGAAACTGTATTTTATTTAGCTGTGTGCCACTGAATTTTCACTTTTTCCTAATATTTTCTCATCTTTCTATTACTGATAATAGGATTTCATTTTGTTTTCTTTTATTTCTTCATTTGTTGAAACTTGTTCTGTGATACATATGCTCTACTACCATACATATTCTATGAGCATTTAAAAATGATTATGCTGCTGTTGCTATCTATCAATCTATTCCTATTGCTTGATTGTGTTTTTCAGAAGCCATTTATAATTGTGTTGTAATCCAGTGATTTCCTAGGATAGGAGTAGTGGAAGTTAAGTTTCTGAGCTATAATTATATATTTACCTGTGTTTTTCTTTCAGTTTTATCAGTTTTTTTAGTTATGCATTTTGAGTCTCTGTTGTTTGGTTTAAACACACTTTTGATTGTTTTACTTTTAAGTTAATTTGGACACATTACCTGCTTTAAAATTCTTTAGCTTTTATTCCATTCTATTACATTGTAATTTACTCTCTTATAAGCAGTATGGAGTTTATTTGTGTTTCATTATTGAATTCTGTCAATTTCCTTCTTTTGGTTGGTATACATATATAGTTTACACATATAATGGTTATTAGTGTGTTGTTCTTAGTTGTGTTATTAGGTCATACATGTAATTTATGAATTTTATGGTTCACAATTTTTCTTTTTGTTAATCTCACTGAAAACTAGATGAATATTTTTTTATCATTTAGTCTTGATTTAGTTACATCTTTTGAGTCAATCATTTTATAATTTTTGGAGAGATTGGGTCAATGTTTGTAAGGCATATTTGTGATGCATCAGTTTACTTCCTCGAACATTTTACTAAATTTATGAGTGTAGCGTGGAAGTAGAAATGTTATTCTCCCTTAGTTACCTTTATATGTACAACTTTTAAACAGCATGGTAGCAAACATAGCATTATACTTTCTACTTCAGATATCAAATATGACTTACAAAACATCAGAAAAAGAAAAATCCACTGCATTTTGCTTTTTTCCATCGTTTATTTTTTTTCATGCTCTTAGATTCATCCTTTTATTAAATTTAGAGAATTTCTTTTAGGCAATTTTTCTATTTGAAGAAGTTCCTGTCTCCTATTGTTAAGGGCATTTGTGCTGGTAAGAAGTTATTTTAGTTAATCAGAGAATATTTGACTTTTACTTCATTTCTGAAGAATAATTTCTCCAAACTTAGAACTCAGAATTAACAGGTAATGTTGCTGGAAATATTTTTATCTCCTACACTTTTCAATGCTCTGTCGAACGTTCACATACTTTTCTAAATATTGATTGTTAGGCTATACTCGACTTGTTCTGATTTTTACTGTCTCTAAAATTCCTGTCTTTCACAGAAGTTAACCTCTATCTTTCTGGTCTAAAGTTTACTGATATTTTGTATTTTACTTGTTTACAGATTATTTATAACTTACTGGTATGATCCACATCAGTACGCACTGTCAAATGGTTGTTTTGCATTCAAATTGTAATAAATCTTAGTTTTTAAATAAATTATTAGTAGTTGTTTACAATACATGCAGTTTACAATTATCTTATGGAGTGGGTACTTGTAAGTAATACAGATTCCTTTTGAATCTAGTGGTTTTCATCTCCTTTTCTTTCCCTCTCTTCTCTTCCAAATTCCCATTTTTATTCTTATTATTTATCTTATATCAGGTTTGTGACATAAAAGCTTTTTCATTCATTGAGCTCTTTAGTTTGCTGTGCATGGCATATCTCTAATCAGCCTAATCCCCATCACCTCCCCTTCTCCTCTTCCACTCAGTCTCGGGAATCCCTTCAATTTTATAAGATTTATGCAGTCGTATCCTTCTACTAGTCTTTAATTACACAGTCTCTCTATCTATACATCTGTCTATCCATCTATCCACCAATCATGCATCTATCCATCCACCTACCTGTCTCTTTATGGAGAAGAATATAACTTAAATTTTTATGTTTCTTGCAGTCTTGTAGGAGCACAGGCAATACGGCACACATTGGTCACCTGGGCGTGAGAGTGCTGGTACACCCAGCAACCAAGTCCTCAAGGCTGGAACCTGTGTAAAGAAGGGTCAAGGGTGCAGCACCCATCTAATAGTGAGGGCCTTGAGTCTCATGGAACAGTCACTGTTATAAGTGGACATTGGAAGCCTGAAGAATCCAGGGTCCATTGTCTACAGGAGATAACAACAAAAGACTTGTTACCCAAGTTGGATGGGCCTCTTCAAATGAGATTCACACTGCTTTTCTTTTTTTCTTAACCCAGAACAAAATTTATGCTTTGTGCCAGCCCCAACCAATGTGCATCCTCTTGTCTCAGTTTGCTGGTTTACATAGCAAACAGTTTTGAAAGGCCCTATAGCTACACATATTTATTAAGATGTCATCTGCTTCTTAGTCCACTTATTTTGACCTACAATTAACAGTCATAATGCTCTTCTTGTCTACTTGACAAGCAGATACACTCCTTTTAATTACACCTCATATTGGGTTCATAATAACACCTAATGCCTTACAATTACTATGCTTTGCAAGAAGCACATTAATTCCCTCTCAAGAATGCAAGGCAAGTGAGTAGGGTCATCTAGCCAGCGCACTTCAGAATTGTTTTGGTTAGTCTTTCTTTAAATAAAATTTAAAAAAAAAGAGAATGCAAGGCCTTGGGTGATGCTTTTCCTCTCCAGATATTCTTTATTTTAAATATTATAATATAATTTAACAATATTATGTACCAATATTAAGCATATATTGTCTTTAAAAGAAATAAATGAAGGCATCACCTTAGTATGTGAGCATACGTGCACAAAAATATTAGTAAAATACAGAAGAAATACTTATAACCATCACTATAGCACTTGTTTCTGTAGTTTTCCACAGTAGTACTTAGTATAAGTAACTATCATTTTTTATCACCTATTCTATATTTTCATGTTCTGCAGTAATCTTATCATCTTCTTTACCTGATGGGATGGTCCTTAGCTCTGTTCTTGAAGGTTCTGAAACATTCTAGAAGAGTGTTCTTGGGCCAAAGGCAATGTTGTATGAAATACCATTGTGGTGATGAGTCATTCTTTGGTTTCATTGATGGTAGTTTTGACAGAAGAGGTATGTAAGAAGTCGAATCCAGATTCAGAGTAAGTATCTATTCCAGTAAAGACAGAGTGCTTCCTCTTCCATGATGAAGGTGACCCAATATAATCAGCTACCAAAGAGCACACTCAGCAGTGGCTATATCAAGTCAGTCTTTCTGAGTTCCTTGGTCAGTCTATGTTGCCAAACCCGTGAAGAGCCTCCGTCCCTCTCAGTATTGCCACTTTTTATAAGAACTTTGAGAAACAACAGTGAATTCTCATTTACTCAGTTACTAGGCATTTGTGACTTGGTTAAGTAACATTAAACTCTGACTTAAGGGAATATTTTCTGGTGGGTAAAAGGTGGCCCATTGTCCTGATGCTCCTCCACTTCTGAGGTCTTAGAGTAACAAGTTTTTTTTGTATTTCTATATTTCTTTTTAAAGTGAATTGTTTCTAGTGCTTTTAGTTGTTTTAGTACAAAGAAGCAGGAGGAATTGGCTTATGATATTATGTATAAATCAAAGTCCACTTTTTCTTTTATAAACCACATGTCCACATAAGATAGTCAATTTCAGATATTCCTAAAGAAAAATCAACCTTCAGAATTTATGTTGCTAAGTTTCTGAAACAGACATGAGCGTAACTAAAATAAGTAAAGATCAAAGTGTATGCTGGACTAAAGGGTGTACACCTATTTGATATTTTTTCAAACATTCAATGTTGGGAAACCTATAGTATTAGACTTGAGTAGGCAGATTTGTGAAACCTTGGAGGAGGAGAAAGAGAGAAAAGAAAACATAAGTGGCAACTGGTCCAAATAATAAATATCAAATTCTTACTGACAAATATTTGATCGTCACTGCAGTGTTATTACTCTCATATTTGAGATGCCATGAATTTTTGATGGTAGATTTGAGAAGGAGGGTTTTAATATGTAAAGAAGTTTTAAAAAATTAACTCCAAGTACAAAAAACACACATCCCAAAAGTTACCAAGTAGATGCTAAACTGAAATTCAGAAATTCCTTCATACATTGGATGCAAAAATATTAGCTTTTCCTGTAGAGATCTGTGAATATTGCAATGTATTATAAATGATTATATGCTTTTATAGTTATTAGTTATTATATTATAGTTATTAGTTGTATAGTTATTAGTAAAAAGGTCAGACAGCAGTTTATATTAGTGCAAGTCATTTTTGTTGTAATTGTTATTTTGCTTTTTTAGACAGGATCTCATTATGTAGTTCAAGTCGTCTTGAACTCACTGTGTATCCCAGATGGGCTCTAATTTACAGCAATCCTTCTGCCTCAGCCTGCTGTGTGCTGGGATTACAGATGTGCCGCCCTTTCTGGTTAGTGCACAATTTTAAATTGTAAGTACTGAGGGAAATTTTGAGTAGGAAACAATCTGTTCATGGAGGTCTGAATGATATAGAGTCTGTATCTGAAAATAAACAAGGAGTAAAATGATATCCTGGAACAAATACATGTATGTATCTACCTGTATCTACACCTATACCTATATCTACCATATATATCCATATATATCCATATATGTACATGCTTTCATCTCAAAAAATAAAGAACAATAAAAATATAGTAATAATGTGAGGTAGTAGATATTGATTTTGGTGATTATTTACAAAATATGTTTATTAACATATTATTTATATATCTGTGATTCTTCATTTTTAAATACAACAATAAAATATATCAATAATATATTGAGACTGAATTAAACTAAGTTAAGTGTTACACTACAAAAATCTTTGTATTATATGTTTGCAATTGTGGTGTATATTAGTTAAAATAATGAATACATAGCATTATCTTCTTATAGTTCAGTGAGTGTTAAATCACTTATAAATTTTATTAAATATAGAAGAAATATGTATGCCTATTAAAATGAATGGAAATTTAGAGATTCTGATGATCCTTGTCCAGTATTAAATGACAATGTCAACATTTTGAAAGCTCTTATGAATAGGACTAATGGCCTTGTATAAGAATCATGCTCTATCCTTTCCATCTTGTGAAGACTCAATGAGAAATTATCATCTGTGAGCCAGGGAGTGAAACCTCATCAGACAGAGGATCTGTCATTACCTTAATCTTGGCCTTCTTAGTCTCTAGAACTGAAATACATTTCATTGTTGAGAAACTGCCTAATTATGTCATTTTGATACGGCAGCCTGAGTAGTCTAAGAAATATGTATACTTTTGTACACAAACTTATCTGTATGACCAAGCAGGATTTTTCCTTTAATTTAAAGTTGGTTTAATTCTGATATTATGCATATATTTTGTCACATTAACAACTAACGTGTCAAAAACGAACTCTGAAGAAACTGAAAATGATTCTATAAAATCCAACAGTACTTAGTTAAAAAAACAAAAAAAAAGCCTTTTGGCCAAATAGAAATAGAATACAATGGTTTCAGGTTGGTTTACCAGAGCACTCAGTGTATAAAAAATGAGCAGTTAAAATCACATTTAATAAAATCATATTAAACACTCTAGTTTGAGGTTTAAAATACAAATTTACCTAATTTTATTCAACACTGTACAAGAGCTTTTAGACCTTACAATAAGAAAAGCAAAACAAATAACATATATAAATGATCAGTGAAAGAGAACTGGCATAGGGAATCTCTAAAATTGATACCCAAGACCTTCTAAATATGTCCAAAACTTCTACTCCCAACTGCCTTTTTCAGTAATTTGTGCTCTACACAGTAGCTTCTTTTACCACTGCTTAGATTCCTAGATCCTTGGACTTTACTCACAGATATGCTATTATAGTGTCTCATGTGGGATGATAAATTATCTTCCTGCTATTTTACTGTAGCCAGATGCAGAGCTTTATTACAGGACAGTTTCAATGGAAATGTAACTATAGATCAAAATGCATAATCATCAGTATAATTCCTCTACCATCTCCCTCTGTAATGAACATAAAAAAGAAACTCACAATTTCTTTGATCTGTGAAACCCAAGATGATAACAAGACAAACTGAGAATAGTTGCAGAGTTTCTTAAGAAGGTGAATATTATTGTGTTTTCTCTACAGCAGGCAGGATTATAAATCAAATATTCACATTTTACTGAATAAACTTACAATATGGTCATTTAGGAAAGTGAATGCAGTTTTCAAGCAAGTAGTAGACCTCCTTTAAATGATCTCTAGTGACATATTCCTATTGAAAAATAAGCAAAATAACTTTTTAAAAGTTATTTAATTAATGTGTTTGGATGACTATGTGAGAAAATATGATTGTAAAAATTTTTTGAAAGAGAATTTGTAAGATAAGATGTTATTAACTTTATGACTTTACAAGCAGAGTGTTTTCTGAAGATATAATTTCCAAAGGAGTATTTCATTAAATGAGTAAATTAGTGAATAAGTTAAAATACTTAATGAGACAAACAATACACAAATATAAGAAATGCATGATCTGTAAACCTGTTTATACATGTCTATTTTATTAAATGTGTGTGTATATATATATATAGATAGATATTTGTCTTTTATCACTATTAATTAATAATTCAAATATAAAAGGTATTTCATAGTATTTATGGTTTTGGTCTTTTTGATCTTCTATATTGCATCTTATGCAATTTTGAGTCACAAAGTACTTAAAGTTTTAAGTATAATCCCTAGCATGTTCTGTGAATATAGCTCAGTGACACAAAAACCTGCCTGACAAGCTCGAGGTCCAGAGTTTGATTCTCACTCAAAAAGAAAAAAAAAAAAAAAAAAAAAAAGATAATCTCGGCATCATATGTAGGTTTTGTGTACTATATTAGGCAAAAAAAAAAAAAAAAGTAGATCAGCTTACGAGTTAATCTTCATTCTTTTAACATAAATGACATACATGACATACATAATTGTCTTTCAGAAAGCTGAGAAGAATTATATTAGAATAATCAGTGCATACTGACTTTTAAACTGTTAGCATTGGCCAGTTCCATTACAGCCCCTCCATCCTAGTAATTTATCTTATTACAAAGTTTTGGAAATTGTTATCTTAGAGTTATTATGAAATTTTCACGCTCAGTAACATGTTTTGTGTATTTAATTTATTCAATATTTCCTTTAATTGAAAATTAATGCATGAAATTTTATTGAATTTTAAACAAATAATTTATCTTTTGTGCAATAAGATTACTTAAGTTACAAAAATGTTCATCAAAATTTAGAGTATTAACTATTTGTGCAGTGTGAAAAGCAAAGACAGGGCTATAGAATGTAGTATTTTAATGTGTTTTTACATCTAAGACTTTCCTGATTTCAAATTGTTTAACTTTCTGTCATTAGATAATTTTATTTACATACCATGACAATCACCATTCTCTATTTAAAAGAAAGGAAATTAAGTTTATCTGCATGTAAGTACATAAGAAAACAGCAATTATTTTAATTATTTTTACAGGACAAGCTTTATTGAAATGCATTAAAGTAAATATTTTTATAAAATATGTTGAATTAAACCTTACTGCTTTTCTAAAACAATATTGGACACTGATATGTGACTAATACTTCCAACAGACAGGAAATCAAGGACATGACTATGAATCACTATTAAAAAGCATTGATTTTTAAAAGGTCATTGAAAAACAAAAACATGAAACTGATGCCCACTATAAGCAGATGGACTTGAAATAAACAGCTATCACTGAGTTCAAACTTCACAAATATACTGCATCTTCCACTTAGGAAAAGACCTTTATACCTCTCCTAATGATTAAAAAATACTCATAGGAATATTATAAACATTTAAGCCTCAAAAATAATTATGTTAATAGTCCTAGATAGTTACTTTTCTATCCTTGCTGAGACAAAATACACAATGCTCAAAGTTAAGAGAGGAAAAGTTTGTTTAGATCATAGTTTGTAGAAGTTTCAGTCTGTAATTGGCTGGCTCGAAGGTAAGGTGGCACATGGCAGAGGGGCAAGGTTCACGGCAGGCAGAAGATAACAAAAGCAGCAAGAAAGAGAGAAACAAGCTTCTTTTTGTCCCTTACACTGTATTAAGTCTACCTGGATTAAGGCAGTACCAAACTTATCAGTGGGTGATTTGCCACCATCCACCTTTAGTCTCTGCACTCTTAATCTCAGCACTATACTACAAATCAACCACAAGAGGTAGATTTAGCCACCTCCAAGAAAACACTATGACCACATAGGCTGTGGAGGCAACATCTAGATACAACCCATAGCCAGTTCTTAACTTGAGACATAATATATACTATTGTTGGAAGGGTCACAAATTTCACATACAGAAAATGTTCATTAACGTAAGTAATGAATTGATTAATATTTGATAGTCTCTTAAGAGAACAAAAGAGACATTTTTAGAGGAGTTCTCTTATCTGAAAAGAAAAAGATGTAATAAAAGAAAATGTTTTAAATAAACATATTCAGTTAAATATATGATAAAATACATTCTTGCTTTATAATAGTGGATGATACCAAGAATCACCATGAATTAATCCCTTTTATTTGTTTTATATCAAGTCAGTGTCTCATTAACTCACTGAGTTGCCTAAACTGGGCTTTAGATTATGATTTTATTGCCTCAATTTACCAGCGTACAGGGATTATAATATGTATCATGGTTGACTATAAAGACTTTAAAATAGTCATCATAATGTCTGGATTCTTTTTATTTCCTTCCTGATTTTGATACTGGGTGTCTAGTGAAATTTCTGGAATGTAAAAATTGTGCAGCACACAAACAAGATGCATTTTTCTTTGAGGAAGCTCACAGTGTGATTAGTAAAAATAATCACCAACTGTAAAATAATGGATGGAAATTTTTAATTGGGAATCTCAGCAAAGTGATCTAGAAAATCAAAATTGGATGTCAGTAGTTCTCAGTGCAAAGTAGCGGACTATTTTACAGTGAAATCTGAAATTTACTTTGGATAATTAAATGTTTTTCTGCAATTGCACTGAAAAATCTCAGAAAGATTTTTTTAAGATAATAAATGGTAAGATTTCTTTTGTCTTATAGATAAACTTACAGAATTGTTTTGGAAGTTTGGATGCAAGATAAAAGAATTATAAAAGATGTGTTCTCACTAGACTAATATGTTATTATCATAAGTAATTAAAGCTAACAAGTTAAGCTAACTCAATGAGACTAAAAAGCATTTATTGAGAAGATGGCTGATATCTTCAAATTTCAATTTACATTTTACTATTCTATCTTGAAGTAATTATTATGGTTTTGAACTTGTTAAATGATACTTATATATTATTTACTATAAAACTCCACATTGATGACCAATTTTAATGAATGAGATATTTCTTCATATTCACATTTTTTCATAAAGAAAAAAATTTACTTCACAGTTTAAACCTCAATATGGCATCTTTTTAAAGAAAGAATGATTAGATAAACTTAATAGATACGTAAACCTGAGGGTTCCTTCCTAGATCTAGGCCCCAGAAGTTTGCTAAATACCAAGTCCTCAAGGTGATTCTTAATCAGTCACCTTAAACTTATCTTTTCCTATGCTGAAATCGTATACTTATGACATTGGGAAAAAAATGCTGTTTTATATTGTCTTACATAATGTTTAATGCCTTTTATGTTGCTATTGTTATGTTTCCACTGGTATGCTGTAGGTCTTTATGTTATTGTTTTTCCATTTGCCCAATCATGGCCAAATCTATTACCCTCTTCCCTTTCATTTCCTTAAGTATTCCTAGAACGGAGTTTGACATGAGTCTAAAAAAGTTTGATAAGTAAGTACATCAATTAATACATAAAAATGCTAAGGAAACAAACTGAGAAAAATAAAGGTGAAGGTTTAAAAAATAAAATGTACTATGAAATTCATTATAAAAGAACATTTGAAAGAGCAATAACAATATTATGAAGTCAAAGTGAATTCACAGAACTCTTTTTAGTGAGGTTATAAAAGTAACAAAAACTATTATTCTCTGCTTTATTGCTCAGTGCATCAAGCTGCAGTGGGGGAGTTCTACACGCTACCTGTGTGGTGCTGACCTTTCACAAGACAAGCAACATTTGTGCTCTGCAATTTCCTTGGCTCACAGCGCAATCACTCGACGTGATATATTATAGGCATGTTTTTTAATCCTGAAATTCACTTACCCTAGCTCGAGTTGAATACAAATGAAGAAGGAACCAGACCATGGAAAAATGCTAGTATTATTTCTTGATACCATGTTGAAATGTTTTTTAAAGTAATGAATACAGGAGGGTCTCCAGAGAACCACATGCAGTCAGATAAAGTTTTAGATGACCATCAGTGAGAGAAGTAATCTCAACTGATTAAAAATGAATGACACTTTTTTTCCACTGAGAGAAGCCTGATGAAGGAAGTGAAGAGACTCAAGGACAAATGAATATCAAAGAAGATTGACCTGTCTCGCTGTGTCATGTTCAGCGATTCCGACAGTCTTATATGCTTGCGGATAGATCCCTTTTCATTTTTAATACACAGACCATGACCACCTACAAAACAGCAGTGTGTAAATTGGGGTAAATATGAAGAATGTGAAAATTCAGAAGCATTTTTATTAACAAGATCTGATCTGGAGCATGTTTAAATTTGTCAAAAGATGTTGAAAGAATTAATGATAAAGCATAAATAGAAATTTTTGCATTGAATTTGTAAAATCTGGATAAAATTTTGGAACTGCTAATACGAATATCTATATCTATGTCTATATATATGAAATATACACTGTAATAGTTTGAGACATTCATAGAATAAATTTATAGGGTAATAGGGAGCAGAATATATTATTATTGATATCAGTTCAATTTATAGCTATCATTTCTTGAAATTTAGAACTTAAAGCAATAGTTTTATGTTTCTGCTAGGGAATATAAATTATAATGTTTGGATCATAGTTAAGCTAATATACATAGGTTAAAAATTTGTTAAATATAAATGCAAGATGATTCAGTTTATCATTATGTTTTTTTCTCCTTTTGTTAGAAAAGTGAAGTATAATATGTACCCTGACCTTTGTTTTTTCCTTTATTATATTTTAAGACCTGCATAATTATATAATATTAAAAATGCTATATATTAATATATTAATCCCACTCTGTATTAATGTTTTAGGATTACCACAAACTTTATCCTTGATGTAGTTAAATTTGTCACACGCTAGAGGTCAAAAGTCTTCAGTGAATGTGAGATGGCACTGCACTATCTTCTGTCTTTTTCATTTCTGGTGCATGCCAGCATTCTGTGTCTTATGACTGTGCCAGTGAAATCTCAGTTATCTTCTCTATATGGCTTTCTTTGTTGCAGTTTCTTTCTTTTAAAATTTTATTTAAAGAGAAAAAACAGAAAAACAAAAGGGTAGAAATAATACATAATTTCAAAAAAATAAACAGTAAGAAATCACTAGTTGATAAATTACACATTGTCCTCTTAGAAATAGTTTTCAAGTTATAAAAGTAAAGCATGAGGGTGGATATTCAAACAACGAGACTGAAGACAGTTCAGCAATTCAACAAAATTAGTAATATGGTTATCAATCTTACACAATTAAACATATGTACAGTTATATCCTTTAGAGCACTTTCTTTTCCTTTCTTTCCTTTTTTACAATAGCAATTACACATTTTGGGTTTTATTACTCCTATATTCCTTATTATTTTTTATACTAGAGACATAATGTGATATTTATAAATATGGTTGTTGTGGTTTCTTTCTGAAATTTTCTGCCTCACTCGGGTAAGAGATCTTATCATTGGATTTATAGCCCATCTCAGTAATCCAGGATAAACAAACTAGTCTAATCATATTTTGATATGCAATAATCCTATGACTATATATATATATATATATATAATAACTTTTTCTAGTAGTGAGCATGACATATTTAGTCATTACATTTAAACAATAAAGATGAATCACTTTATATTCCTTGAAAAATTACTTTAAATGTAATATATAATTTTAAATTGCTGAAAATTAAGAAAATATGGTAAACTAGGCACATTTGTAAAATGAATGAAAATATAGTTTTAATGTGTTTCTTTAATAGTTGAAGAAAATAATTTCTTCTGACCTTTCTCACACGAGCTATGCTTACTCAAATGTTGTTTTACTGAAATTTATGTTTGACCATCTAGATTCCAAGCATTGAGGAAAAAAAAAAAACTCACTTCGAAATATAGTGCAAAGTTCTAGCAACTACAATTGAATGTGGTTGGCGAAAAAAGAGTCAGGCAGACCAGTGACACAGAATAGATAGCTCAGAAATAATTCTGTGCATTTACAACTGACTGGTCTGCACATGCAAGGCAATAAGTTCACCACCAACCACATGCCCTGCTTTTGTCGTAAGTCTCAAAAGAAACTCTGACTTAGAATTTTGATAAAAATGCTGTAACTGGTAAGAGCTTAGGAAAAGAATGATTGTATTTTCTGTAATTCCATTCAGGGCGGTTTTGGCGTGTTAGGTGAAATCATTAGCTTGTTATTTGTGATATTTATTTGGATATTAAATGTGGTTCAAGGAGATATGTTTTTGTTTCTAACTGACAGTGGTAGAAAGTGTCATCTTAATTGTCTAGGGAGTCACCAAGGGGATTAGAAAAGCACATTTAGGATGTATTTGGGAGGATAATGGAGGCTCGATCTTGTGTTCTCTTTCTGGTCTCTTTCTGGTCTCTATGCCACCTTCACTGTTCTTTCACCCTGCTTCCTGGCTCCTATGCACTAAGCATCTTCACTGTGTCAGTCTTCTGCCAAGTTTTCTCCTTGAACCAAAATGGCTGGGAACCAAATACTCTGAATACATGTGACAAGTTAACCATTTGTCCTTTATGTTGGTGTGTCAGGTATAGTGTCACAGAATTTTGTTTAGCACAACCAGTGTGACAAATAGTATACAGATTTCTTTAAAAACTAAAATATTAAAAATAGTGTAAATAACAGATCCAGTTGCCCTACTCCTAAGTATATGTTTAAAGGAAGAAAAGTAAGCATACAAATGAGTATGTGCATGCTGATGTTTATTGTAGAGCTATTCAAATTAGCTGTGAAAGGGAAATCAACATCGTAGCCTATCAACAGGTAAAGGAATAATGACTTTTACTCAACCTTAAAGGAACAAAATCTTAACATTTGCAATACAATGTATGGACATATAGGACAACATAAAAAGCTAAATAAACCAAACACAGATGAAAAGAAAAATTTGTTCTTTCTTGTAACTAAATAAAAAATCATATTTTCCATTACATGTGTCAATGGGAGCAGGGTATCTGCATTGAACATCAAATTAGCACTGAATCTAATATTTGAAGTTATTTAGATTTTATAGAGTAAGTATGTGTGCTGTACAGTAATGTTAAGGATATATATTATCATATATTCTAAATTTATTTAATTTTTCCTTTTGATAGATAAGAATACTCAATTTTTGTGTAGTATATTATGTTTTTCCAAAGCAAACCTGCTTGTATTAGAAATATTTAAACTTGACTCAACGCAATTATTCTTTTAAAAGTTCCTTTTTTACCCTCACTATCAAAAATGTGTTGTTTTCATAGTTCTTCCATCATAAAAGATACATGGTATTTTCTGAAATGTGTAAAAAGAGTCATAATTCACTTTCAATACAGAGAAAGGTGGTAATTCTTTATAATGACAGCAGCTACTAAGCTGATATAATTAAATCTTTAATTCTTGGTCTTTCAGGTTTGTCATAGTCTTATAATTTTCTCAGTGAAACGACTTAAACAAATTATGCAATAACATGGCAGCAAAGAAAGTGAATAAAAAAAAATCACTGTCTTATCCAGGATATAATTCCAAGAATTTTAATAACAATTTAAAAGGTAAAGTCTGTCTTCAATGAATTTTACTTATCACACAGCATCCAAAATAATTTATGGATTATTAGTTCTTATGTTTCATGTTATTCTTATACATTAGCTATTATTATATTTTTCAGACAAAATATAGTAAGTATGAATTATATAAAATATATTTATTCCCACAGCTGCTGAAGAGAAGTATTTTTGTTGAACTCTGTAGCAATTTTTTAAGTTATTTAGCTATTTAAAAAACACTCTAATTTTCCTATATTCACACCATGAGAGAAATTAATTTAAATTCCATGTTGAAACTTGAAGTGATGTGAAAAACATCATCCATATATTCATAATGTGTGCTTATTTATCAAAATTCCGATACTGATTAAAAGCATGAAATAATATCAAAAGATTATTAGAATTGAACAGCAGATATAATTATGTATGAAAGATATAAATGCATTCAACTTGCAACCCAGATAGAGAAGATAGACCAGAAAATAAATAAAAAATGTGAAATGTATATAATGTATTTTAAACTTGAAAATGGAAAATAAAAGTAGAAATGTAATACATACCATTTGAAATATGTGTGATGCATACATAAATCTGTTCTCATAGATATATGCTTGTTAAAAATTTAAAGTGAATTTCAGATACAGGTTTAAAAGACTAAAATATAGTTATAGAAGTGACATCATAGCTATTGTATCCATATGTGTTGAATGTTTTCCACATAATCCTCAGTTCACATTTTATAAGGAACATGGGATTATAAAACAGCTACTATCCTCTTGGCAGTAATATAAGGATAATAGCAAAACAAACACACAACGGTAGACAATTATTGAGGAAATTAGGACAAATGTCAAAATGAGAAAATAATAAATCATAAGTAACGGTTAATTGAGAATGTCTATTGAAATGTGAAAAGCTAGTCTTGAAATAGACAAGATAAAATTTTCTACAGCATAGAAGAATGGATCAGTTAAAATTTTTTTTGCAATGGTAGAACTATTCACAGCAACAGTATCAATAAAATGATACCAATTAAATAGTTGATTCACAAGGCAGAACAAATATATTTAAAATAGAAGTACACAGTTAACTAAAACCCTTTCATGTGCTAGGTATAAAAATAGAGAATTCAAAATGTATCAACACCCTAAGCAGAAGATCAGAAACTAAGATATCATAAATAATATTTCAGACATGATCTCCAAGTTCAGGGAACAAAAGTAATAACAGAAAATGAAATGGTACCAAACTATGAAGTTTCTGCAATGTGAGTGATCAACAGAGTGAAAAATCAACCTGCAGAATGAAAAATATGCCAAATATCCATTTGTTAATATTTATATAAATAGGACATTTTTATCTAAACCATAAGTCAAATGAGTTACCAAGCCCTATCATAAGTAATTCAGCTTAAAAGTTACAGTTGATTTGAACACATACTTCTTAAAGAGAAACAGACATAGCCAAGAAATAAGTATATGAAAAGAACTTTCATATTACCAGGCATCAGGAAAATGCAATCAAAACTACAGTAAGATATTCTCTTATCCTAATCACAATGATGTTTTTCAAGGGATAAAACAAATGCTACCAAGGAAAAGAAACACTGCACATTATTAGTAAGAATATAAATTAGTACATCCATTAGTAAAAGCATATTTAAATTCTTCAAAAAACTGAACATAGCTTTATCATATGATCTGGTTATCCATTTCTGGTTATAGACCCAAAACAAATAAAATCAACATACCCCAAAATACCTGCCCCTCTCAGTGTTTATTGAGACATCATTCACAATAACCATGATGCAGAATAAATTAGAGTGTCCATCCACGTGTGAATGAATCCAATGTGAAATGTTATTTACATATTATGGAATATTATGCAGTTATAAAGAATAATACAGTACTATTGTTTGAAATACAATGAATGGACTTGGAGGGCCTGATTTCTTGTAAAATAAACAACCTTGAAATATAAACACTAGTATGCTTTAATATGTGCAAGCTAAAGGATATCAACCAGCTACTAGATTATAGAATAGTGGAAGGAAATTGGAGGTGAATAAAAGGAATTTGAATAATGGGTGCTTGAAGTATTTTACCACATTCATACCAGCTTCACTGATCCAATCAGGGTAATGAGCATTTCTAATTATCTCTCTACAGTTGTTAATCGAGATTGCTATCACAATTAATATAAAATAAATTTAAGTTTATAAAGAAAAAACAGTTTTGCAACAGTTTAAACCAAATGCTCTTGTCATTTTTATGCATTTCCTGCTTCACCATTTTTCTTTAGGTGAGCAGAATCCTGAGTACTTTTGTCTCATTATTGCAGTCAAATTTGCCTACTTTTGTAAGTAAAAGAAAATTTGTTATCTGCTGTTCCCTTAGGAGGTAGAACGAATTAGTTGAAATCCCAGTATTTACTGCTCACCTACAAAGCAAGAAAAACTATGTATTATGGTGAACCAATGTGATTTATTGCATTTCCTAAAATTAATGCTATTTTAAATATGCAAAACTTATTAACTTTAGATAAAATTAAATTTACTTTATTTTAATTGAAGAGCTTACTTTTCAGTACCAAAAAAGTTCCAAGAAAAATATAATTATAAACTTGTAATTAAAGAAACCAGTGATTAAAATGGAATTACTGAATGATGCACAAACCTATCACCACTAATACATGTCAAAAGAATTTAAATTATGAAATTTAAAGCTATGTCTTTAATTTTGCCAAAAAGTCAAATTTAGTTTATTATTCTTTTATTTTTAATAATCATTTCTGATCTGGTATAGACCATTCATTCTATAATAGAAAGTTTCAAATTACTACCATTTCATAAATGAGATGTTTCTTGTAGATTGATATGATTCAAATTACATTTGAAATTATATTTAAAAGTCTGATTTTAAAAGGGGCAATTTTCTATAATCTATGTGTTTTGAGAAAATGAAAATTTTCTTTAAACATTAAAACATTTTTCAAAAATCTTAATTTTCATAATATGATCCTTATTACTTCAATTCACTTGACAAGACTTTTCTATATCATATAACTTTGGAATTCATTAGAGAATGACAATATTTACTTATGAACATGCTTTATGAGACATAAAAGAAATAATTGGAATGTTTTCAAAATACTATTATTTTCAGTGTAATAGAATAATTACCAATGGAAGTGATTTATAGAAGTTCCTTACAAAACATTAATGTGTAACATTTGTATAAACTTATATCCATCAGTTAAGAGGTATATAGAAGTTTGATAACTATGGACTTGGATGAAATAGTAGGTAAACTTATAGAAAAGTGGGTACATGATGGATGAATGGATGATGCCTGGCTATAACAGAAGGCATTATAAGGCATATACTAAATATCCAGGTGGACTTTACAAAACTGTACAAAAAAATCCAGGCCTGGTGATTCAGGAAACTGACAAAGGTGGATTTCTGTGGTCTAGAGGCCAGCCTGAGATACATAGTGAGTTCAAAGCTAGCCTGAAAAACAGAGCAAAAATGTGTCTCAAAACAAAAATACAAACATACAAACAAGCAAAAAACTATACAGAAAAATGACAGTACTCACCCATAGGAAAATAATTATTTTTAACAAATTAGTACTCAAGACACAAGTTTAATAAGAATACCTGATATTTCATTGAAAATACTGTCTAATCTACATTAATCCCTCCATGGAATTAGTATAATAGACAAATATTACATATATTAGGTATATATTAGCACATAACTATAATATTAACTTATACATCATGAGATTTTTACCTCCTAGTAACTATATAGAATGCACAAGGTATTACTTTTTTAATAATTTTGATTTTATTGCAGGATATTTGCTATGATTAGAAACTTTCATTCTAGTGAAAATTCTCATATTTCAGTATATAAGAGATCATACATAATAGGAATTGTGTGTGCTACTTTGAATTTAATACTTTTAGACTCAAAATACTAATTTTCTGTTGTCTATTAGTATACATATATTAGTGCAAACAAATAGACCTGTTGTCATTTCATGATTATTATTTATATATAGAAATTAACAAATTAATTTGTTTTTCATTATAATTTTACTAGCCTATGTTGTCCTATAATAGATTAACTTAAATATCAGTGTGAAAAGATTTACATTTGGCCCTCCATATTCATGTTTCTACATCTCTGTCCTCAAACAATTATGCATCAGAAATACTAAAACTAGATCATAGTCCTTCCTACTTTAGAAGTTTGTGTGTGAAGCTCAGTACTCCCTTAGTATTCTTAGTATTCTTAGGTACGATTCAGGAACCTATATGGATACCAAAATCTGCAGAGGCTTCAGTCTTTTGTATAAAATGGCATGGTATTTGCATATAACATACACGTGCTCCCTTATACTTATCTCTAGCTATAGAAAAAAGACAATGAAAATATGATGTAAACAGATATTATAGTGCAGTGTTTAGGAAATAAAGATAAGAAAAGAATTCTGCATATGCTCATTAGAGACAAAATCATCAAATGACCAACTACAGATACACAAAACAGATGTGAGGTGAAAAAAAAATTTTTTTTTTCCTTTTTCCCAGTACCAGGGATCGAACTCACGACTGCCTTCTTATAAGGCAGGCACTTATGCCGCTGAGCTAAATCCCCAGCCCAATGAGGTGGAAAATTTTCAAACCAGGACTGTTAGAGAAAGGTTGCGGAGCTGTGAGAGGGAGGGGGCTACAGCAGGGTGTGCTATGCAGCCCTCCATTTGTTTGTATTTGGCATTGCAATCAACCGACAGTAAATTCAAATTTTGTATTTTTGGAGTTTATTTCCCCAAATATTTACAATCTGTAGTTGACTGGACCCATGGAGAAAAACCCAGAGTTACAGAGGGCAGATTTCGCCTACTGAATATCATAAAATATGTAGCATACATATCTATCTGCTTCTTTACGACTCACAATTGGATAATTTGTAACAAATTACAGAATCTGTTAATATTTTGATACTAATTTAAAGCCAGAAAAAATAATGAAATGAATATTATAATGGCTGCCATTTAAACTTCATAATTGATAAATAAATCAGTTGTGTTCTTTAGAGATTTGTTTGTTTAGTCTCCCTACCTTATAAATTGTATCCACTGTAATTTTTAAATACAAGAGATTGTGCCTTGAGATAGTTTATAATATTACAAGTAACCATTTACATTTGCATTCAGTATTATAAGGAAGATAAATTAAGTCAAGTGTTTTGTACCACAAAATATAATATGACTCTACTGAACAGATATGCTCTTTCCTTGTTATGGTACCATGAAAACAGTATAAAAACTATTATGTGGCATTTATCATCTATTAGTTATAAACGGTCTAGGTAGGATTTAAAATATAGGAGATGATATGCATATGTTAATTGCAATTTACTATCCCATTTTATATAAGACCCTTGAGCATCTGCAGAATTGATCTGGAGTATTGAGTTCAAATTATTAGGTATATCATGGAGTAATTTACTCTATTCCCACTTTTGACAATAAATATATGAAGTTACTAAGTCAAAAAATCTTTTGAGTACTTTTACCTTGGAAAACTTATGTAGGTAGACTATGTAGTTTCTCTAAATATTTTCAGGTTTAGCATTACTGAAAAATAAACATAGATTATTTCATTCATTCGTATGCTTAATTTTGAATGTGGTTTTCAATATACTACCTGTGGAAGTTGCTATCATAGAAACTTAAATTGATTTTTACCTCTCCAAATTTTAGAATCTTCCATTTTTTCACTGGTATATGGCCCTTTGACCTGAAGAGATGTTTAATTTGTATAGGTTTCAATGTAACTGTAAAACCATTAGATATTTTTAAATTTTTGTTCAAGTTTAGTATTTCTGTTGAACTCTAGCTGTTCTTCAAGGATACAATCTTTATTCAAGATAAGAAGAAGAACAGGCTGTGAAACTCAAATGTAAGTTTGTCTTTTATTTTTTCTATTTTGTGCATCAATAAAAAACTGAAAATGCTCACAGGGCAAGGAGATGCTAGGACACGTAATACCTTAAATTAAGACACCTGTTTTAAGATGTGAATGAACAATTTTACTACCTACACTTAATGCATTCTGACTTAAAGGCAAAAATACTTATACAGTTGGACATAAGACAGAGGAAATATACACACTAAACACTGTACATATTTCATTCATAATATAACTATTCATTTCAATGTTTTATTGTCTTGTTGTTAGCATTTTCTCCTTGCTCAGATATAATAGTACTTTACAAAGTGCAGCACTTACACATGTCACACATAATTATTCATTAAGCAGGATCAAGGTCATATCTATACTATTTTGTGTGTTTTCTATTTTTAGAAAGACTAGCCTATTAAAAGTAAGATTTGAAATATATCTTTTTAGTAGAAAAAAGGAAATAACATAATATTATGTAATATTACCAACAGGTTTCACAGTCACTAAGTTCATAATTTTGAATATATACCCTTTTTATATTCCTGAAAATTTTACATGTTGTGTTTCCTGAGCAATAATAGAACTAAATTTCCTAATATATGCCAGTCACATGTCCTAGTTTTAGGATATACAGAGTTTTTCAGCATAATAAAGCATAATAATTCAATATTTTCTTATAATTAGATTGAGTAATTCTCAATAAAAAGGGAAAATATTCAAGAAACTTTAAATACATTAACAGTGCCTTCAAATCTATTGATTGTGAGGTGTCCTCAAAGTAGAATTTGAGTCAAGACCACATCTTAATGATTATGTAGAAAATGTCCTACAAGAGTAGGAATAAAAAGAGTTGTTTACTGACAAAGAGGAAGTCTCTATAAGAAGCCCTGCCCAGATGACTGTAGCTAAGTCTGACTGGTCAGCATACTCACTGATCCCAAGAGAAGTCATTATATAGATTTGTGCAAAACAAAAAAAGATTAACAAATTTAGCCTATATGCTTAAGCTTCAAGGCATATCTTAAGCCTCCAATTTAACTTCTAGAGACATTTAAATTCCCAAATAAAATTCATTCAGAAGTCTATTTCAAGTGCTCAAATCTTGGTCTTTTGTTCTGATTTTAAAACAAACTGTGGAAGGGTAATTATGCAACTGGCTTTTGGAATGAAAATATTCACAATGTTCTCTTCTAATCAACGATGAAGAAAAGAGGATACTCAGCTTTGTGTCAAACCAATGGACATTACTGAAACTCATTTAATAAATTCCTGAATATAGAATTGTCCTGGAAGGCATTTCAAGTGTGTTACAAATTAATCTGTAAAAAAAAACAAAAACAAAAACAAAAAAAAAAAACAAAAAAACAAATCACGCTAATTTGGAGGGAGAATTCCTACTGCTACAGATAATTTCTGGTTGCCATTAATGCCAGCCTGAAAGACGATACTCAAACTTGGAGTAATTTTGCCCAAGACCACAGCAAATGGCCAGAGAAGTCTTACCGGCGATCATCTATAAAAGGGCAGTGGCTTTCCAAAGAGTCTGAAAACCTTGAAGGCCACTTTCTAGATATAAAACAAATTTTCCAATGAAGGCTTTGTCTGTTTGTCTTTGTATTTGTGTGCATGTTTTAATGTACCGCTCATCCAGCTGAATCCCATTCCACTGATAAAAAGGGAAAGATTGGCCCTGAAGCTGCCATTCAGTGGTTAGATGCTGGCCTTGCAGTGCTGAATCTCCTAGTTTACCTGGGCATAAGTGTATCATTCGTTCATCAGAACTTCTCAGAAAAAAACAAAAAATAAATGTCTAGCCACGATTGGCTCAGGGAACTGAATCTTTGGAGCTGAATCACTAATCGGATTCTTAGAGACACTAGTTACTGACTGAACTGCTAGAGACGACAGAAGTTATGAGAACTCACTAGTCTTTTCATATAATTTGTGGCCAATAAGAATTCTTCAGGAGTGTTGTTCTACGCAGTGTTAACTAATGGACTGTTAGGAGTTAAATTTTTACATCTGTATCACTCTAGAGTCAAAATTTTATACCTATATCACTCTAAGTGAAATCAAATGAACTAAAAATAAATTATCAAATGATTTCATTTGTTAGAGGTGTGACTGACATGACCATTTTAATTTGTTTTAAAAACAAAAAGAGGTATGTTACATGATAAGTGGCAGGGGAAAATGGGGAAATACATTTGTAGTGGCAGAATGAATACAGAACCGCTAAGAAAGTACAACTTTGTTAGAAAGAAAATCAGACTTTCTGAATTCTTAAGTGTTACAGAAACAGATATTTATGTTAATAAAAAAGAAATTAGAAAGACACAAATTTTTTTCACACCAGAAATGATTCTTTATTATGATCTCCTATTTTCAAAACTAATGATTTTGAACTGAGTTTGAACTAATGATTTTGATACTTATTTGGGAAAACTAGTTTTTTTTTTTGTTGTTGTTGTTTGGTTTTTTTGTTTGTTTGTTTGTTTAAATACAACCATCTAATTTACCGAGTTCTTAACTCATTTGTAGTGCAACAAGGAACAGCCTTTAATGATTATTGCTAAATTAAACAATAAGTCTTATATTAAAACACACAAAATTAGTAAAGGTTTATTAAGCTAAAAAATGAACACATAGCCACAAGATCATTTACAGGTGGGAAATCGTTTCAACTGGGAGGCAAGTGAGAAAGCAAAGCAATCCCTGTTTCAAGTAATTCAAATTCTGCACGTCAAACCTGACACTGAAATCCAAAGTAATATTTAAAATAACTGTTCCAAGGCAATTTTTACTCATAGGAATGACATGGAGAAGACAATTTATTCTACTAAAAATATTTTGCTCTGTGATCTAAGACACCAGTGTTGAAGATCTCTCCCACTCAATGGGCCATTATTAAACACACAATTTGATTGCACTGGTAGAGAAAAAAACAAGGTCCCATGTTGAAATTTTAATAAAACTATTAGCATTAGACCTGTTATTTCACCTGTCATAAGGCAGAGGTTGAATAAACCCAAATGCAAATAACAGTAACTGCAAATTAATAGTATTTTAAAAAGAGAAAATTGAGCCAGGGGTCCTTTTTCTGAATAAAACAATCATACACTGTATTTTAGTGAAGTGGAAAATAAAGTAAAAATGCAGTGTAAAATTTTTTTTCTTATTCTTCAAATTAATTTTGTATTACTTTCTACATGATGTTCTTTACCTTAATTAGTGATGTATAAATTTTGAAACATTAACGTATATGTTGGAAAAATACATAAATATTATCAACTCCAAAAATGATTATCTGTTTGATCTCTTCCTTTCATAGAATTTTCTCAGGATTTACTTAAAGTCATATTCAATTCATCCATGAATTTCATGAAAATTATTCTTGTGTGTGAAGAATTTCCATTTCTTAATGAATTTCTTTAAATATAAAGCATATACTAACATCAGGAGGCTCACTTAAACTGAACATTTTCATTTTTCTTGAAGGAAGAAATATTGAAGTTATGTAAATTCTTAGTATTTAGCTAGTTTATATATTACATCAAAATATTTAGCTAATTTATATATATAATATATACATAACATATTTATATATTATATTATATATTTATATAATATATTTATATATTATATATAATGTATAATTATATACATATATACTGAATATATATATTTAGTGTATATGTGTATATATATATATATATATATATATACTGAAATGTCATATGAACTCAAAATGCAATCATAAATTTCCTTCAAGAGTTTTACTTCAAAAATAAAAACTATTAGTACTCCTTTATTAGTATTAGCATGTCCATGGTAGTATTTTCTCTTTTATTTTTTCCATCAGCTCAAATAATTTAATTTAACAACTTTGTAGTGCATTGCATCAACAAAAATAGTCATTTAATTTTTTACCTGAATATTTTTAAAAATTTTTGTTCTGTATTTTTACCAGATATTCAATGTCACTTAACACCAATTTTTCAGCAAGTCTCTTGGACTTCATACGTTCTAAATATTCAGATAGGGTATTCTACATTCAATGTAAATTTTTTTTCATGGCTCTGTCAAGTTGTTGACTTATCTTCAGTCTTTAGCTCTTCAGCTAGAATCTACATAGTTTGTTTATTGTTGTTTCCATTGTTTTCATTATTCCATTATTCTCTGAGCTATTAAAGTCTAAATTTATGTAAATGTACGCCTTTTCACAAACAGCTTTTAAGAGTATGCCGTCTTTCTTTTTTGTTTTTTTTCTGAAGCTCTTTGTTATTTCCATAGAGACCATAATTATACATATGTAAAATTTTTGGATATTGTCCATCAGATCTCTGAGGCACCTCTTTTCTTTAACATTTTGGCTTTCCAAAATAAATAATGTTTTGAATCATTTCAAGCTTGATGTCTGTTTTCTTTGTTTTTGCCTATGCTGAGAAGCCTATTTCCATAATATATTAGGGAATATATTACCCTATATAGTGCTTTATTTCTATGTAGATTTTAAATTTGGTATTTTATCATATTTTTCTGCTGGATATTCTTAGTTTTTTTATGTGTTACTACGATATTTTCTCCACAACATTAAGCATAGATGTACTGATTTATTTTTAATTAATTTTTAACTTTTCCTAATCTCAATTTTTTCAATTTTAACCTTTGGCTATTTTTCCTGTAAGACTGTGTCATGGTTTTCCATTTCTTTCAGATTATGTATGCTATCATATATTATAAAAATTATAGAATCTACCAAATTTCCCTGAAAAATATTAATAATTTTAAGAAGAAAATTGTTTTGACTGAGTTACTTCATGTTCTAATATTTATTCCTTTAGCAACAGATGGCAGCCCAAATTTCAGTTCAATTTATTTACCTATAGTTTTCCTGTCTGAAATATTGATTGCATATATGCAGTTTAGAATTCACTTCTTACATTTATTTATTAACATTGAAAGGTATAAACAAATCTGTATTTATTTCTTTAGTGTGATTTATTCCTCATCAAAAATAAATCTACACTAACATGAGCTACCTAGATCATTCTACTATGTATACATCACCATTAATAATTTTTTACACATTTTCATTAACTTTACAATTTTCATTAATTGTACAATTTCATTAATAGTATAATATTTGCTACACATAACTTTGTTATCCTTTCTCAGTAAAGGTCTATCATCATCTACAGAACTACTTTTTCTTTGAAAAAACTTGCACTCTGCTACTGGAAATTACTGGAAACTTCAACACTTGACCATGGAACAATAAGTTACCATTTGACTTGAGTTGTCAATTCAATTCAAGTTACCTGGGTATTGTCTGATCCACTGACTCATAAGATTGTATGTACAAAGAAACAATTTATCAATAAATGGAAATGGTATATATGTGACCAGTCTATAGCAGGTCCAGATGGTACAAGTAAGTTACATGAGGAAGTTGCCCAGATGCCCATGATCAGCTGTCAGAGAGAAGGTCCACTTTACAGATGGTTCTGCATCTTATACATGTACTACCTGCAGGCAGACACTTACATCGCTACAATCCCTTTCCAGGACATCACTGATGAATAGTGGTAATGGGAATCTTCACAATGGATAGAATTTTGGGTAGTGTACCCAGTAGGGCATTTTGCCTACAAAGAAATACAGCCAGTTTTGTGACTAAATCTTGGTTTATGGATCCAGTCAATGATCTAGCTAGGTAGTGAGGAACTTGGATAGAACATGACTGAAAAAGTGGTGGTAAAGTTATTTGGGGAAGAGATATGTGAATAGACCTCTCCATAGGAGCAAAAGAAGTAAAACTACATTTCCTTTGTAAACCCTCACCAAAAACTGACCTCAGTAGAAAAGACCTTAAGCAATCAAGTAGACAACATGACCCATTCTGAAAATACTAGTTGAACTTTTCCTGAAACTACCCCCATCATTGCTCAATGGGCTCATAAACAGAATGTATATGATGCAGCGATGGTGGTTACATGGTCTCAGCAACACAGAGTCTCACTTACTAAGGCTACTATCACCACCTAATACCCAATTTGTCTGTAACAGAAATGAACAAGAAGGTCCAATATGACACTGTTTCCCAGGGTGAGCAGCTTGCTATCTTGGTGAAAGGTTGATTATATTGTATCACTTCCATCATGGAAAAAACTGTACTATAGACTTACTGACATACTTATTGTGGATATGGATTTGTCTTCCCTGGAAATAATACTTCTGCCAAGACTACTGTCTATACACTCACATACTGCCTTATCCACCATCATGGAATTTCATGCAATATTAGCTCTAGCCAAGGAACACATTGAATTGTCAAAAAAGTAATGTAATGTAATATGCTCATGCTAATGAAATTTTCAGGACTTAACCTTGTTCCTTACCATCCAGAAGCAACTGAATTGATAGAACAGTAGAATGGTCTTTTGAAGCCATAGTTACAATAGCAGCTAGATAGCAATTGCTTCCAAGGTTGGGGAAAAGTTCTTCAAAATCTTTCTGTGCTTTAAATGAACACCCACTTTATGATACTTTGTTTTCCACAGTCAATGTTTATGTACCCAAGAATCAAGTGCTGAAAGTGTGGATGGTTCCACTTATCACTACGTTCAGTGATCTAATAGCAAATTTTTGCTTCTTGTTTCTTCAATCTTATGCTCTGCTGACCTAGATGTCTTAGTTCCTGATCAGGAAAGGTTTGTGCCAAGAAGCACAACAGTTATATCACCACTGAACTGGAAACTAAGCCTTCCTCCTGGTATTTTTATTCTCCTCATGACTCTAAGGAAACAAGAAAAAAACAGAGTCACTGTGTTGTCAGGGGTGATTGAACCAGATTACTAAGGGGAAATTGGGTTGTTATTACACAGTGGAGGAAAATAACATAGTTGAAATGCAGGCAATCCCTTAGGGTGCCTCCTAATATTACCCTGTCTGGTTACTAAGATCAATGTGAAACTAAAAGAACCTAATCCACAATGAATGACAAATGGTCTAGAGTCTTCAGGATTGAAGTTATGGAGTACCCCACAAAGGAGATAACCAAGACCTGCTGTGATGCTTGCTGAATTCCAAAGAAACACAGAATTTGTAGTAAAGAAGGTAATTCCAAGTCTCAGCAATGGCTCCATGAGAAACTACAGAAACAAGAATCATAATAATAATCCTCTCCTAATATAATTCCAATATATTAAAAATGTTGATAGACTTAATATTGACCCTTAAATATTGGTAAATTTATGTTACAGTTATGAAATGTTAAGAGTCTTCCTGATACACATTTTGCTATATGGAGTGGCTCCACTGAAACAGAATTTGATACACAGTACTGGGGTCATTTCTATGACTGTACCTACCCATGTAGTTTAGGAGCCTTTCGTACTGGCTTGTAGAAAGAGTTTGGAAAGGTTTGGAGATTCTAGAAGAAGAAGCATCCCTGAAATGTCTTATGCTATATTTGAGGGAGACTCAGGAAGACTAAAAGGGTGACAGAAATATATCCAATAAAGACAAGGCATGGAGATTTTTGCTGATAAGAAGGTTTGCTTTGGCAGTTGGACTACAGATATTATGCCTTGGCAGAAAGTTGTCTGCATTTTGCTCATGTCCAGAGACTTTTCCACAGACTGAGATTAAGGACATCAGATTAATTAATCTTGCAGAACAAACTTCAAAGAAGTCTGAAGTCCATTCATGGCTGCTGTTGTAAGTTTTTAGCCAGATTTATCTTGAGAATCATGAGCACAGAAACCAGTGGCATGATTTAAAGCACTGTGAGTTTGGCCAGAAGGAAAAAAAAAAAAAAAATCAGTGAAATTGTGGCCTGCAAATATCAGAGGAAAACTGTATTACTGGAAAAAATAACAAGAAAAAGCCAAATATCTCAGATCAGAACAATATATAAGATGGTCTGTGAATCTCACAAGAACCAGCAGGACTTCACCTCTGCAGTATCAAAATTGCGAGAGAGACAGATTTTGATTTGAGTGCTTCAGAATGATAATGGCCTAGGAAAGTTGCTCCTCGGGCTTTGGTTCACAGGCACTTGACTTCTATAACCAAAATGAAAGGAATCCTGACTATGGCTCCATCTGGGACCATCTACTTGGTGCTGGTTTATGTGTGTTCAGAATGCAAAAGTTATGAGATCAGGAAGACTGCCATCCAAATTTCTGAAGAATGCCTGGGAGATCAGGCTGCCTGCCTCCTAGAGGGCATGGTGTAAAGCTGTAAGGGTGAGGCTAAAGGGGCGGTGGTGAGGCCAGCAAGCTGAAGCAGCCAGAAACATGGGTCATCTGAATAAAACTGCAAGGAGGCATCTCATCTGGAAGAAAAAGAAAGAAAGAAGGAAAGAAAGAAAGAAAGAAAGAAAGAAAGAAAGAAAGAGAAAAAAAAAGAAAGGAAAGAAAGAAAGAAAGAAAGAAAGAAAGAAAGAAAGAAAGAAAGAAAGAAAGAAAGAAAGAAAGAAAGAAAGAAAAAGAAGCAAAGCCAAGCAAAGCCAGCCAGCCGTGGGAGCTAAAATCACCATAAATACAATAGAGGTGGATCCCCCCAAGCCCTTTGGAGTTCATAACTTGCCACAGACTGCTGAGTTGTTGGAGACAGAACTACAGAATTTAATGATTTCTCTGCTGGATGTTGGTCTTGCTTTGTTCCCATTTCTTTCTACTCCTGTCCCTGTACTCTGTGGAATGGAAATGTCTATCTTATGTCATTGTATGTTGGAAGTATTTCACTTTTCATTTTGTACAGGAACTTGCAGCTAAGAGTTTCTCTTAAATCTCGGAGGAGACTCTGGACTTGAACTTTTTAGTGGTGCCAAAAAGTTTTAGGAATTTGGCTACCCTTAGAGGTGAGATAAATAATTCTTGTATAAAGTGATATACATGATTCTCCGGGGGCCAGAGGGGAAATGCTGTGGCTTGTGTCTAAAGATCCCTCTGAAGCCTCATATGACAATGAATGGGGCTTTTTCAGAGGAGCCTGGGTCTGGAATGTGTGATGTTGAGAAAAAGTGCTTGATGTGTTTTTATTAAATTAATCCACTGATCGATTTTGCTTAGTTCTAGGTAGCATTAAGGGTGTCTCACCTTGGGTGCGAGTGCTACCCGTCATAAGCTTGGGTAGCTTGGATAAATTATAAGGACTACAAAGATGGCTAGAAGGGCTCCTTTCACTCTTCCTTGCTGGTATGCTTCCACCCGCCTTCTGCAGTCCTGCTTTCTCGTGGACTCTTTTCTTCTCTGCAGTACCTCTCTGCCATGCCTCCTTGCCTTGGAGCCAGCCAGCTATGACTGTACCCTGTACGGACTATGCTCTAAAAAATCTCTCCTCCTTTTACTTTGGTTGTCAGGTAGTTTGACTCAGAAATAAGAAAAAATGACTAAGACATCCTGCTTTTCTACCATCAACTTTTGAAAAAATCTTAGTTTTCTGTTAACACTGATCTATTGCACAATTTCTCTCAAGATAGCTTAAAACCTAAACCATGAATCTGTAGAGCTTAAAGCATGCTTTTTTTGTGTACTGTAAACATAAATATGTTGAAAGAACAACCAGTTAGAATAATACTTTATATTTTATAGAAGTTGCCCTATAGTTGTCAGAAAATAGGTTTTCAAAATTATAAAAATAAATTGTGAACATATTTATAGTAAAAGAATGAAAGATGAAAAAAACTGAATTTTTATTTCTTGAGGATTCTAATTGTATCCCTAATGCTTTAATGTTATGACATCTATTTTGTACTTCAGTGATCATAACGCCTTTTTTAATTCCCATTTTTCTTGATAATAGTGTAACATGTTAATACAACTAAATGCTAGTAATCTGTCACTTTAAGTATATAGATTCTGCAAACTTTGGTACAGAGAACTTTACATTTTAAGCAATTTCATGCTACATAAAAGAACCTAAAAACGGATGTAATGAAATACAGTATCTTCTTTCTAATCTGTTAGCACTTCAATAATTTAATGTTGACCTACTTAAGAAAACACTGGAAGCAGAAAATAATTTTATTTTATGTGTTTGTGCATGTTATTTTAAATTTTCACTTTTATTAATAAGATCACTTGTGCTATAATAACAAGGTAAAGAATGAAAATCCTTAAACCTGAAGTTATAGGTGCTGTATGACTCATACTGTAGAAGAATTTTTAATCAAGCATGATTTTGAAAAAGAAGCATTAAAAGTCTACTGTGATAATTTGCTTTTGTGTTCATGACTGATGTGATCATTTTAACAGCTTTTAAAGAAACACTTTGATGATGACACATACATGCAAGAGGCTAATGATATATTTTTGTATTGCATTATTTTCTATCATCTGTTTTTATTTACAGTTTCTGGCCACCCTAAGTTTTGATTAGTATTGGTAGCTTGCTCCATTATCACTTATAGCCATGCATAACGAAATCATTTTCCAGGAAAATTACTGTGAATTATAGATTTAACATGAGTATACGTTTAGTCATTAATGTGCATATCTACAATAGATGAAAATCGAAAAATCTTTAAAATATTAATTCTCATATTAAATTCCTCTTCAATGTTCACTTTAGATTTCCATTCTCCAATGACTATTGGCATATCCTTTAGTGACACTTTTCAATATTTAAGAATTAGATGCTGTCAAAAATCACCTTGACGTTCATAATAGCTGCATGTTTTAACATAGATCAAAGTTTTTATATTATTTGTCTTTTAATCTGAAGTATGATTCTAACATGAATAATTTATTTTAAGCTGGTTATTTAAAATGATTATAAAAGTCAGAAATAATATTAAAATAAGAACTATATTCATTCTCCAAATTTTATCAGGAATATTAGATATCAGCTGATTAATGTACTTACACTTTTCAAAGTTAATAAGCTGCGTTTCCTGCTAAGGTCTGTACAGACTACTGGGCACGCAACCACAACAGGTGGGAACTATCTGGGATCTCAGACCCGAGAATTATCCAGGAACCTTTGTCTTCAGATCTATATTGTCTCTCATGGGATAACATGAACTAAATATTCAAAATAATTTCCTTGTAAGTCGTTGTTTATTGTTTTGTGATTACTTTGACCTGAGTTCTGATCTTTGAATTCAGAAATCAATAAGTACGTGGTAATCTTGAAGCACTAAAAATCTTTGTGGAATATAGAAATTTGAGGAATTGGTTTCTAAAAAGTGTAGTGAGATGAAGAATTCAAAGTCATGTAGATGCGCAGAAGAGGGAAAAAATCCCCTATTTATAACTACATTTGGAAAAATAGAAGACCTTTCAGATGTAGAGTCACAAATTAGGGAGGCTTGTACTGAAGATTCAACAGGTACTCTGAGAGACAAATAATTAAACGAATAAGCAGTCTTTCAACAAACGAATTACATGCTTACTTGCATCCTTCCTGCAGGCTTTGGAATATACAGATATTATTTTATTTGTATTTATTACTAAGCCTCCAGTACATAATATTTCACTCCTTGTGTGAACTTGATACATGTATATAAATGTATTCTTTTTTCCATCCACTTTCCCTCACATCTCTCCTTCTATCTCTTGATCCTTTCCATATGAGGAAGATCTAACCTTGTATTTCCTATTATCTATCTTTTCTTTTTCTCTTTAATTATGATTTGTGTTTCTCATATAAGAGAAACTTAAGCATATCATTTATTTTATTTATCATTATGGAATCCTTTTTTCTATTTTGAGTACCTTCTTTGTGTCCCCAATAGCAAACAATTTGGGTACTCAAGGTATGTAATGCAAGGAGGATTTAAAAGTATAAAAAGGATGTAAAGAGACCAAAAAAAAAAAAAAGCCCAAAATAACACAATGATTTAGAAAGAGAGGGAAAATTTGAACTGGGAGGAAACTTTTTCATTGGGAAAAAGAATCATAGTGAGAAAAATGTAGCAGAAAGTCTATTTTAAGACATTATGGTTTTAATTAATTCAATTTTGCTTCCTGAAAAAGGCAACGGCATTGTTATGAATGAAAAACTGATGGTCAACTTAATATCAGCTGAATTAAATCAGCATGGCTCTGAATGTTATGTATTCTACCTGAGGGACGTCGCCAGCATAAAGAGAGATGTGGAGAAGGAGAAGACACGCATTGTGGGTTTCTCTAAGTGTTTCTGTTTTGAGCCATTGGTTCTCGTAGAGGAGCTCATCATGTTTAGTTTCCCTGGTGTGAGTTTGAAAATTGTCATTGTAGGTCATTGGGGGTCATTGTCATTGGTGAAAGTGGCTGTGGTTCTTCTCGGAGGAACTCTGGTGCTTACATTGAACATTGCTTCCTGGTTCTGGAGGGAAAGACGTGTGACATTTAATCTCCAGGACAAATTCATGATGCTGGCTTTCTGACATGGACTCAACTGTTCTTATCCTAGGAGAAGCTCAGGCCTCTGTTTCACTGAGGATGGCTGTGGTACTTTTCAGGACAGCCTTGGTATTTGTTTTGAGTGCGATGTCTCAGTT
The DNA here is from genome assembly GCF_034190915.1 of Cavia porcellus. Taxonomy (NCBI): domain Eukaryota; kingdom Metazoa; phylum Chordata; class Mammalia; order Rodentia; family Caviidae; genus Cavia; species Cavia porcellus. The sequence continues at coordinate 17,281,902 of NW_026947487.1, read as the reverse complement.
CCAGCCTAGAACCCTCAACCTGCCAGCACAGCTCCTTCACTCTACTGGCATAGACTTTCTAGTGTCCACCACTGACCTTTGGGCTTTCCCAACACAGATCTGTAAAACAGACTGGTGTGAGTTCTTGTTGTGGGCTCTCGACCTCCAGCAGGACTCATGGGAGGCACTGTCATGGGCTCTAGATTTTCATCTGGGCTGATGCGGACATTGCTGTGGGATCCAGGCGCTTGGCTGAATATTCAGGGTCTTTAGTGTTGTGGATAGATTTTCTGCACTTTTTTTGTGTTAAACTCTGGGTGACCATCATAAATAATATTTTAAATTCTATGTCCTGACTGGTCTCTTCTCAACTCCTGACTACAACAAGCATACAAATGTGTATAGAATGTAAGAGGAAGATATCCAGTAAATAATATTCACCAGGGAAAAGAGAAAATGATATTTTAATCAGATAATATAATTTGATAAAGTCATATAAATAAAATAAAATAGATTTTTAAAGAAGTGTTAGTAGTCATGACAATGTTAGTAATTGGACTTCCACTTAATTACTTTTTGCCCTTGTGTTAACTTTCCACCTGCCAAATGAAATTAGAAATTAATACATGCTTGAGTGTATACATGCACAAAACTCATTAAAATACACATTAAATGTTTAAAGTTTAAAAAATACAATAAAAATCACTAAACGCATTATTAATCATTCTAAAATTTATCACTTTGAAAACATTCCATTTTTCTTGAAACATTGTAAAGCAATTCTGGAACTGCTTGTTCACTATTGTTTTCATTAGTTGTGATAAAAAGTACAATATATGCTGCAGGTGACTATTAGGCAGTGTGAGCCAGGCTCCTAAAAACAGCATAGTGTGACTTCAGTCACCTTATTCACTGGCTTTTATACTATGCATTTTGAGGCTCTCTTCCAAAATCAAAATGACCATAGAAAGCAAATACTTAAAATTAGTACAGAATGTCAATATTCTCCTTAGAGTACAACCAAAAATGCAAAACAAGGCTGAGAAATGCTTCAGAAAGTGGAGAGAATGATGGAATAAGTGTGTTTGAAGGAAGGGGGAGTACTCTGAATAGGATTAATGTCAACAAGTCTTTCCCTGTAATATTTTTCCTTTTATACTTGCATTGGTTTGGCTTTATTATTTTTTATTTTAAAGAATAAAACAAAAAAGCAAAGTAAAACAAAGCAGAACAAAGCAGAGCAGAGTAAAACAATGCAAATATCACAGGATTTCAGAAAGAGAAAGCAGGAAACCCACAGTGGCTACCATACTGTCTCTTGTATTATTTGAAATAATTGTTCATATTTTCATACACAATATGTTAATAAAATCAAAATGGTACAAAAGGAATCAAAACAAAATAATGAGAGTCTTAAAACCTTTCAAGAACACACTAGGAAATCAATAAAGGCTACTATAATGTATCTTGTTTTCTTTAAAATAGCTGTTCATACTTCCATTCATATTGAAATCAAGTAACTGAAAACAGACTAACACCAAACAAAACCAACAATAAAGGCATTATTGGACAGACAAAATGATATAAATCATCGATAGCTACAATGATACCTCATTTTCTTCAATGTAGTTCATATTATCACACATCATAAAATCAATTCTTATAAATCTTTTTAAAATAGTTCTAGGCATATATAAGCCTATACATGTGCATCTATACTTTCTGTATTAGAGGGAAAAGCAAAACAGCAAATAATAACTTTAACTAAGAGCCCACAACAACAGTAACATAACAAATTTTGTTTTGCTTAGCTATCTTCAAAAGTCTTACTCAGATTACCAGATACATGGAAAGTTGTTCTAACCCTATGAGTGTTGACTTTTTGTTCCAAGAACTAATAGAATTAGTAGTACACTCATCTTTGTAATCCTAAGTACATATACACAAATTATATCTTATTTCTTTTCTCTTCCTTTTTTTTTCTCCTTTTCCTTGCCTGAGTTACATTTTCCTCTTTGAGCAGTTTCTTACCCTTTCACAATATCAATTGAAGATTTTGTATCTGATTTACTTTTTAAGATTCTTAAACTAGGGAGACAATATGGTATTTACACATGTGAGTTTGATTTATTTCACTTATGAGTATGGTCTCAAGTCACTTGCATTTACCTGTAAAAACCTCAATGTGATCTTTCTTTACAGCTGAGTAGTATTCCATTGTATAAAAATACCAAATCTTTTTTATCCATTCCTCAGTTGATGGACATTTGGGTTCTTTCCAACATTTAGCTATTGTAAATTGTGGGTGCACATATATATTACTTTGGTATGATATTTTCAGTTCTTCTGGGAATATGCCCAGAACTGTAATTGCTGGATCAAATGGGACATACAGTCCCAGCTTTTTGAGGAATCTCCACACTGATTTTCACAGTGGATGCACCATTCTACATTCCCCCAACAGTGCAGAAGTGTTCCTTTTTCCCCACAGACTCTCTAGCATTCGTTACTGGTGATTTTCTTGATCCTGGCTATTCTTTTTAGAGTGAAGTGGAATCTCATGTTGTTTTGCTTTGCACTACTCTAATGATCAATGACATTAAACATTTTTTCATGTATTTATTTGCCATTTGTATTCCTTCATCTCAGACGTGTATATTTATATCAAATGTTCATTTATGGGTTGGGTTTTTGAATTTTGGGGGCTGGATTTTTTTCAATTCCTTACATGTTCTTGATACAAGTCCTTTCTCTGAGCAACAGTTAACTAATTTTTCCAAATTCAGGAGTTCTATTTTCACTCTGTTGGAGATTTTTTGACATTCAAAATTTTTTTAATAAGACAAGATCTCAGTTGCTGATTGTGGGAAGTATTTCCTGTGCAGTTTGATTTTTGTTCATGAATTTTTAGCCTACCCCTATATCTTCTACCTACTTTGTCTTGCAGTGGAATTAGTGTTTCTGTTTTAATATTTAGATCTTTGACCCATTTTGACTTTAGCTAGTGCATGGTGATAGACGTTGTGATAGTTTTAGTTTTCCACATACAAAGAGCTAGTTTTTCCAGCATCAATTATTAAAGAGTCCCTTTTTATTCCAGTGAATGTGTTTGGACCATTGTCAGAGATAAGGTGGATGAGTATGTTTGTAGTTGTGGTTGAATCTTCTAATCTAATGTAATCTTCTAATCTTCTAATCATTGATCCTCAGTTCTATTTTTATTCCAGTACCATGCTGATTTTATCACAGTAGCTTTACAGCATAACTTTAAATCAGGGTTTGTGATTCCTTTTGTCTTGACTTTGTTGCCCAGAATTGCCTTTACTAGTCCAGGACCTGAGTGATGATCCAAAGGTCCTGGGCTATTTGGGGATGCTGGGTGAGAGTATACTAGGTTCTGAGCAAACTCTTGTGGCTGCACAGATAGGTAGAGATTGCTGTGGTGGGCTTCAGCTCACATGAAGTGGCTCCCAGCTCCCTTATAATATTTTCATTTAAATATTCATCATATTTTGTATCATTCCTCATATAGTTATTATATAAACATCACCCTGTTTATATTTTAGAGAGTTGAAAGAATATTCCAATTTCTCCACTAATATTATTTTCAAGAAAATTAAATCTAAAAACAAAGTTTAACTCAAATTACAATATAATAAAACTTTCCCTTACACTTTGAATTTATAGTATCAGTTCATACATGTTTACACTTTACTTACTGTTCATTAGTCTACATTAGAAAAATCAAGCCAATTCACAGAGATTTATTTCAATATCTTTTACCAATTTCTTAGCTTATACTACATTATTCATTTGTCTTGCCTTTGCCTAAATTTAACTTGCTCAGAATAATTTTTGCCCAGTCTCTCCTATGCATTACAGATAAAAGATTCTTTTAAATGCATATCTGAATAAAGTATAAAATTTTGTAAAAATTATAATAATTTCATTCTCTCCTTTGATCAACTTTGACTATTGCTAAAGTTTTAATCTATCTAATTCTTATCTTAATATGCCCAGATTAACTCAGGCACATAAAATCACAAATATTTGATGACAAGGTGTCACATAATTGTAAAATAAAATATGTATGTTCAACTTTTGATTGTTAGGACATAACTTGACTCTTGAATGTCCCCAAAGACCCAAGTTTTGAAGGTTTGACCCTCTAGTCTGTGTTACAAATACGATGTGGAGGAACCTTCAGTATGTTATCACCAACGGATGGTTTGTATGTTTGGAGGTGTTCTCTTAAAGAAAATGTTGTATTTCTGTCCTTCCTGTATATTTATTTTCTTTTGTTTATCTGCCATGCACTACTGCTGTAAGGTACTGTGCAAACACAGGCATAAAGCAACAGAAAGGATCAAACAAACATAGACTCAGACCTCTGAAACTGTGAGCCAAAATAACTTTCTTCCTTTAAAAAAAAATTATCTCAGGTATTTATTCTAGCAAGGAAAGTTAACTAATACAATTTAAAATGGGACACAAATTGTTTGTATCATAGGTAATTAGAGCTATATAGATCCCAATTTATTATCTACTCTTTATTAAACTTATCTTATTACTGCTCTAAAATATAAGGGAAAAATACTACACATATTGGCAGTGCAAAATTAAATTGCATTTATGTTATACTTTAATATTTGTACTCACAAATTTCTACGAAAACTGTTAAACTGTTGGAGACCATTACGATGTGAGCAGGATTTAAACTTGACTAATTGGCTTTCTCTGTTTATCTGTGAGTCTGTCCTAAGTCTAAGCCCCTTGCCTGGTAACGGGAGCTGATTCATAGTAAGTGAACCTCTATGAATCACTGATCTTGACTGAGGCATGTAGTGGCCTGGGAGGCCAGAGATACCTCAAAGGCAAGATAAGGCCACAGCTGCAGACACACTGGCTCCAACCCCAATTAACAAGATAGAGACTGCTGCTGCAGAAATAACTCCTACAGTCTCACTTCTACCATGTCTTCATGATAAGACAGTGCTACTAAATTAGCTTGATTCATGACCTGGAAACATCATTGAAGTGATTCCCAAGGTCCTGCTCACTGCCTGCACTTTCCTCAGTGTCTCCGCCCTTTCTCCTTGGTCCTATATAAGTAGACTGACCCAGAGAATCCTTTGTCTTTACACTCGAAGTCTCGAGCTTAATTAAAGGGTTTTGACCCTCCTGGAGCCCTAAAAATCATACAATTTGTCTCCCTTTAACCTCCGCCATACACTCGTTTGGGAGATTAGGGATCTAGCGACATAACCCAATATTAAACTCTATCAAATATAATTGATCTGAAATGTTCAGGTTTCAAAGATATAAAAATATTATTTAATTCGTTAAAATATCAGAAAGTATATAAATTACAATAAAAATAATACAGCTATTAATAGTATAATGAATGTTAACAGTAATAAAATAAAAATATAAGACATTGAAAATATACTGAAATTATCTATTCATAATTGCAAGTATTAGCTATGAAAAACTTTATTATTTTACTAAAAGATATCAGTTGTTGTTTTAGTTACTTTTCTCATTGCTGAGAGAAAGTACTCCTCACCTAAAGTTAAGGGAAGAAAAGCTTATTTGGTACAGAGTTTGCAGAGGTTTCAGTCCATAATCAGCAGGCTTCAAGGTAGGTGCATTGGCAGAGGGGCATCACAGAGGAGAACCTGTTCATGCAAAGCATAAGTTACCAAAAGCAAGCAAGCAAGCAAGCAAAGGATCTTAACAGAACCTTTGTGCCTCTTTTATCCTATTCAGATTATTCAGAGTGGTAGAATTCACAGCCTTAATCATAGCGCCCTTGATTGTAACTCTGTACCATGTATGAATCTATTCCAGTGTCACATACTGAAAAGCCACAACTCTGACTCCATGAAGCTTTTTGGGGACATCTAAACACAAGCCATAACATAACATAAGTGAGTTTAGAAAGTTTACAGGAAATAAGATCAGTATGGCACATAACAAGCATATGTTATGACCCTCTGGTACAAATAGAATAGACCCTTGATTTATGACCAAACTGACATATAAACAACTTGGATGATGACCAGAATTTTACTTTAACTTACAATCAAAGTCTTGAACTATGACTTGAAAGGTTGGTACTTGTGCTTCCAAAAAGACTTACTACAGATTTAACTCTTAAAGAGTTCTAGAAGGGATATATGATATCCTATCCTGAATAGGGTTAATTGAGAAATTCAGAGTCAAGGTCTCTCTAAGGATACTGGGATCAGCCTGTGTACAAAAGACTTAAAAGATTGTGTAGAAGAGCCTAAGTCTTCAATGGACAATTCAAGTTACACCCAGCCCTTGGGGTCAAATTGAGATCATAAGTCAAGGGTGCACTCTAGTTAGATAACAACATATAAAAATAAGCTATTTAAAATATTATCAAAATACAAAATATATAAAGAGCATATTTTGTTTATGCATCTTAAACATGTACATGAATATAACAGCAGAAATTCATAAGTAAATTTCACAATTATATAGTTGAAATTCTGACAGTATTGGTGAGGGAATAAAATAGGCAAAGAATAGATTTTTTTCCAGGCCCATCTTGCTAGAACCACTGAGCAACAAAGTGGAAAAAAAGTAATAATTTTAGCCACCACTTAATCATATGCAAATATTAACTTTAAATATATATATATATATATATATATATATATATATCACTGTAAATTACTCTCAAAGATATTTTAATTGACCAAGATTCCATGTGCTACAGAATTCTGTGTATTTCAACTCATATGAAACACTAGAAAAAGCAGATAAAACTGTAATGATATAAAACATATTACTGCATTCCTGAGATTGGGAGAGAACTTTAAATTGGAAAAAAACAAAGGAATTATTGACATGATGATGATTTTCTAACTGTGTCTTATGATGCTATTATTCATATGCTTTTTCAAAATCTGATATGGTGTACAATTTTTAATGTTGCATATTATGCAATGTAAAGATTAATGAAAATGATTAAGACTGATCACATTATAGGCAGACAGATATTATTCAAGTAAAACAATGTAGGAATGTAGGAATATATATATATATACGTATGCATGTACATATATATATATTCATGTACATGCATGCATTTTTCCAAAATATTTCATTGAGAGTCAGTAGATTTTACTGTATGATGCATAATGTTTTTAAGAGATTAAATTGATTTTGTACAAGGTGTATATATCTCTCAAGGTTAATATAAACAAACATTGTAACATTTGAATTCAAGGAAAATGTGATGATGTATATAACATATTTAAATATTTTTAGGGAAATAGAGAATTAATATTTTATTATCCATCACACATGCTGAAAAATCAAATTAATAAAAAATATATGCATCTGTTATTTAATTCTTTTGGACACATTGACTGAATTAGTTTGTCCAAAGCTAATTTGTATTAAAGCCTTCAGCCAATTATTCATATTTAGTTTATACACTGCAGAAAATATTAACAATTCCATATTGTATCTTAAATTGAAAGCTATATGAATAAGCCATTAGCACTTCATTAACTTTTGACAATAAATTTTATTCTCAACAACAATGTACACATGTCCTTGAAACATAATAAAAATTATCTTCTGTTGTACATTTAAACTTCTATCTTTTTCAAATGGGCGATTACATATACAATGTTCTATTATTTTTCTTTCACTAAATTAAATTCAGATGACTAGTAGAACAGTTAATTTGGTTAGCTATTTAATTCCCACTCTGTAATGTCTAGTGTCAATCATAGGCCTCAAGATGTAAATGGCTAAAATACAACATCCTTTTCATCTGTTCTTCAGTTGATGGGCATTAGGTTTTTTCCAAGATTTTGTTTATTACAAATTACGGCTGCTATGAACATGGGCACACAAATATAGCGATAGTATAGAATCAAAGATTAAATAAGAACCTAAATCTACAATAGATACTGTGAAAGGGAAAGAAATTGCTCAAAGGGAACAAACAACTGAGATGGAAAAAAAGAAGAGAAGCAATGGGAAAAAAGAGTATATATATATATATATATATATATATTCACAAGATAGCTAAGATAATTGTACTACTCTTCCTATAGTTCATGGAAAGAAAATATGAATGCTTATATTGTTTGATCTGTCTTACATGAATTTACATTTACTGATTAACTTTTTTGAACATAAAAATATGCAACACAGTGACCATTGTTAATTCCCTATCATCTTATTTTGAAATTCTATATTATTTTTATTGTTCTGTTTATTTTACTATTGTTTTCTTTTACTCTTTTTAATTTTTTTTTAAAAAGAAAAGAAAATGGGATGAGGAGAGACCAGATATTTTTCTTTTAACTTTTGAATAAAAATGAGAAGAGGTATTTTCAAAGTATTTCATATGTACCACATGTGTTCTCATTTCTTCCACTAGAAGATATATAGTTTGTGTATCACAGTAAGAGAAAGTTTGCAGTAAGAGGAAAGTTATTTGACTGTCATACTGCACATGTGCTAATCACACCTTCCAAAATTTCTATTACAGTTTTGATTTTAAAATTTCCTTTTTATATTATGGTAAATATATATTTTTTTCAGAAAAAATACTGTACAAATCTGTTTTGAAATTAACAAAGACATAAAATAAGCTCTAAAAAATGAACAAGCAAATAAAATTTTGTAGCAGTTTAATTTGCTTTTAGAATAAAACAAGTTTAGGCACAAATTTTTTTTTAAAAAAAATCTATGTCTAGAATGCAATAAGAAACTTTCAGCCATTTAAAAGATCAAAAAAAAAATAATAATGGTTACAAGAGTCCAAGTAAGACGAAAGAAACACACCTGGAAATAACAGAGATAATAGAGCTGGTGAACAAAGCTAAAATGATCTTATCTTTAGAGTAACATGCAAGAATATAGAGTAATTAATAAGAAAAAGAGAAGAAAAATATATATTCATTTAATTTAAAATAATGGTATCTGAAATAAACAGAGTTGGTTTAAATAATCACAGATTGGGACTGGGGATTTAGCTCAGCGGCATAAGCACCTGCCTTGCATGCAGGCAGTCGTGAGTTCGATCCCTGGTACCGATAAAAAGGAAAAAGACAAAAGAAAAAAAAAATCACAGATTAGATGCTACAGAAAAATACAATTGGAAACAACAGTGAAATCATAAAGAGATAAAAGCCTTTAAAAAGTAAACATCAGTATGCACAAAATAATATCAAGCATCTGCTATATATATAATTGGAAATGCATAAAAGAGAAATCATTGTCACAAGAGAAAGCTGAAAATATACTTAATGCAATAATAACTAAACTCTTTCAATATGTTATAAAAATATAAACCAAAGAAAATCATATATCCTTAACAAGAAAAGCCACAAATAAAAGGATGAAATCAAATAAGATTATTATAACTCTATTATTTAAACCAGAATTTAGAAGAAGCAGCAGACAATAAAAAAGATACATTACTCCCACAGGAACAATATTAAAAATGACAATAGGCATTTGTTACAAACTAAGCAACTAAAGTTAGACTCCTTGGAAATTTGTAAATTATATGTGTGTATATATATATGATTTGAATGTATACATTATATATATATATATATATATATATATATTTGAATATATACATTATATTGAATTCTATGCACAACAAAAATATTACCTGAAAATCAAGTTGAAGTAATTTTTTTCCACTATATGAAATGAGAGCACATGATTCACAGACCAAGATTGCATGCAATGCAAAATGAAGAAAATTAGGCCGAAGAAAATAAGTTAGATGTATAGAAATTAAACAACAGGAAAAAATGATCGGTATGTGGATATATGTACTCTACCTTTTTTCTTCCCATGTAAATGCATTTAGAAGGTGAGAGGCTTCCAATCTCAGAGAAGATATAGCATAAACTGACAGGCCCTTAAGCCCAGGGCTAATTGCAGTAATGACCTCTGACAAAAATGGACAAAGAAAGTTAGAATATTATTAAAGAAATAGAAAAAAATGCTCACTATTGCTACTTGGACTCCAGTACTAATTTGGTATTTTATGTGTTTGTATTTTTTGTTTGTTTGTTTTCTATGTATTATAGCTGCAGCCAAAATTAACACCATGGAAAACAAACAAATAAGACAACAAATAAACTGCATTCTGTAACCAAAATGGCAGTTTTGGGAGGCACAGGAAGACAAAATACCTTGGACAGCAAAAGTGCTTAAATCTGGTGCTCTTTTATTTGGTAGCATGCTCTGAGATAAAGCTCTGCCAAACTTCGGAGCCTGAAGTAAGCTGATGAAAACAGAGATAACAACCTGACCTTGTACAAGTATAGTGACACTAAGATTACAGATTACAGAGTTGGAGGAAAGGATCTGCAAGTCTGTGCATAAGTGTTAGTCAACATCTTAAGGATCGATGCACTAAACTTAACAGAATCTATCCAGCAACATTTTTGCCATGTAAACTACAGTGTGAGCCATTACTCATTTTTTCTAGTCGTTTCTATATAGTAGAGTGCTGAGAATGATAGAGTGAAAGCAGAAAAAATTTGAAAATAATAATAATAATAATAATTATTATTATTATTATTTGGAACCTGGGATCAAATTCACAATGCTGCATTTGCCAAGCAGTCACTTACACTGCTGAGCTAAACCCCAAGCCCTGAAAAAAATTTAAATTTGAGAATTTGTTAACAAAAATCTGATAATATATATACCATAAACATAAACATTGCAACATTACACAGAAAACTGAATACATAGTGTGTCATATACCTTTCACAGAACACAATAAAAAATTCCAATCACAAGAAGAAACAGGAAAATTTCAACTGAAATATGAGGAATTGTCAAAACCAAAATGATAAAGTAATATTTTAAATAAGAACATTAAAGTACGTTGATTATAAAACAACTATTATCAACAGTCACATGCTATTTTGAAACAAATGAAACAATAAAAATACATCAGTAAAAAATAGGAGATATAAAAAACTGTATAACAATTATGGTCTTAAGATATTACACTATACAATTTTAAAAATTACTAAGTAGGATAAATAGCAGAATAAAAGTGACAGGAAAAAGAATTATCCATTTTGAGATAAAGCATTATAAAATTACATCATTTAGGAAATAGCCTGAACAAAAGAACAAAAACCTGAAGTTTTATAGAAAAATAAAAAATAAACATACGATACACAGTTGTTTACATCGTATCTGCACCCAAAGATTACACGGAAGAAATATGGTGGAAGGAGAAAATTTATGTTTTTGTAGAATAATATGTATAAATGAAAACATAAGAGGTCGTATAACACTGGTCCAAACTTTGTATTTTATTTCTATTTCTGCAAGACATAGTTTGTTATTTAAAGGAATATTTTAAAAATTGTGATTCAAATTGGAAAGAATACACACAGAAATGAAATATTTATTTTTTAACTGCATGTACAGAATTCTGTTTTATTTAGTATCTTGCTTATTATATTTCCTCAGTTAATCTCCTGGAAAAGGATTTATCAATTCATGAAAGTTAAATTTTGGGAATCCTAATCTTGGAATCTGTTGTCAGAAATTCTCATTTTATTTCACATTGCTTTTCCTTGACTTGGTATAAACTTCTTTTCTTTTTTTTTTTTCTCAGTTGTGTACCTCAAATTATGAGTACATTATTTGAATGCAAAATATGGCTCACCACTTTCCAATATGAACTCTATTGGACCTAATTTAATTGGATCTATTCTTATAAATACTATATTCAGGACAGGTGTATGTCCATGACAGTGAATTCTGTGCGTTAAGCTGCAGGAACAAAAAAATTGAAGACCAAATAGAGAAGATTGGCTAACACAGTTCTTGGATTTTTGAAATTTAGCATCTAACGTCAAAGTAATGATGCAATGAGTCAGGTGGACAGTAAAATAACAGCTAAGTTATATTCTCAAAAGCATTTTTCATTAGATATTTTTAAGTTCCAATAGTATCTCATTAAAAATACCACATTTGTAAATGAACTCTATAAATATTAGTATCCTTTATTTTCATAAACTATAAAAAGGAAAGTAAAAATCCAACTACCAGTGTTGAAATAAGGATGAAATAACTTTGTATGTATAAGAAATCAAGCAAATTAAAACATTTCATTCAAAGATTGGCATAAATTATGTTATTAGTATTTGCTATTTTTATTAGTATTATACAGAGGATTGAACCTATGGCCTTTAGAGTAAGCTGAATTTCTCTCTCTCTTAACTTTATTTGTTAGTTAGTACATATTTGTAGTACATAATGTTTGTGTATCTCATGGATGAGAATTGGTATATATATATATATATATACACACACACAATATGTTTTAATTTTTTTTTTTTTTTATTTTAAGACAGAATCCTTTTAAGCATCCTAACGACCTATGATTGACTTGAACTTGTGATCCTCCTGCCTCAGCCACCCAGAGTGCTGGGTTTACTGGCATTGCCACTGCTTGTGGATAGTTTATGTTACTGTTGAAGAAGCATTTCCTTTTCCTGTTAATGAAACACAGTCATTTGTTTGGACCACTAATATCCATCCTTGACTAAGACACAAGTCAGTGATACAATTTAGTCCATGCACAAAGTTTTGAGTTTCAGGGGACCTGATGGTGTAAACCGCTTGACATGGACTGGAAAAAAAATAAACACCATTCCAACTCTAGCATACAGGCAAAAAGTGGAGAATGGATTACTTCTTTTTTCCATAGTTTTGTTCTGTTTAGAACGACTCTTTAATAGATAATATCTTTCCCCACTGTGGAAAGTTAGGTCACTTTTTCAGTTCCATGAAACACGTGCTCATTCAAACAGAAAACACCCTGCGAGCCTCAGAAACAGTTTTAATCTGGGAATTTCATATGCCACAGTGCAAGTAACAGATGAGATTAGCATCACAATGCCCAAATACCCAACTCACAGCTTTAAGTGACTGGGTCCTAGGTGGCAGATGGGTGAGATAGGCAGAAAACAGTGCTTTATTTCTCTCTGATTTTGTCTTGAATTCTCTCTCTTGAGAAAGGCTGTAAACGTTAACCCTGCCCCCGACAGAACTGTGGACATTGATGTCTGTGGTGTGCTTGCAAAATAATTATTTACCTTCTCTGACAGTTTTTGATCAAGAGTTTAAATATGTGATCAAGTATTCTTTTCATTGGATACTTATTTAAATTTGATTGCTCCCTCATACTGCTATTTTGATCTGAGTAATAGTTTATTTCTGCTACAATAGCTACTCTCTGGGAAAGCTTTAACAAGGAGAAAATTTATATTTGGGTGTTTTGGTTGGCAAAACAGAATAACGAAAATGACTCATTCTTCCAGTTTTATGAGAGAAAAATGATGATAAGACGTTCATAAGACATATGAACTACAGGTTGAGGAGGGAGAAAAGAAAGAAGTGGAACTGTAGGGCAAACATTTTGGGGCACAAGGAACGGACCAATCAGGTTTTCTGCATGAATAACAAGCAATGGTAGATATAGCGGGATCCCACAATGACTAAAGCAGCGGGGGATGGAGGAGTGCACATTGTTAAGTCCAGTGGACTATTTCTATAGTCTCACAAAGCCTGTTACCACATGGTGCGGGGCAGCAGTGAGTAGGTGACCCCTCTGCAATAATGCATGGAAGCCAGGGTTAAGCATTGCCAATATTGACCATCTTCTGTCTTTGATTTGAGACATAGAGTCCTACCATGACAATAGATGCTTATACTTACAAGTATTTACTACATGTTTTCCAGACTGATACTTAAACCAGTTGAGCCCAGTGGAACCACAAATAGGCTGCAGATTTAAGATTGATAATTAAAAATTTGTTAAATCTTTAAGATTTTTCATCATTACAGAAATAACTGGTAAGTGATCAATAAACACTACAGTATTTTACCTGTTTCTGAGGGTTCTTGAAAGCCAGTCCCAACAGAAGGCTCTTTTATCCATTTACACTAAACCGTTAGAATCAATTTCACTATTCTTTTAGGAAACAGGATACCCATGTGTAAAAACTTTGTTTTTAAACACTTTGAACAAGTGACTTGTAACAAGCTTAATAACAAAAAAGAAGCACTTGCTGCAACTTGACTGCATAAAGCAAACCTAATGAAAATAAAATATTAATATGCAGCCTATGTTAGATCCTGCTTCAGAATTTTAGAAAAAAATGAACAGTAATCAAATCAGGATGTCACATAATACACAGCAAGCAGAGAGCCAATTATGTAAATGACTGCCCAAGGTTAGCATGATACAATGGTTTTTAATTTGACAAATATTAAAATCAACTTGTTCTTAATGTAATAGATGGCTGTGACAACAGCTAAAGATCACCAAATGTTTTTGTAATCCCCTGTCAAATTAAAAATGCTGTTGTGAGTGACCTGCTTTCCTTAGTACAATGGTTGAAAGGCTCTACATGTGCACCATTATCTTGGTTTCAAAAACACCGCACTGAATGCTTCTGAGATGAAAGCCTTGCTGGCCTGTGCGTATCTATCTCCTTGAAATGAAAATGCACTACAGCAAACCATTATCATAGTATATTTCAAAAATAAGAAGAGCTTCCCTCAGTTTATCTTACATGAGTGAAGTATAGGTATATTTAATAATTATGTGAATTTTATCCATGATTCTTTATGAAAACTCTTTAATAGCATATGTATTCTTCTATTGTGCTTACTAGCTTACATAACTTGTGTAACATTTTTACCATCATTTATTATGGAGGAAATATAAAATTAGTTTATGTATAAAGTAAATTAAAACACATGCACATCTATATGCATTAATGTGCATATGAAAATGTATAAGTGATTATGTATATCAAACGTACGTAATGAAATACATCAAATAGATAGAATACATATATCAAATATGTATAACCAATATGTGAAAATATATAGTCAACTAATTTTCATCTGTAAAAGATAAAATATTTACAATATTTACAAAATTCACTGTTTCACTTTAAAACTTATTCACTTTTCAAATTTGTTTTTTTTAATTTTAGAAAGTAAAAACTTTATGTCTATTTTTCGTAGTTTATGGATGAATTGTAATTTTCCATAAGACTCCCACTCCCGGGATGTCATAAACTACTGATTTATCTTCTAAGAAGAAATGACAAAATAATTTCCAATTTAATAGTCTTCTGCCTATCAGGTTTGGGACTGTTTATTTGTTAGGTTACAGTTTTCATCAGAATAAAATAAAAGAAAAAGGAAAAGAAAAGATTCAATAAACACGAATAACAAATTGCCTTTTGTAGTTAGGAGTTTCCAAAGTTTGTCATGCATAATTTAACAAAAGTAAAACAACTATTGTTTTAAGTATATTGATTTCACATCTTTTGAATCTAATCCTGAGATTTGATAGTGGATATTTCAGGAAATATGCTTTCAATTCTAAAAAATTAATGTGATACAATAAAATCAAGTTATCAATTAATCTGTTTTTATACTAGCTTTAAGGGGCTGAACATTTAAAACCTTGTTATTTATTTATTTATTTGTTTTGTTTTGTTTGATTGTGCTTTGACACATTTTACCATGTAGTTTGGTCTGCCCTTGAACTTGCTATGCAAACCATCCTGGCCTCCCTTGGTGTTGGTGTTGTTCATATGAAATCCCATAACTTTGGAAGGCTACATCAAGAGGATTCCACTCTCTGTAACTTCTCTACTTCAAGAAATACTGTCTCCAAATCAGAACAATGAATAAATAAGAAAGTTCTGTGAATGAAGAACATTGAACATGTTGGGGTTCAATCCTCAGTTAAAAAAAGTCAACTCTGAAATACAATATTCTATACAAAACTTAAAACTGGTATCTCTCCATGAAAAACAACATATTTTACTATATTTTTAACCCTTCAAAATTTACAATATATGATTTACGTATCAGAATTTGTTTACTACATGCATAATTGTTTCATTATCTTCAAAATTATGTCTATTCCTTGAGATATAGGATATGTTTAATAGATATCAAATAATGAACTTTGTTGACAATGCCTTTCAAAATGTTTGACATATAGAATGATCTTATGATCTATTGACAATGGAGATAATGTTCAAACATCTATCAAATATAATAGCATCAGTATATGAATATATGTATTCTATACATTCACAAAATATAAGTGATTCTTCACAAATTACTATAGCAAAATAGAATTAACAAAATACACTGATACTAATCACTCACAAACACCTCTAACATAAATATCTTTCATGGCTATAAACCCCAAATTCATAACACATTTTGATACATCAAATTAAAAATACCCAAAAAATTTAATATGTCCATAGCTAAGTAAAATTTATCTCAATAGATTTATAACAATTAATTGAGTATATACACCCAGGAACACTCAGACTGAGATCTGTTAGGAGAGTAAAACATTTGTTAGTTCATAAGATACTGAGATGAAGTCTTGTTGACAGCGGTGATCATCCCTACATCACAGTTTTAGCTAGTAATGTAGACAATAGCACAACAGGATTCTTGCCTTCACACAAGATTGCTTCCTTGGTTGGCTTAGTCTACATTGTTTTTGGAACAATTCTTGGAGTCTGCTTCCAAAATGGGACTGAAACTGCAGAATCCATTTCAGCTATCTGTTTGTATTCATTTTTTTAATTTTAATTTTTTTTATTATAAAGAGGATAAAACAGAATACAACCAAATAAAACAAACCAGTGTAGAAGATACAGGACTTCAAAACATTACAAAATCAATAATAGTTCCCCTAATGTTTTTTAATGGCTTCAAAATAGTTGCAGATATCTTCAGACATAGTAAAATTAAACAGAACAGAATAGAATTGAAACAATAAAATACAAAACAATGAATTCAATAAAGTACTGAAAAACAAGCCCACAATTGCTACGACAATATATCTTGCTGTCTTCGAAATATCTGCTCCTGCCATCTAATTTGACATAAACAAACCAAAGGAATAAAACTCAAACCTAACAAAACAATGGAAATATTATAGGACTTCCAAAACAAGACCTTAGGGTATCAACAATGGCTGCAACCCTCTGAAGGAGACCCCCCTAGATGCCACACTGTGTATCGTTATCTTCTGAACCTATGATCAGACCACCGGCCTAGACCTGCAATGATAGTGAAACATCAGAGTAGCACAGGTGTCCAGTAGCATTTCACCTCCATAGCTATCGTCACAGCCTGTGTTTCTCTGGGTAAGTCTTTGGCTTATGGTAGGTGGGTGGGAGGTTGGTACTTCTTCATTATCAGCCTGTGCACCCAGAAGGGACTGAAGGCTATCTGTTCCAGTCCAGTGGCAGCACATGCATGGCACTAGTTCCTGACTGGACTTGCCTGCTGGTGTGACTTGTTCTCTCTCTCCCTGGTCCACAAAATGTGCTGACTTACAGGCAGAGGTTGGGATCTGTCTGTTTCAGTCAGGTGACAGCCTGTGCATGGTGCTGGTTCCCAGAATGGGCTTGCTTGGTGGTGGGGCTTTTGTCTTTCCACAAGCATTTAATTTTCTAAATGAATTTACTTTCTGGTTAAATTATTTGTGCTTATTTCTGTTGTCTGTTTCTGATGTCTCTGATAGGTCTGTATTATTATTATTTGTAGGTCAACTATCAAATGCTTTAAAAAGAAATTATTATTATTTTATATAAACTGTATGAATTTGGGGAATTTCTTTCCACTGTGACCTTTTTTCTATATATCTTTCAATCATTAAGCTTATATTGCATAGGACCAAAATGTTATAGGAATTTCTAAGAACATAGAATTTGTATAGGAATTTCATTATTTTTAGTTTAGCATACCAAGTTTACAAATTTTCAAAATGTTACACAGTAATATTAGCTCTCATATTTTTGGTCATGTTTACATTCATAGATTAATAGACTTTCAAGTTTGTTCAGTCTTCCTTATCTCAGTCTAATGCATTGTTTACTTGTTTGAAACCAGAAGGAAAAAATGAAAATGGATGAGAGTAAAGACGTTCACTGAATATAAGAATATAAATAAGAATAACTTTCCATCTTCTTATCTGAATTTTATGAGTTTTAATCATAGTCAATTTTTTGCCACTGGCATAACTTATTTGCATTCAATGAGAATGAGTGCGATTGTCTTTTACTTAACATTTTTTTTACCACTTAACTATTTTATTTCTCAACTTTTTCCTTGTGATATACAACTTCATTTTTACTTGTGTTACTTTAGATATATACGTAGTTAACATTACCACTTTACACAAGGGGTCTAGAATCAGAGTTTTCTGTTGAAAATGTAGAAAATTAACTTGGAGTGTTGTTTGAATTGATGTGGTCAGTATTGATTTGCAGTAATGATGTTAATATATTTTTTGAGGTTTTCTATTACATTTTTAATCCCCAACACTTTTAAAGTCTAATTTTATATGTATTTGTATTCATAATCTACATTGATTCACATATAATGCTTGACTTATACAAAATACCTACTTTTATATTCTCTAAAACTCAAAGTCACATGTGTCAAAATACTTTCAAATATGCATCGTTCTGTGACTCCTTACATTTACTAAAATCTTGTCTTTCTACTTAGACTCAAACTTTATGTCTTATAAATTTCATGGTTAGAATATATTAGTCAATCATAATTATATTACTCTATTTTTCTTCAGATTTTTGCTTACCTCTATGCTTTTTTCATTTATTTATATTGTTTAATCATAGGTAAATTTAAGTCTGACTAAAAAAACCCATCAATATCTGACATATCATTGTTCACACAGTGGTAAAGAGTTTGTGTGATATACAGAGTTTTAGTATAGAAAATAAAGTATTCTACAATAAAAATTATCATCCACATAATCAATTCCAAAGTTATACATTTATTTAAATTTTGTAAGTTTTGATATTTTGTAAGTTTTGAAAATCTCTAAGAAATTGCAATGAAATGTTTTTATATATTCTTATAACTTTGCGTGATGAAGTAATAAGAAACAAGATAAATGCATAATAGTTCATTTATTCTCACTTCCAGTATTTATATTTTTAGTATTGTAACCATGATTTTATATATTGGAATCATAATTAACCTTTATTTTAGCTATACATAATAAAAATGCTGTATTATATACATTTATAGAATTGGAAAACTCTAGATTACAAGCTAAGCCATCCAAAATAGTAGTGTGTTTTGCTTTAGTAAAGATAATTAAATTCCATTGATATTGTCATTGTTCAAATTACTTTTATGACTTATTATACAATCTAATTTTAAAGCAAAATAATCATCCTTTTAGTTATATTTTCATGCATTGCTTTCAAAAGGAGATTTTGAAAGAATTTTCACTGAGTAATGGATCAATTATATTTAAGATAATTAAAGAAGCACATAGCTTCCTAATGTTTGTCCTTATATTTCTCCTCATTTTTATGTACAAAATCAATTTATTCATTATTCCTTTAAGATACATGTATGCATAATATAAAAATTGTTCTTGAAATAGAGTACTAAGATTTAAAACTCTTATTTTCATGATACATACATTCCTATAGAGAGTCAGCGAGGGACACACGAATAAACTTTAGAAATGAGCACTGTAAATAAACCTCTTTCAAAGAGGTTGACAATGCTGGTGGTGACATAACAGAATGCCCTTTTAGAGGATATTTCTAGAGTGAGAAAATTTTAATCCATACAAATGAAGTATGCATATGTTTTTGAGGAAAACAAAATGTTCAGTTTCATACCTATTGTGAGAAGGAAGGTGTTAAAGAAAACGTGAGTTGAGAAATCCAAGACATGCTTTTCTAAAACAGTGAGAAAAATAGAATTGTTAACATGTTAAAGAACAGAGGTGGAGCATGCTACAAATGAAAGAATCTGTAATTTCATGCAAACAATATGAAATGAAGTCCCAGTGAATATTCTGTGTATATTTTTATAGCAACCAAATTTGAGGATCAAATAGGAAATCTGAACTGGGGCTTGATGACACAGGCCTGAAATATTCTCAAGTAAGAGGCTAAAACAACAGATTCCTGAGAGTTTGAGGTCAACATGAACTACAGTCATACTCTGCCTCAAAAAAAATAAAAAAAAAAATTAAAAAAATCTCTAAGTATAAACCAAATAATTAATCTATGAGCTTGGTTGAGATCAACAGGCGATTCAGTGTAAACAGAAGCAAGAGCCTAAAATGTCAGGCTAGATGATATTTAGTCCAAACAAAGTGGAGGACTAAGCTAAAGAGTGGATGCACTGAGGTAAAAAGGAAACAGGAACATGGGTCACCTCAGAAGCAAACTGTTACACTTAACAACTCCAATCCTGAAGCGGTTATTATAGTAAAGACAGTATTTTGGTTGTTTTTTTGTCTACCTAAAGTTAAAGGCAACTTTAGTTCTTAATCATGCATATATTATTACTTTTGTGTGTGTGTATGTATTTGTATATGTGTGTTTGGCTTTTTCATTTTGTTTTGTATATTTTTCTCTTTATTTCTAAATGCTGCTCTCAATTATATAAATATGAGAAAGGTACAAGTAAAGTACCATGATTAAAAAGATAGATCACACATTTTTTTTTAAAAAATGTGAGATTTGACAGATTACTATTATTACTTTTTAAAATTTTGATTAATATTATTTTGATGAGATTATTTACAGATGGAAAATGTATAGTTATCACAAGTTAGCTGAGGGAGAAAACTACACTATAAAATAAATAGTTTGAAATAAATAGTTTTTCAATATTTCTTATGCTTTTTCCAATACTGAAAATAAGATCAAGATAAAGACATGATTACTAAAAGTTGATTTATGGGTTTAAAACCATTAAGATAATTTTTAGTATTAATAATTACAATTTCAATGATAATATTGGGAAATTTGAAAGAGAGAATGTTTATAGATGAAATTCACCAGGCTGTTGGCATCACTGAAAGCTTTAAAAGTTTTGCCACTGGTGATACAAATGATTACACTGATTCCTAAAACTGTTATACTTTCTTCTTGTCATTCCAGGACACTGTCCGTTTGCTTTGGATTTTGGTGAACCTGTAGTCATTTCTGTAAGATCTTGTTTTTTGCTTTGTTATTTTTTACAGTTGAGTTCTATCATTATAATAGCTGCTACATATTAACACTTTACAGTTTTTTCAAATGTTCTGTATAACATTTTAAAGGAAATACTTGAGTACTTTTATAACAGGCAAAAGTTAGGAATATAAAACTGTTATCACTTTTTTGGTATCTGGAAATCTGGGGAGAAGCTAACTTGGAAAGCATCAAAACCTGGTGCTTTTGGTATAATTATGTATTTATTTCATATGAGTCATTGAGTATAAACTGGCAAATGAAATTTATCAAAACATATATGTAAATAAATTTATGACTGCAATGTAGTGCAAAACTACTAAATTTGGAAACAGTAACTAGAACTTAGTCTTTGCTATTTGACCTAGATGTTTCCTTAATTTATTATATATAATATATATTTAATACATTTCCTCATATGAAAATAAATAGCACAATTACTAATAGACCTGGAAAAAGAGAATAATGAGAAAAACTAGCTGATTATGCCAGGTTTATACTTTATGAATAATAATATATATATGCTCTATTAATAAAATACAATAATGTTGTTTATATGGATCCTTGTTATTATAAAATTGGAATAAAATTAGAGTTTTCTCATGTTGTCAACTATCATAATATGTATCACCTGAAGTACCTATTACAAAATTAAATAATTCAAAAATTTTGTCATTGTAGAGTTTATTATAAATGCATTATGCATATGAAAGTACATCCCATACTAGGAAATACCATATACCATAATAAGAATGCATACTATTTTTACTTTGCAAATGATGATAGAAAGATGCAAGTATAGAACAATTGCATATGGGTTTCCTTTTGGTTGACATATGTTTTAGAACTAGACAAAAGTAGTACTTGCACAGCTACTGAACAGATTAAATCTCAACAAGTTGATGATAAAATAGTTAATGTTATATGATCTAAATTTTACATCATTTCAAAAAACTGTGGGTATAAATTAAGCAAATATTCTCTACAATTTCTAAATCTTAAGGGATTTTACATTCTTTTTTTCTGTATAACAAATAATATAGCCAGCTTATTGAAATTATAAAGTAGTACTCTAATTGTATTTTAACTTGGATAATATATCATGTGGTTGTTCTCTTTAAAGTTTTAAAAATAGGTACTGTCTTCTCTGATACAATAGTACTCAATTCTATGAGGAAAATGTCAATTTTTTCAGAAGATTTTGGGAATTCGTTACAAAAATAATAATAAAATTGAGGGTGACATTTCACATTAGTGTCAATAAAATGCTGCAAATCTACTAATTGTCTTCAATATTAGTAAAAAAAGTTATAATTTCCATGTGTTTCTTAATCTGGCTCTTATGCTGAATACTAGTCAGCCTTTGTATGGTAAAGATAACTGACGATCCTTCCTTTGTGAATGTTAGCAGTATCTTCCTGTTGTTAATTCATATTTGTCAGGTTTTGTGGCATTAGCAATTATCTTTCACATGGATAGGCAACCGTAGAAAATGCTTGTTTGTATTTCAGTAGAGTCACTTTTTGTGAAAGACTCTGCCTTTGAGAGACTATTGGCACATAATTGCTACTGTATAAAACATTCTGTAGTAAAGTTCAACAGATCCTCTTCTTATCATTTTGGTATTTTCAAGGTCTGTGCCACTCTATTAAAGATAAGTTGTATAATGGTTGTTTATATCTTTAGATACTTTAAATTTTTAATTAACTTATTTTTAGTAAAGTAGAGACTCAATATTAAATGACTTGATGTCTTCATAAAGTTAATGGCTGTACAAAAGGATAAATTACCACAAAATGACCAGACAAAATTTATCATTGGATTATAATTTGTGGGCTTTTTCTTATAAAAAGCCATGTGTCTTATAAAGAGAAGCTCTGAAAAATAAATTATACTTCTCATGATTATTCATAAAGTATGCAGTTCAATATTGCACATGAGTTTGATGGTTTGTAGTTGTGTCTCCTGGTGTGGCTCGTTATTTCTCTATATTATGGAAGAATTGGCTTTTTTTGCTTCTTGCAGTGGAGAATTGCTGCATTTTGGGGAAGAGTGGTAACCTGCAATAATTCAAGAGTAAATGGCCATTTATTGCAGATAATTTTTGAGCAGTAATACTCTCTCACTGTCCATATCAGGGCATGAGATTGAATAATATGATAGTCATATTTTTGAATCTGTGTGTATGCTGACTTGTAGAATAGAGACTAGATGTTAAACCTGGGTGACACGGTGAGCTATATTTCTTGGAAGGATGTTTCTGATGGTAGAGTCTTGATTCTATTATAATATTAAGTGTGTTGGTTGCATATCTGCCTCTAAAGACATAATGTCTTGACAACACTCCCACATGTGTACCAAATGGAGATTGACATTGAGAGGCCCACATTAGCAATATTGAGAAAAGAGTAGAGGAAGTCCTAGAAGATTTCTATGTGGTCATGGAATGCAATTTTGAATTCAGGTAATGAAAGAAGCATAAGAGGGTTGAAGTTTGAGCACCTTTCAAAGGAGACATTGGAGTCTGGTAAAACTGTGATATGAATTGGTCGTAGGCAGGTTAGAAGAAGTTGTGAAAAGGGCCCGAGAGTCGACATAGGCTGTAAGAAATGAGCGGAACAAACTATTGGAATAGACGGAGTCTGGAAGTTTCTGTAATTTGAGGGCTGTTGCTGCTAAATGTAAACACAGCTGGCCACCTCATGATTGTGCTGTACAATTGCTTTGAAATGTAAGCTATTGACTGTATTTCTGAGCTGAAATGTTAATGTGGGTGCTGCCAAATTAACTCATTTTTGGCATTTAAATGTGGAAAGGTTTATTGGGGTTTTGGAGATTGAATAGTGGTGCAAAATAAAAACCAACTTGAGTTTATTGAAAGTGAGAAGAGAGAATGAAAGTGTAAAGAGTTACTGGGGTCTTCCAATGCAGTCTGAGTGTGGTTTAGTTGAGACAAAAATTCGGGATCCACAACAAAAGATAAGTAGTGAGCCCTCTAAAGGAGAGGAGATCACATTTTGATTTTGTTAAGTGGATTTGAGAGATGAAGGTTTTTCAGTATTTTGTAATTTATTCTAGATAGGGGTGATGATAAGTCCAAGAGAGGTAATTTCAGTCTGAAATAATTGGTTCCTGCCTGAATATATCTAACATTCTTCTGTCTACAGTAAATTAAGTAACTGAACATTTTGTGTCATGTACAGATTTAGAGAAGGAATACACAGTAATAGGTCATTGACATATTGGGTAAAGCAGGTGGGGCTTACAGAAAGAGACAGGCAGTGCTGTATTTCATATCCAAAAAGGTGTGAGCTGTTTGTTACAGAATTCCTGAGGAAGAATGGTCCAAGGAACTGTCATTATGGACATAATTTTAAAAAAAATTTTTTTTAAAATAGCACAACGGTGAGATTTTAAGCATGAGATAAGGGAGGCAAATTAGAATTCCCCATGGTGAGGTGAGCTCCTAAGCCATAAGGAAGACAAAATAGCAGAAAGACAAGTGTTCCAATTTCTGAGTATTCTCACACTAAGGGAAACCACTTTAAGGAGCCCGGCATCCCAGATATCCTGAAGGGCCGGGCCGCTGGGAAAATTTCCAGGCCAGAAAGAGACGAAGACTTTCTGCTAGGACTTTTAGACAGTGGAAAACACAAGAGGCCCTCCAGAGACACTCACTTAGCTCAGAGAAGATGAGCATTCACAGCAGAGAAAATAGGAGGTCTTGTACAGAAGCACGGCAAGGCAAAGGTGACCACTATTTGTCATTTCTTAGATGTCTCTGGGTTTCCGCACCAAATTGTCAGGTTAGGATGGATCCTGCAAAGTGAATTTAACACCCAAAGATGATCGATTAAGACAGAAGGCAGTGCAAGTGTTACAATGTTGATGGTCTAGGGTAGTATCCCTCCTGGACAAGTAGGGTGGCGATAATTAGAACTGGGGTGGAAAGTGGAGCATTGGTTTAGGGCTTTGGATTTCAGTTTTCCAGGCAAGCCAGGCAAACCTTGAGGATTCAAACGGTAGCCTGAGAGAGAAAGTGTGAGGGAGAGTAGTGAGCTAACAGTTGCTGAGTTGGATGTTAGATGGTTGTGGTTTGCTTTTCTTTTTTTTTTTTTTTTAATGTATTTTTCTTGCAAGAATTTCTGTGGAATTAAAAACTTATCACACTTGTTCTTAAATAATCTTAGTGCTTTACCTGAATTCCATCCTTTGTGAAAACAATACTATCCATGCAAATAAACAACTAATAATTTACAATATTATAAAAAATTGAAATCTGATTCTCAAATTTTTTTCAAAACTTCACTGACACCACTTGCTATAACTGTACTTTTAAAAAAAAAATTTCCATAGGGAGATATCTTCAAACAAGGTAAAACAGTCAGTCATTTATATCTGTGGGTTGCATATATATGAATTAAACCAGTACAGGATCAAACATACTCAGAAAAGAATTACATGTTTACTGAGCAGAACTAGACCCTTTTTTGGTAATTATTCTCTAAGTAGTAATGCATAATAACAGTGCATTAGGATAGAGTTGATTTAAAGTACATGAGAAGATATGTATAAATGTTTTTACAGACACTGCATCATTTTATTTGAGGAATTTCAGAATCTGTACATTTTGATATTGGTTTGGATTCGGAATTCATCATGGATACTGTGAGACGACTATTCGTAAAGATGGTATAATTTTTGTCTAGGATGTAGCTTGGTGATCGTCTGCTTACCTAACATTTATGAAGTCTTAACTTTATTTATCAAGACTGAGAAAAACAAAAAGAAAATAAAAAGAAAGAAGAAAAAGAGGTTTCTGTTAATTATTTGCTGATTTTCTAATACTGTTTAACAAATGAGTGATATAAAAAGCAATAATTATTTGTTAATTTATTCAAGTTAGTTTAATATTCTATTCTGATAAGATCTGTTTTTCTGATTTAAGTGCTTGGTATCCATTTTATTAAGATATGAAAATGTTAAGTATCCTATTATCTCCTGAAAGTTTCTGTTTATAATTCATCAATTTTATAAACTTCATTACATTGTTCATTAATAAAATATATTTCCCCCATACTTCCATATACATTTTAAAATCACATTATACAAAAATATTTCAACAGTTAATGAGTTCAAGATTAAATCACTTGTGTATGTGTGTGTGTGTGTGTGTGTGTGTGTGTGTGTGTATCTTTGAGACAGGATTCCACTATGCAGTTCAGCAGTTCAAGCTGGCCTGGAGCTCACTTTGTAAATCAACTTGACCTTCAACTTTTAGCAATCCTCCTGCCTCTGACTCTTAAGGGCTGGAATTACAGGCACACGCTGGTATACCTGGAAAAATCATATTTCTAAATTGAGAGTGGTACTGAATTTAAAAATATCTTAGTATATCCCCATTGTATTTTTACAAATATTTTAAAATAAATCTTCTTTTATTTTAATAAATAATATTTATACTAAATAGTATTTAGTATTTATGTGATGCATCTTTATCTTTTTACAACTAATTCTGGCTCAAAAGCATATGTATTACTGCAGTATATTTTATGTTTTCAAATTTAACTTGATAATCTTATTATTTTCACAGAAGTAATTTGTCCGTCATTAAATTTATTATTTTACGATTACATTTTTGTGCAATAAATTTATATCCTTTTCACATACTTCTAAAACTTTCTCTTTAACTGATCATTTGAATTTCCTTTCCAACATACTCCATATGTCTTACTATTCTGTTAGTGATTACCATGGTGTCATTTATATTTTAATTTTACAGTGAAATTTACATCATAATGTTTACTATCTGCAATGTTTCATACCTAGTGCTTAACTTTTATGTTTTTGATTTCAGATAAACATTGTAATCATTTTATGCTGTGTTCAGTGTAACTCTTGTAAGTCCAGAAGGAGGATGATGGAGGATGAAGTAAAGAAGACAAGAATGGAAAAAGCAGAAACCTGAGGTCAGGAGGAGTCCCCTCCTGATGGAAGAAAGAACTGCGTAACAGCTGCTGTGCATTTATCTATAAATGCTTAGGAAGCTGTTTAGTAATCCATTTTAGGAAGATGGATTTAGTAATCCAGCTTAGGAAGATGTTTACAGAGAGTGCAAGGGGAGGCTAAGATCCGGAGCAGGAGGAACATCTAAGCTTCAGCCTAACATAGTGCTTTGTGGTTACACAGGGAACAAGAGGAGACTTGTCTATATCAGAAGATCAAGTCACTTAGAGCATCAGCTCCCTGAGCTGCACACTGTCATGGGTTCTGCCAAACTTATGATAAGCAATGACCTTGTCCTAGATATCCAAGGTATAGATAGCTTCACCCCAAACAATTTTAAATGCTGTAAAACCACACTATTTTTATCTGGGTAGTCAATATACATTGTTGCACTTACACATGTTTCAGGAAATTTAATTGCTGTACTTTTTAAATATTTTTCCATATTTCCTACTCTGATCATGTTTTCTTTGTCTTAGGAACTTTTATATGCATTTTTCTTAATATGGATTTTATTTAAAGGCTCACTTAAGTTTTATCAGAAACATACTGATTAGTAATTTTAAATGAATTAGGAAGTTTAAATTGCAAGTTTTTTCTTCAGTTTTCTACAGAAAACTGATTTTTTCTCATACCACATCTTTTGATTTGTTCTCATTATTGTTACTAGTGTAGAAAAATCCACTGTTACTCAAGACAGTTCTTTATTTGTCCTAGATTATTTTAAGATTTTCTTTTATTACCAGATGCCTTGATCTTGTTACAATTATAGAGTTTGGGTCTAGTAGGCAATTGTGATTCTCTGGATGAATTACTACATCACCCAGCCTTTCATATTTGCAGCAATGGTCTTCAATTCAGCCAAACTACAGTAGCATAAAAGCAACAGCTTCAGTTACGTCCATATTAACCGAGCATGACAAAAAGACAGGAGAATGGAAACAATAAAGAATATGCAGTGACAGCAGAGCAATAATTCCCTGACCTCCATACACAACATTTGATGCACCAATCATAAAATACTGAAGATGGGTGAACATAGGAGAACAGGATGTTTGTTATACAACTTCAGTTACAGAAAGTCATGACCTTTGATTATCCACATTTCCCACTCAGGGAACTAATTGCTTAGGACTATGTGGTCAGGATCCATTCTCCACGTAAGGTGCATTTTTGTGTAACAGTTACTCACTATTTTATAATCAGTAACAGTGTGTAGCTGCAGGTAATTGGTCTAGAACATAATGTCTGTTTAGATTTTCATCTGTGTTAAAAATAGGTTTAGTTAAACCTTAGGAAAAGTTATAACTAAAAGATACGTAGGGCATTGTAAATGAATAATACTTTAGCTTTCACTAAGGCTTTAATAAAACTCTTAAAGTATGATTCTAATCTTTTTTGTGTTTTTTTCTGCATTCTGTGCTTTGATATGCTTTCTATAGTTTAAATAAACATCTTAAATTTATTTTAATGGAAAACCTTTCAGATTCATGAGGCATATTTAGAAGTCTCACCTCAAAGGCATTAAATGTAGGCATAAAAATTATAAATAGTTCTTTACCCACTAGACTATTTTTAATGCAACTTTACCCAGTATTACCTAGAAATTTCTATAGACACAGAAGAAGCACTAAACTGTGTTATTAACTTTTGCATATAAATTTATTTTTCTTCCTAATTTTCTCCATGCATGTTACTTACATTACATTATAAGCCAACTATACAAAATAATTAATTTGGGGGGACTGTTTTCTACAGGCTTTCATTTGTATTCAACTACATATGTTGGATTCCACCATAAATATTATTATTGAAAAACTATTTAATGTTGTGATAACCATACAACACACAGGTTAATATAAATTAATTTGTGTTTATTTTATTGACGAAGTTATAAACGTGGCCTTGTTTTTGGTGTATTTGACAATAATATAATTGTTTATGTTTCCTAAATTAGCTTCCTTATAGACCACTGCTTAGAGAACTCTGATTTCTAACTTTTCTGATGGGATAGTTCTAACTAGCCTCTAAAATACACTTTATTTGATACAGATTTGCAAGCATTACTATGAAAAAACAATCATTGACCTTCTGTGGGTACCCATGCTATGTATCATAATATGATCTTTCCAATCAGTTGTGTCACAAATGATATAAGTACTTCTTTGAACTTCTGGAATATGTCTAACAGAAAGCAAAAATAAGCCCAACAACTAATAGTGAAGACTTTGTATTATAAAAACAGAACATAATAAGATGACTACATATTGACCTCACTATCCAAGACATGTCTTTAAATATAAGTGAGTAAATTATAAAATTATGAATAACTTCCTTTTATGAATTTCATTGTTTCCAACATAAGGATAACACTGAAATATTTGTATTTAGATTCATCAGCTTTCCAAGTAAACTGCCGAATATGAGCAGTCTCCAGGAAGCAAGCAGTGAGAGATGATCAGCCTCATCTAGGGCCTGTAGGCCAACATCATTGGACCTTAGCCCACAGGATAAAAACTCTTGTTTGAATCTGAAGTCTCCAAGGCATTCTTTTGGATGTGGGCCAGTATTTATTAATCTAATGGAAGGGCTATGTCCATTGTGCGCTTGTGGCATCATAGCAATTTAAGCATGATGCATTTTCCTATAAAATTGTGTCCCCAAAGAAATGCGTTGCTTTCAATACCTAAATAAATTGCCTGAATGATCTCTTTTCTAGATTCACTGTAACACGTATATCAGATGCCATATGCTATAGTCCTCAGAGGGAAGGTTTATCTCTAGTATGAATAAGAACAAATAGTATACAAATAATTTTTAAACATGACAAAAAATTAAAATTTCCTCTGTGCTGCCTACAAGTGCAATACCATAGGACATAGGACACAGAGGGTTTTTTTTCCCCCTTCAAATTGTTAAATTATACTGGTCAGGTAGATTTTGCAGTTAGATTAATTCTTTTCTAAGAATAACAAATCAAGGATGTTTTTCAGAATAATCCATAAATTGGTACCACATTCCTAGAAACATCTCTCAATATAAATTATTTTATTGTTTTATATGTTCTTTGAAAAGAATGCTGCTGTCTTTTCCCTGTATCATTTTCAATTTATGCACTTTTTTTCTGTGACAATTTACCCTTATTCGTTTTCTATTTATTACCTCTCATTATATAGATGACGTTCTGAGATGAGAGTTTTTGATGCAGCCAAATTGCCTACTCACAGTGAAAGCTTCGGATATAGAGTTTACAGAATTTCTTTTTGGTTTGGTCACTAAAAAAAAAATTGCTAATAAAAAGTAAAAATACAAATGTGTTATATTTTCACTAGGAAACTAAGTATACATATATAATCAGTTCTGGTTTAGACTCTAATGGGAAGTTATTCTACAGAACATTGTTGTCCCACCGTTGGGAAGGTAATCCTCATTTACTACTTCTACCATCCTAAGAGATCTTGCCCCTCAATCAGAGTGACAAGTACAGTCCCAGGGCTGGTACAATCAGGTGAGGTAACAACAAATATGTGCATTGTAAGAGAGAGAATGAGGCTGTTCTCTCCTAGATTGCTTTAGTTAAAAATTTAAAGAGAGAACACAGGGGAAATTTGTATTTCTCGACCACAGTATCTGTAGCTGAGAAAAAAGTCTCCAAGCCTAGAGGCTGAATGGAAGCAAAATTCAGTTGTGCTAAACCAGCAGCAAGCCAGCAATGCCAGTGGCGTTTATAAAGTAGAAAGGAAATTTATTTTCCATAAAGACTTCAAAAAGAATACAGATCTCATGATACTTGTCTATTAGTCCCATAATAGATATTTTGAATTCCTGTCTTTCAGAATCAGAAAAGGAATTTATATTGTTTTGGCTTCTAAATTTCAGATACTTTTTGCATTTAAAGCAGGATTTACACACACACACACACACACACACACACACACACACATATATATATATCAGCAACATGATGTGAAATATGCAATAAGAAATTGTATTGACCTGTAAATTTGGCAAATGATACACTTCTGACCTATAAAAGTAGGTGTCCTCCATTATCAGTATTCTGTGCAGCTTGCTTGTGCCTCATTTTATCTTCTCTTTAAGACGACAAGGGACCATACAGGAACTTGGTCTAACTTGATACCTTGAAAATACAAGCTATGATATTAATGTTTGAATTATTTTGCAAAAGAAGTCTGATTAACAGAAAAATAAAAATCACAAAAGAGAATAATAATGTTCAACTGATGGCACTTTAAGATTTAATATAATATATTATTAAAAAGAATGGTTTTTATTGCTCTAAAATGTGGGTAGCATACTTTTACCATGTGATGAATAACAACCTGTGATCAGAGAACAAAAAAAAAAAGTTGAGGAAATAAAAATCTATCCAATATCTTCCTTTGATGCTATCTTGGACGAGATTTTAGTCTAATAATGAGGAAGGGAAATTTAAAATAATAAAAATAGAAACTACAAATGAAACAAATGTACAGCCTGAACTCAATTTTTAAGTTGGTAGTGGTAAAGGCTGAATGATTCAAAAGTCTCTGCACCTAAAGTCTCTGCAAATCTGCACCTAAAGTTCCAAGGCTGTGTTCTAAGACTAATGTTAGGCAAGTCAGTTTGGGGAGTCAATTTATTTATTTATCTATCTGCCTATTTATTTATTTATTTATTTTCACAAATAATCAGTAGGCAATAAACTCTACAAGACCAGAAGACATCAGATACTATAATTAAAGCACAATTCGTATATATCACTTCATAGTAGCAGCCATCCAGGTTACAATGAAAATTCAGAGTATCCTGTGCCAATGTAAAGTATCATCATCTATATCAAAATGCATAGTTAAAAGTTGAGAAATTAAATCATAATAATTATCACTGATGGCTCATAACTGGGGACCAGGTAAGTCTAAACTTTTTATTATTGTTATATATATTAGGAAACTTCTAACTGGAGAAAGTTTTAGAATCTCTCAATCTGTGATTTTGTATTTCATTAAATATGGTATAAATGGACATATAGACCCAAATATAAACAGCAACAACAAAAAAACAAGACCCTAATCTTCCAGTGACCATCATTCTTACTGGTTCCTAAGAAAAGTAGACAGATCCCGGAAATGTATACACATGGATTAACCTAGTTCCACTAATAACATCTGCTGCCAGGCACAATGACAGGCTGAAGAGTTACACTGAATGCTGGGTTGTCAGGAATTAAGTTTTCTATTTTAATTCTGAAGAAGGCCAAGCACATATTCTCTCTTTATTTTTTTATTTTATTTCCTTTCTTTACTCAACTCTCTGTCCAGCATTATACTATTAACCGAAAGAAATGAATATATTTTGTGTTTTTCTCATACAATGCCTGAGTTTTCCAGTGTACTATAGCAAATTGATGTGATAAATTTTAGAACTGATTTTCTTCAAAGATTTGTAGATTCATTACATAGATTAAATTTTAGCAACAATTTTTTTCTGAAAAAGGAACAAGAAACTTTGGAAAGCAGAATTGAATGTGTGATTAAATTATACTGGATACATGCAAATTCTGTTACATAGTAACAGAATTTATGTTTAATTAAGAGCCAGAGCAACTTGTTAAGTTATTAGAACATATTTTTAGCATGGGATGCAAAAGAATTCTGCAAAATGTATGAAATATATACTGTCTTTATCTTAGTTTTCTAAAAACATAAATTAAGTAGAAATAATTTGCCTTGTGTATTGATCAACTTTCCATTGCTAAGATAAGTTATCTGAAATATACATTTTAATAGAGAAAAACTTCATCTTGACTCAGTTTCAGAAGTTTTGGTTTATGGGTTTCTGTCTCCAAGTCAAAATACTTGAAACAGTATGGCGGGACAAGAAAACTGCTCGGTTTATAGGTGTCAAGAAGTAGAGAGATGGAGAAAGCCCCAAAAAGACTAGGGGAAAACTAGATACAGTTCCTGAGGGCACAGCCTCACGACCCACAGACACACCTAGGAGTGTGTTTTATTAAACACCTAAGAAACTCTCCAGCCTGGACAATCAGATTGACACTTTAACAATGAAACATGGAATATCCTATTGTTTTCTGTAAATAGATTTACCGTAAAACAACTTGAATCTATGTAGAATTCAGCATATAGCTGAAAGTTGATAACTTGGTAAAGGTATTCAAGAGAATTTTAAAGGATTTTAATCCAAGTGGTGTGTACATTTACCATGCCAACGCAGGAGCCATTCATTGATGCTGTGATGGATCATAATCCAACAGTGATGAATACAAAGTGATGGAATCTCTAGGATAAGCTGACTACTTTGTTTAGTAAACCTTGAAAATTTACCAACATATGTTTGCCAAATACAACAAACTCTTTCATCAAGGAAAGACTCCAAAATTTATTTTCAAAGTTAACTTTTTGACATATTGCTATTTGGCCTACAAAAGTTAAAAAATATTTCATTTGAAAAATTAATATCTTACTGGATCATAAAATAATTTTTCATATATATACATTATATTTATTTAAGTTGAAAAATACTACTGATTTAAGGGGAAAGCCACCTTTTATTAATGAGGATTCTTCAGTTTTTATTAAGAAACGATGCTATATTCCTATTTTTATTAATATCGTATGTATGTCATCACTGTGTTAGCCAACATTCTGTCATTGGTGTGAGAAAGTATCAGAATAATAGTTTAAGAAGCAAGTATCTACTCTGGCTCATGGTCTAGAGCTGATGCTCATGGTCAGACGTTCCCGCTGACTTTTAGCCAGCAATGCGGTAGAATAATAATGGTGAAGGGCGTGACTGTGCAAAGCTGTTACCTCAAGGTAGTAAGTAGGGCAACCGCAGCTTTCTCTGGATTTTTTTTAATTCTGCCTTCCCTCCATTCGTATTCCTACCGCTGGATAAGGCTGCCCATATTCAGAATGGGTCTCCCACTCAGAATAGGCACTTTCGTGACCATTTTTACTGGAAAACCCTCCCAACGACACCTAAGAGTGTTTTTTTTTTTTTTTTTTTTTTTTTTTTTTTTTTTTTGGTACCTGGGATGAAATTTATGACCTCGCACTTGCCAGGCAGGCGCTTCCTCCCCTGAGCTAAATCCCCAGCCAAGAGTGCCTTTCTAATTTCCTGGGCGCTCATCATTGCAGCTGTAGCAGAAGAGGCCCCTCACCCCGCCCCTAAGCAGTACCCTGCAGTTGGTTAGCTGCCCAGGGAATAGCTCCAGCTCCAGTTCCTGCTCTTTTGCTTTCTTAGAAATGCCACTCACTATCATACATACTGTAAGAGCCAGTCCCAGCTGACAGACCATTCTAAAGCCTCTCTGCATTTCTTGCTTGCTTATTCCATGCAAATCCTAGGCCACCAGAGATCATGGCATGATAGTTTGGGAATGATTCTGATCAATGCCCATCAATGTAAAGAAATCTGCCTCCAAATCCCAAGTGGGGGCAAAAGGCTTTTGTTCTGGTTATGGTGACTGTGGCTGCCTGATAAAGGATGCTCACTTGACTTCGAATTTCATGTAAACAATAAATAACATTTTATTAGTATCTCCAAATAGTGCATGGAGCATAATTACAGTATGGTTTTTGTTTTGTTTCTTTTCTTTTTCTTTTTTTTTTTTTTTTTTTTTGTTAGCTGTACAAATTTCAAATTTTTCTAGCTACCTTGAAATTTCATTTGCTAAATTTGGCAACCTCAGTTTTATGCTTAACTTTCATATTTACACTAAAATTTATGATTTGTCATCTACTCTTGTATACAAATTATTTTACTCCGATATAGCCAATTCTCTGTAATAGAAACTTAGACTTTATAATACCTAGTAGCATAAAGACAAAAAAAATTTTTAATTTCAGTTAAAGGTGGAATACAGAAGAACCCAGTGTACCTTCATAGTAAGTACTGCCGTCTTCTAGCCATTTAATGCTTAATTAATTACTTATTTCTTATGTGAAATTGTTTAATAGTGGACTTTAACGATTACAGAACTTAAAATGAGTAAGAACCCTTGAAGACTGTGTTGATCACACTTATGTCTTGCGGGTAGCGATATATTGGTTAAGTGTGGCAATGGCCTTACATGTAAACTACGTATAATATGATCGCCAAGATTTTTATCAGGCAAAAACTTGGCTAACAGAAATCAAATCAATGAAATTCATCAAATTAAAAAGAAGTAGTTTGGGGGCTGGGGATTTAGCTCAGCGGCATAAGCGCCTGCCTTGAAAGCAGGCAGTTGTAAGTTCGATCCCTGGTACCGATAAAAAAAAAAAAAAAAAAAAAAAAAAAAAAAAAAAAACTGTTTCAAAAGAAAAGAAGAGCATAATAAAAATAGAAGAAAATACTTTTGATAAAAATTATGCATGCAATGTTTATATATATTACTACTGAAATCTTTCATCCTATCATTGAAAACTGACAAGCATACTGACTATCACCCTTAGAAAACACTGTAATGAAAATTCTGAACAGTGCAAAATCTAACATTTAAAGTTTGGAAAGAAAAGTAAAATACACTTTCATAAATGAATGTGAAAAATTTATAATATATTGTAATTGATTAATTTAGCAGTATTGCTGAATGCAAGGTGTTTATTAATAAAATTATAGAAATTATATATATATATATGTATGTATCAAGTTGTAGAAAACAAAATTAAAATTATCACTTCGATTACCTAAACAAATTCAGTAGCATAAATTTAGTGAATATATTTGCTACTGTTATACAATTTTTCTTTACAGAAATTAAGATAGTATTGGGAATACCCATAGAAATATCTATGATTCCACATAAGCTAGTGGGAGCTCATTTTTCTTCTTTTTCCTTTTCTTTACCTCTCTGATTTTTTGAAATAAAGCTATAAAGTGATTGTTATGCTAAACCAAACAGATAAGATAAAATAACCTTAGTAAAAGTGCTGCAGATCCTATCAAATTTCTTTTATTTTGATACTATCAAATTTCAAGAGACTGTATAATGTAGTTAGAAGGGAACGCCACAGAAAAATCAGAATAAAATGTAAGGATAATTGGGTACTACAGTCATGACAAAATTAGTACTTTAAAGCAATTTAATAAGGTTGATTTTTTTCAACTGTGTAGCTTTAGTATTCATATTAATTAACATAAAATCCAACTGTTTTAGGCATTGTTCATAAGAATAAACTCTATAGGATACTGAAAATTATGAATACATTAATGTTTACTGATGAAAAGGAAAAAGACAAAAAAAATAAGTTCTTTAGAGATAAAAAAACAACTTGAATTTAAGAAACATGTACAATAAACAATTTTATATACAAATTTAATTTAAAAATAGAAACTAAAAGGATGAAAATTGAGTCCACTGAATTCAAGAAAACAAGCAATAAAGTCTTGAATTCATTTGAAAATCATCCTCAAAGCATTACAAATGAAGGTATTACAATATAAATTTGGAAGATTGAAATGGATACATAGGAAAGATTGTAAGCACAATAATCACTAAACATGAAACTATGTTTACTTTAATAATACCAAAAATATAATACAAATTATCAGACCTCCCATCACTTCTTACATTCTCAGGGAAGCTGATGCTAAGGAAGTAGATACAGGTGCAGGTAGGTTATACATATATATTAAGTAAATAATTTTTAGTTATACATATGGTAAACAAATTATCTAAATAATGTGAAGTTTTGTATTTCTGGAGAGTTATTAACACACTTTGAATCCTATTTGTATTATCAAAACGAAATGTGGGTATAGTCAGTACAACAAAAGTTCTATGGTTATGTAAATATTTTTCAAAAGTACACACACACTGCACCACAAAAATGTGTAGCCTTATACATTCTAATAGTGTAAAAGACCATAGTGTTAAGATAAGGAAATTTTTCACAATGGAATACATAAATTATGGTTGGATATACACACACTTGTTTATCATAGAACACACAGTTATGTAAAAGTAATTTATGATCAAATTCTGGTTGCTTACAAAATGTGTGTGAATCTCATAAAAAGAGCTGCACTCAAAATGGAAAACAGAGAAGAATATCTCTGCTTGATTCCACTTGCATAGAGTGCAAAGAAAGTATATGAGAAATGATGAAATAAGAGTTTAATATATTATTAAATTATATTGAAAGTCAGAAAATTATCTTACATGTTCACTTTTCTACATATAGTACATTTATATAAATGTTGTAAATGCATTTATTGTTAATATTACTAATATATGATATTATGCTTTACTCCAATTGTGTATGTCATAACCATACAGCTAAATTTTGCATTTTCAGTTTTAGCATGAACTTCCTTCTGTTCCTATGCTAGAAGACCACCAGTTACATTTTGCTGCAAGTAATTATTATAGTACAACCACTACTCTTGTTTTGCCAGATATATCAAACTATATTTCTTTATTTTATCAAGAAAGTTATTCTACTTGATCTTAATACTCTTCCTTGCTAGTAATTAGATAATAACATTTTTAAAATTAGCACAAAAATGTGAGTTTAACATGAGAACTTGTTTCACATTACTGAATCATCACGAACTGGTAAAGGAACAATCTGCTACTCTAGATTTACAGGTAATTTGCAACCAACTCAATTTTGCTCTTGTGAAATATCTGCCTAATGTTGAAGACAGAGTATACCTATTTTGACAACTTTTTTCCAGAAAATCTACAATAGAGAAATCATTGGATAGAGAATTATACACTAGTTGTCAAGCCTTCTAATCAAAGTGACATGCATTATCTCAACAAAGACATCAGTTATCAAGTGAACACAGTCATGTCTAAAGTTGAAGCTTTGAAAAAGTACAGTCTTTTTCTGTCTGCCTAAAAAGGGAATCCAAAGTATTTGTACTGGATGTAATTATTGCAATATATAGAAATATATAATTGGAGTCTGTGAATTAAGGTAAGTAGAATTTGTGCTTCCTTAAAATATATGCACCATATTGTTTGAATATGTTGCAATAAATTGTTACAATAAATTATTGTAGTAGTTTTAAAGGGTACTGGATATCTTTTGTATGTAGTTTGTGAATTGTATTAAAAAGGTTTGTCATTTGTTGAAACTATTTGCCTTTTGTTTTCAAATACATTTGGATGTGTGATTTACCATAGTTTACTTTTCATTTTTCTAATTAGTTTATGATCTTAAAGCAATGAAGGTGTTGAGGAAGGTATATAGAAAAATTACTTTGCACAGCCAATGATCTTGCTATTGTAATATATTCAACAATTAAAATGATTTTTTCAACCTCATTATTAAAATATTGTTTAATGTGGAAATTTCTCTTCATCGTACTTTTTCATAAAATTAAAGCAGGACACATACCATTGTTCCATCCATGTTTATGCTATTTCATTAATAGGACAAATGCATATGAATAGTTACATGATTAAGTATGCTTTATATTTTGTATATATATAAATATATATTTATATTTTGGTATATAAATACCAAATATTTAATGCTTTGCTCTAAATTAGACTTAAATTTCAAGTTCTTCAGTTGAATTGAGTCTCCTAGAATACCCAACAAGAAAGGAGAGGCACAAAAGAAAACACAGGCTGAGTTCCCCTGAGTGCATTGATTTTCCAGAGTTGGACGTGTTGTTAAAATCTTTTTGCTTTCTTTCTTTAGTCTCCTTATCCCTAGTCTCAGGTGTTAGACTTTTATTTTCTTTCTCATTTTATACTTCCCTCAAGTTTTATTTGTCTATATCTTCTTGCTTGTTTGCTTTTGGATTCTGCTGGTCTAACTTTAAAAATGTTTTCAAACCTGACAGGGACTGGGATTCAAGAAATGATTTTGAAGGTGAGCTTCATACTTGCATTCCATTCCTCTAGTTCAGCCTTAAAGTATTATATGAAATTGTTCACATATTGTATATAGTATCTTCTTGTCGTGTTGGATGTTATTTCATTTTCTTTTTCTTTCACAATCAAGAACCCTTCTTAGGTGAAAGGCTAATCAACATCTATTAATCTCGATTATCATTGATTTAGAAAGTGGGTTGTAGCTTCATCATGATTCAGAACTACCAATATTACATACTTATTCCATGCTCATTCCATGTCCACTTACAAATGCTTCTCTCAGAGGCCATGCTTGTTAGGGTTCCTTCAGCCCTCGCCTTCCTCATGTCCCTCGGTTGACACATTCATATCATAAGGAAGGCAGAGCTATTTGAAGGTAGATTTTTCTTAACTCTGACTCAGTATCTTTCTTCTTCTAGCCTTTCCCCTTCTTCCTTCCGTTTGCCTCAGGTTCTTACAAGTTCAGAAGACCTTATGTTTGATACCACCTTCCCAACAAAAGTAGAGCCCAGAACTGAGAGATGATCAGAAGGAGGAGGATATAGAACCTTTGTGGACCATTTCTTTAGCATACAGTTAAAGGAATATTTTCTTTGGTTAATAAACTATCACTATGTATGTCAGACGTTGGTCCCTGAACCTGTAACATTAGCATCACTTAGACTATGATGTAGGATCATAATGTTAAGTGGAATAAGTCAGAAACAGGAATTTAAATATCCCCTGGTTTTTCTTTAAGTAAATTAATCAGCAAAATAAAACAGATAACACCATAAAAGGAAGTAGACCTTGTGCAAAGGGCAACAAGACTAAGAGTTGAAGCAGAAGGACAAGGAAAGAGACAATGACTCTGAAAATAATTACTGTTTCTCCCTTCATATGTTTATATTTTTCCTGTGTTTGAGTATAGTAAAAGAACAATCATAGAGGAATAAGTATTTTGTGTTTGGTTGAATTCACTTAATTTACCATGTTTGCAATTCAGTCATGTTGTTGGATAAAAAATTTTAGTAGCATGAAAATATATTGCTATGTGTTATTTCTATATTTGGTCTAGTAGGAAATAAT
This sequence comes from Cavia porcellus, assembly GCF_034190915.1. Classification (NCBI taxonomy): domain Eukaryota; kingdom Metazoa; phylum Chordata; class Mammalia; order Rodentia; family Caviidae; genus Cavia; species Cavia porcellus. The sequence goes on along the minus strand of NW_026947487.1, from coordinate 17,241,888 downwards.
TTATTATATATATATATATGTTTTTAACTTAAATATTTATTTAAATATTTATTTTGGGTAAAAATTCACAGGGTGAATTACTGAATTTTAACATATCTATCATTGTAGATGTCACATTAAATACACTTAACATACTTTCCTCAAGCAAAAGGAGAAAAGAATCTGAAATGTTGGAAAAGCCTATTTCCTTGATTGTGATATGATGATGTATTGATAGTGTTTATGTTCCAATTATTACATTGTACTTATTTAATGAGTACAGTCATTTATGTATCAATATATAGCTTTTAAATGACTTGTAATGATCTTTATTTATGTTTAAGTGAGATAACAATTTCATAATGTGGTTGTATAATTTTACATTTCATCAGCATACTCAGAGTTCTATTTGAACAATTTTCTTGTCAATATTATTGTCAATTGTTTTAATTTAGCTAGTTTAAATTGGGGGTAGTAATATCATATTTCAAATTTAATTTGAATTGTTTAAAAGGTTAATCATAATATACATAATACACATATTTACATGGATTTGTTTCACCTAAAGAAACAGAGAGAAAGACAGAGAGAGACAGAGAGCGAGAGACAGAAAAATGCTCTGTCAGTCCTTATCCATTTTAAAACTGAACAATTTGGTTTTTATATTTGAGGCATAAATAACCTTTATACTTGCTGAATGCAAGTATTTTGTAATATGTCTATATAATATTTTCTTCAGATTTATGGATTACCTTTGCATTTACTTGAATTTTCTTTCAAAGAGCAAGAATTGTTAATTTTGATGAGATCCTACTTATCTTCTTTTCTCTCCTGTGGCTCTGTTTTGTATTTAAAAAAAAAAAAAACTTTACATAATCTAAGTCAGTATATGGGTTATATTTAATTCAATTTTATAGAACAATCTAAAATGATATAAATAATGAAGACATCAGTCCATAAAACAATAATAGACTCAAAATGTAATAAAATTATGTATCACCTAATTCTTAGTCATTTTTTTCAGACAGGACTGGATTTGAGAAGCAGAACTAAAACTTTCTTACTCCACTCAGTGATTATAAAAATTATTTAATTAACTACAAGTAATATTATTTGCAAGAGTTAAAAGATTATTCATGAAGTTTCCATCAATATTGCAGGTTTGTTTTTTAAAAAGTAAATACTTCCTCAGGCACAGAGCAATTACGAAAATAGCACTCACCATTTCAGCTTTCACATGCAAATTTGAGTTTCTTTTGAACACTAACTCAGTGGCAAAACTTAAATCATTAAATAGAGGAAAGCAAAAAAATCTAAAACAAAGAATCATTTAACAAAGAATTTAAAATGTTATGCTATAGAATAAATGAGACAAGAATTGTGAAATAAATCTATTTCAAAAGTAAAATAAGACAGATAATGTTTTTGCAATTATAATTTGCTCACTATGCTGCATCATTTGCAAAATCTAAAATATATGTGAAAAAAATCTGCAGGATGAAAGGACAAATTAATGGATAAAGAGAAATTGTTATTTATATACATTGAAAGGGAAATTATTCAGCCTGTTGTAGTCAGGGTTTACAAAGGAAATGATTTAATATAGAATATGTAATTTATAGAATATGCAATTTGTTTTATAATATTCACTCAGAATCAAGCACAAAAAGAGTATGGAAGATCTGCCCACACATTGAAGATCCAAAGAATCCAGATGAGGGCCTGGATTCCACAGCAATGTCCTGCACAAGTCCCAATTGTGACCTAGAGTCCATGACAATGTCTGCCATGAGTCCAGCCAGAGGCCTAGAGCCTAAAAAATTGTCTCATGCAAGTCTCTATCAAGACTCTGCACCGGGAAGACCCGAAAATCAGTGGTGGAAGCTAGAAAGTCTGTGTCTGCGGGATGAAGGATGTCTGCCAGAAGACTGAGGGATCTGCTCTGGAGCCAGGAAGTGACGCTCAAGGTAAGGAACCAAACCTCCGAGAGAACTGCAGCATTCCTCAACAACAGGAAGGGTGGAGCTGCTCCAATGATGAGAACAACAAAGTTCATTCGGAAAACCAGCACGATAAGCTTCTACAGGCAAATCAATAGCGCACCTTCTTCTCCAGTTCCCTTTTTATGCTGTTGGCAGCAATTCTCAGGTGGGTCTTCCGCACTTATGACCATGCAGATTCAGTTCAGCTGGGTGTTACAAGCTGTTAGTTTATCCACTGCACAGCCTTAGAAAAAAAGTAAATCTTGCCAATTGCAACAATGTGAATGAACCTAAAATACTTTATATTAACTGAAATAAGCCAGGCATAGGACAGATGCTGGATGAGCCACTGTAACAGCTATAGCTATAGTACTTAGGAATTACTCCCCTCAAAGTGAGCATTTTTTTCCCCTTTTAGAAATTGTGGGACAGAGGACAGGAGCGGGGCCCAGGCAAAGGTTCTGGTGTGGGTGCTGTAGAGGCCAAGGCCACTAAGTGGGCCAGGCTGGGGACTGCAGGACACAGAGGGGAAGGAAGTGAGGTCCGCTGGAGCTGTGAGTTGCAGCTGCTGAGCTGCACAGTGACCCCGAGCCTGCGGTTGGACCCCTGGCTGTTCCTCAGGCGGTTGGTGGGGACACAGCCGTTGGGGTGGGGAGACTCAGAGAGAAAACCGGGGAGGTCAGTGAGTTTGAGGAGGACCAAGAATGCTGCTAAGGTCATGTCCCAGGCCTGGGGGGCCCTACCCTGGCCCATGAACCTGGAGGATTAAGAGCTGCAGGAGGTGATCGGGAGTGGAGCAGCTGCGTGGTCCAAGCTGCTTATTGTGCCCCTAAAAAGGAGAAAGTGACAATGAAAGAGATAAACCTTGAGAAATGTCACACTGGCATGGAGGAATTCCTGAAAGAAATTCAAGCCATCAGTCAGTGCCACCATTCTAATATTGTATCATGCTACACATCTTTGGTGGTTAAAAGATGAAGCTGCTAATGGAGGTTCTGTTCTGGATATTAGTAAGCACATTGTGGCAAAGGGAGATCACTACAGTGGAGTGAGTACTCGGTGAACCTACCATTGCTACGATAGAGAAGGGCTAGTAGGACTGGAATACCTGGATAAAAATGGGCAGATCCAGACAGATGTGAAAGTAGGAAATACTCTTTGGAGAAGATGGCTCAGTACAGATTGCAGACTTTTAATAAAGTGAGAAAGACCTTTGTGGGCACACCTTGCTGGGTGGCACCTGAGGTTATGGAACAGTTCCGAGGTTATGACTTCAAAGCTGATATTTGGAGTTTTGGAATCACAGCGATTAAATTGACTACAGAGGAAGCTCCTTATCATAAGGATCCACCAAGGAAGGCATTAATACTGACACTACATAGTGATCCTCCTTCTTTGGGAACTGGTGTTCAAGAGAAAGAAATGCTGAAAAAATGTGGAAAATCATTTAGAAAAATGATTTCATTGTGCCTTCAAATGGATCCAGAGAAAAAACCAACAACAGCAGAACTGTTAAGGCACAATTTTTTTTTTCAGAAAGCAAAGAATAAAGAATTTCTTCAAGAAAAAGTATTTCAGAAAGTGCCTACCACTTCTGAAAGAGCTAAAAAGATCCTGAGAGTACCAGGTTCCTGAGGACGTCTTCACAAGACAGAGGACGGAGGCTGGGAACGGAGTGATGAGGAATTGGATGAAGAAAGTGAGGAACGGACAGCTGCAATTTCACAACTCAGGTCTCCTCCAGAGAAAGAATCATTGTCAAATTCTGAGCTCTTCTCAGTAGCTGATCCCATGGGTACTTGGCTGCAGGTTACAGAACGGATTTCCGGTCATCTACCTCAGCCAGCTGGGCAGATTCCAGCCACCTCGAGTCTCTGCAGAGACAGGAAAAACAGCTCTGGCTTTGTCTTTGGGAGGAGTGTCACAAGAAACCAAGGTCCCCTAGCAGTATAGTACTAAGACTAAGGAATTCCAAAAAAGAACTAGATGGTATTCAATTTGAATTTACTCCTGGGAGAGGTACAGTGGAGGGCATGTCAGGAACTCATTTCTGCCTTCCTAGTCTACGGTAGAGATTTTGGAATACGCCTGACAGTTGTTCCCATACCTTTTCTGATTCTGTGGCTTTAGTCATGAGCTTTATTTATCCACTAGAGTGCAGAGGCCTGTTAGGAAAGGGAGGGATGTTGAGAAGGAAAAGGGATGAATATACGATGAGGTTTGGGAGGAGAGTAGATTAGAAGATTACACCAAGGTTTTAGCAGGATTGGTTAAAGAAGAAAGCCTTCTGAATCAGGAGAGAGACAAAAGATTGGTCAGATTTCTGGAAAAATAGTTCATGTTTTTCTTTTTTCTTTTTTTTGAGGGGTGCGAGGTGTGCGAGGAGTGGAGATGCGGAAGCAAAGTCAGGGAAATGGAAAATGGAGTTTGGGAAGGGGATAATGTCCTGTTTGTCACAAGATTAGTGGCTTGAATAGCTGTTCATTGGCTTCAAGCAAAATCATCAAAATCTATTTATTTGTGAACCTGGGAAGGAGTCAAAAGTGTTCTAGCTTGTGGTTTGGGGATGGTCTGATGCTGGGCTAGGCATGAGTAGCAGCCTATCTTTCGTCCACTTTCTCCAGCCACCATTACCTGTGAACCTCTGCAGGGAAGGCCTAACAACAGAAGTGGGCTGGGCTTTCTCTCTCTTTTCAGCTCAGTTGCTCTTTTGGGAGTTAGGAGACAGACACCCCCCACCCCAGGCATCGCAGGACAGTGTTATGTGCATGATGTGTGGTGAATTCCTCCTGGCTTCTGCAGTGATCCTGAGAGAGTAGGCCCAGGAGGAACAGCATGAAACCTTACCAGGAGTTGTGGTTAGAGTGCTCCTGGTCTCCAGGTTACCCTGTCCCTGGAGTAGATGGCTACATTAACTATACAGCACAAAATGAAATGCTGCAATGCTATTTGTGAAATGTGTGGTCTTTCTAAAGGACTAATGAATTGGAGAGTTTTACTTAAGTTTTGAACCAAATCCTAGAGCCAGCTGGTACTGTCTCTAATCTGGAGGCCATAATAATAGTGTGTCGATAAACAGAGGTTCCTCCTTGTGATGTATGCTAGATTATGAAAGATGTAAAATATTCAACTTTCCCCCGTTTTTGGCTTTGTATTTTACTATATGTTTTCTTTATTTTAAATCAAAAAAGAATAAGTTGCCCTTTAAAAAAAAGAAGTTGTGGAACAAATTAGAAGACAAAAGTTTGATAAAACCTTAAAGGAGACTATTTCTCTGGTGTAGGAAGAGAAGTGACAGGTAAAAATTCTTACCCTGTGAGGAGTTTGGAGATTGTAGATGGAAGCAGAAGAATAAAGGCAGGAATAAGCTAATAAAGGGGAAAACATTATGTCTGTCTCAATAATTAAGGCACCGCCTGTTTTGTTCCTTTTGGGTACTTTCTGGTAGTTGCTATGACAACTGTCAACTGCCATGTTGTTGGAAGGTGTATCATGTAGCAGTGAGATGGAATTATAATGAGGCATACGTTGTCTGGTGGTCAGTCAGTCATCTTACACAACCAGTTTGAGTTAGTTTACCCAAAGATGAACTTACTGCTTATTAGTGCTCACGTCGGGCAGAAATTCAGGCTGGTTAAGTAGGCAGTTCAAGATAAGGGCAGAAAAATGGTCTAGGTCGGAAAAACAGAGACTATAATAGAGGTTGGTAGGGACTGGAAGCAGGGAAAATGAGGACTAGATATCCAGTGAGTACAAATGCTCAGCTATGCCAGATAAAAGAAGTGGCAGAGATCTGAGGTGCGTACAGTGTATATAGTAAATGATGTAGTTTGGACCTGCAAAATTTGTTAGACTTGTAAACCTAATATTTAAAGTTTTTGCAACCAAAAATGAACAAACAAAACTAGATGGTCACAGAAAACTTTCAGAAGTGTAGGACGGTGATTTTTTCCTTGAGAGTGGTGAGATAGCGAACTTATCCAAACTTATCAAATAAAATGTGTACAATTCCTTGGATAACAGTAAACTCCTTGTAAACACTTTGTAAACATTTCAGCAAACTATTTAAGAAACCAACAAAGTAGTCTCAAAATATGTAAACTCCATATTGTTGAGTGGGACAAAGTGGCAAAGAGATTTATTAAAAACATTAGAGACAGATAACTAATACTGTAAGGTAAAATTTACATGCAAAATTAAAGTCAGAAATAGTTTTAATGATAGTAACTTGATATACATCTTTGAAGCGCAGGAATATATATCAGTGCAAGAAATGCAAATATTTGTCAAAACTATATTAACAAAAGGAACAGATAAAGATAAAGCAACCCAATGCATCATTAAAAATATCACAAGTAGCATAGATTTACACATGTAACTAATATATAAGGATTTATAACTCTTTTACTAAATATAAGGTATAAAGTATCATCATATTTTGATTCCAAATGTGACAATAATTTACTTTCATTATGTATATATTTCTAGAAATTTCACTGAATATCATATGCAATGTGTGTATATCTTTATATTTCTATTTTCCTAATTGTCTAAGTACTATGTTATTTTTTTGAGATTTTTAAATTTTCAGTTTTACATTAATGGTATCTATATCTACCAATCTAATTATATATGTATTAGAGAGAGGTATGACTTTTTTTCATATAAAATGTCTCCCTTTTTAAATGAAATTAAAAATAAATACTGCATTTCTGTAATAGTACAAAATTCCTAGATCATATCTGCATGATTTATTAAACAATTTCTATACTAGCTGTGTTCATTAACTTTATCAATTTAATTGGCTTCATAGAAGCCTGAGAAGTTAGTATATCACTCTTCTGAGTGTGAGTTCGCTTCTCTGCTTCCAAACTACAGCAAGTTGCATATCTTTGCTTATCTATGCCCATCTACCATGTTGTTTTCCATGCACTCACTGGTCATCCGTGTATTGAAACTTCTGAAATAATTAGCTCATATCAAATATTTCCTTCTTTAGTTTTATATTTCTGGGATTTTGTACCAGCAACAGAAAGATGAATGATACATTGATAAACTCTTCTTAATTCAATATTTTTATATGATCAAAAGTAAAACTTTGATATGTTAGGGGCCATTCTAACATCCTCAGCTAGAAACTATTTTACAGTGTAGTGATATAAGCCTTTGTGTACCCATATGTAGTTCCGACATAACTCTGAAGCATAAACTAACTCAACTATTGAATGTTAATATTTACTTGAAAATCCTGCAACAACTGTGAAACCCTCTAGTTCTATATTGACCCACATATATGTCCTAATGATATGTTATTGGAAGAAAAACTAGTAGGATGAATTTACATTTTAGACACATCTCTAATTTCCAAAATTTTATGCCAAGTTAGTAACACTAAAAGAATATCTGAGAGAACTTTCTTATGGTAACTGTAATAAAAGATAACGTAGAAGTTAATTTATACAAATATAAAAGAAAACATAGTTTGCATAAGTATGGTTGCTTATTAAGATAATATTTTCATTACATTTTTCTTTGTGAAATAATTGTTTCTCTTGATATAGGCAAAGAAACTCAACCTACTAGATACCTGGTACAAATTCATGTTTTCCAAAACTGAAGAATGAATTTGAGGAATAATGAAGGTTAAAACCAGAATATATTTACTGAGAGAAAGAAGCTTCTGTTTCAGTGACACACAAAAGGGGTCCTGAGAGTTTTGTGGTTTGCCAACGACCAATGATACAAGGAAAAAAAAAATCCAGTCTACTAAATGTCCAATACAAGTTTGTATTCTCTAAAGTTGAAGAATAAATTTTAGGAACAATGGAGGCTAAGGACAGAATATATTTATTGAAAGAAAGAAAGCTTCTGTCTGAGAGAGACAGAAGGGATGGTGAATAGCTTGCTTAGAACCCTGTATTTTCTAGGGATGTTATGGAGCATAACCCCATGTTGAGACAGCTCCAAAGCAAGTGAAAAAATGGGCACTCATAAGACGGGAATTAGAACTATCGTCAATCAATAAGATTATTTGCTCAGGTACAATTGATTAAATTGGAGACAAATGGGGAGCCAGTCATATAGCAAGTGGGCATGTATATAGATCAATGGCTCTTCGTGTAGGAGGCTGGGTTAGTGACGTCTGGCTTCCCCAGGGTGATAGAAATCTATTGAGGATATCAACCCCTGATATTTATCCTTAGGATGTGTATGCATTTGTTTTATCTTTTGTCTTATGACCTGGACTGATGCAGGAGGTCTCTGTTTCCCCCACAGTTGCAAGGTATCTGGTCTTCTGCCCTGGCTCCTTACAGGGCCTAACTCTGTCTGACCTCCTTTAATATTTCCATCTAACTTAGTTGCCTGTAACACTCTAAATTTCACATTCTTTTTCATTTGGGTTCACATTGATTTACTCTGGGTATTATCTTCTTTCAGGGAATACACTACAAAGATGAGTCTTCTGGCTGTTGGTGACTTTTATGGAAATGCTGAAATGAGAAAGTATATTACAATATTCACTTTGACATACGCAACAGTGAGCTCTTCACATTTCTCTTGCAATAATTCATAGGCCTTTCTGTGTTTCTGGGTTTGAATCCTAGCTTTATTCCCCAATGTCATACTGTTGCCACCAAAACCCATTATCTGCTTCGTACTTGCTTCTTTTGTTACTCATTAAAGTGCTCTTGGGTTATCTCAAGACTACCAATATTGGAAAAAGAGAATTAGGGGAAGAAAATTAGGTTTCATTGTAACAAACTTGCTGGTTTTGACATTGGTATTGACATAAAATTTTAAGAAACTCCACAGAATGGGATCATATGAGAAGGGAGACAGTCGGTTAGTGAAGCAATGAACAGACAGTGTGCTCGGCTGGACAGCTTCAGGTCTGTTCTTCCTGGCTATTTTGGATACTCCTGAGATTATGAATCACTTTCAACTGTTGAGTCTGTGCTATAATCCTTTAGAAAAAAGTAATTTTCCTTCAATTTAAAATTTTTTTCTTTAATTAGTAAACATGACTATCAAGTGTTTAACTTACACTTTAATATTATTTGAAGATCAACAGATGTTGTGAGCTCTAAAAAAACTAAAGAAAGACTACTGAATATGAGACCTGCAACAAATATGTGCGTGTGTATGTGTGTGTGAATGTGTGCGTGTGTATGTGTACATGCGTGTGTGTGTATTTTCCTCACTGTTCCCTTTTCCTGGGTAGCTTATGCTAATAGTTAATATCTCAGTTATTTAGGGGAAAGTTTTCCTTTGATATTACAAATCTTGGCAAGGAAAGACCAAAAGATGACTTTAAAGGGACCAAAAAATGACCTTAAAAGGAGAAATTCAGCAAAGTGGAGAAATCTCAAAGAAGATGCTTTAAGACAACTTTGATAAAGTTTTTACTGCTGTTACACTACACACATAAAGAAGTTATTCTAAGAATAGGATTTCTAAAGGTCAACCATTTGTTAACATTAAGTAATGACCTCACTGAAAAATGAAGATAAACATTAAATTATTTCCTTCTTTATCTTTTTGAGACAAGGTTTAGGCTGGCCTTGAACTTGCTTTGTAGCGCAGGCTGACCTCAAACTTGCAGTGATCCCCCTGGCTCAGCTTCCTAGTGCTGGGATTATAGGAGTGCACCACCACACCCAGCTGTAGATTATTTCTTCCTTTAAACAGAAGCAGAAGCATATAAATATTTTTCGATGTACAGAAAGACCACACAGATTGGAATAATTGCTAGATAAATTGTTTTTATTTATATCCATTTAATTGCTGTGAGATAATTATCTAAATTTCACAGTTAACTGTGTTCATGCTACAAGTGTAAATGAAGTAAATATTTTTATTTTTCATTTTCTCACACATTCATTGTCTTCAACACATGAAGTCACACCACAATAAAAATTTTCATTAAACTGTGCAGTAATAAGAGAGGGAGTGAATTTCATATTTATTTGAGGTAATACTTTAGTGGTTAACAAAACTTCAGTGATTAACATTTCAAAAACTTTAGCATTAAAATAAGGGGGAAAATGTTAACTATGCTAACAGCAAAAAGGAACATTGGAAAGATTTACATCACATTTAGATTCCGAGTTATTTATATTTTGAAATCCAGATGACACACACACTTGTGTGATATATATCAGAAATTTATGATGAAGAAGTTTTTTTCTGACATATATTAGTGTACACTACAAGAAAACTATATATATATCACTTTTTGAAACAAAGCAAATTAAAATTTGATTGCAGTTTTTTCATTATGAGTAATTTTGGTGAAATTCATGTAAGCTACCAACAAACATCAAACTTTCATATTGGATGTATTCCAGTAAAAAATTTTGGTTATGGTTAGATAAATACCTCTTATCTTAACACTTAATATAATAAATTGTATAAGACATGAAGCATAGTTTAGTGGGAAAAACTTGATACCTTTTTATGACAAAAAGTTTTACAATTTTGTTCCTACTTCATGTGAGCTGTGTAATGCAGTATAAAGAAAGTATAATAGTTCCTCAGATTTTCAGCTGTTTGTGTTGTAACACAATGTCAATAAGCTCTATGCCTGTGTTCATGAAGCTATGCAAAAAATAAAGGAATAAGTTTCCTAGTTTCTGTTCTGTGGGCCAGACCTGTGAATGCCAACACATGTGTGCAGGTACACATGCATGCGTGCAGACATGCAATTTAAACTTTATTTTCCTTAACTTGCCCTCTCAAATGGATTATCCCTACTCTACTTCCCAGAATATAAGAGCATTGGAAAACAACCAACTGAGGGTATAGCTTTAGGCTTTTACAACTCTCCAACTATGCATCTTTACTTATTGTGATTAATTTACAGTTCACATTTACATACTATGCATAATTGTGAAATAATAGAGATCAAAATTAAAACATTCTTTGAGATGATATACATACTTTGAGTCAGTTTTGTATTTCCATTATTTTTCAAACTTCTTTATTTCCCCATAGAATCAAATATGACAATGTAATGCAACATTTTTTTATTCTTGTCAAATAATACTAGAGATAGGATTATAATGAACCAAGTATAAAGATAAGAAACTTGAATACAATTTACATTGATGTTTAAATGTCTAATTATCTCAGAAATTTATGATGGAAAAGTTTTGTTTCTGACATATATTAGTGTACACTACAAGGAAACTGGATAAATTTCTTCACTTTTATAGAGGGAGATATGCATAGTACATTTTGATAACAGTTTCTAAGATGTCAGTTTTCAACAAAGAAGAAAGATATATTCACTTTCAACATAAAAGAATCCACATGAAAACTAGGCTTTATGAGCTCTTTATTAAAAATGTTCCTCTCTACAACTCTGCAATCATCTGTCTCCGTGGAATTATTATGGCAGTTGACATCTTCCTTAGCTCAGTTGAATTTTTCAGTCCACCTTCTTTTCTCTCATTGTGTCTGCCTTCCCTTGTCACTGGAAATCCTTTGTTGTAATATCCTTTTTTTCCCCCTGCAGCTTCTACTAACTTTGGCACTTTATATTGTATTAAATTTCAAATTCTAAGCTTATTATAAACTTCTTAACATATTTGATTGGCAGTTTTTCTCAAGTCTTTTTCTTTCTCTTCAGTGTTTGTTGAATAAGACATTAAACAAAAACAAAAGCTGGTGTTGCAGTAGATTTTAATGTATTGAAAAATGAGGCTAATTTCTCAGAGATATAAAAAATTTTCTTGCACCTTAACAATGTACATTGTACTTTGTGTTACAGTGGTATGATTTCAAGGAGAACTGAGAAATTTATTAGTTTATTATTTATGTGAATTCAACTAATATGTAAGATGCTTATCAGCTCTTAAATCAGAGGCCACATATTGGACAACATAGGTTTTTGGTGTCATTTGACACTTGGTTTATTTCTTCTCTTCTTTGTGTGAAAATTATTACAAATACATTCCAATTTAAAATCTTAGTCTCTTTTTGATGTAGGATACAAAAAGCATTCCCCTCAATCATTTTACATGTACACTTAGAAAATAAATTGTAGCTTGTGATATTATAATTTTCACAGTGAAACAATCTATGCTAGCCACAGAGATGAGACAAAATTACAATTTACGTACTTAACATACTGACACAATGAAAAGACCAGGTCAGCATAATATAGTAATATTTTTCTGTTTATAAATTCTCTGCTCCTTTTCATGGGAATAGTAATATCTATTTCAGAAAATTATTAAGATTTGAAAATAACTTCACTTGTAAAAGCATTCTTTAAACTGAAAATATAGTCAGTAAATAGACCTTTACAATTTTTTTCATATTTTAATAATTTTTTCACATTATTCCTAGGTTAGGTTGCATTTTAAGATAACAGTATGATTTCTCAGTTTGTTTTTTTCCTAATATATCTTGAAGTTTACATTCAAAATTTCTAGGATTAATTCATATTCCCTTGCTCTGAATGAAAATGCATTTGTATTTAATGTGTTTTACAGATGTAGAATATATAATTGCTGCATTTATAATAAAGATGAGCAACTGCTTATTTTGAAAGCTGACATATTTCTCATGCTTTTCTCATACAAAAATCAGATCTTGAAAACATACTTGGAAATTAACTTTCATTCAATTCAAAACTGTATTATTTTATATTCAATGTCTTAAATGTAAGAAACTATCCAAAAGAAGTATCTCTCTGTGTTCATTTTCACATAATTGAGAGAAAGATTTTCATTATTTCTTTATCAAAATAGACTGTAATTTTTATATAAATAACCTCTGAATAGTTTATATAATGCCAAAAATATGTATCATTGCTTATCTAATTTTTCAAAATAATTGTTTCAGTTCAGAATTATTAAGCTCAGTTTTTCAGGCAAGAAAATTGAAGTGTACAAAAGTGTAAGCCATATGGCTCATTCATAATTAAATTTTCACTTAATTACAATCTTTGAGACGCAAAATAGGGTGCTTTATGTATACACATTCCCTGTGTATTTGTTTTATCTGTTAGAGTCTAATCTGAATCAAAATCACTAGAAAGTCTAACAGTTGGGAATAAAAAAATGAATACAAAGTAGAAAAAGAAATGAAAGATGAAACTTAGCACGTGACAGCCATAAAGACACATAGGACTCAAGCTTGTTTTCTCTTGCTTTAGAGTCTTCAATTTTGTTTATGGGGTAAGATGCAGCGATGCTGAAACTTTCACAAAGGAACTTGTAGCTCACATGACTTTGTAGGTAAAGAAACAATAAAAGATTCAGGAGGAGGCAGACTGGCACCTCCTCTTCCTGTACTCATGTCAGGTTTTGGCTGGTGTAGAAAGCATCCAGCTGAGAAATATCAGCTGAACCAGTCAGATCGGACAATTCTGCCACAAACTGAAAATTTAAAAAGAATATAAATGCAGTTTGATTACACCTCCAATATCTCACAGAAAATATCCCTTATGATACTGACATGAAATATACAAGAAACAAGATATAATATACAAGAAACTAAAAATATGTTAAGTTGCCATCTTAGTACAACCTAATCATGGCGCTCCATACATAATACTGTTTAAATGTAAGAATGTTTAACTTCCAAATGAAGACATTAGTAAGATCATGACTGGAATCAAGGATATTTGTTTTTCTCATGAAATATATATATATATATATATATATATATATATACACACATACTTTGAAAATTACCTCAAAATATCTTCCAAAATATTTCTTTATCTGTTCCTGGGATTTGCATTTTTGTAGCTTTGTCACATTTCCCTTTGATATACATTAACCTAAGTGACAGAATTACATTACATGACAGAAGATTGGAAGAGGCATGTTAAAAATTCAAAGTATGTTCTAAAGTAACCAGATGAAAACAAAAGTAGGTCAAAATAACAATTGCTTAACTCTAGCTTCTTCAAGCACTGATGTAGTCAAAATTGACAATTATACTTTCTCCCAATAACCATTCTATCTGTAATTGTACTAAACAAACCACTTGATTATTGTTTCCATGTCTTTTGGAACATATGAACAGTAATTGTTTTAGGTCAGTTTGACTAAATTAAGAAACACTAGACAGATCAGTGAACACTCCTGAGTGTGTGTATGTGTGTGTGTGTGTGTGTGTGTGTGTGTGTGTGTGTGTGATAGGGTACTTTATGTTGGGTAAAATGTATGATCCTTTGCTCCTTTTGTTTTTGGAAATTTTTCTTTGCTCTGCATCCCACCTGTCATTAACTAAAAATTGACACCATATCGCATTGTTTATTCATGATATTCATTTATTGGAGTCAACATACCCTGGACTGAAAACTGCTGAGTTTTAAAGACTAATTACATTTCATCTCCTTTAAGTTGCAAGCATAGGGTATTCTGTTTCAGCAATAGGAATGCTGATTGAAAGAAAGAAAGAAAGAAAGAAAGAAAGAAAGAAAGAAAGAAAGAAAGAAAGAAAGAAAGATAGGCAGGAAGGAAGGAAGGAAGGAAGGAAGGAAGGAAGGAAGGAAGGAAGGAAGGAAGGAAGAAAAAAAAAAAAAAAGAAGACCAGAGAAACGGTATCATTGTTGTGACAGTACCTGACCCTGTGGGTCAGAAGTTTCTGGAACTGATTTGAATGGGAATTTAGAAAGATTTGGAGATTCGGGCTAGAGAATTTTTAGAATTTTATAACCAGAACATGATAGGCAATGCTATCTGGAGTTCAGTAGACCAACATGGTGATAGGAATTCAGAAAGTAAAGGTCAGGATCAGAGTTTTGAGTAGGGAACAAGGACTCTTGGAATTGGAGTAGAATCCATATACTTTATATTTTATCCTTATCCCAGAAAACGTAATCTACATTTTATTCATGTTCTGATGATTTGCAGGAAATTAAGGATGAGCTAATTGATCTAAGCAGAAAAAAAATTCAAGACAGCTTAACATTCAGCCTATATCATGGGTATTGTTAGCTGACTTTTTCAAAATTTATAGTAACAATCAGGGCCAGAAACAGAAAAACAGGAATATTTTGTCTCAAAAGGAGCTATGTTTGAAAGCAGTGCCAAAAGAAGAATAGTGTTTGAAAAGATTAGCACTACAGAAAAATAGCAAAGTGCTTTATATAAAGAGAAGAAGTCTTTAAAACATCTCAAAAAGAAACCAGACCCCACCCATTTCATACTCAAAAGTGCAAATTTTCCAATTGAGAAGATAGTATCTGGGTCCTTCACTACAGTAAGGTTTTCTAGAAATTATTTCCTCTTGAATGTATTTTGGCCATCCAGACACCCAAGGATCAATGCTACTGAGATCCAAGGAGGCCTGGCTACTGTTCACACTGAAAAATATGTTTTAATTCATCCCTATAATGATTACTTTACCATGCAAAATGCAATAGTTATGAAGTAAGGAGGTTTCCTACAGATTTTAAATGAATTCTAAAATACCAGGCAGTGGTACCCTGAGAGGGCACTGATGGAATTGTGGGAATAGTCAAAGATACAGAGGAGACACAGGAGAGGGAGATGACAGTGACTGTGAATGTCTGTTGATGCAAGCTAAGATATTTAGCTAAGCCTTCTCAGGAGAGAGGCTGTTTGAGGTAATACAGGCAAGGTCATAGTGGTAGAGTTTTCTAAGTTGCCCAGAACACACATCTCACTTCAATGCGACCAGGATGCCAGATGAGATGTACAAAACCTAATGGTTGAATGGTTGGACTTTTGTCTTACTTTGTGCAATTCTTTTGTAACCCCTAATTTTTTGGAATAGGAATAATTCCCCTGTGCCTTTTCAGTTGGTGATGGAGACAGAAGTTTGGGTATTATACATGGTGGCTGTTGTGCTTTCTGTCTGGTCTTATACTGTTCTACTTTCCAGCTGCCAGAACTCAGAAGTTTTGCTGTTTCTCACACTTATGTTATAGTCTTCCTGCCTTTGGAAACAATGAAGTCTGGATTGAAATCCTGAGAAATTCTGAGACGAATTAAAAATATACTCCTTTAACTTAAACTTTTTTTTGTATTGAGTTTCAGCAACAGAAAAACTGACTAATAAAGACTAACACATATATTTTTTTTCTTTAATACTTACATTATGAAGCTTGTTGCATTGAATTGGTGTAAATTTCTTTTGGTATAATCATACAGAGTGAGAATAAAATGAGATGTCCAAGAGATCTAGGAATGTCTCCTTATCCCCTTTATATAGTTGCAATTAAATATCATCTTAAACATCAGAATGAATCACTCAGAAATGCATAACTCAAAACAACTATGTGGCATCATAATCCAGCTTGTAACAATATGAGACAGTTTACATATATTCTAAAGACAGAAGCAACTGGTATTTTTGTGTAATTTTAACAAGAATAAAAGGTATTTAAAATATTTCCTATAAAAATCATTTCAGAGACATATAATTGTGTCCTTTCTTAGCTATGTCAATGTATATATAAAGTTAGATTATTTTCAAGAAATTTTAAAAGTCTGAAGAATACATGTGCTTCTAAAGAAAAACTTCTTTAATTTTCCTGATTTGAGATTTATTTATGAAGTGTGTTTTCAGGTGTAGTGGAGCACATCTACAGTCCGAGCCTATTGGAAGATTGGGTCAGGAGTATTGGAAAAGTAAGCCCCAGGCTGAGCAAATTAGTGACGTAGGAAGCTCTTATCTTAATAAAAAAGAAGAAAAAGAAGCAGAACAAAACAAAACAAAAATTACAAAAAAAAAAAAAAAAAAAAAAACAAACCTTGGATTGATTAGCTTACTTTCTCCTATGTTTCATACTGTGTTTCTGACACTAACTTGTTCTTTGATATTCAAGCTGTAAAATATTAGCAAAATCTGATATATATGCAAATTATAAATTCCTGAATGTAATTATCTAAATATTAAGATACTTAATTTTCTTTCTAAAGCTATGACCTATGCTAATATAGTCTGGAAATTTAAGCAGAAAAGAATTTTAATATGGAAAACCAGAGACCTGCTATCTGTAAGAAAAAAAGCTGTAAGTTTGATTATTGTCTGATATCTGGGAAGTTGGAAGGTAAACACATTTTAATGCTTATGTAAAATTTAAATTGTTCCTTAAACAGAAAGGAATTCTCACTGTGTAGTTTACACTAAACCCTTTGTTTGAGTTCTGAAAATTGTACACAGAGCCTTTGCACTGAGTAATGAGTTTTTACTTTTTGTTTGAGACAAGTTCTCCCTAAATTGCCCAGTGTAGAGTCTGGCTCAGCCTCAGGACACTGGGACTTCTTACACTGTATCCATGCCTAGCTGTACACACACTTTATTCTCAGGGAAGCTGGGCTTGTACATACGCTGGTCAGAGGGCACTTATGTGAAAGGCCCAAATGAAAACCTCAGGCACTGAAATTGGGGTCCTGCCTTACGGTCAGAACTTTGCAAGGGTTGTCACAGTCCATTTCTGGAGACTTAAGTACACTTTACAACACAAGAGGAGGACTGTTTGAAGTTGTGTGTTGTTCGATGGTATCTATTTTTCTCCAAACAGTACACAATCCCAACTTGTCTGTTTTGTATTGTATCCATTCTTTGAAATACATTGTATTAATGTAGCATCTCTGGACTCCCCCCGTGAGTCCTGAGAAATACACTTACCTGTATAAATAACATTTTATTAAAAGAGTCTGATAAATTTCACTTAACATTCAGGATTAAGTTAACTGTTTTGAATAATTTCACAGATTAAGTTTGTTAAATTTATGGAAAGTTATATTATCCTGAATACAATTATCTGTGTGATTAAAAACACATAAGTAGATTTGCATCCTTCAGTTGATAGGAATTGGAATATTAGTACCTTGACTTGTTTCATTTTTTCATTACTCTATTTCTTATTTTTCTACATTAATTGCGCATATATGTATTGCTATAAAATGCATTACACATAATTAGTTTTTAATGAAAAGAGGTTTGCTCGGCATATTCTGTGTGATATGCCAAGTTCTGAAAATTAGAAATTATTGTGTATCAGTGGTCTCATGAGAAATATATGTAAGCATAGTTAACAAAAGTAAGATTTATTAAGGTAATATCAATTACATGATGACTCTGAAATATACAACAATTTTTTTGTTGACTTCAGATTATGTAGTTATATGAATTGTGCCAGAGAGAGAATGCAACCACAGGAGATAACTAGGAATTAACCAAGTCAGAGAAGTGGACAATGTGTGTAAATTATTGAACAGCAATAGCAAAGTTCTAATCCAGAATTGGGAATTGACGTAGAAACATGGTCTCCCAAAGTTTATTTTTTAATTTAATGACTATGTTGAAGATGATATCTGAAGACAAATTTATTTACACACACACATATACATGCACAAATATACACTGTATAGAGAGGAAGAGAGAGAGAGAAGAGAGAAAATCTGGGAGGTAGAATATTAAACAAGAAAAATAAAACAAATTTTATGGAGCTTATTTATTTATTTGCTTAATTTTTGGAACCAGGAATCAAACTCATGACCTCATGCTGAGCTAAATCCTTGGCCCTGGTCTTATTTATTTTTTATGATAAAGGTCAATGCAATAACGTAGGATAGTGTTACTCAAAGTATAAAGCTACAAGAGACCACCTTAGGAAATATTTATTAGTACATGGTAGTCCAGAAGTGAAATTTGAGAGTGAGACATACTTGTCAAAAACATATCTTTTGCATTTGTATCATTGTGAATTTGAACCAATTCTGCTACAGACAAGATACATGATGTGTCACATTGGGGTGATTTGCACGTTAAGCTTTCAAAGTCAAAATCTATTAAAAATGTTGTATTTACATTTACTATTTAAGAATCTAGGTTTGTCATCTTCAAATCAAAAGTGATGAGGAAATTAAGAAAATGTATCTTTTGAAGAGTTATCACTTTCATTATTATTTTTAATTCATCTACATATATTTTAATATCAAAATTCATTTTAACTGAGTAAATAAAATTTATTTGCTCTAGTGTATTAAAATAAATAATCTTCACTTGCTTTTTACATTTTAAAGAAAATACTGTTTTCACAATGTTGCAATACTAGAGTGGTAAATGGTAATGGACAGCTTATAGAATACTTTGTATTTTTTTCAGAAGAGTAATGACATTAGCACTGAGTTTGACTTTTTAGTCGTAATTGTTGAAGTAGTGAAAGCCTACTTCAGAATTTACAGCTATATACTGAATAATTAATAAAATCTTTTTCAACATGTAAATATATTTGTTTAAGAAATCAAGAAAAAAACGCAAAAGTTAAATTAAAAGAAAAGCATTGAACTGTTTTAATAATCCACAATAAGAGAATGTGATGCATGTATAAATTGCCATTGTTGGACATGAGAGGACCAGGTAGATGACGTATAGAAAGAGAAAGGGAGAGGTAGACAGACAGACAGAGCAATAGAATAGGCTCATACTGAGTAGAGATACACAATTGGTATCAAAAGAAGTTATCTGCAATAGACATTATAATATCAAATTATACTTGTTTGAAATACTAGGCAATTTCACAGAAAGATGGGCAAATAAATGTCATATCCAATACCCTCATTTGCTTAATATTTTCAGAAACTGACCATGATATTAAACAACAATTTATAGAAAAATGACCTGGAAACATGTTTTTATCTCTAGCCTAGTATTAAGTGGTAATTTCATAAGTGTGTCATTTGAACAGCTGATTCTTTAATGTGAAAGAAATCACAGAATATTTACTTGTCAAAACTGTGAATTATAGTAAAAGTTTTTTTGAAGCCTATTTAAATATTTTAATGTTTAAATGAGATTTCAGTTGTTCTATATACTGCTCTTTTTTAAAACAATATGCTACAAAGCATCAGCTAAACCACACAATTTAATCAATAGTGAAAAACAAAAGAGCATAATGATATACCCATTTCATTATAAATGCTGTTTATCATCTAATAGAGAACTCGTCTATAAACAATTACTATTAAATATTAAGATGTGATTATATTTGAACTCCTACTGAGTATTTCAGATAAACTCTGTGTTTTTATAATGTACCTTCTGGTTCCAAGTTTTAGAGAAATGCATATCTGTATGTCTTGGCTACTTTTCTTGTTGCTGAGACAAAATACCCCACACTCACAAGTTAAGGGAGGAAAGACTGATTTACCTTAAGGTTTGTAGAGGTTTCAGTCCATAATTGGATGGCTCTAAGGAATGATGATTTGATAGAGGGACATCAAGAGAAAAGTTCATGGTTCTCACAAGGAAGCAAAAACAAGAAAGAAGAGACCTTAACAGTATCTTTCTCTCCCTTTTGTACTGTATCAAGGCTGGTTGGATTAGGGAGGTGCTCAAACAAACACTGAACTAATTTAGTAATCACACACCTTAGGTCCCTTGTCACATATTCTAGATCCAGCCGTCTGTGCAAAAGCCTCATGTAAGGCAGACAAGGCTTTAGGGGGAACATCTAAACCCAAACAATAATACCATATTTTCTTGTTTACCTAATCCATTGAATATTTTAAAGAACATACTATTTCCTTAAAGGAAATGCAACGTGTTTATCAATGTTTATAAATTAAAAGGAAAAAGTATCCCTGACAGAACTACACACCTACAAATGTTATGCAAGGTTCAGTAATTTGTCAAAAATCAACCACAAATTTTGTTGTGGTCTCATCTTGTACTTCTAAAAAATCATTTTTGATTTGAAGATGTTCACCTGTTGAGGTCTTCTAGTGCATTCTCTGCATTCCTGATGATGGGTTCCTTTTTATCAATTATAACCATTGTACCAATTTTATATTAATACATACTTGGAGCGCAAAGAACAGGTACATGTACACAGCAAGCTTTAATTTTTTCCCTCCTTTCTTTGCTTACCTATTCTTTTTTTTTTTTATTTAAAGAAAAGGAAACGAAAAAAAAAACATGGAGATTAAAGAATAAAAGGGTAGAAAAATAATACTAAATTACAGACAAACAAAAGGTAATAAATTGCCAGTTGATAAGTTACAAATTGTCTTCTTCGAAATGGCTGTTTAGGTTATAGAATTAAAGTATTTAGAATGACATTCAAAAAAGTGACCCTACAAACCATTCTGCTCTATGGCCGAACAAAAGCTCCGTAATATGATTATCAGTCCCACCTATTTGTTTTACATCTCTAAGAGGATAAGGTTAACCATATCAAAACAGAACAGAACATTTAAAAAAAAATAAAAAACTATTTAAAGAAATACAGATTTCAAAGCAAGTCCACTGGAGATCTACCTTATCTAACTGTCTCTAGCTTCTTACAGATAGTTGTCCCTAACTTCACCCACTTTCTATACTTATTGCATATTATAGAACTAATCAAATCATTACAGGATGATGGAGTCTTTTTAGGTCCTCAAGTTCCAAATTAGGGAAGACATTTCCAACTACCATCGCATCTCTCATTCTCTTTGTGATAGCCGTCCCCATCTCTGCATATGCTGAAGTTGAGCTGAAGAAACCAGTCCAGAGTCATTTTAATCAGCAAGCAATAGATTGCTAGAATTTATATTATAATGCTACAAAATAAGCCTCGGGTTTTTCAGGTCTCTTCCTCAGAGTATTTGTTCCTATCCTCTCTGTATTATAGGGAAAACCAATTCATAACAAGACAGCGAAACAATTTCCTAGATAAACATGCAATGGATAAGACTTACAAAACTATAATATAAATGATCTTCCGTAGCTACTATGTTTTCTCTTGTTATTTTCAATAGATTTGTCGACAACACTGGCTTATTATAGTTAAATATACTATCACCTATTTTTATAAAAACTTATCTTTGACTGCATTGTAGTATTTGAGAGCTGTTACTGATTCATACCAGTATGGATATCCTTTACATCCTGTCATGCTCAGAGTAGTTTCCTCTACTTTTAGGGTTGATTCTAACACGCATACGGATTTCAAATAGGATCAGTCAAGGCCAACCAATAGTCTTATGATTCAGATACAATTAAGATCAGTCATAGTAAGACAATGTAAGTAATACAGGGTTTCAGCTTAAGTCAATAGGAAAGTAAGGATGGTTACCATGGTATAACCTGCTATTTTTGGTTCTAGAGGTCTGTGTCTTCAAATCTGATATGAGTGGACAGACCAGAACAAATTTAATTCAATCTACATATGGCACTAGGACTACTGTGTCTTTTAAATCGTTATACACCATTAGCAATGACCTCTGCTTTTTTTTTTTTTTTTTTTTAAATATAGTTTCAGAGCTGTCTCTACCAAAGACTAGCTTACCGTCTCTGCCTCATGTCTGCTACTCCACTTTTCTGCTATAATTTGTCCACCTTATTCCCTCATTCCATGGTCTGCCCCGTACACTGAGGCCTCTCTGCCACTGTAGCTGTAATCCTGATATCTCTTCCTCTCTTTCTCTGTAATGTCCTTCAGCGCTCTCTGTAGGGTTGGATTGGTGGCCACGAACTCCCACAGTTCCTCCTTGTCTTGAAAGTATCTTATTTCTTCATTAATTTTTAGAGAGAGTTTTGATGGATATATGAGCTTAGGTTGCATATTTTTTTTCCTTCAGGACTTGGAATATTTCTCCCCACTCCCTTCTTGACTTAAGAGTTTGTGTTGATAAGTCTGCCGTTATTTTGATAGATTTCCCGTTATAGGTAACCTGCATCTTTTCTCTGGCTACTTTTAATATTCTGTTTTTTTGGTGGATTTCTGGGATCTCGATTATTATATGCCTAGGCGTAGATCTGTTTTGGTTGTAGGTAGCTGGCGTTCTGTATGCTTCTTTTATCTGGATATCATTTCTTTTTGCTATACATGGGAAATTTTGCTTTAATATCTCTGTGAATATTTTTTGTATTTCATTTTTGGATGTTCCTGCTTCCTCACTCACATTCTTTATTCTTAGGTTATGCATCTTTTTATCATCTTCCAGTTTTAGAATTGCTTCTTTCTGGTTCCTTGTTATTTTTAAGAGGCTTTTTCTTTCACGTTCATAAGCCCTAAATCTCTCTTCAAGTTTCAGAAGGTTGTCTTTAGTTTCTGTCAAGGCATTTTGCCAATATTCAATGGAGTTTTTAATTTCCTGATTTTCTCTTTGGATCTGTTTCATGTATTCTAAGTTACGCTTAAATTCTTCAGATGCTTCTCTTTCTTTTCTGATTTCCTCAGTTCTTCCATCTGTGTTCTCTTGGGCAGGGCTTGTCATTTCTTTAATTAATCTCTTTATATCTTGCCTCACTTGGATCAGGAGTACATCTTTAAATTCCTCTATGAGATCATGTAAATACTTTTTAATTTCGGCTGATGCTGAGTCGAGCAATGGATGGTTACTGTGCTTGTTCTCTTCAGTGTTTAGTTCTCTTGGGTTTAATTTCTCCTGTTGAACAGCTGGAGATTTTTTTTTATTTTTATCTCTTGTCATGTTTCTGGTTTCTTTCAGACTGTCCTGGAGTTCTCTGGCCCTCTCCGAATTGCTTAGGGCCTTTCAGAAGCGTGCCGGCTTGAGTTTTTGCTGTCCTCCCCAATTTGCTGTTATCTGGGGTAGGCTGGGATGCAGGGGCGGTACAGTCTAGTCTCTAGCCTCTGTGTCAGTTAGTTCATAAATTAGGCTGTACTTTCTGGTTGTCACTGAGTTGTGACCATTCTGCATCCGCCCATTGGGCCCCAAGCAGAGGCCTGATCTAGCCCCAACAGCTCCTGCCAGTTCTCCCTGAATCAGAAGCAGCTGGGTAATGGCACAGGATTCTGCCCAGGTCCCAGCCGTTCTCTTCCAAACCTCTCTGTGATAGGAGCTCTAGAAAAGCAGATCTGCCCAAAACCAAGATGGCTCCCACTAAGTTCTCCGTGCGGAGCTGAAGCCAGCAAGCAATCAGACTCTGCCAGGACTCAAGATGTCTCCCACCAGCCCTCCCTACAGGGGGTCCTGGTGATGTCATCAAGCTGCGATTTCTGCCGCCAGGCTAATATGTCTGCACCAGATTCTGTGTTATTGATTTCCCCGTGGTGGCCGGCCAGCTGTTCTCTGGCCAAACCCAGCCGCCGCGGGGTTTTCTATACTCACCAGAGTCCGGTGCAAGTCCCCGCTCCGGGACCGCCACACACCAAGTCGTCCACTTTTCCCCACCTCGCGGCTCAGCGCTGACTGGTCAGATTTCTGTGCACCGTTTAGATTCGAAGCGCCAGAGCTCTGTACATCTGCTCTGGTGCAGCGGTGCCGAACTGGCTTCCGCCTGGAATCTCGATCTGGGTCTCAGTTTCCGCAGTCCCCAAAAGCAACTCAGCTTTTCGTGTTGGGTCCACGAGTCTGTTCGTTGATTTAAGGGCGCGGGATTTGCAGCCTCCGGTCTCAGCACGACTTTAAATCCTCCCGCTGTACTCTGCTTACCTATTCTTAATGTCTTGATCCTTCCATCTGTGGATCTCTTTCCATTCTGCCAAAGTCTGTTTCTGAATGATAGTAGTCATCTTAATTCTGCTTTTTAAATTTTTATATTTTGCATTTTTACTTAAGACAAATCCTGAGGTATTTATCTTTGCATGTCTTATTATTTCTGAAAATTTTAAAGTTGTAGTTTCACGGTGCATCCATTTTCCTAAAAGTTACTAAACTTCATTCTTCTTTATGGCAGAACAGTGTTTTAGCTTGTATAAATAGCACATGTTTTTTTATCTAGTACTTTTTTGTAGGAATATAGGCCTCATCTAGATTTAGTTATTATGTGTAGTACTGCTATAAATATGGATACACATATATTACTTTAATATAATGACTTTATTTCAAGATGTTACTATCAGGTGATAGTCTGGTCAAATGAAATTTCTAGCTTTAAATTCTTGAAGAACCTCATATAGATTTTCATAGTGGATGTACTAGGAAACCTTTCCACCAACAACATACAGTTTTTTGTTCTTTTTATCACATCATGCCTCACCAGCATTTAATATTTAATTTTTTGAAGATAGCCATTTTTCTTGGAATAACATGAAATATCAGTGTACTTTTAATTTGTATTTCTATTATGGCTAGAAATGCTGAATGTTTTCATGTGTATTTACAGGCCATTTGAACTTCCCCTTTCAGAAATGTTTTTTTCAAATTAATCACCCATTTTTATTGGGCTTTTTATTTGGGGAAGTTGAATTTTTTAAAAATTCCTTATCTATTTTCGGCATTATTCCTATTTTCAAGGTAAAGCTGACAAAAATTTCTCTATGCCATAGTTTGTTTCCTTTGTTGTGCAGAAAATTTCTAGTTTGTTCTAATTATTGATTCTTGATTTTATTTCTTGAGCATGTTCAAAAATTATTTACCTATTCTCAGTATTTTATTGAGGATTTTTGCTTCTTTGTTTGTTAAACTAATTGAGTTTCAGTTTGTTGGAGACAGAAGAATTTTTACCTGGTTTGACAATCAAGAAATGCTAGCTTTTAGGAATTACTTGGGAAATCTTCCTTCCTTTTTAATTTAAGAAAATGTTTAAGGAGTACTAAGAAGATGTTTATTGAAGTTCTTGTAGCATTCAGAGGTAAATCTACAGGGTGTTTCATTTTTCTTAGTTGGTAGGTTTGGATTTTTTTTTTCTATTGCTGCCAAAATTTAATTCTCTTTTATTGAACTTTTCAGATATTTATATCTTCTTGATTCAGTGCTAGTAATTCATCTATGTCTAGAAATCTATTTTTACTAGAGTCTCAAGTGTATTTGAACATAGATTTGAAAGTATTTACTAAAAATCTTCTGGACTTTTATGATATGACATGATTTTTCCTTCTTATTTTCTATCTAAGTTGGTGAGTGCTTTCCTTGTTTTGAAAAGTTTGATTAGAAGTTTATCTGTTCTATTACTCTTCTAACATAACCATTATCTATTCTTACATTTTTGCATCAGCTTTATATATGTGAGCCATGATCTTTGTAATTGTTTTCTTTATTAGTTTGAAATTGGACTGTCCTCTGGATCTTTCTAGGACCTTGAGTACATCAAATCATTTATTTTGGCTTATGCTGTTTCTCAAATGTGAGTATTAATAAGTATAAACATCCTTGTTATGAGCGCTTTTTTGAGTTCCTTATATTCTGCTATGATTTACTGGCATTATTATTTGAGTCTAGGAAACTTTGAGATTTTTTGTCTGATTTTTATGTGACTATGATTATTTACAAATTTGTTACTTAATATCCAAATGTTGACAAAACTTCTGTGTTTTTTGTCATTGCTTTTTGATTTCAGTGCACTGAAGTTTCAATAATATACATGAGACAATTTTGAGATTTGATGTATACTTTGGCATGGTTTATGGACTACTTTGTAATCTATTTCAGAGACCATTTCATGGGCCTGAGAGAATGTGCATTGTGTTGAACAAGGTTGAAACACTCTACATGTAACTATAAAATCTATTTATTTAAAGGTGTGTTTTAATTCTGATACCTTTTGCTCGTTTTTTGTCTAGCTGATTTGTCTACTTGTGAAAATGGGGTACTGATTTCCCTCTACTGATTTTTATCTATCTGTGAGTGTTCAAGAAACTGAGTATACGGCAATTTGGTGAGTGAACATTTATAGCTGATATATCTTCCTGTTAAAGTGTTCCCTTACATAATATGCAGTGACATTCTTTTCCTCTTCTAATTAATTTTGTTTGAATTCTATTTTATATGCAAGTACAATACCTACATCTGCTTCGTTTATCTTGTTCTCCTGTTGAAGGATATATTGTTTCACATCCTCTGATTTTAATCTGTAGGTTTAATTATGAATTAAGTATGTCTTTATTGCAGCATAGTGTTGCGGGCTTTCTTTCTTTCATTACTTCTTTCTATTCTTCTAATCTGGCCTGCCAGTCTTTGCCTGCTTGCATTATGGTCTGTCTATAGGCAAGCAGGCTTGATCATCCAGCTGTTTTATTAACCAGGCTACTGTCTGCAGATAGTGCTCTGCACATAGTTAAATACAGGCTTTTGTCTTTGTCCTGCATTGAGGTACTTGAGGAAGAGTGTGGAGCACAATTGACCCAGAAGCAAGTTCTAAATTGAGTTCAACTAGGTTTGTCATTGCAGCTTCTTCTACTGCAAGGAAAAAATTCCATGGTTGCTTTCACAAACTCGTTGTCTAAGGTTTGCTGGACAGCTCAGTCCAAGTGGCACTCACTCTCTTACTCCTACAGTCTTTTTCAATCACTTCCCTGAGGCCAGAGTATTGTCTCTAATCCGTTAATCAGGTCCCATCCAGGCCTCCCTGCCTTGAGCAGCTCCAGGCAGCATATGCTGGAGTTTCCCCAATGGGCACCTCTCTGTCCTCTTAGATAGTGCATAGATTGTCTTGTAAGTATAGCACCCATGGCGTGCATGGTGGAATCACAGGAGGCTAAGTATTTCTTGGTTGATCTCCTTTCTCCTGTTCTGTTGCCACCAGATGTGGCTTCCTAACATTCATGTAATGGCCAAGCCAGTAACCTCTATGCCATGGACCTACAAGTACTCAGATTAAGGTCTCTAATCAGAGTAGCACCTTTGTTCTCAGATTCCCATGTGCTGTTCAGCGGTGCCTCACACACTGCTTTTGATCTTTCTGTTTTTCAGAAGCCCTAGCTTGTGTGTCACTCACAGTGATCCGCCTCCTGGCAGGGAGGTTAGAGTAGTGCTGAGCCTATTTCATGGAGCAGGCTGCCACTGAAGTACCAGCTCCCTCCCTCAGGGAGGCAAGTCCTTTCCCAAAATGACAGATACAGATACGCTAGTCCTGAAGTGCAGCGTGTACCAGGATCTGGTGTTAATCTGGCTTCCACTTCGAAACTCTCTGATACTTTTCAGTCCAGTTAGTTTCCCTTACCTTTCTCCCTCTTGTATGTAGCCTCATCTGTCATTCTTACTTCAGGGTGCTTTTCTACAGTGCTGGTTTCGGAGTGTAATACCTGCCTGCCGCCTAGTCACCCGTGCTCTTCCTCTGAACTTCCAATTCTGTAATCAGGTGCAATCAAATATATTGCAAATATATTAAAGTATTTTCAATTTTATTTTCAACAAAAGGAAACGTGTATTGAATATTGTGAATACTGAGATGAGTACTGTTTGAAAATTGGTATTTAAACACTATAATCCGATTGGATTATATTTATATTATGTTATATATTATTTATTATATACATTATATTTATATTATAATTATATCTGTATTATATACTTTGAAATGGTTATCTACAGATTTCTAAAATGTTAGCAATGTTTTGTTTACTTGTTATTAATGTATCTCTGTAACTTTTTGGTTATAATTGTTAAAACAAAAGAGAAAGCTAAAGTTATATTTTTTGAAAATAATGAATTCATTCAATGAACATTAAACAAATTAATCATCATGATTCAAGAATTTATCTTATTAAAATATTGAAATATGTTATTTTATAAATGTTTAAACATAAAAATATAAGAAATTCTTTAAAAAGACAAATATGATGTTAAATATTAGAAATGCCTGCTTCATACTGTTTTGCAATGTTATAATTAATTATCTTTGCAAAAATTTTGGTCATAAATTATGCTCTGTATAATTTTCCTCAGATTATACTTGTTTTCATTATATTTACTGAAATACAGTTTTAGGTATCTAGAGTTGAATAATTTATGTTCTTGAATATTTTATGTCCTTTGAAAATTTTATATTTTAAATCATTTATTGGATATTTAATTTTATAGACATATTGGTGCAGTATCATTTATTTGTACTAGCAGTGATGGTGGAAGGGGCGAGTTCATTTTTCATATAGATAGCTTAATAACATTGATGAAGCTTACCGATAAGGAAGAATAAAACAAATATTAATAATACCTTGTGTTTCAGGTTTGGACAACAGTATCTCATGGAACTTGAAGCTATTTATTAGTTGTCTCACCCAAAATGATACGGAGCTGATTCATGTCTTTGTCATGTCCTGACACAAAACTGGCATCTATGACTGGTTTAAGACAAGAAATTAATGTGACCAAAAGAATTGGGAGAAGAAAACTCATGAGTCTCATTCCCATGTGTAATCCATGATACTGATTGGTGCTACAGGTGTGCATGTTTAGGAGATTAATGGATAACTTCCAATGTTTAATTTTTGATTGTTTGTTTTATATGTGCAGTACCATGCATTATTCAAATCTAACATAAACGAAATAGTTCTTATACAAGTATTTAATGACTCATCAGAGTCATCAAAATATTTGAGATCAGCAAGAAAAGATAATACCATGAAAAGATTTAAGAGCAGAGCAACTATTTAAAAGAAAGCAGAGAGGTATATAATTAAAAATGAAAAGAATTGTTTAAATTTTGAAGTGAATCAGTTGATGAGCATTTACAAAATCCAAATGATTACAGCATATCAATGAGAGGAAATAGGTGATCTAATGTGGCAAAGTACAGTAAAGAACTGCAGTGAAAACTTGTAAAACATGTAACATGTAACCAACATGGAAGTAGAAAACAAGACATGTAAGTATATAAGTAAATATAATATTGATCAAACTGATATTTGTTGAGAGCTTTATGTATAACTGTATTAGGTTTTCCATGTATTTTCTTCTCCACACTTTCATGGATGAGTACAAACTGGATTTTCTCCTAGTTATATCTGTCCACACAGGTGGAGATGTTCATCACGGGAGATAAATTCATCATAAGCCGGAGTAACATGTTAGCAAATAAGAGCAATTTAATAAACTTGACTGATTGTCTCTCTGCACCACAGGCTACCTATTCTAACAAACAAATTTGAGTGAACTATTTAAGTTATTTTCATGTCCTGGAATCATTTCCTAAGTTTCTACCTGCAATTAAATTTATACCTGGTATTATAGGTATGAATAGTATTTAGATGGATGAAAATGTACCTATTTACTTGAAAATGAAGAAACTAGTATAAAACAAAGTTTAAAAGATTAATATAATCAGTAACCTACTGTTGTAAAGATTATAAAACATAAAAATTTGGAGATATATTTTCAAATTATAGAACAATGTATTTTTCAGAAAAAAAATTTAATATATGTTAGAATTATATATTATTACTAACCAAAATGTGATTTCAAATATTTGAGTGTATTATTTAAATTAAATAAAATTTCAAAGTGCATTACTTGTACCTTGATAGAATATAATTTTATCAGTATTTGTCTATATGTAGTGAACACAATTCCAACATGGGACATAAAAAAGTATATCATACAGAAAGATAAATTGCAACAATATTTAATGTATTCAAACAAAATAATTACAGCCCAGAAGTTATAAAATTATTTATATGTATGATAAAATGGAAAATGAAAACTAATGAAATATTAAGAATGGTAAAGCAGAAATTAAAAATATTTGTAGGTACCAAAATTGTTGGAACAGAAAATTCCCAATTGAAATTATTTTCCAAAAACACACTGATAAAATAAGAAAAAAAAGAAAGAGATAGTTTATGGCTTCATTTGGAGAGTCTGTGATTCAAATATGATGCAGGATACTAATGATGTTTCTGAAGAGCAGTCATTATAATTGTAAAACTCATATAAAACTACAGGAAAAAATAGGATGTTTGATGGTATTGAAATGCTTAAAATAATTTCATAAATAAACATTATACACTGATACAATCCTTATTTTCAGTGCTGAAGATGAAATTTTGGTTATTGCAAATGCTCACATTCTGGGCAAGTACTTTGTCACTGAAGTACACTCCCATCCTGTGATATCACTTTTAAATAAAAATGACAGTATGATATTTAATGTTGTAAATATTATACAAAAAAGAATTCACTTGTTTTATGTATCTTGAAATAGATGTATATGGATACAGAAAATCAGTCTGATTTAATTTATAACATTCTTTAGCATGTAATAAGTAAATGTTAAAAACGTTTAAAGATAAATGACTTAAAATAATACTAGAGCATACAGAATACTGTAGAGTAAATCCAGCTTTGTTTGACAACAAAGCAGTTCAAATTGCCAACGCAGTTCCCTATATAATACATTATTTTCTGAAAAGCAAGAGAGAAGTCTATTACACATTATACGAACTTTCCATTTTGTTGTTTGAAAGCACATTTCAGTTTAATTTTTCATTCAGAATCTTGCTAATTGTGGGTATAGTGTGAATCATTATATGTTTGAATATGCTAGTATGATAGTTACTGACTGTGTCAACTTGGGTGAGAAACACCCAATTAAATTCCACCAGTGTAACTCTGAGTGTGGGGGAAGGAATTTTCTGAAGAGTGAAGACACACCGTGGGCAGAGCCACGCTAATTGTAGGCTTTTCCCTCTAGTGGAATCAAAGGCAAGGAAAGAAGCTTCTGTTTCTTCGGTGGAGCTCGTCTCTACCTTCACTTTGGACATCTTTACTGGTGTCCATCACAGGACTTTACCCTTCTGATACAGACTGGCAGGGTGAGCTCCAGGTCTTTGAGTGGTCCTGCAGACCTCCTGCACCTGGGCAGCCCTTTTGCCCTCTGCCACAACTGTTTCTGTGGGCGGTAATTCTAAACCAACCTTACAAATGCTTAGATATTTGTATTTATTGCATTAAATATGTTTCTCATATAAGTATTTACTGATACAGAGTGGTTGTATATTCTTAATCAGAAGCGTATATCCCTTAAGGCTTTGAGAATCCATAAAGGATGTGCAGTTATTCGGGGGTACATATGGGGCTACTATGAAGTATTATTTTTGGTGATGCAAGGATGCACACCACTAGCATAAGAGCAGAGTGGCTTATTTCTGCATTAGAGTCTGGGGCTGGAACCTTGAAGGACCAGCCTAATGGAACTGAATGTCTGTTCGCACTAGAGCACAGAAAATTGATTCTATTACTAGCTCCTCACTGCCAGAAGGGAAACTATTAATTGTAATTGTGAGACACCTAAAAAGATTTTAAACTGGTGCCTTTAATTGTCAACAAAGTAACACAGTGTCAGTTTTGATGGACAGAATATCCCATTAGCTCTCTCTAAAATGCAAAAATTTGATTATATTAAAAGCATACAGTTTTTATTATTAATCGGATCAATGGAAAATATCTTTCAAATGAGATTGGCAAGAAACAACAATGCACAAAGTATTAACAAGACAGGAATTTTAAATGATATTTTTGATGAACTATAATGTACAATTCATAAAGGTCAATAGTCATTCAGAAAAACAGGCATACAAGAGATGGGGGATGATAATTGTAAAACATTATGCTTCTCTGAACACATAAGTAAATAAATAATGGAACAGAATGTACTGTGAACAACAGATAACAGATACAAATATATTCCAGATATTTCAAAGAGAAAGAAAATTTGCAAAATCATTTTACGAAGTGAAGTCATAAAAAGGTAAAAGATATAAAAAGGGAAATAATTTCAGTAATATTGATGAGAAAATCAAAATCAAATCATACTTTAACTGAATATGATAGAGGCCCATCCACGGGCTTCAATAGTACCAAACTAATTCACTACTAGGAAACGTTAATTTAATTGAACATTCTGATAATTTTGGGTAAAAGTCTCTTAATAATAAAAAGTAAAACATTTAAATTACCACTAATAATCATTTCTTGAGAGAAGTATGTATACATGTAATTTAAAACTATGTAGCGCATCACCAACCTAGCAGGGAATTAGCAGAAGCTGTCCTAGTATAATTAGGAACTCGTAAAATTTCGCATTATATTTTAGGGACAAGACAATTTGGAATTAAAAATATCATTATTTTAGATAGTGATAAATTTGATAACACAAAAAGAATGAAATGTTCATGCTTAGGAAACCAAATCAAATGAAAATTGCTTAAATCAGTAAGTAAACTTTAAAAATAATAAGAAATATAAGGCACAGACAAAACAATAGCATTCATAAAATGGAAATGAGTTAAAATATAATGTAGGAGAAAACTGCATTTAAAATAAAGACGTACATGATATCTTAGAATAAACTAAAAAGAGATATAGAAACATATAGATCTATAAATCAAACAAAAATAAACATTGTTAATAAAATATTCTTAGGAGATTCAGGACTACAAACATGTCAATTTTAACTATTTAAAATCATAACATAAATAAAAATATATTATAATTTTATAATATGATTGCAATTAAAATAAAATTATAAATATATAATAAACATTTCTTTACAATCATAAAATGAGTTTTAGTGTACTTCACCTTAAAATATAGAACATATAATAAGAAGACAATTGTTTAGATTTTAGTGAAATCTTCCTGCCAAATATATTTTAAATGTCAAAGGAAATATAAAAATATGGGTAAAAAATACTTATTAATGATATAAATGTATATAGATTTATCTTACTAATACATATATATGTTATATATATATATATATATATAACATATATGAGGTATATAATAAATTTGTATCTCATGGAGTTCATGTGGAATAAGTTAAAAGTAATAATAGCAAGCAAAATAATAAGCACAATAAGTGAACTGAATAGTCAAAGAAAAAATAAATTTAAATATATGAAGCCATGTTTAATCTCCTAAGATAAATATAAAGTAAACACATGGTGTCATTTCTGAATCGTCAGCTAGTAATTAGTCTAAATTTTGACAGTCTGATGAAATGCAAACAAAAGTATAATATTAATAAAACTGCAAATATAAAAGTATTTATCTGGGATAATCCAGAAGTTTATTCTTTGACCAAGCCGTTTCATTTCTGAGATTGTGTCTAGTTAAATTACCAATGTACTTTGTAAGTAAAGTACATCTGAATTTTATGACTAGGACAATTATTCAAGAGAAAATAAAGTAAGAAATATTATAAAAATCTTACTATTAAATTGTATATTCAACTTTAGAAAATAATTTATTTTAAACAATTTTTTCATATGTGTGGGAAACATGCTCTATATTATGATAAGTGAAAATTCAAATGTTAAAAAGTAAATTAAAAAAATTTAAGAAGCAATGTGTGATTATTTACATTACTATGAGGAAATAAAATAAGACAAAGATAATACAACTTGTATAATTGCTTTAGATATGTATATCTTGTGACGTGTTTTAT
This sequence comes from Cavia porcellus, assembly GCF_034190915.1. NCBI lineage: Eukaryota > Metazoa > Chordata > Mammalia > Rodentia > Caviidae > Cavia > Cavia porcellus. The sequence goes on along the minus strand of NW_026947487.1, from coordinate 17,207,875 downwards.
ATAATTTTGACTCTTTCTTTCTGTCTTTCTTTTGTTCATTCTTTCTTTCATCTTTTTCTGTTTTTCATAGTGTTAAAGAATGAGCGTAGCATCCCCAGCATGCTAGGTGCAGAGTTTAGAGTATATATTTTAAAACCAGGAAGATAGTTTCCATTATGAGATGTAAAACTTATGTAAGAATTGAAACAACATGGTCAACAAAATGAATGAATATTGATGAAAACTGTGTCCTCCACAGTTTGTATAAAATTAAAGTACACATGCTTCCAATACAAAAAGAATAAAATTAGAGAAGTCTTTAGTGTAATTGTGACAATTGTTGTGTTATGTGCATATGATAACTACTTAACTTGAAATGTGGAAATAGAAGAGACACAATTGAAAACTATAAATGGATATAAGTAGCAAGTAAAAAAAAGAGGTAAATGTTCCTTCTCTAAATAACCACTTGGAAGTACATACTAAAATAATAAAAGACCAAGAAAAATTACTGCCTAAGACACAAAACAAAATTTAATACATCTATAGACAAATGCATCTATATGTGTCCTTTAACACAAATGAGAAAGTATTTTGACATATTTCCATCAAAGCAAACAATTCTAAAAATTCAGAGAACAATGTATAGTTTAAAGCAGCAGAGAAAATTGGTATAGAATGATTATTATAAAATGTAAAGAAATTTATACAGTATATGTAGTTTTTTAAAAAAAGATGTTAAAATATTGATCATGCCAAGATTTAATGATTGCAGTGTCCATTTAACACACCTGTGGAATAAGTTATCTTCTATGTAAAATGAATTTAGTCAAAAATCTCAGAAGGAAAATGAAAACAAATAATGTAAGCAACTCCTGATAAACTATGAACTAAAAAAATTCCAAGTGCACTAGTTGATAATAGTGATTATTCACTGACATATTTTAAGAAAATAAAGTTGATAATAGCACATTAGACAGAAAAGTATTTATAGCATAAATATAACATAAATGATTCAGAAATGATCATTTCATTTGTGAGAATTTAAGTGATATTGGTTATTAAAATTAGGTTTAAAAAACTATGATTGAAATAAATGTTATGACAATGACTACAATTGAACCCAAATCCAATTATATTTTAAGAATATCATTAGGGTTAAGAAATATGATAAGCAATATAAATTAATCATTTAGGTGCATGTTTCAAAATATATCAAGTAATATAAATTTCAACTAAAGTTTAAAAAGGGAGCATAATCAAATATTTCCTTCCTGATACTGAGAGGATATACATTGCTGCAATGACTCTTGTATAAAAGATCAAAAACATTAATATATTAAATAACATGTAATATTTTATTTACCTGGTATAAAATTAAAAAATAAAATTAAGTAGTACAAAAGTAACAAATAAAACATAACATTTATATATGTTATTATATATATATATATATATATATATATACATAAATAACTATTGAAAGTGATTTAATATATACAAGATAGAAAAAAGGAAAGTGACTAATCAGGATGTTTATTTTAGGGTGTTTGTGGTAAAGGACTCTCTGATGATGACAGCTGACAGATGTGCATTCAATATAGTGCAGAATATTTCAAAAAGGGAGACTAATATCTTATTCACTTGTGAATATGTGATTGAGTTGGAGCTAACGACTTGCTTGAATAGGCTCAGATCCACATGAATTAAGGAAATTAAATTGGGCTGATACTGTGACAGTTGTGGGCACCTAGGAAGTGTGTTCTGACAGCAAAATGCTGTGCTGTGTCTTCTTTGGCAAAGTCCCTGATCTTGACCCATGTTGGATGCTCACAGAAAGATACACTGGAAGAAGGGACAGTACCAGCAAAATCTACAGAAATCTGTCTTGAGGCTGAATCCAAGATACAAGGAGGGTACTATTTGGTCACAATAATATGTTAGGCAGTAGTATCACTTGAAATTGCCAGAGTTTCATCATTTTGAATGCATAAATACAAAAAACAGATACTTACAAAATGCTTACATGATACCCAATAACTCAGGTGAATGGCTAGAGGTGAAAGAACTCAGGTGAATGAGTTTCAGAGTTAACCAGGAAGTCTACAGCTATGGAAAGTTTATTAAATGAATACTTGCTCCCTGCTCTTAAAAAAAAAAAAAACAAAAAAACATTTTCTTCTTTCTCAAGCTTCTCCATCAAATGATAAGATTTTGAAAAGGGAAACAAAATAAATTTCTGAGCAAAAATATAGCACTTCTCTCAACTCCAGATGCCTAATGCAAGTGAGAAAATGAGTGAAGATAGAACTCACATACTTTTCCACTTAATGTCTTAGCGAAGATATGTTCTTATTACCTGGAGAATAAAAAGATGTAAAAATGATGATAAAAGTGCAATTTAAACTTCACCTAATAAAGTGAAACTTAAGAAAGTGCAAAGAATTTTAAGGAATTACAAAATGTTTGATATATTGCAAGCCCAATTGAATGGGAATAGTAAAATCATATTGTATTTGCACTATTCTGAGTTGAATCCACACTTAAAGTTTTGGCACTAACTGTTCATAAAGATAATAAAAATGTTCTGTAGCACAGTGGGTTGACATTTTCTCTGCTATGAGAAAGTACAGTGTGTGCTAAGAGAGGTGGTTAGCATGTAATTGGCACAGGAGCTACAATCTCGCTTCTGTTCCTATCTTTTATATTTATGAAGTATCAGTATCCTGAAATAAAAACTGAATTATCTTTGGATTAGCCTGTAGTTATAATATTAAAGATGGAAACTCTCAAAATCTTAGCAATATCGAGTATAGTTTTTTGTTTAAAATTTTAATCAGGCTTAAATTCATTCTTAATTTTGCTAGAAAGACATGTTTTACAAAATAAAGCATCTCCAGATTGTTCACTTAATGACTTGATATTCCATTTTAACGCAGTTATAATATGTACAAACCATCCTATTCAAATTCTCTAAATACTCATTTGCACAGTTCTTCATCAAGAATAATATATTAGCAAAGCAGAACTATTTTCATTCCTAAGTTTTTTTGAAATAGTATGCATAATTATATAGAGAAGAGAATTTTTAAGTCATTTTGACAAGCTCAAATCACTCTTTATGAAATTAATATGTTAAGCTTATATTTTAGCATTAAGATATAAAAAGTACAAGATGAATTACTATCTGCTTTGGTTTCTGCAGAGTATCAAATTATACAGCATTCACAAAATAGCTTAGTCACAGTTCTATCCTATCTGTGACCCAGAACATTACAACAGCTTGTGCAGTATAAAAGGGCAAAAAAGGATAAACATCCTTCACAATTATATAACAATAAATGAACCGTAGCTGATCAGCATTATGATGGGACGTGTCTTGAGAGAATTTATTTAGTTAGTCATTTAGAAAGATGTGCACAGGGTAAATTCAGTGGGCATATGGACAGCATGTGTTCAAGGACTCCCTGTAGCATTGGAATGGCGCATTACTATAAAATATAATGTACCATCGCTGCTCTACCTTGGTTCTTAGGAGATAAAATAAATCTGTTTTTATACAAAATTTCCTAGGAATAAAATAACAAAGCAAATAATGTGATATGGAAAAAATATAATGATGATTTTAACTCTTAAAGCTAGTAAATTAGAATGAAATTTAATTGAGAATTTTTTTGCTTTGTTTTTCAAATACAACATTCTTTTATTTATGTCATTCATGTTCCATTTTGTTTTATATTTAACATTATGGACAACGTAAACTATTCATTTTTCCAATTGGAAATCTAGAACACATACAAAATATTAACTCACTTGTTTAAGAATATTTACCTTGCTATTTGCCTTGCTTTGGTTTGGATACTATTATTTATATTTTTTCCTAAGATATTATATCCTTTGAACAAATTTAAATGAATATTCATTAATATATACATTTTTCCTATAAAACATGAAAGAAAGAGCTTGAAGCCAATTTGCTAGAAACTAAAAAATGACACAAATATCTGGAAAAATTGTTTTACTGTATATAAATAACTCAATATAAAGTACTGCTGTAATTACAATTTATAACTACTCTTTTTAAAGCACTTCAAACAGGTTCATAAAATAAAAAATAAAATCAGATTCATTTGGATAAAGGGGCACGTCTTGATATATGATTTGTGAAATCAGTATCCAAGTTAGTGAGAATACAACTGAAAAGGAAAACTGAATTTCAATTGCATCAACTCAAATTAGGTTGTTACAATTGAGATGCTATTTGTATTACAGTAACTACAAAGAAAATATTTGTAAAATAAACAAGCAAAGAAAAGAGTAGACAATCAGAACGTATTACTACAAGATAAAATTTGAATAAGCAAGTGCAGAAATGAAGAAAATGAAAGCAAACAAATTCTAAGTTACAGGAAACACGAAAAAGGATAAAAGAATGCTTGCTTAATGATATTTATAATAATGAAAATAGAATATTAATTTATAATCTTATTTATAATAATATAAATGTAAGTTGATTTAATTATTATATCAATTTGAACACATTTCCAAAAGATAATGCAACATTATTTAACTTCATCTTGCTTAAAACACACTCATCTTGGATAGAAGAACACATGTGGCTTGAAAACAAGCAGAAGAAAAAACACATCCTGTGAAAATCGTAAGCAAAGGAAGCGTGAGTGGCTATGCTGATTAAAGACAAAATAGACTTGAAATTCCAAAAAAGTGTAAAAATTACACAAAAACATTATATATGAAAGTTTTAATGCAGCAAAAATATATAAAATTATAAATATAAATATGCACTCAAGGATAGATTCTCAAAATATGTGAAGCAAATTGACAGCCTAAGAAAAATAGAGAATCCCACTAGAACAGTTGACTTGCACATCTTATTTTAAAAAAAACAACCAAAGATAAGTATGAAAATATATTTGAATTATACAATAAAGTAACCTGATTTGACAAATATATGCAAAACATTCTGTCCAGAGCAGTACCATTCATATTCCTCTTAAGTGTACACATGATATTCTGCAGGGGAAAAGGGTGACAGAACTCTCAATAGACTAACAAAGACAAGCATCATACTCATCATCTCCTCCAACCAAAACAGGATAAAGTAGAAACCAACAGCACAAGGAACACTAAAAGGTTCAAATTAAGTACATATTAAATAGAACACTATTAACTGATACCTCAAAATAAGGTTATACGGAATATTGTAAAATGTTTAGAGAAAATGAAAATAAAAGCTATGAGGAATGAAGTGAATGTAGAACTCGGGGGGGGGGGATTTTCAGTGTAAACCTAGACTAAAAATGAAGAAAGATTTCAGACTGATGCACTCACTGTATATCATACAGAAATATAAAATCAGAAACAAACCAAAGCCAAGAATAATGGTGCAAATAAAGAGATCAGTAAAACACAGCAGAAAAGCAATTTTAAAATATAAATAAAATAGATGATTTTTTAAAATGTCAAAAAAATTTTGCTAGACAGACCAAAGAGAAAACAAGTAATTGAAATCATAAACCAAAGTTAAAATTTAGTAATGAATTTATAAAGATAGGAAAATTAAGAGGATGCCATAATATGTACAAATTTGATATATAGAAGTAATCTAATTATAGAATAAATACACATATTGCTTGAAGCACACATGTTATCTAAACTGACTTAAAAAATAAAATATAACCTCAAAAGAACCATAAAAAAAAAAAAAAAACATTTGGCCAGCAATCAGACCTTACAACAAAGAAAGGTTCAAAAAGTCCTTGGTGATATACCTTTAATAGTAAACACAATCATTTAAAATGATTAACATGAACTCTCAAATTATTTTAAAATTTGTAGAGAAAGAAAAATTATCAAACAGTCTAAGCAGTTAACATTGTTATAATACGCAAATAAGATTTATAAAATTATAGACCAATATTTCTCATGAAGATATCTCAATATAGTATTAAAATCATTCAAAAGCATACTTTTGGTTATTTTGTGATGGTCAAGTAAGATTTATCATAACAATGCAAAGGTGATTCAACTAAGAAAATCTCTCAGTGTAATGCATTACACTAAAAAGAGAAAAATACATGATCTTTTCTGAAAATTATTCAGAAAAAGAATATGACAATATCAAATAACCTTTTATTATAAAAATAATGAAAGAATCAAGAATAGAAGGGAAATTATTCAACATGTTTAAAGCTATTTCAGTAAAGCTGTTAATATCACCATGGCGAAAGACTGAAAGCTTCCCTAAATCCAGACACAAGAAGAGACCTGGAAGATCAGAAACAGTCCTGAGTAACAAAGGCAAATCAGGGGACATCACAATTCCTAACATGACATTATACTACAAAATTACTCTGATAAAATCAGCATGGTATTGGCCAAGAAACAAACCTGAGGAACATAGGAACTAGAAAATGCAGATGCAACTCCAAACACACTCAGCCACTTTATCTTTGACAAAGGATCCGGAAATGTTCCCTTGGAAGAAATGTAGACTCTTCAGTAAACTGTGCTGGGAAAACTGGCTTTCTATATCCTTAAGAGTAAAACTAGACCCATGTCTATCACCATATGCTAAGCTAAATTCAAAATTGATTATTGAAATAGAAACACTAAATCTACTGTAAGATAAAATAGGTAGAAATCTTGAAGAGAGAGGTGTAGGCAGAAACTTCATGAATAAAACCTAGATTGCATGAGAAACATTACAAAGAATCAACAAATGAGATCTCACCTTATAAAAGTTTTTGTACATCAAAAGAAATCACTAAAAGAGTGAAAATACCTCCTATAGAGTGGAAAAAATTTATAGTCAGTTGTCCCTCAGGCAAGGTACTTATCTCAAGAACATATAAAGAAGTGAAAAACATCTGTTCCCCAAATTCAAAGAGCCATTCCAAAAATGGGCATCTGAGATGAATACACACTTCTCAGATGAAGACATGCAAATGGCAAATAAATATAAAAAAATGTGCAACATCATTCATCATTCAGGAGATGCAAATAAAAACAACAAAAAGATTTCATGTCACTCTAGAAAGAATGGCTATGATAAAAAATTCAGCCACTAATAAATGCTGGCAGAGTTGTGGGCAAAGCAGAACCCTTCTAAATTGTTGATGGGAGTGTAGACTGGTCCAAACACTGTGGAAATCAGTGTGGCAATTTATTGAAAAACTAGAATTAGAAGTCCCGCTTAAACCAGCTATGCCTCTTCTGGGTATCTTCCCAAAAGAATGAAAAACATCATACCACAATGATATACATGCATCCATATTTATAGCAGCATAATTTATAATAATTAAATCTTGGAAGCAACCCAAATTTCTACTAACCCAGAAATTCAAAAATTAAAAAAAAATGAAAAAAAAAAAAAAAAAGAAGGGGATTTTTAAAATATAATGGAGTACTATTCAGCCATAAAGAAGAATATACTTGAGACTTTTATAGGTAAATGGTTGCAAATTGAGACCATACTCCTAAGTGAAATAAATCAGACTCATATACGTAAATATCATACTATCTCACTGATGTGAGAAGCTGAATGAGTAAGTGGTGTCCAAAATGTACAATAGATATTGTGAACTGGGAAGAAACTATTCAAAGAAAAGAAAAAACTGGTGGAAGATATGTTAGGACAATATTTCATGCATGTATCTTAGACTCAGTAGCTACCATGAAGACAACAATATGCAATATAATAATTATTGTTACTCTTCTATTAGCCTGATTTGAAACTGTATTATTTCTAATTTTCTTCTTCTATCTAACATAAGAAAGTAAAGAATGTTGGCTTTCACCACTATTACCATACACTGAATTGGAAATTTTGCTTTCAAACAATAGACAAGGAAAGAGTAACATTTAAATTACAAAGGACAGTGTAAAACTGAACTAAAGATAGACCATTTACTTGTAGTGAAAATTATTAGAAATATTTTGGAACAGTTGAAGGGCAGAGTTCTTTACCACTAGGGTTAAGTATCTTATCATAGTAGAAAGATATTAAGCTTAGAAGTTTTTTTTTCTTTTGTGCAACAAAATTTTATTATTTCTCTTACTTACAGACAGTGAATTTTCACCTCTTTCTGTGGATAGAGAGATATTTCTCTTGAGTAACACAAATTTGTTGCAAAAGGAAATAATAGATCAAATATGACTCTATGCACTTCTACTACAACATGGAACAATAAACAGTATAGCTTTTTTAAAATTATTATTTATCTCCCCAGACATTACCAGGAATACACCATTGCAAATTACCTATCAAAAAGTGCAAACTCCCCTATATGTTACACTGTCTGGATTGCTGTAGAAACATGATGTCATGTATCTAGCATTGAGCAATTTGAAATAAAATTTAATTAAATTTTGAATAAAATTTAATTACCTCATGTCATTTTATCGACTAATAGTGGACAATGTCCCCAATTCCTGTTGTGCTCTGGCTGAGGTGACTTAAATATCGAGCTCTTTGTGAGCAATCTCAGCTCTTTGATGGACTCTTGAGAATTTAGAAGATTTGATTCAGATTTTTCCTGTTAAAAAGTAATTAATGCTCTTTCCTGCTATATCACATAATCAGGATCATATTTTTAAAAACATTGTGAAACATTTTATTTGTTGAAAGTACATATATAAATGGGGTTAAAGAAAATGGGAAAAATATTGTATACTCAGAAAAAAAGCAATCTCTGAAATTAAGAAAATATTCTGTGTTTTACAAAACATTTTGCAAGTTCGTAGAGATATTTATTTCTTTCTCATGTCTACATAAAATAAAATGTTCACTAAATTCCAGGAAACTATTTAAGAAACAACTTTCTATTTTCAATTCATCATTTATGATGGTGTTTTTAAAAATCTTTAAATCAAAATCCCAATTGACAACCACATATGAAACAATAATCTTGGCCTCAAAATAAACGTTTTTGTTGCAACCACAAGTTCCACTAAAGAAAACAAGTAAGAGGAGTAGTAATTTTTGAACAATACATTACAGAGATTATTACTGAATAAGCCATCCTTTAAAAATTATACAAAAGCTAATTAACTGGGGTTTAAAAATGGAGTACTTTTGTGTTCGTTCCTGTTTTGAAAAGTATGCAGAATGATGAATTACTTTTGATAAATGTGGTTATGTGTGAAAATACTAAAAGGTTTCATTTATCCTATGTGAATGGTACATTTATTTAAATAAGAATCTGGTCTCAAGCATATATAAGCTCTTAGAAAGTGTCTGTGGACATAGTATCTTCTTCACCTCTATTATATGGCTGGTAAAGATGGACTTTTATACTAGACATAATCTTGAAGAAAAATATTAAGAGTTTTAAAAACCTCATAAGATAGATTTTGCCTTTATGGGCAATGGTATGATGACTTGGACTTTTTTTCTAACTTTGTATTTCTTTTTTCCAATCCATACATTCCACTAAGTTTGTACTGCTTTATAATCCTAAAGATTCTCTGGGACTTTTAAGATCCAGAGAGCTCCAACTGATAAAATATATTGCAACACAATAGTATTATTTTAAATGATAAGATTATCCATGTTTGCAGTTTTTCTAGTTTTCATGCTTCTGTCCCAAAGTTCCTGGGTCCATGTATTCTTTAATTTTAACTTTCTTTTTCACCAGGGTTCAAACTCATGACCTCATGCTTGACAGGCAGGCTTTTACGCAAATAAACTCATTCCCTGGTCCTTAATGTTTTCATTTATATATTTAATTTTGTTTAAAGCAAGGTTTCACTCTGTAGAGCAAGTTGGCCTTGAACTCATTGCAGTCCTCTTGCCTCAGCCTCCTGAGTGCTAGGATTATAGGCACGTGTCTTGTAGTATTTTATTTTTCATGAGCAGAAGAAGAGGCAATTCTGGTCTTCTAGGACTGAAAATAACACATAAATCTTGAAGAACAAATGAAATGGAATAATACACAAACCCAATGTGAGGATCAGCAGTTGAATGGTGCTAAAATGGAAACTCCTATAGAGTTTAAAATCTGTTAGAAAATGATCTGAAGAAAATAGCATAAATAGGGTTCTCTCAGTGATAAAATTCTGTCTTCAATATAGACTAATAATTTCCTGAGACTCTGGTTTGGCAATTACTTCTACAATTGCCTTAATATTAATAATTGATTTAACTATGAGTTAATTTTCTAAAAAGCAAATTTGTTTTCAAAGGAATTCTCAGGATACTAATTATGGCAAAGTAAGGTAAACATTCCAATGGCAAATCAGTTCCAGATAAAATCTCAATTCACATAAAAGCCAAAGGACATTAACATCAGATGAAGCAAAACAAAATAAAATGTGAAAGTTAAACTTTAAAATAGAAATCTATTTGAAATACTTTTAAAACTGCATTTATATACTGTTAATATATTGAGCCAGAGAGAATTATGCCACCTCTTCACTCTAGTGGTGATGAGAAGAATTGAACTAGAGTGAATTATCTATGCATTATTCTAAGGAACCCAAGAACACATCATGGCACAGGAAGACCATGGATTTTGCATGTGACAGAAAATTTTGCATCAGGACATTGCACTGGATATTTCAGTGCAATGGACTTAACCTAATTACACAAATCTTTAAAATAGAGAAGTTGTTCCATGTTATTGCAGGAGAGGAAATATCACAGACAATCAAGACATGGTCTTACAACACATTTTTGCTGGTTATACAAAGTAAGTCACAATGTGATTCATTGTGGAATGTGAATGGTCCTAAGAAATAACAGAAGCACAAAACATGTATGCAGCAAATTAAAAGAGTAGGCCAGGGATTTAGCTCAGAGGCATAAGTGCTTGCCTGGCAAGTGTGAGGTTGTAAGTTTGATTCCTGGTAAAATAATAATAATAATAATCATAATAATAATAATTAAAAGATTTTATCCTTCTCACAGGAATCTTCCAAATTCTCATAAAACACTGCACATCTTTGGAAACAGGCTCTCTCTTGATGTCTTAGGGTACAAGCTTTACACATTGACTTTGCTCCTACAAGAACAAATGCAGAAAAATCAGTTTCCTGCACATGAAGTTCTGACTTTAATAACTGTGAGATAGTAAATTCATGTTGATTTAGGCTGCTAAATATGTAATGACTTGTGAAATCACTACAGACCCTATGGAAATACAGAAGATAATCAATACCTACTTTGAAAAACTATTCTCATAGGTTCCATAACACAGAAGAAATGGACAGATTCCTAGAACATATGAATTACCAAAGCTCAACCAAGAAAATATAAAACTGGTGAATAACCCAATTTCACTTAATGAAACTGGAAATGTAATGAAAACATTACAGATAATGGAAAGCCTAGGTTCTGATGGATTTACTGCTGAATTCTACAAAAAAATTAGGGAACATTTAATGCAAAACACCACAAAATCTTCAGTGAAACTGGAAGGGAAACAAGTCTCCCTCCCTAACTCATTCCTCAAAGCAAGTATTACCCTAATACCAAAATCAGAGAATCACCCAATGGAAAAAAAAAGAAAGAAAGAAAGAAAGAACTACAAGCCAGACTCCATAATGAACATCAATGCAAACAAAAAAAAAAAAACAAAAACAAAAAAACAAAACAAAAAAAAAAAAAAGCAAAAAAAAACCCCAAACAACAACAACAACAACAACAACAACAAAAAAAAAAAGCAGTAAAATCCTGGTAAACAGCATGCAGCATATCATCCAGAAGATCATACAACATGACCAAGTGGAATTCCAGGAATGTAGGGATGGTTCAACGTACACAAATCAATAAATGAAATACACTATATCAACATGGCAAAGCAAGAATCGCATGATCATCTCAATATGTTTAGAAAAAGTTTCAACAAAATCCAACACCTCATTAATTATAAATATCCTACAGAAAATCAGAGTAGATGGTCTTTATCTCAATCTGATAAAATCCATAAATGATAAACCAACAGCCAACATCTTATTAAATGGACAAAAACTAAAAACTTTCAATCTAAAATCAGGAACAAAACAAAGATGTCCATTATCACCACTCCTATTCAATATAGTTCTGGAAATATTAGCCAGAGCAATTAGATAATAAAGAGAAACAAAAGGAATAAGAAAGGAAGAGAAGAAGTTAAATTATTGTTTGTGGATGACATGATGTTCTACATTGAAGACCCTCAAAACTACACTGAAAGATTTCTGGATGTAATAATAAAATTCACAAATGTAGCTGGGCCCAAAGTTGACACTCAAAAATCAATTAGCATTCCTGGGCACAAACAACAAACTCACTGAGAAAGAAATAAGAGAAACCACACCCTTCACAACAGCATACAAAAACAAATACTTAGAAATAAATCTAACAAAGAATGTGAAAGATCTATATATCGAAAATTACAAAACTCTGCAAAAAGAAATCAAAGAAGGTTTGAGAAAATGCAAAGTCATTATTTATTCATGGATAGAAAGAACAAACAATGTGAAAATGGCCATTTTCCCAAAATTGTTATACAGATTTAAGTCAATTCCAATCAAAATACCATTAGCATGCCTCATAGATGTAGAGAAATACTTCCTAAAATTTATCTGGAACCAGAAGAGACATAGAATAGCAATGGCATGTCTGGGAAACAAAGTCAAGGCAGGAGGCCTCACAATCCCTGACTTCAAATAATGCTACAAAGCTACTGTGATAAAATCAGCATTGCACTGGAATGAAATAGACATGAAAATCAATAGAATAGGTTAGAATATACAACTAAAACTACAAGCACATTGAACCATCTTATCATTGACAAAAGGGCCAAACATATTCCCTGAAAGAGATAATTTTTTTAATATGTGGTGCTGGAAAAACTGGCCTTCCATATGCCAAAACCTAAAACTGGACCCATATCTATCATCATGCACGAAACTAAAGTCAAAATTGATCCGAGATCTAAATATTGAAACAGAACTACTAAATCTACTGGAAGACAACTTAGGTAGAAATCTTGATGACATAGGGGTAGGCAAAGAATCCATGAGCAAAAATCAAAGTGCACAAGAAACACTTTTTGAATCAGTAACTGGGATCTCATTTTATCAAAAAGTTTTTGCATGTAAAAAGAAATCTTCAACAGTGAAAAGAAAACCCACAAACTGGGAAAAAATCTTAGCCAACTTTCCCTCAGACAAAGGATTTTTAACTAGAACATATAAAGAATTAAAAACAAAACCCAGCCCTGAAAATTCAAACGCACAGTCCAAAATGGGTGTCTGAGATGAACACATTCTTCTCAGGTGATAATATACAAATGGCAGATAAATATATGAAGAAATGCTTAGCATAATTGACCAACCACTCAAGAGATGCAAATTAAAACACCACTCAGATTCTGTCTCACTCCAGAAAAATGGTGAAGATGAAGAAATCAACTAAGCTGAGGATTTAACTCAGTGACCTGCATGGCAAGTGCAAGGTCTTGAGGCCAATCCTCAGTTCAAAATGGAATAAGCATTCTTCTGGGAACAGGCATTTTCCCAGAAGAACTGTAAACATCATATGTGCACCCATTTCTGTAGCAATGCAATTTGTAGTAGCCAAATCTTGGAAACAATGCAATTTCCTGTCAATCTAGGAAAGGATAAAAAGGATATGGTATTTTTATATAATGGAGTACTGTTCAGCTATAAAGAAAAATTTCCTCAAGGCTTTCATAGGTAAAGGGATGTGACTTGAGAACATACTCATAAGTGAAATAAATCAAAGTCACATGTGTAAATGTCACATTCTCTCCCTAGTGTGAGAAACTGAAAGAGCAAATAAGATATACAAATCTAAAGTAAAAATTGTGTAATGATAGGAAACTGCCCAAAGGAGAAAAGTAACTGGAATATGGGAAAGGAGACTAGAAGGAAGGGAAAAGGACAAAGGCATAAATGTGTGTGTGTATATAATTAATATAATCTCATTTGTTGGTTCCTGATATTATTTCCATGCAATTGGGATTCTGTTTAGAAAATCTTGCCTATGTTTATGTCTTCAATAGTTTTACCAATTGTTCATAGCAGATTCACTGCTTCTGGCTCTATATCTTGGATAGCTATACATTTTTATTTCATTTTAGTAAGAGCTAAGAGATATGGGTCTAAATGCATTCTTCTGCATGTGTATAGCCAGTTTTCCCTGACTATTTTTACTTATTATTTAAAGAGATACAAACAAAATGAATAAACATGGAGAAAAAAAAGGTTAGAAATCATACAGAATTACAGAAAAATAAAGCGTAAGAAATCACTAGTTGATAAGTTACATATAGTCATGTTAGAAATAGTTGTTCAGGTTACAAAATTAAAGCATATAAAGTGATATTCAAATAGTGACACTGCCAGCAGTTCTGATCAATGATCCAACAAAAAATAGTAATATGGGTAACAGTCCTACACACTTGTTTTTTATCTTAAAGAGAGTAAGATTAAGCATAACAAAAGAGAACAAAACAGATTATAAGGAAACAATTTAAGAAACACACATTTCAAAGCAAGTCCACTGGAGATTTTCACTGTCTATCTTATTGTCTCTAGTTTTCTTCCAGATAGTTGTCTCTGACTTCACACACATTGAATACAAAATGCATATTATAGAACTAATCAAATCATGACAGGATGATGAAGGCTTTTTAGGTCTTCAAGATCTGACATTGGGAAAGTCAATAATGACTACGACAGTGTCTCTCATTCTCTTCATAGTAGCTGTCCTTATCTTTACATATGCTGAAATTGAACTTAGGACATTAGACCAATATCACTCTGAACAGTAAATAATAGTATTGCTAGATTTTATATCCTAATGCTACAGAATTAGCATTGGGTTTCTTAGTGTCTCCTCTTCTTCAGAGTATCTGTTCATTACATCTTGCATTATATAATCTATTCCCACAAATAGTTTAAAAAATTCTTCCCATGTGCAAATTTCTACATGTATATCTATCCTCTCTGTATTATGGGGAAACATAGATCATAACAAGACAGTTAATCAAATTCTTAGAAAAACATGCAACGAAAAAGACACATAAGACCACAATATTAGGTGATCTACCATAGTTAATATGCTTTCTCTTTTTTTTTTTTTTTTTTTTTTTTTTTTTGCCTTTTTCCTTTTAATCGGTACCAGGGATCGAACTCAGAACTGCCTGCTTGCAAGGCAGGAGCTTATGCCGCTGAGCTAAATCCCCAGCCCCTCTCTTGTTATTTTCAATAGACTTGTCCACATTATCAGGCTTAATATAGTTAAGCATAGTACTACATAGCTATTTTTATAAAAGCCCAACTTTGAAAACATTGTAGGACTTGAGAGCAGTTAATAATCAAGACTAGTATGTATATCTTTTACATCTTGCCATCTTCAGAGTAGTTGCCTCTACTTTTAGACTTGATACTATCAAGCATACCAAATTTGAATACAATCATCCAAGGCAAACCTGCAGTCTAACAAACCAGATACAAATAGCATCCAGTCATAGTAAAATAATGTAAGTAATTCAGGGTTCCAGTTTAAGTTAATAGGAAATTAAGGAGAGTTGCCTTGGTATAACCTGCTATTTTTGGGTCAGATGTCTGTGCCCTCAAATCTTATATGAGTGGACAGACCAAAACAAAATAAAATCAAACTAAACAGAGTGAGAAGACTACTGTGACATTTAAATCCTGATACACTATTAACAATGACCTCTGCCTTCCCTTTTTAAGCTTTTTTTCACCCTTCCCATTCTCAGGGTACTTTATATGTTTTGGGTCCCACTAGCCCCTTTAGTTTTTAGATTAGGTGGACCCCCTGTTGTCTGAGTATTGCTGAACCTTTCTACCCCTGAGCTTGATCGTGCGCTGTACTCCTTTACTCACTAAAGTCATAGGGTTTCCCTTCCTTCAAGCTGTATAGTTCTACAATGCCCAAAAGTGTCAGAGGTTTCCAATCTATCTGCAGTTGCTGCATGAGTTGTCTCTATTTCTCTCTGGTTTCCTGTTACATATAGCTTTGCTTTCTCACGTTTGACTTAAGAGTTTATTAACCCTCCTTTGGGTAGAGTGTATTTCCCATTCAGAGTATCTCATTAGAACCTGCCTCCCAATTTACTCAGCCTGTTTTTTTTTTATTATTTTAATGTATCAAGCCTACCTATATTAAAGATTATAGCTTATTGTCTCTGCCTCATGTCTGCTACTCAACTTTACTGCTATAATTTGTTCACCTTACTCCCTCATTCCACTGTCTGCCCCATTCATTGAGGCCTCTCTGCCACTGTTGCTAGAATCCTGGTAATCTTTCCTCTCTCTCTCTGGAATGTCATTTAGTATTCTCTGTAGAGTTGGGTTGGTGGCCATGAACTCCCACAGTTCCTCCTTGTATTGGAAACATCTTATTTCTCCATTAATTTTGAGAGAGAGTTTTTCTGGGTAAATCAGTCTTGGTTGCAAATTATTTTCTTTCATGGCTTGGATTATTTCTCCCCAGGCACTTCTCAAATTGAGAGGTTTGTGTTGATAAGCCTGTTGTTATTTTGATAATTTTCCTGTTGTAGGTAATCTGCTTCTTTTCTCTGGCTGCTTTTAGTATTCTGTTCTTTTGGTGGATTTCTGGAATCTTGATTATTATATGTCTGGGTGTAGATCTGTTATGGTTGTATGTGGCTGGAGTTCTATTTGCCTCATGTATCCTGATATCATGTCTGTTTCCTATGTTTTGGGAGTTTTTATTAATTATTTCTGTGAATAGCCTTTGTAGTTCATTTGTGGTTACTCCTGCTTCTTCAGTCATGTTTTTTATTCTTAAGCTATAGATCCTCTTGTCATCTTCTAGCCTTTGAATTGTTACTTCCTGGTACCTTGTTATTTTTAAGAGGTCTTTTATTTCATGATCACACATTGTAAATCTCTCTTCAAGTTTGGGAAGACTAACTTTAGTTTCTGTCAAGACATTTTTCCAGCTTTCAATGGAGTTTTTAATTCACTGGTAATCTCTTTGGGTCTGTTTCATGTATTCTAGATTTTATTTATATCCACCGATTCTGTATCTAGTATTGGATGGTTAATACACTGGTTCTCTTCTGTACTTACTTCTCCTGGGCTTATTTTCCCAGGTTTGGCAAATTGAGATATATATATATTTTTTATTTCTATCTCTTGTCATGTTTCTGGTTTCTTTCAGATGGTGTGTCCTGGTGGTCTCTGGTCCTCTCCATTATTGCTTAGGGTCCTTCTGAGGCATGCTGACTGGAGTTTTTGCTGCCCTCCCCATTTGCTGTTATCCGGTATATGCAGGGATGCAGGGATGGTGCAGGCTAGCCTCGAGCCTCTGTGCCAGTCAATCTGCCAGTTAGGCTGCACCTTGTGGACATCACAGAGTTGTGACAATTTTGTATGTGCTGATTGGGCCCCAACCAGAGATATAGTTCAGCCCCAGTGGATCTTGCCAGATCTCTTTGCACGAGGGGTGGTTCACTGATGTCACTTCAGCACTAAGCTCTGCCTAACTCCAATTTCTCCTCCACCAGACCTCTCTGTGCCAGGGGCAAATATCTGATGTCACCACAGCACCAGGCTTTGCCCAATTCCAAGATGTCTTCCAGCCAGCAACAGCAGCCACACGACCCAGTCCCTAGCACTTACCGGGAATCAATGCAGATCTTCCTCTTGGGTCCACTGCACACTCCACCACATGTCTTCACTGCATTCTCAGCACAGTGTGGATCAGTCAGAAAAATTCATGGTGTCCAGCTTTGGAGCTCAGGAGCTTCCTGCAGTCTCCTCTGGTGTGGCCAGGTGGCTTTGGCTGCTTTGTGGGGCCCCAGGTCCCAATTTCCAGCAGTTGCTGAGAGCCAATATAGCTCCTCCCCTTGGATTCAATGCTCACTATGCCGCATCCTCCTGTTAAGGGCCCAGGATTCAACCGACTTCCATTATTGGCAGTCGCTGTCTCAGGCAACCTTAGATTGTCTGGGTGTGCCTAGTACACATGTAACCTGTCTCTGTGTAGCTCAGGATTCAGCTCTCCAACCATGCTTTTCCTCCCTCTTCCTAGTTTTATTTTTCCCTTTCAGTTACTGGCTTGGTTAATAAGAATTGTTATCTATTAATCTGGCCATCTCAATGTTGTCATATTCTAGCATCTGATCTGATTCCTCTGCAGAGACTCTGCATTGAGCCCCCTGCCAAGCTGCCATTTTCCCCCCACACCATTTGTTAAAGAGGCACCAGTGAAAAATTTTGGCTCCTTTATGAAAGATGAAAGGGCTGATGCTGCATCAGATTATTTCTATCCACTGGTCAACTTTGGTGCTATTATTGTGCTCTGTATATTACTATAATATTGTGGCATAAATTGAAAATGAATGAATTTATGAGGAGATACTTTTAGCTTGTGAAACAAATTTCTATGTAATTAAGTACACATGATCCTAGGGAAAAGGGAAGGAGAAAACTTTAAGAACTCTAAATTGATAAATAGAAAGTGATTTTTCATTTTGAAGGATCATCTTTATCTCTCAGTATTGATAGAACTGTGGGGGACCAATGGCGGCTGAAAAGATAAAAAGTATGAAATATAAATCACCTTTATTTTGAGAATGCGGGGAGAGACACCCCCGACCTCCCAGGGCATCTCCACCCTCCAGGGTCGGGGATCTCTCCATGGAACACATGGAGTGAGGCACATAAGTAGCCTTGGTTTGGGGTGGAACGTAAGGGGGCATTAAGGATGCACAGGTAGCCCATTGGTCTTTGTTTGGTGCCAGAGGTAAATTCCTAAGGGTGAGAGAGATAGAAGCCCCTTGGTTTTACCGGCTACAGTGTCCTGTCTGGGTCAAAACCCTCTCAAGTATCATACAAGGTGTATCAAAAAGACCAAATTAAAACACTTTTCAAATTACAAAAAACAGTAAGAAGACCTAGAAGTAAAGCTTACCATGAAATTAAGAGAGGCATATCATTATAAGAGAAAAACAATAAAATACAATACTTTTTAGAAATACATTATATAACTTTTGTGCATTATCATTGTTAGCATTCATTAACATTATCTATATCATAAAGATATAAACAAGTGAGAATTTTTTTATTTAAAGAGAAAAAAAGAAAGGAAATAAAATTAAAAAAGCAGTAAAAGGGAACAAATAATACAGAATTTCAAGGAAAAAATACAGTAAGATATCACTAGTTAATAGGTTACATATTGTCATCTTTGAAATAGGTGTCCAAGTTATAAAATTAAAGCATGAAAGTGAACATTCATACAATGAGATTGCAGACAGTGATGATCAATGATCCAATAAAAGTTCAGTAATATGGATTTCCATCCTATACACTCAAACACACATACAGTTATATCCCTTAGACCACCTTCCTTTCCTCTCTTTTTAATAACAATTATACTTTTTGGTTTTTTTTTTACTCCCACAATTCTTATTATTTTTTTTGGAGAGAATAAAACCTAATGTGGCTAAATAAAACAGAGTCAGTTAGTACAAAAGGATGGGCATAATACATGATGTAAAAATAGAATATCAGGTGATCTAAAATGGTCACCATTGTGCCTCTTGATATTTTTTTTTTTAAAGTTGCCTATATCGTCAGGCATAATAGACTTGATCAAAACAGTACAGAACAAGACCAATAAAACCTACACTGGAGACTTTACAGGATTTCAAAAGAAGATAATAGTCAAACCATAATGGGCATCTTAGTGAATCTTATTGCCTTCAAAGTGGTGCCTATAACGTCAAACTTGATACTATAAAACAAAGTAGAATATAGTAAAATCTGACCGAACAAGATGGGGAGAGTAATACTGGGGATCATATCAGGTTAATAGGAAAACAAAAAGTCACTAAAATATATCCCACTATTTTTTAATTTACTTTTCCCTTAATTGAAAAAAAAATAAGAAAAAATAGATTAATTTTTAAAAAGGTGGTATTGAGGTAAAAGAGGACATTGTATTAGAACAACACAGGTCAGAACCGAACAATTTAAGCATCATTGTGTTTCACCCCCAGATATTCTAACATAATAGTAGTCACCATACTGCCTCCTTCCTTGAATTATTTGAGTATAACTTCATATACTATAGCATCAAGCATATCAAGACAGTCTGAAGCTATTCAAGAGAATGAAGAAATTACAGGGTATTTAGGACCAGTTAACAGAAAACAAACAATGGTTTCTATATTACCTCTTTCCCTATAGAAATTTTTGTTTATACTATCACATATAGTAAAATATAGTAAGATACCACATGTTAAAACCAGTGGAAACAGGTGTACAACAGCTTGATGGGACTTCAAGACAAGATTGATTTTTTTGGATTATTTTTTTGGTCTCTATTGCATTGATTTCTGCTCTGATTTTTATAATTTCTTCTCTTATTTTGGCTTTGGGCTTGACTTGCTCTTCTTTTTATAGATGTTTGAGGTGTAACATCAGGTTATTTATTTGTATTCATTCTGTTTTCCTAATGTGGGAACTCAGTGCAATAAATTTTCCTTTGAGGACAGCTTTCATTGTGTCCCACAGATTCTGGTAAGTTGTATTTGTGTTTTCATTTGTTTGTAGGTATTG
Source organism: Cavia porcellus (assembly GCF_034190915.1). Classification (NCBI taxonomy): domain Eukaryota; kingdom Metazoa; phylum Chordata; class Mammalia; order Rodentia; family Caviidae; genus Cavia; species Cavia porcellus. The sequence continues at coordinate 17,187,301 of NW_026947487.1, read as the reverse complement.
TTTATTTTTTTCTTTAATTTCCTCTGTGACCCACTGATTACTCAAGAGTGTGTTATTCAGTTTCCATGTGTTTGTGGGATTTTCGCAGTATCTTTTATAATTAATTTCTAATTTCATAGCGCTATGGTCCGATAGCATGCAAGGGATAATTTTGACCCTTTTGCATTTATTTAAATATGTTCTGTGAATTAATATATGGTCTATTTTAGAGAATGACCCATGTACTGCTGAGAAGAATGTGTATTTTGTTGTTGTTGGGTGATATACTCTGTATATGTCTATTAAGTCCATTTGTTCACAAGTGCGATTCAGTTCTTTTATTTCTTTGTTGATTTTCTGTCTGGTTGATCAGTCCATTGGTATCAATGGTGTGTTAAGATCTCCTGTTAGAACTGTGTTACTGATAATTTGGTTTTTCATTTCTGTTAGCACTTGTTTTATATAACAGGGTGCTCTGGAGTTTGGTGCATATATATTTAAGATAGTTATCTCTTCCTCTTGAAGTTTTCCCAAAAACAGTATGTAGTGTCCTTCTTTATCCCTTCTGATCATTATTGGTTTGAAATTCAGATTATCTGCAAAAGGAATAGCTACCCCCACTTTTTTTTGGGGGGGTTCCTGTTGCATGAAGTATTGTTTTCCATCCTTTGACTTTTAGTCTATGAGTATCCTTTTGGGTTACATGGGTTTCTTGTAGACAGCATATGGTTGGATTTTGTTTCTTGATCCATTCTGCCAGTCTGTTTCTTTTAATTGGTGCATTGAGACCATTTACATTAAAGGTTAGAACTGTTATATATTGGTTTGTTGTTGACATGTTATCTTTTTGCAGTTGCATCTTTATCTCTTCGCTCTGTTTAATTGTCTGCTTTGGTTAGTGGTTTTTTTCCTAAATATATCTAGGCTGTCTTTCAGTATTCTTTGCAGGTTTGGCTTGGTGATCATGAAGTTTTTCAGCTGTTCTTTGTCATGGAAGCATCTTATTTCTCCATCAATTTTGAAGGACAGTTTTGCAGGGTACATCAGCCTAGGTTTGAAATAATTTTCCTTTAGGATCTGAAATACTTCACTCCATCCTTTTCTTGACTTTATTGTTTGTGCTGAGAAGTCTGCTGTGATTCTGATAGGTTTTCCTTTATAGGTGATCTGTCTTTTCTCCCTGAAAGCTTTTAATATTCTATTCTTTTGTTTCATTTCTTTTTTTTAATTTTATTTAAAAGAAAAAGAGAAAAAACAAAAGAAAACAAAGCAGTGTAAGGGTACAAGTAATACAGAACTAAAAAAACAAACAAACAAAAAAAATACACAGAAAGAAATCGCCAGTTAATAGATTAAACGTTATCATCTTAGAGATAGTTGCTCAAGTGACAGTATCAAAGCATACAAAGTGGACATTCAGATAGTGAGACTGCAAACAATTGTGTTCAATGATCCAACCAAAAACATTAATATGGTCATCTATTTAACAACCTTAAACACACTTGCAGTTGTATCCTTTAGAGCACTTTTTTTTCCTCTCTTTTTTACAACAAAATTTACACATTTTGGGTTTTATTACTCCTTAGTTCTTATTACTTTTTAAAAATTTTTTTTATTTTTTTTATTTTTTGTCTTTTTCCTTTTTATCAGTACCGGGGATCGAACTCACGACTGCCTGCTTGCAAGGCAGGCGCTTATGCCGCTGAGCTAAATCCCCAGCCCCTTACTTTTTTTTTTTTTTGGAAGAGATTAAAGTCAAATATGGCAAAACAAAGCTGTCAGTCAAAACCAAGGATAGACATAGCACACGATGTAAAAACGGAATACAAGGTTATCAACAATGGTTACCATAATGTCTCTTGCTTGCTTCCTTTTGTTTGATTTCTGGGATGTTCATTATTATATGTCTGGGTGTAGATTTATTTTGTTTATGGCTATTTGGAGTTCTGTATGCTTCATTTATCTTGATACCAGTTTCTAATCTCATGTTTGGGAAATTTTCAGCTATTACTTCTCTACATATCCTCTTGACATCCTTTATGTTGTCCCCTTCTTTTTCATTTATCCCTGTCAACCTTATGTTGTTCTGCTTTGCATTGTCTTGCAGGTGTTGAATTGTTATTTCGTGATTTCTTGTTATTTTTAAAAGATCTTTCCTTTCTTGTTCACTAGCTGCAATCTTGTCTTCGAGGTTTGAGATTCTATCTTCACATTCATTGAGGCGATTTTTACAACTTTCAATGGAGTTTTTGATTTCCTGTGTATCTCTTTGCATCTGCTTTATGTATTCTGTTTGTTTCTTATATTGTTCATCCAGGGATTCTATCTTTTTGTTTAGGTCCTCCAATTTTTTAACTGTGTCTTCTTTAGATATGTTCAACATCTCCTTCGTTTCTTTTATCATGTCTTCTTTTACTTGAGAGATTATTTCTAGTTTGAATTCTGTTAAGGTTTCCCAGAGTTGCTTCTTTATTTCAGTTACTATTATTTCAAGTATTTCAGGTATGTGAATGTGTTTTCTTCTATGCATGTGGTTCCTAGGCTTTCTTGGGATGGGCTGGATGTTTGATGTTGCATTTTGGTCTTTCATTTTGTCATTTTCCTATATTTTCGAGCTTCAACTGTTGCTCCAAATGAGGGAGAGAGTTCCCCCACACCGTGTCTAGGCCCGACTGGCTTGGCCCACAGGGAACTGCGCGCTGGTCCCTAGGCGGTAAAGAGAGTTCCCCCAGACCGGGGCGGGATTCCTGAGTCAGGATAACAAGTAAGAATTTTTAAATACTTAAACTGCATAATACTGGATAGCTGATATTGTCATGTGATAAAAAAAAATGCTGGTAACCTTTAGCAATGCTGATTTCAAGAAGCATATCCATTTAATATTCTTGGCTTTTTGTGTTAGAATTTTCACATTTTGGATATATGGAACCTGTCACAGGGAAAATGTGTTGTCTAAAACTTTATCATTCATTTTTTTTTGTACTGTATTGTCACTGACTGTGATGTTCAAATTGTTGATGTCAAAAAATACAAGAATATTTTAAAGTCACAGATAATATTCTGTGTCTCACACAGATATTAATTTAATATAAATTGATGAGTCACAAAACATTTAATAAGATGTATTGTGTAAACTTTGTGAGGTCCTACTCACTAGCTTTTTAGGTAAGCTTAAATTGATCTGTGTACTAATATTCACACAAAGGAACTCACTAAACTCCCAAGATTAGACCTTGTATAATCAATAGCCTCCATCTCTAGTCTCCCTTATGAATAGATGATCAAAAGCCAATTAATGATGAGTTCTAGGAGCTCATTTTAAAAGTGTATGACAGGAAGCTTTCTGAGCTAATTTAATTGTTGGTCATCAGTATTACTTTTTCATATACATTTGAATTAATAGAAATAACAGTTTTCTATGGGTAATCTTTTTATAACAATTAAATTTTGTGTGTATGTGTGTATGGCTGATAAATTTAGGAGAGAAGTGTGCCTTAAATAATTTATTCTATGTGTATTTTGTAGTCTTCTAATATATTATCTGACTATATGTAATAAAATTTAAAATACCTGGTACTTGTTAAATATGACACCAGTTTTACTAAACTAAGACACAGATGTTAATTTTTTTAAAAGTTCTAAACAATTTTCAGTAATAATTTTCTCTTCCTTCTTTGTAAATTAACTAATTTTAATTTAGCAGAAATTTAGAGTTTTAAAAGTAGAAGTTGAATTAAAAATGTATTTTAATTCAAAAATAATAATAAAAATTTAAATTTTTCAAGGCTTACACGAATCAATTTATTATTTTTCCCATAATACATTCATTCTATTTTCAGTGTACATTTTATTTACTAAAAATTATAATTTTAGTTGCATATTGCCTACTATATGAAAACAAACATAACCATGACTAGTGAGCTCATTGTAATTTGACATAAGTGTATAACTCTTTTGAGTCAGCATTAGTAAAGAAATAGGGATGCGGAGTGATCTTCGCAAATACGGCATCTATCACTGAAACAAATTTACACTAAATGATCCAGTCAAATAATTCTCATAAGTACACTTGTAGAAAGTTTAAAAGACATATCTATGTGGTAAAGGCAAAAAATTTGATTTTTTGGAAAATGATCACTTTTATAGTTTTTCAGTATAAGTAAAAGAGAAAAAGCAAAATGGGGGCACAATGCATTATAGTTTTCTACTTTTTTATAATCAGGTTAATTGTTATATTTTCTCCATAAAAGAACATTATAAATTTTAAAATAAAAGGCTGAATATATTTTTGAATAATGTGCCTGTTTATTTTCATTAAAATGGTAGTTTTTTTACCCTACAAATTTCCCCTAAGTATTAAATTAAAATTTGATAGGGGCTGGGGATTTAGCTCAGCGGCATAAGCGCCTGCCTCGCGAGCAGGCAGTCGTGAGTTCAATCCCTGGTACCGATAAAAAACGAAAAAGACAAAAAAAAAAAAAAATTAAAATTTGATAAATGGTTATTAAGCTTAATCTTTATTAAGTTAATTTTTATTTGTCACAGATTTTTGTGTACTATCAGAAGTTATGTGTAGGCTAATGGAAGAAGAGCACATCCTTTTCATAAAAATTTGTTTTAGAGGGAGTAAATTTTTTGGTACCTTTCAAATATTTTGACACACTTTAGATATGATTGCATCTTATTCAGAATGACTAAATGGTCATAATGGAATTTAACTGCAATACTAAAAATAAGTTATTTGTTTTAATCCTGTGTTGAACTTACATATAATTCAATTCATAAAATTAGTTTATTGTTAATCTAACTACATTTTCAAGTCATTCATTATTGTTTTGAAATTATTCCAATTATTGTTACAACTCATCATCATTATTATCTACATGTAGGAACTCCATGGAGTCCTATTTTCATGATAAATTCAATATAGGACACAATCATTTCATCATTAACACCCACATCACCCTGATTTGGCAAATGGACCTGCGTTCCCAGTGTTATAAATATACAATAGATTAAAATACATTTGGAATTAGATAATAGATAATAGACGAATTAGATTAGATAATAGATAATAGACAAATTGTTCCAAGTGCAATATAATGACAAGCTGCTGAAATACAATGAAAATACTAAAATGATTTCACAATATTGTTTTGTAACAATTGCATATTATTTACTTATTAAATACAAAACAAAATGCTGTATGTCTGATCTCTTGTTCTGTGAGTACAGGAGTGTGAAATAACTGGATATTATACATTCATGTTAAAAAAATAAAATGCTGTTTTGCTAAATTTTCATTTCACTGACTCCCCAAATGTTTGAACTTAAAGTCAGGGATCACTACTTAGGCGCATTTATAATAAACACAAAGTGTGCCAATCAGACTGATGATGAAATAATGATTTCTTAAAAATGTCCATATTCATTTCCAAAACTTGTGGCAAGAGAGAGGAGTTCAGATTGTGTGTGTAACTGAAGCTATTAATCAACTGACTTCACATTAGATGGTTTCAGATTATTCAGGTGAACTTAATGCCTTCACAATTTTTGTAAACGTAAGGAGGAAAATGCAAGAATAGGTTACAATGATGTTACATAAAATGGGCAGCGGTCAGGGAATATGAGTATAATTTACAAGCTGGAAAATTCAAGACAATGAAGCACCTCTCCAAAGGTCCTAGAAATGTCAGCTCTGCCTCTACCATTTAGTTCACTTATGCAATAAAATCACTAAGTCACTTCAGCTAGGAGAAAAGCAATTATGACAAGATTTTATTATGACACTGGATTTTATTATGAACACGATGTATTTTGAACCGAACAATGGATTTTGCTACTGCGTTTATGTATCTTTCTTTTGTACTCTTGATGATTAATTGCATGACACTTTTAAAAGAGAAATATTTTTACATCTCTACCATATCACATCTCTTCTGTGTATTATTAAAGATATGTAGTGGATAGGTAGGTACACAGAGACTCAAAAGTGAGCAGTATTTCTCGTGTATGTCCCCTTTTATCTTATATTGCACCATAAAAAATTGAAAAAAATATAATTCAATTTTTCAAAAGTGGTAGAATATTTCATATTTTGATTATTACTTTCTTGTAGATCTCAATTACCAAAAAAATAATTTATAAATGATCATATTAACTTAAAAATCAATCATCAAATATTTATTGTTTATATGATGTTCTTAAATCCTCTAAAAAGATTCATATTCATTTCATTATATTTCATAATTACCTTAACTGTGTAAAACATATATCTTAGTGCTTCTAACATAAATTTTACAAGTGAAATCTCTATATATTTGGTTATTAAAATTTTCACATAAATAGTATTTTTAAGAAAGATCATCTGTACCAATAGCACGAGGGATTTTATTTTGTGCCTGTTTATAGCATAAAACTAAAAGCAATTGATATAAATATGAGATATCTATAATTGGTGCAGGCCACAAGCAAGCTCTGTTTAAAATGCTAGGTGCACTTAAAAACTTAAAGACAAAATTTTTTTTATTCTTTAACAATATTGCATTTTCCTATTATCTATTCTTACATTAAATTTTATTCAAAATGATATGTAAATTGATCATAGTAAATTAAATTTGTGGTATTGATAAAGCAATATTTAGATGGATAACATGAAAGAAAACAATAGTTAATTAACATTAACTAGTTACTCATCAGATATATATATAATATATATATACATATAGTTTATATAGTTTTTTCTAGCATGAGATTCAAAATATAGTGTAGAAACATTCCAAATGTACCTTACCACTGAAACTTGGCATACTTCTTTTGAGAAGTATAGATAATACAATGAAATACAATACAAATAAATTATCTTTAAAATTAGGAATTTTCTTTACATATGCTCAGTGATATTCTTTTGTAGTGACTAAAGTTGTACATTCCAGTACAGAAATATGGTTTTTAGTTATATTTTAATAACTGTCACTGAGGAAGGATACATAGATAGTTTGTTCTTAGTGCAGATACCCCAGAAGGATGCTTAGGCACACCACGAGGGAAGTGGTCTGATGCATTTCAGAATAGTCTATGAGGAATTTAGAGTCATACTCCTTAGAAAATAGATTCATTTAATCGACATAGATAGTTCTGCCTTCATTTTTAAAAGCGATGCATGCACACAGCTGATCTGTTTTGTTTTCTGATTATCTAATTTATATACACATGATTACAGCTTTCCTGTCGAATGCACAATAGAATTGGTAGAGGGCACACAATCTGGGCAATGACTCATAGCCAGGGTTGTCTCACTCAGTTGTTTGATTTCTGTCTAACATCACTTTTTGAAATTAAATGTCTGCAACTTCAAATCAATGATTCTATTGTAAGTGTAATGTATTTCCAATACATTATATGGTAAATTATAATCACAAAGTTCTGTGAGTAAACTTCCACAATGATACCCTAAAAACTGGGAGATTTGTACCAGCCATTTAAAAATTGTTTAAAGGACATCAAGTTTTGTTAGAGGTACATGCTGCTCACCCCGTGAGACCACTTGTCTCCCAGTGCCCTGAGGGTCTCAATGTGCAGATATGCACAGCCTCTGACTACACACCTGTAGGGTCACACAGCCCTGTGGAGAGAGGACTTTTAGTTTTCTTTTTCTTTATACTTCTTCGCTAAACATGGAGCCTGAATTTGCTTTTAAATATATTGGATTGGTCAAAACTCCTGTTTCACATACTGCTTCCTATTTTTGACAACCATCTAAATATTTTGTAGAGAAAACTTGAGGCTAAATTAAATATCTAAAAAAGTTCCTGAAAACTAACAGTTAAAACAGACTTTATAATTTGTTAACTGTAGCCTACTGTAGTTATTTTATTTGAAAATAAAATATTTAAATAAAAAACTTTAATGACTATTTAAAGTATTCTGTAGTTTTATTTTCATTTACATTGATTCCAAACACTAGCCTTTTTAGTATTACAGAGAAATAACTGGACAGACTACACAAAATAAATTTTATTCAGAGAGATAGTAATATTACGTGCAAGACAAATACAAGTGGCCTCACGTTAGAGGTCCTGCAAATCCTGTTCTTGCTTCAGGAGTGTTTGGAGCAAACTGACCGGGTCCCTGTTCCCTCTTTAATCCACTTTCCAGTTGCTAATTTGGGGACCACATTTTTGTCCACCTCCTGCTTCAAGGACAGGCCAGCGCCACTCTTACGTGGGTAGCTCCTTCTTGTTGACCAGTCTTGACCTCGTAGCTATGACAGAACTATTCCCCATAGGACTCTGGACCCTGCTCGCAGCAGGCGGGTGGATCTGCACCACGGGCTCCTGCACCTCCCTCCGCATCCTCTCTGGAGCACCGGACCTGGGCGTTTCCTCCCGAGCTGACCCAGGAGGTTTCCGGGGTGCTCTGTGGGTCGCGGAGACCCACAACCAGCGCGGGTGGCCTCTCATCACAGTCTTGCACAACCCTGAAGACAGAAAAACCCTGTGCACCGCGGAAGCTACCCTGACCGGGAGAAGAACCCGAGCCAAGCTCTCTTGCATCTTTTTGCTTTTTTGGGCTCTGCTGAGACCGAACCCATCACTTTGATTTCTGAGAACCAGTTCTAGATGAGGAAGTGAAGCTCATCAGAAAGATAGGGGAGCAACTCGTTGCCCCCAGCCCGAGCTGGGTAGTACCTCTAATGCCTCTTCCCAAGGAGCACCACGAGAGGACCCCAGAACTCTGCGCTCTCTGGGGGCTCCTGTATCACCTGGCCTTGGGGCTTCGGCCTAGCCCTGGCCTTCCAGCTACTAGGCAGGTTTTTCAACTCTCTGGAGCCCCCTCCCAAGACTTGGGCCAAAAGAAAATAAAGCTTTTTGCAGGGAAAATAAAAAAGACTCATATATATATATATGAGACAGCAGCGATAGAAGATAATATGCTTTGACATTTGGAAATTATGCTGCAAAAAGCAATAGATGTTTCGGCTGTCAAATATATTAGTCTATACAAAATATACAGAATAAATAGCTCCAGAAAACACATAGTGTTTGAAAGTCAGATCAAAACATACTTTGTATCTCTGTCTCTCCCTCTCTTTCTCCTATATGCAACGTTACAGAATGGCTCCGGAGAAAATACTATATTTGAAAACCAGATCAAAGCATTTTTGCTCCTTACAAAGAATTAGAGGTGTGGATATTAAAGAGGTAAATTATTAGGGAACTACTGAAGATCATTTTTCTTTTCATTAAACAAATATGCTAATAAGCCATTAGAAGTTTAAGATAATGCCATTTGTTTTTATTAGCTGGCTTAGAAAATCTGGGAGTAAAAAGATACACACAAACTGACAGAGAGAGGAATAAAAGATAATGTATCTAAAGAATACTTAGAAGTAGAAATTCATAGGATAAAAATCAAGTGACATTGGTTAGGAGTCTTTTTTAAATTGGGGCTTTTTTTGTGTGTGTGTGTGTGTCTATTTTTTCTTTTATTGGTATACCGGGGATTAAACTCACGACTGCCTGCTTGCAAGGCAGGCGCTTATGCCACCGAGCTAAATCCCCAGCCCTGGGTCTTTTAATTGTTACATAAAAATTATATATTTATGGATTATCATGTGATATTTTAATAAATATACACATTGTGAAAAGTTCAAATATAACAGTGTAAATATACCTGCCTTCAAATATTATTTCTTTATGAAAAAATATCTTTAAAATTATTTTCACTAAAAACATTCTTCTAACATTTAATTATGATAATTGATACAGTGGTTTCTAAAAAAGGAAAGTGAGAGATACTGAGACTCCTTACTTTTGTATGAAGAAAAATCCAGTCTCAATAACTCCCCATCAGCAATTATAAACTTTCAAATAAAGACAATCATGCAATATTAATGATACTGGAAAATGAAAAAAAGTACATGTTTTCGAGTACACATGAATTGGGAGGAAGCAATGACCAAACTTGAGTTTCCTTTTCTGAAAAACCATGTTCCAGTTAGAAGGATGAGAGGTTATAAGAAATCTTTCAGAAAATGTTAAATTGTTCTATCTTTGAGAAACAAGAAAACAGTCTGGGCCACAATAATTGTTGCAGACAGAAGAAAATCTTAAAGCAGAGGAATCAGGAGGAAAATCTTAAATCTGCATATGTTGCTGTGCAGGGTTCCATTGCTTCTGTCTATACCACTCAAGAAGGAAATAGGTAGACACTGGGGCACAGACACTAAGTTTGTTTTATAGCCAAAAGTAGATTGTCCTTTTACTAAAAGTAATTTTCTTGAAATTTAAAAATAAAAAAAAATCTTCGATTTTATATAACCACATTTTTGTTTTGGGGACTGTTTCCTCATGCAAGTGGAGTCCTTTTTAGAAAGTCTTAGCATATACCTGTAACTTATGGAGTTTTATTTATTTTCCTGCAGATTCAATGTTTTAGGTTTTATGTCTAAACCTACAGTCTTTTTTTCTTGATTTTAGTAAAAATTTAGAGATAAAGACCTAGGTTCATTCTTCTGGAGAGGCAGTTTTCACAGAATCATTTGTTAAAGTGTATATCTTTTCTGCAGCATATTTTTTGGCCTCCTTGTCAAAAATCAAATGATGTGCCTGGGTTTGCTTTTCCACTGTCAATTTATTTAATTACTCAATGTGGTTTAGTAAGAATGTTGATCATCACAGACTCAAAAAAACAATGAATGCTGATAAGTTTGTGGGGCAAAAGATCCCATCTTTTTTTCTGGTATCAAATGAAAGAGTTAAATCCGTCATACTACAGTGATTTATGCATAATTGTGTTTATAGTTCACAATAGCTAAATTAGGACAGTAGGCCATATGCATGCATATATATACATATATATATATATATATATATATATATATATATATGCCATAAAGGATACATTCTAGTCATTTGCAAGAAAGTAGATTGATCTTGAGATCATAATGCTTACTGAAATAAAGCAGACATACAAACTTAAATGTCAACAAGTTTCTGTTATGTATGAAAACAAAAATGTAAGAAAGTATAGACAAAAACATAAAATGATTGCTAGCAGCCAGGGAGGGCGATCACGTGCTGTTGGGAGGAAATCTGGGCAAAGGGAGAGGGGAGAGGGACGTGGAATCTCAAAAATTGAAAACATACAATTTAATATGAAAGACTAAAAGATTGATTTACAATGTAGTTATTATTCATTTTATTAAACTTTCAGAAGTGAAGAAATGAAAAAACCTGAGCGATTGATAGAAAGATCCCAAATTTATTGTTTTAAAAATCTCACTAAGAACTGAGCTGAATAAACAATGAAGGAAACCACGCCAAAGCATTTTATACTAAAATATTCTTAAAACTAAATATTAAAAATGTTTTGAACTGGAATGTATAGTCACCTTTCATCTTGACCCTATCTTCAGTGAAAATAGCCTTTGTAATCATTTGAAATTGTTATAAATCTTTGAATATTATTTTATTGAATAGAACTATGCAGGATAATAAAAATAACATTGCAAATTTTAGACAAATGATAAAAGATACACTATATAAGGCTTTAGAGAGTTAACAGATGTGAACCTAAGCTCAATAAAATTATTTTCTTAGAAATAGTGATTAAAAAATAAGAATTAATCCTATAAAACAAAATCAGACCCTGAGATAATAGGTGTTAATTAGGTCTCCAAAAGAAGAGGGAGGCTGGAGGAGGATCAGGAAGAGGAAGAGGAGAGAAACACTGGCAGAAAATAAAGAAAAAAAAAAACCCCAACAAATTAGATATATAAACATGTGCCTCAACATAAACTAGACCATATGGGTCAACCATGCATAAATTAAAAATGTTAAATTTGGAATGCTCCAAAATTGAAACTTCTTAAGTACTTACATTTGAAAAGTTTGTACTTTAGGGAATATAATCAGATTTAAAATTCTTGGAGTAGAGATGTTCAACTAGTAATGGCCATACAAAAATTCCCAAATCCTGAAAACTGTAAAATCTAAAAAAATTTCAATCATAAGCATTCTATTTTCCACTCAAACTATGTATCATAAGTTCATAGTTAGCATCATGTTGCATGGAAAAGTTGAAAACTGTTCCTGTAATATCTGGAATAAAACTAGAGGCCCACTCACATGACCTCTTTTCAACATGGTACTGGGATTCCTAGACCAGTGATGGCAAACCTTTTAGAGACCAAGTTCTAAAACTGGAACCCAAAACCCAGTTATTCATCGCAAAGTGCCACCATTGCAATTAAAACTGCCTGCTTGGCCACAGGGGCAATCCTGGGAAAATTTGGTTCCTGTGCTGACCAAAGACTCTATCTCTATTGAGACACAAAACATAGACTCACCATCACTGTCTTAGCAGAGCAATTGAGCAAACAAAAGAATAAAAGGATCTCTGCTTTGGATAAGAGAAAGTTGACTAATCCTATTTTGCAGACAACATGATACTGTATACAGAAAATCTTATTAACAGAAGTCTTTAGGTAAAAAAGTAACTCAGTCCTCTTTCAGGATAGGAAATCAACCTATATATATTAATGTATCTCAAATAACCAGCAAGAAATTAGTTGAAAAAATTAACTGCATTGTATTTAAATAATTTCAAAAAAATGCAACAAATGCCAAGCAATCTAACCAAAGAAATAAAATCAGTGGGTGATTACTAATAAACCTCTGTTACTTTAGTTACTTTCAGGTTGTCTAGAAAAAACAAAAACACTTGGCGCCCACCACTTAAAGGAGAAGAGGTTTGTTTTAGCACATGATTTTTGAGATTTTATTCCAGGTTTGGTAGCTCAGATATAGACATGGAATTATAGAAGGACCTGGCAGAGAGGAAATTTTCATTCCTCCCAGTAGCCAGGAAGCAGAGAGAGATGGAACAAGCTAGAGAATGAAATAAAGTTTTCCATATCACACACCCAGTTAACTGGTCCCTCTTAATACCAGGACCAACTCCTAACAGCACATTTAACTATAGATTTATCTCTTGATTAATCAGTTCATTGAGGGGCACTTTAATGTGAATATATTTTTATGTATGTGATGTACACATACAGGTGTACATCAGGTGATTGGCCTACCCCTTCATTGTGAGAATCAGCATTTGGACAAACATCAACATCACAGTAGGTCCCTAAGTGCTAATCATACCACAGTGATATATGTGTGCCCGTGTTTATAGCAGCACAATTGTAATAGCCAGATCTGAGGAAAAAAACCCTAAGTGTCCATCAACTGAGGAATGGATAAAAAGGTGTGGTATTTTTATACAGTGGAGTACTACTCACCTATAAAGAATGATCACATTGAGATACTTACTAATAAATGGGTGCCACTTGAGACCATACTGATAAGCAAACTAAATCAAACATGTAAAAATACCATATAGTCTCCTTAGTGTAAGAAATGATAAGCGTACATAAGAGTTTATGGTAATCATAATTCCCCATTACATTGCATTGAAGCCTTACAATGATTGCATTCATTAGTTGGAATGGGTTTATCCTGGTTTGTTTGATTTTAATATCTGTGATGGTATTAACAGCTACTTTGAAGAAAATAAGTCATTATAATAGCCAGTGCTGATTTATATCTTTTTTTTTTTTTTTTGTACTGGGTATCGAACTCACAACCAAGAGCTTGCCAGGCAGGGGCTTATGCTGCTAAGCTAAATTTCCAGCCCTTAATGCTGATTTAATATTGTCTTGTTTTGAAGTCCTACCATGCTTCTGCTTTTCTGCTTCCTTTGGTTCTATCATGTTGTATCTTATTCGATGGTATTATGTGTGATAGTATAAACAAATTTTCTATGAAAAATGAGATAATATAGTAGCCATTGTTCATTTTCTGTTATTTGGTTCTGAATGTCCTGTAATACTTTCATTTTATTTAATGGTTTTATACTATTTTGTTATGTTTGATATTATTGTATATGAAGTTATGCTCAACTATTTCAAAGAAAGTCATTTTGGTAGTCACTGTTAATTACTGGTTGTCTTCTAGTTGCTTATATTGTTCTGTTTTGATCTTCTTTGTTATGTTCTGTTTTGTCATAATCTCTTTAAAATAAAAAACAGAAGTACTATAGACAGTTGAGACTGGTGGAATTGAAAGACAAATATTAGCCCAAGAGGTGAAAGTGACAAAATGAAAAATCAAAATACATTCTTAAATATCCAGTCCGTCAGAAACAAGTACAAGAGACATTGAAGTAGAGGAGATTAAAAATCATACACCTGAAAATTCTGAAAAGATAGCAAGGGTAATACAGAAACAAATCCATGAAGCTATAGAGGAAATTAGATTAGAAATAATATCTCCTGTAAAGAAACAAATGACAACCTTAATAAAGGACTTCTTCAGCATAGCTAGAGAAAATGTAGGTAAAAAAGTATAGGAGCATGGGAAAAATTATGGAAACCTTAAATGAACAATACAGAAGACAAGTAGAATACATGAAATAAATTCAAAGAAACATCTGAGAAATAAAAAATATTATTGAAAGTTGGCAAAACCACTTGAAATAAACTGAGGATAGAATTTTGAACCTTGAGGAGAGGATTTCAGCAATCATAAAAGGGCAGAACTTTTAAAAATAACAAGGCAGCATGAAATGAAAATTCAACAGTTTTAAAATGGTGCCAAGAGAAACAATATAAGACTAATAGGCATCAAAGAAGATGCAGGGGTCAATGTAAATGATGAAGGAAAACTATTAGCACAAATAATAGCAGAAAATTTCCCAAACATGGGAAAAGAATTTGACATTCAGATAAGTGAGGCATATAGCACACCAGTTATAACCAAAATAAACCTACATCCAGATATATAATAATTATGATCCCAGACATACAGCATAAAAACAGAACACTAAAAGTTATTAAAGACACAGTTCACCTATCAAGGAAAGCCCATTAGAATCATGGCAGACTTTCCAGTGCACATCCTCAAGTTAAGATGAGGCTTGCTGTGAAGTATTTCAAGCCCAGAAAGAAAACAACTTTCAGCCCAGATTAATGTACTATATAAAACTTACAGAAATTTAATGGAGAAATAAGGTGCTTCCACAACAAAGAACAGCAGAAGAAATTCATGTAAACAAAACTAACCTTAGAAAGAGTAATCAAAGACATAAAAGAGAGCGATAAAAATGACTAAAATTCCAAGAACAGACAGAAACCATCAGATAAGGAAGGCAATTAAACAAGGGGAAAAAGCAAAAAACCAACAACAGGAAAATAACATAATAAAGTTGAGCCAGTACATATCAGACATATACATCAATGTAAATGGTGTCACTTCACCTAGTAAAAGAAATAGGGTGACATAATGGATCAAGAAACAGAATCCAACAATATGTAGTATACAAGAAACAGATCTAACTCAAAAGAGAAATCATAGACTACAAGACAATAGGCCATGCAAACATGGAAATATTCCATGGAAAAACAATATTCTATGCAACAGGAACCCAGGGGAAAAAAAAAAGCAGGGACAGCTATTCTGCTTGCAGACAATGTGAATTTCAAACCAAAAATTATCAACAGAGATAAAGAAAATCACTACATATGTGTCAGGGCAATAATTGAAGAGGAAGAGCTAACAATCATAAACATATATGCACCAAATACAGGAGCACCCAACTATATAAGACAAATACTAATAGACATGAAAAATCAAATAAGCAAAACAAAATTATAATAGGTACCTCATATCTTATTGTCACAAAGTGATAGGTCAATTAGACAAAAAGTCCGTTAAAAAATAACAAATTGAATCAAACTTTTGAACAAATGGAGTTAGTAGATGTTTTCACACAGTGTTCCATCTAATCACACCAAAATACACATTGTTCTCAGCTGTGCATGAGACATTCTCTATAATAGTCCATTCTTAACTAAATGTGAAGGTACTGAAATTATCTCATGCATATTGTCTGACAATAGCGCACTGATTGTAAATTAAAGGCAAAAAAATTGCAAAGCCCACCTAAATACATGGAAATTAAATAACAACTTCTTGAAAAATCAATGGATTACAGATGAAATTAAAGAGGAAATTAAGAAATAACTGCAATTCAGTGAAAATGCAGTTACAACATACCAAAATCTGTGAGATGCAATGAAAGCAGTCCTAAGAAAGAAATATATAGCAATACATTGTTATATCAAAAAAAAAAAACATAATGAGCACAAATAAATAACCTAAACTATACGATCCTCAAACTTCTAGACAAAGAAGAGCAAGTAAAACCCAAAGTTCATAAAGGAGAGAAAAATTATAAAGATTAGAGTACAAATTAATGCAGTTGAGAAGACAAAAACAACACAAAGAATTAATGAATCAAAGAACTGTTTTAAACAAAATTGATAAACCTCCAGCCAATCTTGTCAAGAAAAAGAAAGAAAAAACTCAAATTCATTCAATAAAGACTGAAAAGAGAAAAATTATGATAGATCCCATGGATACTCAAGAGATCATGAATACATATTTTGAAAATCTTTACTTACCCAAAGTGGAAAACACTGAGGAAATGGACAGATTTCTAGAAATATATGAATTACCAAAGCTTACTCAAAAAGATATAGTAATTCTGAATAACCCAATCTCAGCTACTGAACTTAAAAACATGATTAAAATTTACCAACAAACAAAAGCCCACGTCTTGATGTATTCATGGCTGAATTCTACACGAAATTTAGAGAACATTTAATACTAATATTCCTCAAACTCTTCAAAGTAATTGAAAGAGAAGCAATCCTACCTAACTCATTCCTGGAGGCAAGTACTACTCTGATACTAAAACTAGAGAAAGACCCAACCAAAAAGGAGAACTATAGGACAATCTCATTTTAACAATGATGCAAAGATTCTCAACAAAATACTGGCAAATAGAATGCAGCAAATGATGTAGAGGATTACACATTATAATCAAGTGGGATTTATTCCAGGAATGCAAGGATGGCTCAACATTTACAAATTAATAAGCTAATACACCACACCAACAAAGCCAAAGACAAAAATCACATGATCATCTCAATAAATGCAGGAAAATCTTTTGATAAAGTCCAAAACTTGTTCATGATAAAATCCATACAGAAACTTGGAATCAGTGTTATCTACCTCAATCTGATAAATGCCGTCTATGACAAGCCAAAAGCCAACATTATACTAAATGAACAAAACCTCAAAGCTTTCACCCTAACATCAGAAATAACACAAGGATGTCCACTATTCCCACTCCTATTCAACGTAGTTCTAGAAATATTAGCCAGAGCAATCAGACAAGAAAGAGAAATAAAAGAATTAAGAATAGGAAAGTAAGAATTTAAATTACCATTATTAGCAGATAACATGACACTCTACATAGAAGATCCTAGAAATTCCATCAAAGGCTATTAGAGTTAATTAATAAATTCAGAAGTGTAGCAGAAAACAAACTCAGCATTCCAAAATCTATATTATTCATATAAAAAAACAGCAAACTCTGAGAGAAAATTATGGGAGTAATATTCATAACAGCATTTTAAAAATGAAATAATTAGGAATCAACCTAACAAAGAATGTAAAAGACCCATACACTGAAAAGTATACTACTCTAAAAAAGGATATTCAAGAGGATATTTGAAAGAGGAAACATACTCTTTGCTTTTGGTTAGGAAGGACCAACATTTTGAAAATGACCATGCTCCCAAAATTGTGGTACAGATTTAATGCAATCCCAATCAAAATAGCATTAACATACCTTACAGATCTAGAGAAAACATTCCTAAAACCTAGACTAACAAATGCAATTCTAGGCAAAAAAGGCAAGGCAGGAGGCATCTCAATTTCTCAATTGAAATTATACTACAAAGCTATAGTAATAAAATCAGCATGGTACTGGAAAAGAAATAAACCTGTGGATTAATGGAACAGATTAGAAGATGCAAACATAACTACAAAGATACACAGCTATCTTATATTTGACAAAGGCAATAAATATGTTGACTGGAAGAAAAATAGCCTCTTTAATAATGGTGATGCAAAAATTGGCTTTCCACATGCTGAAGATTGAAATTAGACCCACATGTATCACCATGCACTAAAGTAAAATCAAAGTGGAATAAAAACCTAAATATTAAAATAGAAACAGTAAATCTACTGGAAGACAAGCTAGGTAGAAATCTTGAAGCCATAGGAGTAAGCAAAGAGTTCATGAACAAAACACAAGCTTCACAGGAAGTACTTCATAGAATCAACAATTGGTATCTTATCTTATTAAAAAGTTTCTGCACCTCAAAAGAAATCACCAGCAAAGTAAAAAGAAAGCTCACAGAATGGGAAAAAAATTTAGCCAGTTGTTCCTCAGACAAAGAGGGACTTATATCCAGAACATATAAAGAATTAAAAAACATCTACCCCCCCCCACACACACACATTTAAAGACCCATTCCATAATTGGGTATCCAATATGAATACACATTTTTCAGATGAAGATATACAAGTGGCAAATAAATGCATGAAGATATGTTCATCATGATTAGTCACTCAAGAAATGTGAATTAAAACAACATTTCATCTCCAGAAAGAATGGCTGTCTTCAAAAAGTCCACTGCAACACATGTTGCTGAATATTTTGGGAATATTTGGGAAAAAGAAACACTCCCCCACTGTTGGTGAGAGTGCAGAGTGTACAATCACTGTGGAAATCAGTATGAAGATTCCTAAAAAAATTAGGATTAGAAGTCTCATTCAATCCATGCCATACCCTTCTTGAGTATGTTCCCAGAAAAACTGAAAATGTCATGTCACTGCAATACATGCACATCCATGTTTTTAGCAGAACAATTTGTAATAACTAAATCTTGAAAACAACCAAAATGCCCATCAATCATAGAATGGATGAAAAAGATGTGGTATTTCTATACAATGACATATTATTGAGCTATAGAAAAGAATGACTTTGAGGATTTTACAGGAAGTTAATGGAAGTGAAGTTAATCAGACACACATTTGTAAATACTGTAAAAAAGAAAAAAAGTGCAAAACTAAATAATAATAAAAAACTGAAAGAGTAGTAAAATCCAAAATGTATAATAGGTACATATTATAATAATGAAGAGACAGTAAGTGCTCAAAAGGAAGGAGTAGCTTGTAGGTATACACATGTAACTGTATGCGTGTTGAAGTGTGTACGATAGATAACCTTACTACTAATTCTCTGTTAGTTCAGCAAAAGAATAGTTTGGGTTGTCATTGCTTGATTGTCTGCTCATTTTTATGCTTAGATTTTGTAACTTGAACAAATACTTCTAAGATAACGATATGTCGTACATTAACTAGTGTTGGTTTCTTACTGTTTTTTTGAAATTCTGTATTATTTCTACCCTTCTTTCTGTTTGATTTTTAAAAATAAAAAAGCATTATCAAATTTTTTTAAAAAATGATGATTTCATACTATGAAAAGTTTTTAATTTGCTTATAATTGTTTGAAATACTGAATTCATATTATTTTATACAAAATTGAAATTAAAGTTAATAACTTTTCAATTCACTCTTTCAAAATGAATCAAGGAAAAATATCAAAATATTTGGAAATTATTTTAAAGCAGTGAACAATAAAAGAACATAGTATCAAGTTCAATGGAATGAAGCAATATATTATGTAGCTATCATTTACACTATAAAGCTTAAAATGATTCACCTACATTTCCCTTGTAGGACACAAAAATATAGGAGTAAAAGTAGAAGAAAGCAAATTTACAAATTTAAACAAATGCAGTGCAATGAAATAATAAAAAACTGTGAAATAAAAAAGACAACTGACAAAGTGGTAGGTAAGATCTATGAACAGATTCGCAAAATTTTTACAAATTTTTATTGATTCATCAGAAATAAAAACAAATTATGAATATTATGAGTGAAAAAAGGAGTTATTCTACAAATCTTACAATCATTTAAAGAATGTTTTGCATAGTTATGCAGATACCTTTCACAGCTTGTATAGATTACCATTCTTCATTAATACTGTATACTTACCCTAAAAGAAGATGAAATAAATGTCTTTATATCTTTATAACTTCCATTTTCTTGTAATGAAAAGTTTTCCATAAAGGTAGTTAAAAGTTGTAGATATTATTAACTGATCTTATTAGATATTTAGAGAAGAAAAATGCAATACTATCAACTGTTTAAAACAAATATGTAAGTAAAGAAAAATGTCCAAGTTATTGTATGTGATCATTGTGATAACACTATCAGAAATAATAATAAGTATAGAATATTGTTATAAGCAAGGTTTTTGTTGTAAAAAGCAATCATCCACTACTTGAAGTATCCGCATGTGCTGTAAATTAAAGATAAATTCCTGAATGCTCTTACTCAGAATATTTATCAGGGTTGTTCTCAAGGAATAATACAAAGAATTGAACAAATATATGCTCCAGATCAGATGGCAACTAACTTTCATTTGCTGTTTTGTTTTGTTTTGTTTTGTTTTGTTTTGTTGGGAAAAGGACCTTGCACTTGCCAAGTAGGAGCTGTACTACTGAGTTGCATCCCCAGCCCTCATTTGCTAAGAAGCAGTGAATTCATCAAAATCTATGTATCAACAAATAAACATAGTTCACTGTATAAGAATGTGCTGATGCTGAGTTCTGCGCATCTTTCTCTGGACATTGGATGGATACAAAAGAAAGAAACCAAGGAAGTTAAAAGTCTGACTACTGCTTTTACCATAAAGAAAGTGTGCTTTGCCTAACATAGGAGTCTTTGTCTTTCTGTAGTTTCCATAAAACTCTAATAGGATAACTTATTAGCTTATATATAGCACAGACATCATAGAATAAGCAGGAGTCTGACAATTCCTAAAGAACACCACTATGAAGCAGCTCTGAGCAGGATTTAAATTTTACTAATTGGCTTTCTATGTTTATCTGTGAGTCTGCCCTAGGCCTCGGCCCCGTGCCTGGTAATAACAGCTGAATCATAGTAAGTGAACTTCTATGAATCACTGGTCCTGGCTGAGGCCTGTACTGGCCTGTGAGGACAGAGATACCTCAAAGGGCAAGATAAGGCCACAGCCTTGGACACTCTGGCTCCAGCACTAATTAACAAGGTAGAGACTGCAGCTGCAGAAATTACTCCTGCAGTCTCACTCCTACCATGTCTCCATGATAAGACAGTGCTACTGAACTGACTTGATTCATGACTTTTAGACTTCCTTGAAGTGACTCCCAAGGTCCTGCTCATGGCCTGTGCTTTCCTCAGTTTCCCCGCCCTTTGTCCTTGGTTCTAGTATAAGTGGATTGATCCAGAGAATCCTTTGTCTTTACCCTCGAAGCCTTGAGCTTAATTAAAGGGTTTTGACCCTCCTAGAACCCTAAAAATTATACCATTTGTCTCTTTTTATTTAACCTCTGCCGTACACTCATTTGGGAGATCGGAGACCTAGGACAGAACCCGATACAATAGTGTCTTAATAAACACTGTCCTAACTTATGTTTTATATATATGTCATAACCAAGTGATACTTATTTCAGTGCTGAAAAGATAATAATGTCAAATATTATTTAATTAATTCAGATTACTAAAAATGGTTCATGCACTCATCTTTAATTAAAGAGAAATATAAATATAGTTTACAATATTAAGCATTCATTCCTAACTAAAATTGGTAGCAAATAAGGGTAAGAATGAATCCTGTATAAACTAATAAAGGCCCTGTTAAGCATGGTGCTTAATAGTAAATCTTTAAATCTTTTCCCATGAAGAATGAGTAAAAGTGAAGACATGTGATAAATAGGAACAAAAATATAGATAATAAAAAGGGTATTACATTTCTATTCATTTATTTTATAGTTGGCTAGAAATCAGAATGTCTATACACAGAAATACACAAAATAGTAAAATTTTAGATCAAGTTTATTATAAATCATACTTTGATAGTTTGTGACAGCAGAAATCACAAATTAGAAGAATACAAAAGGTAAAAACAATACATGGATAATGCTAAACAAAAACTAATTTGAAATGAATAGAACGATATCAGCTTCATGTTATTTTTTCATTTTTCAGATTTTTTTCAAAGTGATATGCATACTTACTGCAACCCCATAATAATACTTGAAAGTTTTAGAGGTAAAATTTGGCAGTTTTAATTTACATTTTATGGGTAATTTTAAAGAATAAGAATTGTCAAAAGGGGGATCAGGAATAACATAATTAAGTGTACTTTCACTGAGTTACTAAGAAAATAAACCAGATTAGAGTTTTTCAAGTAAACATCAAAGATAATTAAATAAAAACAATAGATTCCCACATCTCTCATCAGAAGTTTCTATGAAGGACTTCATTGTAAGAAATAAGTTTTCTTTCTTTATTTGTTCTGTGAATTTCTTCTTCTTGGCTTAGCCTGGTCTGGGTTGGATTTCACGTGGCAGCTATGTCAATGATCTGATAGTGTGCAGATGGTCAAAGCTACAAGGGAAAAGGATCTCATGCACGTTTCTGGAAGTAATAGGTGATGAGACAGGAGGACAGACTAAGATTCTTACTTTGAAAGGGACAAATAGGGGCTGGGGATTTAGCTCAGCGGCATAAGCGCCTGCCTTGCAAGCTGGTACTGATAAAAAGGAAAAAGACAAAAAAAAAAAAAAAAAAAAAAAGGAGACATATAGACTCCTACTATAGTGCATTAGCTGGATTCACTTGTTTATGGAAAGAATTGTGTCCTCTTTCTGTTGTCCTTTTCTTGTCAGTTTAAACTGTGATTTATACTTGTAATATAATCACAGATGTTTGGTTCAATTTTCTAGAACTAACTTAAAAGTTTTCTGCTTGCTGTAAAATGGTGACTTAAAGTACAGTTACAATAAATCATGCCTGACAAAAAGTTATTTTAGCAACTTTAGTTCAGTTTACAAACATGTAAGAGTTTAAATTTCAGTTAATAAACTCAGATTCAATTCAAATCCTAATATCTGAAAACAAAATAATATTTAAATACATTTTTCTATTGTACACCTGATGTAATGTAAAGAAAAATTAGAATATGTATTCTTTACTCCAGGGAAGATTTCAAGAATTTTAAGCTCTAAAATTTTAAACATATTTCTACATTTATTTTTCTGGTAAATTATATTCATAATTTAAATCAAATTAATTTTAATATTTATAATGTGCTTTCAACTATAATTACTTCCCCAATACATTTTCTTTCTTTTTTTTTGGTCTTTTTTTTGTTTTTATTGGTACCAGGGATTGAACTCACGACTGCCTGCTTGCAAGGCAGGCGTTTATGCCGCTGAGCTAAATCCCCAGCCCCTCCAATACATTTTCTTAAATGCATGTATAATATATGTTTAATGAGCTCTTATTATACATATTACTTTAGTTATTTATTATTATTCAGGAACACATAGTTTTGCGATCTGAATTCATACCAAAAGAAATCTTTGTGTGTTTGTTTTGGTTTTGTAGTTTTTTGAGACAGAATCTCACCATGTTCAAACTCACTATGTGCCCCAGGCCATGACACTTGTGCCTCAGTCTTCTGTGTACTAGGATTATAGACTTTTAAAACCAAGTCAGACTGGGCAAAAATTTGAGATCATGCTTTGGAAAAATACTTTTTCTTAAAGCCAGGTCTTTCTATGTAATTCAAGCTGGATTTGAACTCATTATGTAGCCCTGTATTCCTCAAACTTGTAGCAAACCTCCTGCCACAGCTTCCCAAGTACCTGTATTGCGGGCATGAGCTACAATTTCAAGCTTTTGGCAAACAATTTTTATCATAAAATTGTCACTTGGCAGTGGCTTGAATAATTTCTAGATCACTGATAAATGTGGAAGTCCGAAAAATTCTGTTTTATTTATCTTTGCTAACAAAAACAAGCAACAGATTATTTACATGCTGACTATAGGTTTTAAATTTGCATGCAAAAATGTGTACCTTGAATCATACCATATTCATAAAACTATACTATTTGATAATTAATTGAGGTATTAACTTGAGTAAGAAATGCTTAATGGATCAGTTTAGCGTATTTTAGGGTATGTCTGAAGAGGAAGAGCCTTCCTGGGCCAGGAGGCACCAACCGGTGTCCTGCAGCCTGGATGAAACAGAGAAAGGATCCTGCCCTTTGCTGTTCTGAAGGACTGTCAGTCCCAGCCTTGATCGCTGGATATCCCGTTTCTAGCTTCCAGCACACTCTCTTCAGCCTTCAAGCGCTGCCCTTCAACTTTCCAGTATGGGCTTACAGCAGACTCTGCAGTGAGCTCCAGGTCTTTTGTTTGGATCCTCCAGCTATCTAGACTATAGAGGGCCCTTTTGCATTCTTTGGATTCCCCACTCTGTATGCATATATATATGCATATACATTATGTGATTTAGAATATATTTGCTTTTGATACAATGTGTTTTGTATATAATACAAATGTACAATGCTTGCTTAAAGGCAGTTATCCAAGTCTCATTTAGCTCTTTTAAGAACAAAAATAAAAAAGGGCTCAATTTCAGTTTCCCCAACACTATGACATATTGATCATGTTCAAATTGACAGAGAACAGTGAAATCGATGCTAAAATACATGGTGAACGTAAATATAACATCAGAGAAGCACATGTGGCAAAAGATCTTGTCGAGTTGTAAAAGATAATAAATTTAGTTTTTAAAGGTCGATTAAAAAAATAAGGTCACATCTTGAGTTAAGTTACGGAACTAAAAGTAAATTGTCATCTTCTATTTTAGGCTTTCTATTTTATGCATAAAGCTAAAAATGTGTTTTAAAAATATAATTTTTCTTTTGGATCTAAAATATTCTTGCATTTATTATCCCTCCAAAGTGATTATTATGTGCCCAACTTATTGATTTTTCAATTAACCTATATTGAACTACATTTTTTTCATGCTTATCCTGAGTTTATTATTCCAGAGTTGTCTCTGTAATAGGAAATCAATTTTAGTATTCTTTTCAAAACTTTTTGCCATTGTTGTTCTTGGAATTTCTTTTACTTTTATTTTTAAAATGTATACGTATTTCTAAAACAGTGTTTAAATGACTAAGTTTTATGATGTGTAGCTTTGAATATAAACATTTGAATTTAAGTATCACTGAAATGACAAGGGTTCTGATTTACTGGATTATGTATAATAGTAAATGTGCAGGTAAGCAGCATAAAACGGCTAAAGAAAGTGCAACAAAATTTGACTTTTTAATTTATCTTGAAAACTATCGTTTAAAGTAATTTGTGATATGTGTCACAATATACTAATTAATAACTACTAGTTTCCTACTGGTAGAAATTTGAGGTTTAAATAAGTAACAAAAATCCAGATTTAATAAATCTCATCTGGTGTGTGTGTATTTGAGACACTGGAGATTTGTGAGGCATTAATAAAAAGCTATATAGGTTGGCTTCTATAAATGGAACTTACATCTTAAAATATGACGTGCCCCTCTGGCATATTTGATTTCCATAACATTTCTGTGTCCCAGAAAAGTCTGATAAGTACTCTGAAATGCTATTTGATTTTCCTTGCTGTTTTCCTCTGACAACTTTGCACATTAGACATATGTAACAGTGTTTTAAACTTTATAATCCCTTCCAATAGTGCTCAAGGAATTGAGATTAGTGCTTTAAAGTTCATTTGATAAATGAGATACTTGAATGATTTAAAATTATAAGGTATACATATTATTTAATACCATTAATAAGGAATGCATTAGCTTTCAATTGCTGGTTTTGCCAGAAAAATAGAAATGACAAAATTGACTTGTCATGTATTTTTAAACACACACACACACACACACACACACACACACACACACACACACGCATTAAAACATACAGAATACAAAATATCGAGTCTTTGTAATACAACAATTCATCAACATAAGGAATTTGAAAAATTATACAATTAGAAATAGAAGACTTTTATTACCTCTTTTCTTATTTATTTATACAGTGATACTCCCTTTGAAATTTATTCATAGTCCCATTGTAAATGACAGATTTTATTCACACATAAGGCATAGTATTATGCTCATGAGTTTGTACTCATCTTACTAGGTATTAAAATAATCTTTAATCAAAAGCATGCTTCATCTTTGTCAACTCATATTTATAAAAATGTTCACTTCAAAACACTGAAGCAAAGAGTAAAAATTAAAGCATTTATGAAGCAAAATAAATGTTTTCAGCAATTATTGTCTGAAATTTTTATTGTCCCAAAGATCAGAACCCTCTTGACTCATATCTCCTTATCCTCCTTCTTGTGACCTCTATTAAGATTTTTATATTTTTAGCATTTTATATCCTTTCTTGGCACATCAATTGCACTTTTTTTTAATTGATTTTAGTTTTTCCCTCATGATGAAGTATATAAGTTGCATAGATTTAGTGAGAGTCTGTCCACAAAAAAAAAAAAAAAAAAAAAAAAAAAAAAAAAAAAAACAGCAATAATAATACTTTTTAAAAGGCTTGGTATGTAAATCAGTAAAGGTATTGGATTCAACCTAGCATCCCTAAAGATTAAAAGAAATATGCCAACAGAAATTTAAAAGTATTTTAACACAGTGATTGTGAAATACCATTGATATATCTAGGTTGCAACTAAGGCAGTATTTAGAGAGAAATGAATAGTGTGCTGTACGCATATGTCAGCGAATAAAGAATATCAAGAAACTTATCACCTAAACTTTCATCTCCGAAAACTAACAAAGGCAAAATAAATTAAAGCCAAAACACCTAAATTAATACTTCAGGCAAATTAACTTTAGCAGACTTTCTTTAAGCCTGTTCTGTCTGTTCATCTATGACAATGCAATTTTGTTATCTATTTTTCTGGCAAAACAGCAAGTAAATTAGGAGGAGGTACTTAACTTAATGCTGTGTCCTTGAGTTTTTACGTAATATTCCACAACATTATTTAGGATATATACAAATGAATATACCTTAAAACGTAGCAGTGAGTATAGGTAATTACGTGATTGCATCTATGTTTTCCTTATAAAAGCTCATTGTTCACAATGGTGGATGTGAAACTCTTCTGGCTGTAAGTTTGTCAAGATTCAACAAAATATTGACAAATGGAACTAACAATGTGTGAAAAATATTATCTACAACTGGCAGAGTGGATTTTACCTAGGAATGCAGGCATGATACATTATTCAAAAATGTGATCCATCACAACAGAGTTCAAAACAAAAAAATTACATGATCATGTCAACAGATTCAAAACAGTCATAAAATACAGCACACATCAATGATAAAACTCTGAAAAATAGGAACACAAGGAAATGCCCTCTTACTTAGTGAGGGTTAGTTCTGAAAAATAGACATGCAGCATGGTGCCTAGTGATGAAAAATTCAGTTTTCTCATTAAGATACGGAACAAAACACGAATATAGAGAGTTTCAAATTGCTTGAAGCTAGTAACAAATTATGTTAAAGTTGAGTTTATGCATATAAAAAGCTGGATTTTAAGTTTAATTTAATAAAAATAAGGCCAAATGAAGACTAAGAAACCAAATGTTTAATTGCCACAGTGCCTCTTTCCTTTTCATCAACTATTGCCTTTCCCCGAGCAAAGTCAATTGTTACTCTTATTTTAATGCTACCACACATCAGCTTTGTTATTCTTACACTAAAAATGTAGGCCTTTGTTCTGACAGGGATCTTACCAGGGGATAGTCTTGATCTTAAGAATCTTTTGCTTTTATAAAGGAGATTTGTTGAAATTTGTTAATTTTTGTTGTTGTGGTGGTGGTTGTTGTTGTTGTTGTTGTTTTGAAATAGAGCAAAAGCGTTGGTCCACAAATTACTTTTAATGTATGTCATCACCGGGTTTAAGCAGAAGACTAGAGATTTTATAAGAAAACTCTTTTTGAGGATTCAGATTTCAATTTATGTTTTCTAGAACACACACTGTGGCAAGAAAAGCTACCTCTAACTACTATAACCTTTTGGCTTATTGGGTTTTGTTACTTGATAGAACAAAGACTGAAACAAAAAATAGAAGGTAATTTTGTGTAGATTTTAGGAATTCACTCCGTGACTTCTTAAATTCTGCCTCAATTTCCATCACGTCTGGTAAATTTTCAATTCTGTTATTGCTCTTTGAAAGTTTCTCAGACTGCTTTGGTATTTCTGTGTAAGTCTGTTTCTACTTTTGCAAACAATTATTGTTTTCAATAAATATCAACTAAGTTAGCTGCTGTTGGCCATAATTGGATAAAAACAGTTTCCAAGCAAACAGATTATTGGCATTCAACAATATATATATTTTTTAACCAATATACACTTTTGTTTCCTAACACAATGAAACAGAAAACAACATAAAACATTTATAATTTAAATTTTTAAATTATGCAATAAATTTTTTTCTCTACACTAGGTTTGGTATTTCTTTGTGTGCTGAATGCTGCCTAGAAATCTTCTGTATTCTGGGTATTAAAATTGTATTAAGAATTCTAAATGAAGGTCAGGAATGTAGCTCAGAGACCCAAGAACTTGCCTGCAATTGTGAGGTCATGTGTTCAATCCCTGGTACCAAAACAAAATACCCTCAAATGAATTTGGAGATTCTTTTGCTGTTAACTATATAATTAGCATCTATTTACTAATAATCAAAATTTTGGCAGTAAATTCCTAAATATTTTTTCTCATTTATAGAATGCAAATAGTAAACTTTACTTTAAAAGTATTTTCTACTGGTTAAATATATATATATATATATATGCACACACACACACACACATATATATGTGTATATATATATATATATATATATACACATATATATTAGTTTTCCTGTACTAGTAAGAATACATACTCTTCCAATTTCAAAAAAACATGTGCATGTAAGGATCACTACTATATCATAGAAGAATCAGAAACAATCCCAGACATGTAAAACCACCTGATCATTGACAAAAGGGCTAAAAGCATACACTAGAGAAAAGATAGCTCCCAGCAACCAATATTGAGAAAACTGTCCAACCACATAGAAGAAGTTCAACATTATCTCCCACCTTGTAGTAATCTAAAATCAAAATGCATCAAAGACCTAAGTATTGAAACAGAAAAAGCTTAACCTGCTGGAAGATAAGATAGGTAGAATTCTTGAAGTCATAGGTATAGGTAAGAGTTTCTGAACATGACATCAACTGTGTAAGAAATAACATCAAGAATCAACAAATGGGACTGTATCAAATATAAAAGCTTCTCCAAGGCAAAAGAAACAGTCAACACAGTGAAGAGGCATCTATAAAATGATAAGAACTCGCCAGCAAATCCTTTGTCAGAAGACTACTGCCTAGAATATAAAATGGACTCACAAAAATTAGACAATCCTCCAAAAGGCATACTTGAAAAATGGGCAATTGACATGACCATTTCAAAGAAAAGCAAACGCAAATGGACTATAATTACATAAAAAAATGTTCAGTGTCACTGGTCTTTATACAAATCGAAACTTTAATGAAACTTTAATTTACTCCAAAGAAAGAAAATGTCAAACATCAAGAAATCAAAGTGAAATAATATAAGAATCATAGTTATAAATATCACATTGTGTCTCTAGTGTAAAAGTAATAAGAAATGTAGGAGTAATAAAACCCAAAATGTGTAATTACTATTGTAAAAAGGAGAGGAAAAGAAAGTGCTCTAAAAGATGTAACTGCATGTATGTTTAAGTGTGTAGGATTGATAATCTATTGCTAGGTTTTTATTGGATCACTGAACGGAACTGTTTGCAGTCTTCCTATTTGAATGTCCACTTTGTATGCTTTACTTTTTAACTTGAACAACTATTTCTAAGAGGACAATATGTAATTTATCAACTAGTGATTTTTTACTAGTGATTTTTTGAAATGATGTATAAATTCTACCCTTTTTCTGTTTTGATTTTTCTCTTTAAATAAAATTTTCTAAAAAGAAATCAAATAGTAAGACATACATACAAGGCTTTGGGGAAAAAGGGATAGTTTTACATTTTTGGAGTTACTGTAAATATTTTTGGCAGGAGCGATTTTCATTAGGGAAGTGAAAATATCAACCATAATAGATTAAATACTTTGTGAAAATCACTATTCAAATTCCTCAGGAAAGTAAAACTAGACAAATCACTCATCCAAGCTATTCCCTTTTTGATTACCTATATAAGAGTTTAAAAATCTTGTTACACTAATGCATGCAAACCAATGTTTATGGCAGAAAACTTATAATAGCTAACATGTGACAGCAGCTTATATATCCATCAACAGATGAAGTGTGGAAATAAGGTGGTGTTAACACAATAGAATATTAATGTGCTGTAAAGAAGGATGAATGTGAACATTTGTAGGAAAATGAATATACCTTGTAACATCATTCCAAGTGAAAATAATAAGTCATATAAGCTTAAAATCATATCACTTCTTTCAAATGAGAAAACCAAAGTATGAATAGAAAGCAAAATAAAGGAAACAAAACATAGTATTTATCAATAACAGAGAACTACTCTGCAATAAAGACAATAAATGTACTTCATTTGTAGAAAATGGATGCACCTTGAGACCAAATGATTCAGTGTAATTAATCAGACACACAAACTTAAATGTATGATTTCTCTTTTCTGAAAAGCCCAATGCATAAATATGTTATAGAGCAAAGTAATAGATGTTAGGGGGTAGATAAATCTGCTGCAAAAAGGAAAGAGACTAAGTGATGTAAGAGGGAGGAAGGAGAGGGTTAGGGAAGAAGGGAAGGGAGAGAAGAATTAATGTGTGTTTTATATATGTAACAACTTCCCACAAGTGTAATTATACACTGCAAACACATACTAACAAAAAATAAGAGAGAGAGAATATTGGAGTGCTTTTTAAAGAAAATTAATATGTTTATTTTTGCATGAAAATTTGTACTTAAAACATTGTCAGTCTGGTGACTATATTGTCAAGGAATTTTAAAATATCTACTTTTTTTTAGTATCAGACTTCTGATTTTAGTTAAAATATTCAAAGCAAAATTGAGCCACAACTTTAACATAGAAAACTTGGAAATGTTTATTTAACATTCTTGGTTGTCAAAAGTTATTTCATTGGAGAAATCATTGTTTTGTATGTACACTAAATTGTTTCTGTGGCCATCAGAAGATCCGCCCATCACTACAGACTTAAGAAAGACTGACTATGGAAAAAATGGTCATTTGGCAGAATTATCCTATAGCAAATATGTGCCATAATTTACAGATGAATCCGAATGCTCAACAGATGGCAAGATGAATACAGTGCAGCTGGAGTTAAAATATATTTTAGAGAAAAAAATTTACATTGGAAAGAAAATGATAATGAAAAAGAAATATTAGCAAGTTAGCTTGACATCACTGACACAGGGCAGTCTAAGTCATATTATTACAGTTTCATGCTGAGTAAAAATAATGGGTCCTATGGGATCTATTTCAGTTTTAAACAATGACATGACCTTTGGGCCAAAACACGGCATTTAAATAAAGATATATCTTTATTATAACCTAGATTTAGCTTTGTATTAATTTGTTTCTTAATTAATCTATAAGACCATTTTATCCTAATGCCTACATTAATGCAAACCAGAGTCATCAATGCTCTGTGATACTACTGCATGTAAAATTAGATTCACAGTTTTTTGAAAACTGAGTCTATACAAATTTTAAGTATTTTCACATGTTACAGATATTATCAGGGTATATATAAACCATTTCTTGAAGATTAGTACTCTTTTCCCATGTTTTGTCATTACTTTCATTCACTATGACATATTTCTACAAAATAACTTCAGTGTTCCCATTTTCCCATTATGCAAATGAACAGTTTTGTTGTTAACATTTCCCAGATAATTAATTTGTCTTTGCTTCAGCGAAAGCAAAGGGCTACATCTTTATTTTAGCAATTGCCATAGCAAATCAGAGGTAAAGCTTATAACAATAACCAATGCTATTAAGAGCTAAGTGTAAATTAGACTCTAAATATAACAAGCCCATTATTACTGCATTCCTTTATACTGATTAGTTTATAAGCTTGCACACTGTAATATTAATTTTTGTAATTCTGTCCACAACTTGAGCACAATCAAAGCTAACAACATTTAGCTAGTAGACCACACTAAAACAATACAAAAATATATTTATTCAATTCTAGACATCATTTTACTGCAATTTCAAACATTTATATGCAGTGAAATCAAAGACAAAGTTTCAGTGGACAAACAGCTTTTCAATAATTGCAGTCTCAATTTACCATTAAATAAATTATTGAATGAGTTTTCTACCATATTCAACATGATTGGAAATGGTGAGATTTTTGCATGACTAATCAATTAGGCTGTAAAGTTATCTTGGATAGACAGGACTCAGTTTCTAGAAAGAAAAAAAAAAAATCAAGAGCAACCATTTTTTTCACAGAATTTGCAACTCATACAACTTCCCAATGTCCCAGTCTCTTCAAGTATGATACCATATCACTTCTACTTTTTTTCTAGTGATCACACAGTGTCATAGTATGGGGAAAGAAGAAAACAAGGATGAAAAAACCAGGAGATGGTGTTTACAGTGCCACCATGGAGTTCACAGCTCACCTGAGTCATGCTAGATGCTGAGTGCAAACCTGGATGGAAAGAAACTTTGTGGGCACTTCCTGGCTTGAGAACAGTTGCATGTTTTCTCTATATTCTCGCATAATGTATCCTGAATTATGACTGCCTTGTATTCTTTATTATAGTTGCTTGTACCCAGAAAGGTCTGCTAGTTTCATTTCGTCATTAAACACATAAATAGTAATAGCTTTAAATAATGTGAGGTGCTTTAGCTTTGATATCTTTTACTACCAAAAATATGACCTCAGACTTCACAGTGAATCTTCTACATTGTTTCATGATCAGCCCTGTCCTACTACTGATATAATTAATGCACTTTGATTCTCAACTACATTGGATTTTGAAGGATTTTGTTTGCTTCCTTTCTGAGCAGCAGGTGAGGAAACCACATTAATGAGTATTGTAAAGTTATGGCTCTGTATAAATTAGCTTTCTGTAATCAAGGAATTTGTTCATTTTCCCCATTTATTTAATGAGATCTATGATACAAAATTAATAAAATTGTTTATACCACATATGAAATTATGTCACAGATTTTTATCTATGTTTTATATCTCGGGTTCATGCACATCTTTAAAATGTCGGAGGGCAAATATTTAGGACTTACAGGTTCATGATGTCTCTTTTATTAGTGTAAAAAACAACCACGAACAGTATATGAAACAACAAGTGTGACTAAGTCCCAATAAATTTGATTTAAAAGAAAAAATATAATAGTAAGGGCTGTGAAAGATTTGGCCTGTGGCCTATTGTTTAGTGCCCCTGCCTAAAAGATAAAACTTTAACTCACAACATATTATGAACAAAATTTCTTACTCTAAAATGTATTCTAAGCCCTTTCATTTCATATTGTTTCTTTTTAATGAGTAGACTAAATGAACAATTGGAAGAGCAAAGTCACTATTATTTTTCATTACTTTGTATCTTCAAATTATTCAGATGATTCACACAGAAAAACCAGTATTATCTCAGCCATCAGAAGAGTAACTAAGACATCATCCAAATCCTCAAATTACCAATAGTATTTCCTCTGATATTTCAATTTTTTTGGCAGTAGTGAGGATTGAACCCAGGGCCTATACACTGAGCTACATCTCTAGCACTTTTAAAATTTTTATGAGACATGGTTGCTAAGTTGCTAAGTTGCCCCATCAGGATCAAACTTGCAATCTTCCTATGTCAGCTTTCCAGGATTTGGGAAATCTAAGACTTTGCCACTGTACTCAACTTCAAGTTATGTTTGATGCCATTAGTGATAGGAGATTTTGATTCATAAATAAATTCACATATTTAGAATCTAGAAAAACTTCATGCATTATACGGAAAAACATAAAATTAAACATTTTTCACTTACGGTCATCTTCATTTTCTACTTTTTAGAGATAAAACCTTAAGTGGCAGATATGGTCTATTTGTGGAAGAGTTGTTTTTTTGGTTAGAAAGCAATCTTCATACAGAAATTGGCAATATATTTAAAAGTTTCATGAGTAGCAAAGTCATTACAAAAATTATTTAACTTTCAGGTTTAATTTCTTGTACATGCAAATATCAGAGCAGAAGTGCAGAATTTGGAGTTTTGTTTGCCTGTTTTTTAAAAGTATCTTCCTCGAATCTGGCTTGATCCCAAGCTACTCAGCGCCTGATAAATACCATTCTAATCTAGGTCTCTCTGAGATAAACTTTTTAAATTCTCAGTATGAGTAAGAATATGTGGTATTTGCATTTCTGTGATGGATTATTTAATTTAAAATATCCTTTGAGTTTATCCATGTTGTAATTACACTATTTACCACAATGTGATCATTATATATAATTTTGTGATAAACATGAGAGTGCAGATATCTCAAATACTAATTTAATTTCCTCTAAAGATAGTCCAAGCAATGGTTTTATTCTGTTATACAGTATTTCAATTTTTAACTTTTGAGGAGCCCACAACATTGTTTTCCACAGGACCTTTATAAACATACATTTCCATCATGAATTTGAGGGTTTTTCTTTTTCTCTACATCTTCATGATCATTGAATATATTTTGTTTTAATTGATATCAGCAACCCTAATGGATGTGAGGTCATATCTAATGAAAATTTTTGTGTGAATTTCTCTAATGATGAGTGAAGGCAACTATTTTTTCATAATCCTGCTGGTCATTTCTCTTTTTTTTTCCATTATTGTATTAGCATTCATTCAGATAATCCCACACTGCTGCTAATTATGTGTTGCTGTTACATAATACATTTTGCAGTTTGTTATCTTTTTCCATTCAGTCACTTTTTTATTTTAAGGATAAAAATAAAAATTTACAAAAACAGTTTCAAAGCACAGCAATATGACAGTAACAACAATTAATATATGGCATAGTTTTGTCTTCTTTGAACTGACTCAGAGTACAAGATATAGGCATGATATCCTGCCCACAATTTTAGCACAAACCTTTCTTCCTAATGAACTAAAAGAAACTAGCTTTAAAACTATCTTAACTATCCTGTGCATATATCTCTCTATATAGATATTTATACTTTTTTGTCTTTTCCTTCCTTTCCTTTTTTCAATATTAAGTTTCTCTTTTGGATCTTATTTACTCATTCAGTTTCTCACACTAGTGATATATCTACACATGTGAAATTGATGTATTTCATTTATGAGTTTGGTCTCCAGTTGTATCTATTTACCTATAAAAAGACTCAAGCTTATCTTTCTTTATGGCTGAGTAGTACTCCAATATATAAAAATCACATCTTTTTTATGTTTTAAACATGTTTATTCTATCAGTTTTCTTATTTTGACTCAGGTGTTCATTGCCAGTGACGTTCTTATAATTTTGAATATTTAACCCTTATCAAGTGTATAGTTTGCAAAAAACCTGTGCTAAGCTTTGGGTTGCAACTTTACTGTTTTGATTTACTTTGCACAAGGTTTTAAGATTAATACATTGCTATTTGTCTATTGTTTCTCTTTCACCTGTGCTCTTAGGTCATCCAAGCAGTCATCACCCATATCTTTTCCATGGAGATTTTATCTTGTTTTCTTCAAATCATTTCATATTTTCATAGCTTAAAAGGAGATATTCCATTGATTTTGAGTTTGTTTTTGTTTAGGCTGTAATATAATGGTTTAATTTCACTCTTCTCCTTGTGCACATCTGGTTTTTTGAGCACCATTTATTGAAGACCCTGTCTTTTATTTACTGCCTGTTGTTGGCACTTCTGTCAAAAATTATTAGGCTTAAATCCATGGGTGTATTTCTAGCTGCTGTGGGCTGTTACATTGGTCTACACATTGAATGAATAACAACCATGCAATTTTGTCAGTATGAATTATTTTTTGCAGCATTGTAGATTGTATCCAGGTCCTCACATTCACAGGGCACACGTACTACTGAGCTGCACCAACAGACAAGTGTCTAATTTTATTTTGAGACTGGCTATCATTAAGTTTCCCAAGCTTTTGCAACATTTTCCTATTTCAGCCTCCTGAGCATGTGGGATAAAAGGATATACCTGACTTTGCTTTTATTATTTTAGCTTTCTCTAATGATAATTTTGGCTATTGGGGGTCTTTTATGGAACTGTTTAAACTGTAAGATTGCTTTTTTTATTTATATAAAGAATGTCATTAGTATTTAAGACAGACATTGTGTTGAATTTGTAGATCAAGACTGATGTTATGGATAGTTTAACAAGGTATGTTCAGTCAATCCATGTAAAAAGAATACTGTTCCATATCACTGTATTTTATGACATTCATTTCAT
Source organism: Cavia porcellus (assembly GCF_034190915.1). Lineage (NCBI taxonomy): Eukaryota > Metazoa > Chordata > Mammalia > Rodentia > Caviidae > Cavia > Cavia porcellus. Next base: position 17,150,963 of record NW_026947487.1, on the reverse strand, counting down.
AAATGTTTTACACTTATTTGTATACAAATATTTCACTTCCTATTTTCTACCCAAAACTACTTTTTCTTTGTGGGCAAAGAAAAATATCCAAGAATATGAAATTGTGTTGTGCCCTCACCTAGAAAATGATAAGATGTTGAAAATGATAAGATGTTGTATACTTTGGGAGAGAAAATGGTAAGAATTTCAAGTGCTTTCCACAGAAATGATGAGGGTGGGGATACTGTTCATAGGGGAGCATTTGCTCAGCATGTGTATAAACCTGCTTCAGATTTCCAGAACTGAAAAGAAAAATAAAGTTTAAATGACATAAGTCTTTGAGAAGGTAGATACATTAACTTGGTTTAAACATTATATGTATGTAAATACACTGAAACATCACAGGGTTCTCCGCAGTATATATGTTTTATGTTTCTATGAGTTAATTTAATATAGATTTGTTTTTTAAATGTATAATTAGGACTTATCCTGAATAAATCTAACTCACATACTTAAGTTTTTACTGTTTTTTGAATAACTGTTGCAAGTCTGAGACAGAATGCACCTGAAATATTGAGTTGATCTAGAAACCAGAAAAAGAGTTAATGATTTCGTAGTTGATGTCAAAAACTCACTGAAGATAAGATGCTCCCATTTCCATAGATGAGACAGTGTGTCAAAAATAATGACTTCAACTTAGTGAAACAAGTCATGTAGAAAGCTCTATGCTAGTTCTTAACATACACATCGAAACTCAGTATTTCTGTGCTATTATAGAAGTATATTGGAGATTACCTGAAGAGTTAGAAGAAAAGTTTTTATGTTATATTCAGATGGAATTGATGGAGCTAATAGCAAATAATAATTTATAAGCTAAATGAAGCAATTTATCAAAGTAATTGGTAATAAACCTACTCTTTGAAACATTTATTAGACCCTTTGTAGTAGAAATATGGAAATTTATTAGACCCTTTGTAATAGACATGATTAGTTTTTACATCTTTTTGAGTGCTACAACTATATATCTATAACTTCTGTTACTGTATCTCCTCTCAACTTACCCAAATTTGCCCTAATTCCTGTGAAACCTCTACATATATCATTTTTCAGAATACAGTAAAAAAGTAAAAATATTTTGCTACAAACAGTATGTGAAATATTCTATGGCGAAGAAAAGTTTTCTTGCGTAATAGAAATTGTCTGAAAAGACAAAGGGGAATAATTAAAACTTTCAAAGCGTAAAAGTGTCTTCAAAACCGGATTTTGTTAAATTCTAATAGAGATTAACTATAAAATGCAGGATGTAACATAATTATGGGAATGATTTTACCATATTTTTACCTTTAGTTTTGCATTGCTGGTAAATGAATCCAAAGGTTCATGCATGCACCGCGCTCAGCCAGATCCTGAGCCTCCTCCCTTCACTTTTGGGACTAACAATGAAGTTAGGTGACATTAAATATTTTTTTTGAAATTGTTAGTGGTTAAACAACATTACATGTATGTAAAATACATAAAATAGTAATTGTAACTTTTAGTGTGATATGTTTAAATATTAAAGGGTGAATTAGTTGATTATTAGAATACATTCGGCAACCTATATAGGAATAAATATGTGCATACACATTTTTCTCTACCTTTTCACATGCATGTCTGGTTAACTGAATGAGTTAGATTGTGGATATATACACAATTTTTCTATGACTTGCTCATCTGTATTTTTGTATGATTTTGGAAATATCAGGATTACTTTTTTCTTTCTTTTTTTTGCAACAGGTTCTATGTAGTTCAGGCTGACCATGAACTTGCAGCGATCCTCCTGCCTCAGCCTCCTGAGTGCTGCCAATACAGGTATGTGCCACAACATTACATTTTCACATAACACTTAAATTTATTGTAATATGCTGCTATAGATGATCAATCCCTTGTGTAACTCTTTGAACATGGTCTTGTATTACCCTGATTTTCCCAGTGACTACAATATTTAAAAAGACTCAGAGACATCAGTCTTTACATTGAATATTTTCTTCAACTTTAATGTATTAATCATTGATGCTCACATGACTATTACTAATTCACTTAAAAGCTCTGGCAAATTTTTCTTGTATTCCAACTTGTAAAATCTGGCTGTTCACTGACACAATCTGTTTTCTTTCTCTCTTTGATTGGTTGCGTTAGTTACCGCCATTATAGTGTTCCCTCACTGCTTACTATGTGTCCTCTAACAGTAGTAATTACCATGATGACACGATGTTTAAAATTTTTGATCATTAGCATATACCATAGTGCTTAAAAATTTGACTGTCATATGGTAGTCTTTCCATAAATAATTTGAATGCCTAGAAAGATGTGTAATAAAAACAACATATATTTGTATTTGAGAAAAATTCCTATTGTTATTAAACCTCACATTACTTAGTAATCAGAAAAGAAACAAAACTCCTTTTTTACACAACTAGTGTACTTCACATACCAAAGAGTAAGCACAATACTTAATTTTAGAGGCTACTGTGGAAATGAGAATTAAATGAAAAGCAGTTGAGCAGTGTATTTTGAGATGGAAGTTTCATTTCTTTTTCACTCATCATTGGGAATCTGATCATCCTCAAGATTATACAGTGCTTTTGTGAGGAGTTTATTTTTCCACCTGTGTAATAATTTATAAATGGTTAACTGATATTAATTATCAATGATTTAGTTATAATTCATTTGGCTTGCTAAGACATTCCTGTGATGAATCAGTAAATTTAAATAGTTTAATTTTTAGTATAATTACTTCATGAAAAATGTAACATAAAAATAATATACAAACTCATAAGAATTTGTATTTATGTAGGAAAATTTGCAAGTAAAAAGTTCTGCAACAGTTACATTTTTAATAAGATAAATTTAATAAGATGAATTTAATAAGCTAAACTTAGGTGGAGCCAATGGAATTTTAAATAAGTGTTCAAACAGGATTTTTCTGGTGCCCCAGATAGTATACTGTATTTTGTATCTGCAATAGTACAGTCCAGGAAAAAAAGTAAAAATACTAGTGTACTAGTCATGTAAACATCACAGATATAAGCCATTAATACATTGCAGTCTCATGCATTAAGAAAAATAATCAGGCAAGGACAGAATTTGATATACTGAGGATATAAATGATTCATCTATATGTTGTATGCATTTAAATCTAAATTTGTGAAAAATTAGCACAAAGTATACTTTTAATCAATATGAAGCATATGCTTCACTGTTTAGAGGTTTTGTTGTTTTGCCCTTTAGATAAAATCAAAGAGCGAGAAATTCTATTAATGTTGTAAAGCTCTGTTTCTGCAAGTCTTTTATAGAAGGACATCACTACATTGGTAGGTTCATAATGTAAAGTACCTCAAGCAAACAACACTGGAAATTCACTTTTCCTGTATTTTGTTACATTTAATTAAAAAAATGGATTGAATATATTTTAAAATAGTATAAATTACATCATGATGTCTACATACAAGTGTTTATGTTTCTATGTTATAATAGTTTTTAGAAAGTTTACATCTCAATTCTAACTTTACTCTTTTGATGTTAATTTTAAAGATATGTTTTAATTTGTCTTTGTTATAGTTGAATGACATTTAAAACACATGTTTTATAAAATTAAGTAGTTGTGTTAAATTTAAAATAAATAAGCAAAATTATAAATTTCCTAAATCTATTTTGTGCATAAAATTATAGTTACTGTATTGAAGACTCCCTTTTCAAAAATTCTTCAAGTGATTTATATAAACATAGTGACACTGTTAACAACATTAACATTTGAAAAATTATATTTTTGCTCATATAATATCTTACATAACATATTTTAATACCACCACAATGCTACCTGAATCTTCCCAAGACATGGAATACGGTGAGTATAAATTGAATTATAATCCCATAGTTATAATTTTATAGAAGAAACTGTAAATATTGTGGTAACTTACAGTATGTGCTCCACCTTTCTTAAAATTTCCTAAATAATTGATACCCTCAGGAAATGCTTTAATGTGCTCATTAATTAGTAATCTCAGCTATTTTAAGTAGATCTTAAGTAGATCTTATAAGGTGATTTGCTCGGTCCAATAATTCTGTGGTGAAATCTCTGTCTTGCCAAATATGCTAAAATCACCTACCAGCTGCTGAGATACTGCTATAAAACCACCCAAGTAAAATTGCCTTCATTGCATATTTATCGCTTGATTCAATTTCATATTGACTTACTTCACAACTGCATAAAATGTATTATGTTTCTAATCCAGCATTATCGCTTATTCAGTTCGTACAAGCAACATATACTTGTTTCCTTTCTACTATATTGTTTAAAAAAAAGTGACCTATGGAGGTTTAATATAGCAATCCTTTTGAAATTTACTTGATTTTCTTTTCTTTTCTTTCTTTCTTTTTTTTTTTTTTTTTTTTTTTTTCTCTTTTTTTGAGACAGAGTCTGGCTATGTAGTGTTAGCCTTGAGTTCACTATGTATTCCAGGCTGGCCTCTAACTCAGAGTGATTTCTTGTCTTAGCATGCGGACTGCTGGAGTTACACATCTACACTATCGCTCTTAGCTTCTACTTCTTGAATGAATAAATTCAAAATGCAGAGCATATTTCTTCTAAGTGGGAATCTTCACACTGCACTTAATCCAAGCCAGACTATTTTTATAAAATACATATATTTCAGTCTTAATTTCTGTTTAATGAGTTGCCTTTCATGTAGCTCTTTATTCAAACCATACACATATTTACTTTTGCTTAAATGTCTGTAAATTAAATTATTGTCTAAATTACCTTCTTACAGTACACATTTACTGTCTTTGTTTTTGCCTAACATTTTCATGGTCTATTTTTATGTGTAGTAGATTAAAAATGTATTCCTTGTTGTGTCTTCTGGGTTAAAAATTTAATCACGTGATTATATAATCACTATATTGGCAGATTATTTAATGCATCTATATTTCTGTTACCTCATCTGTTAATGAAATATAAAAATAGTGCTGACTTAATTATAGTTAGTATGATAATGACTTTAAAACAATTATTTTCATAAGGTGATAGCCGTATAGAATAAAGGCAGACAAAAATTGAAGTAGTGCCAATAGTTTCACTTTGATCAGATAGCTGGATGCCCTTCTTAGTTGATGTATTCTCCCTTAACTGCGTGATAGCTAATACTTTGTCTTTGTCCGTACTGAGCCTCTGAAAATCGAAGCTTAGACATCTACTTTTAAACAAATAAATTCTAGACATTTACACCAGACTTGTTTGTTTCCACTTTCACTGTTGGAATATGGCTAGAATAATTTATGAATATCATCTAAATAAGTTTAGGAAAGGATAGCTAGTTCCTTTCTGGATTATCTGGTCATTTCTTCCCTCTGCCTTCTGGTGAAGGAAGCACCATAATTTAACCATTTTTCATGCTTCATTCAGCTTGGGATTTGCTGTTGGTGGTGGTGGATTTTACTCTCTTATAATTTGAATGTTCTTTTTAGTGCATTGTTTTCAAAATTACCACTCAAGTCACAGAGGAAAACAGAGAGGAAATGAAAACAAGTTTGTAGTTTTAAAAAATTGCAGCAGAGCTTCCACAGCAAAACATTTTCTCCATTTTGTAAGAAAAATATCAACAATAAAATGATGAGGATCTAAAGCACACAGCTCTTACTTCATGGTTTTTAGTATATGTTTATATTTTCATTTGACTCACTTTCTTCTGTATTTGAATTAGGTCTCTCAATAGTCTGTGGAAAGTTTGTACACTATCACAATTACCTTTAATTCTTGGATTTTAGGCAAATACTAAAGAACTTTTGTCTCATAATGTCTTTGTAGTAGAATATTTTTATATATTTGAGTTTTATGCCATATTCCCACTACCTTTGATATTCCCTGTGTGCATAGCAGATGGAAAAGTGGAACCAATTTAAGCCAGTGCCTTTTACATATTTTCTTACTTGATAATATATCTAAAATAGGTTTTCCAATAATGTATTTTAAAAAGTTTTCCAAATGATTAGTGTAATTTACATTTTAACTGTAAATAAATTTTCTCTGCATTTTTAAGATAATGCAGAGATTTTTGTGACCAATGGTCATTTTCACCTTATTTTAGAATTTTTCAATACCAGAGTACATTAAAATATCAAAACAATCATTGCTATTATACTCTTATTCACTAAATTCCAGCGTAAGTTCAAATTTTAGCAATTTTTCTAATAATGCTTCTTTTTTTCTGCCTCCAGATTCTAATCAAAGGTAGCACAATTCATTTAGCAACTTTTCCAAATAATAATTTCTAAATGTACTTTGCATAGCATTTGATAAAGCAAATGCTATGAAAAGTAAATGCAAAATATAATAAATATGCAAATGTAAAGTATAATAACCTGATGATATTAACTGAATTAATACTGAATGCAAAGTGCATTCTTCTAATACTTGAAAAATATGTCTCTATCAGTGAAATAAATAATGTGAAAAACAAACATGTATTTTTGAAGCAAACCAATTATTCAAGCTATATATTTTTTGATGTTATTTACATACATAAAATAACTAAAAATATTATATAATCCTAAACCCCAAACATAAGAAAATAATACATAGTAGATATAATATGATCAATAGTATTTAGGTTGGAGTGATATAAAATATCATAATATATATTATTATAAAATGTAGAACATCTACTGTTAAACTATGTCACTGAGATATAAATGAATAGATAATTTTGAAAATCTAGAGAAATAACATTTTTACTAATAATAGTATTTAGATGTATCATAGTATTGACTGTGTAGACTTTACTGTAAAAAACACATTTAAGTTCACATACCTCATTTTCATTGTCCATACTGTTTGTCTTAACTGCTTTTTGATATGCTTCAGTTATAAGAGACGGTCAAACAGTCTGCCTCAGGACATTTTAGTCTCTGGCAGCAATTTTTATTTGCTGATCAAAAACACACTTGAGATTTCTGCACTGTTGATTTTATATAATAATGTCAAGGACAAACATTTTGAAACATGTCTAATAACACTAAGATTTTTTTCCTTCACTTTCTAATTTAGCAACCCATGAAGTTTAAAGATAACTAAATATTTATTTAACTTTTTTAGAAATGTTTTAGATTTTCACCAAGAATATCTTAGTTTCTGTTCTTTAAATTTCTTATCCTTACTTTGCAGAATGTCTGTACATTATGAAACATGAGAGGAATATTTGGTGGAATAAAATATGACATTTTACATGCCACATTTCTATTGATTCTATTGAAATAAAACAGCATGGTTATGAATATACACAATGCAAATCTCAATAAAATATTTGTAATATATAAGAAACTATGTGTTATATTGTTGTTGAAAATATTTCCTTACCATGTAAATCACTTTGGAAATGTTACTTAGAAAATATAAAAGATAAAATTATAAGAGATTCCTATCTGAAATTAAGCCACATATGTTCATTACTGTGTCCTATTCCAGCAAGTCTGTAGACTTATCACAACCCTTGTATTTGAATGTCATTGGACTAAAAAGTGTCTAGCAAATAGTGAATCACGCTTCTGGGTGTGTCATGGATCACAGAGGAATGATTGTCACTAGCCTATTTTTCTCTAATACTATAGCCCAGCTGCACTGTTAGGACACTGAGAACTGGCTGGATTTGCTCCACCATACATTTTCTCCATGAAGTTTTGCCTTGGAAACTTCTGATCATGTACTAAGTCTCCTGATATCTTGACCTAAATTAAACCTTTTCCCTATGCTGTGGTTGTTTAGTAATATGTTACAGCAACAAGAAAACTGACTAACACTGAAAATGGGTAGGAAAGAAGTAGAATTGTTTCCATGACATAGTGGTTTACAAGCATGTGACATGTATTTTAGAAGCTTTTGGAACAAATTTTCTGGGAAGTTTTGCAAGGTATGGAGATAAAAGTATAAAAGGTGAGAACATTGTGCTGGGGATTTAGCTCAGCGACATAAACGCCTGCCTGGCAAGTGCAAGGTCATGAGTTCTGCCCCTACCAAAAAAAAACAAAACAAAACAAAACAAAAAAAACAAGTTGAGAATAATGTGAATGGATTTTAATGGGTTATTCTGTTCAGGGCCTTGAATACCAAAATATTGCTAGCAATTCACACAGTAAGAGGTTTCCTCAAGCTTCACTTGGGGACAGGGACTCTATTGTCTTTTGCACTGGCAGCCATGTTTTCTACAATCTGGCAAAAATTTTGGGACCTAGGGTTATAGCTCAGCAGCACAGTGTCTACCTGGCAAGCATGAGGTCCTGAGTTTGATTACTGGCACAAAAAAAAATTACCTATTTTACTCTAAATATGAATTTAGTGTGGTATCCTGATTAATGTGTTGGAGGAAATTTTGAGACACCTCAAGATTCAAACTGTGGCATGGCTACATCAGATTTCTTTTCAAAAGATTTATAAAGGAGATCTGAGGCAACAAGCCAAGCAGAAATTTTTGAAAAGCTTACTCCAGAAGGAACCATGTGTAAAATCAGGGTCAAGGAAGATGTGGTTGATTAAGAGATTAGCACTACTGAAAAGAAACTATGTGCCTTGGATAAGCACAAAGAGAAAGATCCCTGAAGGGAATCTCTAAATCAGCCAAACCTGGGTCTAAAGTGAAAAATATAAATAAATATCTTATCTGAGAACAGAGCTCTTGACGACGAGTCTTCTGGAGAAGAGACTTCTTTGAAGTTGCTTCTGCAGGGTTTAGTTTACTGTACTCAGCCACCCAGAACTGAGGCTGAACAGCCTTTGTCCAATGATAAGAGGCCTGCTCAAACTGACAACAGCTGTACTCCTGTGCTGATGTAAACTAAACAGCTTCGTCAAATGCTTCCTCCATGTTCCTACTTTGAATCCTGCCAGCCACCTACTGAATCTCCTAAAAGCTTCAGCTAACTTAAACCTTTCCTCCTTTAATTTTTGAGCAATAGATGCCCAGTGACAAGAAGCCTAATACATTTATTTTAATTCCAATAGAAAAGACCACACAATTTCTTGTAAATCTTTGCTTCACCTACTCAGGCCGTCAATGCTATGGATTAAACTGCTTAATGAGTGACTTGGTACAATATTATCTCAAAGCAAAGTCTAACTTCTCATATAAATTGCATTCTGTGTGAAATAGTCTTTGGTAGATTTTAATCATCTCTTCTGTGTCTTACAGTTGATTTCTTTCAAGCTATCCTTGTCTATTAATTATCGCAATAGCATTGATTTTTCATGTAGATTTTTTAAATTAAAAAAATCCAACTTTGCAAAATTTTATCTTATAGATTTATAATTAATTCCACTGAAGCTATTTCTTCATATTCAACTTATGAGAAATGAAACTTTTGATATACTTTTGTAAAAATTCCCATTTTATTTAGATCTAAGTCAGATTTAGATGTCAAATTTTCTGAGTTTATATCTTTCCTCAACCACTGCAATACCACATAGTCTCATTCAAGTTATTTCCTTCCGTAGTATCTTTACATCTGCTCACATTTTGCAAATTTGAAAAACTTTTTAGATTCTGTTTCTAAACTAGATGCAGTATTTCCTCCAATTCTCAGGAGTTACTTAGATTAATGAAACTTAAAAAGCTAAAAATAAGACACTTCAGTTAATAACTTCTTTATAAAATAGTGCAGATTTCATTTATTTTATTGAAATATTTACATTCATTATAACAAAAATTGAAAATAGTGTCAAACCAAAATTGCTGTGTACAAATTTAATAGGCAAGAAAATTTTTATTGCTGGTGATGTAGATTAATGGTAGAGGACTTGCCTAGTACGTCTAAGTCCTAATTTCAATCACTGGCACTACAAAAAAAAAATTTCAAGACTGTATTTCTGATACAAAGATGTAAGGAAGGCATTTGTATTTGCTAGTCGGCTTTTCAAAAGAAAAAAAGCTTTCTCATATTTTCATAGAAGAGATATTTGTTTTAAAAATTTAGAACATGATATTTACTGAAGGTAAGCATCAGCTCCAGCCCCACAATCCCACTTCCCAGCTCCACTCCTTATTCTTGATTGGTAGATAATAATTACTACAATTGAAAGACTGTCTCCCAGTCTCTAAGGAAGATATTCCAAAATTGGTAACATCAAGAATTTATTTAGAACATTTACATCTCAGAGAAATACTTTAAAAACATTTTTTTTTTCTAAAATGAATGCTCCGAAAAATGGTAGGTCAAGTGCCTGGGATCAGAATCAAGTGACTCTATAAATTCAGTCAAGGTAAAGAAACATGAAAGACTTGCATAGCTGAAAACACCTAACCGACTTTACAACATTGCAGGCATAGAATTTAAAACAAATTGTTCTACTCTGGACAAAATTGCTTCTAGTTATGTTTTCAAATATACCACAATATACTGAACCTTAGAAAACAGCGTGGCTAGCTCATTATGTGAGAAGGCCATAACTGCCTCAGCAAGTATACTGGGTAATTGGCTTTTATTGTTAGAAACTCAAAATGATCCTTTTAGTAATTTTAATTCTGTCGCCTACCAATATGCAAAAGCAAAATAATTAGAACACCTATCTACACCCAGTTTCTTCTTCACTAACATTGCTTGATTTTTAGTGTGTTGGCCAGAAAAAAATGCTTTCCAAATTGAGTAGCAATTATTATGCTACGTTTTATACACTACATTCTAAATAGTGATATTTTAAAGACCTCTTAAGTTTTTATGCAGTTTTAGAGTTGATAAGGATTAGTGATCCATATTGTGCTTTAAAAAACTCAAAATAATTTACATACTACAAAATCAAGCTGCTTGCAGAATCACTGAAAGTAGATCAATCTCTCTATTTAAAATGTTAACAACATAGGTCCAAGGTATAAGACTAATCTAAAGGACAGTTTTGAAAGAACATTTAATGTTCTCTGTACACTGTTAGAAAATTTATAGGACAAAAACAGGAAATTTAGACCTTTATCTTTATTTTTTTAAAGTAATGATGCATTATAAACATGTTTTGAACTGTTGATGATATGTGACAGCTTACACACAATGTTTTCTTTGTTCAATTAACAATTTAAGAATCTTTAAATGGTCTGACTATAGAACATTGAGTTCTATTTTTACACTTAAATTATCAGCTCAAACATGCAGATTTACCCTGGGTCCAAAGGCACTTTAGGATCCTCAGTAAATCCTAGCTACTAATAACAAGAAATGAAATCGTAATTTAAAAATTGACTTATTATGAGGAAAAGACATAATCACATATTGATCATTTTAAATTGGTATGTCAATGATGAGATATTACTGTCTTCATAATTTGCTGGTATTTCATAATTATTCCTTTTTTGTGCTCCAGATATTACAGGAAAACTAATATTTTAAAATTTTTGATTTTGGGAGCTGGGGATTTAGCTCAGTGGCATAATCGCCTGCCTTGCAAGCAGGCAGTCATGAGTTCGATCCCCGGTACCGATAAAAAGAAAAAAGAAAAAAAAAATTTGATTTTGGAAAAACATGATTCAGTATCACCTACTCTGAAAAAAAACTACATTATTAATCATTTAGGAGCTGAGAATTATAGGAAAAGGCATTGAATTTCTGTGGTTTCAATTTCAGTACAATTGGATATACTTTGGAAAAGGTTGACTTTATTGCAGTACTTAGTAATTCTGATTTTATCTTTGATTTTATTGAAGTTACTTAGTAAAGTCAGAGGCCAACATATTATGATTGCTTCATGTCTCTCTTTGAATAAAAATAGAGCATAATAAAATAAAGTGAGTGAAGAATACACAATCTCATTACCTAATCTTGTTTATGATGCTTTAACACACACTTTGTGAAAGACAGAGAAATATGTGTCCTCATCACAGAAGTAATAAACACAGGCAATTATGCATAATTATGGAGATTAAGTTCTAATTAAGGCTCAATTTCAATAATATCCATATCCAAAAATCTTTTCAAGTTTGTAGTGACATGAAAAAAGATCAAGGTAACTCAAGGTACTAATTCTCATTATGATTAAAGATAAAATAGATTTGATTAAGGAGTTCAGTGTGTGTGTCAGTATCCTGGCAGCAGGGCATATTCAAAACATAAGGAGATGATAAAAGAATCAAGATGAATTATGAACATATATTAATTCCCAGTGTAGTCACTGGATACTGCAAGCACTCATTGTACTAGTAAATATTAAAAAGAAAATAAAACACTTCTTTTCTTCTTTGGGTGGAATCAAGAGAATGTATCTCTATTTACCTGAGGAAATGCAGTTTTTTTCTATTTCAGATACAAGAAAATATTCTGTGTTGAAAACCTTTACTCCTTGGAAAAATGAAAAAGATTCATTTGTTCACCCATTAACATTCATAAAATAATGGTTCAAATATTAACTGCAATGGTACATGAAAATAAACTATTTTTCTCTTAGACTTAATGTCATTCTTCCAAAGCATAGATGAAAAATCTTGATGTTTTATAATTTTCCAAAGAGAATGGTAGTTCACATATAATAAAAAATAAAGCAAATATTGAATTAAGGAAACAATGACATGTGCACCTTAAGAAAATTGCAGGGATTTCAGGAAATAATACAAAATATCATCAAGTGCATGAGATATAGCTGTTGCTAATTTTTCCCTGTTAATATGAAATTGTATTTTAAAAAGAAAGCCTCAGTAATGCCCTTTCATTAATCAATTTAATATGTATTTGTCATTACTTTTCCATTTGGAATATAGACCATTTTCATTTAATATAAACATTCACTAACTTGAAATATCGTGTCTTCCTCCTTAAATTTTCATAGCACATTCAAAATTGAATAAAAATCTCTATCTATGAGTAATTATCTATAATTACTAAGTTAATTTAAAACTACATGGAATATGAAAATAAAGAAATATTTTAAATATTATGGAATTATCACTATGTGATTATCACAGTGCTTATGAAATTGTTTTCTAAGGAAGATTTTCTAATGCTTGAATTTCAGAGCAAATGTATTTATATATATATTTCAAGATATATGAAACTATTTGTAGAAATTAATGTACTTCAAATATTATCACTAGCTCACTTAATTTTTCAGTGTAACATTCATAAACTATCCATTTGAAAGGTTTTTTGAAATTAAATTTTCCACTTGTACTAGTTAGAGAAATAATTTTTACTCATAAAAATTCTAAATATTTCTTTAATTTTATCTTATTTTACTTTTTTGAATTTTAAAATTTTATATGTGTATATGTGAATTTTTTGATATGTGAAAACATGCTTATATTCATTTTGTCAAAGACTAGCAAAAGGAAAATGTAGAAACTAATCTTAAGAAAGAGAAATCCCTAAAAATACAAAATCACCTTTCAATCCTATCAAGATCTTTGACTTCTATTCAGAAATGATTACTATGATAAATATATGCATTTTTCATAATTATGTATATAATCTTCACATTTATGAAGTAATATAATTTATTTTTTACCTTTTCAACTTAGTAATGATGATGTGCACAATAATCAGTAATTGGCTTCTTTATTCATAATATACATTAATTTTGATGTGTAAATTTATAGCAATTGTTTCTTGAGGTTGTTTTATTGAATTAATATGTTCTTTGCATAATTCATTTTATGATAATGTAAGTAATTTTTTAGTTTTGTTGTAGAAACTATGACTTATTTAATCACTTGGGAAATATTGACTGTGATGTGTAAATAATATTAAATTCCTGAGTTACATTTCATACGCTTCTTCAATTTTATTACATATTTCCCCCACCTACTCAAAGAGATTATAATGATTTATAAAGGCATTAATATTCTATAAATTCTATTAATTTAAATATTCTATGAATTATATATGTAATAGTCCATATAGTTATTGCCCAATCTTTCATTTTTTGTCACTTTTCAAGTTTTTAAAATCATTTTGTGATGAATTTGTTTTATTACTTATGTATGTTTATATATACATCATTTACTATATTTTCAGTGTTATTAAGTATTGTTTGACAGTTTTTGTGCTTTTGGATTTTTTTATTTTACAGGGTCCTTTATAGTTTAACGGTAATATGTTTTAATGATTAAATATATAGAAAGTAGCATTTTTATATTAGAGGAATTAACTTCTAATTAAATTTCTCTTATCTGTAGACAAAACTTTCATACTAGAATTTAACCTCTCTTTGAATCACATATTGTATTAATTTATATCCCATTATAATTTGATAAAGGTATTTCCTTGTATCATCATACAAATATTTAATAACTTGCTTTTGCTTTTAAATGATATATACAGACTTAATTTTTTAAAGTGCAACATGAAGCTACTTGAGAGTAGCAGCATGGGTTATGAATCACATCATAGTTTGCTACACATGTTTATTTTTTATACATTCTATTTATATGCATATTTTGTGTTATTCAAATATCAATAATTGTATCATTGTATGTTTACATAATTTTTTTGTTATCTGACATAGTGTACTTTACTATTTTTATTAATAATCTTTGTAACAGCATTTGTACTACTCTTATCAGACATAATCATAAAGAAAACTAAAGTTAGAATACAAAAATTCCTAATTTCATTTACTTTGGCATGAATCTTCATAATTTAGGGCAGGTAGTATATATATAAAGTATAATTCTGCTATTTCACATTATAGCATAAACACATTAATTGAGATATTAGTCAATGAATTAAAATCAATATAAATATAGGTGTTTATGCCACTGAGCTAAATGCCCAGCCCCACAAATTTAGTTCTTAATATTGAAGTTATTATAGTGAGATCATTTTGAACTTCTTACATGCCTTCAGAAAACTTCAAAATATCATCAGTGTAAAATTAGTGTCAGACACACAAAAATGTCACAGTTGCAAAATAATATGAAAATTTATTTTTTTTGTCTTTTCACTGGCTAACTACCTTAGTTAATATGCTTATTTTAGAGCAAACAACAACACATTTTTGAAATGTAACTTGTCTCTGAGAGTGAAAGAAACAGGAGTTGGGAATGGAGTGCTCTGAGCTTTCACTATGAATGAGAACCCTTTTATAACATTAACTACAATTCAGTGATTACGAAATGTACTGTTCCTTTTTCTAATAAGCTTCCGTTACAAATGATTCCATCATCAGGTCAAAAGATGCCATTCAATTATTTATTTATTGTTTTGTTTTCTTTCGCCAGCTATATTATCTGCACTATTCCCTTGCACTATACAAGCAGGACTTTACATCTCAAAGTAGAACTAAATTAAAAGCAGATGTTCAAGTATCAATCTGGTAAAAAGGAAAATTTATGACAGTAATGCCATTTAAAATACATTTGGCTAATTCCACTGGCCTTACATTTATGACAATTCATTAGAAGGCTTAAATACTAGTAGCTTTGGTTCCTTATTTATCAGTGTAGATTAACCAGCCTTCTTTCATTTTAAAATTATGATAACTATCACTAGAGGCCATAATTAAAGATCTTATTCACCATTTCTGTACCAAAGTTTTGTGTAAAGGTGAAAATTTACAGCACCCTCCATGTTGTTCGCTTACAAGAGCTTTAGGATATATCTCTTAATACAGGTTCTTCAGCAAGAAGCTACAATTCTGTCTAACCTCTGTAAATGTATCACTCTAAAGATGTTCCGGGCACAACCTGTCTGCCTGGCTGTATTATATCTCAGCAGATGCTTCTGTCAATGTGTAGTGAATTATGAAATCTCTACTTTGGTTCTCTATTCCTGCTAAAGTTCAAGGATAATTGCTTGGAAACATGAATCAATCACATCAAACACCTTTTTTCAGTAATTCTATTTGTAACTCTCTTACATCTATTGTGGTTGTTGCAAATGTTTGAAAAAATTTTCCTTGATAACTCGTCATTGCCTTATTTGTAATGTCATGTAAAATTTAATACTTTTATAAAAATTAAGAGAAATGAATCTTGCTATATTCACTGAAATAGGTCTTAGACTTAATAAATATTTTATACATGTTACTGTTTTATTAGGTCATTACTCTTATATTTTATATTTTATCCAGCTTTAGGTCTAAAAATATTAGCTTCCTGACTTGAAACACATTTCAAAATAAGGCATCAAAAAGAGATTTAAGAAGTTAATGCATTTTAGATATATCCTTGCAGTTTATGCCAAGCAACACTTTTACTGAGTATGTGAATTATATTCATGAAGTAAAAAGACCAAATTATGTCTTCATTGGATTATGATTACTTGCTCAGGAAATTACATTCCTAATATATGAAGCATAGGGAGAAAGGTTTTGTTTGTTGTAGACTCTTATTATTAGTTTCAGAATATCTAATACTGAAAAATGTATTCAATAAATTCAAATTCACTTACATGTTCTTTATATAATCTTAAATATTCCAAACACAGTTGTGTACCTTAGAATAGAAAAGATCTAGTAAATGTTCCATATAATAATCTCTGAGTCTGATCCATTTTTAACACGATGATTTACTCCTTATATTGGGGCTCATTGGAAGGCAGAGGGCAGATCAGCAGGGTCCTACAGGCCTGGAGTTACTGTTTCTCATTCTGATAAATCAATATAAAATGTGAGCCTGAAAACTGATATCATCAACTATTTTCTCATTTTCTCAGCAGGAAATAAAATTATTTCAAAACCCAGAGTATCAAAAGCACGAACGTTTTTCGTGCTATAATTTTCCAGTCAATATACTGAACTGTTATTTTCTCATAATATTATAGTCTGTAATGGTCAATTCAACAAGATTGTGAGAAAATACTGCAAAGAATTAATCAGCACTAATAGATCATTTTGTACATATATGCTTGATTATATTCAATATGTGAAGGCAGGTAAACCTTGGTTTAGGTCCTGAAAAAAGCAAGAATATGCTTTCTATAGTTTACTTTTAAGAGTTTTACCTTTTAATTCTACTTTGATTCACATCTTTTCTGCCCCTCAAGATCCAGTGCTGATATATATGGAGTGCTGATATATATAGACTCTAGTCTAAGTGGCTTTTTCTAAATCTAGACTGTGATATTACTCATATGAATTTTTAAAAATATGTTCTCACTTTTGGTGTAATTTTAATAAAATGAAGGAGATATTTGGCACTGAATAGTTTCCTATTACTCATAATATAATACAGTGAAAGCCATTACCTTCAATGCATGCCCTAATTTGTAAAACTGAGAGTGTAATGGTTTAAATCTCAGAATTTTAACATTTTGAACAGTAGATATAATTATTATGGCATACATTTTAAACCTCCAAATCATCTCTTTAAATGCCTTCTTCATTGACATTCTGAAAAAAGCCTGAATGCATAAAACATTAGACTAGATTTTAATGCGTTCCCCAAAAACCATGTACTTGCATTTTTCACACTGTGGAAAAGCTTCAGAATTATCTTACATATACTGTCATGAGGAAAGAACCCTATCAGTAGCACTGTACTTAATAACAGCTGAGAATCATTCAAACAGTGAGAGTCAAATAGAGAGGAATATGTTTTTTAAATGTTAAACATATTTTGCAGTCAAAATTTTTGTAGGTGGACTAGAGTAAATCAGTCCTGATTTGAAGATTTTATAGGCTTATTTGTTCTGTGAGAAGGTTATTACCATGTCATATATAGATGAATCAATAATTTTAAATGCTACATCCTTGTATAAATAATATATACATTATCAACTCTTGTTTTGTTTTTCCAAAACAGCTACAAGAAACCTTAAAATAAAAATTCTTAGTGAATTTGATTCAATATGATGAATATTTCAAAATTAAAATATATTTGGTGTCAATAACTTTGGAATTTTAATTACTTATTATTTGTAATGATAATATTTTATATTGAAAAGCTATTATTTTGCCCAGCTACCTCGAAAAGATATTTCAGTTTACTAATCATTTTAGTTCCTTTGATATTTAAATGGATATGATGTAGAATGGTAAATATTTTATCCTCTTTAATAGTATGGAAAAACAAAGCTGTATCAGGTGTAGAAGGAAGAAATAAATTAACTCGTAATGTTGGATGCTTCATCAGGTGATAGATCTCCAGATGTTTCTTCAAGCATTGTATGTCAGTTCTATAAGGAATAAAGATGATATTCAATGAAGAGGAAGATATTCAGTGAAGAGGAAGAAGAAATTTGAAATGTTATAATGAGCATCACATAAAGCACATGATAACTTCGTAGTAGCTGAATCAAAGTTCATAATTCAAGTAGCTCTTAACAGTTTAACTCTATTCAGATGGGTGTTTATGTTGTGTTTCAATTTTGAATATGTTGGAATCATTCCTTAGGCAAGCCAGACTTCAGCTCGGTAGGAATTGGAACTCATCCAGGTAGCTGACACAAGGTCCCAAATAAATACATGTTGAAGAGTATTACACCGCTATAGCAATGTTAAATTAAACTTGACATTCTTAACAAAAAAATTCATTATTTGCATACTTTAGTGAAATATGATTTGTTGTCACAGAGCTCTTCCTTTGGTTCTATGAGCAGCTGGTGTAAAATAAAATCTGTTTCTACCACCTACATCCATTACTCATAATTAATACTTATGAAAACACAAATATTTACAAATCACCATAATCTAGGAGTTAAATTACTCAAATCATTGGCAGTATAATTTGAGCTTACATTATTATCCAACTATTGGCCATTTAAAATTATTAGCTTTTATCACATTATGTTGTGTTCCCTTCATTGATACTCATCCTTATGTGATTGCAAACAGTGCTGAAATACTTATTTATATCTATATTGGGAATTGTTGCTTGCATTTTCACCCCTTCAAGTTATTTCTGAATAATCTTCAGAATAATATTTCTGAATAATCTTTGTAGGTATTTTACAATATTCATATAATAATTTGTTCAGAAGCATTGTAGGAAATATCAGATTCCTTCTAATGCACTAGAGTGTGGGTGAACATAGGTATCACCAACGAATGGCCATGGGGGTGGATGGTACT
Source organism: Cavia porcellus (assembly GCF_034190915.1). Taxonomy (NCBI): domain Eukaryota; kingdom Metazoa; phylum Chordata; class Mammalia; order Rodentia; family Caviidae; genus Cavia; species Cavia porcellus. The sequence goes on along the minus strand of NW_026947487.1, from coordinate 17,131,975 downwards.
TCAGTTCTACTGATGCCTGAGTGACTAAGATAAAGACCTTCTACACCAGATGTCCTTCCTGTTAAATGCATGTTTTAGGTAGAAAAGCTAAATTGCTCTTCTTTCATTTTTTTTTAATCCAAATTAATCTTATAGAAATAAGAAAACTGTAGTTTCTATCATTGCAGTTCATCATTTAATGCCTACTCCTTTTAACTACACAGTTGTATGGTTTACCTACAATGTTTGTGTATTTGATTATCTTAAATCAAGTTAGCTATCCACTTTATTATGTAAGTAAATACATAAATTATTGCTTAACTTTCACCAAATGTAACCTGTAATTTTAAAAATAGAAAAACATAAAATGATTCAAAATTATGCTAACTTAACTATTAAGCACATTTCATATATAAGTAGATATATGTGACAAATGTACTGAATATATTAAATAAATATTATAGAAAAAATAACTTGCTTCTAAGGGAAGTATTTTCATATTATTTATGAGGCAATTTAATTGAAAGAAGAAAATACAATGTTTAGCAATTTCTTTGTACAAATATTCACACACTGCAGAAACATGAAGAATGAAGATGTTATAAAATATGAATAATATGCCTATAAGCCTCATAACTGTTTTTAGTGTGGAAACTATTTTAGGTTAGGATTTTTTTAATGAAGTTCAAAGTAATATATAAAAGAGACACCTTTATTAGTTAATTTATGTAGACAACACAGCATTACAATGAGGGGTAAACAACTATTATTTAACTTTCTCCCATGTATACTAATTTAATGTAGATATGTGAAATTTTCATTCATATTTTTAAAAAGTTAAAATAAAGTAAATGTGATAATAAATTAACCAGATATCTTAAACTGAGTAATAATTGTAGTTGGAAGACTGCCAGATATATATATATATATATATATATATATATATATATATATATATTTTATTTAAAGAGAAAGAAAAAAATGGGGGAAAAGGGTAGAAATAATACAGAGTTACAGAAAAATAAATAGTAAGAAATCATCAGTTGATAAGTTACATATTATAATCTTAGAAATAGTTGTTCAGGTTACAAAATTAAACTATGTAAAGTGACATTCAAATAGTGACACTGCCAACAGTTCTGCTCAATGATCCAACAAAAACTTCAGTAATATAGTTATCAGTCCTACACACTTGGTTTTTATCTTAAAGAGGGTAAGATTGAACATATCAAAACAGCACAAAACAGTTCAAAAAGAAACAATTTTAAGAAATACAGATTCCAAAGCAAGTCCACTTGGAGATCTTCACTGTCTTTTTTTTTTTTTTTTTTTTTTGGTGGTACCAGAGATCGAACTCATGACCTCGTGCTTGCCAGGCAGGTGCTCATGCCACTGAGCTAAATCCCCAGCCCTTCACTGCCTATCTTAAATTGTCCCTAGTTTTCTTCCAAATAGTTGTCCCCATCTTCATCACATTGAATACATACTGCATATTATAGAACTAATCAAATCATTACAGGATGAGGAAGGCCTTTTAGGTCTTCAAGATCTGACATTGGGGAATTCAATAATGACTACTATAATGTCTCTCATTCTCTTCATAGTAGCTGTCCTTATCTTTATGTATGCTGAATTTGAACACAAGAGACTAGACTAATATCACTCTGAAGGGTGAATAACACTATTGCTGGATTTTATATCATAATGTTACAGAATTAGTATTGGGTTTCTTAGTGTCTCTTCTTCTTTAGAGTATCTGTTCATTACAACTTGCATTATATAAACTATTCCCACATAGTTTATAAAATTCTTACCATGTGTGAATTATCTATCCTCTGTTTATTACAGGGAAAAACAGATCTTAGTAAGACAATAAAACAAATTCCTAGAAAAACATGCAATGAAAAAGACACATAAGACCATAATATTAGATGATCTACTATACTTACTGTGCTTTCTCTTGTTATTTTCAGTACACAAGTCCACATCATCAGGCTTAATATAGTTAGGCATAGCATTACATAGCTATTTTTATAAAAACACAACTTAGAAAACATTGTAGGACTTGAAAGTGGTTAATAATCAAAACTGGTATGGATATCTTTTACATCTTGTCATCTTCAGGGTAGTGGCCTCTACTCTTAGACTTGATACTATCAAGCATACCAAATTCAAATAAAATCAGCCAAGGCAAAACCATGGTCTAACAAACCATATTCAAATAAGATCAGTCATAGAAAGGCAATGTAAGTAATACAGGGTTTCAGTTTAGGTTAATAGGAAATTAAGGATAGTTACCGTGGTATAAACTGCTATTTTGGGTTAGATGTCTGTGCCCTCAAATCTGATATGAGTGGACAGACCAGAACAAAATAAAATCAAACTAAAAAGAGTGATAAGACTACTGTGACTTTTAAATTCTGAAAAACTGTTAACAATGACCTCTGCCTTCCTTTCTTAGGCTGTTTTTTACCTTTCCCCTTCTCAGGATGCTTTGTATGTTTTGGGTCTCATTAGCCCCTTTAGTTTTTAGATTAGGGGGCCAGAGTGTTGCTGAACCTTTCTACCTCTGAGCTTGATCTTGAGCTGTACTCCTTTACTCACTAAAGCCATAGGGTTTTTCTTCCTTCCAGCTGTGTAGTTCTACACTGCCCAAAAGTGTCATAACCTTCCAGTCTATCTGAGGCTGCTGGATTAGTTGTCCCTATTTCTCTCTGGTTTCCTGTTAAATATAGTTTTGTGTTCTCATCTTTGAATTTCAGTTTATTAACCTTCCTTTGGGTTGAGTGTATTTCCCATTCAGAGCATCTCAATGGAGCCTACCTCCTAATTTACTCTGCCCATTTTTTTTTATTTTAGTGTATCAAGGCTATCTATATTAATGGTTACAGCTTAACACGTCTGCCTCATGTCTGCTACTCCACTTTACTGCCATAATTTGTCCAGTTTACTCCCTCATTCCACTGTCTGCCCCATTCATTGAGGCCTCTCTGCCACTGTTGCTGGAATCCTGGTATCCTTTCCTCTCTCTCTCTGGAAAGTCCTTCAGCATTCTCTGTAGGGTTGGGTTGGGGGCCATGAACTCCCACAGTTCCTCCTTGTATTGGAAACATCTTATTTCTCCATTAATTTTTGAGAGAGAGTTTTTCTGGGTAAATCAGTCTTGGTCGCAAATTATTTTCTTTCATGGCTTGGATTATTCTCCCCAGCTCTTCTAGATTTGAGAGTTTGTGTTGATAAGTCTGCTGTTATTTTGATAATTTTCCTGTTGTAGGTAATCTGCTTCTTTTCTCTGGCTGCTTTTAGCATTCTGTTCTTTTGGTGGATTTCTGGAATCTTGATTATTATATGTCTGGGTATAGATCTGTTTTGGTTGTAGGTGGCTGGAGTTCTATTTGCCTCATATCTGGATATCATTTCTGTTTCCTATATTTCAAAAATTTCCCTTAATTATTTCTGTGAATAGCCTTTGTAATTCATTTGTGGTTAGTCCTGCTTCTTCATTCATGTTTTTTATTCTTAAGTTATAGATCCTATTGTCATCTTCTAGCCTTTGAATTGTTACTTCCTGGTACCTTGCTATTTTTAAGAGGTCTTTTCTTTCATGATATCACATTGTAAATCTCTCTTCAAGTTTAGAAAGGCTAACTTTAGTTTCTGTCAAGACATTTTGTCAGTTTTCAATGGAGTTTTTAACTTGCTGGTAATCTCTTTGGGTCTGTTTCATGTATTCTAGATTTTATTTATATCCACTGATGCTATGTCTAGTATTGGATGGTTAATGCATTGGTTCTCTCCTGTACTTACTTCTCCTGGGCTTATTTTCCCAGATTTGGCAAGTGGAGATATTTTTTTATTTCTATCTCTTGTCATGTTTCTGGTTTCTTTCAGATGGTGTGTCCTGGGGGTCTCTGGTCCTCTCTATATTGCTTAGGGTCCTTCTTAGGCATGCTGACTGGAGTTTTTGCTGCCCTCCCCATTTGCTGTTATCCAAGGTACATGCAGGGATGCAAGGATGGTGCAGGCTAGCCTCGAGCCTCTGTGCCAGTCAATCTGCCAGTAAGGCTGTGCCTTGTAGACGTCACATGGTTGTGATAATTTTGTATGTGCTTATTGGGTCCCAACCAGAGACATAGTTCAGCCCCAGTGGACCTTGCCAGTTCTCTTTGCACCAGGGGGTGGCTGACTGATGTCACTTCAGCACTAGGCTCTGCCTAACTTCAAGCTCTCCTCCACCAGACCTCTCTGTGCCAGGGGCAACTATCTGATGTCACCACAGCACCAGGCTTTGCCCAATTCCAAGATGTCTTCCAGCCAGTGACAGCAGCTGTGGAACCCAGTCTCTAGCACTTAAGGGAATCAATGCAGATCTTCCTCTTGGGTCCACTGCACACTCCGCCACATGTCTTCACTGCATTCTCAGCACAGTGTGGATCAGTCAGAAAAAATGCATGGTGTCCAGCTTTGGAGCTCAGGAGCTTCTTGCAGTCTCCTCTAGCATGGCTAGGTGACTTTGGCTGCTTCGTGGGGACCCAGGTCCCGATTTCCATTAGTTGCAGAGAGCCAAATATAGCTCTTCCCCTTGGATCCATGCTCACTGTGCCGTGTCTTCCTGTTAAGGGTCCAGAATTTGCAGACTCCTGTTATTGGCAGCCACGGTCTTAGCACAACCTTAGATCCTCCTGGCACGCCGAGTATGGTGCGGAACAAGCTCACTGAGCACATTGGGCTTCAGCTCTTTACCCGTGCTTTTCCTTCCTCTTGCTAGTATTATTTTTCCCTTCAGTTACCGCCTTGGTTAATAAGAATTGATATCCATTCATCTCACCCTCTTCATGTTGTCATATTCTAGCATCTGATCTTATTTCTCTGCAGAGACTCTGCATCCAGCCTCCTAGCAAGCCACCATTTTAAAGCAACTGCCAGATATTTCTGAACTATTTTCCCTGGAAATCCTTGTCTAGATTATGTAAATCTTATGCAAATTATATAGTTATTTAAAATTCATCTAAAAACAATAGGAATGGATATAATGTAAATAGTATCATTTCATTAAATGGCTAAAGATCTAGAAATACAAATATAATGAGAACAAGTAAGTCAAAATTGGAAATGTTCTTGTGTTTCAATAATTTTTGTGATAAAGAAATAAAAAAATGAAGTGTTACAGATTATAAAAATATAAATTAAAAATAAATGTTATTAATTATGGCTATGTATTTTATGTATATTACAAGACAAAAACACTACATGTGTCAAAAATTATTCAATGTAAGAGTTATATAATACTTCTATTATTAAAACTTGCAAGTTAAATATTTTCAACATACTATACATTAAATATACTTGTGTGTACTATACACAAACTGATTCATACATACATATATATATATATATATATATATATACACACACACAAAACACCAAGGCACATGTACCTATAATGACACACTCAGCAAATCATCAAAAGAAATTTAAATTTGCACAAAATAACATAAGATAAAACAAATATTTATACAGACTTTGGTTTTAGTTGTTGTGGGTATTTTTTTTTTTCACTTTTGTACTGGGAACCAAACACATGACCTCACACCTGTCAGGCAGGTGCAGTATCACGGAGCTATATCTCCAGCCCCCACAAACTTTAAAAGATGATTAAAAATCAAATTCATTGGAAGATAATAATCCAGTACTCTCTAGAGTATATTACATGTTTGAAAGAATAATGAGATGTTTTTTTTTTTCTTTTGTACCAGAGATTGAACTCATGACCTTGCATTTGCCAAGCAGGTACTTATGCCACTAAGCCAAACACCTGGCCCAAGAATGATGAGATTTAAAATGAGAATAGTGGTTTAAAAGAATGTTTGAATAAACTGTATCATAGAAGATGAGATAATTAGGAATAAGTAGTTTAGAAGGCAAATACATGATGAATAAATAAAAAATAAACAAAGTAAACTGAGTATGAATATGAAAAAAGAAAATATAAAACTGAAGTGCACAACAGAGGTAAAATACTTTTAGATATAAATAAAATATTTAAGTGAATAAATGAGAAAAATTACATGAAAAATGTACTTACAAAACCAGGCATAAAAGAATTCAAACAATGATACAGATCCAACAGTGAAATATGGCATCCAAGAAAACTTCTAAATAAAAGAAATCTTGTATTTTTTGGCATCTTCATAAAACAACTCGGTATAGTGAATGTCAACATGTTTTATTTTAAAATTTAGAATTCATAAGAACTAGAAGAGATCATTCAGTGAGACTATAAAATTTATAAAGGGCAGAATATTAGAATGCCATCAAATTTTGCATTACCATTACTTATGCAAAGGAAATAAATTTGAAGGATGAGAAATCCCATGATCTGTATTCAGTCATACAGAGAAGTAATAAAGACAGGAGTGTAGCTTTAGTTAGAAAGCTGTTTCAGTATTGGACCATCGTCAGGAAAGAAACCCATGTGCCATCTCATGCCACAGAGAAAGAAGGGATTCTGTTTGTTAGACTTTTTGTTATGTTTATGATTGGGAGAGATCCAACTGCATTAGAGAGCACAAACTCCTTGACTCAGTGTACTCATGCAAATATTAATCTTATTTAGAATCACTCTCACAGATACCCTCAGTTTAATATTTGCCCAGATGTCTGGGTACCTACAGCCAAGTAAAGCTGGCATGCAAACCTTTCATAATAACAGAAAAAATAAGATGACAAGCCTTTCCCTTAAATATCTACTTGAGAGCATGCTTTTAAAAATCAAAAATGGATGAAATACAGATGCACAAGTGAATTTTAAGAATTGAATGACTATTTGAACCATGGTCGAAAGAAATTAGAACAATGATTATAAAGTCATGAGTTGATTGCCTTCTAAAGGAAAAAATAAACAGTACTCTCCATGGTGTTACAATAAGAACCCAAATCTATAAATGTGGCATTTGAAAAACACTAGATGCCACATGCGGTACCAACATGCCCAAATGTTGTTTTATTCACAAAAGTTATGAAGTGATTGCTATTACTGTGTTTCATGAAAAGAATGATAGCACACAAAGAATAAATGAAAGAGTAAAGATTACTAAAAACTATGAAAAAGAATTAAAATTATAATAACATAAAATATAAATAATATTCAGAGGTATCAAATAGTAGGGAGCTGACATATGATTAATGGTCAAAATCTACCCTAGTGCTTGGGAGGCTGAGCCAGAAGGATTTTTGCAAGGTTGAGATTAGCCTGGGCTACAAATTGAGCTCAAGGCCAGTCTGAACAAGACCCTGTCTCAAAAAGACAAAACAAAAATGCACCCCTTGTCAGTTTAATAATGAGACACATGTTTTAAACATACTTAACTTCCAAGTATATCAGCAAGTTCATAATTGTGTTTATTATGATACAAGTGCATTACCTAGAAATTAAAATGCATTTATTTCCCCTCAGAATAGAAGAAAAACTTTTCCTTTGGATGACGATTATTTTTCTCTTGATATTCCATAACTTAAATATCACATTATACTTTATCAATATTTATATACTGATATTCAATAAACCAACATTTTGTTACAAAAAACAGCAAAGGCATCTGTTTAATATGTGTATATGTATACATAAGTAGATAACCAAACTAACATATAAATACTCATTACATTGTTTCTCCAACTGCCCTCATAGTCATAGATGGTGTTTCTGCCTACCCTTTTCTGTTACCTGTTGTGTTTTCCCGTGGCCATCAGCAGTCATTACCTCATTTCTTGGGTCCTTCAGGGTTATTCATTTTTGAGTGTTCTAGATCATTTTTCATTCCGCCTAAACTGGGTTATTGTAGTTTCTCAGTGACCCTAAAAACAAGGCACGGTGATCCTAGAAGATGCCCTATGGGAACTCCTGCTACACGGTGGGGCAACACAGACCTGTCTCCTTGCTTCAAAGCATACATAACAGCACTTCCATTAGACTGATTTGCATTGTGTGAAGCCAATCGAAGGGATAAGGGACAGTCCTACCTATCTCTGTACATATCAATACATGAAATATAGCCAGATTTAACCAAGATGGAGAGTCATCCAGGTGGTCCTCAACAGCAAACAACTCAAATGCTGCTAATTCTGAGAGGGATCTATAATGTACAAAGGCTTTGCAATGAGTCCAGTCTATTTCACCTATTGCTTTGAAAATTAGAAAGTATGATCCAGCAAATTGAATGGTACTTTTGATTAGTAGCAGGTAGAGATGCTGTTTGGAAGCACTAGCAAAGTGCAATAGTTGAGTCACAGTTAATATCCTTCCAATTTCTGATAATATTATAGATCTTATGGCCACATGTTAAAAAATTCACTCACAAATAAATAGCTTGAGAACCAGTTAACAGAAAATATGTGAACATTTTAAAACAAGGACACCTATTTGTTGTCAGTTAAAATTAGATCATTACTTGGTTAAGTTTGCAATAATTCATTGTAATTCTCCAAGATTCATTCATCTTAGATACAGGTGGAAAAAAGAAAGTTAAAAGTAACTAGAAGAGTTACCATTGCTTCATTTTTCAAGTTCCTAGTGATGGCATAATCCAGTTCCTCTAAAGATGCAACATTGCTTTTGATTTACTATTTTCCCAAATGAATGAACGGACCATAGACACAGAAATCTTTTTTGTCAAATATGAGCATCAATCCAACTTAAATCATAATAACAGAGAATCATCTCCTCAATCTATTCCTAGACCTTAGCCAGGTTATAGACCTATAGTCTACTAGGAACCAGGACCCTTCCAGAAGAATCTGAATTCACAACCAGAAAGTTGTACTGTAAAATGTACTTCCATATCATTCCCCAAAGAAACTACAGTCTTTTCCAATATAACTTTCCTTGAGGTCAAAAGAAGTAATGAGATCTTTCAAAAATGCTTGAACTCTGTTTCTAACCTGGCATTGGTTCCAAAATATTGTCACTGTCCAGCCACAATTAGGGGTTATGGAGGTAATGTGGATCACAGAAGTTTTGGTTTAATTCTGAGTCAAAGTGAGAGAGCTGGATCTCAAAATTCATTCTGGGGTTATTTCTCTACTTTTATAAGTCTCAACATTACCTGAGTTTGAGTTCCTTCATCAACATTAAGCCAAACAATATTAGTTTTCTCTAACTCATTCCTAATGGATTACCTTTTGATACATATTGTAGCCCACTAACAATTAGGGTATTTTACCTCTTCAATCTACAAGATTAAATGCAGAATCTCAGTTTACTGGGTCCTTATTAAGGTCCAGCCTTACAGGAACATTTTATGCTTCTTCCACTATTAACCTGTACCCTTAAATTCATCCTCAAGCATGCACCCAAATTTTCTTGTGAACAAATTAGAAAATTTGTTTCCTCACAATGTGATGTATCTCCTCATGGATCACACTGTGTAGCTCAAGAAACTTTGTGGAATTTTGGTCTGATTGTAGATCCTGAAGCAAAATATCTGAGATGGTCCCTATAGAAGATTAACATAGTTTTGTTTAACAGCTACCACAGGGAAAGCCATTATAGTTTTGTAAGGCAAAACAGAATTAGTTTCCTCCAGCAGAGAGATTAGTGAGACCAATACTATTAGGGGCAGGGATGCCTTTATAGCTGAAAATGCCTACCAGGCAGGATATTTTAGCTTCTTTTTGCCCAGGTACCTGTTGCTCTTCCAGTTGTGGTTACTTCTGGTCCATTTAAAGGGCTGGTCACTGTGATGCATAGCTGCTCATTATGATTTACATAGAAACCAACACCTAAATAACAAGCTATTCTGCCCTGTACTTCCTGCTTGTTTATCCCATTTAAGTCCCAGATCACCAGATATCTGGGCCTACTATTTTGGATATGATCCTGATCAGTTCCTCTCAATGTAAGTAAATCTGTCTCCAAATTCCGGTTGTCAGTTAGATGTTTCTGCTTGCTATAACACTTGCACTGAATGGAGAAGAGGAATTTCTTTGAGGAGTGGAGAGGGAATTTGTTTCAGAAAACAAACTCCTTGGAATTTTGGAATTCAGTGTTCTCAGGGACATCAATTCTTCCCACACATCTTAATCCCTCATAGAATTGGATTCCTGGTCAGGGAACCAAGTGATAGAATTCTGGCACTCTGAAAAGATAAGAAGTATGAAATACAAATAAATGAACTTCATTTTAAGAATGCTGGGAGAGATCCCTGACCCTCCGGAGCTGGCATTTTCTCTGTTGGACACGTGGAGTGGGGGCATATATGTAGCTTAGGTTTGGGGTACAGACTAAGGGGCATTAGTGATGCACAGGTAGCCCATTGGTATTCATTTCTGTCACAGGTAAATTGCTTAGGGGCGGGAAAGATGGAGCCCCTTGGTTCTGCCTCCAAGGCTTTACCGGCTACCGTGTCCCATCTGGGCCAAAATCCTTCCAATCCCAAGTTGTTGGCGCAAATTTTTTTTCCTAACTTATGCCCTGAACTTAACTGTAGTCCTTCAGTGAGACCTAGAGTTAAATTTTCATTAAAATCCAATGAATCACTTTATAAATGGCTCACTTTTTAATTAATTCATTACTTGCTTATTTTTTTTTTTTAATTTCAGCCTCATAGTTAAAAGAGAACCCTATGGTTCTTCACAGCATACATAGAATTTTTTAGGTTATTCATGTGAATATGCATGAGCTGAGAATTTGAATCCCAGAGTTACTCATTGTTGTTTTTTTTTTTTTTTAACTTTGTCAAGAAATACTAGGAACAACCTGTCAATGTCGATTTATTTCTTAATTCCCACATAAAGTTCAAAATTATTGTAATGTTTTAGATCTCAAACGTTTCCCAAAGGTCCACATTTTAAAAGCTTGGTTGCCAATCTGTAGTGATATGCAGAGGAGACAGAACATTTAAGAAGTAAATTCTAGTGGAAAAATTAGGTCACTGGGAAAATATTCTGTGAAGAGACTATTGGAACTGTAGACTTTTTATCTCTTGTCCTGTTTTCTGGCTACGAAGAGGTGAACTGACCTCACATCAAGTGCTTCCGCCGTGTATTGTGAAGTGATACGGAGAAAGAAATATGGACTAAAATCTTTGAAGTTATGATCCAAAATAACACTTTCATTGACTACTTGACTTTTATAGATTTTTATAACACTTATATAAAGCTAACACAATTGTCATATGTAGAGCCCTTAAAATTTTCTCAGATGGATTTACTTTTTCTACCTCTTTAATTGCAGGGGCCATAGGCTATCAAAGCTGTCCATGTTACTAGAAACATAGTCCTAAACAAAGTAATCTGATGAGAAAGGGAATTCCAGAAATCACAGCAAACAAAAACTATCCAACAAAACCAATCTAACAACTACCTCTACCATAACAACCAAAAAAATCCATCCTTCAAATTCTATTCATTCAGAATTATTTTTGGTGCCAAAATTTGTATACAGCTCTCCATGAAGTACACATGAATGAGACAGATATTATGCCAAGACGTACTGTATTAGATTGGCTCTCATATTCACTGAAGCTGGAGAACCTATGGTGGCCATATGCACCCTGAAAAGTCAGAGAAACAGATCTGTTCAGTGTGAGCAGCCAGAAGAACCAGAATGAGAGGCCAGTGACATGACTTTCTGAAGCTGAAGGCCTAGAAGTCCCCCAGAAAGTTACTTGTGCTACTCATAAACCTAAAGAACTTGTTTTATGGGCGACAGCAGAAAACCCAGCTCCTTGAGGATGAAGAACACAAGTGAGATGAAGATTCCTCTTCTTCTTTTTGTTTTTCTTTCCATCTGGGCCCCAGGCCTCTGGGGTGGGGCTTCACACATTCAGAGGGCATCTTCTCTTTTCAATCAGGGGATCCACACACCAATTTTCCCTGGAAATGCAATCAAAGACATCCCCAGAAGGATATCTTGCCAATTCTCTATGTATCTGTCAAACCAGCCACATTTGTGTCCAAATTATCCATCAAAATAGCTTATAGATTCAGTAATAAAACATTAATATCCCTGATAAAGTCAAATAAAACCTGAAACATGAGAAATTTAATGGAAGAAATAACTCAATATGTTTCAAAAAATAGGTAGATAATATACTGTACTGTCATATAGCTCATAGAAATTTCCCAAAATATAAATCATAGATACAATAAAATGTTATCATAAGACATTGAATTAGACCTGAATAATTGAGAAAATGCACATGGTATTACACCAGAATTTGACATTTTAATGACATTCATTGTCTTGAGTTAATTTAAAAATGGAATACTTAATTTTTATACTGGACAAAAATCTTATTGGGCTAATATAGTTATTATCATGCTCATTTAAAAAATGACGGAAGTCAGGAGAAAAGCATGAACTTTTTACTAAGTGACATTACTCTGTTAGTAATCCTTAGTGAAAGTGTTTTATCATTTCTTCCAAAGGATGTACTTCAAATAGTATAGCTGCACATTTTTAAATAGTAAATTTATAAGGGAAAACAAGTAAATTTCTGTGCAATATTAGAGCCAAAAACTTGAATCATGCCTCAAAATAAATAAAATAATAATACTATGCATGAAAAGGTTTCATTTAAAATTTTTATAATGCCATAAATTAATAATTTGTGATAATATTTAAAATTATTTTATATCATGAAAGATATTTGACACATTTTAATAGCAAATGAATGTTAAAATCCAAGCCATTTTTTCTGCTTTCCATATGATCTACTGTTTGGATCAACAAATAATTAACATAATTGCAATTTTCCTAATTGAAATACTTCAAGTACTTGATAAATAATTGACTTAAATATTAACATTTCTAGCTCCTAATAAGAAAGCTAAGATATAGTTTCCAGAACTTAACATGAACATCAAATTTCAAGCAACAAGATACAATAATTGCACTCTCTTATGCTTATACAAAAATAGTTTATGGAATTGTGTTGCCAAGGTAAGACTGGACTCGTGTGTGATCAACACTCATGATCTAATTTCAATTCCTGTAAAGTATATTGATGTCTCCATTTGATGACATCTATTAAGGATATGTCTCCAGTGACACAAAAATTATTACCTAGAATGCAGACAGCTTTGTATCATACAGAAATAGTAAGGTTTGACCAGGATGTAAAATTTTCAACAATGTGTTTCTTCATCAACTTCAAGGGATATTTGGGTACATTTTAAATGCAGGAAGAAAGCTGCATATTGAACTAAAATCAAAAACCTAAGCACTCTGGTGGAGAATATTAGCTAATGTTTTTATCATGAAATTCCCTATTTTTTTAGCAAGACACATAATAAATCAGTTAGAACCTGAAACAGCCCCTGAGCATCCTTATGAGCATGTCTCTAAATTCTGAGTAACAAGAAATATGTAGAATGGTATTTTTTGACTAAATGAGAGTGAAGACATTAATAAATTGGTGAAAACTGTTCTACAATCACATTTTAAGCTGGTTTAAGTGCATGTTAATGGCCATTGTTTCATCATCCACTTTGAAACAAGGATTTGAAGCAAATTAGAGCATAACTAAATAGGATTATAGGTTTTTCTATATGGCAAAATATTTAATGATTTATCAGGTTCACCATACTGAAGCCTGTTAAAGGTACTAATTAAATTTAAATATGAAAAAATATGCCATTTATAATGATTAAAACCTTTTCTTACCAAAGAAATTATAAAATGATTGCTAATTAAATCAGTTTACTTTAGGAATTCACAAATTTAACTACAGGAAATCTACATAGTACTTTCAGATAAATAAGCAGAAACATATGCATATGTAAAATACTTAAGTGACTAAATGAGAACTGTTTGCAAATTATATTTCCCCAATAAAAATTATTTCACAGCTTGTTGCTAAAATGTTTTATTAAAATAATGGCATACAAAATAATGGATTTCAGTTCAGTAATAGTCAATAATTTTGACCCTTAATCATTACTGTCTAACTAGATTTAAAAACACTAGAAAATTATTAAAAATAATTTAACTTTTACAGTTATTGAGTAGGTCATGAAAGAGTGAACTTTGGGGCTGTCACAGTTACCTTTATTATTGCTGAGACAAAATACCTGACACTGAGCTAAAGTAGGAAAGATTTATTGTAGGTCACAATTGCTTAAGGTTACAAAGGCAGAAGAGGATTATCAAGGAGAAAGAGTTTATGGCTGGTAAAAGGCAGAAAAGCAGCGAAAGAGTAAAGGAGGAGCTGCTTCCTTCCTGTCCCTTTGTATCTCTTCAGCCTACTTGTGCTTTAGATTGTGTCACCTACATACAAGGTGGGCCTTCCTATTTACAGTACCCACAACTATGCCAAACCAATCAGTGGGCTAACTTAGTAACCACAAATCTTCCATCCCAGAATCACATACTTAATCACGGCATCACGCATCCCAGATGCAGTCACCTCTGGAAATCCCACCTCTGAAGACCTGAGGCTCTAGAGGGGGTGGGAAATCTAGACAAAAGCTGTAATAGGAACTAGGTCTATTTCCAACTCCTTTCTTCTCTGGAGCCAAAATTTTTGGTTTCCGTTTATAAGGTCAAAGCCTTCTATGTTTGTGACATTTCTTCTTTGAAGCCCATTTAAAATGAGCTGAATATGCTGAAACCATGTACCAACTAGTCCCTCTTCTTTTCCTTTAATTCATAGATGTTGAGCATAGTGTACCAATAGCAGGAAGGCTGATCAATACACTAAGTCAGGATTTCTAAGAAATGAAATCCTGCAGAAAATCTAGAAAAATACTAGAAGAACAATCACAATATATAATCGGATTCCATATATTAGGTGATTTGACTGTATATCTGAATGGGGATAATAGCTTTATTTATCAACAACGGTTTGATAAATACAAACTAAAAATTCCCCAAGTCACCCTGATTGCTTTCCTTTTTGAATTATAAAAATTATGTTACACATTTAGCCATATCACATAGGTACTTTTGACAAATTTTAGCACATATTTGTATATAAATATAGGCATATAATTTGTAATACTTTAAAATGCAATAAAATCTTGAAAAAATTAAAAATAATTCACATAATTGACATAATAAAATTATAAATGATGCTTGAATAATTCAAAACCACCTTTTCTTGAATATATGAATGGATTCCATTAAATGTCAAACTTTTAAACATTGGCATATACATATATTGCATTGAAATATAAATCTCATGGAAGATTGTTTTAAAAGTTGGAGAGTGAGTTTTAAACTACTATGATAAAATAATATATGAAATATCTAATTGTATTGTAACAGCAGAGAGTGGCAGAAATTTACTTATGTGTAGATATATACAGTCTGTTATCTATTTTCACAGGCTCCTTATCTGTGTATTCAAATAGTTGTACATGGAGAATACTTGAATGTAATTTTTGCATGTCCTAAATACATGCAGCCTTTTTGTTCTTGTCATTCCCTAAACAATATAACACCTATTTATATAAAATATATTGTATTAGATATTATAGGTAACAGTGATGATTGAAAATATATGGGATCATGTATACAGGTTTTATGAAAGTTCACCATTTTATAGAAGGGATTTTGATCAACCACATGTTAGTTGTTCACAAAGATATTGAAGTCAATATTCTGTAGATGCCAAGAGATCACTTTATTTATGACTTTTTCTCAGCTAAGGGATTATGGATTTGGTAAATAAATGACAAGTTTATCATTAACTAGAACACAGCCCATTAATATTCATCTATTTTTTTTTAAATTTTATTTAAGGAGAAAAGAAAAAAAAGTAGAGAAAGGGTACAAGTTATACAGATTTACAGAGAAAAAAATGAACAGTAGGAAATCACTAGTTAATGGATTACATATTGTCATCTTAGAAATAATTGTTCAAGTCACAAAATTAAAGCTTGTAAAGTGGACATTCCAACAATGATACTGCAAACAGTTCTGTTCAATGATCCAATAAAACTCTGTGATATCATTTTCTATCTTATACACTTAAATATACATGCAGTTATATATTTTAGAGCACTTTCTTTTCCTCTCTTTTGTACAATGACTATTACACATTTTGGGTTTCATTGCTCCCACGGTTCTTATCACTTTTTTGGAAGAGAGTAAAACCAAATGTGAAATAACAGAACAGAATCGGTCAAGTCAAAAGGGTGGACATAATAGATAATGTAAAAACATAATACAAGGTGATCAACAGTGGTTACCATAATGCCTCCCGCTATCTCTAATAGAATTGCCTATATCATTAGTTATAATACAATTGAACAAAACAGTAAAGAGCAAAACCGACAAAACCAAAACATTGGAGACATTACAGGTCTTCAAAAGTAGATAATAGTCAACGAGAATGGGTGTTATAACGAATCTCATTATCTTCACAGCTGATGCCTAAACTTTCGAACCTGATACTATCCAGCAAAACAGAATAGGGGAACATCAGTCAAAAACAAGATGGTTAGAGTATTACAGGGCTTCAAATTGAGATAATGGAAAGTCAAAGTGGGTTACTATAATATATCCTGCTTTTTTTTTCTTTAATTAAATGGATAAAAATAAAAAAGTAAATAATGGAGTGGAGATTGAGATAAAAGAGGGCATAACAGTGAAACAGCGCAGATCAATACATAACCATTTAAGCAGAATAGTGTTTCACCACCAGATAATCCCGACCCAAAAGTAGTTACCATATTGTCTCTTTCCTTGAAATCCTTGAGTACAACTTCATATACTGTAGCATTAAGTATATCAAAACAATGTAAAACCATTTAAGAGAATGACAGCATTACATAGTATTTAGAATCGACTAACAGAAAATGAACAATGGTTTCTGTATAATCTCCTTGTCTTTAAAAGGTTTTTGCTTATACTATCATACATAATAAAATCCAATAAGATACAACCTATTTAGACCATTGGAGACAGAAGAACAAAAGCTAGATGAGACTTCAAAACAAGATGATACTAAATCAGTATTACCTATTAAGATGTCATTTTCTCCAAAATAGCTGTTCCTATCATCCAATCTTCTCTGCCTCATTTCTGTTGAGCTCTTATTCTGTCAGTAGCTGTCAGTTTGTCTTCTTCATTTTGTTCTCTGCTCCATTCCTTGTGGCCTCCCCGCCACTATTTCTGGGTTCTTTGTATTTTTCTTTTTTTAGAATATCCTGCAATACTCTCTGTAGAGTTGAATTGGTGGTTGCAAATTCCCCCAGTTCCTCTTTATCCAGGAAGCACCTTGTTTTTCCATCAATTTCCAGGGACAGTTGCGCAGGATATCTCAATATTGGCTGGAGATTATTATCTTTCAAAGCTTGAATTATTTCCCCCCATGCTCTTCGTGATTTGATGGTTTGTGCAGAGAAATCTGCTGTAATTCTGATGGGTGTTCCCTTGTAAGCGGTCTGTTTCTTGTCTCTGACAGCTTTTAATATTCTGTTCTTGTATTGAATTTCTGGAATTTTTATTATTATATGCCTGGGTGTTGCTCTGTTTGGGTTGTAGGTAGCTGGGGTCCTGTATGCCTCATACATCTGAGTATCTTTACCTTTTGCTAAATTAGGAAAATTCTCCTCGATTATTTCTGTGAGCAGCTTTTGTAGTTCACTGGTTTGTGTCCCTACTTCTTCTATTATGTTCTTAATCCTTAAGTTATGGATCCTCTTTTCATCTTCTTGTCTTTTTATTATTGCTGTTTGTTTCTTTGTTATTTTTAAGAAGTTTTTCATTTCATTCTCCCATATTACAAGTTTGCCCTCCAGTTCAGATAGTCTGTCCTTAGTTTCTTTCAAGCTGTTATGCCAGTCTTCGATAGACTTCTTAGTTTCTTGGTAGTCCCTTTGAACCTGCTTCACGTATTCTATACTTTCTCTGTTTTCTCCATCAAACAATTCTCCCCTCTTTTTCTGTTCTTCCATTCCACCATTTTTTCTTGGGTGGTGCTTAGCATTTCTCTAACTATTCTGCATACTTCTAGCTTCAGGTCGTTGATAACTTCATTCCTGAATTGGTCTATGAGGCTCTCTACATGGCGCTTTATGTCTATTGGTGCGGTGTCTGCTATTGCCTGTTTCTCAGAATTGGGGGCTGAGGAGCCTTTCTTGTTGCTGCCTCTTCCCATATTCTCTGTTCCTTATATATGCAAGCTTATATAGGAGACCCAGCTTCTCTCCCTGTCAGCCACAGCCTGATCGAATTGCACTGGTTAGGTGTTCCCGCCCACCGCAGCGCACCAGGGAGTTACGGACCAGGCAGCCTACGTGGGGGTCGCCCCTCCTGGCCACAATCAGGCTCTGGGATCTGGGTTAGGCCAGCCTACCGGGTCTGCCAGCAGCGTCATGCAGGCCAGGCACTTTTCACCAATCCTGCCTGAGAGGGGGATGTGTGGCTGGAGTCGCCACCGCACCCTGCTCCTGCAGGACTGCCCGGACCCAGAAAGTCCTCTGCTGGAGTCAAACTGTGATACTTAATACCTAAAAACCATGCATTTCAATTATAGCTGTACAATCACGACTTATTCAATAGTTAGTGCTAGTTTAGAAAAACTGAATAATCAACTTGGAACCCTACCTAAATCTATGGTGATTTTGCTTGATATCTTCATTAATTACATATGTAAAGCACTTATTCCAAAAATAGATTCATAGCTAATATGAGCTCTCTCCTTTGGAATCAACATTCAATCAATAAGAGTCTTTCCTATGATATTTTAAAATCAAGTATCTCTCATAGGTAAAATACACTCATCTAATCATAACTCCTTATAAATCTTAACGTAAAACCTCATCTAAATATAATCACCTAAAAATACCATAATTCATCTTCCAAATCATCTAAGTTAGTTATGAAAGAGACTTATGGTTTACCTTAGAGCAAAATCGTTTTCCATTTTTGGAGCTGTTAAAAAAAAAAAAAGTACTTTTTCCAAAATACAAATACAATTGTAGGATAGGCATATAATAGACACTTTGATTCCCATTAAGAAACATTAAAATAAGAATGTGATTTCTAGTAGTGGTGAATGGACAACTGGTCATCAACTAGTAACAACCAGTTGAACTGTATCAGCATGGTGCTGAACATGCATGACCCGCGTGAGAAGTGTGGCCCACATACAAAGGAGAACTGTAGAGGAAGAAGAGATGCTGGTTTTCCCGTTGCTGTTAGTTCTCATAGAGGAGACCCTGGAGCTTCTATCCTTCTGCTTCCAGCACACAGACACCCTCTGCACACTTCCTCATCTGATTCTGTAACTGAGTATCATAAGTCAATCCTTTAATTTCTTATACATTTGTATGCCTTATGTTACATCTGCTTCTCCAGTAAAACTCTGACAACTACACCAGTCTTAAACAATTCCCAAGTTTAAAAAGACAAAGTGAAGTAAGTTCAGAGTCTGAAAATAGACTTCTGAAGTGTGATGTTCTTTTTTGTGGGTATGAGCACAGCAGCCACACACACTCTACCATCTTTGGCAACTACTTCTGCCTCAGTGGCTGTGTACTGTAAATCACTCCAATGTTTTTGTCAAAATATTATCTGGAATACTAATGAAAATATTAATGTATAAGCTAAGTCCTTATGTATTGAGTGATTCATTGTAATTGTCGAATAACAAATTGAGATATTAAGGGAAGAAAAAGACTAACATTTTTAATTCACTTTTTCCTTGTCTCTTTGCTACCTAAAAATTTTCTGCATAGGTATTTCGATTTGTTATTGTCACTGTTCTCTGTAGCTGGAGATACTTTTAAAGCAGTCTCAAAAGATAATTGAAAGGATGTTTATTTGACTTTCAATATCTGAATTATCCGTGCTCATAATCAAATGGAAACTATTAAAACAGGCACCTTTAGCGATTACATTGTCAAAATCCATTGTTAAAATAAGTAGACTTTCTTTTGATTCTTTGTCAAAACAAAGGACTAGTGCTCTTTTAAATTACTCTACTTATATGGACACTGAAAACTAGCCCAATTATAACCTTTTCATTGAGTTCATTCTTTAAATATTTATACTATTATAAAATTCAATCTCTACAATTTTAAAAAGTTTTTCATGAGACCCATTCCTTTATTACCACAGTCATTATTTATGTTCAATATTTTAAAACACTAAACACCAGCACTTCAATGTAGACATGTTTTAGGGATCATTAATAATACCAAACACTGTCACTCACTTGATTTTTAATCTTTCATTTGGAAAGGCATGAAAATACAAAGATTATAATAATCATTTACCATTTGGAATGTAACATTTTGCCCTGCTTTTCAAAAGCTCAACAAGTTATCCATAACTGCACATAACTATTTCTTTAATGATTACCTTTGAGCATGCCTTTAAGCATAATTGGTCTGAAATATTAATGAAAGATTTTATCCAATACTTTCCTATAATCTGCCTTTTTCTGTACATTATTTCAATATTTTCTATTGTATCAGAAAGAATAATTTAGAAATGTGATAAGAGAAGAAAAAGAGGAGAAAGAAATATACGAGGAATGACAAAAAGACACAGAGAGACAGATTCAGAAATGCAGAGAAGTGAAAGGAAAATAATTTCTTGCTTAAGCCTTCAAAATAATAAATGTCAATTACCATTATTGTTAGCTTATTTTCCCCATTATAAATGCATGAAAATACATGTGATAAGGAATACCACAAATACATATATACTTAAAATTTTTAAATTTAAAACAAGTCATTGTTCTGTAATCCTAGCTATTCCAGGACTCAGGCAGGAGAATTGTAAATTCAGATTAATAAGATTGTACCTCAAAATTAATAAAGTAAAACAAGCAAAAATAAAATAAAATAATAAAATATCTAAAATGTACAAATCAGCAATTCTCAAACTTAATTTTCAGTAAAAACAATAATAAAAATGTTATTTTTGACAATAAAAATGTCATTTTTAATGATAGCATTGGAAAGATTTTTAACTACTGTACAATGATGTCTTTTGCAAATTCCATGTTCATTAGTAAGGGACAGAATATGATGAAGCTAAAGAAAAAGATTTTATTCTTATGAGTCTACTTAAAATCTGTGTAAATCCACAGATTATTTCTTGCTTGTAAATGACTTTTTCTCTTTTTTTAAAATTAATGGAAGTGAAAAAGTCTTCTACATTTTTCACTTAAAATGCTTGATTTGAAAAAAGGACCATTCACAACCTTTACAGAAAAAATCATGATTGGACAGGTAAAATACACATTAATAAATTCAACATATTTACTCTGCATGGATCATGTTTAAAAGATGATGTTGACATATATATACTCAGCATCTACCCTATGTAAGATGAGCAAGTAACAGAAATGGAAACACAAACACAGGAAGAAATTAAAAAAAAAACAGATTCATAAAAGGTGAAAAATATTAAGGTATAAAAATTACACTAGTAGCTCATTTTTTTGAAATTGCATTTTGGAAGATGTCAATTTTGTGTTATAAACAAAATTTTATAGTTAAAATTTTCTATCAAAATATGTGTTTAAAAAGGTATGAAAATTATTATAAATGAACTTTATTTAAGTTTATATTGTAAATTTTTACTAACTGTATGGAGTGGTACATTGCTTTACAAACTTAATTTGTTTTACAATTTTGAGGATGATGGTTGTATTTGCAACTGTTCAGAGAAGAAGCCATGATGCTATTTGTAATCTGATGCAAAGTTTGGGAACAGAAGCAACATTTTGCCAAATACTTTTGTTTGCTAACCAAATTGTTATAAACAGGATTATCTTAAATCAAGGTATTACTGTATCAAAATTTGTCTACTTTCACATTCATGCTATTATAATTGAATGCAAAAATTTTAAGTAAATTATGAAGATACTTTGCATCCTTCCTCAACTCAAATGTTCTTTTTTATTGGTACATGTTTGCAGTACATAAATGATTACAATTCTTTTGGTGTACTTGGGCATATACACAACCTGTGGAGAGACACTAGGAAAGCAGTGATGGAACATTTGTGTGATAAGTAAGGGACCTTGGAGACAAGAATTCCCATTTTCCTGCAGATTCTACAAAAATACCTGTCAGCAGAATTAAAATGAAATATTTGCTTTGGTCAATGTGTTCTTTCTTCCTACTAAGATTCCCTAAACTGGGTCAACCTGTGTCATGCTCAAAGGAATTCATATTTATGCCTAAAAATTTCTGATGTTATACAAAATTTTGTTCAGATCATTTAAATTGACATAGCAGACTTCCCCCAATACAGTTACAATATTACAGATAGATTCAAATAATGGGTAATGGCATTGATGAGGTTAAAGGGAAAGTTTTTCAAAGTGATT
Source organism: Cavia porcellus (assembly GCF_034190915.1). NCBI lineage: Eukaryota > Metazoa > Chordata > Mammalia > Rodentia > Caviidae > Cavia > Cavia porcellus. Next base: position 17,109,701 of record NW_026947487.1, on the reverse strand, counting down.
AGGTCATATGTTTTTGCTAACTGTTAGTGTGCAAGTTAGGTTTCTGTTGACCTAATAAAAGTAAGAAGGAGAGGTGCTATTTTAAAAAATGATTCAATTTCCAGGTAATGACTGAGAAATCTTTGGTAATAGGTGTGCACAGCATAAAAGGCCAGATATGACACAATTGCAAAATTTTTAAAAGGTATGTTCTAAAATTTACATCAGAAATTTTCTTACTTCAGGTAGAAATTAGTCTACAATTTAATAAAACTGATGGAATTGTCCAAAGCATGATTATTGGGCAGAAAAGCTAACAGTATCTCCCTATAATTTTAGTATTTATCTCTATGTCTTACTTGAGTTAGATGAGATTAAAACCAATGTATTTTTTATTATCAGAGTCCTGTTGTTGTGATCTTTACAATTACAATAGAGAAACAATGTTTTCATTGTAGTTTTCTTAAAAATTCTTCTTGTTTATAGTTTAATTTCTGCTAAAAATTAATTATGTAATTTTCTTTATTCACTGAGCATTTAGGTTAATTTGAAGTCATATTTCATAGCTACTTCTTTTAGCGCATAATAAATAGTAACATTTTCTTTAAATAATGACTATCTGTGTTTGCTTTGTTTTAAAAACAAATAAACATTATGTGTATCATCGAGAATTCAAAGGTATTTTAACAAATAGAAAAAGCAAAAATTATCCATGACATAGGTCCCTTGTCAAAAATGTTTGTTTAATAACTTTAGAAAGGTTTGAAAATAAAACATGTTAAATATGGGGAAAATTTTGCCTCATTAATTTATTCAATAGATATTTATTAATCACTTATTTTATGCCAAGTACTGTTTCATACTTGTATTCCAGAGGACAACTTAAATACATGAATAATATATAACTAAAATATTTAATAACATATATTTATTAGGAAAACCCATAGCAAATCTGTCCTTAAATTACTTAGGAAAGGACAAGAGGCAAAATATATAGGGTAAGATCTTAGCGAGAATTAAATGTGACATAAGCCACACAGCTGAGTAAAGAATGCTCTACACGTGGGAAGAAAAAGAATAAAAGTCTTGAGATGAGACCTACACCCATGAAAATGTCTCTGGTGTGCAGTGTAGGCTGAATTACAAGAAGAAAAACCGTGCATGAATAAAAAAATTCTATTGACGGAAAGTAAAGGAGATGAAGGGAGGATAGATTTGAGAGGAGTTTTGGATACTTAGAGCTAAAAGCTGGGTGATAGAAGGTATTTTGGTATGATTTTGGAATAAAGAGAAGATTTCTAAGCTGGAAAAAAAATCTTTGAATCTATTGGCAAATAGTGTTCAAAACCAGGAAGTTCTTTTCAAAAAATACCAGTTTTTTCCTCTCAATAAATATGCCCCCGCCTAATAAATATATTAAATAATATTAATATTTACAATGTTAAAATGTAAATAGTAATTACAAATTTTAACATATTATAAGTTTATTTTCAATGAAATAATTGAGCTAAGGGTAATTACATTTTTAGCTGAAACTGTAAATTCCAGAGCGGTTAATTAACTGTCCTATAGTCTTTTGGCAAACAAGAAATTATACATTACAACATTTTATAAGATTGCATCATTTGATCTTTCCAAAGAAATTTATGACTATTGTTGCTTAGTAGCTAAGGAAGAAGAAATATGTATATCCTTAGTCACTTATGCCTTATAATTATGAAATTGGCACTTATATTTTTAAAAACATCTACATTTTACTAATTTTAGATAACTCATGTTGTATGTAATTGCTGATATCTATATTTATCTATATCTATCTATCTATACCTATCTATATATAATATATATGATGTATATGAGTGACACAGAAAAATACTTTAAATATTGTCTGAGAAAGGTGATTTAATGCAGCTAAATGCAATACTGATTTTTACCTATTTCTTCTTTGATCTATCATTAATTACTTTGTGTGCTTTTAAAACAAGTTGTAATAGATATATGTTTTTAGGTTACATATATAGTCTTGAAAATCATGTTTACATGCTTTAAGTATAAAAAATTTTGTGTTCTGGAATTTTGAAGTCACTTACAGTGCTAATAGTAGAAACCTAGTATTAAATTGTGAACTACAGACAATATTTCATCTAAGAGCAAGAAAATTAATACAGCCTAATAGCTGTAGCCTTACCACCAACTATCAGTGTGACCGAAGAACTGGCTCTAGTTACACAATCATTTTCATTATGTAATTTTATACTTACTTTAATAGAACTATATGTTAAAACCCTATACTCCATCCATTCATTAAACGTAGCTCCAGGAATGTTCCTACAGTACACACACACACACACAAAATACCAAACCATCATTTACATAATAAAATTCTCTTATTTATGTACATGTCTTACTTGTACTACTATAAGACATAACCCTTAAATTATTCTAGAATCAATATACAAAAATATAGTTTAAATAAAACACTAGGTTGCAATCTAATTATGGAAGTTTAAAATTTTTACCCTGAAAGGTACAAGAAAACTACATTATTCTCTTTATTAAAAAATTAATGAAATTTTCTTTTTCTGTATTATATCACTATTTTTATTATATCTATCATTACTTCTAAAATTCTAACATTTACAGAAATACATCTTCCCACAATACATAGAAATTTATTTCTTTTTTCCCTGTCAAATTCTAGCCTTAATATTAAATACACATATATACAAACAAACACAATTCTCCATCATTTTATTTTTAATCTGTGATTTTTTATTTGTTTCAAATAGCTTAAGATTGTAAACAATTTTGCTTACATTTTCATCTAGTTTGACATTCATTGTTTCATATCTGGTGTATTTAGATTGTTAGACTATTAAAATATTTTAAGTGTAGATTTATTAAAATCTATTTCCTACTAGTTCAATTCAATTTGTTCTCTTTGTTATTTTTATTTACTCTTTTTCTTTCACTTTAATTAAGCACACATAATATAAAATATCTTCTACAAAATATCTTCTACTGATATATTATGTAAATAAATTAATAACATTTTAATACTTTTTATTTGATATTTCTTTTCATAATGAACCTTTAAAATATTCCTAATTCATTCCAGTATTACAATGATAGAACAAAGAATGCATGTTTTTTACACATACTGTAAAGAATATAAATTTTCTTTTTTTTTTTTAAATTTTATTTAAGGAGAAAAGAAAAGAAAGAAAAAAAAACAGTGAAGGGGTACAAGTTATACAGATTTACAGGAGAAAAAAATGCGCAGTAGGAAATCACTAGTTAATGGATTACACATTGCCATCTTAGAAATAATTGTTCAAGTCACAAAATTAAAGCTTGTAGAGTGGACATTCCAACAATGATACTGCAAACAGTTCTGTTCAATGATCTAATAAAACTCTGTGATATCATTTTCTATCTTATACATTTAAATATACATGCAGTTATATATTTTAGAGCACTTTCTTTTCCTCTCTTTTGTACAATGACTATTACACATTTTGGGTTTCATTGCTCCCACGGTTCTTATTGCTTTTTTGGAAGAGAGTAAAACCAAATGTGACATAACAGAACAGAATCGGTCAAGTCAAAAGGGTGGACATAATAGATAATATAAAAACATAATACAAGGTGATCAACAATGGTTACCATAATGCCTCCCGCTATTTCTAATAGAATTGCCTATATCATTAGTTGTTATACAATTGAACAAAACCGTAAAGAATAAAACCGACAAAACCAAAACATTGGAGATATTGTAGGTCTTCAAAAGTAGATAAAAGTCAACGAGAATGGGCGTTATAATGAATCTCATTATCTTCTCAGCTGATGCCTAAACTTTCGAACCTGATACTATCCAGCAAAACAGAATAGAGGAACCTCAGTCAAAAACAAGATGGTGAGAGTAATACAGGGCTTCAAATCGAGACAATAGAAAGTCAAAGTGGGTTACTATATTATATCCTGCTATATTTTTCCCTTTAATTAAATGGATAAAAAAATAAAAAAGTAAATAATGGAGTGGAGATTGAGAAAAAATAGGGCATAACAGCGAAACAGGGCAGATCAAAACATAACCATTTAAGCAGAATAGTGTTTCACCACCAGATAATCCTGACCCAAAAATAGTTACCATATTGACTCCCTCCCTGAAGTCCTTGAGTACAACTTCATATACTGTAGCATTAAGTATATCAAAACAATGTAAAACCATTTAAGAGAATGACAGCATTATAGAGTATTTAGAATCGACTAACAGAAAATGAACAATGGTCTCTGTATAATCTCCTTGTCTTTAAAAGGTTTTTGCTTATACTATCGTACATAACAAAATCCAATAAGATACAACCTGTTTAGACCATTGGAGACAGAAGAACAAAAGCTAGATGAGACTTCAAAACAAGATGGTACTAAATCAGCATTACCTATTAAGATGTCATTTTCTCCAAAAAAAGCTGTTCCTATCATCCAATCTTCTCTGTCTCATTTCTGTTGAGCTCTTTTTCTGTCAGTAGCTGTCAGTTTGTCTTCTTCATTTTGTTCTCTGCTCCATTTGTTGTGGCCTCCCCGCCACTATTTCTGGGTTCTTTGTATTTTTCTTTTTTTAGGATATCCTGCAATACTTTCTGTAGGGTTGAATTGGTGGTTGCAAATTCCCCCAGTTCCTCTTTATCCTGGAAGCACCTCGTTTTTCCATCAATTTCCAGGGACAGTTGTGCAGGATATCTCAATCTTGGCTGGAGATTATTATCTTTCAAAGCTTGAATTATTTCTCCCCATGCTCTTCGTGATTTGATGGTTTGTGAAGAGAAATCTGCTGTAATTCTGATGGGTATTCCCTTGTAAGTGATCTGTTTTTTGTCTCTTACAGCTTTTAATATTCTGTTCTTGTATTGAATTTCTGGAATTTTTATTATTATATGCCTGGGTGTTTCTCTGTTAGGGTTGTAGGTAGCTGGGGTCCTGTATGCCTCATACATCTGAGCATCTTTACCTTTTGCTAAATTAGGAAAATTCTCCTGGATTATTTCTGTGAGTAGCTTTTGTAGTTCACTTGTTTGTGTCCCTACTTCTTCTTTTATGTTCTTAATCCTTAAGTTATGGCTCCTCTTATCATCTTCTTGTCTTTGTATTATTGCTGTGTGTTTCTTTGTTATTTTTAAGAAGTTTTTCATTTCATTCTCCCATGTTTCAAGTCTGCCCTCCAATTCAGATAGTCTGTCCTTAGTTTCTTTCAAGCTGTTATGCCAGTCTTGGATAGACTTCTTAATTTCTTGATAGTCTCTTTGAACCTGCTTCACATACTCAATGCTTTCTCTGTTTTCTCCATCAAGCAATTCTCCCCTCTTTTTCTGTTCTTCCATTCCACCATCTGCTTTTTCCTGGGTGGTGCTTAGCATTTCTCTAACTATTCTGCATACTTTTAGCTTCAGGTCGTTGATAACTTCATTCCTGAATTGGTCTATGAGGCTCTCTAGATGGCGCTTAATGTATATTGGTGCGGTGTCCACTATTGCCTGTTTCTCAGGATTGGGGGCCGAGGAGCCTTTCTTGTTGCTTCCCTTCCCCATATTTTCTGTTCCTTATAAAATGCAATCTTACATAGGAGGCCCGGCTTCCCTGCCTGTCAGCCACAGCCTGATCAAATTGCGCTGGCTAGTTGTTCCCGCCCACCGCTGCGCCCCAGGGAGTTGCGGAGGAGGCAGCCTACTCGGGAGTCAGTCGCTCCTCCGGGCCACTGTCAGGCTCTGGGATCTGGGTTAGGCCAGCCTAGGGAGTCCGCCAGCAGCATCACTCAGGCCAGGCACCTTTCACCAATCCCGTCCGAGAGGGGAATGTGCGGCTGGAGTTGTCACCGCACCCTGCTCTTACAGGACTGCCCGAGCCCAGAAAAACCTCCGCTGGAGTCAAACTGTGGTAGGGGATCAGTTTCTTGCTCACCTCGCCACCAGTCAGTTTTCCTCCTTGTCCGTCCTGTTTCCGACTCCGTTCGCAGACTCCCGTTCCCAGAGCTCGGCGCGTCTCTCCTTGCCGAGCCGCTGTGGAGGCAGCCAGCCGCCGGGCGGCGGGAAATCCAAACCGCGGTTTCCAATGGCGCGGGGTCGAGCCTCCACACCGAGATTTTTCTGTTCCTATTTTAGCGCCAGGACTGTATTCTAAGTTAGATTCTCTCAGCCCAGTTCGTTCCTGAGTCAGCAGAGCATATCTCTACTGGTTCGTATCTCCTTAGTCCGCATCATTCCTGGCCTCTGAGCCGAGCCTTTAGAGAGCCTTCAGTAGCTGCTGCTGTCTGTCCGCCATGTTCTCCTCCACCAAGAATATAAATTTTCAATTCTCTATATTTGTTGTGATGTTGCATGTAGATCATTTTAAACCTAAAATGCTGCTTTACTAAATGCAAACATTCAATTATCTTATAAAGCAATGACATATAAGGGAAAATAGCTTAGGTTTTATTTATGGATCCTATTTATTTCTTTATGTATGCATATTTCAAGTGTATACTACAACTCCTGAAGAAATTCCTTTAAATTTTCCTATAGTAGATTGTCTTACTTACTTTCTCATTGATGAGACAAAATACCTGACACCCAAAGTTATAAGAAGAAAAACTTTAACTCACAGTTTGTTAAATTTTCAGGTCAAACTGCCTAGCTAGGAGGCAGAGTAGCATGGTAGAGTCACATCACAGAGGAGAAAGTGATTGTTTCCATTATTTCTCATTTTCTAAGGATTCAGTGTGAAATAGTACATTATGGATGGTCATCATATCTCAGGCTTTCTAACATAACTTAACCTTCTTTGAATTTTATGGAGCATAATAGGACAATTTGTAGGACTACTATCAAAATTTGTACTCTGAGCCCACAACTGGTTTTGTCTGGTGTTTTTCACATGATGTCACCAGTGCAATAGATACCAAAGAAGTGAAGAATCATTTTCACCTCATACCTCTTATCTGGATGTATTTGTTATGTACATAAACATTAAAATAGACTGATAAAGCTTTGTATTATATCATATTTTTCACTATAAAGACAAATTTCTCATTTTATGTGTTCTACTGAAGTACATAATTTTCTTTTTAAATATTTTTAAGAATTAAGACAAAAAAACAGAACAAAGCAGATCAGAACAGAACAATGTAAACAACACAATACTTCACCACAAGAAAATCTGATATTAACAGTAGCTACCATAATGTCTCTTTCTTTGAAATAGTTGAGCATTCATTCACATATAATAGTATCAAACATAACAAAATAGTAAAAAACCAATCAAGAGAATGAAAGTATTACAGGGCATTCAGAACCGAACAATGGCTACTATGTTATCTCATTTTCCATAAAAAATTGTTTATATTATCACACATATTAAAATCCATATAAGATATAACATGATAGAACCAATGGAAACAGGAGAACAAAGCATGGTAGGACTTCAAAGCAAGGTGATATTGAATCAGCAATGGTTATCATAATGTCTTGTTCCCTTCAAAATAGCTGTTCATACCATCATAGATAATGAAATCAAACAAAACAGAATAAAACCATTCCAACTAATGAATGAAAACGTCATAAGGCTTCAAAGCAATGTAATGGAGAATCATGATTACCATAAAATCTTATGTACTCTTACTACTTCTTATACTATACCATATTTATATATGAGTTTGATTTATTTCACTTATGATTTTGGTCTCAAGTTGCATCTATTCATTTATAATTATCTCAGTGTGATCATTCTTTATAGTTGAGTAGAACTCCATTGTATGAAAATACCACATCTTTTTTATCCACCCCTCAATTGATGGGCACTTAGGTTGTTTCCAAGATCTGGCTATTACAAATTGTGTTGCTATAAAAATGAGTGCATATATATCACTGTGGTATGATGTTTTCAGCTTTTCTGGGAATATGCCTGGAAGTGGAATAGCTAGGTCAAATGGGAATTCCAAAACCAAATTTTGAGGAATCTCCAGACTGACCTCCAAGGTGGTTGCACCAGTCTACACTCCCACCAACAGTGCAGTAGTGCTCCTTTTTTCCCATAGCCTCTCCAGCATCTGTTGTTGTAGTTTTCTTGATCCTGTGGCCATTCTTTCAGGAGCGACATCGAATCTCAGTGTTATTTTAATTTGCATTTCACTAATGGCTTGAAGATGAACATTTTTCCTGTATTTATTTGCCATTTGTATTTCTTAATCTGAGAAGTGTGTATTCATCTCAGATGCCCATTTTTGGATTGGGTCTTTAAATTTCTGAGGTCTGTTTTGTTTGTTTGTTTGTTTTTTAATTCTTTGTATGTTTTAGACAGAAGTCCTTTGTCTGAGGGACAGTTCACTAAGATTTTTTCCCAGCTCGTTAGTTTTCTTTTCACTATGCTGGAAATTTCTTTTCACATGCAGACACTTCTAATAAGACATGATCCCAGTTATTGATTTTGGGAAGCATTTCACGGTTTGATTGATGTTCATGAATTCTCTAACTACCATTATAACTTCAAGATTTTTACCCACTTAATCTTCCAACAGATTTAATGTTTCTGTTTTCATATTCAGATGTTTGATCCATTTAGATTTCAATTTAGTACATGGTGATATGTGAGAGCCAGTTTTCCCAGCACCATTTATTAAAGAGACTGGCATTCTTTCGATGAACATGTTTGGCCCCTTTATCAAAGATAAGGTGGTTGAGTGTGTTTGTAGTTGTGGTTGTATCTTCTAATCTATTCTGTTTATCTTCAACTTTGCTTTGATTCCAGTACCATGTTGATTTTACTACAGTTGGCTTGTAGTATAACTTCAAGTCAGGGATGGTTATGCCTCCTGCCTGGCCTTTGCTGCTTACAATTGCTTTGCTATTCTAAGTCTCTTCTGGTTCCAGATGAATTTTAGGAGTGATTTCTCTAGATCTATGAGGTATGTTGATGGTATTTTAATTGGGATTACATTGAATTTGTATAACGGTTTTGGGAGAATGGCCATTTCACAATATTTATTCTCCCTATTCATGAACAAGGAATGTCTTTCCATTTTCTGAGATCCTGTTTGATTTTTTTCAGGGTATTATAATTTTCCCTGTATATGTCTTTTACTTGTTTCATGTGATTAATTCCTAAGCATTTCATTTTTTTCATACTATTGTGAAAGGTATGGCTTCTCTTATTTCTCTCTCAGTGATTTTGTTGCTAGTGTATAAGAATGCTATTGAATTTTGAGTATTGATTTCGTATCCAGCTACATTGCTGAATTTATTTATTATATCTAGGAGTCATTCAATGGAGTTTTGGGGGTTTTCTGTGTAGAATATCATGTCATCTGCAAATAGTGATAATTTAACTTTTTTCCTATCTTTATCCTTTTTATTTCTCTCTCTTCTCTAATTGCTCTGGTTAGTATTTCCAGTACTATGTTGAATAGGAGCAGTGATAAGGGACATCCTTGACTTGTGCCTGATTTTAAGGTAAAGGCTTTCAGTTTTTGTCCAAATAATATGATGCTAGCTGTTGGTTTGTCATAGATGGCCTATACCATATTGAGATAAAGACCATCTATTCCAAATTTCTGTAATGTTCTTATCACAAATGAGTGTTGGACCTTATTAAAAGATTTTTCTGCATCTATAGATATGATCATATGATTCTTATTTTTGAATCTATTGATACGGTGGATTACATTTATTGATTTACGTATGTTGATTCATCCTTGCATGTCTGGCATGAATCCCACTTGGTCATGGTGTATAATTTTCTTGATGATTTGCTGCATCCTATTTGCCAATATTTTATTAAGGATTTTTGCATCTGTGTTCATTAGGGAGATTGCTCTATAGTTCTCTTTTTTAGTTGAGTTTTTCTCAGGTTTTGGTACTGGAGTAATATTTGCTTCCAGGAATGACTTAGGAAGGATTGCCTCTCTTTCGATTCCATTAAAGAGTTTGAGGAGTGTCAGCATTAAGTCTTCTTTGTATTTCTTGTAGAATTCTGCAGTGAATCCGTCTGTGGCCTGGACTCTTCTTTTTAGGTAAGGATTTAATTACATTTTCAATTTCATTAATAGAAATTGGGTTATTGGCAATTTTACATCTTACTGACCCAGCTTCGGTACTTCTTATGTTTCTGGCAATCTGTTCATTTCTTCGGTGTTACTGAACCTGTGAGAGTAGAGGTTTTTGAAATAGGCGTTGATGATCTTCTGTTTTCCATGGAGTCTGTATTGATTTCACCTTTTTCATTCCTTATTGCATGAATTTGACATTTTTCCTTCCTTTTTTAAAATAAGGTTGGCTAGGGGATTGTCAATTTTATTTATTCTTTCAAAGAACCAATTCTTTGAAACATTGATTCATTGGATTGCATTTTTACTCCCTATTGTATTAATTTCTACTCTGATTTTTATAATTTCCTCCCTTCTTTTGGCTTTGGACTTGACTTAGTCTTCTTTTTCTAGATGACTGAGGTTTAGCATCAGGTTCTTTATTTCTGTTCATTCTGTTTTCTGGATGTGGGAACTCAGTGCAATAAATTTTCCTCTGAGGACCCCTTTCAATGCATTCCATAGATTCAAGTATGTTGTATTTCTATTTTCATTTGCTTGTAGGTATTGTTTAATGCCTTCTTTAATTTCCGCTGTGATAATATCTTCTTTAATTTTCCCTGTGATCCACTGATTGCTCAAGAGTCTTATTCTTCAATTTCCATGTGTTTGTGGTGTTTTTGCAGTTTCTTTTATCATTAATTTCTTTTATCATTAATTTATCATTAGTTTCATGGTGCTATGATCTGATAACATGCATGGGGAAATTTCAACTCTTTTGCATTTACTTAAATATATTATGTGGGCTAGTATATGGTCTATTGTAGAGCATGTCCCATGTACTCCTGTGATGAATGAATACTCTGATTTTGTTCTGTAAACACTCTGTATACATCTATCACATCTATCACACCCATTTGTTCCCAGTTGTGAATCAGTACTGTTATTTCTTTGCTGATTTTCTGTCTGGTTGATCTGATGCTTTGTGTTAGTGTTGTGTTAAAGTCTCTGGTTATAATTGTGTTATTGCTAATTTGGTTTTTCATTTCTGTTAATACTTGCTTTGTATAGCTTGGTGCTCTTGATTTTGGTGCATATATATTTAAGATTGTTATTTTTCCTCTTGAAGTTTTCCCCTAACTAGTATGTAATGATCTTCTTTATCTCTTTGGATCATTCTTGGTTTGAAGTTCACATTGTCTACAAACAGAATAGCTACCCCCACTATTGGGGGGGGGGTTTCCTGTTGCATAAAGTACTGTTTTGCATCCTTGGACTTTCATTCTATGAGTTTCCTTTTGGGTTAGATGGGTTTCTTGTAGACAGAATATGGTTGGATGTTGTTTCTTGATCCATTCTGCAAATCTGTTTTGTTTAATTGGTGAATAGAGACCATTTACAATAATGGTTATAACTGTTATACATTGGCTTACTGTTGACGTTTTCTTTTTGCTGTTGCATCTTTATCTTTCCATTATGTTTAATTGTCTGCCTTGATTAGTGATTTTTTACTATGGTGTCTAGCTGTCTTTTAGTACTCTTTGCTGGGTTGGTTTGGTGGTCATGAAGTTCTTCAGCTGTTTTTTGTCATGGAAGTATCTTATTTTTCCACCCTTTTTGAAGGACAGTTTTACAGGGTACATCAGTCTAGGCTGGAATTTGTTTTTCCTTTAGGATCTGAAATACTTGGCTCCATGCTCTTCTTGACTTCATTGTTTGTGTTAAGAAGTCTGACGTGATTCTGATAGGTTTTCCTTTGTAGGTGATCTGTCTTTTCTCTCTAACAGCTTTTAATATTCTATTCTTATGTTGGATTTTTGGGATGGTGATTATTATAAGTCTGGGTGTAGCTTTATTTTGGTTATGGCTATTTGGAGTTCTATATGCTTCATTAATCCAAATGGTAGTTTCCATTCTCACATTTGGAAATTTTTCAGTTAATTCTTCTGTAAGTAGCCTCTTGATATAATTTGCATTGCACCATCCTTTTTCATTTATTTCTATCAATCTTATGTTGTTTATCTTTGAATCATCTTGCAGCTGTTGAATTGTTATTTCCCGATTCCTGTTATTTTATGAGATTTTTCCTTTCTTGTTCACTAACTGCAATCTTGCTTTGAGGTGTGAAATTGTATCTTCACTTTCACTGAGGTAGTTTTGACAACTTTCAATAGAATTTTTATTTCTTTTTTATCTATTTAAATCTGCTTCATGTATCCTGTGTGTTTCTTACATTGTTCACCTAGGATTCTACCTTTTTGCTTTGTTCCTCTAATTTTTTAACTGTGTCTTCTTTAGATGTGCTCAGCATTTCTGTCATTACTTTTTATCATTTCTTCTTTTACCTGGGAGATTATTTCTAATTTGAATTCTTTTAAAGCTTTCATGATCTGCTTCTTTATTTCAGTTACTATTATTTCAGGTATTTCATGTGTATGGCAGATAATTTCTTCTAGGTACATGGCTCCTAGTCTTTTTTGAGATGGGCTGAAGGTTTTAGATTGCATTTTGTTCTTTCATCTTGTAATTTTCCTATATTTCCATATTGCAACTGATGTTTCAAAACTTCCCCTGGATGTTTTGGAAATCATCTCTTATGCCCTCAGCTCTTGGGACAGAGTGCAGGTTGCTGAGTATGGTCCAGTCAAGCCCACAGGACCTCCCATGCCACCTCTAGTGTTCCAGGAAGCTGGGTGGGCTCTTAACTACTGTGGATGTTGGTCCAAAGCTCTTTCCGGGCAAGCACCAGTGTTCTGGAATTCACTTCACATGCTCTCTGCTCCCCTAATTGAAAAAGGTCACTGGGGCATAACCTAATCAGGGCCACAAAACCTCCCAAGCCTATTCTAGTGTGGCTGGAATCTGGGCAGGCACTTAACCACTGGAAGCAATGATCTTAAGCTCTCCCAGGGCTCCTGCTGGTGTGCTGGAACTCACGTTCTGTAGCCCTAGTTCCCCAGATTGAAAAATGTTAGTACATAATTTAATTCAGTGCTTTAGGGTGGTACAGTTGTGAACTCAATTCAAAATGGAGAACACCAACAAATTTGTAATTTCTCTCAATTTACTCACTTATTCATATCAATATGATAATGAAATTTTATGTAGCAATTTGACTTAGGCAAGGAATACCAGCATACATAAAAAATATTAATTCCATATATTAAGAAGGTATTTCCTGAGGGGATTTTGAACTGATGCACAATGTAGAGCAAGATTCTTCTAAAGGGGTGAAGACATCTTCTAATCCACTGATGGTCAGTAACCAGCAAAAAGGTGAAAGATGGTTGAATTTACACTCTGTTTTCTCTAGATGGAAAATCAGTCTTTTCTTCTATCAATGCTTTTGGTTCTCAGATCTTCAATCTCAGAATTGCAAGGCTATTATTGGCTCTCTAGCACTCAGGTTTTTGTTTTTAACCTGTAAGGAAAATTGTAATTAGTAAAAATATAAGCACACATTATAAGGGTTGCATGCATTCATAACACATGGATATGCACACCACCATCCATATGTCAAAACTCAATTTTAAGTAACATGGCAGTATCACTCAAAGCCAGCAAAGTGTACTGATACTTGCTTGTTAGTGGAACACTATGAAGAGGCTTTTCTTCTGTTCTGTGATTTCAAGTTCTGATGCCTTCAAAACTATTCTGTTAGGTGGTCTGAAATCTCTTCTCATCTTTCTTATGTGTGAATATTGTTTCATTGTTTCTCTATATTTGATAAAGTTCAAGATTCACCTTTAGTGTTTTATTTTAATTTTGATTTAAAAAATATTAGCACATGTTTGCAGTATATAATGTTTACATTCACTGTAGGGAATTGGTACACATATATAACACATCTAAGTTTTTTTGGTTTTTTTTTTTTGTTTGTTTGTTTTGTTTGTTTGTTTGTTTTTGGTACCAGTGAATGAACTCATGACTTCATGCTTGAAAGGCTGAGCTATATCACCAGCCCATCACAGTTCTTTTTCTACCCTCTTTTGTTTTTCCAGTATCTGGTGTATTTATCTGTAAGACTTTATAAAATTAATTATAATTTATACAGATTGAAAATTGGAGTAACAGGCCAAGGAATATATAAAATGTATAAGAAATAGTACTTTGTTATAGTTCCTTTTAAATATATTGTCTAGACTTCCGAGAGAACATGGCGGACAGATAGCCGCAGCTACGGAGGCTCTCTGAGAGACCCAACTTAGAATCCTGGAATGGTGCGGAGTGAGGAATTCTAAGCAAGAGGAGATATGCCCTGCTGACCCAAGAACGAACTGGGCTGAGAGAAACCAACTGGGAATGCGATCCTGGTGCTATAACAAGAACAGATAAAGCCTCAGCATGGAAGCAGAAATAATCCATGAGAATTTTCCTAATTTAGCAAAAGTTAAAGATACTCAGGTGTATGAAGCATACAGGACCCCAGCCACCTACAAGCCAAACAGAGCTACACTCAGGCATATAATAATCAAAATACCAGAAATCCAATATAAGAACAGAATATTAAAAGCCATCAGAGACAAGAAACAATCACTTAAAAGGGAATACCCATCAGAATTACAGCAGACTTCTTGGCACAAACCATCAAATCACAAAGAGTGTGGGGGGAAATAATTCAAGTTTGAAAGATAATAACCTCCAGTCAAGATTGATATATCCTGCACAACTATCCCTGGAAATTGATCGAAAAACAAGGTACATCCAAGATAAAGAGGAACTAGGGGATTATGCAATCACCAATTCAACTCTACAGAGAATACTGCAGGATGTTCTAAAAAAGAAAAACACAAAGAATCCAAAAATAGTGGCAGAAAGGCCACAATGAATGGAGCAGAAAACAAAATGAAGAAGACAAACTGACAACTAATGACAGAAAAAGAGCTCAACAGAAATGAGGCAGAGAAGATTGGATGACAGGAACAACTATTTTGGAGAAAACGACGTCATAATAAGTAATGCTGATTTAGTATCTTGTTTTAAAGTCCCATCAAGCTTTTGTTCTTCTGTCGCCCATTAGTCTTAACATGTTGTATCTTATTGGATTTTATTATATGAATAGTATAAACAAAAATTTTATAGACAAGGAGATTATACAGAAACCATTGTTCATTTTCTGTTAGTTGATTCTAAATACCCTGTAATACTGTCATTCTCTTTAATGGTTTTACATTGTTTTGATACATTTGATGCTACAGTATACAAAGTTACACTCAAATATTTCAAGGAAAGAGACCCTATGGTAACTACTTTTATGTCGGGATTATCTTGTGGTAAAACACTATTTTGCTTAAATGGTTAGGTTTTGATCTGCGCTGTACTGTTGTTATGCCATCTTTTATCTCAATTTCCATTTTATTATTTACTTTTTTATTTTTATCCTTTTAATTAAGGGAAAAATAAATTTAAAAAATAGCAGGATATATTATAGTAACCCACTTTGATTTTCTATTAACTTGAATAGAAGCCCTGTATTGCTCTCACCGTCTTGTTTTGAATGATGTTTCTCTATTCTGTTTTGCTTGATAGTACCAGGTTCGAAAGTTTAGGCAACAGCTATGAAGATAGTGGGATTCATTATGACGCCCATTCTGGTTGACTATTATCTATTTTTGAAGACCTGTAATGTCTCCAATGTTTTGGTTTCGTTGGTTTAGTTCTTTACTGTTTTGTTCAATTTTATTATAACTGATGATATAGGCAATTCTATTTGAGATAGCGGGAGGCATTATGGTAACCATTGTTGATCACCTTGTATTATGTTTTTACATTATGTATTATAATCCACCCTTTTGATTTGACGGACTCTGTTCTGTTATGTCACATTTGGTTTTACTCTCTTCCAAAAAAGTAATAAGAACTGTTGGAGCAACAAAACCCAAAATGTATAATAGTCATTGTACAAAAGAAAGGAAAAGAAAGTGCTCTAAATGATATAACTGCATGTATATTTAAGTGTATAAGATAGACAATGATATTACTGAGTTTTGTTGGATCATTGAACAGAACTGTTGGCAGTCTCACTGTTTGAATGTCCACTTTATGTGCTTTAATTTTGTAACTTGAACAAATATTTCTAAGATGACAATATGCAATCCATTAGCTAGTGATTTCCTACTGTTTAATTTTTTTCTGAAATTCTGTATAACTTGTACCCTTTTTCTGCTTTTTTTTCTTTTTCTCCTTAAACAAAATTTAAAAAATAAATAAATATATTGTCTACACTAGATTACAACAGTTTTTGCCCATCCACTTTTCCCTTCCTTTCTCCATCTTTTATTTCAAATTTAGTGTGTGTAGTATCCCATACAAGACAAACCATTCCATATTTAAGCTTCTGTGTCTGAGTTAATTCGCTCAACATATTATGGTCTCAAGGTGCATCCTTTTTCCTAAAACTGACTCTGTCTTTCTTGAGGCAGAGTTCTACTGTGTATAATTTCCACATTTTCTTTATGCATTCATCTGTTAATGGACATATATGCTATTTTCAAGATTTAGTTATTGTGGATTTTGCTGCCATAAAGTAGGGATGCATACAACATTGAGATCTAGAAGGGGAATAAGTGAGAAAAATGGAATTTCTACTTTTAGTTTTTTGAGGAGACTCCATATTGATTTCTATAATGGTTCTTTCAGTCTACAGTCTTACAATTGGGAAGGGTTCTTTTCTTCCCACAGCTTTGCCAGCATTTATTACTATACTTAACTAGCATTTAGGCTTTTGCACTACGCCACTGATTTTCCTAGGTCTCCAACTTGTAGACAGAAGGCTGAGGAACTTTCTGCCCACCATAACTCATATATCTTATATACCTTATGACACACACAGAGATTCACAACATTGATCACATATGTACGTGTTTTCCAGAGAACCCTCACTTATAAATCAATATAGATTCATTTGTGGGATAGTCTGAAACCATTTTTTAATGTTGTTCAAATTATATTAGATTGATTAGGAAAGGCACTTTTAATTGACTACTCTCTCCTGTAGGATATATATTTACTCAACCTATTCTATTGAAATTCCTTTATATTTAAAAATCATGAGAAAATCAATAAGTGTCAATTACTTTAAGGAAAATAGAGCTGAGTGAGAGTATGCACATGTAATAATGTGTATAAATGAAGAGCATAGAGTACTCTTACTGTAATATTAGCTTTTCTAGAAAATTTTCATCATTATCATTTTATAGGGCCTACCTGAAAGAAGAAATGGTATCTTCTGAATAAAGTTTTTTGGGACAATAATTTCATGTGGTAATAAATGGCATTTAAATACTTACTTAGTAATTATCTTTTTTTGAAATAGTGATCTTATTGTAATATCTATTCTTTTATCTCATTATCCACATGGATGATGAACGCATACACCTAGATCGAACTCTAAGTTCTTCCTCAATGATGCAGTTTCCTTTAAAGGGAAAGGACATAGAAAAAAATATATATGTATACATATTTGTGGTATGCTCTGAATTTTATTAAAAGTTTCTCTTCATTGCCATTTCAAGATCCACCTTAAAAAAAGAAATAGCACATTCTTAATTGAATTCACTATCACTCACAATTTCATGAGGCGCCAAGAGTGACATTTCAATTTTTCTTCCTTTAAGGAGAATAAAAGAGATTTTCCTTAGGTTATTGAAAATATTTTTGATATGAAATATATAAAAAGGTCCTGCTTAGTTCCATTTAACTCATTTCATTATTTTAAGAGTTAAGATCTGGGTAAAGTACCAATGTCTCAGTGAGGTTTATGTTTTATCTAACTTTTACCCAGATTATATATGAATAATTTTCAAAAAAATAGGGAAGAAATTCTCTGATGACTACATACTTATATTAGTTGTTAATGCAGTTAACATATATCTCACGCTCACTGCTACTGATTTTAAATTTTAATTAACCCTCTTAAATTTAAGAAATATTAAATACTTGACATATCTTACAAAGAAAGACTGACCACTGAAGTAGTTAAGTGTCTGACTAATTTTACACCAAAGGAATTTTATACCTGGCATTCAAATTTAAATGGAGTCATTAGCAAGTATGTGTTCATGGTGCTTTTATAAAATTCATTTCTGTCTGCATCTACATCTATATTTAATATAATATTATCATATATCATATATATTATGTATGCATTATATATTTTATATGCATGAAAGTATAAAAAAATCCTCCAAGTTGAATTATAAAGAAAATAAAATTGCACCTATTTTTGTAAAAAGCAGGATAAAATATAATACCAATACTTTTAAAGTGACTAAATAGAATGATTTTTCCACTGAATGTAAATAAGTCTCATTTATTTCATGTGGAAATTATATAATTTTGACAAAAATAAATAATTTATCTTGATTCAAATATTTAATTAATAGTAAATAATTGCTGATGTACTGTGCTATGATTCAAATGATTTTCATTATTAATATGTCATGTTTAGTTTTATTTTTACATTAAAGTATGGTTTCTGATAAGTTTTACAGGGAACATGCCTTAATAGGCAAACAATTCAATATAGATAAGCAACTAAACGGAGTGCAAATTGTATCACATATGTAACAAAACATAAATGATGTTCCTGTGTAGACAGCTAAGATTTTAGACAAAAGTCAGGAAGGAAATGTTTTGGACCAATATCTTGAAGTACAATGAGGTGATGAATTCTAAAATCTGTGCTAAAGACAACTGAGTTAGGCCTCGTATTAATATAAACATGTTCCAGATTGCTTCATATTTAAAAACAGATTTAATAAACAAGTATAGATATGAGAAAAGTGTTAATACAAAAGAAATACAAATACTAGGTAATTTTGTTGCATTTTTCCTTAATATTAATTAAAATATTGTCCCTGTTGAGCCAAAGAGAGTTTTAAAATTAAATAAATGCCAAGTATTTGATAGATGTTATTTACATGGGAAAAATCTGTTGAACTTCACTTGAGAGTCACCTTTCCAAAGCTGGTAATGAAAGTTTATTAGTGAATAATTGTATGAAAGAGTTGGGATGCATTTAGTAAAGTCCTTAAATTTTTAATGAGTTTTGAAAAAAATAATTATTTTTTTTATTTTAAAAATATACTTCCTTGGTATGTGACTTAGTTATTTTTCTATTGGTCACTGAGACGAAATATCTGACGTCTAAAGCTGGGATAGGAAAAGTTTATTTTTTACAGTTTTTGGAGGTTTTAGTCTGTACTCAGTTGGCTCCAAGCAGGGAGGGATGGTGGGGCCACCATAGATGGTGCCTGCAAACAGCAAGGTGAAACTGACAAGAGGGAGACACACACCTTCTTCCAGCCAATACATTGTATGCTGGCTCCAACCCTATGGGGGTGACACCATCAATCCAAGCTCTATCAATGAGCCAATCACAAATGCATAATGCAAACACATGAGGCCTGGGGGCCACCAGCATAAACCATGACATTTCACTCCTGGCCCCCAGAACTTATGTATATCTGTTATAGAAAAGACATTTATTTCATCTCTAAGAGTTGTCAAAGTCTTAACAGTTTCAGCACTGCGAAAAAGTCTAAGTCTCAAGTCTCTTTTAAGATCTATGGCAAACTCTTAACTGTAATACTCTGTACAAATGAAGCAAGATTAAACATTTTTAAAATTCAAAGGCATAAGATAAATTTACCATTCCAAAAGTTATAAACAGCAGAATATAAAGCATTGGAAACAAAGAAAGTCCAACATCCAGCAGAGTAAACATTGAGTCCTAGAGGTTTACATTCAGCATTTGAAGCAATCTGGTTGTAAGCTCCAAAAGGCTTGGGTGATTCCACCCCATGGCACTTCTAGGATTATCAGCTCTTGAAGCTTTTTTTCTTAAACCTCTGCTCACTTTTGTAGCTTTTTTTGGATGATCTGTGTTTTTGGATTTTTTAAACTTTTGGGGTTTTTATTGTACCTTTGGCTTTAACTTTGCATCTTTATAAATTTCCCCCTCAGGGACACACTGCTTGGCCTCCCAGGCACTTTGCAAATGAGGATGAAACCATCTTACCCTGTTAATTTGTGCATTTTTTTTACACCTAAAATCAGCACCATGTGGATGCCTCCAAGCTTTGCTGCCAGCTAGATCAGTAGGCAGGATTTTTCTCTCTTGACTGTAGGGATTGATTGCCTGGATTGCTGGGCTCTGTGAACCTGATTGTGAAGCAAAGCTTCTCTATGTTGCTGCCATTCTGGAACCTGGTGTGGCTGCCACCATTTTGAAACCTCATGTGGCCTCTGTCACCATTCTGGAGCATGATGTTCTGTAACTTTCTCCTATGAGAAAATTTTTTCACTTTTGCAGTTTTGAGGTTGCAAAGGGTGGAAACAAACTGCTTCCTGGAATGCCCCATGGCCATCTTTTTATCTATTTTTCTTCAGCAATCAAAGTCTCAACTCTGTCTTTACAATCCACAGCTTTCTTGGAGTTTTCGTTTTAGCCAAACTCACTGCATTGTAAATTATTCTGCTGGGCTCTTTGCTCTTGATTTATAATATAAACCTGGCTAAAAGCCCCCAACAATAGTCAAGCCACAGCCTCAACATTACACTGACTTGAAATTTCCTTTTCCAGTTTAACCAGTCCATTGCCCTTAGCCTCAGTCTAAGTTAAAGTCTCTGGGCATGAACAAATTGCAGACAAACTTTCTGACAAGCCATAACACACATCATGGAGAGTCCAACAACCAATGCAGTCCTTCTTCCCAGCTATATGCATCCAGGTGACATGTCTGAACCTTTTAAAACTCTGCCCACAAGCCATTTTCAAAGCCTCTCAAAAAACATGGTCAGGTATAGTTACAGCAAATGCCTCCCCTCCTGGTACCAAATTTTTTCTTAGTTACTTTTTACTGGTCACTGAGACAAAATATCTAATGCCCAGAGCTGGGAAAGGGAAAGTTTGTTTCTTGTAGTTTTGTGAGGTTTTAGTCTATACTCATTTCTCTCCGAGGCAGGGTGGCATGGTGGGGCTGCAGTAGATGGTGGCTGCAAACAGCAAGGCAAAACCAGCAAGAGAGAGACACACCTTCTTTCTGCTATTACATTGTATGCTGGCTACACCCCTATGTGGGAATAGCACTGACACCATCAATCCAAGCTCTAGACAACAATCACAAATGCATAATGCAAACACATGAGGCGTGGGGGCCACTGGCATAAACTATTACAGTATGTTTAACAGAAAATGGAGATAAATCATCTGCAAATATGAAGGGAACTAAAAGGTAAGTAGAGAGTGAGGAAGACTAGTAGAAGGGGATGTAAAGAAATAAAGATATGTGGTGTACTGCCATGAAGAATGTAATTCTTACATACATTACAAACTTGTGCATTGGACCCTTGACTTATGAACTCAAGTCATTCACAAGGGCTGGTTGTAACTCAAGTTGGTAGTAAATCAAGACATTTTTCCCCGTAATAAATAAGCGAAATACCCATAATGCCTTCCAAACCTCTCAAGGCACCCCTTAACTAATCTTTTTATAATAAAAGCTTATATAATGTGTGCAATTTACCAGAAACACTAATAGTATCCTTAGTGTAGTAATATCACCTAAAGTTATAAAATGTGTCTAGTTTACCAGACAATAATTTTAAACTGCATTCATTATTCAAGTTGACATGTTTGGCTTACAGGAAGGGAGTATAAAATGGAACATGGTAATCATTTCAAAGGAGAGTCCTCATCCTTAAGAATATCATAAATCTGACAGTCTTGTGTCCTTTCTCTCCTTGGGAGAGTCTGTAGCCCATTAGGACCTGTTTCAGACTGATGAGATCTCAACATTTTCAGTACTAAAAGTCTAAAATTTTGTTTGTCCTTTAACAACATTCTCTAGTTTATCATGATCTTGTCATTAAGCAAGTGAATGTAATCATTGACTTTTTTCTCTGCCTAGGTGGGTCTTCTCTATAAATGTAATTTTTCCATTTTTCATGATTTCCTTTATTTAAGGAGAACTTTGCTGCACTAATTGTTGATACTTCCTTCTTCCAAATCTCATGATGAGAACTTTGAATACTGAAATTTGTGCTCCAGATATTTTTTAGCAGTAGGACTCAAAGCCTCCCTGGTCCACACAAAATGTACTCTTGCTATATAGGCTTTTGTGTTATGTCTCCATATGTTCCCTAGCCTATTCTTCATGACTTTTTATGCTTTGCAAACACTCCAGGGATTTCAGAGTGATAAACCAAGAAAGGCTTATTTAATCTTGAGGTCATCACTCACATTGGCAGCTACAAGCTCAGCCTGTCCTACATAAACTTGTGGCCTGGCACTTTATACTCTTCCTGGGATATGATACTCTCCTGGGCATTTTATTCCAGAAAAGTACAGGTTCATCACAGTTGAAAACTTGATGAGACCAGAAGTCATTTTTCTGTGTCACTGTTTTGAAATTGTGAATGTCATTTTAAGCATCACTTTTATCAGTGCTGGCTCCTTCACTATATCTAGTTACACTATGAACTCCAGTGCCTGCTAAAAATTGTGAAGCCACCCCTGCTGGCATAAAATGTTTCACTGTTTTCAGTCATTGGTGGATTATACTTTATGAGATATTCATTTATAGTCCTAGATTTTCCCAAATTACAGACTCACCTTCCTTCTGCTTTCCATTCATCCCACTAATAACAGCCTATCTGCTTTACTTACTGCTTACTTTACTTACCACTGCTTATTGTTACTAACTTATTTGAGAAACAACTTTAGCAACACTACATTCCCTAGATAAATCTTTTGTCTGTAAGACTGTCGAGATGGTGAATTTCAGCATATTGCACATATTAGCAAAATCAGTCACAAAAAGGCGACTCTCTTATTTTTTTTACAATTTCCTTTTTCTTTTCGATTGTGATTAATTTCTTTCCTTTCCTTTCTTTCCTTAGTTTTCATTGCTAGCTTTCTTGGCACTATTTTGGGAGCAATAATCTTAGCAATTATAAAAAGCACTGACCAAAATTATGTAAAACATTGACCAAAACATGTCCACATACACATATTTCTGGGCTTGGACTTCTGCTTATTTATGTGTACATTGGCTTTTCTCCTATCCTGAGTCTTTGCTTACAACAGTACATGTACCTAGTATTCAGATCATAGCTCAAGAATTTGGTCATAAGCTACACCTAAAATTCTCAAGTTTTTTTCTTTGAGAAAAGTTGGCACATGAAGAGATACTGTAAAATAAATAAAACTTTAAAAAGCCAAAACAAGCAATCACAGCCAACAATATTCTGAGACCTTGTATCTTAAATTCATGTGGTATCCTGGCCTACATGAAACCCTGGAGAAAATAAAGTTAATTAGGTAAGAAATAAGGAAATATAAGTAAATTATGAGAACTAGCTAACTCATGTGTATATCAATCTTTGTTCATAGATTATGACAAATATAATATACAAATATAAGTCATTAAGAAGAGAAACTGGGTGCAAGGTATATGAAAACTTGTATGGTAGCAATTTTTCAGTGATTCTAAAGAAATTATAAAGTATTAACAAATTTATTATATATCATACAATATAATAAAAAATAATAATCTGTGACCATGGAGATAACATTAAAAGGAAGAAAAGACAGGAAGAGAAAAAGTGATCAAAAAGAGGTGTAAAGAGATATCCAAATGATTCAAAAGAGTTAAATATGATTTAGACAGGAAAAATTCAATTTATTTTTAGTTATTCAATTTTAATAATACTTTAAAGAGAAATACTTAAAATTATAATTTAAAATCATACATTAAATTAATGTAATGATAATGTAGCAATTATAGAATGTATATATAGAAAAATCCTCTAAGCATAGTGAAATCCATATTCTATCCCAAAGCAGAGTTTTCATACTTAGCATTAAGGTAAATTATTCTTTCAAAGAGTGCGACACAGACACAAGGGAAAAATTGAGATTAACCTATATTTTGACAGTAAGATCTTAGTTGAAATAATGTCCCAAACTGTTTTTCAAAAATGTCAAATACAAGCAAAAAAAAAAATTATACCAAAAGTGATTTCAGGAATAAATTTAGACAAAAAGGTATGAGTATGCCTGAATTCAGTGAATGTTTTTTCATAAATTCTGGCTGAGAAATTTGTAGCTATGAAAATCTTTTTTTGTTAACTATGCTATCTTTGGGGAACATGGAGTTAATTTATATATTTTATGGAGTTACAATGCATGCATAAATGCCTTCAAGAGTAACTATATGAACCACAAAGAACATATTATGTCTTTTTACATAAAAGTGTTGTCAAACCTGCATTAGAAAATGAACTTCAAATATGAATTGATCATAAAAGCCTTTTAAGGCTTATGTGGAAGCATTGAACGTATTTTCTTAATATTTTACAGAAACTAACTCTATTTGAGATTTAAGATAGAAACCAGGTAAAATGTTATTATATAAGCATTAATTCTTTTTACATAGTGATAGCAAAGAGTTTTATAATGTAGAAATATAAAAATAGAAAAATCAAAATGGCAAAATGCATAACACAAATATGTCTTTATTGATAGATTATGTAATTAGTTATAAAATAGACAATCAATCTGAACAACCAAGTATGCAAGAATTTTTTTTGTTTTACTTAGCATAGTGCAAGTTTAAATTTTTACATGTAATATAACTGTAGCCTGGAAAAGAGTGCAGAAAAATAATAATTATTTCTCCACTGTTACTCTAAAAAGAACTTGGTAGAATCATATGACTGATTTTATGAATTATGAATTATACATGCCTAAAAAGTACAAGACTTACCAAGTAAAAACAAAAAATGAGATTCTATTTTCAAGTTTATGAAACTCTTTGGGAAATCATTAGAAAGATTAGCATTATCTAGAAACAAAGCACTGGCTGTACTAAATCACAAAAATCTCCATCCATATTCCCTGTGAAAGACCTTGAGAAAACCGGTCCTCTAAAAGAGATATACTGAGGTGAATTTTTGGTGTCTATTTCACCTAGAGAAAAAATGGTTGCATCTATTGTGCTTTATTTGAAGTGGCAGATAATTTGACCAAATGACCAGCAACTCAGAATGGAAGATTGGTGGGTTGCCTGAATAAGGATCTTGGAAGATGTGTATAATGGATCTGCCAGAAAGAATACAGTAAATAAGGCTGTAATTTTATCTCACTGCGCTAACAATAATGATAGTGCCTTCAATAACCAGAGGAGAATAATGGTTTGTTCTGTGAATATTAGCCAATCTCTCTCTCTCTGCTTTCCTGTCATATATTCAGTGTGATCCAGAATAGAAGTAAATATATTATCAAATATGGACATCATTTACATTGACTGACTTACATGATTTTTTCTATTATAAGGCTGAGTTTATCCAAACATCTAAAAGCAGAAATTAAAAATGTCATCATTTCTCTGTGTGGAGCAGTCACATAGGTGACACTAGTAATTATAGATTATAGTTACAAGTGATTTGCTTTCATTGAAAAAGATAGATTGGACCTAGATCATGTTCATTGTTCAAAGCATCTGACACTCTTTCCTTTTGTTGGCTGAGAAAATCATATTTTTAATATTAACATGAATATTCTTAAAGAATATATATAGTGATCAGGGAAGAGAGACATAGAAGAGATTTTCATGAACAGCTCTTGAAAAGAAACAATCTTATTAAACCTTAATCTCACATTTTTATTCTCCAGAACTGAGATAGATTTCCCTTGCAGAAACTACCTCATTTAAACCTGTAACTATTCATTATAGAAGCTCTGGAAAACTATTAAAATAAAAAAGTATAATTTTCTTTTAAATTAAATTATTTAGAAATTCCGAGTTGCAGGATATCTTTTGTTGACATTTATCAAAATTTCTTGAAAAACTTTTTCCTTAAACTTCAGGGATACAAAATTCTATTGCTTGAAATTTCCAGTTTAAATTCTATTCCATGAAAATATACTTTGAAAAAAAAAATTGAGTGACTATTAACCCTGCAGGAGAAATGAATAAGCACATGGAATCTGACAGATGTCAGATGTGAGATTTTACTAATAACTTATAGGTCTCATACTTAAGTCCTTCAGTTGGAAAATTCAGGCAGTTTCCTCATTTGGTTCATCATAGCTCATGGTGAGACCAACAGTATCTAATACTTGAACAATCTTTATAGATTTCTTGACCTTTTTACCTTAACATTACTGACATTATTTTAAGATTCTAATTCCTTAGATTATTGTCCTGGCAGTATAAAATACCTAAAGCCATTCTCAGTTTTATTAAGTCAACACACACTTCCTCAAACTTTATAAAACAAATTAAAATTTAGAAATAGGATTTCTTGCATAATCCAAAAATAATGAAAAACTTCGAAGAACATAAAATTGTCTGACCTTTTGGCTTTAAAAATTTGGTTTTAACTCCAAAGATTAATTGATCCTTTGCTTGCTCTAGCTGCACATTATACTGTAAAAATGTAGAATGATGAACATCAAAAAGTGTTAATGTGAGTGTTTTGTCCACTATGTGTTGAGAGTTCACAGAACCCCACAGATTAAGTTGGGTGGCAGATTTCCATGTCTCCAAAGTAACGTTGACTTAAAATGGAAAAAGTAAAAATAAGTAGCTAGTTGGCTAGAAAATATTTTACATGTTAGATTACCTCATGTAAGATTGCTGTCAAACTGATTTTATTATCTAGAAAACGATGCTTCATTTTCTATCACAATACAGACATTTATTATAGAAGCAAAGTGAATCTAGTGCATGCCTGTCATAAGATAATAAATACTCTGGAGAATTATAGACACGTGGTTAAGATTAGTATTTGTTATAGCCTTAGGGACATGGTTTTATTATGACAAACATAATCCTTATCATTTTTTAAAAAGTATATTATTAGTATAGTATTTTGATAGTCTCCAGTTTTACATTTCAAATTTCTGCTTTGAAGAATTGTGTACACTCAGCATTTTGGAAGGGACCTGAACCCTTTAACCCAACTGCTACTATTACACATCTCACAGCTGAGCGTTATAGATAATTGCTTTTACCATAAATTCTTGGCTAGGTTATTATGTTTTCCATCAACTTTGGAACTTTTTAGAGAACTATATTTGGGCTGTATCCTTAGATAATGTACACATACAGCACTGAAAATAGCTGCTGTCAAAACCACATTCCCAAATAATTCCGAATTAATGATGCAAAGACACATCTGAGTAACTCTGGTTGCTTTGTTGTTCAGACACACAAAAGGTCACATTTTCCAAAAAACAAGTGTTCAGTTTTCTTTGGGGTTTTGTATTATGAAGAATATGTCTGTTGTTTTGAATATTAATAGTTAAGTTTTATTGTTGTTAATGCTAGCCACAAAATATCCCATATCCGGTTACTGTGTTTAGAGATATAAACATACAGTAATCTGGCAGTTTCTGCATTCAGAGAGCTTGATGATGAGGTAAGCAGAACATGTACCGTTTTTGTACCATGAATATAGATTGAAAACCTAAACAAAACATATTGTGGACACACTTCAGGATTTTGGTATAGTAATTGTAGCATACAGATCAAGAGGATCAGAAATGAGTAGCAGTGATCATTCCTGCTGGCATAAAGCCCACCCATAAACCCAGAACTGGGCATCACTAGACTAAGAGAATGCCAAGCAAGGGAAAAAAATTTTTTTTTTTTCTGAGAAAGACAACAGTGGTAATTAGCACTATGAAGTGTAAAACTTTGATTAGGTGGAAATTTCTCTTCCTATTAAAAACTGAATTGCCAAAAATTCAAGCAATTTCTCTCATGAATTTTCTTTCTCCATCTTCCCATTCATTCTATATTAAAGGTGAGGCAAAGGAAGGTTATATGGTTAAGAAAAGGATGAACAGAATTTCTCCTTTCTCCCTAAAGGAAGCTCTAGTTAGAAGACCTGTTTCAACATAAGCGAGGGTGTGTGAAGTGTAAACTGTAAGAACACAAAGTATAAATCCAAACCTAAAGTTAGACCACTGCTCCAAAGATTAATTCTCAAGGTGGTTTCTGACTAATATATATGTGGAATAGATATAAACAACACTATAAAATATTTAAAAAGTTGACTAACATTCAAACCAAGCTCACAAAGCTCTGGATAGAAAATGCCAGCCAAAATCAATTAAATTGGTTTTCCACTAAAACAAAGATATTGACACATTTCATAGGAATTATACAAGACTCAGTACCTCATCCAGTAACAGTCAAAAAGCTTACATTAAAACCAAAAATACTTAACAAAATAAGAGCCAAAAGAAAATCTCCACAAACATTAGAACAGAAAATCAGCAGATGATCACGGGACATATAGTAATCTTAGAATTCTCTAAGATTTTAAAATAACTTCTTATAAGAACTTCCCTAATAATTATGGAAGACTTTTGAAATAAAAATTTTATCAAAATCTCAGCAAATGAAAAATAAACAGGAAATGGAAATATTAGATGTGAAAATACTGTAACTATATAAATATCTATTAAATTTTATATGATACCATTGAAACGATGAGATAAAAAATGATTTGAAGACATGAAAATCAGTAAGTAGAAAGATGTTGAGATTGACAATGGCTACTTTTGTACACTTCCCATAAGGGATAAATAGAGGTTTGGGATTATGGTATCATTCTTTTGAGACTTTCTATTAACTCTTTTTGGATCCATTATGCCCTCCCACCAATAAGACTGAGCTAAAATTACTAAAATGAAAAAGAATACTCCAGGGAAGGACCTTCTTGGCATAAGATTATCTCCACCTTCCTGAGTCATCGCAGGATTACCCATTGCCCGCTGAGTCATCCATCTCTGAATCTTCCACAGACCTTGAATCTTCCACTAGCCTGGATGTTAAAGCTTCTAAGCTTTTCATATACAAGGATGACAGTTTCTCAAAAATGTATTCTTCCAAATTTTGTTAATATAAAATGTTGTAGATTTGATAAGTTTAAGAATGCTATGTATAAAAGAAATTAAAACTAGTGCTTTGAACTAGGCATATAGATCGCTGATAGGTAACTTGCCTAGCACACGACATATGAGTTCAACTCCCACCACTGTGTATATATACTATACATATATATTATATACCATATATATACTGTGTAAATATATATAGTGACAATAATATTGTTTCATCTCCAAAAACATATTGATTATAGGATTTCTATTATGTTAGCATAGTCTATTATTTTATGTATCAAAAAATCACAAAAAAGTATGAAAAGCCTCCTTATCTATTTTTATGTATTTATTTTTATTGCAAAAATAATAAATGTGATAAAAGACAGAAATCCCTTTATAGTGAAAAAGAATAATTTCAATGACTTTCATTTTTTTTTCCAGTATACGCTTTTCATGGACACAGATGCTTCTATACAAATAATCTTATGTGTTAAATCTCATTAACTTTATAGAAGAAGTTATATTGTATGTGTTCTAGTAGGCGGAAGAAAGTCCATCACTACGGTAGCAGTGACTTGCTTGCGTTTGCATGATACATATAAAGAAAGATGACTTTTCCGAGATTTTTCTCCTTTTTAAAGAACGAAGAAATCTGTTGAACTCACATTAAACTCAGTCTTTTGTGGAACCAGTCATTTACACTTTTTTTGGCTGGCTATTCTTTCTTTCATACAAAATCCTGGAAATGCAATGCAGCAGCTGTTTGCCTAAAAAGTTTGTAGATGCTGGCCTCACATACGATTTAGTTTTGTTGCTATAGCAATCCCTGCAGGAAAAGAAAACTAAAAAGAGGAAAATTAATCTGCCTTATACTTGAGGTTCCTAGAGTGCACCCCCTGCATTGTGAGTGAAATAATTAAGTCTTGTTTACTGTGCTTTCTTTGAAACCTTTGATGGACCTGATGATATCATCACGGCCCGATTGATTTTTCAGGTAAGGAAACAACCAAAATTAATTGCCCTAATACTTACAGAAGGACAACACATACATTCTAAGCTAAAGCAAAGTGTTTCCTTTTGGCTTTTGAACAGCTGGACATTTTGAATTTCTTTTTTATTTTCTTTCTGTACTGCAAAAAAAAAAAAAAAACATTCTCACGGAGGGAAAAATTGTTGTAATCCACAGGTTGAGATTTTGGATGTGGAGCATGAAAAGAACAGAACAAAATGATTGAAGCTCTAAAATTAATACAACTTTCCTCTTGTCATTTTAAATCAAGAAAAGGAAAGTCATTTCATAGCAAGAAGCTGTGATTAAAGAAAGATGTAGCCTAAACTGGAATTACCTAATCTAGTATAAGGGGGTACATTATATTTTAGGAATGAATTTTAATTATTTCCCTGATTTTTATGTAAGAGTTAAGGACTGCATTAATTATCTATGAAGTACAATACAAAGCTATTTTAGAATACTAGAAAATAAATTATTATAAAAATTGATTATTCCTTTAAGAAGCTTGTGCCTATTGGCACTTTAACATTAGAATGAATATTTTCCAGCTGTCATACCATGGCGATGAAGTTACTTGGCTTAACAAGAAAAAAAAAATTTGGCCTTTAGAAAAGCAATTAATTCAGAATAGTCCTAATGTATTCTAACATTTACTGCGACTACAGAAAACTAACATAAAATGGTTTTCCAATACAACCATTACATTTTTATGTGCTTGTAATTGACAGTTCCCTTTATATTATTGAACAATTATCCATAATTTATGCCACCATCTTGTGAAAGTCATATAATTTTTCAAAAACAGAAATCCTATTCTTTCATTTTCTAGACATAATGAAAATCATGACCTATGCTATCTGTTAAAACCCATACTGTTACAATCACACTTCATATATCTGTGTACAATTTTGTATCTGTTCCTAATATTACAAGAGAAAGGAATTCTCCTTACCCTATCCAAACTTTAAACCTAATTTTCTTATTTCCGTCACTCTTCTGAGGTCCCAGAAAAATGCAAATCTCTTGTAATTACCCTGGATTTGGATTTTAATTCATTCCGCGTTCCAATTTCTATATCCATTTCTTTAATTAACCCTATCATTAACAAGATAATGCTTATACCAAGTCTCTGAAGGAGAGTAGAGGATGTACGTTTTTGTCTTCCTTAATATTCCAAATATACTTTCCTCATAATACAGGATAATTTCTAACTGTGTTTAAAGCATTTTTCCTTTTTGTTAAATTTAATAATCATATATAAAGTTTTTATGTATAACTAATGTACATTGTAACAATTTATATTAAAAATCAATTAAGTGTCTAAAATGCTATCCTGGCTCATAGCACATTTGACATTGCCTCCAACATGAAAAACGAAAACAAATGGATTTATAGTAACTTTGACTGCTTGGATTCTGAGAGTGTAGCATACCTTTTTTTTCATTCTCTGAAAACTTTGTTCAGATACATTTTGTTTGAAGCATTTTTGGAAGACTCTGAAAACATTTATGAGCCATTTACAATATTTCTGTTTACCCAAGTAAGTTTACATTTTATGCCAAAAGATACTTTTCTTTCTCGGACATTTGTGAAAATTAGAAGTCATTTCCACTTATGATTTTTATTCTATGCTGGTATCACCTTCTATAGTCTCCTTTTATAAGCATTTTGTATGAGGAGAGCATTCTTTAAACATAGGCTTGATAGAGACCCTTTTAATTAATATATACAATTAAGTCAAATTTCTGAAATGTTTCAAAATAAATTGGAAATTAGATTTAGTGTATGCTAAGTTTTTTTTTTCCTTTAGAATCTCATATAATGACAACATAGGTGAATCTCAGGATTTATCTTTCATATCAGCACATTTCTGAAAGCAAAAGCCTTACTAATTATGTCAAAGAGCAACATTAGAAACTTCCATTATCCTATAATTCTCTTGTTTTAATTTATTTCTAGGTCTATATATTTTCTTATATGCTCTATGTTTTGTTGGCTAACATTTCTGAGATTTCATGCATTGCTTCACTGTACTCATGGAATATTTTTGTGTGCTTTTCAATCTATAGCAATTTATGTACTTTGAATCCCACATGAAAATAAGTATGTACCAAATGCCAGAGGTACATACATTATGAAATTCACTCTGCAACCACAATAATCTTGCTTGGAGCATGCACAAGAACCACGGGATTTAACCACTTGTCTGTACACACATTCACATGACATGGGTCGTGATCGCTACTTTTAATACTGCAGAAGTCTGTACATTGAAATGCAAAAGTTCCTGGATGATGATAATGATGATGATGATGATGATATTTGATGCAAAATTGTCAGTGAACTCTTCCTCCAGAAGTATACAAGACACTTAGATTTTATAAAATGTTCTTTGATACTTATTTATTAAATATTTTAAAATCTTCTGATTCATCACTCCACTCATCTTGTCACGTCTGCAAACCATGAGGCACTGAATGGCTGTCTTGTACTAGGTTCAGAACTCTGATTACAGCTCAGTTATCCTGATCCATTTCAAAGTTCCTGTACATTGAGTACGTGTTATTCAGTGTCAAAAAAATCATGACGAGCAGCCTAGATCATATGTGTAGTAAATTATCTTCCATATAAGAATTTTCTTTTTGAAATACAAATAGCATACGAATTTTAAAATATCATTTTGGTTTTCAGCTCTCATTTTTCAGCATGTAGCTAGAGACCTTTTTTACATAAGTGTGTTAGAGTATTGCCCTTAGAACTGAGAAAATGTTTTATCTGTCATTTGAAATATAGGGTGTTTTCTCTGTTGGTTTCTTTGCTAATAATCTTAAATGGACAAAAATATCTTACCTGAGGTGAATTATAGTTCATCTTGCCAAAAATCATACAACTTAAAATCTTTTTTGAAATAGTAAATCTAATGGTTTTGGTCTTTAAATGATGTTGCCCATCTTAATAAGTTATTTGAGTGTGAATCGTGTAAAAATTTTTGTGAAGGGTATACTATGTATTAAAAGCTTAATTGAATTAAACTTCTATAAACTTAATAATACTTTTAAGAAAAACAAAGATGTGAAATAGAATCGCAGCCAACAAACACTTTGCTGTTAGTAAACTTATTTCTATCTGTTGGTTAACAACAAAAAGTATAACACATCATCTAATGTGGAATATTCATTTGCTTATTGTTATTCTAAAGCAATTAAATTTGAATAAATTACTAATTTTTGAGATTATATTTGTAATAATCCCTTGAATGTTTATTTAAAAATATATCTTCTTTTCCTTTGGAAACTCTTGAATGAAATTTTACAGCTGTTTAGCAAGTGCTTATGTACAGTATTTATTACTACAGTGAGTTAGTTAAATGTTTTAAGTGATTAAATTTACTAGAAATATGTGTAAATATCTCACATAATATGCTAGAGGTTTCTACATGTAACCAAATTATAAATTGAAACATAATAAATTTATGATAGGAATAAGTCCTAGCAATTAAAATTATAGAATTAAAAATAAGAAAAATGAATATAGTAGTATATTTTATTATAGAATCTATTTTCATGTAAAACTAAATCTTCCTTTTTACTATTTCTTATAGTTAATCAAAATTGAATAAAAAGATAGAAATAATTGAACAGAGATCTCCGTGAAAGAAATTAGTAATTATGGAAGACAAACACTTGAAAAGTCTTTCTGGCTAAAAGAATAAATCTAAACTTTAGATATGATAAAGTTTTGATTTTTTTGTCTAAAGTAGATGGAAAATATTTCCAATTTCTCCTTCTGAGACAAACTAAAACCACAACAAAAACAAATGAAAAATAAAAGAACTGTGAAAAAATATAAAATTAAGTTTTAAATATTATGACTGATGTTTTCCAAATGGCAGAATTTTTCAGTAGTACCATGAAATATGAGAAGATTTGTTTCTGTAGTGAAGTTTTAGTTAATTTTTGTATTCTAAGTTTTTAAGATCATTATTGATTGATGTTAATCTCTGATGACTGACATAGTTAGAAGCAGAAACATCTCATTTCTACAATAAAACTCCCCAAATTTGGAAGCAAATACAGTACTTTTCCATAAGTGAATTTACAAACTATGATACATATGAGCAATAGAAAATTATTCGGCACTAAAAAAATCAGTTCTCAAGCCATGGAAATACATGGGGGAAACTTAAATGCACACTACTAAATGGAAGTAGCCTTCTGGGATAGGCAAAGCTATGGAGACAAAACCAACAACTACTAAACAGATCTCTGTTTGAACAAGATTGATAGGAGAGAGAACAGAGCAAGCACAATATGGGGATTTTCATAGCAATGAAATTAGTCTGTATGATAATAAAATGCATAATATCATAAATTTACCAAAAATCAGAAAAAGTAGAACGTTAAGAAAGACTTCTAATGTAAACAATGATGTTTGTTTAATTAAGATGTATCAATGCTTTTTCTTTGATTATAGCAAATATACTCTCTGGAGAAGGATTTTGATAATGGACAAGACTGCGTTTAATGGGACAGGGAATGCATAGAAACTCTAGAAATTATGTTTTAAAGCTTCGATGTTAACCTAAAACTTCTCTAAAACAAATTACATGGAATCGTCATTCAAAATAATTCCTACTACTAGAATGCTTTTAAAAGGAAGTAACATACTTATGAACAGCACTAGATAATTTAACAGCTAAGGACTAGTAAAGAAGTTCCTGGTTCATGGTGTTGTGTTTAATGAACTAGTTAAGTAAAATCATGTTGGACTAGGGGTAGCTCAGGGGAAAAGCAGTTGTTTAGCATGCATGAGGCTTTGGTTTGATTTTTACTGCTGCAAAAATTAAATAAATGAAAAATAATAGCACGTTATTTTGTTGCTTTTTGCAGTTTTGACTAATATCAGTTAAAAATTCTTGTTCCACTTTAAATTTTTATGCCTCAGATTTTTTCCATAAGATTTGGAAAACAAAATAAGTATCATAGACATTCAAATAAAAATGACAAATACAACTCTAGAAAATAATTATGGTTGCCATTGTTCACAACATAATTGTATTTTATTGATGGAGTTATTCAATTTTGTTTGCCTTCAGGTCATGATCAATGAACCAAATACTATAATAGGTTTATACTCTCTGATCATGAAGTTTTTCTTTGGCAGAATAATAAAATTGTTTATGAAGAACACCTCCAGGTTAAGTAAAAGATAATCATAAAACTTGCTACTCAGATCCTTTATAAATACATACTCTTCCACTATAGAAAATTGTTTCCTTCAGACTACTAGGTTGTACTATAGAAGTGTATTATAAAATGTATTATTTATTATTCATTGTCTACCATGTGGCAAAGAGCATAGATTACTAGACATAAAACTATTACACAAAAAATCACAGCTCTTGTCTCCTTCAGCTGCTCAGATTAGAGATTTAAGGAAGCAAACAATTTAATGGTAATTGTAATGCAATTATATAATGCATTAGAAGATAACTAAAACTGTTATGAGCATAGAAAAAGTTTCATTCAACTGAAGGTGGTGTTTGAAGGTGGCATTTAGATCCAGAAAAATATCTCGGAGTAAATGGTTACATTAAACATGAGTAAGTCTTCACAGGTGAGCAGAATGTGATGAAGACACAAGGATCATCTTTATAAAGTAGTGTAAAATTGATATTGCTTTTATAGCCTCATTCATTTATATGGCCTTGCCCATATAGGTTTAGCAACATAACCATGGTCACTTATCTCCTAAATGTTTGACAGTAGTCCAGACATAGGCATTCTGGTTCTGTAGTCCTTATTTATTACTTTTATCACACTACTTAGGGCAAAGTGGTCAAACAGAATAGTAATACAGCATACAATTAATATGTACATTGAGTTGTATACCTACAAGAAAAGTTATAGTGGCAAAAGGCTCAGTAGAAACATTTATCATGTCTTATTTTGAATACATTTTATTCAACTAACTTTTATATTTTAAAGTAGTTATTTCCAATCTATTATAAATAGATGGATTTAGAATTAATCATTGTTTAATTAACTGTATCTCACTGTTCAATTTTTGTTTAGTTAATCAAGGATTTCTTATAGTTATTCACATTCTTTAGCAGGTAATTTAAAGATAAGTATGCCAGAGACTTTATGTTTGATTTAACAGAAAGGAGTTCACCAACTAACAATTGTGTTAGCAAGTTTCCTTTATGCTCTTTTTATAACTGTAACTATGCAAGCACTAATCTCTGCGGTTTCTTCTTTTTATTTTAAAATGAGAAAAGAACAAAAATGATGATACAGAATTTCAAAACAACATAATAGGAGGTTAACAATGGTTAATATATAGCAGATTGCTATCAAAGTAGTATCAGATTACAAGATACAGGTATAGAAATGATCAAATAGTGAAAGCACAAACCATGCTTTTTGATGAATTAAAACAGCTTAATAGTATAATATATATATATATATATATATATATATACACATGTATTTGTGTGTGTGTGTTCCTTTCTTTTCTCCTTTCCCACATTCTAATTGTTTTTTTTTTTCCTTTAGAGAAACAGTATTTCACACTATCTATTTTACATTTTGGATTTTATTACTTGTTCAGTTTTTTACACTAAGGAAACAATATGATGTTTCCACATGTGAATCTGATTTATTTCACTCATTGCTATGTTATCAACTTGCATCCATTTATCTATAAAAGACTTGAGTTTCTCTTTCTTTAGAGCTGAGTTACACCCCATTGTACAAAAATACCATATCATTTTTACCCATTTCATGGTTTATGGGATCACAGTTTGAAATAGATAAATCTTGGAAAAAACTTAGATATATTTTTGACTTCTATAAATTGTCTATGAATCTTTAATTTCACATACATTTTGACTGGAGTCTTCAATTAATCTGTAAATAAACTTGAATTACAATTGAGGCGATATAATTATCAGTGTCATTTATTTTGGCTTGCATTTCACTATAACAGAAAATCCGTTACAATTTCCTAGAAAATCTAAAATACTGTACTTTCTTTTAGAAATAGGATGCCCAGGCCAGGTGTGGTGGCACATGATTGTGATCCCAGCACTCAGGAAGCTGATCCAGGAGCATTGCTGAGAGTTCCAGGTCAGCCTGGCCCACAGTGAGTTCAAGGCCAGGCTGAATTACAGAGTGAAGTTTTGTATCAGAAAAGACAGAAGAAAAGGAAATAGGATCCCCAATACACTTTTACATTTGTTTCTATTTATCTAGTTCAACAAATTTTCCCTTTCTCTCACTTCCTAATTTCCTTAAATTAACATTGCTTATCCCAGTTACACAAATTGCTCAGTGTGAAGTGCTCTGAATCAGTCTGTTGTGTTTAGAGTTAGAATCAATGCTAGATGATAGATGGATGGAGTGATAGAAAGATACATGATGCATAGACAGATAAATAGACAGAATGGAGAATTAAATTGATTCACTTAGTTGACTGAAAGGTCCAGAGGAAGATGTCTAAAACGGAAGATCGTGTGATGCCAGTAGCATGGCTCATCCAAGTCTGAAGATCTGTGGACCAGGGAAACTAATGATATAACCATCACTGGGGCCCACTAATGTGAACCTCGGAGCACAAAAGTAAGACACCCTGGATCTCGGTTTTCGAAAAACTAAACAGAAACAAATTCAGCTGCTGGAGACAGAAAATATCTTTCTTTCTTTTTTTCTTTCTTCCCTTTTTAAATCTAGGTTCCTCAGCGGCTGTTTGGTGCCAGTCTACACTGAGAACAGAACATTCCCCATTCAATTGAATGTATCATACAGTAATGTGCTTTGGAAATGCTTATCCAGACATACTAAAAAATACTCTGTTCCTAGGTACCCAGGGAGCCATTTATCCACTGAATTTAGCACCTAAAATTAATCATTTCCTATCCTTTCTATTTTTTGGCTCTATGTAGCAAGGTCTTTAACTTACAGATATACTTTTTTCCCTAACGTTCAGGATGCTGAACGTAATTTTGGTTTCATGCGCAGATTTTTGTTTATCTGAAGTCCTCACGCACAGTATCTCTTGTGACTATACTTGGTGACAAAAGTTAATAGCATATAGAGATGCACAGAGTGAAGTCCATGTGAATTTACATGGAGAAAAAGAGTCATTTTGTAGCCTATGAGGGAAGGCTCACCACATATCAGCCCTGCTGACAATGTGTGACTTCTGAATTCTAGAACTGTGAGAAAAAAGATCTATTATTTCTTTTATTCAGTCGGTGACTTTTTATTATGGAAGCTCCATATGTAGCAATACTGCAGACATGCCTCAACATCCATGTCAAATATACTATTTACTGTAACAAAGATAGATTTGAGTCCTATTACCTTCCTCACAAGATTAAACTATGTGAAAAGGATCTAAAAAAGGAAAAAAAGAAAACTTTGACATTTTCGTTTTTGTTTATCTCAGTTGTTCATCTCATGGCAACACCTGTACCAGTGATCATCTAAATTAAGAAAATTAATGGCTCTTTTATGGCTGTACTTAAGCAATGCCAATGATTAAATGGTGGTTTAGAAACATTTGATGTGACCAAATTTGTAAAGTCCCACATCTGCATGCAGATTATTTAGAGTTCCTACATTGTTTTGTTAATGGTATCCTAAGAATATTTGCACAAGTGTCTTACAAATGTAATAGTCTAGGAGGCATGCAGGCAAGAACAGGAAGGTCAAAAAGAAAAGTAAGCTTGTGGGAAACATTTTATATTGATTTTATATTAATTATAGAAACTTTTAGATTTCTATAATTCTTTGATCACCTTGCACAATGTGAGAAAAGATAATTTGGTTTATAAGCTGACTAGATAAAGGTAAAATGTAAACATAGCAATACTTCAATTAAATACATGAAAATTCTAACTCATAGGTACTTCCCTCTTGAAGCTGCCATTTATGGATAGAGTACATAAACGAAAAATTGTCAAATGTATAATAAACTGATAAAATTCTACTGTGTCACAGCTCAAACAGTTGTACGTAACATTGCATTTTTTAAACAAAGAATCAGAAATGAATAAAATATAGCTTTTTGCATTTCAACAATATATTTTATACATTTAATATAATATAAAAAATCTGAACACACTCATAGGACATTAATATGAATTGTTAATTTTTATGGCATTTTGTAAACATACCACCCAGAAGGCAGCCATGCTTATTATTTTTATTAAGCATATGTATTTCATATTAACAAGCTTTCCTGACACTGAAACAAATGACTTCATATGCACAACTTAAAGGGGCTGAAACTTCGCTTATTGTTTCAAAAAATGCAGTCCACACTGTGGCAGGAACATCATGAACAAAGGGTGTGGTATGATCAAGCTACTTAATTCATGGCAAGCAGGAAATGAAGCCAGACAACAGCCCCAGCTAGGAAAGGGTGAGGGACTGCACATGGATCTTAGAGTCATAACTGCAGAACTCACAGAGACACACCACTAGTTAGCCTTACCAGTCAACTAGGTGGCTGGTTGGCAATTACACTTAATTGTTACAATTGCTAGGATAGGATAGAATTTAGAAAATATTATATTCTAGTACAGAACAAATTTCTAGTACTATCTATATATTAAACTTAGTTTTAAAAAATGTATATTTGAAAAATAAATTATTATATCATTTTCTATAGTGCATAGCAAAATTTTTCTAATTTTAATTGACCATAACTTAGTTAAATGCATCAAAAATTGTGTCTGGTAAGCTAAATATTAATTTTACTGAATACTTAATGTAGTAAAACAAGAGGAAAAATAATAAAATAAATATACACTAAATAATTTCCCTTTGGCTATTGGTTTACTAATCCATAATGATGTTTAGTTTCTTTATTTCATAGAGTAAATATTGTGGTCATCCAATATTGTCATTTTTATAGGTGAGGAAAGCAAGAGACAAATCACTATAATACCTTTCCCAGTACCACACAGAAAATTTCAGAAATATGAATCCGAATTCACAATATCCTCTTTAATATTTAAACCAAAATTCCTGTGGGGGAATAATAGAAAGTAAATTATATACACATAAATATCTCTGGTGGCTATTTTAACACCTAAATCTTAACACATGGATATCGACAGATAAATATTAGAAAGAAAATAGAGACATTCAGATTCTACACATAAAAATGCATGAGATGGTAAATTTTATAGTACATGTGTTCTACCACAATGAAAAAATTATATTCATTAAGTAGATTAATACAGTATAAATAACTTGGAAAAGATTCATTAATTTCCAATTATTCAACATAATGTTTTGTAACAGTACTAAGATAAAATATTTAAATAATAGAGATCTTCAAATCTGAATTTTCCTTTGTATATTTGTCTATCCTAGTAATACGGGTATTGAACAATTTCCATAAAGCTGTTCAGTGGTGGTGGTTACCATATCAGCCAAGCCTTCATATCTATTTGTCAGTGTCTGAATGGCTGCACTGGTACATATTTTAAGCATAACTCTCGCATTTTTTATCAACAGAATGAATGCATACTAAACAAAATGCTCAGAAATAAAAAAATTCAGCACGCATAAATACCTGTATTGTGCTTACATACTGTCTTAGTCACTGAAACAAAATACTTGACACTTGCAAGTTAAAGGAAAAAAAAGGTTTATTTTACCTCACATTATGTGAAGGCTTCAGTCCATAGTGGCCTGATTCAAAGACAGGGCAATACGGCAGAAAGGCATGCTAGAGGGAAATAGGCTATGGCAGGGTAGCCAGGGCAGGCAGGGCACAGCAGCTGCTTCCCATCTTTCCCTTCTGCTCCACCCAGGCTAAAGCTTACTTGTCAGTACTACCAAATCCCAGGGTGGGGCTTCACCCCGTCTTCAGTAAATCTATTTAGCCAATCCTAGAACTATGCTAAACCAGTTAGTGGATTAATTCAGCACTGCACACCGTTAATCCCAACATTCCACACCAGACAAGTGAAAAGAAACTCAGCTATGAGAACACGAGGCTTTAAGGAGAACCTTTAGATACAAGCCATAACACACAGAGATTAATATAGTTCTAGTATTTGTAAATAGATATTGTCCAAAAAGCTACATCATAAAATATGTAGCATAAACACAGAAATTTAAAAGATGAATTTGTTCAAATGTTACTTGCATATTTCGAACCAAATACTGAATTTTAGGATGAATAAGACCCTGTTCTTTTATTTCATGCTGGTTCAGTAAAATAAAGATTAGAAATACTATTATATGTGTAATATATAAAATATACAATATTATACAGTTGACAATAGAAACATAAAATACTGAAAAAGCACAAAAGAAAAAATTTTTGAAATTACTTTGATTTAAAAAGAAAGAACAAGTATCCTTTTCCCCGCAGTTTGTTCCCACTGATAATATATTTTAAAAATATATCTCTTCTTGGTAGATATAAATAATAAAAAATACTACAGTAATGAATTATGGAAAGTAGTTTACCTCACTGGTCCTCTCTATAGAATCTTGTAAGAGAATTTTAATTACAAATGTTTTAGGATATATGAAAATATGTATTGTAGCTCTCTGGAGAATATACAGGTTTCATTAAAATTATATTAACAATATATTTATTCATTATAGAAATATCAGAAAACAGAATTAGAAGCTTTAATAGTGAGTCAAAATGTAAAAGTTCTATAAGAACTTTTGGTAGACTGTGGATTGATGGACAATGGTTAAAAGGAATTGCAGTTTATTAATTTATTACACTAAGAAATTAGCAAAACTCTCTCCAGGGTGTTCAGTGACCATCTTGCTTCTAAGTGAGCTTTCCTCTTTTCTTTCATCAGAGTAGCCTATATAAATCTTTTGTTTCTCTAGATTCAATTGCATTCAGTAGTATTTATTTACATATATGTTAAAACCTATAAAAATGCTATTTTATTTTGCCCTCTAAGTATAACTTTAAAAGTTTGGTTATTTTTTTTTTATTTTATTCAGGCAAGTAATTCACTAAATGGGTTTCTGTGACAATTAAACTACAACTAATTTTAAATGTAGAATAGAATCTTAGTTTGAGCCCAAACATTGTTGATTTTTAAGTACAGATATGAATGCATAATATCAGGCCTTTTATGGAGTCATCCATCAAGAACATACCTAATTAGATTTAAGAAGATGTTTAATGATTTTTATCAATTCTATAAATATTGAGCACAAACCACAAATATGCATTAAACTCATGTCTGCATGTAATTTCCATTGTTATGTATTTAATTCAAAAGCAGGAAATATGCAATACTAATAAAAAAGCAAATTATTACACATTAAAAGGATTCATGGCATTAGTAACAATAAAATAATCCAGAATACACACAAATAGATAAAAGTAGTAGGATAACAGGAATGAGAGACAAAAGGTGATCAGAATGGGATTCTCTGACACAGCTATGTGTATTTTACTTTGAACTTATTCACACTGATTGATGACTCTTAAACAAATATTATTTAGCTAATTATAATATTTTCTAAATTTTTAGAAAGAAGAAAGAATAAAGAGAAATATGGCAGAAATTTTAGAGTTAAAGGATAATTTATTTGAAAATAATTATCTGTATTACAAAGATTTTCAATATATTTGTTATGAAAGATTAACTCTCCTCTTTAAAATTAAAAATATTTTATAGGAAGAACAATAAAATGGAAACAGGTTTAAAAAGATATTTTATATAATCTAAGTAAATTACTTTATTGAGGTACTGATAAATTCAAAATAATGAATTTTTTTTTCTCGGCAGCATTTCATAACTTAGACTACTCAAAATACTATCACATAGCATTTTAAAGGGAAAGAAAAAATGTAAAATTGTAAAAATTCCTACTTTTGGGATATATGCAATAATAAGTACTTCTTAGCATGCCCTGCAATATAGTTATATTTTATGTGAATGAATATAAGTACAACTGAAGCAGCAGAATAAGAAATTATTGAATACAAACAAGAGACTCAAGAATGGGTCTCATATTGCACTTAGAAGGCTACTTTTATGAATTATTACATGTTTCATTATTACATGTTACAAGTCAACGGATATCATGGCAGAACTTTTGAATCCTAAATATTTCTTTTTTTCAAGAAATATAAATGCCTTACTGACCATAATATAAATTGATCAGTGGCACAATTTTATTAAATGATCCTTTAAAGAAACTTCAGTCCACCTCTGTATGTCAAATGAGTACTACTATTTTTTTCCAAAGACAAATTAATAAATTGAAACAATTTCTAAACGTTACATGACAGGAATAAAAATAAAAGATATTTATAATAATGCTTTATGGGGACAACTGTTCAAGATGGGATAGTTTGACTATATTAGATATGCATACTTTTTATTTTGTTGTGAAAGGAAAAATTAAATTGCTTATATGGCAGGTGGGAGAAGAATGTTAAATGTTTAAGCAAGTGGTTATACTGCGGTGATTAGGAAAATCAATTGCATAAACAAGGTCCTGCCTTTTGATCAGTTTCTGTAAACAAGGTCCTGTCCTTTCCTTATGCAGCATGCGAGCCCCTAGTGGAAAGAAACATTTTTAACAGAAATTTAAATTTGATTCTGCAGCAAAATGACACTTTATATACTTTATAATATAGCCAAGGGGATATATTATAAACGCACTAGATAACTAAAATTTTGTTGGTAATGTATTTAAAATAGAACTTCCATGAAATTAACTGCTCAAAAGAGTTGGCCTCTTTCTTTCAACACAATAAACACAAGTACAGCTCATTAGGCAGTTTATACTTACCACTGGTAGATATGGCCACTGTAATCAATAATATCCTTCTGCAGTAAGAAGTGATGTACATTTTCTCTACATTCTTTCACAACAAATTTACAATTTCTAAAACTATACATCACTGCAAATTTTAGGTTTCCTTCTGAAAAAAGTGTGTATTGTCATACATTTTAATTCATGTGCTATAACATACATGAATTTATTATAAGATATACAGATGTGCTTTTAGCTTTATAATGTATTCTATATTTTTAATAGGATAAAGTGTGCACTAAAGCAGTAAAATTATATATAATTTTACTAACATTATATATATATATATATATAATTTTATAGACATATATATGTCTATATATATAATTTTACTAAGATTATACATATATGTGTCTATATTCAGATGCTTTGAAAAAAATCTCATAAAAATCATGAAGATATGATTTTCCAAGTAATGATTCATAATTCATTGTGAAGTCAATGTCTGTCCTGAAATAAATATATTCTTGGTTGTAGCAAAATCAGAGAACATTACTACATATTAGGGAAATAAAAATAAAGGAGAATTTTATCTCGAACTCTATTGATACTATCCCAGTTTAATCTAATTTCATGCGTCACTAGGAAAACTTCAAAATCTTCTTAGATATATTACCATCTTTTACAGCATTCATATATCCAGTTTTCCCTACAG
Source organism: Cavia porcellus (assembly GCF_034190915.1). Taxonomy (NCBI): domain Eukaryota; kingdom Metazoa; phylum Chordata; class Mammalia; order Rodentia; family Caviidae; genus Cavia; species Cavia porcellus. The sequence continues at coordinate 17,065,268 of NW_026947487.1, read as the reverse complement.
AACGATGTTTTCTCTGGACTATGTATATATTACTTATGTTTAGTTGAGTTAGTAAGTTCTCAAAAAACAAAGTCCACTTATTCTGTAACACCATTAATGCTGAAGTCCATTGACTACCATGAAACCTCACATTCCACAATTTCTTTCTACGTCTAATTGCACAATTTAGACAGAGTAGATTGGTTAATTTTGTAAATGGCACAGCTTCTTCCATCATTTTTAGTCTGATAGACAATGAAAGTATTATCATTTTAAAGAAATTACATAATTTAACAATGATGCAAAGGATTTTTTAAAGTGTATGAAATTTTCTTTAATAATTCAAAAGTAGAAAATCTTGAATCTAAAAAATCTTCTAATGTGTAATTTATGGATTCAGGATAGATCGATTTCAAATGTGTAAACTTTTCCAAAAATTGAATATAAGAGAACTCTAAAATATGCTTGTATTAACCTGGAGATTTGCCAAATCCAACAAACAGGTAGAAACTAGTTAATAAATAATGACTATCAAGAAGTTAATACATATCTAAATTTCAAGACATAAAAACTTATAAAGTAATCCAATTTTCAGGTGAACATGTTTCTTCATGTATTTACCTCATAAAATCATAAGTTAAAATATTTATAGATATTTATATACTAACATAATGAAAATTAATCTAAGAAACTATATTGAGGAGAGGTGAACTAATACTACAAAATTCCATTTGATATTTCAAAAGCTAAGAATGATACAAAAGTCAGTCTGAAGCATTTTTCTGAACACTTTGGTGAAAATCTGCTGTATATGCTCTTGTTTGTACACATTTTATTAAAACCACATTTTAAAACACTTTTTTCCAACAATCAGAATATAAAGTGTGTTTCCTTTTCAAAAGCTATTTATGACAAATCCACTGGTTTATATTTGCCTTCAATCTAAATGGAATGAGTTAGAATCACTAATACTTAAAATTAATATGCAAAATATTTCCATTTTACTCATATTCTTGTAGGTTTTTTGCTTTTTCTTTATGTTTTGTGATGGATATGGATAGGGGTTAGTGATGGATATGGTAGGGGGAAAACTTGTGGCGTCTGGGACAAAAACAATCTTAAAAGGTTTAAAAATAATTAGATATCTAAGTAAACAAATATTATAATTCTCAAAAATTGTGTTTATGAGCAAGTAAACATATAACCACCAATCTAACAAAAGTATTAAAGCATTATGTTTTTATAATTGTATTTCCACTTTTTATAAAACTAACTATTTTCTTTTTTTGGAAATAATTTCAAGAAAAAAAATTTATTGGTCAATAGGGACCAATTAACTGTATGCAGAAAAACCACAGGCAGTATAAACATTTCTCCCATTCAGGCAAAACTTTAAACACAAATATGAGAAAGAACTAATAGATAAGTAATCAGATAATTAGTTCACATTACTCTCTCTGTTATATAAAAATAATTTTCCAAAGTGTTGGTGTTGTTTCTGTTATAGCCTGTGTAATATCTTATTCATGAACTTTTTCAAGCTTTAGTAATTCTCTTTTTTGCCTATTTTTTAAATCAGTTGTGACCCTCTGAGCACAGACAGAAATGCCAGAGGTAGAAATGCATCTTTCATAGGTAGCATTTCTTTAAAAAGTTCTGAAGGTATATGTCATGTCTAGAAGAATAAAACATTAAAACAATGAAGACATATTTATTTCACATATTACATATAGATACTTTAAATAGAAAAACTGACCTTTTCTTTTAAAGTCAAAGAAAAAATTTGGTGGATAACTATCTTCAGAAAAAACAATGTGAATAAAATTCTAATTTTCTAGCGAGAATTAATGTAATTTTTATCCTTATATTTAAATTTTCAAAGAAACTATATAAATAATGCAATATAAATTGAAGAAATATAAAGATGGAGAGAGGAGAGGAGAGAAAGGAAGAGGAGTGGGGAGGTAGGAAAAGGGAGACATGGAGGGCTGAAAAGGCAGAAGAGAGAATTAGTCTGCAAGATTTAACAGAAGCTATAGGTGGAGGCACGAGCCCAAAGTCTGACCAATAAGTGAAAGTCAGGAATGCTTCCACACAAGACTTCAAGGACAGCCTGGGTGTCTTAGTTACTTTTTACTCGTCGCTGAGACAAAATACCTGAAGCCCAAAGTTGGGAAAGGAAAGGTTTATTTCTTAGTTTTTTGGTGGTTTCAGTCCACACTCAGTTGGCTCCAAGATAGGCAGGCACGGCTGGGACGCAGTTCTTGGTGGTTGCCAACAGCAAGCAGGAACCAGCAAAAAGCAAGACACACCTTCTTCCTGCCAGTACATCACATGCTGGCTCCTCCCCTAGGTGGGTGGAGCACTATCACCATCAATCCATGCACTAGACAATGCAAATGCACAAATGCACAATGGAAACTCATGAGGCCTGGGGGACACAGACATAAACCATGACACTGGGCAACAATTAACCACGTGTCTCTAAAAAGTAAATAAAGACATAACTAAAGTTAGTATAAATGTTCAAAGTGCAATACTCCACATCATCAGATTTGAATACCAAGGATCAGAATTTTTAAAATTTTAAACACAACAAAACAAAACAAAATAAATCCAATTAAAAAACAGTGAAATTGGTACAGAACTTCAAAATTGAACAATAGGAAAACAACAATGGCTACCATAGTATATATCTTGTTATCTTCATAATAGCTGTTCATTCTATCAGATATAGCAAAATTAAACCAAAATCAAACAGAATGAAGCCAAACAAAACAGAATGCTGAATAAAGCAAAGCAATTAATTAGAACAAAACGTAATAGTGACAATGATGCTGAATTTCAAAAACAAGGTAGAAAGAAATCCCCCATATTTGCTGTACTGCATACTGTTATCCTCCCTGTAGATGCTCAGACTGTCAGCCCAAAACCCACAAAGTCAACCAAACAATACAAGTACTCAGTTGCCCCCTATACCTCGCTTGCCACCAGCACAGCCTGTCCTCAGAACCAATCAGTCCCCAAAGCGGGAGGGGAGGGAAGGGGTGGTAACTGCTTAGACTACTAATAGGCTCACAAGCACTATCTGACTTTTCTTCTCTTAGGTCAGAAAGGCTGGCTAGTTGGCTTGTTGATCGATGGGCTCCTCCTAGTCCCAGCATGGCTAGTTCTCATGACCAGCTTTTCTCTTCCTGGGTCCCTCGCGGTTTGCGTGGCTTAACAGGAAGCCTGGATAGTTAGCTGGTTAGTCAGCTCTTCCCAGCAAGAGTCAGAGTTTATAGACAATAATGTCACTTGTGGAATATTGTATAAATGATACTAAGTAAACAATTGAGAAATAAATAACTGTAGCTGAAACCAATAAACTAAAGTATTTTCAACACAACAATATATAAAAAGGATATTATGAGACAATATTTAAATATACTTGCTGCATAAAACAGATATGATATTAATGTATATTGTATAACATTAATAAAGAAAAGCCTAATACTAATATTTGAAAACACAAAACTGACATGTAAACATTTTTAAAATCAAATTGAAGTGGTGAGATAATTTAAAAGATAAAAAAACTTGGCTGAAAATTGAAATCAAAATACAAGAATTATATGTGTAATATGCTAAATTGTCCTCTTAATTTTCACTGATATAAGAAGAAAGCTAACATTCTCACACATTGTTGAGCTGGAATGCAAATTTGTTAAATATTGTAAAAATATTTAAATGTGGCCTAATGTGTACATCTTTGATTCTACTTCTAAAATGCATGACATATGTCATGAAAGAAGAATATTTTTGCTTCAGAAAAAGAAAACAATATCTGAATATTCAGTTTTTTTCACATTATCAGGCTTTATTTTTCCATTATCATATCCAGTATCATATTCCATTTCATAAACTTACCAAAATTTGGATTTATTTAATTAACTCTGACCAATGAACATTTAGATTATTTCTCATTTTTCCCATTAAAAATATATTTGAAACAATTCCATAACAAAAGTCAATTTTAACTTATCTAAGAAATGCCATAAGCTAAATTCTTAGGTAAATAATTTCTCTGTTTGAGAGTGAATTATTATTTTGATAACTACCAAATGGTTTTCCCTTTTGTTGGTTTTGCACCAGTTTAGGCTTATAGTAATAAGCATGTGGAAACATTTTTTGAAATTGATGTATTTTAATCTATTTTCAGCGTCATTCAAAAATTGTTAGTCCTGCAGATTGAGCTAGAATCTCTGATGAGGGGAAAGGAAAGAAAACGGAATATATTCTAAATAGCTAAGATAGAAATACAGCTGGTTTCTCTTAGTTCACTGAAAACAAAGTGTTATTTTAATATTGTTTGGACATTACTTCATGCCTATATTTTGTGTTCTGAATAACTACAATGTAGAGAAAAGTATACAGTGTACCAACGATGGGTCCTGTTATCCTAGCCTTTTTAGAAATGTATTTTTCTTTTTACTTCTTCTCTTTAAAATAAAAAGTGAATCTGTATTGATATGAATTTCTACTTCGGTACCATATTGCAAAATGTTTAAGGACTTCTAAAAAATGGATGTCTGATCATGGCCTATTCTTAGGTCATCAGTGTGTTAGTGAATAGAGGCAGAGATCAGAATCTGACTTTTATAATTCCAAATGGGTAATTCAGTGTGCGGATTTTCTCATCATCTCTTCTCTGTACTTCATATCATTTCTTTCACTTATTTAAGAATTATTACAAATTTATGAACAAAGTGGTTCTGTTCAAGTGTGGCAGATTTGTACGGCAATTTGTATTACTAATATTAGAATACTATTGTATTACAGAAGTCATTTGACTATTTTGTCCTATATATTTCTAGGAATAGATTTACCTATACTTATTTCTTTTTGTGTAACAGCTAATCAAATATACAAGACCTTTAAATTAGCATTAGTTAGATGTTTTCCTAATTATTTTAGTTTAAGTCTGATTGTTAATGTTGGAATCTTTAAGTTGGTGGATTAAGTTCTGGGAAAATGTAATATTTAATTTAATTTGCCTATATCATTAAGATACATAGTATATTATTAAATATTCATTTTCATGATGCATTTTATCATTTGTATCATTTTTTTTTTTTTTTACTTTTTCCTTTTTATCGATACCGGGGATCTAACTCACGACTGCCTGCTTTCAAGGCAGGCGCTTATGCCGCTGAGCTAAGCCCCCAGCTCCCATTTGTATCAATTTAAGAATGAATGAAGTCTTAATCACTTTTGAAAATTGTATGCAAATTTGTTTATAACTTAAGGGAATTATTTCTTCATATGGTACATTATATCACAAGCCATTATAACAGATATGCTACAGATTTTCCTGAGATTTGCTTCTGTTGGTTCAGCAACAAAACAAATATATTGCCATGTTCTGAAGTAACATTAATTGTGTCACAATGAATTTGATATGCATACATATTCAGAAAGTCCAAAAGTTATAAAAATGTCAGATTCAGTCTATACTATATGAAACTGAGCTACTGAAACTGAACAGAAAATTTATTTATTATTTTTATTATATTAAGGAATCAGGGAATTATCCACCTGTTAAAAATTCAGGAATTTATATCAAGATTTTGTTTCTTTTTAGAAAGAAAAAGAAAAATGTATTATAACATTGTATCACATGTTTTTATCAATTATCAAAAATACATGTTTATTGTAAAATATTCACTTTTTTCTACATGTTTAAAATTAAAGTATTAATAGTAGCTGTCATTTTCAAAGATTTCACTGGTTTATGTCTATCAAATATCGGGGATTGCTAATTTTGATTTCTTACAACCTTTATGATTATTACTTCTATTTTGCTTCAATAGATATAATTACATTAATATCCAAATTTTTTAGCAAGGACTTTGAATTTAAAAGTCACTTGAATATTATATATTCAAAAATATTACCTGAAAGAAAAGAAATAGTTCAAGTACATTTGGAAGAAGCAATCTATTTTACCATCAATTTATATATTTTGCTGACTGTTAAAATAATCAACATCTAGAAACATGAAAATATAGACTGACACTTATTCATTGTCAATGTATTTCTAAAATCCTTCTATATAATGCACAAATATTGCTTACAATTTAGAGTTGATTATTGCTTACAATTTAGCGTTATAACTCTTACCACTTTGACAGTATTACACCTTCTCACACTTCTTTTAAATGGACTTGTAAACATATTTTATTATCAATTTAAGACATACAAATTTTCAGAACTATTAAAATGTTAAAAGACACATTTCTGAAACTACAGATAGAGTTTATATAAGATAAAATGTTACAATAAGATATGAGTAAATATATGATACATTTAGAAATCTCGTAGATGGCCAGCCTAACTAGTTATGACAGTAGGAAATTTGTATACTGAAAGTTTATGGTTAAAATATGAAAAAAATACAATGGACAAAATATGGATTTTTTTTAAAGTGTACAGGATTTATATAGTGTTTAACCTAATCTTGAAAACTCAGCAAACAATAACACATACTTATGCTAAACATATATTTCTTTATCTCATTTGTACTTCAAAAAAGGTTTTGTTCTCTTCAATACTGACTTAACTTCATCACTCTATGACTGTCACTTCTTTAATCTATGGAATACCTAATTAACGTGAATAATTGTGTACATTTTGGCCTATAATTTATCATCTTCAATATTTTATTCCATGAGTTTTTTGATGCATTTTCTTTATTCAAATAATATGCACTTAAAAATTTTGAAGCTAATGCCATGGAAGGAGGAAGTTTGGAAATAAAACATATATGTGTTAGTGATTATGTAAAATTATGTATCTGCGTTTTTAACATGATAGATTTTTATATCTATTGCTTTCCATTTCTAATGGATTGTTCCATGTATGAGAATAATTGTAAGATACAGGATAGAATGTAAAACTTAAAATTGCATTTTTCTCACCTTCATCAAAATATAAGCTTATTTTATGATCTATGTTCTCTCATATTTTCCTATCAATCATATTTGTCCAAGATAATTTATCCTGTGCTTTAATATTAGAACAAAAAATGGAAATCAAACAATTAAATTCAGACTGTGGGCTCTCAATATCTACTTACAACATAAATTTAAGAATGAGCTCAATAAATCTATTTCTAAATAAAATGGAAAGTCTCAATTTGATCTCTTAGTAGAAAGAAAATAATATATTTTATTATAAACTGTTTCTGTTTAAAACAGGATTTCTGTTTAAAAAATTACATGTTAAAATAGGAAAAATAATAAAGTAGGTTATAATATAGAACAAAAGTTATTAATGAGACAGGGAACTTATATATTGAGAATATTTACTTTCTGTAGTCATTGCATTATTATTAAGCTTATACTGGATAAGTCCTATGGCCTATTGATATTTTAATTTTCATTAATCTTTTATTATAGCTACTGTTTCTATTTGTAAGCAAGTCTGTAAGTGCTAATAGTGAGCTTCCATATCTTTTTAAATTTTCAGGGATTCAATTATATTTAAAATATTTACTTTCTATTTTTAATATAATTTAGGCTAGTCATATATATATACAAAGCTTTTTTTGTTTGCCTCTGTTTAATTTTCTCTGCCATAAGTTCATTTATGGCATCTCTGGTAAATAATACTGCAAATTTGTGACTGACTTAATTTTCACATAGGAAAAATAACACTTTCCTATACAACGTTTTCAAAACTAACTCTGTGAGTTCTAAAGTTGGAACATGTACTAGAACAGTAGGCTTACATAGTTAAATGCTGTATTTGAGTCAAGGCAAATTTAAACACTCTAGAGCTGAGTACTATATATAAAGTTCCCCCGACAGTTTTCTTCTGTTGGTTGCATAGAGAGGGAACAGAGGAAATGTCTTTCAAATGTGGAAAGCAGCTGAATTTTATCAGGTACATCTTGCATTAAAATGATCTACTATACTGCCAAGCAACTAGCAGCCTTGAATTGCTGTTCAGATTTGCTGTAGTTAATAATCTTGAGTGTTATAGGGTCATCTTTGAAACATATTAACTGCACTGTGCTATTAAATGTCTGTAGATGAAATGTGTGTTATTATGAATGAAGAATATGGTTCTTTGAACATTTGGGGGTAATTTGGTTTCTTCTGCATGATTTATACGTATGCACAGAGATAACTTAATCCACAAGAGATGCACAAGTAATTTATTTTGAACCATTGAAGTAAAACCGGGCAATAATTTATATGACTTTTAATAGGATGCTAAAGCCAAGGCAAATATGACATTGAATAGCACACAACTCTTGTCACCGTACTATTTCACTTTGGCTTGTGTGTTTGTGCATTTTCATTTATCATAAAATTATTCCTTTTTCAGATATACAGGTATACATACACATAGAACATTCTCTTGAAATGCTTTTAAGCAGAAATTAAATGATTAGTGTTCAGTGTTGGCTGTTTTCAATTGGAGAGTAACTTAAATTGGGGAGTTAAAAAACATTGCTAGGTTATTATGTGTTAAATTAAAATTGGTGCATAAAATTTCATTACATAAAATCTATGATATTTATTTCTTTCTTTTCCAAACCAATACTTTATTCAATATGTCATTTTTTTCTGTTTTGAGTGTCATTTAGTTAAGGAAATGTTCATGATATAATTTAATTTTATTTTTCTTTTGGCTTTTTTCCTATGAAATATTGCTCTTAGAGTAAGAAAATATGAATGTAATTGCTAATAAAATTTAACTAGGGATAAGTATGCCAATTATGCACATGATTAAATAAATACTAGCTTAAATAAAATATTGATTGTTCAAGATGCCAGATTATTGCATGTATTATTTATGATATCATTTTGCATTGAAAGCATATATTTCTAATCACATCTGAAAATTATACTAGGAATGAAGTTCAGATCTTTACATATAAGACATTATTATTTTATCAGCAAAATTCTAAGAAAACAGGGTTGCCCTACCAATAATGGTTGAGAATTTTGCTGTATTTTACTGAGACAAGCTGATTTTTATTGATTAAAAGGTGGAATCTTGCAATTGTTGTGCTTATAAAGATATTATAAATGCAGTTAAGTTCTCCCACAGACTTCAATTAAAAATTCTAGACAGAATACACGAAACAGCTATCCAGGGACTATGAAAACAAACAGTGGTAGCCTGGAAATGAATTCCAAAGTTTAAGAAAGAAATTATATTCCTTAGAATTTGTTTTATGCTTTGTTATTTTCCTAAAGCTTTTCCCAAGGTTGACATTATTGTTAGAAGTGCTTGGTAGGCACGGACAACCACATCTCCAGGAGAAACCAGTGCTTTCCAAAGATAGAGTTTGAAGAAATGAGCTTTATCAGCTCAAAAGTGTGAGAGACATTACTGGTAGTTGTCCAATGATAGTGTTTGCTGGCTTGTTTAACTTTTATGTATCAATCGTAGTCAAGGAGCTATATGTCTGAGATGTCCCTGGAAGAAAGTCACCAAACATTCTAAGGGAAAACTCATGACTCAGTGCTACAGAACTTAAAAAAAATGACCCAGTGGTTCCAAAGACTAGGATGAAAATAACCTCCCCTCACTTTATATCTTACTATATTACCACAAGAGAACTACAATTAGCCTGTAAATAGCTAAATATTGTGAACTAATAGTACAAGACCATATGGATAAAGAATTGAGTACACTACACTAATAAAATCATTTTTAAAAATTTGGTTTGTTATTTGTAGCATATTTTAGTACTAGATCTGGCCCCACTCTATTTAAAAATATTCCTCATTTTACTTTAAAGAAAAGGGTTTTTTGTTGGTGGTTGTGTTTTTTGTTTTTGTTTTTTTTTTTTTGTTTTTTTGTTTTTGTTTCATTTTTTGTACTGGGGATCGTACTCAAGACCTTGAGCTTGCCAGGCAACTGATACACTGCTGACCTAAATCCCAGTCCAGAAAGTTCATTTAGTAAATAATACTTGGCATGTTGAATATTAGACATGCTGTTATTCTATGCTTTTGTCTTTTTCACCACATCAATCACTTATTTTCATTTTTCTATTCATATTTTAGCAATTTATAATTTCAATTCTATTCCTTGCAATCTTTGAATACTGTGCATAAGGTTCTATAAAGTTATTTAATATTTAAGGTTCAAAAAGTTACTTAATATTTAAATGTTTGAAAACTTAAACGTTCTCAGAATCTTGCATACGATATTAATTTCCCTTTTCTCCTTGATTTAATTTTACTACTTTGAGAAAAGCAAAATTCAGTGTCAGACTGCTATGCCTGATTCCACAGTGATACTTAAAGCTGGAGTGAAGTGCAAAACTATAGTAATGACTACTTTTAAAATTTATGGTAAACTGAATTGTTTGTTTCTTAAAACTTCGTTAAATTTACCCTAGATCCTGTACTACTTTATTTTCATTTTCTGTACTCTTTCTTATTCCATTCTTGTAGTTATCTTTAAAAGGTTCTTCTTTCTTTTAATCCCCAAAAAGTTGTTTCACTTTTTAACTGCTACTGATGACCTTGTACTCACTTAATTGGTAATAAGCCAGCCTCAAAACAGTTCTGCAAGTTTCATCCAGTTCATGTACCCATTGCAACAGAGCCCACACTCAGACTTTTCAGGTTATTGAATTTTTACAAAATTGTGTGTATTTCTACAAAATTCTTTGCTACCATTGTTTTATAAACATTACTTTGATATTATCTGACTCTTCAGCATCTCTGAAAGGCCTATATGCTAAAGATTTGGTGTTTACCAAGACACTGTTCAAATGTTGGTGATACTAAGCAGGAAAGTTTCCATTCATTAGAACATCTTTAAAAAGGATAGTGGGAACCTTTCTCCAGCTTCTTTTCCTTTTTCATTTCCAGGTCACAAGCTCCTCAGCTTTGCTGGACCATGTGTTTTTGCCGATGGGCTGTTTCCCAACAAGCCCATTGTGATCAGGCAACCTATCATCACCTGGAATCTGTGATGCCTTTAGCTGACATAAATCTTTTCTAAGTAGATTATTTTATTTCTTTTCTATAGTATTGGAAAGCCAACTACAGAATACCTGCATGCAACTCAAACATTTTACTTTGACAAATCTCAAGCTTCTCTCTTGTGTAATTATTTTCATTTTAATATAAATGTTCATTTTCATTAAAAAATCAGACAAAAGAACAACAAACTCATGCCCAGCATTGGCCTTTCTATGGCCTAACTTTTTATCCTGTTTTTTTCTAAACACTGAACAATAACTACATCCTCCAACATAAATATTTTCAAATGTCCTTTAAACTCATTGCATTATCTTTCCTCTTAACTGTCTTCTGTCAATCAGTTCATGAAGGCTTATGTCAAAACCCCACGGGTAATGCTTTTAAGAGGTCACCAGAGACATCCAAAGACATAAACCTGCAGGCCAAATCTCCATTCTCATTATGTTTGACTTACCATCTGTCTTTAATGCTGCTGAAAACAAATATTGAGACCTCTTTAATAAGTGACACTAAATAATGTAATACTGTAATTCTTTATTTTCTTATCAGCTGTAATACACATTGTGTATTTTGGTAAACATGGCAATATGAATGGCAATGTAAAGGACAAAATCAATGTCAGTTTAAATAGCCATGAAAAAATATTAATAGCTTTAAAAACTCTGAAAATACAGAGCATCACAGTGTATTGTTTCTACATTTTATATTCAGAATAAGTATTGACCATCAAATATTTTAATAAGAATTAAAGTATTAAAGAGTAACTTTTATTTGATTAACTACAGTCACATTTCATCGTTGGCATATCCTAAGTCAGTAAAAGACACGAAAGAAAATATGTATTACGCTGTTTATGCTCTTGTGTAAGTTTCATGTTCCTATAATTTTTCTGAAGAAATAAAAGCTTGACATTTCATGATGCCTTACTAGCAGACATTCTAAAGTGACCATGAAAATTTGATGACTTCAATTTAAATTTATCATACTCTTTGAATTTTAAGTAATTGTAAGTATATTAATTTAAAAGAAATGTCCAGAGAAGATTTATGTAATGGGAAATATCATATAGTTATTTATGTTACTAGTAAACATTCCATACTCTCCAAATATGTCTATTATTTGCTTTATAATGTCATGTATCTTTTTTGTTTGATAAATAATAAGGGGACTGAAGTTTATGATTAAAAATAAAATATTTCTAGTTTTTTCATTGTTGGAGATGACTATGAAGCTTCTCTGAGCAGAATATAAAATTAATTGGCTTTCTTGTTTAACTGTGAGTCTGTCCTAGGCCTTGGACCCTTGTTTGGTGTTGGAAGCTGATTCATAGTAAGTGGACGTCTCTGAATCACTGGTCCTGGCTGAGACCTGTAGGTGAGGCCAAAGATACCTCAAAGGACAAGACAAGGCCACAGCTGCGGACATCTTGGCTCCAACCCCAACTAAGTAGATAGACTGCAGCTGCAGGCATGTCACTCCTGCAGTCTCACTGTAACCATAATTGTGATCATGGAGATAAGATGGCTCTCCTTAATTGGCATAATTTACCACTTAGAGAAGTCTTTGAAGTGACTCCTAAAGTCCTGCTCATTTCCCATGCTTTCCTCAGTTTCCCTGCTCTTTATTTGGACCTAATAAATATGGGTGGTCCAGAGAAGTCTTTGTCTTTGACCTCAGAGGCTCGAACTCAGCTTAAGGGTTTTGACTATCTTGGAGCCCTAAAACCATATCACTTGTCTCATTTTTATTTAAGTCTTTTCTGTACACTTGTTTAGGTGATGGATGATCTAGATCAGGACATGATAGTTCATTATCTTAGACATTCCAAATACAGAAATATGTGCATCTCCAAATATAGAGAGTATGTAAAAAAAAAGTACACATTACCACTACAAAAGAAATCTCAATTCACTTAATATCTATTTTGCAGTCCACATTTCTTGATTTTAAAGCAAAATAATTAATGCTGAATCTTCAGTTATTCCCAAATAACCAAATCACTGCATAAAACACTATATAAGTTTTTATTATGCATAAAATTGATAATATTATATAGTAAAATGATTAGGCTGTCACTTAGATGTATTTAAATGAGCATGAATATTCTGAGTTTTTTCCATTTCAATCTAAATATTTTGCACTAAAAATGTATATTACCTACTATAAGATTAAATATGAGAATCAGGCTTATTAGGGTCATAAGACAAAAATAAACACACTTGAAAAGAAAACTTGTATACATAGACATTATAGATAAATATTTTGTATCTATTTCTTAATAGTTTACATAATAAAGATTGCTGTCAAATAGTAATGAAAAGAGGAATACAATGTTACCTTAGTGAATGAATCCTTTTGTTTTCAAACAGTTTGCTTCACAAACAGCAGAACATGGCAATATATTCCTTTTGTTTGAAAGTCCTACATCATGTGACAAGCATGATGGAAGAAATCTTTCCTGGACCCTGTTTAGATGCCGCGCCTGGCCATCGGTCTGCAGAGGAGGAGCTGGGCAGATCTGGGGTGCCCTCACCGGCCTCTCTGCGTGTCTGGAGGACTCTGGAAATCTCCGCCCAGACTGTTGGAGTCCCCCCAGGCTTCCAGGTGCAGTGAAGGGGAGAGGTGGGTTTGAGGCTTCCACATCAGCCTCCCCATTCTGGTTATACTTGGAGAATTGCTGAACTCCCGAAGGGTGGGCCAGCCCACACTATCAGCCGAGCCCAGCCTGTTTTGCGGCCACGCCTGGCCATCAGTGTACAGAGGAGGAGCTGGGCAGATCTGGGGTGCCTGCATCGGCCTCTCCGTGTGTCTGGAGGACTGTGGATATCTCTGCAACCAGGGAGGGTCCACAGGTTCCTGAGGCACCGTGGCCTGTGGTGAGTACCCTAACCTGGCAGCAATTGAAGAACTGTGGAGCTTCCAAGGGGCAGGTGGGCGCACAGTGACCCTGAGGCCCAGCTTGTCTGGAACTGTGGAGTTCTGAGCAGGCAGAGGAGGGCCACTGGCTCTGTAGGCCCAATGGCTTGGGATAGCGTGGTGCCAGAGTCTCAATAGCTCCAAACATAGAAGGGGATTTTCAACAGATCCTGAGGAAGCTTTCAAATAACACTTGAAACACAGAAATATAGGAAAATGACAAAACGAAAGACCAAATTACAACCTCAAACCTCCAGCCCATGTCAAGAAACCCTAGGAGCGATGTATATAGAAGAAAATATATCCCATCCACCTCATATATTGGACACAATAGCTACTGAAATTGACAAGCAACTACAGGAAGCTTTAAAGAAATTCAAACTCGAAATAATCTCCCAGATAAAAGAAGAAATGATAAAAGAAATGAAAGAGATTCTAAATATATCTAAAGAAAACACAGATAAAAAATTGGAGGAACTATACAAAAAGATAGAATCCCTAGACGAGCAATATAAGAAACAAACAGAATACATAATGCAGATGCACAGAGATATACAGGAAATAAAAAACTCCACTGAAAGTTGTAAAAACTGCCTTAATGAAAGTGAAGATAGAATTTCAGACCTTGAAGACAGGATTTCAGCTAGTGAACAGGAAAGGAAAGATCTTTTGAAAATAACAAGGAATCAGGAAACAACAATTCAACAACTGCAAGATGATGCAAAGAAGAATAACATAAGAATGATAGGGATTAATGAAAGAGAGGGAGACAACATGAAGGATGTCAGGAGGATATTTAGAGAAGTAATAGCTGAAAATTTCCCAAGCATGAGATCAGAAACTGACATCAGGATCAGTGAAGCATATAGAACTCCAAACAGTCATAACCAAAATAAAACTACACCCAGACATATAATAATCACCATCCCAGAAATCCAACACAAGAATAGATTATTAAAAGCTGTCAGAGAGAAAAAGACAGACCACTTATAAAGGAAAACCTATCAGAATCACAGCAGACTTCTCAGCACAAACGATAAAGTCAAGAAGAGCATGGAGTGAAGTATTCCAGATCCTAAAGCAAAACGATTTCCAACCAAGACTGATATATCCTGCAAAACTATCATTCAAAATAGATGGTGAAATACGATACTTCCATGACAAAGAACAGCTGAAGAACTTCATGAACACCAAACCAACCCTGCAAAAAATATTGAAAGACAGTTTAGATACACAAAGGAAAAAAAAACACTAAGCAAAGCAAATAATTAAACAGAACAGAAAGATAAAGATGCAACAGCAGAGAGATAACATTCCTACAATTAACCAGCATTTAACAGTAATAACCAGTAATGTAAATGGTCTCAATGCACCAATCAAAAGAAACAGACTAGCAGAATGGATCAAGAAACAAAATCCAACCATATGCTGTTTACAAGAAACCCATCTAACCCAGAAGGGTACTCACAGACTGAAAGTAAAAGGATGGAAAACAATTCTTCATGCAGCAGGAATCCAAAAAAAGGCAGGAGTAGCCATTCTGTTTGCAGACAACGTGAACTTTAAACCAACAATGACCATAAAGGACAAAGAAGGTCACTACATACTCATAAGGGGAAAACTCCAAGAGGAAGAGATAACTATCTTAAATATATAAGCACCAAACTCCAGAGCACCCAGTTATATAAAACAATTATTAACAGAAATGAAAATTCAAATTATCAGTAACACAATTGTAACAGGAGACCTTAATACACCACTGACACCAAGGGACAGATCAACCAGAGAGAAAATGAGCAAAGAAATAACAGAACTGAATCACACCTGTGAACAAATGGGTTTGATAGACATATACAGAATGTTCCACCCAACAACATCAGAATACACATTCTTCTCAGCAGTACATGGATCATTTTCTAAAATAGACCATATATTAGCTCACAGAACATATTTAAGCAAATGCAAAAGAGTTGAAATCATCCCTTGCATATTATCGGATCAGAGCGCTCTGAAATTAGAAATTAATGATAAAAGATACTGCAAAAATTCCGCAAACACATGGAAACTGAATAACACACTCTTGAGCAATCAGTGGGTCACAGAAGAAATTAAAGAAGAAATCAAACAATACCTGAAAGAAAATGAAAATGCAGATACAACTTACCGGAATCTGTGGGATGCAATGAAAGCCGTCCTGAGAGGAAAATTTATTGCACTGAGTTCCCACATCAGGAAAACAGAACGAATACAAATAAATAACTTGATGCTACACCTCAAACAGCTAGAAAAAGAAGAGCAAGTCAAGCCCAAAGCCAAAAGAAGAGAGGAAATTATAAAAATCAGAGCAGAAATCAATGCAATAGAGACTAAGAAAACAATCCAAAGGATCAACAAATCAAAGAGTTGGTTCTTTGAAAGAATAAATAAAATCGATAAGCCCCTAGCCAACCTTATTAAAAAAAGGGAAGAAAAAGCTCAAATTCATGCAATAAGAAATGAAAAAGGTGAAATCACTACAGACCCAATAGAAATACAGAAGATCATCAACACCTATTTCGAAAACCTCTACTCTCAAAAGTTTGATAACACAGAAGAAATAGACAGTTTCTTAGAAGCATATGAAGTGCCAAAGCTAGATCAAGAGGATGTAAAATTGTTGAATAACCCAATCTCGGTTACTGAAATTGAAAATGTAATTAAGTCCTTACCCACCAAGAAGAGCCCAGGCCCAGATGGATTCACTGCAGAATTCTACAAGAAATACAAAGAAGACCTAATGCCGACACTCCTCAAACTATTCAATGAAATTGAAAGGGAAGCAATCCTTCCTAAGTCATTCCTGGAAGCAAATATCACTCTAGTACCAAAACCTGAGAAAGACCCAACTAAAAAAGAGAACTATAGACCGATCTCCCTAATGAACACAGATGCAAAAATCCTCAATAAAATATTGGCAAATAGGATCCAGCAAATCATCAAGAAGATTATACACCATGACCAAGTGGGATTCATCCCAGGAATGCAAGGACGGTTCAACATACGCAAATCAATAAATGTAATCCTCCATATCAATAAAGCCAAAAATAAGAATCACATGAACATTTCTATAGATGCAGAAAAAGCCTTCGATAAGGTCCAACATTTATTCATGATAAAAACTCTACAGAAAATTGGAATAGATGGTCTTTACCTCAATATAATAAAGGCCATTTATGACAAACCAACAGCCAGCATCATACTAAATGGCCAAAAATTGAAAGCCTTTACTTTAAAATCAGGCACAAAACAAGGATGTCCTTTATCACCACTCCTATTTAATATAGTACTGGAAGTACTAGCCAGAGCAATTAGGCAAGAAAGAGAAATAAAAGGGGTAAAAAGAAAAGAAGAAGTTTAATTGTCATTGTTTGCAGATGACATGATACTCTACATAGAAGACCCCCTAAGCTCCATTGAAAGACTCTTAGATACAATAAATAAATTCAGTAATGTGGCTGGATACAAAATCAATACTCAGAAATCAATAGCATTCCTATACACAAACAACAAAACCACAGAGAGGGAAATAAGGGAAACTGGACTATTCACATTAGCAAGCAAAAAAATGAAATATTTAGGAATTACTCTTACGAAAGAAGTGAAAGACTTATACAGTAAAAACTATATTACACTGAAAAAGGAAATTGAAGATGATCTCAGAAAATGGAAAGACATCCCTTGCTCATGGATAGGAAGAACAAACATTGTGAAAATGGTCATTCTCCCAAAACTGTTATACAGATTCAATGCAATCCCAATAGAAATACCATCAACATACCTTATAGATCTAGAGAAATCACTCCTAAATTTCATCTGGAACCAGAAGAGACCTAGAATCGCAAAGGCAATTCTAAGCAGCAAAGACAAAGCAGGAGGCATCACAATCCCTGACTTGAAGTTATACTACAAAACAACAGTAGTAAAATCAACATGGTATTGGAATCAAAACAGAGCTGAAGATCAGTGGAATAGATTAGAAGATACAACCACAACTACAAACACACTCAACCACCTTATCTTTGATAAAGGAGCCAAGCAGGTTCACTGGAAGAATGACAGTCTCTTTAATAAATGGTGCTGGAAAAACTGGCTCTCCATTTGCTGAAAACTAAAGCTAGACCCATGTCTATCACCATGTACTAAATTAAAATCTAAATGGGTCAAAGATCTGAATATTAAAACAGAAACACTAAATCTATTGGAAGACAAATTAGGTAGAAACCTTGGAGACATAGGAGTAGGTAAAGAATTCATGAACAGGACTCAAACCGCAGGGGAAATACTTCCCAGAATCAATAACTGGGACCACTTCTTATTAAAAAGTTTCTGCATGTCAAAAGAAATCTCCAGCATAGTGAAAAGAAAACCCACAAACTGGGAAAAGATTTTAGTGAACTCTTTCTCAGACAAGGGCCTCTTGTCTAAAACATATAGAGAATTAAAGAAACTCAGACCTCCAAAATTCAAAGATCCAATCCAAAAATGGGCATCTGAGATGAATACACAATTCTCAGATGAAGAAATGCAAATGGCAAATAAATACATGAAAAAATGCTCATCATCATTGGTCATTAGAGAAATGCAAATTAAAACCACACTGAGATACCATCTCACTCCTGAAAGAATGGCCAGGATCAAGAAAACCAACAACAACAAATGCTGGAGAGGCTGTGTGGAAAAAGGAACTCTCCTGCACTGCTGGTGGGAGTGTAGACTGGTACAGCCTTTGTGGAGATCTGTCTGGAGATTTCTCAAAAAGTTGGGATTGGAAATCCCATTTATTTATTTCTTTTTTTTAAATTTTATTTAAGGAGAAAAGAAAAAAAAAGCAGAGAAAGGGTACAAGTTATACAGATTTGCAGAAAAAAAATGAACAGTAGGAAATCACTAGTTAATGGATTATATACTGTCATCTTAGAAATAATTGTTCAAGTCACAAAATTAAAGCTTGTAAAGTGGACATTCCATCAATGATACTGCAAACAGTTCTGTTCAATGATCCAATAAATCTCTGTGATATCATAGTCTATCTTATACACTTAAATATACATGCAGTTATATAGTTTAGAGCACTTTCTTTTCCTCTCTTTTGTGCAATGACTATTACACATTTTGGGTTTCATTGCTGTCACGGTTCTTATTACTTTTTTGGAAGAGAGTGAAACCAAATGTGACATAACAGAACAGAATCGGTCAAGTCAAAAGGGTGGACATAATAGATAATGTGAAAACATAATACAAGGTGATCAACAATGGTTACCTAAATGCCTCCCGCTATCTCTAATAGAATTGCCTATACCATTAGTTATAATACAATTGAACAAAACAGAAAAGAACAAAAACGACAAAGCCAAACCATTGGAGACATTGTAGGTCTTCAAAAGTAGATAAAAGTCAACGAGAATGGGCGTTATAATGAATCTCATTATCTTCACAGCTTATGCCTAAATTTTCGAACCTGATACTATCCAGCAAAACAGAATAGGGGAACATCAGTTAAAAACCAGATGGTGAGAGTAATACAGGGCTTTAAATCGAGGTAATGGAAAGTCAAAGTGGGTTACTATAATATATCTTGCTATTTTTTTCCTTTAATTAAAAGGATAAAAATTTTTAAAAAAGTATTTAAAAAGTAAATAATAGAGTGGAGATTGAGATAAAAGAGGGCATAACAATGAAACAGCACAGATCAAACATAACCATTTAAGCAGAATAGTGTTTCACTACCAGATAATCCTGACCTAAAAGTAGTTACCATATTGTCTCTTTCCTTGAAATCCTTGAGTACAACTTCGTATACTGTAGCATTAAGTATATCAAAACAATGTAAAACCACTTAAGAGAATGACAGCATTACAGAGTATTTAGAATCGACTAACAGAAAATGAATAATGGTTTCTGTATAATCTCCTTGTCTTTAAAAGTTTTTTGCTTATACTATCGTACATAATAAAATCCAGTAAGATACAACCTATTTAGACCATTGGAGACAGAAGGACAAAATCTAGATGAGACTTCAAAACAAGATGATACTAAATCAGTATTACCTATTAAGATGTCATTTTCTCCAAAATACCTGTTCCTATCATCCAATCTTCTCTGCCTCATTTCTGTTGAGCTCTTATTCTGTCAGTAGCTGTCAGTTTGTCTTCTTCACTTTGTTCTCTGCTCCATTAGTCGTGGCCTCCATTATTTCTGGATTCTTTGTATTTTTCTTTTTTTAGAATATCCTGCAATACTCTCTGTAGAGTTGAATTGGTGGTTGCAAATTCCCCCAGTTCCTCTTTATCCTGGAAGCACCTTGTTTTCCCATCAATTTCCAGGGACAGTTGTGCAGGATATCTCAATCTTGGCTGGAGATTATTATCTTTCAAAGCTTGAATTATTTCCCCCCACGCTCTTCGTGATTTGATGGTTTGTGCAGAGAAATCTGCTGTAATTCTGATGGGTGTTCCCTTGTAAGCGGTCTGTTTCTTGTCTCTGACAGCTTTTAATATTCTGTTCTTGTATTGAATTTCTGGAATATTTATTATTATATGCCTAGGTGTTGCTCTGTTTGGGTTGTAGGTAGCTGGGGTCCTGTATGCCTCATATATCTGAGTATCTTTACCTTTTGCTAAATTAGGAAAATTCTCCTGGATTATTTCTGTGAGTAGCTTTTGTAGTTCATTTGTTTGTGTCCCTACTTCTTCTTTTATGTTCTTAATCCTTAAGTTATGGATCCTCTTATCATCTTCTTGTCTTTGTATTATTGCTGTTTGTTTCTTTGCTATTTTTAAGAAGTTTTTCATTTCATTCTCCCATATTACAATTCTGCCCTCCAGTTCAGATAGTCTGTCCTTAGTTTCTTTCAAGCTGTTATGCCAGTCTTCGATAGACTTCTTAGTTTCTTGGTAGTCCCTTTGAACCTGCTTCACGTATTCTATGCTTTCCCTGTTTTCTCCTCAAACAATTCTCCCCTGTTTTTCTGTTCTTCCATTCCACCATCTGTTTTTTCTTGGGTGGGGCTTAGCATTTCTCTGACTATTTTGCATACTTCTAGCTTCAGGTCGTTGATAACTTCATTCCTGAATTGCTCTATGAGGCTCTCTATATGGTGCTTTATGTGTATTGGTGCGGTGTCCGCTATTGCCTGTTTCTCAGAATTGGGGGCCGAGGAGCCTTTCTTGTTGCTGCCTCTTCCCATATTCTCTGTTCCTTATATATGCAAGCTTATATGAGAGGCCTAGCTTCTCTCCCTGTCAGCCACAGCCTGATCGAATTGCGCCGGTTAGGTGTTCCCACTCACCGCTGCATACCAGGCAGCCTACGAGGGGGCCCGCCCCTCCCGGCCTCCGTCAGGCTCTGCGATCTGGGTTGGGCCAGCCTACGGGGTCCGCCGGCAGCGTCACGCAGGCCAGGCACTTTTCAACAATCCCGCCCGAGAGGGGAATGTGTGGCTGCAGTCCCCACTGCGCCCTGCTCCCGCAGGACTGCTCGGGCCCAGAAAGTCCACTGGAGTCAAACCGTGGTGGAGTGTCAGTTTCTCTCACTCACCTCGCCACAAGTCAGAACATGCCTCCCTGCCCGTCCTGTTTTCGACTCCATTCGCAGACTCCTGTTCTCAGAGTTTCCGTGTGTCTCTCTCCTTGCCGAGCTGATGTAGAGGCAGCCAGCCACCACGCGGCAGGAAACCCAAATCGCGGCTTCCAATGGCGCAGGGTCCAGCCTCAGCAGCGAGACTTTTCTGTTCCTGTTTTAGCACCAGGACTGCATTCCAAGTTGGTTTCTCTCAGCCGAGTTCGTTCCTGAGTCAGCAGAGCATAACTCCACCTGCTTATGTCTCTTTAGTCCGCACCATACCTGGCTTCTGAGCCTAGTTTTTCAGAGAGCCTCCGGTAGTTGCTGTTATCTGTCCGCCATGTTCTCCCGGAAGTAATCCCATTTATTTCAGCTATTCCACTTCTAGGCATATTCCCAGAAGAACTGAAAGCATCATACCACAGTGATATATGTGCACCTATGTTTATAGCAGCACAATTTGTAATCGCCAGATCTTGGGAACAACCCAAGTGTCCATCAACTGAGGAATGGATAAAAAAGTTGTGGTATTTCTATACAATGGAGTATTATTCAGCTATAAGGAAGGATCACATTGAGATATTTATCAATAAATGGGCGCAGCTTGAGACCATACTCATAAGTGAAATAAATCAATCTCGCATGTGTGAATACCCAATAGTTCCCCTAATGTAAGTAATGATTCAAATATATAAAAATATGTGGTAATCATGATTCCCCATTAGGTGGCCTTGAAGTCTTATAAAGGTTTCACTCATTAATTAGAAAGGCTTTATTCTGGCCTTCTTGATATGTAAATAGTTGAAGCTAGAGTATATGAAGTTTTATCCAAATATTTCAAGGAAAAAGACAGACACTATGGTAACTACTATTAAGTCGCGTTATATGGTGGTGAAGTACTAGGTTGCTGAAACAATCATGCTTTGACCTCTATTGTTATATTGTTATGTCCTGTTTTATCTCAATCTCCCCCTTATTCTTTTAAAAAAATTATTTAGTCATTTCTTATGTTTGTCTTAATTAAAGAAAAAATTTAAAAAATTAGGATATATAAATAGTAACTCTTTTTGATTTCCTATTAACTTGTTTTGAAGTCCTGTAATACTCCCACTATCTTGTTTTGACTGATTAGACTCTGTTCCATTCTATATGATAGTATCAAGTTTGAAGACATAGGCAACTACTTTGAAGGCAATAAGATTCACTAAGATACCCATTCTGGTTTGACTATTGTCTTCTTTGGAAGTCCTGTAATGTTTACAATGCCTAAGTTTTATTGGTCTTGTTCTCTACTGTTTTGTCCAACTTTATAATATCTAATGAGATAGACAATTCTTTTTAAGGAAACAAGAGACAACGTTGATAACCATTGTTGATAAACTTGTACTCTGTTCCACACCATGTGCTATGTCTATCCTTGGTTTTGACTGACAGCTTTGTTTTGCCATATTTGACTGTATTCTCTCCCCCCCAAAAAAGTAATAAGCACTAATGAGTAATAAAATCCAAAATGTGTAAATTTTGTTGTAAAAAAGAGAGGGAAAAAAAGAAAAAAGGAAAAGAGCTCTAACGGATATAACAGCAAGTGTGTTTAGGGGTGTTAAATAGCTGACTATATCAATGTTTTTGGATCATTGAGCACAGCTGTTTGCAGTCTCCCTGTTTGAATGTCCACCTTGTATTCTTTGATACTGTGATTTGAGCAACTATTTTCAAGATGATAATATGTAATCTACTAACAGGTGATTTCTTACTGTTATGTTTTTTTTTTTTTTGTAGTTCTGTATTACGTGTACCCTTACACCGCTTTGTTTTGTTTTGTGTTTTTCTCTTTTTCCTCTTAAATTAAAAAAAAAAAAAGAAATCTTTACTGAACAAACAGGAAAGTGGCCATGTTGTCCAGAATTATGGAACAAATTAAGTTTGTGAATTGAGAAACCACTATACAATGATGAAGGAAAAGATTTTGAAGATCCTAAATATATAAAATACAACACTTATAATTGGTTAATCTTTTCCAGATACTATTGTCTATGATTTAAATGTTCTCCATTAACTCAAAATATGATGTCTCAGAGAATACAAATGCATACTGTATATTCAGATTATTTTGTTTTTTAATATAAGCACCTAATGTGATGAAAGCTATGTGTATACGATTTATTAATAATTTAATTATTAACGTGAAAGATTTTTTGGAAATTTACATCATGTTTAAAGTCATCTTAATAATATATTTGTGAATATTTATGCAAGAGTATGATAACATATCTAATTTGAATACGCACATATTTTTGTTACTTTTTTGAGAATACTTAAAAATATTACTAAATACCACCTTATAAGAGAAAAATCATTTAATAATACCAATATTTGAGGTGAATTGTCAAAACAAATTGAAAATATTTCACATACATTGCTCTGCATAAATACCAACCAAAAGTTATAATAGATTATGTGAAATAGTAAGAAATTTTTCAAAATGAAAGGAAACTAGGAAGGGTGGAAAAGGAAAGAAATGAGTAAGGAAAAAAAAAGGAGTTGCCCATTTTTTAAATTAGGTCATAAATAGCAAACAAATAATTCAATCATTGATTGAAAATGTGATGCAGTTAAACTATCCTATAGTCGAATGTTCTAGTATTGTGTCCCACCAGTGGGAAAGCTGACCTGTATCTCATGAATCTAGGTTATCTCTTCACCTCAGAAAGTCCAGAATGATTGTCATATTCACATGTGAAAACTTCTGAAACACCTAATTTTTAAAGGTAAAATAAATCAAACTCTAAGCCTGATTTCAATTTATGGTGTAATTTTTGTACGAAAGAACACAAAGTGCTCTAAGAGTAGTTGAGGATAATTTTCTCCATTGTTGGCAAAGGTTCCTTGACCATGTCAGACTAGGGAAAGATAAAAATGGGTGCTTAAAGTGTCCACTTTAAGGAACAAATAATCCAGTGATTCACAGGTCCACGGTGTTTAGAACTTTTGAACTTTATTTTCTACACTAAATAGTATAAAGTTCTACATCAATGTAAACACAAGTGAAATAAATTCAGTAGTGCAGTGACATCAGTCTCCTGACCAGTTGTGGCAGTTAGTAAGTGTATTGATTTGGATGGCATGGGAGAGAACCTCACCTTTTGTAGCCACTTTGGACACTGGGTAATTATGAGTCACCAGTTCTGAGATGAATCTGCCACATTCAGTAAGCTACAGAGGCTTTCAATAACTCAACTTCAGTAACTATGGGTTATTGCAGGCAAAGAGAAGTATTGCTTGTTAGAGCTATTAATGCATGCTTTTATAACTTTATTAAATAATTCAAAATTCAACTATTACTCTTTAAAAATTGTTACATAAAATCAAACATAATTTCATTGTTTTTTAAAAGTAATATTCATGTATCATAAAACTTAAATTCTGCTTGCTATATCAATAGTCAATTATAAATCTTTAAAATTTGTCAATCTGGGGAATGCTGTTCAGTAGTGGATGTCTTATCTAACACAAGAAATGTGCTGGCTTTGATCAGCACTAAAATAGCAACAATAATAAAAATGAAATAAAGTTTATCTTAAATCATATATATTAAAAGCACCAATAGTATATTGTCTTCTTACCACTACATCCATTTTCTATGAATTACTATTACATATTTCAGATCTACTATTTTAACTTTCACACATAAGAATGTGGTTACTTATTTTCCTGGTTGGCATACTTCTCCTAATATAATGTGCTTGAGTTTCATGACTTTTGCTGTAAAAAACAGGCTTCCATTCTTTTTGTCATTCATTTTGACTCAATTCATTGAAATATATATATATATATATATATATATATATGATAGATTCACAATTTTGAACCATTCATCTTTGATATGTACTTTGATGATTCTACAAGTATAAACTATTATTCCAGATTAACTAAAAAAAGAAATACAAAAATTTCACAAATATCATTAACTGTCCAAAAATTATCCCACAGATGTTTAACTTTTATATAGAAAGTTTAATTCTGCAACTGGAAATTTAAATACAATATTATTTTTAAAATATCATATATATTGAAGCTTATATTTGTTCCATATCTTTTTTATTTTTTTATTTTTTATTTTTATTTAAGGAGAAAAAGGGGAAAAAAGCAGAAAAAGGGTACAAGCTATACAGAATTTCAAGAAAAAAAATACAGTAGGAAATCACTAGTTAATGGATTACATATTGTCATCTTAGAAATATTTGTTCAAGTTACAAGATTAAAGCATATAAAGTGGACATTCAAACAGTGAGACTGCAAGCAGTTCTGTTCAATGATCCAACAAAATTCAGTAATATCATTGTCTATCTTGTACACTTAAATATACATGCAGTTATACCATTTAGAGCACTTTCTTTTCCTCTCTTTTGTACAATGATTATTACACATTTTGGGTTTTATTGCTCCCGAGGTTCTTATTACTTTTTTTGGAAGAGAGTAAACCAATTGTGACTTAACAGAACAGACTTGGTTAAATCAAAAGAGTGGGCATAATAGATAACGTAAAAACATAATACAAGGTGATCAACAAGGGTTACCATAATGCCTCCCACTATCTCAAATAGAATTGCCTATATCATCAGTTATAATAAAATTGAACAAAACAGTAAAGAATGAAACCAAAAAAATCAAAACATTGGAGACATTACAGGTCTTCAAAAGTAGATATACTCAGCTATCTTAATGTTGTCAACACTCTAACATCCCTTTGAAATAAATCAGACTTTTCAAATTCCTCTTTTTAAATTTATGTTCATAAATTTTAATAATTAATTTTATGCATAGGCATGACAGTGCATATTTGTAATGGCAGAGCAGCTCAGTTTCATAAAATCTCAAGTTGCACAACAGGCTGGCCATTTAGCACACCCTAGTTTGAAAATATATATGATGGAGTGTATATTATAGTATATTATTATTTGAGTATGTTTATATTATTTGATGTACATTTTTATGCAGAGGGAGAGAGAAAAAGAGAATTGGGAAAATCTAGCTCCATATTAGAGAAATTTTCTTGCATGTGTAATGTTGTGTTCAATCCCCAGTACCAGCAAAAGAAAATCAACAAAAATAATAATCATGCAAGCAATTGTAAAGATTGTTGCCTACAAGGGAAATTCATTGGACTATCATGTTAAATAATGGTTTTTTTGGTTTTGTATGTTATTCTGTCACTGATGATTAACTTGTAATTGTATGATTATAATTAAAATGAGATTGAAAATATTTCATAAACTATGGATTATTTGTTGCATGTATTTGAAATTTTTATTTCATTTTATTTTTTGAATTAATGACTTTACATGGCAACTGTAATCTAACCAGTTTGAAGGTAAGGTTCTCTATATTAAGGCATTCTTTTTTTAAAATTTTATTTTAAAGAAACTAAAACTAAACATAACAAAACAGAACAAAGCAGATCAGTAGAAAACAATGTAGTTAACACAGATTTCAAAGCAAGACAGCAGGAGATCATCACTGGCTTTCACACTGTCTCTGATTTTCTTCTAAATAGTTGTCTTCATGTATGCTTATGTTGAAATTAAACAATACAAAACAGACTAAAATCACTCTAAACAAAGAATAATAGTATTGCTGGATTTCACACTGTGATGCTGCGGAATCAGCACTGGATAACATAGTGTCTCCTTTTCTTCAAAGTAGCTTTTCATTTCATCATGCATTAAATAATTGATTCTCATAAACTGTTTAGCAGAAGTTCTATGCATGTATAAGTCTCTATATGTATACTTATCCTTCCTGTATTAGAGAAGAAAACAAAACAACAACAACATCAAAAATCAATTTCTAGAAAAACACAAAACAAATAAAAATAGCCAAGAGCCCAAAAGACTGACAATATAGGCCTTCCAAACAAGATGGTAGGAGCACAACTACGGCTATTATTTTACAAAATGATCTTCAAAAGTTCCTTAGATCACCATACAATAATATGCACATTGTTTCAATCCTATGAATGTTAACTTTTTGTTTCAATAATTTATAGAATTTGTAGCACAATCATCTTAGCTATGTGTGTTTATATAACTTTAGATATTTTTCTTTTCCCTTCCTTTTTCTTTTTCCTCATTTCCCCTTAGACATTATTTTTCCACTATAAGCAAATTCTTAGCCTTTCATGAGTTTTTTGTGTCTTGTGTACTCATACCATTTCTTACACTAGGGAGGCTATATGGTATTCACACATAGGAGTTTGATTTGTTTCACTTATAAGTATGGTCTCGAGTTGCATCCATTTACTTATAAACATCTCAATGTGATCATCTTTATAAATGAGTAGCACTCTATTGTACAAAAATACCACATGTTTTTCATCCATACCTCAGCTGATGGACATTTTAGTTTGATTCCAAGATCTGGCTATTAAAATTGTAGTGCTATAAACATGGTGCACATATATCACTGAGGTATAATGTTTTCAGTTTTTCTGGGAATATGCCCAGAAGTGGAATGGCTGGGTTAAAGGTGACTTCCAATCCCATCTTTCTGAGGAAATGCAAACTGACCTCCACAGTGGGTGCACCAGTCCACACTCCCACCAACAGTGAAGTTTCTCTTTTTCCCCACAGCCTCTCCAGCATTTGTTGTTGGTAGTTTTCTTGATCCTGGCCATTCTTTCTGTAGTGAGATGGAATATCAGTGTTCTTTTAATTTGCATTTCTCTAATAACCAACAATGTTGAACATTTTTTCATGTATTTATTTGTCATTTGTAATTTCTGCATCTGAGAACTGTGTATTCATCTCAGATGCCCATTTTTGGATTGAGTCTTTGAATTTTGGGGATCTGATGTTTTGAAATCGTTTGTATGTTCTAGACAGAAATCCTTTGTCTGAGGGGTAGTTCACTAATATTTTTTCTCAATTTGTGGAGTTTCTTTTGATTGTGATAGGAATTTCTTTCAACATGCAAAAACTCTTTAATAGGGCATGATCCCAGTTATTGATACTGTGAAGCATATCACATGTGGTTTGATTCTTGTTCATGAATTCACTACATACCCATATGTCTTCAGGATTTCTACCTACTTTGACTTCCAACAGATCTAATGTTTCTGTTTTAATATTCAGGTATTTGATCCATTTAGACTCTAGTTTAGTACATGGTTATAGGTATAGGTCTAATTTTAGTTTTCAGCATATGGAGAGCCATTTTTTCCAGCACCATTTATTAAAGAGACTATTTTTTCTTCCAATGAACATGTTTGGCCCTTTATCCAAAGATAAGGTGACTGAGTGTGTTTGTAATTTTAGTTTTATCTTCTAGTCTATTCCATTGATCTTCAGGTCTGTATTTATTCCAGTAAGATGCTGATATTATTGCAGTAGCCTAAGTTCAAGTGAGTCAATAGTTTTACAGTATAACTTCAAGTGAGGATTTTATTACAGTAGCTTTGCAGTATAACTTCAAGTCAGGAATTGTGATATCTCCTTCCTTGCATTTGTTGCTTAGAATTGCTTTTGCTATTCTAGGTCTCTTCTGATTCCAGATGAATTTTATAACTGATTGCTCTAGATCTGTGAGGTATGCTAGTGGTATTTTGATTGAGATTGCATTAAATCTGTATGACAATTTTGAGAGCATGGCCATTTTCTTCCTATTCATGAAGAAGGGATGTCTTTCCATTTTCTGAGGTCCTTTTCAATTTCTTTTCTTGGGGTATCATAAATGTCCCTGAATAGATCTTTTACTTCTTTTGCTAGATTGATTCCTAAGTATTTCATTTTTTTTTGATGCTGTTGTGAAGGGTGTGGCTTCTTTTATTTCTCTCTCAGTGATTTTAGTGGTAGTGTATAGGAAGGCTATTGATTTTTGAGTGTTGACTTTGTATCCAGCTACATTACTGAATTTATTTATTATGCCTCAGAGTCATTCAATGGAGTTTTGAGGTTCTTCAATGTAGAGTATCATGTCATCTGCAAATAAGGATAATTTAACTTTTTCTTTTCCTATCCTAACTCATTTTGTTTCTCTATCTTGTCTAATTGCTCTGGGGAGTATTTCCATCACTATATTGAATAAAAGTGTTGATAATGGCCATTTATGTCTTATTCCTGATTTTAGGGTAAAAGTTTTCAGTTTTTTGCTTTTAATATTATATTGGCTATTGGTTTGTTATAGATGGCTTTTATCATGTTGAGGTAAATACCACCTATTCCAACTTTCTGTAATGTTCTTATCATGAATAAGTGTTGGACCTTTTCAAAAGCTTTTTCTACATCTGTAGAAATAATAATGTGGTTCTTATTTTTGGTAGATTACATTTATTGATATGCATATTGTTGAACCATCCCTGTATTCCTAGGATGAATACCACTTGGTCACAGTGTATAATCTTGATGATTCACTGCATTCTGTTAGCCTGTATTTTATAGAGAATTTTTGCATCTATGTTCATTAAGGAGATTGTCCTATAGTTCTCTATTTTGGTTGGATCTTTCTCAGAGTTTGGTATTAGAGTAATATTTGCTTTCAGGAATGAGTTAAGGAGAATTTCTTCTCTTTCCATTTCATTGAAGAGTTTGAGGAATGTCACCTTTAAATCTTTGAATTCCTTTTAGAATTTATGCAGTGAGTCCTTCTGGACTTGGGCTTTTCTTTGTTGGTGAGGATTTAATTACATTTTAAATTTCATTAATTGATATTGGGTTATTCAGCAGTTTTACATCTTCTTGAATTGCTTTGGTATTTCATATGTTTCTAGGAATCTGTCCATTTCTTCTGTGTTATCAAGCCTATGAGAGTAGCAGTTTTCAAAATAGGGATTGATGGTCTTCTGTATTTCCACAGGGTTTGTGTAGATATCACCATTTTCAGTTCTCCTGCATGAATTTGAGTTTTTTCTTTCCTTTATAAAATAATATTGCCTAGCATCTTATCAATATTATTTATTCTTTCAATGAACTAACTCTTTGATTCATTGAGTTTTGGACTGTTTTCTTAGTCTCTATTGTGTTAATTTCTGCTCTGATGTTTATAGTTTCCTCCCTTCTTTTGGCTTTGTGCTTGACTTGCTCTTATTTTTCTAGATGTTTGAGGTGTAGCATTAGGTTGTTCACTTGTGTTCATTCTGTTTCCTGATGTGGGAATTCACAGCAATAAATTCTCCTGATGTGGGAATTCACCACATTAAATGAGGACTGCTTTCTTTGCATTCTACAGATGTATTTGTACTTTCATTTGCTTGTAGCTATTGTTTAATTTCTATTTTAATTTTCTATCTGACCCACTGATTGCTCAGGAGTGTATTATTCAATTCCATGTGTTTGTGGGTTTTTGCACTTTCTTTTGTCATTAATTTCTAGTTTTATGGCACTATGATCTGATAATATACATAGGATAATTTCAATTCTTTTGCACTTACTTAAGCATGTTCTGTGGGCTAGTATATTGACTATTTTAGAGTATAGTCCATTTGCTGTTGGGAAGAATGTATATTCTGATGTTGCTGAGTCCATCAAATACATTTGTTCACAGGTGTAATTAAGTTCTGTTATTTCTTTGCTGATTTTCTCTCTAGTTGATCTATCCCTTTGTGCCAATGGCGTTTTAAGGTGTCCTGTTATAATTGTGTTATTGCTTATTTGATTTTTCATTTCTGTTAATATTTGTTTTGTATAGTTGGGTGCTCATGAATTTGATGTATATGTATTTAAGATTGTTATGTCTTCTTTTTGAAGTTTTCCCCTAACTAGTATGCAATGACCTTCTTTATCTCTTCATATCATTCTTTGTTTAAAGTTCACATTGTCTCCAAACAGAATAGCTACCCTTGCTTTATTTGGAGATCCTATTGTATGAAGTATTGTTTTCCAAGCTGTCAGTTTCCTTTTGAGTAAGATGGGTTTCTTGTATACAGTGTATGGTTGGATGTTGTTTCTTGATCCATTCTGCCAGTCTGATTCTTTTAATTGGTGAATTGAGGCCATTTACATTAATGGTTATAACTAATATATATTGGCTTACTTTTGACATATTATCTTTCTGCTATTGATTATTTACCTGTCTATTTACTCTGTTTATTTGTTGGCCTTGCTTAGTGTTTTTTTCTAGAGTGTCTTAGTGCTTATCAAGAGTGTCTTTCAGTTATTTTTTTTCAGGGTTGGTTGATGATCTTGAACTTCTTTACTGTTGTTTGTCATGGAAGTATCTTATTTTTCCATCCATTTGGAGGGACAGTTTTCCATGGTACATCAGTATGGGTTGGAAGTCACTTTCCTTTAGGATCTGAAATACTTCACCCCATGTTCTTCTTGACTTCATTGTGTTGATAAGTCTGCTGTGGTTCTGATAGTATTTCTTTTGCAGGTGATCTGTCTTCTCTCTAGAAGCTTTTAATATATTCTGTTCTTAGGTTGAGTTTCTGGGTTGTTGATTATTATATGTCTGGGTGTATTTTTATTTTGGTTATGGTTATTTGGAGTTCTATATGTTTTACATATCTGTATATCAATTTCCATTCTCAATTTTCAGCTACTACTTTTGTAAATAGCCTCTTTTTTTTCAATTTTTATTTTGAAAGTATACAACAGAACAAGTCAGAATAAAGCCAACTAAGATCGTACGTGAAATTGGTGCAGAACTTCACAGCAGGTTACCGGGATAACAGTAATAGGTATCACAGTATATTTTGTTATCTTTATAATAGTTGTTCTTTGAATCCCGTATATCAAAATGAGATGAAATACAGAACTTATCAAAACAGAATATTGAATAGAGCAGTACCATTAAACAGAAAAGAGCAAAACAGTAATAAAAATATTTGCCTTCAAAGAAATGGTAGAAGGAAGTCCCCCTTATTTGCTATGGTCAATCTCCCAGGAGATGCTCAGATTTCTGGTTCCCACTTGCTAATGAGCGGGGAGAAGGAGGAGAAGAAGGATAGGGGAAGTGGGATAATTGACTCTAGGCCATGTAGCAGTAGGTTCACTATTGCTAAGCAGGGAGGCAGGATGGTCATTTGTTTTCACAGCGTCCTCAGTTCCAACATGGCGTGGATTTCAGGAGACACTGTTAGTTCTCCCCCTGGAAGGGTTGCAGTCTGCCACCCTGCCTCCACTTACCAGGGAGGGGAGGTGCTGGCTTGGCTTCCCAGAGTCCTAAGTTCCAACATGGCGTGGATCTCAGGAGACACTGCTAGTTCTCCCCCTGGAAGGGCTGCAGTGGGCCACACTACCACCACTTACCAGGTAGGGGAGGTGCTGGCTTGGCTTCCCAGAGTCCTAAGTTTCAACGTGGTGTGGATCTCAGGAGACACAGCTAGTTCTCCCCCTGGAAGGGTTGCAGTGGCCCACACTACCGCTGCTTATCAGGGAGGGGAGGTGCTGGCTTGGCTTCCCAGAGTCCCAAGTTCCAACATGGTGTGGGTCTCAGGAGACACAGCTAGTTCTCCCCCTGGAAGGGTTGTAGTGGCCCACACTACCGCCGCTTAACAGGGAGTGGAGGTGCTGGCTTGGCTTCCCAGAGCCCCAAGTTCCAACATGGCTTGGATCTCAGGAGACACAGCTAGTTCTCCCCCTGGAAAGGCTTCAGTGACCCACACTACTGCCGCTTACCAGGGAGGGGAGGTGCTTGTAAATAGCCTCTTGATATCATTTGTTTTGTCACCTTCTTTTTCATTTACACCTATCAATCTTATGTTGTTTTTCTTTGCATCATCTTGCAGCTATGGAATTGTTATTTCCTGATTCATTGTTATTTTTAAAAGATCTTTCTTTTTCTGTTCACTAGCTACAATCTTATCTTTGAGGTCTGAAAGTCTATCTTCACTTTCATTGAGAGGCTTTTGCCAACTTCTGATGGAATTTTGATTTGTTGTATATCTCTTTGAATCTGCTTCATGCATTCTGATTGTTTCTTATATTGTTCATTCAGGGTTTCCATCTTTTGTCATTGTTGCTCTAATTTTTTAACTATATCTTCTTTAGATGTGTTCAGCATTTCTTTCATTACATTTATCATTTCTTCTTCTTCTGTGAGATTATTGCTGATCTGAGTTCTTCCCAGAGTTGTTTCTTTACTTCAGTTGTCATTTCAGGAATAACAGGTGTATGGCTTACATTTTCTTCTATGTCCATGTCTCCTAAGCTTGCTAGGGTTGGGTTGGAAGTTTGAGATTGCATTTCGCTCTTTTGATTTGTCATTTTCCTATATTTCTGGATTTCAAGCAATGTTCCAAGCTTCCCCCATGTACTGGAAATCAACTGGCTCACTTTTGGCTCCCATTACTGAATGCTGGACCTTGCTAGTTGCCTAAAGTTCACTGGACTTGGTCCAGTTAGGCCCATGTGGGCCTGCTATGCATCTGCTGGTGATTTGGGATGCTGGGCATGGTTTTACCCCCTGGGAGTAATGTTCCAATGATTTCCCCATGTGTTGGGAATCAACTCATACATACTTGGCTCCGAGCCTGGATTCAGGCCCCTGCTAGCTGCTGGAGATCACTGAGCATGGCCTAGTTAGGTATATGGGGACCTCCCATCTTTTTAGTGTTCTTTTGAAAAATTGTAATTATTATTATTACTATTATTATAAGTATATTACCTATCATTCTGTTATGGTCTGATTTTTTCTCCCAAACAACATGCTTCAAAATAGATGGGTAAAATTATTATTGCACTCTTTTTTTCCTAATATTTTGATATCATTATATTTCCAGCAAATATTTATTTTAACATAAATTTGTTTTCTTTCTAGAAATGAATTAGTATATTTTTAATATAATACTTACTTGCAATGTCCAATTGGTTCTCATCAATTATCAAGTGTGTTAGTTTTGTGCTGTTACTGTTATTATGTGTATGTTGCCTTTTTTTTTTTTTTTTTTTTTTTTTTGTATAAGAAATGGCCACTTTCTGGACTTGCTTTATTTAAAACAAACCCAATAGGACCCTTTTGTGCCAAATTCATTTCATTTTTACCTGAATCTCATTTCAATAAATATTTGGTAATATTTTATCAAAATTCCAACATCTTGAATTTTCAGAAGACAAAAAAATTCAGATGTTAAGAAAAAGTATTATCTTCCTAAATTGAGTATGTAAAAATATTTAACATTAATGTTAACTTTACAATTAAATTAATGAATATGTTATCTTTAAATGAGGAAAAGATATTGTTAGTTCCCATGAGAACTCCTCTATATTTAATTAGGAGTCCACTCCTCATAACATCCAATTTTCCCCTTTGATGATTTTAGTAATATCAGTAAAGAATATTGTGTTTTCTAACTATTACTGAAGATTTCTACATTATATTCCTTAATATTTTTAATGTATTTTAGAGCATTGCTCTTAAAGTCACATAAACATTTATAAGTCACATGTCTTCTAGATAGGTTGATCATTTTATTATTATTAAAGATATCTCATTTTCTTTTATTGTGTCTGACTTTAACCACACTAATCCTACTATCCTTATAATCTAAATCTAAATGATTATATTATATTCTCTATTATGCATTTCCTTAGTTTAAAGATGTATTTGGTTGAATATTTATTAGATAGACATAAGTGTCATGACTAAATTAAAAATTCAAATTGTTAACATAAACATATATAGGAAAAATTCAAGCATATACATTATATACAATGGATATTTTTATTTTTTACTTCTTGGATTCTTTCTTAAAATGTTCATCTTTAAACATAATCTAAGCTGGTCTGGAACTTGCAATCATCCTGCCTCACTCTCCTAAGTGCTCCTCCCAAGAGCTTTTTATGAACCTCATAAAGAGCTTATGAAGCATTATTATTACTAAACCAAAGAAATATTTGCAATTAAGTGTTACAGGATTATGTAACATAGTTGATTGCTTCTATAAGATAAATTGATTCAATATCAAACATTCAGTAATATTTTAGTGAGAAAATGATTATTCAGATTTCAGCTGTGCAAGATAAATACCTGACATCACAGTTGTGTTTTTTTTTTCAAATCTCAGTAGATAACCATTTTGACATACAACTTCTATAGGTTAAATGCTTTGTACTTCAGATATATAATTCTCCCCACTTTTTAATACATTTTATTTAAAATCTAATTGTAAGATAAGTTTTTCCTCTACTCTTATATAGTACCTCATTGTTATTTTGACATTTTTTCCTTTATAAATGAAGAGTTCTCTATTTCTAATAAAATATTTTTAAAGAAATAAGATTTTGTAATAACAGGAATGTTTTCAGGCTAAAGACAAGAACAACGGCACTGTTTCAGTCTAAGCTTTTATTGATTTTTTTTTGTGAGAAACTCCAACTATGAAAGGATAACTTCTAAAATATTTTTGGACTAGGGTCAGAAAACCATCAGCAGCTTCTGATTGTAGCATTTATGCTCTAAGTGAACATGCATTAGCTAATTCTAATTCATAATTTGTGTCATTCTCAATAGAGCTTCAAGAATTAATAACTCCTACTCTAAACTTCTTTGAGTTTATTCAATTCAAGCCTTGCTTCCTCGTTAATTTTTACTTTATTATGAACACATCATTATTTCAGACAAGTTGACAAGTATTGTTTATGTCCTCTCCACCGCTGTCTAAAATGCACTGGTCATTATTTCAGTCAATCTTCAGGTTTCAAAAATATGATCCTGATTAAAATAGGTGTCTTACTACTTTTCTCATTGCTGAGACAAAATATCCAACACCCAAACTTGAAGAGAGAAAGGTTTATTTAGCTCACAATTTGTAGAGATTTCAGTCCACAATTGACTGGCCCCAAGGCAGGGTGGTACATAGCTGAAAGGTAAAAGCTCATGGAGGCAGAAGACAGCAAAACAACAACAGAGAGTTAGATCAACCTCTTCTTGCTGCTTTATTGTATGGAGCTTACCTGTTCTAGAGCTGTGACAACCCAATCAGTATACAGATCCAGCAATCATCCACCTTTTAAGCAGCACACTTCATTCCAGCATTGGACTGTGAATCAATCATCACACATTCCAAATTCAGCCATCACTGAAAAAACCCTGTGACCACTTGAGGTTTTGTGGGGCCCATCTAGATCCAAACTATAACAAGAGAGATTTCGTGAATCAGTTGCCATTTTTAGTAAAGTCAACGTCTAAAATATAGAGCTACTTTCCATCAAGCTGCCTTGATATTTATGTAACTCTCCTATCATGGTCTGGCTTTTTAATTATAAAGAATAATTTGTCACATTTCAATTCCATGCTGTGCATTATAAAATTACCCCTCAGTCTTAATTCATAGAAGGATGACTGAGTGATTGCATAGAGAGATTAATGTTATCCAACAACTTTTTAAATGTGTCTGTGGGGCTGGGGATTTAGTTCAGCGGTATAAGAGCCTGTCTGGAAAGTGTGAGGTCATGAGTTCAATCTCTAGTACCAAAAAAAATAAAGAAAAGTGATTTGCTTAAGAATTCTCACTGAAAGGTAGAATATTTGCTACATGAGGCAGAAGCACAGAGAATGCACAACCCAGAGCACTTTGGGATTTGTTTGGGAAAGGCAAGATAAATCAAAACAAGTAGTTCATAACTGGCAAATTTGTAAAGATCTAGGTGTCTTTAGGGTATTGGAGTGTTCCTTTCAGCCTGTCCTGAGAACTATGGAAAGGACAGTAATATTGGTGTGCTGTCTGAGAGAGAGTGTTAAAAAGTTTGGTGTTTTATATCCATGAAGAACTTCTTAGCCCCTGAAGAGGCAGTCTTTTATGAATTTAAAAAGGATTTTTAAAATGTGAATATATTTTAATACCTAGAAAAGTATATATATATATATATATATATATATATATATGTGTGTGTGTGTGTGTGTGTGTGTGTGTGTGTGTGTGTGTGTGTGCGCGTGTGCGTGTGTGTGTTGTGTATACAAAAAACATGGAAGTTTTTCCAGGTCATTTGTGTGATGAGTATTCTCAACAATTAGTTTCAGGTCTTTAAATGCAAATTTCTCATTCTGCAGATGACTAAGTTATCAAACACAGTTAAAAAAGAAAATGCAGTTTTGTTTTGTTTTGTTTTTTTTAATTCTGTGACTGATGTTTTCTTCCTCCAGGAGTATTTTTTGTTTTCAGCTTAGTTAGGGCTTTCACATTTTATCATTCTTTCTTAAAATATGAGTAGGCTATTGTCTTAGTTACTTTTCTATTGTGGAATACTCAACACTCAAAATTAAGAAAAGAATGATTTATTTAGCTCACAGTTTGTGGTGGTTTCAGTGTATAATCAGCTGGCTCTAAAGCAGGGTGGTATGCACAGGGGCAACAGTTCAAGGCAGCAGAAGACAACAAAAGCAAAAAGAAATAAAATTTGGGGTAGATAGCCTCTTTTCCTCTCTTATGCTTTAAGCGAACTACCCTTCTTAGGGTGGGTATAACACTCATATTATCTCTGTTCCTTTCCCTTGCCATAGGCTCAACATATTTTAAAAGTGAGGACCCTGGCCCCTTGCTGAGTTAAACTTCTAAAATTCTCAAGTTGACACAATGTATCAACCAATGAAAACAATTTTGGTTATATTTTGTCTTTCTGTAAGGTGCTTTTCTTATAAAAGCAATGATCATAATTCCAATAATTGCTCTTCAGTCATGGGGCTATTTTGAGTTAAATAATAGAGCCATATCTTTTATTCTTGTATGAAAATAAATATTCACTATATTTTGATAATGTTCTATATTTTCATAATTTTCAGAAAATTTTATTGAAAATATATACAGACATATACATTCATTTTTAAGTGGTAGTTCTTTAACAGTGTATGCATTTCAGTGTTTTGGATTTAATATTTTATTACATGTGTCTACTCAAGAATGAATGAGAATCTCTTTTATTCTTCTGTATCTGAATTTGTTTCTTCTTTCATCTAAAATTTGAAGATTTAAGTATAATCACTCTCCTTTTATGTACTTTATATTAGTTGTCTAATTGTATTGCTTATTATACATCTCTAGCTGTTGTGTACACTCATCATTTTTCTCTTTTATTGTGAATTTTACTCATTTTTTAAATTCTTGTACTGGATAATTAAAATGTTTGACATAAAAATTATTAAAACTTGTTCAGACTCTAAGGAAAATACATTGTCTCTCACGAGTTTCTGCGAATTGGCGACCTTCAGATTGATTCACCGACTCTGTGGTTTTATCAAAGCACCATATTCCTTTTCATCCTGATGTTATTAGCTCTCACTGCAGTCCCAAATGTTGGTAAGCTGGCAAGGGCATTTCTAACTACTGCAAACAGAATCAATACTATTGCAGCAGTGAGAATCTATGAATATGATTTTTCTTAGCATTTTTTGCCACATTTTCATTTTGCACAAGTGTCAAAATAAGTAGGAATCCCTGATTTTAGGTCCCTCACTATAATGGGTGATGATGTCAATTTCTCTGAAGCACAGAGCAGTTTAAAGAGAAGACAGCTGAAGCATCAATTATCTTTCTAAATTACCTAATACTCTTACAAAATAGGTATCCTGGATACAGGCAATGGAATGTTGCATATTTTATATCAATACATTTTTTAGTATTCTGTTTCTCAGTTTTTCTGATGAATGAAAAACTCATCACTATTACTTCCAGTATTATGGTGGAGCATATTGAAAGAAAAATTATAATGGTTATTTCTTAGTGACATCTAGAATTTGATGCATCTCTCCTTATGTTTATATATCCAAAGAAAATGAAATCAACCTAAAATACATACAGCATACCCATATTATAGTACAAATAACAATATAAATATTAATAATATTGAACTTTAAAGAATGAAATTTTAGAGTTTATAGCCAAATTCATGGAACTGTAGGAGAGGGTTAAGTGAAATAACTCAGACAAGAAAAGTAAATACAATACATTTTCTTTCATAAGTGTGAGTTAAAATAAAAATAAAATTGATTTTCATGGAGTACTTATTACAATTTACTGAGGAGATAGAGGGAGCATGGCAAAAGGATAGACTGGGTTAGTGTATGTGATAAAACTATTGAAACTTTATTCTAAATCTAATTAATATGTAACAGCATTACATGCTATTCAAAATTCTTAAAAATATTTAAAGCTTAAATTTTATTTAAAAGTTAAAGTGTGTTTATTTCACACTTATTAAGCTAAAAAACTATCTTTATGTTTCACATAAATATTTATTTTAGAAATAGTTTTTAAAATTAGTTAAATATTTATTTTAGATATTTAAGGTATATTAACCTGTATGTTACGTGTCGATATTATGCATATATATATACATATGTTTACCTATTTGCAAAAACACATTCATATATATATTCATATATATATGTATATATATATACATATATATATATATATGAGAGTATATTTTGCAACCATCTACTTTTTTATAAGCTTTTTGACTTTGCCTTTCTTATATTTGGCAATAACTTTTGTTTTAGTAGTTTTAATTTCACGAATAGGCCAATTCAATCTTTATTTTTGAAGTAGCCCTAGATTTTAAGACCTATTATAATGTGATCTATGTTAAGAAGGGCTCAAGAATCACTAACATGAAAATTTCATTTCTGTTTTTGAAAAAATAATGTAGTGTAAAATTCTATTGCAATGGTGCTTAAAATGGTAAATCTCACTTTCTGTCTTTTCTAGTCACATTCTGCTATTTCCTTATCTTAAATTAAGCCCATCTTGCCTCCTCACATTATAAACTATGATTTGAAATAAAGTCTAGATTATATTTGTAATTAATAAAATAAGTTATTTTCAGGTAGAATGTGAGGACTGTTCTGGTTTTTTTAGACTTAGGGATCTTCTGAAAAGAACTATGTTCTTCTGTAAGTGGACTGTTCCATTTTTTGAACTTTTAACATGTTTAACAATACATTTCAAAATTGTCAGCTAATTTAGGAATTTATGAATGTACCGGTATACTCAGAGGAGCCTAAAAGAAATTAAGAATGACTTAGATTAACAAGCTTTCTCCAAATTCATCACAGTTGCTGATGCACACCACATCATTCCTGCCTATGTTGCTACCGTATAGCACTCAGACACAATCTGACATACACTTGCTTCTTACCTAGGTCTTGCCTATACCTAAGATTCAATTTTGTGTCCTCATTTTAAAGGTTTCAGAGGATTCTTTATTGGCTTTTGGCTCTCACATTCAGTCCAAATATTAACAGGGAATATATCACATGGGCAGTTCACTTCTTTGTTGTTCAAATCTTTTGAAGATTATCTAGTAATCGTACAACGTATCAACTTTCATAATACATAAATGTTGAATCATGTTGGTTTTAAAATAATGGTGATTTCTGATCTCAGAAGCTTAATGTTTTTTTTTTGTCTTGCTTTGTATTTCAGATTCACCTTGAATTCACTATGTAGCCATGAATAGCTTAGAACTTGAGGCAAATATCCTACCTCAGTCTCCTTCGTGCTTAGAATATAGGCATGTGCCACAATGCTTGGGTAGAAGCTTAAATCTGTGACATATCCACTGGATCGCTTTTTCTGGAATCTCATGTCCTGTTCCTATAATTAACTTATTCATGTAAAGCATCAAATAAAGGAAAAAAAAGAATTATTTCATTCTTTTTTTCCTGTGTATCTATCTATCTATACAAATTTATATACGATATTTACAAAGAAAAATTTACAAAGTGGATGAGACAGTCAGAATTGTTTTCTGAGCAACTACCTTTATGTTTCTCAGAAGTTTTGCCCATGAAATGGCTTAGGAAAATAAATAGTTTGAAGGGAAATGAATACACAATAAATATTAATTTATTACAATACGCTTTATTGTAAGAGGAGATTGAGACAGGAATTAGGGTTCTATTAGCAAGTAGGGGAAGCAGCTTCCTTGTAGATCCGAGGCCCAAAGTGGAGTATTCTGAGACCCAACTCTGCAGCAAGCTTACAAAAACATCTTCCAGGTGTTCTTCTGCTATCTGGTGTTCCCAGAACACAATCAGGAAGACCATTGACCTGTGGGCACGTGGGCCCTGCAGAGACACTGAACACTGCATAGATCACATCCCCAGTGTATGTATTCTTCTATAGAGTAGAGAATATATTGCTTACACAATTGCCTGAAGCCACTTCTAAATCACTTTAACAGCCTAGACAAATAGCTCTCCTGTATGCTCCTCAAACCCCCTTCCAGCTTGCAAGACACTTAACTTCCTTGCCTTTAAATTAAATTTGCTTACACCCTATCTTCTCCAAATTCAGTTTCATTCTTTGTCACAATGTTACTGTTCTGGTAACAGTAAATGGTGATGTTTGCTGCACAACTCACAATTTTCTAAACTAAGCAGTAAATATTTCAACAATAGATGAATAGGTTAAAAAATATGCAATGCTACCTTGGTTTAAAGAAATTGAATTATTTCCATGATTCCAATGCAAACTGAATTGGGAAAGAGCTGAATCCATTCAGTGGTGAGGTTCAATATTGAACTTCTGGGAAAATTAGTTTCGGTTTTCATGCGAGTGAATTTGCAACCAAAATTGTGGAGTTAAGTTCTTGAAAAGAGTTGCCATTTTATCAGTCACAAAGATAAATTTGGGTCTTTTGTAAGAAAGTGGATGGATCTTTCTCGTGCTTAAGGACATTAAAAACCAAACACACTCAAACAACTGTAGAAGAGTAGCTTCTACACCTTTCCAAATTATGAGAACGTCAAACTCTTGTCTGAAAATTTAATTTAAAAAATGTTTGCTGTTTAATTTTGTTTAGTGACAGGGTCTCATTATGCAGTTCAGGGTGCCCTTGAACCCTCTTAGGTAGCCCAGGCTGGCCTTGAACTCACGGCAATCTGCCTAAATCTAACAAGTTCTAGGACTTCAGGCAAATGCCACAATGCCCTGAATACTGATGATTAAAATTTAAATTACATTTTAAAACTAAGATATGATAGCTAAAGACACTGCTTCTCATCATGTTGTGACCTACAGTAATCCATAATTGACAAAAAGTCTCATTGTGACATAAATTTGGAAGCGTGCTTTTTAGTAACACAACCAATAATTTGCTAGAAAGCTCTTTTCCCCTTTGAAATATATAACAGTCCAGAATCCTAAATGAAGCAGGAATTAATATATCTATCTAAATGAACTTTAACTTTTAAAATGTTTAATTATGATATAAAGTAGGAAAAGGTATAACAGTTTAAATTTAAGATTTCATCTTCAAATTATATTTCCTGATTTTAGGACCTACCTTTCCTGGGGCGAGTAAAAAATTCTTAAATTAAGATATGATATTTCTTTCTATACATTCATCAGGCATTTTTATTTCTTTCCCTACCGTTTATCTCACATGCACAGAACTTGTCCCTCAGTATCTGGTAGAATCGTTGTCTTCTAGGATACTATTCCTGATCATATTTCTTCTTCATTTTATTAATTATGATGTTCTATAACCATTCAGGAAATACTGTACTCTACAAATCTCTGGCTTAGTATTCTTTTTGTGTCTCAGAAAAATACTTTTCAAAAAATCTAGAATATGTTCCCACAAAAATGATATTTGTTTCTCCTGGGAATGCCTCAATTCATAGAATAGTGATAGTTTTTCTAAGATAATAATAGCAAAAAGTAAAGTTATTTCTAAGTATCTATCTTCCTAAGTGTGTGTTGATCTACAGTGTATTTCTTTGTCTAGATTTTGTATGGTTTCTCTTACCATTTCCATACTGTCTACCAATTGTTAATCCATTCAGTGATGAAAAGAAGGTTGAGATGATGAACAGGGGATTGATTCTCACTCAGTAGTTAAAGTTTTTCAGAGTCCAATATCATGAATACATACCTTTCTTGATAGGTCCTTGGATACAGTATATTAATAAATTCTATGATAATTCACTTGTATGTAACAGATAATAAAATATTTTGTTTTTCATTCACCTTTTAATTAGCTATTCAAATACATGTTTTTTATTTGAAAGATTCATATGTGGATATAAAATGCTTTGATGATTTTTTACATTCACCTGTTACCTTCCTAAGTCTTTCCTCTCCTCTAGTTTCATATTTTTGGGGCATATTCAATGTGTGTAACATGTATTATTTAGATCCATCCCTTCTATGATTAATCATTTTAAATATCTTTCTGATTCTTGAAATTATCTTATCTAGTCCTTAAAAACTTGTGTGTGTTATGTTTTGTGCCTCTTAACCTTAATTATTTCATCATTCAATACCACATAATATTCTGGTATCAGAATAAAAGTAACTTTCTTTGTATATAATTGACAAAAATTAGTAATTAAAATACAATATATTTGCTGTTTTCCACATTTTATGAGATAGAGAAAATTTGTGTTTTATTCTCTAATTTATCCTGAGGATTAGGTAGAGCATTTTAAAAACTTCAGTATTTTTGTAACATCCTCATTATGAGAAATGTTTTTGTTGAGTTATTCAACTGTGGCAATTACATATATTAAATCAAATTTGTCATTCTCTATATTAAGTACACTTTCAGTATAATGATATCTAAAATGGGTTAATTTTTGTTTTCTAGAATAAATATTTACAGTTACCTGCAGCATTTAATATAAAATACACAGCATAGCTATTTTGGAAAATGTCTTAGCTACTTTTCTCTCATTGCTGAAGCAAAAAATCTGATACTCCAAATTAACAAAGAAATGATTTATTTAGTTCACAGTTTGCAGAAGTTTCAGTTCATAATCAGCTGGTTCCAAAGCAGGGTGACATGCAAAGCGGCAACAGTTCTTGGGGGCAGAAAATAAAAAAGCCAGCAACAGAAAAAAAAAAAAAAAAAAAGTGGAAAGAGGACCGTTTCACTTTCTTATTTAAAGGCCACTTGCCCAGTGTGGATGTAGCACTCACACTACCAATCTCAGCACTAGAAATGAGCCAAACACAGACTGCAGATCCAGTTACCTCTGAAAAGCCATGCCCATGACTACATGAAGTTTTGGGGGACACTGAACCACAAGTCATATCAGAAATGCAGAAGATAATTTCTTGATTTGGCCAACTAAGCAAACAATAAATTATATTCTTT
The DNA here is from genome assembly GCF_034190915.1 of Cavia porcellus. Classification (NCBI taxonomy): domain Eukaryota; kingdom Metazoa; phylum Chordata; class Mammalia; order Rodentia; family Caviidae; genus Cavia; species Cavia porcellus. The sequence goes on along the minus strand of NW_026947487.1, from coordinate 17,020,741 downwards.
AAGCTACTTACAAAAATTTTCAAGAAATATGAAACTATATTACTGGATGAAGGCAAAAGCATTAAGATTTATTCACCTTTCAGAGAAAAATATTTTTGGCATAAAACCAGTGTATACAAAGTAATGTTGTAAACAAAATTTCTGCTTAGATGTTTGCTCACAAAGATTCTAAAGTAAGATGCATGACTGAGAGATATATTTTAAAAATCTTGACTTGAAAAAAGATCTGGGTTAAGGTTTTCATTATTTCCATAGTTCAGACAATTTCAAAATTTCATTTTCAAAGAAAAATACTGATTCGTGAATATTTTACATTACTCAAGTTATAACACCGCATCTTTCTAGAATAGTACAAATCTAAATGAAAAGTTTTAAGATCTAATGAAGAGAAATTGAAAAGAATATTGATAGTGTGCTGTCACAATTTCAAAAAGCTGGAAAAAATATGATGATTTCATCAGTCATCTTTTTATTAGACTAACTCATGTCTTAATTGATAATGACTTTAGAACTTATCAGATTCTGACATGTATTGTGAATAGATGTATACGTATTCATTTTCTCTATATTGTGAGCAACATGAGGAATTGAACAGTGCCTTACACATTTTTTTCAAGTCAAAATTTAAGAGAAGAGTTTTTGTGAAACAGATGAATATATTTTTAGTGAATAGCAAAACATTGTATAATGAATGAGATTGCAAAGTCCAACTCAACGTCATAAAATTTAAATTTAAAACAATACATAGACAACATGAGTTTCTATTTGATACCTACTGAATGTGAGGGTAGCCAAAAATAGTTATTTTGTATTAGACAAGTGTAAATCAAACTTTAATTCTGAACATTAAAATTTGATGAACACAGTCAAATGAAAAAAAATATTCTTCAGAAGGAGAGATGATACAGGTGAATCCTTTGTACTTCAGCAATAATAAACTATTGGGAGGGCACTGAGTTATCCAAGGCAGGTTATACACTCCGAAAACCAAAACTATATGTTGCCTGTTTGAACAGCTGATCAGAGAGAATGGATCTAATTTAGAGAGGACCAGAGGCGAGTGGTGAAAGGAAATGGTACGAAAGGTGAGCTCCTTTAATGATATTTGTCATTTCTGATAATAAAGGCTAAAATCATGTAAGCAAGCACACACACACACACACACACGCACACACACACACACACATGCTGTCAGGGACAAATATGCTTTTATTCCTGGATGTCACTTACCTATTTCAAGCATTTTGCCAAACTCCTTCTAGAGTATGTCAGTTTATAGAAAGCTCCTTATGAATAAATCTCTTCAGAGGTTTATAATTAATGACAAGTTTTAAGGGTTTAAAAATGCATAAAGAAACTGGCAAGAAGGAAATTCACTTAAATAACTATAATAAAACAATGACTATACACTTGGTATTATGGATAAAACTCAAAATTCCCCCAAATCCCCATGCTTTTGGAAGGTGACTGGATCATGATATAGCTGATGTGCTGTGAAGATGGGGTCTGGTTTGATGTACTGGAAACTGGGGTTAGGACTGGAAAGGTATTTCTCCCTCCTGGGTTCCTCCCTTTGTGCTGCTTCCTGACCACCATGATGCAATCAACTTCCCTTTTATCCTGTCCTTTCTTTCTTAGAGCCAGGAAACTATGGATTAAATTTTCTAGATACTGCAAGCTAAAATAAACCTGTCTCTCTGTTAAACTGTGAATGTTAGTTAGTTTGTCTTAGTGATGAAAATGTCTGAAATGGTTGCTAAAAATTTGACCAAAAGGTATCCACACACACACACAAATGGATTAATCAATAAACACTTCAGTTAGACACACTGTGGTAGATTATTTGTGTATTATCATTCAATTAAAGATAATTGTTTTTGCTTTTTAATTTAAAACTGAACGAACAGATGTTTATAAATATAACATGCCAAGTACAGCACAGTTCTTGAAACTCCAGAGGGAGGACAGCAGGGAATGAATAAGACAGGAATCAGTATACAGAAAGCTGAGGTCAGGTGCTGCCCCTTCTCCTGATGGGGGAAGGAACTACCCAGCACCTGTAGTGTGGTCTTTTATACATTCAGCATATGAATAAATTCATGGAGAGTTAAAAGGGTAGAATCTGGGACAGCAAGAATACCTAATCTTAATCACAACAGCATGCCTTGGTGGTTTCATGGGGAACAAAAGGAAACTGTCTATATTATCTCAAGTGAAGGTCACGTCACTACGTGCTTTTGCTTCCTGAGCTGTGCACACTTCTCACGGAGCCCTGACAAACTCATGAGAAGCCAGCCGTGGCCTTGGCCTAGATACCTGAGGCACAGATAGTATCACGCCCAACAATAGCAGTTTTTAAAGCAATCTGATCTTACACCATCACACATCGACTACATTCTTGCTATTTTTATCCTCCCACCTGAAGACACCAAGGATAAGAAGGAACTCTACGCTGTTGTCCTTTGTCCTCGTAGGCAGGTGAAACTGTGCTTGAAAACAAACCGTGGGAAAATTAGTTCTGTCATAGCTTCCTTTACGACTGAGTTTCATCAGAATTCATATTCATTGAATAGAACAGGATTATATTTAATGTCTTTGAGAAGTTTTTCTCGAATTCTTTATCAAGTTTTCCAGAAGATGTGTGAACACTGATATTTTCTTTATATAAAATGGGCTATCACTTTATGTACTATTATTTATGAACATTTAAATTTAAAATTACTTATGTATAGAAAGTAAACAAAACTCAGTGATACTGTAGCTTATCTAACTCATTTTGGTTTTCATGATTAAAGTCTTAGTTTCTTACAATTTTTACACCCTTACTGAAGATAGAATATTCACCAATATTTTAGATTTAAAAATAACTGAAATACACAAGAACACACAACTTTAAAATTTGATATTTCTTTCTAGTTAGTTATAGAATTACTCTATTTTTTCAAAAGAAATATAGTAAAATAGATCATCTGATGCTTGGTGCACCTTAATCATATCTTTATTTTGTATTCATGGTTAATTAGATTGAAAAAAATAGAATACTTTATTTACTAAATTGAGGCTAACATCATAACAAATTAAATGAATTAGGTAGGCAAAGCAAGCAATTCTGTTAGACGTCTAGGAGTTAGCTCTACCTCTGATATTTACATACTAATTCAATCTGCTGTTTATATACTGATATTTCACTGTTTTGAGAAGGCAGAATCTCTTGCTATCAGTCATAAAAGATTTTAATGTCTTACATAGTCTTTTAAGTAACTTTTCGTATTTTCTCCTTTAAATATGGACACTTTCAGTAATTACATGATACTTACTTTTCTGTTATTATTGTATTATTCTGAAATTCTTCACAGTATGGATCTTGATATTTTACACCTATGTTTCAATACTCTTCAGGTTAAAATGTCCCATTTGTAATATTATTCTTAATGTAGCTCTAATTTTTCTTATTTGTTAGTTAGAAACCAAGACTGTTTTTCCTTAAATTCATGCATATTTTCAGATGTGATTACAAAAATACTCATGTATATTTCTTTCATATTGAGATCTTCTAATATATTCACACTTTTGTTTCTGTAGGCCATATCTAAGCTTTTACATAAAATTTTCTAACACTTTTATAAAATATTACCAGTTCATAAAATTAATATTTGGGAAAATCAGGATTATTAACAATTAGTTCCATGACACTTTATTTTCTTACATACATTGCTTTCTTTTATCCCTAAAACATTTTCCAAATAATATTTTGCCCCTTATTGACATTTCCCTTTATTTATATCAGGATCCTTACTAAGTTTATAGATAAATATTACTCTTCTTTTCATTATGCATTATGACAGAGAATTATAGTTAGGGCTAATCTACACCAGTTATCTATCTACTCTTTGTCGTTCTTTCTTGTAGTCATCTTGGATTCTAAGAAAAAAAATTTGATGGATAAACATTTCCTGACAAAAATGTAAACTACCCCTCAAGGAGCAGTAATCCTCCAGAACACCTGTAGGTGCTCCACGATTGACCTGGCACAGTTCACTAAAAGCCAGGAGTTAATGGACTATTGATTATGACTATCCTCCCAAATGTTGAATATATCTGAGTTACTCTTATCTTGGTGACCTCAGCCTTGAAGGGAGAAGGTTACCAGTTTTGGATAATGTCTTCAAATAGTTAAAATGTCTGTTCACAGAGGTGAAGAAAATTCTGACCTACAGGTTTTTTTTTTTTTTATAGAAAAGAGACACATGCAAAAAGAAGGCAGAAATGTTAAACTTCTGTTACTTACCCATCTGCCAAACCAAGCAGAGTCTGTGCTTTTTCACCAATCAGCCTCTAAATGATTGTTATTATAACAACTGTCAATATCACGTTACATTTTTCAGGTGGGGGATGTTTTAGTGTCCAGTGATCACAAATTCAGCCATCTCACTTGTGTACCAGATCAATTCAACTTATGTAGATTCAGAATATTCTTTCTGTAGACATTTCATGATTTCTATTTAAGATACATTTATTTCATTATCATACTTTTTTATTTTATTCATAAAACTTTCCTACACTTGCTGATTGTATCAAAATCAATTCATTCTATTTTTGCACAACTCTACTATATATTTACTTACTTGATCTCAGAAATCGTGTGGTTTTTAGACACATGTCTTTATGCATTTAATTACTTTTACAACAGGACAGTAAATATTTCTCTTAAATTAATTTAAAGACTATTTAAATCACAACTTCTTGCTCAAGCTAATAGAACTTCATCTTGATGAAACGTTATCTACAAAATACTTGCAATCCCACCCACCTATAATTTTATTGTACTTATAGCTCCTTCTTCCAAATGTTCTCCTCTAGGTTTTTATCTCAGTAATATCATCTGCTGCCTTGAAGCACCAAATTATTCAGGATATAGTTTCTGATTTACCTCAGTGCTGGGGACCACAAAAACTAAATGAGTTCAGAGGATAGTTAAGGTCATCCTGGTCTTTCCGTGTAAACCAGGTTGAGACAAGAAAACTTCCTTGTTTTTCCCAGTCGCAGTTGAAGACTTATGGCTAGGGATTCCCTGTTTACACACAGGACAACGTGAACCCTGCTGAGAAAGACATGGTTCTTTAAATCAATGTGGTAGATGTAGTACAATTTTCACTTGGGGAAAAAGAAAGTTTTCTTATTGATGCTTGTCTCATCCTTGCAAACATGCATTTTCTTTTTAGTAGCCCACAATAATCACCACCTTATTCCCCAGAAAAGTACCCTTCCAATCCTCTAAAAACATGTATATGTGCTTAATAAATAGCGGGTCAGTTGAAGAGATCTTTGTGATTGCTCATTCTGAGGCACTAACTTTCCAGAACCCTCTTACGCATTGTTACGTTGGCTCTGTCTCTGATTTTAGCCTTTGTTATATCCCTCCTACAAGTAGTTGGGGACCTTGGCCAGGTTCTGTCATCATAATAATTATTATTTTCAATGTGAGTAGGTACTTTTGCTTTTTAAAGTTATTTTATATATGCCTGTGATCTTCAGCATTCTAGATTTTTGTTTTTTAGTTTAGCTTAGAAATTTGTGTTAGTCCTTTTTTAATTAGAGCATGAAATTTCTTAACACAGACCATTGTTTGATGGGCACTAACCTCCTCCAGCACTCCTCAATTCATAGGTAATTGGCTCAGATTGTTGCCTGCTGGACTCTTTCCACCTTCAGGTCATTAGGTCTTATGCAGGTATGCTAAATATTGAATTGCTGACACATTTGTGTTCTAATAGGTATCTGGGACTTGAGTACTTTCACTACTAAGATTCTCTTAAGAGGAACAGATATTAAACTCACAATAGCCAAAATAAATGTGAAGCATATATTGATACGATAGTTGGTGTCTCATCTCACCACAAACACACCATTTACAGCTTCTCCCTTAGGAAAACAAAACCCAAATATTAACCTTTCTGGGTATTCACTTGCAATTTTCCTTTTTTTACGTCTCAAATTCATTTTCTTAATGTAAGGAAAATTTCTTTTTGATTAATGATGTTCACGTGACATGATTTGTTCTAATCTACTAATAATTTAAGTATTGCAAAATTTTCATTGGCTAAAATTAAGTACTTGTCAGTGCCATAATTACTACAGAATAATGAGGAAAATTAGCAATAGTCTGAAGAATATTTTGCACCAAATTAACCTCAAGGGCACACAGTTTTATTAAGGTAGTTACAAGGTGACGAAAAATGAATCACACTGAGGCAACAGGACTTCTTATTTATATCTTATTTAGTGCATCAAGATTAAAATTTTTAAGTAACATTTTAATTAATTGTTTTTAATTTAATTTTTGAATTACTGTTAGATTTATCACCAAATCCATGAAAGTAAGGAATGCCATGCTCAGAGTAGAAAGATAATGATTATCTTGTTTAACTTGCCTGGCTTTAAATCTTAGATCATTCATTATCTCGAAAACTTGGAAGTAACTTTAATCTTCTTTAACATTAATTATTTTTCATCTTCTTGATTATCTTGATAATTAAATAATTTAGCATATGCAAATATTTTACTATAGCGAATAATATACTATGGCTTTTAAAATGTACAGTAATTTAAACTTTTTTCATCTTCAATCTTGAAAGTGTGGACCATTTGCCCCATACTATGCTCTTTAAAATCATATTGTTTTATAGTTCAATTCTACCGCAATAACAACCGATTTCACAGTTCTTTACCAATCAGCAAAGTCTGGAAACCAGTTTAGGAGCTATTTAGGTTCACTTTGGCTCCACAAGGATTTTCCAGTGTGGTTCTGGTTCAATGCGTCCCCTGACAAGTTAACACCTGTGATAAAACAGGAGCGAACTACGGTTCCAAAAGATGTCAAAGGGTAAAAGTTCCTTATTCTTCTTGACGGTATTAGGAGTCCCACAGGAAAGGTGAAGGTGCACTGTCATCTAAAAATGAGTTCACATGTTAGGGGCATTGGTGAGAAACGTGCTAAAAAGTTTCTTACCATATAGTGACTGTTCTTTAGAAACAGATTTTTTGTAGCTGCTCTCGTTAAGCTGGAAAATGCTATCTTTTTCTGTAGAAATAAAAACGAATAACCTTATTATTAATGTAAACATTTGTTTACAAAAGCTTGCTCCAAATTATTAAATTCACCTTGTTTCAAACTTAAGAAATTGAAGAAATCTTACAGACATTTCAAATTGAAAAACTCCATTTTTTTTTTTTTTTTTTTTTGGATCAAAGAAAGAAGTTCTTCAACTGGTACTAGGATCTCCAGAGTGTCACTCTGCTCTGAACACACATGGGGTTTGCTTCTGTAACAGCCATAGCACCAGAAAGTCCACCTCTGCATGGAGATCACAGGGCCCACAAGGAACAGGGCCTGGACCTGCCCACTGGGGCCTGGCTGAGTCCAAGGTCCAGGAGAACTTGTCCCCTCCTTTCTTAGTCAGAATGAAACTATCAAATACCAGCTGTGAGCCACACTTGAGGGTCATGTTCTCTCCTGAGGTTACCACAGGACTGGGCAGGGATGAGAGGCTGAGTTTGCTGTAGACTCCTGTCACCACCAGCTCAAGGGGTTTACTAGGCTCTGAGTAGCCAGCAGATGTTCCATAGTAGCAATGATATCACCCTGCATGGGCTCCACCACTGAAGGGATGGAGAACATGGCTGTGTTCTTGGGTTCCAGTGATGTTTGATCTTCCCAGGGCTCTTGACTTCCTTCTTTGTACAGACCATACTCCTGGGCCCCCAGAGCCCACTCCGACCAGGAGGTCACAGATTCTCCCTGCTGTGCTCCATCTCCATTGCCAAGAGGTGTCCCTTTGTCCCCAGAAGCAGGAGAGTCCAAGACAGCTGGTGACACACTCACCTGCCTCCACTGGGGTACTGGGGCCCAGACTCAGCCCTCACTGTGGTCCAGGACACAGCAGCCAATGGACCTGGAGACTGTCAGAGCTGGTTCCTTCTTGGTGACTGTGCCCAGAGCAGGTCCTTCCTCTCACACACTCCCACAGGCCTTCCTCCTCCCTCAAGCCATGCATCTGCACAACATAGTGCTACCCACTGTGGTAGTCATCTTCTGGCCACGGAGATGCTTCTGGGGGAGATGCAGGTTCATTAGGGAAACTATTCGGTATTCACACATGCGAGATTGATTTATTTCACTTATGAGTATGGTCTCAAGCTGCGCCCATTTATTGATAAATATCTCAATGTGATCCTTCTTTATAGCTGAATAATACTCCATTCTATAGAAATACCACAACTTTTTTATCCATTCCTCAGTTGATGGACACTTGGGTTGTTTCCAAGATCTGGCGATTACAAATTGTGCTGCTATAAACAAAGGTGCAAATATATCACTGTGGTATGATGCTTTCAGTTCTTCTGGGAATATGCCTAGAAGTGGAATAGCTGGAATAAATGGGATTTCCAATCCCAACTTTTTGAGAAATCTCCAGACAGACCTCCACAAAGGCTGTACCAGTCTACACTCCCACCAACAGTGCAGGAGAGTTTCTTTTTCCCCACAGCCTCTCCAGCATTTGTTGTTGGTTTTCTTGATCCTGGCCATTCTTTCAGGAGTGAGATGGTATCTCAGTGTGGTTTTAATTTGCATTTCTCTAATGACCAATGATGATGAGCATTTTTTCATGTATTTATTTGCCATTTGCATTTCTTCATCTGAGAATTGCATATTCATCTCAGATGCCCATTTTTGGATTAGATCTTTGCATTTTGGAGGTCTGAGTTTTTTTAATTCTTTATATGTTTTAGACAAGAGTCCCTTGTCTGAGAGAGAGTTCACTAAAATCTTTTCCCAGTTTGTGGGTTTTCTTTTCACTATGCTGGAGATTTCTTTTGACATGCAGAAACTTTTTAATAAGAAGTGGTCCCAGTTATTGATTCTGGGAAGTATTTCCAGTGCGGTTTGAGTCCTGTTCATGAATTCTCTACCTACTCCTATGTCTCCAAGCTTTCTACCCAATTTGTCTTCCAATAGATTTAGTGTTTCTGTTTTAATATTCAGATCTTTGACCCACTTAGATTTTAATTTAGTACATGGTGATAGACATGGGTCTAGCTTTAGTTTTCGGCAAATGGAGAGCCAGTTTTTCCAGCACCATTTATTAAAGAGACTGTCGTTCTTCCAGTGAACCTGCTTGGCTCCTTTATCAAAGATAAGGTGTTGAGTGTGTTTGTAGTTGTGGTTGTATCTTCTAATCTATTCCATTGATCTTCGGCTCTGTTTTGATTCCAATACCATGTTGATTTTACTACTGTTGCTTTGTAGTATAACTTCAAGTCAGGGATTGTGATGCCTCCTGCCTTGTCTTTGCTGCTTAGAATTGCCTTTGCGATTCTAGGTCTCTTCTGGTTCCAGATGAAATTTAGGAGTGATTTCTCTAGATCTATAAGGTATGTTGATGGTATTTCTATTGGGATTGCATTGAATCTGTATAACAGTTTTGGGAGAATGGCTATTTTTACAAGGTTTGTTCTTCCTATCCATGAGCAAGGGATGTCTTTCCATTTTCTGAGATCATCTTCAATTTCCTTTTTCAGTGTATTATAATTTTCACTGTATAAGTCTTTCACTTCTTTCTATTAAGATGTCATTTTCTCCAAAATAGCTGTTCCTATCATCCAATCTTCTCTGCCTCGTTTCTGTTGAGCTCTTTTTCTGTCAGTAGCTGTCAGTTTGTCTTCTTCATTTTGTTCTCTGCTCCATTCATTGTGGCCTCTCTGCCATTATTTCTGGATTCTTTGTATTTTTCTTTTTTTAGAATATCATGCAATACTCTCTGTAGAGTTGAATTGGTGGTTGCAAATTCCCCCAGTTCCTCTTTATCCTGGAAGCACCTTGTTTTTCCATCAATTTCCAGGGACAGTTGTGCAGGATATCTCAGTCTTGGCTGGAGATTATTATCTTTCAAAGCTTGAATTATTTCCCCCCACGCTCTTCGTGATTTGATGGTTTGTGCCGAGAAATCTGCTGTAATTCTGATGGGTGTTCCCTTGTAAGTGGTCTGTTTCTTGTCTCTTACAGCTTTTAATATTCTGTTCTTGTATTGAATTTCTGGAATTTTGATTATTATATGCCTGGGTGTTGCTCTGTTTGGGTTGTAGGTAGCTGGGGTCCTGTATGCCTCATACATCTGAGTATCTTTACCTTTTGCTAAATTAGGAAAATTCTCCTGGATTATTTCTGTGAGTAGCTTTTGTAGTTCACTTGTTTGTGTCCCTACTTCTTCTTTTATGTTCTTAATCCTTAAGTTATGGATCCTCTTATTATCTTCTTGTCTTTGTATTATTGCTGTTTCTTTCTTTGTTATTTTTAAGAAGTTTTTCATTTCATTCTCCCATATTAGAAGTCTGCCCTCCAGTTCAGATAGTCTGTCCTTAGTTTCTTTCAAGCTGTTATGCCAGTGTTCTATAGACTTCTTAGTATCTTGGTAGTCCCTTTGAACCTGTTTCATGTATTCTATGCTTTCTCTGTTTTCTCCATCAAACAATTCTCCCCTTTTTTTCTGTTCTTCCATTCCACCGCCTGTTTTTTCTTGGGTGGTACTTAGCATTTCTCTAACTATCCTGCATACTTCTAGCTTCAGGTCGTTGATAACTTCATTCCTGAATTGGTCTATGAGGCTCTCTATATGGTGCCTTATGTATATTGGTGCGGTGTCTGCTATTGCCTGTTTCTCAGAATTGGGGGCCGAGGAGCCTTTCTTGTTGCTGCCTCTTCCCATGCTGCCTCTTCTTCTCTGTTCCTTATATATGCAAGCTTATATAAGAGGCCCAGCTTCTCTCCCAGTCAGCCACAACCTGATGGAATTGCGCCAGTTAGGTGTTCCCGCTCACCACTGCGCACCAGGGAGTTACGGACCAGGCAGCCTACGCGTCTCCCCTCCCGGCCACCGTCAGGCTCTGGGATCTGGGTTGGGACAGCCTACCAGGTCCGCCGGCTGCGTCACGCAGGCCAGGCACTTTTCACCAATCCCGCCCGAGAGGGGGATGTGTGGCTGGAGTTGCCACCGCGCCCTGCTCCCGCAGGACTGCTCGGGCCCAGAAAGTCCTCCGCTGGAGTCAAACTGTGGTAGAGTGTCAGTTTCTCTCACTCACCTCACCACAAGTCAGTGCACGCCTCCCTGCCTTTCGCAGATTGCCGTTCTCAGAGCTTCCGCGCGTCTCTCTCCTTGCCGAGCCACTGTAGAGGCAGCCAGCCGCCGAGCGGCGGGAAACCCAAATCACGGCTTACAATGGCGCGGGGTCCAGCCTCCACACCGAGGCTTTTCTGTTCCTGTTTTAGCACCAGGACTGCATTCCAAGTTGGTTTCTCTTAGCCCAGTTCGTTCCTGAGTCAGCAGAGCATATCTCCACCTGTTTATGTCTCCTTAGTCCGCACCATTCCTGGCTTCTGAGCCGAGTCTTTCAGAGAGCCTCCGGTAGTTGCTGTTATCTGTCCGCCATGTTCTCCCGGAAGTCCGAAAAACTCCATTTTTAACCCGTAATTCTATCACATTAGCTGCCTTTTAAAGGCATGAGATTATATTAAAGAGAAAAAATAATAATTATTCTCTGAAGTATGTTCACCCCAATACAATTACTTTTACCTGGTTATTTATAATTGTAGTTTCATAGACTATCAACAATAAAATCATTATATTATTTTATTTCTTATTTAATTTTAATTAACTTCATTCAATAAATACTTTAAACATTTTATAAAATAAATGATCTGTGTTGTACAAACTATGTATGAGATAAAGAAAGAAGTCAAGTAGACAATCAGTTTAAAAAGCATTTGCTGTTTAGTTTATCTCTCTCACACAGATGTATAAGCAGTGATCACTCCCCATAGTTTATTTACTTTATCCCAGGTTAGCACTTCTCATTTGCAGGCATCACTCTTGAAAGAGTTGGGTTTTTGCTGGTAACCTCTTCAGCTTTGTATGTAGCAGCAAAATATCCAACATACAAGGAGAATTATTAGTTGCAACCCATTATTTCGAGAAGTTAATTCTTTCAATGTTCTAAGATCAATTCAAAGAGTAATTCATTTAGATATTAGATAATGAGGAAGGGCCATGAGATGCTTTTATTTGCTGACATTTTGTTGTCCTTAAAAGAACTTGAAGTGAAAAACAGGTTTGTTTTCCTCTGCATGCTTTTCTTCCAATACCTAGAAAGCATTAGTAAATAGAAGAGTAAAGCAGTGAAGCTACAGTATTTGAGTTGCTTAATTATATTATTTAAAAAATTATACTGAAATGCTAAGCATATAATTTACATCTTAAATATTTTTAATTGCAAAGTTCAGTGGCATTAAATCCACTTACAATGTGGATTAACTAGCACCATTCCCCTTCAACAATTTTATTTAGTACAACTAAAATTCTGTATCTATTAAAAATGTATACATGTTTTCGATTCCCACAAATTTCTGGCAATCACTATTCTCTTTTCTATCAATATGAATTTGGGTATTTCATGTAAGTAAAATCATATGGTATTTTATTTTTATCTGAAAAACTTATTTTATTTCACATAATGCTGCCAAATGTTATTTATATTGTGGCATACTACAGTTTCTTTTTTAAGGTTGACTAACATTCTTTGTATACATTCAAACACTGATGAACAATTTGCTTTTATTCTTTCTTTAATGTGAATATTACTGCAATGAACATAGAAGGACAAATGCCTAGTCAGCTTCCTGTTTTCAGGTGTTTGAGGTATTTACTAAGTGGAATTACTTTTTCATATGTTAATACTTTAAAATTTCTAGAAAAAAGTCTTCTGGTTCTAATTTAATTCATTGTAGGGACTCATTTTCAACTTAAAACTAAAACAGAATAAACGATACTATAATTTCAAAAGTCCTGATTTTTTCTTTATCGTGACAGTCTTTGTCATGTTAATGAAAGAATTGTTTCTTTGAGATCTTTCTGGGAAACTTAGGCAGGTGGTAAGTTCCTGCTCAAATGTAATTCATTCTAGTATTATTTCTTATTCTTCTTCTTTCTGGCTAATAGTCTTCTGGGATCACTAAATTACTGTAGTCTAAAAATATGCTCATGCATTACGAAATGTATTAATATTTGAGAGGTACCATCCATAGTCTAAAGAGAAAATTAAAGGCCAATCTAGTCTCGTGTTAGGCCCTGTAATACAGAAGTCTCCACATGCTATAATTTCCTCTGCCTCTAGGTAGGACTCACTTTAAACATGAGGCACAAGCCTGGCATGCAGTATCATACACAATCCTCAACATCTTGGATTTGGTCCCACTGAGGAAAGGGCCCACATTGTGAGAACACAAAGAAGTGGCTCAAGGAAATCAATCAGCTGTGGCTTTTGTCCCCCCATAATTCATAAGCCTGAAGACGGTAATTTTTCATAACTTGCCTATAGTTTTCAAATTAGTAGGCTAAGCAATCCGCTAAAAAGCCTCCTAAAATTTTGTCTCATCCACTTAATATAGTTCCACATCCATCTTTTGGTTTTTAAATAGATATCTGAGACTTAACACTTCGAGTTGCCTAGGAGATAATGGAGTTCAGCTTAGCCAGGATATTTAAAGAGAAAAACAAAACAAGACAAAGCAAGACAGTAAAAGGCTAAAAGTAATACAGAATTTCAAGAGAAAAAATATACAGTAAGAATTCACTAGTAAATAGATTACACATATTGTCATCTCAGAAACAGTTGTCCAGGTTACAAAATTAAAGCATACAAAGTGAACATTAATACAGTGAGTTTGTAGACAATTCTGTTCAATGATCCAACAAAAACTCAGTAATATGGTTTTCTATCCTACACTCTTAAATACTCTTGCAGTTGTATCCTTTTGCTCACTTTCTTACCTCCCTATTTTACGCTAACAATCACTTATTTTGGGTTCCATTACTCCCACAGTTCTTATAAATTTTTCTTTAAAGAGGAAAAGAAAAAATATATATATAAAACAAGAAACAAGACAAAACAAAACAAAACAACAACAACAACAAAAAAACAATGTGACAAAGCAAAAAGAGAATCATTTAGGATAACTTCTATTCTTATGTGAACATCATTGACAAAGCATTATAGAAAACTGATAAACTATAGGTAACCTTGAGCACTGGATACTAAAATTTAAAAAAGATTCATTAGGAAGAACATGAAAGAACATAATAGAAGAAACAGCCCATGATAAATCTTTGAGACTCATCTCCATAATTTGACAGGACTCAAGAAACATTAATATGATGCTAACAAATATCCTTGAAGCTACTCAAGAAATATAGGGAAATATGCATGATGATCACAATTATTTGTAAAAGAAGAAACTGATTTTTGATATTTTTCAAATGTAACATCAAGTATATTTATAAATTATTTCAAATGCTTGAGAAAGTAAATATAGTATACAATATCTATGTCCAATGTAAACTTAATCAGGATTTAATACTATACTATATCTGTTTAAGAAAAAAATTTAAACCACAAAATCTTTGATATACCACATAAGGCACTTTTATTTTATAGCATCCAAATTTAAATTTAGTCTATTTTTTGTATTTCCTTCATGCATACAATGGTTCATTACATATTAATGAATAAGTCATAAAATTTTGTAAGTTTTAAATTATCTACTGCATATTTTGCTTATTTGTTGAAAATGTATGCTATTTTAGTGTCATTTGTGTAAGTACATGTTGTCCATGGTGCTCATATTTGTTTTCCAGTTCTGTGTTTTATGACTACTTAGGTGGCTGTTCATAATTGAATTATAAGTAAACTTGCAGTTAAGAAATTTATTTAAAAGTATTTTTGCACACATCTTTACAAGAGTGCCTCTAGGGCACAAATTGTAATGTAGCCGTTGGTATTTGTTGTGGTCAGGGGTTGTACACAGAGAACAATTTAGATCAAGACATGGAGTTTATAATATTTTTATAATGGTCACCAGAATTTAACACAAGAGAATGTAGGAAATCTATCCGCAACACCAACGACATAGATTATTTAGTCAAGAGTCTAAACCCCACGGCAACGTCCCACATGAGTCCAGATAAAAACCCAGAGCTCAGGACAATGCCTCCACGAGTCCAACTGGAGGTCCAGAGTCCACAAGAAGGACTCACGCCAGTCTCTTTTATGGATCCCTGCTGGGAAGACCCAAGGGTCAGCGGTGGAAGCCAGAAAGTCTATGCCAGCAGGATGAAGGAGCTGTGCTAGTGGGATGAGGGTTCTACACTGGAGCCGAGAAGTCACTCACAACAAAGAGCAGGGCTGTCCTGAAAGGCACCACAGCTGTCCTCAGCGACACAGAGGCCCTGAGCTCCTCTGAAGACAAGCACAGTTGGGTACGTGCCATCAGCGACATGGAGGCCCCGAGCTCCTCCGACGACAAGCACAGTTGGGTACATGCCAGGAAGCAGCGTGACGAGTTCATCCTGGAGACCAGGCAGCACATGTCTTCCCCTCCGGAGCCAGGAAGCAATGCTCGAAGTGAGGACCAAAGCTTCTCCAGGAGAACCAGCAGCTCAGTCAGCAACTCGTAGGAGAACCCACAATGTCTCCTTTACGCCTCAATCCCTCTCCACAGCTCTCTTCTTCTCCACCTATTCATCCTGGCAACCCTCCTCAGGTGGAGCATCTTCTCTCAGTTCATGCTGATGTAATCCAGCTGGTGTTAAATTGACCACTAGTTATCAAACCATAACAGTATTGGTAAAATATATATTCAATTTTTAATTTTCTCATACCAATAGCACTACTATTTACCACTTGTAAGAAAGTTCATATCATTACAATTCCAATCACTTATAATTGTCAGTAGTGGTGAGATGATTTAAATAGGACTCTTATTGTTAGAAAAATTGTGATTCTCTTCATATATTATTCAGAAAACATGTCTGTTCATGTTTTCTGTCCTCTCAGTTTCCTGATCATAACTTTCACCACATTTTAGTGTATTATCATTTGTTTCACTGACTTTAAATTTTATTTTTTTATATATTTGCATATTTTATATTCTACTTTTACTTTATTCAAAAAGAAATATTTCTCTTAAATTATCACACACATGTTCATTTTTGTATTCTTTGGGTTATAATTATATTTTTCCAAGGGATATTATTATGCGATAGTTCTTCTAGAAACATGCAAATATATAGTAACTTTCTGTGGAACAACAACAAACTATAGTATGGCAAAGCCTGCATTTATGACATCTGTGGTTTCAATTCACAGAACTTTTCTGAGGTTATTTTTCTTCTTTGTTTTTGCACTCTTCATTCTCGTTGTGTTGTAATCTAGGTTGGACAACGTTTTTTTTTTTTTCAATTCATCTGAAAATGCCATCCAAAATAAAAATATAAGAAGCATCAGTGATTTATCTAAAGCTATAAACAGCACCTCTAACACAGGAGTCCAATTAAGGTGTATCATTCAAGACAGATGATGACAAAAATCACATAAAAATGGAGATAATCAAGAGAACGTCACAACCTCTCCCCTAGAGTTTCTTTTTTCTGCTAATGAAAAAAGCAGACATAATGTCAAATGAATTTCAGGCTAGCCTGGAAGTCTGATATTATCTTTTTAAAATTTTTATTTTGTTTTACTTTTATTAATACACAATTACAATATACTGATTAGTGATTATGTTCGTATTAAAGAGTTGGCATATATTCATTAAACTTCCCCTTCTTATCTCTTGGTTTCCTTTCTACTTATATATCAGTCTCCCTGTGTCCTATTTTCTCACATTGCAGTTAGTCTGTTGGGAGCCGCGGCCGAGCCCGGTCGCCTTACTTGGCGGACGTGAGGCCTGTAGGAAAGAGCAAAGCCTGAGCTAGATTACCCCTCCCATCGAGTGTGCTAAGATGGCGCTTATCTCCTGCTTGGTAAACAACCCGCCCTGTAAGATCTCCTGCTTCCTGCTTGGTAAACAACCCGCCCTGTAAGATCTCCTGCTTCCTGCTTGGTAAACAACCCGCCCTGTAAGATCTCCTGCTTCCTGCTTGGTAAACAACCCACCCTGTAAGATCTCCTGCTTCACAACCCGCCCTGTAAGATAGTCTGCCTAGCAACAACTGATGTTAGCCAATCAGCCCGCATCGCGCGCTTTGAACTGATTGGCCACTGTAACCCTATAAAAGTGAGTGCCTCTCCCACCACGAGAGAAGAAGCAAAAGAAGCAGAAGAAGCACGCAAGGAGCCGCGGAGAGCGGACCAGTAGAGGCTTCGGGACAGACTGTAGGGAGAAGCACGCAAGGAGCCGCGGGGAGCGGACCAACAGAGGCTTCGGCCGGGAGGATTCCCGGGGCAGGCTGTACGGAGAAGGAAAATAAAAGAAAAGGTTGTCCACTGCCAGACTTTGTTGTGTGTCCTTCCTGCCGGCCGGGAGTGACACCGACATTAGTCTTTTTGGGAAAATATAATAAAACTAAATCTTTAATTTACCTTTGTTTTTAATAGAAAATCTTTAACTATTGCTCTATGATACATTAGTCTTATGATCTTATCTTTTGGGTTTAAGTCCATTAGCTCAACAGAAGAAAGATAATTCTGAGTAAGATGGGATTGTGGCTCAGTGGTAAAGTGCTTGCCTAGCATGCACGTATTTCTAAGTTTGCTCCACAGCATTGAAAAATAAATGATTTTGGTTTTTATATATTAGCAGTATGTCTTCTAAGTTGGAGGAAATAATCAGAATAAGAATTAAAATTATCATTGATCTCTTCATAAAATTTTATGTCAGCCATTATACATTTCTTATTGTATATATCTAATAAAATGTATCTATTTGTTTTTTACATTAACATCTAAAGTTTAAGACATCATATGATGGCATGCTGGCATGCCTGCAGTCTACTCATATAAAAGACTTCTTCATTTTCTGTAGTTCTCTTTCATGTATGCGTGTGAAGAGACAGATATTTTGATATGCACACATTTGGTGAAATGAATATGATAGTCAAGCAAATTAATATATCCATCACCTCACCTAATTTTTGTGTGTTTGGAAAAAGCAACAGAAATTTTCATCCTCAAAAAATTTCCAGTATTTGATACAGCGTATCAGCGTTCATGCTGCCTTTGGGTTTCGTTTATTACTGAAGCTATACATTTGGGCCTCTACCTCCCATTTCTCTCAACCAGCCTGCCCTTGCCACTCATAAACACTTTCGTGTTCTCGGTTTCTACATCCTTCAGTTTGCTTTCCTTTTACTTCAGAGTCTCCCTGTAAGTGAGATTATGCTATAATTTTTTTTCTGGATTTTTTCATATTGCATATTGCATAACTTGGCAGAAATAACAAAAGCAAAAATAATCAAAAGATACTATTCCTAATAAAATTTTCTACATAACAAGGAAAAAATCAACGCAAGAAAAAGAAACTCATGAATTTGGAAACAATATTTGCAAACCCACTATTTAATAACCTATCATTCAAATAGAAATTTGCAAAGTATAAGTTCACTACATTATCCACTGATGCTTACTATTATGAAATATATAGGTTGTAATTTGATCTCATTATGTAACTAATTCTAATGAGATGATATTATGTTCTGTGTTATGATGTTAGTGATTCCATAATTTACAGAAGGGAAATTCTCATATCACATTTGTAAAAATCAAGTTCAACATAATAAGTACTATATTCATTTTATATTGATGTCCCTGGTTCCCATCCAATTGGTAAGATTTAGCATATTTAAAATATTTCTCCTTTTAAATGTAGGTATCTAGATTCAATGTTTTTTTTTTAATTTTATTTAAAAGGAAAAAGAGAAAAACACAAAACAAAACAAAGCGGTGTAAGGGTACACGTAATACAGAACTAAAAAAAAAAAAAAAAGTAAGAAATCACCTGTTAATAGATCACATATTATCATCTTAGAAATAGTTGCTCAAATCACAGTATCAAAGAATACAAAGTGGACATTCAAACAGACAGACTGCAAACAGCTGTGTTCAATGATCCAAAAACATTAATATAGTCAGCTATTTAACACTCCTAAACACACTTGCTGTTATATCTGTTAGAGCTCTTTTTTCCCCTCTCTTTTTTACAACAAAATTTACACATTTTGGATTTTATTACTCCTTAGTTCTTATTACTTTTTGTGGGGGGAGAGAATAAAGTCAAATTTAGCAAAACAAAGCTGTCAGTCAAAACCAAGGATAGACATAGCACATGATGTAGAACAGAGTACAAGGTTATCAACAATGGTTATCAACGTTGTCTCTTGTTTCCTTAAAAAGAATTGTCTATCTCATTAGATATTATAAAGTTGAACAAAACAGTAGAGAATAAGACCAATAAAACTTAGGCATTGTAAACATTACAGGACTTCCAAAGAAGACAATAGTCAAACCAGAATGGGCATCTTAGTGAATCTTATTGCCTTCAAAGTAGTTGCCTGTACCCTCAAACTTGATACTATCATACAGAATGGAACAGAGTCTAATCAGTCAAAACAAGATAGTGGGACTATTACAGGACTTCAAAACAAGTTAATAGGAAATCAAAAAAGAGTTACTATTATATATCCTGCTATTTTTTTTAATTTTTCCCCTTAATTAAAACAAACATAAAAAATAACTAAATAATTTTTTTAAAGAATAAGGGAGAGATTGAGATAAAACAGGACATAACAATATAACAATACAGGTCAAAGCATGACTGTTTCAGCAACCTAGTGCTTCACCACCAAATAACCTGACTTAATAGTAGTTACCATAGTGTCTGTCTTTTTCCTTGAAATATTTGGATAAAACTTCATGTACTATAGCTTCAAATATTTCCATATCAAGAAGCCCAGAATAAAGCCTTTCCAATTAATAAGTGAAAACTTTATAAGGCTTCAAGGCCACAAAATGGGGAATCATGATTACCACATATTTTTATATATTTGAATCATTACTTACATTAGGGAAACTATTCGGTATTCACACATGCAAGATTGATTTATTTCACTTATGAGTATGGTCTCAAGCTGTGCCCATTTATTGATAAATATCTGAATGTGATCCTTCTTTATAGCTGAATAATACTCCATTGTATAGAAATACCACAACTTTTTTATCCATTCCTCAGTTGATGGACACTTGGGTTGTTTCCAAGATCTGGCGATTACAAATTGTGCTGCTATAAACATAGGTGCACATATATCACTGTGGTATGATGCTTTCAGTTCTTCAAGGAATATGCCTAGAAGTGGAATAGCTGGAATAAATGGGAATTCCAATCCCAAATTTTTGAGAAATCTCCAGACAGACCTCCACAAAGGCTGTACCAGTCTACACTCCCACCAACAGTGCAGGAGAGTTCCTTTTTCCCCACAGCCTCTCCAGCATTTGTTGTTGTTGGTTTTCTTGATCCTGGCCATTCTTTCAGGAGTGAGATGGTATCTCAGTGTAGTTTTAATTTGCATTTCTTTAATGACCAGTGATGATGAACATTTTTTCATGTATTTATTTGCCATTTGCATTTCTTCATCTGAGAATTGCGTATTCATCTCAGATGCCCATTTTTGGATTAGATCTTTGAATTTTGGAGGTCTGAGTTTTTTAATTCTTTATATGTTTTAGACAAGAGGCCCTTGTCTGAGAGAGAGTTCACTAAAATCTTTTCCCAGTTTGTGGGTTTTCTTTTCACTATGCTGGAGATTTCTTTTGACATGCAGAAACTTTTTAATAAGAAGTGGTCCCAGTTATTGATTCTGGGAAGTATTTCCTGTGCGGTTTGAGTCCTGTTCATGAATTCTCTACCTACTCCTATGTCTCCAAGGTTTCTACCCAATTTGTCTTCCAATAGATTTAGTGTTTCTGTTTTAATATTCAGATCTTTGACCCATTTAGATTTTAATTTAGTACATGGTGATAGACATGGGTCTAGCTTTAGTTTTCGGCAAATGGAGAGCCAGTTTTTCCAGCACCATTTATTAAAGAGACTGTCGTTCTTCCAATGACCCTGCTTGGCTCCTTTATCAAAGATAAGGTGGTTGAGTGTGTTTGTAGTTGTGGTTGTATCTTCTAATCTATTCCATTGGTCTTCGGCTCTGTTTTGATTCCAATACCATGTTGATTTTACTACTGTTTCTTTGTAGTATAACTTCAAGTCAGGGATTGTGATGCCTCCTGCTTTGTCTTTGCTGCTTAGAATTGCCTTTGCGATTCTAGGTCTCTTCTGGTTCCAGATGAAAGTTAGTAGTGATTTCTCTAGATCTATAAGGTATGTTGATGGTATTTCTATTGGGATTGCATTGAATCTGTATAACAGTTTTGGGAGAATGGTCATGTTCACAATGTTTGTTCTTCCTATCCATGAGCAAGGGATGTCTTTCCATTTTCTGAGATCATCCTCAATTTCCTTTTTCAGTGTATTATAATTTTCACTGTATAAGTCTTTCACTTCTTTCATAAGAGTAATTCCTAAATATTTCATTTTTTTGCTTGCTAATGTGAATAGTCCAGTTTCTCTTATTTCCCTCTCTGTGATTTTGTTGTTCGTGTATAGGAATGCTATTGATTTCTGAGTATTGATTTTGTATCCAGCCACATTACTGAATTTATTTATTGTATCTAAGAGTCTTTCAATGGAGTTTAGGGGGTCTTCTATGTAGAGTATCATGTCATCTGCAAACAATGATAATTTAACTTCTTCTTTTCCTATCTTTACCCCTTTTATTTCTCTTTCTTACCTAATTGCTCTAGCTAGTACTTCCAGTATTATATTAAATAGGAAATACAGAACATTCTTGTCTTGTGCCTGATTTTAAAGTAAAGGCTTTCCATTTTTGGCCATTTAGTATGATGCTGGCTGTTGGTTTGTCATAAATGGCCTTTATTATATTGAGGTAAAGACCATCTATTCCAACCAATTTTCGGGAAAGTTCTTATCATGAATAAATGTTGGACCTTATCGAAGGCGTTTTCTGCATCTATAGAAATGATAATGTGATTCTTATTTTTGGCTTTATTGATATGGTGGATTACATTTATTGATTTGCATATGTTGAACCATCCTTGCATTCCTGGGATGAATCCCACTTGGTCATGGTGTATAAGCTTGATGATTTGCTGCATCCTATTTGCCAATATTCTATTGAGGATTTTTGCATCTGTGTTCATTAGGGAGATAGGTCTATAGTTCTCTTTTTTAGTTGGGTCTTTCTCAGATTTTGGTACTAGAGTAATATTTGCTTCCAGAAATGACTTAGGAAGGATTGCTTCCCTTTCAATTTCATTGAATAGTTTGAGGAGTGTCGGCATTAGGTCTTTTTGGATTTCTTGTAGAATTCTACTGTGAATCCATCTGGGCCTGGGCTCTTCTTGGTGGGTAAGGACTTAATTACATTTTCAATTTCATTAACAGAGATTGGGTTATTCAACAGTTTTACATCCTCTTGATCTAGCTTTGGTACTTTATATGTTTCTAAGAATCTGTCTATTTCTTCTGTGTTATCAAACTTTTGAGATTAGAGGTTTTCGAAATAGGTGTTGATGATCTTCTGTATTTCTATTGGGTCTGTAGTGATTTCACCTTTTTCATTTCTTATTGCATGAATTTGAGCTTTTTCTTCCCTTTTTTTAATAAGGTTGGCTAGGGGCTTATCGATTTTATTTATTCTTTCAAAGAACCAACTCTTTGATTCGTTGATTCTTTGGATTGTTTTCTTAATCTCTATTGCATTGATTTCTGCTCTGATTTTTATAATTTCCTCTCTTCTTTTGGCTTTGGGCTTGACTTGCTCTTCTTTTTCTAGCTGTTTGAGGTGTAGCATCAAGTTATTTATTTGTATTCATTCTGTTTTCCTGATGTGGGAACTCAGTGCAATAAATTTTCCTCTGAGGACGGCTTTCATTGCAACCCACAGATTCCGGTAAGTTGTATTTGCATTTTCATTTTCTTTTAGGTATTGTTTGATTTCTTCTTTAATTTCTTCTGTGACCCACTGATTACTCAAGAGTGTGTTATTCAGTTTCCATGTATTTGCGGGATTTTTGCAGTATCTTTTATCATTAATTTCTAATTTCAGAGCACTATGATCTGATAACATGCAAGGGATGATTTCAACTCTTTTGCATTTGTTTAAATATGTTCTGTGAGCTAATATATGGTCTCTTTTAGAGAATGATCCATGGACTGCTGAGAAGAATGTGTATTCTGATGTTGTTGGGTGGAGCATTCTGTATATGTCTATCAAACCCATTTGTTCACAGGTGTGGTTCAGTTCTGTTATTTCTTTGCTCATTTTCTATCTGGTTGATCTGTCCCTTGGTGTCAATGGCGTATTAAGGTCTCCTGTTACAATTGTGTTACTGATAATTTGAGTTTTCATTTCTGTTAGTAATTGTTTTATATAACTGGGTGCTCTGGAGTTTGGTGCATATATATTTAAGATAGTTATCTCTTCCTCTTGGAGTTTTCCCCTTACGAGTATGTAGTGACCTTCTTTGTCCTTTATGGTCATTGTTGGTTTAAAGTTCACGTTGTCTGCAAACAGAATGGCTGCTCCTGCCTTTTTTTGAATTCCTGCTGCATGAAGAATTGTTTTCCGTCCTTTGACTTTCAGTCTGTGAGTATGCTTCTGGGTTAGATGGGTTTCCTGTAAACAGCATATGGTTGGATTTTGTTTCTTGATCCATTCTGCTAGTCTGTTTCTTGTGATTGGTGCATTGAGACCATTTACATTAATGGTTATTACTGTTAAATGCTGGTTTATTGTAGGAATGTTATCTCTCTGCTGTTGCATCTTTATCATTCTGTTCTGTTTAATTATTTTCTTTGCTTAGTGGTTTTTTCCTTTGTGTATCTAAACTGTCTTTCAATATTTTTTGCAGGGTTGGTTTGGTGTTCATGAAGTTCTTCAGCTGTTCTTTGTCATGGAAGTATGGTATTTCACCATCAATTTTGAATGATAGTTTTGCAGGATATATCAGTCTAGGTTGGAAATCATTTTGCTTTTGGATCTGGAATACTTCACTCCATGCTCTTCTTGACTTTATTGTTTGTGCTGAGAAGTCTGCTGTGATTCTGATAGGTTTTCCTTTATAAGTGATCTGTCTTTTCTCTCTGACAGCTTTTAATAATCTATTCTTGTGTTGGATTTCTGGGATGGTGATTATTATATGTCTGGGTGTAGTTTTATTTTGGTTATGACTGTTTGGAGTTCTATATGCTTCACTGATCCTGATGTCAGTTTCTGATCTCATGCTCGGGAAATTTTCAGCTATTACTTCTCTAAATATCCGCTTGACATCCTTCATGTTGTCTCCCTCTCTTTCATTAATCCCTATCATTCTTATGTTATTCTTCTTTGCATCATCTTGCAGTTGTTGAATTGTTGTTTCCTGATTCCTTGTTATTTTCAAAAGATCTTTCCTTTCCTGTTCACTAGCTGAAATCCTGTCTTCAAGGTCTGAAATTCTATCTTCACTTTCATTAAGGCAGTTTTTACAACTTTCAGTGGAGTTTTTTATTTCCTGTATATCTCTGTGCATCTGCATTATATATTCTGTTTGTTTCTTATATTGCTCGTCTAGGGATTCTATCTTTTTGTTTAGTTCCTCCAATTTTTTATCTGTGTTTTCTTTAGATATATTCAGAATCTCTTTCATTTCTTTTATCATTTCTTCTTTTATCTGGGAGATTATTTCGAGTTTGAATTTCTTTAAAGCTTCCTGGAGTTGCTTGTCAATTTCAGTAGCTATTATGTCCAATATTTGAGGTGGATGACATATATTTTCTTCTATATACATTGCTCCTAGTGTTTCTTGAGATGGGCTGGAGGTTTGAGGTTGTAATTTGGTCTTTCGTTTTGTCATTTTCCTATATTTATGTTTCAAGTGTTATTTGAAAGCTTCCTCAAGATCTGTTGAAAATCCCCTTCTATGTTTGCAGCTACTGAGACTCTGGCACCACGCTACCCCAAGCCACTGGGCCTGCAGAACCAATGGCCCTTCTCTGCCTGCTCAGAACTCCGCAGTTCCAGACAAGCTGGGCCTCAGGGATACTGTGCACCCACCTGCCCCTTGGAAGCTCCACAGCTCTCCAATCGCAGCCGGGTTAGGTTACTCACCACAGGCTGCAGTGCCTCAGGAACCTGCAATCCCTCCCTGCTTGCAGAGATATCCACAGTCCTCCAGACACACAGAGAGGCCGATGCAGGGGTCCCAGATCTGCCCAGCCCCTCCTCTGCACACCGATGGCTAGGCGCGGCAGCGAAACAGGCTGGGCTCTGGAGATATTGTAGGCCCACCCACCTGTTGGAAGCTCAGCAGTTCTCCAAGTGTAGCCAGGATGGGGAGGCGGATGTAGAGGCCTCAAACCCACTTCTCCACTTCACTGCACCCGGAAGCCTGGAGGGTCCGGAACAGTCTGAGATTTGGGCAGAGTGTGCTGAGCACTCACCACAGGCCACGGTGCCTCAGGAACCTGTGATCCCTCCCTGCTTGCAAAGATATCCACAGTCCTCCAGACACATGGAGAGGCCGATGCAGGCACCCCAGATCCGCCCAGCCCCTCCTCTCTCTAGATTCAATTTTAATCTCTTAACTAAATAGTGATCAAATATTTAACTCATTTGTATCCTATGATTATGCTTGAATTTTGATTCATGATTAATATTGCCTTTATATATGTTTTAAAAATTATGATATACATTATATAGCTCTTTGATTTCCTAGACACTGATTTTTCTACACTTGTGGACACCAAATTCATCAAAATAGAAGATAATAGGAGAATGCAAAGATAAAGTAGAATAAAATTTGTAAAATGTGATAAACAGAAATATATCGATTGTTTGTTAAACATTTGTTAGATATTCAGATACATTTTCATATGTTCATGTGATTTCCTAATAGTCCAGATACCCCCAAAATTATTTCACAACACATATCATATTTTTATTGGAACACATAACTTACCTTTATACTAGGATTATATAAAGGTTGAATTATTTGGTTTCCTTGCAAAAATACGCATCCTTACATTGAAATAAATCATTAGATAGGTCTGGTGCTGGTGCGATGGCAGCATATAACATAGTATATATTATATCACATATTATGTAGTATAGTATATGCAAACAAAATATTTTTATACTAACATTAACCAATCACTTAAGTATTCATAATAAATATTTTATGCTGTTAGAATTTTAGATGATGCTTGATTAAAATTTGGAATTAAAGTTATGCTAGGATAGAAATTGATGTTATCTGTACCTCTAACTGAAAAGAATCTCCATCTGATCTGCTGCATTCTTAATACCTGGAACTTAATTACCAGGCAACATTTGAAGACATAAAACTTGGTCCCAGTTTCTTTTCAATTAACTCTCTTATTAATCACTCTCACTACCAAAAAAGCTAAATTTATATTTTTGAGTTTAAGACTTTTTTTAGCATTATGATACAAAATAGCTTAATAGCAAAATTTTTTAAAATGTCTAAATATATTGTTTTTTTCATTTTATGCTAACAGGTGTTGGATTGTCACTTTATCTTTCTAGTAAAAATTCAACAGAATAAACATTTAAATAAAAGAATAAAAAATGAGCCCATTTTAGTTACTATTTATATAAGTATAGATATATGTATATATTCATGTTTGTTTATGAATCAACATATTCATTGTGACAAATTTAAAAGTTTTCAGGCTAATGTTGCCTAACCTGTTGCACAAGTGAATGTCAAGAAATGAAGAATGGAGATTTTCATAGTCTTGTATACAATCACATCAGAAGAAATGAATGGCATTTATACCTATCATCTTAATTTCATAGTTACTGTAGTATGTTTTAATGTGTCTACTTGTCTAACTGTAAACCATCTTTCTCAGAATTATCTTTCTTCTGTTGAGCTAATGGATTTAAACCCAAAAGATAAGATCATAAGATTAATGTGTCATAGAGTAATAAAGATTTTATATTAAAAACAAAGGTAAATAGCGATCAAGCATTACTGAATAATTAAGAAATGTGCTATTCTCTGTCCTGTGAGTTCATTGTTATTAGCTGGTAAATAATCTATAACAAGAATAATTCACTACTTCATTTTAGTTGTGGAACTACTGTATGAAACTACTGCTAAAGTTGTTTTATCAACTCATGAAGTAATCATCTTTATGTTGGTATTTTAAAATCAACCATATAGAAATATTTATATTAGAAAATCTAGTAATAGTTATATATTATTAGTATTGTTTAATTATTTGTTATATTTAGACTCAGAAAATAATGGGAATTGCTTAGTAATGCAAAATACACAAATATGTGTTATATTTTAGCAATTATGAGTATCAAACAAATTATTTAGATAATTTGATCAGTAGCCAATTATGAACAATGTCTTTTCTGCTCAGAGTAACTTAATTTTTATAGTATAAGCCCTTTTAGAATTGACAATGACTGGTAAATTCTCTCCAGCTGTTTCATAACCTGAGAAACTGATGTCTGTTTTTGTACTTCATAAAGCTGTGTGATTACTTTTAGGAATCTGGTTAAAGCAATAGTCACAAAAATTTCTATCTGTAGGTATTTCCATTTTTACCCAATGTATAAAAATAAGTTATGTTGAATATCTACCCTCATATATCCTAGAACTTAAAAGTAGGTAATAAATGGAAAGACCATTCTTCTAGATGTATAATATATTAAGAAAAAAACTACTAAGTATAACAAATTGGAATATGAGTTCTTTTAATTAGATCAGCATTAGACAAATACAATGATAGCATACATATTCTATTTCTTATTATTCATAAGTACTAAATTGCAATGAGTATTAAAATGTTTAAGTAAAACACCTACTAATGGAAATAGAAATAAAAACTGTTTCCAAGGTTAGCTAAATTATTCAATTAGTATAGGTTTGAGAATGAATATTAGAAGAAAAAAAGATCAAGTCATCACTAGAAATATTTTAAAGATAGTAAGAAAGTTAGAAATGAAAAAGAAAACCATAGCACCTAAAAGTGTATAATTTGAAAGGTTTTGTCTTTTATGTGATCATATTCTCTCTTAATTCAATAGGTTGCGTGTAGTTTTAAACTTATACATACCAAACTAAACAATATCAATGTCCAAGAAATAATATTGAAATCATTAAATTTGATAGAATGTTTTCTTAAAGATACTTTAGAGTGGGTCATTTGACCCATCGAGACAAATCAGAGCTATTATGTGGTCCCATTGTTGTGTCAAGAATATCATCACGGCACAGTCTATGTACAGCACCAGGGAGATTGTTAGCAAGAATCTTGCCATTTCCAGCCCTGGAGAAAACAGTCTGTTTAGAACTTGCACACAGAAAAAGACACAATGACTTGCACTTTGTATATAGTAATTAGTTATTGGTCTGATTATTATTATCATTATTATTGTTGCTCTCATTTTACATGGTGTTTAAGTTGAGACTAGCATGTAGCTGAGTTTATTCTTTGTTCTGATCAAACTGCAGAACCAATTTTTTCAATTTTTTGTTGTCTTCTTTGACACTGCTTTGATAACTTTATCACATGTCATGCCTGCTACAAAATAAGGTTTCAAAAGCAACTTGTTTTTTCCAGCAGTAAAGAGAAATATTTAAGGAAAGAATTAATTTTGGTTCTTATTACCAAGGATTGATGGTTACAATTTAATTTTGGTATGTGTATATTTTAAAATTTTATCAAATTCACTTTAATATTTTAAAATGTAAGCTATTAAAACATTTTATTGTGGTTATCAAAAAGTTTATACATAATGTATAATCCATGGAATTGCCAGAAATGGAAGACAGAAATCAATTTTTATTATTCAATTCATCTAAGTTAGTTAGGTATCTTTATTATTTTATTTATGAAATTGCAATTAATACATTTCAGCACCTTTAATTTACTGTTTCTCACTGAACATGTATTGATTAGAATAATAAAAAATATATTCATTCTTATAAAATTATTGAATTATTTTTTCATATGTTTAACATTTATTCCCCACATAGAGCCACTCATTCTGAATTTTAAATGAGATATCCTGAATAGTATAATTTAAATCTGTAGTGTTAAGTAATATTCAGAATTATTCATACTGTAAAAAAAAATTTCACTGTTCTATTTGTCTAAAGTTGTTCAAGGAGATATTTGTACTTCAGCAGGTGTGAAACACGGACTCTTCCCAGATGATTTGGCTCTCAGACACTCCCGATGACTGTACTCTAACCTACGGGTGACCCTGCTCCACTACATCAGTACTCCAAAAAAGTGATCAAACAGGTTTGTGCAATGTACAAGCTGGTGCATATAAGACTATCTCCTGACAGATCCTGACATGCTCTTTGGGTCACATGATGAAAGCATTCTCGTTTGCACTATCAGCATGTGCTATAGCACAGGTTTCAATAAAACCTTGATAGAGTGGCCTTCTTGCTTACTTTTAACTCTTGAGTGCTGTGGGCTGAGTTGGACTAAAAATAGCTAGTATCCAGTATCCAGCAGATACTGATGATGACAGACACAAAATAGTGGTGGCCAGCAAAATATTAGTCATCTGATCATGGAGACAAAAATGTTTGATACCCATAACTTAAAAGGCGGAGGGATTATTGTTCACAATTTTATTGGGTTCATTCCCTTAATGGATGTCTTCAAAGTCGAAAGAATGCAGTAGAAGGTCATGACCGAAAAAGAGCTACTCATTCAAAAAAAGCCATAGAGGTGGTATAAAACAGCATGAACTTCCAGGTCATTATCCAGTAACCGAACTACAACCAATCCCCACCTTCTAACAGCACATTCAGCTATAAACTCATCAATGGATTAGCATCCATTATGGATTAGCAACTCATCAATGGAGACTAACATCACCATGCACCAGTCACTTTCCCAGTATCACATCTAAAGAAATGAAAGCTTTGGGGTACAGTTTAGATCCAAAGCATAACATGCAACAATCTAGAGAAAGTCTCAGAGATTCAGGAAAATATACTGCTCTTTGAGCTACAATCCTGATCTATTGAATATCTGTGGGAGAATGACTAGACGCTGTAAAGGGCTGTAAAACTAAAAGCTATCACACTAAAACCATAAGTCAAATGGCTAAGAACTGTTGATACTCAAAGTTCAGAGTTGCTCACATCAAAAGACTACCTTTGTGATTGGTAATATCTATCTGAATTGAGTGGAAAAACCTTAAGTTGACTAGTGACTATGATAGGAACTTTAAGACAGTTCTCTTGGAAGATTTGGATCAATGTTCTAGTTTTATTGCTTGTATTCTCTAGAATGTTTACTGGGAATGTAATATCTTGTTGCTAGCCAAGGAGTGTGGGATAGTTAGAGTTTTGTTCTTTTTCCTGGAAATAAATTTTTTACTAATTTATCCAGTGAGTTGTAACTCAACAGAGGCACATAACCTGAGGTGGACTACCTTTTGGGTTATCCTCTTTTGTGATATAAGAAAAACAAATCCAATTCTGACTCTATCCACCCAGAAAATCTTTATAGTGCCTTGCAAGACTAGTTTTCCAGTGAATGCTAGGCATCTTTTATCACTCATTTTCTTTCTTTCTTTCTTTCTTTCTTTCTTTCTTTCTTTCTTTCTTTCTTTCTTTCTTTCTTTCTTTCTTTCTTTCTTTGTCTTTCTTTTTCTTTTTCTCTTTCTTTCTTCCTTTTTCTCTCATTCTTTCTTTCTCAAAAAATAGAAGCCTTTACTGAGGATGTGAAGAGGGGTACACAACTCACGGGACTAGGCTTTCCTAGGACTCTCACCAAGGACAATCATAGAAAGAGGTTTTATGACCTCTGGTTAGAAGTGGAGTTTGAGGTGAGTGTTGATGATGTGTGAGAAATGCATTGGAATTCTCTGCATGCATACAGGAAAGTAAAAAAGAAGTTGAAATCAGGGCTGAGTGGGAAAGAGGGAGAAGGGGTGATCAAGGAAAGTGTCATTTTTGCTTTGGCCTTCTGCCATAATATTCAGTAATTTATACTAGAGCAGCAACCTTTACTTCCCATCTTTTTGTTGTTAGGAAAGGGTGATGACTGCCTTAGACTGATTCCCACTGAATGGGGGCTTTTTTTTGGGAATTGAGATGGTTGACATGATGATCATTAATGCCATGTAGAAGCATATACCAGGTTTTTCAGTAAGGACAAGGAGTTTATCACTGGTGAATGCTCACATCCTAGATTGGCAAAACCATGAAAAAGTTTAAAAAGACAAAGTGATAGGAGAAGGCAGATTATTTTTATAATTAAAGGACCAAGGTGAGATAGAACATAGGTTACCCAAGATCTGAATGTGTGTCTCCACCAGGACCATGGTGAGGAAGAAGAATGTCCATAGTCGAGCTGTTGGTGATTTTTCCCTAGGTAGTTGTGGAGACATTTTACCTTATCAATGACAATTCTCAACTCATTTGTAAAGAAACAACATTCTTCTCCCTACATAGCACAGGTACCTCCCTCTTTTTATGTAAGGACATCTAGGGCTTGTCAGTTCTGGAAAGTGACTGTTGCAAGGCTATTTGGTTTTGGAGTGTGTGAATGGAATTGGTTATGTCTTGTAATTGTTGGTGAAGTTTCATGGAAAGGTGAAAATAAAGATGGACTGCTGTGCCTATTTTTCTGCTATGAGTCCAACTCCTAGTATGGAGAGACTAACTGAACCAACAAGAACTGGAACATTGCTGGCCCTTGTTTTCTGATTGAAGTTGTGTATCATGGAGTTAGAATAAGAGAAGATATTTGTTTGTTTGTTTGTTTGTTTGTGCTGGGAATTGAACTCATGACCTCATGCTGCCAAGGAGGTGCTTCTGCCACTAAACTAAACCCCCAGCACTGGATAGGAGAGGTTTTCAGGGCCCCCTGAGAGTTTATTTTTAGGGCCATAACTAAAAGAATTAGTGTATAAGCCCCTGTATAGGTCATTAATCCATAAAAATAGATAGTTTCCAGTATAGTCAAGAATCATCAGAAGATGTTAGTGATTTGAGCTTCTTTTTATAGCTAACATATTACTATGGCATTATATTATACCTCCTGAAGTTATATTTTTCTGCAAGATGTTCAAGACCAAGTTAAGGTAAGACCTGTATTAAATTTAATTAGTCTCTTGCTATCTACTGATGTCAGTTAAGTAGCTTCAGGAGTTACCTTGGAACCATGTGTAACACCTCTTAGCTCTTTTGCCAGTGCCAACCATCTAAAAGAGTCATGATTATTGCTTGATTAAGTTGCTTTCTGTGAAAGCTGGAGAGATTTTGTTTTTTTCTTGATAACTCTCCTTAGAAAACACTACAAACTGATGATCACTTTTTTCTGTGGTCTCACAATCTCCAAGGATTCACTGTGTATCAGATGTCACAGGAGAGGTTCTCTTATAGCCTGAGATTTTATTGACTTCACAGGGCTAGGGCCAGAATAAGCACTTAGAACATCTATTTCTCTAATTTTTTTGTTGCTAAACTTCATTTGTAGAGCATCCAGAAGAAAAGACTGATAACAGTACAGTGTAGTACAGGCAGTAAACTTAGCATTACTATCTCATGTAAAGATCAAGCATCTTACAACATTAAATGGAACCATTATTTTCTATTATCCATGGAAGTTTTAACATTTGAATCCCTACAGAATAACAAAATTACATATTCTACAGAAAATTAAGAACCAAAATCATATTTAATATAGCATGACACCCATGATGATATTTTGTAATACATTAAATTTGCATTTTTTACATAAGATACTCCCTTTTTGGTCAGTCATCTCTATCTAATACATAAGGAGCTTTTACTTAACTTGTCCTTTAATAACATGTCATTGAAGAAATTTGTGACATTGTACAGATCAATGTTTAAGCATCTCTAAGTATAATCACATATGTAACATATACATTACATAAATTTTTGTTTAAAAAATTATCACTTGACTGGTGACCTATGTTGACTTGAATCTTTTGCCAGGAGCACAAGAAAAAGGCAGATGTTTGGATCTGAAAGATATTTATCATAAATAATCTCAATTTCACATTTAGATTTATATACTTAAAGGCATTTAACATACTATAGGATCAGCAACAATGAATTATCTTAGCCATTTAAAACCTTTGTATTATAACATCTTTAAATCACAAACCTTATTGTATTACTTCCTTTGATGATGGCCAATGTGAACATATTATTTTTTTTTTTGAGGGTACCAGTGATCAAACTCATGACCTTACACTTCACAGGCATGTACTTGTGCCACTGAGCTATATCGTTGGCCTTACAATAATATATTTGTATAACTTTAGTTGGAGTGTCTCTCATAAGGCTATAGAGATCATTGGGGCCTCTGATTAATGAACAGGAACTGTTCATATGCTACATTTAAATAACCAATTATAGAATCATTTTGACCAGCTGGTATCCCAAGTGGAAGCAAGATTTTTAAGTCTATAACTCAATTAAACCTTGATTAATTGATTTGAAAATGCAATAGGAAAAAAAAAAAAGAAAAAGACTGTGGAACTTAAATGCAATATGACATATATATATATATATATATATATATATATATATATAGTTGATCTGTACATATTGGACATAAAAACATATACCACTTAGCAGACAAATACTTTACACAGAGAGCACTCAGATATATTTGGCCAATTTGAATTATAACTTGTTTGTACGTTTTACATTTGTAAGTATAAATAGACTAGTGAAAACCATTTTATAGTTTAATTAATAGAAATCTCTTGAAATAAGAATAGCAGAAGTAATAAGCACTGTGGGAGTAGTAAAACCAAAAATGTGTAAATGTTATTGTAAAATAGAGAAGAAAAGAAAGTGTTCAAAGGACACAACTGCAAGTGTGTTTAAGTGTGTAAGACAGATGACCATATTACTAAGTTTTTGTTGGATCATTGAACCAGAACTGTTTGCAGTCTCACTCTTTGAATGTCCACTTTGAATGCTTTAATCCTGTAACTTGAACAACTATTTCTAAGATGACAATATGTAATCTATTAACTAGTGATTTCTTACTGTTTTTTTTAAATTCTGTATTACTTGTACCCTTTTATTGTTTTTTTTTCTTTAAATAAATTATTTTTAAAAAAAGAAATAAGAATAGCAGGAGCAGGGTCACTTTTAGCAGTATTTGCTTTATGTCTAAGTTTGGTATTTTTTGAGCCACTTGTCCTAATTGAGCACTCTGTTGTGAGGTGAGAGGGTGATGTTTAGAATCACATAAGCATCTTTGGAATGCAAGTCATAACAATTAGTTATAAATTCAAATTCTCTAATATAAGTTTGTGGGTCAGGAGAAAAGGAACCTAATTTATGGTTACATTGAGGTAAGTCAGTGAGGGAAAAAGGAATACGGATATAAACTCTTCCCAGCTATTCTAAAAGGGGAAATAAGGATTGAGTCTGAGAAGACTGTGGAGTTGGATGTATAGATGGCCACTGAGCAGCCAACTGCCCAGCAGGTATCTTCAGGCAGCTACAGGGTGATGGTCCCTCATTACCATAGGACAGGGAAGCACAAATTGGTGAATGGTTACCATGTGACACAAAACAAGATGGCTGCTGCTTGTCACATGATGAGGGAACCCAAGATGGCTGCTGCTGATTACAACATGAAGGATGACAAAGTGGCAGTCATTTACTATGTGATCTGTCACAAGATAGTGGCAGACTGTCACATGATGGAAGACTGCAAGATGGCAGCAGTAAGATGGCTGCTGAGAACCAGATGGTTACAGGTTTGCAATATGATAGTTGAATACCATGTGACTTGATAGGTGGCTGAGAGACACAAGAATGAGTGTGCTGAGGGGGAAATGGCAATGTGGGAGCAGGAGAACCATCTACTGGGATAGATGGACTGAAGAGTCTGAGACTGGAGAAAGAAAGTAAAGGAAGAATTAGAGGCTGCTGGGGGTAGGAAAAGGGAAGAGGGGGAAGCAGGAGGCCCAGTAACTTCTGGGTGAGAAGCTTGAGGGGTTTGGGCTTGGGGATATGACGAAGGGAGATTAAAGACAGTAGGCACATAGTCTAAGGTGTCCAGTGGGGAGGAAGAAAAGAAATAAAAGAGGGACACACTCTCAATATAAAAATGGCCTGGACATAAGGGATTTCTGATCACTTTCCATAACAAAAAATAGAAGGGTTAACCCTTACTCTTTAGACCATTGGCTGCTATCAAGTTTGTAAGTTGACCAAGCTACCTGGCAGTAAAAGATCAGCTTTTTGAGTTTTTACAGTCTTCCAGAGATCAAGAGTACCACGGTTATGAACCAAGCATCCCAGAGGTGTACTGTTTTGGGGGACAGGAAAAAGTATCCCTCATCATGACCAATTTAGAGGTGAGGTAAGAACTATGGTTAAAATAGCCTGGGTTACACTTTTCAAAAGAACTTGTCACCTGTTTTGAGAGTGTGATAGAGAAGGCCCCCAAAACCTGTTCTCACTGGCCATCACCAAGAGCACAGAGTGCGGTTGTCCCAGAGGATGATGGGGCAACAGCTCTGCCTTGGAGCGTGAGAGCTGTTATTTGTGTCCAAGGGAAGCACAAGAGGCTTCACTGATTTCTGAGACTGAGAGATTGAGACACTGAGACATGAAACTCCAGACTGAGAGGTGGCCCACCTGTGGCAAATGAATTGGATTATTGTTGGCTACGTGCTAGCAATGGCAGATAAGGAGTCCCAGAGGAGGGAAGGGTGGTTTGTAGGCAGGGGAACTAAAAACCAGGAATGACTCCAAGGAGTCCACACATACTGCCAATCTGAGTCACACAGCACCAAGTGTTAGCGATTTCCAGTGCAATAAATAGGCAAAAAGGAAGTCTTTATTGAGGATGTGGACAGGAGTGCACAGCTGGACTTTCTCCTCATTTTCTATTTTTCAGTAACAAAACTACTTTTGAGAGGAGGTTGCTGTTTTTATTATTGTTGCTGTTGGTGGTGGTGGTGGGTATGTGTGTGATAGAGGAGTATCCTAAAACTCATCAGACAACTTGGTAATGAGTAGGCAGTGAGCTTGTTCTTTAGAAATAAAAAAAAATATTTCCAGAACTTGCAGATATAAATTGTCATTGATGTCAGAGACTTTCAGCTGATTTTGCATCTAGTTTTTCTTAGTTGTGTTCAGAGATATTTTTGATTGTCAAATTGTAATCAAAGTAAAACTTAATTAAACAGCATATTCTAGCCATTATTAGTTGACTTTTCAAATCCTTACTTTTGGAGGTAACACAGCTGAGTAATACATTATTAGTCTCCCACTAGCTTTTCTATACACGACATCTCTGACCAAAGCCAACTGAGGGATTCTGAAGCCAATTGTTCTGTGAACCCAGCCAATTAATTATCCTGTCTTGTAGAAGTGAATTTTCTGTCAATATTCTCCCTTCCTTGAGGACAATCTTCAATCCCTGTTGTCAGAGGACACTTGCGTTTTGGTAATCTTCACCTGTTCTCTGATGAGAAATGTTTTGCATACTCTAAAAAATTGTAAATCCAATTCTTTCTAGTAAAAAGAATTAAAACTATGATTCACAATGTTTTAATTTTGTCAGTGACACTTTAAAAGATTTATAAAACATGGAACTTCTTGTGACCCTATGAAAATAGCAAAATATGAGTTAGCAAAGAAGGCCACTTGAAATTTGCACATACCCTGCTGCCCACCTAATATATATGTTTACCTTAAATAATATCTCTCAAAAAGTCCTGTGCTTTCAATCTCTAAACAAGATGGCTTTAAGAAAGAAGTATACACATCTTCCAACATGCTGACTTATTATCAATAAAGATACTCATCCTTATTATCCTGTCATTTGAATCTTTAGCTTCATGGACATAGCAGTGGAACCCAACTTTTCCAGTTACAAAAAAGCCTTGGAGATGCCAATGTCATCTAGTTGGTTGAGTCTTCTGAAACATAGAAATAAATAATTACTCAATCTAAAGTTTCATTGAGTTTCAGAATTTCCTTCTTAGAGCTAGATGATTTTATAGACAATATTAATGATACTGGGAAAGGTGGAGGGAGGTCATCAGCACTATAGGAAAACACAAACTAAGAGAAGAGGAAGATGAGTTTAAAAACTTTGTAATACTGAAAGCTATCTAAGCAATTCTTGAAGAAACTTTATGACACAGCCAAACACACAGATAACCAAATAGAGAAAAATCATCTAATCAGCCCCAAAGGCATAGACAATAAAATCAAACATAACACAAATGGTAGAAAATATGATCTACAGGGAGGAAACTTACATAAGTTATAAACTTCTAACAAAACAGTTTTCTGATTCTCTAAGGCATTTTTCCCTCCAAATTTGAAGGTTTTAGGGAAAAGTCTGTTAAGTAAATATTTCAGAACTTGATATGCAGATTATGTAAGAAAGGAACCAAGTTCAGAAACAATTAGTCACTAAATGCTCTGTTTCTCTATCAAATAAAATGGTAAATAATTATTTTTACCTCAAAGGTAAATATATTTTTTCTCTTTAAAACATAGGCTGTTTAGTATTTCACTTGCTTATTGTTATGTTAGAGTGTTTTGAAAGTTCTTTCAAAATTGGTTTGGAGTCATCTCATACATTTGATGAACGTATTTTAGCACACTGCATTTTCATCTAAGCAGCAAATGATTAGTAGGGTTTATAGTGATAAGAATGAACTTAACTGTAACCATCCTTTATCTGAAATTAAAATGAATTTTCCTAATTTCATGTTTTGCAAATTGAAGGTTAAATGACTTTTCAAAACTACATGTTTTGCAAAAGGTACTTATCAACTTGTGAATTTATTTCAATATAATTCCAGTTTAAATTACTTTGCAGAAATCTAACTGCTTGCTGTATTAAACAACTTACTTTTTACCTTGGCATAGTGTCAAATCATGAAAATATTCTCCCAATGCAGAAGGTAAAATCAGAGGTCATCTAGATTTAGGGCTAATGAAGAACTAAATTATCCTTGCTGTTAATGCTGATGCTACAGTCATAATTACCACATAACATCTAGTGAAATTACAGTGTAAGAATAAATTTCAACTGAGTTGATTGCCACCTCAATTCACAGCTTTATAATTAGTGAAGAAGCAAGCAATATTTGCGGAAAACAGCAACTAGCTTGTATTCCTTTAAGGATGTATGATGACTTAGTTCATAAAGGTTCTCATTCTGAAAACTACATAATAAAAATATTCATATATGATTATACAAATTATTATTTCAGAATTTACATACCTTAGACATATGTAAATTTAGTAAATAAAATATCTATAATGTGCATGAAATACTATTTTTGTCTTGATTTGCTCATACCTTTTAGTTTTGCTTGATGTATATTTTTCCATTAATTTTGAAGTTCTCCAAAAATTTTTTAATCAATATATAATATGTAAAATGGAAAAATATCTGTTTACATTCATCTCATGTTATGTTTAAAAACACATTCAAATTTTAGTTATAGAATTTTTCAATAACTATCAATATCATGTTAAATTTCATGAAGCTGTTGAGTAAGATGACCCATCCTTGAACCGTAGATATAGTGTACTTGGTGAGTAAGCACATAGCTCAGGGTTGGATACCCAGTGTCACAAAAGAATGGTCCATATTTCTGCATATAAACTAATAGAATAAAAACATGATACGTTATTACATAACAATTGATTAATGCTTAAGTATACACAAGCCTAAATTTATAAAAACTAAATTAAAATAACATGTTTTAAGTGATGCCAAGATAAATAACAAATACCTTTAATGCAGGTTATTACATTTTGTAAGAGTATTCACCATGAGATAATAGTGACACAGAGAAGGAGACAGTTACTGTAGCATTCTTTGAGAGTTTATTATGTTTCACAAAAAAATTTAGAGGTAATCTATAGCTAATACTCTTTTATAAGAGATTCATTATAGGTATGTTTTTAAATAATGTTTTTTATTAATGCATTTTTTATAAAGATGCACCATACAACAAATGTTAAAGGAAAACTTACAGTTGTTAGGTAATGGAATACTTTAGAAAAGAGCTGTTTTTTATTGGGGCCTGACCTAGATCACCAGTCTCCCAAATGAGTGTACAGCAGAGATTAAATTTTTAAAAAAGACAAATTGAATGGTTTTAGGGCTCCAAGCGGGTCAAAACTCTTTGAGCTTGAGACTCCAAGGGCTATGACAAAGATGTCTCTTGGATCAGCCCACTTTTATTAGGACCAAGGACAAAAGGCAGGGAAACTGAGGAAAGTGCAGGCAATGAGCAGGAACTTGGGAGTCACTTCAAGGACATCTCCAAGCAATGAATCAAGTCAATTGAGTGAAACTGTCTTATCATGAAGACATGGTAGGAGTCAAACTGTAGGGATAATTTCTGCAGCTGCAGTCTGTATCTTGTTAATTGGGGTTGGAGCCAAGTGTCTGCAGCTATGACCTTATTTTGACCTTTGAGGTATCTCTGCCTCACAGGCCACTCCAAGCCTCAGCCAGGCCTAGTGATTCATAGAGGTTCACTTGCTATGAGTCAGATCCCATCTCCAGGCAAAAGCCTGAGACCAAGGACAGACTCACAGATAAACATAAAAAGCCAATTAGTAAAATTTAAATACTGCTCAGAGCCGCTTCATAGTGGTTTCCAACATCTCCTCCCTCTTGTTTTTGTAACAACTTGATCAGGGTGAGGCATGGTTGAGGAGTTGGCCTGTCTTGAGTCCTCTTTACAGACTATAAATAGAATAAGGAGAATCACACAGATTACCCGAAGTATACCAACATAAAGCCAAGTGTGTGATTTTTAGATAGTTGAATGGATTTAATTGATCTAAACTATCAGAAAATTTATCCCAATCTTGAATTTGTTTGTCAAATTTTTGAGTTTGTTGGGACATTGATATCTCCTTCTGGAGTGCATTGATATCCATAGTAACATTTTGATGAATAGTTCCTTGTACATGTTTCTTTATATTCTCCAAAAGATGCATAGATTTGTTATAATACAAGGGAGTTATGCAGAAGTGAGTGGCGTTATAACAGCATAATTTAGGAAGTCAAGTCTAGTGCGTGATAAATCTCAGGTGGAGAATCTACCCAAGTAATGGATTTAAGTAGTGGTGGATCAGAGACATAAGTCCATTACTCCACTCCTGAGACCCGTGTCATATATACAGATACTGTCAGCAAGCCATTAAAGCATCCAAAAGATTTTCATGGTTTAGTGGAATTCCCCTTCTGGTGACTATACCTCTAGCCCCACAAATCATTGCTGGAATGTCATTCCACTGGATCTCTTGTCTTTTCTCCTGGTTTCTCGGGAGTACTCGAGATTTTCTAGCTGATTCGAAGGTCTCTATGGGCCCAGGTTGGTGGAGCCATCACCGAAGGCTTCCTCAGCATTGGTGGTGTCTCCCATCAATGCTGTGAATATTTTGTGAGTCTTCTGCCTGTTAAGACATAAGCATAACCTCATTTACACATTATTAGCTGTATTGATCTTTTAAAGTTTAAATTAAGGATGAAAAAGGCAAAATATGTTCTATCTATGGGAAAAATAAGAATGTTAAAAAAGAAGACTCTTAAATCAATTATGATGAGAGGCCAGTCTCTGGGAACTGCATTGGGACCTGGCAGTCCTGGCTGCAGTGCCCCCATCGGAAGTAAGCAGGCATTTACAGCTCTCAAATCCTGTAACTACCTCCATTTGCCTGACTTCTTTGGAATAAGAAATACAGGAGTATTCCAAGGGCTAACTGAGCTTTCTAACTCTCCTAGTTGAAATTGTTCTTCAACTAATTTGTGTAATTGAATTAGCTTCTCCTTTTTAAGGGGCCATTGATCTACCCAAACAGGCTTGTTAGTTTTCCATTGTAAAAGCATAGCTGTTTTTGGAGGAGAAACATTAATGGCCCTTGTCAAAAAATCTGATGATATCCAATACCTTGCCTATCATCTTTAGGTGTAATCTTATCAGCTCTTTGATTCCTTGTACGTTTTGTCCTAGTCCTTTGCTATTCTGATATTTCATTTTAATCATAATTTTCTTAATTTTAGGTTCTGACTCTATTTGTTCAGTTTCCAAATTGGAACTTGTTTGTTCAGCTTTAAAATCAGAATCGCTAGTCAGCACTAATTTCCACTTCTGTAACAAATCTCTTCCCCACAGGTTAACTGGAATAGGTGCCACACAAAGTAAAAAAACAAAACAAAACAAAAAACACCTTTGTGTTGGTCTGGTCCCGCGTAAGGCAAAGGTGAGGCACTCTGATAATAGATGCTGAGAAGTTCCCAGTCTGATAAGGGATGTAGGGGCCCTTTGTGTTGGCCACATGGCAGGCTATTATTCTAATGCAATTACAAACACATCTGTACCAGTGTCTATTAGACTTTCAAAGTATTTCCCATTAATTTTTGTAAAACACAATAGGCCTGTTTTTAGTCACTTCCTGAATCAAATAAATTTCTTTTTTTGTGTGTTCTTGCTCTGAGGGTCTCTTTTCCTCTTCAACTGTCTATACTTAACAAAAGAAGGCTCCTCTATAGATAACAAAATCAACTGCACCACATAGTATCCCTGTTCAAAAAGCCAGAGATCCATAGCACATGCAAGAACTTGTATTTCGTCCTGACAGTCACCATTAATCACACTAGGCACAATAGTTATTCCTTTTAAATTTAGATCAGCATTTCCTAGCACAAGACCAACTGTTCTTTCGGGTGGGGGACGCTATATTCCTGTGGGAATTGAGGCGGTCTTGTCACTTCCAATGAGAGTGACTCTGCAGGCTGAAGGAAGATCTAATCCCATGCTTTGGTTTGTTCTTGTGGTGAGTGAGTTAACATCTCTCTGGGGAGCTATTTTTGATGTTATTCTTGAATTTGCTGGTGAGTTTACACTGTGTAAAGTTGATGAGATTTGGACTCACAGGCTGTGCCTCCTGTACTGTTTTGCCAGACTCAGGAAAGGCCCTCATCTCATTTTTTGGCAATGGTGTACTATCCTTATGAAATTTAGAATGACAATAATTGGCCCAATGCCACCCTCTTTGGCACCCCCAGACAGGGTCCTGGCAAGGAACCTGAGTTCTTCTCCTTGTCAGAGGCACTTTTCTCTTGACATGTTGCAGCTGCAGTGTCTGTCCTTTCAGATCTACCAAGAACTCTGCAATTTTTTCTAGTATGTCCCATTTTTTCACAGTTAAAGCACTTTCTATTACTCCTC
Source organism: Cavia porcellus (assembly GCF_034190915.1). NCBI lineage: Eukaryota > Metazoa > Chordata > Mammalia > Rodentia > Caviidae > Cavia > Cavia porcellus. Next base: position 16,978,511 of record NW_026947487.1, on the reverse strand, counting down.
TTTGGATTTGCAAGACCAGCCATAACCGAAGCCATAATAGCTGTCTTATAAGATTCCGTTCCAATGTCCTGACATGCTCAAATATATATTGTTAAATCATTAGTTGACTTTACAAGATTTAAAGCCTTTACAATCCAAATTATCATTCTCATTTGCTTATTTGAAAGTTAAAATATTCGCAGCTTCTGTGCTTGATACTTGTCTGTGAATGGCTTCTTGTAATTTTGCCACAAATTGAATAAAGTGTTTCTGGGATCTGTGCATGTGTAAGAAGGACATCACCAGAGTCCCATCCTCTGGAATAGTTGCCCATGCTTTATTTATTAATTCTGCCAATTGTGGAAATAGCTCGTCAGGACATCAAATCTGTTCCTCAAGTGGTGCATATATCCCTGTCCCAGAAAGCATTTCCTCATTTATTTCTGGAAGTGAATTGGGATCCATCCTGTTCTTGCTCCAAAACAAGAATTTTTAGCTTTACACCAAAATGAAGAAATTGAGCAGGAGACAGGCATGTTTGTGCCAAATGATTGATATCGTAAGTTGTCAATTGATACGTATCCAAAACATTTTGTAAGAGTCCCAAGTAAATGGGACTTTGGACTCCATTGTTAACCACACTTTGTTTAAGATATTTTAGCAGTTGTATTTCAAAAGATATATGAATGAAATACTCATGATCATTAACATCTCTTTCAATTCCAACTGGGAAGCAAGCAGGGAGGGTGTTATTTGCTCCCTTTGGTGTTGCCTCTTCCCACACTACCTGTAAGTTTTTGGGTCGAGCCCTATAAGATACTTTTTGTAAAGGCTCTGGCCCCTGCTGAGTGATCCCTCTAGGGATTTTGTTTTGGTGGCAGGCACCTCAGCAGAGAGCTCTTTTCCCTCTGTGTCTAAATCAGAGACTATTGACTGTAATCTCTTTAATGGACTTAAAACTGAATGGACCAGATTCCAAGTTGAAAATATCTCAAGGGAAATGATTTGTCCTGCGCTGTGTGCCTCTTTAAAATTTTTTCCAAAATCTTTCTTTGGCACAGGAGCCCCTAAGTATTTAAGCAGACTTTGGAGCAGTTGTAAATACCTTTGCACTTCACCTGAAACCTTTGGCCCCATTGTTTTACTCCCAGATAAAACAGCTTTTCACATCAGGATATCTCACCCTTTTTCTTCCCTCTCTTCTCTCCAGGCATCCCTGGCAAAGTTTCATCCTATAAAGGCCTCTTCTGTATCCAAAGTTTTCCACCCTCGACGGAATTACTCATTCAGGCTAAAAATTCCTAGTTCAAAGATTTTAAGTCTCTGTTTGGGCACCAGTTTTCAGTTCCTGACATAGATCACTGATCTCCCAAATAAGTGTAAGGCAGATATTAAATAAAAAGAGACAAATTGTATGGTGTTGGGACTCCAAGAGGGTAAAAACTCTTTAGTTGAGCTTGAGTCTCCAAGGGCTATGACAAGGACTTCTGTGGATCAGCCTACTTTTATTAGGACCAAGGACAAAAGGCAGGGAAACTGAGGAAAGCACAGGCAATGAGCAGAAACTTGGGAGTCACTTCAAGGACATCTCCAAGTAATGAATCAAGTAAATTGAGCGAAACTGTCTTATCATGAAGACATCGTAGGAGTCAAACTGTAGGGATAATTTCTGCAACTGCAGTCTGTATCTTGTTAATTGGGGTGTTTTGCCCTTTGAGGTATCTCTGTCCTCACAGGCCACTCCAAGCCTCAGCCAGGACCAGTGATTCATAGAGGCTCACTTACTGTGAATCAGCTCCTGTCTCTTGGCAAAAGGTCGAGGCCTAGGACAGACTCACAAATAAACCTGGAAAGCCAATTAGTAAAATTTAAATCATGCTCAGAGCTGCTTTGTAGTGCTCGCTAACTGTTTCTAACTAAATATTCATCTGGCCCTGTGGGTTGTTTTCAAGATTCAGCTATTACAAATTGTACTGCAAAAAAAAAAAAAAATGTACTGCTATAAACATGGGTGCCCACATACCATTATGATATGGTGTTAGCAGTTCATCTGATAAAATACACAGAAAAAGAACAAATGGTTTGAATTGAAACTCCTATCCTGTTTTTTGGGGGGGAATCTCCACACTGATTTCTCCCAAATTCAAAACGCCATCCAAAAATGTGAATCTGTGATGAATATGCACTTCTCTGATTAAGAAATACAAATGGAAAAATCAATGTATCAAAAAATACTCATCATAATTGGTCATTTGAAAAATGTAAATTAAAACCACAATGAAATTCCATCTCACCCCAGATAAAATGGCTATCATCAAGAAATCAACCAATAACAAATGCTGGTGGGCCTATGGGAAAAAAGGAACCCTTCTCCATTGTTGGGAGTATAGCCTGGTACAATCACTGTGAAAATTTGCTTTTTGTTATTAGTGACATAATAGCAAAAACATTTCCACATGGAGCAGTTCATAAAGCGTTCATATGTGTGTAATTAGTAAACAAAATGGATCCTCACAGACTATGTCAGAAACCCACAAATGGTATGGAGATAAACAGCAAAGAAAAGGGACATGGATTGATTATAAGTAAATGTTCTGGGGCACCTAGTTGGAAAGGTGAAGGTGACATTGATGAAAAAGATGTGAACCCAAAAAAGAAGTAAATCACATGGACTTCAGGGATGGGAGATAGTATGGACAGAGGGGAAAGGGACAGAAAGCCCTGAGCTGAGTATTCCTGGCATAGTAGAAAGTTAGTGAGGCTGTCTGTATGGCTGGAGGTGGAGTCAGGGTGGAGGTGGGTGGGTTTTAGGAAAGGGGAAGAGCTGCACAACTCTTTATTTTCCTTCCTCCAAAATTATTGAATTCCTTAATCTTGTTCAAGGGCCTAGAGGAGTAACTTACTTGAGAATGTTAATAAAATCTGCCTAAATGTAAAAACACAGTTGTTGGTCTAAGGCTGATATATCTCTACTCTGAGTTTGATGTCAAATTGGTCAGAGCCCAGTACCTGGAAATCAGGAAAGTTGAGGATTTTTATAAAGGTGCTATTTTACAAAGATGTGAACAAGAAGAATGCAGTGTTCAAAGGGTTAGCAACAACAAAAGTTGTCACTACTTCTAGGCCTGAAGGAGTCAGGGAAGGGAGCAGTTACTGTAACCATCGAAACAAGAGAGGTTTTCTTAAAAGAAACCATGAGCACTGTGGCCCATGGGAGAGGCCCTATGTCTTGGAATCTCAGAAACTACTTTGAAAATAACAACACTCAATATATCAACCATTGTTAATCTCCAATTATATTTGAAATTCTGTATCACTTTTTTTCTTCATTTTACAATTTAAAAAAAGAATATTCATCTATACACAGAAAATTGAGACCATGTTTTCAAATATCTTAAAATAGCATGATTTTTAATTTGAAAACAAAATGTAGGTTGGAAAATTTTAAAAGCAAAATGATAAGTTTTCAGCCACATAAATCTGTTGCATCCTCATAGCATCTTATCAGTTTTCTTCCTCCAGTGCTACAAGCCCTAAAATAGGCTTCCTGTATCTTCCTGCACAGTCACCAAACTGCGTACACTAACCCTTAGCAGTAATGTCAGCTAGCCAGACCCACCTCCCCTAACAGTAACCTTTATAAGCAACCCTTAGTTCTTTGTCCAGCAAGAGAGCTTCCACATTCTCAGTGCATTGGCCTCTGCCATGCCTTCATTAAAGGTCTTTCTGTGCTTTGTCTACCTGTGCCTTTAGATTGAGTTCCAAAATAATCACAAAAGTACTAATGATTACTATGGAATGCTAAGTTGATATGTATACTAGAAGATTGTCACACACAAGAAAAATAATGTGAAAATATTAGTATCTAACATGACCTTTTACATATTATGAAACAATATAATTTATAAATATTTCCATATGTCAGAAATACCACCATTGAATGCATTTGTGTAACTATGAATTAAATAATTAAGGAAGAGCAATAGTAATTTGCTATTTTTATCTTAGTTTTGACAGACAATAAAAATCATGCATATATAAATGTTAAAAATTGATATCACTGAAGTAAATAATAAAATATTGTTTAGTAAGCATTATTTATTAAAAGATAAAGACTAGTTAGCAATTATCAAATTACTGTTACTGGGAAGAAGTTTTAACCTACATTAAGGTAGAATCATATTAGTTTACAATAATAGCATTCAAATACATAAAGTTTAGAAAAATAGAATCTCATTGGTCACAAGTGTTTATTGTCAACCCTGAAAAAATTAAAATTATCAGTTGAGTTATGAAAGGTATTTAATTGTTTCATGAAGGTTATTTGGCCTTGAAATTGAAGTAACACAGAAGGTTGAAATCAATTTAGTTGGATACTAAAAAAGGAATGAGTATATAATTTTATACATAAATGTATAATAACTTTAATGAAAAACAGCAAGTTAGGCAAATAGCAATTAAAACATACTTTATTTTCATTGCCATTAAACCAATTGTTTGCTGTACAGTCTATGTTAGCAAATAAAAATAATGAAATATTTTAATTTTTGTGTTTTACTTTGCATTATATATGAGTTATGAAAAAAACTAGAATTGATTTTAAAATTAGTACTGGTTCTTAGGGCAATGTCTGATGCATATATTGAAGAACAGAGTATAGATGTATAAAATTTTCCTAAGTGTAATTTATTAAATTAAATTTGTTAAAGTATTTTCAGGAAGTAAAGATCATCAACTTTGAAACTATGGAACAAATGTTTTAGGAATTACTTCAGAAAAAGCAGAGACATGAAGATGTGTTTCTTCAAGACCAGAAACAGAATATAGGCAGTGGAAATAAAGGGATGAAGGTAGAAATATTAAAAGATATTGAATAAGGTATGTAGATTTGAAGCAAAAGCAATGTGTTTTATGCCATTAGTTCACATAAAGGTCATAAATAAAATGAAAAATAAAATATTCAATACCTAGAATTTTAAAAAATTATATACTTTTTGTGACCTAGTCCTTAGCCAAGATAAAAACTCACAATGACATTAAGGATGATTATTTAAGGAAGAAATAAATCCTTCATATACAGACAAGGCAAATGTAACATACAGATAAAAATTGAACTATATAGAAATTTAGGAAAATACCATAAAATTCATATATGTATCTGAAACTGAAATTTCAACTTTCCTAAGCTAGAAAGTAAAATAATAATAAAAATATATTCTGTTTTGTGAAAAATATATAGGACATATACAAAAGGCAGATTAACAAAGATAATAAGTTACCAGCAGAAGAAGGAAAACAATAATTATCAGGAATTTACAAATCAAGACTTATGAAGAATTTAAGATGTATAATGTTTTATATAAATAAAGAAGAAAAAAAGTGAAACTATATATGTATAAATATACAAATATCCACATACATAATTTGTTATCATACAAATTTTCAAGAAGATAATGTTGTGTCATTTGAAAGGAAATGTGCTTTATTCTTGATTTTCTTATTTTGATATTTGAGGGTTAATGAATGATACTATTATCAATCATTTTGATATATATGGCCTAGTAGAAAATTAAGCATAATTTCTTATATGGTATAAAAAATATACTTAATTCAGTTCTGATTGAAGAGTAGTTGTCTTTTTTTCCTCATATTAAATTGTGGTTATAAGTGTAGATTTTAATCTACATGAAATGACACATTAAGCAGATGAGTAATAGTTCACTTCTGTGTAAAATACTGAAAAAATAATTTCATATTTAAATCAAGTTTAGTAAGAAAGAAAATCACAACTGAAATCTATCTTGGCAAACTTTAAATTGTAATGCTCAAGAAAATAGGCTGGGAAATAAAAGACAACAAATAGCTTCAATCTCTCTTCTTTTTTATTAATTTTTGAGATAATAGTGTATGTCCCATATGTAGTGGTAAGAAGTAAGATCCCCTAAGAAAAGAAGAGAAAATCAATGGAATTTAAAATTTCTGATCAATTCTTAATTTATCTTGAAAATTTTTTATAGTTAGAATCATTCATATAATCCTGGTGAAAGCTATCTGAATTATGCTTCTTTATTAAATATAAATATAATGGAAGATGGCCCCCTCCAGGCAGTATTCTTCAGTTTCTTAGTCACACAGGTAACAGTTCCTGCTCCAGTTCAGGTTGCTTCTAGTTCCTTAGAAACGGTTACTTAGATACATGGCTGGTCACTATGATGTATATTGTATAAATCAATCTCAACTGACAAGTCATTTTGCTTCTGTACTTCTTGCTTATCCCTTGTAAACCCTAAACCACCAGCAATTAGGGTATGCTATTTTGGGAATGCTCCCAATCAATGCTTGATGATGTAAATAATTCTGCCTCCAAATCCTAGATGTCATCTCTGTTTCTGTTTGCTGAAACATCTGCCAGAAAAACCAACCATGCTGCCCTCATTGGTCATGGGCTATGACCCTCATGGACAGTAAGGACCTCTCCTCATCCTGATGAGAAGGCATACCTTTAAGATTTCTCAAGCTTCCTTGGAGGTCTGGAGGAGGATTACAGGCTCCCTCCTCAAGTTACTCATTTTGATCCCCAATGGGAGGAGAATTAAATCTGTCCATCTGTCTGCCTATCTTCTAGTAAGATACCCCATTAGTCTCTCAGTCTGCTCTGCTCAAGCAGAAGGAGTGCAATCCACTCCTGTTGGGATCACCCTCAAAGGAAGGGGTTAGAATATTTAACCTCTGAGTGTCTGTTGAATGAATATGTAAGTGTGTAGACTGGATAGTGCAAGAAATAAGGTACTCCACTTGTGCACAAAGACCAGGAAGCACTAGTGACAGTGTCTGACTGGGCTCTTACCTGCAGCTTTCTGGTAATCAATGTATGGCATAATGGAAGCTTCACATTCTCCTTAGCTAAGTTACAGTTAAGTTTGTGTGAGGAATACAGCCAAGCAGACATCTGAATGGCCTCTCTCTTTGAGGGGCACCAACCCTTTGTCTGTTGTGACATCATTCAAGGGTTTAGAGCACATAGGTAGTAAATTAGAGATGGGGATTAATTAGTATAAACCCACAATTCCTGACTGTAGAAGAAAGGGCTTTTCTGGCAATAAAAATGAAACCAAAATGCTCCCTGTGTCTCAATGAGGAAAAAAAAAAAAAAGAAAGAAAGAAAGAAAAGAAAATCTTGCTTACTGTTCTGAGAATTCTACATTGGGACTCTTATCGGCCACCATAGTTGCTCCTACTTTCAAAATGTCTACTCAAGGCAATTGAACGAGTTACAGCTAACCATTGCCTACATTTGGCCATAGAAACCCTCCATGCACCCCTTCTGCTTCATGGCTATGCCTATCCTGATCAGACAGTATCATCTCACAATCACTCAAGATGACTGTCCACAATTTCTTCTCAGTTCTACACTTTGACTAAGGAAAAATTCAACTGTTAGCCCTAAAAACTGAGTTACTAAAATCAGGAGCAAAGCTGTGACTTTCCTTATAGATAAGGAAATAAAATTCTCTACCTTTAAAAGTTTTACCTGTCAAAAAGTTGCCATCATAAGGTCAGCTAGTATTCTTGCCTCTGATCCATACTGCCAGGCACAAACTTATGGCCTAGGAGGACATCTCTTTTGCATGAAGCCAGCCAATCTCTTTCTCATTTAATACTGTACTTTCAACTTTGACTGTTTACTGAGAATGATGATACCTGCACAACCTGAGACAGATAGCTATAATCCTGCAGTCCTGAAAACTCTCCTCCCAGAGGTGTAAAGAGTCACTTCTGGGCCTAGCCTTCAGCCATGCCACTTTACCATGACCCTCTTTGCTATCACATGTCATGGAAAGCACAGACAGATATCCAAACATACATCATCCCGATAGACTGCTAATCACCTTGGGCAAGATCTTATTTTCAACAGTGCAGTTTACCTGTAAAGTGAGTTCAAGATCTCTAAGCTGTCAGTGCGGCTGTGCTTGCCCTCCATTATACATTGTCTCAGTCTTCAGCAATCCACAGCCTGTTGGTACACCTTCCTCAGCTGCAAAATTGCTTTCTTCTGCCTTGGTTTCTGTCAGCCATGCCCTCTTCACAAAGAACCCTGTTCTGAACTCAAAAGCAATTTGACATTGACTCAATCTTCCAGAGATACAAAAACTTGTTTCCTCTTTTAAAAATACTTCTGTTTAATGACAATCATTAGCTGCTTGCTAGAAAGACACAAAAGATCTGCTACAATATCTGGCAGAAGCTGATTACAGGAAAGAAACTCCACAAATTTCTAGGAACTGCTGATTTCTATAAAATCTGGATCCTTGAGTTCATAAGAACATTAATGCTCACTCAGACAGCCAGGCCCCTGGAGTGCCCAATGGCCTCCCTTTTTAAATATTTGGATCTAGTCACTAAGGGATGCCTCTCACCTTTAGAGTCCACACCCTAACAGCCACTACCCTTCTGATCAAGAAGGCTGACAAGTTTACCTTATATTGAGATCTAACTGTCCATGTGCCTCATGCTATACTGGGAAGAGCTTTTCTACAAATGGACCTCCTGACAGATGCCGAGAATACCCTGTTAACAGATGGAAGTATCCCTATTAGAAAGGAAGTCCAACAGGCTATGTATACCGTGGTCTCCTTGGACAAACCTATTTTAACTAAAACTCTCCTACAGGAATGATCTGCACAGCAAAATGTTTCTTGAAGCTGTTTGGAAACTTGCCACCAATGACACAAAATAATCTGGCCCAAAGGCTTAAATCCCCTCTAGGGACCCAATGGACTGAAGCGTCAAACTTAGCCACTAGACCTTTCCACACCATATGTTCTATAAGCATAAGCTACTACACTGGCATCTGTGTCCCTGCAACCACCTCAGGATTCAGTGTCTGGGTCAGCGGACCTGACCTCCTATTTCTCACAATACTGAAAAAACAATAAAATTGTGTAGGATCCTGCTGTAAAAAAATCATACATAGATAAGGCTACCTTTGATCACAGGCAGTGGTAATGTGTCTGAATTTGTAACAGAGGTAATTCAAAACCTAAATTAAATGAAAATTACATATAACATACAGGCTACATAACTCTAGTAAAGTTATAAAACAGCTTGTAACTCACTCACATATAACCCAAATGTGCATTACCTACCTCTACAAGTTTCACAAATCCAGCCCTAGGTCCACTAAAAAGTTTACCAGTACAGCTCATCCAAGGTTAACTCTGAAGAGATAACATGCTTAAAGCCCTCATCACTATTGGATTCTTCTGATCAATCTATGCATGACTGAAGCCTGAGGACATTGTTCACAAAATTGCTGCATATCTATTTTTCTTGATTTTTCTGTGTATTTTTTTCAGGCTGCTTACACCAGTCCTTGCTTCCCTGTTCTCTGGCTACCTATTCTTTTGCCTTAAATTCTATGGAAAATTGCCCCAACAATAGAACAATCAGTGAAATACTTTACCAAGATTTGCTCCTAAGTCAGATTAACTTCCTCTCAACCTTGCCAGAGTAATGTCACAGAATAAATAGGCCTAAATTACGTTTCTTCCTAAAAACAACTTAGGGAAAATCTGTAATAAGACACTCTTGGGGAGTTTGGCTAGGACCCATCCTAGGATCACTGTCAACTCTAAAGTTACTCCTTTTATTCTAGATCTCAAAAGATCACATGTAATATGTCCATCAAAGATTTGCTGGAGAAACTAAAAGAAGGGGGAAACTATAACAGAAAATATCCTGCCCCAGCCAGTATACTTCCCTGTCTTAGTTGTCCTGATATAGTATCTATTCCAAATCTGGATGTTTCTGGTCTTTTAGAAATGGCTGGTCACTGTGATGCATATCTGGTCACTATGATGCACATAACCCCTACTGACCAGCCATTCTGCCTCTGCATTTATTTCTTTTTTCTTTGTCCATGTAAGCCCTAGATCATCAGATGTCAAATGAGGTCACTCATTTTGGGAGTGACCTCAATCAGTGTCAGTTGATTAAAATAATTCTGCTTACAAATCCTGGTGTCATTTCAATGTTTCTTCTTGCTTTTGCATAAGAAGTATAAAATACATCTTCTATAATAAACAATAACCTATAAGTACATGGGTCATGATTCTTTTTTATACCTATGCTATATCATTTTGTTTGTATTTGTAATGTAATTTTTAAATTCCAGAAATACAATAATGTACATCTGTAAAATATTCCCAAGGAATACCAGTTTCAAAAGTCTGAATTTCAGTTAAGTGTAATGGGAAAGACTTCACGGACTTCATCAGCAATATCACTGAGCTGTGAAATCTACTTATATATTTATGACATTCACAAAGGAGCTGGCATTAGAAATATATATATATATATATATATATGTACATAAAATATATTTATATTCAATACAGACAAATATTTTCTGTTTTTACTGACACTGACAACCTTCATATTATAAATAAAATAACTTTTTGTTTTCCAATTTGTTATTTAACTTCCACATTGTAATATATGAGTGATTATGTCAATTTGAGAAGTTTAATTAAGACATGCTTAACTACATTTTCATAGATAATGTGAAATAGGAATTAATTGTTATAAGTGAAAGGGGAATGGAGGGTGTGAAAGGGAAAAAATGAGAAAAAAGGATAAAATGTAAACAAAGCTTTGCAAATAAGGAGAGGAAGAGGAGTTGAACAGCTGGGAAGAAAATGAAACAAACAATAGAAACTAATACATACTATGTACAGTTCTTTCCCCAGTTCTTGCTCCCCTGCCTCCCTGTTAGCAGTGTTTTTATGTTAATTGACCTGCATTCTGTTTACTCTAGTCCTTGTTTCCGGCCTTCTGGCTACCTATTCTTTTGCCTATGATGAATGTGACCATTAGGGATCTAAATTGTGTCAATAAGCTCATTGTTAAAAAAAGAAAGAAGTTTAACTGGATTGGCTCAGCAATTCCACATCCTACAGTGTAGAGTGTGGAGAACCCAGCCTAGGGCAGCTCATCACCTAGATTGTGTAAAGGGAAAATGTGAAAGACAGATCTGCTTTTGTTTCTTCAAGAGAGGTCCAGTCTGCCTCTGCCTTTACCTTAATATTCTCCTGGTTTCTAGCCCAGATTCTTCAGCTTCCGGCATAGATCCTTTTGCCCTCCAGCACACTCTTCAGTCTTCCATGGCAGACCCATGGGCCTCCTGATACAGGCTCACATGGATAGTGTGGTGAGGTCCAGATCTTGGACTGAATCCTTGGTAGACAGTCTTTTGTACTCTAGCTCATCTGATTCTGTTTGTGGTCTTTATCAACTGATCTTTTAAATTTGTAACCATTTATATAGTTTGGGTTATATCTGTTTCTCTAGTAAAACACTGACTGATATATACATTATGACTTATTTTTCCATTTATTTGTTTGTGATTCATTAAGTATGACCTGTGAGCTGAATAATATTAACAGGTAATAGATTTTTGTTTTGGCTTTGGGCATATAAGATTTTCACCTTCAGAAAATCAAAGACATTTAATTCCTAGGAACATACAATACATTTGTCCTAGGATTGTTACACTATATTGGACTTATAATTTTTCTGCAATATTCTTTGTTCTTATATATGAAGTAGTTAAGGGAAGGTGCATGGTTCAGATTTGATTTACTGTTATTAGGCTTCAAATTCAATTTTAATTTGTATTTCTTCAGAATAATAAAAATTATTAATATTCTGACGAGTTATTTTGAACTTGCAAATGCCTTTTTATATTTCTATTATAATGCATTTCCAGGTAATACTATGATAAAAAATCAAATGTATTATTTCCTTTCATAGTACAATTAATATCTATTAAATCTCTATCCCCAAATTATGATCAAAAACTTCTTTAGAAAAGAATAAAATAAAATCTGAACATTTTTTGAAAGTTTAAGGATGTTATGATTGCTAATTTTTTGTAATAATACAACTTAATACTTTCTCAAATGCCTTGTTTTCATTACTAAAATACTTATAAAACAACTGATATCTTGCTTTTGATTTTTTTTCAGAAAAACTTGTGAGAGAATATGTAAAGGTATACAAAAATCGTGTTATTACTGGAACATGTTTATAAGGGTTCAATATGCAGTTTCTCTATATTTATTACCTATCATTGAATTAATATACTATATGTCCTAACAATTTAATGGAATTCAGTTTTAAGAATTTTAGTGTTTTTCTACATGTTTTTATTAACTACTCCCTCTTCCTCTGGAGAATGCATCAGTTCTGCAGCAAACAGCAACTTCTTCTAGAACTTAACAGAGTCATTAATATGAAATTTTTTTTAAAAAGGTGGGCATTTGTCATTGTTTAGAAATATCTTTGATATTTATTATGTGTATTTTCCAATCCAAAGAATTGGGAATAAATATAATGTGCATACAATTGCTTTAGGAATATCTCATTTTCACCATGTTTTTCTTGAATTATGAAAAAACCAGATACTATGTATTCTCTGACACATGTCAAAGCTAAAAATCATTTTGCATGCTGAATATCGATTTAGAGAGAGTGAGAAGGATGAAGTAGAATGGAGATAATAGGACCACTGGATGAGAATCAGTTCTACAGTTTTACAGTAGCACAGTTGGGGACTGTAGTTCACAATAACATATATTTTATGATAAAGTAGAAAGGAAAGGAGATCAAAACCTTCAAACAAAGAAATATATAGATATGGTAGCTAAATACTCTTTTTATTTTTCTATGTATAAATACAGTAGGAAGTCATACAGAAGACTATCTGTGTGGGAGGTGAAGCTAAAGACACAGAAATAGAGCCAGATGTAAACAGAGAAGAGGTAGACATATAGATGATAAGAAAAAGGAATTGGAGAAGCGTAAAAGGTGTATAGAAAAGTTGTAAAACAATGCAATTACTCTTCTAGTTTTTTGGTAATTTAAAATATAGTTTAGAAAGATAATGTATACTTGTTTTATTAAAATACCAGTGCATTAAGATAAATTAAATTAAAACGAGTAACTTTGTGATCACTTGAGGTCACTTCCTATTTGACAGCTCCATCAGCATGTCTTAACTGTAACGTTTCAACCTAATTGTTTTCACCTGAGTCTCAATGGAATGTTACAGTATTTCTCAAGTGGTTTTATTACGTTATAAATACACTAGTGATATCTACAAGTCTTATTTGTAATTTCTTTGCTTCTATCAGATATTAATTTTGAGATTATTATACTTGAATTATTACTACTCTTGCTATGGTTACTGCTGTAATGCTTTAATTTTATGACACCTAGAAGATCTACAATTATAAAATAGACAAATTTGTATTTTATTAAATTGTTTTCTTCTGAAGATTATATAGATTGAAAATTTTATTTTCTTCAGTTTAATTACACACACACATATATATGTATATACTTTCATAAAAAGATGTATGTACATATTAAAATTAAAAGTTGAAACTTTTCTGGTTAAAAATTAAAGCATTTGTTTATGTATGCATAGAAAAACAATTTGTAAATGATGTTTACTTTTCTTTCTATATGTATAGATATATCTATCTGTCTACATCTCTGTTTTTTAGAACAAATGTTTTATATTATCATTTTAAAAATCTCACATTGACTATTTCATAGATTTTCTTAATTATGTCTGTTCAAGGGATAAAATAAGTTCCAATAAATTCTTCCAATTTTATTTAATATCCATTCATTTGATTATTTTAATCTATAAATAACCCACTAACAATCCATTTCTCTCTTCAGTATTTAGTAACCTTTTCTTATAGCACATATGTCATAACAGAAAGCTTTTTTTATCATTTTGTTGGGAATTTTTTATCCTTTTTATTTCCAAATTTAATCTCCATTCTTTTAAATGTACTTCCCTGTATCTTACTGACTTTGAAGTTTCCTGTTTAATTTTATTTGTAATACTTAACCCCCAAATCAGTTTTAAAAGAACACTTAGAGAGGTTTTGCTCACAGCCAGACACTAAGAAAATAACATCATTTCTACTTATTGTACTTATTTGCAAAACATCAATATTAGAAGAGTACATACAATTACCCCCTAAGATGCTCTTATCAGCCTGAATAAACTTTAGTTGAAATGTCACATAGTAGCACCCTTAATATGTAAAATTAATATGCTAATTCAAACAATTAAAATAACCATTGTAAAAATAATATAAATAAATAAAAACAGATCATGTATTGTCTGGTTCTTGTGTTTGTGTGTGTGTGGTGGGTAAGAACCTAACTTTAGTACAATTGATGAGTACAATGGTGGATCTACAGAATTTAACCTCCCCATTGACTCCGTACAGTACTCTTTAATAATCTCACCCACAGGATTAAAAGTTTTGTTGTCATGTTGGTTTTAGCAAAATAAAATGTTCTATCTCCTCTCTCATAGCATTGCTAAAATAGTGTCTTCCTGGACAGTTTAACCTAATCAATGTAATTTCTCTCTGACATATCAAAAATGCATTTAAGACAGAAGAAAAGCAACACATTGGCAATTGGGGCATTCATTATACACAGGTATATTCCATAATAGTAAAATCAGTTTAGGGTAGTAGTTTTAATCTCTAATTGTTTTATTGAAATACAAGTAATAGTTTACAAAAATGTACCATTAAAGCATACAAACAAAGTATGTCTTAATGAATTCATAGCTGGCAGAATTTGACTTCTATCTGCATGTTTGCAATAGTAACTACTTAATAACTTCATTAAAAAGACTAACCTAGTACTGAATTTCTGGTGAATCTGCACAGATGAGAAGAAATGGGAGCTTGTTGAGTACATATAATTAATATTCAGAGATTTTCACAATTACTCATTCTCTCACCTTTGGAAATATCTAAAAAGCAGTAGAATTAGTCAATGTTTGAAAACATATATAAAATATTTTTAAAACTTGAAGAAAATCAACACTTTACAGAAAAAAATATTTTTTCAGACTACAAACTTCTTTGGACACTTTTCAATTTTCATCCTAAAATTTTAGTGAAGTCAGACAAAGTTTATTAGTTAGTTCTGTCATGGTTTACATCAGTGAACCACCCAAGTCTCATACAATCATGGATGTGGCTGTGTCTAGTGTTTGTGACTGGTTAATTTTCTAGCACTTGGATTGGTTGTATGAGTGCTACACCTGCCTAGGGTTGGAGCCAACATACAGTGTAATGACTGAAGAAGGTTTGTAAGGTTTGTCTCTCTCTCTTGCCAGTCCATGCCTTGCTGTTTTACGGTGACCCTGTCATGTTATCCTGCTGCTTGGAGTCAGCTGAGTATGGACTGAAACCTCTAAGAACTGGAAACTAAATAAACCTTTCCTTCCCTAACTTTAGGTGTTAGGTATTTTTGTCTCAACAAGAGAGAAAAGTAACTAAGGCAGAGTTCATTTTAAAATAATATTCTAGGTATAACAGTTAAGGGTAAGTTGTGATGCATCATGGTCACCAAAATTACTTCTCTAGCAATTAGAAATATATCCTGTGAATCAGCTTAGTGCCACAAATGATTTTCTGTGCAGTAGTCCAATTATTCATTAATTATTGTAACTTTCTAATGCACAGACCCCTTTCAACTCCTGTGTATGGTTTCCTATGGCACAGACATGAAGATATTTTTTAAATGTCCATTTTTCCCTTCTTTCATCCTTTTTGACTATTGACAGAAAGAATTGTCTTTTTGTTTTATTTTGTTTTCTTTGAAGATACCAACCGTATTTAAAGAAAAAAAAAATACTCGTGCTCCATCTTGATGTTGCTTCTTGTTCCATTTTCCATCTAGTGAAAAAAGAAAGTCTAGCCTAACAGTAAAGATCAACAAAAAAGTTACTTTAAAAAAATAACGCAAACACACACGTACATACATGCACACATAAAAGCTACTTAAATTTAAAGAGTATTGTATAAACTTAGCAATTCAACTAATATTGTGAATATCTCATTGAAGAAATAGCTTGAAAATTGCATCACTTGTCATCGAATGCTACCAAATCTTAAGAGCAAAAATAACAAGTTTCATAATTGCTGCCTTTATTATTTGTCATTCCACAGTGGAAGTGAAGAGATAAAGTTATGTCCTTGAAAAACTTTTGTTCTTTTCCTTTATAGCAGTGTATTTTCTTTTCTCTCCCTCTTCATATTTTATCTCTCTCCCATGTTGTTTAATAGATAACAAACTGTACACCTGTGCTCACTCTGTAAAATCCTAAGCTAATCACTTTTCTCAAACCCCTTCAAGACTTCTAAAAGTTACTAAAACATTATGGCTTGTTTTAGATCTTGCACATTCTCATACGCACCTTAGAAGTCTACAATTCTCAAAACAACTATACAACAAAGTATTTTTATTAACCTAATTTTACACATGGGAAAATGAAAAAAGATAGGATGTGTAATTTTCTCACAATCAACTATTTTCCAAGTGGATGTACATTCTATGTTTTCAACTATTATTTTAGAGGTCTACATCATTGTGATCATTTTATTTTTGTTATTAGAAATTTTTACATTCCTTATTAGTGATACTTTAATCTTAATATTCTTGATAACTTTATCTTGGGAAATTTTTACCATTCATTTAGTTTTTCAGTATATTGGCATGGCAATGAAATAATAGATGAAAACATTTTATGAGATTTTCTCATAACTTAGAATCACTCCACATTTGACTATAAATTCTAATAGCCTGTCTTTAAAATGACATAACACCATGCTCCATTACATCACTGCATTTAAAAAATAATAGAACAGCATCTTTCATTCTTTTATGTCTCAGTAGTTTACATTATATACTCATTTAGTATACAACTTCTCCTTGTTTCATGTAAATAACAAATGTTTAGTAATACTTTGCTCTATTAAATCTGTGATTGAATTTTTTGTTATTTTTCCTGCTTGTACCTATGATGCTGAAAATCACTAAGCTATGAAAATGTAGCAAATTTGTTTCTAATACTGATTAATGCAAAGATTTAGGTGCTAAGAGCTGCATCTGTGATTTGGAACCTACAATATGTAGCATCTTTAAGGACGACTCAAAAATGTCTTAAAGAAGTATTTTTTCCCAGTATTTTTTACATTTCTTGTTCTATGTGCTTCAAGGCCATGATCTCTGAAGAGCCTGATATGTGGTCAAAGTCCAGTATACACCAATCATTTAAATAAATCTAGCTCTATGTAATCTCTACCTATTGTGTTTGATAAAAACCGTAACTTTTGGACTATTGATGAAAATGATGTTAGATCTGACATCAGTTAGGTTTTGCATGATCTGATATGCCATCAATTTATGTAAGATTTGATTTTGTGGGTCATGGAAGGACCAGATTAAACATGATTCTTAACAATGTCTGTAAGAAATTAATTCAGCAGTGTATATTAAACTCACTAAATTGAGTGACAATCATCCTGCCTGGGGAAAGCAGAAGCTACAGAAAACAGAATGTGGGGAATTAGAAATTCAATTTTTTTTTTTTTTTTTTTTTTTTTTTGCCTAATTACTTGAGCAAGGACATTTCATCTCACTTTCTGGCAGTCATATTTGCATTTGTAACATCCAATCTTTCTGTTCTTAGATCTTAGAACCATGGTAATTATACCACTGTTTTTCAAAAATATCTATCTTTCAGATGACCATTTATTTTTTTTTTCTTTTTCTTTTTTTTTTTTTTTTTGGTCAGCCAGTCGTGAGTTCGATCCCTGGTACTGATAAAAATGAAAAAGATGACCATTTATTGATTTTTGGACTTTTCAGCCTACATGGTTGTGGAAAAATTATTATTTAATTTTTTAAATGCTGATCAATATTTCATTTCACAATTTCTGTTTTCTTCCTCTTAATTTCGGTATTCCAATATAATGATTACTTTGACTTTATCAAGCACATTGATTCTTTTCTACATCATGTTATGTACTCCATCTTTCTGACTATCTTTTAAGAATTTTCAGAAAAGTAGAATCCTGCATATTTTAGTTTAAATGATCTTGCAGTAAAGAATTGTTCTTAAAGCCACCATACAGCCATCAATATTACAATGTTGTCATCAATTTGTTGTTTTGTGACTTATTTCTCTGTCAGAGCATTATCTTGTCAACAGGAAAATTATGTGGAGTAAAATATCTTTTATTTTAACCAAAGATGGCCAGCATTGTCAGGTAAAATAAATCCCTAGGAGGATGAATGATACTATAAACATAAATGTCTTTTGACAATCTTACTTTGATTCTGTCATGTACCCAAAGCAATCTCTTTGGGGTTTGGAAATTTATCATTTTTTTTCCCTAGGATTGTGAAGAAATTTGTTTAATGGTACTACTTTCGTGATCAAATAATGAATTTTAGAGATCTTTAAAGTTTATGTCACTGTTTCATGTTATTATTTTCTAGTTTATTGCAAATTTTCCTTTTACTTATTTTAAAGAACTCCACAAAGATGTCATTGTAAGCCCTGTACTTAGAAGAAAACCTCATTCAGATGATAACTCTGCAAGAGCTATGAATAGACTTTAAATTGTCTTTAACTGCCTCTTCCTTCTACATACACATAATCCCTCACAACCTGGCAAAATCCTCCTTGTACACAAAAAAAAGTACTCTGTAAAAAAATCAAAATATTTTAATAATGTGTTTATATAGTTATATAATATATATAAAATGTATACCTTTATAGAGAGTTATACACATTACATAAATGCCTAATGGACTATTTTTCATGCTGATATATTTAGTGCCATATACCAATTATTTTCATTTTTCTTTATTTAATTTAATTTATTTATTTAATTTCCTTTTTTTTTTTTTTACTTTCATTTTTCTTTACTCCAGGTTTTTTTGCTGTTAGTACCTAATAGCACCCAGCGGTCATTTTTCTAAAAATTTACTGAAATTTATAAATTAATATAATTTTTATAAATACATATTATTGGTAAATGTGTAAATATATTGGTAAATATATGTGGATTTTCAATTCATATATTTAAAAATCTATAAAATAATTCAGTGTGAAAGCAGAATTAAAGCTTCTCACACACAAAAATGGTGACTTAACTTCATTTTGAGAATTGTTTTGTAATATTTACATATATAAAAAGAGCACATTGTCGAAACAGTTATATTTGATAATTATGCATGAGTAAAATTGGAAAACATTCATTGAAAAAGAAGTTATTATTTTATAAATGTTGGAAAGATAGCACACAAAAGAAACACACACACACACACACATAAATGTGTGTGTGTGTGTGTGTGTGTGTGTGTATATACACACGGGCATGTTTGAATGCAAATACAAGAGATTTCATGTGTTTCATGTGTATGGTCATATTCCCATGCCTGTGTGGATATGGGTGCACGTGTCTATTTTTATTGTATATATCTGGTATTTGATTGGCTAGAACTTTCAAGTCTTTCATGACTGATAATTTTCATATGAAAAATCTTGACAACTTCATGTTTTCAAGTGATGTGACTTTTAGAATTCATTAAATTGTATTTTTTAATATGTAGAGTTTCATGGAAGTCATTACTCATATGATATTCTAATTTTATCTGTTTTTATATTATATTGCCAGATTCAATACTGTCAACATCCAATTTTTGTAAAAAGATGTCAGTTATTCAACTTGTAAAAATTTGTTTTGACTTATGTTTTCAGAGGTTTCAGTTGATGTTTTCCTTACCTATTTCTACTGCACCTGAAGTCAATCAGTATAGAATATTGGGTGCATGTAACAAAGTGGAATGTGTCTGACAGAGTCAGACAGAGAGCGAGAGAGAGAGAGAGAGAGAGAGAGAGAGAGAGAGACAGAGAGACAGAGAGACAGGGAGACAGAGAGAGAGACAGAGAGACAGAGAGAGACAGAGAGAGACAGAGAGAGACAGAGAGAGACAGAGAGACAGAGAGAGAGAGAGAGATAAAGGGAGAAATCTAAGTACCCAACAACGTACTATTTTCTTAAAGGCCATATGGTCAATGACCTAAGGTCTTTGGTCTTGCACCTTTCAGGTTCCACCCCCATCAGTAGTGCAACAGTTACCAAGTCTTAACAAGTAAGTCACTCATTCATGTTCTATACTTCCTAAAATTTAATGTAGTAGATAAGTTTGATAAGTTCTAACGATAGGATATTTCTATTGAAAATTCTGCATTTTTTGTATTATTACTAAAATTTTGCTAACATTTTATTTTAAACATTTCTATTAATATTTTCACAAAATTTAGTTCACAGTTTGGTTTACATACGGCTTATAAAGTAATACTGTGTTGCTTTAACAAATTTAGTCACTTCATTGCTTTCTTAGTCCTAAAACAATTTAAGTAGTATTTCATCTACAGATTCTATCATGATTATATACATCTCACCTGTGCACTTGATAAATATGTGTAGGCAAATTTCAAACTAAATTTCTCATCTCTGTTCTAATTGGTATTTTATAACTTTTCATTAAATTTTTATCAATTTAAGGAATTCATTATTTACTATGAATTGATGTGTCTCTCTGGGTGAGGATTACAAACATTTGTGGCTGAAACCGTAGTCCATTTTTTTTATTTTTCAGTATTTTTGAGAAAGAAAAAAAGTAAAATAAAATTTCAAAATAAATTAATAGGAGGGTAACAGTATACCTAATACATTAATAACTAATATTAATAACTAACATACTAATAACTATTACACGAACACACAGATTTAAAAATGTGAGTAGAATCTTACTACTATATTTTAACTTCTAGTCTTTAAAATATATTATTAATTTTGATCTTAACGTATTTTAAACCTGTGATAGTCTCAAAAATTCATAGTAAACTTGTAGCCATGTCAAACTGTTTTAATTAGACATGAATTTTTATCACATACACAGGAATTACTAGAAATTGCATTTTATAATACACAAGTTAATTCAATGTTATCTATTATCTCATTCTATATTGTTTTAATATTTCTGTTGCTAAGGTTTTTTAATTAACTGACATCACTTTTGAGACATATTCATTTAAAAGAGCTTTTAAGTACATTATTTTAGGTGAATATCATGTCAAAATTTAGCTTATAGAAGCTAATTTTTTTATTTGTGAAAAATTGGACACTAGTAAAAGTTAATAAGCACCAGACAAATATTGCTAATTAAATGCTTTTCTGTTGCTTTAAAACCATTACACAAATTGTTTTAATACTATTCATAATATAGATATTCACTTATTTCTTTGAACATTTCTTGTATGTTTCCTTATGCATATTTATTTTCTTTCTAGTTTCTCATAGCACACAAAAATGTGGGTGTTTTCTTTACAAGTAAGACATCTACTTTCCCCATTAGACTGTGTTGATTTTTCTACTACAATATTTTATCCCAGACTCCAAAACTCAATCTGTTTTCATGTATGTTTGGACCTCTAGCAAAAAGTTTCATTTTTCATCCCAAAGAAGAGTTATTACTTAAAGGCATTTAAGGCATTAATAAGTTACTATGAATTATCTGCAAAAGATTCATGTGTTCAGAAGTTGGCATTTTGGAAATGTAATTAGAATTTGAGCACTCTGCCTTCAACATGTGGAAAATATGTTGATGAGTCCATTAGCAGAATGGGCTTACGAGGAGGTGGGGACTGTGAATCAGGTCACTGGAGGTACGGCTGTGAAAACCATGTGTTTCTGGGTCCAGTCTTTTTGCCCCTTCCCCTCCTTTTGCTCTCTTGCCACCCTTGAAGTGAGAAAATTTCTTCACAGCCTCCTCTGCCATGATTCTACATGCCATGGACTTAAAATAATAGAGTCAGCTAAACATAGATGGAAACCTCTGAGCCAATGAGAAGAAAAAACAATACACAAAACCATACCATGATGTATGCAGTTAAGGTATCAAAAGTACAGAACAAGGACAAAATATAGTAACATAGAAAACTGGATCATGTTTAATGCAAAATTCTGAAAAATAACAAAAGATTTGTAAGCATTTATATCCAAAATATCCCCTAGGGCCTGAGGCACACTTTGGCAAGAATTTTGAGGGGTAATTGGAGTAACTCTTTTGAAGATAGCTGTGCAATATAATCATCAGAGTTATTTACCTACCACCTTGTTTTGAAAACCTTTATTGTTATTGTTTCAGACTTTTTGTTATTAGTATTATTTATCTTTGTTGTTTATTATTTTTCCTGTATTTTACCTTGGTTTATTTTGTTTTTCCCTCTAGTACAGAAAGGAAAAATGTACATATATAGATTTATACATGCCTAAAACTTCTAAAGAATTTACAATAATTAATCTTATTATATGTAAAGGTCTGAACAGCTACTTTTAAGAAAATGAGAGAGTATGGTAGGTTGCTGATTTTCTGTCCTGTTTCTTGTCTTGAGGTCCAGCAATGCTTTTATTCTTTAATTGGTTTTAGATTTTTCTATTATTTGAGTTCAGTATATGTGAAGATATGGACAGCTATTTTGAAGAGAACAAGAAATATTATGGTAGCCATTGTTGATTTTCCTATTGCCTGATTTTTAAAGCCAGAAATGTAAATCTTTTGTTTTGATCAGTTTTATACACTTTTTTGTTTGTTGTTGTGTTTGAATTCAACATGTGTGAGATATTAACAACTGTTTCGGTGAGTACAGGAGACATTGTGGTAGCCATTTTTAATTTCCTGTTCTCTTGTTTAGAAACCCTGTGTTGCTTGCATTATTTTCTTCTGATCTGCTTTGTTCTGTTTTGTTTTGTTTTGTTTCATTCTCTTTAAAATAAAATAAATATTTTATATACTAGATTCCCTTTATGTAAGATATTCAAAATCTACAAGCCTAAGGAAAGACAAATACACTGGTGTTTGTTTAGGTATGGAAGGATAAGAAAAAGTGACAAGAAACCTCATCAGTGTATGTTTGTTTATTTAATTATTTGTCCCAGGGATGGAACGCATAACCTTGTGCTTGCCAGGCAAGCACCTATGCTGCTAAGATAAATCCCTGACCCCAGTGTATGTTTTTTTACTGGACTGATGAAATAATTGTAAATAGATCAAGGTGATGATTACACAGTTCTGCCAGTATGTTGAAAGCCTTTTGGAAGAAAACATTGAGTTGGATAGTTAAGAGAATAAATTATGTTTCATGTGGATTATATTTCTATGATTTTAATTTCCCTAAGAAATTCTCTCAATGGACTAACTTATGAGCTGATCCTTAACTCTATAAAGATATGCATTCATGTTCTGTGGTAAACATATGGCCTGAAAAATTTCTTCATTTGAAAAAGAAATGATTTTAATTTTAAAATAATTTCACATAGAAGTATTATTTTTAAAAAATAATCAGGGGACTATTAACTCATGATAGGGAAATTCTCAACAGAGTACATCAAAAATTCTTCAAAATAATTGGTAAGCATTATCTATATTCTACATTGGTAATTTTTTTTGCAATATATCAAATTCTGGCTATAACATGCTACTGTGGATCACCTAAATATTCCCTTATTCATGGTCCGCTGAAAATGCCCTGGAGGTGTGGTTAAATTATAAAACATCCATTCTAGGACTATTAAAAACATTATAATTTGGCAACCTGAAGAAAGAAAGTACAGAAATCAAATTAAAATGTAGGCCTTATGTCAAAAACACACATAATTAAAAAGCTATATGATACTTAGAGAAGAAGATCTGAGATATACTATGGAATGCACAAGCCTCATATTTTTAGGGTATTCCATTATATCTATAATGAAATGATCCAACCCTAGACTCATTATGGTTACAAAGTTATGTTAAGTTTTTGGATACTAGCAAAAATATTTATTTACACATAAATAGTGTCTAATAACACTTTCAGAAACATACTTTGTGTGTGTGTGTGTGCGTGTGTGTGTGTGTGTGTGTGTGTGTGTGCGTGTGTGTGTTTCAAAGTAATTTGGTCATGGTACTATGTGAATCTAGGTCTGTGTGAAATTCATTTTGGCAATCATTTGCTAGAAAGGACTTTACACAATGATTTTAGGATAATAAATT
This sequence comes from Cavia porcellus, assembly GCF_034190915.1. Lineage (NCBI taxonomy): Eukaryota > Metazoa > Chordata > Mammalia > Rodentia > Caviidae > Cavia > Cavia porcellus. The sequence goes on along the minus strand of NW_026947487.1, from coordinate 16,954,532 downwards.
TCTGCATTCTTAGCTGGCTCAGTAATAGGATTATGAAGGCAATGTGTAAGGATTCTTTTTATATGCCCTATTTATGTTGTAAGCAGACTTGATGAAATCTAAACATTGAACCGTCTGCCTGACTTTTGCCACAACTAATGTAATACTTCCTAGCTATTCCATGGCAATCGCATCAAACGTGGCATGTACTGTTAAGTACGCAAATGACTAAATAGTTTCTCAGTAAAGGTCATAGAAGGTAAATACAATCATGAAAGATCTCCCCTTTCTAGCAAAGTTCAGAGATCCTAGGAATTCAAGAATAAAAAACAAGTAAGAGATATAATAGAACTGACAGAATTAGTTGATACACTGAAATTTTTCTTTTCTTCTGTATCTTGATACTGGCTAAAATGAAAGAGTAATAAGAATACTTTAGGGACCTCAAACTGGACTTTCTTTTTGTTGTTTCCTCAGAATATCTAGTGACCAAAAACACTGAAATGAAAATTTGTAATTAATAGTGGCTCTTGAAATCTGTAGTGTCTTATTTCTGCAGCGCATATGCTGAAATCTGTTGTATACACCATTCAAAGAAACTAAAAAAAATATTAAATACTTTATTATCATTTTAAAGGGAATATAAAAAACAATAAAATGAAACAGGACCAGGCAAAACAGTGATCATAAAATGGATTTCAAAAACAAGACAGAAGGAAAGCCCATATAGTTGCTGTATTGCATATTGTTATCTTCTAAATAGATGCTTAGGATCCTGACATTAGGCCTGCAAAGTCAATCAAATGACATAAGCATTAAGTTACTGGTTTTGTTTTGTTTTACTTCAGTAGCTGCTATCTCAGCCTGTGTTCCTCTGAATCAGCTGGTTACTTATGGGCAGGCGTGCGGACTCCTCTTGTCTTCCAGTCCACATGCCAGCTGGCTCATAGGAGGGAGTTGGCTTCTTGGTTCTCCTTCTGGCCTGTGTAGCTGCCATTGCCTCATGCGAGAGTGTTTTAGAAGAGGTTTGTATGTGTCTTTTATACTATAATACATTCTTTATTTTATAAACTTACCTGTTCATTGTCAAAGATCACCTCATGTGAAAAAAGGGTAAATAATTTTCACTTTTCTAAGTTACAGTTCATTCTTCCTGGAAAATAACAATCTGGCTCTTGTTGCAAGCAAAACTATGATGGCATACAGTTGTGACTTTGAAGAATGACAAAATATCCTGTGATTTCACCAGCTGTATCTGAGAACATCATCCTTCTGCTGCATATGTATTTAATAGGTGAATGTAATGATAAACAATCTCACAGTCAACCTATGTCATTTAGTTATCTATGGACTAATACCATCCTAGAAGCAACTTTCATTATTCCTGTTGTAATTTGGCATTCTGAATTTGAAGCATTTGCCCTTACGGTGTTACTAGTATCATGTGGTCTGAGACCAACTCAAGCACAGGACAATCATATAAGCAATTGTTGTAAGCTTTTCACCCTTCTTTCATGTGTATTGTGATCATGCTTTTAGAGAACACTAATTTCAGTGTTTACTGGAAGAATACTATCACTAGGATCTATAAAATCAATCTAATCTGTATAGCAGACAGCTCACTTGTGGTATGTTTTTCTTTGTTAATTTTGTTTCACTTTGTTTTGTAGACTCTAAGATTTTTTATTCTTTCACTTCTGCACATTGGACATGATTATAAGAAAATTTACTAGAAATTAATGAATATAATTTTCATTACAGACTGCTAACACAAATCTCTTCCAAATCTGTGAAAGAGTGTCTATGATTTTCTTCTTTGCAATTTCTTTCCATTTTAATTATGTTATACCAGTGACTGTTTCCATGAAACCATGAAATATTTTTGTTCACCAAAGTAAATCAATCCCTTATTCTAGCATTGATCTCAACATCTAATTTTAACATGTATGTATTTATTTAACATAAATGAAGTGACTTAGTACATGATTATACCTGTCTTCCAACTATATATATTTTCTGTTCTAGATTTACCATTGTAAAATCTGAAATTCTAACCTTCTTTAGAAGAGATTACTGATGATAATGTCAATGCGCTTATTCTTATTTAAGTTTACTCTGATCAGAAAATTAGTCTTCCATCACTACCAAGCAATGACAGATCCCCTTAAAGTCCATATGGAACATGGGCCTCAGAAGAACCTCCAGAGTTTGATTTTAAGGAGATATAGGAGTGAAGCAAATAACCCTAGATACCCCTGTTACCCTAAATAACCCTCATTATTATTTCCAGGTTTATGAGAATAAGAAAATTTAGCAATGTTTTAAATTGTTGCTATAAAAGCAAACTATTGTCCTATAAAGCAGAGCAAAATGCAAATGACCCTCTAAGATAACTGAGTTCACCAGTTTTAAATATTCATCAGTAAAGTGTGCTAGCCAAGAAAATCAATAAGAAAAAAATAGTATTCTTTGTAACATCCTATAGCGTATCAAAATAGAAAAATTCTGAAGCACTTTTAAAGACTGGGATGAGAGATTTTAAAGAGAATCACTTGTTTTAATATTTTTAACTTCCCTAGCTTTAATTCTTTTGAATTTGCAGTTTTCAGTTTCAAATGTAAATTTATAAGATGATATAAATTAATTTATCCTTGTCACAATTGAAGGTAAATCAGACTTAGTTTCCCCTTGATTATCAAAAACATCCTTAAAAAGTGTTGGTTTATTCATTTGTTTCATGAGTGAAGAATATGTGTATTATTTATTACCATATAGGTACATATTCTTCATAATTCCACTAATGAAAGAGTCAAAGTAGATTCCACTAATGACTTTTCTCTGAGCTAACCAGGTCTTCCATTTTTCACAAGAAATTCTTTTGAAGGCTATACTAAGGATTAAATAAATAATCCTAGGAACTTGATATAGGGCTTGTAAGATAGCTACAGATGTGATATGATTGAAGTAACATCTTAATGAAGTACATATATGTAAGCTATTATATAAGCCTGATATTTAAGACTAAGCAAGATAGGCCTTTTGTATGATTTTCTAGAAAACATGGACTGAGAGAAAATAAATAGTAACACAACTTTGTTTCTTACCAAAATACTCTCTTCTTTTCATGCAGAAGCCCAAAAAGTATGAAACAGCAGTAGAGCTAAAGAGCTGATATGTAATCTCAGCAGATTGTCTATAAGTTACATTTTCTACTAGTGTTTAATGTGGAACATCAGCAGCTTTTTAAGCACTACATAATAACTGCAAAATATGAGCAAAACTAAACTTAAAACAAAAACAACATGAAGTACCAGTTTAAATTTAGCATAGATGTTTAATGCATCATAGTGGACAATAAAGAAAATAAAATGTATTTCATTTCACATAATTTGTCTTCTAGGAATGATATATGGAGTGGAAATGCCAACTACTGTGTCCATACCACATTCTCTATTGTCTAATCAATCACTTGATAATAAACTGGTGATGCTGCTGCTTTGTACAGAGGAAAAATTGTTAATTAGGCAGTTATACTACTGCAAAGCAGCTGTGATCACAACCTCCTGAGCACTGAAAATTCTTCCTCCCAGACTTGTGTAAAACTTTCATGTGGAAAACTACAAAAACAGCTAAATATGCATATTTCATAATTTACTGGGATATATTTTGCATCATACTGTTACATTCTGCAACTCAGCAAGAATAAATACTACATCCTAGGAATCTTCCTTGTATAAACTATGTTACAGCAGTCAAGTACAGAGTATACCTTTTTTATAATCAATACAATCATTTGAGTTTAAGGGGCAATTCTACAGAGAAAAGGCAAAGAAATGTATAATCAAAGAGCTCCATAAATGTCACCTCTACATTCTTACAGGGTTCACATATTTTGTTTTAATTAACATAGAATTTTGATGCTTACAATAAAGTTTTAAAAGTCTCTAGATTTATATTTACTTGAATATTAATGTATTTATGTGTGAAATCTAGCACACAAATATTAAAAAATATTGGCACAAATTATGGTTTTGAGACAGTAAATTTGTAAATAACTGCTACTTATATAAATTGCTATGTGGAAAAAAAAACAGTATAATTATAGTGAATGATAACCAATGATACTTAAATAAATTTTAAATTGAGATGTTAGTAAAAATAGTACTGTCACCAAAAGAATATTCTGTTAAATGATTTAACTTCATGTTCTTCAGAATATTCTTTGGCTTTCAAAATTCCTAGGCAACAATTGAAAATAATTTATGCAATATTTAAATCAACTGTGTATCTCTATTGCCATAGATTTCTGAAAATTATAAAGTCGTATTTATCTGCATTAAATAGATGAATCAAATAACACGTGAAACAAAGCAAAACATCAGCTTTAAAGTGATTGAAAATGTTAGGTGCTTTTGTAATTGTTTTAAGACTGTAGACTGAGGAGTCTCTATAAAAATATCTTATATCTGAAAGAATTAGGTTAGAAGAATGCTAAGATTTTAAGGTGTTTTTAATACCTAAATTACTTTTGAAGGCTGTGCTAATGCTGACCATTTGGCAAGAGCTCAGGATAGGATCCAAACATGAGAAATCCACCCCTTAGTGTTTATCACACTCAACTGTTAATAAATAAAATAAATTACAAAAAATTACTGAGTGATATGGCACAAATTTAAGAATATCACAAAGTAGGCCAAAATCTGTCCAATTGCAGTATGCATTGGTACAAATTCTGCACCTGAATGTGCTCTAAGATCTGCCTGCAACCTGCAGTATTGACAGTCTCTGAGATTTTCTACTGGGCACTCAGCTACAGTAATCTCTTTCACTGCTTAGAAAGCCATGAAAAATAATATTTAGACCCTGAATGTAAGAGAGATCAATTTAGATCTTTGCTAATCCTCTCACAAAAATAAACCACCTTATTTTTTTTTGTATCTTCATTTAAAAAAAAATCTCTATTTCTTTAAAAACCTTTGATTCAATCACACATCATGAAGTCATCTTGGATTCCTTTCCCTCAGTTGTGCCATCTTTTACTGGCATCCTGAATCCTGTCTTGAAGTATTTTCTGCACAAGTAAATAATACAACTATGCTCCACATTTGAAAGAATCACAATTTAAACACTTCAATAACCTTAACGTGCATTTAACTAGTCTTATTATTTCTTACATAGGTAAAAATAGAGAATCTTGTAAAAGAACATTCTGAGCGGAACAGAAATAAAATTTTCATGTTTCCTTATAGTGCTAGTCCATTGTGTATAAATGTTTCACTTTATACGGTACACTGCACTCTGGAATTCTATATGTATTGCTTCAACTTACAGACTTACCATCTTCCCTCCAAGACTGCTGCATATCATAAGACACTGCAAATACAGTACTTTCAGAATTCAACCCAGTCTCTCATCCTTTATTAATAAGTATGGTTCTTCCATATGATTTCTATCCATAGGTGGGATATCCACTGAGAAAATTATTTACACAAAAATATCAGTCTCCTTATCTCATAAAATCTACTATTAATTATTAGCACCTCTTAATTTTCATTAAACACAGTGTTTAATCTTTGTATAATCAGTCTCTCCTTATTTTAGACATTTATTTATGACACTAATTTTTGTAATTATTTTTAATCCATCCTCGTCATCTTCAATTTGGACAGTTTCTTTTAATTTCCCAATGATTTCATAGAGAATTAGTGAAAATTAAGGCTGCAACAAGCTTTGTTTAGGTGCAATCTCCTGCAAAACAAATCTAATTCACCTCAGCCTCCTAAATAAGAACTTTGTATGTCTAGTACCACATGAGACATCAGCGATGGTCTTTCTATTTTCATCTTTCATATTACATGAACCAGCCTAACATGCTGTTTTCCTCAGCATGGTGCCTCTACTCACACTGTTTTTCCTGATAGAAACACCCTTGTTTCCCTGCTTGTTTTCATCTCATTTTCCTATTTTCAATTTTGTGAAGTTTTCTGTTGCTTATCCTGGTCTTTTATAATAGACTGATTGGGATTTTACTTGCCTGTTTCCACCCTACCTACAGCAAGATTTTAATTAAATGTTTATTTAATTTTAATTAAAATTTCTCCCTTTACTGGCTTTGGTATAAGTTTCAGAACCATATGAGAACCAGCAGGTGTTGTGCTTCCTTCATCTTCAGAAGTAGGAAGCATATTTACTTTTTTGACTTTGGAGAGAATCTGCATTTTATTGGACACTAAATAACATTACAAGTTTTGATGGTCTGCATTTGGTGAAATATAATAAGATTTATAAAGCACATATAAATAATCCTGTAGGTATAACACACTTATTCAGCTAACCAAATCAGTGCATCATTAATGTCTTGAAGTAATACTATGTTTTTCAGACTATGTAGATAATTCAATTATTTTAGGGCAACATTTAAAAAAGTTTAAATATCCCTCAGATATGACTGCACGTGTAGGCCTTGGGGTAGCTCAGAGGTCCAGCATATGCTCAGCATACATGAAGATCCAGGGTCAATTTTCTGAAGTACCTAAAGTAAAAAAAGGAAACACAAGGCACTGGGAGATGTACATTTTCTATGGCATATGAATGGGAACTCCTGTGTTTCCAAGTGTCTTTTTTAACTGTGTGGAATGGTTGATTGATGGTATCAACATTAGTAAGAGAAGCTCAACTGAATTGTCTCAGCAATTCCACTCCTTAGCATGTGAAAGACCCACCCTAGGGCCCTTGTGGCTTTGATGATACAAAGACTAAATGAAAAGTAAATCTACTTCTGTGTCTTCAGAGAAGTTGCAGTCTTCTCCTTTGCATGGACATCATCTTCTGGCTTCTAGTGCAGACTCTTCAGCTCTGGCACAGACCCTTCAGCCTTCCAGCTTGGACTCTTCAGTATTTCAATGCAGACTGAGAAACCTCCTGATGCAGATTCCCGTGGTACCTTCACTATCGTGAGCTCCACACGTTGGAATCACAACTGTAGTCCCCAGTCTGTATACAGACCATCTTCACTCTTCTACACCTGACTCTGTAGGTGGCCACTGTAAGTCGATCTTTTAAATTCTTGTGTATTTGTATATGCATTGTATCTGTTATATTGTATTTGCATTATATCAGTTTCTCTAGAAAATACTGATTCAAGAAAAACATAAAACATTTTAAAATTAAGATCATTTACATGCAACTTCATCCAGTTTATTAAGAAATCTTACAAAGTCATCCAGCCAGTATGGGAGATTATCAGAAATATATGAATAACCAGCATAGGAGAGATACAGAACATCATAAAGACATGATCAGGGAAGAACATTGCCACATGAAAGACAGTGTCTTGGATTTGCAGTTACCCTTTTCTATCAAATGGTTCCTGACTTGTATCAATGTGGTTCCTGACTTCTATGAATAATCGTTATATCAAATTGAATTATGCATTTGTAATCCAGGGAAATGTCCAATATTCTAATATAATGAGACTTCAGATCTGTAGATATGAAGATTATATCTGTTACTTAACAAACCTCAAAATGTCTGTGCATTTCCTTTCATTTTTTAGCATAATTACCCAAATAAGTGACCTGGTATTTTATACATCTCTCATTGTTTAACATTATTTCGTAATTTGATGAACAAAACAGCAATAAACATTTATCAGCTCTATTATTTTGTTTATATCATGGATTTCATTATATAACCTGAATTATATAATTTATCAATTAACAAATTTAAACTTATTTAAAAAATAAAATGAGTTCTGAGATATGTTTGTTCAATAGTTGTAGGATAGAGGTGCTCAACAGGTTGAAATCATGGAGTATTTTGTAGATATAGTAATACTGCTTTCTAACTGTGTGGCATGTTTGAGCAGGAGAAAATGCCTCCAAGGAAGCCTACTTACATGGGTGACAAAGTGATGTGAATTGCTGACAAGTGGCATCAATTTCTCTCCATTAAAGATAACTCAAAAACTGTTTAATTTCCTCAGGACATGCCAACTTTCTTGCTCCAAACCAGTGATATATGACACGAAAATAAGATTGATGATTCCATTTATGACAAAGATTTTTAAGTCTAGCATAAATATACCATTTTCTACTCATTAGAAATGAGTTATTTTAGCTTATAATCAGGATAGAACATTTTAACTTTCTGAAGAAAAAAAATTCAAAATATTTTGAATACATTTTAAAAATACAATGCCCCTTTCACTGATCACAAGTTATTTATATGTTACCTAGTTGAAAATATATTCATTCCCAATATTCTCCAGTCTCACTTTGGTAAGGAACAAGTTTGAACTCCAGCACCCTTTCATCTAAATCAGGTTTCGTTGCAAGATAAAATTCTTCAGTACTAATATCTCCACAGAGATCTTTATATGTAATACTTCTCAATAGGTTGATATGTGACCTATAAAATAATGTATGTCTCTTTCATCTCCTACATAAAATAGTCAAACATAAGAACTAGTATTGGTACTTCTTTGCAAAAAAAAGGGTAAGACAGAAGGTACACAGAAGTTCACATCAATGTTGTACAGCAGCCTGGCATGAGTAGGCCGTTTTTGACTGAGAGAGGTCTCTGATTTTTTTTTTTATTGCTTTTGGCTTTGTTTTTCTGAACCCCTTGTTCTAAACTTTGCATATTCCATGTTTACTAAAATTCATCTAAGGGTTTCTCAGTATGTTTTTAACCCATAGAATTTGGTGAAGCTTAGTCATCCCACTTATTTTTATATGTTGTGTTCTACATATTTGTACTATTTATTCTGTCATATCTGTCCAAATAGCTGTCACTGCTGCTTATATTATTAGACCAAACTATTTTAGTATCTTATTGTGTTGGAATTCACTAAACTGTGAAAAACTACAAGTATAAATTTCTTACAAATATGTCCCTATATCCATTAGAATTTAATGGAAGCTGCTGTATAGAAATATCCTGAAGGATTTCCTCAAATAGGTATGTTCTGTTTTTAATTAGTCCTTGTAATCTGTTGCCTTGGATGTTTTCTGTGACCCGAGAAATAGATTTTAGTGTGAGCCTCTTAACTTCATCTTTAGACCACATTTTTCTGACAGTGTCCTAGATTTCATCTTTATCTGAAAGTCACTTGCTAACTACTGGCATTATTGACATTTTAGGAAGGCTTAAAATTATCCATCAGACAATGCATAATAATATTTGTGTGAGAGATCCTATGCAAACAAGTGATCAAAGTGGGAAAAATATTCAAGCTGGGTTTTCAGAGTTGGCATTTTTATGTTTATACAAACAAAATCAAAATGTTAAAGACTGGCACTGAGCAATCTGTAAAGACTGAAATGATAAAAAAGATATTTTGATGATGAGAGATTTCTGTAGTACATTTTCCTGTTCACTTTATGCAGAGGGAAAAGTGAACTGAGGTTATACTTACAAGCAGTGAGGTTGGGGACGTAAATACACAAGAATGGACAGGAAGTGTTAGGTGTGTGTATGACATTTAGCATTCACCAGAGAGTGTCTACTAGCTGTCAGCCTGTGTGCTCTGCTATCAGAGTTGGAGCATGCAGGATATAGCAATGAACTGTCCCAAGTATCAGGAACAGGAATTACCTATGCAGTCTACTATGTGACTTTTTACTTACCAAGTTTGATAGAGTTTGCTACTGCTAAGCATCAAGCATTTGGTGAAACATAATGCATAGTGAGTCTCTATAGTAAAATAAATCTTCAAAAGTTTCAAAGAGCTATTGGAATTAAATTGAACACGTTTAAAAAGTTCCAATGCAGCTATTAGGAAGATAACAATCTGTAATATATTAGCCGTTGTTAATTTCCTAGAGAAAAAAGTTCCAGTGTTTTATTTTTATAGATTTTGTAGTTCTTCACTGCAGATAAGGCCTCAGCCAACACCATTGTCTCAGGAATTGTTTTCTAGTCACTTGTGAGGAATATTCACCCAGTTCATTGCACCAGGTTAATAAACCAGTTTAACTCCAAAGGAGTACAGAGAATAGGCTTACCATTGTTCACTCAAGGTTGTATTATACTTCACAACATCAAGAATTCTTCTAGTCAGACAGAGCAGTGGGCTACATTGAAAGCACAGGAGAGGAATGAACCACCCCAGGGGAACCAATCTTTGAAAACGGATTGTGTGTTTTAATACATATATACAAGTTAGAGAGATGGCTTGTTCCATATCGCTAGTCTGGAATATAAGAAAGGAAAACAGGTAACTATACTAATCTTCATTCTAAAGGATCTTACTGGAAAATTTGTTTTGCTGGTTGAAATAATTCTGAGTTCCTTAAAATATGAGCTTGTCATTCGGGAAAGGGACAGATTCACATCACTATTAAGAACGATGGCTGAAATTTATACTGTGGCTGATTTCTTGTCATTTTGGATTCTTTTGTACAAAGAACCCCAAACAAGATTCACTATTGTAGAAAGCACAATTGATTGTGTTCTTCAAGAGGAGTTAGAGATGCTCTTATATGAGGAATCTGTAGTAATTTGGGGAAAACTAAAGTGATCAATTTGGGCTTTTGCTGTGCTATTCACCTACTAACACAAGCTTGTAGGAATCCTATTAGAGAAAGTAATGATTGCCAAGAGCTATACACCTCAAAATTGGGAGGTGGAATAATGTCATCAAGTAAGCCTGAGGACTAACTGGATTAGTAGCTAAAGTGAAGAGTTTCTGGTGTGCATAATGCAGAAATGAGAAAGCACATACCTGCCACTATATCAAGACCAACTGCAGGGATAAGGAATTCACTGCATCTTCTCAATCTACCTCATTTAAAGTTTCTCTGAGGAAGGGAGGTTCACTACTTTCAAATGAATATTGTACTCTCAGAATTTTTTTTTCCAGATATTTCACTTTATCAATAGTTACTGAGCTATGAGATATGAACTTATCAAAACATTAAAGAAAATTAAAGAACCTTAAAGAAAACATTTAAGAAATACATTAACAGAAGCCAACCTTGTTTGGAAGGATGGGCTTACTTTGATTATTTTGAAACTAAGATAAACCTAGCACAGGTAGTGGACTATGTCTACTACAAATACATGTCACCCAAAGCCTCCTTAACTAAGTGATTGGCAGCTCAGATACTCCACTGTCTTCTTTGTGGTTAAGATTCTGATCCATTTTCTTTCCATGGCTGCCATATTCAACAACTTATCAAGAAAGGGGTGTATAGCATAATATTAGTAATTTCTGATGAGCAAGACCTACTTCATAGAACTTTGTACTTTTGTCTGAGAATATTTCAGGTTTGTAATACTATTTGCTGTTCAAGCTTAAGTCTCTCATTCTTTCCAACATGAGGCAATTAGAAGGAATTTTGCATGCAGATATTTTTCCAAGAATATGGATTGAACTCAGAACTTTTGTACTTAGCTACAACACAGACTTTTTAAAAAATTACCTTATAAAAGGGTCTCACTGGGGTTGGAGATATAGCTCAGTGGCATAAGCACCTACCTAGCAAATACAAGATGCTGTTTTCAATTCCTGGTACCAAAAAAAGCGGGGTGGGATGGTTTTATCCTAAATTATTAAATTGCCCAAACTGGGCTCAAACTCACTATATTCTTGATCTCCAAGAGTGCTGGAATTACAAGCATATGCATCCACACTTGGTTACATACAGAATTTCATTACGGATAAACATTTCAAACATTCGAATTTCATGCATTGTATGGAAAACATTGCTTCTCTGTTTATCCTAGCAAAAGTCAAGTTTTAAAGCATAGTAGTTGAAGTTTTACTTTTATTCCTTCAGCTAATACTGTCAGTCTCCTTTCATCAGGCATTGTCTTATGAGTCAGGTACATAACAAAGATCAAAGTAAGTCCAAATAGTTGCCATAGCAGTTTTTAGAGTCTAGTGGAAATGTTAAAATGAAAATATCTATTCATTGGTAAAATAATGTTAAATAAAAGCAGAGTAAAGGAACTTGGTTCAAGTTTATGTTGCTTAAAGTTAGGTATTTAAATGCTGACCGGTTAAAATTCTCTTGTGAAGAAAGAGAATGAAGCTGTTTGGCAGAAGGGGAATGGGTTTTCTAAGCAAGGTCATGATGAGGTGATCTGATAGGAAACTGACAAGTTTTAAGAGGAATGCCGATATGGCATAACCAGTCACAGAGAATAATGAAGGAACATTATAGGCTACCACAGAAATTTTATTTTAGAAAATGTTTTAAGCATTAATATTACCAAAATATGTCAATGACAATGTCTTAGGGCATCATGAAAATCACAGTTCTAAAGAAAGACTTTTTCAAATGGAAACACTAACAAAATCACTTTGCCTTGATGATTTAGAAAGAATGTAAGGAAGGAAATATGAAACAAATTTAATATTTTTTGGTGTTACTGTTTTAAATTGTAACTACTATACCTTACTGTCTTACTGTGTGTGAATCTAATAACATCATACAGTAGGTATTCAAAAATAGTTAGTTTTCACTGTAATTTCCAAACAATTAGCTAAGCAGACAGTTCTTAAGGAATTTATAAATTTCAAAAGATTAAAAATACATGTGTATTACAACACATGTAACCATATGTCTAGCTATCACACTCAAATATAATTTCATTTTTAATAAAACATCTTAACAGCTTTCAATTGATTAATAAAAGAAATTCACAGACAAGAAGAATGGCGTTTACTTATTCAGTGGATGACAAACAAAATAAACGAGTATTTTCGTTATTACTTCTTCAAAGGAATTTATTCTAACATATATTCAGATATACAAGATACGGAAACAGGATTGTTTATAGAACAACTTTTAATATGGTAAATAAAATATGTGCCTATTAAATATTAAAATAACGTTAAAATTATAAAACCTAATTTGTCATTTAGAGTATATAAATTCTGTATATTTTGTAACAGTCTCATTCTGTTATTGTAACTACTTTCCATTATTGCCAACAACACATTACAAGTGAGAAACAAATCATGCTATCAATTGAGCTATACAAAAAGGTTCACATGTTAAAAAGAGTCTCATTGGCTTTTAAGAAAATACAGGAGGACAGAATTTTTTTTTAAGAAAATAAAATCACATTTACGAATACAGGAATATTTTAGATACAATGTACAATTTGAAATTATTACATCAGAAGCAATTAAACGATTGGCATTATCATAGATGCTGTTATGCTAGCAAAAATATACAGTAACTAATAAATAGAGATCATGTGAAACTACACTTATTAAGCCCTGTATTTAGCAAGTTAACACTGCCTGCAGCAATTTTAAAATAAATGTCATAATGGTTTCGGTAAAAAATCTTAAATGATAAATCTGTAAAGATTGTAAGCTTCATCTTTGAGTTTAGATATGCAAAACTGACTCTCTTGTTATGTAGCTAAAGATTGCCAATTCACAGTATATTTTTCTAAGCTATATAAAATGACAACTTCTAAATTTAAATATACAATTAAAATGACCACATGTTTTTAAAGCTGTATATTGCTATTTCAAAACAGTACCTAAAAATGTATTCATCATGTAAGTTCAGTATCAGATATCTTAGTTTTATTGTTGTAATATTTTCTGTCTTAGGTGGTTATGCCACCCGGTAATGAGTGACTACAACAATCTTTCTTTACTGATATCTGTCTAATGCATTCCAAACCGATCTAAATTCACTGTAATCTCATATATAAAAATATAGTGAGTTAAAATATGTAAATTGTACCCTAATTTAAGGAACATGGAAAGAGTGAATTCATATGCATGATTTGTGTTTTCAGTGTATACTACTGCAAAAAAAAAAATTGAAATGGCCTATAAACTCTCCATATTATAAATGTTGCCCAACCTTTTGAAGTGTTTTTTTTTACTTTAATATTTTCTTTAGTAAAAATATGCTGTGTGCATACTACATACAGAATTTAAATATTATATCCAAGTGACGTGAGGCTCAGGTGATTATAAAATCAACCCCCCCCCCGAAAGTCTCAGTTTCCGCTATAAGCTCTGCATAGTTAATAATGATACTATTTTACACTCATTTGTTTGAGGAGTGAAATAATGAATACATAGGTTACAAAACCATGGAGAGTCATCTCCAATGCAGGTTTTCTTGCTCACTCTGCTTCCCTCCAGGAATTCTGGGAACACTTCCTAAATACTGTTTCTTCTTCATCTTATGGGATGCTTTTCATTGTCTCACCATGATTGCTTTTCTCCCTTCCACCTTCATGAACTTCCAGTCCTTCATGGATAATTCTGAAGACATTTTTTTTATTGTTATTCCTATTTTACTTTAAATGTGTTCTTAATTACAAAACTTTTGTTTTCATTCAGTACTTAATAATACAAATTTCACCACATAGTCTGCTTTATTTTATTTTATTTTTTAATCTATGAGATGCAATACATGACAGGGGCAAAGAACAAGACTTATTCAAGAGTTTTTCTTAGTTTTTCTTATATATCACATTGCTGATATATAATAGAGCTCCGTAAATATCTGCTGAATAATTAAAAATAATGCCTTGATCGATCGCATTGGTATTGTTTAACTATGCAACTATTTTGTGAAGCCTGTAACAGAAAGATGAGAAAAGACACTTAAAATATTTAGCATTTTAAAGAGACTAGTATGTCATATATTAAGATCTTAGTAAAAAGGAGACTTACTACAATTTTCAGAATTTTAAATCTGAATATGGATGATTTTTCAAAAATTCTTTCTCTGATACAGGAAAACATTATTTGATGTAGTATTCTATACATTTTAATATTTGATACTTGATATTTTGCTAAATAAGTTATTAAATAATTGGTGAGGTTACTAATAAGTTTTTAAAATATTATGATGGTTTAAAATGTGGAGTTTACTTGAAAGCCTTCTGAAAGATAATATAGTTACTGTAACAGAATAATTAAAACAATGTATAAAGCATGAAATCAGAATATAATAGCTTGATTACCAAGAATTAAAGGGTAAAAAATTATAAAACATTTGAATTAGAAGTATGGAATAAGGTTAAAAATTTGAAAAGTAAAAATACTTATAATTAGTTAAGTTGATACTTATTAATTATTAATTAAACATTTAAAATAGCTATTTATCATTGAAATAAGCATTAATGATAAAACATAAAAAAGTCAGCAATCGATCATGCTAAGATATATGTTTTATGATAAAAATAAATCTATTATCAAAAATTACCGAAGAAAAATGTGTATATTTCTTTGCACAGCACTGTCTTTCAAATGCAATTGTACCTTAAAAAATAGAAGCAAGCACTGAAAATTTTCTCTCATTTAATAAATTTAACTTGTCAAGAGGCACAAAGTTCTTTCACATAAACCTCCTAAAAAGAGATTAGGCTTGATGTTCTTATATCTTTAATTTTCCTGGTATAAACTAATATCTTATCAATAAAAGTCCATGTGTGTTGTTTCCTTTAATGATCCATTAGCTATAATATTTCTGGAGCTATTAGGTCATTTATACAAATCTGTATGTTTCTATTACAAATGTAATATTTTTCCAAATTAATGTTTTATTTTAAAATGTTATATGTAGGACATTCTTAATCTAATAACTAAGAAATCTGATTGTCTAATTTACATTTGTACTGATTGCTAACATTTATTGATTACAATAAGGAAAGACATTAGAGTTTCAAGTATGTTAGTGTTGTGAAGATTAATCTTGTCAATTTGATTGACAAAAGAAATAAAGCCCTCTTCTAATGTGTAGGTGTGTATTTGGAGAATTAATAGAATTGATCAAAACTCACAGAGTTTTTAAATTTTAAAAACATATCCACTTCCATTAATCCTTCAAAAATACTGCCCCTCAAATCAGAAATACGTATTCTGCCATTCTTACCACGTTCTGAACCTGCGCTGGAAATGTCCTTTCATTTATGTAGAAAGTGCCATGAACAATTATGACGAATGTTGCTGCCATGTTTCATGGAATGGAAAGGAAGGCTCCTAAAAACATGTGCCCTCATTAACCTTACTCAACAATCGTGCACCATTGATTTGATGCCCAAAGTCGAAATATAAACGTATTCAATTGACTCAGAACATAAAGGCAACCACAACAGTGCAACCAAAGGCTCACCGGATGACTTTTAGTACTCTTCTGAGGTGGAAAAAACAAGGAAACAAATGTGTTTTAATCAAGTGGGTATATGTTAACCAGGATTAATGGAAATGTGCATTTTACGGTATATGTTTCACCATATGTTCTGATCATGCAGCACATACCTGGTCCCTGTCCTCTTCCTCTCGGGTACTCTTTCCTCATCATATGCTTCTTGGATCCTAAGAATTAAGTAACTTGATTTCACCACGTCTTTCTACCATGATGTTTCTGCCTTGGGGCCAGGTAACTATGGTCTGAACACTCTGAAATCAGGAACCAAATTAAACCTCACAAGGCCAAGTGTTTCGTGCCAGCATTAAGAAGCCAGTCCCTGGGGCTGGGGATTTAGCTCAGCGGCATAAGCGCCTGCCTTGCAAGCAAGCAGTTGTGAGTTCGATCCCTGGTACCGATAAATAAATAAATAAATAAATAAATAAATAAATAAATAAAATAAAAAGCCAGTCTAGTGGCCCTTCATGAACTGCAGAGGGAGACAAGCACGCCCACAAGGAAGTGATGCCTGCCTGGAAACCAGTGCCATTTGTAGCCTGCTACCAGAATGGGGACAGCCACACTCAAACCTCTCTCCTTGAGTCTACGCCCTTCATGGACTGCAGGAGGCTGGGTGGAGGGACAGAGAACCAGGCCTAACTAGAAGTGATCCCCACCTGGAAACAACATCTTTTTCACTATTTCCTTGGATTGGGTTATTCTCTTTTGTTTATTTTGATTATGTTAAACTGATAGTGCGAGCAGATATTTAAAAGACAGCAAGATATATTATGGTAGCCATATTTAATTTACTATTAGCTTATTTTGAAGTCTTTTATTGTATTCATTGTTTTTATTATTTTTACTCTGTTCTGTTCTGTTTCTCTTTTACTGTGTCCAAAGGTATCTACAGATATTTTGAAGACAACAAAAAGCATTATAATAACTATTGCTGATTTTGCAAGGTTTTGAAGTCTTGCATCCTGTATGTTACTTTATTTTGATTGGTTTTATTGTTTTATTTTTCTTGGTTTTATCTTCTTTAAAAAAAAAAAAAAAAAAACCTGACTAGTACAATTGTATTCCAATAGTTTGAAAGCACAGCCAGTATTCTTGGATGCAAATAAATTCATTCATTTTACCTAGAGGGTATTTATTTAACCAGAAATATGCCAGATACAGAAAAACCAATTATATAAGCTCTTATGTTAATTCTCATCTACTCAAACTCATTCAAGCAGAAAATTGCATTGTTGTGGACAGTCTGGTAAAGCAAAAAATATGAGAATGTGTTGATCAAATTATGTAGTTTCAGGAATGCATAATAAATAAATTCTGGATCTCTTCTGTATCTAAATAGTGACTGATTATAAGAACATTGTATTTTACAGAGAAAAGCTGTTAATGTATATTAAATGTATATTAAATTATATGAAATGTATATTTTATTTTCAGTGTTCTTAACCCAGTATAAACACACATCTAACATACAAATAAGAATGACATAAAGTAATAAAGGAGAACAACAGAAATTTGAGGAGTAGAAATTTTGGTAGTTGAGAGTGATATATATTGATTATGAATTTTATGCAACTTAACAAGTTTGGAAATACTGTCATGTATCTAAAATGTGCTTTATTAAGTTCATTCATTTAAAATGCATTCATATTAGGGCTGGAGATAGCGGCATAAGTGCCTGCCTTGCAAGTGTGTGGTCGTGAGTTAGATCCCCGGTACCGATAAAAAAAAGATAAATAAATAAATAAATAAATAAATAAAATGCATTCATATCATTTAGTTGACAATCACTTATTGTATATGTCCAGTTTTATACAGATAATATTTTGCTGAAAAGATTTATCTCTGATTTCAGTGAAGTTTATGCCTTAAATGACCAAAATGTTTTAAAATATTTGCTACTTTTTGTTTTTCTTCCATGTATATATATATATACTACTTTTTTAAAAATTAGAATCCTACTATATGTAGAGAACTGGGACACATTTATTAACTTTGAATTTTTGTTTCAAAGATCTCAATTTGCATTACATACTCATATTGCCTTATTCATATATGATGTTGACACATTGTAATGTTTAACATGCAAATTAGATGTTGATGACTCATACAATGACTCATAAAATGAATCTATAATTTGAAAATCTCTTAGATAAAACCGCTTCTTTGAGCTGTGTCTGCATCTTCTATTATGCTCCACTACCATTCACCCAACTTATCTTTGACAAATGGTCCAAACACAGTCATTGGAAAAAAGATAGTCTCTTTAACGAATGGTACTGGAAACATTGACTCTCCACATACTAAATAAAACAAAAAACTAGACTCATGCCTATGACCATGCACTAAACTAAACTCAAAATGGATCAAGACCTCAATATTAAAACAGAAACACTAAATCTACTGGAAGGGAAAATATGTAGAAATCTTGAATACATAGATGTAAGCAAGAGACTTCACTAAAACCCTGACTTCATGGGAAATATACAAAGAAGCAACAAATGGGATCTCATCTTATTAAAAACTTTTGCAAATCAAAAGAAATAATCAACAAAGTGAAAACACAACTCACAGAATGGTAAGAACTTATTACCAGTTAAACTTCAGAGAAAAGATTTATATCTAGAATATAAAAAGAATTGAAATTAGTGAGGTGTCCTAAATTCAACGATCCAATCCAAACATGGACATCTGATATGAATACACATTTCTCAGATGAAGAAAAACAAATGGCAAATAAATACATTAAAGAATATTCAACACCATCGGTTATCTGAGAGATGCAAATTAAGAAAACACTGAGATTCCATCTCATTGCTGAAAAAAAAAAATTGCTATCATCAAGAAACCAGTAACAAATGCTGGTCAGGCTGTGGGGAAAAGGAGTCCTCCACTGTTCATCGAAATGTAGATTGGGGTTAGTATTGTGGAAATCAGTGTAGAGATTCCTCAAAAATCTAGAATTAGAGGTCTCATTTGACTCAAGTATTTCCCTTCTAGATATCTCCCAGACTTAAAAATGTCATACCACAGTGATTTATGTACACCCATATTTATAGTAGCACAATTTATAATACCTAAACATAAAATAGATATTGTGAATTGAGAAACTATTCAGAAGGAAAGAGAGACTGTGATGGAGAAAAGTCAAAAAAAGGAAGGGAAAAGGAATATATATATATATATATATATATACAAGATAGTTAAGATATTATTATCTTAACTATTGCTGGAATCTCAGTTCATTGAAAAGAAAGATTTGTGATAATATGGTTTGGGCAATATCTCATGCCTATATCATGGACCTTGTATAATTATTTAGAAGATAAAATACAGTGTGTTAATTAATGTTACTCTCCTATTATCTTGCTTTGAAATTCTGTGGTTTTTTCCTGTCTTTTTAAAAATAAAAACAACTGTGCTTATGTTTTTGCATATTTTCTTAAGATAAAGTATCTTTCTATAGGTAAAGAGACAGCTTCCTTGAATATGAAAATCATTTGGGCTTTTTAAATGCACTTAATTTTTTTTGTTGTTTGTTTTTCTATTTTCTCATTTGTTTTTGCTTTTCACTTAGACATTACTTGTTTTTCTTTTCAGTAACTATTTCATATTCTCTCTATCATCTAAAAATTTCCTTTTTGATTATCTCTTATTTACTGCATAAAAAAGAAAGAATCAGATAAAAAATTTTCAAGGTTTTGCCAATCATAACACTTTACCTAACTTGGCACCCAAATTTTCAGTTTCCTTTAATTTTTTTATTCCTTTTAGAATTGAAGTGCTGAAATGACTGATTTTCCAATGACAATGTCATAGATTCTGTTACATCATTTCCTTCAAAGATCTGAAATGTATTTATTATGATTTCTTTTTTTTTTTAACCTCTCACATTCTCCTAGATTATACTTCTTAAATTTTTGTTCTCTTTTGTGTCCAACCTCAGGTAAGGATAGTGTAAAATCCATTTCCTCTTCCTTATATTTTTAAATTTCTTTACCACCTACCCACTCCATTAAACTCTTCTTGAAAAAATCCCCAACCTATTCTCATTGCTAAAAATTGTAGGAACACTAATTTTTACTTCTTATGGTCAATCACAATAAATAAGAAGATAATCACCATATGCTAGAGTCAAGATTGAAGATTTGAAACAAATATCAAGAAGACTGAAAAGAAGCATGTAACCATTTTTTAAAATACAGAGCATTATGACATTTTCTTTCATTTCTTTTGATTTTTTTCCTCTGGGATAATCTGTGTATTGGCAGATGCCTGATAATAGGATACTTTATTTCTTTAGAGATAAGAAAAAAGGAAAAATATTGTTTTCTATACTGCAAATTCAGAATTATTTATGAATTTCAATGGATTTACAATATTGGTTTTTCTCTCAGGTATATATTTTCAAATTTTTTAAGTAATATACACAAAATATGTTATATAAAATTACATTATTAATATAACATATTATATTACTAGCATAACATATTCTGAACTCATTCATCTCCACTCATTTCCAACAACAAGTGCAATGATATTGTCAACAATATTTTAATTTCCAATAATATTAATATCAATAGAGAAAGAGAGATTGAAAAAAATCTAACATGAATCCTGAATGTTAGTTACAAAAAGGGAAGACACATAAAGAAAACTACGAAAGTTGTTGATTATGAGTCATCATTGCCTGACTTCTTAGAAGCGAAAACAGGAGTAATAATCATATTGCATGCCGGAAGTAGGTATTATAGTCAGAAAAGGATACATGAGCCACAAAATACTTCCAGTTTATATTTACCCACTAATGCCACTGACAATATATATTTTTTGGAATAAGTTTTAAGCACAAAATATTTCTAATGTAATTCATCCATAAATCCATATTATGTGTTATGTCAAAAAATTCTGTCCCTAAACTAAGTTGTACAATTTTTTGCTATACATTTTTCAAGCTCAAAACTATTGTCATGCATGTAAATTTTAAAAACTTTATATATGTTATATTTACTATATCTTGTTTAAAATGTCAGATTCTTGTCTAGATTTTGCACTTATATTTTTATTTTTTGTGTTTATCGTTTCTTTACACATAGGTGAACATAGCTTGTGGTTAGAAAGATATACAACAGATTCCTTGAACTTATTCCTTCTAATTAAAATTTCATATTGTTGTAGGCAGCTAAGTAAGATAGTGTTGTACTCTAAGAAAATACCTTTGTTATATGTGTATTATAACTAAGCCTGTAACACGGGCCTACTGTATGTGTTTTCCTTCTTATGTCTTTGGATGACCTAATTGACATGTTAAGCAGTGCTCTCCTCTGTAAAGAATTGTAAAACCTTACCTAATTGATATGTTAACCATTGTTGCCCTCTACAGGCAACAGAAGTGGTGCTAAAACAAGCTAACAAGGGTTGTTAATCACTCTTAGGCACCTCTATTCTCCTCTAAAAAGCTAAAGAAAACTAGGATGGCCCTCTAATTTACACTTGTTTGAAGGAACTTGCTTGTGTGCAGGGAGATTTGCTTATTAGCATAACCCTTTACCTAACCTTGATCCCCCTCCCCAGAAAGAAATAAAAACATAACTGCCATTGTCTGTTCTGTATTGCGCCATACTGCCTCCCCTCTCCTCTTATCTATCTAGCTAGCTAGGCCATAAAGATTTTGGGTTTCTGGTGACTTCTTCCTGACCTGGTGGTGGTCTGTCATAAAATGTGCCTTAGCTTCAGAGAAATTACAGGAAAATGTTGTGGCTTAACCCTATTGCACCAAAAGGGTTAAGTTCCAAATCCTTGTGAAGGCTTAAGTTTCAGCTTCTTGTAACTTTTGACCCCTTCCCACCTGTTAGTGTTAACGAGCTATCCTGAGATAATTAGCTTTCTACTTTCTTCTCCAAATGTTATTGTGGATAATTCTTATTTGAAGTATGGGAGTAACTCAAAAGGCGCCAAAGGCTCCTGAGGTGTCAGAACTAAGTGGACAGCAATACAGTTTCCAGATTCAGGTCAACAAGTTTGATGGCTCTGCAGGTTTCTTTGTGTTCCCCCCCCCCCCCGCATTTCCTCCAGCCTCTTTTTAAAGTCCTCCCTTCAGTCTCTGGTATAATTGGCTCCCGGAGACTTGTCACTAGGCCTGGTCTAACAAAGCCTTTGCTCCCCAAATTTCACTCTCTTGCTTCCTTGGATTTTATACCAGGGTCCAAGTTATTACAATAGAAATATTATAGGCAGTTTTCTGGTGCAATAGAGAAGCAAAAAAGTTTAAAAAAAAGGAAAAAAGAAAAGAATGGGTTTATCAAGGATGTGGAAAGGAGCATAGAACTCATGGCAGTTGAGCTGTCTCCTTCAAATGGCTATTAGAGAGACAAAGGTCAGAAGTGGCTCATGACGTGGACATTGATGATGTGTGAGGAACTGATTGGGATTTTGTGTGCAAACAGAAAAGAGAGTTGTAATTCCAGCTAAAGAATGAGGAAGTGGTAAGGATTCTTGCTTTGGCCTTCAACCACGTTAGACCACTGCTATAATTGTGCAGTAATTTATACTAGGACAAGAACTTTTCACATATGTAATTAGATTTTTAATGATAAAGTGAATGTATTCTAATTATAGCATAGCTTTTAAAGAATACTAATGAGATCAAAGTGGAATTCTATCAAAAACTAAAATGAATTCTGTGCTACATATCATTTAAAATAATATTCCATGATTATATATTACCCTCCTACAAGATGTACATCTATAGGTTCTTTTATTATGGATATAGTCTATAACTTTAATTGTAACACTTAATGACAACAGGCTACTTTTCCAAAGAATATTTTTATTCTTGGGTTACATTTCCATTATTAAGTGATTTAAAATACATGTTTCAAAATATTTATGTGCTTTAGATATGAATTTTATTTGGCATAACTTTAAGTATGTTTAAATAATAATTTAAAGTTCGCAAGAGTCCTGCTACAATATGTTACCACTTTATTGTCAACTGACATTGTTCAAAACTCATAACTCACATATATTTCAAAAAAATAGGAAAATTGAGAGTCACCAACAGTAATATACATAATATCTATATTAAACTACAACATGTGCTAAAATCAAAAAGTAGACAATCAGATATTAAATTCCTCCTGTTGGAATGACTTGATGTTACCAGTTAAAAATAATAATAATGATAAATATCTATTTACAATAAGAATATATTCATACTTGTATTTATATTTATAAGAAAGGACAAAAATAATATAAAAATCAAACAAAATTTGGCTATCAATGAGTCTAAACATAACTACCAAGTCACAGAATATTCAGAAGAAACACAATATTCAGTACAGAACCATAAACAGAATTATAGGGATTTGCAACAGATTGCTATGGTTGAACTTTGTCCTTATGCAAACTCAAAGAGAAAATAAACCATGCCATTTACATGACAAATATAGGAGGAAAAGTAGATTAAAAATTGTAATGTTATATAGTATTAAAATTTTATAGGACAATTTTTTTTTAATTTTTATATGCTATCATCTCCAAATTTACTCTACAAAAGGGAAATGCTTTGCATAGATAGTCATAATTTATAAATGGTTCTGTTATATTATATACACTCTGCTCCTGTGGTCTAAAGCACAAAATCAAGAGTAAGCAGTTTGTAATTTTCTAAATTGTATATGATGCTACTATTATTGCTAATTTTACTACTTTAGCTAGGAAGCTTTGTGTTAATAACTTTCACTTGCAAATATATATGCACCATGAAAGATGTGAGCACTGAGCCAGATAATGGCATTTTCTCTAATTAATTGGGAATGTATGATGTTGGGACAGACATGAACCAAAAATCTAATACACACTGAGGATATTCCTGAAGAATAGACTTTTCTTGGAGGACCTGAAACTAATTAGTAAACTACCTATTGCAAAAAAATTTACAAGGATTGCTGGAGATTTAGCTCAATGGCATAATTGTCTTTCTGGCAAGCATGAGGTCATGAGTTCAATCCCTGGTACAAAAACTAACAAACACACACACACACACAAAACCTCACAAAGATCATCACAAAAATAAATTAAAAATTAAATATAAATACATTTTTTTGAAATAGAAAATGACAAAATGAGGAAGCAAAATGCAATCTCAGCCCTCTAGTCCAATGACATATTGATATAGAAGAAATTGGAAGACATACACTTGAAATTTTGAACAATAGCAGTATGAGTTTACAGAAGAAGTTAGATCAGATATAATCTGTCAGGTAAAAAAAAAAGAAATGTCAACATTTAAAAAGAAATTGTTTAGCAAATCTACAGTAAAAATAGATTTTAAAAAAAGCAATGATGAAGGAAGAGGATGAAACCATGAATGAAGGACATAAGCAAACAATAGAAATGCATAAAACTGAATCAAACTGATACCTAGCAAATTAAAAATTCCCCTGAAAACTGGCAAAGCTGCTTGAATGAAACTGAAGACAGACATTCAGACTATGAAGGAAGGATTGCGGCTAGCAATCATAAATGGAAGCAAACTCTTGACAATAACAAAAGATTAGGAAATAAAACTGCAACAGTTACAAGATGACACAAAGAAAATAATATAAGAATAATTAGTGTTGATGAAAAAGAGCCAACATGAATGACATAAAAAAATTGCTGAAGTATTAGCAGAAAATTTCCCAAAGATGGCAAAATATCTTGCATACATTTAAGTGAGACATGCAACTCCAATTAGCCATAGCCAAAACAAATTTACACCCAGACATATAATAATAAGGATCCAAGAAATTCTGCACAAGAATAGAATATTAAAGCTGTTAGAGAAAAGAAACAGATCAT
Source organism: Cavia porcellus (assembly GCF_034190915.1). Classification (NCBI taxonomy): domain Eukaryota; kingdom Metazoa; phylum Chordata; class Mammalia; order Rodentia; family Caviidae; genus Cavia; species Cavia porcellus. The sequence goes on along the minus strand of NW_026947487.1, from coordinate 16,929,570 downwards.
CTGTAAGGAAAGCCCATCAGAATCATGGCAGACTTCTCAACACAAACCATCAAGGGGAAAAGAGTTTGGAGTGAAGTATTTCATGTACTGAAAGAAAACCACTTCCAAAGTAGGCTGATGTACACTATAAAACTAACTTTCAAAATTAATGAAGAAGTAAGATACTTCTATAACAAATTACAAATAACGAAATTTATGACCTCAAAACCAATAATACAAAAGTTATTGAAAGATATATTAAACAGAGATACAAATGACCACATATCAAGAACAACAGTAGAAAGAAACCAGCAATGAAAGTGAATACATAAACAGAGGGAAAAAGAAGGGAACACACAGTATAAACAACTTGATAAAGATAATCCAATGCATATTATTTTTAATCATTTTTGTAAATGGCCTCAATTAACCAACCAAAAAAACTAACTGGAAGAAAGGATAAATAAAAAATAATTAACAATACACTGTATATAAGAAACACATTTAACTCAAAAAGAAATTCATAGACTAAAAGAGTTAAAGGATAAAAAATAATACTCCATGCAACTGGAATGTAGAAAAAAACAGGGGTAGCTATTTGTTTTGTAGACAGTATGAACTTCAAACCAAAAATGATCAAAAAGGATAAAGAAGTCCAATACTTATTTGTTAGAAAAACTTCAAGAGGAAGAGATATAAGAAATATATATGCACCAAGTATGAGAGCATTCAGCTATATAAGACAAATATTAATAGACATGAAAACCAAATAATCAATAACAGATTTGTAACATGAGACCATGATAGCCCATTGTCACAAAAAGATATATCAACTAGGCAAAAAAATCAGCAAAGCAATAATAGAACTAAACCAAATTGTGAACAAATATATTTAGGAGACTTTACAGAGTTTTCCACAAAACAAAGTCAGAATATACATTCTTCTCAATTATACATGTTACATTATCTAAAATAGAACATATACTAGTGTGTAGAATATATTTAAGAAATGATATTATCCTATGCATGTTATCTGACAATAGTACAATGTTTTTGAAGTTAATGACAAAAGAAATTGCAAAAGCTACATAAATATATGGATATTAAGTAACACCCTCCTGAACAATAAATGGGTTATAGTGAAATTAAAGAACAATTTAAACAATAACTACAATCAAACAAAAATGCAAATACAACTTATCAGAGTTGTTGTGATACAGTAAAAGCTGTTATAAAATAAAACAGAACTAACAAAAAAATTTTTTAAACACTAACGCTGTACTTCATCCTTCTAGAAAAAGATGATCAAGTCAAATTTAAAGCTCATACATGAGAAAAAATCATAAAGATCAGAACAAAAATTCATCAATTGATATTAAGAAAGCAATACAAAAAATTAATGAATTGAACAGTTGGTTTTTTGAAATAAAATAAAATTGATAAGCTGCTAGCCATGTTTATGTAAAAAAGGAAAGAAAAAACTAAGATTCATGCAGTGAGAAATGAAAAGTGTGAAGGCGTTACAGAGTCTATGGAAATTCAAAAGAGCATCAATACCTACTTTAAAAACCTTTCTCAGATAGAATCAACACACAGAAGAAATGACAGATTTCTAGAAATGGATGAACTACAAATGCTTAATCAAAAAGATATAAAAATACTGAATAACCCGTTATCAGTTAATGAAACTGCAAATGTAATTAAGAACTTGCAAACAAAGAAATCTCCAGATCCTGGTGGGTTGACAGCTGAGTTCTACAATAAATTTTGAGAAGATTTAATGCCAGTACTTTAATGAAATTGAATTCTCTCTGACTCATTCCTCAAGGCAAGTACTACCCTGATATCAAAACCAGAGGAAAAAAGAATTACAGGCCATTCTCTCTAGTGATTATAGGTGCAAAAATCCTCAATAAAATACTAGCAAACAGAATGCGACAAATCATAGAGTAGATTTTACACTATGACCAAGTGAGATTCATCTCCAGATGCAAGGATGGTTCAACATACACAAATGAATAACATAATAGACCATATCAATAGGGTCAAAGGCACAAGTCACATGATCATCACAGAGATAAAGAAAAAAGCTTTTGATGAAGTTCTACATTCATTCATGATTAAAACTCTATAGAAAATCAAAATAGATTATCTTTAACTCAATCTGATAAAAGTCATCTATTGCAAATCAACTGCCCACATAATACTAATTGGACAAAAACTGAATATTTTCATGCTAAAATCTGGAACACCACAAAAATATCCACTATCACCACTCCTATTCAATATAGTTCTGGAACCATCAGTCAGAACAATTAGGCAAGAGAAATAAATAAAAGGAATAACAAAAGGAAAAGAAGATAAATTGTTATTATTCACAGATGACATGATACTCTGCATAGAAGGTATACAAAACTCCACTGAAAGACTTATAGAATTAACCAACTTCAATAGTGTAGTGTTTACAATATCAGTACTCAAAAATCAATAGAATTCTTGTGCACAAACAACAAACACACTGAGAGAGAAATTAGGGAAACCACATCCTTCAAAACAGCACACAAAATTGAAGTTCTTAGGCACTGATCCCATCTACTGATAAGGAAGTGTAAGATCTACATATTGAATACTAAATCTACATACTGAATACAAAAAATAGAATACCAGAAAATGGAAAGATATTACTTGTTCATGGATAGGAAAAATCAGTATTGTGAAAATGGCCTTACTCACAAAACTGTTAAACAATTTTAATGCAATCTTGTTGAAAATACGATTAGCATATATCACAGACATAGACAAAACTTTCCTAAAATTCATTTTGAAACAGAAGATATCTAGAAAAGCAAAGACAATCCTGTGCTACAATCAAGGAAGGAGGCATCACAATTCCAGACTTGAAATTACATTACAAAGCTATCTTGATAAAATCAGCAAGGTACTCACAAAAACAAAACAAAACCAAAAAAAAAAAAAACAGACTTGAGGATTAGAGCAACAGATTAGTAGAAAAAAGCACAAACAAACAAACTTAGCCCCTTACCTTTGACAAAGTGACTGATCATGTTCACTGAAAAAAAAAAAAAAAAAAAGAGAGAGCCTCTTAAATATTTGTTGCTGGAAAAACTGGCTTTCCACCTACCAGAGATTAAAAGTAGACCCATGTCTATCAACATGCAGTAAAGTCAAAATGAATCAAAAATCTAAATATTAAACAGAAACACTAACTCTACTGGAAGAGAAATTAGGTATAATCTCTGAATTCCCCCAGGTAGGTAGAGAGTTCATGAATAGACACCAAACTGCATGGGGAGCACTTCAAAGAATTAAAAAATGGGATCTCATCTCATTAAAAAGGTTTATAAATCATAAGAAATCACCAACAGGGTATAAAAGAAAACCACAGATTGAGAAAATATTCTAGTCAAATGTCCTTTAGCAAAAGGACTTCTATTTTGAAAATATAATGATTAACAAAATTCAGTCTCCCTAAATTCAAAGACCAAATTCAAAAGTGGGTATCTACAATGAATACACAATTTTCAGATGAATATATATAAATGAAAAACAAATATATGTGAAAATGTTCAACATCATTGGTTATTTGAGACATGCAAATTAAAACAACACTGAGATTCCATCTCACCCCAGAAAGAATGGCTATTATCAAGAAATCAACCAATAACAAACGCTGGAGGGCTTCGGTGGAAAAGAAACTCTTTTCTACTGTTGGTGGAAATGTAGACTGGTATAATCATTGGGGACATCATAGCAGAGATACCCTCAACAAGTAGGATCAGAGCTACTACTGAACTCAACAATTCTCCCTTTGAATATTTTCCCTGAAGAATTTAAAACAGCATATTATAGAATTAATATGTGTGCACCCATGTTTATTGCAGCACAATTTTTAATAGCTAAATCTTGGAGACAATCCACATGCCATCTACTGAGAAATAGATTTTAAAAAAGAAATGGTATTTTTATACAATGGAGTAGTATAAAGAAGAATAAATTTAAGGCTTTTATAGGTAAATTGATGCAACCTGAGACCATACTCATAAGTGAAATAAATCAGTTTTGCAAGTATCAACATCAATTTGTTTTCAAAGCATAAGAAACTGAAAGGAATTATGTTTTTGTTTTTACATGAAGTAGTGGTGTGTGGTTATTTTTTGTAAGTACAGCCATTATATTTTAGAGATATACTGAGAAATTTACAAATTAATTATTGTACTTGAGTTTTGCTTCAAAGTAATAAATAATTCTAAAATAAAAATGACTGGTCACAATTTGAATATTGATAAAGCTTATGATTAGTAAAAAGATTTTGTTATGTTGTATATTACTGAATTCATTAAAAGATCAAACATTTTTATAAAAACAACTGTGTACTACCACTCCTACCTGTGTCTCATTCAAAGTGCCACCTGTGATCTACAAAATGACATATATGTTAACACATCCTCAAAGTATTTGGGGTGCTGATCATCTTATATATCTACAGATACTAACTCAACTCCAGTTTTGCAGTTTATAAATATAAGTTACGGGAACATTCTCATGAATTCATCCATTTTAATCGTTTTCT